>NC_058149.1:3602448-6419246 GCF_011075055.1 Mangifera indica
AGAGAGGAAATACATGAAAATGTCTAGAAAGATAAAAGTATACATATCTAGTCAATTGGCCTGGCGAAAAGAGTTAAGGGTCACACCATGTCGGGGGTCTTAGGGTCCATTTCACGGGCCAGCTTGAAATGACTTACAAAAATTAAAAATTAAAAATTAAATGAATATATAATATGACGGGTTTATTTATTCATGGATAAGAGTCAACTTGCTAAAGGCCCACAAAAGCACTATTGAAGGGATCCTAAACCCTCTTTAGAATATGATTTGAAGAGACCTGTTCAACTTGACTTCTTTATTTAAAATAGTGAAAAACAAGATGATAATAATGCCTTAAATCTAAAATGCTTGCAAAAATGTGTAAACTGAATAAATACTTTAAATGTAGTAAAATTCTCTAATATGACAACCCATATGTTTGAAAATAACTAATGCATAATTTAGAAATCAATGTATGAATAGCATAAAAATTTTGAAATGTCAATCTTGCCTCTCGCCTTCATGTAACAGTTCTACTGGACGGCTATCCCTCACAGAGCTCGCTACTTGCCTTTACCTGTAAAACCACAAAAAGGAATGCATTAGTGAAAACACTCAGTAAGCTAATGACAACTTGGTACTCTGTACAAAACATAAAATTGAAATCTTAACGTTCTAACATTAATTATCCTTGTGACTGAAACGGATGTTTTTGGCTTACTACCCTGCCTATCCATATATTCTCGCCATCCTAGTGCCTTGTATACATAGGTCATCTCACACAGATTACTAAGGCTTAAGTTTATCTCAACATCTCTGATGCCCTAATGAAAATAAATGACACCTTACGTGTCTACCCAACATTATTCCTTGCACACATGCCATATGGTTCATTAGGTTAACTAACTGTGATACCCTACATAACACATAAAGATGATAAACTTGGCATTCCATTCCTAAATCTCATTGTATTCACATCTTGGCACCTCATGCCCTGACATAAACTTTTGATCAGGATTTGACTTGATTCGAGTTCTTGTCATCATCCACATAGTCGAACAACTGTTCTATGTCTCTTTTGATTTTTTTTTATCCTCTAGTTGCTCTTTATTCTATTTTCTTAATTTTCCCTATTCCATGCACTAGCCTAGGGGTATTATTGTCTTTTTACCTTTACGAAAGAGTACAGGATCATGTGTTTTTCACCCAAGCCCGTGTGCCTTCTGGTAATTATACATGGGCATATGACACTTAGCACACAGTCATGTATAGAGTAGGTACACATGCGGAGGCGCTCTTGACACACTCTCGTGCACAACTCTTCACATGCACTATGCCACGTGTCTTTTGGTACATGTTGTCCATTTTTGGAAAGTCATAGATAGATGTGCATCCCATACTACATGACCGTACATGCCTCTCCTCAAAACTAATTCGGGAAATACAAATATTCCTTATCTTTGAATGACACATGGGCATGTGTGAGACCAAACACAACCATATGCCGCAATTTAGAAATTCAGGTTTCTATGTAATTCAGACTATAATTCCATGGCAACAACACACTTTAAGGCTAGCATACCAGTCTCTAAACCCTTTAAAGAACATTTTTAATGCACCAAACAAACAAGATATGATTATGATCTATTCTACCACATCACTATATATCATTAACACTATATTTATGCCTATTATTTAGATTATCAACTAGTTATGGCATTAGTTAAATTTAACAACATGTCAACATCATAATAACCATGATTTCATGCATTCAATACACTGGGAAAAATTCTAGGAAAGATGTACAACACTACATGTAAAGATTAATACTCCTTCACCCACGAATTCCCTTTCTAAAAGCATCATAATAATTCCCCATACACACAAATTGATAGCCTGATTTTTATCATCTCTATTCAACAAATCGGTAGCACAACCTTTATATCCATAAATCTTGCATAAACATGCCAAAGGGTCGCCACACTTGCCTTTCATCCAAAGCTTGCAAGTTTTTGGCATTGTTATAGGGATTTCGACGACAGTGGGCTCTTCTTTAGTGACTAGGGTCTTTCTTTCTCTGTTTTCCCTCTTTCTCCCTTGGTCAGGCGGTTGCTAGGATAAAACTTTGCAAAACAATCAAAGTTTGTGTTTAAATAAAAAATTGCCTAGACACGACATATGGGCGTGTGCCCCTTTTAATTAACTTTCACACACTCGCGTGAAAATGACTTTCTTTCCATATTCTCGGTACAAATGAACGTCACTCTTTAAATGCATGATCATTCCTACTATAAATCCATGTAAATGACACTCCAAACATAATTCTGAATATCAAGAAAAGACTGCAATGCTCTTGGGCTTACTTGTTGGTGCTACTATCATATTGTGGGCCAACATGCCTATAAGATCTTGGCATAACATGGCTGGTGGGCACAACAGACTGTGCCAAATTTGGCTCAACATGACCCACGATTGTTTCTAAATGAGAGGATCTCAAGCAAAGAGTATATACATTATAGAGTGGTTTCAATTGTACAATTTTTTTTTTTTTTTTGTAATGAGGAGCCCCACCTGAGTTGGATCACCACATTTATGGGATCAAACCAACCATACTAGACAACAGAAACTTTGAGTTCAGTGACCGACTCCACAACTACCGAAACAGGTAAGTCAAGAGTTTAATCTTGATATATCCCTAGAAAAGACTTGAACCTATGCTCATAGAGTCTTCTTTTTTGCCACTCAAGCTGCCCCTTGGGGTTTAATTGTACAATTAATTACACAAACTCATACATAATATTTTATGTAGTTATTCGATTGAATCTTCACACAAATATAAATCCACCATGATAATACACATATATGATATGAAATAATGAAATTAAAAATTTGGAGATTTAGATAAACTTGGAGATTAAAAATCAATCAGTAAGAAAGTGGTCTTCTTTTACAATTATGAGTTGAATGATGATATTTTTTAGTAAGCTTTCAATCGTGTGAGAATTTGAAAAGACGGCCCAACTTTCTTTCTCATTATAAACCCCATAAATTAAATAACTGACACTTTCATTACCCAAATTTATTATTTGTTTATAAAGTGTATTTTATACTTAAAAATTGATCACATTAAATCCATATTCAAAAAAAAAAATTCTAAAATTCTTCCACTTGGAAACACATTAACTTTAATTTTTCTAAGGAAAGAAAACAGATTTCTTCTAACTTTGGATGAAATAAGTAATTTCACATGTTTGTTATTCCACCATTCTATTGGACAATGATGAGAAAATTTGTTAGGTTGAGTTAGGCTCACGGATAACACGATACAAAGTGTTAAATTTGTGCATATAAGGCAATTTAAATACGTATCTATCTAACCCAAACCCCAAAAGGCTACATTTGTAAGTTGAGCAAGCAACTATTTCTTCAAGAACTCATTGATCCCCATTTCTTTTGACTTTTTCTTCAAATACAACTTCAAAGGATGCAAATCCGTATATCATATCATTTGAATGTCTTAGTATGATATATATCAACGAAACTATATATACCTAGTTTTGAATATCAAATTGTAACTAAGATGATATATCATCATGTGATTAAATAATTTTTAATTAAATCGCATAATAACACATTATCTTGGCTTCAATTCAGTATTTAAAACTATGTACATAAAAAAATATAAAGTCATATCAAATTAAAATTATTTGACATAAATGAAATTTCTTCAATAAAAAAATTACGAGGTTTTCCACATTTCAATTAAAGATTAGTTTTTAGTTTATAACTTTGAATTTATATTTTATAGAGCTAGTAATTATTCGTTTGCCTCTTATTCATACCTAGAAAGCTCTAAGATAATTGTTTATTAGTTTGTAAATATTTCATAATTAACAACATTTTAAATCGAACAGTTGAACAATGATATGTGACCTTTAGAATTAATTCATTAGAACCATGTAAAAGAACTATATACATGTTTTGAAAACCAAATCAAAACTGTTGACCCGATTGGTTGGACCGCCACCTATTAGAAAAAATGATTATGATTTGTTGAAAACCCATTTTGAGAGTTATATATATCGCTTGAATTAGATGGCTCAAATGGTTAGAGATAAAAAACCAGGTTTGATATGGTCAATAGACAAAAATCAATTTAAAATAATTATTATTGAGATTTTGAACCCAAAATCTCATTTTTCAAATTTAAGCATATATATTGACAAACTAAGTTTATTTTTATATTAAAATAATTCATATTATAGATTTAATGACTAATTATACAAAATTATTTTAAATATTATCTTTAAACAATTAATCGATCCAACAATCAGTAAAATGATTAGACTGTCGATTGGACTGGACCGTCTCCTTCACTAAATCGATGCCTAGTTCAGTTATAGAAACATTGATTGCAAACTAGATTTCTCTTGAAAGCTGACTTGGCTTAATTTAGCCATACTCAAATTTATTTGATTTGAATTTGAGCCGAATTTCAGTTGAAAGATTTAACTCGAATTCGAAACCAAGTCAAATTTGAGTTAAGAGGTGTATATCTTTGTTTGACTGGAGTTCGATTTGAATTCATAACTCAAATCAATGGTTCAAATTCATGGTTTGATTCAATTTCAATTTGTAGTTTAACTTAACTCGAATTTGTAATTCAAATTAGTGACTCCATTTCGCTTGAATTTATGACTCGAATCGATGATTTTGTCTATTATTTAGGTAAAATGACGTAATTTAGTCAATGAACCACAAATTCGATCTATGAATATAAACCATCGATTCAAACCATAAAACCAAACTGAATTGGGTTATGAATTTGGCCCATCAATTTGAGCTATAAATTCAAACTAAACTTGAGTCAAATCCAGTTGAATCATATTTTATGCGAATCGAACTCAAGCAATCTTTAATATTTGTTTGACAAACTCGAGCTAAATTCGAATAGAATAATTTTTCATTCGAATTAAACTTGCATAAAGTGATATTCGGGCTTCATCCTATTCGCATAAACCCCTAATTGCCTGTACATTAAAGCACATAAAAACAGATTGTATCCAATCTGTTGTTAACAGAATATTTAAGAGAATTTGTCAACTTACCAACAAAAATGTAACCTGTTTTCCACCAAATAAGGTCATCAGAATAAAGTGTGAGATTTCATGATGGATGAACATTAATTATTAGGACAACAATGTTTCTATATCAGAGTCCAGAATAACGTAAAATTTTGAGGATAATGCAACTTTATTGCTGATGTGATGAGAAAAAACTTTTCCATTGCAGATGCAAGCTAGCCAGGGTGCTTGACCCTGATCCTGTCGATGAATATGACAAAGGGCTAGCCTATCGACGTCCTTATCACTGTCTTGGCTGGCTGGAGCCTGCAGCCTGGAGCCATCAATTCTTGCTGCTGGCTCGTGTTGTGGATAAACTTCACAACTTTTATAGGGGCAAAGGCAGCAGGAGCATGCAGGCACCGAACCCGTTTGGGATCTTTCAGTGTCTGCAACGAAACTGCTTCAAACAAGAGTCAGAGACTCAGAGCCCTCTTGCTTTTAATTTCAGCAACAGCTAGCCAGCTGTTTCCAGCTTTACTAGCTCTCATTCGCCCAGTCAGAAACGGCAAGGAACCTTCCAAATTCGCCTCTCTTATCATTTCCTCCGTTTTTTTGTCGATTTCCTTTCAACAGAGGCCTATATGGTCCTTCTTTGCATGCACATCTGAGACACCAGAAAACTCACTTTTAAAAGAAAGAAAAATGGGTTCTCTTTCTTTAATAGTTTTCCTCGGATCTTTAATGGTTGCTTCTGCCGGGAATTTGAAATCACATGGGGAGATGGCGGTGGTAAAATACTCAACAACGGTAAACTTCTTACTCTCTCCCTGGACTATAATTCTGGCTCAGGATTTCAGTCCAGGAATGAGTTTTTATTTGGCAAGATTGATATGCAGCTCAAGCTTGTCCCCGGAAACTCTGCTGGCACTGTCACTGCTTACTATGTAAGTTTCAATTTTTTTTTCCGCATTTTGTTTGCTTCAGCGTAGGTGTATTTCATGCATATGGCTTTGGAGCAATGATATCATAACCACTTTTAATTCAAAATCATCACTCGATAACACATATCGTATGTGTAGATACACATATTTTATTGTATGGTTTTGCTAATACTTTTTGCTGCAGTTACGCTCAGAAGGAGTAACATGGGATGAAATAGACTTTGAATTCTTCGGAAACCTGAGCGGAGAGCCTTACACTGTTCACACCAACGTTTATAGCCAAGGCAAAGGTGACAGAGAGCAACAGTTTTACCTCTGGTTTGATCCCACCAAGAATTTTCACACTTATTCCTTCCTTTGGAATCCCCAACGCATCATGTAATTAGATAGTTATATATACATATCTTATACTGTGACTGATTTACAATAAAACAAATTATAAAATTTACCTGCTTCTTTAATGTTGATTTACCACATTTCAGTTTCTCAGTAGATGGCACTCCTATTCGAGAGTTCAGAAACCTGGAGAGCGTCGGCGTTCCTTTTCCGAAAAGCCAATCAATGAGGATACAGTCAAGTATCTGGAACGCAGACGATTGGGCTACAAGAGGTGGACTTACAAAGACAGACTGGAGCCAGTCTTCTTTCACGGCTTCTTACGGGAACTTCAACGCTGAGGCTTGTGTTTGGTCCTCCAGAAAATCTTCCTGCAGTGAAAGCTCGCCTCCTCGAGATGATTGGTTAACGGAAGGACTGGATTCCGCAGGCCAAGAAAAACTCAAATGGGTGCAAAATAACTACTTGATTTACAATTATTGCACCGATACAAAGGGAATCCCCAAGGGCCTTCCCAAAGAATGCTCAGTTAATTAACGTTTCGAACTATTCGATTTATAAGTTTCACAATAAACTATATATATCTGCTTTTGTTTTTGTACAGGATATTTAATAGAAAATATGTTTAATATTTATAGTAAAAATTAATATTAAGATAGCTATTTAACTTTTAGTGTTGTTGATTTCTTAAGTAGTTTTGTATATTTTGAAGAACTGTAAAGCAAGTTCAATCTGGTTTAGGAGGATTTTATTCATATTATCAATCAATTCATATTTATCAACACAATCATCTTGAAAGATGTAAATATTTTAATATAATAGTTTGAATGGCTTAACAGATTGTTATTATGTTATTATGTTAGTATGACGATAGCATATTGTAGGTGGCTTAACAGATTTTACTTCTATGTATATTCACATTCAATGGTGTTCATAAGTACAACTAAATTCGAGCCAAATTTGTTCGAATTTATTTGCTTAAGCTTTAGAGTTTAACATTGTCGAGTTCAAATTCAAGTTTGAGAAATGTTCGACTAATCAAACTTGTAGGCCTGAAAATTTTATATTCGAATCAATTAAAATGACATTATTTTATTTATTTTTTGTTTAACTCGATATTATAACCAAATTTGAACTCATTTCTATTCAAGCAAACCAAATTTAAACAACTTTGAGGAGAGATTGATGAGCTTGAGAACTATCGTTCCCTCACACTTGACCAATTAATATGGCCAAAGGACTATCCCCCCACCCCATAAGTTTAAATGCATTCTCAAAATCACACTATGAGGTTTGAAAATTCAAAAATCTTATCTATCTGTTAAAAATCTCAGTTATAGTTAGGGACAAAATCATTATTTAATGAAAAATTTTAAAAATCTAAAGTTTTATTACATTCCCCTCAGCTTGAAAATCTCACAATTCCCCTCACTTGAAGTTTGAAAAATCAAAATTTTCCGCCTAAGGCTTCCAAACCATCTTTGAAAATGGTCGTCTCTGGTGGCATTGGCTCTTCCTCCCGGCTTAACTCTTGTAACACCCGAATTCAGGTATGCCAGTGAACTCTACTTCCAAAATTACCCCTAGAGTTGATTTTATAACTTGTTATTTAAAGAAATTATAAATGAATTATAGAAAACTACTAAATGAGCAATAATTTTCAAAGGGGGTAAAATGGTCATTTTAGAAGGATTTAAGAGACAAAGTGGGAATTTAAATTGAATGGCACACTTGAAATTATATGGTGGTGCTAAGGGTTTTTGGTAATTGGTTAAGGATAAAATAGTCATTTTTGGAAAAGGTTAAGGGTAAATTGGTTCTAAAAGCTTATAAAACCAACCAACTATTCATTTTCTTCTTCTTTAGCCGAGAATCTCCATAATTTTTAGCTAAAGTTTTCCTTCAAGCAAAATTCATCAAAAAACCTAGCTAAACTACCTAATTTCCAAAGCCTCAAGTTATAAAAAATGTAGATCTATCAATTCTGGTAAATTCTAAGATAAAAATTTTAATTTTTAAGAGATGTCAAGTTTAGGGTTTTGATGGATGATTATATTTTTTGTTGATTAAGGTTGCTAGGAAGAAGAAAAGAAAGAGGATAAGCTTAAATCACCTAATTAGCAAAGAAAATGTAAGAATTTCATACTTTACATACTTGAAGTAATTTGAGTTAGGTTATTTAAATAACCTTTACTTGTATAAGTCAGTAAGGTATTAGAATTAAGGTGATTTATGCTTAAAAGGATAAAAAAATTCATTAGGATTCATGATGTAATTTTGGCCATAAGGGTATTTTAGACATTTCATATTCCTAGGGTTAGTTTAGTGGATTTTGTGTGTTGAATATATGAGAAATAATGAATTGATGAAAGAATTTGCATTAAGGGTAAGCATGTAATTTTATCCATAAGGTTAATTTTTGCTTAATTATGTGTATGATATGTAGAATAACCCTTATATCCATAAGGGCAAAATGTCATTTTATGTGATGTAGGTTAATTTTGCTTAATTATGTGTATGATATGTGTAAAAAAACCATTATAATAAATATGTATATTCATATGGAATGCATGAGATATATGTAAATGCATGAGAAAATAATCTAATGTTTGATGAGACTTGAAAAGAATAAGGAAAAACAATAAATGGGCATATTTCATATTATGGTTATACATGCATACATGAGGAATCATAGCATATGCATAATTTCAGAAAAAATAAAGAAAGAGGAAAAACATTTTATAAGTTATGCATGTTTTCAGAAAATGGAAAACAAGTATTTTTGGTTTTATAATGACTCATATGATATAGGAAAGTAGAAAGCATGCTTAAAATCCTTACACGCGAGCTGTACTGTATGGATAGCAAAGAAAAAAAAAATAGTGAAATATGCGTGTAAGAGAGAATTAACCCTTATATGGTGACTGCAAGTACTATCATATGTAGTATAGATTGGTCAATGAAAATATTTGAAAAAAAAAAGAAAGAGAGAGAAAGAATTAACAAATATTTTATAAAAGTCATTTGCATTAAAATCATGCATGCAAGCTTATGTGGCTGATAAATAGTTGGGAAAGATGTACGATCAGAAAATAGAAAAGTCATGACACTCATACATGCATAAATCATAACAAGTGAATCATATTTGTATAGTAAAGAAATGAATACATGGGTGAAAGAAAATAATTATGATATGTGTTTAATGCATGTTCCGTGTCAATTATTTTATATGTGAATAGCCCAGACACGCTGAGTATGGAAGAGATTAGTACTAGTATGAAATGCTTTGAGTGTTGAGTATGATTTTCTTACTGAGCCGTGGTTGCTCACTCCGTTTAATTTAATATTTTACAGGTAAAAAATTGCAGCAAAGGTTCCCGGGGAGCACTAGTGAGACATGAGGCTGAGGGAGGAAGGTACCATATTTTTGTTGATTTATATGTTTTGATGTATATGTGAATATGTGCATATATATATATATATACACACACACACACTTGATGTAGATATTGGTGGATATGTATATATTTTGTTTCCTATATGTATATATGTGATTGTGTATAGCTATATCTATATATGTATATATATATATGGCTAGTTATGAAAATTGGTTATAAAATTTATGTGGGTGATAATTTTTATGATGGTTATTATTATGTACTTATTTTATTAATTGTGATTAAGTTGATGAAAATTCAGTCAGTTGGTAGGACTGGTTTGTATGAATTGCTAATTGGGAGTGTTACAGGGCATAATTAAAAAGAAAAAATATTCTCCGGGCCCTCTAAAATAGGGGAACTCTTGCCGTTTTTCTATAACACACCTATTGGTTAGGAGAGGTTACAACTCTCCCTGTCGATTACTTCCCAGCCACCAATGAAGTCTATTTCCTTCGATGAAGAGGAAATTGTCTCTGTTGGAGTGTCTTCGTCTTAGACGAAGATGACTGTTAGAGGTTTCAAACGAAGATGATGTGGTTATATGAGACCTCTGACAATCGTCTTCATCAAAGGAAATAGACTTCGTCAGTGGCTGGAAAGTGATAGACAGGGAGAGTTAAGCTGGGAAGGAGAGTCAACGCCATCGGAGACGATAAAGTTTGTCGTCTCCAACAACAGTTTGCAAAGCCTAAGGGGGAAATTTTAATTTTTCAAACTTTAGGTGTGGGGAATTGTGAGTTTTCAAGATAAGGGGGCCAAACGTAATAAACCTTTAGTTTTTTTGTTAAATGACAATTTTACCCTTAATCTTAACTAAAATTTTTAATGAATGAGTGAGACTTTTAGATTTTCAAACCTTACAGATGTGACTTTGAGAATGCACTTAAACTTGGGTGGGAAATAGTCCTTTGGCCAATTAATATATTCAAAACACATTGCGAGATCGCACCTCATAGGCTAATACAATTAAACCTACCAACTTCTCTCTCATTTGGGAATGAGTTCCGTCACATTGGAGCTTCAAATTGACCGGTTATTTGAACACTTAGATCGAATCTCTTAGCCCTAAACTAACTTAAAATATAAAACTTTTTTTCACACTTGTATATCTATGCCTAATTTATTTTCCTTACAAGGAAGATTCTCAACACATCTCAAACTCATTGTCTTAATAAGATATGTAATAATAATTCACAAATAAGTATTTTTTTAAATAAATATTTTTCGTATTTTCATGGAGTTTGCTAAGAGCTGGGAAAGTTCACTTGAAATTTTTTCTGAAGGTAATTAATGAGATTTGAAAGTGCTTTCTGGCAGCCATAAAAGGCAAATAAATAACAACCGATTTCGTGAGATAGTTTCCAGAATTTAAACCACTTCGCCGACTAGCTATTTTCTCTTTTTACTTGTAAGCATTTTTCAAGCTTGTGTGCAAGATTTGACTACATTCATTTCAGACATTTATTAGAGATTTTACACCTACTAACAATAAAACTACCTCTACTTATAAGAGTGACTTACATTTTCTAGCCTTAATTGGTATAAATAACACTTTCTCACTCAAAATCAAATTTAATTAACACTTTCTCATCCAAATTTGAACTCTATTAATAACAATATTAAGAAGTAAAATTACTATTTTATCCTTACTATTTCAATTTTCAAAATTATCATATAACTCTAAATTAATAAAAATTAAAAATAACGTTTTAAATTTCCAAATCATATAAGAAGTCTCTTGTTTTCTTTTCCTTTCATCCTCGCCCTTTCTTTCTCTCTTCCAATAGATAAGGGTATTTTTGTCATATAATCGTATATCAAGGGTCACACTTAAATTTTGAAAATATTAGGGGTCTTTAAAAATTTTTTTGGAAGTGAGTGAAAATTTGAAAAAAATTGGGGTCTTTCGAAAATTTAATAGTTTATTTGATCGGGTCGTGTTTGTGTTATATCAATTTAGGTTTTGGGTTAAAAACTCTTAATCCTAACCAGGCCTAAAATAAAATCGTGTCAAAATTTTTCAACCTTAACCTAACCTAAACTATATTCGGGTTGAGTTGATCCAATCCGAAATGATCTGAAATTGTCTAATGTTTCCACAAAGTGTTTTTAGCATTTTAATGTTTTTACTAAATTACCTTCAATCCATAATTAACAATACATACAAAATAATATTTTGTCATGTTTACAAATGCTCTAAAAAATTTACATATCATAACCTTTAAACAACAAATAATCTTAATAATCAAATTGCATTCTCACTACCAAAAAATAAAATAAATTTTTTAAAGAGTAAATAATTTTTTTCCACCCAAGGTTTAGTTTAAAAACACTTTTCCACGCCTAGTTGGCATAAATAACACTCTCCCACCCAAAATCAAACTTCGTTTAAAAAGAAAACTAATGACACAAGGTTAAAATAGTAATTTTATCACCTATTAATTTTGAGAAAAAAACAATTTTTATAGATCCAAATGTTTTAAGCATGACAATTTAATTATTAGGTTTAAAAACTCACTATTCAATCTTTGAAATATTTTTCAAGCCTCCATATATTTTAAAACTACCGTATGATCCCAATAATTATAATATGACATTTATACTCATAATTTGTTTTATTCCGTTTAATTTTTTGGGAGGTAATTATCACTTTCAAAACTATTAAAGGGCATTTGATATTTAAAAAATGTTCAAAAGACTTCAAACTTTTTTTGAATTTCTAATCACCCCATGCAAAGTTTTAAAAAGACCCCTATTTTAAAAAATTATATTTACCCTCTAACATATGATTATACGACAAAAACACCCTTATATGTATAAGAAGAAAGAAAGAAGGGGTGAGGGTGAAAAGAAAAGGAAATAAAAGGATTCTTATATTATTTAAATGTTTAAAATATTATTTTTTATTTATATTAATTTAGAGTTATATTATAATTTTAAAAAATGAAATAGTTGAGATAAAATGGTAATTTTACATTCTAATATTGTTGTTTCATTAATTTAGTTTTTTTTTTTTGGTGGGAAAATCTTACTTATGCTTGTTTTTGAGTGGAAAAATGTTATTTATGCCAACTAAGGGTGAAAAAGTATTTTAAGGTCAAACCTTAGGTAGGAAAATGTAATTTACTCTATTTAATATAAAACTCAATAATAATCAAAATAATTACAACCTTATGAAATAAAATTATATACAATATGTAGGGATTTCAACCATTGTTGATACTGGTGCTTCAACATTTCTTGAATCTATCTATAACAAATTCTACTATAGTAAACTTTTCTCTGAAGATTCGTGTCAATTCAAATCGTGTCAAATTACTTTATTGTTAACTCTTACCCCAATCTAATTTAATTTTGAGTTGTATTGGGTTGACATGAATTAAATTTTGTGTCAAGAAATCTCAACCCTACCCTCGATTTTTTTTGTGTCCTATCGTATCGAGTTAATGGGTAGTGTTGAATATTGTCAACTCTAATAAGTTTGCTTTTAATAGTTTCAATCATAACAGTTTCACCCCTAAATAATTGAATATAATGCAACAAAGATTTTTAAGGGTTAAATTGTAATATTTAAAACATTTTGGGTTAGATAAAAAGTTGTCCTTTTTATTTTAAGATTACCATTTTTCCCTTACACCATTAGTTTTTTTAATAGAATTTAAATTTGAGTAGAAAAGTGTTATTTATACCAACTAAGTATAAAAAATTGTTTTTAAACCAAACCTTGGGTGATAACTCTATTTATAATAACTATCAATTTGGTACCAAAGATGATGCAACACTCTAATTGAGTGATTCCAAATTACAAATAAAATAATATTCAAATATATGATAACATATAATCATTGATAAGTCATTTTCCAGCGGGAACTTTCTTATATTTTTCCAACAAGTGCTTTGTTTTGGCCACAATTTTGAGAAATTTGTTGAACTTTTTAATTTTTGAATTTTCACTAAAAAATTGAATAATTTTTTTTAATTTATGGATTAAAGTAAAAGTGAGAATAATATTACACGTACTGAATTTTTTAATAATTTATCTATACAAACTAATGCATATTTAAGTCATTAAGTTATGGGAAATTATTAAATGCCCCATTCTTTCCCAAACTAAGCAAAGATGCCCAATTTTTCATCTCCTAAGGAAAAATGCCCCATTTTCAAAGTCTCAACCAAAAATCCCCAAAAACTTTTCAAAATGTTAAAACTACCCTTTACTACTTCTATATAAATTCTCACTCTCATACCTTTCCACATCATTCAAACTCTCATTGTCACTTACATTTTTACTCAATATTTGATACGGTGGGTTCATTTGGAAGCAAAAAATTGTATTTCTAAATTCGAGTCGAAACAAATCAATTCATGAGAAAAAAAAGTATTTATACAAATCTTAACCCAAAACTTAATTTTATTTGTTAAATTAAGTTTGCATATTATAAAGGGGGCAATTGGAAATACTTGAAATATATTAGGGGGTTAAATGAAATGTTAGAAAATATGAGGGCATTTTATTACTAAACAATGTATAAAGGTTTTAAATGAAATGTTAGGAAAATATAGGGATATGTTGATACAAGACAACATATGAAGGTATTAAATGAATTGCTAGATAAATATAGGGGGTTAAAAAAATGTTAAAAAATATGGGGACATTTTGATATTAAACCATTTATGACGGTTGTAAATGAAATATTAGTAAAATATAGGGGCATTTCAATAGAAGACAATATATGAGGGTGTTAAATAAAATGTTAGATAAATATAGGGGTTAAATAAAATATTAGAAAATATATGGGTATTTTGATATTAAACAATGTAAGAAGGTTTTAAACAAAATGTTAGGACTATATAGAGACATTTTGATATAAGACAATACTTAAGGGTGTTCAATAAAATGTTAGTCAAATATAAGGGGTATTTTAAAGTTAGACAAAATATTAGGATGCTAAAAAAATATGCAGACATAGAAAGGGCATTTTGATATTATAAGAATATCAAGTTCGTATATGTTATAAAATATAGGGTGTATTTTGATATTGTAAAATGTATTAGAGAGTAAAGAAATATTAGAAAAATATGGGGGTCATTTGGATATTAACCAATATAAGAAATGAACATTTTGGTTTTAGATAATGTATAAGAGTTTTTAATGAAATGTTGAGAACTAGAGATGGCATATTGATATTCGACCATATATAAGGGGATTAAATAAAATTTTAGAAAAATATAGTAGTCATTTTGATATTGATGAATGTCTATTGTGGATTTTTTATAATAAATGTTTAATTCTTTATCAAAATTTTTCATTGTAGGATTGATAATTAAAACAACTAATTATATTGTTGTTTGTTTTCAACGAGAATAGATCTAACATGGTCATAACACAATGAGGTATGTTGAAAGTTTTAAAAATTGGTTAAAATTCCTTTTGGAACAATATCCAACTTTTGAGTGAATAGTATGGTATTTACCCAATCCAAAATTACATTCAACTATGCATGAAACCAAAGATAATCGAACTCAACTCCCCTATAAAGATAAAAAATGATGAAGATGTGCAAGGCTTTATTGACATGTCACAATACTTCAAGAAATGTATTCTTGCTTTTGTTACGTGTACCGTAATCCAACGAGAAGAAGTATTATGCCTTGTACAGGATTTTTGATTTGTTATCTTCACGTTTTCTTTTATGGGAAATATCCTATAAAAAAAATTATTATCATATCAAAGTTGATAAGAATTTCATAAAAAAGACATAAAATCAGAGACCAAAAAATGAATTTAAAATTCAAAAACTATACGTTAAAAAACCCTAAAATGAAAAAAATAAAAAAGGGACCTGAAATTCGAAAACCACACGCCTAATTCCCTTAGAATCACAAAAGCCCAACAACCAATTTAAAATTCAAAATCTATACATCGGATAACCCTAAAATGATAAAAATAAAAAAACGTAATAAAAATTTGAAAACTATACATCAAAAACCCTGAAATGACAAACATTGAAAAACTGATCTGAAATTTCAAAACTACACGTCCAATTACACAAGAATCAGAAAACCCAAAAATTGATTTGAAATTCAAAAATTACATATTGAAATACCCAAGTATGACAAGTATTGAAAAATTGACTTGAAAATTGAGAACATGTCCAAAAATCATAGAATAACAAACATTGAAAAAAAGACATAAAATTCGAAAGCCATATGGCGAAAAATCCTAAAATGACAATCATAAAAAATGAATTAGAAGTTCAAAAACTACAAATCCAATTATCTTAGAATAACAAAAACCAAAAAATCGATATGAAATTTAAAAACTATACATTGAAAACCCAAGTATGACCAATACCAAAAAATCAACTTCAAATTTGAAAATTATACATCGAAAAACCCTAAAATAACAAACATAAAAAAACGAACCTAAAATTTAAAGGCTACATGTTGAAAAACTCTAAAATGACAAATATTAAAAAATGAATTAGAAATTCGAAAACTAGAAGTCCAATTACCCTAGAATCAAAAAAATAGAAAAATTAATCTAACATTTAAAAACTACATATCAAAAAACCCAAGTATGATAAATACCAAAAACTAACCTAAAATTTAAAAATTACACGTCAAAAAATCCTAAAATAATAAAAACTGAAAAACTGACCTAAAATTTGAAAACAACATGTCCAAAAATTATAAAATGACACACATAAAGAAAACGAACCTGAAATTCGAAAACTACATATTGAAAAATCCTAAAACGAAAAATATCAAAAAATGGACCGAAAATTTGAAAATTACATATCCAATTACCCTAAAATGACAAATACCAAAAAACTGATTTAAAATTTGAAAACTACATATCAAAAACCTTAGAAATCACAAAAATTGAAAAGCAAATCTAAAATCAAAAAACTATATGTCGTAAAACCCTAAAATGTGAAAAAAAAAAAACATAAGCAAAATTTGAAAGCTATGTGTCACAAAGCCCTAGATTTAGATAAAATATCAATTTGTCTCCTTAACATTTTCTCATTCTCCCACAAATCCTAAATGTTTAGAATTATTAAGTAGCCCCCTTATCAATTTATTTCTCTCCCATAAGTCTAAAATGTTTAAAAACTCTCAATTTGCCTCGGGGGTCCCACAAGTATCATTGTTTAAAAATTCAACATTTCTCCCCTACCTCATGGTTCCCCCATGCTCCTCCATGGGTGACTATTCCAAAACTTGCAAATTTCCCTCCCCCGAGGTTTCCTCAATAGATCATCTGATGTAACTACTATTTAAAAAATCGCATTTACCCCTTTCCTTATGTTGTCGATTCAACCCAGGGATATTTCTCAGACCCGGGATTCCACGGGTTTGCAACTATCCCCCAGGGTGAAATTCCAACTTCAAAATGGGTCAATTTTTTAACCAAAATTACAATTTTTGGCTACCATTTTAATAACAAAAGATTGTACACCTAATTAACCATAATAGCTCTAAACTAATTCATCCAAAACAACTAAAAATCAAACCACAAAATCAATTGTTCAAATCTAAAAACTCTAAACTAAAAATACCCTAAATCTTACTCTAATCTATCAAATCTAAACATAAAAATGATTCAAACAAGATAAGGGACGATTAACTCACCTTCTTCATCATTTTCATCATTGGAAAAAGTCAAAAATTCAGTCCAAAAGTCGAAAAATCCATCGCTTGTGGAAATTTTCTTTTGTACACAGTTAAGCGATGAAAATATGGATGAGAATATGAAATTTTTTGGATTTATATATGAGGGCATTTCAATCATTTCAATAAAGGAGGCATTTGTGCTTCAGTCCAAAAAAAGGGGACAATTTTTTTAAACCCTTGATGTTTAGGATAATTAATTTAATATCCCTTAATTTATCTAATAATATACTAATCTTTAATTGAAAATCAATTAATTATAGCAGTTAATATGAATAAATTAGTAAGTGTATTATTATTTGTAAGGCCAAACCCAATGTTTGATGAGACAATAATTGCCTCCTTTAGGTTTCAAAAAATCAAATTCCCTCGTCGTCCACTTCTGTTAATAAATCTATCTGGTTTTTCTACAAATGATTATTTTGCCTTATAATTTAAATTATAAAATTGTTGTTAAAATTTAATATAAACGTTAAATTACTAATACATAATAATTTAACATTTTATCACTTAGACTTCTAAAATATGAAATCTAACCAATTTTAAAATATTGCACTTTAGTCTGTTCTTTAGGGTGTAACTGTCATATTTTAAAATATTGAGTGGGTTATTAAATTTAAAAAAATAAAAAACATTCATTAACATTCTTGACATTTTTTGAAGTTGCAGTTTTATCCTCAAACTTTTGAAAAAGGAAGTAGGCAAAAATGAAGGGAAAAAATAAAAATAGAAGGGGGACAGAGAAAATTCAAAAAAATAAGAAGATAAAAAGAAAATAGAAAAAATTGTACAAAATAACCTTCAAATCTTTTCATTTAATGAAATTCACTAACGAATATGAATGATGAGTGGAAATCTAACTTTTTCAAACTTAGAGAGTACAAAATTGTCATTTCATCAAACCTTCAGTGGGAAATACACAAGTCAAGAGGGCTCCCCATTTTTTGACACAACTTGCGAGGGTCCAACACGCATTGTAGCAACCCATGGGTTAACTTATGGGCCATGCAGACATGTTATGGGTCGTGAAGTTCGGCCAGCAGGCTGGCTCGGGCTGACATAACATTGTGCATAATTTTTTTAAAATTTTATTATTTATTTATTATTATATAGGGAATCCAAATAATTTACATAGAAAATCCAAAAAGTTCAATAATATTATAAAAAATTAAAAAGTAATAATAAATTTATTATTAATTTTATGGAAAACCAAAAGATAATGTGGGGAATATAAATTTAATAATCATTTGTCATTATTCTTATGGAGAAAACTAACAGATTAGTATGGAAAATCCCAAAGACATAACAAAAAATGATAAAAAATTTAAAAAAAATAAAAGAAACATATAATTAATGAGCGTGACACATCTTGTAGCATAGGCCCTGTCGTGGGCCTATATATTTTTGTGGGCCATCCTAGCACAAAGGCTTGCGATTGTACAAGCCTTGGGCCCGACAAGACTTGTAACATGGTGGGCTACACCGAAGCTGGTCTGCTCCAACCTAGCAAGACCCACTGCTATGTTTACTAGGAAATTGTTTTTGGCCTCTTTGTAAAAGTAATACCTTATTTTTTAAGCCAAATAATATTTTCACCTTTTAAATTTGAAAAAGTCAATTTTTGATCTATTTGTTAAAAATAATGTTTTAGTTTTAACGATCAAAGGGTATTTACGTCATTTTGTCTAAATATTATCATGTGGAGTGTGAATATCATTTTTCAAAACTTACTAGGGGAAAATAGTATTTCCCTATTTTGTTTAAGAAATTATCATATTTAGCTCATATTTTTTAAAAATATATTTATAGTCCTAATAATTTTAATATAACATTTACATTTCTAGTTTGTTATATTTTATCCATTTCTTTTGGGTTGTAGTAGTAATATTTAAAATAGCTAAGAGTAATTAAAATTTAAAATTTTTAAAAACACCCTAAAAGTTTTTAGAATTTTTGAAAACCCCCTTAAAATTTTCATTATCACCCCTAAAATTAAAAAAATTTAACTTACTCCAAATATATAATTATATGTCATTGACACCCTATCTACACTTGAACTTGTAATTTTTTATTTTTAATTGAAATTAATATACATTAGGGGTATAAAGATTATTTAATAAGCTTTGGGGGTACATTCATAGTTATGAAATCCTATGGTACAATATGCTACAAGTGAAAAATGATACATATCATAACATGTATCAAATTAATAGAATACTGTAAACATATCATACAATACGATACTATCCTATGATATAATACATATTACTGATATAATCAATGCACTTTTTGGAGAAAATGAGATGTAATAGGGGTGTATATGAAAAATTTTTAATTTTCATAGGTGTTTATAATATTTTTCAAAATGATGATGATGTGTCAAGTAATATTTTAGTATATTATTTTTTAAAAGGCATATCCTATAATACGATACCATACATGATATGAAAAATTTGATTTTCAATATACCACACAATTCATGTCAACTACCATGGGCACAATGTTATTTAGTTAGAGGGCATTTTTGTCTTTAAATATTTTATAAAAAAGATTAACAAATTTAAAAGATGGGTGAGAAATTCACTTTTTCAAATCTATTAATTCATCAAACCTAAGGTGGAAAATAGTTATTTGGCCTATTATTTATTATTTAGGCCAAAAGACTTATTCTTACCCAAGGTTTACTCTATTTTCAAACTCCCACCTGTAAGATTCAAAAACCTAAATACTCATCGATAGACTATTAAAGTTAACAAAATTTATTAGTTTTAGAAGTAAAATTGTTATTTAATTAGTGATACTAAAAGTAATAAAACTCTATCTCATTTTCCCCTCTAAACCATAAAAACTAACAATTTTCTCTTAGATTAAACTTTGAAAAGTTTGGATTTCCCCCACTAGGGTTTCAATTTTGCAGGGAATTTTCCAACGAACAACCAACTTCTTCGGCACTCTCTATTCCTCCCAACGATATTCCTCCCTTTTTGACAACTTGAAAGTTGCTCTCTCATAACATGATTTGTCTAGAATTGTTGAAGATGATTCGTCTTTGTCCAAATGAAGACGAGTCTAGAAGAAGGGAAAGAAAGGGTTGGAAGGTGTCAACTATTGGAGAGGGAGAGGTTTTATCGAAGAATTGAAACTTTAGGGAAAATGTAACTTTTTAAAACTTAATCCTAAGAGAAATTATAGTTTTTCTAAACCAAAGAGAGAAAATAATATACATTTTTATATTTTTTAATATAACCAGTTAAATGATGATTTTACTCTTAAAATTAACAAATTTTGTTAACTTTAATAGCCTATAAGTGGGTATTTGGGTTTTTTAAAACTTTGCGGGTGAGAGTTGGGGAGTAAACTAAACTTGGGTGGGAATAAGTCTTTTGGCCTATTATTTATGTTAAATGTATTGACTAATACTAGTGGTATTCATAAACGTGTTGAGCAAGCCTAAGAGACCTTATTGAAAGAAAGACAATATCATATCTAAACAAAAGCTAATCAAGGATCATTTAATTTATTAAAAAGTCGTTTTCAGAAAATATTATTTATTATTAATCATGTTTTTATATATTAGCTTCATATCGCCTAACAATATTTCTATAAACTTGTTGATGGGCGGCCAGTACGTGAGACTTACTTGGCAACATCGATGCTTCATCACCTAACCTTTCTTACATGTTACTGATCAGAGGCCAAATCACTATGTCCCACGCAAGGATTGATAAAAGGCCCTTTAAGTTAAAAAAAAAAAAATCAAATTTTCATGTTATTGACTTTTATTAATTAATTCTGTTTGGTTTTTCTGAAAATGCCATTTTATAGATTTTAAGAAACTATTATTAATACTTAATATTAATATCAAATTACCAGTATATCCTTAGCCATTTAGAAAATTCACTTAGACTTCTAAGAGCCAATTTTAGAATATTGTGTTTTGTTAAGTTTTTAGGCATGTAACTATCAATTTTCAAACTATTAAGGGGTATATTAAAATTTTAAAATTTAAGAAACACCCTAAAAATTTTCAAAATTTGAAAACCCCATTATAAATTTTCATTAATGCCTCTAACTTTTTTAAAAATTATAGTTCACCACAAACATACATAGTTTTGAAAAAATAAAATAAAATAGAAACTTTTATGCAAAATGACTTTTCAACTCGTTCACTTGACATAATTTACTAATGGAAATGAATAATGAATAGAAATTTGGCTTTTTTAAGCTTAAACATAAAGCTGAAAATTAATCATTTTAGCAAACCTTGGGTGGGCAATGTCTTTAGGCCATTATCACATTATGAAATCGTTCTTGCCTGTCCCTGCTAAATACAGGGTTTCATACTATTGGTAATGGAATTTCAAAATAAAATTATACTAAAACTACTATCTTGACCATTTTTTAATTCAATGATATTCTCCTACTTGTTTTAAAAATTATCATATTCATCTCATATATTTTGAAAATATTTAATAGCCCCAATAATTTGCACCTCAGTTCAGTTCTTTAGGAGTATAAGTATCATTTTTGAAACTATCAAGGGTCATACTGAGTTGTTTTAATTTTCAAAAAACCCAAAATTTTTATTGAATTTCTAAAACCCCAAAAATTCTTCACCACAAACATTTCCAAAAAGGCCAAAGGACTATTTCTCACCCAAGTTTTGATGCAACTACAAATACATACCCATAGGGTTTTAGAAACCCAAATACCCACCTATGAGCCAATTTTCGTTAAAAATTTCAGTTATGGTGAAGGGTAAAATTTTCATTTTATAATAATATTAAAAAATTATATAATTAATTATATTTTCCCCCAGATTTTAAAAACTAACAACTTCACCTTTGTCAAAAGTTTTCTAACTTTAAAAAGTCACATTTCCCTCCCAAACCTAGGGATTCATCTTTTTCCCATTTTAGCCGCTGCCCACACCTTTGAAAACTTCAATTTAACCCCCTCTTCAACTTTAGATTACTCCGATGACCTCTCCCTCTATTGATTGAGCCGATGTTTACCTTTGCTTTTCTTCGATGCTTGAGCTAGCCTCGGATGATGACGTGGTGCAATTTCTGGGAGATGGCTGGATATTCTTCGCTTGACGAAGAGACGATCTTTTTGTCTTTTTGTTAGATGAAGAGATCTAGAGATCTATGCCTATGCCTCTTTGCCACCAGCTAACCATTTCAACGATGAGAGATGGTCAGTCGAACAGAGGAAAAAGGAGGAGTTTTCGAAGATGGGTGGTGGTTGGAGAGGGGTGAAAAAAAAACCAGGAGTGGGGGGAAATAGACACTTTTCAAAACTGGAAATATTTAGGTAGGGGTAAAATTGTTAGTTTCTCAAATCTCGGAAAAAATAAGATAAAATTATAAATTTTTAAATATTATTGTTAAAATGACAACTTTATTTTTAACCATAACAAAAAATTTTAAAAGAAATTAGTCTATATGTGGGTATTTTGAGTTTTTGAAACCCCACAGGTTTGTATTTGTCTTTTCATTTAAATTTGGCTTTGAAATAGTCCTTTGGCCTTCCAAAAATTACAGTGCACCCCAAACATGCGATTATACATTAATGACAATCCTTATTTATGTTTGTGTTATTAAATTTTTTGTTATTTTTAATTGAAATTAATATACATTGGTGGTAAGAATTATTTAATAAAATTTTTGGAATAAGTCTAACTTAGTTGGAGGGTTATTTGTTTTTTCAACAATTTTATGCAAACTTTTAATATATTTTTGGAAAAACGACTTTTCCGGGCTGGTGGAAATGTCACCGCATCAAACCTTGGGTGGAAAATAGTTGTTTGGCCTTTAATTTTATATGGATGTAGAACTCTAAAATTTATTCATATTTACCGAAAGAATTTTTTTTGTTAATTCCGACAAACACCAACCTTAACCATAATCACATAATAGTGATGATACTTCCAAGAAAATTGATTCGTAAATGTCATCGGTCCATCTACGTTTACCTCCCAACTCCTCAATTTTCTTTCCTACCCAGAAGAAAAATATAATAAAATTATATGCTTAAGAATTTCAGGTTCTTGTTGGTGAAATTTTAAATTCAAAAACTCCACATTGGAAATAAAAAATGTAAGCAAATTTTGAGTTTGTTGGCCGGACATAATTCTGAGTAAACCAATTCCTGAAACTTGAGACTGTAATTAGCTAAAGAATTATAAAATTTTTAAATTCTCTTGAAAAATTTTGACTTGTTTATTTGCCCTTTTGTTATCATAAAGATAAGTTTGGCAAATTATTTGAGATTGAACGATGAACCACTACTAAATACCTGATATCTATATTTTGTCAACTTTATCAGGGGTTTTTCAGTCATTTAAGATATTTATATATGAAATGTGGTGGCGTTTTATTGGAATGTAAGTGGATATATGACTCCTCTTTCTAATATATTACTTGGTATAAAAACGATTTTGTAAAAAGTTATTGAATTTCTTTTCTAAAGATTAATTATAATTAATTACAAACCTTAACTCATGTCATACTTTAAAAATCTGAGTTAAATACATTTTACTCGAATTTTTTAAGTCCATATAATTTTTGAAGTACTATTTCGGTCCTTCTCATTTTAAATCTTATCAAATATTTTATTGAATCTCTAAAAGGCCAAATGACTATTTCCCGCCCAAGGTTTGATGCAAACCCAACTTTCCACTTGCTAACAATCGAAAATAAAAACTCTCACCCATTAATTAAATTTTACTGTTACTATCAGGGGTAAAATTGTTATTTAAAAATTTTGTTTAAACTCATATTTTTTATTATTCCTAAGTTTTTAAATTTTTATTTTTACCCCCTAAAGTCGTATTTTCCAAAGTTTAAAAAATCACTTTTTCTCCCCAAGTCTAGGGTTGCAAACTTTTTCTCATATACTATACAATTGAACCCAACTTCCTTTCTCCTTCTCTCCGGTGATGATTCATAGGAGACGATAGTTGAATCTCTTCCTTCTCTCTTCCCTCTCCCTCTCGGTCACCCTTTCTTTGCTATTTGACCATCTTTGTCTTTGTTTGGGATGAAGACAATTTCATCTTCGTCAACGAAGATAATTTCATTTTCGTCTCTGATGAAGATAGTCGAATAGCGAAGGGAGGGTGACCGGGAGGGAGAGGGAAGGGAGGAGGAAGATATTTGACTACCGTATCAGTGAGTAGTCATCGGAGAGAAGTAGAAAGGAAGTTGGGTTCAATTATAACTTTCTAAAACGTTGGGGGTGGTTGATATGGGAAAACGTTTTCAACCCTAGACTTGGGGGAAAAAAGTGAGTTATTAAACATCAAAAATATGAGTTTAGGGGGTAAAAATAAAATTTTGAAAACTTAGAAATAATAAAAGGCATGAGTTTAAATAAAAATCTTAAATGACAATTTTACCCTAAATAGTAACAATGAAATTTAACTAACGGGTGAAAGTTTGGATTTTCGATAATTAATAGGTGAGAAGTGGGTTTGCATAAAACCTTTAGTGGGAAATAGTCATTTGGCCTATCTAAAATATGTTTAATATTGTCTTATGTAAATAACATTAAAAATTAACAAAATTAAAAAAAAGGGAAAATTAAATTGATTGCCTAAAACAAAGGGGGTTTAGGCGAAATTGCCCAAAAATCTAAGGATTAAGAAAAAATGCCCCTTTTTTGTGCAATGACCAAAATGCCATATATATAAAGCAAGAATTTTACATATTTCTTCCCATAGTTCCCCCATTGCACTATTAGAATTTAAAGAAAATCACGGAGTCTCCCACGGGTTTTCCATAGGTGTGGCAAACGTTCGTGTTTTTCATTGACTTTTTATGTTTTTCAATGACTGAAAATGGCAAAGAAGATTAATACATCATCCCTTATCTTGTTTGAATCAATTTATTGTTAGGATTATTGCGATTTGATGAAGATTTTGAGAGTTGAATGTTTAGGGTTCCTATTTTGAACAATTCATAAAATGTCTCAATTCTTGGTTGTTTTGCTTGAAATTTTTAAGGGGTATTGTGTTATAGGATGTGTAGATTTGATTTGTGTTGAAATTTAAGGCTAAAATGATGATTTTTGATCTAAAAATGCATTAGATTGGCCAAAGATTCGTTTCGGGGGACCCCTGGATCCCGCGGGTTGAATTAAATCTCCCACGGGCTATAATGATGGCTCGTGGGATGGGGAAAATTTTACTTTTTCAAAATATTAGGGCCTTGGAAAGGAAAGGGAAATCCACGGGCCTAGGGGGTGATCCATGAAACACGGGAAATCTAAGGGTTGGGGAAAAATTGACTTTTTTGAAACTATAGAGCCTATAGGAGATTGAAAAATTGATAAGGGGGAAAGGAAAACTATTGGACCTATGTGATAGTAGAAATTTTATAAGAGGATAAATTGATATTTTTCACATCTAGGGTTTTTCATCGTGTAGTTTTCGAATTTCATATCCATTTTTCTTGTCTTAGGGTTTTTCTCTATGTAGTTTTCAAATTTGACATCCGTTTCTTGATTTTTGTGCTTTTTAAGCCCGTTTTGTGATGTTATTTTTAAATTTTAGATCGATTTTTTTGTTTTTGTCATGCAAAGCTAATTGAACATTTAGTTTTCGAATTTCATGTCTGTTTTTCTTGAATAAGGGTTTTGGACGTGTCATTTTCGAATTTCATGTCTATTTAATTATTTTTGTGCTTTCTAAGGTCGTTTTCTTATGTAATTTCTTAATTTCAACTCAATATTTTGGTTTTTTCGTTTATAAGTTATTTCAACGTTTAGTTTTTAAAGTTTAGGTTCATTTTTTTATTTTGGTCATTTTAGAATATTTTCACTTGTGCTTTTCATATTTCTAAGCAATTTTTTGATTTTTTACATTTTAGGGTATTTCAAGTATAGAATTCGACTTTTAGTTTTGTCTTTTTTTTTTTTTGTCATTTTAAAGTTTTTGGATTTGTAATTTTAAAATTTTCATTTAATTTTTTCATTGTTATCATTTGAGTGTATTTTCATATAATTTAGTAAGAGCATCAATAATTTTTTTTAGTGAGCCCTTCAGTGAATTTAAAGCCCAATTTCTTGTTTGTCAAGCCTATGAATATGAAATGTCAATTTTGTACCAATCGAGATGTCGACAATTTTCTCTTTAGGCTGATAAATTCAATCAATCAACACAAACTTTGATCTTATTAATTGACTTAAAGCCTAGGCCTCAACTTATCGGTCTTGTGGCATTGTTTGATCAATTGAACATATATGAGTTAAATTCATTTTACCGATTTGGAACACTTCACTGGATTTGAATTTGGATTTTTATAGATACCAAGGACATTTTTCGTCATAAGACCTAATCTTCCATCATCTAGTGTCAGACTTATGTACACTGTATTGAAATTTTTTTTCTAGGGCAAATTATTCCACGACATCTTTCAAGTGTTTGCTTGTTATGGAAAATATCACCAAGCTTTACAATATTCCCCTCTCAGATTGATCTCATACCACTTGATGATGTTGATGGTTATGGAGGAAAATTGACAAGCCACTTAAACTAATCAGTGGAGACATTGTAAAAAATTGGTCTTGAATAATTTTTGCCTCCCATAATATGATCTTCAAGCTGCAAACTATTTATACCCCCTATAATAGGTGACATATCCTCAAACTCTGCCTTACCAAGAAAAATATCAGTTATCTCATTCCTCTTGAAGTCACCTCAATCGAGAACCCTATCTTTCTCTCTATGAGCTCATTCATTTGCAATATATAATGCATCGTTACTAAAATTAATCAGGTTTTCCAAATTAGAGTCTTTTTTAACTTCACCAATTTTTTTCTTCTTCTTCTTCTTCTTCTTGTCTTTCGATCGGGGTACATGTAACAAAAATAGGAATACATTCCTTGAAATATTGAGACATATCAATAAGATCTTAGACATCTTCAACATTTTGGATCTATACGAGGCAGTCGAGCTCAATTTTTTTTGGTTTCATAGATGGTTGAAGATAGTTTTTGATTGGATCAAGACTACAATGCTCACTCAAAAGTTGAATAAATCCTTCAAATGTTGTTCTAGAGGGAATTTTAATCAACTGTTTACATCCTCCAAATACTTCATTTTGTTGTTATCACGTTGAATCCATTCTCTTTGGAAACGAATAGATTCATAACTAACCATTTTAATTATCAATCCCACAATGACAATTTTTTTGGAAAAATTAAATATTTATAAGAAAAAAATTTGCAATAACCATTTATTAATATATATGTCACATCTAATTTTCCAAAATGGCTCTACCTACTTTTAACATGTCATTTAAAACTATCTAAAAATGTTTAATATTAAAATGTCCTTATATTTTTTTAACATTTCAATTAACCCCCTTTAATTATCTAAAATTTAATATAACACCCTCACATGTTATCTTGTATGGAAATACATCTATCTACTCTTAACATATTATTTAAAACCGTCTTATAATGTTTAATATCAAAATACCCTCATATTTTTCTAACATTTTAATTAACCCCCTATAATTATCTATCATTTCATTTAACACCTTTATACATTGCCTTATATCGAAATAAAACTATCTATTCCTAACATTTAATTTAAGTCCTTTTTACATTGTGTAATATCAAAATATCCAAATGCCCCCTTTGATGATGTATGAACTAGATTTAACAAATAAAATTAAATTTTGAGTTAAGATTCGTATAAATACATTTTTCTTATGAATTGACTTTTTTTTATTTGAATTTAAAAATACGAATTTTTTCTTTTGAACGAATTTACAGTGATTGATATTAAGTAAAAATAAGAGTGAGAGAATGAAATGAGAGTATTTGAATGATATAAGAAATATATGTAATAAGATTGAGAGTGAGAGTGTTTATATAGAAGTGGTGAAGGGTAGTTTTGGTATTTAAAAAAATATTTTGGGCATTTTTGCTTGAAAGTTTGAAAAGTAGGCATTTTTGCTTAATAAGGGGCAAAATGGACAATTAATTTAATTTCCCAAAAAAATTGTTATTAACTAATAATATTTTAATAATAAGGAAAAAAAAATTAATTAGGGGTATTTAGACTTTCAAAACAATGATTCAAACTGGAGTTAATTCTTAATTGGACTAATTATTTTCTATTAAAAAAAAAAGCTTATCTAAAGTTTTAAGGAATTTTGAAAATTATTTTAGTTATTTGGTTGGATCTCAAAAATGTTTATATAATTTATAAGGGCTTTTTTACAACGTGTAAGAGAAGTTCAGGATATAAGATTTTTTCCTTAAAGTTTTGCAGCTTAATCAAGGTATCGAAATTCCAAAAAATATCCTCCTAGTGCTTCATAAATTTTATTAAATTATACGTCAACTCTATTTGCATAATTTCTACTAAAAGAAATTTGTACCGGAGGAACCATTATAAGGATCTAAATGTTAAATTCAAATTCTAGGGTATCGTGCATTTTCGTCAAACTTCAGTCACCAAAATTAACAACTCTTAAAATAACAACACCATCTATAACCAATTTGTAATATTTAATTAATAAAATTACCTATATATATACTTTAAATTACACAAATAGATGTAAAGATGCGGGGTTATAGTTTTAATTTAATGATAAAATAATACTCAATCATATAATAATATATAATTTGTGTATTAAAAAATCTATATACATAATATTACGTATATTTAATTTGATATCTAAATAATATATTATCATATGAGTAGATATAACATATTTGAATATCCAATTTAATACTCCAAACCGGTTAGAAGTTTTGTTGCTCTTAAAAGTACTAACCCATAGCGAAAAACCCATGCACTTTCATGAATAATATGGAGTGCCCAATATTTTTAGCTTCTAGAACATTGATTTTGAGTTTTCGGTCCCAAGTAAGCTGTGAACAATCTGTAAAGAGAGCCACACAACGATTGCTGTAGGTGGGAACGAACCAGAATCTCAATCTGTATGACATGAGCAGTCAGTCTAAACAAAACAATTGTTCTCCTTAAGTTTTGTCAGTCGTTTGGAAAATATATATGGCATTGACAAATGTGGCGGCAGGTCGCTCCTGCTTTCGTTTCCCTTGGTCAATTTATTACCGTGTTTGGTGAACTAAGATCATCATTAAATGGCCCATTTATTTTATTTGCAATTAATCAATTAATTTTTGTATTTTATGATGATCTCAATTCATAGCGACAGCCAGCTATTCACAGCTCATAATTTTTCTCTCCATCGACTTCAAGAGTCAAGACGGCCACCAGGATCCTTTCATACACGAACTTAATTAACTTTCCTGCCATATAAACCTTCTGAATTGCTCATCAATTCCAACAAAATACAAAGCTTCAGCTCAATCGATGGCTTCTTCTTCTAGCAAAATGCTAATTATTCTTATGGTTGTCGGCTCTTTCGTGCTTGCTTCTGCTAATTTCTACCAGAATTTCGATATAACATGGGGAGATGGTCGTGCCCAAATTCTCAACAATGGTGAACTTCTCACTCTCTCCCTGGACAAAGGCTCAGGTTCAGGTTTTCAATCCAAGAACGAGTATCTGTTCGGAAAAATCGATATGCAACTCAAGCTTGTCCCTGGAAATTCCGCAGGCACTGTTACTGCCTACTACGTAAGTTGCTTCTGTAAAAATATATTAAAGTGTTAATAATATCATCAAATCCTGACGCTAGACATTTTTGTGATGCAGTTAAAATCGGCAGGCTCAGCTTGGGATGAAATAGACTTTGAATTCCTTGGAAATTTAAGTGGTGATCCTTACACTCTTCACACAAACGTATTTAGCCAAGGCAAAGGTAACAGAGAGCAACAATTCCACCTCTGGTTTGATCCGATTGCTGATTTTCACACCTATTCAATTCTCTGGAATCCTCAAAATATAATGTAAGATTCAAGTCATTCATTTAATCTTGATTACTTTTCTTTTTTGGCAATGAAAATTTTCCTGGAAAATCTTATTGACATGGTCTCAACTTTGTTAATTTTCTTTTCCAGCTTCTATGTTGACGGCACGCCCATTAGAGAGTTCAAGAACACCGAGTCCCTTGGTGTTGCCTATCTCAAAAGCCAGCCGATGAGAATTTACTCGAGTCTTTGGAACGCTGATGACTGGGCGACGAGAGGCGGACTGATCAAGACGGACTGGTCACAGGCGCCATTCACAGCTTCTTACAGAAATTACAACGCCGTTGATGTTTGCGTCTGGTCTTCAAGTTCAGGGTCTTCCTCTTGCAACTCAAATTCGGATAATAGCGACTCTTGGCTCTCAGAGCAACTCGATAACACAAGCCAACAGAAACTTAATTGGGTCCAGAAGAATTACATGATTTATGATTATTGCAAGGACTCAAAACGATTCCCCCAAGGCTTTCCTCCTGAATGTGCAGTCAATAACGCATCCTAGATTGATGCGGAAAAACAATAATGACTGTAATTTGATATTGTTAATTGTTTATAACTTAGCGATTCAATTTTTCTTATGTTGCAGTCCTTTCATTTTGTGAAATTTTGGTGTAATATGTGAAACATTCTTTTCTGTAATAAATTAAATGCATGCTACATATGATAGCTCACAATAAGATCAAGGTTAGCTCGATCTTATTATTAATAAAATTAATTTATAGTTTTATGCTAATTAATATTATTCTAAATAGGGATTGGGAATCCTTGAACAACACTAGGTATGGCTAAATTACTCCTGCTATTACACATAAAGATTAAATTGCCCTTCAATATAAAATTACCAAACCACCCTTTATGACTATTGGGTTTGGGACCACCCATAACAGGTTGACCCAATCAAGTTACAAGGAAAACTGCCATAAGGTAGTTGGAGTCAGTTGGATGATAGTTGGATTGTTATTTAAATGTACAAAAATTGTCATCTCGAGAAGAAAACAAAATAATGAAATAGAAGTATTTTTTATGTTTTTCTCTTCTCCTTTCCCAAATAAAAAAGAAAAAAACCAATACATAGAGACCATATCTCCCAAGGATTGCAGTACTCAGGCAAATGAGATCGTGGAAATGACTCACGTCAGACCCTCAGAGCGTAGTCGAATCAACCACGAGTATAGAAAATGTAACTAAGTACACTTTTCAGTTTACAAAATTTTACAGAATATGATTTATGGCATGTTTGAAATTTCCAACATTGGTATTAAAGCATAGATTGTGCATATGCCATGTATTATGGGAAAATTAAATTTTGAATTATGTGATTTTTAACTGAAAATTGGTTCAAATTTGTTTTTTTGGGCACAAATTAAATTTAGCCAAATTGAATGAAATTGAGGCTTGAAAACATGATAATACGATTGGTTGATGTCCTTTACATGCTTTGAATTGAAAATCGCATAATAGTCCTAAATCAACAAATTCAAAACCAAAATTTGAGACCCATACAGTGTCGTTAAAGTCACCGTTCAGTTTACAAAATTTTACAGAATATGATTTATGTCATGTTTAAAATTTCCAACATTGGTATTAAAGTATAGGTTGTGCATATGTCATGTATTATGCGAAAATTAAATTTTGAATTATGTGATTTTTAACTGAAAATTGGTTCAATTTTTTTTTAGGCACAAATTAAATTTAGTCAAATTGAATGAAATTAAGGCTTGGAAACATGATAATACGATTGGTTGATGTCCCTTACATGCTTCAAATTGAAAATCACATCAAAAATAGCCCTGAATCAACAGATTTAGAACCAAAATTTGAGACCTATGCAATGCTGTTAAAATCACTATTTCATTGGATTCTAATGATGTTAGCACCAAAAGTTGATACAAAGAGAATTGTCGTCGAAGGAGCTTAAAGCTAATTGAACTAGCCAAGAATTAGGGTTCATAGCATGAATTCGGGTTACAATCAGATTGGAAAAACTCAATTGTCTGACTTGTTTGGTTAACAAGTTGTCTAAACCTGCTGGTTAATGAGTCAACTCATGGTCAGTTGGGTTAAACTCGAATCGATCAACACCCACCCTAGTCAATTAACCTATCAATGGTCAACAACTATCCACCAATGCATGAGAGAGTATAGAGGTGCGTGAAAGACCTCTCCTGGCACATGGCAGCACGTGTGGCTCATTTATGATGCGTGAATGTGCATGCATGTATTGTTTTGGCACATGGATGTGCATGTGATGTCGTCTTAATGTGTGGAGGTGTGTGAGACATCATCTCAATACTGAAGGCGTGTAAGGCCGTGTTTTGGCATGTGACAACTCATGAGATACTGTTTCCAATGGATTTGGTGTGTGAAACCCATTTTTCGGCGTGTGATAGTTGTTTGATGCTCGAATCTATGTGTGGAATATGTTATATGGGTCTTATAGCACGGAAAGACATGTAATGCCTTATTTTGGCTCCTAAAAACACATATCAATGTTTCAAAACACATGTTTTTGATCCATGCAAGGTTGTTGGCTCGGGACCATCATATTAAGTATAAGATGTGATCATCTGATAATCTAATGGTGTATGTTCAAACTATGTATATATAATTAGTTGTACTCTCTTAATTGGAAAATAGATGGTATATAATTTAATCATATTCATTCCTGACCATTAGCCCCTTATAATAAATGATCTTATTCGGGATAAGAATACAAAATTTTGTAGGACTATGTGGATACATTACAGCTTGCCAAAAAGCGACATATAGTAATGTATATAAGAAAATCCACCGCTTTGACGTTATTTCCAAAACTAACAAAATATGAGGTATTTGACTTATTACAAATTTCATAGAGACTTTATCATGGATAAAGTTACTCTAAAAATTGTACAGGTTGATGAAATGATCCTAGTCATAATAAGTGATGCATTTGTTGTATCACATATTATATATGTTAAAAATTGTACAGGTTGATGAAATGATCCTAGTCATAATAAGTGATGCATTTGTTGTATCACATATTATATATGTTAAATGTGAAAATTCAAAGATTGGTAGAATTTAGTAAAATTCTCGTTTAGAATTAATATTGACACAATTAGATTAAATTTTAAAACGTCAAGCAATTAAGTCATGGAAGATAATTAGGAACATAGTAAACTTTTGATTCTGTGCATTATATGAGACATTTTAAATTTTAATACGTAATTGATATGTATTTGGTTACATTTATTAAGTTATATATGATATGTCTCTATAATTTAATTAACCATAACATCCTAGAACATGATGATTGATTTGAATGAAGATGAAATTGAATAGGGATAATTATAATATATGACATTTAAAAATGCACAATATCCTAAATAACCAAAAGGCTTTGGAGGTTGTGAATCGGGTTATGATAGAGTTGCAGTTGACTAAGGGATAGAAACTTGAATGGTGCTTTACACAAACGTGAAGTAGACCCATATCACACATGTAAGAAGCAAGACTCACACCGTGTGATATCTTAACTAGTTCTATGAATAATGATATGGTATACGAGTACTAGTAATATTAAATTGTATAACCATAAGTATGGTTTTGATAAGAAAAGCTTGGAGGAATTATAGTCCCTAAATGAAGATAGCTGATCATTAAATTTGATATAATGTCAAATATAATCATAGAATTAAAGCCAATCAAGCACAACCTGACAAATAAACAATAAGTTTATGTAGCAAAATGATCTCTTCTTAATAGTAGGGGTGTACTCATGCATACGTTATAGAATCAAGTTCTAAAAGTTATTTATGGCTTCAAAAGTAAATGGCCTAAGTCCATGTAAAGGAAGAAAATCGTATAATGTTCAAAGAATAAGAACAAGGAATTAAAACGAAAGAGTGGCAAATGTACTGGAATAAGAGACAAAAAACAAGATGAATTATTGCAATAGAAACAACGAGAGTTATTTCACCTATGAATGAACAGAGTTGAAAATGATATTATCTCATTCTACATAAAGTGATGAAACTTTAGTTTTCAATGCAGTGATATTAACTGAGTATTATCTTATGTGGATTATAAACTAAAAAACCACCAATCAAATAACTCATAATAAAAAAGCTTTAGTGGATTTCTATCAATAAGACGAGTTGGATTTATGTAGACAACAACATAAGGGTTGAAGCAAAAAGGATAGACACGAACAAATAAGTTTTATAAAGTGGTCGAATCCTACACTTATATGAAATCCAATATGTTATAAATATTTGACAAATCTCTGTCAAAGTACTTGTTCTTCTTAAAATAAGATATAATTTAAATTTCTCTGATTACTCTATTACAATAATAAAAATGATTTATATGGATTTGGTTTGTTGTTGAATGGTTATATAGTGTTTGTCACCCTTTATCATGATAATGTTAGTTTTATCATTATTTGTATATATGAATGTGAATACAAATATATGAGCTTTCCTCAACTGGAAAACCATTTAACAAAACTATAAGAGTTTAACTTCTTTTGTAATTTATATACTTATGCGAATGTGTTTATATGAATGTAAAGTTTGAGTAGGTGTTTCATATTTCATTACTTTTGTTGATGACTATGCTCGATTTGGTCTTGTTTACTTGATCTCCATGAGTTAGAAGCAATAAATTGTTTTAGATACTATGTATAATTGAGGTTGAGAATAAATTGGATAAAATGGATAAGATTTTTAAGAACTAACTAAAGTCTTGAGTATTTTTTTGAAAAGTTTAAGGAATTGAAAAATGAAAAAGGAATAGTATGACAACTAATTATTTCAAGAACTACGTAATAAAATGGTGTAATAGAGAAGAGAAATTAAACTTTATTATAAATGATTAGGTTAATGATAGTGGATGCAAATATTGGACATCCCTTTTGTGACGATGTAACATTAACTATTGCCTATGTACTTAACTGAGTGTCTACTAAATTAGTTACTTCCACTCTCTATAAGTTATGGACATGTAGAATACTTGAGTTAATTAATTACAACCCTAGTGGTTGGCAGTGTTTATCTCTAACTTTCCCATGAGTTTGAAAAACTAGGACTTAGAAGAAAAGAATATATCTTTATAAAATACGTTGAACACTTCAAATGGTATCTGTTCATTAAGAAGAATTCCACTGGAAGATTAACTGAAATTATATCAAGAGATGCTACATTCATAGAGGATATTTTTTCTATAGAGATGATATTGAAAAAGGTTTTATCTATATGAGATAGGAGAAGAAAGAGAATAGGAACATCTTAACGGTTATTAGTTAAGTCTTAAGAGATAATACTTATACTTATTCCAGATAATGGGAGTAAATGCAAGTAAGTTCCAACCTATTTTAGATAGTGGGAGCAATGATTCTCAATCGTTTGCTTCATCTATCTCAACCTAGTGGGAGCATTGAGATTAAACTTCAATCTATTTTGGATAATGAGAGCAATGATCTTCAATTGCATAGGAGTAGACATCTAAAAGTACTTTAATGACTTTTTGAATTAAAAACAAGGTTTCATAACCATTCCTTAAGATGATGAAGAACCTAAAATCATAAAAGAAGTTGTCTCATCCCTTGATAAGTAAAAATGGTAAGATGCATTAGAAGAAGAGATGAAATACATAGAAACAAACCAAGTCTAGAGTTTGGTTGACTCACAACTAGGTCAGAAACCAATTGGGAACAAATAAGTTCCCCTAATCAATCATAAAGTGAATGACTCAATAAATAGATACAATTTCACCTTATGGCAAATAACTATACTCAATAAGAAGGTATAAAATGTGAAGAGAAATTTTCGTCAATTATAAAATTTACGTCATTCTATTGGATTATAGCTATAGTAACACATTTGAATTTAGAATTGCATCAGATGAATGTCAAGACAACTTTCCTTAGAAGAGAACTTGATAAAGAAATCTATGTGAAATGATGTATGGATTTCATAGTTATAGGTAAAAAACACAAAGTGTACAAGCTTCAAGAACATTACATGACCTAAAACTATCATCCAAACGGTGATACTTGAAATTTCATAAAACTATAATGTCTTATGACTTTAAGATGATTAATCAAGACCACTATATCTATGTGACAAAGTTTGATAACAAATTTGCAATTCTATCTCTATATATGTTGATGTGTAAATAGTTGGAAATGATTTGAAGCATGTGATGATCATCAAAGAATGGTTGTCCATGCTTGTGATGTAAAAGATATGGGTAAGTAGATTACATATTGGAAATTAAAATCTAAAGGGATTATTCAAAGAAACGTTTGACTGTGTTACAAGAGCATAATATTCAAAAAAAATAAAGAATGATTCAATATGGTAAGCTACACACCCATTGATACTCCTGTATCGAATGACAAATTATTAAGCCAAGAAATATATCTCAAAACTCAAGATGAAAATAAAGAAATATCAATGGTTACATATTCAAATATCATCAGATGTATTATGAATGTTATGGTACGTACATGTCCAAACATTTGTTTTTGTTGTTGAGTTGGTTAGCTTACATGAGTTAAATACTAAAAAGGCTATCAAAAGGATATTGACATATCTAAAAGGTGTTGTGGATTATTGTTTATGTGATTAAGGATCGAATTTCTATTTGATTGGCTATTGAGATGCTAACTGAGAATGTGATTTAGACCAATGCAAGTTAATTTTTGGGTATGTTTTCTTATTCTAAAAGAGCCCATATCTATGCATATCTTACTCTAAATGAGGAGGTGACTTAGACCAATACAAATCATTTCTAAAAGGAAAATGAGTGTATAATATAATTCTATGCATTGTATAGTCATTGATCCTCTGACTGAACTTGCTTCAAGAGACGCATATTTTGCACATGTTAAATCTCTTGATTGCGTAGACTATGATTGATAAGTTATTGAACTTATATATTGTACTAAAGACACAACATAGAAAACAATGAATTCAAGTTTATTTTGTTTTGAACTTGTATCTCGAAATTCTTGGGTTTTTACTGTATACACATTATTTTTTGCTCAACAAGATTACAATGTCACACAAGTTAGAGATTGACTCACTCACAAGAGTAATTGCCTTTGAATCTGAGAAAATGAGCAAAGATGAGACTTTATTCCTAAAAAGAATAACACCGAGAGAATGTGCCAATGGGAGACAAATTTTTCGAGAAAAGATTTATTGAAGTTAAAATGTCGCTTTGATAATCAATCAAGATGAGGTCGTAGATAGATACATTTGAAAATGACTGATTTGGTTTGCCCATGTCCAAATAACATATGAATGTCATATGTGAGTTCTTAATATGAATAAATACTTGTGAGTGTGAAGATGATTAAAAACTCAAGTTAGACATTGAATGTAGTTATTGAACTAAGATCTGTACAATATTTAAGTAATGAAATTTGTGAAAGTTACACACTGTAGCATATGATTCTACCATGTGCGCATAAGTAAGACGACCAATTGAAGTAGTGAGAGGATAAATCCTTACTCCCTCACATTGTGAGACTTTACAAGATTTAAATCATATTAGTACCCTTTGACTCTTTATTATTATTTAATATTTACTCTTAGTATTGTTATCTTAGCTTGACATTTATAGTTACACACAATTTGGTCTATAAAACGTGACTAGAAAAACAACTAAATTTAAATTGAAAATTTTGGTAGGAGAGGAAGACTTATATATATTACGTGTGTCCATTAGCCAGTTGATCATGTTACTCATATGGGAGAATAGACTTAATCATGGATATACAAGAAAATAACACAATGATAAATGAGGGATTAAAGGGAGCTAGTTTTATTGAGTAAGTTTAGGGTACTATGAGCCTAACATTTTATTATATTTTATTTGGGTTGAAACAATTATATTATTCCTAATAAATGCATAGTATTTAACTTCTAAGTGCAAGTTGTTTGTGAGGTCATACGACACATTTGCAAATATGAAACATATTGTTATATGAGATTTTTGTGTGCCTAAGTATTTGGTTTAAGTCTTCCGTCATGTGTGAGTTGGAGACATTGGGTCTAAGTCCACCCATAACGGATCGACCCAATCCGGTTACATGGAAAACTGTCATAAGGCAGTTCGGTGATAGTTGGACTGTTGTTTAAATGTCCAAAAACTGCCATCCCAAGGAGAAGAACACAAAACAATGAAACATAAGTATTTTTTATGTTTTTCTCTTCTCCTCTTCCAAAAAAAAAAATACTAATACATAGAGACTATATCTTCTAGGGATTGCAGTACTTGGGCAAATAGGATTGTGGAAATGACTTATGTTAGACTCTCAAAGCATAATCGAATCAACCACGTGAATTGAAAACATAACCGGGTATGCTTTTCAGTTACAAAATTTTACAGAATATGATTTATGGCATGTTTACATTTTCCAACAATGACAGTTTGCGACACACATTCTGGGGTGTCTTCTGGCTGATATGTTGGTTATGCGAGTTGGAGTTTGTTGCAATGTTTGTTTTTTTCTGGCTGAGTTACTGGTTTTTAGTTTTAAAATTTGGATTTGAATATTCTTATTATCTGATATGTTTTGGTTGATTTCCTGGGTGAGAGAGTAGAAGTATATTGTAGTATATAATATGTTCTGGCTTATTTGCGGAAGTAAATACTTGGTTGTTAATGAGTACTGTACAACAAGTCACAAGGTGCTCTGACATTCTGACATAGGAAGGTTACGTGAAGACAAAGAATGACAGAGAGTTTGTTTTACGTCGAGATATTAGATTAAAAAAAAAAAATTGATTAAAGTGGGAATATTAGAATGATATGAGTAATTTTTGTAAAGAAAGAGACGCAGGTCGGTGGCATATAATTTGTCTTGGTTGATTTTGTAAAGAAAAAAAAAGGTAGAAGATTGAATTGTGATTTACATGGTTAGTCGTGTCGGAAACCATTACAATTACTGCTACGGTTAACGTTTTCCATTGAGTCTCTTTCTTATGAAAAGAAACATATATTTTCATTTGGAATACGATGAAATAAAAAGTCTCTTGGATCCTCTTCTCCAAACCCTAAATCTAGTATCTCTCTCCTTTGGCTTACAATTTTCCTTCAATTTCCTTTGATTGATTTGTTCTTTCCTTCAATTTCCTTTGATTGATTTGTTCTTACTTCAATCCTTTCGTGGGTTGATCAATGATTTTATTTTTTTAAAAAATATTTTTAAATTTCTCTCTCTCTCTCTCTCTCTCTCTCTCTCTCTCTCTCTCTCTCTCTCTCTCTCTATATATATATATATATATATATATTGAGTATGGTGATTTCAATGATGATTTATAACCAGTCCAAATATATTTCCTAAACACTTTAATTATCAACTTAAAAATAAATAATTATTTTCTTAAGTTACAACAAGGCAAAACTAGGCGTATCCAGTCTAATTCAGCAACTCACCAAGACTTAGGCTAGAATTGAATGGAAGATAATATACGGTAAGGGAACTAAAATAGGGATATTGAAATTTTTATTATTTTTAAATCTCGACTATATAAATCTACATATATTTTATTAACTAAATATTTATATTACAAAATTTAATATAATAAAGTATTTTTGTTTTCAACTTAAAGAATATAAGACTTAGTTAGCTTTTGAATACTAAATATCAAATATTTTACGAAATTTTTTACTCATAAAAAGTATAATTATTTCATCAATAATATCTAAGAAAACAATAAATAATTTTCTGTTTGGGAAATAATTTATTATAAAAAATAAAAGATTATCTCAAAAATGATTGTTTATATTAGCTATAAATTATTACTTTTTATGATAAAAATTGATATGTATAAATAATTATTGTATTTAGTTAAAAAAATAAAAGAACACTAATATATTATTTTAGTATAATTATTCTAAAATATTTTCATATTATTTGTTATATTAATGTAAAGTAATAGTATTTTTTTTTTAAAATAAATATTAAGTAAGAATAAAATTATAATAAAATGAATATTATTTTGATAATTTTTTATTCCTAACATAGATGTGAGAATCAAATTACACTTATATCACTTATTATATTACTATTGTTATAAAATAATATCAATAATAAAAGATAAATTATTATTATAATCTTTTATAATTTTAACCAATATCTCTATGAATATTTAAATTAGTATTCATTAGTACAAATAACATTACTCTATTTTTGACAAACTGAAGGATAAACTTTAATTAATATATTTTTTTATCGTATCACAATCTTCATTCAACAAACTTTTCGATTAGTCATGTTAATTTCAATTGTTTTTATTCAAAATTTAAAACCCTAAAATTGGAATTTATTTATTTCTTAAACTATTAACATCTTTTATTTTTTTATTATTTCCTATCAAATGCTAATCATTTAAAAAAATCTTTATAAAAATTTTTAAATATATCATAGAAAAATAAGACACTTTAAAAATGATGTCTTCCAAGATTAATGTGATTTAAATTCTCTCCTTTGTCTTTTCATAGTTTAGACAGATTCCTCGCCTATGGTAAGTTTATAGGTTGGATTTGGGTAACTATTTCTCCTCTAGTTCATCATCTTAAATCCATCCATCCATGATGTTAGAAATTTCAAATATATTATTTCTTATGTTAGAATATATCCTAATTATATGATTTCCTAGACCAGTAGATATTCTAAATATATATTTTTTCTTTTTGCATTATTGTATATTAATTATATTTATTTGTATTTTTTTATATAAGATTTATGATAGGTATAAATTCATGTATTATTCAAAACAGTTTAATATACCAAAAATATAAGTTATTCATATTTTGATATGGTATCAAAATAAAACATCTTGCTGACATTTTAGTTAGGCTCACTCATGAAAGATAAAATAGATGAAAATGAAGATGTAAGCAAGCATCATACATGGTGAAAAAGAATGAATCAAGACATGCACGCTCAAAAGGGGAAAGATGGAAAAGTTACCTACTCCTTTGCCTCCCATGGTAAATAGGATGATGGAAAAGCTCCTCAAGTGCAAAAGTCTCCAAAGCAAGCCCACCATAAGCCTTCTTTCACCCTTGGCCAAGAGACAAGAGAAAGAAGAGTGAGCGTTTTCTTTTAAGTGAGAGAAAGTATTTTTGTAAAATGAATTAAGGTTTGTTCAAATGAACTAAAATCAACCCTTTTATAATGGTGGGCTAAAATGCAATTTGTTAATTCTCTTTTTGCCCAACAAATTCTCAATTTGTGGACTTGCCATGCATGTATATCAATTATATATTTTAGGCATCCTAGTTTTATCTCACCAACATTTTAACGTTTAAAATGTTATCTTTGGCCCTTATATAACATTTATATGAATATTATTATCCTTTGAAAGATGTTAGCCAACCCTAAATAATCAATCCTCACTCTTGAAAACTTGGTTTATTGGTGTGACTTTTTAGATTTATTGTGGCGTAGCCTTGACTCTCCTTTCGATGATCCAAAAGGCATCCGAAAACTCAATAACTATGGTGAACATCTAACAATATGCTATAACCCCTAAACCATGATGAAGAAATACTTCATCGAGTCTAATATCCCCAATTGTACATTCCATGTAGATAATATCCTTCCATTGTCAAATCTAAATTGATTTCAAACTCATGAATCATCAAAACCCTAATTTCAATTCTATACAAATCATCGATCCAAATATTTGGAACTCGTCATTATGAACATCCTTCATATGACTTACATTATACTTTGGACAAGATTTGATTTTCAATATTTATCAACGTTTGCTTTGAAACTTAGATTCGGATTGAATCAGTTGATATTCAAAACCCAAGACTTTCTAAGTCAATGGATTTCATCTTGAGCATCATTCTTCTCCATATACAAATAACGCATGAATAATATGGTTTGTCCTACAAGATATGATTAACCTCATATATATACATCATATGAATTACATGTATTTGTATCAGATTTGATCATGATTTCTCAGGTTAAATGATTACTTTTATACATTAGTACAATCTTACGATAAGTTATTGACAATGATTTGATAACTATGTGACTTATTGTTATTTGATCATGTTCGAAAAACGGTTCTCTAACTGTTAATCCATACTAATACCGTAATGACATAACCATTATCGTCACCCATACTAATGTCATCTCATGGCATTCAATGGAGGTGTTCGATATGTCTATTATGTGATATAATTACTGAAGTTATGTTACATTTATAAGGAACAATTCGATGACTCAGTTTTTATATTAAGTCATCTGAACAATTCACATGCATACTTTATATCATTGCAGATAAAGGAAACAACTTATTCATATGAACAAAAAAAGCTTTTTCTTTTATTAATAATTACATAAATGTACATATAAGATTAAAATGCCCCCAGAACCGATAACACGAATGGTTCCTAAGGCATACACTAACAACTCATGTCTTTGCCTTTATGTGTGTGGAAAATGGAAAGAAGAGTTTATCATACCCGCTCACGCCTTTAACTATGTATAAAGTGGAAATATGAGTTTATCAGTCTACTAAAACCTTCACCTATGTCAAAAGTAGAAAGATGAGTATATTAAACCCACTCGCGCTTTCACCTATATGGCAAGTGGAAAGATGAGTTTGCAAACTCAATTAAACAAATTATTGCTTGCTTTAATTCCCTATATTAGGAAATATTTTAAATATATGTTTTCCTTTTTTTTTTTTTTAATAAATGATAAATTCTCTATAAACTCGTTTACATAGAAATCTTAAAACTTTGAGTGTATACAAGAAAACAATTGTCAGATGTTTGTCACTATTGACCTGAATCCTTAAATCCTCAAAATTCAATCCCCCATGGGCAACCAATCTTCTTTTAAAATGTCTAAGAACATTGCTTCTATACTAGCATACTAATAAAAGGAAAATGAATCCAATAATAGACAACCTTGGCCAATTGCCCAGCAGAATTAGAGATTCAAAGTTTCCTAGAAGCTCTAAGATTGTATTCAAACTTCATAAAATTTGCCTTTAACAACATTGCCTTAGTATCCTAATCAAATGCATTGCCAATTTACAAAATCTGCTAGAAAGTTGCATTTCTTTGATTTGCATGTCTTGTGTATATAATCTTTTTGTTTGAATCAAATGTGAGCTTGTATTTGGATATCAGTAATCAAGGTTTCAAGTTCTTTCTCTAGCCTTGAAACACCTGTTTTGAAAGCGTTTGCCATCATTTACAAATCAATAGACACAAATGGTTGTGTATTCTGGATAAAAGCCTTAGTATGAGTAGAAATCATTAATAAGCTCCCTAACTTGAGGATCCAACTAAAAAAAAGTTAGAAGCTCACATTGTCTATAACTTTCCTCTTAAGCTTAGACCAATCAAAACTTGCAAGAGCACAAAGTCCCCTATATGTCATAACATCTTAAGAAGAAATCACCTTGTTGTAGCTATTTCCTAAATCAAGACCAACTTTTAAAAACTTATGAGTCGTAAACTTGTACTTCTTAGCCTCTAAGTGAGACAATCTTGTAGCATAATGTAGTTTTTCTATAGTAACAAGTTCAAAAGCCTTTGGTGTTTACTTTGCTTTGTTAACATAGTTTGTTACATGAGTAAATTGAGCCATCTCAATGCTTACCAAGATAGCACTCATACACAAATGAATAATATGCTTCGATTCAGTGCAATAATCATAAGTACAAACATAACTTTTAAAAGCATCACCAAGTGCACCATAAGCATAGTAAAAATCTCAAAAATCATTGTATCCTATTCTTATGCTCTCTTTGATTAAATTTGTCTTATAAGCATTAAGTTCATTCTCAAGCTTCTTTTTTCACTGTTCAGCTCTATAGTCCACTGAATCACACTAGGCCATATAACCAAATGGAAAGTCAATGCAACCCAATCTCTAAGGCAATACATAATTCTAAAAGGCCAAAAGTTTATTTCTCACCTAAAGTTTAATGCAAAGACAAATACAAATATATGAAATTTCAAAAACTCAAACACTCATCCACCACATAATTTTTGTTAAAACTTGTTGTTAACTATAAAGGTAAAATTATCATTTAACTAATAATATTAAAAAACTAAAAATCTATATTATTCTCCCTTTATAGTTAAAAAACTAACAATTCCCCTTACCAAAAAGTTTGAAAAGTTACATTTTTCCCTTAGGGTTTCATTTCTTCCTTTTCTTCTCTGGCAATGTTCTCTGATCAATCTCCTATTTGTCGACTCTTTCTTTCGCATCCCAGGTAATGACATGACCATCATTCTCCAACCACGAAGGTGATGAATCATCCAGATCTATCGGTCAACAAATATGTTTCTTCCTACCATCTTTGTTACATTCATGGAAAAATGATGTAAATTTTTAATATTTAGTGATAAAATGACAATTTTATCCTTGCATCTAACAAAAAAAATTCTAACATAAGTTAACCTATGAGTAGTTGTTTGGGTTTTTGAAACCTCATGAGTGAGTATTTGTCTTTGCATTGAATCTTGGGTGGGAAACAATTTTTTGGCCTTTTAAAAATAGAAGTAACAAAGGCTCATAATGGTGCTTCATTATATACTAGTGTTTGTTATCCTTTGTTTTTTGAGGACAAGCCTAGAATGTTTTGTTGTCGGGTTTGTGTTTTTGGGTGTTATGTATATATTTGCTTGCCAAAAAAAGAAAAATGGCTATTGTAATTAGTCAGTACTAGCTAAACTTTTAATGGTTTCATCTATCGGGCAATTCCACCAAGATTTTGATATCACGTGGGGATACAACAAAGTTGTTAAATAAAATATTTATTTTATTATTTTATGTGTATATTAATTTTATTTATTTACTAGTATTATGAATCCTTATATAATTCATTTTCTTATTCATATTTAGACTGTCTTGTAATATTATAAATTATACTTCATTTTATCAATAATATTTATTTAGTTTTACAACCCCAATTTGAAATTTTTCATGGTATCAAAGTAGTAAAAATCCTCCTGTATTTTTTCAACTCTAAAATTTATTTATTTTATTTTATTATTATTTTTTTTTTTAGCCTTGGAAAGTTGTAATCCCCCTTGTGCACTTTTCTAGGGTTTTGTTATTGCACTTTGGAAAATTCTCTTTACCCGTCTATATTTTTCTTACTTTCAATCACCACCCTTAGCTTTTGCAATCTTCTTCATAGTTGTTGCCCCCTTTTTGGTTACCTATCTATCAAAGCCAAGTCGTCATTAGCCTAGCATCTATCTCTAACAAAGTTTGCTCCTATCTGGTATGAATGCAATGTCTTTTTTCTCCTTGCCTTGAGTTACCATCGAGTGTGCCTTCTCTCAATTTTGTCAATTTCTTCACCGAGATCAAGCAAGTGTTGTGTGCCTTCATTTTTTGGTGCTGTGACAACATTTTTTGTCATCGTTGTTTGCTTGTTCTGGTCATTTTCTTCATGCATGATTCACTTTTGTTGCACATTTTTCCTCTGCTACCAAGCTTTATCCACTGATGTCTTCTCTATGGCTCACTCTAAGACAACTCTAGTCACCATCCCTCCCAACACTCTAACCCCCTCACCTAGGTTTCCTTACTGGTAGCCTCTTTTCCTACCATGTATCATGGTTTACCAATCACTACTGTTTCTTCATCTTTGTTCCTACTAACTTCTCTATCGATTGCTACTATTTTTGCTAATTTGACATTTACTTTCTTAATGTCCTTACTACCTACAACGATAAACATTAGGAGTTATCTTTCTTCTGTTATGGTTTTCAATACTTATCGCACATGAAAGTCAATATTTCTTGATGTGTTTGCTATTTATGATTTACAACATTTGATTGTTGTTAATGCATGACCTCTACCACCACTTTTTGATGGCATTTCTAATCCAACTTATTCTTACTGGTTATGCATTGATAAATTGGTTTGGACCTAGATTAAATCCACGATATTGCCCGCACTTGTTCAATCTTTATTGCTACCTTATTTTACTACTTTTAAAGTATGGTCCTTGCTTGATCTTCATCTGAATTCAATTTTTGGGATCCACCTTTGGTTTATTCGTGACAAGCTACACACTCTTAAAAAGAACTTTAGATCAGTCAATGGTAAATTATCTTATTAATGCCAAGTCCATCTTTGATTCTCTTACTACAATTGATTTTCCTATTCCAAATGTTGATTTTGTAGAGTACGTTATTGATGCTTTAGGTCTCAAGTACTAATCTTTCATTACTTCCTTGCATTTTTGCCTATCCACTACATTTGATAAACTCTATCATATTCTCGTTTGTGAAAAGAGTTTTTAGAAGAAACTCCTTAATATGTCTCTTCCAACTGTTGTTATAGTTGTTACTCGATCCTCCCCTTAGTCTTTGAATTTATCCAAGTTTTCTAGCAAACATAACTTTCGTAGTCATAATAAACGTGGTCACGGTAATCGTGGACAATATATTTCTCACCAACAATCTTTACCCTCATATCAACCTTCTTTGCTTCTTATTCCTACAGGTGTTCTTCCTCAATGTACTAATCATATTTGCAATAAACATAGGCACTCTGTTTGTGTTTGCCTATAATAGGAAAATTTTACCTATATAGTCGATTTCGTGACTACTCCTCTTGCAACTATGTTTGTGTGTGATCCTTCTAATTCAAATTAGGTTCTAGACTCTGGTGCTACACATCATATGACACCTAATGCTTCAATCCTTTCTTCTCCTTACCATCTCACAGGTATATCTTCTATGATTGTTGGAAATGTTCATTTATTGTCAATGTTTGTTTGTCTAAACCTTCTCACTCTCCAGTTATTCTATATGATGTTTTGTGTGTTCTATCATTACAAAAACATTTGTTGTCAATTCATAAGTTTACCTCTGACACTAATTTTTTTTGTCTTTTTGATTCATTTAATTTTGTGATTAAAGACATAGACAGGTCAAATCTTTCTTTTTAGTAACAACAATAATAGTTTATATCAATTGACTCCTCTTATCATTATCGTCCATTCATTTGTTTTGTGTCTCATCTGATGTGTAGCATTGTCATCTTAGTAATCCATTTTCCATAATGCTCATTATTTTTGCCTCTATGTCTGATCGAGTTCATCCTTTGTAGGATCTCCCATCTGTTTGTCCAGTTTATCCTCTTCATAAAAGTCATCACCTTCTTTTTACCAAATGTACTTACATTGTTTGCAGTCCTTTCAAGCTTCTTCACCTTGATGTCTGTGGTCCTGCTCCTGTCCCATCATTGTCATCATTTTGTTATTGTTTATCTATTATTGATGATTTTAGTTTGTATACATAACTATATCTTGTGTTTAGAAAATCTGATGTTATTGTTGTTTTTTACTAAATTTAAATTAATAGTGGAGATACTTCTTTCTTATTCTATTCAAATTATTTGTTTGGATGGTGGTGATGAATTTAATAACAAATTATTTTGTTCCTTCCTTGAGTCATGTGGTATTATGCATCAACTGTCTTATCCTTATACTTCTGCCTAAAATGGTATGTTAAAAGAAACATCAAGACATAATGGAAAAAGGATGTTGTCTTTTATTACAGGCTAACCTATCCTTGCTATTCGAGTGAAGGCTTTCTTTACTGTTATGTTTTTTATTAATAAGTTGCCCACACAATTGCTCAAGAATAAAAATCCCTTTGATGTTTTGCTTTGACATCCTCGAAACTATGGATCTTTACATACCTTTGGTTATGCTTGTTATCCTTTGCTTACCTCGACTGTCTAAATAAATTGGTGTCCCAGTACACTCTATGTTTATTTTTGGGATATGATGTTGCATATTATAGGTATCATTTTTTTCATTTTCCTATTAGTTGTGTCTAGATCTCTTGTCATGTACTATTTCATGAAACCATCTTTTATTTTTATGGTGTTGCTTCTCCCTCTTCAGAGCCTCCTTTAGGGTTTCGCTCATTATCAATTCTATCGATGACTATGTAACTCTCAGATGTGATCGACCTATCTCTCTCTAGTGCTCTTATAATGCCATCTGATTCTGTGCAGCCTGATAATAGCTCTCTGCCACTCTCTGTCTCTATTAGTTATCTTGTTTCACCTTCAATTACTTTAGTCACTATAGAGACCTCTTTATCTAATCGATCTGAGACATCACCAATTTGACCCAAGTTTTGGAGCATTAATGAGATTGTGGTCTCTTCCCTTTATGTGCTTTCTTGAGCTCTTGTTACTAAAGCTATTGATCTGACATTTCATGAGTTAACTACCTTCAAACAAGAAGTGTTCATAAAGTAACCTCCTGGGTTCATAGATCCAAGTTGGCCATCTCAAGTTTGTTGTCTTATTATGTTTTTCTTGGATGCAACCTTGTTTGTTGGATTGCTAAGAAACAAACTGTTATGTCTCGCTTTAGTACTGAGTCTGAGTACCATGCCTTTGCACATGTGATTGCTGATGTTTAATGGTTTTGTTATCTTTTAGGAGAGCTAGTTATTCCATGAAATTCATCTCCATTTTTGTTGTGTGGCAATCAATCCGCTGTGCACATGGTTACCAATCCAATATTTCATGCTTGCACTCAGCATATTGACATTGATTTACATTTCATTCGTAAGGTTGTTGCTTGTAGAGCTATTCGACATCCGACATGTTCCTACCACATCTCAACTTACTGATATATTTACGAATGGGCTGTCTCGTGAACGCTTTATCTCCTTGTGTCATCAATTGTAGCTCCATGAGCTACCACTATAATTGCAGGGAGTGTTAAATAAAATATTTATTTTATTATTTTATGTGTATGTTAGTTTTACTTATTCAATAGGATTAGGAATCTTCATACAATTCAGATTCTTGTTCATATTACTATTTAGATTCTTATTTATATTTAAACTGTCTTATAATATTATAAATTGTTCTTCATTTGAGCAATAATATTCATTTAGTTTTACAACCCCAATTTGAAATTCTTTAAAAGCTAAGTTCTTGAACTATAGCCATGTTCTTTCTCTGAATGTTCACAAAAAGTCTAGCTCAGGCTACCAATCCAAGAATAAATATCTTTTTGGAAAGATTGATATGCAGATCAAGTTTGTCTATGGAAATTATGCAGGCACAGTCACTACTTATTACATATATCTCCTGCGTGTTATCTTAATATATTCCTCTATTTCATCATTTCCACTGAAACGTATTTTCTAAAAGTACAAAAAAAAAAAAGTGAGAAATTGTATAAATATGAAAAATATTGTAAATACCATTTTTTTTTTAAACTACAGCAACATGTATTTCTTTTAAAAATATGTATTTAGCAACAATAGGGTGTGCACTTAAACAATTCGGTTTATCAACCGAAAATAAAACAAAATAGTGTATATTAAATCCTACGAGGCCAATTTTTCTAGTGTTTGTTGACAGTTAGAAAAGTTGGGGAGGAGAGAAACTTTGGATGCTAAAGAAGAGAGGGGACAAAATTAGAGTTAAGGTTCGAAATTGTGAAAAAAAGTGAAACATTAAATCAATTTTTAATCAATTAAAAAATAAGGAAAAGAAAAATGTTTCTATTCTTGAAACATGATTTGAATTTTTTTATATTTTCAAAATTCCCCTGAAATGTTTCATATAAGTTTTAGAGCATTTTGGAAATGCAAAATTGCATCATGGGGTCCGTTTTTGTGCTTCCTAGCTTACAATTCTTGGCCCGAGCTTCATCCGAACAAAAAATAATATCTCATGATCTAAGCTTTACTGAACAAATTACAAAATTGTGATTTCTTGTGTTTTAGTTTCTATGCAGAAGGAATTCCCATAAGAGAATTTGAGAACTTGGAGCCTTATGGCATTTCGTCCCACAAGCACAAGCCAATGAGAATTTACTTAACCATTTGGAAAGCCAATCACTACTAAAAAAAAAAAAAGAAAAGAGCTATAATAAGAGGAAAATTAGTCATTAAAAATCTATTTCCTGTTATCGCTCATTATTATAGCCTCCGTTGTTAAAAATATCAATGATAGGAAGTAAAGTCTCATGTTAATATAAATAAAAAAAGGTATAAGTCTTATTGTCAAAAATAGTAATTTCAATGATGTTAATCCCTGTCGTTATAACAATATTTATCTATCACAATACATAATATTAACAATGAATAATTTTATCGTTATAATAATAGTTATTCGTCACTAAACATAATATTAACGATAAATATCCCTTCGTTTTAATAATATTTACTGGTCACTAAACATAATAGCAATGAAAAAATTCTCATCATTATATCAATATTAATTATAAAATTTTGATTATCAAAATATTATTATTGACATTGATTATGTTTTAATCATAATTATCTCAAAGTCTTTATATGATCCACAATTATTAAAAATAAAAACTCCAACTTAAATGTTTCGTGTTCACTGAAACAATATTTGAAAATCATGACTCTTAAATCTTATAAAAGACATACTTTGAGTTCTTCAAGTGTTCAATCAGTAGAGAGAAATGAAATTCCTTGTATGATTGAAGTTCCTTTCTCCTTCTCGGAAATCAAATTGGGAGCATGCTACCATGTCCTCTTTGAATCTCAAGTGTAAGGCAAGATACCTAGATGGACTTCTTGCAATGTCCTTATGTTTGGCAGTCGTGGTGGGCATGAAGTTTTCCTGGATATCCTCAATCTCTGTTGAAAATCAAGAATTTATCAAGAAGTCATGAAGCCAAGAGCAAACTTCCCAGATACCCTATTAGCGTAGAGCTCCTACAGAGCAAATATTAGCCCTGTAGAGAAATTGGAACAAGAAATGAAATTAACCTGAAGATTGGAAGGCAATAGGTCAAAAGCCTAGTTGATTTCCGAATCAATAGGCTTAGCCTCCTTCACAACATCTGCATTAGTGATCTGATAAAATCAATACAAAAAGTTTAGAACAATGTTCATAAGATTGCTTATGAGAAACAATCACTTGCCAAAGCTTTAACAATAAAAAATCTCAATGACTAAATTATTCACGAGAAACAGAAGAAACCCTTTTTTGGTTGGTTTCACTGAAACGAAGGTTAAATAAGCAGCTTAGATACTTATAGCAACTCGTTGACTGAGACTGCCATTTGCACACACTATAATATAGCCATTACTTTCCTCAGGCTCCCTGTCTCAAGAACATAAATTGAAGGAATTAACCTGTTAAATTGTCTACATTCAAATTCGGTAATCAGCTAACATTAATGTTTCTCAATTACCCAATTTTGGAGTTCTTCTGTCAGCACAGGGTTTTCTAGAGCAACTACATTGAAAGAAAACCTAGAACAGGGCTTAAGCCTGTAAGCATCACCTTAATGATCAAATTTTAAATGTAGAACAAAGCATTAAGGGGGGTGGGTAGAGTTACGGTATGCAATGCAACCTAATCTAAAGAGAAAGAGGTACCTGATCAATCACATGCTCAATTTTTTCTTTTCATATTAATGGCTCTTGAATATTAAATGCTGCCATATGGTAAGAGCACATAATAGATCAATTACTTTTCTCATAAAAAACCTCAAATTACATGTGGTTTTAGCCACCAGAAGTCTTCATAATATATCAAGCGCAGAAAAAACAATTGTTACAAAAAGACTTAAAGAAGGCCTTAAACCTGTCTAATGTCAGTTTTGATATTGTCAGCCCATAGAAGCACCACTAGCGCTATTAGTATAGCGAGTGTGCACAAGGATATCACTTGTACAACAATATCCTTACAACCCCAGTCCTCATAGAATAAGTTCAGGTGACCAATAGAGCTAACTCTATTAGCAAAAATGCTAAAATGACCAATGGAGCTTCATAGTTATACTGATTGTTCTAGAATAATGATAAGAATAATAGAAGTCCATATGTTAAAGCTCAAAGCAAGACCAATTAAGACTCATGTGACAAGCTTATGTAAGTTTTCCCTGAAGTCTAATTTCAACTGATATAAGTGTACACCTGAAAGCACAAGCCTATATGATATGATTAACTGACTCAAATTTCTAAATATATGTGTTATGCTTCTTGACGCTAAACCTAAAAACAGATGACAATCAGCATTTTGGCACAATGTGCTTTAAATTTTATCATGTAACTAACATACCTTTCTCCCAAAAAGAAACTCCTCAAATATGTAAAGTTTAACATTATTGCTGAAATTTCTTTTCATTTTCAAGATCTGTAATATATTTTTAAACAATTTATTGTTTTTTTTTTCTTTTAAGAAATGTACACTAGTGATGTTAAAAAATAAAACATAAACTATGAATAATGAGGTTCTTGCTGCCCCTCCTCCAGTCTCAGTTAAACCATATCCCTAAGAGAAAAGAATAAAAAATCTACACTCAACAACCAGCAGCTATTGACAGTACCTTTGAAATATTTATTCCTTAAAACAGCTAGCTAATTGTAACTACAAAATCAAATTGGAAAGAGTATGCATCATAAGTTATTCTGCAGAACATTACAAAGCAAGTTTCTCATCAATGTTGTTCCAAGGGAGGATTCTTTCCAAGTGGGTGCAATAAATATTGCATGATTCTCTTTAAGATAGCTAAGTGCAATGAACTGAACATTTTTTTGTTCTTATGAGACACCTAATATCAACAAAGTCACAAATCACTTATGGCCTTCATGCTTAATATTGACAGAGCGCATATAAAAATAGAAAACTAAGCCAAAAAAGAAAAACAGAGGAGGCAAGGCAACTTAAGAAAACAAATAACACACTGAAAAGCAGTTATCGACACTGAAAAGCTCCAGCTGAGAGAAGCCAGCCCAACAGCCACAAACCATTCCCTTCCAAACAAAAACACACAGAGGAACTACCACAGGAGAAACAACAACACTCCAGAAAAAAAAAAAAAAAAACTTTGGTTTGTTAATGAGTTACAAAATCAAATAATTGATAGAATTTCAAAAACAAATACTAATGTATCATTATATGATAGAATGTTATATTGTTACTATAATGACAAGTCAATATTTATACTTATTGTTAGTACATATAATATTATATATTATACCATGTGGAGTTTGTGTGCAATAAAATGTTTGTATCATAAAAAAGTTTAGAGATTATGATATTAATAGGCACTGAATGGATATAGTTTGTTAATCTTAAGTGCAAATATTGTTTCCAAACTCATCTACGTTCAAAATGCCTCAATGTTGACTTATTCCTCCTTTTTTTTTTTTTTGTGATATTGGAAAAGAAAAGCTAGTGAGGAATTTTGTGAAACTAGTTGTAACCCTTGAAATGAAATTTTGATTTCAAAATATTTATAGATTTTCCGAAGCCTTTTGCAGTCAATTGTGATCGTTGAAGATTTGAAACAACAAACACAATTGGTTACGTTTTTGTTTGATCTTTGCATGAAGATCTCAAACTACTTAGCCTCTTCAAAGACCCTAAGATTTTGAGAGAAGATTGATGAAATTAGAATGAGTTTGATAATGTAGAGTAAGAATGTAATATAAGAATGGAGATGAGAATGTTTTGTGAAAAATGAAAGCAGTTGGGGGTATTTATGATTGTGAGTGTGAGGGGAAAGTGTAATATTTTTTGGCACTTTCCCCAACCAACAGTCAGTTTAACTGCAAGACAACAGTCACTCGATCATTAGAATAAAAAGTGTATAATTAAAAAAGCCAGAGATGATGATATTAATAGGCAACAAATGGATGAATAGTTTGTTAATCTTAAGTCTAAATAGTGTTTTCGAACTCATCTAAATGCAAAATGCCTTGATCTTGATTTATCTGTTTTTTGTGATATTGGAAAAGAAAAGCTAATGAGGATTTTCTCAAAGCTAGTTGTAACCCTTGAAATCACACTTTGATTTTAAATTATTTTTAGATCTTCTGAGATCTTTTGAAGTCAATTATAATTCTTGAAGACTTGAAACAATTATCGCAAACTATTACACTTTTGTTTGACCTTTGCCTGAAGATCTCAAATTACTTAACCTATACAAAGTCATTATTTTGAGAGAAGATAGATGAAATTAGAACAAGTTTGATAGTTGATGGTAGGAATGTAGTGTAAGAAAGGAAATGATATTTTTTTTGTAAAGAATGAGAGGAGATTGTGGTTTTTATAATTGTAAAGTATGGGGGGAAAGTGTAAATTGACCCTTGGGGAATAAATATATATTTAACATTCTGATTTAAATTTGTTTTAAATTCAAAGGGTTGCACATTACGTGCTTGTTTGTGTATAAAAAGCAATTGATCTTGATTGTAATTATATCGCTATTTTGTTTAAACAATCTAAACCCATATGGCTTTAATGTGAATCTTCATAAAGAATAAAATAAACATAAATCAAAAAGCAATGCTATGTATAAATATTTTTAAATACATAAATGAGTGTTTATATTATATGTCATTATATAATTGAGTATTATTTTTAAAATCATCTAATTACTTAATGATATATATCAAATATGTATCTATTTATATACTTAAAATAGGTACAAATAATTTAATTGTAAATCAAAACACTAAAAATATGAATATATACTAATAAAATAAACATACATATAACATTCTCCAATTCAGAGGTTCTGGGTCCAAACACTATCCATAACTCCACAATAGCATAACGCTACTGGCAGCACCATGTTCCAATATGCACCAACAATTTACCTATCTTGCACAGCTTTCAACCAAGAAAACTTGTCCTAAGTTGACCCATCGATGTTTGGATTCTTAGTTTAGAAACTAACAGGTGCACTTGACAATCAACCCATAGATCTCAAAACTCTTTGTAACTCCCATGATAGTAGGTACTAGAATATTGTTTGTAGAGGACAGTGCTCTTGTGGGATCTTATAATACCTTACAATCACAACCAAAGATGTCAATGGGCCGAGCTGGCTTCGACTTGACCCATCGGGGCTAATGGGTCGGGCCAGGCCCTAGGCCCATACAGTAATTGGCCTTCGAACTGGGCTAGCCAATGACGTGTGAAGGCCTAGCCCTATATATATAGGGTCGGGTTGGGCCGAGCCGAGCCTTAATCGGGTTGGCCCGACCCATTTAAACTATATTTTTAAAAAAATTGAATTAAAATTTTTAAACACAAATTATTTTTCAATTATTAAAACCGAGAATAGTATCCCGAATATTTTATATATAATACTTCACTTATGGCGGAAGAATATTATAGTAATATGATGAAAAATAGTATAAGTTTATAACATAGTATAAATAAATTAATTTACATACTGTATAAATTACAAAACATAAATAAAATATATATACTATATCATTTATCTACTCATTTTTATAAAATAAAAACAAAATTATAAACATAAAAATTATTATTTGCAAATTCAAATAGTTTTAGAAATAGAGTTGATGAGAGAAAATGAGATTGAGAATATAATGAAAAAAATTGAGACTGAGAGATTTGCAAATAAAATTGAAAATGAAAAAAAGTTGAATAGGGTTATATAAGAAAAATAAATAAATTTAAAAATTTAAAAAAAATTAAACAAATTGAAACAAGTTGAAGATGGGTTTCTACCAAGGCAGAAGCTTCTGCCAAAGCATCAGTTGCTTCTGCTACAAGCAACTAAATATTTCTTTAAAATTTTTTATAAAGTGTTGGGTCGTGCCAACCCATTGGCTTAATATTAAAATCCTAAGCTCGGCCTGACAAGCCCATCGGCCTAGCTAGACACGCTACAATGTCGTGTCAAGCCTCAGTTTCATTTTTTGGTCGAGCCTCCATTTGACCCGGTCCAATTGACGTATCTAATCACAACACCTAACTTGTCTTTAGTTGTAAATAAGTCAAGTCAATTTTTGAAGGTTCCCACACAATTGCAATGAGAAGTTTGTAAAAGAGTTCTAAGGTATATTAGGGGAACCTTGCAGTTTGGAATAATGTTTAAAGCAACTTTAATTTTTCAGTTCAAAGCTTATGTTGATGTTAATTGGGCTAATACTATATGAGATTAAAGATCCACTGGTGGCTGTTGTGTATTTGTTAGATAGAATTTGATTCAATGGACTTCAAGAAAGCATAAAGTAGTTGTTTTATTATTTACTAGATTTGAATACAGGGCATTGAGTCGGGTTTCTACTAAAATATCTTGGTTGAACAATCTATTTTCTGAAATACAACATCATTGTCTCAAACATACTATTAGTTGGTGTGATAACGAGGGAGATGCTTCCTTAGCGTCAAATTCTATTTTTCATGGTAAACATAACAGAAATTGATGTGCATTTCATAAAGGAACAAGTTAACATAAAACAATACTTTCTACGCAATATGCGCCTTTCAAATTTCAAGTTGCAGGTGTGCTCACTAAACCATTTTCACTTGCAAGATTTGAGATGTTAAGATCCAAATTAAATGTGATGTCTACTGTTCCTTTGAAAGTTAGTGAAAAAGAAGTTAACAAGGAATCAAATTAGTTTCAAGCTACTTATGTTGTATAGTTTGTGTTTGATGATGATCTGTTGCTGAGCAAGTTGTTCTTGACTTGCTCTGTGTAAATTGGTGATGATGTTTGAAAAGAAACTTGGAGGATTATTGATTTTCATAGATTGTGTGAGGATGATTTTATGACAGTGCAAATTGTTCTTGACTTGTTTTTTGCGAACTAGTGATGATGCTTGAAAAGAAGTTGTTCTTGACCTATTCTTTGCATACGAGTGACGATTCTTGAAAAGAAGCCAAGAGGACTAATGAGTTCATAATTTTTGAGTTTTCTATTTTTTGTTCTTCGTCGAGGCAAACTGGCGTATTAATCTTCTGGTGAATGATTCCTGAGAGTGTTGATGTATTAAATCTTTCTGGATACGCTGATGATTTTGGTTTTTGCCATATAGGAGTTGAACTAGCGATTTTGTTTTGTTTCTAATGTTATGCGTTGCTATGGTAATACTTCTAGTGATTAACTTTTGGAAGTGTTGCCTTGATTTTATGGTTCCAAGCAGGAGGATACTTTTGTTAATGTATTTTTACAGGTTTGTGTTTAATCATTCTTCTTTCAAGTTGAAAGAAATAGATTGAATTTATTTTTTTTTTCTTGAGGGAGGATAAGAAGAATGGAGACTGTTATGTGGACGCAAAACTCACAAAAGGTTGCACATGAAGTAGACCCTGTTAAAGGAGAAGATATATGTGAAGTTTTGGTGGAAGCAAGAAACGGTGCATTTGAGACTATGGCGTATTAAGGAAGAATCATCTGACGGTGGATATTAGCAGCCGATGTGTTTCCTTGTGAATAATCGAATGGTTATTTTTGTTCTCCCTTCGGTTGCCAACCTGGCTTTCTACTAGATATAAAAACTCTAATTTTTCTCACTGTTAAGTTGAATCGATTTTATTGAATTGAAATTAAAAAAAAAATTTCTCGTTTTTTCTTTTTTGATTGAATGTTAGGAAGTTATATCGATTTTATTGAATTGAAATAAAAAACAAATTTCTCGTTTTTTATTTCTTGATTAAATGTTAGGGTTACAATTTTGGGTAAAATTTGTCAATATTTACTCAGTAAATCCATAAACCTAAAAGACCAACATTAAAGTTGCATGAACCAAGATAAACAATCAAAAAGCTTGGGCATATTAATTAAAATAGGCAAAAAAATTGTCATCTAAACATTTTTATGCCGTTACTTTTATAAACAAATTTATTTTGTATTCCAATAATATTTTTTTCCTTTAGTATATCTTCCCTTTAGCCATGTTCTTTCTCAACTCAACCAACGATGGTACACTCTAGCACAACATCATCATATTGAATATAAAATAGTTTGATAACTTATATCACAATAAATCGAAACTTTCATTAAAAACTTGTTGTGGAAACTTTGATGAATAAAAGTTTAAAACTTTAAATGCTAATTTCTGAAGTTTGAATATTGATATTTGAGAAAGGTTTGATTTTGTTTACTTATGTAGTTACTTATTACATTAGTTGTATAGATAGTGAATATCTATTATATTAGTGAAAGTAAAACAAGGTTTGATGTCAGATCACAACAGAAAGCAAAAACGAGATTTTCTGGAAATCGAGTATGCCATGCATGCACTCGCACTCACACTCGCATTTCGCGCTTGTTTTCTAGAAAATCATGTTTATGCTTTCTATTCTAATCTGACATAAGAACTTGTTCTATGTTGACTAATAAAACAGATATTTACTGTCTACACAACTAATGCAATTGACAACTAAACAAATAAACAAAATCAAACCTCTCCCAGAAATCAATATTCAAAGTTTTAAACTTTTATATGTGGAAGTTTTCACAATAAGTTTTCAACGAAAGTTTTGACTTATTATGATATAAGTTATCAAACTATCTTATATTCAATATGATAATGTACTGTTGGAGTATAACATTGTCGACTAGGTCGAGAAAGAACAAGGTTGATGGGAAGGTATACTAAAGGAAAGGGTATTATTAGAATAAATGATGAATTTGCTTAGAAAAATAACTACATCAAAAGTTTGCCTATAAACGTTTAAGCAGAAATATTTTTTGCTTATTTAATTAATAGCCCAAAAGTTTGAAATGCTACAAATATTAATTTCTTTAAAGCTAACCAATCCCAGTCAAAGCAAGTTCTTCTAATTTATTGTTGTTAGTTGCAACACGAACTTTGTAAAAGGTTATCTGAATTTAAGAAGAAGAAATTTGAAAAATAAATTTCAAGAAGAGTAGTGGTGGTAGCAAAGGATTAGGTTAGGTAGGGTTTGCAAAGGCCAAAAGACTTACTCCCACCCAAGGTTTAGTGCAAACCCAAACTCATACCTAATAATTTTCAAAAACTTAAATGTCCATCTGTTTGTTAAAATTTGTTGTTACTATCAGGGGTAAAATTGTTAGTTAGCAAAATATTTTTAAAAAATCTAAAATTTATCACTTCCTCCTCCTAAGGTTTAAAAATCTAACAATTTCTACCCAACCCAAAATTTGAAAAATTAACATTTTCCTTTAGGGTTTTTCCAACCACCATTGTAGGCGACGTTTTCCTCTCTCTTGACTTCTCTCTCAATCTTGTTCCATTCTTGGACGAAGACGTGTTCTCCAAACAAAACTGCTCTATTTTCGATGTTCTTCAGATGAAGACATGATTTATCTTCAGCTCTCAAATGAATACGACTCATCATCCTTGTCTGAGATGAAGACGTTTCATGTCTTCGTCTAGAGAACACAAGGAATGAAGCAGTCTTCGTCTAGAGAATACGTGTTCATCCGAGAATGGGGGGGGGGGATTGAGAGTGAAACCGAGAGGGAGGGAGAACGTCGTCTTTGTCTCTGACCACCGACAATGGTGGCTAAAAAAACCCTAGGGGAAAATGTTAACTTTTCAAACTTTAGATTAGAGGGAATTTATTAGATTTTTAAACCTAAAAGGAGGGGAGAATGTGATAAATTTTAGGTTTTTTTAAATGTTTTTATTAACTAACAATTTTACCCTTGAAGTAACAGCAAATTTAATAGACAGATGAGTATTTAAGTTTTCAAAAGTTAACAAATATGAGTTTGGGTTACACTAAACTTTGGTTGGGAATATGTGTTTTGGTCTTTTGCAAATAATAGCTTTATTATAATGCATGTAAAGACCGTTTGTACCACTAAGTAGCTAAAATAAAAAGCTTGGACTGAGATACAAAATAATATATTCTTCATCTTATAATCTTCTTATGTTTTTTATTCATAATAAAAAATTCTCCATTAAGGGGCATTTGGTTGAGGGTATTGAAATATTAATCTAATAATCTATATTTTATTACTGACATTATTTTATTTGATTTGTAAGTAATAAACAATTTTAATAATCTTTTATTACTAATGTAATATGACAAATAATATAAGAGGTAATTTGACTATTACCTCCACCTTAAGTATTAAAATATTACCAAACTAATGCTAATTTTGTTACAACTCTATCCTTAATTATTAATATGACAAAAATATCTTTATTTTTAATTAATATGACAAATAACAGGAAGAATATTTTAGAATAATTATATTAAAAAACATTTAAGTAAAATAATCTTTTAATATTATTTTATTACATCCAATCAAATATAATAATTATTTATGTCTACCAAATTTGTCAAACATAGTAATAATAATACCTATTAATTAGGTAATTTATCTTTATAATAATCTTTCATATTTAGTCATAAAAGATTATTAGAACCATACGTACCCTAAGTATAAGGTTTTATGGCCTTAGGATAGTGGAATCGTTGATTAAAATTTTTAAAGATAACCAAACAAAACCATAAAACCCCATTTGAATCTCTTTCATAGGACATTGAATACACAAACATGATTTAATACATATATAGGGTGTTTAGATCATTATACTTTTGTTGAAGACTCATTCATTTTTCATAGTAATCGGAAAGATATCAAAGTCATTCTCAACCAAGAAAAAGACTACACTTTGATATCCTCACAAAGCATGAACCACAAGGGGATTAGAAGAATTTAAAGATGTCTAGAAGAGCAAGATGAAAGAGCAGGGTATTTTGGTGTATGAGCATGACTATGTGCATAAACAATGAAAACGCAAAAAAGTTGAAATCATGTAAAATCGTGCTTGTATATATAAGCATCATGTATGGTCATACATCTATGATATGCAGGCATACATCCCCTTGATCCTTATTCCTTCTAATTTGTGATTTATCCTATTCTTAGGCACAGATAAGAATAACAAATTATCCTTATCTAGCTAGCATGCACAAGCGTACATTAGACATATATGGTCATACATGGTCAAGAATAGTCAAATTTAGGTTTATGCTTATCCCATTGGATAAACACTCCAAAATTATTGCATTTTAGTCCTTACCTGCAATAAAACACACTTTGAGTCCAAAGGCCTTTCTAAGACTCAAAATCTTCTATTTTAGTTCTAGACTAGATTCAGTTTGGATAAGCCTATACCTTTAAAATTCAATCAATTCCTTTTATTTGTGATCTATGGACTTTTTGCTAGGTTAATAGTTAGATTCATATCGAGCTCTTGACTTGATATTTGTCTGGACATAGATCAAGATTAGCTTCTTACAAAACATCATGGCCACCCAATTAGTGATACGATTACACATACAATTCAATCTTTTCATCATATAATATTTTTTTTGAGGTTGAGGTATAGATTAAGTGTCTACCTCAAAAACCCTTTGATACACATGGACTAACTTATGTTAACGACTGGATGATAACATAGCGAGCACCAACTCAATTCCATTGTGGTCACATATCTAATTGGCCATTGTTATTCTTCAATAGGCTCATATGAGATATCATCTCCAGTGCTTGAGAGTGATAAATCTTTTGTTGATCAACTATAGTCTTTTGTATATATTTTGATATGGTCAATCACAAACTTTCCGATATTCCTCAAATCAGACTACCTTAGGCTAGGGTTAAACCATACCGATCTTTGTATAAGATGGTCTAATGACCTCAAGTATGAGAATACCACATATACCTCCTTCCACTAAAATAATATATTTCATAAATACTAGAACAAATATCCATATGAAATCCTCTCAGTGAGTATGTATGATGAATATGTCTATAACGTGCACCTATATGTTGCACCAAATTATCAATAAATAGCTTTAACACGTGAGAATTGTCACTATATTTTGATTGAATTGTTCAACATTATAATAATTCATCACAATTACTTGTGTCATTAGTTATAGTAATATCAGAATTATAGACATTTTAAGAATGACCGTCTAATGTGCATATAGAATTATTATGATCAGTTATCATGTAATAAATCTCTAATTATAATTTAACTATTCTTAGGACAATTATTTAAATTGTAAATATAATATGAGATAATAAAATATCATTTTATTAATTAAAACAGTAGTTATTACACGAAATCACAACTGTGAGGATTTACTCTAGGACATTATCCTAACATTAAGTGCATGTAGTTTTTTCTATTGGAATTTTCGCGCAAATACTTATGTTTTTGTATTGACTACTTGTTCATTTTTGCAGCTAGTTTTTCTTTGGGTTTCCTAAACATTTCTCTTACGGAAGAAAGTTTAGATTTCTTTGTTAATGCATTAAAATGGTCTAAATATTTACTTAGGATAGAAGTTTTGTAACCCGTAATTTTCTACATATAAAATGAAAATTATTGCAGCAAGCATAAAGTTGAGAGCCTTTCATAGTGACACTTGATTTTTCTAGGTTCACAAGTTTTGATAACGGAGTCAACACGACAAGGAGTCGAAGTCTAAATAAACTTGGAAAGATAGCAGGGCCAAAGTAATATAACTAGATTTTATGTGATAAAATCGATCTATTTTTTATACATAAAGACCTTGACCTTTTAATACTTGACGGTTTAAGGAATCATAATATGCATAATTCAACGCGTGACATCCGACCATAATTAAAATGTTTAGGTATGAATTAAAATGTTTTTTAATTATGGTTGGATGTCACGCGTTGAATTATGCATATTATGGTATTTCATTGTAGAAAAAATTTGGATAAAGTTGTAACTAAGTTCACACTTTTGACAGCAAACAAATATACTTTGTAAAACTAGAAAATGTAACAAATCTAGAAAAGTACAGTTCAACCCAAGAACTGCAGTTTAACCTAGTTAAAGCAGAAAACCCAGACACTGCTGTTTAACCCAAAAATTGCTGTTTAACCCAGAAACTACAGAAAATTGAAGTTGATTGCTAAAGAGAGTGAAGAAGAAACAGCCAAAGAAGCTACCTACATCCATTTGGGACAGTCACTAAGAAAAATTAATCCATGAATTAGAGTAGTTTACAGGAATCTCTTTGCTCTGGAGTGTGGCCGGGGGGAGCGGGGCGGGCCAGGGCGCAATCTCAAGGAGGGTTAATCTCTGTAACAATGTAACGTCGTTTTTTAATTTATAATTGAATTTTTTTTATTGATGTGACAGTTAGAAAGAAGACTTGCTTTGAGATTGAGACAGTCAAAAAAAAGAGCTAAAGAAGTTTGGTTTTATTCCGAATGCATATAATATAATACTACTAATATCCTCTGGAATTTGGACGGTCAAAAAAGAGCTGAACAAGTTTGGTTTTATTCCGAATGCATATAATACTACTAATATTAATTAAAATAGATGTAAAGCTTTGTATTTAGATTTTTTAAAACAAACTTTTAATAAATTTAGTTTTTCTAAATAAATTTAATATTTATTTTAATGATATTTTTTTGATAGTTTATTTTCTTCGGTTATTTTTTAATAATATTTTTTTTCAATAGCATATTATAGTATCATTAAATTGATTATAAATTTATTTACTTATGAATTAAAATATTTATAAATATGTTTAAAAATAAATTAATTTTTAGTTTGATTATTAATATATCTAAATTAAAACGAAAAGTAAAACAGATGTGAATGCAAAGAACACGAATATAAAAAGTGTGAATATAAGTGCAATGAGTATGATTGCATGGAATATACAAAGTGTGCAGAGTATAAAAATGTAAAAATACTTTTATATAAAAACATGAAGCGTGTCAAATACGTGGGCACTTCATGTTTTTATATAAATATTATAATAATATTTATATAAAATTATTATGTAAATATTATTATAATATAAAAATATTTATATGAAAATACTCTTTGCACTCTACACATTGGTATTTTTATTTGTTTTGTTTTTTGTTCTAATATGAATATATTAATAATCAAACTAAAAATCGATTTATTTCTGAACAAGTTCATAAATATTTTGATTCATAAATTACTAAATTTATAATTAATATGATGATGATAGAGTATGTTACCGAACAAAGTGCTACTAAAAAAAAACACAACTTAAAAAAGGAAATAACCGGAGAGGGGTATTATTAGAATAACTATTGAGTTTGCTTAAAAAATAAATTTATTAAAAATTTGTATAAAAAAGTTTAAGTACAAAATTTTATGTGTATTTTAATTAATATCTCCAAAACTAATTACATATTGTTATAAATATAATGAAAAAAAAAAAAAATATGAGCAGAATGAAATAAAAAGAGTGGAGAGGCAAATAGGAAAGGCGTGTATGTAATCTTTTTAAGTAAATGTAGTGTCCATTACACAAAATGGGTGGGGTTTTGCGGTGGTATTTTCCATGGCCCGAGCGATGTAAGTCACCCAAAGCAATAAATGTCTTGTCTCAGGGCCATAAACAGAAGCACAAAACAATAAATGCTCCAAAAACATTTATTGTTTTGGTGAAAAGTTATTGAATATATGACACTACTCCTTATATTTTTACTATTTATAAACAATTATATTAACTTCATTAAGAAAAAATTTAGTACGATACAAAACCAAAACAAAGATATAAGTGTATTTAACATCCTATAAAATGGGGTTAGATGTGCATAAACTATCTCACTAAAACCCTTATTAGAAAAATCCAATAAGAAAAAAACCTAATAAATGAAAAAAAAATACAGCTTGCATTTTGTCTAATTTGTGACACATTAAAAAATTTACTCTCTCTGATGAATGTTTCTCTCTTTGTAAAGGGATTAAGTTAAATTAATTTAGTTGTATGCTAAGTCATCGTATACCAATGTTTTATATTAATTTTTCAAATGTTTACATCGATAGTATCTTGGTGAATAAGATTGTTATTAGATCTTATTTACTTAACATTAATCTTTCAGTTTTGTTGAAGCTGATGAGTATAAAAGAATTTCGACGAGATATATTTGATTTTGTCTCCCTTAATATATCTTTTTTTCTAATTTGGGCAATATAGACTATATTGTCCTCATATAATATAGAAGGATTGTCTGTTGTGAAAGGAAGATTACACGTATTCCAAATGTGATGAATGACATATTATAACCATATACATTCTTGGCTCATTTAATGGAGAGTTAAAATTATTAAATGATTTAAAGATGTTGCAACCAAGGCTTGTTTGGTGGAGTAACATGGTATTGTTGTGTTATCATCAGTGAAAACATATCTCATCTCTAAGTAGGTCTTATAAGGGTGAGAAAGATAACCAACATCTGTATATCCAATTGAACTAGAATTTTCAGGGAATTTAACAGATTCAAATAATCTCAAATCTCTAATTCCACATAGGTAACAAAATATATGTTTGATTTCATTCTCGTGATAACATATTGGTGTAGAGCTAAATTGTGCTACTAAATTCACTACAAATGATATATTTGATCTAATGTATTGAGTCAAATATAATAGGGCACTAATGACATTAAGATATAGTATTTCAAAACCAAGTATTTTTTCATCTTTTTTTTATGATCAAAAAACCAAACAACTATTAGGTTGCCCAAAGGATAAGCTTTATCCATATTAAAGTGTTTAGCAATTTATTGATATATGTTGATTAATGAATAAACATTCTATCTAAATTGTGCTCGATTTATAAGTCGTGGCAATATTTTGTTTTCTCTAAATTCTTTATCTCAAATTCTTTTTTCAAGTATTCAATAGTTTTTGTGAGTTCTTAGGAGTCCTAATTAAGTTCATGTCATCAGCATATACCGTTAGAATGGCAAATCATGATTCTAACCTTTATATAAACACATATGGACATATAAAGTCATTCACATAACTCTCTTTTATCAAGTATTCACTGAAGCAATTATACCACGTTCTTTTGGATTGTTTCAATCTGTACAATGATTTTTGTAACTTGATTGAGTATATGTCTCTTGGATTCACACATTTTGGTTCGGGCAATTCAAATCCTTCAAGGAGTTTCATATAAATTTCAATATACAAGTTTTTATATAAATAAGTAGTAACTATATCTATTAGACATGTATCATCCTTTAGAGACTGTTAAATTGATCAAATATCTAAATATAGGTATATCCATCATACGTACAAAGTCTAAACCTAGTCATTGGAAAAAGCCTTGGTCTAGAAGTCTTGTTTTATATCTAGCAATTTTATTTTTCTCAATTATTTTTATCACAAATATTCATTTATATCCAACAGGTTAGATATATTTAGGTGTTTGGACTACAGACCCAAATACTTGACATTTTGTTAGATAAACTAATTTTATCTTAATTGTTTTTCCTATTTAGGTCAATCATGTCTTTGTTTGCATTCGTTTGTATTATGTGTTTCAAAATCATCACCATTCATAATTTCAATAGCTATTATGAATGAGAATACATCATCAATGTTAATTGTTTCGCAATTACATATCTTTCTTGTATAAGCATAATCTATAGATATTTTTGTATTCTTATTTTCCTATATTTTAGGAGGTTGTTTCACTTTTGGGGTTCTGGTTTCTTCAAAAACCATAATCTCTTGTAGAGAAATATTAATGAGTGTAAATTTTTCAATCGTTTTAGGATCGTTATAATTGATGTTTGTTTAATTCTTTGTCTTTCATTTTCGATGAACAATGATCTTCAATCCAACAAGTCTACCACGCTTTTAGTGTGAGTAGATTGATTAGTTACGACTCAAATGGACAGTTCAATAGTTACATTAATTCTTGCTAATATGTTGGCAATTGGTATGTGTGATTTTGCCATTTTTGTTGTATCCAAAAATGGATCAGACATTTGGTTGACAATAGTTTGTAATCACACTATCCTTTACACTTCAATTTCTTTTTGTGATGTACGAGAATCTAGATGAGACATAGTGTAATACCCTCAGGTATGTTCTAGGGGTATTTGTGTCTTTTGGTCATACTTTGAGACTTTCCAGTTTTATATATATATATATATATATATATATATGCATATCTTTGTTTTTCCTTGTAATTGCTTTGTATATAACACACACACATACATTTCAACATATACACTTAAAATTGGAAATGTCTCAAAATATGATCAAAAGACACAAATGCCCCTGGAACATACTTGAGGGTATTATAACTAAAGATTTAGCTTGAAACAAGGTAAAGGGTATTATCCTTGATATGTTTCATGTTTTATGCTTTTGGTTCCTTGGATCTATGTTATAAATGATGATTTTGAAGTTGAGAAATGTTGTTTTGTCATTTGGGGTATCTATGTGTGTGATTTTGTTCATGATAGAGAGTTGGACAATATTTACAGTTTTACCACTAGCTTCATCCCATGTTTTGACTATCTTATCTGATGAATCATGAGTGGTATTATAGCTTTTTGGAAAGCTCTTTAAATCCTCTTTCCAATGATATATAGTTTGTATGAATTAAAGGTCGTTTGGACTGTTAAATGGCATAAAAAAAATTGTCTTACCAAATAAACAGTGAAGACAGTTTTTTGCCACTGACTTCAGCCCCCGTTTTGCTGTCTTATCTGATGAATCATGAGTGCTATTATAGATTTTTGGAACTCTTTTTGAATCCTCTTTCCAATGATATATAGCTTGTATGAATTAGAGATCGTTTGGACTATTAAATATTGCAGGAACCAAAAGGACTGTTTTACCAAATAAACAGTAAAGACAGTTTTTTGTCACTGATATATATACATATCTTTGTTTTTCCTTGTAATTGCTTTGTATATAACACACACACATATACATTTCAACATATACATTTAAAACTGGAAATGTCTCAAAGTAGGACCAAAAGACATAAATGCCCTTGGAACGTACCTAAGGGTATTACACATGGTAGGTAAGTACCAAGTCAGCTAATACGTAACTTCATGAGGAATTTTGCTTTTCCCCTAAAGGGGGGAATGTTATCTCATCAAAGTGATAATCTACAAAATGTGTATTAAAAAAATCATTTGTCAATAATAGATAGTAAATCATATCCAACGTAAATTCTCAAACAATGTTAGGGTCTCATTTTTGTGTGTTGAAGAGATGCAATAGAGACATATGCAATACAACCAAATATCCTTAAATGAGAGATATCAGGTTAATGACTAAAAAACAATTGTAGAGAAGAATATTAATGATAAGAAAAAGATGTAAGTGAATTAATGTTATAGTATGTCCCTATATGGAAGTTGGTAATTGAATTCTTAGTTATAAAGTACGTGTAATTATCTAAACTTATTTGATAAATGACTCAAGTAATCCATTTTTAGTATAGACATGCAGGATTGGATACTCAACATCAATCCCTATGGACATGCAATAATCATCAAATGTTTTGGATGTAAATTCACCAATATTGCCTAGTCATATTGACTTGATCAGATAATCTAAGAAATTTGCCTTCAATTTTATAATTTGTGTTAACAGTTTAACAAAGGGAAGAATTGGTAATAAACAAACATAAGACCATTCTGCCAATGAATCAATTAAAATCATAAAACAATAAAATAACCCACTTGATGGATGAATGGATATACATATATCCTTTTGAATTTTATATAGGAATAATGGAGATTCAATTCCAATCTTGGAGGGAGATTGTCTTATTATTGATTTACCTTTTAAACAAGTGATACATAATTTCTCACTGGACAATAGAATTTCATGATTATTTAATGCACATCTATGCAAATTTTTCATAATCATATGCATCATTATAAATCCTAGGTGACCTAGATGGTTATGCCAAAACATAAATATCTTTGAATTTAAGAACTTTTGGTTTGATACAACATAAGTTTCAATTGCCTTTATGATTGTATAATACAATCCAAATGATCAAGCAACAATTTTCTAGTACACACCTTTAACCAGATCCATTATAAGTTATACAAAGGAATTCTATGTTATTTTCACTCATGGCTTCAATATACTAAAAATGGCATCTTATATCTTTAAAACTAAGTAAATTTCTTCTTATATACTTGAATATTAAACATCATTAATGTTTAAGTTAGTCTTATTTTCCAATAGAATTATGGCTCTTTCGAAGCCTTTAATTAAGCAACATATTAAAATTTTATAAGATTCGACATTTCCACAAGCTATATCTAAATAAAAATAACAAAATTAATGTTATGATGAGAAATGTATAATTTAAAAAAGCAAAAATTGTTGTGTTAGAATTCCAGGTTCATATTTATCTCAAATTCACAAAACTTTAGCTTTGTAATTAATATTTAGAACATGGAGTTTTAAATTATAGCATTTAAAATCTTAGTTTTGATTATATTTAAGACTCTGGGTCCATATTTTTCATAATTTTTCAAATTTCAAGTTAAAAGTGAGATACAATTATAATTTGTATTTACAAATGTGAAATAGTTATAAAAATAGCATAAATATTGATAACCACAATTTGCTTTTTGCAAATGGGAGAATAAATATAATATAAAAATTAAACAAAATAATAATAATCGAAACATTCATAGTTTGTATTTTGCAAATAGGATAATATCATATTTGAAATATTCATATTTGCATTATACAAATGGGATAATGATATAATTTAAATATTAGTGATATTGTAATATACCTAAGTTGATGATGCCGATAATATATTATAAATATGATAGAAAGAAATCTAAGTATAATGAAATAAGAAAAGTGGAAAGGCAAATAGAAAATGTGTATATAACCTTTTTAGGTGAATATGTTCTCCATTACACAAAATGTGTGGGATATTTATAGTGGGATTTTCCACAACCCAAGAGATAGAAGTCACCCAAAGCAATAAACATATTGTTTCAAGGTCATAAATGGCAACACGAAGCAATAAATGCTCACTTCCCATCATGCATCCCCAAGCATTTATTGTTTCCACATGGTGGAAAACCATTAAATATATAACACATCCACCAATTTTAAAGACATAATAAATCATAAAGAATAAAAGAGTTGAAAAAAAAATATTTGTGGTTGTTATTAATGCTTTGATGAAGACAAGTAGGATGGCTATAGTGGCTTGATCTTGGCTTACAATTGGGTAGGATGGGAGGCCAATAATGATGGGAAGAGATAAAGGTGATGGAAGAGATATAGAGGTCAACAAAATAAAGATGGTGGTTTGTGATGGAGTATAGGTTAAGATGGGTAATTGGTTTAGGTCATGACACTTACAAAGGAAAAAGGAGAGGACATAATGATAAGGGGCACATCAATTGAGTATGAATGTTCATGTGAAAGGGGCATATTGACTAGGTATGAATGTTCACGTGCAAGAGGCATATCAACTAGGCATGAATGGTCATGAAACTTGTGAGATGAATTAGGTGGGTGTGAATGTTCACATGCATTTTGTTTAGTTACAAAACATGCACTTGAATGAATCAACCATTAGTTGTTGGCTTTGATTGTTGTGTTGGGTTAGGGGTGTAATCAAGCCAAGTAGTGTTTGGCTTGAGTTCAACTTGTTTAACTTATGGTAAAACTTAAGCTCGAGCTCAAGTTCAAAATTATCGAGTTCAAGAGATCTACACTTGAGCATAAGCTTGAGACATGATTGATTAACTCGAGCTCAACTCACAAATTTATTTCAACCTCCCATTTTTTCAAAATACTACTTTAAACCACATAACTTATTTATTTATTAATTACCTCTTATTTTTTAAAGTTAAGAAACAAAATCTCAAGAGGGTAAATTGATATTTAAAACTTTTGGAGGTTTACTGATATTTTACTTTAGCTAGGTTGTGAGCTCGTGAGCTCATTGAGCCGATTATACATTAACTCAAGCTTGGCTCAAGCTAGAGCTTGACTCAAAATTAATTGAGCCAACGCCAACCTAAGTTGATTATGAACAACTTGACTTACACCTATATGTTGGATGGTTGTAAAAAAAAAAAGGGAGAAAAGGAAAAAAAGGAAAGGAAGAAAGAAAGAAAAGGAAAATGATTTTTGTTTTTCAAATTTTAGGAATTTAAATTGATGATTTACCCTTTTTACTCTAGATTTTCTATTAACGGAGTTTGATTTTAAGTGGGGAAGTGTAATTTATGTCACCAAATGGTGGAGAATGTTTTCGGAATAAACCTTAGGTGGGAAAATATAATTTACTTTTTATAATTTACCCACGAAAACAGGAATGATTAGAATAATTGCCATAAAAATATTGGCCTATTGAATTGTTAGGCCACAAGTGTTAAAAAAACTCTTCCATTCCAAAAGCTAACTCAAGGGCAAGACTTTTTCTCACACTGTTATATCTATACCCAACTTAAACACTTAAAAATCAATTGTTGTATAATAGTGACCTGAACTTTGAAAGAGGTTATCCAAATTTAGGATGTACAAATTTAAGATGTGGACTTTTATAATGAGATCTATATTGGTATGAACCACATGACTAGCAAAAAAAAACTCCTTATTAGACTTAATTAACTACAGTGATCAACAAGCAGTCAATAAGAGAAACATGTAGTTAAACAAGGACGATATGCATGAAGAACATGTGTAACCTACTGTGGACATACAACCTACAAGTACACATGCCAAATATCTGCTAGCTAGAGTTTTCATATAAAACCATATTAAATGGTATGTCATAGAGAGGGGTGTGAGTGTGTCATAAAATAAAGACAATGAAACAATTTTTACACCATTTTGTGATATTTTTTCTTCATATTAAAACTTTTCTCCATTTTCTGTTGATAATTGTATTAGAATTTGTTAAAGATCAAGATTGATTGTGTGAATATTCCCATCATGTTGAGAATTGAGATTTATTATATGAATATTCTTAATATATATTTTTGCTTATTATCTGATGATTTTTTTTATTATAACAAGATGGTTTAGGAAATTATCGATTTTAAATCAAATCTATGTTTATGTTTGTACTTATAATTAGATGTAAATTTATTCATAACCAATATATAAAAACATAAAAAAGCATTTGTTATTCAAAATCAAAGTTGGTATTAGAGCTTGGTAATACCTTAAAGTTGTTGAAGAGCATCTACCAAGAATTAGTGTTGAGTTCAAATCCAAAGTCATGGAAATTAGTAGTCACAACTACAAGGAACAAAGGTATATGGTTATCAGTATGTCTGTACCTGTATCTAATAATACAAGGATAATTGATTTTTGTGCTATAGATTATATGATAGTTGATTCTAAACATATCTCACATCTTAACCATCTTTTCAAAGAAATTGTTTCCACTATCAATGGAAACAATACCCCAATTATTGGGAAATAATTCTTAAACCTTCACCAATACTTTAAATTTAAAATCCATTTTAATTTTGTTATCTTTAGATTATAACCTTATGTCAGTTTCTCAATAAATAGAAGTCTTATCTCGTGTCATTATTTTTTGGCCTAATTTTTGTGTGATTAAGGACATTTATACATGATAAACAATTAGGCATGGTGTTAAGCAAGGGAAGTTGTACTACTTGGATTTGAATTCAAATGATTCAAAAAAAGTTCATCAAACTTTAATTGTAGCTCATACTAAAGAGAAGAAAATGAAGTTTGAGATATGGTTGTTGTATCGTTGTCTGGGACATGCTTCATTCGAATATATGAAGAAATTATTTATGAGTATGTATTCCAAATACAATCTTTCTCTTTTTCATTGTAATATATGTAAACATGCAAAAAGTTATAGTACTTCTCTTTCTTTAAGTTTGAATGAAAATTTGTGCTAATTTATGGCTATTTACTCTAATGTTTGAGGTCCCTCAAAAGTTCCAACCTTAAGAGGATTCATATGGTTTGTTACTTTTATTGATGATTATATTAAGATAACATAACTATGTTTAATGAAAACAAAAGGAGAAGTGAATTTGTTGTTTCAAAGGTTTCATTAAATGGTTATGAATTAGTACAATACAAAGATATAGGTTATCCACAATGATAATGACGAAGAATATCAAAGTTCTAATTTTCAACAATAACTTGAAAAACATGAGATAATTTAGTACACCGTTTGTTCTAACACACCTTTACAAAATAGAGTGGTTAAGCAAAAAAAAATTAACATTTGTTAGAAGTTGTTTGAGCTTCATTAATTGAAACTCATATATCTTTATCATATTGGGGATAAGCATTTACTTTCACAACATACTTAGTTAATCATGTATGTACCAACTCTCTTGATTTTGCACACCATTCTAGACCCTCATCGGTACATTGGTTGCCTTATATGTTCCAAATTTACCTCCTCATGTTTTTGGTTATGTAGCATTTGTTCACTTTCACAAGCATCAAGAAAATAAGTTAGCTTCTAGAGCATTACAATGTGTTTTTCTTGGGTATGCTATGCTACAAAAGGGTTATTGGTGTTATCATTGTTGAATTCATCGAAGGTTATCATGATGGATGTAATATTTCATGAAGATTTGGTTTATTTTTTGTCTGAGCCTAAACTTCATAAGGAACATCATAGAGAAATTCAAACTCAAGAATATGAAAGACGTCACATCTTTAAGGAAGATACAAGTACCTTGAACAAGCAAGATATGTGTATCTTGGATGAGGATGGTATAACTTCAAATAATCAAAGAGGTTAATAATCATTCTACAAACATAGATGCACCACCAACAAGTGTTAAGTTGTTGCAGTCAAAATCACTCATAGATACACCAAACCAATCACTAATGGAGGGTGTTTACCTAAGTCATCCAGAAGACAGCTATCACAATGCCATAATAGAGATATTCTTAAACCTATATTTGAAGTTGGCCTCTCTAGGAAAGTTAAATATCTTATAAGTAATTTTGTGTCATATCACCAATTGTTATAATCAAATAAGTCATTTGTAAATCAATTATCTATTATAGATATTCCTAACATTGTGCATGAAACCTTTGTTGATCATAGGTTAAAAAAGACAACAAATGAGTAGATGAGATCCTCACAAAAAAATGAAACATGGGAATTGGTTGATTGCCCACTTGAGAAGAAACCAATAGGGGGTGGATTTACACTATAAAGTACAAAGTAACTAAGATGAGTGAATGCTTCAAAGCAAGGTTGGTGGCAAAAGAGTACATCTAAACTTATATGATAGATTACACAGAAATATTTGCCATGTTGCAAACCTTAACATAGTTCAAGTATTGTTATCATTGGCTACAAACTTGAATTAACCATTACAACAATTCGATGTAAAGAATGTTTTTCTACTTGGAGAATTATCTGGGGAAGTTTACACGGATCTCTCACCAAGATGCATGGATGGTACTAGAAAATCATAGTTAAATGATATGTAGATTAAAGAAGTAATTCTTCAGGTTGAAATATTCTCATAAATTTTGGTTTGGAAGGTTCACAAGGTCAATGGTAAACTTTGGTTATCATCAAAATAACTTAGATCAAACTCTATTCCTAAATAAACAAAATGGTAAGATCACTACACTCATTGTATATGTGTATGATATGGTCGTCACAAAAGATGATCCAGAAGAAAGAGAGACTCTACAAAGACACTTATCTAGAGAATTTGAAATGGAGTTAGGTTCTTTGAGGTATTATCTTGGCATTGAAATTTCTTAATCAAATAAAGGAATTTATTTATCCCAAAGAAAGTCCACTGTATATCTCTTAAAAAAAAAAAAAGGGATGTTAGGACGTTAACTGGTTGATATGCCAACAGAAGAAGGTTTGAAGTTGAGCATTTAACCTAGTCAAGTTCCTACTAAGAAAAACAAATACCAAAGACTTATAGAAATTGATGTATCCGTCACACACAAGACCATATTTAGTGTATTCATTTAGTGTTGTTAATTAATATATGCATGTTCTTAAGGAGCAACAGATGAATGCAGTCGTGAACATTTTGAGATATCTGATGTCTACTTTTGGAAAAGAAATTTTATTCACAAATAATACAAAATTTCAAAGCATAAAGGTATATACATGTGTTGGCTAGGTAGGACTAGTTAATAATAGATGATCCACTTCAAGTTACTTTTCCTTAGTGGGTGGTAATTTGGTTATATGGAGAAGTAAGAAACAATATGTTGTTGCCCGATCCAATACTGATGTTAAGTTTAGGGGTATGTCTGTTAGACTTTGTGAAATGTTATGACAACAACTCCTATTGCAAGATTTTGGTTATTCGTCTAGACATCTGATTCAGTTGTATTATAATAATAAAATTGCATGTGACATTGCACATTAGTACAACATGATTATATTAAACATGTTGAAGTGAACAAATTCTTCATAAATGAGAAATTAGATTTAAAATGTTCTTGTAACTACATAAGATTAGTTTGAAGATCAATTGATTGATATTCTTACCAAAACAATTTCAAATTGATTACTCTTAAGATTTTTAGACAAGCTAGATATAAGTGATATCTATACATCAACTTAATCGAGAGGGTTGAAAATTAATATTGATTGTGTAAATATTCTTGATAAGTTAAAGATTGAGATTGATTGTATGAATATTCTTGATATTTAATATTTTTTATTATCCCACGATATTTTTTTTTATTGTAACGATATGTAATAGAAAATCAAATCTATTATTGTATTTTATACTCATACATTAGATATAAATTCATTCATAATCAATATACAAAAACATTAAAAACCAATTATTATTCAAAATCAAAGTGGTTCTTTGGACGATTGGTAGTCTATTTGGGGTTTCCAAAACATTAATTTATAAATAAAGGCTAGAGGACTTATTCCCACACATGGTTTGATTTTCTCTCAAACTTTTATCTACTTTTTGAAAACTCAAATGCCTACCCATTAACTATTAACTTCAGTAGTTTCTGATTGCAAGAAGGGCATTTAAGTAAAAATGCCCTTTTAGTTTACTCAGTAGTTTGTGGTTTTGATTTTTTACTTGTACCCGTCCAGCTTTGTGTTTTTGCTAAACTTTTTCCAGTGTTTAAAGGACTTGGAATCGATTTGATTCAACTAGGCTCAGAATTTTTTCATACATCTTAGATCTAAAAGTATTAGAGGTTACTGATTTCCAGATGGAATGGTTTTCTGTTAGTTGAAATTATTGGTTTTCATCCAGCATCTGCCCGTGCCTCTGCCGAATTCCGGACGCCAATCGCCGATGACCATTTTCCGTCCAACATCTGCAACCTAAATCCATCATTCTCTTCACCAGAAAACTTGCTCCTCTCGTGGATTTCGTTGCAGATCCTCCACGTCTTCACTGTGCGCCACTACTCTTGCACGTTGTGCTATCGCCGGTGGTCCGTCGTGCCATCTTCACCGTCATCTGCCATCGCTGAAACTCCGTCATCACCGGTTTGTTCATCTCGTCATCTCCACCTTTCTCTTTTGAGCATTTCTTGTTGCTGCACTTGGTGATTTTTGTGGGTTGAGTTTGTTATGTGAGTTGATCGGAAGCAGTGTAATTGTTTTTGTTTTGTGGAGGTTTTGGAGTATTGTGTATTTTGTATTTGAATTTTGGCTGAAAGCTGTTGCCGGTGTGTTCTGTGAAGTTGGTTGAACGAATGCACAGCAGGCGTTTGAAGAAAGTCCTGTGCTAGCTACCAATGGTTTGAACTTTGAAGAGTAAACGAAAGGTAAAAGGGCATTTTTACTTAAATACCCTTCTTATTGAAAAAGAGAGTGTCAAAGTTTATCGTTCGATGGGTAGGATTTTGAGTTTTAAAAAATTAGCGGGGGAAAGTTTGCAAGAGCATCTATCCTTGGGTGGGAATAAGCTCCTTAGCCATAATTAAATTACAAGATTGCTTAGAACGCCATAAGTTTGGTTCCCGCGGGCACGAAGTCAAGGTCGGTGGCCGAGTCAAGTTATATTATTTATTGCTTAACCCCATAGCCCCACCAAATTGCATGTTCTTGCCCTCGATTTCCGTGCTTTATTTTTTTTTAATATTAACCCAACATCCCCACCAAATTGCATTTTCTTGCCCTCCATTTCCGGCAGCAAATTTTCCACAGCCTTCTTCTCCACTTGATCATTAGCGTACACATGTAACATAGAAGAGGTAATAGGTAATATACCCAAACTTGGGCTTCCAGCAGCATTTCAAATGGTGCCCAAGATTATGTTTATTGTTTGTGTCTGTACTTTCCTCTCTATACGATATTTGCCCCCTTCAATAGCGCAAACAAATTGGATCAGGATTGGCTATTACCGTCCATCAAATGAGTTCCCCATCTCCGACGTAAATTTTGGTCTCTTCACTCATATTATTTGTGCGTATGTTGGTGTAAATTCCACGTCCTATCAACTCTCTTTGTCACCAGCTGATGAAGATAATTTTTCCACCTTCATTCGGACTGTTAAACGAAAGAACTCATCAGTCACCACACTGCTATCTATCGGTGGTGAAAATGGAAATTATGCAACCTTTTCTTCAATGGTGAGCGATTCTTCTCACAGAAAAGCCTTTATCAATTCCTCAATAAAAATAGCAAGATTTTACGGTTTTCAGGGCCTCGACTTTGGTTGGCAGTATCCAAACACAAGCACTGATATGTTCAACGTCGGAGTTCTTTTTCAAGAGTGGAGAGCTGAGATTGATTTAGAGGCAAAAAGCTCAAACTATTCGAAATTGATCTTAACAGCAAAAGTTAAATATACAACATTATCTGCAGGTCAAAGTTACCCCGTGCAGGTGATACAACAGAATTTGAATTGGGTCCATGTTGTGTCTAGTAATTACACTCAACCTCTCTCGAGCAACTTCACGGGTGCTCATGCAGCTTTGCTTGACCCCAGCAGTTATACTAATACGGATTATGGTATAAGTGATTGGATTAATCTGGGAGGATTATCAGCCAATAAATTGGTTCTGGCTTTGCCTTTATACGGCTTTGCATGGACGCTTGAGAACCCTATGAACAATTCCATGGGAGCAGCAGCAAAGGGACCAGCTATTACAGAAACTGGATTTTTGACTTATAAAGAAATAAAAAATTACACCAAGAGATCTGGTCCGGATCATCATCTTGTGTACAACTCATCTTATGTTGTTAATTATTGGACAGATGGAACAACCTGGATTGGATTTGATGATGTTGATGCTGTTAGATCTAAGGTTGTTTATGCCCAAGAGAAGAAGCTTCTTGGGTACTATGTGTGGGAGGTTTCCTACGATGACAATTGGGTACTTTCTAAAGCTGCAGGTAAGTACAATTAAAACTTCACTCTTTTTATTCTCTTTGATTTAGTTAATGTTAAGGCTGTGACATTTTTGTTGTCACAATAGCAAACATATTTTAACCTTTTTGTTTTAGTTAAAATGTAAAGCAGATGAAATTAATATTTAGCAGAAATTAACATAATTCTATAGTGAAATGTAACTTGTGGTAGAGTTTAAAATTAACGCAAAATCAGCACATGATTATGTAGTTGATTAGCACTAGTGGTTGCAACAGTTAGTTCCTTCCTTCTGTAACTTTATATATATACGTTTGAGGAATGAAAAACTATATTTTGGCTTCCTCTTGCTTGATTTTTTTCTTAAAAACATGTATAAGCTTACCGTTAATAACATACTAAGCACTTTCCAGCGGAGGTGCATATAAATAATTCTTCGGGCCAAGAAGATTACAAAAAGGGGGAAAACAAGAGAAGTTTGTTAGCAATCCTTTTGCCGACTACCGCAGCTGTTATTCTTCTAGTAGGAATATTTGCAATATTTTTCTGCAGAAAACTCATATTAAAAGGTTAGCTTTTCACTTCCATTTGTTTGATAATAAAATTATTATGCTTATTACAAGTTTTTATTTTTCTGTTTCTTTTATAATTTTTGGTTTATATTGGTTGACAGGGACAGTGGACTCCGCTGAACAACCCAAAGATAGAGAAAATACAGGAGTTGCAGGTGGAGATTTTAATAGCAATATTCCAGATCTGGTAGAATATACTTTGGCTGATATTGAGGCAGCTACCAACGGATTCTCAATAAAAAGAAAGCTTGGACAGGGTGGCTATGGCCCTGTTTACAAGGTACAATTAATAGCTTAAGTATTATGATTGTTATCATATTAAGAATCACAAGATTTAATATTTTAGTTCTTTCATATTGGGAAAAAAGGTTAGACATAACTAGTAAGGGAAACCTTAGCCTTGAGTCAGCTTTTTGGTTAGAAGAGATCTCGTAACACTTTTTAAGCCGAAGACCTTAACAAATGTTATCAAGAGCCCAGTGTTTTAGAACAGTTCAAACCAAATCCATTGGAAAATATTGGTCCATATGCTCCAACTTTGATAAAATCTCATCGTGAAGGTTTTATTGAGAGGAGGTTTTATCATGTTCCGGTCTACATGCTCCAACCTCCCATCCTCCGAAAGCCCACTTGAGGGAGGTTTCATCTAATATGCAATAGAGGAAGATTGTTGAGCTGGCTTTTTGGATTGCAGGGCATAGTTTAAATTTTACTTTTAACAAATATAAAAAGCTAGAGTTATGCTTTTTTATTTTGCCAGGGTATACTACCAAATGGACAGGAAATAGCTGTGAAGAAACTTGCGCAATCCTCATCTCAAGGATATGAAGAATTCAAGAATGAGGTTACGCTTACAGCGAGACTTCAACATGTAAATCTTGTTCGAGTTTTGGGTTTTTGCATTGACAAAGAAGAAAAGATACTTGTCTATGAATACATGCAGAACAAAAGCTTGGACTATTACCTTTTTGGTCAGAATTTTATTTGCAATTTTATGAGTTTGTTTTAGTCATTTCGTTGCGTCAAAAATTGACTGCTCATGTTTACATTAATCATACAGACCCTATTCGATTATATATTTTGGATTGGGAAAAACGTGCTCAGATTATTGAAGGGATTACTCAAGGGCTTGTATATCTCCAAGAATATTCCAGATTGACTGTTATTCATCGAGATATAAAACTTAGCAATGTCTTATTGGATGGAGATATGAAGGCAAAAATATCCGATTTTGGTATGGCTAGAATATTTACGAAAGATGATCCTGAAGTAAACACAAAACGTATTGCCGGAACTATGTAAGTTCCTATACTCTTAATGCTATATTATTTTCTCAATATTTTTCTTGTTTTAATTGTCTTTTAATACTCCAATGCAGTGGTTATGTTCCTCCTGAATATATTAGAAGAGGCATATACTCAACAAAATCTGATGTTTATAGTTTTGGGGTTCTACTTTTGCAAGTCATAAGTGGCAAAAAAATTTCTCTTTTATATGGTCCGAATGAAAGTTTGACCCTTGCAGACTATGTAAGTTCATTTCTTTGAGAGTTATTGATTTCAGGTGAAAATCTACTAAATCTTTAGCACTAAAAAGAGATTACTTGAAACTTTTCAGGCATATGAGCTGTGGATTAATGGTAAAGCTATGGAATTTATGGATAAATCACTGGATGATACATCTTCGTCATGTAAATTAATTAGATGCTTGCATATTGCTCTCTTATGTGTCCAGGAAAACCCAATTGATAGACCATCCATGTTAGAAATTTTCACTATGCTCAAAACTGAAACCATAGATATGATGATTCCCAAGAAACCTGCTTTCTCAAAAAGAGATGAACAAAATAAGCCTATAGTGCAATTTGAAGGTTGCTCAGCGAGCACTTCATCAAAGAATGATGTAACAATTACAAATTTGGCAGCACGATGAATTACATAATGTAGCTATTGAGTTTGATTATTATGTGCAGCTCTTGTTAAATGAAATATATGATTTTGAACCATTATTTATTATTTTTTATATTAAATATAATCAATTGTAATTCGTTTATTCAATTATCATAGGATTAAGATTCTATTTCAGTTGGCACAATTATATTTTTGGTAACCTTTCCTTCCGGGGACTCACTTAGGCATTGTTTCTCTACATTTTTTTATGCCTTTTCCTTCTATGACTGTTTATAGCGCTTCTACTCTCCTTTTGATCAACATTGCATGAGACATCTGTAACTCTTACTCATTTTTTTACTGTTGTCCATTCTTATTTGTTGATGGTTCTCCTTTCTTTGCTAGCTACATCCTACCATCAATTCATGTCTTCATCGATGACGAGTATTCTCCTTTCACCAATCAAGATAGATAGTTACAACAAAAACTGTGACACCTACCTTTAGAACTACTGCCCTTCAAAGGAAGATCTCGCCAAATTAGGTTATAAGAGCATGCATTCACTTAAATAATCTTATTCATTAAACATTCAACAATCATATAGAAATTATAAAAATACCTTCTTAGTTAAAAACTATACAGAAGTGAACAAAGGATGTCAATATACTAAAAACACAACCAATAAAACTATAAAACCTTATTGTGTAGCAATATAATAAACATAATGACTCAAGTCCAAGTACATAAGTTGGCGCGACATAAAATATGAATAACTGAAATGCCCCTCTAATGCTCTATGCTTGTTGACTATCACTCATCTCATAGTCGCTAAGATCATTTATACTAGCACACATTAAAAGTAGAGGAGCAAGTAGAATATTGCTCAATAAATAAAGGACTTTACTAACTTATATAAAATCCTCAAAATACCCTTAGCTTGACCAACCATTACTCAATCATTAAGAGTTTTTCGCTAAACTCCCCCTATGATGACATGGGTCCCATTGCTCATAACTATAAACTTGGAAACCTTTAGACTTTATAACATAACTCTCAAGACTAATTGGGTTCCACTTAGTCACTAAAGAATAATTTCATATCCCAAACTGGTGTAACAACATTATCACTTAGGTGAAAGCACTGTATAGTTGTAACTGGAGTTGTATACTAAACCAATTAGAATGGATCAATACAAGGATTTGACATATTAAGCATGTGAGCATTCATTATGTATTCTATCGCCTACACCATTATAGACTATCAAACTGTAATTGGGCTCTACTATGAGCAAGGTACCTTATCACGAATGTGCCCTACTGCAAGTAGTGTAAGAAGTATAAACTCACGATGCTCTATTGTAATGATTCTAAGATATGTCTAGTATGTATGCATCTCGAGCCACATAATCATCATAAACTCATCTTAGCTTTCTCTATACTCAAAATCATGCACTCATACTATCTCTCTACTTGGGCACATTTGGCACTTATGTGTACCTAGAACGTCTATACTATCTTTTGGTACAAACCATTAAACACTTGACAAATTCCCTTAACTTTTACGGTTTAACATTATGCATGGGCATACATTATTGGGCATATGGGTGTGCATCTATCTCTCAATGTACAACTAGTCCTTCACGAACATATATCTTTCACATACTATATATAAGCATGCATGTTCACATGCATGGACACATCTTTTCTTTTCTCTACGCACGGTTCTTTTCCTCGTTCATAACTCACCATGACTTTCATACTAACATGCACGGTTGGGTGCATGAGTGTGCATCATACTCCATACTTAACCTTTTCAACCTATGAACTTCCAAGAGGTAATATCATAATTCTACCTTATGTACAGTCATTCATCATGGTTTGGACACACTATCCGTCATGATTTTTGATAGCGCCATTAATTGTTATTATTTCGATTTATAATTCCCTTATGTTGTGTGGAAATTTAATTCAATCTAATGGAATTACTTATCTTTTTGCATTTAGGAAGCTTTAAGAATTTTTAGAGTAAGTTGGACCGAATAGAAAAAAAAATTGGAGCAGACCGAAAAACCTGGAAATTTCGTGATGCTGACTAGGCGTGGGCACGTGAAAGACAAAAACAGAATGCGGAAATAAAATCTAGACATCCAGATTAGCTGCAAAAGTCCACTAAATATCAAGATTGGCTTCCTAGAAAAGGGATAATTACCAGCTGGAAAAGAGGACCAACTGAGATAGATAAGGAAGGATATTTTTGGAGGAAGGATTTACATTAAAGATACATATCTTTTCCTTTCTTTTTGCAGAGATATGTATCACTTTGCTTGGTTGGATTAGGAGATTAGGATTGACTTTCAATTTCCAGATTTTTAGTAGAGAGATAATATATATACTTTTATTTTTATTTGAGAATGAGGAATTATTGTAATTAGAGAATTAGAGAGCAAAATATAGTCTACAGTGGCTGAATAATTTCTCTTGGTTGAAGAGATCTGAAACCATGGAACTATAATGATTGTGAGATTTATTTTTGTTCTTAATGCATCTTTTTAATTATTTGAGTATTGATTATCTTTCTGAATTATTTTTCATGATTGTGTTGATTGATTTCTAAGGTGCGCAATTAGTTTATCAATTAATATAATCTACAGCTAGTTTAGGTGTTGAATCCGTAATTGTTCAATCCATCTAATCGAAGTGGCAATTAGGTTTATTGTTTACTGCGTCAGAAACTATAAATCCTAGGAAAATAATCAACTAGATTAAATGCAACGTCGTACGTTTGTGTTGTCTTGCTTCGTTGGTCCTTCTAATTAGTAATGCTATTGTTTAATTAAATTCAAGATCGTATCCGAATTATTAATCAATAAGGGTTAATTGAAATACATGTTTTTGGTTAACTAATCGTAAGGAAGGACAGGTTAATTTAATACCACAACGAATATTTGAATAATTAATTTGATATTTTTGGTTTCGATGATCAATCGTAGTTCCAATGGTAGATGTGACCGAAGACTAAGGGTTGTTAAATTGATTTATTCCTTTTAGATTATTTTACTAAATTTTTATTTATTGTTTTTCATTATAATTTGCATTCACTTCAAAACCCCCATTTTATTTATTTATTTCGATTTATTCGTGACGACGTACTAATCAAAGCTCTTCGAGGGAGCGATCCCTACTTTCCTTTACTATATTTTTGTTATAGGAATTTAGGATTTAAATTTGGGTGTCAACGACAACACGTACCAAATTTTGGCGCCGTTGCTGAGGAGTTTTTTAATTTGTATGTTCGTTACACGATCTTTGAAACAAGCTAGTTTACAGTTTGATCCAGAAATTGAAAAGACTGCAAAAGAGCTGAGAAAAGAAGCAAAAAAGAGACTGCACGCACACAGATCTGCTTGTGAAACAGAGGAAAATATGGCTAAAAATCAGACTTTAAGAGAGCTTGCTGCTCCAGATTTGAATCAACAACCACACTGCATTAGTTTTCCAAATTTAGATGTTAATACTACCTTCGAATTAAAATCTGGACTAATCCATCTTTTTTTTGTGGCTCTACAGGTGAAGATCCTCATAAACATTTGAAAGAATTTCATGTGGTGTGCACCGAAATGAAACCAATGGAGTAACCGAAGAACAAATCAAGATGAGGGCTTTTCCATTTTCTTTGAAAGATGATGCGCAAGATTGGTTGTATTATCTACCTGCTGGAAGTATCACCACTTGGCATGAGATGAAAAGACTATTTCTGCAGAAATTTTTTCCAGCATTAAAAGCAGCCAGCATAATGAAAGAAATTTGTGGCATTAGGCAACAGAGTGGAGAGTCTTTATACGAATACTGGGAGTGCTTTAAAAAACTCTGTGCGAGTTGCCCACATCACCAAATTAGTGACCAGCTACTTATTCAATATTTCTATGAAGGACTCCTATCAAATGAGAGAAATATGATTGATACAGCAAGTGGTAGAGCATTGGCTGACAAAACACCTAAAGCAGCCCGAAATTTAATTGCAAATATGACATCGAATTCACAACAATTTGGGAATAGATTAGACCATTTGTCTCGACGTGTTAATGAGGTAAATGTATCTTCTCTTGAAAGACGACTTGATGATCTAACTACTCTTGTACGTCAAATGGCTGTAAGAAAAATGGAGGCAGCAAAGGTTTGCGGAATTTATTCATTAGGAGGACATCCAACTGATATGTGCCCAACACTTCAAGATGACTGCTCTGAACATGCTAGTGCAGTAGGTGGATTTTTAGGACAGCAGCAGCGAAATCATAATTATAATCCTTATTCAAATACCTACAACTCAGGTTGGAGAGATCATCCTAATCTTTGTTATGGGAATGCATATGGGAATCAACCTTCAAATAATTTTCAGCCATACCAGCAGCATTATATTCCTAGACAGCAGCAACCAACTCAAAATTCTGATTCAGGTACATCTCTTGAAGATATTGTTAAAACTTTGGCTACTAACACTGTGAAATTTCAGCACGAAACCAGAATGAGCATTCAAAATATAGAAAATCAAATGAGTCAGATGGCTACTGCAATAGTAGGCTAGAAGCACAAAATTCAAGCAAACTGTCGTCACAAATTGTGATGAACCCAAAGGAGAATGTTAGTGCCATAATGCTAAGTGGAAAGGAGCTGGAGATGCCGATTAAAGCATAACCTGTACCAGCACAACAAGCAAAAAACAGAGAGGAAGTGACAATAGAAAATAATCCTTCCGAAAAGGTAGCGATAGGTAAATATCCTTCTTTCAGCGAATACAAACCTGTTCCTCCATTTTCTAAAGCTTTAAAACTGAAGTACGAACGCAATGCAGATTTATATGACACCTTTCGAAAGTGTGAAGTCAATATTCCACTGTTTGATGCAATAAAACAAGTGCCTCGCTATGCTAAATTTTTGAAAGAGTTGTGTACATTGAAAAGGAAGCAAAAACTCAAAAGGTATGAAAAGATAAGGGTAGGAGAAAATGTTTCAGCTATAATTCGAAAAAATCTTCCTGAAAAATGCAAAGATCCAGGTATGTTTTGTATCCCTTGCACAATAGGAGGCACAAAAATTGAAAAGGCCATGTTAGATTTAGGAGCATCTATTAATGTAATGTCATATTCCATTTATTCTGCTCTTAATCTTGGACCTTTAGAAAAAACTAGTGCAATTATTCAGTTGGCTGATAAATCAAATGTATATCCTAAAGGGTTAATTGAAGATGTTCTTGTTCAAGTTAATGATAAATTAATTTTTTCAGTTGATTTTTATGTTCTGGACATGGAAAATAATAATCAATCTGCACCTATTTTGCTAGGAAGATCTTTTCTGAAAACAGCTAAAATGAAAATTGATGTTCACAAAGGCACACTGACCATAGAGTTTGATGGTGAAACTGTCCAATTTAATATTTATGATGCTATGAAATATCCTGATGTGGATTTTTCTGTGTATTCAATTGATTTAATTGATTCTCCAGCGCAGGATATACTTGATGGTGATGATGAGTTAAAGGTGGCTAACAATAAAAATATTTTGAAAGAAAGAGATGAATTTAAATTAATTTCAGATGTGCAGAATGCAGTGACAGAGATGAATGAGTGCAGAGAGCTGAAAAATACAGTACAGATTCAGAGCTTAACGACATCAAAAGTATTTAAAGTTAATGGCCGTAGACTCAAACTGTTTTACAAAGGAATGCCAGTTGAAAACATCAGAGAAGTGGAGCTGAAAGATCTCGGATAAATAGATGAAGGCATTACTTCGAGCCGACGACCGTAAACAAAGGCGCTACTTGGGAGACAACCCAAGCTTTCAATCATATTTTGATCAATGCTTCAATTTTAATTTTCTAGACATTTGCTTTAATTTCGGTTTATGTGTTCCAATTTTAGTTTTAAATTTCATTTTTAGGATTTTTAGATATTTAATTAGCAATTATTTTATGATTTTCGCTTAGATTTATTTTAATGTTACTGTTCAATCGTCTTCTTCCTCCTGTAGGTCCTAATTAGCCTTTTGTAAATGTTTACGGGGGAGGAATCTGTAGTTTGGTATTTTGGAACTGGGTCATGTGCTTCTGTCAAAAGTTCAACTTCAACTTTGATATTTTCTTAAATTCAAGGGGGCCATATAATTTAGTGTGATTATAAGGCTGGGTTTATTTGCTTCCAGAGACCATATTCGCCAAACCTATGCTTCACAATTTCTCTCCACCTAAAATAAAAACCTAGCAGCCTTTCCTTCATTCTACAACACCATGGTTAGAACCAGTTCACAGCATCAAAGAACAGCAAAATCCATCCATTAGAGGCCTCCTATACTAGAGCTGTTATCAAAATTTGAAGAATCCTTCATCAACTGCAACTCTCCAGAATTCGCAATACTGTTCCTTTTCCCTAAATCCAGAGAAGTTTTCTTTCCTTTTTCTTTTAAATTTCAATTTTCATTAGTATATATTTTGTTTAAACATTGAGGACAATGTTTGGTTTAAGTGTGGGGGAGGGTGTCTTTGTGTTTGATTTTTCTGCTGTTTACTGTTCTATCTTTCAGTTTTCTGTCTTTCAGTTCTATATTTTTTTCTCTGCTCTGTTCTTATGTTTTGTCTTTCTGTTCTGCTTTTAGTTTATTCTGTCTACCTGTTTTATTTTTCTGTCAGTTTTTTTTGTTCTGTCTTCTTTGTGTTATGCTTATTCTAGTATGCCTTGTTTTGCTTTACGTATGTTGCTGCTCTTTGCTGGATAAAGTTTGATTTGTGTGTACATCCTACATCGCTTAAGGATGCTAAGAGGATATTGGTTAAACAGTCTATGAACTCTTTAAACTATCAAGACAAGTTTTGGGTTGTAAAGCTCAAAAACAAAATCTTGATAGACTGTATGTTTGAAATGAATAACATCTTAGTAGTGGGTTAGACTATTGGACTAAAAATGATATAGATAGTATTAGAGTCATTTCACATATCCTTTTTAGTGATGGTGAGGCAGACTTGTAAAACCCATCTTTAGATACATATCTTTAATAGGGATATACCAAAAGAAACATGCACATTTGGACTATTTGAAAACTTTAATACATAATCATAAATAGAAAGTGTGTAAAAAGGTGATGCAATAAAAACACTTTAAAAGTCAAACTCATAAAATATTATTTATCTGAAAATCTCTATTATAACATAACTACATCAATGTATCTGAAAATACTAATAATAATAACAAACATGTGACTGCTAATACTGAGGTGACATAAGCCCTTCTCTCCTCGTGCAATTGCTCGCTGGACTATTAGATCCTCACCTGCCCCGTTACTCACTTTTACTTGCAAAACATACAAAGGAAACGTATGAGTAAAACTCAGTAAATGGAACGTTTCAACATTCATGGCTATTAAACTATCTGCCAGTAAAACTTATGCTTTGTTTATAAGCTAACTATTGTCACATTATAAACCTCGGTGTGCTAACATAGGTTATCCATAAAAACTATGGTGACCTAAGCTAAAATCAATATATTTGATGCCCTAGTGAAAACTATTATGGTGCCTCATGCATATGTCAAATGACTTATTGGGCTACCTAATTAGGAAACCCTGATCACATTGAAAAATCTCTGATAACAGCTCTTTCGCTTACCACATAAACTGATTGAAACTATTGACAAACCATTCAGAGATAGCCCTTACCTCGGTTACATATGTGGTACATCCCGCTGATCATCTGAGGAATATCTAAAAGCCACATCCTTACTATATAAACCTAAATTGAATTAAGTGGCTATACGTCTGGTGTCGAGTGCATAATGCATCTCATGAGTATCCAACCTTATTTTCTCACAAATATCATCACTTATGCATATAACTAGTGACTATCCAGTTATATAACACTAGCTTTAAGGTTGCTAACTTTTCAACTCAAATTCAACTCGATCTGAGTTTATGTCATTGTCCACATAGTTGGGCACCTCATCTGCAACTGTCTTGAATTCTTTATTCTCTATTAGCTCATTATTCTCCTTATACAACTCTCACCCCTTTTATGCATATAGTTTAACAGTATAATTATTTTTTGACTTTGTCTAAAGGTACACAGTCATGTGTTTCTTAACCTACCCTCACATGGCTCTTGAACCACATATACGGGCTTATGACACTTAATAACACATGGTCATGTATAAAGCATATGCACATAAGAAGTTAACTTGGACATACCTCTGTGTACTTGGATCCACGTGTCCTCTGACACACGTTGTCTAGTTTTGGAAAGTCGTACATAGGTGTGTGTCCCATACCACATGACTGTGCATTTCTCCCTTTAGGATGAGTATGAGATTTTTGAATTTTTAAAACTTTTTGGAATGACACACGGGTATGTATGGAATCACACATGGCCATATGTCACGATCTGGAAATCGCATCCTAAGGTTCTTATGCTTTTTCAACTGCAAATTCAACAAGATCAATTCTTTTAACAAATACACAGAAGTCTTTATTGACCCTAAATATGATATTCATATGATTGAACAAATCAAAATACATATACATGGCTTTAAAGCCTTCATCAAGACAAAACATATAACATTTACATAATCAAGAGATTAGACATGTATACCATTCTTCATATTCACATATAACAACAATTTTATTAACTAGATCATCACTATTCTATTAGAAAATCCTTGGATCATGCATATAACATAACTATTCCATAAAATCGCATGATTAAACAAAGGAAGCTACTCTACTTACTTGGATTCTGATAGAAATGTCTCTCTAACACAACTATGGTGATTCCAATGATCAGTAGCAACTCCTCCTACAACTAGAGATTCCTTTCTCACACTTTCTCACTTTTTGAGTAGCTAGGGTTACAAAAGAATGTGTGAGAATTAGGGTTGACCATGTTTTATTTTTATCTCCAAGACATGATACACGAGCGTGTATGGATCATACAAGGTCGTGTGTCTAGTTGTATAACTAAGGCAATTTCCTATTTTGCTGTGATTACAATCTGATCTACTTATTGACTTTTTATTAACCATACATGATCGTGTATATCTTTATACATGGGTTTGTACTATCGAAATTTAAAGAAATCATAGAATTTAAAATTAAAAGAAGACTAAAATACCCTTAAGCTTACCTAAGGGTGTTACAGAACCTCAGTGAGGATATTAAGTCTCTTAAATTTTTTGACACCCTAGATGAATCCCACATCAGTAAAACACAAAAGATATGTTGGGCATGTGTATGCATCCTATCTCACTTAAGGATATAAAGATTAAACTGGTTAAATAGCCTATGAGCTTCTTAAGTTATGAAGTCGTGTTTTGGATTGTAAAGCTTAAAAACAAAACCATGATGTACTATATGTCCAAAGTGAACAATATATTGACAGTAAGCAAAACTATTAGGCCAGGATGCTACAAATGGTATTAGAGTTGCTTCATGTGTCCTTTTGAGCGATAGTAGGACAAACTTTAACAAGGTTGTTGGGTTCCATAAGAAGGTGATTTTGACACCCCTAGGCGAATCCCACATCAGTAAAACACAAGAGAGATGTTAGACATGTTTATGCATCCTACATCACTTAGGGATAAGATGATTAAATCGGTTCAATAACCTATAAGCTCTTTAAGTTGTCAAAACACGTTTTAGGTTATGAAACCTAAAAGCCAAACCATAATGGATAGTGTGTCCAAAGTGGATAATATCTTAATAGTTGGTCAAACTATTAGACTATCGATGTTATAAATGGTATCAAAGTCACTTCATGTATCTTCTTAAACAATGGTAAGACAAACCTTAATGAATACATTAAGTTCTGTAAAGGGGATGTATGTGACACCTTTACTTAGATGTTACATTGACAAAACATAGGAGAAATATTCTGTTTATGTGTTCATCTCCTATATCATTTCGGAATGCTAAGATGATACTAGTTAAATAATCTATGAGTTTTTTAAACTATCATGATGTGTTTTAGGTTACAAAGCGTGAAAGCAAAACTATGATGAAGTGTGTATCCAATATGGATAATATCTTAATAGTAGGCTAGACTATTGAACCAAGGATGTTACAAAAGATATTAGAGTCATTTCATGTCCTTTTAAGTGATGGTAGGGCAAACCTCAGTGAGGATGTTGAGTCCTATAAAAAGGGTGATTATTACACCTCTAGACGAATCCCATATCAACAAAGCATAAGAGAGATGTTAGACATGTGTTTACATCCTACATCGCTTAGAGATGAGAATATTAAAGTGGTTAAATACCCTATGAGTTTTTTAAGCTTTCAAGACACGTTTTAGGTTGTAAAGCCCCAAAGCAAAAGCAAGATGAATAGTGTGTCCAAAATAGACAATATCTTGATAGTAGATCAGACTATTGGACTATAGATGTTACACTAGTCAACTAGTAGTTCATCTACAATACCTAACCTTTGCCTAATTATCGAAAAAACTATTGTAACTTTTTGGGTTAGCAAGAATAAGCATGCATATCCTAGTGCACGATCGTACTTGACTTATATTGAAACCTTTTTAAGCATATAACAATCGTGCATATCTTTGGTATAATCATGCATGAAGTTTGGAACATGAAATATAGGTTATATTTCACACTTTAAATGGTCTCTTCACAAAATCCATCAATTTCAAGCCTACTATAACATTTTTCTACTTTCTACATCATATGGAATAAATCTATAACATACTGACCTTATCAATAGAACAACAAAGTATACAAATAACTTTACTTAACATGTATTCATTATGCTTTTTCATTCTTTATGCAAACATATCATAAAGCATCTATTCCAAATTTCCCAAACATCACCAAAAAAATACATAAATATTTCTAAAATCTAACATTCACATATATATAAAAACTACATGTATAGAAGCAACCTGATTCACATATTCTTAAATCAAAACATTGTTGTAACATCTCTTTCTAGGCACATGCTCTTACACTAATATGCACCCAAAGATACGTGTCTAAATAAAAACTTTTGCATACGGAAATAATCTTTAAATAAGTCTTATTAAATAAAACCTCACAATCCCAAAAGTATATTAATTTTTGCATGAAATCCAAGTATATAAACCTAAAAAAGTCAAATCATAACTTGAATGTGCATAATAAAAAAATGAATAGTTTGAAATACATAAAATATCAAATAATGATAAAAATGGTGAAATTACGCTTGCCTTTATGCACCACCACGAATTAACCCACTAGCTCTCCCACAGTTGCCCTGCTTCTCTATAACTCTACCTGCAAAACCACACATACCAAATGAATGAGTAATACACACTTGGTAAGTACAAAATCCATAAAACACAATATATAGTCCCAATTATACATAGTCATGTGTCACATGACATATGGGCGTGTAGCGTAGAATTTTCAAAATTTGGAAATGAAATTCTTTGTATTTTCCAATCCATTTAACGCCATGAACAACATCAAAATCATTCATATATTATGACTATTCTCTTACTAAACAACTCTAACAACATATACCTAAAAACAATAACTCAATATATCAAAATCACATGATAAGCATTTTTAGTTATCTTACTAAAACTGTACTGTATTAGCTTAGAAATTCAATCCTTTTCTTTTTGTCAAATCATGCAATCCCTTAAGTATATATACATATTAATCCTCTCACATCCTTACCAATTAATTCAACATAATACAAGCACTAAAACTACATTAATTATTATGTCATATATTGGTTACTTTTATATCAATAAGCCCTTTAAACAACCATTAATCCATCACCAAAATCATAGTCAAATTAGCATAATAATCACAACAACTGAAAATCCAACCATTAAGCAAGTCTATAAAATCATTCAATAGACATATATACCTACTCAAATCCACGAAATCATTGGTTGATATGAATCTTATACATTAGTATCATGTAATCATACGAATTCCATTTCATCGATTCAATCATAATATATCCATACACTCAAGATAATCAAATCATCATCATAAATTTTGAGAGAATGAAATTCGTGTACTTATCGTCCTTTTAAAGATGCTAATCGAACCTTTATGTAGCATTGAATAAATCCCTTGCAACCTTCCCTTGCATCTACAGCCTTTAAAGCCTTTAAAAGTTCACACAATTCTCTATTCTCCAAAAGAAAATCATGAAATAATGATGAGCCAAACATGTCCAGGTTCTTTTTATTTTCACTTCAAACAATGATACACGAATGTGTATTTAAGGCATACTGACATGTATGTCGTTATGCAATTAAAACAACGTTCCATCTTTGTTCATCTTTTGGGTCATCTCTGACCCTAAAGCCTATGTCAAGGCATCTTTCTTGCCTATTTCTTCTCAATGAAGAGGTGATTTGCATTTTCTCCCATAAAGTGCCTTATATGGAGCCATCCAAATGGTTGCATGGTAACTATTATTATAAGCAAACTTTATCAGTGGCAACACATCAATCCGACTCACTCTCTGATCTAGGCAACATGCCCTCAACATATCCTCAATCCCCCAATTCACTATCTTAGCATTCTGTTAGTCTGAAGATGATAAACAGTGCTAAATGTCAATATGATACCTATAACTCTCTGTAAACTTTACTAAAATGCCAAAACAAACCTCGTGTCCCTACAGAAACTATCATCTTAGGTGCCTCCATAGAGCCTCGCAATCTCTTTAACATAAACCTAACCCAACTAATCAGTATTCTTGTTGTCCTTAACAAAGATTAAATATGTAGACTTGGTCAAACTGTCCACAATTACACATAAAACATTATATCCACCTCAGACCCTCAACAAACCAACCATAAAATCTATCAAAATATGCTCTCATTTTCACTTAGGAATACTCAAAGGCTAAAATAATCTTGACGGTCTCTTATGTTTAGCCTTGACTTGCTAACACATAAGACATTTGGCAGTAAAATTTGTTACGTCTTTTTTCATACTAGCCTACTAGAACAATTTCCTCAAATCCTGGTATAGTTTTACATTCCTATGAGAGGCAATGTAAAATTAACTATGAGCCTCAACAAGAATTTTATCTCTCAATCCAACCATACTAGGAACACAAACTTAACCTCTGCATCTCAACATATGCTTAGCAACACTGAAGTTTGACTCAGTACTCTCAACAACTCTCTACCTCATCTAAAGGCATCAATCATCTAACAGTTGAGCCTTATGGATCTTATCTAACAAGGTCGACTGAATTCTCAATCTATCCAATAACTTAGAAACCAATTCTATCTAATCTCTTTCTAACTCTTACTATAACTCTTGAAAAGTTGTAATATGAGACAATATCACCTTTCTACTTAAGGCTTCACCTACCATATTAGCCTTGCTCATGTGGTACCTGATGTCAGAATTGTAGTCCTTTACCAACTTTAACCACATTCTTTGTCTCATATTTAACTTTTTCTAGGTGAAGAAATACTTTAGACTCTTGTGATCTATACAGATATTACATGTAACCCTATGCAAGTAATATCGCCAAATTTCAATGCAAAGACAACTGTAACCAATTTCAGATCATAGGTAAGAGATCGAATCTCTTAATCCTTGAGCTTTCAAGAAGCATAAGCAATCACCTTCTTTTTTTGCATTAATACAACTCCCAAACCTTAGTGAAAAGCATCTATATACAAATCATAATCTTTTCCCTCCGTCAATAATGCCAAAATAGGTGCCAAAGTCAATCTCCTATTTAGTTCCTAAAAACTCAACTCATGATGTCAGACTATCTAAAATGAACATTTTTTTGAGTTAACTCAGTTAACGATTAGGAAAACTTAGCAAAGCCCTCCACAAACTATTTATAATAGCTTGCTAATACCATAAAACTTTATACCTCTTTAGTTGTCTTAGACCTTTGCCATTTTAACATATCCTCAAACTCTCAAGTCTATCGAGATACTATTAACAGATACAACATATTCCAGAAAAAGCCACATGATCCCATTAGAACTCACATTTTGAGAATTTGGCATATAACTGCCTATCTTTCAGTCTCTAAACACAAACCTCAAGTACTACTTGTACTCATCTCGAGTCTTGAAATATACCAGTGCATCATCAATGAATGCAATGAAAAATTGATCAAGGCAATCATGAAATACCCTATTCATTAGATCTATAAAGACTATTGGAGTGTTTAGAACCTAAAAGGCATCACCATAAACTCATAGTGCCCATATCTTGTCATGAAAGTAGTTTTTAGAATATCTCTCTTGGCAATCTAAACTTGATAATGCCTATATCTCAAGTCAATCTTACCAAACCCTAAGACACCTTTCAATTAGTCAAACAAATTATTAATCCTCAATAACGGATACTTATTCTTGATTATCAATTTATTAAACTCTCTATAATGAATGCATATGCGCATTAACCGATCCTAGTATCCTTCTCCAGACATATACCCCTACACAAAATATGCACCCGAATAGACATGTCTAAATAAAGCTTTTGCATGTAGAAATAATCTTTAAATAAGCTTTATTAAATAAAACCCCATAATCCTAGAAATGTATTAATTATTACATAAAATCCAAATATATAAACATGAAAAAGTCAAAAAGCCACTGTTTCACCTGTTGTTGCCTTACTGTTCCATAACTCTACCTACAAAACCATACAAACAAAATGTGTGAATGACACATAAATAGAATACGTGAATGATAAACACTTAGTAAGTAAGAAATTTATAAAACATAATATATAGTCCCATATTTGTACACAATAGGATTTACATGCCCTTTATTATTTTGTTTGTGGTCTTATGAATGTTTTTTAGTATCCTAGATGTCCATCGAGATTATCTTTACACCCAACACCCTTTTCTTAGTGGTGGTATCGCCCTAGATAACTAATTCCAAATGATATATGTTGACATCTTGTATGTCTGATGAAAGTAGGTGACATCCCCAATGTCATCTATAGAGTGTACCCGACACACATGCCAACCGAGCTTAGGCTAAACATACCATCTCAATAAAGTAGTGAAACCCTAGGCTTGCCATCACACATGCATCCCAGATGCTATGACGCCTATCGTCGGTGTATAATTATCCAAGGGTATTAAGATCATATATATATATATACATACATACATACATATATATTAACCCTATTGCTTTTATTACCACACTACATATAGTTTGATGGTTCATACTAGTATAATACACCCTTTTCAATTTTTGACTCAAAACTATTCCAATTGGGGTACATGCCATTGTCCAAATAGTCGGGCACACCCATAACAATTTTTATCACCAACAACCTTCGTTAAGGCTTTTATTATAATTATCCCTTTTAGGGGTAATTTAGTCATTTTTAAACTCACATACTCATATTCGAACCCTATATTTATTTATTTTTTTGCTAACTTCTCATGTCTCTATTATCCAATTTCCTTAAAAGTACACAAGTGTGTATCTTTTACACACGAGGCTTTATTACAACTCTACCAACATATGCCAAAAAACAACTCAATACGTCAAAATTGCATGGTAAGCATTCTTAGTTATCTTACTAAAACTACACTGGAGTAGCTTAGAAATTTAGTCCCTTTCTCTTCGTCAGATCATGCAATACCTTAAGTATATATGCATATTAATCCTTTTACATCCTTATAGATTAATTCAACATAATATAAGCACTAAAACTACATTCATTATTATGTCTTATTCTAGTTACTTTTATATGAACATACCTCTAAACAACCATTAATCCATCATCAAAATCATAGTCAAATTAGCATAATAACCATAACAACTCAAAATCTAGCCACTAATCAAGACTATAAAATCATTCAATACATATACATACCTACTCGAATCCATGAAATCATTAACTGTATGAATCTCACACATTAACATCATGTAATCATACAAATTCCACTTCATAAGTTCAATTACAATATATCCATACACTCAAGAAAATCAAATCATTTGAAAGAATAGATGAAGACAAGAAGAAAAGAATCAAAGCATTTATTAGTAAAAAAAGAAAGGATGAAGCATTTTACCTAGTCATTTGCCTCTTACATGGATATAGGATGATGGATTAAGTTTTCACTTGAAAAACCTCCAAAGAATTACATCTCCAAGCCTTTTCTAGCCTTGAATGAATATGGAACAGAAAATGGAGAGTTTTACAATTTGTAGTAAGATAATTTTTAGTTTAAAATGGACTAACCATATATAGTGGCGGTTAGTTGTAGTTTTTAAAATTCTACTTTTGGCCTATCAAAATCTTAATTTAAAGATTTTACATACATATACATACATGCATACATATATACATACATACACACATATATACATACATATATACATACATACACACACATATACATACATACATACATACATATATATATATATATATACATATATATATATATACATATACATATATATATATATATATTATACACTTTAGCCATATTATATTACCTCACTAACACTTTAATTTTTAAGATGTTATCTTTGCATCCATATAACATTTTAAATGATTTTTATTATCTTTCGTAGAGTGCCAGCCAATCCCAAATAATTAATTTTCTCCTTCTTCTTGGTTTATTGGTGTGACCTTTTAGAATTGCCATAATGTAGTCATGAGTTTTTTTTGAATTATTTGAAAGTACATCTGAAAACTCAACAACTATGGTAAATATCTTGTAATGTGCTAGAACCCTTAGACCATGATGAAGAAATACTTTATCAAATTTAATATCCCCAACTGCACATTTTGTGTAGGTAATATCTTCTATTCTCCAATTTAGATCGATTTCAGACTCATGGATCACCAAAACCCTAATTTTGATTCTATGGCAATTGTTAATTGATATATTTAGAACATTTCATCACGAACAAGCTTAATATGACTTACATTATATGATTTTGATTTCCAATATTCATCAACGTTTGCTTCGAAACTCAAATCTAGGTCGAATAAACGGATATTTAGAACTTAATATTTTATGAGTCAACAAATCCCATCTTGATAACCATTTGTCTCCATATACAAATAACACATGATCAATATGGTTTCTCATACGGAATGTGGTTAACCTTGTATTCGTACAACACATAAATCTTATGTATCCATATCAAATTTGACCATGACGTCTCAGGTCAAAGAATTACATCATAAACTAGTATAATTATACGATAAGTCAATTACTATAATTTAATACTCATGTAACTTATCGTTATTGGTTATGTTTGAAAAATAGTTCTCTAACTGTTAATCTATTTTAATACCCTAATAACATGACTATCATCATCACCCGCACTAATGTCATCTTATGACATTCAACGGAGGTATTCTGTATGCCTACTACATGATATAATTGCATAACTTATATCATGTCCGTAGGGAACATTTTGATGATTAAGTTTATATTTTAAATGAGTCATCCAGACAGTACATACACATACTTTATATTGTCACAAATAAAGAAACAACTTATATATATGAATAAAAGGACTACTTCTTTAATTAATAAGTTATTATAAGTATTGTAACACTCATCTCTAGATACATACCCTTGATGGAAATATACCAAAAGAGACATGCATAAGTTAACTATTTGAAAACTTTAATGTATAATCATAATTATAAAGCATGCAAAAAGGTGAGAGATGAAAATAAATACTTCATTAATAAAGTTCATAGAATAATAATAAGTATATGAAAAATCTCTCTATAAAATAAATGCATGGAGTATAAATAACAGTTATGTCTAGAATATCAATATAATAGTCTGATTGTTTGGAAAATAAACTGGAATAACTTAATAGCCCTTCCTTATATAATTGCTAGCTAGACCATTGGATCCCTCGCCCTCCCTAGTACTCACCTCTACCTGCAAAATATACAAAAGGAAAAATATGAGTAAAACTTAGTAAGTGGCAACCTTTCAACACCTAAAACTAATATGAATAAACTGATGCTAAAATTTGTGTTCCATTTGTAAGTTGAATGTAGTTACACTATGACACTTCAATGCCCTAACCTGGATCATCCACTAGAACTGAGAAGACCTAAGCTAGAATCAAAATGTTTGATGCACTGGTGAAGGCTATTGTTGTTTTCTCCTCCTTTTTTTTTAACCTAGCCTCTTAAGAGTTATATTTATAAGCCAAAAGAATGTAGAAGGGTTTCCCAACCAACTCCTAAAATTAGGGTAAATAAATTCCTAACTAAGGCACACATATTTCTAGCCTTCCAGACTTATATTCTAATCCTTCTTGAAGTTGGACCAAGTATTTATATGAGACATACAAAAATAATCCAATTCAACTAAGGATTAGGGCTCTTAGATTGTAACAATAACTTCTAATCTAGTTTTGGATAGGAAAACAATCTTTCTGGACTCTAACCCCGTCAAAAGAATTGCAACTTAGGATGTGTAGATGAATTTGGCTTTTGACTCACCTCAATTAGACATTTGAAGCCTTAGATATGACCTTTTAAAGATTCAGTATTTGGACAAAAATCCTACTTTGATTAGGATTTTCATATCTGCGTTTTAAGCAATGTTTGGTAACCCAAACGAACGCAAATTTCAGCCCATAATACTATTCTAGAAAGCTCAAGATGTCCTCTACAAAAACCCTAGAGGCTTCCTCATTATTCTAAAACTCTAAGTTAGTTAAACACCTGTAAGAAGCACAAAACATTAAAATCACTAAATGCTAGAATTTTCTAATTAGAAGCTCTATTCATTCTAACTTGTCCAACCATGTCTTAACCATAAAAATAAACTTAAACTAACACAATAGGGCATAAACTACTCTCAAAATATCAATTGCAAGGGAAATATATATACAAAAATATGCACTTATCAAAGAACAAGCTAAATTTAATTTCGTGACATAAATTTCACATTCCTCATATAATAGAAATCTTGGGATATTAAAATTTATGTTATAGAATTTAATTATCGCATGATAGGGGGCATAGATTTAATAATTTTAATTAGTGAGGTTAAGATTTAACTTAATTTTAATTAAGTCCAATTAACCATGATATATATACATCTAATATATGCATAATTTAAAACACGATAGGATGCTTAGAGGGTTTTCAAAATTACAACCTAATGGCAAATTATTTACCCAGGTCTACATCTTCATTTGGATCACCATTTAGATCATTTTTAGGTCTTCTCCAACCGCTTCGATTACATTCAAAACTAAGGCTCATAGACTCAAAAAATAAATAAATAAATAAATGAGATGGGTTATTTAATACAAATACTTTTATTAAAAGAATATTACAACTCAATTACTTAAGTTTTGAAAAATGACAAATTGCACCCATGATCATCCCCAAATCATACATCCTTTGTTTAAACTAACATTTAATATAATTGATGAACTCATTCATAATCAATTAAACATTAATCTATTATATATGATTCAATCAAACATCTCCAATGACATAATGTAGCATGCATATTTATACACAAACACACACACAAAAAGTATTCATAACATTTAATTTCAATTAAAATCCATAAATAAAAGACAAGGGCACATGCCACATTTTATATGGCACCACTTATATAATATGAATATATTCAATTTTCTTGTCAATTTTGATCACATCTAACGGTTAATCATATTAAATGCAAATTGACACATATGCAAGATTTACCATTTAATCAAATTAAACTAAATAATGCATTAACCATTCATGATTGATATACATCCTTTACCATTCAAACATATCATGCATCTTTTTTCACTATGCATCATAATTTTAGATTATATGTAATTACATTACTCACATACATTATAATCTTCACCCAAATGCCTTAATCAACTTTAGAAACATCATTTATTATGCACCATTCAATATATATGTGCACATACATTAACATATCATCATATCAATGCCTTCAATGCATATACCATATTTGCATGCCTCTAATTTATATAGCCCATGTACAATGCACAAAATGACACAAAGAAAAATTACAAAGTATATCATCTATATCATGGATGCTGAGACATGTACCATTCCTTCAAGCTTCAATTTTTCAATTTTTAAGCCAAAGTTACATGACATATATCACATGCATGCTTCTAATTCATGTATTCTATGTACCAAGTACAAAATAACCATAAAAAGTTTTGTATATCTCTATATGCAAGGCTAACGTGGCATGTATTTATATTCCATGAATCAAAAATTCATTCAACAAGCCAAAAAGCACATGCATGTCTAAATCCAACACATTCACATGTATCCTATGAACATTTCATCATGTACATGGCATATTTCACGTGTTCTTCATCTTAAAATCTCTAGAACACAAAAAGAAAATAAAAAACCTGGCCAACACATTCAAGAAGAGAACATGCCTGAAAAATTTGATTTTGAGGCAAAACCATAACATGCATGCATATATGTCATACGTACACACACTCTTATGTACAATAAACGTGTAATTAGCCTTAAAATGAACATGCAAGGAGCTTTCAAGCTCTGATGCCATTTTGAAAGAATAGATAAAGGAGAAGGATGCAAAAAAATCATACATGTAGAAGAAGACAAGAATCAAAACATGTGCTAGCAAAAAGAGAAAGGATAAAGCATTTTACCTACTCTTTTGCCTCCTATAAGGATATAAGAGGATAGATTAAGTTTTTTCACGTCAAAACCTTCCAAAGAATTGGACCTTTAAGCCTTTCCTAGCCTTGGCCAAATATGGAAGAGAAAAGAAAGAGAGTTTTGCAATTTTTAGTGAGAGAATTTTTAGCTTAAAATGGACTAACCATACTTAGAATGAACTAATTTTATTCTTTTATAGTGGTGGTTAGTTGAAGTTTCTAAAATTCTATTTTTGGCCCACTAAAATCTTGATTTAAAGATTTGTCATGCATATGTACATACATACACACTTTAGCAATTTTATTCTATCTTAATAATATTTAACTTTAAAGATGTTATCTTTGCACCCATATAACATTTTATATGATTTTTATTATCCTTTGGAAGGTACCAGCCAACCCTAGATAATTAATTTCACCTTCTCGAAAGCTTGATTTATTGGTGTGACTATTTTGATTCACTGTGGCATAGCCATGAGTCCTTTTTTGAACAATCTAAAAGTGTCTCCGAAAACTCAACGACTATGGTAAACATCTTGCAATGTATCATAGCCTCTAAACCCTGATTATAAAATACTTCATTGAACTTGATATCCCTATTCATATCTTCTATTTAGTTAATATCATTTTGTTGTCTAATCTAGATCGATTTCAGACTTATAGATCATTAAAACCCTAACTTTGATTCTATGTGAATCGTTGATTGATATATTCAAAACATATCATCATAAACACCCTTTGTATGACTTACATTATACTTTGGTTAGAGATTTCAATTTCCAATATTCATTGACTTTTGCATGAAATTCAGATATGCGTCAAATCAATAAATATTTAGAACTCAATACTTTTCAAGTCAATAGATCCTATCTTAATTATCATTCATCTCTATGTGCAAATAACACATGACTAATATGGTTTCTTGTATGGAATGTGATTAACCCCTATTCATACACCACATGAATCACGTACATCTATATTGGATCTGACCATGACATCTTAAGTTAAAGAATTACTTCGTGCATTAGTACGATCATATAATAAGTTATTGACTATGATTTAATAACCATGTGACTTATCATTATTAGTCATGTTTGAAAAATAGTTTTCTAACTATTAATCCAAACTAATACCCTAATGATATGACCATCATCATCACTCACACTAATGTCATCTCATGACATTCAACAAGGGTATTCAGTATGTCTACTATATGATATAATTGCCCAACTTATATGACATCTATAGGAAACATTTCAATGATTCAGTTTATATTTTAAGTGAGTCATCCACATACATACTTTATATTATCACAAATAAAGGAAATAACTCATACATATAAATAAAAAGACTACTTCTTTTATTAATAAGTTATTTCAAGTATATATATAAGATAAAATGCCTTGAAACTAACAACATGAATGGTTCTTAAGGCATACACTAACTTCATCATCATAAAATTTGTGAGAATGAAATTTGCCTATTTACCTTCTCTCTGAAGATACGAATCGAACCTTCACGTAACCTTAAATAAATCCCTTCTGACCTTCTTTTACGTCTATAGCCTCCAAAGCCTTAAAAAATTCTCTTAACTCTCTATTCTCTGTAAGAAAATCATGAAAGAAAGATAACCAAATACATCAAGGTTCTTTTTATTTTCACTTTAGACATTGATATACAAGCGTGTACTTAATGCACACGAGCGTGTATGCCACTGTGTAATTAAATCATGTTTTGAAATCCCCACGAAATGCATCCTTATCCAAATTCAGCTATGCTAACAATGCACGGGTGTGCATACCCTATGCACAAGTGAGCATATCTCTCAAACTTAACCAAATATAAACCAATAAATGTGAAAAGACAATTTTACACTTTCCACAACACATACAGGCATGTGTCCTCCCTACATGGCCATGTGTTGTGAATTATATACATATGCAATTATTTAAGCAAAATAATACACACATGATGCAAAAAAGACGAAAATAACATCGAGCAGACCTGTGAGTGTTGCATCAAACCTAACAAAACATGTTTCATTAATATTTATGAACAAATCACCATAAGGATCACCAATATCTCAATCTACATAATCATACAAGAGTCACTTACATACTTATATTCCTTTGCTTAATGATTTAGTGCAAATTTTTACCTCTCTTTTATCTTTATTCCTCATGTTAAAACTTTGTTAGAAATCATTGCCTGTCAGAGCTTCCCACCAAGTTAGCCAAAAATCAAAGCTTTCTTTCTTGCTCTAGATAAGCATGTAATAAAATTTAAGAAAATAATCCCTATAAATCAATGAATGTGCCTTTTTAGAACTTTTCCTATATAACACCATGCATGATCGTGTGCTATTTTAAAAATTTCTAACATGACACATTATCCTTCTGGCCAACATGGCAAACGATATATAGGCATACATCCTACATATACAATCGTACACCTTATAAAATTGTAATTCTTAACTAAATTCCATACCAACTAAATTCAAGTTAAACATGTAACTATAAAAAAATTTAAAAAGACTGTAATTGCCTCGAGACACACCTATAGGTGTTACAATTCCTTTCCCTAATTAGAATTCTATCCTTAAAATTCACTAGAAATAATGTAGGTTACTTGTCTCTTATGTCCTGCTTAACCTCCCAGGTACTCTCTTCCACTTAGTGATTTCTCTACAAAACCTTGAGTAAAGGGATATGTCAGTTCCTTAGCTATTTAATAGACTTATCTAGGATATGTCGATTCCTCATAACTCCAGTTATCAGACAACTCAATCTAGTCTATCCTTAAAACATATGAAAGATCTCTAATATACTTAGGTAGCAACACAACATGAAACATGTTATGAATACAATTCATGCTCATTAACAACATAAGTCTATAAGCTACAATACCAACCCCCTTCACTATCTTATATAAGTTGATATACCTAGGGCCTAACATACCTTTCCTCCTAAACCTCATGATATGCTTGTAAGTTGTCAACTTGGATGAATATTTTATCACCCACACTAACCTCTAAATCTCTTATCGACATAATTTTTTTATCGATCTTAGACTTGTTTCATCCTCTGCCTAATTAACAAGACATTCTCAATCATCATCTAAGTTAACTCTGGTCCAAAAGACTATGCTAATGTATCTCACTTACCCAACTTATCCCAATAAAAAGAAGAATGATACCTCTTACTATATACTGCCTCAAAAGATGTTATTCGAATTATCACCTTAAATTTTATTATAGGTGAACTCTACTAAAGGAAATATCTCAACCCAGTTAGCTTTATGCTCTAGATAGCTAGCCCTACGATCTAGATAACAAGCTTTCAACATATCTTTTAACACCTGATTAGTCTTTTTTATCTAACCATCTGTTTAAAGGTTATAAGTTATGCTAAATGTTAGTTTTGTACCTAACACCTCTACAAACTCTTCTAAAATGATGATAGAAAATATGTGTCTCTATTTGATACTATAGTCTTATGCACCCTATGCAACTTGACTATCTCTCAAACATACAACTTGTCCAATTGATTTCTAAGAGTGGTATCCTTAACTAATAGAAAATGTGATAATTTGGTTAATCTATCCATGATAAGCCAAAACACATTATAAACTTTTTGAACCCATAAAAACTTAACAATGAAGTCCATAGAAATGTGTTTCCACTTCTACTCGAGTACATTTAAAGGCTAAAGTAATTCTGATAGTCCTTAGTACTTGACCTACTTTACCTTAACATTAGGCAATATTAAGGTAATGCCCCGAAGCTAATTAATACCTTTATAATTAATGTAATCTTTAGCATTTTAATTAATAAATATGACATTTCAGTATCACTTATTATTTTATAAATTAGATAATTGCCCTAAAAATAATTGAACCGTGATGAGAGGATCAGTACATGACACTTGTAACCCATACGTATGCCCAAATTTATTTTCATCATTTGCCTCTTATTGTATTTATTGCATTGTGATTATATGATTTTAGGTGTGCATGATGGTGTGAGAGAATTCACGCACCCATGTGTGTGTTGGCAAAGGCAAAATGGTTATTTCTTGTAAGACACATAAAAATGGCTAGGTTTAGAAGAAACACACTGCTATGTTTGAAAAGGTACATGATTGTGTATAGTCAACAAATTTGAATTTTAGATAAGAAGAAGTTTTTCGATGATTTTGGAAACTGTCATTAATGGGTAATGATTCACACGCTTATGTGTATAGTAACACACGTTCATGTGTTATGAATTCTAGGAAAAATAAAAAGAAATGCAAAGGCATTTGTCTCATTTTTTTTCATATCAACTTTAGAGCAAAAATCATGAGTTGAGCGCTTTGAGGGAGATTTCAAAGTCAGAGGATGCTAGGAATTCATCTAATCCATAAAAAGGCTTGCATTATCACCGAAAGTGAGGTAATTAGGCAATGCCTCTTTTCAAGTAATATGTAATATTTTGCTGTATTATGAAATTTCTAAGTTCGTATATGATAGGCATCTTGTTGATATGTTTGATATGAGTTTACAAAGATGAGTTAATTAACTAAATTGAATAACATGTTGATTTGTTAATGATTTGTTCATATGATTGTGTATGTATACTTTACTCTAGTGAGGATAATAAAGAGTAACACTAGTAATTAAGCCATTTGGCAGTATGTGTATTAGTTAAGTAATTGTGTTCAAGTAGAGTAATTGTGAATCAATTTTTATATATATGTGTGTGTGACTATAGAAGTAATGCCTTCGTGTTGACAATTTGGTCATGGATTTCAATGCACAATTTGAGGATTTTAGCACTAACCTTAAGGTAAAGTCTAATAAGAATATGTTTGTGGATTGTTGTTTGATTAAATAGAACCAATTTAGAAGCCTTATAGTTGAGTGGATGATTGGAAATTACAGAATTTACAAAGTAAAAGTCTATAGAAAAGATGATACATACTTATATAGGTTAAGGAACGTGACAGTCTGTATTAAGGCATAAATAGTTCTCGTGTACCAAAGATGAACTAGCATTTGGAATTCAAGAAATGCACATGGCTGTTTGGTATAGAACTTACAATCGTGTATATTAATTTAGGACATCATGCCCATATAATAAGAACACACAACTATGTATATTTAGGGAATTAAAATGAGCATGCATGGAGTTAGCAAAGCTATCCATAGATATAAAATGATTGTTTTACCCCTAGAAGAAGAGAATATGGATAAAAAGAATTTTTTGGCTTTGATAAAGGCAAAAAAAGTTGAATTGGATATTTGGGGGTACTTAACTGTATGGAGATGACACAGACCTTGACCAAAGTAATTCTAAGTCAAAAGCTAAACTGGATGTATTATCTTATTTAAGTCACCGATTTGTGTACAATGTGGTAGTGAAAACATAAGAGCTAGAATATATGACCTTATTACCCATTTGATTATTATGCACTAGTTAGGATGTCTTTGTATGAGATACCCATACACACACTGATGTTAGACATCTTAGTAATGGGATGTTTTTACAATATTGGAAGAGACTTGAGGTCTTACTCTTTTTGTGATAAGATATCCATAACCCTAAGTTTGACCAGAAAGTGTATTGGGTGCACTTTACATTTAACATCTAGGATATCTCATGTTTTCACTAGGTGTCTAGAACGTCAATATATATTGTTTGATATTAGTAATCTGAGATGACATCGCTATTAGAAATTAGGCGCTCGGTGTAAAAATACTCAAATGGGTATATGGGATACTAGAGAAAACATTTGAAACCATCACATTTGTTAAGAATAGGACATTGACATGGTCTACGAATATCATTGTCATTGTATACAACGTGTTGAAAGGTCACCTACTTACTTAGTTTTTTTCATTCTTGTATTCCTTTTGTGGTTATATAGGTATATTTATAGAACAACAAAATAGTAAGGAAGCCAAAAAATCAGTTCAGGACATTGCATGAGTGATAAGCATTTTGGCCATCTGGACTCATAGACTATATTTATGTTTATTTGTTTTATTGGGATTATTTTTATGCATTATTATATATGATTTATGGTTTTCAAACACTTTGGTATTTGAATTTGATTGTAATACTTGAGTTTGGATTCTTTGTAAAACTAATACATGTTGATTTGATAAAATGCACCTTTTTGTAACGGTGGGAGTTTCTTTATTACCATGCATTATTATTTGTTGTATGTGTTAGAGGACTTTTAAGTTAACATGTCTCTTCAGGTATATAATTTGAGTAAGGGCATGTAGTTAGAGAGGGGTGTTATAATGTTTGATTGTGAGAACCTAATAAGCACATCAGGTGTCTACTCTTAAAACTTCCATAACTCTGATATTACATGACCAAGGAAATGAGTACTAGTGATATAGTTATTATAGTGTTGAAAGACCCCATTGAAAGATAGTGGTAGTGTTCATGTGTCAATGTTATTTGTTGACAACTTAGTTAACACATGTGTGTACATTTTAGACATGTCTACCAAACAGACTTACCAAGAGCATTTCCTATGGATGGTCATTCCAGTGTTATAAAACATATCCTTTTAGTAAACAGAGGTACATATGATTCTTAGACTTAAGTCATCAAACCATCGTTTGTAAAGACAAGTATGGTTTGATAACAGTCTAATGCAGTTCAATTAGAGGATTGCCAAAAAGGTGATGATTAGCCATATCAAGATATATATAATACTATGATGGATATGCAAAGGATTTATCACTCTTGAGTATGAGAGCTGATATCTTAGTTAGGCTCTTCAAACTGATGACAATGACTAATTAAACCTGTGGCCACAATAGGATTGAGTTAATGCTCGATCCAATACCATTTGATTAATGACAAAAGCTAGTTTATGTAAATCAAGAATATCTAAGAGAGACATTTTATCTATACTTCAGCCTCAAAGAGATATCATATAACAAAAGTGCCAAAGTGTATACGTAACCATGTCACTAATAGATTAAGAAGTCAAATGTTGAAACTCCAAAAATTGATAGACCATGATGTTTTGCTAGAGACCAATCTTTATCTATGTTCAGAAAAATGTTAAGTTGAGAGCTTGATATGAATTTGGTCATTATTGACCTAGTAGGGAACCTATAAGTTATACACAAAAAGATTTGATTGAACTCTAGAGGTATAGAATTATTTGAGTTAGATCTGGTGTAGATTTTGGATTTAAGATTTAGAGCCTTGGAAAGGACTTTGGGTCTGAGATATATTTTATGGTACTTGGGGACCAAAGTAAAATAATCGTAAAATGTTAAGGGTGAATGTGAGAATGCACAGGGTTATATTTATCCAATAAGATAAATCGAAGCCTTACCCTATTATTCTCAAAGTGTTGACTGCGTGGTGGATAAAGATTTTGTCTTAACCTTATCTACGCCTAGAGATTTGGTTGATTGCTATAAATTAAGGGATATGAGATCAAAAAGGATTGCCTATACATTACAAGGCATACAAGTAAGAGAATGCAAGGCCCAAACATAACTTGTGCATTGCCTAGACATATGCAATATAAAAGGGTAACGCCACTAGTCCAAGTGTGAGGATCAAGTAGTCTTAAAGTAATGCACATCTGATTGATACACAAGGATCAAGTGGGTAAGGCCAAGATTGCCCAATCCTTGCATATGGATAGGCTAAGCCTTTTGTATGTTATAAATATACATGTTTTCTTGCACATTTTAAAGAGACAACTTTAGCCATTTTATGAGAGCCATGCACACCCAAGCATAGTTTTTGCCCTTCATTCTTATTCGTGTCTTGTATGGATACCAAGGTTCAAGCCTACGTTTGATCTAAGAGTGACTTCACTGCCTCTCACCATTAACGAAAGAAGAAAAAGCTATCTACACAAGTATATCCCTTAAAACACCCTATGTGTATTTAATGACATAATTGTGAATTAATCATTCTATGAGGGTGAGCCAAAGTAGGATTTGCAGTAATTGATTAAAAAATTATGTTGTTCACTCCACTGTTGAAGGCCACAAATCCCTATAATAGTATCAGAACCATCCCCGAGGGATTAATTCACAAAGGTATATCTGTGAATGTTTATTATTCAATTGCAATTTATTTTTGTTGATATTGAATTTTTAATAAAATTTTTGGCTACTGATTTGTTGTTACAATTGTTTGATGTCGTTAAGTACATAAATTATTTTATTAATTCTTGAGTTTTAGTTTCTTAATTTTGTTAATGATTGCAACATTGTGTGTGTATTTTCGATTGATGCTTGATTTTTTGTTGTTTCATGAAGTTGGCCTCATTATGTGTTGTTACACATAATGGGGTTGCCACTAAAATAGAATAGGCTTTCATGCCTTTTTATCCTATTTTAATGGCGATTGTCGGAATTTAGGAAATTTTTCAACTTTCTATTTTGCAATAGGATTTTGGGAAATACACCATGAATAGGAATGCCTAAAAGGCGCCCACCCATGACTGGTGTGGTTCCTAAGCTAAAATATAGTCATGAAACCTTCCTTAAACAAAGCACATATGTGTGATCATACATCTTGTAACAAACACCCATACGTGTGTATTAAACACATGAACACTCATAAATTGCAAGATGTATGGGTGTACTATGCTTTCTCGCACCCATATGCCTTTGATTCACTTCAAATGTACAGATGTGGCTCCCCTTAGGCATACAAGTATGTATGTTAAGGTACTCCTAGGTGTACTTCTTTTCTCACCTAACTCTCCTCAAATGTAACTTAAGGTTTCTATTTTTCAAATGTAAAATTAGAATAATATCATTTTTCTTTATTAGAAAACTTGCAACTAAGAAATGAAACGTTGTAAATTTAGAGATTAAAGAAGAATGAACATTTTGAATTAGTTAAAGTTACATATCGACACATTTAATTTACATTATAGTATACATGTTAGGTTTTATTTTTTTGAATAATCAATTCAAATGTTAAATAACTAAAATCAGTGAGACTGTAATAAATCCTTTAAACATATTAAATAAAAAATAAACAAATGTCTTCTGATACAATACCTTAATTAAACCCTTATTCATTGGAACTTTGTTTGTCAAAGCAAAGGGTATACTTTTACTAAGAGAAAAATTAAGTGATTGTTCATATTAGGTCTAACTTAACCAATACACCTATCTTGTTTATCAAAATGTGAAAGTGTATTAGAGGCGAAGTAAGGACATGCAATTTTCATTGCAAAGGTGATATATAGTATCTACCCTATTCTAGAATCACAATCGATATCTCATGAATTAGTTCATGCGTAACTACTAAATTAGAGATTGTGAATTTTTGTGGTTAGTTTGATTGATCTATCTAATTAGGTTACTTCGAACTTGTTCGCCAAAGCGAAGAGGAGAATTAATTCAATAAGATCTCAACCTGCTAGGAAGTCTATCAGGATTTTTTCAGTTCAATAATGAGCATTATTAGCTTGAATAAAATAATTAGAGGATATATTTAGCAAAGGCCATGTTGAATAAATAATTAATTAAAACTTGGATTACTAATATTTACCTTTATGCACATGTAGATCACACCCATCATGTCGAATATTTTAATGTACGATCTATCTTAGAAAAAGAAGATAACATTAAAGGCAATAAGTTCAATGACTAGTTTCAAAGTCTTTGGATTTTACTACAATAAGAAAAGAAACTTTATATTCTTGAAGGAGTTGTGCCTTTTAAGCCTAGTCTCAATGCCACCCACGAGCAAAAGAATGCTTATAATAAGTACTAGATGAATCTAATGGCGTCTAATGCCTAATGTTGGTGTCGATGAAACTTAAGCTGTATAAGCAGGATGAGGATATGGATGTCTAATCCATTCTTCTTCATCTTCATGATATGTTTGTAACTTGTGTGAAATATGAGATATACAAGGTATCGAGAGCACTCTACAATGGACCCTCATATGGTCAAAATGATTGACTATATTGAGCAATTTACATCACTAGAAGGTGTTATAGATAATGACTGGGCTATTAACCTCATCTTTTTGTCCTTTCCTAATTCATATAGGGCAGTCATCACAAACAATCTTACGAGTGACTGGTTAATTAATGATAAAATATTGGATTTGCACTGTTGATTAATGATATAGATTTAGCCCAGTAAGTTGATGAACCACCCAAGCCCAAAGATAACAACTCAATTGAATAATAAGATTTCAATGTTGAGTATAAGAAATTCATCAAATTAAATTGTTTGCCATAAAGAATCATTTGTCAATTACCTCATTGGAAGTTTACCTTAAACTAAAAGTATTAAGAAAGTTCTCACTAAGATTAGTCAAACATATGAAAATATTGGAACTACTAGTTTAGTGAGCAATACAACTTGGAGAAGGTATGATAGTTCTAAAAGAGTCTAACAATAATCAGTGTTTAGTTAGAATTTAAAAAACCACCAATAGATTAAGACATACATAAATAAAATAACTTATAGTAAGGAACCTCGTAAAAAATAAGACATTGGGGTAAAGTGAACAAATACAAAGTTGATATAAAAATGAGCCCCTAGCCACTGGAATGCGACCTATAGCTCATAAAGTCATGTTGAGAACATGATGGTGTTTAGGGTTTTTGATATACATATATATATATTATCATGATCATATTAGTATACTTTTTTGTATATGGATATTTGCGCATATATATGGTATGGTACAATATGTGCCTCAAAATAAGGTTTTTCTTGAGTATGATAGTTGTATGTGTATGTTTCGTGAGTCTTTAGTAAAGTTGAAACATACAAGCTTCATTGGAAGCAAAATGATTTCTCTTGTTTCTTGTGAAATATAAAGGTTAAAGAGAAATCATAAAAAGGTTTCATTGGAAGCAAATAGATTTTTCTTGTTTATTTTGAAACATAAGGTTGGAGAGAAATTATAAAAAAAGACTGACAAAGACATAACATTGCTTAAGATCACTGTATTGAATGTTATTTCTGTCGCACTTCCAAATCTGACCTTTGTTGACTTGATTATTGATAATTGTGATCATGGATAATCTTATATTGATAAAGAACATAAGTAATGTATTGATTCATTATTAGTGATCATATCAATTAGAATGTTTATTATAGTGTAATTTATCTTTAGACTATTTTGTTTTCTAAAATAGTGGCCTCTTAAAGTTAAAATATCGATTACCTAATATTCAAAAATTATTTTCCTTTTCTTTTTCTTAAAATAAAGTAAAATAAAATAATTAATACTACCCAAGTGGGAGAAGCTTAAATATTTCCTGATGTAGGCTAACATTAATTATATTTTTTGTTTAATAAAGTTGAGTAATTGAATAGTCCAATGCTAGTTTACAGATGAGCTTAAGTGATTAATAAAGATAATTCTAATACACTTAAAAATTATGATCTAGGTAGACATTATAAATGTAGGCGTTAAGGTTTATTAGACTTTGATAGGGAGTCAATTAACCTATTACATATTGGTTAAGTCTCTACTCTAAAACCTGATGTTGTATAACTGTAATATCGTTTTCTCTATTGAAAGTTGTCATTAAGGGAAGTTTCTAGAGTGGAAAATCAAGTCACATCAAGAGGTAATCCCGAAAAGTTATTTTCATAAATTTATGGATTCAAATTGTATGGCGATTCAAGTATTATTATAATTATACACTTTAATTTAATATTATCTAACATGTGCATAGATCTGGAATTAGGAATGATTTATTTATTTATTTTACTGATTTTACACAAAATAAATCTTACACGCATAACTAGATTTGATGTGTCCAGGTGTAATGCTGACTCTAGTTTTATCCTTAGCTTTGAGATAACCCCGGTTTGGTCTCAATAAGTTTTCAACTGACTTAACATTTCATCTAGCTTTATCTTTCCGATATTCAACGTAGCCAAACTCCTTTACAGTTGCATCAAATAACAATTGTTTGGTAGGTTAATCTTTAGTTAATAAGTAAATTTTTTAATTCAATCCAAGTTTTTCTTTTTCTAGCTTGTCATTCAAGGTGAGTTCATATGTTTGTAGTGTACCGGCCAACTCATCCATATCCATTTCTTCAATATTTCTATATTCTCTAGTCGAGGTTATTTATGGAAGAAACCTTTTAGGTAAAGATCCTTGAACTTTTCTAACCAATTTAGCATTAGAATATACCTCTTCTAAGGTAACTCATTCAAAATATCACACAATTTGGCATGAAAATTAAGAGAACTATGGATAGTTAGTTTGTCAAATACAAGTGGCTTAGTAGTTGATTCACTTTCACATAACATATCTATTATGAGGAATAACAAGATAATACATAGAAAAACATAAACAAACGTGTAAAAACCAACCAGTGAGTAATTGTTCTGAATATAAAGAATTTAGAACATGCTCTGATAGCAATTGTAAATTACATAGGTCGATTATGGTTACAGTTTATGAACGTAATTTACCTATGTAGTAAAACTAGTTATGTGCTCATAAACTCATACACCGAAAAATAAAATGAACTAAACGACGTAAATGAGGCAATTTTACATGGTTCAACTATAACCATAGCTGTCTTCTGGAGCTTGATTCTCTTCTGTTTCCTCGTGCTTGTGTTTGCTTCTAAATTCTGGGAGTTTCCCTTGTCTGCTTATTGGCGTTTGGTTCTTGGGTGTGGCAGTTGGGATTTTGTTGTGTGTCGCTACTTTGGCCTTGGTTTGGGGATGCCTCTCTTGCTGGTCTTGTTGGTTTTAGTAATTGCAAGGTTCCTCTCGCCTCCAAGATCAGAAGCTTTTGCTGTGCTGCCCTTGTTCACGCAGTTAGTCCCCTGCTTGTCCTGTCGTTGTAGTTCTCCCGGCCTCGCTGTGGCTTGGTTTATCGCCTTCAATTTTTTCTCTTGGTCTGCTGCTTGGTTTCCTTGAATTTGAGGCGTGCTTCAAGGTTATCCTCGGTTCTCCTCTTCTCCCATCTGGTGCTTAAGCTTGTCATCTATCCAGGCTCATGTTTCTACGTTTTGCTGATTCAGTTGCCATTTCCTGGAGTCCTCATGGTCCTTCAATCTTTGTTGGTCTGGTTGGCTTGAATTCTTCCTGCAGACTCTTGTGACAGCTTCAAAATTTTTTGCTCCTGGTTTGCTACATGATGATATGGTCCTCTGGTTTGGGCTTGATTATCCTCTGTTGATGGGTCGTGGTCCGAGATTCCTGAGTTGTAGTCCTCCTTAGAGAATCTTCGGATGCTGGTTGTTCTATTATCAAGCAAGCTGACTTTTTTTCTCCGAGGGAAGCGTCAGAGTTCATTGAGTTTGGCTTGACGACTGATTCGGCTAGTGCTTCTGCCGTTTTTCTGGTTTCGGCTGTCGTTTCCTGGTTTTGCTTTTATCCACTGTGTCTGCTTCCCAGTGTTAACACCCTCATTTTCTCCTAATGTGCTTTGTAGTGTTCCAGTTTCTGTGCTAGTTGTTCTCTGGTGTTGGCCTGGAATTCTGCGTTCGAGTTTGGAGCCAGTAGTCGGCTCTCTACTGCTATAACATTTCTTCAGCAGGCTGATACTGGTTTCTTGTGCGGTGCTGCTGCAGTCTGGATTGCATCTGAGCTCTCTGCCTCCTTGCCTGCTGCTTTGGCATGGATTTCCTTCCAGGTGTAATGCATTTGCCCGCTGCCCGAGGATCTTCCTTGGCGTCTCTTTCGCTTGTTTCTGTGGCAGCTATTAATTCGTCTTTGTTGTTATCAGCAATTAATCTTTCAGTTTTCAGTCCTCTCGGACTGCTATCAGTGCTTGGCAATTATTGGCATCTCGTTTGTTAGGTGCTCTGTGCGTCGGGGCTGCTATTTTGAAGGCTTCCCCATTGACGACTCCTGTTGCAGTTTGGCTTTGGGCTGGCTCTAGTGCATTGAGGATCCCTTCTTACATCCTTTGCGGAAGTTGTCCAAGTCATTCGCTCTTGCTTGCGTCAGCCTCAATTTTTCAATCGCGTGGCTCCTGGGCCTTGGATAATTTGTTGAGTTGATGGTCCATGAGTTCCTTTGGGCTGCAATGTCTCTGCGTGAATGTGTTGTAAGTCCTTAGCTTATTTTCATCTACTCTTTAGGTCTTGATTGGACTCTTCCTTGTTGGCTGGACTGTTATTATGTTTTGATAGTGCATCATTTTGAGGGTTGCGATTGCTATCCTCCTGGGGATGAGCGTAGGATATATTAGGACTCTTTTCAGGGATTTTGTGATAAATTTATCGAAAAAAACAAAAAACTATAACTAAAGTTTATATCCATAAGACAAAGTTTACAAATCTCAAATCCACTATGGCCAAAATTAATAAATAAAATAAAAACTTTTAGTATATAAAAAGAAATCAAAGATTAAAAAGATTAAAATTGGATTAACAGAATGTTACACAGATTTAAATAGATACGAATATCTCACTCATTCTCACTAAACCTCTAGGTTAGTTGAAGATGTCTAAGATCCCTTAAACAACAAATCTAACCCCTTTGGTTTAGTGATGTTAAAATCTCTTTCACTTAATGTCTTTATCTAATTTCACAACCGATAGAAGAACAAATACTGTGAAATAAAGCTTTTAAAATAAAATTAGGACAATACAAAAATAGAAACTGAAATAATATGAGCTTAAGAGTGTGTGTGTATATATATATATATATTCAAATTTACCTTTCAAATGTAAAGGAAGATTGTTTATATAGTTGACTTATTGTCAAGGATTTTTGCCACTCGTAAAATCAAATCATAACCTATTTGTCCACTTGTATCAAAAATTTTTAAAGTACAAAATATTTTAGGTGTAGTACAAAATTGGTTTTTGTCAAATGTTACTGGAATCTTTATATAAACACTGTTATTACAAAATGTGATAAATGTGCATACAAAATAATACAATTCACTATATTGAGTGTTTATATTTCCCAATTAAGAATTTACAATTATTATTGTAGTTTATTTTGTACAATATTCTAAATTACATATATTAGTTTATGGCAAGAAACCGTATAAATAATGCCACTATCTTCATGTTTGCATCAAACAAAACTCATTCCTTGAACCCTTCCAAACTTTCACAACTCCGCCTCCATAACTCTTTTTTTCTGACACTTTAGTATTTAAACTAGTTGACCCCCTTGAAGACTCTCTGCCTTCTTCACAACCTCTTCCAATTCATAAACTCACCAACTCACATCTTGAGCCCTCCTCTCAATTCCTTGGCCCCCTCGTAAAGATGAGCCTTTTCATTTTATCGACACCTTGATAATTAAAAGTTCACAAATTGAACCCTTATCTCACTCTACTCAATTTATTTATTCTTGGAGGTTTCAAGTGATACCCAATACAACAATCTTGTTTTTATGATGAGTTATTTCGAAAGACTCTACGTTTGATTTGTCAAATTTGCTTGATGGAGCTTATATAAGTCGTTTATTAAGAGCTAGATAGACTTATAAAAAGGGTAACCGGGTAAGTGAGTTTTGAAAGAGTTATGAAATTGGGTTGTAAACTGAATGAATATTATTGGTGAAATATTGTACAATTTTATATTATTAAAATGTAATTTGAAAAGAAAATCTAATCTTACGAAATAGAAAAAATAATATATAATAAATCAAAATAATATCAAATCAAATCAAATCAATCAGAATCGAATCCAATCAAAATCTGATCGAATGGGAAAGTAAATTGTAGCGGTAGGTCTTGAAGCTGTAATTAAAGACACAAGAAACGAAAGCGCTTACAAGACAATCTTTTAGTAAAGATATCAACAAGCTAAGAAATGGCAAGAATTTCGAAGTTGATTAGCCCCACGAGAAACTAACTCGCAGATGAAGTGCAGATGGATGTCGATATGTCATGTCTGAGCATGAAACACTAGATTTGCAGTTATGTGTATAGTACACTGATTGTCATAAAGCAAATGGAGATGAGTGTAGTGGAGTGTCAAGCTCTCGTAAAAGATAACAAAACCACCGAACATTAGCAATCACATGTGCAAGTGCCTAGTATTCAGACTTTACACTAGAGTGGGACACAACAACTTATTTCTTGATAGTCTAACAAACAAGATTATAGCCTAGGAAAACATAACCACTAGTGAGAAATGACATGTTGAAACATTAGCAACCCAGTCAACATTGGAATGGGTAAGAAGATAAGGACTAGAGTCACGATGAAATATGAGACCATGAAACAAGGTGCCTTTAATATAGCAAAAAATGTGTTTGACCACACAAATGTCTTATGAGTAGGAATAGATAAGTGTTAAACAACTTGATTCATAACAAAAGCAATGCTAGGCCAAGTTAATGTAAGATACTAGAGGCCACTGACCATTCTACAATAGAGAGAAGCATCTGGAAATGAGTTATCATCATCAAATAGTGATGGCTTATAAGTAACAAAGGGGGTAGCACAAAGAGTGCATGAATCAAGTTGGTAGCATCGAAACAAATCCACCGTGTAATGACATTGAGACTGATGTAAAATGGTAGGCCATCGAACAACTTCCATAACAAGGAAGAAACTGAGGGTACCCAAATCCTAAGAAGTGAAGGTAAAACATAATGTCGATACACAATCTATAACAATCAAGCCATCAGAACTAGTAATAACTAAATATTCCACATAAAAAATTAGAATCACAACTAAGGTGGATATACGATGGATAAACAGTGAAGGATCAGATCGACTATTGACAAATCCAAAATCAAGAAGAAATTAGTACAAGCAATGATACGACACCCAAAGTTCTTGTTTAAGGCTATATATAGCCTTAATAAGACAACAAAGATGAAATGGGCAAGCAGAGTCTATGAAATTGGGAGGTTGCTCTATGAATACTTTTTCAGTGAGATATCCTTGAAAAAAGTGTTCTTGACATCAAGTTGATGTAGTGGTCAATCATACATAGTGGTAAGTGCAAGAATTGTATGGATAGTAGTTGGCTTGACAACAAGACCGCACGTTTCTGTAAAAACCATACCTAGCTTGCTAGTAAAACCCCTTGTTAACCAAACGAGCCTTATACCATTTAAATGACCTATTAGCTTGTCATTTGACCTCGTAAACCTATAAACAACTAACCAAATTCTGGTAAGGAGATAGTAAAACAAGAACCTAAGTGTTGTTTCTTATATGGGCAACATATTCTTCACTCATGGCTTGACACCAATGTGGAAAGGATTGAGCTTGCTTGAATGTGTAGACTTATGGAATGCAGGATTAAATGTTTTGGCAATAAGATCATGAGGGATCAGATAAGGAGATGAAGTCATGATCTCATTAATACTTTGAAACTTAGGCCTGAGAAGTGATGTCTCAGATTTATCAAATGTAGATGTATCAAAAGAGACTAGAGCAATTGATAGTGAACCAAAAAAACTAGCAGTCTTAAGAACTGATTGAGAGTTGTTGTCCCGTTACAAAGGCTTAAATGGCACCTATTATATTAGACATCTAAACAATGGTAAAGAGAACCAATAACGAATGAAAAGGAATCCAAAGAGAAAGGATCAACAACATAGCTAAGAAAAATAGTCTTATGAAACACCACATGACAGAAGATATAGACACAACCAATAGACATATGGAGACATCCATACCTTGATACAAAGCAAAGAACAGACTGAGGAGCTAATGTATGTGGAATAGTCAGAGTGAGCAGGGGATAACAAGCATAACCAAAAGTCTGTAAAACACCATAATCTAGTGAGTGCTAAAAAAGAATTTCAAAGGGACTCTTATTCTAGAGTAGTGATGTGGGTAACTTGTTAATAAAAAACATAGCAGTAGAAAAGCTTCTACCCAAAAGGTAGAAGACTTGTTAGCTTGTAATAAGAGACAACGACCTTTTTCCACTTTGTCATGGTATTTCCTCTTAATAACACCATTTTAGGAGAGGTTGTAAGGACAAGACAATTGATGTGTAATACCATAAAACTCAAGAACAAAATGAAATAATGTACTATCAAATTCACCACCAACATCAGAATGGATAATTTGAACAGAACAAAAAAAAAAATGTTTTCTATCATTAGTTTAAATTTAATAAAGACAATAATAACATCAAACTTTTTAAACATGGGGTATAACTATGTATACCTACTAAAATCATCAATAATAGATAAATAATAACTAAAAGACAATAATGATGAAATAAGAGTAGGATCCCAAACATTAAGATAAATAAGCTCGAAAAGTCGATGAGTTATGTATGTTCGTTTGGTATAAGGAAGACTATGACTTTTACTAAGAAGACATACAGAATAGATAGAGGGAGGATCCCACAAACGACAATTTGAACTAGACATAGAAGCAAGGATAATTTTGAGCACTATAGAGGATAGATGACCAAGACAATGATGTCAAACATCAAACGAGACATGAATAGATGAAAAGGTTACACTGACTAAATAAGTCAATTGATAAAGACCGTTACTACTACGACCATAAAGAAGAATTTGTCTTATTTGTTTGTCTTTAATTACAAAACCAAATGAGTCAAGGAACAAACAGAATTAGTATCAGAGGTGAATTTATGAATAGACAATAAATTTTTATGCAATGATAAGACACATGACACATCAGTAAGATAATTGAGAATGAGTAGATTTAGATAAACACACAAACCGTTGATGTGAAATTGATAGTGAATGACCGTTCCCAACAATTATAAAAAACATACTAATGTGAGGTTAGGGAGAGAACAAAACAAAAACATTGAGTGTCATATGATGTGTGGCTCTAGAATCTAAATCCCAGTTTGAGTTAGATGGATCACACACGAACATACCAGTGAAAGAAGTGATCATTGAATTTGTTGCTTAGGCAAAGTTTTCTCATTATAAACAAACATGAGCGGAGTGTCTGTGTTATCATAGATCTAAAAAGCACCTTGACGAAGAACACCAATATGAGTTAGGAGTAGAAAAGGTTGATATGTGGATTATTGACGAGAAGTAGATGGACCACCACTACCATGACCATGCATATTTTTTTTTTACCATGAATGTTGTGCTCGCCAAAAGATTTGGATGGACCTGAAGATTATAAAGAGGATTGAGTAATAGCTATAACAATAACTGGAGTAGCGACACTAAAATGTTTATTTTGAAAGTGTTCTTTGTAAAGGAGAAGATCATACAGTTCATCAAAAGTGGTGAATGGTCAAAAGTGTAGTGAAATGATGAAAGATTGGTACTCGAGACCTAAACCATTGACAACATAGTCCATAAAATTAGCATTCGAAATAGGAAACCAAACTGTAGCAAGTGAGCCAAAAATGGACTTGGCATCAATGAGATAATCAACCATAATCTGATCAAAAGCTTTTTAGAAAGTGCATAACTTGTCATGAATAGAGCAAAGATGAATTCCAAAAACTAGATTCAGATGTCAATCAAACAAAGACTAGGCTTTAGCAATAATGACATAGGGTAGTAATAAAGACTGAACAATCCAGGGTGAGATCGTAGACTTAATCCAAGTCAAAACTAGTAGATCAACACGTAACTAATAAGAGTGAGATGGATTAGGGAAACTATTAAGAAGTGCAAGTGGTGGAGGTCATGCATTAGTGACAGTAAAGCTTTGCAGATCATGAATGGTGAGCACATCAAGAAATTATGACTTCCAAGCACATTAAATGTTGTACACCCCGAGAGATAAGAAATAGTTACCAATGTTGATCATTCTAGACAGCGGGGGCAATGAGGGTAGCAAAAAAGAGGAACCCAGAGTGAAAGAATTTACCACCTTGGTGGGAACATTTGGTGGCATCAAAGAATGAGTGACCACCATTAGAGAGCTATAAGTGGTTGTCGTTAGTAATGGAAAGCCAGGAGGTGGATTGCCAAGAGCTATTGTCAAAAGAGGAGTCGTGAAATGCACCATTAAAGAACTAGGTCGACAATCGAAGATCAGTTTTTACTTGTGAAGAAAATGCTATAGAAGAAGACTTGTAACCATGTAAGAGGGAAGGCAAAAACTCAACACAGTCGAAAATGATACTGGTGTCAGCACTAAAGAGTGCAGATGAACACTCGAGCTCAAAGGAAAGTTGACGATTCTTGGGAGAGGTAGAGAATCACAATGAGGACAATACAAAAGATAAATGGTGTTACATCAATGAGCTATCAAGAAGGAAGAGCACTAGTAAGAAAGAGAGAACTGACGTCGATTCAGTCTCAGGCCTGAAGAGCTACCAAAAAAGGAGGAGGAAAATTGTCAAATGGGTGAGCTACACTCAGAAGATAAGAATGGAGAAGTGGCAACATTCCAAAGGTTGGGGGTGGCAGCTGCGAGATTGAAAAATATGTGGGGATTAACGAAAATTTGCCAAAGTAAAAAGAGAACCCTAAAAAATAAGGGGTTTTGGTATTTTTGGAAAACTAAAAAAATAGGGTTTCTTTTGAGAAAAGACAAATTTTAAGGTTAAGAGTTCATAAGGATGCTAGCTGCTCTGATACCATGTAAAAGTTATGAAATTGGATTGTAAACTAAATGAATATTATTAATGAAATATTGTACAATTTATAGTGTTACTATGTAATCTGAAAAAGAAATCTAGTCGTATGAAACAAGAAAAACTAATATACACCAAATTAAAATAATATCAAATCAGAATTATTTCAAATTAAAATCAGATCAGATCAAATCAAATCAATCAGAATCGAATCTAATTACAATTTGACCGAATGCGAAAATAAATATTATTTAACAAGTTTATTGGTGATTTTGAATGGGGTGATTGTTTTGGTTGAGTTTTGAGGAGAGGTGTTAATTTGGTGTTTTTGTGAGTTGTAATTGTCAAGATCAATTTTAAAGCAGTCCATGTTATCCCTGAAATTATCCACATCAGTTAAGAATAAGAATGATCTTAATCATCATTTATGAATTGAAACAAAATCTATGTCCGATGTCAGATTAGTTTTTGTATTACAAAATACTAATTTAATCTCTTTAATGTGAAAATAAAAAAAATTGATCTCTTCAAAAGATATAAATAAAGTTTGATATCTTTAATAAAAAAAACAGTGATGCCATATTTTCTTTACATTACTCCTGTTAAAATAAAAAACAAATTATGAAGTATAAGAAATAATATTTTATTTTTCATTCAAGAAAATTATGTTATATTTTGCTAAGAAACCAACAAGTTTGTCATTCTGCGTGCTTTAATTGCCTTATTCTTAAATGATATTTTTTCTGCCACGTTCCTGCCTTTTTTATTTTTTATATTTTTGGAAACTACACTTCTTCAAGGCGGAAACTTAATATTAATGTTCAGGCGAAATAATTATGTCCTACCCAACGTTTACTGAAATGACAAATTGCAATGCTTAACTATCAAAAAGTCAAATTCCCACCTGTCATCTACTTTGGTAAGTGAATCTATTTCAATTTTTAATAAATGACTGTCTTTTCCTTTAATCAAATTTATAAAACTGTCATTAACATTAAATATAAATATTAAATTATCAATATACTTTTACTAATTTAAAATTTTATTATTTAGACTTTTATAAAATATCAAAATTTTAACCACTTTAAAATATTACATTTTAGTCAATTTTTTAAGAATATAATTGTCATTTTTTAAACTATTAAGACGTCTATCAAAATCTTAAAAATGTAAAAAAAATACCCCCAAATTTTTTTGAATTTCCATAAAACCTCCTAAAAGTATTATTAATGTCCTGAATATTTTTAAAAATTATAGTTGGCACTCAAAACTTTGCATGGGAAAATAGAAAATATAAGGGGAAATTAACTTTTTAAAACTTAATGGGGTAGAAATTTGTCATTACAACATACCTTAGCTGGGAAATAGATTTTTGGGCTAATGCTTATTCAACCCTATTTTAGAAGCATCAATGTCTTTATGGAGGAGTGTTGTTGAAATTTAAATGGTTAGCATGCATTATTTTGTCATATTAATTAAGTGGCATGATAGTTTAATAGAATCCAGAAAAAGTTAAAGATGTTACCATCATGAAGCACACTAATATTATAATTAGAAAACAAACAAATTAACCAGAGAAAACGGTAGCTCTCTCTAGTTATTTCAACCGGCGGAAAAAGAAAATTAACACAAACTTAAATGCTTCTCTTGTTTAGAAGCTTGGCTTGCGAACGAGAACAACTGAGTTGATCACATCATTTGTTGGATGGAAGATGGAGAGAACTTCAAAATCCAACAATTCATTCTCCTCAACAACCGGGTACAAAAATGCTCTTGCCCCATTTGCACTTCTCACAAGCAAAACTCCTCCAGCCTGCATATACTTCCTAATATGCCCCAGAATCTTCACTTTCTCTTCTTTACTCATCCCAACAAGAGCTGCCAAGAATATGCAATCATATTCTCCTAACTTCTCCTTCACTTCCATTATGTCACAAGTTTGAAATTTCATCCTCTTTTCAAACTGGCTATCAGAAGAAACAATTTTACGAGCCACATGATTGGCCGCCTCATCAATATCAAAGTTATCAAAGTGTGTGGATTTCATGTGATGTGAAGCCATGATAAGAGATGTTAGAGGCATTGGACCCGAACCCACAAAGGCAACCTTCTTCGGTTGCTGTACTCCATTCTCAGAGAGGATTGTGTATTCTATAGTGGCTAGCTTCACGTAATTTTCATAATAAGGAAAGAGGTTGAGATTGTTTAGAGGTTGGGGGAGTTTGGTTAAAAATGTCGCGAACTCTAGTTCCAATAAGCCTTCAGCCCGGCCACAGAGAACTATAAGACTTTCACGCATTGTTTGAACTTCTTGGGGTAAGGCTTTAATGTCTATGGATGATGGGAGGGTACAAAATTTCACAAGATGAGTGAAGAGGCTATTGACTTGCTTTGAAGGCTTCAAAGACTCGAGTTTCGATAAGTTGGCATGGATTTGCATAATGCGAGATATAAGAAGCTCAGCTGGAATTTGACTTTCTGAGTTGGGAATTTGGAGGGCGGCCATTATGCAGTGTATGAGAGAGTCAATTACTAATGTATCGTGTTTGTCTTGTGGAAAGCCCTGGCGACATATATATATTAATATGGGCTCTGAAAATCTTTATGGTCAAAAGAGGCATGGAGTTCCATGCCTTTTCGATCATGACAGAAAGGAAAAATAATTAGATTCTTGGAAAAATTACCCATCTAGGTAATCAGAAAGTTTATATAATAATTTACATGGCCAAGAAGAAATGCCATTATTTGTTTATGTAAAGTTTTGTAACACTGTACCCTAAAGCTTGTGTCAATGGTTTATTTTTTTATTTGTGACACATATTAGTCTTAGTAGGGGAAGCCCAGATGGAGATTGGTGTTAGTATTTGTTTAAGCCAACAAAAGCAGATTGGAACCTTTATAGTTGCATTCTTTTCACACTCATGTGAATTTTTATGAAGTTAATAGATCCCAAATATTTTTCATGTTCACACTTGCTGGAAACCTGTAAAAGAAACGATAATTTTTAGTCAAAGGGTCCTCAAGGCATGTAAAATGCCTTAATTCCTCTTCCAAGTGAGTACATCGTATGCCTTAATCATTTCTTTTAGTTTGCTTTTGGCGTAAGGAAAATAAATGATTAACAAATAACCTGTGTACATAATTTTTTATTCTTTTTAATATGAGAAAATGCTAAATCAGATAAATTGGATTCTTCTGCTTCGTATAGCAGAAAGCAGAACTCAAATTATTTGACCAGAACGCATTTCAATATTCTACATGATGACACTACGTGAATGCTACAACAAATTTTTTTAAAAAATTCATAAAAAATAACAAAAATTTTATCTTAAAAAATAAAAAATTCATCTTAAAAGGTCAATTATGATGAAGATTAAATTATTAAACAACACGTGTTACCATGGGAAATTACCCACAACAATAGAAATTATCCTTAATAATTAGTCGTTGTAAACAAAATGGTGTTTGTGTAGAGAATTGAAGGCAAAATTTTTTTATCCTTAATTGTTTGGTGAATATGAGACAAATTTTTTTATCATTAATTGTGTAATAATTACGGGACAAAATTTTTTATCATTGTTGTATAGTGAATTAGAGACAAATTTTTTCGTTATTAATTGTACAATAAATTGGGAACAATTTTTTTATCCTTGATAATGTAATCTTAAAAATAAAGATCTAATATTGAATCTGCACTAAGTATTGTTGATATTGATATGGCCTTGCAAGTCAATAAACCTCAAAAACCCACTTATAAGAGTTCTGTAATTAAGAAGGAATATTATACTAAATGGAAAAGATCAAACAGGCTTATCATTATTGTTATGAAAAGGATGATTGTTAAGTATGTTTGAGTAGCTTATAATTGGGTGGACATATCAGGTTTTGTCCATGTTAAGGCTTCTTATTTGATAAGTGAGTTGTTAAGTGCTACATATGACAACTCCAAATGAGTTGGGGAATTTATTTTGAAGATTGTGTGAATACAATCAAAGTTGAAGAATTATCATATTCCCCCTAATGAGCACTATATTGTCTATTATACCCTTAATTCCTTGCCTGTAAAGCTTAGACAAATTAAAACAGTTTAAAATATTGTAAAAGAGAGCTAGACTGTTAATAACTTAATTACCATATGTGTGGCTAAAGAAGAGAAATTAAAATTGAAAAGCTAGAAACTATCAATCTAGTTGGTTCATCTAAAGGCCACTCTAAGGGGAAATGACAGAGTAAAAAAAGTTAAGTCTCATGCTCCATGGAATACAAGCAATTTTAAAAGAAAAGATTCAGATCAGTCTTATATGAAAGTAAAAATGAAGGATAAATGTTTTTTTCTGCAAGAAGAAGGGTCATATGAAGGCAAATTGTAAAAAGTCAAAGACATTGTTGAAAAATAAGAAGAAAAAACAAGGGCCTAATTAGCCGCCACAGACCAACTGACAAGAAGGCCAAACTCAAAGTGGAAAATGATGTTAATGTTGAAGCCACTATTTATTGGCGGTTGTTTTCTTTCCAATAATTTGTATAGATTTTATTTGGCTCCCAATAGTGTTATTATTCTTTGGATGCTAAAAATATTGGTATTAAAAGATCTTTAATTAGAAAGAAGTTATCCTTGTTATGACATAGAAGGTTAGGGCATATTTTTAAAAAGAGAGTTGATAGGTTGATTAAAGATGAAAGATATTCTGCCTTTAGATTTTCAAGATTTGAGGACTTGTGTTGGTTGTATAAGGGAAAAATTGGCAAAGACTAAGAAATATAGATCAACAAGAAGTAAACAACATTTAAAGCCTATTCATATAGACATTGTGGGCCTTATTCATTCACCTTATGTGGTAATACATTAGAAAAATAGACTGAGATGTCATTAAGGTTGTGAGGTATGATCAAGGTGAAAAGTATTATGACAAATATAATGATTTAGGACGACAAATGGGTCCTTTGGCCAAGTATCTGTGGGATTGTAGAATTGTTTCTCAACACATAATCTTGAGACTCTTGAACAGAATGGTGTAGCTGAAAGTCTTAGTGGCACCTTTAAGAATATGGTCAGAAATATAATGTGTAGATATAATTTACCAAAGTATTTATGGGGTAAAGCTATCAAAACTACCTTCTACATTTTGAATAGAGGTCTTTCAAAATTAGTACTTAAAACTCCTTTTAAGCTTTGAACAAGATGAAAACCTAGTTTAAGACATGTTCGAATTTGGGGTTGACCATCTGAAGTAAAGACAGTTCAATGATATTTCATTGGTTATCCTGAACACTCCAAAGGATACAAATTTCATTACACTTCTTGCAACACTAGAGTGGTTAAGTCATTAACCACTAAATTTCTTGAGCTAGATTCAAAATGAAGCCACTACTAATAATACTATTTCAGATTCCTTATTAGTCCACCTGTTTATGTCTGATACTTAATGAGCCCACAGTTATTATTCTAGTTAGAAGATCATCTAGATAGAGATGACTAACTTTGATGATTATATCTATCTTAGTAAGTCTGATTATGATATTGTTTAGATTGTAAATTTTGTGAATTTTTTTAAATAATTCATTTCTTGCCCGCAATTAGATAAATGGTTTGAGGCTATAAAGGAAGAAATATGGTCTATAAGTGACAATAACATATGAGATCTTGCAGAGCTATCTAATGGGGTCAGACCTATTGGTTGTAAATAGGTTTTCAAGACCAAGAAAGACTCTAAAGGCAAGATTGATAAATTTAAAGTCAAACTGATTGCTAAGGGTTTTACTCAGAGAGAAGACATAGATTTCAATAAATTTTTTTTTGTATGTTGACTAAAGATTCATTTAGAATCATAATGATTTTGGTGGCTCATTTTAATTTAGTGCTTTACCATATGGATGTGAAAATAGTTTTTCTAAATGGAAACCTTTATGCAAAAGCCTATATGAGGCAGCCATAAAGTTTTGAAGTTGAAGGAAAAAGGCATATCGTATGCAAACTATAGAAATCTGTATATGGATTGAAACATGATTCTTGGCAGTGGCATTTGAAATTTGATAAGGTAATAACTTCTTTTGGGTTTGTTGAAAATAAGTCTGATCAATGTGTATATATCAAGATCAGTGGAGGAGATTCATTTTTCTAGTCTTTTATGTTAATAATTTTCTGTTGGCTAGCAATGATGGTAATCAGTTTCATAAGTGGAACCATTCTTTTTGTCTAAGACTTTTGATATGAAAGATCTTAGAGAAGCATCTTTTGTCCTTAGTATTGAGATTCACCGTGATAAGGATCATAGGTTACTAGGATTATCATAAAAGGCTTATATTAAATGAATGCTTAAAAGGTTTCATATGCACAATTGTAAGGGTGATGAGGTACCTGTAGTGAAAGGAGACAAGTTTGGTATTAAGCAGTGTCCTTAGAATAATGTGGAAAAGGGCATCTATGTGTAATTATTTCTTATGCTAGTGCAATTGGCAACTTAATATGTGCTCAAGTTTGTACTAGGTTGGAATATACTTGGTCATTATCTCTCTAATCCAGGTATTGATCACTAGATTGCACCCAAGAAAGTCATGAGATATTTACATAGGATAAGAGATTTCATACTAGTACACATAAGGGTTGAGAATCTTGAAATAGTGGGCTATTTTGATTCAGATTTTGGTAGATGTGTGGATGATTACAAGTTTATTCCAAGATTTGTTTTCATGCTCATTGGTAGGGTCATATCATGGAAAAGTACAAAACAAACCTTGATAACATCTTTCACCATGTATGCAACATTTGTTGCTTGCTATAAAGCAGCCATAAAAGCAATGTAGTTAAAGGATTTTATTGTTGTACTTCAAGTAATTTCATCTCTAGGCCTTTGATGATTTATTGTAATAATAATGTAGATGTATTCTTTTCTAAGAATAACAAAATTAATAATAAATCAAAACATATGAAAATAAAGTATTTGATATTCAGAGACTTCCTAAAAAAAGGTAATATTGTTGTAGAATATATTAGTATAGACTCTATGTTGGTAGATCTCTAACCAAAGAATTGAGAGTTATTGTTTTTAAACAACTTGTAGAAAATATGGGTGTCACATAATCTTTTGTTATCTTAGGTTAATAGGAGGAGTCATTAATGTTGTTACCTTGATAAAGTTTATTATGATTAAACATTTATACATATTTCTTGTATACTGTTCATTGATTGATATTATATATATGTGCATATATTTGTACATATTGTTTTATACAAAATGTATCTCAAGAATAAGGATCTCTCTTAAGTATGACAATTGTATGAACATTTTTTTTTTGTATATCTCGAGATTTTTGGTAAAACGTAAAAACTTCATTGGAAGTTTTTGATTTCATTTAAAGTTATGATATTTCTCTTGTTTTTTTTTAACATAAAAGTTAAAGAGAAATCATAAAGAGGACCAAAAAATAATAATATATATTTATTATGATCACATTTGAATGTTATTCTTGTCATACTTCCAAATTAAGAATCCATGCGGTTAGGGTTGGATTTGAATCAAACTCAAGCTCGGCTTGAATAAGCCCGAAACAAGCCAACCCCAAATGAGCTCAAGTTCGAGCCTGCAACTTCGAACTCAAGATGCTTGTTAAGCTCGCAAACTAAAAATTTTGATATAAAACGACATCATTTTAACCAATATGTATTAAAATGATGTTGTTTTAATAACAAGTTAGTTAAAGCTCGAGCTCGACTTGACTCAAATCCAACCTTACATGTGCAAGCTCGAGCTCGACTTGACTCGAATCCGACCCTACATGTGGTACAATTGTAAATAACTATAATTACAAACATCTTATGTCAATTATTTAGACATGAAAATTCCCGTAGTTTATTATTTACAATTGTATTGATAGAATTGTTTTAGATTAAAGTGTTTTTTTTTTATTATATTGTTTTCTTACAAATTAGTACTCACTTTAGAAAAATAAAATGTTATTTATTGAGAAATTTGTTTTAAAATGATTATTTTCTTAATATATATATTAATCAATGTAACCCAAGTAGGAGAATGTTATTATAATATGGGTATATATTCATTATATTTTTTGTCATTTAATAAAATTGAGTGAACGTGTAGTCTAACAAGAATTTTTTTTATTGGTCCGATATGATTATTCGGAGTCAAGCCAATACTGTAATTTGGGTTATTGGTCTTTTGATGGAAAAGCCTAATTAACCCATTTGTTTTTTAAATAAAAAGGTAGAGGTCCCCTTTTTCAGTTAATAAAAAACACGTAAAACATTTGGCACCCCATTCTACTATGCTTTCAAACAACTAGAAAAAGGAAGACTCATGATTGACAGCCAATAATTTATGCATCAATTCTCTACAACATAATAGCTCAAACAGGTTTGTCTATGTCCTTAATATTAAAATTACAGTATTATATAGTTTATTGTGATTAAATGAAATATTGGAGTAGAATTATTAAGGTATGTGATTCTACAATTGGGTGTGCAATTTTTTACTTTTGCTTATTGCAAATGCCTAAAGAAACAACTAGTTCAGGTTCTATGCTACATACAGAATCACCAATCAAAGGCATCAGTGCAAATGGACATAACAAACAAACCCCCATTGCATGATGAAGGCATCAACTCCAAATCAAGCAAAATTAATGAAAATACCAACCAATAAAACAAACAAATTAAGCCTCGCACACATCTTGTGTGAAGTGGATAATCAGAACCATTACTACAATTGTGGGAAATCTCCCGACAACCTCCATGATATTGATGAAAGATAGACATAAAATGTTAATTCAAGATTAAAATAATGACAAAGAATTCCTTTGATTAAAGCAGCTCAGCATGGCCAAAAAAAGATGAGTAAATATTTATTGCAATTAAGCAACAGTTACTTAAAACTATAATGCAAATTTAGCACGTTTTAGTGATGATTCTGGTGTTTCTTTCCTCAATTTAATTATAATTGCTGCATTTTATGGCAATTTTTTTTCTTTTGCTATTAAATATTACACAACTTCTGCAAATTTCATTTTAAACCATTTTTTCTAGACCATAATATAAATGTCTTAGGCTTGGCATTAAAATTGCTTCAAAAACATGGAAATTTAGCCGCAAAGCAATTACCTAGTGATGAATCTCTTCTAAGTACAATAGTAGGAAAGTTGTTTGCATTACTAGCTGTAACTAATTGAATCCTAGATGATCAACCATACTGTAATTAAATACACAATTGAAACCTTAACCACATGAAATCCAAAGAAAAATGCCTTTGCATAATCTATGACAATACGATTATTTTGCTCCTTTGAAGACCAAAACCAAGGAACCAGACGACAACTTGTTCTTTAGAATCACAAAGTTGGACTAGACTGCCATAATGAACTTCGAGAAGTTTGGTGAAATGAGGATTGGGTAAGAAATAGGAGGGGACTTTTATGGTTGAGTGAAACGTGGTTTTGATTAGGCCTTTGGAAAATTTTTGAAATGTGGTTTTTTTTTTTCCACTAAATAAGTATGTGTATAGCAAAAAGGCCTCAAAGAGAAGAAATATGCTAAACTTAATGATCACAAGAGACCACAAGCTAAGCTAACCAAAACAAGGAAAGGCCAAAACCAACGCTAAAACACAAGAAAACAACTAAACAAACCAAAGAAACCCTTTCTTTGCATCTGTCAAGCATAATCAAGATAGATAATAAGAGTGGGAACTAAAACAAGCTCAAACATACAAGTGTTACTATTAACTACACACTTGTTAGACATATGAAAAATATTAACACTATACAAAAACAAGACCATCAACAACATTTTCTTGACAACCAAATGAACCTGTGATACTTTCAGGGATTATCAAGGCACTAGCTAATATGAAGAAGAAAACAATCCCAACAAGGTGATGACCATAGCAATCAAATAGTAGCAAATTTAAGACATTTTCCAGGAGAAAAATAGCTTGGACAAGGCAAGTCCACGATGGCTTTGCTTTAACAGGATAGGGACAACAAGAGAAGGAACTCTAAGAGTCTGCTTTAAAGTTTAAATGATTTCGGCTACAATGATGATTCTAGAGCACATACAATAAGCAATAGTTTTTAATAAGATTTAGCAAAGGTGTGTCCAAATAAGCAATAACAAGGTTGAGATTAATCCATGAGCAATATGAACACCCAGAATAATGCATACTATCCCACCAGAGCTTTGTAACATTTGTCTTCAAAACAAAGTCAAGGTAGAAAGGGAGAAACATCCAACCACTTACAAGAAAAACAAACCTAGTTAAGAAAATACCCTTGCACCATCTAGCTCCACACAACCAACATCATTACTTATTGGCTTTAAATATACAAGGTAAACCCTAAGCTTTATCAATCTTCTCACTCACCTTTGTTTGATTCATATTCGAGAAAAGGCCTTTTTGTCCTTACATGTGCAATATACTCTTGTGAAGATGACCTTTTTAGGAAGGAATTGACCCAAGAAACATTTATTATCTCTTTCTCTTCATATTGCATAAATAGAAGCACCAAAAGCTAACTTACTCAATTGATTCTTAGTGTTAGGACCCTTCTAATCAACCATCACCTTATTAATATAATCATTCCATGAAAGAACATTATAACATTTATTTCAAAGATTTAGAACATCTTCCCAAATATATTTACCAAAATCACATTGAAAGAAAATATTATCAAGAGATTCATCTGAGCTATTCCAAAGTACACAAGTGGATAATTAAGTAATACCATATGTAAAAAGCTTGTCCCTCATAGCAAGTCTCTTTTTTATTACCATCCAAAGAATAAGAGAGTGTCAAGAAATGTAATTCCTGTGTAAAACAAGATTGTGCCATTTAGTTTTGGGATCTTTCCTCTTTAGCTCATGTTAAGCTGATTTTATGGAGAAAACTCTCTCTTTGCTAGGAAGTCAAACACTTTTGTTTTCACCACCATTTGGCCAAAAGTCAATCAAAATTTTCATCTTCATAAGTTTTGCCAAAGACTGGCATTGGTATGTGGTGTTTACCAAAAGCTATCTCCACTCACCATTCTCAATTATGCTCTTGACTTTGGTGTTTATACTAAAACCGACACCATGGACAATACAGACACCATATTTCTCAACCAAAAGACTCATGAAGTGCCCATTCTCTTTCCAAAGGAAAGAATTTTTCACCATTATCAATCTCAAACTTTATCCTACTCTTCATAAAGTTTTTCATTTTAAGGATTTTCTTCCAACTCTAGGAACTATTCTCGGTGGCTTTAATTTCCCACAAGTTATTATTCTTTAGTCTAACGGTATGGATCCTATCAACCCAAAAAAAAAAGCTATCTTTTTTGCATAAGTTTTAAATGTGTTTGGACATGAAAGTTTTGTTTCATTCAATACTACACATTAGGTCGAGACCTCATTCTTTTTTGGGAAGGCAAACATCCTTCCAAAACACTCTAGCTTTTCTACTACTTAGACTTGTTCTTACCCAAAAGAAAGCTTTCAACTTGGCATCAATTTCCTTTAGGACTTTGAAAAGGAGGAGGAAGATTAAAGCCCAATAGATTTGGATACTAAAAAGAATGGATTTGATAAGCATTAAACAACCCACATAGGAGAGGTATTTACTCTTCCAAAAGGTGATTCCCTAGGATCTTCTCAATCAAAGGTTCATAATCCCTCTAAGAAAGCTTAAAAGAAATCATAGGCACACCCAGATAATTAAAATGAAGGGTACCTTCTTTTAATTGCAAGCAATCAATAATGGTCTCTTTTTTAACTTGAGGAACTCTTGAAAAGAAAATGGAACTCTTACTTTCATTAGGCCTTAATCTAGACCATTCTTGGAAGGTGTTCATCTCTTTCTTTATGATGGTAATAATTTCCTTTTTAGCTTTGCAAAATACCAACAAATCAATCGTAAAGCAAAGGTAGGTTATTTACATCTCATAAACATCTCCAATGGTATTTGAATCTTCCTTCTTTTGTTACTTTTCTCATTATATAAGAAAACCCCTTCATAGCAATCACAACTAGATAAAGGGAGATAGGATCACCTTGTCTTAAGCCCTTATAGCTTTTAAAGAATCCTTGGAGCATTCTATTGATATTAACTGAGAATAAAAGAGTGGTTACATATTCCTTGATCCACATAATCATTTAAGGATGACAACAAATCACTTTTAGGACCATCATGATGAAATCTCAATTAACCATATTATAGGCTTTAAGAATATCAACCTTTAAAGCACACCTCTTATGATTTCTTATTCCTTTTAGTACTTATGCATAAATTCTTGACAAAGGAGGATGTTATCTTTAATTTTCCTATCCTTCACAAAAGCCACTAAAGTTTTGTTTATGAAATTAGAAAGAAACTCTTTAATCCTATTAGCTAAGATTTTGGCAATACACTTGTAAATTGTATTACAACAAGCAATAGGTAAATAGTGCTTACAAAAGGAAGGATTGGCACCCTAAAATGGTGCAATTCAATTTTTTAAGCATTCGGCTTGAAGCGAAGAAGTCTTTAATAGCTTTAGTAACATCTTCACTAACAATGCTCCAATCCTACTTGAAAAAAAAAAGCTCTAAAACCATCCAAATCAAGGGTTTTTTTTGTTATCCATAGAAAATAAGACCTCTCTCACCTCATCATTAGTAACTTCTTCGATCATCTCAAGTGCTTGTCTTTCAGGAATTTTGAAGTCAATCGCCTTTTTAAGCTTTTCTTCATCAATGGAGAGACTTTGCCCTTGAAGTAGGTCATGAAAGAAGCTAACAAACTCATCAATAATCTTTTATTCTTTAGTTATGATATTCCCATCCTCACGGTATATATTATTAATGGCATTTTTATTTCTTCTTCCCTTCATATAATTAAAGAAGTATTTAGTGTTTTACTCTTCCTCTTTCAACCAATGCACTCTAGATTTTTTCTTCATAAAAGTCTTATCCATCCAACATATCTTTCTATATTCTTAGGCTTTCCTTTTTTCCTCTTCAATTAAGCCATTCTCCAAAGGGTCTTTTACAAGCCGACCTTGGATGACTTCAAAAGCTTTCCTAGCCATTTTATCTCTTTCTTAAATGCACCAAAACTCTTCGTGTTTAGCTCTTTTGGTTTCATTTTAACTCTTTTTAATTTAGTACAAAGTTATATATAGGGGTTCCTTTCACTTTCTTTTTCCAAGCACTCTTAAGAATGGGAAGAAAATTCCAATGGTCGACCTAATAATTGAAGAATTTAAAAAGAGATTTCTTTCTCTTTCTTTGATCACCACTAATAAAGGTGCTAGGACAATGATATAATAAAGAGTTAGATCTGAAAATTCCTATTGAATTTAGGTAGTTATCAATCGAAAACTCGTTCATAAGGATTCTATCCAACTTGCAAGCAATCATCATATCCTCATCACCTTTATTATTCAAAGTAAAAAGGGATCTCATGTATCTAACATCCTCTAAATTAGCATGCATGCAACAACAATTCAAATCATCATATTGAAAATCTTATCTAGTTGACCCCCCCTTCTTCTCATTACTTTCATTTATAGCATTAAAATCTCCTACAATAGCCTAAGGTTGATTATGAACAACCCTAGCCATAGTCACAATCCCATCCCATAATTTTCTTCTCTCCATATAGTCATTTAAGCCATAGACAAATATAATAAAGAAAACATCATTACTAGGTATAGATTTTACCTCAAAATGATGTGTTTGCACCGATCTACTCACTTCCTTAACAAAAAGTCTCTTTTAGTTCCAAGCAACCAAAATACAACCTCCTGAATGCATGTCATTATTGTTAGTAAAGTCTCAATCACCAAAAAAGTTATTCCTTACTTTCTCACAATTTTCATTTATAACTTTGGTCTCCAAAACTGTAGCCATCTCAAGTTTATTTCTAGCTATTAAAAGTCTTAGTTCTTTTTATTTTAAAGAGGAATTGAGCCCCCTTATGTTCCAAGCTCCAAGATTAATCATCAACATATATTGAGAACTGACCTTCCCTCCTTTTCTTTGCCATTTTCTTCATTTAATGCTTACACATTTTCCTATTTAAGACATGTTTCAATTTTTTCTCATTAACTTTAAGGAGTTTACAAAAGGAATAATTTGTGGAAAGACAAAATCTTCCTTATCCGAGGACTCTTCTTGACTATGCCCATCTTTGTTGCCATGTCATTGGCTTACTTCACCATGCTTCTTTTGATGGTCTTTATGATTTCCTTCCTTAATGTTAATACCTTTCTTTCCTTCATTTTGATTTATATATAGAACCCTTTCTTCATTTTTTTTCTTATTTTTAGCTTTCTCCAAGTCATAGTCTATGGTTTATTTACCTTAGAATTAGCTTCATCTTCATTTGATTCTTCAACTGCCATAACTTTTCCCCCCTTTTATTCCAAATGTGTAAATTTGCAATAGAGATGTTTTGGCCCTTTGCCTATTAATTCCTCCACACTCAATTGTCATGGCTTGTTGCCTTTCTTTTCCCCATTCTTTCTTAGGAATTCCCTCGTTCTTCCTCCCTTGTTCTTCTTTATCCATTCTATACTTAATATCCATTTGGAATTAAGCCTTTTAAGGATGTTACCCTTGTCTATGTTGCTTTTGTATTTTTCCTTAATACACTTGAAAGGTCTCCAACTATACTCAAGTCTCAACTCTATGCATTTATCATTCAGTATTCCATATCAATGAAGTCAAGAAAGTTCTTATCCACCTTTATTTCAATGCAAACTCTTGCATACTCTGACTGTAGACCATCTTCTCTGACTAAATTAAAGTAAAAAGGCTTTGCAAGACTATTGCAAGGTGGCTAAGGCCTTTACCATTCCATAATTCAAGGGGAATGTTGAATATCTTTACCCAAACCACAATAGCCTTGATATTTTCAATATTCATCACCAAGTTACGCATCCATCTTTGGATAAAGAATGGTTGCCCACCTACCATCCAAGTTCCCTTTTTAATAATCCTTATTAAGTCCTCTTCCATCTTGAATTTCCTAATGAACACTTCTTAACCATTAGAACTAATGTTTTACATGCCAAGACTAAACCACATTCTCTCAACCATCTTTTTAACCACCAGGAAAGGAACTCTACAACCAAGGAAAAAGCCTACTACACAACATTCCTATTTCTTTGGCCCAAGCTCAAGCACCTCATTTGGGGGAGTAACATAGACATGATTGGGATCTTTTTAAAGGGGGAGGAAAATAATCAAGCTTAGAGATGATTTTCCTCCATCGTTTAGCAACCATAACATCCTTGTTTGACACATCCTTCATTAGAGAGCAAGAGTTCTTAGATGAAAAAGGATTCTATTGACATGGTGAGGAAGTAGCAACACATGAATCCCCTATGAGAGAGAAGGGAGACACACAATACAAAGATTATAGAGAATAGCATAAGTAAACCATGTACAAAAGTGCCAAAATTAAAACAAAAAGAAAAGAAAAAAATTAGTCAAAAAGTATTACTAAAGACCAGTGGAGACCTCAGGGGGATAATCGACACCTTAAAGGCCACCAACCACAGCAAGGGTGAGAGGATAAGGGCTAAAAACCAAAAAAGGAAAACAAGAAGAAAAGAGAGTTAGTATTGTGATGAATCTCATAAGGGACGACAAGGTAAATAAATGTAGTTTTGATTGAGCTACTGCAATACTCCTCAGATCTTGCAAAAGTATTTGTTTATAGTGGAAGTAGATCTTAACTTAAAAAAATTTTGAGCAATGTAGAAGCTATTTATTCATTCAAATAGATTAATGAAAAAGGAAACTACACCGCCACAAAAAGCCAAATTGAAATTCAATTTGGAGTCCATATAAGTACATTTCAAAACACAGAGCTCATCCAGTTGGAGGCAAATCAAGCTTACACAACCTTGGCAATTAGTTTAGTTAGAATTTGTTTAGTTTAAATTCAAGACAAATTCAAGTTAGAAAATTCAATTTATTTTTAAAATTAAACTAAACTCGAGTTAGTGGTGTTCAATTCGGTTTAGCTTAAGTTAGGACAAAAATAAGATCGTCTATAAAATTATCATTCTGTGACAAAAATAAAAATGTTCCTAAAATAAATCCTAAGTTTTTAGTGATGAAATAAAAATTTCATCCTCTAAAATTATTATTCTTAGATGAAACTACAATTGTCTTGTCCCCTAAAGTTATCATTTTGGAACAAAAATAAAATTGTTCTCTAAAATTGTCATTCTAGAGCTAAATGAAAAATGCCCTTAATAATAAATCCAAAGATTTTGAATTTCATCCCCTAAAATTATCGCTTTGGGACAAAAAAAAATCATCCATAAAATTATCATTTTGAAACAAAACTAAAAATGTCTCTAAATATAAATCCTAAGTTTTTAGTGATGAAATTCAAATTTCATCCCAAAAAATTATCAATCTAGAATGAAACTAAAAATGTCCCTAAAAATGAACCCTAAATTTTGAGAGACGAAAGTAAAATTTTGTCGCTTGAGTTTTGGGGGCCGAAAAGTAAAATTTTGTCTCCTAAAATTATCATTTTAGGACAAAAATAAAATTGTCTCTATAATTATTGTTGGATCCTTAAGTGTTTTGATGATAATAAAAACATAAGTTAAAATTGCTAACAAGTTCAAAGAATATGTTAAGGCATTACAAATTGGACAAAATACAAAAAATGCAAGAATCAACAAAGGAACAATTAGTACCAAGCGAATACTTGATCGGTAGCCAAATCATTCATCACTCATGAAGTTGTTCATGCTTCTGGAATTCTAAAACAATTCCATTTGAATGGGAATGATCGGTACTAAAATTGTACCACTCATTTGGTACCTATTTCATGCTTGGAATAAGGAAAATGCTTGGTACAACCCTTGCTCAATGAAGTCAACTTGGTGAGAGTCAAGAACCAAGCAAACAAAATTCAACATAATTGTACCAACTACTTATATATGTGTACCAACAGTTCATAATGAAAAATATGTGTCGATATGAAGATCATTTATCCAATCGTTCCAAGTCTCGTTCATGTCTCTATGATTCTAAAGACTAAAGGCTTAGAGGCATGTCAAAGTGTACTAATTGGTACCAAGTAGCATGATTGGTGGAAGCTTTGATTAAGATTGACACTTTAGTTGAAACTGGCAATATTAGCCCTTCCAAAGAGATGTCTAGATTGTTCACACGTAGTTTTCTTAGGAAAATGTCTCTTACAAATGCCAATGGCTATAATCTCAACTTCAACAACACTAGTGCGATTTAAGCTTCATTTTTCCTATAAATTGAGCAAGATTCAAGTGAAGAACGGTTAGAAAGCCTGTAAATTTCAGGCCGATTGTTTGAGAAAGTGGATATAGGAGACTTGAAAGAGAAAACTTCAAACCACTATAAAATCTTGAACATTTCTATCTCTACTCTTTACTTTATGTTTGTTGTCATTGCTTAAGTATTTTGTTAAAATTATTAGTCATTTGAGTTTTTAAATTATCATTCTAAGACGAATTTAAAAATATTCAATAAAATAAATACTAAATTTTTTAGGATGAAAAATTACCACTCTTGGACAAAACAAAAAATGACTCTAAAATTAAATCCTTAAGTTTTGGGGACGAAAGTAAAATTTGGTCCCCTAAACTTATTATTTTGAAACAAAAATAAAATCATCCATAAAATTATCATTCTGGAATGAAATCAAAATTATCTCTAAAAATAAATTCTAAGGTTTTGGGATGAAATTAAAATTTCGTTCCCTAAAATTATCATTTTTAGATAAAAATAAAATCTTACATAAAATTATCATTATGGGACAAACCTCTCTAAATTAAATCCTAAATTTTGGTTTTGTGAGGGGGGGTTTCAAATTTCGTCCCAAAAAATTTTCATATTGGGATGAAAGTAAAATTTTTGTTCCTTAAAATTATTATTTTGGGACAAAATAAAATCGTCCCTAAAATTATTGTTCTAAGATGAAACTAAAATTGTCTTTAAAAATAAATACTAAATTTTTTTGAATAAAAATAAAATTTTTTCACCTAAAATCATCATTTTAGGATAAAAATAAAATCGTCTCTAAAATTATTATTTCAGGATGAAACTATTAAGTTCTTTAAAAATGAATCCTAACTTTTAAGAGACAAAATTAAAATTTCATCCCATAAAATAATCATTATGTGATGAAATTAAAATTTCGTCCTTAAAAGTAAAATTAAGGACAAAATTTAAATTGTCCTTAAATTGAAGATTTGTTGTTGTGAGATGTCATCTTAGTTTGTACAAATCTGTATAAATAAATTTATACAATTTGTTTATATTTATAATTTTATTCTATTATTAATAAAACCTACAAATAACACTAAGAGGTCGTTTGGTTCCAGAAATTTAAAGATTACCTTGGTAATCTATTTTTTATTATTTACATTATCTTTTTTGGTTTGTTAATAATAAAAAATTACAGGAATCTTTTATTATCAATATTGACTTGTCAGATAATATAGGTGACAATCTGATTATCACGTTCACTTTAGATATTAAAAGATTACCGAGGTAATCTTGATTTTTATTATAATTATATTATTATTTATTAATTTTTTTAGACAAAAATAAATTTATTTTTAATTAATATAATAAATAATATAAAAATATTTAAAAATAATTATATTCAAAAACATTTAAGTAAAATAATTTACTAGTATTTTTTTATTACATTTTATCAAACACAATAATTATTTATACCTATCAAATTTTATTAAACATAGTAATCATTTATATCCAATACTCTTCTAAGTAATTTATTTTCAAGATAATCTCTCTATTTTGATAATAAAATATTCTTCAAAACAAAAGCCTCCCAAACTCAATTATGTCTGACCAACTCTATTGAAGCTTCATGCTTTACTTAAGCACTGCCAGTTTCATTAAGGCCCTCCGACTGTTTTACTTTTCAATTTCACTTGCTGAAAACTCAACAAGGAAAACAAAAGTCAAAGAAAATGGCAGAGAAAGAAACTGAAACGTCTTACTAATTTGGGCACAGGTGATTTTTTTTCAAGTACAACTCTTAGAAACTAAGCGTACGTGTGACATTTTGTACTTTGATGGCTATCTACTGTGGTTTAACTATTAGTAAACTATATGAAACGATAAAACTTTTGATTATTACAATAAATTTTCTGAAATGACTATACGAATATTCTTTACTTAAGTTTTTTAAAAATTTTCTTACTAAGACTAACATTAATTAATTTTTTTGTTAATAAAACTAGATAGTTAAATAATCTAATAACAAATTATAAATGAGTTTAAAATGATAGATAAACAAATACACTTAATAAATTATGATTTAAATAAACAGTTTAGTGTTCGGTTTTTTGACCTTTGAGGGGCCCAGTAATCTTTTATGTGTATTTAAGATAAAATGGAATCAACTTTAACAAAATCTCCAAGTAACTAATATAACTTGATTAATGAACCCAATTACTCACTGATGACAAAAGGCTCTTCATGTTAAATGAAATATATTTTGATTTGAGTCTAATTTGATACGATTTTGATGTGATTTTATTCTAATTTGAGCTAATATTGCTTTGACCTGATTGTGATTTGTTATATATTATCTTTTATATTTCATAAAATTAGTATTCTATTTCAGACTTCATTGTAATATTATATATTGCAAAACATTTAATTAACAAAATATTTCCTATTTTCCTATATCCTATTTCCTATTTCATATTCAATTTGGATTGTCTATTTTGACGGGGGTGGTGAATTTGACAAAAAAAATTTTTGTTATTTTCTTAAGTCATATGACATTACACATAAATTATCTTGTATTTACAGTTCTACCCAAAATAGTGTTGTTGAGAGGAAACACCATGACACATGGAAAAAGGACATTATATTGAAGTTGTTCGACAGTCCACCATTTTGCATCTTTCTTAATATCGCTACATGGTAAATATACTATGACCTTTTAGGCTTACCTCACATGTTTCATGTGCTTATTCCTTGCTAGGATGTTTATGAACGAGTAAGCTTTTTCGGTGCACAAGTCTAACTATGTGTATTAGGGAAAAGTTATGAAATTGTAAAATCAGGTCTCTTTATATATAGACCATGAACAGTCATTCACGATAATGCATGGTCGTGCTATCGTTGTTTATCATATTCTATATAATCCATGATTATCCAAATTTTAGGGCTTATATGATCGATGGATAAACATCAATCTAGGATAATGCATGTATGTGCATTGAACAAGCACAACCATGCATGTGCTATATATTTCCACTTTGACTTAAACCTTATCCAAAATTTAAACATTCACTGCATCCAAATATCTAAAGAATATTACATTTTGGTCCACTAAATATAATGATTCATAATGAAATGATCAAAATTAGTGTCTAACTTAATGGATTCTCAATCCTTAATGGATTATTAAGGCTAAATCCATTAAGGTAGACACTAGACTCTAAATTAAAAAATTCAAATATTCACAATTTTTCTTGCATCCAAATATCTGAAGATTATTATATTTTTGTAATACCCTTCTTCAGAAACATGTCCTAACATAGAATATGACCTAAAAAGACGTGTTCGACTTGACTTCTTTATTTAAAACAGTGAAAAATAACATGATAATAATACCTTAAATCTAAAATGCATGAAAAAAGTATTGAATGAATAAATACTTTAAATTCAATAAAATTATCCATTATTACAACCCAACTGTCTGAAAATAACTTAAAGTCTCTATAGTGCATAATTTAGAAATCAATGTATGAAAAACATAAAAATTGTGAAATGACAATCTTGCCCTCGCCCTCATGCAACATCTCGGCTAGCCTGATGGCTCCCCTGTATGCAACGCTACTCGTTTCTACTTGCAAAACGATAAAAAAGAAATGTGTGGGTGAAAATACTTAGTACATTGGTGATACCTCGATACTTTGCATAAAGCATCCATTGTTAAATATTCTTATGGCTAAAACAAATGTTTTCAACTCACTACCTTGTCCATCCATCTATTCTCGACATCCTTGTGCCCTGTATACATGGGCCATCTCATATAGTCTGCTAAGGCCTAAGCTAATCTTGACATCTTTGATACCTTAATGAAAATACATGACACCTTCATGTCTTATGCACATGCCCTATGGTTTATTGGGCTAACTAATTATGATACTCTGCATAACATATAAAGCTAGTAAACTTGGAATTCCATTAGTGAATCTCGTTATGGTCACATCTCGGCACCTTCATGCCCTAACATAGGCCATCCATAAAGGTTGATTAGGACTAAGCTAAAATTGGTATATCTGATGTCTCAGTGAAAGCATAAGACACCTTGTGTATCACTAACTATCATGCCTTGCACACATGCCATACAACCTATTAGGCTAACTAACTAAAATGCCCTAATAATACATCAATATGATGAACTTGGCATTCCATTTATGAATTTGGGTGTGGCCATAACTTGACACTCTCATGCCCTGACATAGGTTACTCTCAAGGATACTTAGGGCCTAAGTTCAACTCGACATATCTGATACCATAGTAAAAGCATAAGATACATTGCATGTCATTCACTGTTATGCCTTGTGCACATGTCATACGACTTATTGGGCTATCTAACTAGGGTTCATATGAGGAAATCTCTGGTAGCAACTTATTCCCTTACCACATAAGCTGATCAGAATTGTTGATTAACCATCTGGAGATAACCCTTACCTTGGATACATTTGTGGTGCATCTCACTAATCATGTGAAGAATAACTAAAAGTCATATCCTTACCATGCATAACTTAACTAAATTAGGTCGCTATGTATATTGGCATCGAGTGCATGATGCATCTCATGGGCATCTGACCTTAATACTTTTATGAATTATCATCACTTACACATATGGCTGGTGACTATCTAGTTTTGTGCCATTGTCTTTAGATTTTCTAATTTTTGACCCAAATTTGACTTGATTCAAGTTCTTTCCATCAACACATAGTCAAGCACTTGTTTAATGTGTCTCTTGATTTACTTTATCTTTTAGTTGCTTTTTATTCTCTTTTCTTAACTTTCTCTTTTTTATGCACATAGCTTAAGGGTATTATTATCTTTTTACCTTTACTAAAAAACACATAGTCTTGTGCTTTCCACCTATGCAAATGTAACTCCTAGCAAATATACATGGGCATGTGGCACTTAACACATGGTTGTGTATAAAGCAAGTACACATGAAGAGGTATTCTTAACGCACTATCGTGCACAACTCCTCACATGCACTACGCCACGTGTTTTCTAAAACATGTCATTCACTTTTGGAAAGTCATGCATAGATGTGCATCCCATACCATATGATCATGCATATCTCCCTTTAAAGAAATCGTGTGGAAAATTTGAAAACTACTTTCTCTAAAGCAATACACATACATGTATAAAGCCATACACGGTTATGTATTATGATTTGAAAATTGCACCTAAGGGTTTCTTCATTGTTTTGATTGGCTTTTCATGGCAAACATGGATCATAACAAGCATCAAACTTCTTAGATCATGTTTAACCATCAACCCACTTGCATAAATGTATGTATATTTATCAAATGGATAAAACTTCCAAAGATCTAAAAGTCATGTTAACAATCCATCACAAGGATTATTCAAGGCATTCACCTAATCATCTCAATGTTAAGCACAACAATAAAAACATATTTTCATGTATTTTATAAATAGCTAAACATCAAAGATTAATTGAGTAGCCCCACACATGAATGTTTATGCCCATATACATATATATCTAATAATATATGAGAAATTCACTACTACAATGGCATCAGTGTTAATCACCAAATATAACTCATCAATTACATGATTTTGCCTCTTTAAAACATCTATTAATCTTTAATCATCAACCCTAACTCATGATACAACATGCATCTCATTAAAACAGCCCAAAAGTCGCCCTACTTACCTTTTATCCTAAGCTTGCAATTTCTTGGCTTTGCTACAAGGATTCTAATGACTAAGGTCTTTTTCTCTCTTTTTCCTTTGGTTGGGTAGTTGCTAGGGTAAAACTTTTCGTAAAATGATCAAACTTTGAGTTAAATAAAAACCTACCTAGACACGACACACAAGCATATACCCCTCCAAACGTAATTCTAAATAGAAGAAAAAGATTAAAATGCCCTTAAGCTTACTTATAGGTGTTACATTTTTCCCCTCTTTAAATGAATTTTTTCTTTAAAATTCAACTAAAGGGTTATGGGAACCTTTTTCTCATGTCTTCCTCATCCTCCCATATGGCTTCCTTGACCAAATGGTTCTTCAAATATCTCATACGGTCCTACCGACCTCAGTGTTAACTTACTTTTTCTGTCAAAATTTATAATATGCTTACGAGAATTACTCTTACAAAAACTTTATCACTCATTCTATACTCAAGATCTTAATTTTTTTTGTCAACATACTCTTTTGACAGTCTTTAATTTGCTTATCCCATCTCTGATTTTTCTAACATCCTTTATCAGCCTTTATGTCAACTCTAGCCCTTACACCTATGACAAGACATCTCTCTCACCTATTTCATCCACATGTTAAGGTGATTAACACTTTCTACCTTTAAGTGCCTCATATAGAGCCATCAATGTGGTTGCCTAGTGGCTATTATTAAATGTGAACTCCTTTAATGACAACTCATATATCTAACATTCTCTTCTATCTAGGCACCAAACCCTTAATATAAATTCAATCACCTAGTTGACTCTCTCAGTCTGACTATTTATCTGGGGATAATAAGTTATACTGAAAGCTAACCTTGTACCTAAAGACCTTTGCATACTCTTCCAAAATATCAAGACAAACTTGGTATCTCAATCAAGTACTACCATCCTAAGTACCCAATAAATCCTAACTATCTCTTTAGCATACATCGGACCAAGCTTTTCTATACTCATGGTATCTTTAACTATAATAAAGTGCACCAACTTGGTCAATCGATCCACTATAACCCATAACACATTATGGTAACCTCTGACCCTCAATAATCTAACCATGAAGTCCATTGAGATGTGTTCTTATTTCTACTCTAGATTACGAAAAGGTTGCAGTAGTCTTAATGGTCTTTGATGTTTAGCTTTAACTTGCTAACACACTAAGCACTTGGCCATAAAATCTATTATATCTTTCTTCATACCTAACCACTAGAAAGATATCCTCGGATCTTGATACATCTCTATACTCCCAGGTTAGGATGTGTAAAAGGAAATATACACTTCTGCTAAGATCTTATCTCTCAAACTTTGCTCTCAGAGAACATATATTCTCTTTTAGAACCTTAAGATGTTTTTTACCATATTGAACTCGGTCTCAGTATTCTCAACTATTTTTCATCTAATCTATAGGTATCTCTCATCTAAAGCTTGTGTTACATAGATCTTATCAAAAATAGTCAATTGAATCTAAAGACTTGTTAACTACCCTGTGATTACCTCAATCTACTTTTTTACCAACTTTTGTTGTAACTCACAGTGAGCAGTAATCTAAGATAAACACACTTTTCTACTTAGGGCATTTGCAACTATATTGGCTTTACCTAGGTGGTTCTTAATCTTGTAATCATAGTCTTTTAACAATTCTAACTACCGTCTCTATCTCATATTCAGTTCCTTTTGAGTGAAAAATTATTTGAGGCTCTTGTGATTCATGTAGTTGTTACTCTTTATCCCATATAGGTATTGTTACTATATCTTAAGTGTAAATACCATAGCTACTAGCTGAACATCACGAGTGGGGTATCTGGTCTCATACTCCTTTTAACTACCTGGAGGCATATATTATAACTTCACTTGTCTGGTTATCTTAGGCTTTTGCTTCTCTAACATAGCTTTTATTTCACTTGGGTTTACTGAGATCCCATTTATTGAGACCATATGTCCAAGAAAAGTCACTCTATCTAGCTAAAACTCACACTTGGAAGACTTGGCATATAATTGCCTTTCTTTTGACCTTTATAACACAAACCTCATATGTTATGCATACTACTCTCAAGTTTTAGAATACACTATGATGTCATTGATGAAACTTACAATGGACTTGTTTAGGCAATCTCGAGACATCTTATTTAACGGCTCTTACAACTGTTGCCTTAACTCTCATGGTTCTATTGTTGTCATTTTATATAGTGCATTTGAGATTGGCATTGTCTCAAGAGCTAACTCTATGTTAAACTTCATTTCTCTTTACGGTGCTAATTAAAAGACTATTAGAAGAGACATTTGGAAATTCTTGCACCATTAGAGTAATCTTTACACTTGGAACTATCTCATATATCTTATCTACTATATATGCCAAAATCCTATACAACCCTTAAAAGCCTACTTGAAGTCAATCTAAGTCATGTCTTCTATTTGGCAACTCTCACTTAGCATTATTTACTATATCTTAGCATATTCTTTTATAAGGGGGCTGATATACTAAATCTTTTCTTGGTTGATTATTTCAAATAGCTTTATGACACCCTCGATTGCCTTCAACCATTCATCTACTAGTACTACCCATTAAAACTAGGTTGCCTTTAAACTCAAAAGGCTTATGTCTAGCTACTATACTATAGATGGGGTAAAGCTAACCTCGACTACAACCCACTATTGCAACTGGGAATTTTTGTGCCTTTATGCCTACTCTATCTTGTTAGGGTAACAAATCTCAGCCACTAGGCCTACTCTGTCACTAATAAGGCCTAAACTAGATGTTTAACACTCTACAATGCTTTTTTATTCTTTCTAGGAGCCTCTTGTAAAATTCACATGAGTAGTGTTTTATCCACTGATAATGCTACTGATGCACTTGAGGTCTGTCCCTAAGTTTCTACTTAACTTCTCTATTGATTAAGGACCTCTAAAAATCATTGGTCGACCTTCTAGATCTCTTTATCCTGAACTAAAATCATAACTCTAGCTAATGCACTACTTAACTTAATGCAAGTACAAAATACTTACAACAATAGTGTGTGGGAGTGGTCAGCATTGCATAAGAGGCTACTTTCTAACTTGCTTACTTATGCACTTGTCAAATACTCTAGAACTTAACAATTTTTTAGGTTCTAAAATCATGTTTTAATACCATAAGTGTAATACCCTTCTCCAAAAACATACCCCTACATAAAATATGACCTAAAGAGATATGTTCAACTTGACTTCTTTATTTAAAACAGTGGAAAACAACATGATAATAATACTTAAATCTGAAATACATGCAAAAAGGTGCAGACTGAATAAATACTTTAAATGTAATAAAATTTTTCATTATTACAACCTAAATGTTTAAAAATAACTGAAAGTCTCTACAGTGCATAATTTAGAAACCAATATATGAATAGCATAAAAATTCTAAATTAACGGTCTTGCCTCTTGTCCTTATACAATAGCTCAATTAGATTAATGGCTCTCTCACATGCACTGCTACTTGTTTTACCTGCAAAACTGCAAAAGGAATGTGTGAATGAAAACACTCAATAAACTGGTAATAACCCGATACTCTACACAAAGCATAAAACTAAAATCTTAGCGTTCCATCATTAAATATCCTTGTGCTTAAAAGAAACATCTCTAATGCCCTAATGAAAATACATGACACTTTGGATGTCTACCCAACATCATGCCCTGCGCACGTACCCTATAGTTTATTAGGCTAACTAAATATGATACCCCGTATAACATATAAAGTTGGTAAACTTGGCATTCCATTCATGAATCTCATTCTGGTTACATCTCAACACCTTTGTGCCTAACATAGGTCATCCACAAAGCTTGATTAGGTCTAAGCTAAAGTTGGCATATTTGATGCCCTAGTAAAAACATAATTACCTTATATGTCAATAATTATCATGTCTTTCCATATACCATGTAGCCTATCTGGCTAACTAACTAAGATGCTCGAATAGCATATCAATCTGATAAACCTGGCATTCCACTAATGAATTTGGGTGCCATCACAACTCGACACTTTCGTGCCTTAACATAGGCCTAAGCTGAACTCAATATATCTGATCTTGTAGTGAAAGCGTAAGACACCTTGTATGTCACTAACTGTTGTGTCTTGTGCATATGTCATATAGCCTATTAGGCTAGCTAACTAGGATACCCTGATCATATAGAGAAATTTCTAGTAGCAACTCATTTCTTTACCACATAAGCTAATCAAAATTGTTGATTAACCATCCGAAGATAACCCCTACCTTAAGTACATATATGGTACATCCCGTTGATCACATAAGGAATAACTAAAAGTCATATCCTTACCATGCACACAGTAACTAAACTAGGTGGCTATACACCTTGGCACCGAGTACACGATGCATTTCATGGGTATTTGGCCCTAATGTTTTCATGAATTATCGTTATTTACACACATAACTAGTGACTACCTAGTTGTGTATCACTATCTTTAGATTTTTTAATTTTTAACCTAATTCAACTTTATTCGAGTTCTTGTCGTTATCTATGTTGTCAAGCACTTGATCTATGTCTCTCTTGATTTACTTTATCCTCTGGTTACTCTTTATTCTTTTTTCTTAACTTTCCCCTTTCTATGCACATAACCTAAGGGTATTATTGTCTTTTTTCCTTTACTAAAGAGCACACGGTTATGTGTTTTCCTTCATGCTTATGTGTGTCCTAGCAAATATACATAGACATGTGGCATTCAACACACGGTCGTAAGGTATTCTTAACATACTCTCATGCACAACTCCTCAAGTGCACTATGCCACGTGTCTTCTAATACATGTCATTTGCTTTTGCAAAGCCATACATAGGTGTGCATCCCATACTGCATGACATGCATGTCTCCCCTTGGAACAAGTGTGTGAGAAATTTGAAAACCTATTTTCTCTAAAGCGATACATGATCATGTATTACAATCTAAAAATCACACCTAAAGTGTTTCTACACTGTTCCAATTGGGTTTTCATGGCAAACATGGATCACAACAAGCATCTAACTTCCTAGATGATGTTTAACCATCAATCCACTTGCATAAATCTATGTACATTCATCAAATGGATAAAACTTCCAAAGATCTAAGAGTCATGTTAACATTACATCACAAGGATTATTTAAAGCATTCACCTAATCATCTCAATGTTAAACATAGTAGGAAAAACATATTTTCATGTATTTTACAAACAACCAAACATCCAAGATTAATTGAGCAGCCCTACACATGAATGTCTATGCTTACATACAAATATATCTAATAATATATAGGAAATTCGCTACTACAATGGCATCAATGCTAATAACAAAATATATCTCATAAATCACACGATTTTGCCTCTTTAAGACATCTATTAATCCCCAATCTTTAACCCTAACTCATGGTACAACATGCATCTTAATGAAACGGCCCAAGAAGTTGCCTTACTTACCTTTCATCCAAAGCTTGCAAGTTTTTAGTGTTGCTATAGGGATTCCAATGACTGTGGGCTCTTCTCCAGTGACTGGGGTCTTTTTCTCTATTTTCCCTCTTTCTCCCTTAATTGAGTTGCTGCTAGGGTAAATTTTTTGCAAAGCGATCAAACTTTGCACTTAAATAAAAACCTGCTCAAGCACAACACACAGGCATGTGGCCTTTTTAATTTTCAACTTTCACACACTCACATGAAATGACTTCCTTTTCCTATTCTAAATACAAACAAATGTCACTCTTGCCATGCATGATCATTCCCATTATATATCCATTTAAATGACACTCCAAACATAATTCTGAATATAAAAAAAGACTAAAATGCCCTTAGGCTTTCTTGTGGGTGTTACAATTTTGGTCTACTAAATATAATGATTCATATTTAGATTAAATGGATTTAGTCTAGTGTCTGCCTTAATGGATTTGAAGATTATTATGTGAGGTTTAGATTTAGTGTCTACCTTAATGGATTCTCAATGTGCATGGATTGGCATTTGTAATATTGATTAAACAATATACTAGACTAACCAACAACTGGTCACATATTCAAGTGGTTATTGACATCTATTAGTATGTCTATCAAAGATATTAGTTTCTGTGCTCAAAAGTGATGAATCATTTGTTAATCTATCATAGTCTTCACACATGCCTTGATATAACCAATCACAACATTTTTGGCAATATTCTCTCAAGCACTACGTTGGATTGCTGTCAAATCATATCAATCATTATACAATATGGTCCAGTGATCTAAAGTCGAAGAATCATATATATCATTATTTGATATAAGGATGTATTCCATAGGCATTAGAGCAACCATCCATGTGAAATTCTCTAGGTGGTTTAGTCCAATAGACACGTTTACACAACATGTACCCATATATTGCAACAAGTTGTCTGCAAACAATTTTGATACGTGAGATTTGTTATCACCTTTCATTGAGACCATTAACACTACAATAGTTCAAGATAATATCAAGACTAAGAATGTTTCTAAAATGACCACTTTATGTAAACACAAAATCCTCGCGATCAATTGATAAACATTAATCCTTTTGATACGGTTTTACCATTCTAAGGATATTTATTTTTTTTAAATATTATAGATAAACAATGTTATAAAATGTTTATGGATATGACTTATTCATAGATCGTTATTGTTAAGAGGATTAGTTTTAGAGCACTAACTCTAACATCAAAAATATGGATAAGTTTCCTATTATCATGATTCTATCTTCCTAAAATTCAATAACAACCAACAAAGTACATTTACTCTACCTTATATTTTGGAAATTACTACTACGCTATTACTCATAATTATTGTATTTATTTAAAGGAAATTCCCTCAATATAAAGAGGAATGATGAGAGATACAAAAGAGAAGGAAGGCAAGCTAAGCTCTTATTATCCTTTTTGTAAGCTATTTTAGTTATATCAATACATACACCCGGGATATAGGCCCATATAGTTTTCTGACCGAGCTACATAGAAAACCATCAGTGTTATCACTCTTTATGTTAACTTTTCATATTGTGACACTCAAATCTCATTAGTTTGAAGCACTTCTCGTTAGTATAATTTTCAACATCAACATGAATATTTCGAGTAACCAATCAACTTGCATGCTCACCAAAACTGTTGCTCTTACCGGAACTACTCAGAATCAAGTTGATTGATAAAAGTGTGTTATTAACAGAAACAAAAATTATATTTATTTTCTTAGAGTTTTTTAAATAAGTATCATCCAAATGATAATTAACCTACTATATATGTCTACAAGTTGATTTCATTAAATTAGGTGATTAAACTAGGTAACTAACCAATTAAGTTGTGAAAACGAAACAAGATAAGTACCTACAAATCAAGCAAACTTTAAAGCCACTCAAAATTCAATTAATCCAAAATATAGCCGTCGATTTTCCCGAATGGACCATATCTCTTTATCATAAATATTTCAACTCTCGTGTGCAATTTATGACCAGTAGATTTCTTTAGAACTTGCAATTATAATTTTTGCGGTAGTCCCTACAGGAGAAGGTTCGAGGCGTGGTGGGTTTAAGAGCTTTAATAAGCTGTTCGATTGCTTGTTTCAGTCCGTCACAGAGACTTGAGAATAATAAACTCATCCATCGACGTGGGACTGAGAGCAAGTTATGGATAAGCAGAAAACTGAGGCCTTTCTGAGGCTTTGTTCAATTTTAATCTTTGTGTTGGCGGGATGCTTAGTTCGATTCGATACTCAAACCAAGTTCATAATCTTTTCTAAGAGAAAAATTACGTTCAAGGATTTGAATGCTCTCCAGTAAGCTCTCTCTCTCTCTCTCTCTAGCTCTTTAATTAATCTTTTTATGAATTTTAATTTCTCGTTAATTACCATAAATTACAATGGTTTAATTTTTTGTATAATGTGATATTAGAGCTTTGGTTTATGCTGCTTTCGGGGCTGCGGGATATAATCTTCTTCAATTGAGTAGATGCACTTTCTTTATAATTTGCTTTCATGGAAATTTGTCAAAGAGTTCTTACAGATATCTTGCTTGGATTTGTTACTTGTTGGACCAGGTATTTCCCTTGACATATATGTTGTATGATTTTTTTTTAAATTTGCAAATTAAATTGGTCAAACATGATTTTCTTCTAATTCTGTATTTTGCAGTATAAATAATTTCCTATTATTTTCTGGGAATATATTCACAGAAGTCCGATTTGGGTCGTTTTTTCTCACATATCAAAAATTATAATAAAAAATATTTTTCCCTGATTACAAAAACTTATTATTTTAATTTCGTTGGATTAAATTGTATTTTTTATAAGACAAAATAAAAATTTTTTTTTTTCAATTTTTTATCAAATTTTTTGCATTAGATAGGGATAAAATTAACAGTGATCATCTTTTGAATAAAATGTTCACTTTATTATAACATTAGGGTTTGCAAATCACTTGTTGAATAAACCTCTAAATTTAATTGCACTTGCATCAAACTTTAAGAGTGTTTATGTTTTAAAGCCGATAAAACACATACAAAATTTTAGGTTCAGATATTCGATCGTATTTTGTTAAAAAATTTAAACCCCTAGTTGATTGAGCATTGGCTAATGCAAAAGACAATTACTTTGTAACATTGAACACAACAATAGTCTAAATAATTTTTTTAATATTAGCCGACGATAATAATAATTAATTAACAACGAGGTTCCTATTTTAGACGTTATTAAGTAAGATGATTAATAATTAAGTTATGGGTTTTGTATATAATTGCTTTCTAGCTAGTATATTTTCTTCCTCAATTGGTGAAATAGTAGAAGGATTGAAATGATGCATGAAGTAGTGAAAAAATAAATGAAAAGGAAATTGGTTCATGTATAGTTGGTGAAGAATTAAGAGCCTCCCCAAGTATACATTCATTATTGTACCTTCTGGTAGGTATGGGGGCTGATTTTATGGAGAATTAAGAGCCTCCAACTTGAAGCATTCATTTTGAAACAAACTAATCACCGTACGTAGACGAGTACGACTACATGCAGGCATTTCATATAATTGATGTCTTGATCTCTACAATGAAACTTTGATTATTGAATAAGTGTAAAGTAAAATATTTTACCTAGCATTAATATGTATTTTAATGTCAAAATGTGTTAAAAAGCTGATGTTGATGTGCTTAATATATAAATGAAACAGTTAGTGGTTTACCTTACATTTGCGACCAACTCAACAGCAATTGAGCAATCAATGCTAGTAGTAACAGGGATGAAGGAATATCAGTGGGCAAAATGGTGCTACAAATACACAAGATTCTGCTTCCAGATCGGGGGAGCCATTTTCTGTTCCTATGTTGCTTGTTGTCTTATGGCTTTTACAACCTTCCTCTCTGCCTTCAATTTGTTTCGGCTCTATTCCCCCAACAAGTTCCTCTGCTTAAAAAACGCATGAGGCTCTTTTTATTTGTATTTGAATATTGTATGAGTTAAGAGTCTCATTAATAAGACATCTAATGTCACAGTCCTTAGTTGGAGCTTGATGGGTCTATTTCTACTCATTTAATTCTGTGACCAATTTGTTCAACACTGATGTTAAACTGGGGAAGAGCTTGGCAAATGGAGGCCCGCCCAAGCCCTTTGGAGACACATCGTGGCCTGGACCAGGCCCTATGTCGGGGATAGTGGACCAGGCCCAGGCCGAAACCCTTGTGTCCATATTTTTTTATATTAATTTTTTTATTAATTTACAATTATAAATTTTATTATACTTCTTACGCTTATTTTAATTTTATTAATATTATAACACATCTAAAATACTTACTTTTTAAATTTTAAAATGCAAAAAACCCATTGTGTCTTTTCTCTATCTCACCGCCGCTTTTCTCTCCATCAAAATCAAAAGCAAAAGCAAATAATTTAAAAAAACAAAGAGAAAGTGAGCGTGGCTTTGAAAAACAAAGTTACATGCATTTGCGAAAAAGATAACCCTTGTGGGATAAGGACTGAAAAAAAAGAAGAGCACTTGAAAGTATGATTTGTGGTCCTTGCTGAACCACCTTTGGTTTTACAGGCATTCTTCTTTTTATGGGTCCTTCATTGACACGGTAGGAGACCAGGCTAGGCCCCCATTTTTAGCATAGCTCCCAAAGGCACGATTCACTGTTATAGCGGACAGTACAAAAAATTAAAATATAAAAAATTATAAATTTTTGATTTATCAATAACTAAATTTAAAAAATTATGTTTTCTAATAAAAAAAAACATCGAAAGAAAATTATAGTGTAATGAGAAATAAAACCTAGACCTATTTATAAAAAAAAAGTTAAGTTTTTAAAATCACCCTCATTTATATGGAATAACCAAAACTTTAGATTTAATTAAAACGTGATTCTTGAATCTTTATTTATAATGGGTGAAAAAATTTATTAGAGAGTATTTTTCCAATATAAGACAATTTTTGTAAGAGTATAAAGTGCAAAAGTGTCTCACATTGAAAAGATACACCTCAACAACTTCCTTAACTTATTATATATAAAGGGTAAGTATTAAGTTTAAATCAAATTTTAATTTTAATTGTGCATATAAGTGAGATTGATTATAAGAACTCAATTCACTAATTATAAATAAGGGTATTTTCTTTCTAATTACGATTCAATTTCCTAACATGTTTCCTTTTATTAGAAAACATAATTTTAAAAAATTATTTTATTAATAATATTAATAGATCGACCTATTAAAAACTCACGAATTGACCTGTTAAAGACACATTATAATGCAGATCATGTCACAGGCCTTAGATTTTTTTTTACTAGTCCCATGTGGCCCATAGGTACAATGGATTGTGTTGAAACTACTCTAACACGAGTCATTGTCATCTCTAGTCCTTAATCCGAAAAAAGTTATTTTATTAGTTTGTTTTAGCCACCATATAGGATCATAATAATAATAATAATACTTCTCTACGAGGGATTAATGACTCTGAACAATTGTTGAGTTAATTTAGGTTTGATAGAAGTACAATTGAAGAGTTTAATCACGTTTGCAAGAGTGTGGTTTGAGAAATTGACTCAATAAAATCAATCTTCATTTTCATATTCAAATTTCATTCTTAAAACCACTAAAATAGATTTCATTTACCGTCATTTAAAATCATTCAAAAATTTCAATATTTTTTTTGCAACCAATTAGAGAATGAAGCGAGCTTAAGACCTGAGAATGGATGGACTCAGGCTGAATTTAACAATTGGCATCTTAAAAGTTAAATCATTCAAATTAGTTGACAAGGAAAAGGAGGCCAAGGAAGGAGAAGTTAAAGTGAAGTTTTTGACGTGGTTGTCGCTGCTGTTGAGACATGAAGAGAAGAGGCTCGAGCAATGGAGGAATAAGATGATAGGGTGGAGGATGTGAACTTGTTTAATAAATTGTTAAGATTCATTAATTTAATATTATTATGACGATATTTTAGTCTTTTTTTCCTTTCTTTGTCTTAAAAAATATTGAGATTTTCTAATAGAATTTTACATCATGTAAAATTTTGTCGTTTTGCAATTTTAACTATAGTAAGTTATTGTTTTAGGCCAAATAAGTTTTTTGCACCCAAGGTATAGTGGAATTGCCAGCACATACCCATCAATTTTCAAAATCCAAACACTCGCCCATCATCCAACTTCTATTAGAAATTTTTGTTATAGTTAAGGATAAAACTATCATTTTACTAGTAATATTAAAAAAAAATTATAATTTTATCTTATTTTTTCTTAAATTTTGTAAACTAGCAATTTCATTTTATTTTTAAAATTTTTCTTGTTTTAAAAAGTAGTTCCCCCTTTCCCAAATCCCTAGGTTTCTTCCTTCCTTCCTAGTGATGGTGGTAGCTAAGATGAGATGACGACAAGAGTTTTTTCATCTCCACCGACGAAGAAGTCTCTTTGTCAATGGAGACGAATCATTGACAAAGAGACGTCTCTTCGTCAATGAAGATGAAGAGATATTTGTCGCAATCTCACCTCAATTGCCATCATCGTCGAAGAGGGAGGGAAGAAACCTAGAGATTTTTTTTTGAGGGGGGGCCGAAGCTACTTTTCAAAATTAGAAAAGTTTTAAAAATATGGTGAAATTATCAGTTTTCAAAACATAAAAGAAAAATAGAGTAAAATTATAATTTTTTTAATATTACTGCTAAAATAACGGTTTTACTCTGAACTCTAATAAAAAATGGCTCCATTTTTATCTACATCTTCTTTAAATGTTTTCAACAAGAGTATTGTTATTCGATTCTGGTAAGTCCCATTATTAATTGTTTAAAATTTTAAAATATATATATTGTATATACAAAATTAATAATGTATAAATACCTCTTCACAAGTTTCTCTAGATTTGAAACTTTTTAAATATGGTGGACTGATCAAAGAAAAAAAGCCAGAAAGTTTATTCCCGTCCAAGGTTTAGTCTAATGACCATTCTCACCCATTAATTTTGAAGAATTTAAATACTCATTTACAATCCAATTCTATTAATATATTCAGTTAGTTTAAAGGTAAATGACTAATTTACTCCCTTTTTTTATTTATTACTACAGTTAATTTTATTCTCCTTAAACTTCTCAACTCAAAATTAATTTTTTTATAAAATAAAAAAGTTAATATTATAATTATTTAATATTAGATAGAAGAAAAATTTGTTCTGTGCCAACAATACAATCATTTAAGGGAGTTACCGTGTGGTAATTGGGAGGGTGTTTAAAATAAATGAAGAGATAATCTTGAAATTAAGCATTTAAACTTGATAGGAATTAATATGTAAATTAATTTAATCATTGGATGGGAATAAACCTAGGTTTTCACATTATTTATATTTTTTTTATCTTGTAGCCTTTTGTTGAATTCTGTATACATGCGCTCAGGAATAAAGACAAGGCCAAAAGACTTACTCCCACCCAAGATATAGTGAAATCTTAACTCTCATCCTCTAACTTTTAAAAATCTAAATACCAACCCACAACCAAATTTTCACTAAAAATTTCAGTTAAGGTTAAGGGTGAAACTGTTATTTAGCAAAAAATTAAAGTTTCATCACATTTTACTCCCCCATATTTAAAAACTTATATTTTTCCCCCAACCCAATGTTTGAAATGTGACAAAAAAAACTCTCCTAAGGTTTGTTCCTTTTTCTTCGACGTCGATTTCTCCTTCTTCGGTTGTCGACCATCCTTCTTTCCCTTTTTATCTCTCTTTTGATCTCTCCCTTGCCTCTCCGACCGTCTTTGTTTGAGATTGATCTTCATCAAGACGAAGACATATTGTCTTCATCTCTTAGATGAAGATCGATCGCCTTCATTTGAGACGAAAATGATTTCGTTTTCGTCTCCAATCGAAGACAGTCAAAGAGGCATAGGAGAGAGACCGAAGGAGAGATAAAGGGGGAAAGGAGGACGACCGATGGCTAGGGAAGGAGAAATGGTGTCGAAGTAAGAGGAACAAACCTTAGGGGGGTTTTTGTCATCTTTCAAACCTTGGGTTAGGGGAAAATGTAAGTTTTTAAATATGAGAGAGGAAAATGTGATGAAACTTTAATTTTTTGCTAAATGACAGTTTACCCCTAACCTTAACTAAAATTTTTAACAAAAATTTGATTATAAATAAGTGTTTGGATTTTTAAAAGTTAAAAGATAGGAGTTTGAAATTTCACTATACCTTGGGTGCAAATAAGTCCTTTAGCCTAAAGACAAACACCTTCTATGCATAAGTTTAAGCAACACAACAAAACACTCTCCATGATCCAAGAATCTCCCAATCACAAACAACCCCAACAACAACACTTCAATATAATCTAAACACAAACATATTTTCCCTCTATTATATCTCATTTCGACCAGTGTCTTTCTGAATCGTGCTTTTTAGATGAATCTACTAAAAGAGAACTCAAAAAAGATTATTGCTAGGGAAGATGATTAATATCCAAAAGGATGCAACCTTGCATCATATATATACCCAGTTGTTCAACTAAAAATTCTTTTACCTAAGGTTAGCCCAAAACAAAGATATGGATAAAGATATATAGATATTTCAATATTTTAACCAATTGTGGCTTAAGATTATTGAAGATATATAAGAAAAAATACAAATGCTTCTGGTTTGACTATAATCACCAGAACCTCTAGCTTGAAGTCTCCTCTACCCAACTAAAGATGTTTTCTTGCAAGCTTGTGAAGAAAACAATCCCACCAACATTTGAGTGGGAATAAGTATTTTGATATATTAAACATGAATCTAAGTGTAACACCCTCTTTAGTTATATACCTCTATCTAAATTATATACCCAAAGTGATGCATTCCTCTAAACTTAAAAGAAAAAAAAAAAACACATGTGCAACAACGATTAAATAAATACATGAAATAATAAATGCATTGCAATCTTTATAAATAATCACAACCCCCAAGAGTGAAGTTTATTACTTAACAAATCCAAGTGTGCATGATGAAATCTAATACATAAATGTGCATAAACAAATTCCATTACACAAATGAAATCCATAGCAAAATGATAAAAATGCCCTTGTCCATCATCAAATGTCCTGGGCTGAACCACTGCTCCTACTACCACCCTATTGTTCCATGAATCTACTTACAAAATCACAAAGGAACACGATAAATGAAATACACTCAGTGAATAGGTAAGCATATAATATTGTACAATAAACCTATCCCAAATGTCCCACAATTATCAGTAATATAGTATTTCAAATGTTTTTCTAACATCCTAGATGCTCATCCAACTATCTCGACACTTTGTGCTAATTTCCATTATTAGTGTCATTCTCGATTACTGATTCCCAAGATGCAAAATAACATCCTCGATGTTTGGTGAAAGCACATGACATCATTGATGTCAACTATACAATGTACTTTATACACATGTTGACTAGGCTTAGGGCTAAGGTTACATAGACGATCACACAAATTAACCTTGTTGCTTTTACTACCACACTATATACAGCTCAATGGCTACATCACACTGTACACAACTCGATGAGACATCATGCTGCACACAACGTAGTGAGAAGTCACATTGCACTTAGTTTAGTGATAAATCCACATTGCACTAAGTTTGGTGGTATGCACACCGCACACAACCTAGTGGTAAGAATCTCATAGTGCACCGTAGATACTTTCGATTTGAAATTGCTTTGGTCGAGGTCTATGTTCGTTGTTCATATAGTCAAACACTCTTATAATGGTTCCCATTAATAATAGCCTTTGTTAGGACATTTCTTCTTATTTTTCTCTTAATTACCCTCATTGGGGACGTGCACAGTTCGGTTTGGTGCGGTTTGAGAGCTTTTTCAAATCAAACTAAAAAAACAATTTGAAAATTTTTAAAACCAAACCAAACCAAACTAAAAAAATTCTGTTTGATCCAATTTAGATTACAGTTTAAACTATAATTATTAATATCATATAATACATAATATGTATCATACGATACGATATGATACAATACGATACAAATAGAAAATGATACATACCATAAGGTTTACTTGCAACCTTGTGATAAATTTCACTCTTTAAATATATATATATATATATATATATATATATATATATATATATATATATATATTAAAAAATCTAATTGAAAGAACTAAACTCTGCAACTAATTACACTACATGCAAATTTTCTTGAAACCAAAACATAAAACTTCGAACTGTTGCCATCCCGGTAAGCAAAATTAATAAAATCATCACTTTAAAACAAATAACAACGATCATAACATAAAACATCTTATAACTAATAAAAAACTCCTACCAGTAATCCAAGAAACAACTAAATTAACACGTATGAAATCAAAACATAAAAGTCCAAAGTTTTTGTTTAAGAAAAAATATTACTCATTTTATTATGAAGAAATATACACAGATTAATATAATAAAAAGGTTAAAACAATTAAGAATGAATTTATACACACACATAACACCAAAAGTTGTTAAAATGCTCGTGTCAATAATCTAAAAGCAACAAAACTCACCAACAAAATTAAGGCATATTCACATTTACTTAGAAGTTGAAACAAAAATATAAACTTTTAAAATCATAGTAAGCAAATATACTTCAGTTAAAGAAAAATATTACTCATAAAAAGTTCATACACAGAAATTTAATAGAGTCAAAAGAGTATGATTTCAATATATATATATATATATATATATATATATATATATATATATATATATATATATATATATATATATATATATATAAAATATGGTTTACGGTTTGGTTTAACTTATAAATCGCTCAAATCACAACCCAAACTGAAAAAACGGTTTGAAAAATTTCTAACCCAAATTAAATCATTTTACAAATCAAACCAAACTAAACTGTAAGTTTTTAACAATTTATTTCAATTTAACTATTTGAACCAAATTATGTACACCCCTAACCCCTACTTAAGGAGTAAAATAGTCATTCCAATAGCCACATGCAATATTCCCATATTTTAAATCCCAAAATTTCATTTTCCCCAAAAATAGATGGGGGTGTGTCTCCTACATACGATGGGGTTCTCTCTCCTAAGACACCCATTCCCACATCACATAAGGGGAGAATTTTCCCCAATTCCACACAGTCGTGTCTCACATGACACACAAGCGTGTGTCATCATTTTCCAAAATTCTAAGTTTGTCCAATTTGCATTTTCCAGCTACCAAATCCAATATCAAGTACTTCAAACAGTATTTTTTCCAATTACTTATTAGGCCAACAACACATTTTTAATAAACTAACCTCCAAACATGTTGTTAAAATCCACTGATTACCACAACAAACATACAAGGTTCAAAACACATAACATACCATTAACACTTCGCCATCCAATTCTGTCTGTTCACATTTTCGAATTCAATAATTATATCATCCCACCATTCTCTAACCATTATACAACACTCAATCACTACAACATCATTAAAAAATCATTCAACCAAAAATCATCAAGATTTCGATTAAAACGTGCTCATACTCTTAAATATATTCAATTAATCATCTACTTCATGTGATAATTCAATTAAAACAGAATCAAGCATATATATACCTATATAAATTAAAAATCATCAAGAGGACTTCTAGCAAACTTAAGATAGAAACTCAATTAGGAATTCACGCCACTTACCTATCTTCTGCATTAGCAAAATCTTTGCATGGCAAGGACATTCCTAAACAACTTCTAATGGCCTCCCCTTGGCTAAGTCTCCCTTTGACTCACTCTCATGACCCTCAGCTTTCTGAAATATTTGTATGAATGTGTGCCAAAACACATTTGAATTTGTTTTTATTTTCATAGTAATTAGTGATGCACGTGCGTATATTGTTCATACAGGGTCTTCTATGTTGTTACACCATTATGATAGTTTTTGAAATCCTTGCAGAACTACTTCTTATCCAAAAATTCAAATGTGTTGGCAATGCATAGATGTGTACTGTTCATTCACGATCATGCATGTCTTCCAAACTTAACCAAATTACACACAATGCATAGGAAAATACCATTTGTCCCTTGTCACAACACACACGAGCATATGGCAACCCCACAATAATGTGCATCATAGATTCATATACACAAGTTCTTAAACACAAATGGATGTAAACAAGGTATAAAGACCAAAATACTCTTGGGTATACCTATAGTTGTTACAATGAGATTGTGGGAATAATTGTTTTTGGCTATTAAATATATAATATAAAATTTTTAATACAATATAAAAAGTCTTTTTTATCCTTATTTTTAACAGTTTAGACTAACAATAATAGTTGACGGATAAATATTTAGATTTTTTAAACTTAGCGTGTGAGAGTTTGACAATGAACTAAACCTTGAGTAGGAATAAGTCTTTTGGCTTAAAAGATTTTGTAAGAGTTTCTTAAAAATTCTATATAGTTTAGGTGATAAAATAGGTCATTTTTGATTGGCCAAAAGACTTATTTCCACCCAAAGTTTGGTGCATTCCTAAACTTCCACTCCGTAAGTTTTGAAAACTCAAATATCTACCTATTTGTTAAATTTTGCAGTTAGTGTCAAGGATAAAAATGTTATTTATTGATTTTATTTAAAAAAAGAAAAAGTTATCCCATTTTCCTACCTTAGTTTTGAAAACTAATAATTTTTCTCTAATTTAGTTTTAAAAAGTTACCATTTCACCTTCACCATCTAGAGTTCTCATATGTTAAGATTAACAACGCCCCCTCAAAATTCAAAACATTACATTTACACTCCAAAAAAATGCATTCTTTCTTTTCAGTAACCATTCTTCTCTATGATTCTCTTCGATGCTTCATCAACCCTACCACTGGCAATCTCTCTTCCTCCTCAATGGTTTTCTAACACGAAAACCACTCATTGTTTTTTTATTAGACAACATTGCACAAATTCGTGCAATTCGTCACACAACGTCATTTGACCAATGGGCGGTTTCTACACTAGAAAACCATTGGAGAGGGAGAGAGGTTGTCGATGGTGGGGTTAATGATGTGCTAGAATAAATCACTGGAAAAAAAGATCGTCAGAAAAAGAGAATGTTTTTTTTACGGGGGTGTAAGTGTAATGTTTTAAACTTTGATAGAGACGGTTGTTAACCCTATAATATGGAAACCTTAAATAGCAGGGTAAAAAATTAACTTTTTAAAACTAAGATAGAGAAAAATTATTAATTTTTAAAACTAAGATTAGAAAAAGAGATTGAATTTTTCTTTCTTTAAACAAAATCAATAAATGATGTTTTGACCCCTGATATTAACTACACAATTTAACAGATAAATAAGTATTTAAGTTTTTAAAACTTATTGGCTAAATGTTTGGGAATGCAATAAACCTTGGGTGGGATTACGTTTTCTAGCCTAACAAATACTTGGGCAGTATAACCCAGGCCCACCTTTATCGTGCAACCTGCAGGTTGCATCAACCCGTTTCCTCTTTCAAGTCGGTATTTTTATTTTAACTTAAGAATAAACCATTGAAACAAAGTTCATATTATTTTTCTCTTTATATGATTTTATATGGTGATTTGTATATATAAGTTTACGTTTAACAAATTGGTTTGATGGATGTTTTTTAAATTACTGGCTGTTATTGACACTGGAAGTGTTAGAACGGGAAGGAATTATTCAAATAGAAAGTAATTTCACAAGTTCAATTTTGCAGATCAATTAGAAAACCATCATTTATAAAGTAAGAGAACTTAATATTTGATTGAACATTACCCTACAAAATAACATGTGTTGATCGAGAAACAATAGCAGAATCATGGAATCCCTTGGCACAAATTTTGGAAAAATATGCTTGTCAAAGTTTTATCTTAACCTTGTATATGGTCAACTTAATGGCGTTTTGTATATTATGTTTTTTTTTTTTTTCGAAAAATTTGTGCATACGAGCTTTTGAAGTGCAAAGAAAAAAAAAAATTGATTCAGAGGTAGATAACAATGATTTGATTAATTTATAAATTGATTTTTTAAATACATTAACTATTTACGGGACTTACACTAAATTTTATTAAAACTTAAAATAACACCATTCTTCAACAGCTGCTGGTACAAATGACACTGTAAAAGGGTAAATAGCATTTTTCTCACCCAAGATTTGATTTAAAAATCTTTTTCACTTCTAAGTGGCATAGATATTATTTTTTAATCCAAAATTAAACTATATTTAAAAATAAAACATAGACACAAAATAATAATTTTATCTTCTATTAATTTAAAAAATTAAAAAAAACAATAATTTTCTATTGGACCCAAACTTTTTAAAATTGATAATTTTAACTCTAAAATAGTATAAAAATTTACAAAATAATATGTAAAATCTTTTCAAACCTCTGTATATTTTGAAACTATTATATAGCCCTAATAGTTATAATATGACATTGACACTCATAATTTATTATATTTATTTAATACTTTGAGAGTTTAATTGTAATTTTTGAAACTATTAGAGATAAATTAATATTTATAAAATTTTTAAAAGACCCCTAAACTTTTTTAAATTTCTAATAACCTTTTATATTTTAAAAATTATAGTTTACCCCTTAAATATACGAATATATGATAAAAACATTATTATCTATAGTGCAGAGGAAGAAGGGAGGAGGGTAAAAGAAAAAAAAAAGAATCTTCTTATATAATATGAATATTTAAAAAATTATTTTTAATTTTTGTTAATTTAGATTTTATATCATTTCTTAATACTATTGTTTAATTAATAAAATTTAATTTTAAATAAAAATATTATTTATATTTAAGTTTAGATAAAAAAATATTATTTATTCCAATTTAGATTAAAAAAAGTATTTTAAAATCATACCAGGGAAAATTGTAATTCACACACACTACTATAAAAGGCCATCGGGATACAGGACCTTAGCTTAATATGGGCTCAAGTCAAAATAAGTTTTCTACATTTATGAGCTGAATTGGGCCCTTTTGTGGCAAAATTGGGCTGCCTACAGGCCAATTTAGCGGTGTTGTTCTCTTCTATTTCATCTTTTACCAAAATACATTAAAGCACAGAACTGCTTTATGTAAATTAGGAACCTATAAAATGGAATTTCCCAAACAGGAGAAATGTAGAATACACGCCATGTGAAGTATATATAAATGAATGTTCATGAAACAAAAACAAAAAAACATTATCTTCACGAAAGCACATGGGATGAAGAGAAGAAGACATAGGTTTATCCAAATTTAAGATCAGATTAATTATAACATATGTATATGCAACTACTGTGAACCCTCCTTGAGAAGACACACAAGTTTTAATTAATTAAAACTGTCCTTACACTAAAGCATTCCTCAATAATTGAATAATTAACAATGTTATGTTCTTTTTTCAGAAATAAGATTTTACATAAACATAAAATCTTTATCATGCATTTCTTTGTCGTTGAGATACATATATCATCATCAGACCAATATTTTGCCTATATGTTTTGTTCTTATATATGATATGCTTTAAGTTGCATCTCTCTTTTTGACAAAGTAAAGCAAAATATATTGATAGGATGTTAAATAGGTTGACATCGAAAATCACTTGATAAAGTTCACAAATCTATAGCAAATTTGTCCCCTTAAAATAGAGATGAAAGTTCAGTTAACAAAACTGGGTCTTAAACCAATCCATCTTTGAATAAGAAAAAAGATTATTAGAATCCTCGTAATCGAAGATGAAGATAAATATATTATCAATTCATCTCTTTCCCAACTCATTCCTTTCTCGATTCGTTTCATCCCTTGTATATTTTTGAAACTCTTATAAATTATGTTACTTTTAAAAGTGTTAAATTTTTACAAATATGACTTGACATCGATATATATTTTATATTATTTTTTTAGCAAAGATTAAAAAGAGAAAATGTGAAAAATTTCCCCTATATGGAGATAAGGAGAGATTTTCGTTACAATGAGAGACATGATGAAAACAAAAAAGAGTTATTTTTTATCTGTACTAGACCCATTGTAATTGGCCAACTCTACTCTTACTCTTAATGACGAATTAAGGGTGGTTTAAATTTATTGTGAATGGAAAAGACTAGATTCTTTGTATTCAAAGACGGAGATAAATATATTTTGATCCATCTTTTTTTTAACGTATTTCTTCTTTGGTTCATCTCATTTTTTATGTATTTTTTAAATATTTAAATATTATATTATCTTTAAAAACATTAAATTTTTATAAGTATGATTTGACGATTATAAGTATTTTATATTATTTTTGCAAGTAAGAGTGAAAAGAGAGTGTAAAAAATTTTTCTTATAGAACAAGGAGAAAAAATTTTTCTATAAAAAGAAAATTGAATGGGAATAAAAAAATATATTTTTTATTAGAAAAAAAAGATAAAGATTAAGATATCTGACTTATTATTTATTTAATTGTCATCGTCATACCTACTCTTCCTTTTATCGAAGAATTAAGTTTATTGATTGGGTGGCTTTAATTTATTGTGAAGGTGGGGTGAGAAGTAATATTTTTGTCGTAAACATTAACCAGTTGAAAGGACGTTGATTGGGTCCCCAACACCAAGAGGCATAAATTACGTCTAAAATTGGGTAATCTTTGTGTCATTTCTTAAACATCTCCGGCTTTGATTCCAATAGGCATCAAATCAGGAGAAAACAATATATAACACCGTAACTTAAAAGGGTCTTGCTGAAGTGAAACATTAGGGTTATCATTTTGACTTTCTCACCAAGAATATTTTATATAAATCCGCTAACGTTTTGCTTTAATAACTTTTTGTGAAACTATTAAAGATAATTTTATTGATAAAAAATTGAAAACAAAGAATTTTATTAATTACTAAGCTCATCATGGACTAGTTTCTTTTATTTTTTCCTTTTTTTTTTCTAATACAATTCTTTAAGAATCATTAGGTATTTATAGTCCTAAAAGAAGATGTAGAAAAACTAATACAATGAGGAAACTTATATAAACGAGATTAAAAACCTATATATATCTTTGTATTCTTAGAGAACGTTAATATTGGCCCCAAAAAAAAAAAAAAAAAACAGTTAAGAAAATAAATAAGTCTTAAAAAATCTAAAATCATCAACTTAAAATTTTTCTTCCGCTGCAAAATTTCATACAATTTTAATTCCTGGATAACTTAAATAACCTCTCTGTTAAGGTAATCGTTAGATTGTTATCTTAAAGTATAAGACTTGGGCTATCATAAACGTCTCATGTGAAAGCTATCTCCAACATAAAGCCGTATAATACACATTAGCTTGATTTTAATCAAGGGGATTGATAAGTTAATATCTCTAAGTGCACATCAGAGAAAACTTATTTTACAACTTCTTTCTTTTAACATGCAAAGCGATGTGCCTGTCAAATCTGGATTGCCAAAGTTAGTTGACAATAAAGTAGTCAAATATACAGTAAACAGAACTCAGTGTGGTCCATTAATCAAAATAATTAATATATACTGATGAAAGTTCCCAGTCAATAAGATTGCACCACTTGACTCTTACTAAATGATACCATTAATTTCTTGATCAAATTTTCAAAATTTTCTTCATCAAGGTCCGACAGACTTTGATTTATTGGAATTAAAGTTTAATTTTAATTTATAAAGAAAATGATATGGAACAAGTGGTTGAGTAATTTGATTGATCAACATTGATAATGACAAACGAGATATAAATTAATGCATAAAATATATGGACCACAAGATTACTGTCCTGGGTTAAAGACTAGATCATCTCACAGCTATGCACCACGATGGTGAATTTTATGTATGGCTAAGTTTAACAAAAAGATTAGATACAACAAGTTAACGATTTCACATTTGTTTTCCATCTTCAGAAAATGGCTTTTACTTATATTTATGTAAAAAGCTTAGAAGATTGATTGATTAGAAAATTAATCCATGTTCAATCTATGATGAAAATTTGATCAATTAAAAAGCGATGTAGATATAGATTTAGATAAAAATAATAATAAAACTAAAAATAGAGAGTCGATATTAAATAAATCAAAATAAAAATTAGACAACTGGTTAAAGTTGGAATGACATCACCTTCTGTCAAAATATCTATCAAATTAAAATTGCATCATTATTGTTGGTAATTATATTTTAGAAGCAATAACATAATTCCAAATTGATCGTCTATTTATTTCTAAATATTGTTAACTGTTTTTTTTCTTTGTGGGCTAACCTTAACTATAATTTTGATTTAATAAAACTTGTTAATTACATAATTCAATTACAATTTATTGATGAGTTTAACCTATCAATAAAAATAAGTAATACTTTTAAAAAATTATGATTTAGGTAGATAATATTAATGTGGGTCTTATAATTTACTGGATCTTTAATAGTTCTAATAATCTATTATATATTAGAGATATTCATCTCCGAAACTTAAATGAAATAGTTTTACTTATTGAAAAATGTTATTTTAGGAAAGTTTCAAGAGAATAATACATGTCACTGGCAACTTTACGAATTCAAAATGCATGATGTTTCAGGTATTTCTATAATTATAAGTTTTCAAATTTGTATTTTATAATCAATGCATAGATCATTTGAATTAGAATTGAATGTTTTTACTTTGATCATATTAAATCTTACAAATATACCTTCATGTTATATGCGACAGGAAATTATATAAGCATTTGGTGCAAGCATGGAGGGTTTCCAGCAATCCAATGATCAACAAAATCGGTATAACAATAAATTTTGTAAGTCAATAGGTCAGGAGGAAATATTTTAGTCAAATATGCTGCCATAATAATGTTTATTTTATTTCAAATTTTGTCCAAGAATTTGTATAAGGGTGTTAGAATCGCCAATAAAAGAAGGAAACAATGGCAAGAAACCAATCTTTGATATTAATTTTCAGTTCGATTTTCTGATTTTCTTTTTTTTTTTTTTCTTGGACATCTGAGATATAAATATGTTGACGAAAAACAATTAGTTATATAGATTGTTTCAATTTATAAACAAATTACAAGAATATACTAAATGATAGTGCATTATCCTTCATTTGTATTATAAAACCAATTTGGTTTCCTAATTACAGATCTACCTATTTTATATATATTTCTAAATGATTTACAGAAGTTAGATCACTAGAAAATTCAAAAAAAAAAATGTGAAACAAATTAAAAAAAGCATAAAATTAATATGTCGTCGCTTAGGTTCATGATTCCATAAGACTTATAGATCAAAGTCTTAACACTTGAAATATCTTGTCACAACAGACAGTGAAGTTCATGTATAACTACAGTGAACTGAACAATTTGAAGACATAGAACATCAATCAATATCAATTTTCCACTATCATATTTCGTTGACTGTTGCGGGGCTTGTGAAAAGATGAAACAAAATTTATATTTCTATGAAATTTTTCAATATAAACGAGTAAAAAAATTGAAATATATACAGGGCCAATTTAATCAAGGAATGGATCTTGTTAAACGATTTGGATAAGCTTAAGCCAACAAAAGCTTTGATTTTATTATATGATAATGAAGTCCAGTAATTATAAATTTAACTTATTTATAGTGCAAATCCCTAACCAAAGAAACCCTAATTATGATAGACTGAAACTTGATCTTAGCATAAGTTTGTTCAGGATAATGACAATAGACCTGATAAGTTTATTAAATTAATTAATTATTAAGAACCCACCTGGTGAATTTAAGTATTTAAAAACTAAAACATCCAGCAAAATAAATTAATTAATTCCTGATTAAACAATACTCCAGAAGAATTAAGTGTACATTTAATTTCTTGTCTCCTCATTTATACTCTATCATGTACTAGGCCTTAAACAGGCCAGAGCTCTTCAACTTCACCCAATGCAAAATGTAATACAGTTTACAAGCAGAAATTGATACGTTGAAGAAATTTAGCTGATAATAATTAAAGATTTATACACCTCTTAATCAGAACCAAAAAAAAAAAAATTCCTTGAGCTCGTTCTAAGAACTTGTTCTTCGATCAATAAATAATCAACTTGGGTTATACATCACTCTCGTTTTTTTTTTTTTCTCTTAATTAAAACAATATATGCATATGAGATACTTCATCAGTTAATTAATCATAGAAATGAAAATACAATTTCAAATAGAATATTTAAGCGCCACTGATCACAGCCTTAATGATAAGTCAAGCGGGCTAAGCTCGTCTTGAGCATTTTCAGCTCTATAGTTCATGGACCAAGAACTCACCGCGTCTCTTGAACTATAATTCATCTCTCCACCAAAACTTGCAACATGACCCTGATGATGTTGAAACCCGGCTACCGGCGGCTGATGAACACGTAGAACGTGGCTTGAACCGTTGATGCCGGACCCAGATAGCCTTGGGTTGGACCCTCCATGAGCCCTAACAGCTGAGCTCAACTCCCGGCTTTTTTTCGCCAATGTTCGTTCAAGCTTGTGGGCATTCTGGTGACCCCCAAGAGCCTGTGAACTATAGAACTTTCTTTGGCAATAGTTGCAAGAGAAGACTCGCGGCTCGGCTGGACTCTGAGGTGATGAAGAAGAAGAAGAAGATGGTTCAAGAACAAGTTCGAGGTTGAGTTGATTGTTTGGAAGACTCAAATGAAGAGAAGTACTGGGTGGAAAATCCATAGCTAAAAGAGAGAGAGAGAGAGAAAGAGAAAGAGAAAGAGAAGAAATTAATCAAAGCTATAAGAATGGGAAAGGACAAGTGTACGAGAGAAGACAGGATATAGCAGCAGTGAATGCAAGTGAAATGAGAGACTGAACTAAAGGTTTAATAGCAAAAACGAAAGACAGAGGAAGAGTTTTGTTGGGAACTCGAAGCACCAAAGGTTAATTTATCTAGCAGCTTGAGGTTCAATTCACCGTTTCTGCAGCAACAAAAAATAGAGAGTGAAAAAATTATAAGAGAAAGAGAAAGTGAAGAAGAAGAAAGAGAGACATGTAGTTGCAAAGATCAATGGGGAATCGAACGGTTGCCGCCCCCATTAATGGCAGCATTCGACTCACTTGTCGGTCCATGGAAAATAATTCCACCATATTTTATGTATATACGCACAAAATTTAACTTGATTTATCTGATCATTTCATTAATTTATTTTATCTAATCTATATATGTAATTCTGGAGTCTATTTCATGGGGTCTAATCAAACTTTAGTTTAGCCTTAGTCTCTCTTTTTCTTTAAGAGTAATTAGTTGAGAACATGCTCAAATCAATTTGCCAATCTAAGAAATAAATAATAAACAAGATAAGCCATCTTGACTCGACTAAACATGCATCATGATAATGTATATTTGCCACAAAATAATCGTATGGTTCACTGAACAACCGTACAAAGACTAAAATATAGTCTCTCTACAGTGCACCCACTTTGTACACATTTGCTTCAACTATCTCATGTTCCCAGACCGTACTCCAAAAATAATCTGACTAAGAATCCAAGAGATCTCTTTACCACAATATCACTAATCTTTCTTTGCTTAAGTACTAAGCCTCTTGTATTTCTTCTTTTCGAAATTTAATTAATTCGGTTCATGAACTGCCCGTATTATATATATCTGCTTTGTGCAATAAGGAGTTTCCAATAGAACTCACCATAAAATATTATTTCAGAGCCTGCAGCATGACAAACAATCCAGAAAAAGGGTTTTGGAAATTGTAGAGAAAGAGGTTTTTTTTTTTTTTAAATCATCTATAATGCGTCATGGGGACCCACGATTTCTTTTTCTTTGTGCATGTAAGGCACCCAGGTTTTAAGCCGTTTACCTTACATCACATCCAAATTTTTTTTTTTTGGTGAATAAAAGAACAAAACCAAAAAAAAAAATGGTACAACATCCAAAGTTCTTCTCCTTCCTCTTCCTCTTCCTCTTCCTCTTCCTCTTTTATATTTCTTTAAACACCTCATATTTGACAGTAGTTAACTGAGGAAAGCACATGGGGATGGCATTTTAAGCTGCAGAAGAGCAGACAAATCAATTCTACTATGTGCTCTAAAAATGGTACAAGAAAAATAATTTATAAAAACAAATACGGTTCATTAACCTAATAACAAAATCATTAGACGATGATTGTGGGATCATAATCTTGCAGGTCGGCTATGATTGCGCGGAGTTATGTCTTTGATTAACAGACACATCACAAACCAAGAAACTACATATTGTTTGGAGTATATATAGTTTATAATAAATAATAAAACTATGGGAACCGTTTTAGGTATGCAAATATAAACACAATTTATGTGTGTCATCATATGATCGATTGATTTTAAATTAAAAATAAAATAATATTCAATCGAGTGATAACACAAAAAAGTACATATACATTTGTGTTTCTAAAATGAGTACGTATAGTATTACTCAGAATTTTAATTATCATAAAGATTCCAAGCTAGGAACATTAATTCCTTTGAATAATTAATTAAAAGCTTGATGTGAGAATAGAGTCAAATGGGATGTGTCTCTTTGTACTTAAACAAATACATAATATTAAAAACACATATTAATCAAGTTAAGCACTTGGGATATGCATTTATTTTTGTTTATCAATGATTTTACCTAGTTCTTTCTCGATATCATTCTAATTGGCCACCACAATATAAAATTGTGAGATTGAATAAACAAAATGTTCAATTCATGCCAAACAAGCAAGAGGGGAGAGAGACTCACATGGGGAAATGCAAATTTCGGGTAAAAATAATCGTGAAAGATGAGAGAGAGAGCCTCTGGTTTTTGCTTTAAATAAATTAGTGAGGCATCCAATGAACAAAACTCAGATGGACATGTTTGTATTTTGTCGGATTTTATATACTTTGAAGGCTTATGGAGGGGCTCATAATCATCACTCTCCATTCTCTATTCTTCCTACACGTGGATAATGATTTTACTCTTTGCTTTATCGTCCCTCTCTCCATAGAAATTAATATTGATGTTGCTCGTTCAGGATGCCTTTTCTATATACATAATGCAGCAATGTAAGAATTCATATAAAAACATAATATCTATTTAAATATGCTCAAAAGATCCCTTCTCACAATTAGAATAGAGATTCGAGTTTGGTATAGGAAAAACTTATTTTCATGAATCAATTTGATTATCAGATTACAGATTGATTGATTCAAGAATATATAAGCTCTTAACTCTGTCACATTACTGAATCAATTGAACAATTAATTAGACTTTCGTTATATTATTGTTGATTGTGTTACACATAGTGGACGAAATGATATATTAAAAGGTTGCAAGAATAGGGATATGATATCATGTCTTGTTAAGTGTAGTTTGAATGTGGATGAGGCTGAAACTAGGCTTTGTTTTGTTTTGTTTAGTTTTTAGTGCCCTTAATTTGGCTGCAGGCATAGCTAAGGACTCGGGTCCCCCTCCTGAAACTGCTTTTTGCCCGCATTGGTTTTAACCTGTTTCAGTTTTGGACACATTATCAAATTCCTATGCCCTAGCTATGATTGTATATATGAGGGATAATTTTGCTTCTGTTAAATGCTCAGTTAAATACATTAGTCTTGAAAATTCTACCACATTGGTTTCTTTGGCATGCATGTATGGCAAACACATAACAATAGTATGCTTAACCTTGGTAAAAATAACAAGTGAATCCAATTTTGATGCCCCAAAAGTCCATTCAAAGTGAGAGTCTTTTATTTTAAGTTAGATTATCAATATTAATCATATGGTTTATATAAAAAAATTAACTTATATTAAACAATAAAATTATATGCATGATTTTGAACATACAGTTCAGTATATAGATAATATGTCATCATTTGATTAAATTATTTTGAATTAAAAATGACACAATATTTATATACTGAATTAGTTACTCAAAATTGTATATACATAACATTTTTATATTAAGTGATGTTATCCATTCATCCTGTGAGTTTAAGATCCAATTATGTATTTTTAATGTGAAATTGTAATGTTGAGCTATTATATTTTATCACATTACAACATATGTAAGCGAATATCTGATCTGATTAGTTGTAAGGAATGATGTCATATATGTGTTATTGCATATCACCAAGTTTAGGCCTAGTTCAAACAATTTTGTTCGCAAAATTCCCTAAGGTAACGTACCATTTGAAAACACTTTTGTATAGCTTAGCAACCCTATTCAATTAGCTGGTCATAGCTTTTATTCTTTTAGCGTTCTAGGTATTAAGCGTTTAGAATAAAAATTCCTTATTGTGCTCAAGTGCACCCTTGTAAAATTCCTTATTTATAATATTCTATAATCATAAATTTTAATTCGAAAGTTTTACCCATTATTTATCATATCATTTGATTTTATATTTGGGAAATTAAATTAATTGCCCAAAAGAAAGGGGGATTATGTAAAATTACCTAAAATCTTAGGATTAAGTGAAAATGCCCTTATTTTGTGTAATGACCAAACTACCTTTATATATAAATCAAGAATTTTACATATTTCTTCCCATATTTCCTCCAATGCACTGTTGAAATTCAAAGAAAATCACAGGTCTCCCATGGGTCCTCCACAGGCGCAACAACTTTTGCCTTTTCCGTTTACTTTTTATGTTTTTCGGCTATAAAAAATAACAAAGAATGTTAGTAAATCATCTCTAATCTTGTTTGAAATAATTTATTGTTACGATTATTGAGATTTTATGAAGATTTTGAGCGTTGAATGTTTAAGGTTTTGATTTTAAACAATGTATAAAATGTTTCGATTATTAGTTGTTTTGATTGAAATTTTTGACGGTTATTATGTTATAGGATGTATAGATTATTAAAGGTTGAAATGGTGATTTTTGGACAGAAAATGGGTTGGAGTGGCCAGAGATTTGTCCTGGGATGAATTAAATCTCCCATGGGCTGGAATGATGGCCTGTGGGATGGAGGGAAAATTGAGCTTTTTCAAAATATTTGGGCCCAAGAAAGAGGGGAAAATTCACAAGGGCCAGTGGGAAATTTTACATTCATCTGGGGGGTGATTCATGAAACACAACGAATCCAGGGGGTTGGGTAGAAATTGATTTTTTTTAAATTATAGGGCCTATGAGAGATTAGAAATTTCATAAGGGGGCAAAAGAAAACTATTGGACGTATTTGAGAAAAAAATTTATAACAGGGTAAATTAATATTTTTTACATCTAGAGATTTTTGACATTTAATTTTCGAATTTCATATCGTTTTTCCTGTCTTGAGGTTTTTCGATATGTATTTTTTGAATTTGATGTCCGTTTTTTTATTTTAATGCTCTTTTATGCTCGTTTTATGATGTAATTATAGAATTTCAAATCGATTTTTTGGTTTTTATCATACTAAGCTAAGTTAACGTTTAGTTTTCAAATTTCATATTCATTTTTCTGATTTAGGGTTCTTGGACGTGTCATTTCCAAATTTCATATCTGCTTCATGATTTTTGTGCTTTCTAAGGTTGTTTTTTTTATGTAATTTTCTTATTTTAGTTTGATATTTTGATTTTTTCATTTCTAAGTAATTTCAATATTTAGTTTTCGAAATTTAAATCATTTTTTTTTATTTTTGGTCATTTTAGGATATATCAATTCGTACTTTTCAAATTTTCGATCGATTTTTCGATTTTTGACATTCTAGAGTATTTTAACGTATTTAATTCTCTTTTTTCAATATTTGTCATTTCTAGATTTTTGGACATATGGTTTTAAAATTTTAGTTCAATTTTTTTATTATTGTTATTCTGGGATATTTCGACTCGTACTTTTCAGATTTTCAAGCAATTTTTTAACATTCTAGGGTATTTTAACGTGTATATTTTGAATTTCAGTTCTGTTTTTCAATATTTGTCATTTCTAGGTTTTTGGACTCGTAATTTTAAAATTTTAGTTTTGTTTTTTTATTGTTATTACTCTGAGATATTTCGACTCATACTTTTTAGATTTTCAAGTGATTTTTCAGTTTTTGATATTTTAGAGTATTTTAACGTATAGATTTTGAATTTGAATTTGAATTTCCTTATTTTAATATTTATCATTTCTAGGTTTTCAGACAAATAGTTCTAAAATTTTAATTTAGTTTTTCGATTGTTATTATTCTAGGATATTTCGATTCGTGCTTTTTAGATTTTTAAGTGATTTTTCGATTTTTGACATTCTAGGGTATTTCAGCGTATAAATTTTAAATTTCAGATTATTTTTTTAAATATTTATCATTTCTAGGTTTTTGGATGTGTAGTTTTAAAATTTTAGTTCAGTTTTTTTATTATTATTATTCTAGAATATTTCAACTCTTACTTTTTAGATTTTTAAGTGATTTTTCTGTTTTTGACATTTTAGGGTATTTCAACATATAGATTTCGAATTTTAATTTCGTTTTTTCAATATTTGTCATTTCTAGGTTTTTGAACTTATAGTTTTAAAATTTTAATTCAGTTTTTCGATTGTTGTATTCTAAAATATTTGGACTTGTACTTTTGAGATTTCCAAGCGATTTTCAGATTTTGACATTAAGTTATTTTAACATGTAGATTTCGAATTTTAGTTCTGTTTTTCTAATATATATCATTTCTAGATTTTTAGACATATAGTTTTCAAATTTTATTTCATTTTTTTTTATTGTTGATATTTTTGGATATTTCGACATGTGTTTTTTGAATTTCAATTTGATTATTTAGTTTTTGTCATTTTAGGGTATTTCAACAGTTAGTTTTAACAATTTAGGGTGGTCATTTTTTTATTTTTGTTATTTTAGGATATTTCAACTCGTATTTTTAGATTTTCGAATGATTTTTTTCAGTTTTTGATATTTTAAGGTGTTTCAACATATAGATTTCAAATTTCAGTTTTGTTTTTTTATTTTTTTAGTTTTCATCTTTCTAGGGCATTCTAATATGTAATTTTCGCATTTTAGCTTTGTTTTCTCTATATTTGTCATTTCCATATCTATTTATATATTTTTTTTTCATGAAATTCTTATAAAGTTTCAAATTTTTTTGCAGGATTCGTCTCATAAAAGAAAACGTGATGATGGCGAGTTACGAATTCCACATAAGTCACAACACTTTTGAGCAGAGGTGATATGTTGTGTCTAGTGCACCACCTTGTCAAAGATTAGGTCAACACTGACACTAGAGCAGTTATAGATGTTCGAAAGGACATGTTTTAGGCATATCTGCTAATTACCAAATATCAAGTTCTTTGGAGTGTTGGTGCACTCATTTCTATTACCACAACTATATCAGGGTTTACGCAAAGATGAGTTTTGGTTTAGGGTTAATGGGGTTGACATGAGATTCAACCCATTCGAGTTTGCATTGATGACCGGGTTATCATTCAGCCAGATCATTACACTTTCATTATATATTCCCCATGCATTCAAATATAGGATTAAGGATACCTACTTTCAGGGATGTGAGAAAGTGTAGTATCATGATATTGAGCATGTTTTCTTTGCTAGACCATAGGGGAATGACAATATGGATGTCGTCAAAATAGCCTTGTTGTATTGTCTATATATGGTGTTGTTGGGGAATGATCGATGAAAAAAGGTATCTGCAGAGTACCTCCAGTTGATTGATCATTTAGATGGGTTTAATTCCTATCCATGGGGTGTTCCAATGTGGCAGATAACATACCAGTTAATGTCCCGGACGAGTAACCAAGTCTACTTTGGCCAGATGCCCGACATGCATAAATATGACATATACGGAATTTTCATTCCATTTTAGGTAAATGTATATTTCTTGATTATCTATATTGATTGGCAAGAACACAAATTAATTTAATTTTACCATTAATGTATATATTGCAATATTGAATTCATGAGACGATAGACTCCCTGTATAATTGGGTGGATTTGGTTAATGTTTATACGTCTCTACGGATTTTGAGGTGGCATACGTACGATTTACCTGGTTAGTCATATGGGTACTAGTTAATTGATATCTTGATTATTACAAATATGTTGAATTATATATCTGAATGAATAAGATGATATCACGTAACCACTCCAATTGTTATCGATTGAGAAGGCTACACCATGGTATGCGAACATTGTTCTATACATGAGTATGTCACATCCACATTCCTCCTCATCCTCTTTGGTGCCCCCTCTGACAAGAGATCAAGTATCTTTGATGATGCCATCTGTTGATATACCGATTGATAGTCTTAAGACATTTGATGAGCCCATTCAACTCCTTATTATGGAGTATCCTACATGTCCCCTCATTCAGCCCCTTATTGTTGAGGATCCCCCTTATTGTTCAGACCCCAGCCACTGAGATCATATACCTTCCAGAGATTCAGGACCTTGATACTGATCTTACCTAACAAAAGTGTCCACCAATTGCATCACCCATTATATCCGCAGTTGAGGCTGCTTTGGCCTATTAAGACACTATGATATTGCATAGGATTTCCTATTTACGAGACGAGGTGTCTTCACAGATGTCGAGATTAGAGGATCATTTGACTTATTTGGAAGACATCTCATTTATTCTTGATAAAAATTGTATTTACCTGTTTCTCTAAAATTTATATTAACTTTATATAAGATACTCACGATGGTGTCGAGACGACCTCATCCATTCATTATTCAATTACATTACCCAGATGAGGTTTGTAATTAATTGTTTTTATGATATTTAATATGAAATATTGTTATTATATTTTATATGAAATGTCATTGATGAAGTTATTATTATTTGCATAGGGCACTAGCTATGAGGGGGTCTCGGTTGGCCCTATGGTTACATCACCCATCCAAGGTCTATCACTACATTTCTTTGTATTGTTATTAATTAATTTGTTTTATATATTCATACAGAGTCTTGGTCATAAGGGTGTTCCAGTTAGCCCTTCGGTTGCATCAACTCCCTTACCTAAGGTTTGAAAATTATTGTTGTTATTATATTTCTTATGAAATGTCATTTACCAATTTGTTATTAATATTTGTATAGGGCATCAGGCGTGAGGCATTATCGATCGAGAGATTTCCCCGTACATCTTCCCCAACCTTAAAGGTAATGTATTTCTTCTTTTGAAAATGTCATTTATCAATTTGTTATTAATATTATTATAGATATTGAAAATGTTTTTTTCAATTTTTCAAGATGAGCGATTATGGTTACTTGTTGATATCTCCAGTTTCAGTAAAAAGGTAATTGAAATTAGTTCACAAGGGGACAAACTACTGGAGGATATTTCATAGGGGGACTAAGATGAGGTATATCTATTATAATTTGTATATATCCATATATATTAATCACTGATAATATAAAATTAATTTTACAATCCAATGAAGGGGTATGGATGGTTGACTTGACATTGGTAGAGGATTCCTCCGTCCAACCTCCTCTGACATACATTGATAAGGTAATATTAATCTATTATATCATATTTTTTACTTCAGATTAAATATTGAATTAATATTTTAATGTTATTTTTTAGATGGTGTGTACTGCGTATGGTCGGGTCATCCAAAAGGGTTCGCTCGTTCGTACCCCATATACAAATATAATCAAACTGAGGGCAAAGTGACAACTTCGGACCATTCCATCCTCTACTGTAGAGCGTGATGAATCTTTCCTCATGTGGTACACCAAGGCTATAACATCCAACAACCATGAGGTTTACTTCATTGGAGCTAAGTCCAGAGACAGTTTTTGGAGGATTGTTGTCAAAGTGCACGAGTGGTTGATCGATGATGTAAGTGGCTATATTTAATGAATTTGGTTAAATGTTTTTATATATTCATCAAAAACTAATACAATTTAAGTTTTTTATATCTGTTTCAGCATGTAGATTCTTTTTTGGTGATATTACGTCAGCACCAGCATGAGTAGTGGGTTTTCGTTCCACAGAGTTGGATGACGGCCCACACCTTCTTCGTGGGGCATATCAGAATGATATTTGATAGTTGGCTTACCACGCCGACAGAAGAATATGAGTTTCTCGAGCTCTTGGTTGAGGCAGATTATACCCCTACTTTATTTTACAAACCATAAGAAGAGGTCGATAGGGTATAGTATAATAGTATTTCCATTATAATTTACTTTGAATTAACTTATATATAACACATGTATTTATTATAATTTCTCAATGTTTATAGGTTTTCATCCCTATAAACTTCGACCTATGCATATTAGGTAGCTAGAGATATAGATTTTCGTGATTAGTCAATTATAGTATACGAGTCCGAGATGTCATACTTCAGGAGTTATGAAGGTCTCGCACAATGGAAATCACCATACATGACTTTCATTCTGACGTTATTAGAGGAGACGAGTTTCTAGATGATAGATGCGATATATATATATATATATATATATATATATATATATATATATATATATATATATATATATATATATATATATGTGTGTGTGTGTGTGTGTGTGTGTGTGTATGTATGTGTCATGCCAAAACATCAATCCAACATCCCATAAATTTAACGAATCATATAGAAATTAAAATCAAAACGAGGAACCATCATATTTACCTATCCTTCGATGATTGCTTGTCTTCACGTGGCTTAGGTGGCTTCCAATGATAATCCTTTGTTTTCCCAAATCTCCAAAACTCTCAAAACCTTTCTTTTCTCTATATTTTGTTGAAGAAAATATAATGAATAATGAGCCATGCATTTCATGATCTTTTTATTTGCACTATAGATAGCGATACACAGGCATGCATCCTTAACACATGGGCATGCATATGGTTACATAATGATAGCATATTTCAAAATTCCTGCAAAACGTATCCTTATCCAACATTCTACTTATTAATGGTTTAGAATTAAAATTTTGTATTGTGCTTAAGCACACCATTGTAAAATTCCTTATTTATGATATTCTATTATAATAAATTTTCATTGAAAGTTTCACCCATTATTCATCACATCACTTGATCCTATATATGGTCAAACTTTACCATTTAATTAATGTTGTTAATTCATTGATAAACATTTCTATACTCAATTGTAACGTTCACTCCTCACCACAAAAAAATTATATATCTACATAGATATGAATTATAATTTACATGTTTCTAACTTTGTAAATATAAATTTTTGCTATGAATTAGTATTCTTATAATTCTTATATTATTATACTCTCTCTCATGTGTTTAAATTCTTTTATCTCTAATTGAATTTTGGATTTTGATCTCTTCAACCAAAAATATTTTAAAATTATTTGGTTGTCCAATGTAAATTAATTTTGTGGTAACCCTATGGCCATGATTTTCATGCATTGTGAAACTGAATTGTAAAGAAGTGAAAGTTTCAGAAACTAAAAACAAAACAGAGTGAATTTTGCAACTAACTTCACTTATTATTAAAACCATAAGTCTAATATCTTTTCATACAGATTTGTTTATCCATAATGACATATTATTTATATACTCAAAAGTTTATATACATAGCATTACTTTTATCTCAATTATACATTTTTTTCAAACAATCACAAAGCAAAGTTTGTAGCTTTATCGAAGAACCCTTAATGTTTTGATCTTCTAAAGTCAAAGAGGAAAGTTATAATGGTTAGTTAATGAAACAAAATCGTCTTCTTTATTATGCATTGTTTTTTTAAGTCTATTTAAAATATCATTAATAAGGAAAGATCATAATCATAATAAGCATATAAAGATTATAGTCAATACTATTTTATTCAATTTGATTCTGATTCTGATTCTAATTTGATTTACTTCAATCTGATTTTGATTTTATACAATTCTAAATTTTTTTATTCTGATTTGATCTAATTTTGATTTAATATGATTTGTTATATATTACATTTCCTATTTCATAAGATTAGAATTTCATTTTAGACTACATTATAATGTTAGATATTGTACATTATTTTGTCAATAATATTTACTCAATTCAAAAATTCTTCATGGTATCAAAGTCCACCACTCCAAAGAGTATTTAATGGGTTTGATAGGATGGGATTCAATTCACAAATTTTTCATAATATTTATTCAATTTCATGCAATTTTCATAGGTTACGATTTAATAGGATTCACTGATTGTTTATGAGCATGTCCACAACCCATAGATGCAGTCAGTCACTTATTGTGGGTTCATCAAGATCAATTAATTTTGGTTTCATCTTTCATAATCTTATTCTATTCATCACATCAGCAAAAACATCATAGGATGCTTGGACAACTCTAGGCAATACCTATGTCAAACCATCTCATAGGAAACTTAAGCAATTGAAGGAAGAACTTTGCCTTCTCAACAAAGGCACCAAATCAGTCGTCGAATATATACAACAAATCAAGATCTATGTTAATGAGCTTGTAATGATGAACTCACTAATAGACAATAAGGATCTTATGCTAAAAATCGTTGTGGGTCTTGATAATGATTACAAGGACTTGTGTTCTGCCATGCATGTTTGAGAAACTCCAATCACCTTTAATGAGTTACATCAGAAACTCATTAACCATGAAGCACATATCAAGATTGAAGTACAAAAGAAACAAAACTCCATCAACATGTCAGCCTTTGCTAACTTTGCCCAAAATCTCAATCCAAAAATTCATATCAAAACTGCTAGCATCAATCTCCTCATCATAACTAAACTCGCTCATCAGCTAAAGATATGAACAACTTCTCTTTTGCAAATCCATCAAACCACTAAAATAAAAATCCATGACCCTACCTTGAAAAATGCCTACTTTGTGATACTCAATGACATTCTGCCAAACATTGCTCCTACAAATATAGTCCTTGGAATTAGATTTCATAATGCAATAATTATCCTCCTTAAGCCAATCTTTCTACTTCTTCCAAATAAAATAGCTAATTGACTCTGGTGCCTCTCATCACATCACCACTGACCTTTAGAATATTTCTTTTCGTACTAACTACCTTGACATTGTAATACCTATTGGTAAGCCTAAAGGCATTTTAGTTTTTTTCCTTATTTTAAATTAAGCTAGTTAATATTTTATAGAAGGATACACGTTTGTGTATAGGGGTATACACGGTCGTGTATCATCAACAACTTAAATTTAGTAAATAAGATCATGATTATAATAAGATTGAATGTTGCTTTAGTTTTGCAATGCAACACACATCGGTGTATAGTCCGCACACACTCGTGTATCACGTCCAATAAGCAAAAATAAAGGTGTATTTAACCTAATTTCTTTCATATTATTCTCACACTGTACTCTAAAAGAAAAAGTAAAGAGAAGAAGTGTTATAGTCATTGGACAAAATTGTCAATCGTCAGAAAAGTCGCACCCTCATGAAGGCTAAAACATTCATTGGAAGACAAGTAAACTGGTTCTCTCTTTGACTATTTAATGATAATCACGGTGATTATAGACGCCATGATGATCAAATGCTAATATTCTTGATATTGTATTGTGGTTATGAATGATTATATGTGTGTGAATCACTGTATTAATTTAATTATATTCGTTGTATAAATTTTGTGGATGCATTGATTGTGATTAGTTCATGTTTGATAATAATGATAACATGATTTAAGCTTTAGTAGTTTTATGTATGTTTGTGATTTTAAATAAATTTGTATACCTATTTAAGAGATATGCTAGAACCCTTTATATGTGAATGGATGGCTGGAGGTACCTATAACATGCAGAACTAGAGGTTTTCCATGATCTCTAGATCATGACATATGGCCATGTATGGCCTCATACACGTCTTTGTGTTCTTAGTTTAAAATATGAAATTTTGCATTCTTCATGCGCTCGTTCTAAGAAAAGTTATACACAGTCATGTGGTATAGGACACATGCCCATGTATAACTTTCCAAAAGTAGACATCGTGTGTAAAAAAAAACATACGGGGGTGTACCCTAGTTTAAAATGAAAAGACCATTTTACCCCTAGTTTATACAAAGTGAAAAGGAAGAAAAAGAAGTAAGAATAAGAGACTTCAATAAAGAAAAACAATCTATATAGAATTATAAAGAGTATTCGACTATGTAAAAGACAAATAAGACCCCGATCGAGTTAAATTCGAATTAAAAATTAGAAAAGTTAAAGAAAGTGATTCACATCTAGATAGTCACCAACAGTGTACATAAGTGACAAAATATGTGAAAGCGATACGGCTGAATACCTATGAAATGCATTATGCACTTGACATCAAGAAACATAGCCACTTTATTCATTTCAGGTGTACATGGTAAGAATAATGGCTTTTTAGATATTTTCTCATGTGGTCAATAGGATGTATCACATATGTACCTAAGATAAGGGTCACCTTTTCTAATTAGCTTATATGATAAGGGAAAGGATTACTATCAAATTATTCCTCATTTGACCAAGGTGTCCTAGATAGCTAACCCAATAGGTCGTATGGCATGTATACAAGATACTATAGATAGTGACATGCAAGGTGTCTTATGTTTTCACTAGGGCATCAGATATGTCGATTCAAGTTTAAACCATAGTAATCTTGGTAAATGGCCTATGTCAGGACATGAAGGTACTGAGTTATGACTATATCCAGATTCACAAATGGAATACCAGATTTATCAGTTTTATGAGTATTCAAGGTGTCAAGATGTCAATAACTTACTGAATGCTTACACTCACACGTTTCTTTTTGTTGTCTTGCAGGTAAAGATAAGTAACAAGCCATACGAGGGAATTAGCGATCCAACAAACAGTTACACGAGGGCGAGAGGCATAGTTGTTAATTTTAGATTTTCTTTTCATTATGTATTTTTTTTCTTCATTTTGATTACAGAACATGTGTTGTTAGACATATTAACTTAGATGGTTCAGCTTTCAAATGTTCCTTTCATTTATAAAGTTTATTAAATGATGTATTTCAATTTTTATTCTCATTACACCTTTCTACATGCTTGAGTTTGTATGATCATGCATTAAATCACAAGATTTTAAATTAAGTAGTCTAGTTCATAAGCATTTGAGAATACATAATAGAGTTAAGGAAAGTAGCCCTTTATGCAACTTTGACCACACCCGTACATCTACCACTGCAAGTATGATAAACTTGCATTGAGTAAAAGTATTTTATGTGCCTTAATCAGGATTTTATTTTAGAATGAGGAGATCCAAAAGATTGATCAGTGATGTAGCAGAGGCCCCTAATCAAGAGAAAAAACCAAGTTGAGGTTTAAGGATAGGTATCTAGTATATTAGTTACATCATTAGTAGATAGCAAGGTTATCTGACGAATAGTTAAAGATATTCTGGGACATAATAGAGAGGCATATGAAAGTGTTGAGCACCCAGTTCATGCCCCATAAATACCTGAGTAATCTCAAGTTATTAATATTCCACCTCAATAAGATAGAGTGGAGACATTGGGTGGAAGTAGAGGTCAGACTTACCTTATCTATAATTTGGTAGATACACACCAAACCTTTGACTTTAAAAGTAGTATAGTATTAGATTGGTTACCAGCTAAGGAGCAGTTGAAAGTAATTAGGGACATCATAAGGATTTACACCATGACAAATTTTGATAAGATTTAATATGTCAGCCTTCTACTTAAGGATAATGCAAAGGTATGGTGGCAAACACTATATGGAACCCTTTAAGTACTAGAGATGACTTAGGCTGACTTTAAATGGGTCTTTTAAAGGGAGTACTTACATGTAAATATCATATATGTGAAGACCTAAGAGTTCTTCCATATAAGACAAAGTAATATGTTAATCAGGGAGTTCTCTACAAAGTTGAACTCCTTGGACAAGTATGTTTCAGGAGTAGCTAGCTTAGACAAAGGCAAGTTAGAGGTATTTCTTGATAGACTCAAATTAAATATTGCCAAAGATGTCATAGTGGGATATAATCCTCCAAAATCATTATTAAAGGCCTTAGGAGAGCATTGAGGTTAGAGGCTATAAGGTTGAGGATGACCCAAAAGAAGGGGACACCAAATCAGCCTATACTAGTAACCCTAGTTTAGAGATAGAGTCAGATAGTTACAAGTGGCAGCTGAAAGGGTGGCAACTATGATAGGCATAGTAGAGACCCCAAAGTAAAGAGACCTTTCTAGCAAAGAAATAAGAAGAAATTAAGGGGTAAGAAACATAAGAGAGAGGATCAATCAAGGCGAGACTATCCTCTTACTTGCCATAGATGTAAATGAAGACATGCTAAAAAGTGTTTAGTTGGCCAGAAAGTATGTTATAAATGTAAGCAACCCAGCCATTTTGTAAGACAATGTATAGCCATAATAGCACCAGACAGTTGGGAGAAGATAAGCTCGAGTGTTTGTAGCCACTCAAACTTAGGTTGAGGCCAGCTTGACAATAGTGACAAATCAATTAATATTTCACTAATGTCCTCTATATACTTTAATTGATTTTAGTGTTACACATTATTTTGTTGCTAAAGGCATAATAAAGAGATTGGAGCTAGAGCTCGTAATTGTTCCATAAATTTGTATAGAGATACTAGATAGGGACAAAATTCATAGCAACCATATGTTGATTGGAGAAATGGTTTATTTAGGATGCCAATAGATGGTCGTGGACCAAATAGTTATAGAAATGCTTGATTTTGATATAATTCTTAGCATGGATTTCTTGAGTAGATATAAGGCAAAAATCAACCACCAAAAGAAACAAGTTCAGTTTAGTTTAGATAGTAGAGAATAGTTCACTTTTAAAAAATGTCAAGTTTTCAATATGATGATCAATAGTGTTAAAGCTTGAATAATTATTAGTAAGAGGTGTAGAGCATATTTAGCACTTATAGTGAATAGATCATATGAGGTAGTCTCTAGTATGAAGGACACTCTAAAGATGTAAGAATTTTTAGATGTTTTCTCTGATAATCTTTTAGGATTAACACCTAAGAGATATGTGGAGTTTAATATTGAGCTCGCCTCAAGTATAGCACCAATTTCTAAGACACCATATAAAATAGCCCTAACAGAACTACAAGAGTTAAAGAAATAGTTGTAAGAGCTATTAAATAGTGGTTTCATTAAACCAAGCTACTCACCATGGGGTATACCAATCCTATTTATAAAAAAGAAAGTTAAACAAGGTAATTCTGAAGAATAAGTATGAACTCCTAAGGATTTATGATTTATTTGATGAGCTCAAGAGTGTAACAATATTTTCTAAGATTGACTTGAGGCAAGTTGTCATCAGGTTAGGGTTGTTAAGCAAGATATACCTAAGACATGATTTAGAACCAGATATGGGCATTATGAGTTTGTAATTATATCAATTCGATTGATTAATGCCTTAATAATATTCATAGACTTTATGAATAATATGTTCCAAGATTACCTAGATAAGTTTCTAATGGTGTTTATAGATGACAGTTTAGTATACTCTAAGACTCAAGAGGAGCATGCACAATATTTGATATTTGTACTCTAGAGATTGAAGGAGAGGTAGGTATAAGCTAAGTTTTCTAAGTATAACTTTTGGTTAGACAAAATGGCTTTCCTTGGACACATGGTCTTAGTAGATGACATTTCAGTTGACCCTAGTAAAATTGAGGTTGTATTAGAGTAGTAAAGTCCTAAGACAACAAATGATGTTAGAAGTTTCCTCAGGTTGGTAGGTTATTATAGGCAATTTGTTAAGGGATTTGCCAAGTTAGCCCAATCGCTTATAGAGTTAACTTATAGGGACATTCCTTCTAGATGGTCAAATGTTTGCAAGCAGAGTTTTCAAGAATTAGAGAAAAGGTTGACATCATCTCCCATTTTATCTTTGTCAATGAAAGCAAAGAATATGATTTGTATATAGATGTCTTACATCAGGGTTTGGGAACAGTTATGATATATAGGGGTAAAATGGTAGCATATGTTTTTCGTTAGTTAAAAGATTATGAGACTAGCTACCCTATGCATGACCTTGAGTTGGTAGCTATCATGTATGCTCTTAAGATATGGTAGCATTATTTATATGGGGTCAAGAGTAATGTATACACGAATCACAAGAGCCTCAAGGATTTTTTTACCTAAAAAAAGCTCAATATAAGACAGAAATGATGGTTGGAATTAGTTAAAGATCATCAGTGTGAGATCAAATACCACCTAAGCTAGACCAAGATAGTTACAGATGCTCTAAGTAGAAAAGTAGTTTTATCTTAGATTACTACTTACTAAGAGTTACAACAGGAGTTAGTGAGAGAGTAGATAAATGTAATCATAAAGTAGTTGACAAGTCCATAAATTTAGTTAACCCTTTTAGATGAGATCTATATAACCCAAGTATCAGATGATTGATGTGTCCAATTAAGGTAGAGAGTTTCTAGGGGTATTGAACCAGATGTCAGTATTGTAGAAGGTATTTTGAGATTCAAAGACTAAGTATGTGTTCCTTGAGATCAGAGTTTAAAGGACAAGATTCTCATTGAGGTACATAGTTTATTTTACATTGCCCATCCTGGGAGTATAAAGATATACTAGGATTTGAGAAGATCTTTCTAGTAGTCAGGTATAAAGAAAGATATAATAAACTTTATGACAAGTGTTTAGTGTATTAGCAAGTTAAGGTTGAACACCAAAGATCATTAAGACTACTACAACCTTTTAGTATTTTGAAGTGAAAAGGAATTAGTGAAAGATTATATAAAGGTCATCACAGGGTAGTTGGCAAGCCCACAGATTCAATTAACCCTTTTGGATAAGATCTATATGACCTAGGTATCAGATGAATGATATGTCCAATTAAGGTAGAGAGTTGCCAAGGTTACCAAGCCAAATTTCAGTATTATAGAGGGTATTTTGAGATACAAAGACTAAGCATGTTTTCCCTAAGATCAAAGTTTAAGGGACAAGATTCTTATTATGGTGTATAGTTTCTTTTACATTACCCATCCTGGGAGTATAAAGATATATCAAGATTTGAGAAGATCTTTCTAGTGGTCAAGTATAAAGAAAAATATACTAGACTTTATGAGTAAGTGTCTAATGTATTAGCAAGTTAAGGTTAAACACCAAAAACCATCAAGACTATTACAACTTTTTAATATTCTGAAGTGAAAATGGAAACATATCTCGATGGAAGTTATGGTTAGATTATCGACGGTCATAGGAAGATATAACACTTTATAGGTAACAGTTGACTGATTCACCAAGTTAAAGACACTATAAGTACAAATTAGCTTGGTCAGATGTATGTTAAAAAGATAATCAAGCTAGATAAGGTACCTAAGACAATAGTTTCAAATTGAGACACCATGTTTATCTTAGCTTTTTAACAGAGTATGTAAAGGTCCTTCGATATGAGATTAACATTCATTACAGTTTATCATCTCCAAATAAATGATCAAACTATGAGAGTCAACTAGATGATCGAGGATATGTTGAGGATTTATTGCCTAGATAGAAGAACGACTTGGATAAAAGTATTGCCATTAATAGAGTTTGCGCATAATAATAACTACCAAAAAACTATCAAAATGGTTCCATATAAGGCTTTATATGGTATAAAATATAGGTCATCATTACATTGGGATGAGATAGGTAAGAGAAATACCTTAACTTAGACTTTGAGACCAGAGATAACCCAGAAGATGATTAAGGATGTCAAATTAATAAGGGAGAGGATGAAGCAGGCTCAAGACTATCTAAAAAGTTATTTAGACTAGAGGAGACTTGATCTTGAGTTTAATATGGGTAATAAGGTGTTTATTAGAGTACTCCCCTACAAGCATGTTATGAGATTTGGTAACAAAGGCAAGTTAGTATCGAGGTTTATGAGATCATTTAAGGTGTTAGATAGAATAGGTTAGGTTGCCTACCAATTTACATCGCTAGTGAGTAAAAATTACATCCATAACATGTTCTATATATCGTTGTTACATAATTACATTAATAACCTAACTCATGTGCTTAGAGTTAAAGATGTTGAGCTTAAGGATAATTTGGCATATAAGGAGTGCCCAATTCAAATCTTAGATAGACAAGTTAAAAAGCTTAAACGTAGATAGATTCCTCTAGTCAAGGTTTTATGGAGGAATCACTAGGTTTAGGAAGCCATATGGGAGGTTGAGCTTGATATGAGGTAATAGTTCCTATAACTTTTCAAGTGAATTTCAAGAGTAGAATTCATGTAAGATGGGAGGATTGTAACACCCATAGGTAAACCCAAAAGCATTTTAGTCTTTTTTGTTTTAAATTGGGCAAATTAATGTTTTTCAGAAGGATACATACCTATGTATAAGCATATACATAGTCTTATATCGTCAACAAATTTGAATTTAATAGATAAAAACACGATCGCAACAAGATTGGATGTTGCCTTAATTGTGTGATGTAACACACGCCCACGTATCGTGTCCAATAGGCAAAAATAAAAGCATGTTTAACCTAATTACTCTCATATTATTCTCGCCAGTCATACCATAAAAAGAAAGAATAGAGAGAATAAGTGTTTTAGTCGGCGAAAAAAGTTGTTGATCATTGGAAATGCCACAACCACACGACGACTAAAACATTCAACAAAGGACAAGTAAGTTGGTTCTCTCATTGACTACTTAAAGATAATCATAGTGATTATAGGCACTATAATGATCAAATGCTAATCTTCTTGATATTGTATTATGGCTATAAAGATTATATATGTGTGAATCGATGCTTTGATTTAACTATATTCATTGTATAAATTATATGGATGCATTGATTGTGATTAGTTCATGTTTGATGATAACGGTCCATTGATACAACTACAACCTAAATTATATGATTTAGGTTGTAGTGGTTGTATATGTGTTTGTAGTTTATGATAAATATGTATAACTATTTAGGAGATATACTAGAACCATTTGTATATGAATGGATGGTTGAAGGTAGCTGAAAAGTGCAAAACCAGTGGTTTTTCATGATCTCTAGATCATGACACACGACCATGTATAACCTTATACACACCTGTCCTTAGTTTAAAATAAGAAATTTTGCATTCTTCAAGTGCTCGTTTTAAGGAAAGTCATACACTGTCGTGTGGTATGGGACACGCTCCTATGTGTGACTTTCCAAAAGTAGACATTGAATGTAAAAAGAGGCACATGGGGGTACACCCTAGGCACACACCCGTGTAGCCAATAGAAAAGCTTTTTACCCCTAGTTCAAGCAAAATAAAAGGGAAGAAAAAAGAATAAGAATAAGAAACTTTAGTAAAGAAAAATAAGCTATATAGAATTAGAAAGAGTGTTTGACTATATGGAAGACAGTGCGAGACCTCAATTGAGTTAGATTTAGGTTGAAAATAAAAAAGGTTAAAAAATGGTTCACATCTAGATAACCACCAAGAATGTGCATAAGTGGAAAGATACGTGAAAACAATAAAGATAAATTCCCACGAGATGTATCATATACTTAGTACCAAGGCGAATAGCCACTCAGTTCATTTTAAGTGTGTATAGTAAGGATCGTGGCTCTTCAGATATTTCCTCACGTGATAGTGGGATGCATAACATATGTACCTATGGTAGAGGTCATCCCAAGATGGTTTAGACAACAATTCTGATTAGCTTATGTGATAAAGGAACTAGTACTAGATTATTCCCCATGTGTCTAGGGTGTCCTAGATAGCTAGCTCAATAGGTCATATAGTATGTGTGCAAGGCACAACAGATAATGACATGTAAGGTTTCTTACGCTTTCACTAATGCATCAAATATGTCGATTCCAACTTAGGTCTTAGTACTCTTGGTAGTTGGCCTATGTCAAGACATGAAAGTACTGAGTTTGTGATCACATCCAGATTCACAAATGGAACGTTAGTTTTATGAATATTTAGGGTTTTAAGAGGTCACCAACTTACTAAGTATTTTCACTCATGGGTTCCTTTTTGTTGTCTTATAGATAGAGATTAGAGTAAGGCATGCAAAGGAACTAGTGGTCCAATAAATAGTTGCATGAGGTTGAGGGGCATAATTGCCATTTTCATATTCTCTTTCCGTTATGCAATTTTTGCCCATTTTGATTATAGATCGTGAGTTGTTAGACATATTACCTAAGATTGTTCAACTTTCAGATATTTCTTTCATTTATGAAGTTTATTAAATTATGTATTTTCATTACACCTTTCTACACATTTGAGTTTGTATGATCATGCATTAAATTACAAGATTTTGAATTAAGTAGTCTAGGGTACATGCCTCTTTTGGTCATATTCCAAGTGGGGATATATATATAGAGAGAAGGGTGTTACAAACATGATAATGTCATGATCAATGATGGTACAAACCTTTTAATCACTTACATTGGTTTTACAATACTTTCTTGAAACTCAAAACTCTTTCATATGAACAATGTTCTTTGTGTTACTTATACGAAATAAAATCTTATTTTATGTTTTTTAATTATGTTCAAGTAATGATGTTTTAGTCAAATTCTCACTCACATTTTTTACTATGAAGGAACTTTGCACGAAGGCAATACTTTTGCAAAAGGCACCTAAAAATGGCATTTACAAGTGGTCTCATCTATCACCAAATCAAACACTGGTTATAGTTTTTTCATCTATCAAAGTGTCAATTGATCAATGACATCATTGTCTCGTTCATCCTTCATATACCATTCTAAGTCATCTTATTTCAAATAAAAGTTTACCAATGTCATCTTATGACTTATATAAGTTTCTTGTAATTCCTATCATTGCAATAAAACTAATAAGTCTTCTTTCTCTTCATCATCTTTTACAAGCTCTCATCCTTTAGAGGTAAAGTACTCTAACGTTTAAACCTGTTCTGTCATTTCTATAGAAGGTTTTAAGCATTATTTTATATTTATTGTTCACTATACTCAGTATGTTTGGTTATATTATAGTAAAAACAAATATGATGTTTGTGATGTTTTCATATGCTTCAAAACACTAGTAGAAAAATTTTTCAAACATCACGTTAAAATTTTTTACACAAATAATAGTGGTGAATATTTATCTCTCAAATCTTTTCTTGTCATAAATGGAATTTCTCATCTCACAACTCCACTACATATACTACAACATGATAGATTTTCTGAACGTCGACATCATCAGATTGTCAAAACTAGGTTAACTCTTATACATCATGCACACATATGGCTTAGTTTTTGGCTAGATGTTTTTCATACAACAATTTATCTTATCAACATTATGCCAAAATATAACTTTTTCATGCAATCATCATTTGAAAATCTATTTGGGCATAAATCAAATTATCGAAAACTAAAAGTGTTTAGTTGTCTCTGTTACCTATGACTTCATCCCCATAGTTATCGTAAGTTTTCTCCCCACTCACAACCTTGTGTCTTCCTTGGTTATTCTCTACACAAAGTGCTTATTTATGTCTTAATCTTCAATGCCACAAAATTTTCATTTCACCATGTCATATTTATTGAGTCCAATTTTTTTCTTCCTTGTCCTACTAATATCACATTCCAACTTGGTCCCTTATAATTATTTAATCCATTTCATTCGCTTACTCTTCAACACTTGCCATCTATAGAGTCAACTTCCACACCAGTGTTACAGTAAAGTAATGATGATTAAACTTTATCATTTGCCATTACTAGCCATTTGTAAGGTATGTCTTCTATATCCTTTCTTTCTTTATCTTTTCACTCTTTTCTTCCATTTCCTATGACTTTATTGAAACCTTTCTATCGTCATCATTAACCAACCCTCTCATTCCTTCAAATCACCATCTCATGCAAACAAAAACAAAACAAAAAAAGTATTCACAAACCAATCCAAAAATTAGCCATTACCACTATCTACCATCATGCACCCTTTACTCTAATGAGACTATCCCAAGCCCTTAAACAACCAAGTGATGTGTTGCAATGTCTAATGAGTTCTAAGTGTTTTAACACAATAACACATGAGAGTTGGTTTTCTTACACCTATCTCAAAATCTAGTGAGATGCAAATAAGTTTTTCACATCAAACAAAATCTAGATGGATCTATGGAATGTTAAAAAACTTGTCTTGTGGCCAAAGGATTTCAATTAAAACCTTTAGTCCAATAATCAAGCCAACCACTGCTCACTTGGTCTTTGTCTTATTCTCTCTCGAGGATGGTTTATCAACCAATTCCATGTTAACAATGTCTTCCTCTATAGTCATCTCATTGAAGATGTTTATATGAGCCAACCCCTAGTTTTCTTTACAAGTAACATGCATATCATGTCTATCATGTAAAGAAAGCTTTTTATGAGTTTAAACAAGCACTACAACATAGCATAATATGTTTCGCCAAATTCTACTCTCCATTGGATTCGTTAACATAAAATCTGACACATCACCATTTATGTTTTAACAAAATTAGCTAACCATGTATATATTAGTGTATGTGGATAATTTGACTCTTACAGATAATGACAATAGACTTTTTCATAAATTCATCAATCAGCTCTCTGCAAAATTTTCAATCAACGATCTTGGCAAACTCTCATATTTTATTGGTGCTGAAGTTCTTCCTACCAAACATGGTATCTTACTATCTCAATAAAAATATATTCATGATCTTTTAAACAAAACAAAAATACTTGAGGCCAAAGACACCATTACACATATATCTCTAAAAAATGTACCAATATTGCATGATGGGACATCTTTAATTGATCATACTCAATTTTGCTCTATAGTATATTCATTGCAATACCTCTATTAACACATCAAGACATCGTCTTCACTGTTAATAAATTATCCTAGTTCATACATCGTAAAACTACTCAACACTAGTTTGTTGTCAAATGGTTACTTCGATATCTTCTTAGCTCTACTACACATAGGTTGTTTCTTCGTAGTAATTGTACCATATCATTTCATGGTTTTTCAAATGCTGATTAGGCTAGCAACATAGATGATTGCATATCCACTAGTACTCATGTTGTTTTTCTTGGTCATAATGCAACTTCTTAAAGTTTTAAGAAACAACGATTAATTGTCCGCTTCTTCACCAAAGTTGAACATCGTGCTGTAGCCTATATCATTGCTAAAATCACATGGCTACAATCCTTACTACAAGAACTTGAATTTGCCTTGCCACTGTTCTTATTGTATATTATGATAACATTAATACAACTTACTGATGTGCAAATCCAATCTTCCACTCGAAAATAAAGCACATTGCTATTGATTTTCATTTTGTTCATGATAAAGTCCAAAATAATGAATTACGAGTCTCTTATGTCTTTTTCAAAGATCAACTAGCCAATGCTCTCACAAAACATTTGTCGCACCAACGACTGCAATCTCTTTGTTTTAAGATCGGTGTTTTGTCACTGAACGCCATCTTATGGGGGAATAATAAGAAAATATCATAATCATAATAAGTATATGAATATTATAGTCAATACTTTTTTATTCAATTTGATCATGATTTTAGTCAAGGTTTCATCAGTGTGAAAGAGGCTTGAACCAAGGTCTTCTCCTTGAAAGTTCTAATACTTCATCAATTTTGCTAACACCTAATGTTATTTCATAATAAATTTTAATACTATATTTTATACGATATTTTGTCAATAATATTCATTTAATTCACAAATTCTTCAAACGTTGACCTTTTTCCTCTTCTTTACTTTCATTTTATGTTATAGCAAAAACATAAACTCTTTATAATGTTCAACTGCAATATTTTACATTAACAATTCATTTGATTGTCAAAATTTCAATTGACATTTTTCACACACTCCCTCAAGACAAACTTATAAGATGTGACTTCCATTTGAAGAATGGAACTGATATTAGTCCTGCTTAAAATACTTGAATCCAAACATTTCTTCATAACTTATTACAAAACGGTAGTTAAGCTTCTTAAACAATATTTAAATTATTTCTCTCTTAAGAATAAAATATGCGCACTTTGAAGAATTGTTGATTGAATAAAAATTATTGATAAAATATTATATAATATATAGTATTACAATGTAGTCTGAAATAGAATCTTAATCCTATAAAATAGAAAAAATTCTATACAACAAATCAAAATCATATCAAATTATAATCATATTGAATCAAAATATATTTCATTTAATACTTTCCTCACAATTATAGTGGGAGCTTACAGAGTAGCAATTCAAGACACAAGTAGAAAAAAAAAAACACTCAAAAGACAACCTTTTAATAAATATATCCATAATCTAAGAGATCGTAGGAACATGTTAGAGTTCAAGAGCCCCATGAGCAACTAACTCACAAATGAAATACAAATCAATGTTGATATGTTGAGTGTGAGAATAAAAAAGAGGATTAGTAGCCTGTAGACAGCAAACTGATTATCACAAAGCAAAAATTGAGATAAGTAGAAAGGAATGTCAAGTCCAATAAAAGATAACAAAACCACCAAACATCCACAATCACATCTGTGAGAGCACAATACTCAAACTTTGTACAAGAATGGGATACAACAACCTATTTCTTAGCAATCCAACAAACAAGGTTATGTCTAAGAAAACTATAACCACTAATGATAAAACAGTGTGTGGAAACATCAACAGGCCAATCAACATATGAAATGTAAGACCATGAAACAAAAATTCCTTTAATATACTCAAAAAGAAGTTCTTGATTACACGTATATCTAGGTGAGTAGAACACATAACTATAGAGTAAACTGATTGATAGTAAAAGCAATCTTAAACAAAGTGAGAGTGAGACAAGAAAGACTATAAACCATACTATGGTAAAGTGTAGCAATTGAAAATAGGACTTCATTAATAGATGATGATGTCTTGGAACTAGCTAAAGGCATGACATAAAAAGCACATGAGTCAAGTTGAAAGCATTATAGTAGATCTACCATGTAATAATGTTGAGAAAGATACAAAACAGTAGACGATCGAACAATTTCCATACCAAGGAAGAAACCAAGTGTACCCAAATTTGATAAGCAAAAGTAGAGCACAAGATAGATACAATATATAATATTCAATATAATAGAACCAATCACAACTAAATCATCCATATACACAAGTAGAATCACAATCAAGTATGATGTATGATGAATGAATAGAGAATGATCAAACTAGTCATTGGCAAACCCATAATCAAGTAAGAAGGAGCACAATTGATGATACCATTCATGAGACATCTATTTAATACCATATATGGCCTTAATAAGGCAACAAACATGAGAAGATAAGTTAAATTCAATGAAACTAGGAGGCTACTCCATAAACACTTTATTTGTGAGATACCTTTAAAGGAAGGCATTTTTGACATTAAGTTGACACAGTAGTTAATCATACATGGTGGCTAGAACAAGAATTGTATGGATAGTAGTCGGCTTGATAGCATGACTAAATATGTCTCCAAAATCAACATTAGCTTGTTAGTGAAAACCCTTGGCAACCAAGCAAACTTTGTATTGCCTAATAAACCCATCATTATACCACTTGACCTTATAAACCCATCGATAACCAACCAAATGCTACTAAAGAGACAACGGAACAAGAACCCATGTGTTATTTCATATAAGTTCTTGATACTTCTTACTCATCGCTTAAACCTAGTAAGGAAAAAAATAAGATTGTTTAGTGTTCGATTCATGGAATACAAGATTATAATGTTCAACAGCAAAAGCCCAAAGAAGTACATAAGAAGTGGAAGCCAAGATATCATACCTGCTTCAAAACTTTAGACTTCAAACGGACTATAAAAACTCCAAAAATCCATTTATAAGAAACATTCTACAATATACAAACATATCACCTAAGGTATTTAACATAGTCAACTTACCAACATTAGTGACTTCTTTGTCTTTAATCAGTATGAAGTCACATCAATTATTTTTGTTCTGAAAGTAGAAAAATGTCTCAATATCCACACAAGGCAAGAGTAAGAGAGTCAATAAACGTACATGTTTAATCTACTAAGAACTCTATGAATGGGTGGTCAATGAGTGATGAATTGGTGTTAATGCAACTTCTTGTATTGAAGACGATGTATAGTTGTTCATGCATAGTCATGCATTTGATCCTTATCATATACCCTTAAATATGTGATTATCTAAATTTTTGGATACATGATAAGATCATTGGATAAGATCAACATAAGATAACACACGAGTGTGCATAGACCATTCACAGCCATGCATATGACCTAGAACTTATCCAATTTTTCAACTAATTTTTATCCAATTTAGCTAAAGTCAACACTTCTCAATTCCATTCCAAACCACTCATTTTTGGGTTATTACATTATCGTCCTTCAAGTATAAGAACTTATAGTCTAAGGCTTATAATTTTATGAGACTCAAAATTGATAATCTGGATACTAGAGCTAATTCATCTTGAACAGCCTCAAGCCTCTAAAACTCTTTATACCTCTCTTGTGTTGACTTATAGGTTATTCGTTATATTGGTAGTGTATAGATTTGTGTTGAATCTACAATCTGACAGTCATTCCTACACAAACTAAGATGGTTTCTTGACGAAGTGTCAACAATTGACTTTTACTTGTCAATAATACGATTACTTTATAATTATATCATTTCATCATATGATATCTCTTCGAGGCTAAGACACAAAGTTAGTGTCTATCTCTAAGAACCTTTAATATGCATGGATTAATGCACTTATCAATGATTGAATGTTATTAGATCGAGCAATGACTCAATCTTATAATGGTCATAGATTCAAATAATCATCGATGTTCATTCAATAGGCCTATTAGAGATATCAACTCCCATACCATACCTAAAAGTAATGAATCCTCTATTGATTTATCATAGTTTTTATATATCTCTTAATATAGTCAACCATTACTGTTTGGCTGATGTTAAACCATATGGATCCTTATACAAGATGGTTTGCTGATCTTAAGTCGAAGGATCACATATACCACCATTTTTTTAGAGGATAGATTTTATAGACACTAAGGTAACCATCCATATTGAATCTTTTTAAGGTTAGTCTGGTGGACTCATTTACATAACTTGTGCTCATATGTTGCTTCAAACCATCAACAAACAATTTTTACATATGAGATCTATCATCACATTTTGATGGGTCATTCAACATTATGATGGTCCTAATCATATTACATGTCCCATAGTTTAGGAATCATAATGACTTTAATTGCTAATCATGATTTTTATTTTGCCTAAATAGTGGGACTCATATCTTATGACTAAGTCTATACATTACTTTGTTAGATGCGACAAAAGTAATCTAAATCAAAAAGTTTGTCATCAAAATTGGTGTGGTTACATCTATAGAAAATCTTATAAAATGTTGTTACAACAACAACAGAGTGATAACACAAGTAAAGGAATCACAGTCTCACCGACTATCTAAACACATACTTAGGAGATACCACCTGATTGTAGAAACTATTCAATATAAAATATGTGTAGATAGGAAGATTAGATACTGATGACAATTTGGCTACCCCGTTAACAAAGCCTTTATCGTAACAGAAGCATGATAGCCATGTAACCTCTTATGACATTAGATATATGTCTGATTGGTTATAGTGCACATAAGAGATTATTAGGGTAGTGCCCTAAAGCCTATCATCACACTTAATATTTGATGTAATCTTTGATAATCAATTAATAAAATGACATTTATATTATTTGTATCTTCTGTTAAATAGATAATTGTACAAAGAATAAATGAAATGTGACAAGGGTATCAATGTTTGGCACTTAATCATGAGAATGCTATGTGCACATTAAGTGAATATTCTTAAAACTTTCATAACTCTGATATTACCATGATAAAGGGCACAAATAATAGTGATCAATTTATCATAATATTGAACAACCTCATCGAAAGATGATAACAGTTCTCATGTGTCAAAGTTGTTTGTTGAAAACTTGGTGTAACATATGGGTACACGTTATAAAAGTATCCACTAGACTAACCCACCAATAAGATTTCATATAAATGGTTACTCTAGTGTCTATGAAAAATATCCTCTTAGTGAACAGAGGATATGACTTAATAATCCTCTTAATAATCTCTCACAAAGTGTCACAAGGAGATGTAAATATGACTTAAAAGTGAATTTGTATAGTCAAGAAGATTGGCTCTAGAGCACCAACTCTAATAATCTCTCACTAGAGTTATAGCTAATCATCCATGCCAACAACATTGATTTACTGCACAACATACTTTTTTTTCCATGGAGATGATATTATTTGTTCATTATTTTAAGTGTTAGCAAACCTTTACTTTTATCAGTTATTATTAATAAGGTGAAAACATCTTAGTATGCAACTAAATCCCATGGTGAAACCATGACTCCAATGGCTTGGTAGTGCTATATTGAATCAATCAATCTCGAAGTCATGATAAGTTCAAATTGAAATCTTATGATCTAATATGCCTCTTAAGCCCTTGCATTTCAAATGTCTCACATTTGACTTTCATCGTAGAATTTATTATTTTTGACTTACTCATATAACCTAACCTGATTATAGTATTAATGTTTTCTCAAGCAATGATTTCATCTCTTTCATAAATCAAGAAAGTATCCATATAAGGTTGTAAATTATTCAAACAACTTGTGAGATTAAATGAGTTGTACAAGTGCAACTCAGTTCAGTTCAACACAATTTAAGTGACTGTAATTCATTCAAAATACTCATGAGTTTAATTTTGGTTATTAATTGTTTACAATAAAAGAATATAAGATTAGTTATGGCAATTGAACTTAAATGGGGCATATGAGACTCTGTCATTAGCTTGTGTAATAGCCCCACTATGTCAAGAGATTATTATATTATTATGCATTTTGAAAGTTACGGTAATTAGAGGGTTGTGTTGCAAATTTATGGTTTGTGTATATATATCTGGTAGAATGATAACATTAACAATGAATAATACATGTAAGTGTTCATTCATTTTCTCCTTCTTGTTATCCTCTTTTCAATAACCCAAACGTTTCAACAAGTTAAACAAAACTCTTGCTAATTTGATCAACTTTTTTTATAGTTTTTTAGGTCTCACTAATCCAAAGGTTTCTTCTAATTCTTAAGCTGATTTTGGTTCCTTTCAAAGTGGGGCATCTATCAAAAAAATAAAATTATAGGTAAATTTTATGGAATTTACTAAGTTTTAGTTTAGTAAATAATCTTGATAACTATTTCATTTTCAATAAAAATATTAGGAGACTTCAATTTGTGTTTAGAGTAATCATAAGGTAAATGGAATTCAAGTCAATCCAATTGATATTTAAAAATATAAGAGTTTAGTTATTAGATTTATAGGGTTCGTTAAGTTAATTATTATTTAGTAAATAATTTGATAAAGACTTAATTTAGTCATTAAATGTTAAGACGTAAATTATTCAAGTAGTTATTAATGATTAACTAGCAAATCCAATAATTATTATTTACTGATAAGATTAAACCTGAACTAAGTCAACTTAAGTTTGTATATCACCTAGATTTGGTTTAATTCGATTTGAATTTGTTTAAATCGACTCTTTCTAATAGTACGTTTGTTGATGATGTTGAAAGTATTGATAATGAAAAAAGAGATGTTGAAGACATTAAAGATGAAGATATACTCATATAGATTATTAGACTATTTGTTAGATTTTTAATAATCTTTCATTAGATATTTGTTTGAAAGTTTTGGCATGTTTTGATGCCGTTTCTATTTTTAGATGATTGTATGACTTAAGTTGAAATTCCATAATTTAGAAATTATGTTTTTTGTTTTAGATAATTGCATTATTGGAGTTCAATATAATTTGCTTTGCAAATTATTCATTGTGAAGCGAGGGAAGGTTTAGATAAACATATTAATTAAGGTTTGGTTTCTTTGATGTATGCAAAATGTTTTTGCCCCAGCATATGTAATCATAGCTAAAGCATTATGGCTAAAAGACTATTTGCTGTCACAATTTTAATAATTTAAAGGAATTGAATATTAGCTTCTAGTGAGGAAGTTTCATGGCTAAAATGATTTGAATTTGTTATAAATATTAACTTTCTTAGCTATTATTATGTATTTGCTATTGTCTTTGTTCTCATAACTAATTTTCGTAGCTATACGTTCATATTGTTGTAGTGCTTGATTTTCTATTTTTCATACTAACTTCTAAGTTTGTCCCAAACACCCTTAGCTATTTCATAATTAGTTTGATTAATGAAAACAACATTAATAATAACATGAGTGGCCTTAGATTTCCTATTCAAAAGTTCTTATTTAGCATTAGTGTATTGTTCTATGGTTTTAGGTTTCATTTCCCTTTCTTTCTCAACTTTAGGATGTTTCCCGCCATTAATAATAGAGATCCAAACTTTTTCATTGATAGATTTCGAGAAAATTCTTATTTTTGTCTTTTGATATAAATAGTTAGTTTCATTTAACATGGGTGGTTGAGTGGTTAAACCGCCTTCTCATAACATATCCATTCAAATGAGAAGCAAAACAAATAAAATATAAATTAAACCAACAAAAACAAATGATTTAAAATTGACCCTAAAAGTATCTACTGATTATAACTTTAATACAAATTTGAGATCAAATCAAATATAGTTTTAATTGTGTACAAAATTTGTGACTAAAATGAGTTTGAATTAAAAAAATCCCCTTTCACACAAAATATTAAACACATACCAAAATCAAATAAATAATTGAAATATACGAGCGATAGATTGTTTTTATATGATTTGGCTACAAACATAGTTTACATTCATGGGACCAAGTTTAATCATTTAAAATCCACTGAGATCAAAAAAGGTCAAATCAAGCTCACATACTCAATTATCTAACTTCTAAATTTTTTTGGCTGTCACTTTACACGTGAAATTTTGACAAGTATCACGCTCGTCTTTCAAACATCCCACCTAAGACATAGTTTAAGATTCTCTTGAACTTTTACATTGAAACCCCTTTAACTAGTGAGGTTGAAATCCCTCTAATCCTCAAATCTCACAAAATGCATCTTATGATCTATAAACGGAGGTAAATCTGTCAAAAAATAAGAGAAAATCAAAATAACTAGATGCAGAATTAAGCGGCAAAAACAAAGCAGAATTTGACCAAAAATATGGGAAAATCGTTGTATAAGAAAAGTAAAAATATTCAGCTCAATAAACGAAATAGAGAAAGGCAGTTTTATATAATCAACTTTGGTTTAAAAGAACAAAAATAATATTACATATACCTATGGACAAAATCTAATAAATAAGAACACAAATATCATCAAATATCATATATGATCAATATAAAATAAATAAAAATAAAAATAACATCATATAAAAGGTAATAATCAAAGTAATATCATATCAAAATTTAAGAATAAGAATAAGAATAACATCATAGTAAAAGGTAATGACCCATAGCAATGCCATAACAATAGATAAAGAGTAGCCTTATATGTATAAATTTATACACAAATAATGATTTATTACAATATAATTAGATGATTTTGAATTAGAAATAAAATAACGTCCAATTATATGATAAGATATTATCATTTGTTGTAAGTTTGTATACATTATTTATAAACATAATTTTATTGAAAGATAATTATTAATATAGTATCATATCAAGAAGATAAGGTTTGTGTTTCAAAATATAATCACATAATAATACACATAACATTATGAAAACACAATCTATGCTTTGCCAACTACTTCTACAACTTCAATTGACGTTCTTCACATAAACCAAGTCGATAGCATTGCCAATTGACATATGATAATGGACATTCTCTGTTGTGAAGTCTTCCAAATTCTCTTGCTTAAAAGAAAAAAGAAAGAAATAAAGAGTTCTTATTATGCAATGAGGCATATACTGTGGTGAATTCGCCCTCATCTTTCTCTGATCAACATCACCCTTCTATAATGAAAAATCCTACCATAATTAAGTGAAGACTTCGATTTTCTTAATCTCAGGATAAGGAAGTCTAATTAAGTGCCTAATAATAGCCTTTGTCTGGGGGTCCGTTAGGACCATTACTAATAATCAAAGACATCATTACTCTAAGTTAAGACATATATAAAATCCAACATCCCTCGGTCTAATCTCTATGGCTATTTGATCTTTCGATAGCATTATTGATCAATGTTAACTTCAATAAACGAAAGCGTATCTCCTTCCACGATCATTTCGTCTGTCTTTTAGCGTCTAATTAATGGATTTATAAAGCATCAAAATGCCTAGGCTCTTGCTACATTTCTAATCTCCTCTTAGTAGTTCAGAATGTCCTTTCAAAATCAATTATCAAGCTGTAAATTTAACGTTTTTGGAGAAAAGGGAAATTAAAGTTGCGAGTGTAGATGGACCATGCCCTAATTTTAAAGTTATGTTACTAATCAAAGTCCATAAAAATAAATAAGATGAGTTTGGTCAGTTTTCACTTTCAGGATGATCAAAGAAGACAAACGTATAAAAATGGTGGAAAATAAAGAAGCCCTTTTACGTGAGAATGGAAAGAATGGTTTATATGAGAAGATGGCAGACAAAAGAGGTACAAAAGTTGACCATGGAAATGGACACGTTGGATAATGGAAGCTGAGGTGTTACCACTCAGGTTCTTTAAGTGGGAGAGGTTGAAGATAAACTTGATGAGTTTATTTTCTCAATACAGTGAAGGAAAATCACAAGTGAGTTTGAAGGGGTCGTCTTTCTCTCCATTGCAGTACTACTAAGTTGGCTTCTGTGATTGCGGTGAGGCACCACACACATCCTGACAAAAGGAGAAGAAAACAGTTTATATAATCCACTCAATATTGTGAGAAAGATAAGGAAAATTAATGATATGAATATTTATCTTTGAGAGATATGGCATCACCTACGTGCATGTCTTCTAGGATTTCTCATAGATTTCGATTTGATCGCACAATCTTGCTTTTTCACACATCCCTTAATATTTTGAGGTTCCACTTGTAAATATTCGAGTACAGAGAAATATTATACTTCTATTATTATTATATGTTATGGAAACATAATAATTACTCATTAGCAAGTACTTGTCCTAAGCATAAAATGAGAGAATAAGAGGAAATGAGAGAATAAGTGTTGTGTCTCACTCACAAGTGCACAAGTCATGAAATAATACTTAAGATATCAATCTCACAGGAATTGGGAACAAAGTACTAGTTCATTTTGTAACTTATATTATTAGCTAGGGTAAACATGAAGGGGTAAGGTAACTAAAACAATAAAACAAAAAGAAAACAACATAAAAGAAATTTAAAAGTTAGGATTGCCTTCTAAGAGCGCTTGTTTAAGATTATTAACTTGACCACATATTCATGAAAATTAAGGTGGACCATCAGATGGTGGGTGAAAGGTATCCACTACAATAGGTTTTCAAACTAGATAGTGTTTCAATCTCTGTATATTTACTTTGAAAGCTCTAAATTTTTTACTCCATATTTCAGCAACTCTATTTGAGAATACTTTCATAACCTTAAATGGTCTTTACCATCTTAACTTGAGCTTGTTCAAAGGGAACTTCAACCTTGAATTAAACAGTAGTACTATGTCACCTTCTTTGAATTCCTTTTTCAAGCTATGCTTGTCATGCCTTCTTTTAGCTTTTTCCTTGTAGTTCTTTGCATTTTGTAGGCATCAAATATTTATTCATCCAGCTGAAGAAAGCATTTCTCATCTTTTGTTGTAGCTTCATGTATAATAGATACTTCAAATGGGTCATCTAGATATTTCTTGTGTGATACATCTTTCAAGCACTTATCTGTGATATTAACCCTACAACAAAAGTTCACCATGAAAGGTTGGTTAGTTGATTGAAAAGTATTAAACTTAACTTTTTCTTTACTGATCTTGATATGAGTTTTCCACTCTTCACGTCTATGTTTGTAGCCAAGAAATGTCTTCCTAGAATGATCAGGACATGAATGTCTTCCTCCCTCTCAAGCACCATAAAGTCCATTGGAATATGAAAATTTTCAACCTGGATTTGTACATTTTCTAGTACTCCCTTTCGGTGTTTGCTTGATCTATCCACCAATTGCAATGTCATCTTAGTTGGCTAGAGTTCTCCAATTTTTAATCTTTTAGAAAAAGAAAAAGACATTAGACTGATACTAGCACCTAAATCATACAAAGCTTTATCAAATGTCTCTTTGCCAATAGTACAAGGGATATAAAAAGTCGTTGGATCATTTAGCTTCAATGGTAATTTATTTTGTAAGATGGCACTATATTCTTTAGAAAACGCTATTGTCTCGAACTCTTCTAGCTTCATCTTGTCATAAAGAATATTTTAAAGGAGCTTTGTGTACATTGGCATTTGTATGATCACTTCCATGATGGACACATTCAAGTGGGTTTGTTCAAACACTTCTAAAAATTTTGCAAATTGTTATCCAATTTAATTCTTTGATACCAATGTGGAAAAGGCAATGGAGTGTCATATTTATTATCTAGGACTAATTTTTTTTAATTTTTTTGTCATTTTCTTTGGTGTGGTCATCCCTTAAAATCATGCCTTCTATCCTTTTATTTTTCTTCTGTAATACAACTTGTGCACTAAGGTCGAATACGTTTGTGTTATCTACTCATATTTTGTTTTTCTGATAAAGTAATATAATATGCTTTTCAAAGTTTAATGCACCCGTATCAGACCCTTTCTTTTTTGTTTTTTTCATTTTTTCCCTTTTCTATTCATGTAATATAGTTTACCTACTACGATTAAATATGCCTCTAGTAGAATCATTCTTTTTGATGTGTTCTCCATATTGTGTTTCTCTTCTTTCGGTGATTACCATGCTTTGCTCTCTTGGATTCTATGGTTAACTTGGCAATTTTCCCTTTTCTCTTGAAGTCAAATTAGTGGCTATTTGACTTGATTGTACCTTTAGCATTCGATTATGAGTAGCCAACTGATCCATTTTAGCCATTATTTGTATAATTGTCTCATCTTGTGCATCAACTTTCTATTTTTGTGATAGGATAAAGCTCTCCATTATCAATTTTAAGCTGGATTTTTGTTCTTGGGGTGGTGGATGTAGTGGTTGTGAGTTTAGATTTATTAGTTGAAATTCAGGAGGTGTTGGCTTGAAATTTTGGCTTGGATTGGAGATGGGTTTGTGGTTACTCCATGAGAAAGTTGGGTTATTTTTTCAACCATGACTGTAAGTGTTTGAGTATGGATTTTGTTGCCCAAGCGGTTGTAATTCAGAAAATTGACTTGCTTGGCTAAAGGGTTCAGAGGGTACTTACTAAATAGATAACATTTTAAGATTATATGTCCTCCCCCATATATCTTACAACTCAGTATGTTCACAAACTTCGTATCTAATTACTCTAATCTTTTAGTCAAGACATCCAACTTTGCATTTACCATTGTGATTCCATCTACCTCATGAACTCATGAATCCCAAAATGTTTCTTTAATGTTATTCCTCATCAAACCATTGAAGACTACTAGAGGTCATTCTCTTTGTCAATTGTAAAACATCTTTTATGGTTAATCCCATGAAAGAACATCTAGTGCAGCATTCAAATTTCTCTTGATCTATCCTAAGAATGTGTTGTAAAAAGTTTGAACTAGGAACCAATCTAGCAAGCCATGATGTGGACATTGTCTTTGAAGATCCTTAAACCTCTCCTAAGTTTGATATAATGTTTCATCTTCCCTCAACCTAAAGATAGTAATATCATTCCTTAGCTTCACTATCTTACCTGGGGGAAAGCACTTAATAAGAAAAGCCTGAGATAATGTCCTCAATGTAGTGAATGATCCTGGAGCTCTTAAATCTAACCATGTTGTTACTCTATCTCAAAGAGAAAATGGAAACAACCTCAACTTGATGGCATCATCTGAAACTCCATTGATTTTGAGAGTATCATATATCTGTGAAAATCTTTACAGATACACATATGGATCTTCAATTGTTAATCCCCCAAACTGATTCTACTGGGTCATTTGGATAATTAACGACTTGATCTCAAATTTATTTGTTGTCATAGTAAGTTTGACAACACTTGAAAACCCATCGTGAGCTCTTGGTGCGGTATAATCTTGAAATGTTATCTGATTGTTCATGTTTAACTAGTGATTTTCCATATCCAAGACAACATTGTATTCATCCTCTTCTTCTTGCTTGCTCCTTCGTAACTATTGGATGGTTCTCTTAATTTCACAATCAAATTCAAGTATTTCATAGTTTACCAATTTTGCCATACATTACTTAGGTGCCTGCAAGAAGAACAAGAATGAGTAAACTAAAAAAATTTTAAAAAAAATTAGGATAAAATAAAAAAAAGTTGAATTGAAATAACCAAAAAATAAAACCTTAGTCTAAGAAAGTCACAATTTATACTAATATTAACTAACATCAATCCCTGGCAACAACACCAAAAACTTGTTGTGTTTCATTTACAAGTGCACAAATCGTTAAATAATACTTAGATATCGATCTCACAAAGATTTGGAGCTAACTACTAATTTGTTTTATAACTTATATTATCTAGAGTAACCAAATTTAGTGTTAAATTAAATATTAAAGTAAACCTAATTAATTAAATTAATCTAATGCTAGAAATTAAAAAAAAAATCTATCTAATGAAACTTTCCTATCTATTCAATGGATATAGGAGTTAAGAATTCACTATCAATCCCACATAACTAATAGTGCTTGCAAATTCAACTAACTAATGATTTTGGTGTGCTTTGATTGTTGATTATCCTATTTCACCTAATTCTTATAAACATTAAACGAATACCTACTTCCGTGGTACTCAGTTAGTATAAACTCATTAAGTTTTGTGACAATCAATAATTTCATAAGAATTATAATATATTTTTAGGTTTAAAGATTGTATGAACCAGTTGTATATTTATCTTTTGATAATCTACGTCAACTTATAAACATATATGATATCAAACCATTAACATCACACAAGACTTTTAATTCCCAATCATTAAATTCCTTTTAATCCCTAGAAAATATGTTTAGCCACTCATATTAATAGCAACACAAAATAATGGACAAAAGCAGTCTATAATATATAAAGAATTGAAAAGTCAAGAGTTGGCCGGAAGTCTTGTGAAGTAATTAATCTTGATCTTTTTTATTCTTGATGTAATTTGCAAGTCTTGATCTTGAGTTTTTGCATTAAATCTTTAATCTCTAATGAGTTTTAGTTGGCTGGAAGGTTGAAGAGGCACATAGCAAGATTGTATTGGTTTATTGGTTTTGAATCAAATGGTGACAAATCACTGTTAATACACAAATTAATAATTATTATTAATACACATAATTTTATTAGTTTTGAAAATGTAATTTACATGATTTGTAAGTGTAAATATCTTGTGATTTTAGTTGATTATCCAGTAGGAACATTGTATTATGACTCTCAAGTTGGTTAACCAACTTTATATTCAAGTGATTGATATTTAACTCACCTCATTAATTTATTAATTAGAATAGAAACTTGAAATATAAATACATATATTATTACTTATTTCAACACAATTGTTGGGGCCTTAGGACAAAAACACTAAATTATATCCTCATTATATTGTAGTACATCACAATTTAAAATTTTCAAAGATTCCAAAATATAAAACAATCATCAATTATTATCGACTTCGTTTTAAAATATGCATTCTTTACTTAAAAATCTCATAAAATATGCCCTACTTCTTCAGTTTTACTTAAAATATTTATTGTCATCAACTAATATATCCAATTTAAAGTTTACAGTAACAACAGTAAAAATCAATTAATTAACTGTAATATCAACTACTATAAGAGATAATGTAAAGGTAGTAAAGAATGGATATACAGTAAATTTGTAACATAATTCAATTTATTACTTAAGAGCCTACATTCACGATTATGTTATTAATTATTCTAAGAAAGTGTTTTGGCAATGCAAGAACAGAAATTATAAGATCAATGTCTTGAAAAAGACTTGATTTTGGATGTGTATGTTGAAGGAAATGCTGAATATTTATAAAAGTCTTCTCATCTAATTTACGATAATTCTTATCTGATCTTAAGCGTTAGATGTTAGTTATACAAAGTATGTATATATAATTTCATTTTTCTTCTTTTTCCTCTCCTTCCCCTTTCTTCTATGAATGATCCTATATTTATAGGATAAAGAAAAATAGTTATAATTTTTATGCATTACAGTTTAAATTCAAATTTAAATAATAACTTTTTAATTCATTACATATTAAAGATAAATAAAAATAGATATTTTAGAAAAAAAGAATGTCAACTAATAGAACTACACTCCCTAAGCAAAGGAAATATATCTACAGGTCGAGGTGTAAAACTACTTTGTAGTTAATCACTTTTCTAAAAGTTACCCCATATGTTAGAGTATATGGTAAACAGTTCTAAAAATGTAATTATATTTTTATTCTCTATTTAATATGATATTTTGTATTTACCGTAAGAAAACCATAATAAATACGTTTTACTGTTTTAATTTTCAAATACTATTTTTTAAAATAAATAATAAACACTTTTTTATATTTTGAAAATAAAATTTTAATTTTTTATGTTAACTTTAGAAAACCCTAACTAGCTAGTTGTGAATTTTCAGTTTTCATTATGTGTTTATAAGGCCAAAGGATTATTTTCCACCCAAGTTTAAGTGTTATCCCAAAATCACACCTGTGAGGTTTGAAAAACCCAAAATCCTATTCATCTATTAAAAATATTAGTTTAGGTTAAGGTTTAAACCGTTCTTTTAACCAAATAAACTAAAATTTTATTACGTTTGCCCCATCTCAGCTTGAAAATCTCACAAATCCCCCCACTTAAAGTTTAAAAAATAAAAATTTCCCCCTTAGGGTTTGCAAATCATCATCGGACACGGTGAACTTCGTCGTCTCCAATGGCATTAGCTCTCCCTCCCGGCTTAGCTCTCTCTGCCGATCACTTTCTAGCCATTGACAAAGGCTAATTCCTCCGACGAAGATGAAAACGTCTTCGTCAGATTGTCTTCTTCTCAGACAAAGACGATTTCGTCTTTGTCCAAGAAGAAGATGACCGTCAGAGGTCTCAGACGATTACATCGGCTTCGTTTGAGACCTCTAACGGTCGTCTTCATCTCAAACGAAGACGATTTTATCTTTGTCAAAGGAATTAGCCTTCATCGGTGGCTGAGAAGTGATCGACAAGGATAGTTAAGTCGGGAAAGAGAGCTGACACCATCGGAGACAACCATCTCCGGAGACATTTGTAAACCCTTGGGGGGAATTTTAATTTTTCAAACTTCAAGTTGGGGGAAAATTGTGAGTTTTTAAGCTTAGGGGGTAAATATAATAAAACTTTAGGTTTTTAAAATTTTTTATTAAATAATTATTTTGCCCTAACCATAACTAAGATTTTTAACAAATGGGTGAGATTTTAGGTTTTTCAAACCTCACTAGTGTGATTTGCGATAGCACTTAAACTCGGAGGTGAAATAGTCCTTTGGCCTGTGTTTTTATAATATAGTGGTGATTGAATAACCAGACCTCACTAATCTATGTCGGGGGACAACGTGATGTGTTTTGTCCATCTAATTAATGAGACATTGTATCTTCACACCAGTTAGTGTCTAAGTACACCTTATCCAACCTCTTTTTCTTTTTTTTGGTTTATTTATTTATTTATTTATTTGTCTTTTAAATATATTCATTTAGCTATGGATTTTAGTCAATCGAATATAAACAATAATTAATTCAAATTTAATTCAAACCTATAATAATTAATTCAAACTCAATTTATTTAAGTTTGTTAAAAAAAAATTACATATATATATTAAAGAGCAAAAAAAAGTGTAACCTAAAAAATAAAAAAAGAATTGTTAGCCAAACAAACTCCAACTTCGGTATTGATTAATAACCAAGAGGTACTCAAAAAACTGAAATTACTTCAGCTTGACAAATTGGCTTAACTTGAATCCCTGCTTTCTTCATTCATAGTTTATTTGCTTTCCTAATTTTTTTTTTTTTTTTTTTTTTTGTTTTACAAACAAAGGGGTAGAAAAGAAAATTTCTATATTCGCTTATTTGGGAAACTGCTAAAAGACCATAAAGAGTGTTGTGAATTTCAGTTTTTGTATCCCAGGTAATATTAACAATATCTTAGTGTTTTATAAAAAATAAGTAATTATGCAGAAAGACTGATTTGCCCCAAAATAAGTAATAATAAATTTAGTTGTTAAGAAAAGAAATATATATCTGTCAAAAGCATTATACCCATCTAAGATTTAGTTTATTGATAAAATTTTATCCATTAATTTTTAAAAATTTAAATAACCACTTATTGTACAATCATGTTAACATTTTTTACTAATTTAATGACAAAGTATTGATTTATCTTTTTTTTAAATAATAATAAACTTAAAATTACTACTGTAAATCTGGGGGGGTTCATAATAATTAAATAATAAAATTAGGGTTGGATCAGTTTACAATCACTAATGCTATTTTCTTGGAAAAAGATGAAGTTCTTTACCTTCACCCAATGATGATGATGATGATGATGATGATGAAACTGTATAAACATAGTTAGATTTATTTGAGGTTTAGGAAAGGAGATCAAAAAGAAGAAGAATAAACAGTTTTAAATCAAAAGAAGAAATGAGATTGATGATAAAGAGTTATGCATCTAGAAAAAGAGAGTAAGAGATCGTCGAGATGGGGTTTGCCATGTCTTATTATCTTCTTCACCATCATTTAAATTTTCAATCTTTTGTTAAAAAGGAAATAGAGATGGTGATGACATCTTTTTCCATATTAATTAATTTTGAGTCCTACACATTTAAAAAATAATTATTTTAATAATAAAAATCTAGTTTTAATATTAATTAATATTAAAAGTATATGCTAAATTATATTTTTTTTAAGCTGAATTATCTTATTTATCCTTATCTCAAATGAAATTTATTTACTCTAACTCTAGATTAATAGATATTTGGATTCTTTAAAGTTAACGGATAAAACTTTATCAATAAACTAAACTTCGAAATATCAGCTAATAATATTATTACTATTTAAATTAATATTTATTATAAATATATATGATTTTATTAAAAGAAAAAAAGAAAAAGAATATCATACCACGAGGATCATGGATGTTCTTCAATAGTTGACCTAGGTTTTTAGGGAGCCAATTAAGCCTATAGTAGATCAATTTAGCCCAATGGTTAACGATGCCCAATATAAAACGGAAGCCCCAAGTTAAGAGTTTATTGTGGGTGTGAAAAAAATTTGTAAAGTTAAGTTTTGTAATTTAATTCTTGTTGACGGGTAACGAGGCCCAATATAAATTTTAAATTATAGTGTTAGAAATAAAAAGCCCGAATTATGTTATTTTTGAAGTTTTATTTGAAATATAATTTCTAAATACATTATAATTATGATCATTGGACTTGGCTAACATTGAGTTATGTTCATATCATATCAGTTTAAGTTTTGATTTAGAGACTTTTAACTCTAATCTAAATTAAAATTATATAAAAAATTTTTAACCTAACCTAACCTAACTGAACTATATTTGGTTGATTTGTTATATCCAGAATTGACTCAAATTTGTTATATTCACTCTTTTAAATGTTTTTAACATTTTAATTTCTTTATCAAACTACCTCAATCAATTATTAGTAAACATACTGTATAACATTTTATCTTATTAATAAATGGTCAAAAAATTATATACCAAAATATTTAAAACATGTTTACAGTCTTAATATTCAATTCTTAATAATAAAATAAAATTTTGAATAAAAATCAAGAATAATCGGATTAAGTACAACTATATGGAGACATAAATATATGTAATATGTAAAAATTTCAACGACAGATAACAATAATGCAAGGAAAGGTTGAAAACCTCAATCCCCATCCCGGTCCCCCAAGTGAGACTTTTTCTTGTCCTCACCTTGTCTTGATATGAGGGTAACAGGATGTTCTCATCCCCTCTCTATTTGAAAATTGTCTCTCCCCTTTCCCTCTTCATTTTTGCTTGAAAAATTCCTCTCCTATATTCCCTCCCTATCTCCACTAGAAAATTAATATTATACGTTAGAACAATAATAATTCAAAACTTTTAAGAGTATTTTAATTTTTAAAGATTTATGAGATATGTGGGAGAGTGAATAAACTAAGGAGGGGACAAACCAAAGATATATCTATTCTCATCTTCGATTATTGAGATTTTAGCAATATTTATCTTCATTCATGTCTATTCCTGTTATTAGGAAATCCCGGTTTTGTTAAAAGAAGGGCACGCTAGGGATCTAGTTTGATAGACCGAATTATGATCTTTAATTTCAATGACTCGTAAATACTTGTCATTCAATATTTCTTTAATTTGTTCCCAAAAAATTCTAATAAAATAATATTTCACTAAACATTTGAGTCAATTTTGATTAATTCAGAATATTTTCGGGTCAACCCTAATAATATCTAATTTAATTTTAAGTTAAATTGATTTGAATTAATTTTTTTATAAAAAGACTCAACTTTAATCAAAATTTGTTTGTATTGTATCATGTGAGGTTAATAGATCTTGTTAAAAATTATTAGCTGTAAAGTAGTCACGTTCAATGGCCCAATTAATTTGTTTCTTCATTCTCTTATGTTTTAAATTTTATTTATCAATAATTTATATTCTTAGAGCTCACCTTAGAAGAATATTTGCGGTTTAACTTTAAGTAATAAGTAGAAATAGTTCGAAGGCAACTTATTATTGAGATAGACTTGCCTCTAATAACATAACATAATCTTTAATAAAAAATAATAATAATCGTATATATAGATAAAATTTTCGCCATAAAATCTAAAAGTAATACTATATACATATATTTTAAATATATAAATAAGTACATATTTATATGTGTTATCATATGATTGGGTATTACTTTATATTTAATTAAAAATCACCAAATCATATGATATACATAGTATTATCGAAAATATAGTAAATCCGAAAACAACCCATTTTAACACTGCAACAGATAATACAATTAAATTGCCAAATGCTTTTGAGTTTTAACTTTGTCAAACATGATCCCACAAGGATACTTTTAATGACCATTAAACAATAAATAAATATACATAAAACCGATCCTCTGATTTCTCTCTTTGTTTGCTAGTTTCCCCAGAACAAACAAATTAAATTGAAGGCATGAAATTAAGGGAAATATTACTGTAAATTAGTTTTCCCCCTAATGAAGGGCTATTATGGAAAGAAAATCACTTCTATTTTTAGCCCAAGCCTTCAACGATGTCGTTTTATGACTAGTTGGGAACTCCAGCTGCTAACCTCTCTCTCAAGACTTTTCGCAATATTTTTCCTGATGGAGCTTTCGGAATCAAATCCGTGAAGAAAACCTTATTGATTCTCTTGTAGAAGATTACCTGCAGAATTTTCGAAAATAAATTCAATTTTCAAGTCTTAGTAATGCATAAGTTCAACAATAATTTATCAGCTATATGACTATCTCCTATCCAAGGTTTGATGAAATGACATAATCCAACCCTGTAAAGTTGAAAAGCAAACAATAATTTATCACCTGGTCGTAAATGTACTTCTTGATTTCCTCCTCAGTGATCTTAGAGCCGTTTGATCTGACGACAAATGCAACCGGAACTTCTCCTGCAGCCTCATCTTTCATTCTGAATAGTTAAAAAGAAATACCCTTTACTTGAATGAACATGTATGATATTTGTATTGAAGAATTTTTTATGCTGTAAACAAATGTATAGACTTACGGTACAACAGCGGCATCAGTGATACTAGAATGAGCAATCAACATGGCTTCAAGCTCAGCGGGGGCAACTTGGAAGCCTTTGTATTTGATCAATTCCTTCAATCGATCAACGATGAATAGTTCATCATCTTCGTCAATGTAACCTATATCACCTGTATGCAACCATCCTTCTTTGTCTATGGTATTCTCTGTGGCCTCTGGATCGTTAAGATAACCTGAACATAAATATATAAATTCATGAGTCTTGGACCTCAGAAATAAATAGGTATATTTTTTTTTATAATGATTAAAGGATTTAAAAGATTTTATACCTGAAAGTCTAACCAAAAAATTGGATACGGAATTGACCATGACATGTATATAATTGTATATATAAATAATAATAAATTATTATATAATTAAATAAGTTTAAATTAAAGATAAAATAATATGTAATTATATAATAATATATAATTATTTTTACATAAAATTATATATATAATTTTATTATTATCTTAATACTGTTCAAAGGTTACTCTGGACGCAACTCAGGTTGATTACGTCTCTTAAACACGTAAATAATAGCATATGCGAGGGCATTTGTTTGGACATTTAATGACACGTGGAGTATGTTTAAATATTAATCTTTTAATAAAATTAGAAGGTGAAACGGAAAGTCGCGTGTACCTTTCATGATCTGGGCACCCCTAATACAAATCTCGCCGGGTTGATTTCGGGGAAGCGATACTCCACTATCGGGATCGACGATTTTCATCTCGGCATTTCTGACTACAGTCCCACACGCCCCGGATTTTACCTCGAAAGGCTCCTTCGCAAACGCCAAGCACATTGCCAACAGTGGCCCAGCTTCTGTCATTCCATACCCCTACACGTGTCCAATCTTTCAATTAAGGGCAATTCCGTAATTCCAAAGAATGTTTGACTTTGTTACCATATTAAAAAATATTAAATAATAAATAAATTTACGCTTTGCCGTCTAATTGAAGACTTTAAAAAATAATAATATAATATAAAGAAGGGTAGGTCTGACTTCTTCTTCCTCTGACCTTACCCACCCAGATCTGAAGATTTTTCTTCAAAAAACAACTCAATAGGATTTATTAATTCTTAAAAAGTTTTATATATATATAAAATCAATAAAATTACATACCTTTAATTTTAATTGAATAATTTTATATATACAAATAAATTATATAAACTTATTCATATAATTTTATATAATAGTATTTGATCAAGTGATATTAAAATAAAAAATAAATAAATAATTATGTCAACTATTCACAAATTATTACTTTATTTTGAGATTTATAATTGTTTATGGTGAACCTTGCACCTTTAACTAACATTTAATTAACCGTTAATTCTCCCGCCAAAATATAAATAGAATTTTCTCTCCAGATATTCTTTAAATTAATTTTTTTTAATTAGGAAAAATAACATTAATGATTTATTATAGGCGTTTTAAATAATAAAATCACCTTTAAGCTAAATTTATCTAGAAAATTAATAAGAAATAAAAGTCATACCTGTCCAAGTTTAGCGTTTGGAATTTTAGCTCTGACGGCAGCCTCAAGCTCCTTCCCCATGGGAGCCGCCCCAGATAATACAGTCCTTATCGACGAGAAATCATACTTATCAACGTCAGGACTCTTGGCGATCGCCAAAACAATCGGCGGCACGAACGGTGCAATCGTCACCTTGTGTTTCTGAACCAACTCCGCTAAAGGAATGATCTCAAACTTTTGCATAATCAAGATCGCCGCGCCAACTCTGAGCGCGCAAAGCAACACCGAGTTTAGAGAATAAATATGAAACAAAGGCAATACACATAAAATCACATCCTCCTTGTGAAAATACAAATTAGGGTTTTCTCCATCAACTTGTTGGGCAACGCTGGTTACAAGTCCTTTGTGTGTCAACATGACTCCTTTTGGCAACCCTGTTGTACCCGAAGAATAGGGAAGCGCCACGACGTCGTCGGGGCTGATTTTGACTGCGGGAATTTGGCTCTCGTCCTCTTGAGTCAACTCCGAGAAGTGTGACCATTTCTCGTCGGGTGGTGAATCAGTGGTGATGATTTTGATCCCATTTTCTTCGGCGAAATCCTTCACTTTGGCGGCATAAACCGCTTGAGTAATGATAAGTTTCGCCTTGGATGCCGCTGCTTGTTTAGCGATCTCAGCTGGAGTGTAAAAAGGATTGGCCGTCGTACTGATAGCGCCGATATAAGAAGCTCCAAGAAAAGCAAAGACAAATTCGGGACAGTTTTGAAGCAAAAGCATTATAACATCACCTTTTTTTATACCAAATTTGGCAAAACCGGTGCCAACTTTACGAGCGGTGAGTTCAACATCAGCATAAGAAAATGATTCACCGGTGGAGCCGTTGATGATGCAAGGACGATCTCTGAATTGGGAGATGCTTTCGAAGCAATAAGAGTGTAAAGGGAGGTGATTAGGGATGTAAATGTCAGGGAGTTTTGATCTGAAAATGAAAGTATCTTCTTGTTTAGACTCCATTGTTGCAGACAGAGGCAGAAAGAGAAAAAGAAAGGGCAGGGAAGGTGAGTGTTTGGTTTGTGCTTCCCTTGTTGGTTTGAGAATTGGTTGAGCTGATATATAAGTAGGTGATGAAGAAGGGAGCCGGTGAAAGAGTGTTGAATTCAATTGAATTTGTCAAGGGTAAATATTAGAATGCCAGCCAAACCTGGTCATAATCATCGTGCAAGGAAAATATATTCAATAAAATACGGATATATATATATATATATATATATATATATAATGATATAACTAATCAAATTCTAGCATTACAGTTTCCTACCCAACTATATATTATATTAAATTTATTCAAATTCGTTGTATAAATTTTTTATTTTGTGTTAATATCATTGACTTTAAATATATATTATATGATTCATCGAATACCTTTATTTTTTAATTTTTCGAAACAGGGAACTATTTCACATGGATAAATATTTCAACATAAAAATTAAATTTTATATGAATATAAATTAATATATAATATAAAAATAATAAATACTAATAATATTAACATCATTTCTTTAAGGTAAAGAAAATAAATTATATGATTTCAGATGGAGGTTGGTGGAGGGGTATTTTGGGTATAACAATAAACGATGATGCAGTATGTCATGTTTGACTTTGAACAACTAATCATAAGCCACGTAGGATGAAACCTACCACGGCGTGCTTACCTTCTCTTCTCCCGTTGCAGATTGTGGGAGAGCTTGGTCCTGGTCGTTTGTACTAAACGACACCGCGGTCCTACTACAACACTTCATTGTACTTCGTACAAAAATCTGACACGTCAATCTCAGTATCTATTTCTTAATTTAAGAAGGAAAGGGCAAAGACAACTCCCACCACAAAGTTTTAACTCAAATTTAAAATCATATTTATAATAATTAAAAAATCTAAACTTTTATTTATAATCTAATTATTATTAATTTTTTATTAAAAGTAAAAATAAAATAATTATTTTATTATTTATATTAAAAATATAAAATTTATTATTTTTTCTCTTCGATTTTAAAAATTAATAATTTTACTATTATCTAAACTTTTTAAACTTTAAAAAATAATATTTTCACTTCCAAATCTAAGGTTTTTATATTTTCTTAACTCAATCGCCCACCAAAACTTTCAAAAATAATAATTTCATCTCTACTCTTCAACTTTAACTTCCAACATCCCTTTTGACGTTCTCCTTCTCTTGAACTGATGATAAATGTGATACGACAAAAAGATAAAGATCTCTTTGTTATATCACTATACGACGAAGAGGCATTGCTTCGTTATATCACCGTGATTATTTCTTATTGAAGTTACCAAATAATAACAATCATTAGGATTATTTATTTTATTTTGTTTTGGAAGTAAAATGAGTAGTATGACATTTAATAAAAAATGCTTAAACTTTAGTTTTTTCGATTGAAAATTTTATGCAAAAAATTTCAAAATTTAATTATGTTAATAGAAAAATAAAAAAATTCGGTCTCTTCACTATAAAGGTAAAGGGAAAAAAATAGGGGTTAATACTTCTTATATTTTTTTATTATTTATTCCTAGCCATTTAAGTAATTTTCATTGAGGTTAAGAAAAAAAAGAGGAAATTACTTTTCAGCTAGGGTTTAAAAATTATTACTGGGATGTCAATAACATCAGCCATATGTTAAACAAATTATAAATAAGATTAATAATCTCGATTTCGACCTAATCTTATATCTCCAAACTCAAGAGGAAAAGATGGCTGCAAAATGCAGTTCCTGTTGAGTAGGAAAAGGATAGACAAATTTATTTAGGCACGAAATAAAAGTAGGTGAAAGCATGCATGGGGCAGTTTCAATATTGAGTTTGAATGTTAGAGTTGAGCACCAATTAGTTGACCAAATTACTATTCATAACTTTTCTAAAATAATATTGTTATTATTTTATTTTTTGAAGTTCGAATTCAGCTAAATATATAAATATTTTATATATTGATCTTTCTGAATAATTCACAAACATGCGTGTTATTATTATTATTATTCTTTGATTGGAAGTGTTACAGAAGTTTCCTTTGAGTTAGTTGATACTTGACTCTTAATTTTTGCTTTATATGTTATAAAAAAATATTTTAAAGAAAACATGAAGCTCGAGGGGTATTTTATAAACGATACTATGAGTGTCTGCTTTTAAATACTCAATTATGAATTTAAATAATGTATCGTTATATGATTAGATTTTATTTTATTCTTAGTTGAAACATGATTCCTAAAAAAAGAAGAAATAAATAAATTTGGATATATTAGATGTAATTGTTGTAAATTGATATAACCAAAATGAAGGCAAACAATATGTCATAGTAATGTCAAATACGGTAATTCAAAAAACCCATAAAATAAACTCACATAAAGATGCAAAATATTCTTTAAGTCTTAATATACATCAAATCAATGTGAAACTTTAAATATGTGTAAACATTGTTCTTGAATTTTAGTAACCCTAAATTTGCCCTAATTATATTTCTAAGAAATTAGAACTTATAATGATCACAAATTAATTACATTTAGTCATACATAACTCCATTGATGATTTAATAATTTTCATTCTTTTGACATGTTCATTAAATGTCTTAAGTGGCAATCATTTAGTTAATGGATCTATGATCATAAGGTTTGTGCTAATATGTTCAATTGACATTGTTTGTTTATGAACTTCTTTCTTAATGGTAAAATATTTCAATTTCATACGCTTAGTACCCTTAGAATACTTGTCATTTTTAGAGAAGAAAACCGTTGCAACATTATCACAATAAATATTCAGTGGCTTGACAAAATAGTCAACAGTCCCAAGCCCTGAAATAAAATTTTGCAACCATAATCCTTGAACCACGACCTCAAAATATGTCACAAACTCAAACTTCATAATGGAAGCATTAATAACAGACTGTTTTGCATTTTTCCATGAAACCGCTTCACCTGCTAATAAAAATAAATATCCAAAAGTAGATTTCTAGTATATGCACATCCAACAAAATTTAAATTTGAATTACCTATGACCTCAAGATCATTAAATCTCCTATAAGTGAACATATAATTTTTCGTTTCTTATAAGTATCTCAGTACTTTCTTTGCAGTTTTCTAATGGTCCATCTCTATATTACCTTGATACCTACCCATAATCTTGATAACAAAACTGATGTTTAGTCTAGTACAAGTTTGAGCATATATTAAGGTTTCTACAACGAATGCATAAAGAATTCATTCCATTTGAATGCATTACAATTCATTTCTTGGGTAGTGCATAAGACTGAATTTATCCCCTTTCTGAATTAGAGCAATATTAGCAAAACAATTATCCATTTGAAATCTCTTTAAAATTTTATTAATGTATTGTTTCTCAAACAATCCTAACAATTCTTGTGACTTATCACAAAATATTTCTATTCTTATCACATAGGATGTCTCACTCATATCTTTCATTTCAAAATTCTTAGAGATAAATATTTTGGTTTTATACATCATATCAAGATCATCAGTGGCCAATAAAATATTGTCAACATACAAAATAAGAAACATAAATTTGCTCCCATTGACCTTCTGATAAATACACTAATAAACAGTGTTATATTTGAAACCAAACAATGTAATGATATTATTAAACTTGAGGTACCATTGTCTGGAAGCTTGTTTAAGTTTATATGTTGACTTCTTAAGTTTACACATCATTTGTTCTTTTCCTTCAACTATGAAACTTTAGGTTGTTTTATATATGACTCCTCTTCTTTGTTCCCATTGAGAGAAGCAGTTTTCACATCCATTTGTTGTAATTGTAAATCATAATGAGCCACCTTGTCATAATAATTCTAAATGAATTCTTTTTAAAAACCAAAGAAAATGTTTCTTTATAATTGATGTCATCTTTTTTAGTAAACCTTTTGACAACAAGTCTAGCCTTGTACCTTTCAATATTACCTTTCAAGTCTCATTTGGTTTTGAAGATTAATTTACATCTAACATTTTTACAACGTTCGGGTAGTACTACATGATCCCAAACTTCAGTAAACGACATTGAATTTAACTCTTTTTTCATGGCTTCTAACATTTGTTAGAATTGGCACTTTCCATGGATTGTGAAAACGAAATTAGATCTTCATCAACTCCTAAATCATAATCAAATTCTTGTAACTAAATCACATATTCATCCGAAATGACTAATTGTCGTACTCTTTGAGATATTCTTAATACTACTTCTTGTGGTTCAAATACTGAAGACTTATTAACAATAACTTCATTAGGGAGTATTAGTTATTTGTTTACTTGTTCTTGTGTCTTGCTTAAACATTCTACAACCAAAAGAACAGCAACATGAGTAGAAGTTATAGGTAAAGGAGATTAAACCTTAACTTCTTGGATTTCTAATTTATGTGGTTCCATATTGCCACTAGTCTCGCCATTTTCAATGAATCAAATATTTTTAGTTTTTATTATTTTCATACTATGGTTAGGACAATGAAGTTTAAACCCTTTTAATTTTTTAGGATAACTAATAAAGAAATCATTAGTTGTTAATCTAAATTCTTTTTATGTGAATCATAAATCTTTATTTCTATCGGACAACCTCAAACATACAAGTGCCTTAAAGTAGGTTTCTTTCTAGTCCACGGTTCAAAAGGAATCTTTAAATTAGCCTAACTAGGAACCTTGTTTAATAAATATTCAATAGTTTTTAATGCATACATCCACAATGATAAAGGTAAAAATGAATTACTTACCATACTCATAACCATATCCATTAGGGTACAATTACATCTGTCTACAACATTATTTTGTTGTAGCATATCAGACATTGTGTATTAGCAAATATACCAAGATTTTGTCCTGATTCATTATATCTTCCATGATACTTACCACATCTGTCAGATCTAATAATTTTTACCTTTCTATCAAACTGAATCTCAACCTCATTTATAAATATCTTTAAGTCATCTACTGATTGAGATTTCTCATGTAGCAAATAAATATAGTTATAACGTAAAAAATAATCTATAAAAGTGATAAAGTATTTTTCTTTTCCAAAGGATATAACATCAAAAAGTCCATATATGTTTGTGGATTATTTTAAGGAATTTTGTGCTTTTTATGGTTGTTTTCTTAGTTGTGTGACTAGTGTGTTTACCTTTAATATAGTCTACACAAATACCAAGATCAGTAAAATTCAAATTAGAAAGGATTTCATTCTTTACTATTTTTTGTGTTCTTTCCTTTGATATGTGGCCTAAATGTTTATGCCACAAATAAGCAAAACTTTCATCCACAAAGGCATGTTTTATACTAATACTATGATACAAGGTCAATAATGTCTCAACAAACAAATTATCAAGTTTCAACTTATATCATCCATCTTAAAGCACACCAAAACCAATAAGACAGTTATGTTTAAATGAACTGAAACATCCATTCCCAAATTTAAATCAATATCTTTTCAAATCAAGTTTAGATAAGGACACTAAGTTTCTGAAAACTCAAGTACATAAAGAGTTTGAAATAAATTTAAATGATATCCAGCATTTAAAATTAAATAGTAGGTCCTGATAGCTTCAACTTGAGCTTTGACTATATTCCCCATGAACACAAATTTTTCATTATCATTTATGGTTCGGGTCATAAGGAATCCCTACAATATATTTGAAATGTGAGTGGTACAATTAGAATCAATCAATCGAGTGTTGTAAGAAACTTCTAATAAATTTGATTCAAAACATATTAAACACTAGACTTACCTTTCTTTTCAAACCATATCTTACATTTCAAATAATCCTTTTGAAAGTGTGCAAGTTTTCTGCACAAATGACACTTATCATTCTTTCGTTCCTTCTTGTGGATCGGGGCAGACGATTTTTTTATCTCAAGTGATCTTTTGCCTTTTCCAAACTTTTTTCCTGATGTCCTTTTAGCTCATGATGATGAGCCTACAAGATTGACTTAATGAACTCCTTGTAATATAAGTCTTGCCTCTTCCTGAACAAGCATGATTTTAATTTTGTCAAATTTTATTTATCTTTAATTGTGTTATCATTAATTTGAAATGAATCATACTTAGGAGTTAAGGAATTAAGAATGAATTGAAGAAAAGAAACTTTCATCCACAGTCATTCACATGGTCCTCAACCTTGCTATTAGATTGGCCATTTTAGTCATATGTCCATGCATAGTACAAGAACCATCAAACTTCATGTTGGTAAGTGTACTAATTTATGTTGCAAAACAAGGCCTATCAGTAGATTCAAATTGAGAAGCCTCTTCAAACAACTTCATGCATTTCTTAGTATTATCAGTGTTAATAATAGTCAACTTAATATTGCTAGCCACTGTTATCTACATGAATTTAAGACTTAATCTATTTGATATTTCCCAAGTTTTATGGAAATATTTCTTTTCAGCTGTAGTAGCCTCAGTCAATTCAGTGGACTTATCATAAAGAAGAGACAGGTTCAAGTCTAACACTCCAAAGTTAAACACAACCTACTCTTTCTATTCATTAAAGTTTAGTTGGTTAAATTCTATAACAAATTAAGCCTATGAATATAGTGAAATAGGAATTGATATTACAAAATAAAATAATTAACATAAAACTCACACACAATAATGTTTTAAGTAATTATATAAATATATAATACAAATTCAAATTATTTTATAATGTTAAACACTAAATGCATGTCATTGTTCTCTTTTGGGAGTTACAACAATAAACGATTTTAACCATAATTGATATTTTTATTTGAAAAACTTAAATTGATTTTGTCATATACTCTGATTAGATATACTTGTTACCTTTGGATATACTAAACTTGTCTATATTTATTTACCACAATTATATTCATGATTTTAGAAATAATTAGTCTACCTTTGGCAACCCTTAAATATTTTATAATTAATAAACCTCAATCACTTATATATAAATATTTTATATCTTTATGTTATTTTGGCAATATCGCATAACTACAAGTAATTGAATTTATTTTTATTAATTATTTGACTTCCACTAAAATTTTTTAGAAACCAACTAAAAATAAATTCACCCTATTTATTGAAGTAAATCTCCCTTCTAAATGTGCTAGTTGTGGGGCACCAAGACGCTAATTGCCTCCCCCCGAACAACACACAGATGCCAAAATCACAAGCAATCATCAACTCTAACTCAAACACCACACAACCAAATCCAACATCAATTAATCCACATGATAAATAGTTTAAAGTCATATAACCAGACTATGATATCACAATAAAACCAAATATTATAATTCAAGAAACCCATAAAATAGACTTATATGAAAATACAAAATATCATTTAAGTCTTAAAATGCATCAAATCAATGTCAAATTTTAAATATATATAAACATTGTTTTTGAATTTTACTAACCGTATATTTGCCCTAATTCTTTAAAACTTACCATTATCATAGATTAATTAAATTTAGATATGTCTAACTTCAATCGTGATTTGATATAAGATTTTAGTTTGATTATTGAAGAATACAAAATCAGTTTTTCTCTTTTTTTTCCTGTGGATTTTTTGTGTAAACTAATGATGAATTATTTAATCGCATTTAGGTAGAGAGAAGACTAATTTTACATAATTATTAGGAAAATATTAATTACACTCCATCAAAATCACTTTATATTGATTAATAATACTTTAACCCATAATTTATTATTAATCTTATAATAATTTATATTAATTACACATTAATTAAAATATTCGTACATTTCAAATTTTGGTATTATATTTGACAATTTGGCAGTCTATATTCTATAAATGACGCAGATTATTTTTTCCAAGAACAATTGGAACACTTCCTTTCTAACCCAAAGAACTGATGTTAAATAGTTTTCAAACGATTATTTATTAATTAATATTCGATTCAATGGTCAAAGATTATCAACAAAAAAATATTTTGTTTGCAAATTTACATATTAAGAATAAAGGTTGAAAATGAAAATAAAAATAAAAATAACTATTCGCGAAAAGATTTAGCCATTGTAATTAACTTGCCAAATGACTATTTTCCACCCGAAGTTTATTGAAATGATGTGCTGAGTCTCAAAACTAAATTCTCATTTGTTATTATCACTTTTATTAATGAGTTTTGTTAAGTGAAAAAATATAAAAGTCTTTTTTTACATATATATTTTTATTTTCTTATTAGTTATATTTTCTGCTTTTTCTTTATTTTTCTCTTTTTTTTCTTTCTTTTTTTCTATTTTACCTTTTCAAAAGTTTATAGGGTAATCTGTAATTTTTACAAGTATTAATTGGAGTGTTAATAAAAATTTTCAGAAGAATTTTGGAAATTTAAAAAAGTTTAGATTGTTATAAAATAATGTAATTTATAACATTAATAGAAGAAAAGCTTCTGGAATTATAACAAGAAGCAAAAGGAAAAAGAAAAAGAGAGGAAGAGAGAGCCAAAGCAAAAGTAATTTCCGGAGAAGTGAAGAAAATATATGCATCTATTGAGAGAGAGAGGGGAGGTATTTATACACAAATTTTTCACCAACTCCCCTTGACAAATTCACTTGCTCATATAAAAGGCATTTAATGTCTTCCTTCAATTTTCCAATTCCATCATCATGTAGCCGCCCTCCCATAAATGCTTTCCCATGGTATTATTTTGACTTGATGAGGTGGAAAGCCACCTGGATGCATAATACTCCCCCTTGGATTTTCACCAATTACAGATAATTATATAACCTTGCTAAGGAAAAACCCAGTGGGATAAAAACCAAAGCAAAGGAACATAATTATAAAATGTTCTGTAAGTTGGCGTTGGACGTGCTTAAACTGCCTCATTAAAAACCTTACTAGGAAAACCCAGAGGGACAAAACCTAGTGAAGGGAAAAAGAGTACAGTGCACCTTTTTGTCCAATACTTCAAAATTTTGCCTAATGAATGCTCCCCCTGATGAACGCTCCCCCTCTTTGTAGTAGGATTAACTTGGTTGCTTGTTGAGCCGCCGCATACCGATGTTATACACTAACTTCTCAAATGTTGATGTTGGTAGTGTCTTAGTGAACAAATCTGCAAGATTCTCACTGGATCTGATTTGCTTGACATCAATCTTTTTACTCTGCTGGAGTTCATGAGTGTAAAAGAACTTCGGTGAGATATGTTTGGTTCTGTCTCCTTTGATGTATCCACCTCTAATTTGAGCTATACATGCTGCATTGTCTTCATATAATATGGAAGGAGTGTCTGTTGTAGAAGGAAGACTGCATGCATTTTGGATATGATGGATGACAGACCGTAACCATATACATTCTCGGCTGGCTTCATGGAGAGCTAAAATTTCTGAGTAATTTGAAGAAGTTGCAACCAAGGTTTGTTTGGTGGAGCGTCATGATATAGCTGTGTCATTATAAGTAAAAACATATCTCGTCTGTGAACGGGCCTTATGGGGGTCAGAAAGATAACCAGCATCTGCATATCCAACCAAACTAGGATTTTTAGGGGATTTGACAAAATAGAATAATCCCAAATCTCTAGTCCCACATAGGTAACGGAGTATATGTTTGATTCCGTTCCAGTGACGACGGGTTGGTGCAGAGCTAAATCAGGCCAATAAATTAACTGCGAAGGATATATCCGGTCTCGTGCATTGGGCCAAATATAATAAGGCTCCAATGGCATTAAGATATGGTACTTCAGGACCAAGTATCTTTTCATCTTCTTCTTTAGGACGAAATGGATCCTTTTTTGGATCAAGAGACCGAACAACCATTGGGGTGCTCAAAGGATAAGTCTTATCCATATTAAAGCGTTTTAATAATTTTTCAATATACGCTGCTTGATGGATAAGTATTCCATTTGAATTGTGCTCGATCTGCAGGCCGAGACAATATTTTGTTTTCCTCAAATCCTTCATTTCAAATTCTTTTTCCAGATATTCAGCAGTTTTTGAGAGCTCTTCAGGAGTCCCAATTAAATTCATGTCATCAACATAAACTGCTACAATAGCAAATCCCGATTCTGACCTTTTAATAAAGACACATGGGCATATAGGGTCATTCACATATCCCTCCTTTTTCAAATATTCACTGAGGCGATTGTACCACATACGTCCAGATTGTTTTAATCTGTACAATGATCGTTGTAATTTAATTGAGTACAAGCCTCTTGAATTGACACTTTTTGCTTCAGGCAATTTGTATCCTTCAGGGAGTTTCATATAAATTTCAGTGTCTAAATTTCCATACAAATAAGCAGTAACAACGTCCATTAGACGCATATCCAGTCCTTTAGAGACTGTTAAACTGATTAAATATCTGAATGTGATTATATCCATTACAGGTGCATATGTTTCATCAAAGTCTATACCGGGCCTTTGGGAAAAGCCTTGGGCTACAAGCCTGGCTTTATATCTAGCAATTTCATTTTTCTCACAAATACCCATTTATATCCAACGGGTTGTACGTCTTGAGGTGTTGGAACTACAGGCCCAAACACTTGACGTTTTGCTAGAGAAGCTAATTCTGTTTGAATTGCTTCTTCCCATTTAGGCCAATCATGTCTTTGTTTGCACTCAGCCACAGTACGTGGTTCAAAATCATCATCATTCAGAATTTCAGTAGCTACTGCAAATGAGAATATATCATCAATTATAATTGTTTCACGATTCCACATTTCTTGTGTATGAACATAATTTAAAGATATTTCAATATTCTCATTTTCCTGTTCTTCAGGATTTTGTACCACTTCAGGGGTTTGTGCCACTTCAGGGGCTTGTGCCACTTCAGGGGCTTGAGTCTCTTCAGGGACTATAACCTGTTCTAGAGGAATATTTGTTTGATTATTTGCCTTTCTTTTTCGAGGAACAGTGTCCTTCGATCCAACAGGTCTACCACGCTTCTGGCGTGAGGTAGATGGATCAGTCATGGCTCGAATGGACTGTTCAGCAGTCACATTGATTCTTGCTGGTGTATTAGCAGCTGGAACATGTGATCTTGTCACTTTTGCTGTATCAACAAATGCATCAGGCATTTGGTTGGCAATAATTTGTAATCGCACTATCCTTTGCACTTCAGTTTCACTTTGGGATGTGCGAGGATCTAAATGAGACATGGTAGGTACATACCAAGTAAGTTCATGCGTAACTTCAGGAGGCATTTTCTTTTCCCCTAAAAATGGGAAAGTTGTCTCATCAAAGTGACAATCTGCAAATCGTGCAGTAAAAAGATCACCTGTTAATGGTTCCAGGTATCTGATAATGGATGGTGAATTATATCCAACATATATTCCCAAACGACGTTGGGGTCCCATTTTTGTGCGTTGAGGGGACGCAATAGGGACATATACAGCACAACCAAAAATTCTCAAATGAGATACATTAGGTTGGTGACCAAGAACCAATTGTAGGGGAGAATATTGATGATAAGAAGAAGGTCGCAAGCGAATTAATGCTGCAGCATGTAATATAGCATGTCCCCATATAGAAGTAGGTAATTGACTTTTTAATAATAAAGTACGTGCAATTACCTGGAGTCGTTTGATAAGAGACTCAACTAATCCATTCTGTGTGTGGACATGCGGGACTGGATGTTCAATCTCAATCCCCATAGACATGCAATAATCATCAAATGTTTTGGATGTAAATTCACCAGCATTATCTAGCCGTATTGACTTGATCGAATGATCTGCGAAATGTGCCTTTAATTTGATAATTTGTGCTAACAGTTTAGCAAATGCAACATTTCGAGTAGGCAATAAACAAACATGAGACCATCGTGCAGATGCATCAATTAAGACCATAAAATAACGAAATGACCCACTTGGTGGGTGAATGGGTCCACATATATCCCCTTGAATTCTTTGCAGAAATGATGGGGATTCACCTCCAATTTTGGAGGGGGATGGTCTTATTACTAATTTGCCTTGAGAACAGGCGGTGCAGAATTGTTCACTAGACAATAAAATTTTATGATTCTGTAATTTATGTCCATGTGAATTTTCAACAATCCTACGCATCATTGTAGATCCTGGGTGGCCTAAACGATCATGCCAAAGCATAAATGCTTTTGGATCAACGAACTTCTGGTTCGATACTGCGTAGGTCTCAATTGCCTTTATGGTTGTATAATACAATCCAGATGATAAAGCAGGCAATTTTTCTAGTATAAGCCTTCTTCCAGAGGCATTACTAGTTATACAGATGAATTCTGCACCATTTTCACTCATGGTTTCAAGATGATAACCATTTTTTCTTATATCTTTAAAACTTAGTAGATTTCTTCTGGATCTACTTGAATATAATGCATCATTGATGCTTAATTTGGTCTCATTGTTTAACATAATTGTGGCTCTTCCGGAGCCTTCTATCAGATCAATTGATCCTGATATGGTAGTTACTTTAGCTTCAATTAATGCTAAAGATAAGAAAAATTTCTTTTTCTTAAGGATTGTGTGCGTTGTTGCACTGTCCACCAAACATATGTCTCCCACATCAGCTTTTGAAGTCAACGCTTCAATTTTGGAGTCCATTTCCTTTCATTTAAAAATTACGTTAGTTATAACGTACACAAAATATTGAAAGGAAGAGAACATGACAATAAAATACAAAATAATATGCATGACTCCAAAATAAATATATATGATGGATTAAAAATTTTGGGCATTTTATACTCATAATAACTACTTCTGGTAGTTGCGTTCACTTCAGGGAACGATGTATAACGAGAAAATATTAATTCAGAATTTCTTTTCTGATATTGCTACTACAGGAGCAAAAATAAAATGTGGAGAATATTTTATCTTCTACATTCAAGAAAAGATTCTAAATATTACAGAGTTATACTAAATATAGAGTCATTGTATTCATATTTCAGCTTGTAATCCTTCAGGGATATGATGCCAAAAGATAATAGCCTTGTATTTATCCTTCTGGGATATTTTATTTAGTTAGTTTTTCAAGGCTCACAAATTCTAGGTGAAGACTCATGTAAAAAGCCCATTTAATATTATCCATCTAATTTTAGGAACTTCAGGTTCAATTATTGTCATATTTACAAAACTTCTGGTTTTGTATAATATATATGAGTTAATCTTTGAAACTTCAGGTTCAAATATTATCTCATATGTACAAAATAGCTGATTTTATAGGAGAAATATTGGGATTAATTTTGGAAGCTTCAGGTCTATATATTATCCCATATATACAAAACTTCTGGTTTTGTAATTAATATTTACAATATTATAATATATATTCTGATTATGTTTTGGACTTCAAGTCCATAATTTTCACACTTTATGCAAACTTCAGGTTGCAAAGGTGATATCATTATTAAAATAAAGACTTTGATGAAACTGGGGACTTCCGGCCCATATTTATGAAACTGGGGACTTCCGGCCCATAAACATGTATTCTCATGATTTTACAAACTTCAAGTTGTAAATCGTAAAACTCGGGACTTCGGGCCCATATATATGATTTTCTCACGATTTTACAAACTTCAGGTTATAAATCGGATATAAATAAAAATAAAGATTCAAATAAATAAATATGCGAATAAATAAATATTCAAATAAATGAAATACAATAAAAATAAACATTTAAATAATATCAGGACTTCCGGTCCAGATTCTTGGTTTTGTAAGCTTCAGGTTACAAATAATATTTATGACTTCAGGTCACAAATTTATAATTTCGTAAACTTCGGGTTACGAACGATATTCAGGATTTCAGATCCAGATTCATGATATTCAAGACTGCAGGTCCAGATTTATAATTTTGTAAACTTCAAGTTACAAATAGGATTCAGAACTTTGGATCCAGATTTATAATAGTCCAGACTTCAAGTCTAGATTCATAATATTGTAAACTTCAGATTACAAATAATATTCAAGACTTCGGGTTCAGATTTATGATATTCCAAACTTTAGGTCTAGATTCAAGAGTTTCAGAACTGAGCTGATCATGCTGATAACGTGTTATAAAATAATGTAATTTATAACATTAATAGAAGAAAAGCTTCTGGAATTATAACAAGAAGCAAAAGGAAGAAGAAAAAGAGAGGAAGAGAGAGCCAAAGCAAAAGTAATTTCCGGAGAAGTGAAGAAAATATATGCATCTATTGAGAGAGAGAGGGGAGGTATTTATACACAAATTTTTCACCAACTCCCCTTGACAAATTCACTTGCTCATATAAAAGGCATTTAATGCGTTCCTTCAATTTTCCAATTCCATCATCATGTAGCCGCCCTCCTATAAATGCTTTCCCATGGTATTATTTTGACTTGATGAGGTGGAAAGCCACCTGGATGCATAACATAGATGTGTTTTTAAAATTTTAATGTATCCCTCAATAGTTTTGAAAATAACATTACAATCAAAAAAATTATCAAAAAACAATATTTTAAAATTGATTATACTTTTTAAAATTTTAAATAATAAATTTTTAAATTGATAAGAATATATAAGTATTTGATATTTATATTAAATATTAATAATAATTTTATAATTTTAATAAAACGACAAAATAATTATCTTTCAAAATACTTAATAGATTCATTAATAAAAATGGGTATGTAGTGGGAATTTAACTTTTTTAAATTAAAAAAAAAAAAAAGTAAATTTTGCCCTTGATATGTCCAAGCGAAATAGCTCCAGCATGGGTGTTGAGCCTGGAGAAACACCAGCCACAAGATCAACAAACATTTGACCGGAAGATGTCTCTATCTCATCAAACAAAAAGACAAATTAATTTGTGAATGAGTGAGCATTTATTTTAATTTGATCTTCATCCATCTTGTCTATGTTTTTGGTTGGTTGCCCAAATGCCAAGCCACTGACGAAGACGAAAATCCCGAGAACGAATACATGTAACGTTGCTTTCTTACTACTCTTTGCAGCATTTTCCTGTTAAAATTTCCTTCTTCTATGGCTAGTGATTCGATGTTGTGCTGAATCGTCAAATCAGAAGCCATTTTGCATGACATTAGGTGCTCTACGTTGATATATAAGACAGATAATACCATTATGCATCCATGCAGAAGTCAATTCTTACAGTGATTAATGTCATCTTCAATCTAATGATTCAAATGGAAACTAATGTTATGATCAGATTTGTGAGTTTTTTTTTAAGATTTGTGATTTGACAAGAATTTTGATTTTCATATGTAAGTGGGTTTCAAACCCATTTTCTCATTTTTGGATATTCTCATCTTTGTTATTCAATTTACTTTTTAAATCATAATTTTAAAAGTACGATTAGATTTTCCTCAAATCAAACTTAAGTTTGACTTGACTTCGAGGGCTAGAGTTTAGTTAAATACTATAGGAAGTCAAAACGATATTATTTCGATCAATAAACATTATTTTGATTGTTTCGAACCAAGCTTAGCGGTGGATTTAGCTTTAATAAAAAATGGTTTGTCTCAGCCTAACTTAAATTTACAATTCATTAATAAAACAACATTATTTTACTTAATAATAGTAAAATGGTGTCACTCTAACTTGAGTTTAACTTATTTTAAAAAATAAATCAATCGTCCTAATTTGAGTTTAACTCTAATTTGACTGGAATGAATTTGAGTCAAATCAAATAGAGTCAAATTGGCTTTTGGAATCAAGTCAGGTTAGGTAAGCTTCAGCTCTAATTGAGCTACCTTAAACTTGCGATTCTCAAACTTGACAATATAGTATCTTCAAAGTTTGAGCTCAAACTTGATTAAGCTGAATTATCAATCAAACTGAAATTAATTTATTTCATATCTAACCCTAATTAGAAAACAATGTCAGATAGAAGTATATTCTACCTACTAGTTGACATGATCTATAATAACAATTTGAAAGAAATAGGGCTCACCGTTCCTTCCTTCTCTACAGGCTTTCAAACGCCATTCTCACCTACCACAAGTCGTTGTTCAGTTTAGACTTTTTGTTTGCTATGACTGAGGCGACACTTAAATAATATTCATTGTTTTTTTATTTCATCTGACCCGTGATCTCTCGATTTTTGTCTTATCAATAATTAAGGATTAATCTTTTATCAAACATAAAATAATTTATAAAAAATAAATTTATGTCATTTTTCTTTCAAATTTTTGGACTGATTTGAAAAAAAAAAAAACTTATTTTGTAGGAATTAATAAAAAATCTTCAAAAACATTATAAAAAGGTTATATATATATATATATATATGAGCCCCACACCCACCTACCAGGCTGCCAGCTCCTGTCAAAGGCACCAATCCAATTATATATACTTTCTTCAATCTAATTAAACAAATATTTTTTGAAGTAATTAAACAAATATTATCGATTCAGAACCAGATGGCTAGCAGATACAAAATTTAATATTGGAATTTTAAAATTAATACAAAAAAAAAATGTCTTTTTATGGGGTCACCAAAGCACATGGTATCAATTGGTTGAACCAAGTTAACTCCGTCACAAACGCTAATTTGATTTTATTCGAATTCATTTAACTGCAAATTAAACCAAATTTAAGTTAGAAAGGTCAATTTTTTTTTAAAATTAAATCAAATAGAGAGTTTTAACTCAGTCTACCTAATGAGTAGGAGGATTGTTTGATTTAATTTGAACTTGGCTCACAGCTCAATTTAAATTGAATCAAGCAATTGTTAAAATAACATTATTTTGTAAAGGCCATAAGACTTGTTCCCACCGAAGATATAGTAAAAACCCAAATTCTTACCTTTCAATTTTTAAAAATCTAAACACGCACTCATAAGTGAGTTTATGTTAAAAATCTTAGTTAGAGTTAGAGGTAAAATTATTATTTACTAAAAATTTTAAAAGTTAAAGTTTTATCATATTTTCCTCTTCAAGTTTAAAAATCTCACAAGTTTTCTCTAACCCAAAGTTTGAAAAGTGACAAATACCCTCTATAATTTATTTCTCTTCTCTTCAACGATGATTGGCTGTCTCCGACTATCAACCGCCCTCCCTTCTCCCTTATCTCTCTCTTCCTTCCCTTTTTGATTGTCTTTGATCAAGACGAAGATGCATCATCCTTGTCTCAAATGAAAACTGTTCGTCTTTGTCTTGGTCGAAGAGGAAAGGAAGAGAGACCAAAGGGAGAGATAAGGTGAAAGGGAGGAAGACCAACAATTGGATACGACGAATCAACAATGGAGAGAAATAGAAAAAACCTTAGGGGATATTTGTTATTTTTTAAACTTTAAAATTATGAGTTTTTTGATTATGTGAAGGAAAACGTAATAAAACTTTAGTTTTTAAAGTTTTTTAATAAATAACGGTTATACCCATAACCCTAACTGAAATTTATAATATAAATTTACTTATGAGTGAGTGTTTGAGTTTTTAAAAATTAGAGAATATAAGTTTGAGTTTTCACTATATCTTGGGTGGGAACAACTATTTTGGTCTTTTGTAAATAAACCACAAATATGTACCATGAATACTAACCGTGAATTTGAATTATGAAATTTAGACAAACTCGAATCAAATTAAGTCAACTTAAACTATCTTTAACTTTGGCTTGATAAACTCAAACTGAATTATTTTTTATTCGAATCAAACTCAAAACAATTTCAAGCTCATTGAAACTGTCAGCTACATTTAAAATCCTGAAACTGCATTTTGGGTCACTGCTGGCTTGTTTGTGCAATACAATTTAGTCCGTTCAAGTTTTCAAAATTTCAACTGAAAATCAAAGCTAAAACTTTTGACATTCAACGTTGCATTTCTCATGTATGGTATATTTTGTAAACTACCTACATGTACGCAAGGGCCCATAAATAAGTTTTATTAAAATAATAAAATTATGTATTCATAGTTTTAAATGCACAATTTAATACACAGATAATGTATTATAATAAAATTCAATGATTTTAAATTATAAATAAAACATCTCTCAATCATATAATTATATATATCTAAATACTCAATTATGTACTAAAGACTATATACTCATAGTTAGACAAGTCAATTGGGTCGAGCCAAATGGAGGTTCGGCCTGAAGCACAAAAAAAAGTTCGGACAGGATAAAGCTTGGTCCAGCACTGAGAGTGTCAGGCCAGGCCCATGGGTCTATCAGGGCGAACTAAGGGCTTTGATATTAGGCCTATGGGCTGGCCTTACCCAACCTAATACTGTTTATAAAATAAAAATTTTTATTTTTTTTCTACTTCTGCCAAATGGCAGATTGCCTATGCTTAATTTTTTAATTTTTAATTTAATTTTTAAATAAATATATTTTATTTTCCTTCATTTTCACTTTTATTTATAAATCTTTTAATCTCAATTATTTTATTATATTTTCAATCTCATTTTCTCTCATTAACTCTCTTTCGAAAAATATCTGAATTTATAAATAATAATTCTTCACATTTATAATTTTATTTTTATTTTTATTTTATCGTTACAAAATATTATAAAATATTTGAATTCATAAATAATAATTTTTATCTTTGAAAAATTTAGAGATTTAGATATAAAAGATGAGTAGATAAATGTTATATAGTATATATATTTTATTTATGTTTTGTAATTTATACAATATGTAAATTAATTTATTTGTACTATGTTATCAATTTATAATATTTTTCATCATGTAACCACGGTTTTCTTCCGTCACAAGTGAGAGATTATAAATAAAATATTTGGAGTACTGTCCTCGGTTTTAATAATTAAAAAATAATTTATGTTTAAAATTTTTTTAAAATATTGATTAAATGGGCCGAACTGCCAAGTTAAAGTCTGTCCAATCTGATTAAAACTCGTTATTATATGAGCTAGGCCTTAGGCCTTTACATTTCAATGGATCAACCTGGCCCAAAGGCCCATTACTGTTTGGGCATCAAACCCAACCCATTAACCCAATGGGCTGAGCCGGAGCCAACATGACCTGACCCATTGACATCTCTACTCATAGTATTGTTCTTATATAAATTATATTATATACACTTAACAATAAGTATTAGTTTGATCAATAATGATAATATATCATCATATATATAATTATTTATATGTTAGTTATTCTTGATTCCAAATATAATTATTATACTCCAATCGACATTCATTTTAAGTAGTCATAGCTTTATTAAATTAACAATTATACAAAATACATGAGAATTTAAGTTGTGTTATACTACCACATATAGGAGCTACCTGGATCAAGAGTTTCCCAGGAATCATCTTTCCGGCTAAGCAACTGCAGCAATAATAAAAAATTATTGAAATCATATTTACTATGAATATTCATCATCTAAGAGAACACATCTCTATTCCACATTTTACTTCTGAAAGGGCAGAAGAAAATTCACGATCACGGAAGTGAACTTCAATGATGTGTTAGAACTGGTTGCTACAATGTTACCACAAGCTTAACAATCAATATAAAGCTGCAAAAATCCGGAAACAACCATCAATTCTATCTCATAACATAGCAACAAAAATGTACTGCTGTTATTTTTATCAAATTTTCCAAAACTGGGTTCAGTTTCCCTACCCATGCTCAAGAATGTTCCATCAAGGCATCGCTAGATCTTTCAGTTTTCAAGTATGAAATCTGTAAAGCATAACCCTCCTTGGGTATTTGAAAATGAAAGAACAAATATGTAACAAGTTCAAAGTATTGAATTAATTTAAGTTGTAGAATGGGGCAAAGTTCGTTCCAAGTCAAGGCTTAAGAGCAAGAGCAAGACCCAACTTAGGGGCAGCATTAATGGTCTTTGAGTCATATTCCGCTGAAACAGTTACCAGTGACTTAGGTCGCCATTCTCGCTGGCATAGCAGTGCAACCTTTCCACCATCAGACAATCTCGTTTTTAAAATTGTCAACGGATCTACAACATGAGCACTTCCAATGGTGAAACTGTTTTCATAGGTAGAAAACCTATGAGTCATTTCAGCAGCAACTGAAGTGAATGGATTCACAGCATGCACATAAGATGCTTTAAGTGACTTTCCTTTATCCGCCCTACATAGAAAAACACAAATCACAAACTTTAGAAGCAAGACATGGATATGAAAAACAATAAATAAGAAGAGATAATGAGTGAAACAACTGGATAAAACAAATGACCCATAGCAAAGCTATTTAGCACAAGTACATCAATCTAGTCATTCAATAAAAGTCTGACAAAACTACAATGTAAATGAGAATATTCATTCATTTTAAATAACTTCTAAATACAGGGAAACAAACATAGCAAAGAAAATTTATAAATATATTTTCCACAGATAAACTTACAGTATAAGTGAAGCAGAAAAATCAGGCTTGTTCAAGCCAATCCCGGCATTGTACTTGGTGAATGTAGCAGAACCAGTATCAAAACTAACTTCACCACCCACAACCAGTTCTTTGCTTCCAATTCCTGCAGATAGCTCCAAAAGAGGAGTTGGATTCAGGCCAATACTAGAATCAATGGCAGCATGAGGATGAAGGTACTGCACGTCCAACTGGGAAGTGATGGAATAAAATAGTCAGTAACTCTTTTGGCATTCAGAAAGACTACTTCTGACATAATATGTTCTGTAACAAGCCAGCTAAAAAACAAATAGAAACATAAGTGCTGTGAAATTAAAAATAAATATTTCATGCACAAACTATAAGCCAAGAAAATCTTTATTCAGGTAAAATTAATTTGAACCAACACATAATAACCAAGAAGCAGGGTTTTGTACAACCACACTCCACACATCATAAAAGATAAACTTTCACTGGACACTTCCACATTCCTTATTAATTTTTCACTATATCAGAAGAACAAACATCGGGACAATGGACATTATAACTATAGTAGGTAAACAGGAGCCAACATATATTGCAACTGGCAATGTGGATGCACACCAATTCAAATCTTAAGATCAGCAGATTCATGGACAATTGGCATTGATTGGACCACACCTCAAGAAAAACTCTACGAAACCTGAAAGGCTTTTTTCCCTTTTATAAGATCTGAAAGGAAAACTGAATATCAAACATTTAACATTTATCATTGAAGACAACACACCAGCTAAAAATAAGCCCTCAATTAAAGTATGGAGATACAATCAACCAGTTGTTCCCTCCAGACTTTTTCTAGCAGTATCTTCATTTTCAAATCCTCAATGTCTACCACCAACCAAATTCAAAACTACAAGTACTTAAGAAACTTTCCAGGTCTGAGACTGAACCATACAGAGATTAAAGATTGTTGCCAAGATAATATGAAATATGGTGACTATGAAAAAATACATACAATCCATAAAATATTTATTATATGAACCTTACAATTGTCTTCTTTGAAAGTAGAATTAAAACTGCACTCACCTTGCCAGACTTGTGATCTGGTATTTTGAAGCTAAATGCTGCTTTGGTAGATGGCAAGATACCAATCAGAGTCACTTTTGTTGATACCTACAAAAATGTAAATTTAAAAAAACATGTGAAGGTTATTGAGAATATACAACAGAGACTCATGGGCTGTCGCTAAATAACTAAGAGCTAACAGCGCATCACTAAAATAAAAGCATGAATATGCATCAAATCTCGATTATTATATATAATGGATAAGTGAGAAAAATAGGTTGTAGAGACAAAATATTCTCTTACATTAGAATATGTATCAACTTTTACATCCACAATAGTATTTTCGCCCTTGTACACACTATTAATGTCACCAGTGAAAAATTGGTCCTTCTTCAAACCAGTAGCTGTAAGTCCCTACAAAAAGAATTATATAAATGTGAGAGTTAGATGGCATCTCAACCCAATTATTTAAATACTGTTTTCTAAAAAAACAAATATATCAAGAATAATTAACTGAGCATTTCAAGAGTGTATAACCGCTTCTAAATAAAATAAACATGCATTGAGGATATAAGCACAATACACATCCTTGGTACCATACATATATTAGTTACTAAATTGACGAGACTTCCACATTTAAGGGTTTTCATTTTAAAAATATAGATAAATATAAATACAGCAAAAGTGAATTGAGGATCAACAAAATGCTTAAGTTATCTTCACGAGAATTAATATAATTAATTAATTTTCCTCCCTCTTACACTGCACAAAACTTTTAAATATGCAACTGTGGATGCAAGGGGCAAAGATGCCAATTGCATTAGTTCAGAAGGCAGAAACATGGCCAGAAGCAGAGTAATCAAATGGTAACCAACTGCAGCTTAACGACACAGACACACAGAGGAGAGAGAATTGAGCTACAAATTACTTGCTCTATTCAAACCTGCCAAGGTACTTGAGCTTCTAATCACAATAATAAAAAGTGGCTCTAGTTATTGAGATTACTATAGGAATAATTTTTCCTTAATATATTTGGGGAAGTTATCAAGTGGTTCACTCAAAGAGTGCAAACAGACAATATAACGTCACAGTCCAAAAGGTATAACTTAAACATGAAAGTTAAAGTAGGATATACCAGTCCTGTAGTTGTTGGCAATGACAAGGTAAACTTGTGGTCAAAAGTATAATCTTTGTTCAAGAGGTCTGCATATGATAATGAAACAGATGAATAACTGGAATTGATATAAACAAGCATACGAGTAAAATTTCAAGACCTCCTACTCTGTATGACATTAAACAATAAAAGAATAGCCTTCATGTGGTTTGGAAGCCACCACAACTAACAGTGTAGCATGACAGGCCAGTGACTCTGTCTGAAATCACGCAATTGATTATAACACTATGGATTGCATCACAAATGTTTTCAATGAAATTACACCATCTATTTTTTTAAGAACCCCAATATCCCTCAGCGTGACCAGCCTGAAACTAAAGACTACTCCAAGAGTATCCTGAATACCTTCAAGTATAATGTCAATGATGAGTCTTTCTATCAATATAAATGTTGTCACTTTCCGGGAATTTAATAATATATATTTCAGAACAAAATGATAACATATTCCACAACAAACACAAGCAATATTGCAAACCTTCCAGGGTTCAATCACCTTCTAACTTAAATAAAACCACAAACAAGTAAACAGATGAGAAAGATGTGTTTTTACCGGTCTCTTATTTTCAAAATTACCTAATCTAAACAGGAGCTTCACACGCTAAACCTTAAAACCTAAAAACAGCAGCTAAACATAACCCCAAAATAAACAAAAAAGTTCATTATAATAGCATACGACTTGTCATTTTACGTCAAAATGAAAATTCCTTCACCTTCGCCTAATTACAAACGACCTTCACAATGTCGAAACAAATTTTACAAAACTTCATTGTCGTTCACAATCATTCGCAAGAACTCAGTAAGATCTACAAAATAGAATTTACCTTTGGCTTTCTTGCCAATATCCGAAAACGGCGCCGGACTGCTGCTCATCTCAACTCAGAAACGAGAATAACACACTCTGCGAAGCTAAAAAGAGGTAAAAAGAAACAAAATTTTTAGAAATACTTTCGAAACTAAAAGCTCCAAAACGATAAGACGAGCACAGGGTTTGACTTACAATGAAGAAGAGCAGCTTTCCAGACCGATTCAGCCAAGACGAGACGAGATGAGGCGAAACGAGCCGGAAAAGATATTTGTAAGAGTCTGTGCTACCAAGGTTGAGGTGGAGGTGGAAGTGGAGCAGCGATTAGGTGACAGCAAGTAGAGCGTGACGGCTCACACGCGGAATTTAAAGGAGCTGAATTGTCTTAGGTGACGATTTCAATTGAATGGGTGTGGGGAGATAGCGTCACGGTTCAGTGAGGTTAAGAAACGAGGGAGTCCCTTGAAAGTGAAATTACGAGAAAGCCACTAATTATTTGTTAAATTGACGGTTATGTCCTGGAGTTCGTGGCTTATTGGCTGCTCCGCTTTGGCCGCACGAGGGATTTTAGGGTTTTGCGTTTTCAACGTGGATTTATTTATTTTTTTATCTCATTTGTCTTAATAATATTTATTATTTAAATTTAAATTCACAAAAATTATATTAAGTAATTGAGTAATATTTTATATATATATATATATTTTTAGTATATAATTATGTATTATTATGTGATTCGATATTATTTTATTTTTTATTTTTTATTTTAAATCATTTAATTATATAATAATATATCATTTATGTACTCAAATTATATAATAAAAGTATATTCACATAGTTTATTGTTAAAAATTATTCTTTGAAGTAGAAGTGTTAATGAATTGTGCTAGCGGATCCGAAGTGTTAACAAATAGGATTCAAGGTTTTTTTTAGGCAAAAAATTCTCAGGGTTTTTTTTTTTCATCCTTTGTAGTAGAATTCAAATAGAAAATCGAGGGATTAGCCTAAACACATGATCTTGTCTAAGTATATCTTAGAAAGTGATTGAATAATGATCAAACAAAAGATTCAACTAACTTTATAAAATATAATTAAACGAATCCTTCTTAGACACCCTATAAGCTAAGTTTATTTTACAAGAGTTAATTAATAGTGTTGAGAAAGAATTCGTCATGTTATATCTTATAAAAGTTCCGACCAATCTTTTTAAGAGAAAGCTTTACAATCTTTCCTAAATAGCTTATTTAGACAACTTTTAAATATATACTTGGTTTATAAGGCATCTTGAAGAATTTGTCCAACCATATCATAAAAAAAGTTAGTAGAACATTTGACCAACTTTTTTAATATATAATTGGATTATCTTTGTCTTTAGGCCAATGTATATTTGGTCTAACAATAGGTTAAGAAATATTTAATATTTTGGGACTGTTATAGCACGTGGTTGATTTTCCCACCAATGAAATGATGCTAACCTACCCTCTTCTAATGTGGGTAGTAAATTCTTGAGTTTCCACCATGAGTTATGTACATTTATCTCATGCGATTGTTCTTAATTAGTTGTGGGGTGGTGTAAATATAGTATAAATAGCCCCTCACTCTTTGCCTTCAAATTATCAATTTGATATGTTTCACTTCTTTATTCTATAGTCTATTGTTTTTACTTTTCTATCTCTCTTCATTTGTTTTTAATCTCATGTGCACTTCTTTCATTTTCTCTTCAATTATTTAAATCTATAATACATTATCAACACAATCTGCTAAGTTATATATTAATACTAATTATCCTTTAATTATATTATCATTCTCTTTGTATGATACAAATATGAATATCATAATTATAATATTGTCATGTGTGGATTGATTCTCTAACCTGTCAACTAGTGGGATAGTCCATCCAAACATGACTAGACTGTGTACAAGTGTGTTTTGTTGTGTATAGTGAGGAGACTGGATTGCACTAATAAATGGAATAGTGTTACGATCATTGCAAATTCTTCTACGTAACCCCATGGATTCCAAGATCTCTTTATACCATACCGAATGCCTTTCCTTGGAAGATGAAATCAACACAAGAGTGACAACATTATAATAAATGTGACAATTTGTAAGTTATAATAAATTTATTGGTTTTTTATATTCAATATAAATTATTAGACACAACGTACTTAAAAAGCTTCGAATATGTTGTAAACAAGATCCCACCCTAAGCGATCAAGACACTTCTATTTCAACATTTGGGGGATCTTGTCTTTGGACTTGTAAATCGTGAAACCCTTTAAGCTACTGAGAGTCTCATATATTCATAACTACATCCCATAAAAAATGTTGTGAAATAAAGTACATAATTAATCAAAAAATGTAAAAGCAATATAACATAATATTTATTTCTAAAGTTACATGAAATGTCACTATATATCACATTAACCTATAATGTTGCACTAAGATATGCAAATTGTATGTTCGATGATCATTCATAATATCTTTATATCTCTTCTCTATCGCCCGACTCATTGACTTAGTTGTTAACTTCCAAACTGTAGTCCCTTATGGAAATCTATTGAACACATCCCAATCATCAACTAACTACAATATATGTTTTGATACCACTTTTCAATTATTTGCTCTCAATAATGCATAATGTATCAAACACAATACAACCACTTTGACTACATCTTCATCATCGTTTCCCTATGATTTAGACATTAAAGTTTTACTGAAAACACCATGACTCATAGATTTGGGACCTGGGAAATACTTCTCTCTAAAATTTGATGAGTCCATTGTTATGTATTCAGTTACATCCACCTCCCTACTAAACCTCAGCCCAACCATCATAGCAAACTCAATTGAGTTAAATGTACAGTCGACCCTATTTAATCTAAACCAAAACATGTTTCCCAACTCACATTTATTCCTTGTCAAAAGAGTACACTATATAATAAGGTCGAGTTTTATCCATGTATTTCAAAATTTAAAAAGTGTCCAAAGTATGTTTGTCTAAACAACATCTTCTAAGCTAAATTTAGCTTTGCCCTTATATGTTTCACCATGTCTTTATGACTACAAACATTGATCGCAACTTTGAAATCATAAACGTCATGGAATCGCCTCTCCCCTACCTATTCATCAATCGGAAATTTATGCAAAAACAAATTTTTAAAATGTAAATTTCTATTCATTAAATAATTAAACTAATTAAAATTTACAAGTGCAAGCACACATTACATTCTATGAACAGTGTCCTTTGTGCGGTTTGAGCGATATTGTGTGGTTTGTGGGGTTTACAAGACATTACGCAATATCCATATTGTGCAATTTGCGTGATATTGTGCGATTTGCAAGGTCTGCAAGACATTGTGTAATATAGATGTTGTGTGGTTTGTGCGATATTGCATGGTTTGTGAGGTATGCGGGACATTGCGCAATACCCATGTTGAGCGATTTGTACGGTTTACCGGGTTTGCAATAGTCCATTGCGATGTTGCAAGGTTTACTTGATATTAAGCAGTTCCTTGTAAATTTGAACGATTTTAGCCCAATTTTTGTTCTGTCCATGCTACACTTTCAAACTTCTATGTCATACTATTAACGGTCAAATTACAACTCCAATTAACTACATCTACCATTAACAATCAAATATAAAAAATCATACCAAAATAGTTGATTTAGGGTTTGAATTTAAAACCTTAACCATTGTGGAAACCATCACAATCGACACATGTTTTATCTAATCTTATTTGAATCAATCAAACTATACTCAACAAACAATACCCATAATGGGTTTTTCTAACTGTTCGGTTAAAATAAATATAAACTCAAATCTACAAAATAACAAATTCTAACTTACCTTTGAAGCCTTTGTCAATGTCTTGCCACTTCCCAAAATTTTGCTGCTTGGCCGAGGCTCTTACTTCAAGGATAGTCGCTAGTGGTTTGCAATTTCTGCTCTCAGCTTTGAGATTTCCCTTTTTGGCATTGTTATTTTGTTATTTTAATTTAGGGGTAAAATATGTACAAAATTTACCATTTGATTATAAATGTAAAAGGGATAAATGTTAGCTTAAAAACATATAAACAACAACCCTTTACCTATTTTAATTAATTACCCCTAAATGACAAGTGATTATAGAAACAATAAATTATACATAATAATTTTCAATATATAAATAAATATATATATATTTATATATGTTATTATATGATTGATTGTTTTTAAATTAAAAATAAAATAATATTAAATTATACCAGGATAGACTTAATTATATTTTCAGTTATGAAATCAAAATGGGCAATGTTGCTCTCGTAGAAAATGTGCTCTTTCTTGTAGGAAAAGCGTACGCTAGACGGTCAGTTTCTACGTATTCAGGCTAGCGAAGTTAATTGATTTGACTTTTCATAAGCATGATGAAAGGTTTAATTGAGAGGAGTAACAGGAGTGAATGGAGACGACAAATGCATGAAGTTATACTAAGTGAATGTACCATTTTGTCCCTTATTTTTGAACGGGGAGGCAACTTGCTCCCTCAATTTATGCTGATATCATGTGAATTGAAAACCCTCTTGCCGAGCTCAAACAAAGAGTATCATCACAATTAAAAAAGAGAATTATCCACAATGTGATTTTCAGTGTCACATCGACGTAACAAGAGAATTCAAACCAAACCAAACCAAATAACAACATAAACTTGAATCAACTCAAATCAAATTCACCCTTATGATTATAGTTAATGCACCACTCAATATTAAATATGTATTTTAATTACTTTTAAATCAAATGAATGATTCTTTGATTTTACCTGATGAAATTTTAGATTTACAAATGTATTTTTAATAAATATTAAATTCAAATGGAATTATATAAAAGGAAACATTATGTAAACTTTTCAACTCAATTGTACCATACACAAAGCAGTGATTTATATATAAATCAGATTACCAGAAAAAATTGGAGTCTGAATGTTTTTGAACCTGGGTAGTGTTATATGAGGTAAGCTGAAAAGAAGTCTTCTTATTATTACCATTTATCGGCCATGCTCCTCTCTGCAGTTTGTTACACTCTGAAGTGGAACAAGAAGGTTCAAGGAATTTCTGGCCTTTTTCTTGCTTCTCTTAGAGGTACTGCTGCTTTGCTTCTAATTGCTTCATTTAAAAACTACCCAGACTCAGAAACATTCTGATTCCAATGTTGAACATGCAAAAACAGCAATTATACAGAAAAAAGGCACATTCATGCAAATACTTCGATAAAAACTAAACATTCAAAATATACATATAATTGAAACCTGTAGTTTGAAAATTAATACCATTATTCAGCTAGCTTCCAGTTGAGCTACTGACTATGCAACAAAAAGTTTTGTAAGTTGCATGCTGATTCAGAAATTCCCAACTGCAGCAAGGTTCATTAGAGAGATGAAACAGCAAACACGGGCACTTTGTTTCAACTGGAAACCTATGAATGGAAATCCTTCTCCAGTGCTTTGACAGCATGAATTTGCAACTCGATCAACCAGTTTGAAAATGGTTGCTATTTTTAAGTGGCACGGTCCAGTCTTTTTATCTTTACTTAAGTGCTACAATCCAATCAATATTATACACAGAAAACATTAGAAAATAAATAAATAAAATTTGTAGTGGTTCCGACATATCTCTTCCTCCAAACCAAGATTTCTCCATCTATTCTCATCCTCGGTATAACTTCTGAAACAATAAAGGTCTACATCAAATTATTGACCTGGGATAGAACATCTTCTTTCAGCAATACTAATACCTCAACTGTGACTAAGGAAAACATTTAAAACAACCACAAACTAGAGCAATGCTTTCTCTCAATATATAAATTATTCAGGTTACTCACTAATTAATCATATAATTGAAAGAAGCGCCACCATTTATCAATCAAATGCATTAGATTTAAAGAAGAAAAGAATATGACTGCCTTTCATCCTCAGCAAAAGAGAAGATTATTTGGTTCTAAGATAAGCAAGCAGGTGACAAAAGTTGAGGAACTAATTCCTAATCAAAATGTAAAACTACTGGCATTTGCATACAACCTTGTCCACATACCATAATTGACAAATAATGATTGAGGGTTTCATTCTACCTTCACAATTCCATGAAGACATGCATCTGTAGTTTTAGTGTTCCAAAATTTTTATCTTCTCAAGACAATTTTGCATGTGCTGAGCAGTATCAGCTGAGAGACTTGTTCCTGCTACAAGCTTGTAATGTTCATACTTCAATGTCTCACACTTCAAGGCGGCATCCTTACAAGCCTTGATACTCCCACTTAGATCTAATAAATTAAATAGTACCGGGCAGTTTCCTATACTTCTAACCATAGTAATTGCAGACCAAACTTTCTGGTAATCCTCCCTTGACGCTCTAATGATACAAACTTTCGTGATGTGATTCACATACTTGACTTGGAATGATCCAAGCATAGAAGCTAAACCACACTCTCCAAAGTTGACAAGAATATTCTCTTTGATTGCTTTTGACACATTAAATTGGGTAAGTATAATGGGATCACCATCAAGAAGCTCTCTATTTGGGTCCAAAAAGACCTCCATTACCAAATACCTATTTTTAAACCCAACCATGACAACTTGAATGGTTGCACTCTCTTAAACAAGCAAAACTTGAAGAAGCTCCCAACTTTTTTTGTTGTTGATTGTAACTGCAAATTCCAAATCAAGTACTTTTCAATAAACTGAATTACTATTTTAAAAAATTAGTCAAACACAGTACATTTGTAACTTTAAACAAAGATATATAACTTATAAGTATTAAATGTTTGATGTTATTAGGGCTAGTAAACAAGTAGGAAAAACCTCATACCCAAAATAATATCCCAGTATAACCAAACATATATATAAATAACTTGAATTAACAATTACATGTGCACGGGTCCAAAATCAAGATATCCTATTCTGTCTCACATTAAACAATAAAAGAATAACTTTCATGAGGATGGGAAGCCACTACAAAAAATAAGTGATACCATCTGAAATTAACCAATTGATCATAACACCATGGGTTGCATCACAGATGTTTTCACTTGATTCAGACCATCTATTTGAAAACATGCAGAATAATTTTCCTTTGATAATTACAATATCCCTCAAAATATGTGCACCCAGTCTGAAACTGGAGAATACTGCCAGAATAATATGAATACACTCAAAATACAATGGCAATGATATACTGTCTTTGCACATGTATAAATATCATTACTATCGATGAGTTTAATAATATGTATTTCAGAACAAACTATTTACATAATCCACAACAAACACAAGCAATCGGTCATTCGTCCCATACTTTGAAATCACAAATTTTGCAGGAATAAAAAATCTAGAGATCACATTAAGTTCTAAGCAAAATAAGGGCACGTTTATACCATAGATAAAGATAAATAAACCAGTAAAAGTAAACAGATCAGAAAGAAGAATTTCCTTTTGCATAAGAAAATTCATTATTTGCTTTTAGTATGGCAACAAAAATAGGTTCCCAACTGTATCTCACACTTCTCCTAACACCTAATCAAAATCTATACCAGCCCCGCTTTTAAAAACATAAAAAACCAGTATCAAGGTTTCACCATTTGAATTGTTAAAATTCTCTCTCATTGTCAAATGTACCCGATAAAATTATTTAATTAAAATAGGAGCTTCACAGGCTAAACCCTAACCTTAAAAGAACAATGATAATCATATAAGCATAACTATAAAACAAACAAACGTTCATCATAACAGTACACCAGTCATCGACCAAAAAAAAAGTGCTTTCACCTTCCCTAAATACAGGACAGCCCAAATATTTCAGAAGATATTTTTATAAAGCTCCATTTTAGTTTGCATTCATTTTCAATAACTTAGTTTGATCCACACACACACAACACAATAAAAGGAACTCAGAAATTTTACCTACGGCAGAGAGGATCGGCTTTGCAGATCGATTCACCCGAGACGAGAAGAGACGAAACGAACTAAGACAGAGACTTGCAAAAGGTGCGGTCACAACGAAAATACCGTGACTCAGACAAGCTTTAGCCACTGTAACACAATGAAGACGGCGAAACTTCCGTCAAGCTACAGAGAGTCAGTTCAGTTGAAATACGGGAGACTAGGGATTTGGAGCCATTGCATATTATTTAAACCTCTGCCAAGACCCCTGCGGTTTCGGATTTTTTATCGCACCCCTAATGCATGAACAAATTATTTAAAATCCCCTTACATTTCAAAAGTCTATCTGAGATACCTGCACACCACCAATTGCTATTTTTACATAAAAGATTAAAAGATTATAGCCCATAATAAAATATTAATAGGCACCTAATATCTATTGCCAGCCTCTCTTGCTCTTCTAAGACCGTCTAACCTTACCAAATGATTAAAACAAAACATCACATTAGCATATGGTCAAAATAATTGAAAAAGAAAAGCTCTCAAAGTCAATCAGATTCATCTCTTATGATTTAGATCGAGCGTATGTGTGTTAATGTGTAATGTAGAATTAATCAACGAAAACCAACAAATCTCTATACAAATACAATAACAAATTAAGGTTGTTTGACGTTGTCTCAATTGTTTTTTTTTTTAAAACGAGTATTCTTATTTGGGTTAAATAGTATTGTTGACTCAAAAAATCATTATATTATTATTTTTTATAATAATAAACTAATATTCCACAAAGTATATAGACTAGTTACTTTACATAAATTTGAGTTTAGATTATAAAAAATTATCTAATGCACTTAAAAGAGCAGTTAGATTAAAATCAAGGATAAGGTTTAAATGAAAAATTCTTGCAGATTTAAAGAAAAGCTAAAGTTTATGTGGATATGTGTATAATCTTAAAGAGTTAGTCTTTATTAGAATATTTATTTACACATAAAAGCTCTCTCAAAATTTTGTTTTTATATCATTCAAATTTTTGGTTTAAAATATCATTTTTCGGACTTAATGAATTAAACCAGTTTTTATCAAATTTCAATAATTCATTTGAAATTATAAAATTTTGTGGACTAAAATTTCATATCTTAAAGTTCGTTTTGAATTTTGAAAATTTTTTTTATTAAATGAGTTAAATTATCATTTTTCAAAGTTTTGAGAGGGAAACTTTAATTTTTCAAAACTTCAAGAGGCAAAAAACAATAAAAATCAATCGATCGAATTAACCAACCAAATTTTCTTATATGTGGTTATCAAATTATCTAGAAGCCATGTTTTGGCTTTCAAAAATCCTATCAACTGAATTGAACAATAAAATTTTTAAAAGCTCATGTCATGTAGACACGATACTGTCACATCACATCTGATTAATTGAAATATATTTGGTCAATCAAATTTTACGTTTTTTGAAAAATTAAAATTATTAGTTTTACAAATAACGGCTACTTTCCTTATTTTTTCACTATATAAACTAAATTAAATTCACTTGGTAACGCCCTTTTAAAAGCTAAAATTGTCATACATTTGAGAGCAAAACTTTCTTGAGCTATTCACTAGCAAATCTTTCTCTCTAATCAAAACATTTGCATATTATATTTCTTGAATTCAATTTTATTGGATTGTACTAAGTTAAAACTTTCATATACACTCTTCTAAAGAGTTTTAAACTTCATCTTCTTATAAATTCATATGTACATAAAATAGTAAAATTCACTCTGAGTGAGGCTAGAGATTTCTAGTAAGAGAAATTGAATTCTAGTGCTTGTAAATGTTAATAATACTTTAGAAACTATTTGTATTGTAAAGAAAAACTTGGTTAAGATTTTGTCAACAAATAATGAGTAGAATATTCCGAGGGAGATAGTTTGGAAAAGTGGACATAGACCGAGTTACACCGAACAACCATATGCCGCATATTTGCTTTTCTAATTCCTTTACCTTTTATTTTGTGTTATATGTTATTTTATTTACATTGATTCTTTGAATAAATTATTGAGACATCTTTATAAATCCCATTAAAAATTAGTCAATGTTTATTAAGTGGTCTCAATTGCATTAATTATTTAAATTGGTATAAATAGTTTTAAAAGCCTAATTTACACCCTTCTCTTAGGTCATTTTATCATTCATACCCTTTTGGAGTAGATTTAATCACACTAAATAGGTAAAACTCAAGGTTTAATGACTTTACTCTTATGATTGAAATCACACTTATTTACTACTCAAGCTACCCATTTGGGGTAAATAATCTCAATCATACCAAGTATAAAACAATCACAACATGAATCCTACGTACAATGAGATTATTGGGTCTAATCCCATCCCTGGTTTAAGGGATTAAATTAAGAAGTTACTGACAAGAATTAATGTTATTTGATAACCAAGGGAATCTTATATTACCACTTGAATTGTCTTTGGAAGACGAACCTAGAAAGAAGAGGTGGATTTGAATTGAATTGAGTTGAAATTTGAGTTAATTTAAATTTGGCTCAACTTGAGACTAGAGTTTGATGAGTCCTTTTAAACTAGTTTGAGTTGGAGTCAGTTTGAGGGCAATTAACTTCAACTTGAGTTTGATGATAGTTGAATGAAAAATCTATCAAAACAACATAGTTTTGATATATCATAATCAAAATGACATTGATTTAATATATTCGAATCAAATATTTTCATGCTCACGATTTTGGTGAGTCAAACACTTTTTAAACTTGAGCTCAAACTAACTCTACTTGAATCTCCTACAACCAAAAGGTTTTCATCTATTATTAAGTTCAAAATGGCCAACTGTTTACTTCTCGCCCAAAGTGTGATGAACTAACATTTTCCCACCTTTAACTTTGAAAATATATTTGTCCACCCATCCACTAATTTTGTTAATGAAAACAAAAACCTTTTAGTTTTATGGTAAATTACTAGCTTACCATTTTAGTAAAATCACAAAATTCCCTTTAATATCTAATACAAATATCAATTACCAATCTATCTTTATTTTAATAAATTATAAAAATATCTTAAACTAATTTTAAATATTAATTATGATTATATTTTTATTTGATTTTTTTTCATTATTTTTTCCCTTTTCATTTCTTCTTCTCTTCTCACGCTCACCTCTTCTTAATGGCCAGCATCAACACATTCTTTTTAGCTTGATTTGAATTCATGTTCTATCGCAGGTGGTTCATTTTTTGTAATTGAGAAGAAATGACTACACTAAGTTTAAAAAAAGAATGCTATTTTTTGGAGGAAGAAGGATTGAAACAGGATCCAGCATCTCACAGGAAGCTAAAGCTTAAGGTTCCTTGCAATACTCGAGATTGTACAGGCATAAGCATTCATTTTGTAGAATTTAATATTCAATGTTGTTAGTTAATAAATATATTAACAAAGGTTAACTTTTTCAGTTTGGTGGTGTTAAAGGGGTGTTAGGTAATGTATTTTTCACGACTTAAAATCATTAATATGTGTTTAATATAAAATTCAAAAAATAAAATTATATTTATTAACAATTAATACTAATTTATCTACTTATAATAATGTATTATTATGTGATTTATTGTTATCTTATATCCAATTTAAAATCATACAATTACATAATAACACCTTATTATTATTATATGAATTAATATTTATTATTTGTATACATAATTATAATAAAAATATAATTTATTTGTCTTATTATAGTGGTAAATTATTTAATCCTATAATATATTGTATAAACAGACACAAAATTTCATTTAATTATTAAAACTAATGTTTGACTTTCATGAATAAGTGATAAAATAGACTTTTTAATCTTTTTTTTTTTGTTATCAAGAACCCGATCTAGTTGATTGGACATATAAACCTAATGTATAGCGATTGAATTTACAATTATTATATCAAACAATTCAAAATTTGGCTTAACATGACATCATCTAGTCATTTCACTTGGTAGGGCTGGATTCGAGCCGAGCCGAGCTCGGGCTCGGCTCGGTCTATTTATGGCCGACTCGAGTTCGGCTCGAGCTCAATTCGAGCCGAACTCGGCTCGGCTCGGGTTCGGCTCGTTTACGGCTCGGCTCGACTCGTTTTTCATATTAAAACGACATCGTTTTGTGTATATATATAAATCAAAACGACGCTGTTTTGTATAAAAAAATTTTAAAAAAATCTACTGAGCCAGCTCGAGCTCGATCGAGCCGAGTAGAGCCCGGCTCGTTTCGGGCTCGAACCGAGCTGAGTCGAGCTCGAGCTCGAGCTGGCTCGGCTTGAGTCCAGCCCTATCACTTGGGAATTCCACAATCATTTTCAAACTTATATGGTAGAAAATCATCCTTTCATAAAAGCTTGGGTGGGATATGGTCATATGACCTTACACGAAATATTAGACATTAATGTTTATTTCGTGTCATTTCATAGATGAATTATGATAATTATTCATATGTAACATAGAAAAATACTAAATGTATGATGAACAAATTAAGTCTTGTTGGTTCATGTGTTTCTTTATGAATATCATTTCATGGTTTGATTATTTGGAATAAGAGAAATATTATACGTATCCATTTTAGACATACAAATATATACACATTTATACATATCATCACATGATTGAGTATTTCTTTACCCTTAATTCAAAATTATTCAATCATATAATAACATATATAAGTGTGTATTTATAGTTTTATTGTTAGAATAATGCAATTGAAGACTTCAAGAATATAAAGGAACATGATTCCAATTAGATATTACCGTTCGACCAGACAAAATTTGACATGATCCATTAACCTAATAAAATTGGGTTAGGATTATAATTTTTGACACAAAAAATAGTTCAGATTGGATTCAGATTGACCCTTAAAAAATAAGATTGGGTTACGGTTGATACGAAACTAACTCAAATTGATTGGAACTGATCCAAACATTTTAAACAAATATTACATAATATCATAATAGTAAAAAAATCTAATATATTTTTTTCTTTTTCATTTAATAGAAAGAGTTTCAATATTTAAAATCTTTATCTCTAATTTGAATCAACAAAGAAATTGATATTGTATTACCAAATAATAAATTTGCATCACCTAAAAACATTTATTTTAATTTAATAACTCTTTTTGGTAAAATTGTTAAAAACTATTTGTAGTTTATTTTTTTTTTTTTCGTTGGTGTATTATAAGTAATGTTACTTTAAATTTATTATGTTTGTGTGCTATATATTTGTTAATAATTTTAATATTTATAACAACCACATATATCATAGGGATTAGAAATTAAATTTAAATATTTAACAAGTGATTGCTAATTTTATTGGGTATCAATTGCATTTTTTTAAAGTTGAAGTTATAGATTTATTTGAATTTTTGATTATGATATTTTATTGTTTTATCCCTATTAGAGGTGTGCATAATTTGATTCAAACTGTAAAATCGAATCGAACAGAACCATTTAAAAATTGTGATTTGGTTTTAGTCGACAAATTTTAAAAAAATAGTTTTCAGTTTATGTTATGGTATAGCCAATTTTCAATCAAACTAAATTATAAACTGTATTTTTTTTAAATACACATATATAATTATATTTGATAAAAAATTTTGAATAAGCAATTAGGTATATAATTTGTTTTTTTTATATTTATTTTATATGTTAATATTATATTTTAGAAAACTATAATTTAATTAATTTTATAAAATAATATGTATTTATAAATGAATGATTTTAATATGTTTAAATTGTAATCTAAACCGGAGCAAACCATAATTTTTCAGTTTGGTTTGAAAATTTTTTAAACTATTTTTTCAGTGTAGTTTGAAAAAAATCTCAAACCGCACCAAATCAAATCGTTCAACCTTCAATTCTATAATTGATCATATAAAAAAATAAAGAGTAAACTATTTTTATTAACTTGAAACAGAACAATTTTGTTTTGACAAAATGTCTTTTCGTGTCAAAATATTTTTTTGTGTATTTTAATTTGGTATATCTTTTTTTATATATTATTTTATAACAAAATGTGTTATTTCTTGACATTTGATAAAGTGCATTATTTCGTTATAAATTATGTTGTTATCTATTGTGTTTTGACAATATTTTACTCATTACATAATTTGGGCTAATTCGGTTTGGGTAATGTTAACACGAAAATATTTCAGTTTGATTTAAGTTTGAAAAATTTTAACATGATTTTATTTCAGATCGGATTAGAGTTTAAGGTCTTCAATTCAAAAAGTTGAATTAACTCAACACAAACACGATTCGATAACATAAATTGTCAGATCTAATTACCACATAATTAATTTCCATGACTCCACTTTATTATAAAAATTATAAGCAAAATACGTATCATTATCATTAATAAGAATATTTTTTTTCCATGACTCCAACGTATAACAAAAATTATTCACGCGTACATCATTATATAATTACCAATGAATTGGGTGTAAGATGAAGATAAAAGAGAAAGTCTGGTTGAAGTGGAAATAGATATTAGAGCGATGGTGTTTTTGTAAACAATGAAAAGTAGAATACTTATAAGTGATTTGTCTTGTGTACATTTTATAATGATCGAAAATTCTTGATTTATCTGGAACCCTAGAGTCGTTTTTATCTCAGTTTCTTCGCTTAATCATTCGTAACATTAATAAATTTGTTTTTTAATATTTAAAACTAAATATAAATCAAATTAGTGTACATTGTGAAAAAGCTTCCTTAATATAATTCTAACACTACACAACATCAACAACTCTATAATCTCTAATTTTCATGAACTTCAAATTTAGAAAACCAAGAAAATCTTATAATATTATAATATAATAAAATATAATTGAAATGATTGAAGGGAGAAATTTCAATGAAACAGAACTTGAATATTTGGAGAGTGAAGGAATGAAGAGCGAAATGAGCACTCAAATTCGTTTGGAGTCGGGTGTGATAAATATGAGGGGTGGGAGAGAGTTTACACGAAGTTCCACCTCACATGCTCTAAGACATTTCCAATCTTTATCTTAATCTCATAAAGAGCATTTAATGCTCCAAACTTTCTCCCATCCCTAGCCAAAATTTAACGCTACTTTATCTCATATTAAAGGTGTTCGCAGGGTGGAATGATATATGTAGCATAACACTTTCATTTGGATTTTTACTATTTACATATAATTATATTAAATTTGTTAAAAAAAATCTAATAGGATAAACACCAAAGTGAAGAAACATAATTACTTAATACAAGGTTTGAAAAGCTAGATCGGACCGACCGATCCAACCAGTTGGATCGTGAACCGGTTATTGTAGCGATTTTTTAACCAAAAAAAAACCACTTATTTTAACTTTTTGGATTGAACTGTGACTAGACCAATGGTTCATTGTTGGTTCGCGCTCAGTCCAGTTCACAATTGTAAAAGTTGCCTAGTATATTTATTAGTTCAAATTACCTTTGGACCAAGGTTTTTATTGGACCAAGGAAAAAAGTCTGCATGTAGAGTCAGTGTTTTAGAACAAAACACTGACTTTGCATTCAACAGAAAAGCGTTGCTGTCAGCATTGCTCGAATCCAGACCTATGTTGTCGTTGATGCTATTGCTTCAGTCTTACATTGTCGTCGACGCCATTGCTTTAGTCCTATGTTGTTGTCAACTTCGTTGATCCATTTGTGGGTTACCGCCGACATCTTTACTCTAGCTTTTTTGCATAGTCATGAGATCTTTTGTGTTGCCGCCGACAACATTGATTCAGTCTTGCGTTGCCATCGACGTCATTGTTTCAGTCCTGCATTGCCATCGATGCCATTGCATCAGTCTTGCATTGCCGTAAACTTTGTTGCTTGAAAGGTAAAATAAATACTTATTTATTTTGATATTTTGGTATGACACTTCTGTTTCTTGTGTTTCATTAGTGTTACGGGTTCTCATATTTCATAGTTTCTTGGGTTCTGAAATTTCTTATTAATCTTTCTAATCAAGTTTGCAACATAAACATGTGAAATAAACTTTCTTGCATGATTAACTTATGGTTAATAATACTTTCCTATGGGATTTCGCATGTGATCCTTTTCTTGAAGAATAAAAATGGTACACCTCATATGGTAAGATCTTCCTAGTTATCTTAGTTTAAATAGTAACTTAATGAAGCAAGAAATAAATGCAATATGGTTGTTTACTATAGGTGGGAAGATACAGAAGGGGTTAGCAGTGCTTAAGTAGGTAATATGATTGACATTGTTGTTTGAAAGTTCAATAAAGCAATAAGATCATGTTTTCAGGATTATTAGCAATTCATGTTTTACATGATGTTAGCTTCCTCTTGGTTTCCAAAAAAAAAAAAAACATGTTGCTAAACAGAAGTGCGAACATGGGTATTCAAATTCAAAGCATTTGTTTGTATTCCTCTTGAATTTAAATGATGAGAAGAGAGAAAGATTAGAAAGTGAAGAGAATATTAAAGATGGTGGTTCCAAAAGCCTTTCAGTTCTCTTAGAAATGACTTTGAGTTCCCATAAATCAAAATTTTTGCTTCTTGGGAACCGAATCAAATTTAAAAAAACAATGAGACTGAATTTGGTTGGCAAAATGATAGAGTGCAAGTCATCTAGTTATAAATTCTTGATGTTATTGGTCTTTTTCCAATTTTTTTTTTGACAAATGCACAATGCTAGTGATCATATTCAGGTATGCTATTGTTTTTCATAATGCATACCTTCTTGTAGGATTATAATTTTAATTGTAATTGTAAATTTTTTGTTCTGATTTAAATATGATTTTATATATATATATATATATATATATATATATATATATATATATATATATATATATAAATTAATATTATGATTTTATTGTTATGCAACAAATAGATAGAGTGGAAGTATGTCATCATCCAAATAAGGGTTTCTTTAACACTATATTGAGTAAAAGGTGATTTAATTGGACACATGTTTCTGAGAGTGTAGATGAGAATGGAATGAAGATATTGAATTGTTTATATTGTGGTAAGACAACTAGAGGAGGAGGTATATATAGAATGAAACAACGTTTGGTTGGAAAAAAAAAAGGGATGTTAGTCCATGCACTAAAGTTCCTCATGATATTAGATATCAAATAGTGAATGCATTAGATGAGATTGTAGCGAAAAATAAAGAAAGACAAGAACTTTGTAGACATGCAACTCCTTTTGGTGCTATTGTACCTCTATTTGAAGGTAATACTATAGTTAAAGAATTTGAAGGGTTGTCTCCTCCCATGAATATGAACGAAGGTAATGTTGGTACTAAGTCTTCTAGAAAAAAAATTAGACTTACAAATGATTTAAAAAGAAAAAGACCGATTGGGGTTGGTGATTTTTTTGCTCCAAGAACTACCAGTGGGGCTCAACCTTCAATAAAAAGTGTTTTGGCTGAAAAAGAAACCAAATAGAGAGCCGACATGGCTGTTGTGAGGTTCTTATACAATGCTTGCATCCCTCTTAATGCATTAAATTCTATTTATTTTCAACCTATGTTAGATGTCATAACTGCAATTAGGTCTGGATATAAGCAGCCGACATATTACGAAGTATGAGTGAATTTGTTAAATGATTCAAAGAAAGAAGTTCAATTACTTGTTGATAGTTACAGAAAAAATTGGGAAGATATTAGTTGTATACTTATGGTTGATGGTTGGATGAACATTTCTAGTAGGTCGTTGATAAATTTTCTAGTATATTATCCAAAAGGGATTTGTTTTATCAAATCAGTGGATGCATATGATATTGTAAATGGGGCATACATGTTATTTAGGTTGTTTGAGGAAATAATATTATGGGTTAGGCCTAAAAACATTGTTCATTTTGTGACTGATAATGGAGCTAATTATAAAGCAACTGAAGGATTATTATCTAAAAATATAAAAATATTACTTGGTCACCTTGTGCAACACATTGTATCAATTTGATTTTGAAAGATATTGGTGAAATGGATCACATTGTTAGAATTTCCAAATGTGCATCTCTTGTGACAAAGTTCATTTACAATTATACATTATTGATAGCTTGGTTGAGGAAGAGAGAAGGATGGAGAGAAATTTTACGGCCTAGTGTAACCCAATTTGCTACGACTTACATCGCATTGCAAAACCTTTTTAAGCATAAGCATGACTTATAAGCGATGGTCACTGACAAGTTTTTTATTAATTCTAGATATGCAAAGAGTGATCAAGGTAAAGAGGTTGTGACCATAATTCTGAATAATGATTTTTGGAACGAAATGGGTATAATTGTAAAAGTTGTAGGACCATTGATGCGTTTGCTTTGTATTATAGACTCAGATGAAAAACTTTTATTGGGATATGTCTATGATGGAATGTATAGAGCTAGGTTGGAGATGAAGAAGTTGTTTACGAATAAAAAGAAATTGTACAAGTCTTATACTCAAATAATCAAGTTGAGGTGAGATAGGACATTGTGCCGAGGTATTCATGCAACTGCCTATTACTTGAATCCTGCATTTCAATATGATTATGAATCTTTCTGCACAAAACCAGAGGTATTATAGGGTTTTCTGGATATTATTGAGAGTAAAACATATATATTTAATGTTAGTAAGGCGAAGTTAGTAGAAGAGAACAGAATGTTCGTGATTGTGAGGGGAGTTTCTCACGTCCCCTTGGTATTAAAACATGCAAAACCACACGTCTGGTATGAATTTAATTTATATGTTTCTTATGTCTGGATTCTTTTTCCAATTTATAAAATTTTATTACATAATTATTTTTGTGTTTTTTTGTATTAGATGAATGGTGGAGAATATATAGGTACAATACTCCCAATTTACAGAAGATTGCAATTAAAATTCTTAGTCAAACTTCAATATCTTTAGGCTGCGAGCGTAATTAGAGTGTTTTTAAATGCATATATACTAAAAAGAGAAATAGATTGGAGCATCAACATGTAAATGATCTTGTTTTTATTTCTTATAACTTACGGTTGCAAAATAGGTAACACAATTATCAATTATGCATAATTACATTTATAAATATTTTTATTTAAACTATTTTATCATGTTTAATGATTATTTACAACTTTACATATGATTATGCCCTACTTAATGGCTATTGGTATAGTGCTCTTTAATTTTTTAATTATTTACTTTTTATCATTTTGACTATTTAGGTTATGTTACAAGAAATCAAATTTTGATCCAACTGATTATAAAAGTATTAATAAAATAGACTTCTAGATAGTAAACAAGGAAGAGAAGTTCGGTGAACTTAATGCAGACGAATTGGATCAAATGCTTTATGGAGAGGGATCTATTCCCATCAATAATAATCCAACAAATTATGATTTGTCACATAATTTCCCAGGTAAAAATATTTTTTTGATAATTACATAAATATTTACACACTTATATAAATGATTGATTTTTTAGGTTGAAAAAAAATAAAATGTTCAATTATAAATTTTGTAGAAAATACTATTGAAAAAGAGAGTGCAGAAGATGAACAATTAATAGAGGGTGCAACAGAAGCGATAACAGAATCTTTTATCATTAGTGATAATAAAAAATGACCAATTATTCATTTATTAAACTTTATGTTAAACAAATTATGTTTTTGATATGTTTTGTTAAATATTAAATTGAATATTATTTGTTTAATAATGGTTCTATTGGTTGGTTGATTTTATATTTTATTTAATTCATATATTAGATTTTTGATTTGTTTGAGTGTTCAATAATTAATAGTGCATTTGTTTGTAGAATTGGATTTGTTTAATGCGTTTGTTTTATTTTGATGTAAAGTTAGTTGTTATTACTTATTAGATTTATATTCAATAATACATATATTTTGTTAATTGTAAAAAATGAAAAGTATGCACAATATAAAATTTACTGTGTAAAAAACACATATAATTACTAATTAGACATAATATTTTTAGGTTTTTACATAAAACTATAATTTCGGTCCAAACGGTCTGACCGAAACCAGTACTTAAAATGGTTTTTATCCCAATCCGATTTTGAAAACCTTGACTTAATATCTTGTAAGGTAGGATTAGATGTGTTTAAATTATCTCATTAAAAACTTCACTATAAAAACTCAGTGAAATAAAACCTAAGAAAGGAAAAAGAATACAGTGTACATTTTGTCTAATATGTGACACACTTAAACAATTTGCTTCCCTTGACAAATATTCCCCTTAATTGTAGTAAGATTAATTTGGTTCTCTGTTGAGTTATCGTATATTGATTTTATACACTAACTTTTCAAATGTTGATGTCAATAATGTTTTGGTGAACAAATCTGCAAGGTTGTCACTAGATTGTATTTGTTTGACATCAATCTTTTGGTTCTATTGGAACTTATGAATGTAAAAGAATTTTGGTGAGATATGTTTGGTTCTATCTTCTTTAATATATCTAGCTTTAATTTAGGCAAAACATATTGCATTGTCTTCATATAATATGAAAAAACTGTCTGTTATACAAGAAAGACTACATGTATTTTGGATGTGATGAGTGACAAACCGTAACCATTTGTATCTCGGCTAGTTTCATAGAGAGCTAAAATCTATGAATGATTTGAAGATGTTACAACCAAAGTCTATTTGGTAGAGCGTTATAATATTGTTGTGTTATTATAAGTAAAAATATATCTCCTTTATGAACGAGCCTTATAAAGGTTAGAAAGATAACTGATATCTGTATATCCAACTTTCAGCCATTGCATAATTATAACTTGATGTCGATATGAGATTATTGCCAACTCTGGTATTTTATTGATGCAATCTTTAAGTTTTGTCAAAAACCAATACCAAATTTGATGATCTTCTTTTTTTTTTACCAACATCGAAAGCTAATGGGTAGATCTGGTTATTATCATCCAGACCACCGTAAGAAATAAATGTCCCAGATATTGACCTTTAAGGAAAACAATGTCAATGCAAATAACTAGTCAAAGATCTTGTTTAAATGCATATATAGAACAATCCAATGCCATGAAAAAAATAATACTAAAAGTGATACACATTGTCTGTTTCTATATGTTTCACAGTTCCCAGATCAACACGTTCTAAATTATAGCAATAATCGGGTAAGAACATAAATTACTCTTTCGGTGAGCCTTTTAATAAATGTAATGCCCAATTTTTTGCATGTTGAGCCTGTGAATAGGATGTGTCAATTTTATACTTGTTGGCAATTTCGATAATGATCTCTTCGACAATATAATCAATCAACACAAACTTTAACTTCATTAATTGACCTAAAGCTCGAACCCCTGCTTGTCTATGATGTAACTTTATTTGATCTACTAAATATGTGTGCATGAGATTTATTTTATGGATTCAGAATACTTGACTGGGTTTTACTCTTCTTCCTATTAGAAATCATTCATATTTCTCACCATAGTACTTAATCTTCTATCTCATTGTGTCTGACTTCAACATTTTGTACTGATGAAGAATGAACTTATACTCGATCAAGATTTGACAATAGAAAGATTTTACCTGCATGGAACATATAATCAAAAAATAGGTTCAATGGAGTGCATATTCATCATGGTTTAAGGACTATGACACAATGTTAGATGTTTACCATAGTTGTTGAGTTGTCCAACATGTTTTTCAGTTCATTCGAAAGTGACTTATGGCTACACTACTATGAATCTAAACAGTTACACTAACAAAACAAGTATTTTATAGAGAAAGAGAATTGATTATCTAGGGCTGACTAGCAGCCTCTAAGGGTAATATAGTGTATAAGCTGTTACATGGATGAGAAAGATGACATTTTAAAGGTTAAGGTGTCCATGGGATAAAACTTGGCTAGCTAATATATGTATTGGATATACATGCATGACTGTTATGTAATAAAGATATTTACAAGGTGGCATGCAAAATTATGCAATTGCAATTTGATCCACCATTATATAAAGCAAATGTTAGTGCATTTTGATGTACATGAACTCATTTTACCTATAAACTTCTCTCACCTCTCTTTTTGCTCCACTTCATCATCTATATTGAAGATTAGCTTAGAGAAGGTATAAAATCTAACTAATCTTTCATTAATTTTAAGCACCATTGATTCATCCTTTCACCACACATTTTGCTTGCATGTTAATGAACATGCATGACCATTTCCATCACCATTTCATCCATAAATTTCACAAGCGTCAGACAAGTCAATAAGATGTAGTTAAAGAAAGCAAGTCCCAACGCGGTATCACTGATACAATGAACAATTTCCTTTAATTAGAATATGATTACAAGTAATAGAAAATGATTTTACATTATTTAAAAATATATACAAAATATGGTTTGAAGGGTCAACATCCCCGTTACAATCCTCAGTTGTTAATTTGAAAAGAAATGTGAATTAGTAAAATTGAATAATTATTTTTTATAAAAAATATTTTATTAATAGAAGCCAAACACAAAAAAATAATTGAAAAAAATGCAAAATTTTTAAACAAATGGAAACTAAGTCCTTGGACAAAACTAAAAGCTTGGTTTAGATTTCAGAGAGTTTGATATTAAAAATGAATGAAGAACATGTAGAGAGAGATTAAATGAAGAAAATGTAAGAGAGGTTGAGAAATTAGGTTTTGGATGTGGTTTGGAGTGTGGATGAGGGGGTTTTATATTAAAAAAACAAAAAGAAAAAAAAGTTATATATATAATTTTTAAATTGGCCTACACAGTTGTGGGTTGTGTCGGGCTAGCGACACAATTCAGACAACTCATGGGCTTAGCACAACCCATTATAGTAGAGGGTTGTGCCCTTAAGTGTCGAGCTAAAAATAGGGGCTTGGGCTAGGCCTTGAGTCAACCTATCCCCTTTGCCATCTCTATTTCTGGGTAAGTTAAAAAAATAAAATGCATATAAGATTGCATGAATTTGTTTTTTAATAGTTAATCAACGCACATAATTACAATCTAAAAACGATAACAAATAGGCCAACAGGCTTATTTCCACCCAAGGCTTAATCTATTGAAAAAGTTTTATCCGCTAACTTTCAAAAATCCAAATCTCACCTAACAATTGTTACCATTAGAAAAATCTGTTAGTGATAAGGATAAAACTATCATTTAATTATTAATATTAAAAAAATTATTTTCTTTCTCTAGTTTAGTTTTAAAAGCTGATAATTTTCTTTTAGCGTAATTTTGAAAACTTATCTTTCATCCCTTTTTAGGGTTTTATTTTTTTACTCATTACATCCATCCCTCTTATCTTTCAAAATAATATAGTTACACCCCCATAACTATATTCTCTCTTTTTTGCAATCTTTCTTCTTGGTGATTCATTTCGACTCATTATCAACCATCTTGTCCACACCCTCTTCCTCCCTAGTGATATTTTCGACACGCCTATTATGGTTTTGCCTGTCAAAAAGGAGTAAGAGATCTCACCTTCTTGCTCGTTTTCATGGTGTCGTCAACCCTTTCTTTTGGTGGTCAATGACGTCATGACCCTCTCCTTCATCGCAACGTCATCAACCACTAAAGGAAAGGGTCGAGAATGTGCTCCTCTAAAGAGGGTGGGAAAACATAATTAAAGATATTTTAAAGGCTATTTTTAATTTTTGTTGATTTAAGATTATATAATAATTTTAAAAAATAAAATAGTAGAAATAAAATGATGATTTCACATACTTTGGTTTTATTAACAAAGTTTAATTTTGGGTGTTAAAATTTTATTTATGCTTTATTTTGGTTTAAAAAATGTAATTTATAGCAAGTAGGGAAAGAAAAATATGATAAAGAAGAATATGATAATAAGTTTATTCAATTATTATTTAACACGTGTTAGCTAATTGTGGAGTTGCATAGACTTCACAAGAGACCCAAGGCAAGGAAGCTTGTCAATTGGCCTCAAATTGAAACAATGAGGCAGAAGTGGATAGGTCTCATATGAAGCCAGACCACCAATAGATAACATAATACAACAATTCTTCTTTTCTTTTCCATTTTCAAACCCTCATTTTCTTTTTCTCTTTTCCACTCTAGTTATCTAACATTTCAATGGGAATCTCTACCTCAGCAGCAGTCACTGTATCCTCCATTGTTCGAAAACTCTTTTACCCTTACTCTTCTCCTTCGAACTCTTTTCCCACCATTGCCCTTTTCCTTACAAAACTAATCCCAATTCACCTCTCGTTTTCCTTCTTTTATTCTGCACTACCAATTTCTCCTCCACAACCACCAATACTTGTCGTCATTGATTCATTGTCCACGCCTCTCATGATAAATTTGAATAGAAGAAACCTCATGTTAACTTTGGTACTATCAATCATATCGATCATGACAAAACTATTCTAACTATCGTTTTAAACATGACACTTTAGGTAATATTGCGTAAAAAAAAAATGATAAAATCGATGCTGCTTTGGAGGAGCACGCTTGTGGTATCTCCATTAACGCTTTATTTTTAATTCACTCCAATATCTCAATAAATAAACACAAATTAACAAAACTAATGCATAAAGTAGAATGTGGTTGCAACAAAACCATAATAATTATCAACCAAAGTGAGATGGTAAAAGCAAGATGTAAATATATAACATATAAAATGCAAAAGTATGCCCAACTAATTTTCATGACTTAAAAATCGTTAAGATGTGTTTGATTGAATATTCAAAAAGTCATGTGTATTAACCACGAGCAAATTGCGTACTTATTATAATATATTATTTTATGATTAAATATTATTTTATTTTAAATTTAAAAATACATAATCACATAATAATATATAATGATTAATTCATAAATTAATATTTATTAATAATATTTATAATTTTATCGAGCATGTGTTATTATATATATATATATATTACAAAATTTGACTCATTGTGAGCTGGAACCATTTATTATCAGCGTGATCCTTTTCCCACTAGTTCTTTGCCTACATGACCTTTTCCACCCTCAAACTTTAAAAATCACATTTTCCACTCTTTATATGGGAAATTCATTAATTTATAGGCCAGAAGACTTATTCCCACCCAAGGTTTGCTTAACTGACAAAGTTCCATCCATTAAATTTAAAAAACTTAAATATCCATCATTATATTAAAATCCATTAAAAGTGAAAATGTCAATTAACTAAAAATATTAAAAAACTAAAAATTTATCACTTTCTGTTTTACTTTTAAAAATTTAACAATTTTTTTTTACTCAAAAGTTTAAAAAACTTCGTTGTATTTGATGACAAGAAAAAACCTTAAAAAAATGGTCACTTTTTAAATTTTAGGTAAAGAAAAATTATTAAATTTTTAAACTAACAGAAAATGTGATAAATTTTTAGTTTTTTTAATATTTGTAGTTAAATAATATTTTTACTTTTAACTCTAAAAGTAAATTTTAATAAAAATGTGGGTTTTTAAATTTAATGGATAAAATTTTGTCATTTTAGCAAATTTTGGGTGGGAATAAATCTTTTCGCCTAAGTTATAAGGTAAACGCATTAAAAAGGTGAAAATATCCTATATTATGTTGAAATGTTAACTAAAGTTAAGTATTACCGTGGCCCAAAACTTTATTAAATGCATTTTCACCTCTGCTTCGTATTAATTTTAAGGATAATAATTAAAATAAATAAATTAATCTAAAGTAGTTGCTTGTGGAATTCAACACTGGCATATAGGTCAAGTTGATTTCATGAGATCACATTGGGAATGTGTAATTTAGCCTTAAAATATTAACACAATGTCACCTTAAGTGGTTGGTGTCATCAATGTATAAATATTTTTGAATATATAATTAGATATATAAGTAATATTTTATTATTTTAGTTAATAAAAATATGAATAATTCACATATTAAATATAATGTTTCAAAATTTTTAAACTTTAAATATATTAACTACATATTTTATACATTTTTAGTATTAAATATGTATTAAATAATCATTCTATTTATTTTTCCTTTTTTTAAAATTTTTAAAGAAATTTAAAATAACACCGTTTAGATATTCAGGTCTAAAGTATAAAAATATCTCTTTAATTTTTAATTAATTATTATAATACAAAAAAAAAACCGTTGTTTTAAATCCTCACACCTCCATTCGTAGCATCAAGTTTATTTTCATAACAACAGTAAAAAGATTTTCACATAATTTTTTTACACTAAATCAATGTTTTTCTTTTCATTTTCCTCATTCTCCAAAAAAAAAACTTTTATTGTCTTTACTTTTTTTGTTTGTAACTTCGTAATGTTTATTAATTCGAGATACTAGTCTTTCATTAATCTTATTGCATATTCACCTGGTGGTGTAGCGGTTGAATATGTTGTGTTATGTTATATTAACTTTATTAATCAATTAAATGTTTTACATATGAATTATTATATTGATTTTAATCAAGAGATCTATAAAAAATGTTAAAATTATTATTGATATTATTATATTTTTAGGTATTATTGACGATGTGCCGTTTTAAACCCATATATACATCTTTCATATTTTTTCTATATCCGAATTTTAAAAACATTTTTTTATAAACATATTTTTTATCATTTACCAAATAATACATATAATTCTTGTATTATTTTTTTCTCATATTTACTAATTAGGATCATTATATAATTAAATAATTTTGAATTAAATATAAAATAATAATTAATTATATGATAATACATTTATATACTTAATTATATATTTAAAAGTGTATACGATCTGAGGGTGCTCTAAAATAATTGAAAAAGAAAAACTTTCAAAGTTAGTCAAATTCACTCCTATGATTTCACAAAACAAATTAGGTAGGCCGAGGGTGTTTCCCACCCCTAATTTAAGGGATTAAGTTTGAAATTTTTATTTTCCCACTCTTCCGTTAATCTCGTTAATGAATAAGTTATTAGCTTTTTTTTTTTTTTGTAAAATTATAAAAATTGCCATTGATATTTAATACAATTAAATATTATTAATTATTATTTTTTCTTTTTTATATATTATTCTCCCTTGTCTCTACCACCAACACCAACATATTTGTTTTAGCTTGATTTAAATTCATACCTTATCGCTGGTGTCGGTTCAATTTTTGTAGTTGAGAATAAAAGACTTAGTAAGTTTAATAAAAGATGTTTATTTTTGGAGCAAAAAAATGGAAGAAAGATCCAAGAATCTCTCAAAAACCTAAAGCTTAAGGTTTCTTACAATATTTGAGATATTAATAAGCATAAGCTTTCATTATGTTGGATTTAATATTCAATGTGTTGGAATAATATGAATATAAATTGATTAAATTTTTAGATAATTTAATAAAACCAGATGAATATGTAGTTTAAAAAGAATTTATTTTGTGAGCTTGATGTGATCATTCAGAAATAGAATGATACACTTCATATTATGATTATTAATTTTAGATTATAAGTGTAGGTCAATAAAGGTTATTGGACTTTTCATGAGAGAGTTCAATTGACCTTTTCAATATTAAATAGAAGAAAGGCAATGTCTCCTTTATCTAGTTATATAATATAACGTGTTCAAGTGTGCATTTTGAAAACAAGAAGAGGAAGACTTTGCTCTGGATTGACAATCAATTGTTTATGCATCAACTCTCTCCAACAAAATTGCACAAATAAGTTTGTCTTAATCCCTAATTTATGAATTATATGATTTTATAGTCTATTGTGATTAAAGTAAGCAAATTAATTAATTATGATTTGCAATGATCAATGTAAAGATTATACTGATTAATTATTAACAACTGTATTGACAAGATTGTTTTATAATGAAGTATTATTTTTGGATTATATTGTTTTCTTATATATTAGTATCCAATTTAGAAAAATAAAATGTCATTTACTTGGAATTTTTTTAAAGGATTATTTTTTAATATATATATATATATTAAATATGATTTACAGTTTAGTTCGATTTGAAAATTTTTCAATTTAAGTCAAACTATTTTATAAACTAAATCAAACCAAAGTGTAACTTTTAAGCGGTTCAGTTAAGTTTGGTTTTATTATTTGAACTAAATTATGTATATCCCTACTTTTTCATCATTTATTAAAGACATAATGTTTTCACACTTGATCTTTGCCTCAATAACCTTTCCCACTCTCAAACTTTGAAAATGACATTTTTCCACCTTGCGTTAATGAAATTCATATAAACACTAAAAAATGAAAATGTTAACTAATGATAAAATCACTTTGTCCAAAAACTTTGCTAAATGTAATTTTTACTTCGGTTTTATAGTTATTTTAAGGCCATAATTAAAATCAAAATCATTAGTGGAATTCAATACCAGTGAATTGGATAGTTATGATTTCATGAATCACATTGATAATGTGTAGTATGAATAAATTCGCACAAATATGGTATGATAGTTGAATCAAACAACACGATGCAATTTACCTAGAACCTTTGTGATTTAATTGAAATCGCACCAAAACCAATCTGATTCTAGTCTTAATGTCAATTCTCCAACAAGAGTATTTTCAACATGAGCTTGAATTTGAGGTAGATTTGGAATTAGTTGAAGTAAGGATTTGGGTTTTGATTTTTAAATTGAAGATAAGGTTTAAGTGATGAATCTTCAAGTTAAAAAAAGACATAGAATTAATTTATATTGTAAGGCTGTAAGTGATATTAACCATGATCATAATATGAAAATAGGACAAAATCTAATTGAGAACCTTTAACAAGAATTTAAGAAGAATATTCCCTTTCATTACAAAATAATTGTCACATTTATAACATTGCTCAAAATAAATACACGATAATCTTTAATTACATTGTAAAAATAAAATAGAAATAATCAATGAATAAACGAACACAAAATAGAAATTCAAAACCAATCCAATACAAGAAAGAATTACATCCCAATATAGAAAATAATTTCAAAAAAAAAAAAAAAATCATAAACTTTGGCGCAATTAATCAAATCTGTAATAGAAAACCTCTCAGAAAAAACACAGGCTTCTTCACAGGGACTCAAGGAGAAACAGAAGATCCAGACCAGATAATCAAATCTGTAATAGAAAACCACTCAGAAAAAACACAGGCTTCTTCACGGAGACTCAGGGAGAAACAGTAGATCCAGAGCTGTTTCCTCTACAGTAACGAAGCTCCAAAGAGATTTGCCTCTCAATCTGAAGTTGTTTATGGAAATTAGCAATAAACATCTCAGCTCTCTTATCAATGTCATCTTGTTCAGAAGGCCAACTTATCGTCCTGTGAAGCGACGACCCTGATCTCGAAACCGAGCTCGACTCGTCCCATGTCGACTCCATATCTTCTTCGGTGGCTGCCTTCAAGCCTGGCCGATCGTTAAAGCTGAAAAAACGGTTGCTTGAAGAAGCGCCAATCATCGAAGCGATTCGCCACCGATTTAAGTTCAAGTTCAGCAATATTTTCACCTTCTTCACGGCTGTTCTCAGGCGGCTAAGCAAAGACCAGCTGTTCTTCCCCATTAAATAATAATTTTCTTGCTTGTTTCAGAAAGAGATTGATGTGAGCTCGAAGGAAATTTGCTGATGCTGAGAAGTGTGGATATATAAATAGAGAAATGAGATGACATGAAGTTTGAAGTTTCTGCGTAAGTTGAAACAATAAAATGCGCACAAGATTGCACTAGCGTGTTAAGCAAGAGGCCACTTTTGGAATCTTGTGATAGATAAAGAGTATTTGGTCAAATTTTGACTGAGTCTTTTTCTATTTTTTTTAATTTTTTCCGGATATGCATAAGTATCATGTAGGTTCTTCTAGTTTTTCTTGGATAAATTGTGGTCAAATTTGATAGTGACAAGTTTAGTCTATATATACATTACATATGTATATTTTGCATAAATTTGTTTTATAATGGTTCGATGAACGTTAACATTTTGAGGAGAGAATTTTTTTTTTTTAAAACTTAAATGTTAAAAAATTTCAATAAAATCGTATTTTATTCATGAAAATTAGGTTTATATTAATCTGGCGGCTGGAACCAGCATGGCTGACGGTTTTGACGCAGTCAGTCGCAATTTTCTGTAACTCATGCAAAAGGCTAGAGGTAGGCCTCCTGCTCAATTAGAAACCAGGTCAAATGACTATTTCCATTTGAACTCTAACGAAATAGCAATTTTCTATATATTTTGTTAGTACTAAGAGTTTATTCACCCCCTATTAGCGAATTATATTAAGAGTATAAAAGTAATTTTCATAAGCTAAATCAACAAATAAAAATCAGTGAAAATAAATAAAAAAATTTAAGGGAAATTATATTAAATGGCCAAATTACCCCTCTATTAAGCAAAAATACCCAATTTTCCTATTCTTAAGCAAAGATACTCAATTTTCCTATTCCTAAGCAAAAATGCCCTAAACTTTTTTTAAAATACCAAAATTACCTTTTACCACATCTATATAAACCCTCTTACTCACTCTTATTACACACACTTCTTATATCACTCAAACACTCACTCTCATTCTCATTTTTACTCAATATTAATTAATACGGGTTCGTTCGGATGAAAGACGTTTGTATTTTTGAATTTGAATAAAAAAAAGGCAATTTGTGAAAAAAAAGTATTTATACGAATCTTAACCTAAAAATTTAATTTAATTTATTAAATCTAGTTTATATGTCATGTAAATGGGACACTTGAATATTAGATAATAATATAGAGGTTAAATACAATGTTAGAGAAATATGGGGGTTTTTTTTGATATTATACAATATATAAAGGATTTAAATAACATGTTAAGAATAGATAGGTATATTTTGATACAAAACAACATGCAAGGGTGTTAAATGAAGTATTAGATAACTATGGGGGGTCAAAAAAATGTTATAAAAATATAAGGGGCATTTTGATAGAAAACATTGTAAGAGCATTATAAATGAAATTTTAGGAATAGATAGATGTATTTTAATATGAGACAACATACAAAGGTGGTAAATGCAATGTTAGGTAATTATAGGGGCAAAAAAATATTAAAAAAATATGGGGGGTATTTTGATATTACATAATACATGAAGGATTTAAATAATAGGTTAATAATAGATAGATTTTTTTGATACACGAGAACATAAAATGGTGTTAAATGAAATATTAGATAATTATGAGGGGTTAAATGAACTGTTAAGAAAAACATGGGGGTATTTTGATATTTCATAATATATGAAGGATTTAAAAACATGTTAAGAATGAATAGATGTATTTTGATAATAGGAAACATACGAAGGTATTAAATGAAATATTAGATAAGTATGGGGGGCCAAATGAATGTTTAAAAATATGGGGGTATTTTGATATTAAACATTGTAAGAATGTTTCAAATGAAATGTTAAGAATAAGTAGATACATTTTGATACAAGGTAACATAAAAGGTTGTTAAACAAATTGTTAGATAATTATAGGGGGTTAAATAAAATATTAGAAAAATATAATAGATATTTTGATATTAAACATTGTAAGAACGTTTTTAATGAAATATTAAGAATAGATAGATACATTTTGATACAAGATATTACACAAAGGTGTTAACTAATAATTATAGGGGGTTAAATAAAATATTTAAAAAATATAAAGAGTATTTTGATATTAAACATTGTAAAAACGTTTTAAATGGAATGTTAAGAATAGATAGATACATTTTGATACAAGATAACATATGAGAGTATTATATAAATTGTTAAATAATTATAGGGGGTTAAATAAAATATTAAAAAAATATTAGCAGTTTTTTAATATTAATAATTGTAAGACTGTTTTACATAGTTATTACAAATTTTTGGTTATAAATGAATAATTTTTTTTCAAAAACTTATCATTGCAGGATTGATAATTAAAATGGATGGTTATGTATCGGTTCGTTATCAAGGAAAATGAATTCAAGGTGGCAACAACACAATGAAGAATCTAAACAATTGATTAAAATTCCTTATGGAACAACATTTGAGGGATTTATTAAGCTTTTGAAGGAGTCTTGCAGTATTGATCCAATGAAAAACTACCTTAAACTATCAATGAAGCCAAGAAAAGTTGAACTCGACTGCCCTGTACAAATCCAAAATGATGAAGATGTCCAAGGTTTTATTGATATGTCTCAGTACTTACAGGAATGTATTCTTGTTTTTGTTACATGTATCCCAATTGAAAGACAGGAGGAAGAAGATGAAGATGAAGAAGAAATTAGTGGGGTGAAAAAAGAATATGATTTGGAAAACTTGATTGATTTCAGTAATAACCCATTGTACATTGCAAACTCATGGGGTTATGGAGAGAAAGATAGAATTCTCGACTGGAGTGACTTTGATAGAAATGATATGTCTGATATTATTTTTGAAGAGGTAGAGCCCGAGGATATGCCACTTGTTACTAAGGGTATGGATAGTTTGCAACTTAAAGATCCTATTTCAAGTGGTGTAAATTATTTTGGGCCATTTTTTGACAATGTCCCCACTTATCCGTTTAGGTGACTTTTTGATTTTCCTCCACAGCCATCAATATTATCAGATAGTACCAGATCGATCCGAGAGGAGAATGGGTAAAGCTTGGTGATATTTACCATAATAAAGTATAATTGAAAGATGCTGTGAAATAATTTGTCTTATTGAAAGGATTTCAATTCATGGTCAAGAAATCTAACAGGGCACAATGGAATATTAAGTGCAAGGCTGAAAATTGTGAGTGGTATATACATGCAAGCAAGTCCAAAGTCGGTGAAGTGTTTCAAATCAACCAAATGAATCCTACCCACACATGTTCAGTTGATAGAAATGATATGTCTGATATTATTTTTGAAGAGGTAGAGCCCGGGGATATGCCACTTGTTACTAAGGGTATGGATAGTTTGCAACTTAAAGATCCTATTTCAAGTGGTGTAAATTATTCTGGGCCATTTTTTGACAATGTCCCCATTTATCCGTTTAGGTGACTTCTTGATTTTCCTCCACAACCATCAATATTATCAGATAGTACCAGATCGATCCGAGAGGAGAATGGGTAAAGCTTGGTGATATTTACCATAATAAAGTATAATTGAAAGATGCTGTGAAGTAATTTGCCTTATTGAAAGGATTTCAATTCATGGTCAAGAAATCTGACAGGGCACAATGGAATATTAAGTGCAAGGCTGAAAATTGTGAGTGGTATATACATGCAAGCAAGTCCAAAGTCGGTGAAGTGTTTCAAATCAACCAAATGAATCCTACCCACACATGTTCAGTTGATCAAATCATGACACATCACAAACAAACTGGAGCCCGAGCTTTAGATCAATTAATGAGATCAAAGTTTGTGTTGATTGATCAAATTTATCAGCCTAAGAAAATAATTGTGGACATCGTCGATCGGTATAAAATTGACATTTCATATTCATAGGCTTGGCAGGTAAGAAACTGGGCTTTAAATTCATTGAGGGGCTCATCGGAGGAATCATTTATGCTCTTACCAGATTATTGCTACAATCTACAACGTACTAATCTGGCCACCATTACTACTACTGAAACGAACGATGACCATCGATTTAAGAATTTTTTCATGGCATTAGGATGTTCCGTTCGTGTATTTAAAGAATATCTCTGACCTGTTATTTGCATTGACACTACTTTCCTTAAAGGTCGATATCCAGGGCATTTATTCATTGTGGTGGCTCTCAATGGTAATAACTAGATCATCCCATTGGTTTTGGTGCTGGTAAAAAAGAAATCACGACACGTGGTGTTAGTTTCTCAGAAAGATTAAAGAATGCATCTATGACCTCTACGAGTTGGAGATAATCTCGTATCGATATCATGCTATATACTCTGCAATGGCTGAAGTCTTTCCAGATGTCCACCATGGATATTGTTGTCATCATCTGTTGTGTAACATGCAGGCAAAGTATAAACGAGAATCAAAGGTAAAGTGTTTAAACAAGTATTAAAATTTTGAAATGTTTATCTTTTTCATACATTTTGATTATAAAGTTCTCATATTTTTTACCATCTTGCAGGTTGCGAGTGCATATTAGAAAGCTGCAAAATCATACACAAAAGCAGAATTTAAGGCTATGATACGATTTTTTGATTCGATGAACCCTCAAGCTAAGGCTTATCTACGTGAGGTCGGATTTGAGCGTTAGAGTAGAGCACACTTTGTCAGACATTGATACAACATCATGACAACTAATATTGCAGAGTCATTTAATGCCCTTGCCAGACATACACGAGGCCTGCCTATCACAATGCTCGTCGAGTTCATTCATGGTACCATGCAGCGATAATTTTACGAGAGGAGAAACCATGTAAGTACATATCCAATCGTTAATAATTAAAAGTTTTTTATCATGTACTTTTTCCCCTTAGTTTTGGTTATTAACAAATGTGTTGTTAATATTTTCTCAAACTACAGATGAATGTCCTAACTTTGTCACCTTTTGGATGGAGGAGAAAATCAACAGTCTTCTGTCAAAGTCTGTACGCTTAGAGGTTCAGTCAATTACACCTACTCGGTATCAGGTTATTGGTTTTGGTGGATACATGGGTATTGTGGACTTCGGTGAAATGTCTTGTACGTGTAAAAAGTTTCGGCTTTCATATATTTTGTGTAAGCATGTCATTACTGTTGCACGACACATGAAGCTCACAAATGTCAATGCATGGGTTCATCCATTCTCTTGCATCGAATTCTACCATGCAATATATTAGGAACCTGTTAATCCTCTTGAAAATCAATCAGAATGGTTGCACTCACCACAAGGAATAGTTATTCTACCCTATGTCCTCAATATTGGTCGTCTGGGTTGCCCTTCTAACAGAAATTGACATCCATCGCAAGGAGAAAATATTACACTCAGGATTTGCAGTCATTGTCATGAACCAGGACATGTACAAACCCAATGTAAAAGCCCAACACCCGTCCCGAGCTGCACCATACAACGTTTATCTAGAAAAGGTAAAGGGTCAAGATCTTGACAAGCTTATATCTAGTTTTGTTAGTTATATGATTCATCATTGTTGTACTTTAGTGATATATAACCGATGTATTTTCATTATTATTTCAAATGTATAATTGTATTCACATGGGATGTAATAATTTTAGTATGAATAATTTCTTCATTTCATATTTGTTGGAATGAGTTGTTTGAGTATTTCTTTATTTCATCTCATGTTTGATAGTAACATCACTCAAATCACATATAATTATTTCCGTGACAAGATTATTTAAAAAATGAAATCAAATATATATCCATATATAATGATAGATAAAGTACATCGTACACATACGCACATACAATAAATATATACATAAGAACATATGAAGAACGATAAATAAACAATGAGCTAACTAAATATACACCCGTGATCTATTCGATACAGTGGAAATACAACTGCGATATTAAACATCGACGCATAGAGGTAAACAACTCTTGGGGAAAATTGACATTCCGTGACAATGCTAAACACTCAAAAAAACGTAACATAAACACACCACAGTCATCGAAGCCTTCCCCCTACTGAGGGACATCCGTCGCTTGATGTAACATAAGCTGAATAGGCTCCTTAAATGTCTCGATAGGTATATCTAAATGTTGTGAGTTCGAAAAAGCCCCGTCTCCTATCGTGAGAGGCATCGAAGATGATGAGGAGAAATTAGCATTCGACAAATCGGTGTACTCACAGATGTCTGCATACCAAGCTTGACCCTCTTCAATCGGTGACAGACGAAGCGGGAATGTGGCATAATCCTAATCATGAAGATATATAACTCAAAATAATTGTAATATTCAATGAATCAATCGACTGATTAATTAACGATTACATACCGAATCATTAGTGAAAATAGTGCCCATATGACTCTAACTAGGGACGTCCCATGTACGCCACCTAAACATCCGTGGAGACGCATGAATATCAATCATATCAACCCAATCATATAAGGTGTCCAACGTCTCATATATCCAATACTGGAATATAACCATTAACAATTAAAATAAATCAATTTCTTATTTTTGTCAATTAATATATATAATCAATAAACTAAAACTTACCTGAAATGCGAAAGGAAATTCGTAGAGGTCATATTTATGCATTTCAGGCAACCATTCGAAGCAGACTCTATCACTCGCCTATGACATAGACTCATACGTCATCTGCCACACGACAACACCCCAAGGGTAGGAATTAAACCCATCCAGATGATCAACCAACTATAAGTAATCCGCAGATACTTTCTTCCGTCAATCATTCCCTAACAGCACCATATGAAGACAATATAGCAAGGCCATCTTGACGACATCAATGTCATTATCCCCCCATAGCCTAGCCAAAAAAACACACTCAATGTCATGATACTGTACCTTCAGACAACCCCGAAAGTATGTATCTCTGATCTTATGTCTAGAAGAGTGGGAAATATATGATGAAATAGCAATGAGTCCGCTAAATGAAAGCCCTGTCACCAAAGCAAACTCAAACGGGCTGAATCTCATGTCAACCTTGTTAACCCTAAACCATAACTCGTCTCTGACAAACGACCGATGTAGTTGTCGTAAGAGAAATGCATGAACCAATATCCCAAAAAATTTGGTTTTGGGTAAACGAAGAAGATACCTGAAACATGTCCTCTCAAACAGTCACAGTTGATCCAGGGTCAGTATAGAAGTAATCCTAGATAATGAGATGCGTTGTGCATAACATATAACCTCTGCCCAGAAGTGTTTGGACTCATTGAGGATGCGCAACTCGCCTTCAACATGTTTTCTTTTATGAGAAATATCCTGCAAAAAATTTAAAAATTTGTAAGACATTCATAAAAAACAAATATGTAAACAAATGTAGTAATGATTAAAAAAAACATAGAAAGATAAAAAATAGAAAACAATCTAAAAAGAAATGAAAAAATTTTAAAAATAGGATTTCATGATCTTAAAACGGTGAAAATAAAAAAATGAAACTGAAATTCGAATTCTAAGAGTTGAAATATCCTATAATGTCAACAATCGAAAAATCGTTCAAAAATCTAGAAAATAAGAGTCGACATATCCTAAAACGGTGAAATTTGAAAAAACGGAACTAAAATTTGAATTCTATATGTTGAAATACCTTAGAATGTTAAAAATCAGAAAATCAGTCAAAAATAAGAAAATACGAGTCAATATATTCTAAAAGGGTGAAAATCGAAAAACAAAACTGAAATTTGAATTTTATACATTGAAATACCCTAGAATGTCAATAATCGAAAAATCGTTGAAAAATATGAGTCGATATATCCTAAAACTATGAAATTCAAAAAAAAGGAATTGAAATTCAAAATCTGAATGTTGAAATACCCTAGAATGTTAACAATCGAAAAATCGTTCAAAAATTTGAAAAATACGAGTCGATATATTCTAAAACGGTGAAATTCAAATAAATGAAACTGAAATTCGAAATCTAAACGTTGAAATACCCTAGAATGTTAACAATAAAAAAATCATTCAAAAATCTAGAAAATACGAGTCAACATATCCTAAAACAGTGAAATTCGAAGAAACAAAACTGAAATTCAAAATCTAAACATTAAAATACCTTAGAATGTTAACAATCAAAAAATTGTTTCAAAAATCTAGAAAATACGAGTCGATATATCATAAACGGTGAAATTTGAAGAAACGAAACTGAAATTTAAATTCTAAATATTGAAATATCCTAGAATGTCAACAATCGAAAAATCGTTCAAAAATTTAAAAAATATGAATCGATACATTCTAAAACGGTAAAAATCAAAAAAACGGAATTGAAATTTGAATTTTAAACGTTGAAATATCCTAGATGTCAACAATCGAAAAATCATTCAAAAATCTGGAAAATACGAATCGATATATCTTAAAACTGTGAAATTCGAAGAAACCAAACTGAAATTCAAAATCTAAACATTGAAATACCTCAGAATGTTAACAATAAAAAAATTGTTCAAAAATTCAGAAAATACGACTCGATATATCCTAAAAAGGTGAAATTCGAAGAAACGAAACTAAAATTTGAATTCTAAATGTTGAAATACCCTAGAATGTCAACAATCGAAAAATCGTTCAAAAATCTGAAAAATACGAGTCGATATATCCGAAAACAGTGAAATTCGAAAAAACGGAACTGAAATTTGAATTCTAAACGTTGAAATACCCTAGATGTCAACAATCGAAAAATTGTTCGAAAATCTAGAAAATACAAGTTGATATATCATAAAACGACAAAATTCGAAAAAACAAAACTGAAATTCGAATTCTATATGTTGAAATACCATAGAATGTCAATAATCGAAAAATCATTAGAAAATCTTAAAAAAAAGAGTCGATTTATCCTAAAACGACGAAAATCGAAAAAACGAAATTAAAATTCGAACTCTATAAGTTGACATACGTTAGAATGTCAACAATGGAGAAATAGTTCAAAAATCTGGAAAATACGAGTCGATGTACCATAAAACAACGAAATTTGAAAAAACGAAATTGAAATTCAAAAGTACGAACAGATATATCCTATAAACGAAAAAAATAAATATTGAGTTGAAATTATGTTATTATATCGTAAAATGTGTCCAAAAAACACAAAAATCGAAAAATCAAATGTCAAATTTGAAAACTACATAGAAAAAACCCTAAAACAGAAAAAACAGATATAAAATTCGAAAACTACACGTCGAAAAACCCTAGATATGAAAATTTTCAATTTACCCCCTCAGAAAATTTCTACTACAAACTGGTCCAATATTTATCTCTTGCCCCCCTCAGCAATTTTCTAATTTTTAACATCCCTGTAGTTTCAAAAAAAGTAAATTTCCGCCAACCCACAGTTTTCACAACATTAGCCCACTATCTCACGGCAAATTTCAGAAACACCCATCGTGGACTAACCGCTCTTCCCCAGCTCCCTAATATTTTGAAAACGTTACTTCACCCTCTAACCCACGGTCAACTCTCCTGACCATGGGAGAATTCGTCTTGATTGTGGGATCCACTATTCCCACAGTCGGAGCACCGATCTCTTCGAACCCATTTTTCGGCAAAAAATTGGTCGTTTCGACCTCCAATTTCAATACAAATCAAATCTACATAGGCTATAACACAAAACCCCTTAAGAAATTTAACGAAAACAACTAAGAATCAAAACATTTTAAGCATTATTTAAAATCGAAACCCTAAAGTTTCAAACCGTAAAATCTCTCTCAAATCTCAATAATATGAACAATAACTTGATTCAAACAAGAATAGGGAAGATGTACTACCCTTCTTTGCCATTTTTGATCGCCAAAGAACACGAAAATTGATGAAAATCTCTTCGCCCATGGGATGACTGTGGGAACGGAAGAAATCGTTGAATTTGCACAGTGGAACCGTGGAAAAATACTGTGGGAAATAAGAAAATTTCTGTTTATATATAGGGGCAGTTTGGTTATTTCACAAAAATGGGGCATTTTTACTTAAACCTGATTGTTTTGGACAATTTCGCTTAGACCTCTTTAATTTCGGTCATTTATATAATTTCCCAAAATTTAATAACCTCGTTAATCTTCTAAATTGATAATATTGTCATCTCCCCATCTATTTTCTTCCGTATTTTCAATAGCTCCTTTTAGTGGAGAGGAATAATGCGTGAATGACAATTCTCATACAAGGGAATCTCTAAATCAAAACAGACTACAATGCTTCTATCGATAGAGTTTTCATGTCACGTTTGCACAAGAAATCGTTCCTTTTTTTTTTTTGTGTCTTTACCTTATGTTTTTACCGGTCCCTCATCCATTCTCTTCGTTAAACCAATTACAGTAAGAACTATCACCCACCTATTTGTTCAACCAATTATATCAACAACAACCCACCCATCCTTGCCATGTCTGCAAAGCTCCCTAAAGTGGCATCTGTTCTTTCCCATTACTAAAAACCCAAGTCATTTCTTTCTCTTCTTTGCAAATCTTGTCATTTCTTTCTCTTCTTTGCAAATCCTATCTCATGCACCCTATCTGAAAACCTCCTCGAATGTCACATAATGTCCACATTCACTAATAACCTTCCACTTGCTCTGTTCGATTTCACCACCCCCAAATGATGTAAATCTATTTTTTGTTGGAGAAGAATGAGAAAGGTTAGGTGAATGAATAAGGATCAATTTATTAGATCTGGGTCTATCCATGATGGATCGACCCAATCCGATTGCAATAATTGTCAATGGGTAGTTATTGACAGTTGGAGACAAATTTAAATGCCCATGCCACAAGAATAATAAAAAGGATGCCAATTTTGGTTATCTACTTCTTCTCCCGATATAGATGCAAAAACACATAATAGAAATAAAATAGAGTCTCCCAAAATACAAAACGAAATTAGCAGTACATATGCAAATGCGATTGTGGAAATGACTAACGTTGAATCCTCGGAGCGCATTTGAATCATCCAACGAACAGGATCCGAATCCTGGTACACAAATTTTTTATACTATAATTTACAAAATTAGATTTGACATGTTTAAATTTTCCAACATTGGTATCAAAGCCAGGTTGATTATCATGTCAATGATTTTATGTTTAATTATAATATGAATTCTGTGTTTTTGTTTAGAATTTAATCAAATTTGGATTTTGGGCACGAATCAAAATTGGCCAAAATTGCATGAAATTGAAAGTTAGAAACATGTTAATATGATTGTTGGATGTCCTTTACATATTTTGTTGTGAAAATCGCATCAAACACAACCCTGAATTGATGAATTTAGAGCCAAAAATCAAGACAGACGTAGCAACATTCAAGTCATTGCTTCGATAAATTCTGGTGATGCCAACCCCAAAAAATGGTACAAGTAGGATTGTCGATAAAAGAGTTTCAAAAACTCATGTTATCCTCACCAATCGATGCCTAAAAACAACAAATTAAACAGGAGGAAAATTAAGGTTCATCATGGCTAGTCAGGTTGGAAAAACTCAATTGTCCAACTCGTTTGGTCAACAGGTTGTCTAATGCCATTGGTCAATGAATCAACCTATGGTCAATCGGATTGAACCAAACTAGTTAACAGTCAACAATTGACTAGTCAATGACACTCAGTCAATGTTGACACTCAATGTCAATCAATAATGGGTTCATTGATGTGTGGAAGCACATGCAAGCAGGTGCAAATGAGTTCTAGAGTGTGGCATTTTGTGGGAACATGTTTTAGGCGTGTGAAAGCTCTCTTCTAGTGCATGATAGCTATTTGATGCTCAAATCGACACGTGGAATAAATTCTATAGGTCTTATTCTGCGTAAAGCCATGTAATACCACATTTTGGCTAATGAAAACATGTATCAGTGTTTCAAAACACATGTTTCTAATTCATACAAACTTGTTAACCGGGGATGATCACATTAAATATAAGATGTGATCATTTGATAATATAATGGTGCATATTGGGACTATATATATATATAAAATAAAGATTTAGATTTAACAATAAGTCACATTCTCTTAATTGGAAAAGGAATTATATATAGTCTAATTATAATCATGCATGACCATTTGACTTCCATAATAAATAATCTTGTCCAAGACAAGAATGTTAAAACTTTTGGGATTATATGGGTATATTACAACTTGTTAAAGAGCAACGCATAGTAATAAATGCGAGAAAATCCACCGCTTTATCGTTATTCACAAATTAATGAAATGCGAGGTATTTAACTTATCACTAATTGCATAAAGACTTTATCATGAATAAAGTGACTCAAAGACTTATATGAGATGATGAAATGGTGTTAGTCAAAATAGTGATGCATTTGTTGTATCACATATTATGTGTTAAATATGAGAATTCTAATATTGGTATGATTTAATGAAATTCTCATCCAGAATTAATATTGATGCAATTAGATGATTTTTAAAATGTCAAACATTTGAGTCATGAAAGATGATTGGGAACATAGTGAACTTTCGATTCTGTCTTATGTGAGATATTTTAAATTTTATTATGCAATTGCAACAATTGATATGTATTTAATTGCAGTAGTTAATGTTGTGTCTAATATATCTCTGTGATCTTATTAACCATGACATGCTATAATATTATGGTTGATTTCAATTAGGATAAGAAACTGAATAAGGATAATTACAATGTATGACATTTAAAAATGCACCATATCATCAATGAACAAAAGACCTTGGAGGCTATAAATTAGGTTATGTGATGTGATCCATAGAAGACCACAAACATGTGATCCAATAATAAAGAACTATGACAAGAATGTGGACATAAGCTAAAGGTAAGAAGCATGATGTGGCAGTCAAGGATAACATAGCAAATGACGTGGAGAGCATCAAACTCATGGAAAATGATTTGACACATCCTTGGTGATATTTTTACTTGTTAATATATGAAATGGAAACTTGATTAGGCAAAAATTCATATGAAGAAAGCAAGAGAATTTAATTGAAGCCAGTTTCCTAGTATTTCTAATTTTATAGTTGTTTAGAAGTTGTATTTGTTTTAAGAGTTTTAAGTTTTTTTTTTTAAGGAATTATAATTACATTAGGATTATCATTTAAAATTATTATTGTCTTATTTAGATTGTTATTATCCTAAAGATTATGATTGTTATTATCCTAGAAAATATATTTGTTATTATCCTATTTATACTAATACTATAAATAATCTTGTAACTTGGGATAAAGGATACACATTTCGCATAATGAAATTGTGAGATTTTTTATCTTGGTTCTTTTGAGAACTCATGAATTTATTAAGAATATTTTCTTGTGACATTCAAATGTGACTTATCATTCCCTTTCTTTTCTATTCTAGAGTGTAACATCAACTTATACCTTTGGTTCATGTTAATTATAAATATCGAGTCAATGTTTTTTTATACCTTTGGTTCATGATTATCTATAATCATTAGGTCAAGGTTATTATATTTTTGGTTCGTGTTAATTATAGGCATTGGGTCAATGTTTCCTTTAATTTGATATTTGATTTAGCTTTTTTAGGTTACTAACTTCCTTGCTTGCAGTAGGGTCCCATAGTTCATTTATGAGGTTCATATCATTATGGAAGAGCCACAACTAACTAAATGGTAGAAACTCGAATAGTGTCTTACATAAACTTAATGACTATATCACACATGTAAGAAGAAAGACTCACTTTGTGTGGTATTTTGACCAATTCTAGGGTGACGATATGGTATACAAGTACCAGTAACACTCAACTACACATGCCATAAGTGTATTTTTTGAAAAAAAAAAAAGTTTGGAGGAACTTTAGTCCTTAAATTGAGGTAGATGACCATCAAATTTGACACACATAAGAAGATCCCTAATAAGTCGATGAAATAGGATGTAAGGGACACATCAAATATGATTATGGAGCTAAAGTTAGTTGAGCATAACTTAACAAATAAACAACAAATTGATACAATAAAATAATCTTTTCTCAAAAGTTGAGAACATGTGAAGATACAATGACCCATAATGAGAATACAAGGACCTTTGTTAATATTTCTCACCACATTGAACTAAAGGATAAAAGCCTTAAGGCAGTTGGAAAAGGTTCCTATGCAAATGTTACAGAGTCAAGTTTCAAGAGTTGTTTATGGCTTCAAAAGTAAGTGACACGAGTCTAATGAAGGGAAGGAAATTGTACAAGGCTCAAAGAACTAAAACAAGAAATTAAAATAGAAAAGTGACAAACATACTGAAAGAAAAGACAAAACCAAAATGATTTGCTGCAATTGTAGCAACAAGGGTTATTTTGCATGTAAATGCATGAAGCTAAAAATGATATTGTCTCATTCTACATAAAGAGATGAAATTTTAGTTTTCAATATTGTGCTATTAACTAAGTCTTATCCTATATGGATTATAGACTCAAGAGCCGCAAACCATGTAACTCATGACAGAGGAGTTTTAATGGATTTTTGTCGAATTTCAAAGGAAATAAGTTGGATTTATGTAAGCAACATCACAAGGGTTGAAGTAAGAGGGATGTACATGTCCAAATTAGTTTTGTGAGGTGGTCGGATCCTATACCTATATAAAGTCCTATATGCTTCAGATATTTGACTAATTTGGTCTTAGTATTTGTCCCACTTAACTAGGATATAATGTTAAAGTAGATATAAGTTGAGGTGCTAGTTGGGGACGTATTTAAATGTCCCAAATCCTGCCACAAGAATAATCAGAAGGACACCAACTTTTGTTCTTTGCTTCTTCACCCAATACAAATGCAAAAACACAGAACAAAAATAAAATAGTCTCCCAAAATACAAAATGAAATTGGCAGTACATATGCAAATAAGATTGTGGAAATAACTAACATTGAATCCTTGGAATACATTCGAATCATCCAATGAACATAATCCAAATATTGGTACACAAATTTTTTATACTGTAATTTACAAAATTGGATCTGACATGTTTAAATTTTCTAACACAAAGGATGAGGATCTAAGAAGAGTGATTTGGCGATTCTAAAAGAGAGGTCACTAATAGCTAGTGGTGTTGGTGGTGAAGATGATGAGAGGAGATATCAAAAGTGAATATGAGTGAGTTTGACAAAAAGAACATCATAAATGTGGAATTTTTGCCAAAGAGAGATTGTCAATAAGTGGTGGTATTGGTGATAAAGATGATGTGAGGAGAAATTGAGAGCAGAGATGAGTAAGTCCAATAAAGAAAAAAAAAAAGCATAAAAAGAGATTTTTTTTTTTTTGTCAAAGATCGAAGTTGTTAATGGCTAGTGGTGTTAATGGTGAAGATGACAAAAGTAAATATCAAGAATGGAGGTAAGTGAGTTTGATGGAGAGAATAACATAAAAGTGAAATCTTTATTATAAAGAGAGGTCATTGATGGTTGGTGGTGAAGATGATGGGAAGAGATCAAGAGCAACAATGAGTGAGATTGATGAAAAGAAGAGTGTGAAAATGAAATTATCTCCGAAGAGTGGATGTTGATGGTAAAGATGATGAGAGAAGAGATCACAGTGGAGATGAGCGAGTTCAACAAAGAGAAAAACATAAAATGGAAATTTTTTTAAGAGAGAACTTGCTAATGGCTAGTAGTGTTGGTGGTCAAGTTGAAGAAAAAAGAAGAAATATAGAATGAAAAAATAAAGAAAAAATATCTTTTAGAAAACAAAAATAATATAATTATTAGAGGATAAATTGGTTAACCAAACATTATTGGTTATTATATAATTGTGTTATATTGTGAAAGTATTTTCATCATTATATTAACAACAAACAAAATAATAATTTACATTAATATTTTTGGAATTGGATTAGACGTCAACTCAATGAAAGGATTAATTATTTAAAAATAATATTCAAAACAATTTTATATAATTTATCATTAAATATGTAATCAGAATTATATTATCATTAAAATAAACTCAGTTTGATAGTTGGTTCAAGTATTTAATAATAATATTTTTTAATTGATTTTGTTATGTTGATCGAGTCAAACTCAATATTTTAATTTGGTTTAATCTTATCTAATTCCAAAAATGTTTTTCAAGTGAATAAAAATCATTTTTGCTTGCAGGTGATGTTTAAAGGTTGCATCAATCAATCTGATTCGGTTTTTAAAACTATATGCTAAAATCAAATAGAATTTATTCACGAAAGTAGATATCAGGTGAATAAATAGATTTTTCAACTTAAATGATAAAAACATTTTTTTCAAGTGAATAAAAATCATTTTACTTGCGGGTGACTATTTAAAGGTTGCATCAATCAATCTGATTCGATTTTTAAAACTATACACTAAAATCAAATAGAATTTATTCAAGAAAGTAGATATCGGGTGAATAAATAGATTTTTCAACTTAAATGATAAAAACATTTCTTTAAAGTGCAAGTGAGAAATAGTCCATTGGCCTGGAATCTATTTAAATAACGTTACATTTAAGTCTTCCTAACAAAGTTTTGACTTGGCCAATATCTAATCATGTTTATCTGCCAGTGGGATGAAAATATAGAAAAATGGAATAAGGGTATTTTTGATAATTCACATATCTTAACTGTACTTATGCTGTCTTTAGCGTTGACCTCCCATTTTAATTTATTTATTCCAATACTGATTCACTTTGTGATCCTCATGTGCCAATTGGTATCATAATTTCGGGTAACAAAATCAAGTATGCGACCCGACTGGTAGTTCTAGTGACAGAGTGGAAGGACTCACTAAGGAGTACAGGTTTAAAATTTATTAACAATATATCAAAACTAAAATTTTAACTTATTAAGTGTAATTGTTGTATTGTCAATAATTAAATTTAAGATTTAATTTCTTTAATGAGGTCAATTCATTGTAATAAGAATAATAATATTAACACTTAAATTTCTTGACCTCCCATTTTAATTCATTTATTTGTGTTTTCTATAAGATTTTAATTTTCTGTTAGTCTAAAGGAATATTAACACTTAAATCTCTTGTGCTATGATTGCAAAGTCATTAAAGCAAAGACATGAAAATTGTAGAGGGACCTGTGCATTGACTGACACACAAATCAGTTAAAAGAAATAGATTTATACGACAAACAGATCTACTTCATCTTCGTGCCAACAAATTATTGGTCAATCTCCAATTGGCGGATGATTCATTATCATTTAAAAAAGGGAGAAGTGCTAGTGTGGGGATTGACCGACTCTAATCATCATAGTAGCAGTAGTGAGGGAAAACTATAAACTCTAAGAGAGAAATATTTATTTTTTCAAACCTTACATGGAGAGATAATGATAGATTTTTAAATCTAAGAGAAAAAATAAATTAAATTTTACTTTTTTTAAGATTTTTTATTAAATAATGGTTTTACCTCTAACCTAATTGAGATTTTTAATAAAAATTGACTCATGAGTAAATGTCTGAATTTTTAAAAATGACAGGTGGGACTTTAGAATTTCATCAAATCTTGGGTGGGAACAAGTCTTTAGGCCTTTTTTAAACTCAAAACTTCAAATTCAAATTAAACGGGCAATTCAATCTCTCAAGTCTTAACACTAAAAAATTAAAATAAAAAAAGAAGTCCATGTCCCCACCCATCTCAAAAGAAAGCGCACTGTGTTTAAGGTTTGATCATTTAATTAGCTCGATTTGAGCGAATTAATTTTAAGTTGAAATTTTAATTCAATAATTCAGTTGTAAATCAATTAACACTATTTATTTTGTTGATAATACTGTTCAATCAATCATCAATCCTCAAATAACATTATATACAACTTCAAACAACATTACCCTATATTCAAATGAACCAAATATATTCAAAACCCAAAACTAATGGTTTCCAATTACATTGAACATGCATGTATACAAAGGGACTGAATTGAACCTTGAGTTGGGACTAGTGTATGCTTGAAGATAAACAAGAGAGGTGGAGAGGCGTGATATTTTCTCTTTGATAACAAATAAAAGAACTTACAAGAATCAGAAGGATCGCCTCGTTTAATGAGGAAAAACTAGTGAATAATCTTTGAAAATTATTGGTTAAAATTGATTAGGCGATATCTCATTGTTTTGATGTGTTCTATTAGTGGCACTATCAGTGGTGGTTTGGATTGACTTTGTATCAGATATTTGTGATAATTGACTAATGACGATCATTGCTTTTTTTTTTTTCAGATTTTAATTCTATATTATTCTTACTATTTTTTAGTTTTTAGATTGTTAAATAAATTAAAATTATATTTTAAACCTGAATACTTATTAATTTTTTTATTTTAACAAATTTGTTTATATTTTAGGTTGAGTTCTTTTTGTGATCATGGGCCATAATTATTTTTGTTGGGCTCAGTGCCCCTATTCAACTTTCCACTTGATTTTACAGCCCAATGTACAACTGAACCTAGCTTTTCCGGAGATCGACCCAGTTTTTGGCCCAGGGTTAACTTTTTTCTAATCTCCCCAATGTTTGGGCAAGTCCAAAATATCCCTTATAGTATGAATTCATACTCATGGCTTTATGGCTGGACATGAACCCAGCCAGCTCACCCTTGGTTTAATCTTCGGAGGTAGCTTGATTCAATCGAGTTGCTGGAGAAAATGTTTCTTCTCAAGTGATTCTTTTTCATCATCTTTGGTAATCTTTTTATTTTTCTTTAGCAATTTTTTGGATGAACTCATCACCAATTGAATGAGATGAATTCGATCTCAAACTAACTATTTTAAATTCAAGTTAAATTAAGATCAATCTGACTTAATTTGAATCGATTTGAATTTTACCTTACCTGGCTTATAAGGATAAAAAAACAAAATATGAGGGAGATCAAAGTGATTCGGCAAAGCCTTAAGGCAGTTGACAGTATCCTTAAGGACGTTAAAATAATTTCCAAACTCAGAGGGGTGGTCATGAAAACTAACCCATTCTCTTGCGTCAATACCAGAAACGATTTTGCAATAAACTGGAAGCATAGCAACCTTCAGATTCATACCAGACCAAACAGAAAACAAACTTCCCGAAGAAAATGTCTCTCTCTCACAGTGACACCATACCTCTCCACCCCTCCTCTCAATCCGATATCGACGAGATCGAAAACCTTATCCACGCCAGCGTCCAATCCGCCCAATCCACCGTACTCCCGGCCAGGCCACCCAGTCCGACCCTGCCCGCCACGATCCCTGTCTCCTCAGCTCCGTCCACTCCTTTCATCAATTCAAACCTCCCTCCGTTTCCTCTCTCATCCAATCAGAAGGTGCCATCTGTCCCAGCCGCGTCTCCGTCCCCGCCTCCGCCTCCGCTCCCGCCGTCCACGAACCCTACCAGTTCTCGTTCGAATATCGGGGCTAGCGGCTTCGGGCCTGCTCCGAACACGTTGACGGAGCCGGTTTGGGACACGGTGAAGAGAGATCTGTCGCGAATTGTGAGTAATTTGAAACTGGTTGTCTTTCCAAATCCATATAGGGAAGATCCGGGAAAGGCGCTGAGAGATTGGGATCTGTGGGGCCCCTTCTTCTTTATAGTGTTTTTAGGGCTCACTCTCTCGTGGTCAGCTTCTGTCAAGAAGGTCAGCATTTAATTTTCTTACATTGGTGAATTAAGTTGGTCTGGAGAATGTTGAATAACTTTATTTAGATTAACATAGTTTTTATTATTAATTTACTTGTGATCAATTTGAGTCTCCAAATTTATGCCCAATTGCTTGCACAATCTTAGCGCTCAGTTTCGTATTCATAAGGGAAAATGTGAAAAATAAATTAACATAGATGCTGTGGCAATATATAGTTTAGAATGTGTATATTGGGTTAGCGCAAATTTAGTATTGCTGTTAGTGGTGATTATTGTGGCCTTTGTTGGATTTCTTTGCCCACAACTTTGTCCCCTTGAGGACATACTGAAAAATGGCTAATGAATTAGGCGTGTGATTCCAGATACTAGTAATTTTTCCACTGACTTGTCTCATTTGTGCATTTGAAGCCTAAAGTTTTTTATTTGGGGTGTGGGGGAGAGGGGGTTTTGAAGGACTGACTTGATGTTGAAAACTAATCCAAACTGAGTTTGTGGGTTTTGGCAATTTCTTCTGAAGTCCAATTTCTGACCTACCACTCGCTTAAATGCAAGCCCAAGCTTCACCAGCCCCACTGAAATAGACCATCTTTGGAATAAGTTTAAGCCCCTTATAGGGATGATAGGGATGGTAGACTTTGGCAATCTCGACTAAATATAAATGTTTTGCACTAGTATAGTCCTTTTTCTTTGACAAGTAAGATTATTTGGATTCAACATGATGTTTCCAATTTTCTTTAGAATTGAGAACGAGCATTTAGGGACTTAGATGCTCCTTTTTTTATTGTTTTCTTACTAATAATTCCTTGCTAGCAAATTGATTTCATATTTCTGGTAGTGATACAAATTTTGTTGAGTTGGAAATCATTATTGAGTATAGAGATTAGTGAAGGGAGATATCGTTGTAGTGTTATACTTCTAAGATTGTATCTTCATTCTTAGACTTCAACAGTGGGACTTTGTGATGAAAATTTGGGGGTGTGAAGACATTGGCAATGTATGGAAGGAAGAATTGAAACCTGGTTCAGCCTATTCTTGAGTTTTGGGGTAGAGTTTGAGAAAAAGTAAAATTAAGTTTTTACATGGTGACGATAGAAGTGAGTCTTTAGATGTTCTAGTAATCTAATTGTTAATATTGACTTACAAACGTGTAGCTGTAAGCTCATAATTTCAAGCGTCTTTAGCATGCTTTTACTTTGGTAGAAAAAAGTTATGGGCAGCTTACTAGCATGGTAGTCAAATTGTGTATCATATCATATATGAAAAATCTATTTTCCGTATCACGTATTGCATATCTTATCGTATTTTATAATACATTTTTTTTAAAAATATAAAATAATTTAATTGTCATATCATTATCTTGAAAAATATCATAAACGCTCGTTGAAATTCTAAAATCAAATATGCCTCTACCATGTCATCACTTCTCTAAAAAGCTGTATCGATTCTTATTAGTAACATGTATCATATTATATGATACACCCACCGTATTATTAATTTTCGATATACCTTAGAATATGTATTATTTTTTACCTATATTATATCATATCGTATCGTATCGTATCGTATCGTATGATACATATCGTATAATGTAAGATATTAGACTATAGTAACCAGGGATTTTGTCACCACAAACTGAACAAAAAGGCTAAACATCCAAGTTCTAATTGATGTGTCTATCTCATATCAACACTTAAATATTTCTGTGACTTTCCAAAGACGTGGGATTTTCCTTTAAGATGTTAATAAATTGGGTCACTGCGTTCATCCTTTCCAAAGAATGTATCAGTTGCTATTATGTACAATCATGATTTCGATCAATATAATTGATAATAGAAGGATTTGGGTAGGGCATAGTGTACCCTGTTTTGAGATTTTGCTTACTGTACTTATATGTTTCGCATGCATTTTTAAGTGGACCAATGATACTAGAACTTTGCTATTATCTGTAATAAGAACTGTCTGCTTCTATAGGGAAGCTGCAATATCCTGAATAGCAGTAATGCTCTGTACTTAGTTTATTTTTTATGTCTTTATTTTGGGGCTCTGAGAGGCTTTGTTCTTTTTGTTTCTTTAGAATTTTCCAGAATTTTGTTGATCAATCCTTGGGGGTTTTTGTATAATGATTTCAGAATTCTTAAAAACCCCCTTTTATACAGAAAATAATCGTAAATCTCCCCTAAACTTAAGCAGAAACCCTTACTGAAGGTTCAACTTTGTTATAAACATATCTTGTAGGAAAGTTACTGGGTAAAACCTAAACAAAGGGGCTTTGCCTGTTATTTTAGTCAAATCTCAAGGTTGGTCATTGAAATTATTCTTTCATTTTTTCTAAATTAGAATAAAATAAAATAAACAATAAAACTATGTATACCCATTTTTGGTACATAATTTGTGTACACAGATGAGGTGTTATCATGTGATTGGATATTTCTTTATCATATGATGACACATGTTTTAAAATATCTAATTACATGATGACACATCACTGTGTACATGAATTGTATACCAAAAATGGGTACACATAGCATTGCTCTAAAATAAATAGTTGGAATGCTATTTCTGCAGTTGGGTGTAACTTTCCTCCATTATGGAAAGTAAAAGATGCTCCAAATCATTTTGTATGTGACATTTTTTTAAAGTATAATCTTGTTCTGTTTTATTCTAGTTGATATCTTTGAGGCCATCTGCTCTTTTGCATGTACCTTGCTACTAGTGTAATATGGATGTAATGTGTTTCTTCTGTTAGTGCAAAGTATGGATAGTATAAAGTTTTTTCATATTGAAGAATTTGATAGGTTTTAGCTTACTAATTTTCTGCTTTTCCCTAATTTTCTCCCAGTCTGAGGTATTTGCAGTTGCATTTGCGCTACTTGCGGCTGGTGCTGTGATATTGACATTGAATGTGCTGCTATTGGTAATGGCTTCTCTATTCTGTGTGTGTATGTGCACATAAACATTAACCAAATGTTAATGAACTATTTGTTTAAAAAAAAGAACAATCTACTCAATTTTTTGTTTTTCTGTTGAAAGTTTAAGCATATTTGTCATGTTTTCTGGGAAGTGATGCAAATATTGGAAATTGTAAATGCATGCATACATTTTAAGAATCAGACTTTGACAAAGCAAAAAATTTACATTGCTACAGGGTGGGCACATAATTTTTTTCCAAAGTCTGAGTCTTCTGGGTTATTGTCTATTCCCACTTGATGTTGGAGCCTTGATCTGTATGTTGAAGGACAATGTGATTGTGAAAGTGGTTGTGGTGTGTGTGACATTGGCTTGGAGCTCATGGGCTGCCTATCCTTTCATGAGTTCAGCTGTGAACCCCAGGAGAAAAGCCCTTGCGCTTTACCCTGTCTTCCTCATGTATGTCTCTGTTGGTTTTCTCATCATCGCTATTGATTAACAAAATTTTGCAGCCCATTACAGGACATTTCCATATGTAATTGTAAGTCACATCCATCTCTATAGGAATTTTGTATGTTTGTCAATTTTCTCCCATGTTAATCATTTTTTTTTTTTTTTTTTTGACCCTTACTTGTGACTTAATGTGTTTGGCAACTTAAACTTTGAAATATTATACTTTGTATGAAACAAACTTCTGGGTAGCTCTGCACTTCATTCTTTCATATGTTTGAGAGTCTTGTTTGGGGTTAGCGCAGCCAATGTTTGGGTGGGATGGTAATCAAATAAGGATCGACAGCAGTAAACTCTCTCTTAAAAGTTTTTGATTAATTGGACTTGGAGGATGTGGTAATATAAATATATAGATATTCTTAGAAATAAGTTTCTAGTTTAAAAATATTGGAATTTATGGATGTGGGCCATTTGATAGGTAAGGACATATTAGTATGCTGTATAATTTTTTTTTATATAACATTGATTTGTAGCATAAAAAATGCATGTCTTTAACCTTTTGAGGTATCAGTTTTAGTCCCTTGTCAAATGGTCTTCATTTTGAAGCAACTCACTCATCTGATAATTTTTGGCTCTGCTACAAGTTCCAATCTATCTTGCAAATCGCGAAAATTATATGCACTTAGTTTTAAGTATCTAATTGAGTACCCAGATACTGTATTATTATGTGATTCACTGATTTTGAATTTGTGATAAAGTAATATCCAATTAAAGGATAACATATTATTTGGATATTCAAAATTAAGAATAAAATTATGTGTATAAACAAATTGTATAAATTTGTGTTCAAACTGAGTTAGTAGCTTATGATTGTTTATTTTTTCTTATGTCACAATTGTCTTGTCAAATGCAAATATATTAAGTTGTACACTAAAGTTTATATAATTTATTTGTACACATAATATTACTTTAATGTATATATTTTTGGTATATAATTTAGGTACACTGATGATGTATTATTATATGATTAAATATTATTTTATTCTTAATTTAAAAATTCTTTAATTATGTAATGATATATTATTTAAGTATCTAAATTGTATATTAAAAATATGTGTAATTTTATTAAAATTAAATACATATTTCATTGCAGGAGCATAACTACCCCCACAATACCACTGCATTTTTTCTGCTTATTTAGCAACTTATACATACTTGTGGCAGAGTGAGGGAGGCAGGTGGTAAGATATGTTTAACAAGAAAAAGAAAAGGAAGAAAAGTTGTGATATTGGACATGTGAACTTGTAACATCAAATAATGAAAAAAAGGTGGTGTGTATGGGGTGTTATTTAGTCAAATAAGAAATAGACACACGCCTGACCTGACAAGTAATTCTTCCATATTTTTCAGTACGTGCACTTGAACTCCACAGTCTCCAGCATTTCATATTTTTATTATTAATTATTAATCAATTACAATTTTTAGTTGTCATCCATTAATGGTTAGTTTGCTTTACAGCTGACATAAACATGACCATCATCAGAATTAATTAAGTAATTAGTAACAAACTACAAATCCCTAACTCATTGTCAGATTGCCTCATCTCATTTCCAGCCTTTTCTAGCCCCACGCCCACTCCCATCAGTGTGTTGTCACTCTTCTTTTCAACTTTTAAAGACAAAAATATCTGGTTTACTTTAGCCAATTGCATTTTTATCTTTTCAAACTTTTGATCACAGCCGCCATTGCCACCCTAATAAAATCTTATTTTACTTTTTAATACACCTATTACCATTTTTCGAATAACTTTTTTTTCTCTCAAACCTAATTTTAATGATTATATAATCAAATTTGTGTGGTACATTTGATTTACTCAATATTTGGAAGGGAAATTATAGGGACTTAAGATAAATGTAAAAATTCAAGGGTTTAAATAAGAATGTCTTTTTTTTTTTTTTTAATATTTGAAATATCTTCACTACTTTTTATTTAAATAGTTCCTCTTGTACCTTTTTTATACTATTTAAATTTTTAATGTCACTCAATATTAAATACTATAGATTCTTTTTAAAAAAAAAATTAGTATTTCTGAATTTAAATCGAAAATAATCTATTCGTGATAAAAATGTATTTATATAAATCTTAATCAAAAATTTAATTTATTTGTTAAATTAAGTTCATATATTTTATTTACATAAAATGAATATTAGATAAATATAGGGAATACTTTGATATTCAACAATATATAAAAGGGCTAAATAAAACGATAGGAAAATATAAAGGGCATGTTGTATTAGCCAATGTATTCGGGTGGTTAATGAAATGTTAGGAAAATATAAGGGATTTCGATATTAGACAATCTATGAGGATGTTAAATGAAATGTTAAAAAAATATAAGGGTATTTCAATATCAGACGATGTAAGAGAGTGTTAAATGAAATGTTAAAAAAATATAAAGGTATTTTGAAATTAGACAAACTATGAGAGTTTTAAATGAGATATAACAAAATTTATAGGGTATTTCCGTATTGTGCAAATATGAAGTTCATATATTTAATGAGCAATGCTATGTATACCCATTTTTGATACACAATTCATGTACACAGTAATGTGTTATCATGTAATTAGGTGATTTTAAAATATGTGTCATCATATGATAAAGAAACATCTAATCACATGATAACACCTCATCTGTGTACACAAATTGTGTATCAAAAATAGGTATACATAGTTTTATTGATATTTAATATGCTTACATATAATTATGTCATAAAATGAATATTAGAAAAATATAAGGGTATTTTAACATTTGACAATATATGAGTGGTTTAAATAAATGTTAAGAAAATATAAGAGATATTTTAATATGAAATTTATAGGATTGATTATTGAAATATGAATTAAATAAAATATACCAAAATTTAGGAGGCATTTCAATACAAATTTTATAGGGTGTTAATATGGATTTTTTGGTAAATGTTTTTTTTTTTTACCAATATTAGTTATTGTAAGATTAATTGTTGAAATGATGAGTTATGTTGTTGCTCATTATGAACGAGAATTGATCCAAAGTGACTAAAACATAATGAAATACAAAGCAGGTCATAAATTTAATACGAAACAACACTTGAGAGATTTATCTAATTGTTGAGTGAAAAATGTGATATCGATCTGATCCGCAACAATATTCAACTATGCATAAAACCAAAAGGTATCGAGCTAGACTACCCTGTAAAAATCGAAAATGATAAAAATGTCGAGAGCCTTATTGACATGTCTAAATACTTTGAGGAAACTATTTTTGTTTTTGTTACATGCACCCCAACTGAAGCAAAACGAAAAGAATAAAAGAAGTGGCAATAATAATGGTGAATTGAAAGAGGAATTTGATAGGGAAGACCTTATAGATTTTCATAATAATGAATTGTATACTACAGAAGAATGGGTTCATGGAGACAAAGAGAGAGTTCCAAATTGGGGTGACTTTAATGGGAATGAGATGGTTAATGTTTTCTCTTAATGAGCCAAACTCTAAGGAGATGTCACCTGTTAACTATGATATAAGTAGTCTTTAGCTTGTAAATCCTTTTCAAGTTGGCAGGAATTCTGTTGGACAAATTTTTTGATAATGTCTCAACTGATTCATTCAAGTGACTACCCGAATTTCCTCTACAACCTTTAACATCAACAACAATATCAAGTGGTGCAAAATTGATATGAGAGGAGAATGCTATAAAAATTGATGACCTTTTTAATAATAAAAAAATTTGAAATATGCAGTGGCTCAATTTGCATTGGAGAAAAGATTCCAGTTCATAGTAGCCAAGTCAGATACAAGGAGATGAAAGATTAAGTATGTTGATCGACAATGTGAATGGTATCTATTAGAAAGAAGATTAAAACCCACTAACTCATTTTGAATTCGTTTCATGAATCCCACGCACACATGTTCAAAAGATCAGATAAAACCACATCATAGACAAGCTAAGGCTCAAGTTTTAGGCCAATTAATAAAGTCAAAATTTGTGTTGGTTGATCGTATTTATCAGCATAAAGAGATCATTATTGACATCATTGATGGTATCAAATTGATATATTATATTTGTAGGCTTAACAGACAAGAAATTGAGTTTTACAGTCATTAAGAGGCTCACTAGGAGAGTCATTTATACTCTTACCAGATTATTGTTACAATTTAGAGCATGCTAATCTAGGCACTATGACGCATATACAAATAGGCGAGGAGCATCACTTTTAGTACTTTTTCATGACATTAGAGTGTTGCATATGTGAATTTCAACAACATATTCGACCGGTTATTTGTATTGATGCTGTTTTTTTTAAAGAGTTGATTTCTGAGACATTTATTTATCGTTGTGCCCATGGATGGTGATAACCAAATCTACCCAATAACTTTCGACGAGGGAAAAAAGGAAGATCATCTGATATGGTGTTGGTTTTTGACAAAACTTAAAGATTGCATCGTTAAAGTAACAGAGTTGACAATAATCTCATATTGACATCATGTCATCTATTATGCAATGGTTGAGGTCTTTTTAGATGTACACTATAAATGTTGTTGTTATCATCTTTTTTATAACATACGATCAAAATACAAGTGTAAATCAAAAATTGCGTGTTTGTACTAGTGACACAAGACAAGTGTAGTTGGCTTACGCTCTGATACCACTTGACATAGGACAAATGTTGATAGAGTTGTGACATCATTCACAAAAATATTTAGGGTTGATATCGTTCAACAGACATAAAAGAATAAACAATAATTCAATGCAACTTGCAAAACAATTCTTATAAAAAACTCAAACTAAATTTTATTAATAATCTTATAATTGATTGATTCAATTACAATAACTTGAGCCTTTTATATAGGTTAATGACTCTCTTAATTAAGAAATCTTAACTCTACTAAAATAGAAAATTATTAAATTAGGATATTAATTTAACTATAATTAGGAATATTAATTAATTTCAAATTCTAGGAAACTATGAGTATAGGAAATAATATTAATAGACTCCTAATTTAAAATTGAGTTTTCCTAAACAAAAAATTCTAAAAGCTCTTTATTTCATAAATTAAAATAAGACACTTAAATTAATAAGAAAACTAATATTAATAAAAGACTTAATTAACAAAATAATTAGGAAATTTGTTTTAAACCAAACTTCACAAAAAACTTGATTTAAACCAAATTTCATTCAAATAGGAATCCTTATCCCACATGTAGAAGACTTCCTACATGGCTCCACATCATCTTACATGCCCATATCATTATGTCATGTTGCCAAATACGCTACCATGTCATATGCCACATCATCCTTGGTTATCATATCATGTGTCATGTTATCATCTTCACTTTGGCTTGTTTCTTCATCACCCGACCACCCTTTTGCCACAGTCCTCCATTAATCTCGTCTTCATTTGCCTCTTCCACCCAATTTCTCGCTTGCCTCATATCATCCTTCAACATTTTTTATCTTCATGTGTTCAACCATGTTTTGCTTCCACAAATCAAATGCCTTGGTCTCCCATCAACTGGAAAGCAACGAAGGCCTATACAAAAGAAAATTTTGAGGTCATGATGAGAGTAATTGATGAGAAGCACCTTGAAGCGGGGGATTACCTATGAGGTGGGGTATTACCAATGGAGAAGGCCACAGATATAACATCATGACAATCAACACGTAGAGTCCTTCAATGCACTTATTAGACATACGTAGGGTTTGCCCATTATGATGTTGGCTGGGTTCATTCAGGGCATCTTGCAGCGATAGTTCTACTAGAGGAGAAATCATACAAGTATGTACAGTTTTAATACTAATCATTTTATCGAACATACTTTTTTGCACTTACGCTTATTGACTAATGAACATGCTACGCTTTTTAAAATTGCAAATGAATGCACCCACCAAGTTATACCCTAAAAGAGAAAAACATCAATTTGCCCCTTTAACAATTTTCTCCCTCCCACAAGTTCTACTAGTTAAAAAACTCACATTTTCCCTTAGAACATGTTCCCTCGAGTTGCACTGTTTAAAAAGTCAAAATTTCTCCCCCTCCCCCGTGGTTCCCCCAAGATGATTACTGTTTAAAAAATTGCAATTAATCCCTAGAGGCAACGATCCAACTCGAGGGATATTTATCTACCTTGGAATTCCAAAATTTTCCCTCAGGGCGAAGCGTCGGCATCAAAAATCCATATTTTCCAACCAAAATATCATTTTTCAACTCTCATCTCAATAAGAAACCAATCTACACCAACTATAATTTAATAGACCTCAACTAATTCATTCAAAATAAACAAAAATCAACCTATAAAATCAATTGTTCAAAATCAAAAACACTAAACTAATGATGTCTAAAACCTTTATTTAATTGGTAAAATCTAAACACTAAAATAATTCAAACAAGAGTAGGAATGATGTACTCACTTTTTTTGTTATTTTCTTCATCGGATAACTACAAAATGGTCAAAGAAAAACCAAAGTTTAAGCAATCACTAAGGGCATTGTGGAAGTCTTAGGTTTTCTTCAAATTTTAGAACAGTGAATTTGGGAGAAAATGGGTAGGAATTTGATTTAGTTTTATTTATATACGAAAATATTTTGATCATTTATGTTAATAAGATACTGTTACTTTATCTAAAAGAAATTGAACAATTTCATTTAAAATCTTATATTTAGGACAATTAATTTAATTTCTCTATTTAGAAAATCTAGTCAGGTCTTAGAGTACCAGCATTAATGATGTTACTATCTTTCCCTACATGTAACCCCACAAGTTAACCTCTCTCTCTCCTACCATCCCCTTTTATCTCTCAATCCCACGTCCAGTCATAATCTATCCTTTAAAAATCCCAACAAATAACCTCCGCCAACTTGAGGCCATTGCTGTAGTCTTCAATTGTAATTTTTATCTTTTCATTGTTGTTTTCACAAATATATTGGCAATGTTGATTGGAGAAAGCGACATTACGCAGAAGGGAGGATGATTATGATTTTTGAAATTGCATAGTAGCCCAATTTAAACGTGACCACAGTATAAATACTAGCAGTACTAGTTGTTATAATTATTGTGTTGAAACAAGTGCAGAGAACAGTTTGGTTTACGTAGAAATAGCATTCTGAAATCTCTGCTCTGCGATTTGCCCCGCCTCTGAGTTCTGAGCGTCAAAAGTGTCATATACGACCTGATCCCTGAAACTATTCTTTGGCTTATGTGAATGTGAACTTGTACGGCCATGAAAATGCAGCAGAGAGAAAGCAGTAAACCTCTTGCTTTTGCTTTTGCTTTTGCTTAACTTATTGGATGAGTATTACTTGAAGCAAGCAAGCAAGCAAGCAAGAGTGGTGGATCCACAAGGGCAAGAGTTGATTTTGATTGGATATTAATTTGTTTTCTCATGCAGAGCTAGAATATGACAATATGATGCCAGTAGTGACAAAAGTGGGGTTCTTCTTCCCAGAGTAATTGCCAAAGTAAAATCCATCAATGGATCTAAAATTTTGTTTCCACCCAACTTAACCCAAAAAACGTTTCCTCTAACAAAAAAAAAAAATAAATAAATAAATAAAATTGCAATGCAAATGAAAACTTGAGAAAAAAGACATGAAGCTCTAGGTTTAGGGCAAGGTTTACTTTAGGTTTATAACCATTTCCTCCTCAAGGTTATGGAAGGTAACTATAGTACCCAAGAATTTCAAAAAAGCTACAAAATGCTTCCGAAAGAAATTGATCACTTTACTACAGAAAGACTATAATACCCTTTCTGATTATATATTTCAGTTTTATTCTTCTATTTTTATTTTGATTATAAAATTCCATTCTAAGTTTACTGACCAAAACATTTAAGTATACAAAATATCTAATCGAATTTTACTAACTTGGTAAGAATAATAAGTTATTGTATGTTGATATATATATATATATATATATATATATATATATATATATATATATATATATATATATATATAAAAGCAATTCATTTTTTAAAAAAGTGTAGATTAATAGAAAATTGAAGAGAAAACAAAAAACCAAACGTTTAAATAGTTCTATGTTTTCCATAAAATTTATTATCTTGTATGAGAGAAATGTTAGAAGAAATGATAGGGTTAATGTTTAAAAAACAAAAGAATTTTTTAAACTAATAATACAAGGGTAGGGTTTGTATAAAAAATTATATTCAAATATTTATTTAAATTGTAATTTATTATATGCAATTTTTAATCCAGTTAAAATAAAATTTGAAAAAATGGAAATGATGTGCAAATGTAACTTTCTGAAACTTTGGGTGTTATTTACATTCCTCAAACCCTGAGGAGTAAATGGAGAGCCATATTAGTGCAGGATAAAGCTTTAGGTTTACGGCATGACGCCCTGCACCAAACAAAAGAAATTAATTGAAAATGATGAAGATTGATTCTTATTATCATTAGCTATATAGCTAAGTCTACCGGTAGCATCTTTTTTGTCGGTGGATTTTGTCCAAGATATTTGACTAAATAATTTTTGGTCCCTGAGATGCGACCTGATTACAATAAAGTCCAATAGAATCTGATACTAACAGTTACGTCTTTAACAGTTAAGTCTAAAATTCTCCTAATTTTTTTTACCTAAATAAAATTAGAAAAAAAAAATAAACGGTTGAAAAAGTGACAAATTCTATTAATTATATGAAAATAAAAAATAATAAATTAAGGGTATACATTTCAAAGTTGAAACTTATAAGGGGGAAACTGTTAATATGATTTAACTGGGAGAAATTATGGAGGACAAACACTATTGAGAGTTGACTAGCTCTGTTAACCACGCGCGTTTTGCAGGGTGTTCTTCAATCAAAGTTCGAATCATCGTTGATTAGGTCACAACATCAATATATCAAGTGCTTTTCAAAAGTTTCTCTTATTGTAAAGAAACTACTTCTTTTTTTTTTTATTATTATTATTTTTTATCCTCTCATGGTAATTCGTGATATTTATTGACGAAGTTAATAAAAATTAATTTAAATTTAATTTGAATTTGATAAATTGATAGCAAAAAAAAAAAAAAAAAAAGAAAGAACAGGGTTCTTGAGATGATATTTCTTAATTTATAAAAAAATATCGTAATAATAATATAAGAGAACAATATGAAATCGTTATAAAAATAATAAATTATTGTAAATTATAACAGAATAATGTGATAATATTTATTAACTTGTAATAAAATAAATATAAATGATTCATTACTCACATAAAGAATCCTTATTTAATTTTGCATTTATCAATTTATACCAACACGGATTCTTGTTATTTTTATATTTATGTTTATGAATTTTCGTCTTATTTTGAAAATTTATTGATAACTTTACATTTATAGTTTGTATTAACTAATTCTATCGAGAATTAGTGGCTAGTGCGATTCGGACAAGGGCAAATTAGCTTTTTATAATTGCACTATTATGACTTGGGGTTGAATTGGCCAACTTGTCTTGAGTCACGATTCAACTATAAGTCACGTTACTTTAACAATTATACTTATATCAACTCAAAATATTTCAAGTAATTTTAGAATAATTATAGGAATTCAAAATATTTTATGTTTAATAATCAAATAAATAAATATATTTTAAATATTAACAAAAAAAAAAAAGAGGCACATAAACAAAATCAAGCCTAATAATATATGTGTAAACTATGAAACTAATGGGTTGATTAGATGATTTAATTATTTATTTTTATCTTTAATTCAAAATAACTTAATCACATGATAAGATATTAGTTTATTTATATCTATTAATAGCTAATCTTCTGTACATAAAATAGTAGGAAGAATTACTATTTCCCACTTGAACTATGCCAAAACAACAAGTTGACACCCTTAAAGTTGAAAAATGATCAATTCCCACATTTTTCCAATTTTTTTCATCAATTTTAATAGTAAAAGGGCATTAAGGTAATTTGATCTATCTAATTTAGGGTTTAGGGTTAGTTATATTAAATTTTTTTATTATTTTCATTCCTCATATTCCTTTTTTTGTAAATCTTAAATCAAGTGGATATATTATTATTTCCACGATACAATCATCATCTTTCTTTTTTTCGTCCTCACTACTTTTTCTTATGTTAGTCTCCATAATCTCCCAACATTCAAATGTCGATGTTGCCTCACAAATATTTGTCTATGCCAACAAATGCCACTCCAACTTTTTCCCATACTTATGATACGTACCACTAAATCATATACAACTCTCTTGGGCTTGTGTCTTTGATGCAATCAAGTCTCTCCTCTCAAAACTACAACAAAATCAAATGTAGTGAGCATATATTCATCGATGTTATACATAGTTATGGACTAGCTTTTTATCCCAAATTAGCCACAAAAACATTCTTATGCATAAAAAGTTTAATATCCAATGTTTGGTAAGGTCATTAATAATTGTTAAACACTTTGGTGTAAAAGACACATTACAATTTTGTCAAATAATGTTTAAGGGGTGGTGATGGCGGTGTCGATAGTGGCAATAGACGGTTGTTTGAATGTAGTGACAATTTATTTGTAGACTGCGTTGGTGGTGTTGTCAATGAAAACATGAGATAGTGATAGTGTGGTCATTAGTAGTAGGGAGTGGTGATGATGGTGTTTTCCATCTATTTTTATCGCAAATCCTTTATAATTTACTATTCACAGAAATAAGTATTTTTCACTTCTTTCACCGTAACATGTACAAATTCTTCTTATTAGGGCTGGATTCGAACCGAGCTAAGCTCGGCTTGCTTGAGCTCGAGCTCGGCTAGGTTCATATATGGCCGGCTCGAGTTTGAGCTCGGCTCGTTTCGGACTCGAGTTCGGCTTGACTCATTTTTCGTTATCAAAACGACATCGTTTTTAATATATATTGATCAAAATGACATCGTTTTGTATAAAAAAATTTGTCAAGCCAGTTCGAGCTCGGCCAAGCCCGGCTCGTTTCGGGCTCGACCGAGCCGAGCTCGAGGTGGCTCGGCTCGAGTCCAGCCCTACTTCTTATTTGTCCGATAGAGGATTCTAATTTTCTTTCAACTTCTTCTTTTATCCCACTAATTAATGAACTCAAAAACCCTACTATAATTGTAACTTCATGATTTGTCTCAATAACATGAGTTCCGCATACTTCATTAGCCAAGATGGTTTCATGCTTAACAAGTTAAGCAAAAGTCTATTACTATGATAAATAAGATTTTGACTTCATGTTAGAATTTGTTTTCTATCATATCTCCACAAGTTGGATCATTTGAGCTCAAAATCTCACTGCCCATTTGTCTCCCTTGATCCAATTACTCATCCTTTCTAGTATCAACATTCTTATAATAAGTTTCATATAAGCTGTCTCTATTGTACACCTTCTAACTTTTTTCAAAAAAGAGGAAAAAATTTAAAGTAATAAAATAAATCGTATAAGTAGTTTCATCAATCTAACTTCATTACGAGGGTATAAAAACAATTAAATTTATCACATTAATATTTCAACTTTAAAAATAAATATTTAAATGTATTTTTGATATAATAAAATTTATTAAAAGAAGATAAAGATTTATTGATTTTTAATTTGAAAGATTGTAATTTATGGTTTTCACAAACAGAAAATATTATTGCAAGTAAATGGTAGAAGTCACCTGCAACTAAGAATTAGAAAGAAGCATGCATAAAATGCATAATTTGATATTATGAATCACAAATGGGAAGGGATTTATGGGATTACAACTTACAAGAAGACAAGTAGGGGCCAATGTGGAAGCAATGATCGGCGTTTGAAATACACGCGATGGGAGAGGAAAGTAGGGGAAAGAAAGTGGCAGCACCTAGGTTATCCCTCCTCTAACCTGCCCTCTTATTAGTTAAAAATTCATTGAAAGGCCTGCCCTGAGCTGAGCCTCTGACTTATATTAGACTATTCAGACTCAGACCTCAGAACACAGGCTAAACAAAAAACACACCCTTTTGCACACACCCCATCATAACAAATCTATAAACCCCTATTAACCTTAACCCACCAGGATAATTAAATTAAAATTAACCCCTTTTTTAATTCCCAAAAATATTATCCTCCAATGGTATCTTTCTGAATTCATCATATAAGATTTTATCTACCTAATCAAGCAATTGCTTTGCTTGCTTCTGCCATGAAAATAAATAAATAAATAAATAATCTTGGGTTTCTTTAACTTTGCCACCTTCACATGCCCATTTTAGTGTCAGTACTTTAAAATTTAGTCAGAAAAATTTACTGTAGTCTGCATCCAGGGAAAAATGGTTACTTGTGATTGTTTACAGGTTTTGTGAAACTGGGTTCTAATTTTTAACCTTCATTTATTGCCACTGACCTTGTGCAATCTCTCTTTCTCTTCACTAGTGACAGAGCAGAAGCTGACAGAGGTGAGCAATTTGTTCAAATCCTTCATAATATTTGTACAGCCAAAAAGCCCAGCAAAAACTCCTGTCATTCACTCAAGTCCCCAACCGCCCAACCCCATTTGGCCCCATTTCTGATTTCCGATCTCTTCCCAACTCAACAAATCCAAAATCCCTTTTTTCCTTCTTTGCGCCTCTTGTACTTAATATCCTTTTTCTTTCTTATTATTGTTGTTATTATTTTCTCACTGTTTCTATTTCTCTCAACCCTTCATATTCCTCCATGTAACCCATAGCATCTTCTCTATAAATTCTCCAAGTTTCGCCTTTCCAACCCATTAAAGGTTTCATCTTTCTTCTTTCGCAAATACTTTTGTAATACATTTATCTTTCTTCTTTCTTCATAAACACTTCGGAGGTGAAGAATGAAGGAGTATTGGACTTCTTTTGCTTCTCTGCTTGGTGTTTTAGCCTTTTGTCAAAGCCTTCTGCAAGCTATTTTTCCACCAGAACTCCGTTTCGCTTCTCTCAAATTCTTCACCAAAATTTTCAATGTCTTCTGCTCGTATTATTACTTTGACATCACAGAAATCGATGGTGTTAACACCAATGAACTCTACAACGCCGTTCAGCTTTACTTGAGCAGCTCCGTTTCCATCTCCGGTAGCCGCTTGAGCCTCACTCGTGCTCTCAATTCCAGTGTCATCACCTATGGCCTTTCAAACAATGACTCCATTTACGACTCCTTCAATGGCGTCACCGTTCTCTGGGAACACGTCGTTTCTCCGAGACAAACTCAGTCATTCTCTTGGCGACCTCTCCCTGAAGAGAAACGTGGCTTCACTCTACGCATCAAGAAGAAAGACAAGTCTTTGATTCTCGATTCCTATTTAGACTTCATCATGGAGAAGGCCAACGATATCCGAAGAAGAAATCAAGACAGGCTCTTGTACACAAACTCGCGTGGTGGATCTTTGGATTCGAGAGGCCATCCATGGGAGTCGGTGCCCTTTAAGCATCCCAGCACTTTTGACACTTTAGCCATTGACCCACAAAAGAAGACGGAGATTATGGAAGATTTGAAGGATTTTGCAAATGGGCAAGCTTTTTATCAGACGACTGGAAGAGCATGGAAAAGAGGGTACTTGTTGTACGGACCTCCTGGTACTGGTAAATCTAGTATGATTGCTGCCATGGCTAACTATCTTGGTTATGATATTTATGATCTTGAGTTAACTGAAGTGCATAACAACTCAGAGTTGAGGAAGTTGTTGATGAAAACAAGTTCAAAGTCAATTATTGTGATTGAAGATATAGATTGTTCTGTGAATTTAACTAGCAGGAAGGGTAATAAGAGTAAGGGTGGTTCATCAGGTTCAAGAAATTATTATGAGCCTGAAATGAGATATGGGTCTGGTGGCGATGAAGGCAATAATAATAACTCAGTTACTCTTTCAGGATTATTGAATTTTACTGATGGGATATGGTCATGTTGTGGCAGTGAAAGGATTTTTGTGTTTACAACTAATCACATTGAGAAGCTTGACCCTGCATTGCTGAGAAGTGGAAGAATGGATATGCATATCTACATGAGTTACTGTACTTATCCTGCATTGTTGATTTTGTTGAAGAATTATTTGGGTTATCAAGAAAGTGATTTGGAAGGTGGGGTTTTGAAGGATTTGCAGGAGGTTATTGAGAAAGCTGAGATGACTCCAGCTGATATCAGTGAAGTGTTGATAAAAAACAAGAGGAATAAGGAGAAGGCAGTGAAGGAGCTGGTTGAGACATTGAAGGTGAGAGCTGAGAAGAGGTTGAAGAATGTAGGGTTGAGGGAGAAGAAGAGTAATTCAGATTTTGTTGAAGAGGAAGAAGAAGAAGAAGAGCAAGAGAAGAGGGCTCTTGAGAGTCCTAATAAAGAAGAAGGAACAGACTTCAATGAGGATCAAAACAGTTTCAACAAGGAAAATGATGATGAAGAAAAAGAAGATAAAAAGAAAATTAAATGATGATTATGTATTAATTAATTAGTCTTAAATATTTTTTTCTCTTTTTCTTTTGTGGTTAATTAAGGTTAAGGTTGAGAAAGCTGAAGATGAAAAAGCTAAGCTAGAACAGCAGATTGATCTGCAAATTTTGTTGGTAGGGCCAGTGGGGGAAGGAAGAAATGGAAAAACTACAAAGAAAAATTAATATATATCTATATCTATAATATTCATGTTCAATCCTCATATGTTTCACATATATATATATATAAAATCTTAATTAATGAAACTATATAGTATACATCTTTTATATATGATTCTGATCCAAAGATAAGGTTATTTTAAATGTGGGTTTGGTTTGCCACGTGGGATTTTTGTGTTTTTTTAATGTTAATTTTGTTCTCTTGAAGAATTTTTCAATGTGTACCCATCACATGCAACCATAACAAGTAATCCTCTTGGAGTATGCTATTATTGGAACCCAAATTTCAATATTCATTTCTAACTAGCTGGATTGCCTGTCTTTAGTAAGAGGTAGATTATCAACCGGCCTTTCCAGAATAATATCATATTGGATACTGTGTAATTATCCTTTTCTTTGGGAGAATGGTTACAAATTACATGTCAATTCAATGTTGAGAAATTATGCCATGCTTGAAAATTTGGGTTTGGCTTTGCCTTAGCCATTGCAATGAAGTAGGGAGGTTGGTAGATGCATCAATCATCTCACTTATTTGAAGAGCAATGATTTGTATACCTGATTTTGATTACCTAATTAAATATCTAGATAATATGTTATTATATAATTATATTATATTATTTTTAATTTAAAATAATCTAAAATATATATTTTAGATATTTAATTTAATATTTAAAATTGAATACACGTAGATTTATTGATTAAAAATATATTTACTCGTAAAGACATGTTGTGATGTTTCCCCAATGAGTTCACGACGTTTGTGTAAAAGCTTTCGTACCCTTCTCAATTCACTTCTTTTGCTTTGCTTTATATAATTATTAAGTTCCAACTAGTGCAAATAGTTGATTTGAGAAAGTGATACTTCCTAGTCTTTTTCATCAGTTTCATAGGATGTTCTTCAGCTGAGCTAATTAATGGATAAGATTCTAGAGGCCCTTGAGCGATTACATTGAGTAAAAGTAGAAATAATTGAACAATGGGTCATGCTTTCACTGGCCAAATTCAAGTTAGGTCAAACAGTTAAATCAATCAATATACAATATGTTTGGTTTAGTAATATTTTATTATAAACAATAAATTATTATTAGATTTTTTATAAAATTATTATATATAAATTATTAATATATTTGATAAAATTGGTATGTATAATTTATTATATTTGGTTAATAATAATAAAAAATACTAATATATTTATTTTATTTTACTTAAATGTTTTTAAAAAAATTTTTGCATGCAAATTAGTGATACTATTCATGCTAATAATATATTATAATTTTTTTATGTTGTTAAATTATGGAATTAATTAATTAAATTATTTTTTCAAATTATCATCTATTGCCAATATATTTTTTATAAAATATTTTCAATGTTATTTATTATTTAAACTGAAAATTAGTTTATTTTTCCTAAAAAATTTAATAATGATAAAATTATTACAAAAATTAATATTATCTTGATAATCTTTTTCTATTTATTGCTTTCAACATTACTCTTAATAATCAAAATTGATTACTAGAGTAATAAAAGATTCCTTCAAATCAAACGTTTTTTAAAAGATTTGGTAATGTTATCAAACAAAAATTAGATTTGATTCGGGTAGTTCAAATAAGGCTCAGTTCAAGATTAGCTTAAATATGAAAGAGATTATTTGAGATCGATGAATTAAGGTTTGATATTGACTAAAAAACTATTTAACTCTCAATTTTATCTGAACCAGTTTAAACTTGACTAATTTATGAAAACAAGTTCAATCTTTAACTTCAATTTTGTTTGTTCAATTCAAACTCGAATATATCAAAATGAATCTAACCCTAATAAATAATGTAGGATTTTTCAAAAAGGTAAATCATCTTAGTGTACTTTTGGATAAGATTAAAGGGGTAGTTTAGGAATGACACAAATAAAAAAGTAGAAACAATTAAACAAAGGGCAGATTTTGTGCTGGCAAAAGAAGGATTGAATAATGAAAGCAAGGAGAAAATCTAAGCAGGATTTAGTGAGAAAAAGTTGACAATTTGTAGTGTGTCGGAAAGGCAATTGGTTGTCAAGCCACATTATAGAGATCAGCTTGCCTTATGTGCTGACAAAATGACAGCAAAATCTAAATCCCCTCTACAAATTTGGCTCAAAGTTTGCCATACATATTAAATTTAGCATGAAAAGGAAGACTTTTTTTCAACCATGTTATGCATGTTAAACGTTTCTATGTATAATAAGAATGAAAAGTTATTACTTTAGCCACATCTTTTTTTGATAGGCTTATATACAATATTCATCTTCTTTACTTGCAAGAAAAGAAGAGAATTGCGAGCCACTTTGTTTATTTTTTTGGGGTGAATTTTGGCCAATTAAAGGAGGACGCTTTCTAATAGTATCATTTGGACGTGGGTAAATACAATCAATATATGTATTTTGTCTGACAATAAAATTATGTGCATCTAGTTTTAAGTATTAAATTATCATTAGTTGATTGAAAAATTTTGAATTAAAGAGAAAATAACATTCAATAAAATGATAACATATCATTTAGATATGCACTTAAGTACTCAAAATTAAGTATAAATAGTATTACTCTTTAGTCAAATTTTTTAATTTAATAAAAATATGTATATTATTAATATATACCAATCTGTATACATGTCATTATATGATTATATAATTTTGAAATTAGAAAAAATATAATAGCTAATCACATAGTGATAACTTATCGTTAATATATAAATTAAAATTTGTCATAAGTATACATAGTCTTATTTAAATTATTGTTTAATGACAAAGAGAATCATGTTATCTTTTATTGATTAACTTTTGAATAAGATTGAGAAGAGAACATAATAAAGTGTACAAGAAGAACAAATTATATAGACCTTAAAATCACTCCATGAATTTCTTTAACACATCTTTTTCACGAATCTTTTCATAATTAAAATTTCTCAAAAATTGGATTCAATGAATGTCTAATATTCTACCTCTAAGAGGGTCAAAACCTAATCTTCAAAAACACAACATGTGCTTATACCACAAATTAGTTTGGCTTGCCCATAAACCAACTTAACAAGAAAGAATAGCATATTATACATTGTTTCAAACTTGAATCAAGCTAACCCACTTGACCAAGAATAAATGTTAAATCTAATTGAGATCATGATTAAAACTTGTTTTTAGCCTTTAAATTAGAATGATTTAAGGTTGAATAATGTGTATACTATTGAATTAGGATCAACCTAAAAGATTGATTTTTGTTTAAGGATTAGTTAAAATATTTCATATAAAGATTCTTGTAAGTATTGTAAATATACCCTTTTATAAGTTTTGATTCCCCCATAGCCCACATGTTTAAAAATTTTCTATTATTTGTTTCTAACCTTAACCTAAAATTCTATTTGACTCTCCAATTTTTCAAATTTTACAATTAACCCAAATTCCCTGTTCATTTTATGAAGTTTTTTTTTTTTCACCTTTTCTTTAATAATGAGAAAATCTTATTTAAATCAAATCATCTTTTGGGGGTAAACCTAAAATGCTGACAAAAGGGATTTAAACTCTTACTTTCTTATGCTTAGAATTCTTTCTATCGCCACTCCAAACTATCCTTTGGGAGCTTCTTTAAAACATTATTGAACCCTTAATTATCCAAAATTTTATTATTTTTTACACTTTTTTACATTATTTTTCGAAGGGAGAACAACTGTTTCCCACCTAAAATATGCTAAAAAGACAAGTACCTTTAAAGTTGAAAAATGATATATTTTCATGTTCCATCAAATTATGTTAGTAAAATTTGTTATATTTTAGTGTAAAAGTAAAGAAAGATGAAAATGTTTTTAATAAAAGAAAAGACAAAAGTTATCTTTATTGTTAATTATCAGTATATCCTTATTCTTTAATAAAATTACAAAAATGCTATATTTTTTCTTTTCCTTTTCCCTTCCCTTTCCCTTTCCCTTCCCCCTTGCAATCAACCACCACAACTCATGGCTCACCCAACATTGTATGTACATAATGTAATGTATAGAATACCACTACATTTAACCACACAAGTATCACAAAGTTGAAAGAAACTAATTTATATCATATCTTTTCCTTTTATTAAACCCCTTAAATCACATATGATTCAACATTTTTGAACCCTTCATTATCCGAACCTTGATTGTTTCTAATTTCATAACACAAAAACAATCATGGACTTTATGTATTTGGTTAGATACTAAACAAACTACACTAAAGTTTCGTCAATGCCTTAATACTCTTATACATCCAACCACATATTGGAAATTTTAGTAAATACATCAACAATCGTTGACCATGATGGTGGTGGGGGTGCTTCTTAGCACTTGGTTGGTTCTGGTGGTGATGGTCCTAAAAATCATTAGTCATGGTGGTGGCAGTGGTGTCAAGTGAAGGAAGAAGAAGATGAAGAGAGAAGAAAAGCAAGAAGAAAGAATGGAGAAAATTTCATATTTTCAAAAAAGTAAGAAGCAAGAAGGTCACAAAAGATTAGGCTGAAAGTAATGATTTTCTTCTTGCTTATTTAAATATTTAAATATTTTTTAACAGTTAAAGTTATTTAAATATTTAACAGTTAAATATTTCTCATTTCAATTATACCAAAACAACAAATTTTAACTCTTAAAGTGCTTTTGGTTTAGATAATATTTTATTATTAAAATTAAAATATTATCTTGAAGATAGATTAATTAGAAGATTATTAAGTATAAATGATAACTATGTTTGATAAAATTTGATAAATTTTGATAAATATAAATAATTAGTGTTTGATTAAAGGAAATATAAAAATATTAGTATATTATTTTATTTAAATACTTTTAGATATAATTATTTTAAAATATTTTTTTATGTTATTTGTTATATTAATTGAAAATGAGGTTATTTTATCTTAAAAAATTAATAAATAAGAATATAATTATAATAAAATTTAGACTGTCTCCTTATATTATTTGTCAAATCTAATAAAAGATTATCTGAATATTTTATTACTTATAAATAAAATAAAATAATATAAATAATAAAATATAGAATATCAGAGTAATTTTTATTTATCCCAACCAAATGCCCCATAAAGTTGAAAAAAGACAAATTTTTACTTTCAGCCTAATTTTTTCCATTAACTTTAACTGTTAAAAAATATTTGAATAATTTTTTAACCTTCTTGCTTCTTGCTTTGATTGTATATTTTTTCATGCTCCAATGTATTCATCTCAACAACAATTTCCAAAACACTTGACTGGGGCCATGAAAGAACTAGTTATTGGTGAAGATGGTCAATGATTTAGCAAATTATATTTCTCACCTAAGGGGTGGGGAAATCATAACTTCACACCCTTTGAATTCCTAAACTATAAACACTTATAACCAAAACTCAATTTGTTAATGGAAAAAAAGCCTTAACATAATATCAAACAAGTAAATAATCATATTATTCATTAGTATTTTACTTTTATGAATTACCACATTACTCTTAATCAAGTCACCGATAATTTGGTTGATCATGTTATTGAAATTATACTACAAATGTGTGATCTTACCAATGTGATTCAACAATCAAAATTGTATTGAATAGATGAGATTTAGGGAGATATCTTTAGGAGGTGGTTTTCTTATCTCTCAAACAAAGAACCACACTTGGACTATATAGTTAGGATGTTGCATTTTCGAAGTGTTTGATTGCTCATGGTTGAAGCTGAATAGGCCTCACCATTGAGCTGCCTACCATGGTGACTCTGAGGCTGTCATTTTGTGGCGTACTCACGCTTGTTTTAGGGCAACTATCAATTAAGGCTACCATGGCTAGCAACTCTAGATTTCTAGACCCTACACATAAGATGCAACCCTAGAATGTAGGGATTGAATTAAAAAATAAAATTGCGTTTTTGGTGTAAGTTTGTAATTTAGTAATTCAAAGATTTTATAATCTACAAACATTCATTGAATACAAGAAAACTACGAACATATACATATTTTTTAGTATTTAATTGAATATTCGGATGATATATTATCATATGATTAAATAATTATTAATTAAAAATAAAATAATATTTAATCATATAATAATATATAATCAAAATATTTAATTAAATATTTAAAACCGAATACACAATAATAACTTGAGGTTCTAGAAACATGACCACCAATGCCAGGCAAAAAGCATGATCAAGAATCGTTTTCAGCCATCATCCCATACGAAAAAAACAAGCGAATTTATTCTTGTGGTTCCCCATTGATTTGAAGCAAGAAATGGCCCACGAAAAAAAAAAATACGTGGTTGGTAGGCAAGCTTCGGCTTTGCTAACATTATAGTCCAATGATGTTGTTCTTGTACATTTTCAAAAAGTTATAATAATTTCAAAGGTGCCGGCTTTTTTCTACTTCTTCATATTTATTCTTCTTTGAATGAATTTTAGGGTTTTTAAATATATTATAGCAGGAGTGGAGTAAGGATTCCAATTTCCAACTCTAAGACGCCAAATAATGTAATATGTTTTCACTTTTATTATTATGTTCGTGAGAAACTGCATTTTTATTCATTAAAATGTGTGTCTTATCACGTTTTTTTCATTTTTATTATGTTTGTAAGAACTGTAAAATTATATTTTGAAGTTTCAATCACACTATTATAGCACGTAAATATTATGGATATTATTTACTTTTTTTTTTTTGGTTTTTAATCTAATTTTTCTAACTTATTTTATGCCATGTAAATTTATAAATGAAAAATTATTGAGGCAAGCCCTGCACTATTTTATTAACCTCTTCAAAGGAGTTGGCAATCAATTTTACCTGTTGGGATTAATGTTGAAGATCGTTGATGAGATTTTTTTGCTGCTAAGTGACATACGCATTTCTTTTCTCACTGTTTGGATCTAAGTCTATGGTTATGACAGTAGCAACTCAAAGAGAATACTCTGATAAAATATGTGTATAAAAATTAAATATAACACTCTTTGACAAATCTTATATTGTCAAAGTATGAAGAGATATTAAGTTTGTTTATGAATTTCACATCAATTAGGGAAGAGGAGATTTAATTGGTTAAACACCATGTGAACTCTTTAAATTGTCAAGATACATTATGAGTTATAAAACGTAAAAGCAAAACTATGATAAATTGGATGTATAGAGTAGACAATATTTTGATAATAGGTTAAACTATTGTACCAAAGATGTTATAATTGGTATCAGAGTCGTTCTGTATATTCTCTTGAACGATAGTAGGACAAACCTTAACAAAAATGTTGAGTCTTGTAAGGAGGGGTGAATATGACACTTTTAGACGAATCCTATATCGGTAAAATATAAGAGAGATGTTAAGTCTATTTGTATATCTTACATCAGTTAGAGATGAGAGGAATAGTCAGGAATAGTCTGTAATATTTTAAACAGTCAAGACGTGTTATAGGTTATAAACTCCAAAAGTAAAAATATGATAGACTGTGTGTGTAAAGTGAATAATATCTTAAGAGTGGATAAACTATTAAACAAAAAAACTTACAAGTATATGTACATAAATTATAAGAAACTGTCTTTATAATGACTCAATTGAGGATCAAAAAACTTATAGAGAACTATTAGATTTTGTGAGAGACTCCTTACCTCACTTGGGATGAAACTTATCTAATCCTAAGCATTGAACGGGTGTTTTCTTATGTGTATTGTTGCTTCTCTTCCTCTCTCAATAATCTTGTTTATTTAAAATAAAAGAGAGTGTGCTTACAATCTTATCAATTACATTTAAGATTTAAGTTCAAGTAAGGACTCCCTAATTAGTTACATTGAAGAATATATCACAAACGAAAGATAATAAAGTAAAAATTTATTATTTTCCGTCATAGATAGATGACATGAAAATGATATCAATTGATAGATTACATCATTTGAAAAAAAATGTCCATCTACTAGTAAAGATACAAATTGTCATTTTTACAGGTGGTCACTTTTCTAGTAAGTGCTCCACCGGTCGAGAGCTACCATATAATAAAGACAAATTTCATGGCGTGTGAGTATAAAAGACCGCTAATTGGGCTATGTTTGTTTTGAGATGAAGTATTTCTAATGAAATATCCCAAATATATTTTGTTTGTTCTAGAGTATCATCCATTTATGCCGCCCACATGGCAAGACTTTGTCAACCAAATGGTAGCCACTGAACTGATTGGATTACAATAAATCAATCAAGAATCTGATACTCAAGTAACAACGAATTATCACTTGATTAATTAATTCAATCAACTTTACAAAGCTTAGAATATGTAAACTATAATTTAAGTTGTAACCACTAATTTTATTCTTAGACCGAATAACCCTTTTGGAATATATTGAACTTACTTTAAAAGACCCAAGAAGGTGGGAACCATTTATTTATTTAGAAAATTAATTTTGAAAATTTGCAATTTTGTCTACAAGTTTATGGTTTTGGTTTAGGCCAAGAAAAATGAATCTATGCTCACTTTTCCTTTATTTTTTTTTCCAATTTATTTTTTACTATATCATATGAATTAGAAGTCTCAAATAGTTTCATACATGATTTGTAACAAAATTTGAAATTCATAGTCAATCTCCTCTAGATAGTCTTGGTCTTTATAAACAATATTACTTTATACACTAACCAATGAATACTAATATATGCTGACGGATTGACATTTTATTATATAATTAGATGCTTTTAAATTAGAGATAAAGTAAAAAAAAAAAAAAATCAATTGGGTAATATAAACTTGTATTCATGTTAAAATGTTAGGATTTTGACAATGAAAATTTTTGTTGAAATGTATATAATTTTCCAATTTCAAAAAAGTTTTTTGATATTTTATCATTTAAATTCATAAAAAAAAAACATTTTAATGTACTTTCTATTTTTTGAATCATAAAATTTCATCAAAACTTTTTTACAAAATCATCTAAGACCTATGTGACATTATTAGGGCAAAGAGGTATTTATGATAAAGTTTTTAAACTTTGGGGTTTTGTTTCATAGCACGTAATAGTATTCATTATAAGATTTTTAAACTATGGGTTCATTTGTAAAAAATTTTAAAGTTATCATCCAAACTATTCATTTCAAAACTTTAATTCCTTTTGTTTGAGAAATTACAAATTTCTCTAATAATTTATGTTTTATTATTGACGTTATCTTATTTGGTTTATTAATTAATAAAATATTAAAGTAATATTTAAAAGATTACAAGATATTATAGTAGTGATCTGAATATTACGTTCTCCTTAAATATTAAAAATATTAGTAAGTGCTCTTAATTTTGTTATAATTTTATTAATTACTTAATAAATTTAGTTTAGCATTATAAGAACATTCTTTTAAAACTATCAATCAAACATCATAATCTTTTATATATAATAATTAACCAAAACATATTATTAATTTATATTTATTAATCTTAAATACTTTATTTTCATAGTAATTTTTCACTTTCAGTAATAAAAAAAAAATCTCAAATCAAAAGCATCTTAAGAGTAATATGATAATTTTCTAATAATAAAAGTAAAACTTAAATAGAATAGATATATTACTTCATCTCGCATATGTCAGTAATATCATATAAAGAGAATTAATTATGCGGATATTTATTTATTGGGTTAGTAAAATTTTTTCTATAATGATAGGTATACAAAGCCACTTGCCCTCTTGAGTTTGAAATGAAATCATTGATTAGTAGCCTATAATCTAGAAATTAATAGGGAAAATTAAACTATACTTTTGAGGCTATGCTTAAACGCTTATGTTGAAGCCCAAGTTTATGCCAAAACCCAGCAATGAGTGTCCACTTGATTTCTTATAAGGCTCAAGGCCCTTTCTTTGGTTGACCTTTCAAGTTTACCCCAATGGGCTAAACACCCAATAAAATCTAAACAAAGATCCAAGTAGCAGTCTATTGCGCCCTTCTCCCTATTAAATTGAAAACTTTTAGACTTAGAGTTTAAGATGTGCAACTTTTACTTTAAGCAAGATTTTCAAAAATGCAAATACTTGGCAACCTTCTCATATTTTGGAAGGAAAAATTTTTTAGAGGTTTAGTATATATATATCCGTCAGCTGCTTTTCACTTGTGCAATACTTTATATCAATTGTTCTATCATGACCTCTTAAAAATTAGTACTTCTTATCAATATTTTTGCTTATTTCATGTGGCACAGGATTTTTAGAGAGATTGATGGCTGAACTGTTGTCACAAAAAATTGTAGTAGTTTGAAATGAGATCTTCAAGAAATTTCCTTAGTCATATAGTTTGACAAGCTCAAGTTATTGCAGCAACAAATTTAGTGACAAAATGACAATTGGTGGCTTCTTATATGATCATGAAGCGTTCCCTTTGCCAAGCATAAAACATAATCTGATTTGCTCTTCTATTATCTTGATTTACTGTATAGTCGTTGTTTGTAAAACTAATCAAATCAAATCTTTTATCCCTCTCTAATAACAACTCAAAATCGTTAATTCCTTGCAAGTTAAAACGATTTTCTTAACAGCTAAAATATGTAATTTTTTTGGGTTCTCCATATATAGGTGATTCAACTCACAAAATGCACTATTTATGATTTTGTTGCAGTTAAATACATCAAACTACTCCAATTTGCTTATAGAGTGTGTTGTCCAGCTTCTTCCTTCCATGATCTTTGTTTAGCTTCAAGCCAAACTCAATTAGATTACTTATAGGAATGCAATCCTTCTTATAGAACTTGTTCAAAGTTTCTTGCACTTACTTCTATTGAGAAATAAATATTTCATTAACAGATTGCACAACCTTTATGTCAAGGTATCATACCAAGATGAGACATTTTGAATTCAACAATCATAGAATTCTTAAACTTTTAAAACATGGCATCATCTTTTCTAGTAAATATAAGATCATCAATGTAGAAGTACACTATGAGCATTTTGCCTTCATCCAACTTTAACAAAAAGTGTGCTCATATATACATTTTTTTTAAAACCTTCTTTCCAAAATAAGTCTCAATGGGACTATACCAAACTTGAATTCTTTGCTATCAAAGCGATCACCAATTTAATTGTATCATGCCTTGCAACTAGATAAAAAACTTCTTTATAGTTGACTTCATACTTTTGTTTGTATCCTTAGCCATCAATCGTGTCATATGCTTGTCAACTTCATTGTTTTTTTTTTTTAAGTTTTGTTTTGAAGACCTGTTTCACTCCAATGGTTTTGCGCCCTTTTGGAAGACTAGATAGCTTCCTAGTATCATTTTTCAATGATTGCAATTTCATCATCCATCACTTTTTGTTATTTTGATTCTTTGACAACATTTGCAAAAGTTGTAGGATCACAATCTAAAAATAAAGCAAAGTGAGTAGTTGAATATTAAAGTTGGCCAATTCTAGTTACCTCATAATTTGACATCCATGGAAGCCTCTTTTGAATATGTTGAATGTGTGATTCAACTACCGCATCAATAGATTTTAATATAGTTGATGAAGTTTCAGTGACTGTTGGAGCTTCATTTGGTGGATTTTTAGGTATAAAAGTCACATAAATTTGTTGTTGTAAGGATTGTTGCCTTTTTTTCTTTACTTACGCCATAAAAAATAACTAGAGTAAATTGCTGCCCATTCCAATTTCAAGTGCTCTTTTTATAAAAACTGACATCTCTATTAGTCGTAGTCTTCTTAGTGAGTGGATTCTATAGTTAGATGCTTTGGACATTTTGCTTACACCGAGAGAGACACACTTTTCACCTTTATCATCAAACTTCTTCTTTTTTCTCATATGAGACATGTGCATAAGCAATTTAACAAAAAATTTTGAACACATCTATAACTAGTTTCCACCGACCAAGCTTCTTTCAATGGCACGTTTTGAATAAAAAAAATGTAAGACTTATGTTCAACACATAAATACTCCAATTTATTGCCTTTGACCAAAATTCCTTCGGAATGTTTACTTCTGCCAACAATCTTCTCACCATGCTAAGAATGGTTCCATTTTTACTCTTCGATATACCATTTAGTTGTGGTACATATGTAACTATAAATTCCTTACAAATTCCCTAATCATCACAAAAATTTCAAATTCCTTTGAGCAATTTTCTCCACCAAGATCAGTATAAAGAATTTTAATGGTTTTTCCTATTTCATTTTTGACATATGCCTTCAAGTTTTTATATGCACTAAAAGCTTCTAATTTCTCTTACAAAAATAAACTCATGTCTTCCTAGTATAATCATCAATATAAGTAATTATCTTTTACCTCACAAGAAAAAGAATATATCGGCCTACAAACGTCAAAATGAACCAACTCTAAGACATTTTTGCTCTCCATGACTTTCCTTGAGTGAATTGACTACAATGTTGTTTGCCAATAACACATTCTTTACAAACTTGAGAAAAACATAATAACTTCAGGAAGACTAGTCACTATAATTTTTTATTAGAGGTTCTTTAACCCACCAAATTCAAGTAGCCATATTTTCGCCAAAGCCATGAGGGTTTTTTTATTTTAGCCATCAAGCAAGGTTGAGCACTACTAATCTTTAACAAAAACAACTTGTTTGAACTCATTTGAACAACATCAATAGCTCATCTTGAAGGATCATATATTTCATAAGTGCCTTTCTAAATAATTATTACTTAAACCTTTTCCATCGATGGACCAACACTTAACAATTTGCTTTTCAAGTCTTGAATATAAAAAAACATAAGAGACCGTTTCTACAACACTATTCTTGTAACAAGTACCCTATTAAATTACTTCTTTAGCATGTAGGGTATTACTACGTACCCAGGATCTCTATACTATCACTTGTAATGACCCTTAAGTTCTTAGCCTAATTCCTTCCCTTTTTTTTTTATTTTGTTCTACACACACAAGTGTATACTTATAGACACACGAGGGTGTGTCCCTTTATTCTTTTGCACATCGCCCTTTCTTCTTACTCTCTCCCTATGTGGTATTTTCCTTATACACACGAGGGTGCCTCTTAGACACATAGGCATGTGCCCTTTTAGGTATTTATTTTACATTCCTTTTTAAGACTTATCTTAATCTTCCCACTTTACAGAGGTATTAAAGTTATTTCACCCCTACATATGGTCGTGCTAAGCTACACATGGAAAGTCCATACATTCTAGTTAATCATTTACTGGTCGACAACGTGCAACGATTGTTGAAATGTTAGAGAACTCCATTTAGATTCTAACACTCTAGTACACAAGCATGTGTCCCATGCTACACGACCATGTGTCGAGTTTAGAATTCAAAAGAATAGATGCCTAATTGATCCTTAATTTGCTATTCACATATCAATCTCACTTCCAAGCATACTAAACATGTTTACACTCTAACTATCATGCCTTTCTATGTATCTTTAAACTTAATCAAAATTTAACACAATATAACTTCCAAATATAATCAATATGGAGCATAAACACTACAAACATATGAGGACATGCACATAAACACTTGAATCATAAAATCAATTGAATATCTCCTTCACAACACTAACTATTAAAATCACTCATAATCGCTTAAATTCATATTTTATCATGGCAGTGCTTTAATTAACAAAAGTAATACTATGTGTATCCGCTTTGTGTATACACTTATATGTGACATCACATGATTAAATGTTATTTTATCCTTAATTCAAAATCATCCTATTATGTGATAACACATATAAGTATGTATATACTTGTATACCAAAATTGCGTATACATAGTTTTATTGAATTAACAAACATTAGGGATAGATCATTCAAATACCATTGCATAGACAATTGAATGACAACCATTATTATTTAATCGAATTGACATAGTCAATCCCGCTTTGATTGTTATATTAAACATGAACATTTGAACATGAACTTCTCAAAATCACCTCAATAGAGATAAGGTTAAATACAAGCCTTACTTACCTCAATTTCATAGCAAATAGAACACACTAACAAACCTCCTTTCTTTTTTCCTTGTCACCACATCATCGAAAGATGATCATTGGAGCTGCTACATGGAAGTCGGATGATCAATCTCAAAATCCTTCACTCTTTTAGGAAAGTTTGTGCATTTAGGAATAATTGTAAAAATCTCTAAAACACAGTGAACTTGCCTTACATAAACCTGAAACCATGTACAATACACATGGGTGTGTCCAAAGCACAGATTGTGTGCCATTAAATTTGAAAATTACATAGAGATCATCTTATTCGGTTGATGTGACATCGACACATGGGCATGACCTTGCCATACACAACTATATGTCACTCTAAACTCATAGTTTGACTTTAAAACCTTATTAACTCATGCAAGCATTAAATAAACTTATGCATAAAGACCGTTTTACCCTCAAAATGTACCTGTGGGTGTTACAATTTGAGGAATGGATAAAGGTGGAAGCCTTTAAAGCATATTTCTTTGTAGTTGAATTTCAATTCATCTTATATTTGTGGACCAACAAGGAGATCTAAAGTTAGAGGTGTGCAAGGTTTGGTTTGGTACAGTTTGAGAGTTTTTTCAAACCAAACTAAAAAAAATGATTTGAAAATTTTTTAAACCAAACCAAACTAAAAAAATACAGTTTGATCAGTTTGAATTATAGTTATTAGTATCTTACAATACACGATATGATACTCATGATATAATATGATACAAGTGAAATAAAAAATATATAATAAAATATATCAAATTAATATGATATAATAAATGTATCACACAATATAGTACATATCCTACGATACTATACATATTACTAATACGGATCAATACACTTTTTTAGAGAAAATGATAGTGCAATAAGGGTGTATATGAAAATTTTTAAAATGTTAAGGGTGTTTGTGATATTTTATTATTTTAATTTTTAAAAGACATATCATACAATATGATACAAGGTTCAACTATCATGATTTAATTAAATTAACTAAATTATAGTTTTCTAAAACATAATATATACGTGTAAAATAAATATGAAATATATATACAATATACATGTAAAAAAAATGACAAAATAAATATTAAAAAAAAGTTGTACATCTAATTGTTTATTGAAAAATTCGTCAAACATAGTTATATTGGTAACGTCGTTAATTTTTATTATTTTGAGTTCTAATTCCCTTATGTTGTGTGGAAATTTAATTCAATTTAATGAAATTATTTATATTTTACACTTAGGAAGTTTAAAACTGAAGCAGATTTACGAATTAACAAAAAGTTGTGACGCTAACTAGGCGTGGGCACGTGAAATGACGAAAGCAGAATTCGAAAACTAAATTTGGATGTCCAGATCAGCTGAAAAAGTCTACAAAATGTCAAGATTTGCTTCCTAGAAAAGGGATAATTATTAGCTGGAAAAGGGGATTAATTGAGATAGATAAGGAAAAATATTTTTGGAGGAAGGATATACATTAAAATATATATCTTTTCCTTTTTTTTTGGGAAGCTATGTATCACCTTTGCTTGGTTGGATTAGGAGATTATGATTGACTTTTATTTCCAGATTTTAGTAGGGAGAAAATATATATACTTTTATTTTTATTTTGCTGGGGGATTATTCATCCTTGTAATTGGAGGATTAGAAAGCTAAATATGGCTTACAGTGGCTGAATATTTTCTCTTGGTTGAAGGGATCTGAAACCATGGAACTACAATGATTGTGAGATTTATTTTTGTTCTTTAATGCATCTTTTTAATTATTTAAGTATCGATTATCTTTCTGAATTATTTTTTATGATTGTATTGGTTGATTGCTAAGGCGCATGATTAGTTTATCAATTAATATAATCTACTGCTAGTTTAGGTGTTGAATCCGTAATTATTCAATCCATTTAATCGAAGTGGCAACTAGGTTTATCGTTTGCTGCGTCAGAAACTGTAAATCCTAGGAAAATAATCAACTGGATTAAATGCAACATCGTATGTTTGTGTTGTCTTGCTTCGTTAGTCTTTCTAATTCGTAATACTATTGTTTAATTAAATTCGAGATCGTATTTGAATTATTAATCAATAAGGGTTGATTGAAATACATGTTTTTGGTTAACTAATCATAAGGAAGGACAAGTAATTTTAATACCACAATGAATATTTGAATAATTAATTTGATATTTTTGGTTTCGATGATCAATAGTAGTTTCAATGGTGAATATGACCGTAGACCAAAGTTTGTTTAATTGATTATTTGTTTTAGATTATTTCATTGAATTTTTATTTATTGTTTTTTTAATTATAATTTGCATTCAATTCAAAACCCCCATTTATTTCCTTGTTTTGATTGATTTGTGACAACGTAATAATTAAAACTCTTCGAGGGAACGATCCTTACTTTCCTTTACTATATTTTTGTTACAGGAATTTAAGATTTTAATTTGGGTGTCGACGACAGCACATACCAAATTTTGGCACCATTGCCAGGGAGTTTTTACTTTGTATGTTCGTTACACAATCTTCAAAACAAGCTAATTTACAATTTAATCCAGAGATTGAAAAGATTGCAAAAAGGCTGAGAAAAGAAGCAAAAAAGAAACTACAAACACACAGATCTGCTCGCAAAATAGAAGAAATTATGGTTGAAAATCGGACTTTAAGAGAGCTTGCTGCTTCAGATTTGAATCAACAACCACACTGCATTTCTTTTCCTAATTTAGATGTTAATACTACATTTGAATTAAAATCTAGACAAATCTATCTTTTACCTATTTTTCATCGCTCCGCAGGTGAAGATCTTCATAAACATTTAAAGGAATTTCATGTGGTGTGCACAGGTATGAAACCGAATGCAGTAACCGAAGAACAAATCAAGATAAGAGCTTTTCCATTTTCTTTGAAAGATGATACGCAAGATTGGCTTTATTATCTCCCTGTTGGAAGTATCACCACTTGGCATGAGATGAAAAGACTATTTCTGGAGAAATTTTTTCCAGCATCAAGAGTTGCCAATATAAGGAAGGAAATCTGTGACATTAGACAGTATAGTGGAGAGTCTTTATACGAATACTGGGAGCACTTTAAAAAACTCTGTGCAAGCTATCCACATTACCAAATTAGTGACCAGCTTCTTATTCAATATTTTTACGAAGGACTCCTATCAAATGATAGGAATATGATTGATGGAACGAGTGGTGGAGCATTGGTTGACAAAACACCTGAAGCTGCCCGAAATTTAATTGCAAACATGGTGTTGAATTCACAACAATTTGGGAATAGATTAGACCATTCGTCTCAGCGTGTCAATGAGGTAAATGTCTCTTCCTTTGAAAGACGACTTGATGATCTAACTACTCTTATACGTCAAATAACTGTAGGAAAAATGGAGGCAACAAAAGTTTATGGAATATGTTCAATGGGGGATGGTGTGGCTGTTGGGATGATTGAAAGTTATTCGAAGGTTGATTTGTATGTGCATTCCCATAACGAAGATTAGGATGATCTCTCCAACCTGAGTTGTAAGTATTCGAATAAGAATTATAATTATGATTTCGCTGCTACTGTCCTAGAAATCCACCTACTGCATTAGCTTGTTCTGAGCAGTCCATGTACCATATATATATGTATTTTTAAAAAATATGGTTTATGGTTTAATTTGGTTTAAAAATTGCCAAAATCATATCCAAAATTGAAAAAACGGTTTGAAACATTTTCAACCCAAACCAAACCATTTTATAAATTAAACCAAACCAAATCATAATTTTTAAACGATTTGGTTTGATTTTATAGATTAAACCGTATTACATAAACTCTTATCTGAAGTTCATCAAAAGAAAGCACAACTATAACTTTGGATTCTTCTATTGAATTGAAGACATAACCGAACTTTGGTACCAAGGAACACAATATTTTCTCAACAATGCTAGCCTCTTCCTTTTTTCTCACCAAGGAATCACATTTTGTTGGCAATTCGATGTCCTTGCAAAATAGTCCATTACAGTGTTGTTGAAAGACTTCATCTGGGTGCAGTATAATATATTGTGAAGATTGATGGCATGTCCTCTGACACTCCAGTGCTCTGGCATATGTCCCATGCCACACGACCATGTGTTGAGTTTAGAATTCAAAAGAGTAGATCCCTCATTGATCCTTAATTTGCTATTCACATATCAATCTCACTTCCAAGCATACTAAACATGTTTACACTCTAACTATCATGCCTTTTTATGTATCTTTAAACTTAATCAAAATTTAACACAATATAACTTCCAAATATAATCAATATGAAGCATAAACACTACAAACATATGAGGACATGCACATAAACACTTGAATCATAAAATCAATTGAATATCTCCTTCACAACACTAACTATTAAAATCACTCATAATCGCTTAAATTCATATTTTATCATGGCAGTGCTTTAATTAACAAAAGTAATACTACGTGTATCCACTTTGTGTATACACTTATATGTGACACCACATGATTAAATATTATTTTATCCTTAATTCAAAATCATCCTATCATGTGATAACACATATAAGTATGTATATATTTGTATACCAAAAGTTGGTATACATAATTTTATTGAATTAACAAACATTAGGGATAGATCATTCAAATACCATTGCATAAACAACTAAATGACAAACATTATTATTTAATTGAATTGAAATAGTCAATCCCACTTTGATTGTTATATTAAACATGAACAAATGAACATGAACTTCTCAGAATCACCTCACTAGAGATAAGGTTAAATACAAGCCTTACTTACCTCAATTTTATACCAAATAGAACACACTAACAAACCTCCTTCTTTCTTTTTTCCTTGTCACCACATCATCAAAAGATGATCATTGGAGCTGCTACATGGAAGTTGGATGATCAATCTCAAAATCCTTCACTCTCTTAGGAAAGTTTGTGCATTTAGGAATAAGAATAAAAATCTCTAAAATGCACTGAACTTGCCTTACATAAACCTGAAACCGTGTACAATACACATGGGTGTGTCCAGAGCACACGATTGTGTGTCACTAAATTTGAAAATTACATAGAGATCATCTTATTCGGTTGACATGACATCGACATATGGGTATGACCTTACCATACACAACTATATGTCACTCTAAACTCATAGTTTGACTTTAAAACCTTATTAACTCATGCAAGCATTAAATAAACTTATGCATAAAGATTGTTTTACCCTCAAAATATGCCTATGGGTGTTACAATTTGAGGATTTGATAAAGGTGGAAGCCTTTAAAGCATACTTCTTTGTAGTTGAATTTCAATTCATCTTATATTGGTGGACCAACAAAGAGCTCTAAAGTTAGAGGTGTGCAAGGTTTGGTTTGATACAGTTTGAAAGTTTTTTAAAACCAAACTAAACAAAATGATTTGAAAAATTTTTAAACCGAACCAAACTAAAAAAATACAGTTTGATCCAATGTAAATTAAGATTTGAACCATAGTTATCAATATCTTATAATACACAATATGATACTTACGATACAATATGATACATGTGAAAAATAATACATATCATAAGATGTATTAAATTAATATGATATAATAAATGTATCACACAATACAATATATATCCTATGATACTATATATATTACTAATATGGATCAATACACTTTTTTAGAGAAAATGATAGTACAATAGGGGTGTATATGAAAATTTTTAAAATGTTAAAGGTATTTGTGATATTTTATTATTTTAATTTTTAAAAGACATATTATACAATACGATACAGGGTTCAATTATCATAGTTTAAACTTTTTAAAATTATTCATTTATATATATATATACACCATTTAATTAAATTAACTAAATTATAGTTTTCTAAACCATAATATATACGTGTAAAATAAATATGAAATATATATACAGTATATATGTAAAAAAAAATGACAAAATAAATATTAAAAAAAAGTTGTACATCTAATTGTTTTTTGAAAAATTCGTCAAGTATAGTTATATATATGTATTTTTAAAAAATATGGTTTATAGTTTAATTTAGTTTAAAAATCGCCAAAATCATATCCAATATTGAAAAAATAGTTTGAAATATTTTTAACCAAAACCAAACTATTTTATAAATCAAACCAAACTAAATCATAATTTTTAAAAGATTTAGTTTGATTTTATAGATTGAACTGAATTACGTACACCCTTATTTGAAGTTCATCAAAAGAAAGCACAACTATATCTCTGGATTCTTCTATTGAACTGAGGACATAACCGAACTTTAGCACCAAGGAACACAATATTTTCTAAACAATGCTAGCATCTTCCTTTTTTCTCACCAAGGAATCACATTTTGTTGGCAATCCGATGTCCTTGCAAAATAGTCCATTACAGTGTTGTTGAAAGACTTTGTCTGGGTGCAGTATAATATATTGTGGAAGATTGATGGCATGTCCTCTGATCTATGTTGCTGCTGTGGAGCCTGAAGGAGAAGCGAAACTGTAACTCAAAAATCTGGAATTACTTGGAAACTTTACGAAAAGAATTCAACACAGGCATCCCTTTGCTTTTCCTGCTTTGACTTGTTTTAATTGATACAGGATTGAGCATTGGAGTTGATGCAATCACAAAGGGAACTTGTTGCTAGAAGAAGCATTTCATGTGCGACTTCCTCAGACTTCTTTGTGTGCTTGACTTGTATAAATCCAAGTGGAAAGAAAAAACCCTTTTTGAATCCCTTTTTTCATGAAGGATACCCAACCAATTTCAACATAAACAAAGAAAAACACAAACCGGCAATTTGAGTCAAGCCTCTCAATCTGGCAATTCGAGAAGCCAGTACCTCCTAAATCAGCCTAAAGACCCATACAAATATATTTCCCCTCATCTTCCCTCCTGCTGCAACCTAATCTTTTATTATTCAAATTTCCTGTAAAAGAGTCCTGGAAGTTCCCTTTGTCAAGAATCCTGTGCTCTATGAAATCCTTTTTCATGCGAGCATTTATATTAATTTAGATCTTTCCTGTGTATGATTATTATTTTTACAGTCACAAGCTAACTTGGAAAGTGAATTACAAGTTCTTGAAGACCTCCAATCCACGTTCACTGGCATGATGGAAAATCTTGGTGCAGAGATTTTGGTGATTAGTAAAGAAAAATCTTCCAGTACAAAATTCATAATTTAAGCTGAAAAGCTTTCCTTCTTCTGAAAAGAGATTTCGGATCATCATTGCAGACAAAACACGAGTCTAAATAGTTCTACAAAGGAGGATTATCTCCTTTATTTTAACTTCATGCTCTGCTGGTTGAAAGTGAGCTGTCCAGATTCGTGTCTTGAGGAGTCAAGATACCCTTGCCAATACGACCTGGCTGGCAGCATATTCCATATTGTGTCTGCATCAGTTCCGGAAAGGTCTTTCAATTATTTATGATACTAATGATATATCCACACAGCATAAACACCATTTGCCCACATGAAGTGTCACTCCTAGTCTTCTCATATGTTTCTGTGGAGCATAGTGATAAATTCTTGCTTTGTATTAGCCACCACAAGTACAAAGTCAATGACCCAAATATTATGCAAAGTTTCTGAAGATTTGTTTGTCCCTTTCATGAAGGCCGAGAACATGGAATCTGACTTTGTAGCAACATTTATTTCCAATTGCAACTTTTGCTGGCGCATTTAAATAATTTATCACAACTTTATCTAATATTTGTGATGGCTGATATAGAGAAAACTAATAATATTAATGGCATGCGTACATGCCCATTACTTTTAAAGGCCAAATGATTATTTTCCATCCAAAGTTTGATAAAATAACAAATTCTTATTATATAAATTTTCAAAATATATTATTTTATTTATCTATTAAAGTCAATAATTAGTTGTAACAATAAAAGATATATGTGTCGGTTTCACTTTATTTCTATAACTTCTTCTTTCTTAGTCGAAAATCACACCATTTTGTGTGATTTCATTCAAAATTATACCGATTTCAATTTTTCTTTGTAACTTCTTTTTTTTTTGGTCAAGAATCACATTGTTGGGTGTGATTTTATTTGAAATTGAATCAATCAATACAATTTTAAATGTCATCAACAATGAATGTCGCTAAAGACTATTACATTTTATTTAATTTACATTTTTAATTAAAATTAATATAAATTAAAGATAACAAATATATATTTAATAACATTTGAAGGGTAAAGTATTGTCTAATTTGAGATTTTTTTTTAATCTTTTCAATAATTTTATTTAAAAAATTTGTAATTTTTTAATAAATTTAATATAATGGTGAAAAAAAAATATTTTCTAATTTATTGTGTGAAAATTTGTTATTGCATCGGGTGGAAAATAGTCATTTGGCCTACTTTTAGATGGGTGGTCAATATGCTATTAGGCAAATTTTTTAGGTTCCGGAGGTGGAAGAAGTGCTCCTATATTCAGGATAAGATTTGAAAAGCCAAATTGACTTGAGATGGTAATTGCCTTTTTTTCTGCCAAAATATTATTTCTAAGACCAAAGGACTATTTCCTATTCAAAATTTATCCTGATCTAAAAATTATATTTACGACAAATAAAAAATTTAAACACTTATTTGTAAATTAATTGTTATTAAAATTTATAATTAGAGATAAAGATAAAATCATTATTTTATCCCTGAACCCTAAAATCTTAAATTTTTTTTATTATTTTCTCTTCTTAGTTTAAAAAATTAACAATTTTTTTTTATAATTAAATTTAAAAAAATTCACTTTTCCCCTATTTTTAGGTTTTATCTCAAATAGTTTAGAGAATTTGATTGCCGATCTTAGGATTAGGGAATCCAACCGAAGATCTTCTTGAATTTGATCGACAATCTTCTCTAACAAAAGGCAACATTTTGTGGTCTAGATTTAGACGACAAAACTTTATTTAGATTGAGAAGAAGTGACAGATGATGCGACCTTCGTAGTCGTGTTTGGACAATGTGCATCATTTGTTGTTATGTTTGGACAATGCAACGAAAGACAATGTTGTCTTTCGTGGTGGTTGGTGATTGTCCTTTTCATCATTCGAGGTTAGATTTGGAGGATGGGTAAAAAAATATTAACTGTTGATCAGAATGGTGATGACTAGTGATGAGAAACAAATTATAGAGATAAAATTTAAACTTTTTAAACTTTCAGAATTGAGTAAAGTATTAATTTTTAAAATCTATGAGGAAAATGATATTAACTTTTAAAGTTTTAAAGTTTAATAATAAAACAATAATTTTATCTTTATTTTTAATAAAAAAATTAATAATAATTAATTTATAAATAAATATTTTCATTTTTATCTATTATAAGTGCGTTTTTTAAGTTTACGCTAAAAACTTGGATGGGACATGTGGTTTGGCCTATTTTTAATTTGTTCTACCGTTGTTGCTCTGTTAATTGGTGAATTCTGTACGATCTAAGAGTTGTCGAATTTTGACCATCAAGATCATGAGTCATGGAGCAGGAAATAATACATGACATTATTTTATTGGGTTGTTGTTTATTGACAGCATGAAGCAGCTGCTCAATGTTTTTCACGTTAGACGGTCTAGGCCAGAGGCAGACCATATCCCTCGAGGCACCCTCTTTGTAAGGGCTCTTCTTAGGCATCAATTTTTAATTTTAGTATAATCTCAAGATTTATGGTTAAAAAAAACTTAATTTTTCTTATGAAATATGAAAGTTTATGCCCGGAAATTGCTAATTCTTTAATATTTGTCTAAATATTTTAAACCAAAATTAAAAAAATTAATAATTTGAGTAATGTTATATGCATCCAATTTTAAACATTTCATTACATATTCAATTGGCGTATCATCATATGATTAAATATTATTTTATTTTTAATTTAAAATCATTTAATTATATGATGATATATCATTTAAATATCTAATTAAATAATAAAAAATAAATATATGTAGTTTTATTATAATAATTTTAGTTGGTATTGTTTTCCTTTTTCCTTTATTTATTAAAATATAAAAATATTTAATTGAGCATTTAAAATTAAGTATATATACTTTTATCAAATTTTAAAATATGCTAAAAAATTAAAAAAATAGTCTAAAAACTATAATACGTTAGTATAGTATGATTTTATAGGGGACTAAATAAATAAACCCAAATACACCTTTATGATTAATTTTTTTTCTCATTAAAATATTATCCTTCAAATCATAATTAATATGTGTTTAGGTCAGATTCAATTCAGATTGAATTGAATAAAAATAAATTTAAGCTTAATTTAAATTCAAAAAATTCAATTCAAGATTTAATTAATTGAAATGCATATTTTATATGTAATTTAAATTTGTAAACAATTTAGGTAAAATTTAAATTTGAATGTTTGATTTAATTTTAACTTGAATTATTTATTAAAATGAGTTTAATTTTTAACTCAATCAAATCCGTCGTCGTTTTTGGGTGATGTTATTTTGTATATTTAGTGGAAATATTAAATATTGTGAAATGAAAAATACTTTAGTTTTACAACGACAACCATAATTATTTAATGAATGGTGGTTATGCGAGGCTGTGACGAGGACTGTCACGTGTTACTCCCATTGTTTTATTTTTATTAATTTTTATCAATTTTTGGTAGAATTAATATATTTTAAATAATAAAAATATTTTTTAAATTTTAAAAAAATAACGAGAATCTAACTTTTTTATGAAGTAATGAATATTTTTCTAATTTCTCTTCGATTTTTATTTAAATCTCAATTAAGTGAAAACAAATTGAAATGATGACATTGAAAAGGCTCGTTCATCAACCAAATTTTCTTTTAATTTTAATTTTAATTTTAATTTCTAATATGCCTTGCCTTGTTTGAGAAATTCTTTATTATACTATTTATTAGTAAAATATCATGCGCCAACCGAACAATGCTTCCTCAATATTCTCCATTATGAGCACAGAAAAACTGATTCACCATCACAGCCGTGAAAAAAAATAAAATAACTAAATAATTAATTAATTTCAACGGTCCACAATACGACAATTTTTTTAAGGGCCCCAAATAAAAAGTTGATGGAGTAGCTGTTCCACCATCCACCTCTTTATTTTCTCTCCAACCGCCGACGCCGTTTTTACTATTTTTAATTTATCCCCTGTGAGCGTTCACATTTCCATTCCCGATCCCTGCTCGACACGTCAGCGAATTTTCAAAATTAATTTTAAGAATTTTTGAAGATTTAATTCTGATAATTAATGAAGGATTTCCCGGTTTATCTATTAATAATTTTAAGATTTTATGACGTAGTGGTGGTGAAATGGGAAGTTAACGTGTCAAAGGATGATTGGCGTTATATGTTACATATAGTCTCAACCATAACAGAAGATAGAAACTTTTATTTCTTAAATCAGAAACAAAAACAAAATCCGACTTACCCGAACCTTCACCATAGGAGGGAGAAGAAGAAGAAGAGTAAAATTACTAATACGGCATCGTTTCGTCTCTTCTCTTCTCTCCTAGTGTCTCCTTTACTTTCGCTCTCTTCATTCCTTGCTTCTCTTCAGTTCCCAACCTAACACAAGAAGGGAAAACAAAATCATTCAGCTTCCAACGATTTGTGCTTATTTTTTACAGATAAAAATTATATCGTTTTGGTGAAGATGATGGTGGAAAATAATAGCTTTGATTTATGGAAAAACGACTCTTTTTTTTCTGCAGCTGAGGAGGTTCAAGAATCAACTGATAGGTATGTTATTTTGATATTATTTTATTTTTTCACCTGCTTGCGTTTGGTTTTTGTGCTTGATTCATTTGTTAATTGTTTATTTCACTTGTATCTATGATGTGAGCTGTGGATATGTATAAATTCAATAATTTGATGGGTTTTGTGATGTGGGTTTGGGTTTTTTAAGGTGGAAATTCAAGGGATCCTAACGCTTTGGTTGAATATAATCTTTAGTTATAGTATATGTTGCTTTTTAGTTTTTCTTTTCTATGTATTTTTTGGGGTTTGATTTCTTGTTCTTTTTGTGTGTTTTTTTTTTTAAATTTTGATTTACTAAATTATTAGGTTTGAGTTCTGTGAGACTCTGTGTAACGGGGCATTCTGAGCAGCAAAGAAATAAATTTGCCTTTTTTTTTTTAAGATTTGATTTGGGAGGGAAATTTTCATGTTATAGTTCAATTAGATGTTCATATGACATATGACGGTCTTGATTACTTGTATTTTTATTTTAAAAGTGAGAACCGAGAAGTTAGATATTTGATTCGTGTCTTAACGGGGTTTTTTATTCAATATTACAAGTTTTGCAATTCACTAGTTGTACTATTCTCTTTTGTAAGTTTGATGTTCTTCTTGGTGTGCATATCCGCAGATATTTTAGTTAATCTGAAGTTATTATGAATATGCTATCAGAACACACTGCTTTGGTTTAGTTGTCGGTTTGGTATATTATATGTGCAGTTAACATGAACATACAAAAGAATCGGCTTTGTGTAATTTAGACCTATCTAAATTATTCTGTGAATGTAATGATAATAGAGATTTCCTAATCTCATTTGTAACATTAAGCACCATTTTTACTCCTTGAGTTGTTTTTTTTTCCTGTTTGCAGAATGGAATCAGCATACAGGTTGTGGATAAGAGAAAGGAGAGAGCGCCTAAACCGAGAGGATTTAGATGAACTCTGTAGGGAGCTCCAAACGGCTTTAGGTACTGCTAAATGGCAGGTATATTTCCTTTTCTGATAAAGTCCTTTATTTCCTTGGCTGATTAAAAATATGGCAGACTTGAACTCTTTTCAGTGATCATTACTTTCTGAGAGTCTAGTGAAGTTCCTAGTTTTGTGTTATGCATTATTGTTTTTTTTAAAGAAAATGAAAATTTTTGAATAAATTGTTTGGTGTGTCTGAAGAATAAATTCGAACTTTTCTTTTTAGGTCTTTATAAGTATCATAATTGTGTAGTCTAAATATTCGTGTGATCTAAGCAAAACTTTTATACTAAGTTTTTCCTTGTTTATCTTTTTTTGGCTAATCAGTTTCCCCAAATATTGATTTTGTTTTATTGAACTGTGAATGTTGAATAAGTTGGAAGAATTTGAAAGGGCTGTCAGGTTGAGTTATAGCCATCGTTGCAATGATAATGCATCAGCTAGGCATAGACAATTCATTGCTGCCATTGAGAACCAAATTTTGCATGTTGAAGCAGCATTAAGAGAATCTTTTAGTGAGGAAGGGAAGCAACCCCTTCAGTGGATAAACTTGGATGAGGAAGAACGTGATGATTTAGCCATGTTTCTCTCTGGAAATTCCCCAACCTTTTCTTCTGTGAAAGATGAATGCAACAGGTCCAGATCTCCTGTGAATAACTCACATCTAAAGAACAGCCACCAAAGAAGAGATGCAAGACTTAACTTTAATGTTATCTCCCCTGGACAGAATTGTGATGAATTAGAAGTTTTAAAAGATGCTGGCAGTATTAATAAAAATAGTGAGTGTGTCATAGAAGTAAAAGATGAATCTCCTGGAACAAGCAATGACATAATCTGTAAAGCAGATAGAGGAATTGGTGCTAGGAGAACATGCAGTTCGCCAAAGTTCAGTGCATTGAAGATTGTAATTGCTGATGAAGGTGGAGGAAATAACAAAGTGACGCAATCTGTGGAGGCAACACCTAAGGAAAAAGGTTTCAAACCTGTTTTTTGGAAGCAGAGTTGTGTGGAGAATCCACAGGCAAGGGGAGTCGTTAATGTGTTCAATCAGGTAACATTTACATGCATGACTGATGACTCTGACTGCACTCCATAAACTTGTTATATTTTTCTGTGTAGCGATCTATAATTTTGTACATATCGATGGTTGAGCATGATTATAATCCATAGAAGTCCCAGGAAATCTAATAATCATGTTGCTCTGCAGCTTTTTGTTGGGGTTCAAAGAAAGCGGCAAAATACTGTGCTTCTGCCATTTAACCGTTCTGTTCGACTTATGCTTGTGTTGATGCTAACAGTTTTCTTGGTTGGTAAGCTGTTGATTGCTTGAATTATTTTTAATGAACCAAACAGGAGTACCATTTTGTGATTGAAACTGCATGTATTCATTTGCTTTATTGAAGCATTAATTTAGAGTTCTTACTCCACTCTTATTCACCCATTTATTTTTTGCCGGTAAAACTCATTGGAATCTGAGTTCTGAACTGATTCAGTGGGAAGTATCAATTTCAACATGATTATAGTTAGTTCTTTTCATTTGTATGGTCACCGTTTGTGTACAAGGAAAAACAAATTCTGAATAGCTGAGTTGCATACGTGGGAACTAGATGGATAGAGATGAATTAATTCTATGACAGCAATTAACAGTGTCAGGACTTGAGCTTGCTTTAGGAATATCAAGTTTCATTTCTCTTCAAGATGTTATGAAATATGAGTACTTACCTTTTTCTTTTGTGATTATTGTTCAGATCATCTAAATCTTTTAAACTTGTTATATATATGATAGCAACTTTGAGGATGATTTTTTTTTTGGTGATCAGTAGATGACATTGTATGGTGTACTTTTGCTGAATTTGTTTATAGACAATTTAAGTAAATTACCAGAATTTTCTTGTGCACATTGCATACTTCCAGGATTAGGTGGTGTAGGGGGAATGTGATGTTGCCTTCGTAAGTGCTATATTGTTAGGGATGATCAAATTAGAAAATATACTTTCGGTGAGAATTTTTGACTATTAAAGCTGCACTATTTTAAAACTTACTTATATTAATTATTTGAATGGACATCTTGTCCATTCTTGTTTTTCTCCCTACCTGTTTTATATGATCTTTTTGTTTCTTAGAAAAAAAGACAAAGGAACTTATATTAATTATCTCTCCATGCCTATGACCACACGTTCTGCTCTTGTGAACACTATGCACAGCTTTAATATTGAGTTTCACTGCATTCTAAGAAATTCTGAGTTGATAGACAGTTAGTGTCTGATTGTGTTGTGCTATACCAGTCAAAACACTTGCTGAAATTTTTTAGCATGAAGGGAATATCATTTGTTATATGAAGTTACTGTAAACAATTTTGGAAAAGAGCAGTTTTAGATTCAAAATTGTTTAATGTTAGGAGTTCTGTTGCCTTGAAAGTGACTTTTTTTTTTTCTAACCTCAGTAAAATTATTTGACAATTGTGTACAATATCATTTGAAAGATAAAATCTGAGAGATCTTTGAATCTGAATGTTTTTTCTCTACTGCTAATGGTTTTGTTTCTTTTTTAGCAAAACATGCTAATGAGGGGTTCTCATATTTTTATTCTGCAGTGCCGTTTGTGCTTTATTCAACATGAGAACAAATCTTAGTTTAATACTCATAATCAAGATCAGAGGTAATTGTAGTGCCTCAGCTACTCAAATTATGTTACATACAAATTCTCAGCTTAGTCATCTATATATTGATGTTATGGATTCGTCAGCTTAATCTTGGCAAGTTAACAGTTTCGATGAGGCTCTTTAATGTATAACCTAAGAATTAAAAATGATCTCTGCACTGATGATGTACATATGAGTTCCTCTTTTGAAATCAAAAGGCATGACACCTCAATAATTTCCAATGTAATTTAAACCCAACAATAGTCTGTTATTCAACTTCTGTTTATGCTTGGGGAGTTGGGGGGAGGATTATATGCCTCTTTGTTGACCTCGTAAAGTCTAAATATTTTGAACTTAGAACCAAGAGAGTTGACAGTTAAAACTGTAGGTACCATTCAGTGGGTGAGTAGGGAAGTTCTTCTCATGCCCTCTAGTTGTACCTAAAGATACTGGCATGCATGCAAAAGCCTCCAATTGCTCTTTGTTAATTTTCTGAACATCCCAACAATTGCTTTCTGTTGCACTGCAGGAAATGGAGCTATTCATGAAATTGGAAATGCCTGGGGGCAGAGGATGCTTGTTATTCCACAAAGTTGTCCAGTCCTTTTATAATTCCGGAAGTAGCCTAAAATTAAATAGAGATAGGTTTTCATTTTAGATGTGTCTGCCATGGAAGCTGTAAATTGATTCATGTAGTTGTAAACATATCGTTGGAACTTGAACTGAGTGCTGAGAATCCCATTTGAATTTGGCTTCAAACTGAACATGGATGATTTATGGAAGAATTGTCAATCATGCATACAGGCCAAAACCACGACTTTTCTATGTATCATTTATATTCTTGTGTAATTTAAGAGTCCCATCTTTACATTTGGTTGCACTTAGATGTAATTATCAAATCTAAGAGTCTTTTTGTGGCACCTTTAGGCAAATTTAATATCGAAGAAACATAGAAGAGATATTAGCTTAGTCTGTGTATCCTAAATTGCTTTGAATGTTAAGTTTAAACTGGTTAAATAATATAAAAGCTTTTTAAATTGTCAAGACGTAAAACCGATAGATTAGAGATGTTAAAAATAGTATCAGATTTGTTTTGTGCCTTCTTGAGTAATGATGAGACAAACTTTAATGAGGACATTGAGTCCTGTAAGTAAGGTGTGTATGTGTCACATTTACACAAATCTTACATTGACAAAACATGAAAGAGATGTTAGGTTTGTATGTACATTTTACATTGCTTGGGTATGAATCTTACATTGTTTGGGGATGCTAAGTTTAGATTGGTCAAACATTTTATGAGCTTCTTAAACTATCAAGACACGTTTTGGATTGTAAAGCTCAACAACAAAGTTATGATATATTGTGTGTTTAAAGTGAATAATATCTTGACAATAGAAGATGTTATTGGATAAGATATGTTATATTTTTTTTCTAGTTTGCATTGATAAAGATTTATACAATTTGTTTGATCTGGTTAGATTCGATTTTAGTCAAGTTTGCAATTAGCTGGAAGTTTGGGTTAAAATTATAGTGTTCAGTTTGAGTTCAAATTGATGTATAATATTATTTAAGTCAACAAAATAAATTGTATCATCAAGAAAATGAATAATATTATTAACAAAATAAACCGTATAATCGGAAAAAAAAAAGGACAAATTGATCTTTAGGGAAGCTACTCAATTTGGAGATCCAGAGCGAAATTAACTTATTCAAGTTGATCTGTGGATTCAATTTGAATAGGCACTCAATGGATAGAAATGTGTTTGTTCAGGAGAGCGAGATTTAATTAAGTATAGTTTTAATAAAATTTTCTTACTGGAAAACTACAATATTATAATATGAAATTCCTCACAAATTTCACAACAATTGTATAACCGGTGGAAAATATTAAAGCAATCTCTCAAAATAAAAATATGTTCAAAGGATATTAAAATTTGAATAATGTTATGTGTATTTAATTTTTAGTAATTAATTAGATATCTAATTAATGTATTATTATATGATTTAATATTATTTTATTTTAATTTAAAATAATTTATATAATAATATATTATTTAAATACTTAATTAATTATTCAAAATTTGGAAACACGTAATTTTATTGGAAATTTTACGAGCAGTGGAGTAACCTAGAACTCTCCCAGTCTCCCTCGTCCTTAAGGGCATGGGGGTATGGCTGATATTTTATAAATAAATAGGAGTGGAGGAAAATTGATTAAAACATTCAAATATTAAATTAGGATGAGGGTTTGTGTGATTAATTTGATCAGAATATGCTAGTTCTCATATCCAAACAGTGGGCATTTCATTAACATCGAAGTTTCAACCACAGCTGAAAACAGACCCATCGAACAAACGGGATACTGTGAAGAGAGAAATAGCAACCGCAACAATGGGAGGAGGAATGGAGGCAAACAAGAACAGGTTCATAGAGGAATGGGGCGCTGCCCGTGAGAATCTGGAGTACAATTTCAGATGGACTCGCCGTAACTTGGCTATAGTCGGCTTCTTCGGCATCGCTATCCCAGTCTTCATTTACAAGGGCATCGTCAGAGAATTTGTAAGTTTCTTTGTAGATCCTTCTAATTAGCTACAACATTAATTCAGCCTTATTACTTTGATAATCAAAAGGGTATGATTTATTATTAAATTAAGCTCTATTACAAAGCCCTAATTCAATGTGTTTAGGAATCTGAAAGTCACAGGACATTCTCTTCGAGAGATATGATGCCTTTGTGTGTCCACTCGATTTGATGAAACTGTTAGTTATGAGGTAATGCTGTGAGATGAGGCACTGAGCTTTGTAGCCTTAACATGATTGGGGAAATCTCTAGGGCTAGGCTATCTGGTAAAAGCCTTTGGTCTTGACATGAGGTTCAGGGTTTAAATTAGTTTTAAGTCCGTTTTTGAATCTGTTTGAGACCACCTACTTGGGATGTCATGTTATACAAGTTTCCTGGTTATCAAGGTTGGTGGGTGTGTTTGATGTAGCGCCTACTTTAGAGCATGGAGGATGGTGAATCTGTTGGAGATATTGAGGGATTTTTTGGTATCAAAAGAAAAAAAAAATGTTGGGGATTTTCATTACATAACCAAATATGTGAGTGATAGTTGTGGTACAAATAGAATATGATATAAAAGAGTGTGGTTGTGGTGGTTGTCTTGGGGAGGGCTGATTCAGTATTTTTGGTGTAAGCGATCAAAAAGAGAGAAAAGCTGTGAGAAAAAAAAAGACTGTCTCTTGTAGGTAAACTTCCTAGTGCCTGTTAAATGTTTTGGTTACTAAATTTGCTCCATTATGTTTAGGCAATGGTTTATGGTATGTATGAGCTTATCCTTTGATTCATTGTGCAACCAAGTATGGTAGTGTGGAGAGAACCATTTACATTTTGCGTTTATATTCCATAGTATTGGAGCATGAATGGAGTAAGAAATGCTAATTTTAAATTGTTGGTCATGATTCGACTATTAGTAAAGGCAATACAAATAAATCAGATTCATGTTGCCTTGGTTCTTTAAAATTTATTGGGCAGATTCAGTTAGTTAACAAATATGTGAAGGATTTTTGTTTTTGTATTTCTGTTGTCATAACAAGCCAATGAACATCTCATTAATTATTGCCAAGCTGGGGTTTGGGATTAGAAAGGGGATAGCTATGAAATTTGTAAGGCTTACACGCACTATCTTAATACCCATCCTCAGCTTTATCACTACTTGCATTTTTAAGGCTTTTGCTAGTATAACGTAAGGATAGCTATGAAATTGGTTTGGTTTTAATTTCTACCACATGGTAATTGTTTGTTTTTGACTAATTTATCATTTTTTGTGCTCTTGTGTTTCCTATTTTTGCAATTGGCAGGCTACATGTGCATTTCCTGAACCTTACACTCCCCATCTTATTACCCATCCTCAGTTCTATCCCTTCTTGCATCCCACAAGTTTTAGAACCATGCAAAGTTAATCAGTTCCAACATTAATCCCCAATTTAGAACCAATTTGTTAGAAGGCTCAGGGATATCAGCAGATTAGAAAATTTTCATTAATTTTTATTCACATTTTGCTATTTTATTATTCTTCAATCATTAGAAAGGGAACTTATTCATTTCAAGTATAAATTTCAAATTAGAGAACTTTTTTCTGGATTTAGCAACTTTTTCTGTTGATTTCAGAAGGTAGGAATACCTAAAATGGTTTTTCCCCTCTTTCCCCAGAATTCTAAGGGAGAGGAGTGAGTACTCATTTGGACGTGATTTGCAGGACATATGTTTAATTATGTCTTGCAAATGAATATCAATGTAGACATATAATTTGCTTTAACTTGTTGGCATAGATTTAGTGACACACACCTTGATATATGAAAATTCTAATAGGATCTTTTCTTTTTTTTTTCCTCTTTTTTGATTATTAATTCTCCTGACATTTTGCTAACTATTTTACAGCATATGCAAGATGAAGATGCCGGCAGGCCATATAGGAAATTCCTGTGAGGTCTTTTCAAAATTTCCTTTCAACTATAATTATGATGAAATAAAACTGAGTGTTCCATTTTCTGACTTTTGTGAACTGCTTTCAATTGGAGTTGTATTTTGTATTCTGGTCCTTGCTTAGAAAGCTGAATATTGCAGGGTATCATAAGTTTCTGTTTGATAATACTTGCTTCAATTTATTGTCACTGGATCTCCACTCTGTGTGACCAGTTGCAATTTTATTCTTCTGTTAAACTTTAAATTGCACAACAGAAGCTGCACAATGTGATAGGTTCTTTGTTACTCCAGTTAGGGTTCCAGCATTCAGTTCTAGTATAAATCACTCTCTTCCTTCAGTCAGTTTGTAACACTTGTGGATGCGTGATTCTTGGTTCAAACTGATCCTAGGTCAGCAATCAGTCCAATTATTTTCCCCAAGGTGGAGGCTCTACCTTAAACATAATTTTTTATATATATATATATATATATATATATATATATATTTGTCTAAAATCAGCCAGTCATGGATATAGATACATTAAGGATGAATAACATATTTCCTTGCAAGGTTTGTTGCGAATACTTTTTAATCCACGAAGTTTTGAAAAACAATTTTTATCCACTCATCAAATTTAGACTACGGGCAGAAGATATTTTTCTCAGTTGTAGAGTATATGGTCATTTATACCTCTCAAATTTAAAAATTAATTTTGACTGTAGATACCCAGATAATGAGATGTCATTAAGTGATTGATTTAATGTTATTTTATCATTAATTTAAAATTAGTGTATCACACGATGATTGGATGTATATAATTTTATTACTCATGATTTAGTGTTTAATTTGAAATTATATGTAAATATCTATTCGGATACTTAAATAATGTGTTATTATATAATTGAATGATTTTAAATTATAAAGTAGTATTCAATCATATGATAATATCTATTATTATATGATTTTATTTTCTAATTACAAAATTCTAAAAAAATAAAAACAATTTAAACAAAAAGAAGAATGGGGATAAAGGTAGGGTGTGGAGGGCCTATTTTAAAGAATTACAACCCAAGGAAAAATAAAATAAAAATTAAGCATCTACAAAGGTTCTTTGGTTGTATATTAAGGGTTATGCATACATGCATCCATATATATATATATATCAATTAAAAATAAATTTTAATTATTATTATTTCAAGTGTTTAATTTTTTTTGTCGCTAAAGTTTTACAAAATTATAATTCAACCTTTAAAGCTAAAAAAATTTTAATTCGGTCTATATTCAATAAAATAGGACAAAATCAAAAATTTCAAATTTATTAGGTGTACAGGTGTGTTGTTCAATCGTGCATTTGAAATTTAATAAAATTCCAAAATATTGCATGGCTAAAGTCATGACATGGACATGGCTAAAGTATGACCGAGGTGGTAAACACCTCATACAGAGAGGCATGACTGGACCAAAATTTGTCCAACCATGCACCTTGTGAAAATGTGGCAAAATACCATGTTGAGTCACAACTAGACCAAACACCTAATGGTCACTAATTTTCTTGGTCTAGTCGTGCACTACTCATGGTGCTACGATTGGTCCACTTGACACGTCCATGCATTGTTGGCACTATGTCATGCATAAATGGTTTTTCAGCGTAGTAATATGAGTTTTCTAATGACAAAAAATCTAAAAGACTCTAGTTCTCAACAAGTTAGTCATCGAAGTGAGAAAATACGACACGTAAACCACACTCACATTGGTGGTAACCCTTGAATTATGCAATCAATAGAATTCGAAAGCGATTTCGTGTAACTACATGAAACCTATGACTTTCAACCAAAATTTAACCTATAAATTTTAACAAAACTCAAACAAAAATCCAATAACATCACTCAACAATCTAACATTGTTTACGTTGTACATGATTCTCAACAAATCATGTAACGACACAATTACAAATCATCTTTACCAATTTTAGTTTAGATTAACCCGGGTACATGCAATCAACACACAAATTAATTAAATTATTTAGCAGGCATATATATTTTCATGAAAATATGTTAAACGATGGCTTTGATATCACTGTTGGGTTTTTAAGCATCAGTAACTAGCACATAGAGTTAAAAAATTTAAAAATATAGAATTTTGAAAACTTTAACGAAGATACTCGTTTTAGACATATAACCATGAAGATACAAAACACAGAAACGGTGTTTTAGTTTTATACTTGTGTTGGGGTCTCCTCCAAAACTTTGCATGGGTAAAAACAAACGTTATACAACCCCTGAGAGGCATGGGCTTGGTATCCACTCGAAGCACAAACATAGAAGAAACGATCGAGGGTGAAGGTTGTTAAGGTTTCTTTTCTGGATTTTGTGTTCATGAGAAAAATGAGAGAAAACAAAAAATAATGGTTATGGTTTCTCTTCGGTATGTGTTGTGTTATTTTAGTTTAATTTTAATTCACTCTTTTATATGTGTAGGCATTTGGGTGCAACAAAGATTTTATTCAGGTTTGGCACCTTAAACAAACACATGCATGACTGGCAACACATTCCTCAACTTGTGTGTCACCTATCAAGTTCAAGTCATGTATAGGTGGCACCAAAAGTGTGCCCCTTGGTGTGAGCTTTGGCTTTGCACAGGTAGACAAAATATTGTCCAACTATGCCAAGCTTATTTTAATTTGCATACCAAGTTTAGCTTGGTCAAAGTAAGGTCAGTTGGTTCTCTTTTTTCCTAAACACCAGAATTATCGTAAAATAATCTCCACCTCTAGGTTTAAATCAATCTCTATATAAGTGTGATCTATAAGCTCTCTATCGAATTAGTAGTATGTGAATTCAAATCGAATTTAGACACAAATCAAAATTAGTCTCTAGTAAAACATCATTGTTATTCAGACAATAGAGTGTTAATGAACATCTTTTAAGTTGTTACAATGTCACAATTACGTGTAATTCAATCCTTTCATCAATTAATATCTCTCAAGACTAAGACATAGAAAAATATTTATCTCAATAGTTCCTTGATATGAATTGATATACATCAATTAGTAACACAAATTATAATACTACTTTATCTCATTGTGGCCACAAATTCAAGCAATCATGACTATCATTCAATATTCTCATGTGAGATATCTTCTCAAATGTTCGAGAGTGATGAGTCTTTTATAGATCAACTATAGCTTCCATGTATGTCATAATATAGCCGATTACTATCTTTATAGTTATCCTTATTATGGTAGGACGTTAGATAGTGTTAAACTATATTGATCTTTACACGCGATGGTTTGATGACCTTAAGTCAAAGGATCACATACACCGATAATATAACATCCCTCCCTAAAAGTACTACCCATCGAAGGAGAAATGTTACGAATTAATATTCGAAGTGTCTATTTTTTTTCTTTTTAAAAATACTTTAAAATAAATGCATTATTAAAGTGTTTAGGAAGCATTCCAAGAAAACTGAAAATCTGGAAGCGAACAAAAGATGTATATACTCCTATGAAGACTCATCTGAAAGTATCTGAAAACAGGGAGTAATCATATGCAACTGTACCATAATCTCAAAAAGTCAAAAGTCGATAAGAACATGTTACTGTATGCATGTAATATAAACCAGAGATAACTTGCTCCAACCGGATCTACCTACATTGACCTGACCCTGCCTCGCAGTTACCTCGATCATCGGTACCTGCAATCAGGAAAGAAAAAGGAGTGAGTGATAAAAACACTCAGTAAGGGGAAAGAATCAAGTAAACTATCTTTTTTTGTTTCCTGTTCTAACTTACTTTTGGGACTCAACCTCACTCCTAACCTCTATAAGAGATTGAGGGGGGTAATTTAGTTCACTCTTTACTATTTGGGTCATACTTTGTCCCATCTGGTGTTTATTTAATACTTTATGGAAGCTAACTATAGGGATTTGACACTTTTATAAGCTCAAGCTCTTTTTCTTTCATTACACTATTTTTGAATCTGAATTGAGCTCTACTGCGAGCATGCTCTACTGCGAGCGGACCCTACTGGGGGTCTATGTCCTATTACGGACGTGTCCTACTGCGGACATGCCCTACTGTGGGCGGTGTAGTGTAAAGTGCCCCCTCATAGTTTATAGCATGTATGCGGGTCTTATATCTTACTAATTTTGCTTCCATTTAAATTTATTCATAATTCACCAGACATTACTCTTGGGACGACCCCTAAATCTTGAGCCCCAAATTCTTTTTCTTGCTTTTCTTTCTTTTTTCCTTTATTCTTTTCTTTCCTTTCCTTTCCTTTCCTTTCCTTTCCTTTCCTTTATTTTTCCTTTTCTCTCTTTCTTTCTTTCTTTCTTGCCCAGAATTAAGAAACACTGTTTACAGAACAGTCATTTAGCAGGGCAGCCTTCGTTTCATACAATTTAATATCCCAAACGGTTTTTAATTCATACAAGCTATATATTATTGGAAAGAGGATTCAAAGAGCTTTCCAAAGAGCTATAATAGCACTCATAATTCAATAGATAAGACAGTCAAAACGTAAGCTAAATTCAGTGATAAAATTACGAAATACTGTTCACAGAACAGACATTTAGCAGGGCAGCCTTCTTTTCATACAATTTAACCGCCCAAACGGTTTCTAATTCATACAAGCTATATATCATTGGAAAGAGGATTCAAAGAGCTTTCCAACAAGCTATAATAGCACTCATAATTCAATAGATAAGACAGCCAAAACATGGGACGAACTCAGTGGCAAAAACTGTAAATATCATGCAACTTTCTGCCTTAAACCAAATCACACACATAGACATCCCAGATGGTAAAACAACATTCCTCAACTTCAAAATCACCATTTATAACATAGATCCGAGGAATCGAAAGCTTAAAACATGCAACATATCAATAATGATTCCCCTTACCTTGTTTCAAGCCAAATCTTTGCAAATTGACTTCCTTCTCTTTGTTTTGCTTCCTTTATCACCGAGACCACTTTAAATCAATACCAAAACACACTAACATATTCACATAACATGCATATAAACATAGATAAAAGGGAAAAGAAGGAGATCTTTGGTTACCAAAGCTTCCAAGTGCTTCCTTTTCTTTTTCTTTCCTTATTTATCTTCCAAAATCCCCTCAAAATCACTCACTGTTCTTAAAATACAACAAAAAAATGAAGAACACTACCTTCTTCTCTAGGAGACGAGAAGATGCTGGAAAAATGATCAAAGAAGCAAAGGTAAAGTTTCTTTCTCTCTTCCTTCCTTCTTTTATTGACTTTTGGCACATATATATTGACCTTTTTTTTTTTTTAAATATATATATCTATATATACTAAAACACACACACACAATCGGAAATATCTCCAAACAGGATCAAAAGACGTAATTACCCCTGAAATATATCTGAGTATATATACTAAAACACACACACAAAAAATTAGAAATATCTCCAAACAGGGTCAAAAGACGTAATTACCCCTGGAATATATCTGAGGGTATTACAACTCTTCCCCCTTACAAGAATTTTGTCCTCGAAATTCATAAAAACAACTCTGGATACTTCTCCTTCATGGTTTGCTCCATTTCCCAGGTGGCCTCCTCTACCTTTTGATTTCTCCATAAGACCTTTACTAGAGGAATCTGTCGATTCCTTAGTTGCTTAATTCTCCTATCGAGTATCTGAATCGGTTTTTCTTCATAACTAAGGTCTTCTGATAACTTAATATCTTCTGTATTCACAACTTGGGAATGATCACCAAGACATTTTCTTAACGATGAGACATGAAATACATTATGAATCCGGTCCATACTCGCTGGTAAGGCCAATCTGTAAGCCACGTTATCAACTCTTTCAATTATCTCATATGGACCAATAAATCTGGGAGCTAGTTTTCCCTTCTTTCCGAATCTCATCAAATGCTTAAATGGAGCAACCTTTACAAATACAAATTCACCTGCATTAAATTCCAAGTCTCGACGTCGACGATCTACATAACTTTTCTGTCGATCCTGTGCATGTTTTATTCTCTGCCTGATCAATTGGACATCATCAATCATTTTCTAGGTCAACTCAGGCCCAAGAGATCGGGATAACACCTCTCTCTCTCCTATCTCATCCCAATGGAGAGGAGAGCGACACCTCCTACCATATAATGCCTTATAAGGTACCATTTGAATAGTCGTCTGGTAGCTATTATTATAAGCAAACTCCACTAAGGGTAATATTTCTACCCATGTAGTTTTATGATCAAGACAACAAGCTCTTAATATGTCTTCCAAAATCTGATTAACCCTCTCTGTCTGACCATCCGTCTGAGGATGATAGGCTGTACTAAAGGCTAAATTAGTACCCAAGGATCTTTGAAGACTCTTCCAAAAAGCTGATACAAATCTTGTATCACGATCAGATACTATGGTCTTGGGTACCCCATGCAATCTAATAATCTCTCTAACATATAATCTTCTCAGCTGATCTGTGGTAGTAGTATCTTTGATGGGTAGGAAATGAGCTGACTTAGTCAATCTATCAACAATCACCCAGATAACATTACATCCATTCTGAACTCTAGGGAGTCCACTGATGAAGTCTATGAAAATATGCTCCCATTTCCATTCTGGAATAGGCAGAGGCTGAAGTAACCCTGCAGGTCTCTGGTGTTCGACCTTAATTTGCTGACAGGTGAGACATCTGGTAATAAACTCACCTATATCATTTTTCATGCCTAACCACCAAAAATATCTTTTTATATCCTGATACATCTTTACACCTCCAGGATGGGCAGTGTAAAGAGAACTATGAGCCTCTGTAAGAATTTTCTATCTCAATTCAGTCCTCTGAGGAACATATACTCGATCTCTGAATTTGAGAATTCCATTCGCTACTTGAAAATCTGTCTCGAGACCCTCTTGAACCTTCTGAATTTTCTGTTGACACCATTCATCTTGTGTCTGAGCCTCTTGAATCTCATTTATGAGAGTGGGCTGAATCTCTAGTCTAGTGAGGACCCCAATCACAAGCTCAATCTGTTCTCGGTCCATGTCTTTCTGAATTTCTCTCTGGATCGTCAGTTGTGATATCATCACATTTCTACTGAGGGCATCTGCAACCACATTAGCTTTGCCTGGATGGTATTTAATATCACAGTCATAGTCTTTTACTAACTCGAGCCATCGCCTCTGTCTCATATTTAATTCCTTCTGAGTGAAGAAATATTTGAGGTTCTTATGGTCAGTATAAATATTACATCTTACCCTATACAAATAGTGTCTCCAGATTTTTAAAGCAAAAATCACTGCTGCTAACTCCAAATCATGCGTAGGGTATTGGGTTTCAAATTGTTTCAACTGTCTTGAGGCATATGCTATCACCTTGCCTTGTTGCATCAATACTGCTCCTAAACCACCATGTGAGGCATCAATGTATAAATCATACTCAACTCCCTCTTCTGGAAATGCTAACACCGGAGTAGTAGTCAATCTTCTTTTCAATTCTTGGAAGCTTGCCTCGTAAGCATCTGACCACTGGAATGGCGTTGCTTTCTTCGTGAGGGTTGTAAGAGGTCTAGCTAATCTGGCAAATCCTTCCACAAACCTCCGATAATACCCTGCCAAACCCAGGAAACTACGAACCTCTTTGACTGTCTTTGGTCTCTACCATTCGACTATTGCCTCAATCTTATTGGGATCCACTGATATACCCTCTGCTGAAATCACATGCCCCAAAAAGGTAACTCTATCCAGCCAAAATTCACATTTTGAGAATTTGGCATACAATTGTTTCTCTCTCAATCTTTGGAGGGTAAACCTCAAGTGCTGCTCATGCTCCTCTCGACTATAAGAATATACTAAGATATCATCAATGAATACCACAATAAATTCATCCAGACAGTCGTGAAATACCCTGTTCATCAAATCTATAAATACTGCAGGGGCATTTGTCAATCCGAACGGTATCACTACAAACTCAAAGTGGCCATACCTCGTTCGAAAAGCTGTCTTGGGTATATCCTTCTCTGTCACTCTCACCTGGTGATAACCAAATCTTAAATCTATCTTGGAGAAGACCACAAATCCCTTCAACTGATCAAATAAATCATCAATCCTGGGTAACAGGTACTTGTTCTTAACTGTGACTTTATTTAACTCTCTGTAATCAATGCACATTCTTATAGACCCGTCTTTCTTTTTCACAAATAGGATGGGAGCTCCCCAAGGAGAATGGCTCGGTCTGATAAAACCATGATCTAATAACTCTTGAAGCTACTTTTTCAATTCTTGTAACTCGACAGGGGCCATTTGATAGGGTGCTCTTGAAATAGGTGTTGTGCCAAGTGTCAACTCTATGCTAAACTCAATCTCTCTCTGGGGAGCTAATCCCGGTAGCTCACTTGGAAACATATCTGGAAACTCATGTACCACTTGTGTTTCCTCAATAGTTGGGTCTGACTCAACCTTACTCACTATATGAGCCAAATATCCTGTACACCCCTTTTTCAACATTTTATTAGCTTTTAACATACTGATCATCAAACTCCAGATATGACCCTCACCGAACTCGAATTGATCTCCAGAGTCTAGGTTAAATCTCACTTTCTTCTTTTTACAATCAATTTCAGCTCTGTATCTCCCCAAAAAGTCCATCCCTAAAATCATGTCAAAATCTGGCATTTCGAACACAATCAGGTCTACTAGTAACTGTCGACCCTGAATCATAATACTATGTCCTAGTAGCATTGTCTCACTAATGATTGACCCCCCATCAGGCAACTCAATCATAATCCTCTAGGTTATTCTAACAGGTTGCAACTTTAACTTCTCAAGCAAACTCTTGGTGATAAAACAATGAGTAGCCCCACAATCAATTAAAACATAAATAGGAGTATCAAGATAGAGAATCTGTCCCGTGACTGCTGATGGGTTAGCCTCTATTGGGTTCTGGGTTATCGTATAAACTCTGGCTGTGGCCCCTCCTATAGGCTGTTGTTGCTCTACTCTCACTGGGGCAGCTGTACAAAAACGAGCAATATGTCCAGGCTGACGACCTCTGAAACAAACTGCCTGACCTGTCAAACACTCTCCTCTATGGTGCTTCCCACATTTCTGGCAAGCTGGTATCTCAGGTCCTCTTTGTTTCTTTCCACTCTTCCAGTTCTTTTTCATGCCTCTGAACTGGAGAGGTCGTTTACCTTTCCTGTCTCACTCTGGAGGAGGGCCTCTCTGTACTGAAGCTAAACCACTACTCACTGGGGGAGCTGGCATGGTAGAAGGAGGTGTAACCTTTTGCCCTGTGGTCTGACCAAACCTTCTCCTAACAAAAACTTCTGCCCTCAAAGCTCTATCAAGGGCCTCTGCATAAGTTCTAGGTGGCTGCGCCCCGGTCATAACATCTCGAGCTATCTCTGGATCCAGCCCATACACAAACTTCTACATACGCCCTATTTCTATGCTAGCTATCTCGGGGGCATACTGGGACAATTGATTAAACTTTGTGGAATATTCTTTTACAGAGTCTGTCCCTTGCACTAGATTGATAAACTCTTGGGCCCTGATACAAGTAACATCGGTGCCCTTGTACTCTGCCTCAAATCGGCGCCTAAACTCTGACCATGTCATTTCTGAGACATTGACTGTCTCCCTGACTAAGTTCCACCATATTCTTGCCCCCGATTTGAAAAGATAGGTGGCATATCTCACTCTTTCTTGGTCAGTCATGTCAAACAAGGCCATGACACTCTCTACTAATTCCAACCACTCTTCAACTGCTATTGGGTCCCTTGCACCATCAAATTTTTGAGGTTGGTGCATACTAGGGAGGTTGAAAATAGGATGCAACTGAGTCCTCACTGGGGCTGTTGTAGATGCTGAAGTAACCTCCTTCATATCATTTCCCTGGATTAGCGGCGTATGAGCCGTCTCACTTCCCTGTGTAGGAGCACCTTTGTGCTCTCTCATCATCTCTTTGAAAATCTCTCGCACATCATGTGCACTGAGTGCCCCTTGGGGTACTTGAGGGGCTGCTCCTTCATTCTGGCTCCTTTGAGAGGGATCTATTGGTGTTTGACTCATAGGTCTTGAAAATGAACACATTAGTTTCATAAAACTCAGCAGGTATAAATGAAAACTTAACTTACAGTGATCGACTGCGAGGGTGGTCAGCGTGGCTGAAGGGTATTTCATCTCTGTGTTGCTTTCATTACTCCATTTTGTTTTAGAAAACATCTTTTGGGTTCCAAAATCATGCTCTGATACCAACTTATAACATCCCTCCCTAAAAGTACTACCCATCGAAGGAGAAATGTTACGAATTAATATTCGAAGCGTCTATTTTTTTTCTTTTTAAAAATACTTTAAAATAAATGCATTATTAAAAGTATTTAGGAAGCATTCCAAGAAAACTGAAAATCTGGAAGTGAACAAAAGATGTATATACTCCTATGAAGACTCATCTGAAAGTATCTGAAAATAGGGAGTAATCATATGCAACTGTACCATAATCTCAAAAAGTCAAAAGTCGATAAGAACATGCTACTGTATGCATGTAATATAAACCAAAGATAACTTGCTCCAACCGGATCTACCTACATTGACCTGACCCTGCCTTACAGTTACCTCGATCATCGGTACCTGCAATCAAGAAAGAAAATGGAGTGAGTGATAAGAACACTCAGTAAGGGGAAAAAATCAAGTAAACTATCTTTTTTTGTTTCCTGTTCTAACTTACTTTTGGGACTCAACCTCACATCCTAACCTCTATAAGAGATTGAGGGGGGTAATTTAGTTCACTCTTTACTATTTGGGTCATACTTTGTCCCATCTGGTGTTTATTTAATACTTTATGGAAGCTAACTATAGGGATTTGACACTTTTATAAGCTCAAGCTCTTTTTCTTTCATTACACTATTTTTGAATCTGAATTGAGCTCTACTGCGAGCGGACCCTGAGGGTCTATGTCCTACTACGGACGTGTCCTACTGCGGACAGGCCCTACTGTGGGCGATGTAGTATAAAATGCCCCCTCATAGTTTATAGCATGCATGCGGGTCTTATATCTTACTAATTTTGCTTCCATTTAAATTTATTCATAACTCACCAGACATTACTCTTGGGACGACCCCTAAATCTTGAGCCCCAAATTCTTTTTCTTGCTTTTCTTTCTTTTTTCTTTTCTTCTTTTCTTTCCTTTCCTTTCCTTTCCTTCCTTTCCTTTCCTTTCTTTCCTTTCTTCTTCCTTTTCTCTCTTTCTTTCTTTCTTTCTTTCTTTCTTTCTTTCTTTCTTGCCCAGAATTAAGAAACACTGTTTACAGAACAGTCATTTAGCAGGGCAGCCTTCTTTTCATACAATTTAACATCCCAAACGGTTTCTAATTCACACAAGATATATATCGTTGAAAAGAGAATTCAAAGATCTTTCCAACGAGCTATAATAGCACTCATAATTCAATAGATAAGGCAGTCAAAACGTAAGCTAAATTCAGTGATAAAATTACGAAATACTGTTCACAAAACAGACATTTAGCAGGGCAGCCTTCTTTTCATACAATTCCGCCCAAACGGTTTCTAATTCATACAAGCTATATATCATTGGAAAGAGGATTCAAAGAGCTTTCCAAAGAGCTATAATAGCACTCATAATTCAATAGATAAGACAGTCAAAATGTAAGCTAAATTCAGTGATAAAATTACAAAATACTGTTCACAGAACTGACATTTAGCAGGGCAGCCTTCTTTTCATACAATTTAACCGCCCAAACGGTTTCTAATTCATACAAGCTATATATCATTGGAAAGAGGATGCAAAGAGCTTTCCAACAAGCTATAATAGCACTCATAATTCAATAGATAAGACAGCCAAAACATGGGACGAACTCAGTGGCAAAAACTGTAAATATCATGCAACTTTCTGCCTTAAACCAAATCACACACATAGACATCCCAGATGGCAAAACAACATTCCTCAACTTCAAAATCACCATTTATAACATAGATCCGAGGAATCAAAAGCTTAAAACATGCAACATATCAATAATGATTCCCCTTACCTTGTTTCAAGTCAAATCTTTGCAAATTGACTTCCTTCTCTTTGTTTTGCTTCCTTTATCATCAAGACCACTTTAAATCAATACCAAAACACACTAACATATTCACATAACATGCATATAAACATAGATAAAAGGGAAAAGAAGGAGATCTTTGGTTACCAAAGCTTCCAAGTGCTTCCTTTTCTTTTTCTTTCCTTATTTATCTTCCAAAATCCCCTCAAAATCACTCACTGTTCTTAAAATACAACAAAGAAATGAAGAACACTACCTTCTTCTCTAGGAGACGAGAAGATGCTGGAAAAATGATCAAAGAAGCAAAGGTAAAGTTTCTTTCTCTCTTCCTTCCTTCTTTTATTGACTTTTGGCACATATATATTGACCTTTTTTAAAAAAAAAAAATATATATCTATATATACTAAAACACACATACACACAATTGGAAATATCTCCAAACAGGGTCAAAAGACGTAATTACCCCTGAAATATATCTGAGTATATATACTAAAACACACACACACAAAAAATTGGAAATATCTCCAAACAGGGTCAAAAGACGTAATTACCGCTGGAATATATCTGAGGGTATTACAGATAATGTTTAGAAGATTTATTCCATAAACATTGAACAATCAACCATATGGATATCCTATGGTTAGGTTACTCCAATGAACACGTCTACAATATGCATCTATATATTGCACCAAACTATCTATAACAGCTTAATTGCGTGAAAAATGTCTCCATTTTCGATGGTGTTGTTCAACACTGATAATCTTATCATCATTGCATGTGTCATTGTTTATTGTAATGTCAAAATTACGAAGGTATCTAAAATGATCATTAAAAGTGTACATAGGGTTCCAATGATCACTCATTTAATCCCTTAGTCATAGTTTTATCATTCTAAGTGTACGTATGTTATTTGTATAATCATATAAATAGATAACTTATGAATTGAATAACAATAAATCTTTTAATAATTATTACTATAAAATTGCATTTACAAATATCAAATTCAATTGGCTCTAAGAGATCCACCTTAACATTGAGTTGACAATGAACAAATATAAGATCATTGTGCAGATGCATTAATTACAATTATAAAATAACAAATCATTTGGAGGAATGATAAAAATTCAACTCTAACTTTGGAGGAAGATATTCTGATTACTAATTTGTGTTATGAACAAATAGTACATAATTTTTTACTAGACAATAAAATCTTCTGATTATTTAGTACATATTTATGTGAATTTTCAATAATTCTATGCATTATTGTAAATCCTAGGTGACCTAGATGCTTAGGCCAAAACATCAAAATCTTTGAATTAGAGAACTTTTGGTTTAATATTATGTAAGTTTCAATTGCCTTTATAATTATATAATATAATCTAGAAGATAAAATAGATAATTTTTTAAATACATGCCTTCTTCTGGGGGCATTGACAGTTATACAAAAAAATTTTATACCGTTTTCATTCATGGTTTTAATATGATAACTGTTATTTCTTATATTGTTAAAATTAAGTAGATTTATTGTAAATCTACTTAAATATAATTAATCATTAATGTTTAATTTGGTCTTATGTTTCAACAACATTGTGGCTCATTTAGAGCCTTCAGTTAGGCTTGTTGACTCTGAAATAATATTTACTTTAGTTTTAATTAATGATAAAGTTAAACAAAATTCTTTTCTTTAAAACTTTTTGTGTGTGTTGTTACATTATTTACCAAATAAATATTTATTGCATCATCATCTTTGGGTGTTAAAGCTTCAATTTTGAAATTCAGTCTTTCATTTAAAATTTACATTAGTAATTACAAAATACTTAAAATGAAAGAGTATATAATACTAATCACACAAAATAATGTACATAATTTTTTAACTTCAAAACAAGAGATTAAAATGGATTTTAATCTTAAATATTTTGGACACTACTATCACTATCAAGTGACTTACATTTTTTCTCAATAAGAAAATTTGAAATATCAAGATTCATCAGATCGATAAGATTTAGAGTATCAACAAATTTGATTTGATCACTTTTTCATTATTTTTATGAATACTTGATATAGATCTATCAAATGTCTAGGTATATGATAAGTACATGACTAGGGTTGAATTCAGTATGGTCAAGCTTAGCACAGTAAATGGTCAAGCAAGCTTGAGCCGAAGCTTGGGCTTGACAAACCGAGTTAATAGTGGCTCAAACTTGAGCTCACAAGTTATTGAGCTACTCGTGAGCTTAGCTCAAATAGATTTAACAAGCACAAATCGAACCCAGCTTGGTGAGCTCTAGGTCTACTGTTCAAAGATCATTTGCCTTTTTCTTTCTTTTCAATATTCCGGAACAAAATTGAGCTATGATAACTTATCTAATAAACTAAAAATGCATGAATATCGTTATTTCAATCTAAATTCATCAAACAATTGAAAAATAACAAAAAATAATAAAATTACTCATAATACAAAATATGTAACATATATTATGAAGTCTAAATGTACTTATGACAATAAATAACATAATCTTTATTCCTTTTTTTGAAAGTCATCCTCAAGCATACAAATTAGAATTAATTAAATCCAAAATAACTCCAAAACACATTAAAGTACTATTATAACTTAACATATCATTCATAACTTATACTGTACTATAGATTTTTTTGTTCATCATAATAAATGAAATCCAAAAAACTCCAAAACACAAATACAAGCTGAGCACAACTTCAAAATCTAGAACAACAAAAACTACATAATAGCTTCAATTGCATTTTCAAGCATACAAGTCATGTTTTCTACCTAATACGACAAGTGACAAATGACCGAAACCTTATATTAATACAAAATACAAATTAATGAAAAAGGGCAATAGGAAAAAATTATGTCTAGTACCAAATTTTATTTTATGAAAACAAGAACAATTAAGAATCGAATACTATTAAACATTATAAAAACAAGAAAATTTCTTAAGCATCAAATATGTAGCCATTCATCAACAAATATATTTTACCTTATATTATGTTTTCATTTGTCTAGCAAGAGAAGTTCAACAGTCTCACTTTCATCTTTATAAAATTAAGAAGAAATGAGAAATATTAATCATACTGCCAATAGTTTAATGAAAAATCAATTTAAAAAGTATATAATTATAGTAAATAATTGACTACCTGATCTTGTTTGAGAATATTATAAAGTGTTCTCATCCAATTGACTCCACACATAAGTATATTGACTATTTCTGGTGACAGAGATGGTCTGTACGTGTCAATCACTCTACTACCAACACTAAATACGCTTTTAGAGACTATTGTTGAAATAGGAACCATCGAGATATTGACCACCAATCGTGAAAGAACTTTATACTTATATTGATTATCCCTCTATCAGTAAAGTGCATTAAAGTTGTCTAAATCAATATCATCAAGTATCTCAACACCACGTTTTTCAAAATACGTTTCTAACTTAGACTTCACAATTTCTTTCGAATATGTTTTTTTTTTTTTATAATCCTTCAAACGTAGCCAATTAAATCCGTACCCATATTGTTTATTTTGAGAATATCTAGAATTGAATGATTTGCCTACAAATTTCATATTAGAAGTTGGGATATGTTATAAAGTTTCAATTAAGAACAATGATTTAATGTACCTAACATACTTGATGGTGCTTGTTGAGTCGTTGGTTGAGATTGTGGAGGTGCAAATGTAATTGAAGGATTGTCTGATGACATCATGTCAACATATTTGTTGTACAACTTCTCTAGAGTTTGTTTGACATTTTCTATCTCTTTAGGGACATTTTCTTCCCCATATAAAATGAGAAATGTCAAAGTAATCTTAAGGAACTTTATCTTAAAATAATCACAAACCAAAATAATAAGTTATAGACATTTTCGTTGTATACATACATACATACATACATATATATATATATATATATACATATATATATATATATACATATATACATATATATATATATATATATATACATATATATATATATATATATATATATATATATATATATATATATATATATAATTGAAGGATTGTCTGATGACATCATGTCAACATATTTGTTGTACAACTTCTCTAGAGTTTGTTTGACATTTTCTATCTCTTTAGGGACATTTTCTTCCCCATATAAAATGAGAAATGTCAAAGTAATCTTAAGGAACTTTATCTTAAAATAATCACAAACCAAAATAATAAGTTATAGACATTTTCGTTGTATACATACATACATATATATATATATATATATATATATATATATATATATATATATATATATATATATATATATAATAAACACAATCAATTCTAACTTTATTACTGAAGATCCATAATGCTAGTAATCCCCATCAGAAAATTCACCCGCCCTAGTTTTTTAATCACCGCTGTTAATATAACATGATCTTCATTGAATTCCAATTTTTTAAGGATCTCTTTTATTCTAAACACTTCCATGAAATACCTATTTGCAATTGTATACTGCAATTCAGAAATTAATTTGTTTATAACATCAAAATTTGTTAAAAACTCACAAACAACCTCTAATCTCTCATAATCTTCCTTGGTCAGGTAATAAGTATAGCTTGATTCAACAAATATGTAACAAGGAAAAACCTCTCTAAACTACAGTGTTGTAGTTAGCATTTTGTACATATTATTCCAGTAGGTAGGACAATCCAAAACTTTCTCTCTTTGATTCCACACTGCATAACAATTTTTGTTAAATTTTTTTGTCTAGCGTTGCTAACTCTTATGAACTTCACACTCTACTGAATATTGTCTATGATAGGTTTTATCGCAACCACCTTATCTTGGACTAACAAATTTACTATATGGGCAGTGCACCTAACATGGAAAAATTTTCTATCATATAACAAAGGTCTTTGCATTTGAAAATCTTCTTTTAATCTCTTAATGCAACTATTATTTGTAGTAGGATTGTCCACTATTATAGTTTTCACCTTCAAAAAAAAAAATATTAATAAAATTATATACAATAATATATATATATATATATATATATATATATATATATATATATATATATATATATATATATATATATATATATATTCTTACAAAGAGTTTTCAAAGTTGAATTTACCTTATTCTCAATCCCTAAAACCTTTAAACACTCAAAAATATTGTTCCTATGTCAATTCCTCTCCTAGGTAGAGGTAGATGCACAAAATTTATAATTCATTTATTTAAGGATCATGAATGGTCGAACTAATGTGTTGTGATTACCATATACTCAATATTTTGGGAATTTAACTTTCAAAGATCTGTAGTAATACTGTAACATCTCTCCCTAGAAGTACTACCCACTGAAAGAGAAATGTTACGAATTAATATCCGAAGCGTTTATTTTTTTCTTTTTAAAATACATTAAAATAAACGCATCATTAAAAGTGTTTAGAAAGTATTCCAAGAAAACTGAAAATCTGGAAGCGAACAAAAGATGTATATACTCATATGAAAACTCATCTGAAAACATCTGAAAACAAGAAGTAATAATATACAACTATGCCATAATCTCAAAAAGTCAAAAGTCGACAAGAACATGCCACTGTATGCATGTAATATAAACTAGAGATAACCTACTCCAGCTGGATCTACCTACGCTGACCTAACCCTGCCTCGCAGCTACCTCGATCACCTATACTTGCAATCATGAAAGAAAAGGAAGTGAGTGATAAGAACACTCAGTAAGGGGAAAGAATTAAGTAAACTATTTCCTTTCCTGTTCTAACTCACTCTCGGGACTCAACCTCACTCATAACCCCCATAAGAAATCGAGGGGATAATCTAGTTCATGCTTTACTATTTGGGTCATACTTTATCCCATCTGGTGTCTATTTGATAATTTCTGGAAGTTGACTATAAGAATTTGACACTTTTCTAAGCTGAGCTCTTTTTCTTTCTTTTACTACACCATTTCTGAATCTAAATTGAGTTCTACTGTGAGCATGCTCTACTGTGAGCGGACCCTATTGGGGGTTTATGTCCTACTATGGGCAGTGTAGTGTAAAGTGCCCCTTCATAGTTTATAGCATGCATGCGGGCTTATATCTTACTAATTTTGCTTTCATCTAAATTTTTTCATAACTCACCAGACATTACTCTTGAGACGACCCCTGAATCTTGAGCCCCAAATTCCTTTTCTTGCTTTTCTTTCTTTTTCTTTCTTTTTCTTTCTTTTATTTTTTCTCTCATTTATTTCCTTTATTTTCTTTTCCTTTCCAAAACTGTGAAATACTGTTCACAACCCTGTTCATTTGACAGGGCAGCCTTCTGTTTCATACAATTTTGCAGTTCAAATGGTGTCTAATTCATACAAGCTATATATCATTGGAAAGAGGATTCAAAGAGATTTCCAACAAGATATAATAGCACTCATAATGCATTAGATAAGGTAGTCAAAATGTGAAATGAAATCAGTGGAAAAAACTGAGTCCCCTGTTTATTTGGTAAAGCAGTCCTTATGGTTCATACCATATGTATCAGTTCAAATGATCTCTAATTCATATAAGCTATATATCATTGGAAAGAGGATTCAGAGAGCTTTCCAACAAGCTATAATAGAACTCATAATTCATTAGATAAGGCAGCCAAAACGTGGGACGAATTCAGTGGCAAAACTGTAAATACTGTCCAACTCTCTACCATCAACAAAATCACGCACATAGACACCCCAAATGGCAAAACAACATTTCTCAACTTCAAAATCATCATTTATAACATATATCCAAGGATCCAAAAGCCTAAAACATGCAATATATCAAAGATGATACCCATTATCTTGTTTCAAGCCAAATCTTTGCAAGTTGGCTTCCTTCTCTTTGTTTTGCTTCCTTTATCACCAAAACCACTTTAAATCAATACCAAAACACACTAAAATATTCACATAACATGTATATAAACATAGATAAAGGGAAAGGAAGGAGATCTTTGGTTACCAAAGCTTCCAAGTGCTTCCTTTTCTTTTCTTTTCTTTCTTGTCTTCCAAACTCCTTCAAATCCTTCATTTTTCTTCAAGAAAACAGAGAAAAAGCATGAAGAATGGTGGCTGCTGGAATATGGACGGGAAATGATGGAAAAATCTTTGTTTTTCTCTTTTTATCTTTATCTCCTTCTCTTTATCTCTTTATCTCTTTTTTTTTTTTGTCTTTTTGTATTTATATATATATATATATATAAAAACACACCCATACATATATATATTTAAAATGAGAAATATCTCAAAACATAGTCAAAAGACATAATTGCCCCTAAAATGTACTTGAGGGTATTACAAATACTGATCCTTCTGATTTCCTAAAAAAATTTTTTCAACTTTATATGCTCTGTTTGATAAACTCTAATGCAATTAGCTTCTACTTGTTTTTTTCCAACTTTTTCGTAAAGTGGTTGAAGAACTTGACAAAATTAATGAAATCGGGATGCCCAATGAAATTAAATGGCAATTCAAATATCATAAACATGTAAGCCAATGTCTCTCGAACCTGAAACACCAACAATATAATCATTGCATTAGTTAATACAATTTTTCTCACAAAAATTTCATAATAAAAATAAAGTAATTAACTAAACTCAAACTCTCTTTGGGTTGCTCATAATTCAAATTTGTCTTTCCAATAGTTGGGGTAGGTAACCTTACCTTTTAAGGCTCTAAGCCCAAAATGGTTTGTTCTCCCACGACTAAATTCATCACCATCATTTTCTTCCTATTAACACATTGCCCTACATGCCTTGTCAAATGGGTAATAGCTCTAGTCCTTTACAATTTCAATTTTCTTTTGCAATACTTGCATACTGCACATGTAGAATCTTCAATAGTAAAAAATGCTTGCAATGAAGATCGACTTGCTTTGGATGGTTCTACTCTTCTTGATCTCATATTCTATGTCACCATCAAAATTAGAGAATTAGTTGTAAATGTAATTAAAAGCATGAAACAATAACAAAAGCATATGAGCTTCATATGATACAATGTATTAATAAACAATATTCAACATTATTTTGACATGCAACGGCTAGTATTATTTTTTAATTACTGGATGCTTGTTGTTTTTTGGCCTAAGAAGATTGTTAATAACACTCAAACAATTAAAATACAGGATGTTTGTTTAGTTATTGTGCAAATAAATCTTGATTACATATGCCATTGGAACAAGTATGTCGACAAAAGTACATGTATTAGATCTTGCTACTAGCTAGTGTGTAATCTCATTTCGTCAAATTTCACACATCCTAAGCTAAATGCAGTTTAGTTGCTGATTTTTGAAACTTTGTTTTTAATAAGCATTTAGTATCTAACTTGATTGTGTCCTGTTGTTGTAATGATATCGATCGAATCTTATCACTTTTAAAACTAAAAAAATTATGTCTACAGCTTATTTGGGACCGATAAGTGCTTGAAGGTCCTTTCAAACTTTTGCTTAAAGTCACTTACAACCCTTTATGTAAATGGATGTGTCGGCATTAAGGTATGACTAGATGTGCTAATGTACTAGCTAGGAATTATCTGATAAACTACACAAGTGAATTGAATTTATGGTGCCACATGGTCCTTCAAACACCTACAGATGTATGCATGTGTAATACAAACACTGATGTTTCATTGCTAGTTAATTTTACAATATTTCACTAAGCATGAAATATTTTTGTGAAAATGAAGCCGCGAGATGCCATTGGAAGAGAAATTAGTAAATACTAAAATTAGACATTGGAATAAAACAAATCAACCTCTAATGTATTGCAAACTGGAAGATTTTTTATTAGAGTCTCCCTTTGTTTCACATCCTTGATTTCATATCATTTATATTTTCATAATACAAATCAAATCAATAAGAGCTAACATTCATGTGAAAACCTGGATACTGGATATAACAAACTTGGATATGTAACATAAATTCAACAAGCTAAAATTAAATACTAAAATTACAAGCTGAAATCAAATTAATAAGAGCCAACACATATTTTTGAGATTGGTTAATTCCAAAATTACAAACCCTAATTCTAAAATTAGGGTTTAATCAATTCTAACAATAAATAAACAAATGCAAGTAAACAAATAACAAACAAAAAACCTGTTAATTGTTATGTTCTTTTGTTGTTGTCGTTGAATGAATGAAATGTGTCGAAATTCATTTTTTATTAATTTTTTAAATAGAGCTCATGGAACTTTTTTAGGTTTCGCTTTCTTCTTTTATACATACATACATATATACATATTTGTTATTAATTTTTGTACACACTTAATGGAACTTGAGATTGTCTGGTTAGAATGTAATATAGGTGGATGAAAAATTTAGGCACAGGAAAAAGACCGGTTATGAGTTTATGGTTTCCCCACTTTGGTTGAAGAACTTAAATGTAATTTATTTTGGTTTGCATACTGCTGGTGGTTTTTTTCTCAACTGCTGAGCTTCGAGTTTTGTGAATGCAGCAATTTGATTTAGTTCATTAGTTTTTTCTGTGCTATTCATGATGCTGAACTCTACTTCATATGGTTTTCTTCAAATGGCATATCTTTTGTTCACAGGACTTCCTGCATTCTTTGTTTTTGGAAAGGCTTCCATCAATGTACCCAATTGTGTAAACAACGTATCTAAGAATGCTTCAACAAATGGAAAACCTATTTTAGTATCATTCTTTATTCTATAATTTTAATCTTTTGGCTTCCGAGTTGGCTCTTTCACTTTTATATGCAATAAACAAGCGTCAGAGATGAAAATCCAATGTGGTTTCTTTCTAGTCCACTTTTGGAAATGGCACAATTTTTCTAAGTGTTGTAAGGAAATATTGCCTGAAACTGAATAGCCTATCAAAATCTTTTGCTGTACTAGTTATTGGTTTCTTTTGAAGTGCAGGTCCTCTATGGGCTGGAGTACACACATGCAATACCTCATATTAGAGAACTGAAAGAAGCATCGAGCTCCAATGTGTCTAGACCATTAGATATCAATTATGCTAATGTTATTTCTACAGCTACATCTCCATCGGAAAATCATAACAGTATAAATGAAGCGGCTGGTGGCTGTACAACTGATGATATTTCTGGTACTAGATATGCAATTGGAGGCTTGATCTGGAATATTTTAGAGGGACATAAAATGGAGGACTACTGATGGTATTCTGGATTGCTTCTGACATTTCAGCTTTTGCAAATGTTGTATTGACATTTAAAAGTTCTGAAATAGGTAGATAATTTCTATATAAAGTCTCTCTGTCTTTTAAATTTTTGTTTACTCTTCCGATTACTTTTTGATAAAGACAAAACGTTGGTTTTTAATTATAATCCTGCAAAACTGTGGTGCACTTCCTTGTGTTTTATATGTTTCCCTTGGCGATTGATTCTTTGGTTTAATGTAAATAGTAATAATAATGTTAAAATACTGTAATTCATTAATTAGGAATTTAGACAAACCTATTTCTATCATTACGATGTGGAAAATTCATGAATAAATGATCAATTATCCATCTCTGGAGCAACTTTTCCTTCTCAAGTTCCAAAAGCAATAAAGAGAAGGGGTGTCAAAAATAATATCGCCAATGAAAAGGGGATCTAATCTAACCATTTTTATTTTTATTTTTATATTAAAAAGGTTAATTAGAGTCTCTCATCAAAAGCTCAGTAACCTTTATTAACTTACACTTAAAATCAAAATTAATAACTATAATATAAAATGTATCATATCGTTTTTAAATTATCACATCAAGCTTATTAAATAAATTCTTTCTAGATTATACATTTACATTCTAAAAATATTACTTAGCAAAAAAAAAAAAAAATACTTATTAAAAAATTTTTGGGGAAATGATATTTCATTATTCTAACATGACCACTAATTTGTAAGAAAATAACATAGTCTAGAAACAACACTTTAACCAAAACAATTCTACCAATACAATTGTCAATAATGAATCACGACAATTTTCATGTCTCAAAAAACAACACAAGATGTCCATAATTATAATTATTTATAATTATAGCATGTGGATCTTTAATTTGGAAGTATAGTAGGAATAGCCTCTAAATGTCATCATAATTAAACATACTATTATCTGTCTGTTTTTTTATAATTTCTCTTCAATCTTTATGTTTCAAAAGAAACAAGAGAATTCCCACAACCTCAAATTAAGTTAGCAATTTTCAATGAAGTTTACATATTTCACCAATAATCTCAAGATATACAAAAGAAATGTTTATACAATTGTCATACTTAAGAGAAATTTTATTCTTGAGACATATATTGTATTTATACTACAATATCATCAACTATATAATTGTTATGCTTAAAAGAGGTCTTATTCTTGAGATACATGTTATATAAAACAGTATATTCAAATATATGCATATATATTTAATATATTTATTTTAATCACAATAAACTTTATTAAGGTAACAAGATATATATTAATGACTCTTCCCACTACCTCAGGATATCAAAAGACTTTAGAACACCCATATTTTGTACATGTTGCTAAAAAACAATGGGCTCAGTCCTTTAGTTAGGGGATCAACCAACATGGAGTATATACTAATATATTCTACAACAATATCACATTTCTTTACTAAGTCCTTGACTGTAAAATATTTTATTTTCATAAATTTTGATTTACTGCTAATCTTGTTTTTCTTAGAAAAGAACACAGTTGCATTATTATCACAGTAAATCATCAAAAACATTTAGATGAAATCAACTACTTGAAGCTTAACAATAAAATTCTTCAACCATATTGCCTTTGTGGTTGCTCCATTAACAAACTCCACATACATGGTTGAAGATGCTATCAAGGTTTGTTTTGCACTTTCCCATGATATGACCCCACCAAAGAGTATAAAAATAAATCTTAAAGTAGACTTGTAATTATCCACACAACCACCAAAGTTTGAATTAGAATACCCCACTACTTCAAGATTCTCAACTTTCCTATATACTAGCTTGAAGTCTTTTATCCTCTGTAAATATCTCATGACCTTTTTAATTGTAATCTAGTGATTAGTACTTAGATTAGAAAGATAACTACGACCAAGCACATTCACAATAAATATAATGTCCGACCTAACACAGACTTGAGCGTACATAAAACTTTTAGTTGAACTAGCATAAGAAACATGAGACATGCATGCCCTCTCCATATTATTCTAAGGACATTGTTTAATACTAGGTTTATCTCCTTTCACCATAGGTACCTAACCACCTTTACAATTGTACATATTAAGCCTCTTCAACATCTGTTCAGTGTAAGCCTTTTGCGATAATCCTAGTAACTTGCGATCCCTGTCATAGTGAATCTCAATACTAAGGACAAAAGATGTTTTCCCAAGGTCTTTCATATCAAAAGCCTTAGACAAAATTTGCTTTTGCTCAAGAAACAAATTACCATCATTGTTGGCTAATAGAATATCATTAATATAAAGCACTAAAAAGATGAATCTCTTTATACTAATTTTGATCTATACACAGTAATCAAATTTGTTTTCAACAAACCCATACGAAGTTATTACCTTATTAAATTTCAAATACCACTATCAAGAAACCTGTTTCAATTTATATATGAACTTGTTTAGCTTGCATACTATATGCCCTTTTCCTTCAACTTCAAAACCTTCTTGCTACCTCATATAGACTTGTTCAAAAAGATTTCCATTTAGAAAAGTTGTCTTCATATCCATTTAGTGAAGTTTTACATTAAAACGAGTTATCAAAGCCATAATAATTCTAAATGAACCCTTAGTGGACACAAGGGAAAAAGTCTCATTGAAGTCTAAACCTTTTTCTCTAGGTAAAACCCTTAACAACCATTCTGGCTTTAAATCTATCAATTTTGCCTTTAGAGTCTTTCTTGGTCTTGAAAAACCATTTACAACTAATAAGTCTAACTTTAATAAGTAACTCTATAAGATCTCATACACTATAGTCACTCATAGGCTACATTTCTTCTTTCTTAGCCTTAAACGATTTATCTGACTATAGGCAAGAAGTGACTTTTTTAAAATTCATAGGATTTACAATTTTACCAATATCATAATTAGACTTATCAATATAGACATAATAATCAACAAAGATAGCTAGTTGTCTCTATTTAGATGACCTTTTAACTGGAATTTCAATAATGGGCTCATCAGGTACAATTTCAGACATAGGTACCTAAACTAATAAGGGATTTGTAATAAAAACAACAATAGTGGCTTCATTCTAAATAGGCTCATGTTCTATAAGATTCTTTAAAACTTGTTGTCTAGGCTTCTCAACAGGAGCATGTTAAATACCACTATATACATAAGTTAATAGCTTCGATTTAGATAAACCTTCTTTAAATTCCTTCAATGGTTGAGAGCTACTACCTTATGCTAAATCTATCTCAAGAAATTCAGTTGTCATTGATTCAACTACTTTGGTGCGATAAAAAGGGCAATAAAATTTGTATCCTTTAGAATGTTCAAAATATATACTATTGTCATAATATCTTCACCCCACAAATAGTTTACCCTTCTCATCATATTCTTAAAGATGTGATCATACCTTTCAGCTGCACCATTTTGTTCAAGAGTCCTAACCATAATGTATTGAGGAAAAATCCCACAATCCTACAAATACCTGGCAAAATGTCCCGTCTGTTGCCTTGAATTATTATATCTACCATAATACTCTCCACCTCAATCTGACCTCATAACTTGATAACTTTCCCAATTTGTTTCTTTGATTTTGTCTTAAAAATCTTGAATTTCTTAAGGTTATTAGATTTTTCATTAATAAAAAAAACATCCTATATTTGGAATAGTCATCAATAAAGGTGATGAAATACTTGTTACCACATAAAATGGGCAAATAAGACCCACTAATATTTGTATGAATAATCTTTAGAAGCTTTTGACTTTTGGTTGATCCATATTTCTTAGTATTTGTCAATTACCAATTATACAATCAACATAAGTCTCCGGATCTTGAAAATATAGAGGTAGAAGAATTTCATCTTTAATTAATTTTTCAACCTTTTTTTTTAGAGATATACCTCAGCCTTTTATGCCATAATAAAGATGACTTTTCTCTAATCAAAGGTCTTTTAACACAAACCTTTCAACATTCAAAGAATAATCAACACTACTAGGAGCCAAACAAAGTCTACACAAATAATAAAAAAGAAAACAACTGCCAATAGATTGTGAATTAAACCATAAATCAACCTTTTCATTACCAAAAATAGGTATGTAACCATATTTATCCAATAATGAAACATAAATTAAATTCCTCTTAAAATATGGTACATAAAAACAGTTCTCTAAACAAAGTTCAAAACCAGTCTCTAATAATAAATTAATAGTGCTAACATAAAAGACTTCAACATCATTTCCTACTTTGAGTTTGGTCTCCCTGTTAGTTGGTTTGTGCCTGTTGATTAGAACCTATAAAGAAGTAGTCATATGAATAGTAACACCATTGTCAAGCCACCAACTGTCCTTAGGCACATCAAAAAGATTAGATTCATAGCACATATAGGCTAGGGCATTACTTTGTTCTTTCTTCTTATTTTCCAACCAAGTCTTGAATTTCTTACAGTTTGCTTTCATATGATCTTTCTTCTTGTAGAAAAAAACACTTGTCATTCATCTATGCTTTCATTTGAGACTAATCTAAATTCCTTCTTTTAAAACCATCAGTATTCTTAGGACCATGAGACTTGAATTTCTTATTAAGTAGTTTTCCCTTAGCTTGACTTTTAGATAAACCAACCAAGTTTATAGTTTTTGGTTTCTCTAACTTTAACTTGTCTTTTTTAACAACACATCTAGTAATTAAGTTATTTATTATCCAATTCTCTCTCATAATATTATAAATTCTTTTAATTTGACTAAACTCTATAGGTAAGGAATCAAAAGTATAATAGACAATATAATTGTCATTAATGGGAATTTCATGTTTCTTTGGTTTTGATTGTATCCCCACAATCTTCAAAATAAATTCCTTAAACCTCTTTAGAACTATCATAACTTACACTTAACAACTCACTCTCAAGTGGGAAGCTTCAACATGATCGAAAACTTGATATCTCTGTCCAAAGATATTGAGAAAATCTCTAACATTTATGGTCTATGGTAGACTATTCAAAAGATACTCAAGAATGGTCTTTTTCATAGAAATAATGTTGAGCTTATTAGATCTTTCCCATTTGGTATAATATTCTTTCTTAGTTATGGAACTCTGATAAGTGGGTTTAAAAGGTTCATCAACTTACAAGATCATATCAATTTTAGCAATACCTAGTGCAAATTTAATATTAGACCTTTATCTCTTAAAATTTGTACTATTTAGAAACTCAATAGTAGAATTATTGTTGTTCATTGTAGTAGTAATTGAATTCACAAGTAAACAATGCAAATGATTAGTAATATGAACAATTAAACCATTAGAATAACCTTAAAATATTATAAACTATTCCAAATTAGGATCACTATTACATCACCATCAACTTTCCTTTAGGTAAAGAAAATGGCATGCTATTTGATTCTCAAAGCACAAGGTTATTAAATCATATGAGGATCTTACGAATAAATTATTTTTGAAAAAAATATCCTTTTTGGATAGATAAATTCTCTAGACCAATATTCATCCTCTCTTTAAAAGAAAACACTTGCCGATTGAATAAATACAACCACCTTTGGGTATATTAGATCTATTTATGACTATGTATTTAATATAATAAACCTTATGCTACCATTAGTTTTAATACACACAATAACCATTTTTGGGCAGGGAATTACGTGTATTAAGACTTAAAGAATGTATTGCTACCAAATAAAATATTTCATGAGGCTCGATAGATGCATCACTTTAACGGTTAGACATTTTGACAACAAAAAAATTGTCCTAATAAAGATTTCATGAAATATCAACCTTTATTATCTATGACAATCTTTTAAGGCAAAGTTGCATTAAACACAGTGAACAAACACCATTTATAAAATTTTAATGCTCAAATGCAATAATTTATAGCAGAATGAAGCCATATATGTATTATAAATGAAATAAAACACAATAAAATGAGCATATGCACTACTAAAAGATAAATAAACACTCTTTAGTGCCAATATGTGCTAGAAAATCACCGTCACATGTCGTGAAATGTTGCGCATGCACCATTAGGCGCTAGGAAATAGTCACTCGTGTCGTCACATGTTGACATAATACTTGACACATTGTCGATGCACCTTTACATGCTGACAACATCACCCATGCATTTCCCATGTGCCAATGCACTTACAATTCAGATTGACTAGGTTATCAAGTCAAATAACCCATTTGACCAAATTTGGGTTGGCTTGTTGACTGGTCAACCATTGACTATCAAGTATGCTAATACTTGTTGACTGTACAGTCTAGGTAATCGAGTTTTTCTAAGCTGATTTTGACCTACATAGAAATAAGAATTGTAATTACTTTTTCTAAAAGCTGATGCCAAATTGACTGATTCTGATCACTGATTAGTCTAGCAACCATGGGGAAAATCAACACCACTTACCAACGACTTCCTCTGGTGCACTCCCAACCAATGATGACGAGCAAATTGATTAGAATTAAAGTGAAGCCTATGAAAATTACGTGACAATGCCAACCCCAATTTCAGTCGATTTTTGATCAATTTAGAGTTCAATAATATGTTAAAAAACGTGTATGATGTTCACTAGATGCAAACACATGATTTTCATGCTCAATTTGCAATTAATTTAAGAAAATTTCATCAACTCTAATTCATGAATTAATGCAAAATTAATCCAATTTTAAATGAAAGGATACATATTTTATACCCTAAATGTGCTACTCTAATGCCAAATGTTAGTAAAACATTATTTCACAGCACAATTATAGAATCAAAAACTTTATTGATTTTGCTCTAATTGCGTAAAATACTGTAATTCATTAATTAGGGATTTAGACAAACATGTTTGTGTCATTCCAATGCAAAAAATTGATGAAGAAAGGATCGATTATTGATCTCTGAAGCAAGTCTTCCTTCTCAAATTCCAAAAGCGATAAACAGAAGAAATGCCAAAAACAATATTAGGAATTAGAAAAGGGACTTGATTTTTTCTTTTATTCTTATATTAAAAGGTTAATTAGGCTCTCCCATCAAAAGCCTAATGACCTTTATTAGCCCAAACATATAAACCAAATTAATAACCACAATAGGAAGTGTATTAGGTTGTTTATGAAAGATCACATTGAACCTATAAAATAAATTTTTTCTAGACTACACATTCACATGGTTTTATATTAAATAACAAAAAAGTTTAATCAATGTATGCCCACATTATTCCAACAGATAATGTTCGTTTTAGTCAGATATGATGCAATAAAGGAGCGCTTGGTGACAGATGTATCTCACCAATTAAAAATTCTGAAGTGTAGATACTATTCACAACAATTTCATTTTCCTTAAACTATACTTGCAAACTATCTTGAGGTAAGTCTTAATAGATGATAAACACCATGCCTAATGATTTGAATTGAAAATTTATCATATGTGGCAATGTGATGTTTGCATTACTGTTTCTTGCACTCAAACTATTCTTTTGGACAACAAAAGGTTCTATTCTCTAGTTATAGCTCCATTAAAAAAGTGTGGTAGCTTTCGGCAAGTATTGTTTAGGATTTCCTTTCTTCTTCACTGATTTTTAGAGTTCCTAACTGTGTAACATTTTTTCTTCTTCATTACTAGAAGGCACCATCAATTCATGATTATAGATTCAAGTAATCACACTTGAATTTGGTGTCATGATTTCATCCTTGAATTTTCAAAGTTTGAATTTGATTTTTTTTCTCTCTTTAGAGGAGGTCAATGTTGTGCATGTCTTTCTTTTGAAACTTTAAGATGACCTACTTATTAAGCATTATGTTTTACATTAATTCTTTGTAATTGATAGTTAATTAACATTCAATACACTTCTAAAACTCTTTAAGTTATTAAATACACAAGTTATGTTTTCTTGATGATAGAAAACATTTTTTTGATTAATATACCTACAAATAAAAGGTCCCTAACCTAATCAGTATAAAAAAAAGCATGTGACAATACTATCACTGTACTGCTATTTTGCATTTCACTGGTATAAACTAGAAAACACTCAAATGAGAGGTGTGAGTTTGTGTTTTATTATTTTGCTTGAACAACAATGGCTAGAGCATCAAGTATGTTTTCATTATTCATATGATGCATTTCAACAAATAGATAAGTAGCATTAGCAATATTGCTTTCAGTAGTGCAAGTATGTTTTCAACAAATAGATAAGTATGTTTTCACTTTTGCCATGTTGTTCAGTATTTAGATCATAGTTTTCTTCCCATTTGTTTTGCTTTATAAGATTAATCGTATATGACACGCATATATATGACATTGATATCATATAATTTTATGTAACTGATTCATATGACCAACTGAATTTTTTGCTATCAATTTGATTATTTTTATTCATGTATTTGTCTCAAGATCTACAAAATTTTAATGTTTTAGTGTATGAATTATTGTATGTAGGTATAATCTAATTTAGTATGCATGTTAGTTTCCATTATGAGTTTTTTTATTCATGATTGGATTGAACATAAAGATATAAATGTGCAAAAAAGAATTTTAATGTTTGATTAAAAGAGAGTTTGGTGGGCTTGTACATGCGAACTATGGTACAAAGTTTTAGTCTTAGTTTTAAAGACCGTATATGCATGTATGTTAAACCTTTGTTTTTTTAAAAAAAAAAGATATTAAATATTTGGTTTCTTATTATTTGATATAGATTTCTATGGATGCCTCATTTAAGTATTGGATTTCCATATTGATATCCTAAGAATGACCACAAAATCCTAAGTCATAAAGTATGTATATATATATATATATATATATATATATATATATATATATATATATATATATGGATAAAGATTAATAGACATATAAATTTTATAATTGATTTATGGAATACAATTATCTTACCGAAAAAAGGTGATTCTTTTTATAAATTAATTATGAAGTGGAGAATTTAAGATACAAAAATAATATTCTAAAGCCTTCAGGTATGGATTATTCTTTTCATATTTGAACTACAGTAGTCTTAAAATTAATTGATAAATTAATTGGTGTAACCTTTGCCCATAAAGAGGTTAGACTTTATCAATTTTTTTATTTATTTTTCTGTTTTGTTACATAAGATTCACATGTTTCTTGGTTTATTGCAGTCTTTGCTACTACTTTATTTAATAACATTTTTCATATTCCAATGCTAAGTGGTGATAAGTTTGTTGATTGAAAAAACAAATTCTCTTACCACTTAGTTGTATGAATCTTGACCTAACTATATGTGAGGAAGAGCCTCCTCCTTTTATGGAATCAAACACACCACGACAAATTGCTCATTATGAACGATAACAGAAATCCAATCACTTGAGCATGATGCTCATGAAGGCTCATAAGAGCAAGAGCATTAGGGGATCAATCCCTGAATGTAAGAAGGTCAAAGATCTAATGAAAGTTATTAAACAATTTGTAACTTTTGATAATGCATTAGTAAGCACCCTTATGAAGAAGCTCTCAGGAATGAAATCTGACAATTCTAAGGGAGTACATGAGCACATTATAAGGATAAGAGATATTGCTATTAAACTGAAGTCCTTGAATATTGAAATTTCATCTCACAAACATTTTAACCTTTAAAATGTCATATTTACCCCTTATATAACATTTATATGAATATTATTATCCTTCAGAAGGCGTTAGCCAACCCAGATAATCAATTCTCACTCTTGAAAGCTTGGTTTATTAGTGTGACCCTTTAGGTTTACTGTGACATAGTCGTGAGTCTCCTTTCAGACAATTTGAAAGGCATCTGAAAACCCAATAACTGTGGTAAACATCTAGCAATATGTCATAAGCCCTAAACCATAATGAAGAAATACTCCATCAAACCTAAATCCCTAATCATACGTTCAATATAGGTAATATCATTCCTTTGTCAAGTTTAGATCAATTTCAGACTCATAGACCGTTAAAGCCATAATTTTGATTCTATATCAATTCAAATATTTGAAACTTGTCATTACGTACATCGTTCACATGATTTACATTATACTCTAGCCAAAGATTTAATTTCCAATATTTATCGATGTTCTCTTCAAAACTCAGATCTAGGTCGAATAAGTAGATATTCAAAACTCAAAACTTTCTAAGTCAACAGATCTCGTCTTGAGTATCATTATTCTCTATATACAAATAACACATAACCAATATAGTTAGTCATACGAAATGTGATTAACCCCATATATATACACCATACGAATCACGTGTATCCATATCGAATTCGATCATGATGTCTCAAGTTAAAGGATTATTTCATACACTAGTATAATTTTATGATAAGTCATTGACTATGTTTGATGACCATGTGACTTATTGTTATTTGGTCATTATGACCAAGACTTATCCATATTTATTTATGAATGCAATTTTTTAGATGTGCATGGTAACAATATTGGCATAAAGTGTAGTATTATTAATGAGAACTCATATAGTTTATGACATAGAAGATTAGGACACATCTTTGTAGAGAGAATCAAAAGACAAATAAATGATAGAGTTTTAAAAGCCCTTGATTTTACTAATTCTGGTACTTGCTTGAGTTGCGAAAAGGGAAAGCTAACCAATAAGACCATTAAAAGTGCCAAAAAGAGATATGAAACTTTAGAAATCATGCACAGACATATAGACCATTTGATATTCTTTGCTTTAATGGCTAAAAATATTTCCTTTCATTTATTGATGACCATACTAGATATATGTATCTTTATCTACTACATAATAAAGCAAAGACATTTGATGCCTTTAAAATCTATAAAGTAGAAGTAGAGAAACAAAAGGAAAAGAAAATTATGATAGTAAGGTTAAATAGAAATGAGAAATACTATAGAAGCAAAGGGACAAATGATAGGTTCATTTGCTAAATTTCTTGAGAAAAAGGCATAATTGGTCAGTATATTATGTTTGGTACACCATAACAAAATGGTGTAACTGAAAGAGGGAATCATACGCTTATGGACATAGCGAGAAGCATGATTAATTATACTAATCTTCCAATGTCCTTTTAGAGTAAAGCTTTAAAAACTATAATATATATCCTAAATAGAGTTCCATCAAAAGTTGTTTCTAAAACATTATAACACCTACAAGTAAGCCCAAAGGTATCTTAGTCTTTTTCCTTTATTCAAATTATGTTTGGAGTTTCATTCAAATAGATTTATAGAGGGAATGATCATGGATTGTAAGAGTGATGTTCGTTCATACCTAGAATAAGGAAAGAAAGTCATTTCATGTGAGTGTGTGAAAGTTGTTAATTAAAAGGAGCATACGCTTGTGTGTCTTATGATACACGTTTGTGTGTCGTGTATTGGGAGGTTTTTATTTAATTTTTTTACGAAAATTTTTATCCTAGCAGCCACCCAACCAAGGAAAAAAAAGAGAAACGAGAGAGAAAAAGACCCTAGTCATTAGAAAGGAGCCCAGATCACAGAAATCCTTGTAACAACGCCAAGAACTTACAAGCTTTGGATGAACAGTAAGTATAGTGACCCCTTCCATGTTTATGCAAGATTCATGAATATTAGGGATGTGTTATCGATTTATTGAATAGAAATGATAAAAAAAAGGTTAAAAATTAGGCTTTCAATTTATGTGTATGGGAAATTGTTATGATGTTTTTAGAAAAGGAATTTATGGGTGAAAGAGTATTGGTTTTTGCATGTAGGCTTATACATCTTTCCTTGAATTTTTCCTATAGTATTGAATGCATGAAATCATGGTTATTATGATGTTTACATGCTAATAAATTTAGCTAATGCTATAACTAGTTGCTAATCTAAATAATGGGCATAAAGATGGTGCCAATGATATGTAGTGATGTGGTAAAAGTGATTATAATCATATCTTGCTCGGTTGGTGCCTTAATAATATGTTTTAAGGGGTTTAGAGATTAGTATGCTAGCCTTGATATGTGTTGTTACTATGGAATTGTAGTCTGAATTGTGTAAAAACCCTAAGACGTGATTTCTAAATCGTGACACATGACCATATATGGTCTCACTCACACCCATGTGACATTCAAAGATAAGGAATATATGTGTTTCTCATGCTCGTTCTGAGGGGAGACATGCACGGTCATGTGGTATAGGATGCACACCCATATATGACTTTCCAAAAGCGGACGACTTATACTAGAAGACATGTGGCATAGTGCACGTAAAGACTTATGCACATAAGTATGTCAAGAGCATCTCCCCATGTATACCTACCCTATACACAACCATGTGCTGAGTGTCATACGCCCATGTATATTTACCAAAAGGCACATAGGCATGGGTGTAAAACACACGGCCGTATACTATTTAGTAAAGATAAAAAGATAATAATACCCCTAAGTTATGTGCATAAAAAGAAGAAAACTAAGAAAAGAAAATAAAAAGCAACCAGATAATATAATAAATCAAGAGAGACATTGAACAAGTACCCGACTATGTGGATGATGATAGAAACTCAGATCGAGTCAAATTTAGGTAAAAAGTTAGAAAATCTAAAGATATTGGTATACAACTAGATAGTCACCAACTAGGTATATAAATGATGATAATTCGTGAAAACATTAGGGCATATACCTAAGACATGTCCTTGTCATGTACTCAACACCAAGACGCATAGCCACCTAGTTCAATTCAGGTATGCATGGTAAGGACGTGGCTTTTAGTTATTCCTGACATGATTAGCGAGATTCACCACATATGTACCCTAGGTAGGAGATATCTTCAGATAGTTAATTAGCATTTTCAACAGCTTATGTAGTAAGAGAAGAAGCTACTATAAGAGATTTTTTCATGTGATCAGGGTGTCCTAATCAGCTAGCCTAATAGGTTGTATGGTATGTGCATAAGGCACAATAATTAATTATATGCAAAGTATTTTAGGCTTTCACTAAATATCCTTGTGGATAGCCTATGTCAGGGCGCTAGAATGCAGAGTTATGACCACACCCAAATTCATAAGTGGAAGGCCAAGTTCATCAAATTAATATGTTATTAGAGGTGTCCTAGTTAGTTAGCCCCATACGCTGCATGGTATGTGCACAAGGCATGATAGTTGGTGACATTTAAGGTGTCTTATACTTTCACTAGGGCATCAGATATGCCAATTTCAGCCTAGGCCTAATCAACCTTTATAGACGGCTTATGTTAGGGCATGAAGGTTTTGAGATGTGACCACAACGAGATTCACAATAGAATGCCAAGTTTTTTCAACTATATGTGTTATGCAAGGTATCACAGTTAGCTAGCCCAATAGATCATATGACGCGTGTGCAAGGCACAATAATGGGTAGACATGCAAAGTGTCATTTATTTTCATTAGGGTATCCAAGATGTCGATATCAACTTAAGCCTTAGTAATCTGTGTGAGATGGCCTATGTATACAAGGCACAAGTAAGGGTGGATTCGAGCCAAGTCGAGCTCGAACACAGGCAAACTTGGTATCAGCTAGATAACTGTTCATTCGAGCCAAGCTGTGGCTCGAGCTGGTCGAACGTAACGGAAATACAGCTCGTATTCGAGCTCGCTGGCTCGTGAGATATTCACTAGCCTTTAACGAGCCTGGCTCGCGATACATATCGAGTTGAGCTACTCACGAGCCAAGCTCGTGAATGCTTTCGTGATCCGAGATATCGGGCTCGACTCGCGAATGCTTAACGAGTCGAGCTTTTGAGCGAGCTTTCAAGCCGAGCCTAACAACCTTGTTCGTGAGATCACAGTTTCAAAATTTAAAAATGTTAATTTCCTTTAAACATTGTTTAATACATTTTCATTGTTTGTAAATCAATCTATTTATATATTTTGAGAGAAAAGAGAAAACAGTGAAGTGTGATTCTTGAAAGATAACCCAAACGAAGAAGTAATAGATTGATACATCGCTCAAAACATACGAGATCATAAACACTTTTATAAAGAATATGAATTCTTACTGTTTTTCGGTAGACCTTGATAATAAGATTCATCATATGTTTAGGCTAAAAGCATTGCTAGCACCTAATTCCAGCACTCCAAAATTAAGACTGATCATCCATCTTGTTCTAAACCAACAAATCATTTCAATAACATTTTTTAACCTCATTATCATAATATGCCCATGAGATGAGAGATGAGCTGAATAAGACAGAATTGCTCAGCTTAAATAAATTCCAGGAGTTGCAGAATCCGTAAAAACATAGAAAAAAATAATTATTTGACATGGGACTACATTATTAAGACTTGTTAAAAGGTTTCAAAATTCGTTGTTTGTGTACCATTAACAAGTAGGAGGTGACAAACAAAAGCTGAGAAGTACACTTGACACTGCTCAAGATTTCAATCTAATGAATATTATCGATTTAATAACATTGTTAGTCTAATAATGTAACCATATCAATCCTGTGAAGAGCTACAACAGTAAGTAGAATTTGAGAACTTGTTTACAATAATGGTAAAGAAGAAAAGTGCTAAACATCAATCCACTTAGATATGCCATGCAGCTTCTCAGAGATGATGATGAACCAGCAGCTTTATATTTAAGAATTATGGATCAGATTCAACAACATTTGGATGACATTAAGCACAAATTTTATGTCAACATTTACATGTTCTAACTTTTCCAGTTTCGACTTGGTTGAAAATGGCTACACAAGGTTACAATAACAGGCATAGTGTACAAGCAGAGTACTTTTAATCTAGACCATCTAATATCTATTTCGCATACAGAAAATTATACACAAGAAAATACTTCACCTTCACTACTTGCAAAGTGAAGCTAATATGCAGCGAGGTGGATTGAATGACTTTCTGGCATGAAACACAGCCCAATTATCTATCAGTAGAACATCGCCTTTCTGCCAAGGAATGGCAACACATTCCTCTTCCAGGATTTTCAGACAATCATAAATTACATCAGCTGGCAATGGGTTGCCATCCCCGAAAGTCACTGCCTTAACTAGATCGTTTCGCTTGTCTTCCCACCCTGTGTATGCAGCTACCATGCTGTTGAACCAGATTTTGCGTTGCCTTGATTCGTCATACTTAATAGTTGGAATCGGACCCATGATTGTTTTCACTCCACCAACCTCTGTCAATTCCAATTTCATTCCTAGCTTAGCAGCCCTGTTGAAAGATAATCAAGAGCCACTTTAACTTAAGTTCTATGGTAAGACGCACTTTCATTTGAATATTTACAGAGTAATTCCATTATAACATGAGAGGAAAGAACCTAATCAGGACAATCTAATCTTAAGGAATAGTAGAAGAAGATTAAGTACTACATAACAAGGTTTGAACCCACAAACATTTCATAAGTTGCCCAATTAGCCATTGTTCAAAAAAATATATTGTGCTTCCGCTTTAATAGAGATTGATGCCTTAGAATACATAACCATGATTGAGTGGATGTATGAGCATCTAATACACTAAAGATTTTCACCAAATCCTCTGTAAGCTGACAATAGGCCTATATCAGTGATAAATGCAGTGTCAAAATCATTTAATTAAAGTAGCACCTCAAGTTTTAGTCAGATGATCAAAATCAAAAACCTCTCTTCAGCCTGGTTCTTGTCATCCGTCAAGAACGTGGATTTCCAACCACGGCCGATAGGTGATGAAGGATCATCCTCCTCCCCTAGCACCCTTGTATAAATCAATCCATGCTGCTCTAATTTTTCGACAAATTCAGGGTGCCTGTGTTTCATCCTTTCATAGACAATGTGGCTCAGGACTATCGGAGTTTCACCTCCACTTCCAGGCTCTACTTCACAGAAGAAGAACAACTTGGATGGAAACTCAGAAACCTGTTAAATAAATCCAGTGAGTTCAAAACAAAAACTGGAACACTTTTATGCAGAGCTACAAAACTATGAAATTATATAAAGTGTTTTAGAGGATCAAACTATTAACCCCACATGTATAACTCAATAAATGGTACCACATCAAACCTGAAAAGCTTTAAACAACCTAGCTAGGGTGAATTTAAAAGGATTTTGTGAAAAGCATTTATGTATAAAAATGATTCCATAGAAGCACTTTACAACCTTTTTATCAAAATTTACTCACATGGCCAAGGTACCTAATCCTAATAAAGCTAAATTAGGATATAGTTGAGCATTGACCTTCAGTATAATAATTATAAGCAAGTGATATCAATCATCATAACTAGACACCTCTCAAGATGAAAATCAAGTTTTAGCCTTAATAAGTTTTGTTGTCAAGGGCCACAACTTTTACATGATTAACACTAATACTAACTGTAAGTTCCACACAACTAACGATTTATCCCACTAGTTCCTAGTTAATCATCAAGTTCAGAGAATGCATCATGCACTCAACCAAGAAAAAAAAGTACCAGAAAAAAAATCAAGTAATAATACCTACCAGCAATGGAACCAAGAGCTTCAACAGCTTCATGTTTGACCATGGGATGCTCCTTCAAATCCCCGAGTACATTACAAAACGCAGCAGACGCACCTTTGTTTTGCAATTGGCCCAACACATAAGCAACTTGCATGCCACCACAAACATAAACATCTAAAGATCAGAAAATTTAGAGATACAAACCACATCAAGAAAGACATGATTCACGTTAACAATCTCCAGTAAACCTTCATCAAAAGACCAAGAACCAGAACCAGTCTTTCTTGACAAAATAATTCTAGCTAAATTCTTAAAAATTGCTATAACAGTAAATCTTCATCCACATCCAGCAGATACCAAATAATTACAATTTTACATCCACCAAAATGGAACCCTGGCACAGGCTTAAAGAGTCACAAATCAACTAGATTAAACTTGACAAACCTCATGATTCAGCAGAGCACTTTTCACGCCCAAAGAATCAATTATAGCAGAAATTGCTTCATCTCCACTATTGTTTCAAAGTGCAAAAAGTGCTACATATTGTTCATACATCCCTTTTGCTTCATCCGGAAGAACTTCTCTTAAAATCAAATAATGTCAGTCAGCAAATTAACCATTAAACAACATTCTCAAAATGAAGCCATTGATTTTTTTAGGACAAAACAGAATACAACTTAGCGAGTGAAATAAAATCAACTTAGGCAAAATATTAGAAAGTGAACAGACCACTTATAACGGCGTTGCAAGGGCCGAGACCTTTGAGGTTGCAAAGAGAGAAAAGTGCTCGGAACCGCTCTGAGATCACCTGAAATATATTTGTTGCTGATTTCATCAATGAATGTAAGAGATCCATAGCTGCTAACGTTTATGGCTTGTGGGTTAGTATAAAATCTGGACTGCTTCCAACAACATAGGTGCAAAAAAGTTCATAAATGCTATTACTTTGTTACCTTATATCTTTATTTATCTGGCAAGATAAGCTCAGCAATCTCGTTTTCAACTTCCATCTTCAACAAATTAAAAATTAATGAAAGCTATTAATCATACTGCCAACAGTTAAATAAAAAATCAATTTAAAGATCATACAGTTGTGATAAGTTATTGACTACCTCATCTTGTTTCTTAAAATTATAACGTGTTCTCATCCAATTGGCTCCACACATAAGCATGTTAACTGTTTTTGGCAATAGAAATGACCTGTACGTGACAATCATTCTACTACCTGCACTAAATGCACTCTCCGAAACCACTATTGTAATAGGAATTACTCAGATATCGACTGCCATCTGTGAAAGTATTTTATACTTATATTGATTGTCCCTCCACCAGTGAAGCACATTGAAGTCGTCTGAGTTGACATCATCAGGTATCTCAACACTACGTTCATCCATATACATTTCTAACTCAGACTTCATGGTTTCTTCTAAGTATGTTTTCTCTTTATAATCCTTCAAAAGCATCCAAATATATCCAGGACCATAATGTCTAGTATCTGAATATCGAGAGCTTGATGATTTACGTACAAATTAAATGTTAGAACTTATAATATGTTATAAAACTTCATTTAATGACAATGATCTAGAATACCTGATGTACTTAATGGTGCTTGTTGGGTCCTTAGCTGATGATGGCGTGGATGTGTAGATACACTTGATGAAGTTTCTAATGACAACATATCAACGTATTATTTGTATAATTTTTCTAACGCCCTTTTGATATTTTCTATCTCCACAAGGTCATTTTCTTCACCATATAAAATGAGAAATGTCAAAGTAATCATAAGAAACTTTATCCTGAAATCATCACAAGCAAACTAATTAGTTAGAAACATGTTCTTTATATACATATGTATTATAATAAACCCAATCAATTGTAAATTAATTACCTAGGATCCATGATGCTAGCAATCGCCATGAGGAAATTCACCTCACCCCAATATTTAGCAAATTTTTCTGACATTGCTCGCACCATCATTGATATAGAATAATCTTAATCAAATTCTCGATCTTTAAAGATCTCTTTTATCCTAAACACTTCTTGAAAATACCTATTTGCAGTTGTATACTGTGACCCAGAAATTAATTTTTTTATATCATCAAATATTTCTAAAAAGTCACAGACGACTTCCAATCTCTCTCACTCTTCCCTTGTCGGCAATATATATAGCTTGACTCCACAAACATAAAACGAAGAAAGACCTTTCTGAACTATAGTGTTGTCATTAGCATTTTGTATGTACTATTCCATCGTGTAAAACAATCCAAAACTAGCTTCCTCTCTTTTATTCCACACTGTATAGCAATTTTCGCAAAATTTTGTTGCCTTGCCTTACTAGCTTTTATAAACTTCACACTTTCTCGAATATTGTCTATGATGGGTTTAATCACGGCCACCCAATCCTGAACTAACTAATTTACAATATGGGCAATGCACCTAACATGGAAAAGTTTTCCATCACACAACAAAGGTTTCTACATTTGAAAATCTTCCTTCAATCTTCTAACACAATTATCATTTGCAGTAACATTGTCTACTGTGACAGTTTCCACCTACAAACAAAATTAATGAATATTAATGAAATGATATGCGATAAAATTATATATGTATTTTGATAAACAATTTGCAAATTTGATTTTACCTTATTTTCAATCCCCCAACCTTTTAAAGAGTCAAAAATTGTTGCTGCAATGTCTATTCCTCTCCTAGGCGGAGGTAGGTGCACAAAATTTATAATTCGTTTATTTAAGGACCATGACTGGTCCACCCAATGTGCCGTGAGTACCATATACTTAATATTTTGATGATCTAACTTCCAAAGATCAGTAGTAATACTAATCCTTCTAGTATCCTCAAAAGTCTTCGTCAATATCTCACGTTCTGCTTGATAAACCCTAATGCAATAAGCTTTTACTTGTTTTTTTCCAACTTTTTCATAAAGAGGTTGCAGAACGCGACAAAAATTAATGAAGTTGGGGTGCTCAACTATATTAAACGACAATTCAGATATCATAACTATGTAGGCTAAGGCCTCTCGAACCTGAAACACCAACACCATAATCATTGCATTAGTTAATACAATTAATTTCATAACAATTTTATAATAATAATATACGTTATTAATTGAACTCAAACTGACCTTGGGATGCTCATAAATAGTCTTTGTTTTCATCACAGTTGGAGTAAGTACCCCTAAGGTTGAACGCTCAAAACCCAAAATAGTTTATCCCCCTACGACTAAATCCTTTCCCATTGCTTTCTTTCTTTTAACACATTGACTCATATGTCGTGTCAAATGGGAAGTAGACTTGGTCTTTTGCAATTTCATCTTTTTCTGGCAATACTTGCAAACCGCATATGTAGCATCGCCAATAGTAATAAACATATCTTCTTGAAAACACTCCCAAATAGCTGATGTTTTCCTCCTCTTAGTAGATGGAATAATAGAAGGTGGTGCTTTTGTTTGTCTTTCAGGATGTTCAGTTGCTTCGGCTTCTTCACTTGAAACTGAGACATCAAAATCTCCTATTACAGCCAAATCAATATCCACATCATCAATAGGTATAGGTGCTTCAATTTACACCGATTTTCTCTTAACGGATGCACATATAGAAGGAGCCATCATACTTGTAGTAGATGCTTGTGATGAAGCTCAACCTGATCCAGATGGTTCTATTCTTCTTGACGTCATATTCTACATCACAATCACATGCCAATGGTTAGATACAAAGAAAATAAAAATTTAAAAACAGAACCCAGTTAGATACATGAACATAATCCAATAACAACACAAGCTAAAAGAAATAATCAGATCAAAAGTATAAATTAATCAACACCCATTACTCTCTATTATAAATCGGAAAAGAAAAAACAAAACAAATTACAGCCCACAAACATAAAAAAAAAAAAATCAATAATTATGCAAATTAGCTTCATGCCCTTTAATATAAACACTAAAATGAGCAATTCAAACATTAAAAAAAGCAAGGCGTTTACTGTCTAGCTTCACCAACCATCATCTCTCCAACATAAGAAATAGTCATTTAGAATTGACAAAGCCACGAGGCTTCATCGTACACTGAAAAGGATGAGGGGTAGTTCTTCCTTTATTTTATAAAACTAACAATTATATTTTATCACTTAGAATTTTATTTTCAACCTATTTTCTGTAACAGTTAAAATTGGATTGTGATTTCTCCTTCACTGTAATTGATAGTCTCATTTATGAAGTTAGGACGCATCCTCCAGTTCGCGTCCATCTTTATAGAGAGTATAATTGTCATAAGATTTCAGTCCATAGAATTTTGGGTAATGGAAACGTCGACCCCTTCGACCACCAATAAGATAACTCTAGAACACAAGTATATATATATGATGTACACTATTTCAATTGGAAAATCAACTGAGGAAAGTACTTGGTAAAATAAGCTATATCAATTAGCCTATTTAATTCATGTCAACTGAATCCAAACACTCAAATTTTTAAGGTCGAATGACTACTTCCCACCTAAGGTTTGATGAAAAGCATTTCTAAGACACATGCAACCAACAATTTTACTGTTAATAACCCAGTCGTCTACATCCAACCCTAACAGCGTAGTTTCAACAATAAAATTTTATATTAAAAATTAAAAAATTAAAAACCCCCAATTCAGAAACCCTAATTCCAAAGTTAGGGTTCAATCAATTTAAGACAAAAATTAAAAAATTGAAAGTGAAAAAATGGAAAAACACAAACCTGAAATAGATTTGTGTTGTCCGCGTCGCTATCGTCGTTAAACTTCTCGCTGTAGAACTCTCGATCGCTAGCCGAGTCTTCTATTGGCACGTCAAAAGACTTGAACATAAATGCTTGAGAAACCCTTGTCGACGGAACTAGAGAGCAGCTGCAGGCTAAAACTTCAAATTGCAGAGGGTTGTACTCTGGTTTGGAACTAGAACTAGAGCTTGGAGTTTGGAGGAGACTCTTCTTATGCGACTGGAAAACATAAACAAGTGAACGAAATTAGCCTAATTTCATTCCCTTCTTATTTAACCAAAAGCGACATCGTTTTTGGTTAAATAAGAATCAGCTTGCGAGCCGAATTGAGCTATTCGACTCTCGAGCCTTGACGAGCCTAGCTCACGAGCCTTTGACGAGCACTGGCTCACAAGCCGTAGCGAGCTGCTCAACTTATAGCTCGTATTAGGGCTCCAGATCGGTTTTTTTGAAACTTGAAGCTCGAGCTCGGGATCGGGCTCGTTAATACCTGGCTCATTTCGAGCTCAATCAAGTCGAGCTTGATTTCAAGCTCGAGCTGGCTCTATTCGAATCCACCCCTAGGCATAAGGATGCCAAGAATAGATAGATGAACAAGGTAGTAAGCCAAAAACATCCACTTTAGCCACAACGATATTTAGTGATGGAACATTAAGATTGCAGTTTTACGTTTTATGCAATATACTGAAGTGTCACAAGCTTACTAAGTGTTTTCACTAATACATTCCTTTTTATGGTTTTATAAGTAGAGGACAGTAGCGCTGCATGCAGGGGAGCCAACCATCCAACCGAGTTATTGCATGAAGGCAAAAGGCAAGACTGTTATTTTAGAATTTTTATGTTATTCATACATTGATTTCTAAATTATGCACCATAGAGAATTTCAATTATTTTCAAGCATTTGGCTTGTAATAATGGAGAATTTTACTATATTTAAAGTGTTTATTTAGTTTACACCTTTTTACACACATTTTGGATTTAAGGTATTATTATCATGTTGTTTTCTGTTGTTTTAAATAAAGTCAAGTTGAACACATCTCTTTATGTCATATTCTGTATAGGGGTATGTTTCTGGAGAGGGGTGTTACAAACACCTTTTGAACTATGAAAAGTATTAAAGCCTGGTTTGAATCATATCCATATATGGAGATGCCTAGTTGAAGTAAGGGTGTATAACCCAAACTTAAAGAAACTAAATCCATGAACACTTAGTGGATAATTTATTATTATGTAGTGAACTCCATAGGATAAAGATTTTATTGTCTCGATTATTCTACTAGAATTGTTGAAGCTAGAAATGTGAAATTTCTTAAGGATTTTAAGCATAGTTGGAGTGACTTTCCTCAAAAAATAAAATTTCAGGACGTAAAAGGCCAAACTATAAGTCTTACATTAAATCTTGAATTGCAATTGTTTTTCAAAGAACAACCAATTCAAGAATAAATATTCCATGGGGAACAAATTCATAATGAACAAGAAATGCAAGAAACAATAGGAGTAAAAAGATCCTCAAGATAAAAAAGGCCAAAATTTTCTAATGATTATGTTATATACCTATTAGGGTCTCAATTTGACGTTGGACCTAAAAATGATCCTAAATTGTTTTCACGAGCCATGAATGCTAGTAATTTTGCACTTTGGTTTAATGCCATGAAAAAAAAGTGGAGTCAATGGTTAAAAATAAAGTCTACGATCTCGTTGAATTACCAACAAGAGCAACAACTATTAGTTGCAAATGAGTTTATAAAAACAAACGAGATTCCTTAGGTAATGTAGAACGATATAAGGCTAGATTAGTAATCAAAGTTTCACTTAAAATAAAGGCATTGACTATCATGAAACATTTTCTCTACTTTCAAATAAGGATTCATTTAAAATTATCATGGCTTCAGTAGCTCATTTTGACTTAGAGTTATATCAAATGGATATGAAAACAATATTTTTGAATAAACATCTTAAAGAAAAGGTATATATGATACAACTTGAAGGTTTCAACAAGAAGGATCATTTAGTTTGCAAGTTAAGAAAATCATTATATGGGCTAAAACCAGTACCCCACCAATAGAATACAAATTTCATAGTAGTATAACTTTTTTTGATTTTATTAAAAATATTGTTGATCAATGTGTATAACTTAAGGTTAGCAGGAGCAAAATCATCTTTTCAGTCTTATATGTTGATGATATCTTACAAGCAACTAATGACATAGTTATGCTATATGAGACAAAACACTTTCTTTCTAAAAACTTTGAAATGAAGGATTTAGGTGAAACCTCTTACATTATTTACATAAGGATTCACAGAGATAGATCCTCAAGGATATTGGGTTATCTCAAAAAGCCTACATTAATAAAGTTTTAGAAAGATTCAAGGTGCAAAATCATTCCTATACTCCAACACCTATTATTCAAGAGGATAAATTTAGTCGCACTCAATATCCATAAAGTGAGTCGGAAAAGGAGAAAATGAAATATATGCCTTATGCATTTGTAGTAGGAAGCTTGATGTTTGCCTAAGTCTGTATAAGTTTGATATTACATTTGCAGTAAAAATGTTTGATAGATATCAAAGTAATCTAGGATTGGAACATTAGAAAGCAGTTAAAAAGGTCATGAGATATTTGCAAGGGACTAAAGAAAACATGCCTACTTATAAGTATATTGATCATTTGGAATTAGATGGGTATACAGATTCAGATTTTTGTAGATGTATGGACACAAGAAAGTCCACTTCGAGTTATATTTTTCTTCTTGTTGAAGGAGTTATATCTTAAAGAAGTGTCAAACAATCAATAGTTGTTTCATCCACTATAGAAGCAAAATTCATTGCATGCTATAAGGATGTGTCATAAGCATTGTGATTAAGAAATTTTGTTTTTGGATTAAAAATTGTCAATTCAATAGATAAACCCTTAAATATTTAGGCCAAAAGACTTACTCCCAACCAAAGATTAATCTTTTCCTAAGTTCTCACTTTTTATCTTTCAAAAGCTTATATACCTACCGATGGGCTGTTAAAATTAACCAAATCAGGTAGTTTTAAAATTTTATATTATTTTCCTCTCTAAGCCCTAAAAACTAATAATTTTCTTCTAGACCAATTTTTAAAAAGTAACATTTTCCCCTTAGGGTTTTCATTTTTCAAAGACATTTTTCTAGCAATGATTGGCTTCTCTAACAATCTCTAGGTGACTTCTCTTCCTCTCAAGTGTGTCTCTCCTTTTGACACTATCGATGAAGAGTCTTCCTAATGTGTTGACAAAGAAATCATTAGAGAATGAAAATGGTTGGTTGTCATCACGAAGATGAACCGTTTAAGAATGAAGATGATTTGTCTTCATCACAAAGATGAATAGTCTTCATCCAAAGATAAAAATGAGGTCTTTATCAATAAAAGTCTTCATTGTCAACGAAGATGAATAGTCTTTGTTCTTTGACAATTTCTTCATTGATAGTGTTAGAAAGATAGACACACTACAAAGAAAAAGATGTTGTCTGAAGATTATCAGAGAAGTTAGTCGTCATTAAAAAAAATCTGAAAAAATGAAAACCCTAGGGGGGAGAATGTTACATTTTAAAACTTGGCTTAGAGAGAAATTATTAGTTTTTAAGGTTCAAGGGGGAAAAGAGATAAAATTTTATTTTTTCAATATTATTGGTTAAATGATAATTTTACCTTTAAAACTAACAAACTTAACAGTCGATGCATAAGTATCTAGGTTTTTTAAAGATAATTTAATCTTGCAAAAAAAAAATTAAAATAAAGGAAACATTATTTTGTGCATAAAAGAAAATTTGTATGTCTGTAAGACTTTAAATGCTCTATTGGAGGACTATTTCATTAATGGTTATGATAATTTTCAACTATCAGTTTGTTCAAATAGGTGAAATGGACAAATGTTGTACAAGTCTCTCTTTTAAGACTTAACAATGGCCTACTTATTAAGTATTATATTTTATATTAATTCTTTGTAACTGATAGTTAATTAAGATTCAATAATACAATTCTAAAAACTCCTTAAGTTATTAAATACACCAGTTATGTTTTCATAATGGTAGAAAATGTTTTGTTGATTAATATACCTACAAATGAATGATCCCCAACCTAACTAATATAAACAAAAGGCTTGTGGCAATAACATCATTGTACTACTATTTTGTACTTCATTAGTATAGGCTATAAAACGCTCAAAGGAGAGGTATAAGTTTGTGTTTTATTATTTTACTTGAATAACAATGGTTGAGCATCAGGTTTGTTTTTCATTATTCATATGATGTATATTCAACAAATGCATAAATAGCAACATTGCTTTTAGTCAATGGACAAGAGCATATACAATGGAATTTCCAGATTTGATTAGTTCTACACCAGTTGAAGCAAGAGAACATGTAAAAGAAGTTAGGTTTTCCTTCATTAGAGGTGGATGTGTGGAAGACAAGCAAAACGTCAATGATGAGCCAGACAAGGAATGAGCTTTTGTTTTGGTAACTGTGACAAAGAAGGTTTTACAACTACGTGATGGACATGTCAATATGTTTATCAAGGGGATAGCTAAATCCAAAACTAAGTTTTTCATAGCTTGATTTTATCACGGCCTTGAAATAAGTGGTGATGGTTGTTCGCTAATCGTGTTTGACATTTATGAATGTAGTTTTATATTAATCATTAATATGTTAGTGTAGGTGCCTTAAAGTCAATCATATTTGACATTTATCGATATTATATTAATCATTAATAAAAGGATTTATTATTATTCAATTTATATATTGTTCATTTATATGATTGTACGAATAATATGTTGTTCATTTGTCTCCTTCCCATGAACATAATGAGTCCAGTCAAGAGCTTTAGTAGCCTTTTTACTTGGATTTCCTCTTTCATATTAGTGCTCTATATAGATACCAAGGTGCCACCTCATAAGAGTAGGATAACGTACTTTCTCTAGCCACATGAAGGTTGAAAGAGACATCAACGTAGATATAAAATCTAAAACACTCTATGTGTGTTTTGTATGATTTATGAATTTTATGTTTAAAATGGGTATCCTAGTTGAGGTTTTTCAGGATTGTTTTATTTTCAAAATTTTAAATTCTAATGTGTTGCCAGTTATCAATGCCCTGAAAACCTCACAATATATAAGAGCCACTATTTAGTACAATTTTCATGAAAATTATACTTACAATTAGTTTTGGTTAATTTTATGTGTTGATTGCATATAATTAGGATTAATCAAAATTGAATAAAATTGGTAAAGATTATTTGCAATCGTGTTGTTACACGATTAGTTGATTATCATAGATAACATAAAATGTGCTAAGTTATTAAGTGATGATTCATAAATTTTTGTTTGAGCTTTGTTGATATATATAGGTTAAATTTGGTTGAACATCACAGGTTTCATGTTGTTACACAAAATCAACTTCGAGTTCTGTTGACTATATGATTTGAAGGTTGTCACCGGTGTGCATATGATTTACGTGTTGTGTTCCCTTACCTCGGTCATATGGCTTATCGAAAACTGAGAAATTTTTTGTCTCTTTTTTAGGAAGAAACCTAGAAATTTCTATATCTAGAAATCACCATGCACGATTAGCACTAAGTTGTGCATCGTGGATGGTCAGTATGGTGCCTCTTAACACCTCACCTCAGCATAATGGAATTTCTATTGATGTGCACGATTGGACACGCCTTGTCCTAGCTGTGCACTTTGGTCTTTCTAGCCATGCCATGTGTAATTTTTCTAAGTCGTGCATACTGCTTACTACTATGCTTTCTAGCTGTGCATCATTATGGAATTCTGTTGAATTTCAAATGCACGACTAGAAGCTTTACCTACATGCACAACGAAGTTGAAAATATCAGTTTAGTCTTGTTTTGTGGAATTGGGATTGAATTTACACTTTCTTGAGCTTTGGAGTTAAATTATAATTTTGTAAAACTTACGTTCTTTATTTCCAGAACCCAAATGAGAGAAAATTGATTCAGAATATCGAATCCAAATTTTAAAAGTTTTATTTGATGTAGTTCTAACGATTCCCAACACTCAAACAATTAGAAAAAAATCTATTGGAATAAAAGAAATTAGTAAAAAAGTTCCTCGATGGTCATACAAATCAATGTCTGATTTAAAAAAAAAGGAAAGCGAAACCGAAGAAAACGTGGCGGACGGTCCTGTAATTAGTACAAGAAACGTCAAACGGATATTGATTTTTACTTATACTAATAACAAATATAATAAGAATCTTGAGCCAAAAAAGGAAGTAAAGTTGAGACGCTATTCGTACAAATCGGATTTTCGTCGAGAACTAATCAAAGGCTCCATGCGCGCACAAAGACGCAAAACCGTTACTTGGGAATTTTTTCAAGCAAATACCCATTCACCCCTTTTTTTGGACAGAATAAAGAAACTCTTTTATTTTTCTTTTGAGATTTTCGGACCGATCAACGGAATTTTTCGAATTTTTAGAAATTGGATGTGGAAACAAAAAGACCAAAAACAGTCTGATTATACAAACGAAATGAAAAATAAAATTGATAAAAAAGAAGAATACAAAAGAAAAGAAAAAGGACGGATGAAAATAGCAGAAGCCTGGGATAGCTTTTTCCTTTCTCAAGTAATAAGAAGGTTTCTATTATTAACTCAGTCGATTCTTAGAAAATATATTATATTACCTTCATTGATAATAGCTAAAAATCTTGCTCGCATACTATTATTTGAATGGCCCGAGTGGTCCCAGGATTTAAAGGATTGGAAAAAGGAAATGCATGTTAAATGCACCTATAATGGTATTCAATTATCCGAAACAGAATTTCCGTACAACTAGTTAACAGACAGTATTCAAATAAAGATCCTATTTCCTTTTTCCCTAAAATCCCAGCGCAGATCTAAGCTACAATCCCTTCATAAGGATTCATTGAAAAAAATAAAAGGACAAGAAAGTGATTTTTGTTTTTTAACAGTTTTGGGAATGGAAACTGAATTTCCTTTTGGTTCTCCCCGAAAACAACGTTCATTTTTTGAACCCGTTTTGCAAGAATTCAAAAAAAAAATTCGAAAATGGAAAACCAAGTCTTTTATAGTTTTAAGAATTTTAAAAGAAAGAACAAAAATTTTCCGAAAAGTGGCAAAAGAAACAAACAAATGGGTCATCAAAAGCATTCGATTTCTAAAAGGAAGAATAAAAAAACTTTCAAAAAGAAAGCCAATTCAATTAGTTATATTGGGAGAAATGAGAGAAATAGAGGATTTGGGTGAAATTAAAAAAGATTCGATAACAATAATCGGGAATCATACAATTAACAAATTGTCTATTCAAATTCGATCTATGCATTGGACAAATTTCTCACTAACAGAAAAACAAATGAAAGATCTAAGTAATAGAACAAACATAATCAGAAACCAAATAGAAAAAATTACAAAAGAGAAGAAAAAAGGATTGCTAACTCAAGAAATAAATATTAGTTCTACCAAAATAAGTTATCGTGCTAAAATATTAGAATCATCAAAACGGATTTGGCAGATATTAAAAAGAAGAAATACTCGATTAATCCGTAAATCATATTTTTTTATAAAATTTTTGATTGAAAGGGTATACATAAACCTTTTTTTATCTATACTTAATATTCCAAGAATGAATGCAAAATTTTTTTTTGAATCAACAAAAAAAATTCAAATTCAAAATGTCCACAATAATGAAGCAAATCAGGAAAAAATTAATAAACCAACTAAAAATACAATTCACTTTCTTTCGACTCTAAAAAAATCACTTTATAAGATTAGTAATAATAATAAGAATTCAAAGATTTTTTGGGATTTATCTTCTTTCTCACAATCACAAGCATATGTATTTTACAAATTATCACAAACCCAAGTTATTAACTTTTCTAATTTAAGATCTGTCCTTCAATATCACGGAACATCTCTTTTTCTTAAGAATGAACTAAAAGATTGTTTTGAAAAAAAAGGAATATTTCAGTACGAATTAAGACATAAACCTTTTTGGAAGTTTGGAATGAATGAATGGAAAACCTGGTTAAGTAGTCATTATCAATACGATTTACCTAGGATTAGATGGACTAAATTAGTACCACAAAAATGGCGAAATCGAGCGAATCAAGACTGTATGACTCAAAATAAAGATTTAAACAAAAAAGATTCATATGAAAAAAACAGATTAACTCATTACCAAAAAGAAAAACAAAATCTTTTTGAAGCGGACCCATTACAGAATCAAAAATCAAATTTTCAAAAATACTATAGATATGATATTTTATCATATAAATCTATTAATTATGACGATAAGAAAGACTTGTCTATTGATAGATCACTAGTCCAAGAAAGTTTTTATAATTACAACACAGGGAAAGGAAAATTAATAATTTGACACTTGGGATAATAATAATTAAATTTTGATTTTTAATTGATATGTATATGTATGAATGTATGTATGTATGGTGCACAGTACACAACCAACGAATTTTGTGAATGTTTATTTATTTTGTTATTTCATTTTTAGGTTATAATTTTTAAATAAGGTCTGCACCTACCTTTGTCCCTTTCTTCTTTAGATTAGGTTGTCATTATTTTCTTAGATTTATGTAACTAGGAAACAAAGTCTTGTAATAATTGAAGGCTAAAGATGAAAGGACAAATGTGAAGACCCAAAGATGAAAAGTCACTTAGGTTAACAAATCAAACTTTTCTTAGTTGAAGGGATTTGACATTAATTATGGTTGTATACTGGCACGTTTTATTTTTATGTTGTAAAATGTATGTGTAGTTTTTATTTTGCAAATATCACTTAACATGCGACTTAAAATTTGATGAGATTAATCAATAAAACCCTCAATTTAAATATTAAGTCTCAGATTAATTAGTATCTTCCAATATAATAGTCAAATTAAACCCCTGATCATTGGAACCTTATTCAACAAAACGAATGGTACATTTCTACCAGGTGAAAAATTATGAGATAATTATATTAAGTCTAACTAAACTAATGTACTTTGCTTGTTCGTTAATGTGAAGGTGAAGTATGTAAGAGGCATGAGTAGGGAATGCATTTGTCGATGTAAGAATATATGTAGTATCCACCCTACTAATAACAAGAGTTACATTTGAAATTGCATGATTTGTTGGATTAACACCTGGTCTGAGATCATGGGTTTTTGGTGATTAATTTGAAATTTACCTATTCAATTAATTCGAACTTGTTTGCCACAACAAAGGAGAAAGTTAATACGATGAGATCTCAGTCCATTAGAAAGTTCACTAGAATGTTTTTAGCATAATGGTAAGGACTGTTGGCTTGAGAAAAAGAATGAGAGCATTTAATCAATTAAAACCATAATTAAAATGAATATTAATAATTAAATAAAATTACTAATTCTTTTATTTGTAAATTATAGATTGCAAAATCATCATGTCAAACCTAACATATCGATCAATTCTTAAAAAGAAAAATAGGCTTATTAGAAGCAATTTCACTTGTTGGTACATAAATCTTTGGATTATTCTATGTTAGGAGAAGAGGTTATATATATCTTTGAGGAGTTGTTGCCCCTTGAGCCTTGTCTTGATGCCACCCAAAAGCAAAATGATACCTTTAATAAGTATCTTGATGACTTTGTGGAAGTATATTTCCTCATGCTGACTTCCATATCACCTAAGCTTCAAAAATAACATGAGAAAATGGATGCATAATCTATACTTGCACACCTTCAAGAGTTATATGATATTCATACGAGAACTGAATGATATGAGGTGTCAAGTATGTTGTTTGATTGCAAACTTTCTGAAGGAAGATAAGTTGGTCTTCATATGGTCAAGATAAGTTGGCTTTATTATGGACAATGAGCTTGCCATTGACCTATTGTTGAAATCTTTCCTTAAATTGTAGGCTAATTTCATCATGAATTTTAGCATGAACAAAAAGGAGAAAACCTTTAAGGAGTTGTTGTATATGCTTAGGACTGCTAAACAAGAAGTAAGAAAGGTACCTTCAACTAATGTGTTTGTGGTTAAAACCCAAACACTAAAAGTCAAAGCCAAGGGCAAAGGCAAGGTCAAGGCTAAACTCAAGCCTAAAGTGAATAAGTAACCTAATACTGCTACTCAACCTATAGGTGGTGTGAGAAAAGGAAAGGTTGTCTACTTCTATTATGGCAAGACAAGTTACTAGAGAAGATTTTGCAAGGTCTTTCTAGAGAACAAGAAGAATAAGGCAACTAAAGCTCTACTTCAAGTTTATTTATCATTAAGATAAAATATTCTCCTTGTTCATCTTAGGTTGTTGATATAGGATGTGGTTTTTATATTTATTCTAATATGCAAGGACTGCGACAAAGTAAATTGCTTGCCAAAGAAGAGGTTGACTTATGTGTTGGAAATTGAGCACGCGTTGCTGTATTAGCTATAGGAATTTATCATCTTAGGTTATTTACTAGACTAGTTTTAGAATTAAGAAATTGTTATTATGTTCCTTTTGTTTCTAGAAACTTAGTTTCTATATCTGTTTTGGATAAAAAAAGATATTTATGTTTGATTGTTGGTAGTGTTATAACTATCAGCTTAAATAATATTCTCTATAGAATAACTAAATTACATAATGGTTTATATATTCTAAAACTGGATAATGAAATTCTTAATATACAAAATAATAAATGATTAAAATCAAATTATCTGAATACCAAGTATCTATGGCATTGCAAGCTAGGCCATTTAGAAATCAAATGTATATAAAGACTTCTTGAATAAAGAGTTTTGTAATCATATGACTGAAAAATAATTTGACTTCCAGTCATATGATGAATGCAAATCATGTCTATTAGGTTAGATGACCAAAACACCCTTCAATAAACATAGTGAAAGGACAACTAAACTATTAGGGATCAAACATAATTATGTGTGTAAGCCTATGACTGTGCTTAGCAAGTATGGGAAAATCTATTATGTCATATTTACTAGTGACTTCAATAGATATGACTATGTGCTTTTGATGAAACACAAGTCTAAATTTTTGATAAATTTAAAGAATGCAAGAATGAAGTAGAAAAGCAACTTAGGAAACAAATTAAAATCCTCCAAAGTGATCAAAGAGGTGAATACCTGAGTTTTGAATTCAGAGAATACCTAAGAGAAAATGTGATAGTATCTTAACTCACTTATCCTAGTACACGACATCACAATGGCATATCTGAGTGGAGGAATAAGACTTTAAAGGAAATGGTCAAGTTTATAAAGAGTTTTACTTATCTACCCATGTATTTCTAGGGTCATGCCCTAGAAACTGTTGTCATACACTGAACTATGTTCTATCTAAATCTATGGATAAAGCCCAATATAGATAACTTTAGGACTTGGGACTATGAAGCCTATGTCAAGAAATTGACTTTGAACAAGTTGGGTGTCGAGTTTAAAAAGTGTATCTTTATAAAGTATCCAAAGATTACCAAAGGATATTACTTTTACCACTTAAAGAAGTAAAAGTTTTTATTGCTCGAACCAATGTATCACTTAAGAAGAAATTTATTTAGTGGCAGGAGGGTGGAACTTGATTAACTTCCTGTACCATAAAATACTACAAATGTTAGACAAGATTGTATGCCATCATAAATGGTTGATCATGATAAGGAAGTTCCTCTACTTTAGGTGGAAAAACTTTAGTGCACAAAAGAGTTACATAGTTTTACACAAGTACATCACAAGCCAAAAAAATTTGGTTTTCTCTTAACCTAACATAGTCACATACTAGTCATCCACAATGACAAACTGAAGACCTACGACAAGGTTGTTTCGAGTCTAGATTTAAACAAATGGTTGGATTTCATGAAAACCAAAATAAACTCTATGTACTAGAATTAGGTATAGACATTAGTGGATACACCTAAAAGGGTAAAACCTATAGGGTGCAAATAGGTTTTCAAAAGGAAAACTGAGACGAAAGGTAATGTGTATACTTATAAAGTAGAATTGGTTACCAAAGGTTTCACTCAAAAATATAACATTAACTATAATGAAAACTTTTTGCCAGTTACTATGTTTAAATCTATTAGGATAATACTTACTATATTTGCATACTATGACTATGAAATCTTTTAAATGGATGTCAAAACTGCCTTCCTGAATTGTAAACTTATAAAGGATGTTTATTTTGAGCAAACCGATGCTTTCATTCTTGTTGGACAGGTAGATAAAGTATGCAAGTTGCAAAGTCCATTTATGGACTTAAGTAGGCTTCAAGAAGCTAGAACATTCGTTTTGATGAACCTATTCATGAGTTCGGATTTATAAAAAAATGAAGATAAACTATGTGTGTATAAAAAGGTCAGTGAAAATGTGATTGCATTTTGGTATTATATGTTAATGACATCTTGATTATTGGAATTGACATACCAAAATTTTAATAAACAAAGGTTGGTTATCCAAGTGTTTTTCTATGAAAGACTTATGGAAAATAGTCTACATTCTTAAGATTAAAATCTACCGAGATAAAGAGCATAAACTGTTAGGCTTTAGTTAAAACATATACTTAGAAAAGGTTTTGACTAGATTTTATATGGAATAATCCAAGAAAGGATTTTTACCCATGTCCTATAGTGTATATCTTTCAAAAGATATGTGTCCAAGTACACAATATAAGAGAAATTAGATGAGTAACATCCCATATGCCTCAGTCATAGGATCAATCATGTACGTCATACTATATACAAAGATTGATGTCTCATACGCCTTGAGCATTTATAGTAGATATCAATCTGATCCAAGTGAAAAATATATGATGGTTGTCAAGAGCATCCTAAGTTCCTAAGAAAGACTAAGGATGCATTTTCAGTTTATAAAGGTGAATCTAAACTCATTGTAAGAGGCTATAGTGACATCAATTTTCAAACTAATTGAGATAATTACAAATCCCAATTAGGGCTTCTAGTTTGTTTGAATAGGGTGCAGTTTGCTAAAAAGCTCTACATAAAGTACAGTGGTTGATTATACAAAAGAGTCTAAGTATTTTACCCTCTTAGAAGTGGTAAAAGAGGTTGTATGAATCAAGAAGTTTGTGACTGAACTTGGAGTGGTTTTAAGCATCGTTGAGCTGATTGAGCTTTATTGCGATAATGATGAAGCGATTGCTCAAACAAATAAGTCATGGTCTCATATGAAGTCTAAACACATACTTAAATGATATCACCTAATCTAAGAAACTATTCAACGATATGACATACAAATAACAAAGATTGATACAAATGACAATTTGGCTTACTTTCTCACAAAATTCTGTTGCAGTAGAAGCATGATAGGCATGTAACCAAATTCAACATCAAATATATGGTTGATTGGTTATAGTACAAGTGGGAGATTGTTAAGGTAAGTGTCCTAGAGCCAATTGTATTTGGCATTTGTGGATGTAGTTTTATATTAATCATTAATAAAAAAAATTTACTATTATTTAATTCATATGTTATTCATTTATATGATTGTACGAATAATATGTCTTAGAATAATAGAATTGTGACAAAGGGATCAGACAACTGATCATAGGAACCCTATATATACCATAAATGGTCATTCTAGAAACATTCATAATCTTAATAATACAATGAATAATGGCAAGTGCAATGATTATAGATACATCATAATGTTAAAAGATCGCACCAAAAGTGGCAATAGTTATCACATGTTGAAACTATTGTAGACAGCTTGGTGTAACACATGGATGCGTATTGTAGACATGTTCATTAGACTAAACTAACCAGAAAATATCCATATAGATATTTGTTCTAGTGTTTGAAATAAATCCTATAAATACCACGGGTGCATATGATCCTTTGGCTTAAAGTTGCCAGATCCTTTCATGTAAGAATCAACATGGTTTGATACTATCCAATGTGTTGTCGTAATTAGGGTAACTATAAAAGTAGCAATTAACCATATCTTGAGATACATAGAGGCTATAGTTGATCAATAAATGATTCGTTCAGTCTAAAGCACAAAAGAAGATGATTGCTTAAATCTAAGGTCACAATGGGATAAGGTTGTAGCCTAATCTATGTTAGTGATTGATGCGTATCAGTTCATATCGGGAAACTACTAAGATATACATATTTCTATGTCTTAACCTCAAGAGGTTATCAATTGACAAAAGGATTGAATTACACGTAACAGTGATGTTGTCAAAGCTTAAGAGAAGTCTGTTAACAACCTTCAAGTGGCTATGATGCTTTGCTAGAGGTCAATCTTGGTCTATGCTCAAATTTGATCCAAATCTGAACACTACCGATTTGATAGAGAGCTTATGAGTCACACGTGTAAGGTTGGATTCAAATTAAGCTTGTTCAAGCTTAGCTTAAAATAAGCTAAACTTAAATGAGTCTAAGCCTAAGCCTAAATTTTGGATGTCAAAATTAACAAGCCCGAGTTAGGTAGTCGAATGGCTCACACAGCTCATGAGCCACTTATGTTATTTAAAGTTTTAAATGAAACGTCACTATTTCACTTAAAACTTTAAATAAATGGATTAGGCAAAGTCTTTTTTCCCTAATTCCTTTTGCCTTCAACAGTTTAGTCTTTGCTCTTAGCCTTCAACATTTTAAGTCAACTTCTACTTCATTCTTCTGTCTAGGTTATTCTTTTAATCTTTTTGCATCAGTTTTCGGAGTTCTTCTCTTCTTTTAGGCTTTTTCTTTTGGTTTAGGCTCTCTTCTTTCTACATCTTTGCATTCAGCGTTTGAATAGCTATATTTGTCCAATATTTGCATTTGACGACAACGATTTTGGTAATGATGAAACAAAGTATGTTGTTTGTTATTTGTTTAGTTGAATTTGTTATTTGTTTAGTTGAATTTCTTAATTGTTTAATGGAATTTATTGAACATTAATTTTGGAATTAGGGTTTTTAACTCTTTGTTTATTGGCTTGGTAATCTATCATGGTGGTAGGCATGATTTGTTGTTTAATACAATTGTTAAAAAGGAAAAATGGATGTAATAAGAGTGAAAGAAAATGCTCAACTCAAGGTTTTATTTCTGATAAAAGTTTAATTATTTTTTCTACTTGTAAAGTTTTATAGCTTTTTCGAACTTACATAGTAAGGGCAAAATGTGGCAACCTACTGAGATTTGATCTCATAAATCTTATCCATAAGATCAAGGCATTTATTTTTATATATACAAATATGAAATGATTGTTGAATCTCAATTTCACTAGATAATATATATATATATATATATCATTGTATTTGTTCAGTGTGTAATTGATGGAAAAATGAAATGTTGTTAAGAGACTTATGGTTCAAGTTATAACACAATTAATAATGAAACTTTTTTTCTTTATTCTATTTTTTTATGCAAGTGTTTTCCTTTGATATACTTTATAATCAGTAAGAGGGTGTATTAGATTTTGGAGTATTTAGGAACTATTGGATTCGGTCCACCCATGATGGGTTGTCCCGATCCATTAGAGTTATAAGTTAACCCATGATTGGCAATATTACTATATTGCCCTTGGCAGTTATTTTTAATAACTGCCACTCCCTCTTTTATTTAAATGGAATGTAACTTTCATTGGGAGGTAACAGAAGCATTTTTACAGCAAAACAAAAATAGCATTAGAATACTCTTCCAAATCAATTCTCTGGAAGAATTCTTACAGAAACGTAGAGAGATAATAAGCAAATTATGTTGTGGACATTTCCAGGAGTGCATCGAATCACCGAATCATCATCAATTGTCAGATACAGGCAAACCGAGTATGCTTTTTGTGATCCTGAAATTAGTTTGATTTATGCTTACATTGGTATCAGAGCCACTTATATCTGTGCAATTGTGATGCTGATGATATAAACATGATTAGGAAGCATGTTTAGAGATTGAATTACGTGAACAGTAATTTATTTATTAAATAATACGTACGGATGATTTTGCTTATTGATAGATTTGTTGCAATTTTGTGAAACTGATGCTTAGAATCATGTTAGGATGAATCCTGGATATTAGTTTCATGATTAATTAGAAAAAAATTGCATGAAATCGCATGAAATTGGATGAAATTCAGAGGACTATGCATCACCCAAAAACCGTGACATTCATGCTTTTAATTCGCCAAAATCCGGTGACTTCGTCACCTAAACTTTAATGTATCTTCATCATCGTGTCACAGGCTTCCAAAGCCCTATGAAATTGTCACCGGAGGATGGTCGAAAGATGGCCAATTTTGTCGTCAAATAATTAGGGTTCATATTGCATCATGGGTCGCAATCGAGTTGGAAAAACCCAATTGCCTGACCCGAATAGTCAACGAGTTAGTCAAACTTGATGGTCAACGGTTCAATTCGTTTAGTCAATCGGGTCGATCCAACCTGAATCCTGACCCATGGTAACCTGATCAATTGGGGTCAACTTTTGACCGGTCAACGGTCAAATGATTGACCAGTCAACGATCAACACTTTGACTACACGTGAGAGCATGTGAAGACCTGGACCCGATGCATGGCGGCACGTGAGACCTGATCCCAACGCATGATGACACGTGAATTGAGTTGTTCGGCGCATGGAAATGCATGTGACATTATTTTGGCTAGTGGAAGCGCGTGCATGCTTCTATTAATGCTCAGAAGCTTATATTAGCTTAGATTCAGTTCTGTGTGATCTGTTTATGCATGAATTAAACACTTATTGGTGTTATTTTGATCATGGTTTTGAATTATACTTTGCTAAACATGTGAACATGTGTTGTTTATATTGTTATGCATGTATAATTTATTATTGTCCATTTGTTGATCATATATATAGGGTGAACATGTTAACTAAGGACTACTATCTAAACTATAAGAAGAATCCGGAGCATAACTTACACACTCACATTTGGACCATGACTGAAAGAATATTACAATTAAGAGCTGAGGGCATATCCCTTACTCATAATGAAAAGATTTATGGACTATTGATGTCATTGCCTGATAATTGGTCCGATGTAGTCACTAAGATTATCCAAGATGACAAGAAAGTATTGAATTTCTAGGATTATGTGTATGAGTTACAAAAGGCAGAAGAGCGGAATATTGTTATGAATATAAGGAAAACAACAGCTCTTTCTATTTTCCCAAATCAGCGGAGTGCGAGGCATGTTGCCTATCGCAAACAGTGCAAAAACTTTATATTAGATAAAGTTACTCCGAGGATTATTGAAAAAACAGAGGAAGTTTATCATTTCCGGAATTGGTATCGAGTTGAAGATCGGTTGATTGTTAAAATGTCATGTTTTAACAATTATAAACCTCGAATCAAAGAAAGTTCAGATTCTAGTTCAAGTCAAGATTAGTCTTAGTCATTGAATTTCATGTCCATATTTATTTCATGCATATTTGTTTATTTTTTAATTATGATTATGTTAAACTCTCAATGTTGATATAATATATATGTTTTATGGATTATTTGTGGGAATTCTGAGACTGGTAGAATTAAATTATTCTCGTCTGGAATATACATTGACGCGATTGGATTAATTATTAAAATGTGAAACATTTGTGTTATAGACGATGATTGGGAACATAGTGAACTTTCGACTCTATGTCTTATGTGACATATTTTAATCTTTAATGCACAATTGTGACAATAAAATGTGTATATATCTTATTGTTGGTGTTGTGTTGCGTATCTCTATAGTTATATATTGAAATGGCTTCGAAAAACATAATTGCCGATTTGAATAAGGGAGAAAGATTGAATGGAGACAATTATAAAATATGGAGAATGAGAATGCACTATATCCTAGATGAACAGGATGCCTTGGTGAGGTTATGGATGAGCCCCAACTAGGTGAGGGACAAAATCCTAATAATGCCCAGCATAGGCGTAATATGGACGCTTATAATTCCTGGAAAAAAAAAGATTCGACTGCCAAAGGAATACTCATCAGCTCAATAAATGATGATATTGCTTATCAGTATGAGCAATTTAAAACTGCAAATGCTATGTGGGTAGCATTGACAGAAAAGTTTGGAGGAACGACCGTCTCTAAACTGCGGCAGTTGACCATCAAGTTCGACACATATAAAAAAGTTCCCAATAAGCCAATAAAGCAACATTTGAGGGAAATGTCGAACATGATAATTGAGCTGAAGAAAGCTGGGCATGATCTCACTGATGAATAGCAAGTGCAGGCTATTATACGATCTTTTCCTGATAGTTGGGAGCACATGATGATATTGCTCGCCATCTTGAACTGGAAGCTGGGTGCCTAGAGGCTGCTGGACTAAATGCTTAAGCATATGTTGCTGAGTCCAGTTCGAAGAAGTTTTCTGGCTATAAGAGAAAATGGTGAAAATCTGGAAAAGGAAAAGAGATCGTCCAAGGACCTATGAACAAGAACAAACGGTTTAAGCGCAAAAGAGGCAAGAGTTATGGGAAAAGAGATAAGTCTAAACTGACCTGTTGTAACTGTGGTAACAAGGGTCATTTCGCCCGTGAATGCACAGAGCCGAAAAAGGTATTGTCTTATCTTGTCTCAAATTATGAGATTTATGTTTCCAGTACCGTTTTTTTAACTGAATCTCATCCTATGTGGACTGTAGACTCAGGAGCCACAGACCATATAGCTCGTGACAGAGGCATTTTCGTAGAATTTCATCGAATATCGAGAGAAACACGGTGGATATATATAGGTAATAATACCAAAGTTGAAGTGAAAGGAATGGGCACATGCAAATTTGTTTTGCGCGGTGGTCAAACCTTATACCTATATGATGTTTTATATGCTCCAGAAATTCGATGAAATCTGGTCTCTGTAATGGTTCTGTTAAAACTGGGATATTGTTTTATTTTCTCTGAGAACTTGGTTAAGCTTTTTTATAACGATATGTTTTATGGATGTGTATTTATGTCTGAAGGTTTTATGGTGTTGGACACCTTAAATTGTATTAATGATAATACTGTTAGTTTTTCTTTATTTGCAACTCCTAATAGTCTAGATGTGGATGCAAATAAATGACATGCTAGATTAGGGCATATTGGCCAAGAGAGAATGAACAGATTGGCCCGTGAAGGTTTATTAGGACCTGTCACGAAAATAGATTTGCCTATTTGTGAGCATTGTCTAGCGAGAAAAACTACTAGAAAACCTTTTGACAAAGCTATTAGAGTTGAAGTTCCTCTACAACTTGTACACTCAGATATTTGTGGACCTATGAATGTTAGAGCTAGAAAAGAAGCATTCTATTTCATCACTTTCATAGATAATTATTCACGTTTTGGTTATGTCTATTTGATCTCCCATAAGCCAAAAGCAATAGATTGTTTTAGACATTATATGAATGAGGTTGAGAATTAGTTAGACAAAAGAATAAAAGCCTTGAGAACTGATCGAGGTCGTGAATATTTATCTACCGAATTTAAGGAATTATGTAGTGAAAAAGGAATTATGAGGCAATTGACGATTCCTAGAACTCCGCAACAAAATGGTGTAGCGGAGAGACGGAATCGAACATTGTTGGAAATGGTTAAGTCTATAATGGCGCAAGCAAATCTTCCAATTTCGTATTGGGGAGATGTTTTAATGACTGCGACTTATATACTTAACCGTGTGCCTACTAAGTCAGTAATTTCTATACCTTATGAGTTATGGACAGGTAGGAAACCTGAATTAAATATGATGCGCCCTTGGGGGTCTGCTGCATATATCCATGACACATTCCATAAATTCAGAAAATTGGGTCCAAGAGGTAAAAAATGTATCTTCATAAGATACTCTGAGCACTCCAAAGGGTACGTGTTCATAGGAGAGGACTTTGATGGAAGAGTGACTGAAATAGAATCTCGAGATGTGATGTTCATAGAAAATGAATTTCCTGAAAATGGTGATGTCGATAAAAGTCTTCATCTGTATGAAACGGAAGAGGAATATGGAGAAGGTTCGTCTCAGCGACCATTAGTTGTGTCACAAGAGACGATGTCTCTACTAGATAGTGGGAGCAATGAGGTTATGCTCTAACCTATTTCGGATAGTGGGAGAGAAGATCCTCAATTGCGAAGGAGCGAACGTTCTCAAATCCCCAAGAGACGTTTTGAAATTGAAAATAAAGTTTTCATAACTGCTCCTCCGAAAGACGATGAGCCTAAAAATATCAAAGAAGCTCTATCATCCCTTAATAAGGAAAAGTGGCAAGAAGCATCAGAGGAAGAAATGAAATCCATGGAACTTAACCAAGTTTGGAGTCTAGTGGACATACCGTCGGATTGAAAACCCATTGGGAATAAATAGATTCTCAAAATTAAACGAAAAGTTGATGGCTCAATAGATAGATACAAAGCTCGTCTAGTGGCAAAAGGCTATACTCAACAAGAAGGTATAGATTATGAAGAAACTTTTTCGCTCGTTGTGAGATTTACTTCAATCCGTGTCATTCTAGCTATAGTTGCACACTTAGATCTAGAATTGTATCAGATGGATGTCAAAACAACTTTTCTTAATGGAGAGCTTGACGAAGAAATCTACATGGATCAGCCTATAAGTTTCGTGGTAAAAGGCCAAGAGCGTAAAGTATGCAAGCTCCAAAAATCTATATATGGCCTAAAACAATCATCAAGACAATGGTACTTAAAATTTTATAAGGTAATATTGTCTTATAATTTTAAGATGTTAGAACAAGATCATTGTGTTTATGTGAAAAGATCTGATGACAAATTTGTAATTCTATCTCTTTATATGGATGATGTGCTGATAGTTGGGAGTGATTTGGAATATGTGATGATCATTAAAAATTGGTTATCTGCAAATTTTGACATGAAGCATATGGGTGAAGCAGATTATATTTTAGGTATAAAAATAAAAAGGGATCGTTCAAAGAGACTTTTGGCTCTGTCACAAGAGCGTTATATCCAAAAGATTCTAAAACGATTCAATATGGGAAACTGCAAGCCCGTAGATAATCCTGTGTCAAAAGGTGATTCATTGAGCCAAGACTTGTGTCCAAAGACTCAAAACGAAAGAAATGAAATGTCTCTAGTACCTTATTCAAATACGATTGGAAGTCTTATATACGCGATGATGTGTACTCGTCTTGATATATGCCTCGCTATTGGATTGGTTAGTCGATATCAATCGAATCTAGGAAGGGAACACTGAAAGGCTGTAAAGAGGATATTGAGATATCTGAAAGGCACTGTGGATTATTGTTTATGCTACCAAGGAAAGGATTTACGTATCGTTGGCTATTCGGATGCTGACTGGGGTGGTGACTTGGACCAACGTAAATCAACTTCAGGTTATGCTTTCTTACTCTAAAATGGCGTTATATCTTAGAGCAGTAAGATACAAACGTGCATAGCCTTATCCACAATAGAAGTAGAATTTGTAGCATGTTCTGCTGCTGTGCAAGAAGCTGTTTGGTTGAAAAGATTTTTTGAGAATTTTGGTGTAATGAATGCATCAGTTGATCCTATAGTTATGCATTGTGATAATCAAGCTGCGATAGCTTTCACAAAGGATCCCAAATTCCATAACAAAACCAAACATATCGACACCAGATATAACTTTGTCAGAGATATCATTTTGAAGAAGGAAGTGATCGTACAATATATTTCTACACATAACATGATTGCTGATCCTCTAACTAAACCGATCTCAAGAGATGTATATCTTGCACATGTTAAGTCCCTTGGCTTGCGTAGAATATGATAGATGACTTGTTGAGTATATATTGTACTTGTAACACAACGTTAGAGCATCAAAGAGTTTGAATTTATTTTATGTGTTTGAATTCATGGTGTTTATGGATATACACATTGTTTATTTTTGAAATCTCAACAAGATAATAATATCACACAAGTTTGATTAGCTCTCTCACACGAGCAATCGCCTTTGACGCTGAAGAGAGCGTGCAAAGATGAGACATATTTCTTGAGGTTGATGCGGCTTGAAGAACGCACTTAAAAAATGAGAATTATTTAAGAAATGAATTATTTGATATGTCGCCTTGATGATTAATCAAGATGAGGTCATGACTTGATAGATTTGAAAATGACCGATTTGGATTCCCCATGTCCAAATAACTTGTGAATGTTAGATGTGAGTTTTTAATAGATAGAGACACCTGCAAGATTGGAGAGATGATTAAGAACTCAGGTTAGGCGCTGAATGCAGCGACTGAACTAAGATCTATACAATATTGGTAATGACATTTTGAAAAGATACACATTGTAGCATATGATTCATACCATGTGTGCATGAATAAAACGACCGCTTGAAGTAGTGGAAGGATGAATCTCTGCTCTTTCACTGTGTGAGACTTTATGAGGATTACCTTATGATGGTACCCTTTGACTCTTTACTGTTATTTGATGTTTATTCTTAATGTTGCTATCTTAGCTTGGAACCTATGACTATGAATGATTCAGTCTATGGAACATGACTAGAAAAGCAGTTAAGTTTAAATTGAGAATTCCGAGTAGATGAGGAAGACTTATATATTACGTGTGTTCATTGGCCGGCCGGTCATGTCAATCATACAGGAGATTGGACTTGATCATGGATACATAGGAATATAACACAATAATAAATGAGGGATTAAAGGGAGCTAGTGTTATCGAGTAAGTCTAGGGTGTTGCGAGACTAACACTTTATTTTATTTTGGGTGGAAGCGACTATGTTATTCCTAACATATGCATAGTAAATTAGCTCCCAAGTGCAGGTTGCTCGCAAGGTCGCACGACACATTTGCTAGTATGAATTGCTCTGTTCTGTAAGATTTTTGTAGAAGAGTATTGTGATTCGAATCACCCATCATGTGTGAGTGGGAGATATTGGATCTGGTCCACCCATGATGGGTTGACCAGATCCATTAGGGTTATAAGTTAACCCATGATTGGCGATATTACTATATTGCCCTTGGCAGTTATTTTTAATAACTGTCACTCCCTCTTTTATTTAAATGGAATGTAACTTCCATTGGGCGGGTAACAGAAGCATTTTTACAGCAAAACAGAAATAGCATTAGAATACTCTTCCAAATCAATTCTCTGGAAGAATTCTTGCAGAAACGTAGAGAGATAATAAGCAAATTGTGTTGTGGACATTTCCAAGAGTGCATCGAATCACCGAATCATCATCAGTTGTCAGATACAGGCAAACCGGGTATGCTTTCTGTGATCTTGAAATTAGTTTGATTTAAGCTTACAGGAACATAATAGTTGGAGAACCAGTTCTTGTTTTTATTTAATGGCTCACTTTATTGTGGAGAGTGACATACATGAATTTATCATTTATTAAAGATTATGTATCATTTTTGCTTTTTGTTTTGAATGAATCTTCTTGCTTATTATGGAGAGTGTTATTTTCTTGTTCTTTTTTACTTATAATGTTTAATATTGTTTGATTCTTAATTATGGAGTAACTTGTGATTTACTAAAGTTCAATTGGTTAAATGCAGGTTATTGCAAAGAAGGGCAAATATGAATTGCATCTAAAGTTGAAGTGGCGAGTTGAACAAGTGAAGTTCTAAATTGAACTAACAAAGAACATTGATGGAAGTATTAATACATACTCTTGTGATATGTGTGGCTATTGCCTTTTTATATAGTGTTATGTGTACCTTTTAAGATATACCATTTTCCTTTATTTTTGTTCTTTATATAGTGTTATATGTGTACCTTTTGGGCTTATTACTTACATATTCCATGTTTAGGATGATGATGAATTCCATAATTTTTTGTTCTTTTTTAGATATTTAATGAATCTTAATTTAAACAATGGTATTTATGTAGTTCCATATTATTAGATGAATTAATTTAGTTTAAATTATTGAAAAGAAGGTTAGAAGCAAAAAGATGTTGTACAAGCTCGTCAAGCTTGGCTCGGGATTAGGCTTGTTGAGCCTAGCCAAGTCAAGCTCTCAAGCAGCTCAGTTCATGAGCGAGCTTAAGTCGAGCAATAATTTTACAGCCTCAACAAGCTCGAGCCTTTTAACATTAACTAAGTTGAGTTTGAGTTTGGCTCGAATCTAACCCTATATAAGCATAAAGAAATTAAATCAAACTCAGAGGTGTGGATTGCTTGTTCACAATCCTAGTATTCAAGGATGAGAAAGAGACCACGAATGGACTGTGATTGCTCAAGAAGGTTGAAAGGGCCAATTTAACTACGCCTTAACCAAGTGTATAGCCATGCATGACGCATGCTGATTGTGTAACTTGGGTAAGAGGTTCCAACCGTTTACATGCATGGTATCGATTGACACCATGTAAAAAGGCATGTGTCGATCGTGTGTGACCTTTAAGCCAACTAACACATGTTGATTTTAAAAAGCCATGCACTAGTGGTATTCCAACCGTGCACAGACTCTTCCCATATATATATTTAAGCTTGCTTTTGTAAAAGTGAGACAATATAGATAGAGTGAAAACCTAGCCACCACTCTTCTTGTTTCTTTTCTTATTGTGCACACTATGAGTCCAATCAAGAGCCCTAACAGCTACTTTGCCTAGATTTCCTCTTTCGTGTTCATTCTTTGCATGGATAGCAAGGTGTCGTCTCATGAAGGTTGGATAACATACTTTCTCTAGCCACATGAAGGTTAAAGGAGTCATCAACGCAGATATAAAATCTAAAACATCCTATGTATGTTTTGCATGCTTCATGAAATTTATGTCTAAAATGGATATCCTAGCTAGGGTTTTTCAAGATTGTTTTATTTTCAAAATTTTAAATTCTGCTACTCTAATAGTTGTCGGTGCCCTGAAAACCCTACAATATAGTAGGTAGAAGTGGTAAGGCATAGGCTAAAGTTGGTGATTTCACTAGTTAAAGTTACAAGAAAGTTAAAAGTAACTTATAGTTTCCTTAGCTTTCAACACTTCTTATACTAGCAATACTATGATGTTGTTGGTCAAATTTCAAATCTTCTCAAGTAGACTCATAATCAATGATTAGCGGAATTGTAGTCTAGCGGTATGCAATATATATTACTTACCAGATGGACTCGGTTAAAGTCTTGAACAAAATTGTTGTATGGTGGTATGTTGCATATTATTTGCAATTGTGTGAATTTCAACAATTGCAATATTCTATAGGATAACATTCGTATGCAGGTCTGATCAAATTGACTTGAAGTGATTTGTCTAGTTCAACTATTGGTCAGTTTGGTTTAATTACTAATATGAGTTTAAATTTGAAACCAAACATGAACTAACCATTGGGTTTTGGTTGAACCAGTATAATCAGTCGATCCGAATATTATTATCTTATTTGAATATATAACAAAATCTATGAACTCTTGCACGCTTTATGAAATTTCTTTTTTAAAAAATCACTGATAATAGTAAGTTTTATTTATGAATATTGATATCTAATGTGGATAAATTGTTAACTTAATCGCTATAATATAATTGTTTTGATATTTCTGAATGGACTAAAGTATGTGAAATCGATAAAACAAATATGCACATAAACATTAAAGAGAAAAACGACATTTTATTCTAGTTCAATTAAAATTGAATTACGTTTAATAAAATTAATATTATTTTAATATCTTCTCCATTATTATATATAGTATAAGAGAATAATATGTTATATGTTAAGTTGCAAACCTTCGTACTAATATTATTGAAGAAGTGGATGCCAATTCCAACACTTCAGTCAAATTTGATCAATAAAACTATCAATTTCTTTGTTAGAATTTTTCTTCTCTTTCCAGCCGGCCAGAGGTATATAGTAGCTTTCAACAAGTGCCGTAACCCAAAAGTTACGTCGACTAAAACTTTTAGAGAAATTTGTGATTGCTTAACACAATTTTATTCCCCCAATCCCTTGTTTTCCTTGGCTTTCTTCTCAGGTTCACAACTACAATTAATGGAAAGTCAGTCAATATAACTGAACCCGTAAACTTCACTCACAAGGCGACCGAGAATTATAAACCATAAATAGCTTGCTCTCTGATTGCATTTGCACACATTAAATATTAGCTCGCTCAAAATGGCTCTTACTCTTACAAAATTATGCCTTCCAAGCTTTGTTCTAGTGGGAATAATCCTTTCCTCAGCAATTCTTCCCACTACTAGTTTTGATGTGGGTAGTGTGGTGACTTCTGACTTCTTTGATGGGATCAAGAATAAAGCCGCACCAGATTGTGTAGGGCAAAGCTTTTACACAAGAGATGAGTTTCTGAATGCTGTTACTCAATTTAACGATTTCGCTCAAGCTGGTTCGGATGATGATTCTAAGCGTGAGATTGCTGCATTCTTTGCACATGTTTCTCATGAAACTGGAAGTAAGTTGTTTTTAGCGTCATTTCATATATGTATACAGGGGCAAGCTTCATGAAAATCCGGATTTTTTTTTGCAGGTATGTGCAAAATAGAAGAGGATGACAAGTCAAATAGCTACTGTGATGATATTAACTACCCAGCCTATCCATGCGTTTCTGGCAAGTTGTACTACGGGCGTGGGCCGCTGCAGCTCACCTGGAACTACAACTACGGGGAATGCGGAAAAGTAGTCGGATTCGATGGACTCCAGGCGCCAGAAACAGTGTCCCAGGACCCTAGTGTAAGCTTCAAGTGTTCCTTGTGGTTCTGGATGACCAATGTCCACTCAGTGGTAAACCAAGGTTTTGGGGAAACAATTCGGAAGATTAATTCTGGGGAATGTGATGGCGGAAACCCTGCTCAGGTTCAGAGTCGTGTTGGGTATTACCAGGATTATTGCAGCAAATTTGGTGTTGATTCTGGCCAGAATCTCTACTGTTAGACTCCTTGCACCACTTGATTTACTAGTATATATGGAGAATAAAAAGAGTTGTTTCATGAATAAAAGGAGTACCCCTATAACCTGCTGAAGGTTTCATGTATCTGAGACTACATTAATGCTTATTTATATGTTCGGAGTCTTGGGACCTCGTTTTACCTTATATATATTTGAATAATACAACTATGTATTCAAATCAACCTTATGAACTTTTTTATACAAATTGAGGTAACAATATATAATTGGATAATGCTAGTAAAATTTGTTTGTATATGTAAAATCATGCATATTGAAAAAAAAAATAAGACTATATGTACAAACAAATTTTATTAATTTATACATACAAATTGATATGACAATATTCAAATAACATGAGATTATTATTATTTTTTTTGAAATTTTTTTAGGGATCATAATTATTTGGAGGGGTTAATTTATGTAATTTTAAGTTACATACCCATTAAAACTTGTCGGGTTTTCTGACCAGATCCAGAGCATGGCCCAGGGCCCCGGGTTCTGATTTTCCAGTCCAGTCCAGCCCAAGACCCACCTAGTTGCTCTTTATATAATACTCTGGCCATGTTCTTTTTATATCCCAAAACAAAACACTAATTCAGGTTAAGCAGTAGGCCGAATTTGGCTCAAATCAGGACAAATACTAAGTCAAAGCAAGTTAGTTGAACCCTATTAACAGTAATTACAAATAGACTGTAAAGTATTATTATAATCACAACTGTAAACAAAATTCTATGGTTAACGAAACTCCATTGACTCAAACTCTAATTTGTTTATAAAAATAAGTTTAATTTTTAAGCTTGATTTTAATTTGTTTAATTTGAACTCTAAGTTTTACACGTTGGTATTAAATCCAACCAATTTGTGATTGACAAATTAAGGCATAGCTTTATTTATGGTTAAAAGACTTGACAAGGTTGAGAAAAGTTATGCTTAATGAAAAATAATGTATAATGCAAAAATAACGCTTTTCTTCTTTGAAAGAGAGGATTAAAAACGAGGGCAACCAGTTTGAAGCAAAAATTATTTTTGCTTTGGATCCTTTTTCAACAGAAAATGTTAACGAATTATTTTTTCACTCGCTCATCAAAATTATGAAAGAATATTCGTTAAATGTATCAAGAAATCCTTTCTGTTAATTCTTGCCAATAATATTATTTTTAAAATCACCTTTTTTACACGCAAGCCGTCCATAGTAGCTGCCCAAAGGGCAGAAGAAATTAAAACTACTGCTTTTTTTTTTTTTAATGTTTTAATGAGGAATCTCATTTGGTAATGTTCCACCAAGAAGTTGATAATCTAAGGGTGGATAGGAACTAAGCCTGAATATTCTCTTATTTGAGTTCAGTTTAAATGAGTTTAGCTCGAATTTATTTAGCTAACATTAAGTATGATTTGAGTTCAATTTAAACAAATAATTATTAAGTTTGATTCGATTCGAATTAATAATTTAAATTCATAACTCAGTTTGACTCAAACTTGCAGTTTAAATTACTGGTTTGGATTTGTGACTCGAATTGGTGGCTCATTGACAAAACGATATTATTTTACCCAAATAATAAATAAAACCACCAATTCAAATCGAACTGAACTATGAATTTGAACCATCAAATCAAACTATAAATTCAAATTAAACGAAACCAAGAATTTGAATTGAACTGAGTAATAAATTTGAACTATCTATTTGAGTCAAACTAAGTCAAATATCTTCTAACTAGAGTTTAACTTATTTGAAAAATTCAAATTGAGTTGAACCAAAATTTTGAATTAAACAAATTGAGCTAAGTTGAACCAAGTTAAGCCAACACGGTTTGAATCCAACCCTATGATAAACCCTAGGGATATGGTTTTAAGACATAGATCAAATTGGTCAGTTTAACTGGTCTAACTAGGATGAGAAGCAATGAACATTCTTAGTAACAGTCTAATGACTTGGTCATTTTCAATTAGGAAAGCTACGTTGGATCATGAGGGAATCACTGGTTTAACCGTGGTTCCCTGAACATTGTACAGGATTTTGGGAGTGAGTCACCAGAAGTGAGAATGCGTAGAGGTGATCGAAAATTATGGGACCAGCATGGGATGGAGCTATGAGAGATAGGAATGGTGCGTGGATGATTGGAAGTGAGGAGATCAATACAACAAGAGCTTTCGGAGAAGGGATTAGTGCAAGATACGGAATTGGAAAATGAGAAGATTGAAACTAGGAGGAGTTGAAAATGACAATGAAAACAACAATATCATCCTTAGGTATATATCAATTTAACTCTTGAGTAAAACAAAAGAAATAAAATCACCTAAAACAATTCATGACCACTATCATCCAGTTTGACCATTAGTTGACCTAAACCGGCCCATCCACTAAGGAGATTAGTTCAACATTCCATTACCGAAATCTCCCACTTTAATGCTAGTAGAAGGATCTAGCATGTGCACTAAGGTACTTTAAGGAATGCAGAGTTGAAACTACATCCTTTGATCCACACTTGAGATTTCGTGCCTTGACCAAATGTTCTACCCGTCAAGTCAACCGAAGGAGGCTTGACTAAGTTTCATACAACAACAGTGTCATACTTGAGCCATCTTTTTCAAAGAATCAAACTTGTATACGTATATGGTTTATTATAGCTAAGAGACAATCCCTGAATCACCTCACCGTTTAAACATTTAGATAGCATCCAAACTATCTGCCAAAAGACAGAAGAAAATAAAACTAGCTAGTATTAGCCGACGAAGACTTGACTCAAAATTCATGCAACAATGGTGTCATATTTGAGCCACGTCTTTGTTGGAGAGCTAAGAGACAATTCTCGACTCTGATCTCACCTCTTAAACGTTTTGATCGAATGGCTGTCTAAGAAAGAAAAAAATCCACGTGTTTATTTCAAGGTCATAGCAAAATTTTTGACGCATTTTCAAAGTTGTATATGGATAAGGTTAGAGTTTTAAATACAATTTTAATGTCATCTTTGAAAGAGGAAATTCAGGTGTTTATACCAAAGATGCATTGAACTAAGTGTTCTAATAGATTATATCTTAGTATATACCCTCAAGTTCATACAATTATAGAATATTTATCTTGTTATTTGAAGAAATCTTGAGGCTCATAATTTACTTCACTAGAAAAAGTAATTCATTCATAGTTTGATCATCGTCTGTTTAGTATTACGGGTTGAAAAATAAAACATATTTTAGGATGTAATGAAACTCAATATATTATGGTGAGTATATCATATTGTACGTTCGTATAGATAATTTTATTCATGTAGATTAATAAACTCTTTTAGAGAAACAATAATGTATTTTTTTAATATCATGGTCATTTTTAAATACTTATGGTTTGAAATGGATTATTACAAGTATTCGAATAATACTGTATATTATAAGTTTAATACTTGTATTCTTAACATATATATATATATATATATATATATATATATATATATATATATATATATATATATATATATATATATATATATATAGTTGGAGTAATTATGTGATTCATGAGATATATTAATGGAATAATTTATTTGGCATATCTTGACAGGTTCATTTGTTAGATAAAATTCCAAGTTATTCGAGTTTGAATTCGAATTCAAATGAATGAGTCAAGCTCAAGTTTATGCATTAAGCTTGTTTATCGATTTCAAATCAATTTGGATTGAATCCAAATGTTAATTGTTTTTTGGCCAAGTTCAAATATCAACTCATTAATTTTAAGCCATTTTATGTTAGCTCTTTTTTATTTGGAACATTCTTAAGTTGGTATTATTTAAGCTTAATTTAGATCAAAACCATCCCAACCCGCAATACTAATTACTTAATTAATGTTCGGTGTCTTTAATTACGTGCCAAGATAGAAATCTTGCAAAAGTGCTCAATATCTTTAACATATCCAATGCATGTGGAAGTGTTGACTATTTAAGCGGCGAATCCTTGAATAAAACGTTCATCAGTCTTCCTGCTGAATTGTTTTCTACTCTTCCTGTAACTGTGAAATCTTTATCCTATCAATAAGATTCTATGTTTGATGGGTATGGGTTAATACGGTACTGTATTATTTTATACAAATATAGATATAAATATTAATATATTATTAAATAATTAAAAATTATTTTATTTTTAAATTTAAAATTATTTAATTATATGATAACATTTTAATTCTTATAAACTTATTTATATCTTTTGATATAACAATATTTGATTAGATAATTTTAAAATAAAAAATAAATAAATAATCATATCATTTAATCATATATTACTATATTAATTTTTATATATATATATATATATAATTTATTTGTGCACCTAATTTAATTCTTAATAAAAAATTTCTCCATTTTCCTACTATGGTTCTCCCCCGTCTTGGATAATAAGATATTTGATGGCCCTGCAACAATTTTACGCCACAAATTGAGGCCGAATTGTGAAAAATCACCAAGACTTTTCAAGTTGATGATATCATACTTCGACATCTACGACAGCGCATCCCTAATTTTTAATGTTTTCTCTGACAAGTCCATCGCCATTTCTGACCCGCAAACTCCCCAAGCACTATATAAATAGCAAGCTCTCTCCACTAAATTTTCACACGACAAAACCCTTTCTCATCTTCTCATTATTAATCACTGAAACGCCTCTCAAATTCAATGGCTTTCAACATGAGAAAAAATCTACTTACGTTTGCTCTTCTGGGACTTTTTTCCTTGGCTATTGTTCCTAAAAATGTCATGTCCCAAAACTGTGACTGTGCTCCCAACTTGTGTTGCAGTCAGTTTGGTTACTGTGGCACCGGCGAAGCCTACTGTGGATTGGGGTGTAAGGGGGGTCCTTGCACCTCGACGCCATCGACACCGTCACCTACACCAACCGGTGGTGGTTCAGTTGCCAGTATTGTTACGGCTGATTTCTTTGATGGGATAAAGAATCAAGCTGCTGCAAGCTGTGCTGGAAAGAGCTTCTACACAAGAGATGGATTTCTTAATGCAGCCAATTCGTTTCCTCAGTTTGGATCAGGCTCTGCCGACGAATCCAAGCGTGAGATTGCTGCATTTTTTGCCCACGTTACTCATGAAACTGGACGTAAGTTTTGTTTCTCTTTTACTTGATTGCTATTTTCTTCTTTGCATGCAAACACACTATCACATATTTGCATTTTGTTTTTCAATAAAACTATAGGCATCAATGTTTTTAAGATTGGACGGGTTGTCAACCGGTAGAGAGTGGCAACTGATAAATTAATTAAATAAATATTCAAAATAATTCATATAATAAGTCATTAAATAATAATTTGAATTAATTTAATATAAAAATAAACTTAATGTGATGATATAGATGCTCTAAATTGATGAATGTGGTGTTAGATTTAACCCACAATAATAATGAAAAATTAAAACAGTATTTCTACAAACAGTTTTTGCTTTGTTTAATGGGTGATAGCTCAACTGGTGTGTGATTCGATAATCCCATTGTACAAGTGATGGTTCATTTGGTATGTAATTGTATAATATTATCGTTAATATATATAATAATACTCATTGTTAATATATATAATTATAATTTTACTTTTATTAAAGGGTGATATATTGGACCCAGACAAAAAATTTATATATCCTTTTCTAATTGGACCCCATGATTAAAATTCTTGTCTTTGTCACGGAGTGTGACCACCAAGCCGGTAAAAAACTAAACTCATCCATTTATTGACCTGTTACTTGATTAATTTTACAGATTTATGCTACACCGAAGAGATTGACAAGTCAAATGCCTACTGTGACCAATCAAACACACAGTACCCATGTGTCCCCGGAAAGAAGTATTACGGGCGTGGACCGATGCAGCTCACCTGGAACTACAACTACGGTGCCTGTGGAACAGCCGTCGGGTTCGATGGACTCAACGCTCCCGAAACAGTGTCTAATGACCCTGCTGTCTCCTTTAAGGCTGCCTTGTGGTTCTGGATGACCAATGTTCACTCAGTCATGAACCAAGGCTTTGGGGCTACCATTCAGAAAATTAATGGCGCTCTTGAATGCGGTGGAAAGCAACCTGATAAAGTTAATGCTCGTATTGGTTATTACACTGATTATTGCCAGAAATTTGGTGTTGATCCCGGCCAGAATTTGTCCTGCTAGATGATTCAATTTCAGAATTTGTACTGTTATTTTATATGCTTTGCAGCGAAATAATGTTCTTGTTTCATAAAGTTGTTCAATAGAACAACTTATTTGAGTGAACATCTGTTGGAGTTCTGTTACTCGAACGAAATAAATGAAACAAAGAGAAATTATGAAGTGGTAAGTCCATTAGGAGTTTGATCCTTCTAGATATTTCGTTAGTATGGAAACTTATTCGATTCTCTTTTCTAATACTATATTAGGGTAGATTGAAACTAAACTGAACTTGAATAAGGGTTCATTTAAACTCAGTCATATTCAAAACAAGAAGCTCAAGTAAGATGAATGATAACACCGGAGAAGGTGAACAATTATACCAAAGAAGAAAAAATACTATTGAAGACATAAAAGAATTGTAGTAGAAAAACAAAAAAGAAGATGAATCATCATAAAAAATAAAGAGAAAAGGGTCAATAAGGTACACTTTGGCATCAATGTCAACTCAAACTAACAATTTTAGTTCAACAAGTCAAAACTGTTTTAGTTCGAATTTAATTTGTTCAAATTAAACTTAAATTCAAATCTAAGCGAATTCGGTAAAAATTCATATATAGTGTTATTACATCTTAGAAGTAATTTGGATATATTTCAATATTACTTGCCTAAAACACTATTTCCCCCCAAGGTTTCTTGGAATGAAAAGTTCTCACCTTTTAAGTTTCAAAAAGCCAAATTCCCTCTCCTCAGCTACTTCAATTAGTGAATTTCATTTGATGAAATGATAGAAAAGTCATTTTACATCGATTTTTCAATTTGTTATTTTCCCCTAATTCATTTTATTTTTCTTTTCCCTCTCTTTTTTCTTGTTTCCCTTTCAACTACTTTGGGGGGTAAACATAATTTTTAAAAATATTAGGGGCATTATTGAAATTTTTTGAAGGGATTTTTGAAATTAAAAAAGTTCAAGGGTTTTTTGAATTTTTTAAAATTTTAATAGACCCCATAATAATTTAAAAAATGATAGCTATACCCTAAAAATATAATATTTTAAAATTGGTTAGAGTTTTAATACTTTTTAAGGAGTTTAAAGGTTGGTTATTTGATATTTATATTAGAGTTATTAAAGTAAATGCTCTCCCAAACATAATGTTAAGCAAAAATGTCCAATGTCTTAAATCCGAAGCAAAAATGACCTATTTTCAAAAGTTTAAGCAAAAATGCCCTAAATTTTTTTTTAAAATGCCAATAATACCTTTCACCATTTCTATATAAACACTCACCTTGATACCTTCCTTACATCATTCAAATTTTTATTTGTCACCAAATATCTGACATTGTGGGTTCGTTTGAAAGAAAGAAAATTCATATTTTTGAGTTTGAATTGAAAGAAATCAATCAATGATAGAAAAGTATTTATACGAATCTTAATTCAACATTTAATTTATTCATTAAATCAAGTCCGTATATTTTATTAATGTAATGACATAGGGGACATTTGAATATTTGACAAAATATGGGGGTTAAATGAAATGTTAGAAAAATATATGAGGTATTTTGATATTAGACAATGTATGAAAGGTGTTAAATGAAAAATGTTAGAAAAATATAGGGGCATTTAGAGATCTGACAATGTATAAGGGTGGTAAAAAAATGTCAAAAAAATATAGAAGGTATTTTGAAATTAAACAAAATATGAGGGTGGTAAAAAATATGTCAAAATTGAGGGGGCATTTCGATATTATAAGAATATCAAGTTTGTATATGTTAGAAAAATATAAGGGGCATTTTGATTTATGTTAATATATGAAGAGGTTAAATGGAATATTAGAAAAATATAGGAGATTTTTAAAAGTAAATAAAATATTATAAGAATATCAAATTTGGGGGGGAGGGGGGGGGTGCATTTAAATATTATAAGATATCAAATTTGTATATGTTAGGAAAATATAAGGGTATTTTATTCTTTGATAAAATATGAGGATGGTAAATGAAATAAACCAAAATTGTTATGGGGGGGGGGGGGGGGGGTGGGGGCGAGCATATAGATATTATAAGAATATCAAGTTCGTATATGTTAGGAAATATTTTTAAATTAGATAAAACATGAGGGTGCTAGTGAAATACACCAAAATTGGGGAACATTTATATATTTTAAGAATATCAAGTTCGTATATGTTAGAAAATATAGCTAGTATTTTAATTTTTGATAGTATATAAGAGGGTTAAATGAAATGTAAGAAAAATATAAAATACATTTTGTTATGTTGGTAAAGTTTAATGTTGATTTTTTTGATAAACATATATTTTTTTCAATCAATATTGTTTATTATAGGATTAATAATTGAAATAGCGGGTTATCCTATTGCTCATTTCGAAGGAGAATGGATTCAACATGATCATAGTATAATGAAATACATTGGAGGTTTTAAAGTAGTGGTTAAAATTCGATCCGAAACAACACTTAAGAGACTTATCCAGTTGTTGAATAAAAGGTGTGGTATCAATTCGATCTGAAATAATATTCAACTATACATGAAACCAAAACGTATGGAGTTAGATTCCTTTGTAAAAATTGAAATTAATGAAGATGTTAAGGGTCTTATTGACATGTCAAAATACTTTCAGAAATATATTTTAGTTTTTGTTACATGTATCCCCATCGAAACACAAAGAAAACAAAAAATAAATGACAACGATTATGGTAAATTGAAAAAGGAATCCAATAAAAAAAAGTTGACAGATTTTCGTAATGATACATTCTATATTACTGTAGAATGAGTTTATTGAGACAAAGAGAATATTTCACATTGGGGTACTTTGATGAGAACGAGATGGATGATATTCCTCTTGATAAGTTAGACCTAGAGGATACATCATCTGGTAACTATGATATAAGTAGTCTCCAACTGGACAATCCTCTTCGTGGGGGGGAATTATGTTAGTCCATGTTTTGATAATGTCTCCCCTAATCCATTTAAATGGCTATCCAATTTTCCTCTACAACCTTCAACAAAATCAAGTGGTGCAGTATCAATGCAATAGGGAAATGTTGTAAAAATTTGTGACATTTATAGGGATAAAAAACACTTAAAAGATGCAATGGCTCAATTTGCATTGGAGAAAGGATTATAGTACAAAGTGGTTGTTAGAATTTGGTAACAAAATTAAATCATGTTCACATTATATGTAAGAATGGTAATATGAATTTACATGTTGATTCAAAAAATAAATACCTTGTAATTTAATTTGAAGTTAGGAAGCTTGAATCACTAAAATAAATAATCTCTTGACTTACACCTTTCAAGGAAGAAAAATAGAGGCATTTTCAGGTTAAGGAAGAAGAAGAAGAAAATTCTATATTTTTTTATTCTTCCCTCCCATTTATTAAGCTTAAACTTGATATTTATCAAATTAATTATGTGTCCATTTTCTATTGGCTTATAATTAAGAATAACTAATATTTTGACACATGTTGATTAATATATACCCAAAATTATGTGTTCAACTTTCTAAACAATTCCAAAAGTGTAAAATGATAATTTTGCCCCTTTTTTGAATCTTATTCGAAAAACACTATTTTTATTCTCGAAAAGTGTTACCCAACCGTGGATAAATATTTTCATTTTCATGACACCATTTTCTTCCTTGAAATATGGGTCTGACCTTCAAGGTTCATAGTGGCGTAGTCGTGGGCTCTATATCAAATGATACGTTTTATTATATTACTGTATAACCTAAAACTATTGTTAATAGATATACTTCGTTTTTTGCTACAAAATGAAGTTCCCACTGATCCTATGGTGTCATCTAGCAATGTCTCATGACCCTTGTATCACAATGAAGAACAAGCTTTACATAATATCAAATGAACCTTTCTTACTCATACTTACCATATAGTTTAATCCCTCCATCATTATATCTCGATTAAACTTGGATTCATGGAATATTAAAATATATTATTTAATCTCTTCGAATATCAAGTAATACATCAGAACATGCTATATCAAAACTCTTTTCATGTGGTCTTTTATCTATATTGGCCAGTGTCTCAGATTTTTATGTTTTTCGATATTTGCATGAAAACTCGGGAGTAGTTGAACCTACGAATCCCTATATGATTATTACTTATCCTCTCGCTTAAGCAACATATGATCAACTTGGCTTTTGAATGAGACATGATTAGGCCTATGGTATACACCATATGAACCATATACCCTAGAACGAAGTACAACCGTGATATCTCAGTTCAAATAATCTATACACTAGTATGATTTACGATGTATCATTGACTGCATATCAATGCCCATGTGATCATTGTTTAGCGGTCATATTCGATAAACAATATAATATAATAACCTTTGATCAGTTCTCTAACTATTAAACGGTTCTATTGTTTACCCATGTGTACATCCATCATGTCTAATATCATCCAATAATATTCTATGGTGATATAGCACACACTTACTATGCAATACTATTACCCAAACAGATTGCTTATGTAGGAAACAATTTGATAACATTTATTAAAACTTATCAAAACTTCTCACATGTCATATGCATATAGCTAATATGGATGTAATATACAACTACAACATAGATATAAAAGTGACGCAAAAAACATGTGAAGTATAACAGAACTCTTCCTTTATTAATAACGTATATGCAAGATATAAAAACCTTGAAACCGACAAAGTAATTGGTTTTTAGGGCATACTCTAACAATGGTCAAGTCAAACACATATAAATGAAAGATTAAATGCATTGATGAGTAATGCGAATGGTATCTATCAGGAAGAAGAATAAAAACACAATGTTATATTTCAAATCCATTCTATGAATCTCATGTGCACATGCTCAAGAGATCAGATAAAGTTACATCATAGATAAGTTGAGGCTCAAACTTTAAACCAATTAATGAAGTCTAAGTTCGTGTTGATTGATCATATTTATCGGTCTAAGGAGATCATTATCAACAATCCCGATAGGTATAAAATTGAAATATTATATTCACAGGCTTAGTAGGCAAAATATTAGGCAATACAGTTATTGAAAGGCTCACCAGAAGAGTTATTTATATTCTTACTAGATTATTGTTACAATTTAGAGCTTTCTAATCCAGGTAGACGAGGAGCATCACTTTTCAATACTTCTTCATGACATTGGGTTATTCCATCAATACATTTTAGTGATATCTTCGACTGATTTTTTGCATTGACACTGCTTTCTTAAAGGGTCAATATCTTGGATATTTATTTCTTGTCATAGCCTTGGATGGTAATAACCAGGTCTATCCAATATCTTTTGACATGGAAAAAAAATGAAGATCATTCAATATGGTGTTGGTTTTTGGCAAAGCTTAAAGATTACATCGATGAATTACCAGAGTTGACAATAATCTCAAATTGACATCATATTATATACTCTACAATGATTGAGGTATTTCTAGATGTACAACATCAAGCAACTCATCCTCCTGTGAGCTAATATCAATGACCTCTTTACTTGAGCTGGGGAGGTTAGTAACTAACCATAATCGTTCATCCTAAAAAGATGAAAAAAGTAATTTAACACCCTGTTAGATTTAATTGCATTCAACTGATTGAATAACAACAATCTACTTACCTCCACGATCAGGTAAGGTATACACAGAGAACTCTCAATCAAAACTCCTTCATAGTTAGTATCCTGTACAAATATCAATAATAAATTATTCAATGACATTTTATATAAAATATACTAACAACAAATAATTACAAACCTCGGGTGAGAAAGGTGATAGAATCGTAAGGCCAATAGGTGAGGGTCTCCCAACACCGTCGCAAGTACTCTATACGAAGTAAATATACATGTTAAACAAATAGGTAAATAAAATTATAGAACAAATAAATAAGATACAGTTTTTTTCACCTGATCAACTATATTTGGTCATTTACATGTCACAATGTCCTTTAAACAACTCATCTAATCCTCTAAACAAGACATCTACTTCCGTAAGATAGACATCTGGTCCCATAAACTAGAAATCTTATCCAATACCATATTGTCCTAGCAGGCTAATACAGAATCTACGGGGGACATAATGGGTTACACTGTTGATGGCACTCGTACGTAGGGTGCTCGATAGTAGAGGTCTAAATACCATGAAGAGTAATAGGCTCGGTGGTTAGGGTATTAATGGTTGGACATATAGTTTACTTGATAACCAAGGCCTAAACATTAACAAGTGTCTTAAGACTAAAGGCCTGAATATCCACAGATGGCATAGCAGGAGAAACTTCATCTTTTATTGAGGAGGATGAGAATGACTGAAGATCCAACATACTTGTGTAGGCAACAATGTCAACATACCATCATGTAATTGATGACAGTCAGAATAGGAAAGTAACATCATCTTACTTATTCAAATATATAATTAAACATATTTGAATTAATTAATAAATTAATCGACTAATCAATTAACAATTACATACCTTATCACCAGTGAATAAAATTCTCATATAACTCTATCTAGGAATATCTCTCATATGTCACCTCAACATTCATAGAGACACATCAGTAGCAACCAACTTTACCCAATTATACAGTGTGTCGATCATCTCGTAGATCCAAGACTGTAATGTAAACATCAATGTTTAAATTCCATTAATAATTTTTTCCCTTGGCAATCAATCCATATAATTTATAGGAATCATAGATATCATATTTATACATATCTATTATCTGATCGAAGTAGATCCTCTCACTTATTTGGGACATCAACTCGTATGTCATATCCCACTCTAGAACACCCTATAGGTAGGAGTTGAAACCATCCAAGTGATTGATCAACTGGAGATACTCTACAGATACCTTTAATAACATCATATGAAGACAATACAACAGGGTTATTTTGAAAGTGTTGATATCGTTATCCCCCCATAGCCTTACGTAGAAAACCCACTCCAAATTATGATATTACACCTGTTGATATCCACAAAAATAGGCCTCATAAATCTTATCTTTGAAACCTCATAGAATATATGATGCAATAGTGGTGATCTGATTGAATGGTAGCCTAGTCATAAGTACAAAATCAAATAGCCTGAACCTCACATTAGCCCCATTAATTTTAAACCAAAACTCATTTCTCCCTAAACCCCAATACAATTATTGCAAGATGAATGAATGCACTAACACTCCGCTAAATCTCGTATCTAATAATCGAAGCAAATATTCAAAATATGTCCTCTCAAACAACTGCAATTGTGTTTGTGTCAATGTAGATTTAATTTGGGACATTGCATTTTGTTGTACACAAGAAGTTACCTCTGCCTGAAAGTGTCATCTCTCGTCCGAGATTCTTAATTCACTGCTTTAGTCTTCACGTTTTCTTTTTTGGTAAACTTCCTATGAAAAGGAAATTATTATCATGACAAAGTTGATAATAATTTTAGGAAAAATACATATAAAATATGAAACTAATATCAAATACATATCAAAATCAAAAAATGAACCTATCATTTGAAACCTATACGTAAAAAAAAAAAAAAAAAAAAAAAACCCTAAAATGACAATATTCAAAAAAAAGACTTGAAATTTGAAAACTATATGTTAAAACACCCATGAATGACAAAAATAAAAAAACCAACTTAAAATTTGAAAACTATAGATAAAAGAATCCTAGAATGAAAAAAACAAACCTAAAATTAAGAAACTATATGTCAAAAAATCCTAAAATGATAAAAATTAAAAACAGATCTAAAATTCAAAAACTACGTATAAAAAACCTAAAGATAACAAAAATCGAAAAACAAACATAAAATTTGAAAACTACAGATCAAAAAATCTTGGAATGACAAAAATAAAAAACTAAATTTAAATTTGAAAACTATACATCGAAAAACTCAAGAATGATAAAAATCGAAAAATGAACCTAAAATTTGAAAACTACACATCAAAAAATCTAAGAATGATAAAAGTAAAAAAACAAATATGAAATTCAAAAACTATACATCAAAAAACCTTTGAATGATAAAAATAAAAAAATCTATCTAAAATTTCAAAACTATACATCTAAACACCTTATAATGATAAAAACCAAAAAATTGACCTGAAATTCAAAAATTATAAGTCAAAAAACCTTGAATGACAAAATTAAAAAACCTACTTGAAATTCAAAAACTATATATTGAAAAAATTTAAAATGATAAAAACCAAAAAACTAACCTTGAATTTGAAAACTACACATCAGAAAAAACCAAAAATGACAAAAACCAAAAAACAAATATGAAATTTGAAAACTACACGTTGAAAAACCCAAGAATGACAAATATAAAAAACAGACCTTAAATTTGAAAACTAAATATCAAAACCCTAAAATTTAAAAAAACAGCATAAACTCTAGAATTAGAAAAACTATTAATTTGCCCCCTTAACAATTTCTCTCTCTCCCACAGGTCTAAAATGTTTAAAAACTTGCAATCCGCCCCCCATCGAGATTCCACGAGTATCACTGTTTAAAAAATAAAAATTTCCCCCCTTCCTCGTGCAATACCGTTCAAAAACGTGCAATTTCTGTAACATCCGAATTCAGGTGTGTCAGTAAACTCCACTTTCAAAATTACCCCTAGAGTTGATTTTATAACTTGTTGTGTAAAGAAATTACAAAAGAATTATAGAAAACTACTAAATGAGCAATATTTTTCAAAGGGGGTAAAATGGTCATTTTATAAAGATTCAAGGGACAAAGTGGGAATTAAAATTGAAGGGCACACTTGAAATTATATGGTGGTGCTAAGGGTTTTTGGTAATTGGCTAAGGATAAAATAGTAATTTATGGAAAAGATTAAGGGCAAAATGGTCCAATAGGCTTATAAACTTATTTCTATTCACTTCCTTCTTCATTTTAGCCGAGACCTCCATTCTTTATAGCTAAGCTTTTTCCCTTAACCAAAATTCACCAAAAAACCTAGCTAAACCACCTAATTTTCAGTGTCTCCAGTTATAAAAAGTGTAGATCTGTCAATTCTGATCAGTTCTAAGGTAAGAAATTTAATTTTTAAGATATGTCAAGTTTAGGGTTTTGATGGATGATCATGTTTTTGATTGATTAAAGTTGCCAGAAAGAAGAAAAGAAGGTGAATAAGCTTAAATCACCAAATTAGCAAAGAAAATGTAAGAATTTCATACTTTACATACTTGAAGTAAATTTGAGTTAGGTTATTTAAATAACTTTTACTTATATAAGTGTGTAAGGTATTATAATTAAGGTGATTTATGTTCAAAAGGATAAAGAAATTCATTAGGATTCATGATGTAATTTTTGGCCATAAGGGTAAAAAGGTAATTTTGGCCATAAGGGCAAAAATGTCATTTTATGTGATATAGGTTAATTTTGCTTAATTATGTGCATAAAATGTGTGAAATAACCCTTATATTAAGCCTATATTGTATAATTGAAATTAATTTGAGGCATGATATATATATATATATATATATATATATATATATATATATATATATATATATGCATGAGAAAATAATATGATGTTTGAGAAGGAATAAAAAGAATAAGGGAAAATAACAAATGTGCATATTTCATATTATGGTTATATATGCATACATGAGGAATCATAACATATGCATGATTTAGAAAAAAATAAAGAAAGAGGAAAAATATTTTCTAAGTCATGCATGCTTTTAGAAAATGGAAAACAAGTATTTTTGGTTTTATAATGACTCATATGATACAGGAAAGCAGAAAACATACTTACAATCCTTACACGCGAGCTGTACTGTGTGGACAGCAAAGAAAATAATCGGTTGTACTGTGTGGACAACCAGCTGTACTGTGTGGACAGCAAAGAAAAATATTAGCTGTACTGTGTGGACAGCAAAAGAAAAAAAAAATATTAGATGTACTGTGTGGACAGCAAAAGAAAAATATTAGCTGTACTGTGTAGACAGCCAAAGAAAAATATTAGCTGTACTGTGTGGACAGCAAAGAAAAAAAAAATATGCGTGTAAGAGAGAATTATACTTTGTATGGTGACTGCAAGTACTGTCATATGTAGTCGAGACCGGTCAATGAGAAAGAGAGAGAAACAAATTAGTAAATATTTTATAAAAGTCATTTGCATTAGAATTATGCATACAAGTCTGTGTGGCTGATAAAGAGTTGAGAAAGATGTACGATCAGAAAATAGAAATGTCATGGCACTCATACATGCATAAATCATAACGAGTGAATCATATCTGTATAGTAAGGAAATGAATAAATGTGTGAAAGAAAAGAATTATGATATGTGTTAAATGCGTGTTTTGTGTCAATTATTTTGTTGTAAATAGTTCAGACACGCTGAGTATGAAAAAGATTAGAAAAGATTAATACTGGTATAAAATGTTTTAAGTGTTGAGTATGATTTTCTTACTGAGCCATAGTCGCTCACTCCGTTTAATTTAATATTTTACAGGTAAAGAAATGCAGCAAAGGTTCCCGGGGAGCGCTAGTGAGACATGAGGCTAAGGGAGGAAGGCACCATAATTTTGTTGACTTAAATGTTATGATGTATATGTAATATATATATATAAAAAACTAGTTTTGAAAATTGGTTATAAAGTTTCTGTGGGTGATAATTTTTATGATAGTTATTATTATGTACTTATTTTATTTTATTGATTATGATTATGTGATAAAAAATTCAGTCGATTGGTAGGACTGGTTTATGTGAATTGTTAATTGGGAGTGTTACAGGGCATAATTAAATAGAGAAAAAAATTCCCTGGGCCCTCTAAAATAGGGGAACTCATGCCGTTTTTCTGTAACACACCCAATGGTTAGGAGAGGTTATAATTTCCCCCTCCCCTAGGATTCCTCGTGGAGCCCTCGACGTGGTTACTATTTAAAAAATCGCATTACCCTCCCTCGCCCATAGTGTTTATCCAACTTGGGGGATATTTATCAAACCCAAGATTCCTTAGGTTGAAAATTTATCCTCCGAGGTGATGCACTAATTTGAAAATGTCATATTTTCTGACTAAAATCTCATTTTTCGACTACCATTTCAACAACAAATGATTCTACACCTACTAAAACACAATAACCCTAAACTAATTCATCCAAAATAAGCAAAAATCAATCCAAAAAATCAATTATTTGAAACCAAAAACTCTAAAATAATAACGTCCAAAATCTTTATCTAATTAATAAAATCTAAACACCAAAATGATTCGAACAATATAAGGGAAGATGTATTCACCTTCTTTCCCATTTTCATCATCGAAAAACTATAAAAATGCTAGAGAAAAGTTGAAGTTTGAGCTATCATTGGAGCCCAGTAGAAGCATCGGGTTTTCTTCAAATTTTGGAACATTGATTTGGGGAAAATATGGGTGTGAATATGAATTTGTTTTATTTATATATGAGGGTATTTTGGTCATTTCATATTAACGGTGCATTTTTGCTTAAGTTAAATAGAATGGGGCAATTTTGTTTAAGCCCCTAATGTTTAGGGCTATTAATATAAAAACCTTTTATATTTAGTGTTAATGATAGTTTTGTAATTTTAATAAAAGGGCAAAATAGTTATTTCAAAGAAAATTTAACAAATTCACTAATAAAGTGAATGACGAGTAAGACTTTTGCTTTATAAAACTGAAAGTGTAAGAATTTATCATTTCAACAAACCTAAAATGGAAAATAGTCATTTGGCCAATCATGATAGTTGAATATAAAGACGCCAGTGGGTCATGTCAGGCCGGTTCTAGTACGACCCACTAGGCCTGTGGGTTCTGTCGGGCCTAAGGCCTATATTGTAGCAAGCCTTCATGTCAAGTTGGCCAACAAAATTTACTAGGCCCGTAACACAACCTTATATATATAAAGTTGTGCCATGTTAAGCCTTTAAAGAGCCAGCCTATTAATTTTAAAAGTAATTTTTTTTAAATTATGTTTTTTAATAAAAGAAAATATGTTAGAAAATTGAATTGTGATTAAAAAGAAGACAAATTTATTTATAATTGATTAGTTGAGTTCTCAAGATCAATCTCACTAATGTGGGCTCCAAAATTTGAGTTTGGTTGAAACTTACATTTTGTTTAACTTTTATTTATAATAGGTGAAAGAAATGGGTGATTCTATTCTTTTGTATGTGAGACTCTTTTGCACTTGCACTTTTGCACATTACACTCTTGTATAAGTTTCTCACATCTAAAAGAATAGGCCAAAAGACTAATTTCCACCCAAGGTTTAGTGTATTTCAAACTTCTACCCATAAAGTTTTAAAAACTCAAATATCCACCCTCTTGTTAAAAGTCTTTATTAGGGTTAAGGGTAAAATTATCATTTAACAAAAAAATTTTAAAAACTAAAATTTTATCTCATCCCCACTCTTTTAGTATAAAAGACTAGCAATTTCTCTACACCTAAAATTTGAAAAGTTACCCTTTTCTCTTTAGGGTTTCTGTTCTCCTTCTCTAACAACAATTTTGTTTTGGTCGATAGCTAACCTTCCACCTACCTTCTTCTTCTTCTCAGGCTAACAACCAATGATTTGAGATAAATCAAAGTGACTAGAGACCCACGAAGCTCGACAACAAATAGCCACGAATCATCTTCTCGAATCTTCGACGTGCTTCATCTTTTTGGGATTAGTGTCTTCATCTAGTTGGTGCTTCATCTGGTGTCTCCTGATCTTTATCATCGCCACACTTCTCTGGCTAATTTAATTATTCTCAAATCGTCAATTATCGACCAGAGAAGAAGAAGGCAAATGGAGGTTGGTTGTCAGTCGGAACAAAATTGTCGTCAGAAAAAGAAAACAAAAAACTTATGGGAAAATAGGTAACTTTTCAAACTTTGAATGGAGGAAAATTGTTAGTTTTTTAAACTATAAGAAAGAAATGAAATCAAGCTTTAGTTTTTTAATAATTTTTATTAAATAACTGTTTTACCTTTAACTCTAACAAAAACTTTTAATAGAAAGGGAGGTATTTATGTTTTTGAAACCTTGCGTAAGAGTTTGGAAATACAACAAACCTTAGGTGGGAATAAGTCTTTTGGCCAAAAAAATGTTCACTTCATCCACTATAAATAAATGTTTAATATCATATTCTAACCAAACTTAAATTTTAATTGTTTTACATATGTGAGATTGATTCAAAAAACCCTACTTATTTTTTCAAATATAAAATTTTCATTTTTTATAAAAAATTTACAATTTCTTTATTATAATCATTATTTTATTTATTTATATTTTTTATTATTTAAATATTTTTGCATAGTACAATGCTAGCTTGGGTCAACTCTTGGGTCAGGCCTAGCACAACCATGCTTGCTCGGGCCAAGCTAAAATAAAAGGGCCTAGGCCATACCTCAAATCGGTCCAATTCTTTGACACCTCTAATTAAATATATACTAATAACATACGCACATGAAATTATATTATCACATTACTAAGAAGAAAATAAAATTAGTCAAAGTTATTACGTTTAAAAACTAGAAAAATTCAAAATTATTACGTATTAACGCGTTAAAAATTCAAAATGAAATTGCCGAATGACTGAAGTTTGTATATTAAAAAGATTAGGACACTTTTATTGACATTACATGTATGAAACTATTTTTCATCATTTCTTCAATATTAATACTTTATGCCTAATAAAATAGGCACTAATATATACTAACAATTAACAAATCATTATTTAATCAAATAATTATAAAATAAAAATAATAAATAATTAAATCTTTAATTATATAATGATACATCAATTTATTTGTATTAATAATTCTATTATTTCTATTTAAATTTATAATATTATCTAATTTTAATTTTGCTGAAACATATATGTACAAATAATAGGGTTACAAATTTGTCGTGTTTGGCTCAATTAAAATCAAACAGAGCTTGAATCATCTCTTAAACCAAATTTAAATTAGGGGGTGATTGACTCATTAAGTTTACTAATTCATATTTAGGTTCAAATAAAGTATCAAAAAATTCTAGATTGCTTAAAATCAATCATGTTGTCTCAATCTAACCGTCAATCCCATGAATAGTCTCTTGACTTAGTTAAGACCCAGTTTGGGTTTAAAAATATTAAACTAAAGTATTATAGATTACTTAATTAATACTTGGTCATAAACCCAAGTAGAAAAGTCTTGTAAAATTAAGTACCCATCTTATTCGATGTACTAGGGCTGCTGACTATTGATCTTAACTTTAAGTCCTTTGAATGAAATCGTTCATAAATCTGCCTCGTAAAATTTTCTACTCTTCCATTAACTCTCGAATTCTTTTTTCTCTAATTAAAAAATTAATTCTTTTTTCATTGGGTTCCTGTTTAAGTTATTATTACTTTTATTCGTAAATAAAATATATAAAACATGATATAAAGTTTTCACATTAACATAAAATTATATATATAGATAATTAATATAATTTTGAATACAAAAGATGATATTTTATTAAGTTAAAATAATTTGAGTTAATCTAACTTGAACATTAAATATATTATATTTTTTTTTTTTCATTTTCTATATTCAGTTAAACCCGTCAAGGAGATGAATTAAATAAATTGTCACACATCAAACAGTCTTCCTCTTCGAAATGGGTCTAAACATGATAAAATATTTACCAGGTTACTGTAAATGAAATCATAGAAAGCCTTAACGTGCAGTCAGTATCTCAAAGGTACACAATACACATTCTAATTTTCTTTTCGAAAGGAGAACTTTTGAATATGTTACCAGACTGAGCCCGAATAACCGGACTTAGTTTGAGTCGAATTTATTATTCAAACCGATTATTTAAATTTATGATTCGTATTCATAACTCAAGTTGTGGTTCATTGATACAATAATGTTAGTTTACCCAAATAATATTCAAAATCACCAATTCAAGCTATAAAGTCAAGTTGAACTGAATCACAAATTCGAACTAAGACAAGCAATGAATTTGAATCAAGCCGAGCCACAAATTTGAATTACTAATTCATGTTATGAATTTGAGTCAAACACCTCCTATCTCGAGTTTGATTCGGTTTAAAAAACAAGATAAATCTTGTAACATAGATTCTACTCTAATTTGAATAAAACAAATTCAAATCAAGATAAACTGAGTTGAGTCAGCTTTTAAGACCGAGTCGGTTTAGATCAAATCCAGCCATACTTCTTAATTAATGTATAAAATTTGATATTATAATTTCTTGCATTTATAAACCTATGAAGATTTTTTATTTGAAAAAAAGCCAAAGGACTATTTCCCACCCAAGGTATGCTGATTTCCCTAAGTTCCCCCTGTTTGAAAATCTTATTTACCCACTCATGGCTGTTTAAATCTGTTAATTTTAAGGGCAAAATCATCATTTTATATTTAATATTAAAAATAAACTTAAATATGATTTTATTTTCCCCTGTAAATTTAAAAAACTAACTTTTTCCCCCAAACCAAGTTTGAAAAAATCATATTTCCCCCCTAGGGTTTAGTTTCAAAATTCGATCACCTTCCCCCCGTCATCATCGGTCATCTCTCCCTCCTGACAGTTCTTCTCCCTCTGACAACCTACCTCACCTCCACCCGACCACTCCAACATCCAAAAACGTCGCCTAGAAAGAGGAATCATTATCCCAGACGACAAATATGAGATTGATCGATCTCGTCTTTGTCATCTGGGAAGACGATCATCTTCCCAGATGACGAAAACGAGATCGATCAATCTCATCTGAGAAGACGATTCCTCTTTCTAGACAATATTTCTAGACGTCGAAGGGGTTAGGGTGGAGGTGAGGTAGATTGTTGAAGGAAGGAAAACCATCGGAAGGGAGAGACGACCGATGATGGCACTAGAGAAGGTGACCGGATTTTGAAACTAAACCCTAGGGGGGAAATGTGATTTTTTCAATCTTGGCTTGGGGAAGAAAATGTTAGTTTTTAAACTTTTAGGGGTGAAAATGAGATAAATTTTTAAGGGTTACGGTTCCATTAATTTTAAATGCCCATAGATGGGTAAATAGGATTTTCATAGTTAATAGGGGGAACTTTGGGAAATCAGCATACCTTGGGTGAGAAATAATCCTTTGGCCTTGAAAAAAACAGATATAATCTTAAAATCAAATTTTATGTTAATTTATTCGTAGTCTATTAATTCCCTCAAGTAAAAATGTTAAGAGAGCAATAAAACTGTAACACTCATAAGTAAGCACAAGAGTATTTTAGTCTTTCATTTGTATTTTTATGATTTGAGTTAAGAATTATTGATTTTTGTAGTAGATACAGCCGTGCATCATAGGATAGACACCTGTTCATCCCTTAGAAGGGCAAAAAGGTCATTTCACATGGATTGTGTGAAAATGGATAAGTTTGGAGGAAACACACTATTGGGTTTTCAAATCACCAAATACTAGTAGGGCAACGAAATATATTACAAAAAAAATAAAACAAAATATCCTAAGGACTACACCAAGATCACATTACAATAAATAGACTCATGAGTAGGATTTTGGCAAGAAAATTAAAATGTTTAGATCATGTTCACATCATATGTAACAATGGTAATATAAAATTTATATATTATTTCAAGAAATAAAACATAGAAACATGTCAACTACCTTGTACCTTGTAATTTGATTTGAAGTTAGGAAGCTTGAATCACTAAAATAAGTGATTTCTTGACTTGCACCCTTCAAGGAAGAAAAATGGAAGCTTTCCTGGCAAAAGAAAAACAAGAAGAAAAATGTATATTATTTTCTACATCTTTCTCTCATTTATTAAACTAAAACTTGATATTTATCAAGTTAAATCATGTGTCTAATTCTCATTGGTTGATAAAGAGTAACTCATAATTTGACATATGTTGAATAATTTGTTCCTAAAATTATTCATGCAACTTTCTAAACAATTTAAAAGGTGCAAAAACGATAATTTCGCCCCTTTTCCAAATCTTATTCGAAAAGCACAATTTTTATCCTCGGAAAGTGCTAGCCAACCTTGGATAAATATTTTCAGCTTCATAACACCATTTTCTTTCTTGAAATATGGGTGTGACCTTCAAGGTTCATAGTGACATAGTCATGGATCCTATATCAGACGATACGTTTCATTATATTACTATATAACTCAAAACTGTCGTTAACCAATATACTTCATTTTTTGCTATAAAACGAAGCTCCCACTGATCATGTGGTGTCATCTAGCAATGTCCCATGACCCCTACATCACAATGAAGTACAAGCTTCACATAATGTCAAATGAACTTTTCTTACTCACACTTACCATGTAGTTTAATCCCTCCGTCGTTACATCCCAATTAAACTTGGATTCATGAAATGTCAAAATCCAATATTTAATCTTTTTGAATATCAAGTAATACATCATAACATGTCACATCGAAACTCTCTTTATATGGTCTTTTATCTACACTGGCCAATGTCTTAGATTTTTATGTTTCTTAATCTTTGTATAAGAACTCGAGAGCAGTCAAGCTGACAAATCCCTGTATGATCATCACTTGTCCTTTCGCTCAAGCAACATATGATCAAAGTGACTTTTGAACGTGACATGATTAGCCTTGTGGTATACATCGTATGAACCATACGTTCCGGAATGAAGTATAACTGTGATATCTCAAGTCAAAGGATCTATACACTAGTATGATTTACGATGTATCATTGACTACATATTAATGCCCATGTGATCATCGTTCAACGGTCACGTTCGATAAACAATATAATATAACAACCTTTGATCAATTCTCTAATCATCAAACGATTCAATCGTTTACCTATGCGTATATCTACCATGTCTAATATCATCCACTGATATACTATAGTGATATATCACACACCTACTATGCAATACTATTGCCCAAGCAGATTGCCTATGCAGGGAACAATTTGATAACGTTTATTAAAACTTATCGGGACCTTTCACATATCTTATGCATGTAGCTAATATGGATGTAATATATAACTACAACATAGATATAAAAGTGACGGAGAAAACATGTGAAGTATGACAAAACTCTTCTTTTATTAATAATGTATATGCAAGATATACAACCCTTGAAACTAACAAAGCGATTGGTTTTTAGGGTATATTCTAACATCATGAACATGCAAAAACAATCATAGGGTATTTTAAGATCAATATCTATATTTGATGGCTCCTCCAAAACTTTACATGGATCTTGAGATCATTATCCAACCCACAAAACGACGCAGCCCTTTGGTATCCACACAAATCACAGGTTTGGAAAGGCTTAACTATGCACAAGAGGTTGTTAAGGCTTTGTGGATAGTGTATGTATATATTGGGAGTTGTGCATGATGGCTAGGGTTTGCAACAAACACTTTTGAATTCTGAAATTGTGTTCATATATATAGAGAACATTACACATAATCGTGCAGCAAGGCAAGCACGATCATATGTCCTTACTTAACAATAACAGTCATTAGTGTCATACAACCGCTCATTCTTGGTTCAGTAAAAGTCAAAATAAGCTAATTCAATCATATCGGATAAGTTCAATATGATCCATAATTCATAATATCCCATATACACCAAAATTATCAGCAAATAACCCAATGCCTTAAAGTCTAAATCAATTCTTATGTATATGTGACCTATAAGCTCTTTATCAAATCATCAATCTCTGGATTTAGGTTGAATTTAAATGCAAATCAAGATTGGCCTCTAGCAAGGCATGATAGCCACCTAGCTAACAAAGTGTCACCAAACTACTCTCGACCTAGTCAACTACATAAATGCACACAATTTGATCCATTCATTAATCAATATTTCTCAAGATTGAGACACGATTGTATGCCTATTTTAGTGATCCTCGATATGAACTAATACACATTAATAGTTGAACGACTTGGATAGAGTTATGACATAATCCCACTATGGCCACAAATTCAAGTGGTTATAATATCTTTTAGTGTTCTCATGCAAGATATCATCTCTTATACTCGGTAAGTGACAAATCCTCTATTGATCTATTATAAGCTCTGTACAAATCTTGATATGGTCGATCACTATTTTTATGATACCTCTTTTTATGGTGGCACATTGGGTAGTGTTGAACCATATCAATTCTTGTACGAGATGATCTATCAACCTCAAGTCTAAGAACCACACATACTTGTAAGTTCAAGGATTTATTCTCATAGGCACAAGAGCAACCATCCATCTAAAAATTCTCTTGTTATGTTTGTTTTATGAACATTTTTACAATATGCACCTATATGTTGCACTAAACTATCAATTAACATTTTTTACACATGAGAACTATCATTACCTTTTGGTGGGGTTGCACAATCTATGATAATCACATCATTTTTACTCGTGCCCTTAGTCTTAATAATATCAGGATTATAAACATTTCTAGAATGGTCATCTAACGTGTTATAGGGTTCTCATAATTAATCATTTGATCCTCTTATCACGACTCTACCATTCTAAAGACACATAATTCTTACAAACATATTATGTTTAACATTAACAGGCGTGAATTAATAAAGAACCTTTTATTAATAAATAAGTAAATTACATAATCACAAAGATCTAAAACGATTGGCTCTAGAGCACTACCCTAATAATCTCTTACTTGCACTATAGTCAATCACTTATATGTCTAATGTCATATGCATTTACATGTCTATTATGTTTCTACTATGACAAAGGCTTGGTTAGTGGGCCAACTAAATTTTCATTTGTTTCAACCCTCATGATTTATATGCTTTTATACTAAATGATTTCTCAAATCAGGTGATATTATTTAAGTATGTGTTTAGACTATTGATGAAATGGCTCTTTTTCCAGAGCAATGGCTCAACTGTTGTCATAATAGAGCTCAATTGGCTTAACAATATTAAGAACCACTCCAAATTCAATGATGAACTTTTTTCTTCATATAGCTTCCTTTATCACTTTGAAAAAGGTAATATACTTGGACTTTATTGAAGAATCAGCAACTATAATTTGCTTGAAGTTTTTCTAACAAACTACATTACCATTCAAACAAAACATAAATCTTAATTAAGATTTAAAATCATCTTATTTAGTTTGAAAACTAGCATCATTGCATCTTCATATAGTGAGCTCAGTCTCTCTTCCAAAAATCAAGAAATTATCTTTAGTCTTTCTCAGGTACTTAAGGATATTCTTAATAGTTTTCTAATGATTTTCATTTGGATCAGATTAATATCTATTACAAATGTTTGAGGAATATGAGACATCAATCCTTGTATATAACATGATGTACATGGTCGATCCTACAATGGATGCATATGAGATCTTTCTTATCTTGTCTCTCTCAAATTGTGTCTGAGGACACATCTCTTTCAATAGACATATGACATGGGACACAAGCAAGAATCCTTTCTTTGACTTTTTCATATTAAACCTTGTCAATACCTTATTTATGTATATGTTTTGACTTAAGTCAAACAATCTACATAATCTGTAAGGATAAATCGTAATACTAAGGATGTATATTGCTTCTCCTAAGTCTTTTATAAATAAGCACTTGGACAACCAAGTTTTTATTGATTGCAAGTTCAATATATCATTTATAATAATCAATATGTCATAGACATATAAGATTAGAAATGAAATGTGACAATAGGATATTCTTGCAAACTTTGGTAGATTAACCGCAAGCTTTCCTTGGACAACCATAACCATTATTACTCTTGCAACAAGGATAGATATAAATGGGACAATTTATGCCAGATCAATGACAAGAATAACAATCACTACAAATGAAAATACATCAAACTTCAGATGAAAATGAAAGAACAAAATCATGTCAAAGAATCCATTATCCATTACTCACGATTCGAATCTTTTTTTTAACAAGATTCTTTCCTCTTAGTGCTACGATAAGTCTGTCATGTTTTTTAGATGATAAAATTATTATTTTGTCTTTACGAGATTAATCTTTGTAAATATAATTTGATTTTAGGCAAGGAAGTCTTATTTATATTATCAAATGGTGAAAATTGTATTTGACATAAAAACTTGGGTAGAAAAATGTAATTTACTCTTTAAAATAATATTGAATATATAATGTCACCAAAAAAAAAATAGATAGTTTTAAATTACAATAAAACTATATGTACACATTTTTTGTACACAAAATAGGTATATAGATAATGTGTCAACATGATATTAGATAATTATGAATTAAAAATAACTAACACTGAATTAAGTGATAATATATTATCTATGTACTTAAATTGTATATCAAAAGTATATACAAATAGTATTGTTCTTTAAATTATTAAAAAAAAAAAATTGGAGTTATCTTGATTAAAAAAATGGAGTTAAGGATCATCCCAAATAGTTATATTGATTGGTGACGAAAGTTACGCAAGTCCAAATCTTACTAAAATTTTTCTTTATTAGAATTTTGCATGACAAACATGAGGTTCATTTCTTTTTTTTTTTTTTTTTTACCTTCTGTAGCAACTGGGTTTAGTTGGTTCAATTTTCGTTTCCAAAATTTGCCTTTAGTTACCTTTTTTCTAGAGCCTCTAGTCTGCTTCAACTTTCTACCTAAAACGCAGTAACATATCTTATATAAAAACTAATTTTGCATTCAATGCACACAAGTGTGTGTCGAGGCACATGGATATGTGTCACTTAAATTTGAATTTTATGCAAATTCAACTTATCCAGTTGACATGGCAATGACACACGAGCATGACCTTATTATACACAGTCATGTGTCACTCCGAACCCATATTTTTTACTTTCTAATCATGTTAACTCATGCAAAAAGATTATCTTAACCTTGAAACATACCTGTGAGTGTTACATAAGTGATACAACTAAGTAGTTAAGTACATTTCTAATTGATTACAATATTTTTCCATGTGTAAAAAATAAAATTTTACGAAATATTATTAATGTTTTTATTTTTATATGCTTACACAGAGACTTGTAGTAATCTCTTGACTCTGTAGGCCGAGGATAAATTGGTTGGTCATATATACAAAATGGCCAATATGTTTGATAAGCCAATAATCGTGCACAAATATGAAGTACATGGTTCAAGGCAACCTGTAGCTATTTTCGATCTATTAGAGAAGGAATGCACCTATAAAAAAAATTTAATTGTTACATATACCAAGTATGCATGCCAAGTTGAACAACCTTTCAGATTGTTAGTAATGGGTAAGCAAATACTACTCCATCGAATATTAAAAAATTGTTTATAGGGAAAGTGTAATCCTTTGGGGGATTAGTCTAAATGGGATTGTCTTGATGAAATCCTTATGGTACTTTCACCTTGGATGTAACGTTAATGTTCAGGTCGACGCTTTGAACACAATAGGTGACATTCACAACAGGAGGAATTTTGGAAACACTATTTTAGTCGATGTCATCATGTTGGACATATTAGATTAAATTGTTCAAATCTAATACATGATGCAAGCGAAACAACTTTACGTAGGGGTCATTGAGGGAATAGGTAAAGAGAATCGCATGTTGGTCATGTGACTTTAGCTCATGGTCAAAGACAAGATAGAAATTAATAACTTGTATAACGAAGTTTCCTTTGTTTATATTTATTGTATTGTATGATTGGTCATGTGTGCAAGTTTTCTAGACGAATATTTTGGATGTATATATAATATATTTCCTTTTAATGCATGGATATCATTTCATACATTTTGTATTATGTTTAATCTATTTGTTTATTACTAATGAAATATATTGGTCAATCGATGATTTATCTTAAGATGTTGTTTATTCAAGTATTTTCTTTTTATGAGATATAGCTATTATTGTTTCCTCATAGCTATTACGCATGCATTTTCTTCTATGAATAATGAATGATGACAATTATAAACTAAAGTACATACCAAGATATAAACTGAATGAATGATGATGAACACAAATACATACCAATAAAAGAAAAACAAGAAAACACACGAGAACATTGAAAAGTAAAAACATAAATCAAGTGTAAAATCTGAATATCTTGTATGTTATCCTAGCACGTAATCTCGCAGAATCATCTTCACTGAAATCTAATTATCGTCCACTACTCAAGTACTCCATGAACATAAGAGTAAACATCGTAGTCCGTTAATGTTGGTGTCTATTGTGGTGCATTTATATAACGGTGGATAGTGAGTGGATCTGTAATAAGGAACAAACCTCTCATCTAGACGCTACTTTAAAGTGATGAAGCTCTTTGATGAGTTGTACAACATAAAGAGGCCCTTTGTCAAGTCTAACTCATTGCATACCCAGTGTTGATTATCGAAATTGATGGGGATATATACCTGCACAAACGGTAATAACTTGATTCACATACATAGTGATAAACCAAATAAAAATCTAAAAATGTATTTACATTGTCAATATGGATTCTTACTCTATCCACATAACCCTAAACGACTAAGCCCTGATTTTTCTCATCAATCCCCTTAATAGGATCTAATAAGACCCTGGGCCATAAATACTCAGAACCAACCTGTAGCGATTGTTTCATAGATATAGTGCAACTAATTTAATAACATCCTCATCTTGGTTACCTTATGACTAAGATGTAAATGCTTGGCCCAGATTATTATAAGTCACAAGTGCAACGCTTGGGAAGTACCTCCCTCAAAACCATGATGTCCCCATCATCGTTATATATTCATTTATATTTTTCTCCCTGTGTAATATCAACCTCATCACTAATGTGAATTCAACAAGGCTAAATTTGTAGTTTACCCCATTGAGCCTAAACCAAAACTCTCAACCTGGCTCCTCTTTGTTCACTTGCTAGCATAGTATAAAGGGATTGCATGATACCCATGTACCTCAAGGTCCAAAAAAAGCCCAAAGCATGTTTGTTTGAACTTTCTTTTTTTGGCACGATTTAACTTAGACTTTATGTGTTTTATAATGTCTTTATAGCTACGAACATTTATCGTAGCCTTAAAACTATAAGCCTCACTAAACTGCATATCCTTGAGCTCTTCATTAACTAGAAATCTCCACACATACAAACTTTGGTTTGTTAGTTATTTAATAAAATATATGTAAAAAAAAACTCATTTTTTGCAGTCTGTGTACAGTGTTTTGTGTGCGCTATGTTAGCAATGCATTTTGTGAGTAGGTATTAACAATGATTTTTGCGTGAGGGCATGCACAATGCATTTGCATGTCTGCGTGCACCATGCAATTTGCATGTGTGTGTGTGTGTGTGTGTGTGTGTGTGTGTATGCATGAATAATGCATTTTGTGTTTAAGCATGAATAGTGCTCTCTGTCAATGACAACTGTTTCATCCATTTCTAGCCAAATTACCCATTTTATACGACAAAATAAACCAAATAAATGGTCATAGTCTCATTTCCAACATCTTTCAACCACAAAACTAACCAGATAATCACTTAATCAACCAATTAACTTAAAAGCACAAAAAGCCCTAAACTGATGGCAAGAACCTTAAACCAGCATAATCAATCACATAGCACAACATCCTACTTAACAACACAACCCATTATAGTTTTACAATACAACAACAACAAAATCATCCAAAAATATTAAGCAAAATCAAGACTTCCTAGAGTTGCAAAACAAGAAGAAACGGAAAAGAAAAGGTAAACAAATTGCGAAACGAGAAGAAACGGAAAAGAAAATGTAAACAACTAGAAAAATCTTACCCTTGCATCCATGAGGTTGTGTATCGATTCTTGTTTTTAGAAGATTTGCAAGAATGGTGTGCGAATGTCGCTGGTAGTTCTCAAGGTTAGGTCAATTTTGTGTGTGGCATGAAAAGGTTTGGCATTTGGTGTGTCTTCTTCTATTTATTTCCCCTGTTTATATATCTAGGGGTGTAATTGATAATACAGATATTATTCACTTAAAAAGTTATAAAGAAATTTGAGTTGCCTAAAAAGGTATAGACAGAAAAATATCTGTTTTAATTAATTTTCTTTTGAATAATGACACTTACAATCCTACTTAGACTCCACATTATAATATTTAGATTAAATTACATAAATATCATTCATTGTTAAAACTAACGATTGACTTTAACAGTCTAGTGAAATATTTGTTTTGTCAAACATAAGGTTGAGAGTCTATCATTTCATCCATCCTTGGATAGGAAATAATCATTTGGTCTTTTTATAAAATTTATTTTTGCCTTTTTTTATTTCGTATATTCAATAATACACCTTATTATTGAATATGCTCTGGAGACTTAATCTTGTGAATGATAATATGTCATGCCTTCACCTTGAGACCAGTCATGTAATTTATGGTTGAATTGGTAATTACTTTTTATTTTTAATATCTTGTGCAAGATTATACAATATATCATTGGAGCCATAGGGATACACTCCGATAAATTATTTGAAGTGAGAGAAACCCTTATCTCATAAAAATTTATATAAATTATTAAAATTTTGGAGAAAATTAAATTGTAGAGCTAATAAGACGGACACCTAAACTAGTTTTCAAAGATGCAACCTCTAAACAATAACGATATCTCTATAACTAATATGAGACTTATTGTATAAAAAGGAAATTTTAACTTATTGTTAGTCGTAGAAATTTCTAAATATTTGGTAATATGAAACAAATAAATGAATATGCATAACAATTTATTTTACTTTCAATAAATATTAAAATCATTTAGTGAAATTAATTAAATTTAATCAGTTGGGTCAAATATCATCAATATGATTATATATCTCTCTTTAATATACATGGAGTGGCAAACCTAAAAATAAAATTTAGAGTGTTAAGATTGAATTAAAAGTAAAATATATGAGCAACATTTTACAAATCAAATCTGAACATGAACCATTTTATGGTCTAATTCTGGCCAAACCAGTCAAACCATTTTGACTGGGTGGTCCAACCAAGTTTTCGAACTTCATATATAAATTACGCATGATATAACATAAAAAGTATGGATGTTGTTGAACAATAAAATCATATTATATATAGGATAGAAAATAAACATGAAAAAACCAATAAACGTAACTACCAATATTACACATAATAAAAATATTATGATTTGTCTTTATTTCAGTACAAATATTTATGTTTTTTCAATAATGTTAAAACTTAAAAGATCAGTAATGTCTTCCTGGAATAAACCATATAAAGTTGTTCATTACATATTACACAGTACACACTATATGCAAATCGTTACACATAAAAATAAAATCATACAAAACAAAGTCTGGAAAAGCCGCACGGGGCGTTTTTGGCACAAAAAATCATTACACACAATATGCAAATCATTACACAAAAAATTATTACACAATGTGATTTGTTGTCGGACTCTTCACAAGAAGTCACAGCTGCAGTGAAGTTTTCAGCAGAAGAAGTCAGCTACTCAATGCAGAAAAAGAACAAAACTTCAGCAGAAGAAATCAAACATCAATGACTCACCGTCGTCAACTCACTTTTGTCAAAGTCTAGAGATTACGATGGTTAAGGTGTTGCTGCGTTTGTTAGGGTTAGGGTTGAGGTAGTGTAGAGGAATGAACGGATGATTTTGGGGATTTTTTTTTTTTAATTTTAATTTATATGAACCAGGCAGTAGATGAACCACAAGAAACGGGGAATCGACTATGAACTGTCGGACCACCAGCGGTCCAATCCAAAAACCTGCATAAAACACTTTTTTCCTATGAATTAACTGTCTGAACCACCGATTCACGGTCTAGCCGACCCGGTCCAAGTCTGTAAACCATGTATATGAGAGTTAATGAAAAAATAACAAAATTAAAAGGGAGTCAAATAAAAATTTAAGGATTATCTCTAAAACTTTTTCAAAGTCAAAGGAGGTCCCTAAAAACTTGAAGGAGGTCAAATAAAAATTTACAAGGCATATCTGACAATTTTTCAAAGTCAAGGTGGTTAGTTGAGCCCCCTTATCCTCCCTGGGTTTTCCCTATATACACGAACAAGTGATGATTGATGTTATACATAAGCAAATTGAAAACATTTTCACCGAGAATATCACTCTTTAATGGCACTCAAAATACTACAAGAAAGTTGGTGTCTCCTTGCAAGAGTTGGTGATTTTCAACATTTCCCATTAACACAACACAAATACCAAAAAAAAAAAAAAAAAAATGGATGTTTTATACGAACTCTAATTTAGTTCATATTCAAGTCAATCTACAACTGAATCAGATCGTATTTGAGTTGACACAAACTAATTCGAATTGACTCAAACATGACCAGATGTTTAAAAAATTTAGCAAATTGCATTTCATGGATATAGTAGTAATTGATGCTAAGGGAAGGTGTGATGAATTTTGATACTAAGATGAGGAGCAGTGGTCACCCCTCTGCACCAAATCACTAAACCCTCCCCAGCCTCATTAAACCTTTGTCACTTCCTCGAAGCCCACCCCAAGTCATCATCGTCATCCTCTATAAGCCCATTGTAAACCACTATCATTGTTATCCGTAGCCTATGACAACCTTTTTTCCCAGCTAACTACTTGTCGCTCAAAGCCAACCCATCCTTCATCCATGAACTTCATAGCCAATTAATAGAGATATATTGGTTTTGTTAAATTGTCTTGAGCATTGTTATGTGCAATTATAATGAATACCAAATTAAATACCAATAATGATATGTCATCATACGATTAATATTATATTTTTAATTCAAATTCACTCAATCACATAGTAACACATCATCATTAGCATTCAATTTAGTGTTCATTTTAAGTACACATAGTTTTATTGATTTTTCCTTGTTTGGAGGCACTTTATCTAAAGAGGAGAAAACAAAACAATGAAAACATATATTATATTTTTATTAGGATCATGATCCATGAGAGGAGCTATAATGACTTTGGTGGGGGAGAGTTTAAAAAAACAATGCAATTGATAAGATTGAGGGTGTGTTTATGGCTTTGAAAAGTCATTTTTGGAAGTCATGCCTTCAAGTCATTTCAAGTATACCCAAATATAGGTCAGATTGTGTTAAGAGTTGAAATATTTTGTTACAATTCTAATTTAGATCAGATTAAGGTTGAAGGTCATATGACTTGAAACTCAAATTGACGCAACACAAACACGACCTAAAGACAAAAATTGCCAAGCGTACTCTCAACTAGAAACTACTTGTCCTACCTTTGTGATTCTATACAGCATTTGTAAAAAAATAATCAGACTTTGATAATCTTCTCCATGGACATGGGATTATATAGGCTATACAGAAAAGGTCAATTGCCTAAAGAGCACCTACAATCAAACAATTTATATCTGAAGAGAAGAGCTATCAGAAATTTAGCATTACTCTGAAAAAGTAAAAACCATGATAGATAACATTCAGATAAAATTCAAAAAGAAAGTCGAGAATAATTCAAAAACTTGTACAGCAATACCTTCAAATGCCAGCATTTGTACTTAAAAACTTACCACTGTTTCTGAATTCCAAAAACCCCTTCCCTTGTGGTCTCAAACTCACAAAATGAATCGGGCAAATGAGGTGCAAAAACAACACAAAGCCGCCTTATTGTCCTCCTCCTCACAAAATCTTCACCACTATCATTCTCTATCTGATGCTCTTCACTAACATACTCCTCGTTCCTCGACAAAAACAACCTTGAATTCACACAATTAGCCCAAGCTAACCCCAGAGCAGGACAAACCTGCCTTCCTGAAGAATACAAACAACCCAAATTCCCAATCCTTAACCCATTTATTCCTTCATTGGGCGCAACCAAATCAACCACCTGATTAGTCACGACGACTGCCAAACCAAACCCCACCGCCATTGCCTTTAACTTCCCCGATATCTTAAAAAACAAAGATGACCTCTTTTTAAGATGACCCAGTGTGTTCTCAAAGTCAGAGCGAAACAAAGCCGCAATAGAATCAATCACAATGAGCCTAACGGGCAGTCGAGATTTTGAATTTTTAATAAAAGACTCTATCTTTGGCATTTCATCGAGCAATTGGTCTACAGAATGTATACTCCGAACAAAAATATGATCACAAGGATTATGATCATTACTTGCTAAAAGGGCGGAATTCGAATTGCAAAAAGCGGTGCTGAGTTGGCGGAGGCGGCGGAAGGGGAAAGGAAATTCCGTGTGGAGGTAGAGAGAGGAGGCAGAGAGGCCGCCGTGGGAGGTGGGAAGTTGGGCGGAGAGGGAGAGTTGCAGGCAGAGTTGAGTCTTTCCGGAGCCGCTTTCGGCCACCAGCTCGGTTATTGAGTTGCAGGGAATACCGCCGCCGATGCAGCGGTCGAGGATCGGGCAGCCAAGGGTGCACTTTTGGGTGGATAATGGGCGGTGGAGCAAGTTTTGCGGTCTCATAGATTGGGAAAATTGGCGCCAATAGAAATGAGTTTAAAGTTTAAACCTGTTCATTGAGTATTTTCCTTTCTTGGTTAGTTCTTAATAGTCCTGGCCACGGGCCGGTTTGGCCCGTGAACCGGACCGAAACCGGCCCGGTTAAACCCGGAACCGGAACCGGCAGACCCGGAACCGGCAGTGAACCGGAACCGAAACCGTGGCTCTACGGTTCGGTTCCGGTTCACATAAATTGAAACCGTGGAACCGCCGGTTCACACCGGTTTATGAACCGGCGGTTTACTGTGCTGAACCGAAAAAAATTTGGCAATTTTTTGAAATTTCAATTTACCCCCCTATTTCTAATTTTTTTCAAAAAAATTTTTTTCTATATATACCCCTTTAAATTCTATTCTCTCAAATCTCAATCTCTCTACTCTCTCACTCAATCCTTCAAACTCTCATTCTCATTCTTTAAACTCTTAATATTCTCTCAATCTTTCAATTCAATTAAATTTTCTTAAATTTAATTAAATTCTTTCTTATTTTTTTATTAATTTCAATTTCAATTTTTTTTATACAATTCATAATTAATTATAGAATTTATTTCTATAATTAATTTTATTTATTATTATTTTATTATCTTTTATAATTAATCATATAATTTATTTATATAATTAATTTTATTTATTATCAAAAAATGGCAAGTAGTGGAAATTCTTCCGGTTCACGAAGATTTGGTCAATATTCACATATATCAAATGTGAATGAAAATCAATTTATAGATGATTTTCATTCACAAGAAAGTGAAAACCAATATGAAGAGGTGGAGCAACAACAACAACATCAACAACAAATGGAGATGGAACAACAATCTCAAAAAATTCCTACATCCGATATTTTCAAAATTCATTTCAAGAAAATGCAAAAGGAAGATGGTAATTTTGATGTTGCTTGCAATTATTGTAGGAGAATTTACAAATTCAAACAAGGAGGTGGATACGGAACATTCAAAAGGCACTTGGAGTCAAAACATCCGGAAAAAATGGGACAAAGCCGAGGTCAAACACAAATAACCGGGTATGGTTCTTCTACACACAAATCTTTATTTATGTATAGTGATAATAAAAGTAAAGAAGAATTTGCAAAAATGGTAGCAATAGATCATTTAGCATTTAGTTTTGGTGAAAATTTAGGTTTTAATAATTATTGTAAAACTGCATTAAATCCTGCATATAAAACTATTCCAAGAAATACATTAAAAAGAACATTATTTAGTTTATATAAAAAACAAAAAAAAGAGTTAATTCAATTTTTTACAAATTTTAATGGACGTGTATCTCTATGTAGTGATATTTGGAGTGACCATTGGCAAGTTCACTCTTATATGGGTATAACTTGTCATTGGATAGATGATGATTTTCTATTACAAAAAAGAATTTTATCATTTAGGATGTTTGATGAACGACATACGGCTGATAATATTTATAGAATAATTAAAGGAATATTAGAAGAATATAAATTACTTTATAAAATTTTTTCAATTTCATTTGATAATGCACGTTCAAATACTGCCTCAATAAATAAATTAATTGAAATTTGCAGACCTAATTTAGGTGGTAGATTTTTTCATATTAGATGTGCATGTCATGTGTTAAATTTATGTGTACAAGATGGTTTAGAATGTCTTAATAATTTTATTAGTCCAATAAAAATAGCAATTTCATATTTATGGACACATCCCCAAATTATGAAAGAATGGGGTAAATTTTGTAAACAACATAATAAAAGACCAAAAAGATTTCCTAAAGATGTGCCGACTCGTTGGAATTCAACATATGAATTACTCAACGAGTCATTTGATTATAAAGATTTATTATGCTCATTTATTTCACAAAATGTGCCACAAATTATATTATATCCCCAACATTGGGATATTTGTTCAAAAATTTTAAATGTATTAAAAAATTTTAATAATGCAACATATACTTTAAGTGGGGTTTATTATCCCACTTCTCATTTATTTTTAAATGAAGCTGTTAATATTATTGGAGCTTTACAAGAAGCCGAACAAGATATTCTTTTACAAGAAGCTGTTTCTTTAATGAAAACAAAATGGTTAAATTACTATAAAATAATTCCAGAACTTTTTCTTGTTGCATGTTTTTTTGATCCTAGATTTAAATTAGATGGTGTCACAGATTATTTGACATTATATTATGAATGTTTGCAATTAGATGAAGTTAATATTTCATTAACTATAACTAATATTATGAATTTAATTAAAGAAATTTATGCTGAATATGCATTAATTTATGGTGGTTCTTCTTCCTCTCTACCACCTATTGCCCCATCATCAACCCAAAATATGAGTTATGGTGATCGTATTATGATGCAAAGGGGCAAAAGACCAAGAGGAACATTAGGCTCCACCTCGGAGCTTGATATTTATTTAACTACTATTTTTGAGTTTGGTGACAGCAATATAGGTAAAGACTTTCCAGTTTTAGAATGGTGGAGTCGACACGCATCAACTTTTCCAATATTGACAGCTATTGCTAAACAAGTTCTAGCAGCACCGGTATCAACTGTCGCAGTAGAACAAGCTTTTAGTCAAGGGGGTAATATATTGGATGAGAGACGATCAAGTTTGGCTCCCGAATCTATTGAAGCTCAAGTATGCGTGGACGATTGGACAAGAGCCGAATTACGACAACAAGAAATAAAAGTAGACTTCAATGAAGAATCGCTTGATTTAACTACAGATAGTTCGATGACGACGGGAAATAATACTCAAGATAGTGGAGGTGAATGATAAGGTAAGGGGGTACTGCCAGCTATTAGATATGCAAAGGTAAGAGAACTACGTAGGCTTTGATTTTTCTAAACCCCAAGAAGATACGTAGGAAGCTTAATTGAAAAATTAAGTCCAAGCCTTTCTTTTAAATTTCAATTATTGTAATTAATAATTTAAAAATTAAATCAAGATCATGTATTAGAATTGATGGTTCAATATCGGTTTCGAATCGAAACCGTCGGTTCCGAATCGAAACCGTCGGTTCCGAATCGAAACCGTCGGTTCCGAACCGAAACCGTCGGTTCCGAACCGGGGCCATGAACCGGAACCGGCGGTTCCGAACCGTGGACGAACCGTCCTGTTACGGTTTCGGTTCAGGGTCCTTATATTTTCGAACCGTGAACCGGCGGTTCCGAACCGAAACCGGCGGTTCATGAACCGTGGCCAGGTCTAGTTCTTAAGATTAAAATTTAAACCAACCACTTGCAAGGCCGAGCTTAATGAGGCCCGGCGCAAGGCATAAGAAATGGGTCATATCCAAATGGTCCAATCTAATATTATAACATGTCGAACTTACTAAGTCAATCAGGTTTATTACTATTTATAATATTTTAAAAAATTATATTATGATATAATTAATAATTATAATATAAAAATTATAAATATTTATAAGAAATAAATATTTTAGACATAAAAAAATGAGTTTGAATTCTTTAAATTAATCTCACATATATAAGATAATCAAAATTTTAGTTTTATTGGAATATATTATTTAACATTTATTTATAGTAGATGAAGGAATTAAATGATTTTATTTTTTTTAAATATGAGACTTTTTACAAAGTGCAAAAATATAAGTGTAAAAATCTCACATCTAAAATAATATAATTATTTATTTCATTTATGCGTTATAAATAAAGGCTACGTAAAATAGAAAGTTCAACTAAACTTATTTTTAGAACCCATATTGATGAAATTAATCATGAGAACACAATTCATCTATTATAAATAAGTTTGTTCTTTTTTTAAGGGCAATTTAATTTTCTAACATATTTTTTAATAAAAGAAAACATAATTAAAAAATTATTTAATTATATAGGGGTTTGTGGGTCGACATGTTTAAGACCTAGCCCAATCTATTGTATATAGGGTCGGCCCTTGGGCCTTAAAATTTTCATGAGTCATCCTAGCCCAAAGGCTTGTCACTATACGACCTAAGGCCCAACTCAACTTATGGGCCTGATGGGTTTGTGCTGAAGCTGGCCCAACCCAACCCACGTTATCTTTGTTCCCACCCGAGCTTGAGTGCATACCCCTATCTATTGTTGTTACTATTAAGGTTTTTAAAACTGGATCAGTAATTGAATCAGTTGTCTTATTGAATCATAGTTCAACCGATTCAACTTATTCTCAAATTGTTATGAATTTTTTAAATAATATCAGCTATTTAACATATTTTTTAAACATAAATAATATTATTAGAAGCAATTTTGTACAATTATCAATGACAATCAAGTGTATTTGCTTCTTTGAAACATAAATTTTTATTAAGTAGAATTAAAAAAAAAAGCTTTGAAAAAAGAAAAAACAATCTTAAATATATTAATTAAATAATTCACACTCGATTATATAAACAAAGATATTTATACATAAATATTGAACATAAATTTATATACAAACGATGATATATCATTATATAATTAAATGTTACCTTATTTTTAATTTAAAATTATCTAATTATATTATGATATATTATCATTTCGTATGAGTTCCTATATATAATTTTAATTCATCATTTATATATGGATTTGTTATATAATTATAATTTTAAAATATAATAGACAACATTAACAAATGTATTAATATATACAAAACAAAATTGACAAAATTGTGAAAAATATTAAAAAAAACACATGCAAGATTCAAGAGAGACATAATTGGCTATTAGCTAATCACTGACGCTAGAGGTAATTATTATCTTCAGCCTACTATTGGAAGTTGAAAGAACCAAAATATGTAAAACTTAGTCAAACCTTGTTCAATTGGTTTGACCAATTCTTTAAATTTGACCCATTAATTTATAATAATCGGACGAGAGTATGCACTAATTCTCAGTTAACTCGATTGATCCAATTGGTCCAGTCTGGTTTTCAAAACAATGATTACTATTAAGGGTAAAAACTTTATTTATTGATTTTATTTTTAAAAAAAAAAATTTATTTTTTTTTTCATTTTAGTTTTAAAAACTAATAATTTTTTTCTAATTTAATTTTGAAAAATTATTTTTTTCTTCCCACTATTTTGGGTTTCCATAATTTAAGATTAATAGTCTTCTCCTCAAAGTTTAAAATACATTCTCCCTTTCCAAGAATCGTTCTTTCCAGCAATTTGCTCCAACGCATTATCAACTCTATCATTGGCAACCTCTCTCCCTCTCCAGTGGTTTTTCAACGTGAAAACCATTGGCTAAAATTGTCAGAATACGTCACACAAATATGTGCAATCCATCTTAGAAACTTGTGAATCATCAGATGATAATGGTTTTGTTTCTGTTAATGCTTCTAATTATGATGATTCTCACTATGATTTCAATGATGATGATGGACTTGAGTATAATAATTTTGAATCGACACATGATGTTGAATCTAGTGATGATGATGACGTGGATCAAAATCACATGATTCTATATCAGCATATGAAATGCCATCCCCTTATGTGGAATAAACAAGCAACAGATGATGATTATGAAACGTCATCAGTGGAGGCATCATCATTCTCGACAGAGGCAAAACTTGTAATTGCGCTTACGATTGAGTGATGATGTCATTGAAGTCGTCATAGGAGAACAAGCTAGAAAGAACTCAAAAGCTTGAGCGTTAATCTTACTAAACAATGTCGATCACGACAGACCCAAAGACGATGATTGAGACTGATATTTAGCAAATGTCAAATCTACGGTTTCAACTTGAGAATCTTCTTGTGCCATAACTTTTTTAGCTTTTTTTTTTTTAATTTTTTAAAACAAAATTGAAATGAAATTAAGGTGACTTTTAATTTTTATTTTGGATTAAATATTTATGGTTAGGGCTTACGATGGGGGTTAAGGGTAGGAGAGGAAGGGTGCTTAAGGTTGACAACATATCAGAGTAAATCGTTAAGAAGAATAGTCACCGAAAAAAGAGAATACATTTTTTGAAGGTGTAAATGTGATGTTTTGAACTTTAAAGGGGGTAGTTGTTAACCTTGAAATATGGAAACCCTAGATGGTGAGGATGAAAAAGTAACTTTTTAAAACTAAGTTAAAGAAAATTAGTAGTTTTTCAAATGAGAAAAAAAGATAAGTTTTTCTTTCTTTACGTAAAATCAAAAAATGACATTTTTACCCTTGACACTAACTGCAAAATTTAATAGATGGATAAATATTTGAGTTTTTAAAACTTAGAAGATAGAAGTTTAGAGATACATTAAACCTTGGATGGGAATAAGTTTTTCGGCCTTGTAAGAAAATAAAATTATGGACCAATTATAATTATACGTGTGACATTAAGTGAACTTTATTAACAGTCACATTCACATTTATGACATCCAACAAAGCAATCAACAACTACTGATATCATATTAACTTGTAGATCAAAACAAAACATGGATAATGTACATTTTCATCTAGAGGTAATAAGTAAACAAGTGTCACTATTCTTCACCATTCCGTCAATCTTTCTAACATTTGATAATGATTTCTTATTGTCTTGAAAACACTTCTTACAACTTAAATCATTGCAATCACTCTTCTATCATATCAAAATTACATAACCATGATGACATCTATCAGGGCATATGATCAACATTTTAATTAATTAGTTACATATGTAATCCCACTCTCTACTAGTATAAATTTAAAGTAGTAAAAAGACTAAAAAGAGAAACACTTATAGCATCCTATTAGCAGTCTTTAAAACACTAAGCTAATAATACTACCGTTGACGTAGGCTTATAGTTCACCTATCAAATCATGTTAAGAATCTTGATGTCTTTAAATCTAGTTGTCTCTCTTTATCTTTTTGCACTGAATTCCATCATAGTCCAATATACTTCTAGTTGATGCTAATATTATTACCAATAATTTGACACTACAAAGACAACCCCCACAAGCTCTTTCTATGTTCCAATGATAACATATTTTCTTTTGCAATAATCATCTTTTTATGACCATAACTTGTGGAAGAAGAACTAGATTAACAATTGCCACTAATTGTATTGATAAAGACACTCTTAGTCATAACCTTCCACTTTTAAGGCCACTCAATCCAATTGATAAAGAATAACCAAGTCTAGTAGTTAGGAAGCAACTGCATGTGGTTCTAAAGGTGGCAACACAACTAATTGGCTTGACAAGCACAATTCAAGTGTTTATCTAATGACTCGATAACATAGTCCCAACATCACTCATAGGGGCATCAACTCTCCACCAATTACTGGTGGGGGATTAGTGACCTAATAAATGTTACCACATGTTGGAGCAATGATGTCAAGCTGTTTGATAAATGCTTGGATCGCTCTTGTTAGACTTGCTGATTGTGTTGCCACCTCTAAGGCTATAGATGGTTGTCCTTCAACTACCAGATTAGGTTGTTTTTCAACAACGAGGTTAAGTTGTTGAGATAAGGAATTGTGATTGGGGTTGTCATTGTTAATGCGATTAGTGGTAGACATAGATAGGATTGTTCTTCTTTTGCAAAATGCCATGTGAAAAAGTCAAGTGTAATGTGAAAGAGAATGTTATTGCCAAAATATGGGAGAGCTTTCAATATGTCTTACTTCTAGTGCCAAAATCTTGGTAATGAGATTTACACTAATGAGAAATGCATTAAATCATTAGGGAATTCAATGCAAGAATGTTTAGACACGAGAATATGGAAAGACAATTAATTTTAATATGGTTTGGTCAAATACACTAAAAGTCTACATCCACGATAATGTTATTATTTGAATTATGTGACCGAACAAACCATATTACAATACTAGGATGTCATGCTTGTAATGTCTCTTCCTTAGGTTTCCATTGTCTAAAGTTGCATATGCAATTGTTTTGGTATAGTACGAATTTATGTGACTTGATGGATGCTCTTGTGATCTTGATATGGTATGAAAGTGATTACACTTTAATTACAAATATTAAAATTGTGAGACGTGGTTTCAAGACAATAAACAAAATGTTATCTAATGCAACAAGGATTACGGAAGTCATGGTAGGTTAGGAATGCTTTCTATTTGTAACTTCTCAATGTGATTGTGCCGTAATCGAGTTTTCTTCTTGATGTAGTGTAATATCTATTTACTAGTTGTTAACTGTTTTTACGAATTTCATATATATATAAGTTTAATCATGAAAAAGTTTTGACTACATCACAATACTCATATATAGAATAATATGTAACCATCAATTAATACATTTATATATTTTCATCGTAATTTTGAATTTATTAATAGGAAAATTATATTAAATGGACAAAATTAAGGGGGTCTAAGCGAAATTATCTAAAACAATCAGGTTTAAGCAAAAATGTTTTTTTTGTGAAATGACCAAACTGTCTCTATATATAAACCAAGGATTTTACTTGTTTTCTCCTTTATTTTCCCACAGCTTTACTGCGTAAATTCTAAAATTTTTGCGTCTCTCATGGTCATCCCATGGTCGTTCCACGGGCGAAGCAATTTTCGTAATCCTGGCCACGGTTCATGAACCGACAGTTTCGGTTCAAAACCACAGATTCACGGTTCGAAAAATTAAAGACCATAAACCGAAACCGTAATAAGACAATTCATTCACGGTTCGGAGCCGACGGTTCTAGTTCATGACCCCGGTTCGAAATCGACAGTTTCGGTTCGAAACCGACATTGAACCGTCAATTCTAATACATGAGCTTGATTTAATTTTTAAATTATTAATTATAATAATTGAAAATTAAAAGAAATGTTTGGACTTAATTTTTCAATTAAACTTCCTATGTATCTTCTTGGGGTTTAGAAGAATCAAAGCCTACGTAGTTCTCTTACCTTTGCATTTCTAATAGCTGACAGTAACCTCTTACCTTATCATTCACCTCCACTATCTTGAGTATTATTTTCCGTCATCGAACTATCCGTAGTTAAATCAAGCGATTTTTCATTTCAGTCCACTTTTATTTCTTGTTGGCGTAATTCGACTATTGTCTAATCGTCCACGTATACTTGGGCTTTAATAGATTCAGGAGCTAAACTTGATCATCTCTCATCTAATATATTACTCCCTTGACTAAAAGCTTATTCTACTGCGACAGTTGATATTGGTGTTGCCAGAACTTGTTTAGCAATAGCTGCTAATGTTGGAAATGTTAACACATGTCGACTCCACCATTTTAGAACTGGAAAGTCTTTACTTATATTGTTGTCACCAAACTTAAAAATAGTAGTTAAATAAATATCAAGCTCCGAGGTGGAGTCTAATGTTCCTTTTGGTCTTTTGCCCCTTTGCATCATAATACGATCACTATAATTCATATTTTGGGTTGATGATGGGGCAATAGATGGTAAAGAGGAAGAAGAACCACCTTGGTTATCATAAATTAATGAATATTCAGTATAAATTTCTTTAATTAAATTCATAATGTTAGTTATAGTTAATGAAATATTAACTTCATCTAATTGCAAACATTCATAATATAATGTTAAATAATCTGTGACATCATCTAATTTAAATCTAGGATCAAAAAAACATATAACAAGAAAAAGTTCTGGAATTGTTTATAGTAACTTAACCATTTTGTTTTCATTAAAAAAATAGATTCTTGTAAAATAATATCTTATTCGGCTTCTTGTAAAGCCCCAATAATATTAACAGCTTCATTTAAAAACAAATGAGAAGTAGGATAATAAACCTCACTTAAAGCATATGTTGCATTATTAAAATTTCTTAATACATTTAAAATTGTTTTACAAATACCCAATGTTGGGGATATAATGTAACTTGTGGCACATGTTCTGAAATAAATGAGCATAATAAATCTCTATAATCAAAAGACTCATTGAGTAATTCATATGTTGAATTTCAAAGAGTCGGCACGTCTTTAGGAAATCTTTTTGGTCTTTTATTATGTTGTTTATAAAATTTACCCCATTCTTTCATAGTTTGGGGATGTGTCCATAAAAATGAAATTGTTATTTTTATTGGACTAATAAAATTATTAAGACAATGTAAACCATCTTGTACATATAGATTTAATACATGACATGCACATGTAATATGAAAAAATCTACCACCTAAATTAGGTTTGCAAATATTAATTAAATCATTTATTGAGACGGTATTTGAACGTGCATCATCAAATGAAATTGAAAAAATTTTATAAAGTAATTTATATTCTTCTAATATTCTTTTAATTATTCTATAAATATTATCGGTTGTATGTCATTTATCAAACACCCTAAATGCTAAAATTTTTTTTTGTAATAAAAAATTGTCATCTATCCAATGATAAGTTATACCCATATAAGAGTGAACTTGTCAATGGTCACTCCAAATATCACTAAATATAGATACATGCCCGTTAAAATTTGTAAAAAATTGAATTAATTCTCTTTTTTGTTTTTTATATACACTAAATAATGTTCTTTTTAATGTGTTTCTTGTAATAGTTTTATATGCAGGATTTAATGCAGTTTTACAATAATTATTAAAACCTAAATTTTCACCAAAACTAAATGCTAAATGATCTATTGCTACTATTTTTGTAAATTCTTCTTTACTTTTATTATTACTATACATAAATAAAGATTTATGTGTGAACTATACTTGATTATTTGTGTTTGGCCTCGGCTTTGCCCTATTTTTTTCGGATGCTTTGACTCCAAGTGCCTTTTAAATGTCCCGTATGCACCTCCTTATTTGAATTTATAAATTTACCTACAATAATTACAAGCAACATCAAAATTACCATCTTTCTTTTATATTTTTTAGAAATGAATCTTAAAAATATCGGATGTAGGAATTTTTTGAGAGTGTCTGTTGTTGATGTTGTTGTTGTTGCTCCACCTCTACATATTGACTTTCACTTTCTTGTGTTGAAAAATCATCTATAAATTGATTTTCATTCACATTTGATACATGTGAATATTGATCAAATCTCCTATTACCGGAAGAATTTCCACTACTTGCCATTTTTTGATAATAAATAAAATTAATTATATAAATAAATTATATGATTAATTATGAAAGATAATAAATAAATAATAAATAAAATTAATTATAGAAATTAATTTTATAATTAATTATGAATTGTATAATGAAAATAGAAATTGGAATTAATAAAAAATTAAGAAAGAATTTAATTAAATTTAAGAGAATTTGATTGAATTGAAAGATTGAGAGAGTATTAAGAGTTGAAAGAATGAGAATGAGAGTTTGAAGGATTGAGTGAGAGAGTGGAGAGATTGAAATTTGAAAGGGTATATATATAGGAAAAAAAACATTTTGAAAAAAATTAAAAAATAGGGGGGTGAATTGTGATTTTAAAAATTACAGGGGACCGTCCCCTACAATTTTCTTCTGCAAGCTAACGGTTCCCTAAGCGGGGAACTGTTGGCTGTTCAATAAATTTTAAAAAAATAAAAAAAATTCAAAATTTTTCGGTTTAGCACAGTAAACCATCGGTTTACATGTCGGTTCATAAACCGGGTGTGAATTGGCGGTTTCATGGTTCAAAATTAGGTAAACCGAAATCGAACCGCTAAAATCTAGTTTCAGTTTCGGTTCAATCCGGTTCCAAGTTTGGTGGTTCCGATTTTGATTTTATTCAGATCGATTTCGGTCTGGTTCAAAGGCCAAACCGGCCCGTGGCCAGGATTAGGTTTTCATGTTTTTTGACAATAAAAAATGACAAAAAAGGTTAGTACATCTTCCCTAATGTTGTTTAAATCAATTTATTGTTAAGATTATTGAGATTTGAGGGGGATTTTGAGGTTCGAAATTCTAGGGTTCTGATTTTGAGCAATGCATAAAATATTTTGATTTTTGGTTGTTTTGGTTGAATTTCTTAAAGGGTTTTGTGTTATAGGATATATACGTTTGATTTGTGTTGAAATTGGAGGCAGAAACAACGATTTTTGTGTCGGAAAAGGGGTTAGAACAACCAGCGCTCTTGTCCGTGGGAACAATGGATCCCACGGTTAGGACGAATTCTCCCATGGTCAAGAGAGATTGACTGTGGGTAAAAGGGTGAAGTAGCTTTTTCAAAATTTTAGGGAGTTGGGGGAAAGCGGTTAGTCCACAGGGGGTCTTTGTGAAATGTAATACCCTCAGGTATGTTCCAGGGGTAATTACATCTTTTGACCCTGTTTGGAGATATTTCCAATTGTATGTGTGTGTTTTAGATATATATATATACAAAAAAAAAAAAAGTCAATATATATGTTCCAAAAGTCAATAAAAGAAAGAAGAAAGAAAGAAAGAAACTTTACCTTTGCTTTTTCGATCATTTTCTCGTCTCTTCCAGAGGAGGCAGTTTCTTCCTTTCTTTGTTGTGTATTTGAAGAAAAGTTGGTGATTTGGAAGGCTTTTGGAAGATAAATAAGGAAGAAAAAAGAAAAGGAAGCACTTGGAAGCTTTGGTAACCAAAGATCTCCTTCCTTTCCCTTTTATCTATGTTTATATGCATGTTATGTGAATATGTTAGTGTGTTTTGGTATTGATTGAAAGTGGTCTTGGTGATAAAAGAAGCAAAACAAAGAGAAGGAAGCCAATTTGCAAAGATTTGGCTTGAAACAAGGTAAAGGGAATTATCCTTGATATGTTACATGTTTTAGGCTTTTGGTTCCTTTGATCTATGTTATAAATGATGATTTTGAAGTTGAGGAATGTTGTTTTGCCATTTGGGATGTCTATGTGTGTTATTTTGTTCATGGCAGAAAGTTGTATAATATTTACAATTTTTGCCACTGAGTTCGTCCCATGTTTTGGTTACTTTATCTGATGAATTATGAGTACTATTATATCTTGTTGGAAATCCCTTTGAATCCTCTTTCCAATGATATATAGCTTGTATGAATTAAAGATCATTTGGACTGTTAAAGATTTGTATGAACCGAAAGGACTGGTTTACTAAATAAACAGAGGAGGCAGTTTTGTCATTGAGTTTATCTCACGTTATGACTGTCTTATCTATAGAATTATGAGTGCTATTATATCTCGTTGGAAAGCTCTTTGAATTATCTTTTCAGTGATATATAGCTTGCATGAATTGGGAATCATTTGTATTGTTAAATATTGTATGAACCACAAGGATTGTTTTACCAAATAAACAAATGAGGCAGTTTTTGTCACTGAGTTTATCTCACGTTTTGACTGTCTTATCTATTGAATTATGTTGCTATTATAGCTTGTTGGAAATATCTTTGAATCCTCTTTTCAATGATATATAGCTTGTATGAATTAGAAACTGTTTGTGCTGTTAAATTGTATGAAAATGAAGGCTGCCTTGCGAAATACTGTTCTATGAACAGTATTTCGTAGTTCTGGGCAAGAAAGAAAGAAAGAAAGAAAAGGAAGAAGAAAGAAAAGAAAAGAAAGGAAAGGAAAGGAAAGAAAGGAAAGGAAAGAAAAAGAGAAAAGAAGAAAAGAAAAAGAAACAAAAGCAAGAAAAGGAATTTGGGGCTCAAGATTTAGGGGTCATCCCAAGAGTAATGTCTAGTGAGTTATGAATAAATTTAGATAGAAGCAAAATTTGTAAGATATAAGACCCGCATGCATGCTATAAACTATGAGGGGGCACTGTACACTACACCGCTCACAGTAGGGCACGTCCGCAGTAGGACACGTCCGTAGTAGGACATAGACCCCTAGTAGGGTCCGCTCGCAGTAGAGCATACTCGCAGTAGAGCTCAATTCAGATTCAGAAATAGTGTAGTGAAAGAAAGAGAGCTTGAGCTTAGAAAAGTGCCAAATCCCTATAGTTAGCTTCCAAAAAGTATCAAATAGACACCAGATGGGACAAAGTATGACCCAAATAGTAAAGAATGAATTAGATTACCCCTTCAATCTCTTATAGAGGTTAGGAGGTGAGGTTGAGTTCCGAAAGTGAGTTAGAACAAGAAAAGATATAGTTTACTTGATTCTTCCCCCTTACTGAGTGTTCTTATCACTCACTCCCTTTTCTTTCCTGATTGCAGGTACAGGTGATCGAGGTAGCTGCGAGGCAGGGTCAGGTCAGCGTAGGTAGATCCGGTTAGAGCAGGTTATCTCTGGTTTATATTACATGCATACAGTGGCATGTTCTTGTCGACTTTTGACTTTTTGAGATTATGGTATAGTTGCATATGATTACTCCCTATTTTCAGATGTTTTCAGATGAGTTTTTTTATATGAGTATATACATCTTTTGTTCGCTTCCAGTTTTTCAGTTTTCTTGAAATACTTCCTAAACACTTTTAATAATGCATTTATTTTAAAGTATTTTTAAAAAGAAAAAAAATATAGACGCTCCGAATATTAATTCGTAACATTTCTCCTTCGGTGGGTAGTACTTCTGGGGAGGGATGTTACATGAAATTTGCCATGAGACAATGGGCTAATGCTGTGAAAACCGTGGGTTGGGGGGAAATTTACTTTTTTTAATCTGCAGGGGCGCTAAGAGATTAGAAAATTGCTGAGGGAACAAGGGATAAATATTGGACCTATTTGCTGTAGAAATTTTTTGAGGGGGTAAATTGATATTTTCCATACATATCTAGGGTTACTCGATGTGTAGTTTTTGAATTTTATATCTGTTTTTTTTGTTTAGGGTTTTTTAATATGTAGTTTTCGAATTTGACATTTGGTTTTCTATTTTTGTGTTTTTTGACATATTTTATGATGTAATGACAAAATTTCTGCTTGATATTTTAGTTTTTTCGTTTATAGGATATATCGATTTTTATTTCCAAATTTCAATTTCATGTTTTCGAATTTCATCGTTTTAGGGTATATCGACTTGTATTTTTGAGATTTCCAAACAATTTTTTGATTGATGACATTCTAATGTATTTCAACTTATAGAATTTGAATTTCAGTTCTGTTTTTTCGATTTTCATCATTTTAGGATAAATCGACTCGTATTTTTAAGAATTTTTAATGATTTTTCGATTGTTGACATTCTAGGGTATTTCAACATATAGAGTTCGAATTTCAGTTCCCTTTTTTTTATTTTCACCGTTTTAGAATATATTGGTTCGTATTTTTCAAATTTCTAAACGATTTTTCGATTGTTAACATTCAAAGGTATTTCAACGTATAAAATTCAAATTTCAGTTTCGTTTTTTCAATTTTCATCGTTTTAGGATAAATTGACTCGTATTTTTAGATTTCTGAATAATTTTTTGATTGTTGACATTCTAGGTTTTTTAACATATAGAATTCGAATTTTAATTTTGTTTTTTTGATTTTCGTCATTTTAGGATATATCAACTTGTATTTTCAGATTTCTGAACGATTTTTTATTATTGACATTCTAGGGTATTTCAATGTATATAATTCGAATTTTAATTCTGTTTTTTTTTATTTCGCTGTTTTAGGATATGTCAATTCATATTTTAGATTTTTTAACAATTTTTTTATTGTTGACATTTTAAGGCATTTCAACTATGTAGTTCGAATTTCAATTTCCTTTTTTTATTTTTGCCTTTTTAGGATAGATCGACTTGTATTTTTAGATTTCTGAATGATTTTTTTATTGTTGACATTCTAGGGTATTTCAATATATACAATTCAAATTTCAGTTTTGTTTTTTGATTTTCGTCATTTTAGGATAGATCGACTCGTATTTTCAGATTTCTTAATAATTTTTCAATTGTTGACATTCAAGGGTATTTTAACGTATAGAATTCGAATTTTAATTCCGTTTTTTCAATTTTTGCCATTTTTGTTTTGATTGTTTTTCTATTTTTTATCTTTCTATATTTTTTTTATTTGTCATTTCTGCATTTGTTTACATATCTATTTTTTATGAATATCTTATGAATTTTTAAAATTTTTTGCAAGATACTTCTCATAAAAGGAAACGTGTCGAAGGAGAGCTACGAATCCCCGATGAGTCTAAACTCTTTCGAGCAGAGGTTATATGTCGTGCACAACGCATTGCATTGTCCAGAATTACTTTTACACTAACCCTAGAGTAGCTTCAACTGTTTGAGAGGACATTTTTCAGGCATCTCCTTCGTCTATCCGAAACCAAATTTTTCAGAGTGTTGGTTCATGCATTTCTCTTATGATAGCTACATCAGCCCTTCGTCAGAGACGAGTTATGGGTTAGGGTTAATGGGGTTAACATGAAATTCAACCCCTTTGAGTTTTCTTTGATGACAGGGCTATCATTTAGTTGACTCACTGCTCTTTCATCATATATTCCCTATTCATTCAGACATAGAATCAAAGATACATACTTTTGGGGTTGTCCGAAGGTACAGTATCATGACATAGAGCGTGTTTTTTTGGCCAGGCTATGAAGGGATGACGATATTGACGTCGTCAAGATGGCTTTACTATACTGTCTTCATATGGTGTTGTTAGGGAATGATCGATGAAAAAGAGTATCTATCAAATACTTATAGTTGGTTGATCATCTAAACGGGTTTAATTCCTACCCCTGGGGCATTATCATGTGGCAAATGACATATGCGACTATGTCATAGGCAAGTGACAGTCTACTTCGGATAGATGTTTTAAATGCGTAAATATGACCTCTACAGATTTCCTTTCACATTTCAAGTAAATCTAAATTTATTGATTATATATATTAATTGACAAAAATACGAATTGATTTATTTTAATCATTAATGGTTATATTGTAGTATTGGATATATGAGATGTTGGACACGTTGTATGATTGGGTTGATATGACTGATATTCATGTATCTCCACGAATGTTTAGGTGGTGTACATGGGACATCTCTAGGTAGAGTCATGTGGGCACTATTTTCACTAGTGACCAGGTATGTGATCGTTAACCAGTTAGTCAATTGATTCATTGAATATTGCAATTATTTTGAGTTATATATCTTCATGAATAGAATGATGTCACATTTTCACTTCGTCCGTCACCGATTGAGGAGGTCTACCATGGTACGTAGACATTTGTGAATACACTAATTTGTCAAATATGTATTCCTCTTCATCATCTTCGATGCCTCCCCTGACAGGAGACAGGGTTTCTCTTGTCACGTCACATTCAGATATACCTGTCGATACTCTTAGGATAATTAAGGAGCCACCTCAACCTCATGTTATAGAGCAACCTTTGTGTCCCTTTGTAGTTCAGAGCCCAGCGACTGAGACCGTAACCTTCTTGGGGTTGAGGACTATGTTACCCATCTTGTCACGGAGGAGTGTCTCCCCTCTGTATCACCTAGTCTATCTATAGTAGATGTTGTATTGGCACACTGGGGCGCTATGATTTTACAGATGACTCGATTACACAATGATATGTCCTCTTAGATGACTTGATTAGAGGATCGTCTAATTCATTTAGAGGAAATCGTCATGCTTACATGTCTAGCCCTAGTTGATTAGGTTGTAAAACCACTTTTCATTTATTGCTTATAAAAATTGTATTTCGTTATTACTCTGACAACTAAATTAACTTCATACAGGGTATGCACGATGGTGTCGGGATGACCTCTTCTATTGACAAGTCAATACCATCCCATCAGTCACATGAGGTCTGATGGGATTTCCTAGAAATATTTAATGTTAAATGTTGTTAATATATGTTGATTGTGTTTTATATGAAATGTCACTGATCAAGTTATTGTTATTATTACTATTACCTTTGGATAGTCGCTATAAAGGGGTATCGATTAACCTTTTTGTTACATCACCTCTCCGATCTAAGGTATGTCACTTATCGGTGGAACTCTATTTTAAAATTAACTGTCATTGATTAATTCATTTTATATATTCGTATAGAGTCTTCCTCATGAAGACTTTTCGATCAGACCTCCGATTGCTTCAGATCCCCTATTTGAGGTATGAAAATTATTGTAATTATTATATTTTATATGAAATATCATTTACCATTTTATTCTTTTCATGCATATAAGGGACTAACATTGAGGTATTATTGATTAAGGGTTCTCCCCGAACACCTTCTCCTATCGTAGACATAGTGTTTTTTTAAGAAATATCATTAATCGATTTGTCTTTCCAGTTATTATGTTTATTTAACAATGTTTTATCTTCTTTTCAAGATGAGTGGTTATAGTTACTTGCTAATATCCCCAACTCCAGCAAAAGGATAATAGATATTAGTTCACAAGAGGAGGACTTATAGAAGGATGTTTCCGATGCACTCCATGTTGAGGTATATCAATTATAATTAGTATATAAATATTCATATATACTGATCACTGATAATTTCAAAATTATAATTTTACAGTCCATCGAGGGGGCAAGCACGGTTGACTTGACCATGATAAAAGATTCTCTGGCCAAACCTTCTCTGACACACATGGATAAGGTAACATTAATCGATTAATTCGTAATTGTTACGTAAGATGAATTAATGAATTAACAGTTATATGTACTTGTAGTTGGTTCATACAACACACGATCGGATCATTCGGAAAGGTCAACTTGTTCATACCCAGTATACAAATTCAATCAAAAGAAGGGCGAAACGAAAAATCTAAACCATTCTATCCTCTACCATAGACCGTAAGGAATCTTTCCTCACATGGTACACTGGAGTTACGGCAACTGACGTGCATGATGTTTACTTCATTGGGTCAAAGTCGAAAGACAATTTCTGACGGATTGTGGTGGAGTTGTGCAAGTGGCTGACCGACGATGTAAGTTGTCTGTACTATATAATTTAGTTAAAAGTTTGATATATTTGTCAATAACTAACACATTTGAAGTTTTTTATATCATTCCAGCATGTGAATTCCTTTTTGGTTATATTACGTCGGCACTAGAATGATCACTGTTTGATTGTTTCATAACGTTGGATGACTATCCACACATTCCTCGTAAGACATGTTAAAATGGGTCTAGAAGAGTTGGCAAACCACAGTGGATGAAGAGTATCAGTTTTTGGGGCTTTTCACGATTATGGTTGAGGCAAATTATACACCAGAATTGTTTTACAAACCGTAGGGGATAGTTGATAAGGTATAGTATAATAGTATTTTTATTATATTTTATGTTAAAATAGTTTATAATCTATACGTGTAACCAATTAAATTTGTCACTATTTATAGGTTTACATTCCTATAAAATTCGACTGCGCACATTGGGTGCCCAGAGTTATAGATTTTTGTGATTGATCAATTATGATGTACGACTTTGAGTTATCATACTCAAGGAATATGGGATGTCTCGAATGACAGATACGACCGTACATAACATTCATACCTACATTATTAGAGGTGACAAATTTCTGGACAGTTTCTAGGCAAACTCCATTACATGATCTCTTAGTGTTATATCAAGCGATGAATGTCCCTCAGTAGGAAGAAGGCTCCGGTGACTATGACATGTTTATGTTACATTTTTTTTAGTGTTTGATATTGTCACGGAGCGTAGATTTTCCCCAAGAGTCGTCTACCTCTATACGTCGACGTTTAGCATCGCAGTTGTATTTCCATTGTATCGAATAGATCACAGATGTATATTTAGTTCACTTATTGTTTATTTATCGTTCTTCAGATGTTCTTATATGTATATTTATTGTATGTTTTTATGTATTTGATGTATTTTATCTATCATTATATATGGATATATATTTGATTTCATTTTTTAAATAATTTTTTTACATAAATAAATATTTGAGATTTGAGTGATGTTATTAGCATTAAATTATGGTATTAGTGAAATATTCAAAAAGCTCATTCTAACAAATATGAAATGAAGAAATTATTCACACTAAATTTATTACATCACATGTGAATACAATTGCACATTTGAAACAATGATGAAAATACATCGGTTACATATCATTTGAACAACAGTGATAAATCATATAACTAACAAAACTAAATAGAAGCTTGTCAAGATCTCGACCCTTTACCTTTTTTGGATGAACGCTATGGGGCAAAACATGGGACTGGTGTTAGGCTTTTACATTGGGTTCGGATATGTCTTGCTTTCTTACAACTATTGCAAATCCTGGGTGTAATATTTTCTCCTTATGAAGGATGTCGATTTCTATTGGAATGGCAACCCAAATGACGACTATTGAGAACAGGGGTTAGGATAACTCTTTCTTCTGGTGAATACAACCATTCTGATTAGTTTCCAAGAGGATTGATAGGTTCATAATATATTGCATGATAGAATTTGGTACGGAAGAATGGATGAACCCATGTATTGACATTTGTGAGCCTCATGTGTCTTGCAACAGTAATGACATGCTTGCACGAAAACGTGAAAGTTGAAACTTTCTGCACGTATAAGACATTTCACTGAAGTTCATAATGCCTATGTATCCACCAAAACTAACAACCTAATATTGAGTAAGTGTAATTGGCCAGACCTTCAAGGTTGCAAACTTTGATAGACGACGACTGATATTCTCCTTCATCCAAGTGTTGATAAAGTTAAGGCATTTATCTGTAATTTCAAAAAATATTAATAACACATTTGTTAATAACAAACATAAGGGAAGAAATACATGATCAAATACATAGTTATTAACAATTGGGTATGTATTTGTATGGTTCTCCTCTAGTAAAACCATCATTGTATGGTTCCACAAATGAACTCAATGACCATCGTGATAGGCAGGCCCCGTGCATGTCTGACAAGGGAGTTAAATATTAGTTGTCATGATGTTGTATCGATGCCCTAGAAAGTATGCTCTGCTCTAACGCTCAAATCCGACCTCACGTAGATAAGCCTCAACTTGAGGGTTCATCGCATCAATAGATCGCATAATAGCCTTAAAATCTACTTTTGTGTATGATTTGACGACTTTCCAATATACACTTGTAACCTGCAAGGTGGTAAATAATATGAGAACTTTATGATCAAAATGTATAAAAAAGTTAAACAGAATAAAATTTTAATACTTGTTTAAACATGTTACCTTTGAGTCTCGTTTATACTTTGCTCGTATATCACACAAAAGGTGATGACAATAACATCCATGGTGGACACCTGAAAAGACTTCAGTCATTGTAGAGTATATAGCATAATGTCGATCTGAGATTATCGTCAGCTCGAAAATGTCATGGATGCATTCTTTAATCTTCCTGAGAAACCAACACCACGTGTCGTGATCTTCTTTTTTATGGACACCGAAACCAATGAGGTATATCTAGTTATTACCATCAAGGCCCACTGCAAGAAATAAATGACCAAGATATCGACCTTTAAGGAAAACAATGTTAATGCAAATAATAGGTCGGAGATATTCTCTAAATGCATGAACGGAACATCCTAATGTCGATCATCATCCGTTTCAATAGCAGTAACAGTTCCAGGATTAGTACGTTGTAGATTATAGCAATAATCTGATAAGAGCATAAATGATTCCTCCGATGAGCCCCTCAATGAATTTAAAACGTAATTTTTGCCCGTTAAGCCTGTGAATATGAAATGTCAATTTTATACCAGTCGACAATGTCCACAATTATTTTTTTAGGCTAATAAATTCGATCAATTAACATAAACTTTGACCTCACTAATTGACCTAAAGCTCAGACTCTAGCTTATCTATGATGTGACGTTATTTGATCAACTAAACATGTATGAGTTGGATTCATTTGGTTCATTTGAAACATCTCACCGATTTTGGATTTGGTTATGTGTACATACCATTGACAATTTTCAGCCTTACACTTAATATTCCATCACCCCTTATCAGACTTCTTGACCTGGAGTTGAAATCCTTTCAATAGGGCAATATCACCAAACTTTACACTTAATATCACATCATCTTTCAATTGTACTTTATTATGGAAAATATCACTAAGCTTTACACCATTCTCCTCTCGAATCGATCTTGTACCACCTGATGATGTTGATGGTTGTGGAGGAAAATCAGGAAGCCACCTAAACGGATAAGTGGGAACATTGTCAAAAAATGGCCAAGAATAATTTTCACCACCTGAAATAGAATCTTTAAGTTGTAAACTGTTCATACCCTCGGTAACAAGTGGCATATACTCGGGCTCTACCTTTTCAAAAGGAATATCAGATATATCATTTCCATCAAAGTCACCCCAATCGGGAACCTTATCTTTCTCTCCATGAGCCCATGAGTTTGCAATGTACAATGGGTCATTACTGAAATCAATCAAGTTTTCCAAATTATATTCTTTTTTCACTCCACTAATTTATTTTTCATCTTCTTCTTCTTCCTCCTATCCTTCAATTAGGTATATGTAACAAAAACAAGAATACATTCCTATAAGTATTGAGATATATCAATAAGATCCTGGACATCTTCATCATTTTGGATCTGTACAGGCAGTCGAACTCGATTTTTCTTGGCTTCATTGATAGTTGAAGGTAGTTTTTCATTGGATCAAGACGACAAAACTCCTTCAAAAGCTGAATAAATCCATCAAATGTTATTCTATAAGGAATTTTAATAAATTATTTGGATCCTCCAACATATTTCATTATATTGCCATCACCTTGAATCTATTCTCCTTGGTAACGAACCGATGCATAACTATCCATTTTAATTATCAATCCTACAATAACAAATTTTTGGAAAAAATTAATCATTTATAACAAAAAATTTGTAATAGTTATTTAAAACAGTCTTAGAATGATTAATATCATAATACCCATAATATTTTTTTAATATTTCATTTAACCCCCTATAATATTGACATTTTATTTAATACTCTTGTATGTTATCTTGTATCAAAATGCATCTATAACATTCCATTTAAAACGTTTTTACAATGTTTAATATCAAAATACATCATATATTTTTTAATATTTCATTTAACCCCCTATAATTATCTAATATTTTATTTAACACCTTTATATGTTATCTTGTATCAAAATGCATCTATCTATCTTAACATTTCATTTAAAACGTTCTTACAATTCTAATATCAAAATACCCCCATATTTTTTTAATATTTCATTTATATAACATTTTATTTAATAACTTTGTATGTTATATTGTATCAACATGTATCTATCTATTCTTAACATTTCATTTAAAACATTCTTATAATGTTTAATATAAAAATTTCTCCATATTTTTATAATAGTTCATTTAGCCCCCCTATACTCCTCTAATATTTTATTTAATATCCTTGTATGTTCCTTTGTATCAAAATACATCTATTTATTTTTAACATGTTATTTAAATCCTTAATATATTATGTAATATCAAAACATCCCTATATTTTTTTTAATATTTCTTTTAACCTCCTATAATTATCTAACATTTCATTAAACACCCTTTTTTATATTGTCTTGTGTCAAAATACAATCATCTATTCTTAAACTATTATTTAAATCCTTCATATATTATGTACTATCAAAATATCCCCATATTTTTTAATATTTCATTTTACCCCCTATAATTACGTAACGTTTCATTTAACACTCTTATATGTTGTCTCATATCAAAATGCATCTATCTATTCATAACATTTCATTTATAATGCTCTTACAACGTTTAATATCAAAATACCCTTAATATTTTTATAACATTTCATTTGACCCCCCATAATTATCTAACGCTTCATTTAATACCCTTGTATGTTGTCTTGTATCAAAATATATCTATCTATTCTTAACATGTTATTTAAATCCTTTATATATTGTGTAATATCAAAATACCTCCCCTCCCCAATATTTTTCTAACATTTTATTTAACCCTTATATTATTATCTAATATTCAAATATCTTCTTTATATAACATACAAACTAGATTTAACAAATAAAATTAAATTTGGAGTTAAAATTCGTATAAATACATTTTTTTTACGATATGATTTTTTTCGATTTAAATTAAAAAATACGAACTTTTTTCTTTCGAATGAACTCGTACTAATTGATATTGAGTAAAAATGAGAGTGAGAGTAAATGTCTGAGTGATATGAGAAGTGTGTGTGATAAGAGTGAATGAGAGAGTTTATATAAATGTGGTGAAAGATAATTTTAGTATTTAAAAAAAGTTTACGGCATTTTTGCGTAAGAATAGAAAAAATTAACATTTTTATTTAATAGAGAGGTAAAATGGGTATTTATTATAATTTCCCTTATTAATATGATTAACAAAATCCATTATAAAAATTATGTAATCACAATGTCGTATGATAATCATGAACTAACGTGACACCACTCAAAATATAAAATTTGAAATATGAAATTAACACACTTTCAATAAATGTTAAATTTGAATTTTCACTTCAAACAAACGCGGCAAATATCAAGTGTTTTTCCCAGGCGCAGTCCCACCAAAATTATCAGCCCATTCTCAATTCCCAAAACCCCACATGGTCCAACAATCACTCATTCAACCAATAACATTCAAGACTTTCCGATCCAACGGCTCTCCTCCCAAATACTACTTTTCACGGGGATCAATTAATAATCCAACGGTCATCGCGCCTCATCCCTTCTATATAAACCCCGCCTCATCTTCTATTAAACGCAACAAATAAACAAGTGAAAGAGAAGAAACCGGCTAATCGGCGTCTAACAAGGGATTGGGAGCAAAAATGTCAGGAAGAGGAAAGGGAGGCAAGGGATTGGGAAAGGGAGGAGCTAAACGCCATCGTAAGGTTCTCAGAGATAACATACAAGGCATCACGAAACCGGCGATTCGACGTCTGGCGAGACGTGGTGGAGTCAAGCGTATCAGCGGCTTGATATACGAAGAGACTCGTGGCGTTCTCAAGATCTTTTTGGAGAATGTGATAAGGGACGCCGTGACCTACACCGAGCATGCTCGCCGGAAAACTGTCACCGCCATGGATGTCGTCTATGCTTTGAAACGCCAGGGCCGTACTCTCTACGGGTTCGGTGGTTAGAGTTAGGGTTTGGTTTGTCGGTGTTTTAATGTAATTTGCAATGAAATTTAAGCAGGTAATGAATGTTTTTATGGCAACTCACAATTTAAATTAGTGTTCTGTTCATGAGTTCGTTGGTTCAACATTGGAATTGGAGGTCTGTTTGGATGCTAAGAAAACCGGTAGGAAAGAAAAGGAAAAGTAATTATGAAATGTATGAGATGATTTATTTATACTAAAATTATATATAGTTTGAGTGTATAAAATAAATATATAAATAATATATTATTATTTGATTTAGTGTTATTTTATTTTTATTTAAAATAATTTAATTATATATTTTTTATTAATTATTAAGTAAAATAATACTGTTTAAATTATAAATTTAAATTTATAATTTTTTATTAAATAATTGAATTAAATTATTTTTTATTAAATCAAATTTAAGTTTTTTATAATTTTAATTAAATTTAAAATAATCTTTTTATTTGAATCAATCATAAAAATTGAAGTTGTTTGAATTCAGTGCAGTGGCTATAAGTTATTTATTGCGTGATATATTATATTTTATGACAATAATATATACTTTACACATTTGGGTGAAATTTATAGTTTGTGATTTTTATTGAGAAATGTAATATATTATTCATAAGTTTTATCAGTTTTTAAAGATCCCACCCAAGGTATCTTTCAAGTGATCCTCTCCAACTTTTGAGAATACAAACGCTCACATCTGTTAATTTTTAATTAAAATTAAGAATAAAATTATTATTTAATAAAATAATTTTAAAAATTAAAGTTTTATTATATTCTTCTTTTTCTTAATTTACAAATTTAATAGGTTCTCTCAATCCAAAATTTGAAAAATAACAATATCATCACTAAAAGTTTGAAACCATTGTCAAAGATGATGAAGTTTGTCATTTCTGACTATGTTTGTTCTCTCACCTAAGTTATCTGTTTGTGCCTACTTGTTTTCACCCACTGATTGAAGTGATTAACTCTGACAAAGATCTTGATGGAAATGATTTTATTTAATTTTTAGACAAAGATACTCTGACAAAAATGATTTTATTTTCTTCAAAAGAAATAAAATAACTATCATCAATGGGTGAGAACAAGTTGGTAGGAAGAGATAAATTAGGAAGGAGAGCTAATGCGGTTAAGGACTGTGAATTTTATCGTTTTCAATGATAGTTTTAAAACTTTAAGGTTGAAATTACTATTTTTCATATTTTAGGTAAAGAAAAATTATTAGATTTTTAAACTGAAGGGGTAAAATATAATAAAATTTTAATTTTTTAAATTATTTTGTTAAATGATGATTTTTTTTAATATTAATTAAGTTTTTTAAATAAAATTTTATTAATAGATAGATATATAAATTTAACCTTCCTTGGGTGAGAGTAAGTCTTTCGGCCTTTTTGAAACTACAAAAGATGGAGGCCCAATCCATCAAAATTGGCCTTCTCTTTTAACATCGTTCAACTTCCATGGTCAGTCCATCTCCTCTCTCATTTCATTTTCTGATCCTCTGCAACACCAATCACCGAAACGTTTTTGCTTCAAAGTCATCAAGCTCAACAATGAGCATATTATTAACTTGCTAACTCATTCAACTCGCTCTTCAATTCAACTCACAATTCTGTTCCATTCTATTTTCACTACCTTCCCAACCCTAGATCTAATCAATTCAAATCCCGATCCAATTCAAATTCGCCCAAATGTCCTGTCTCGCCCTATCTCTCCAACCGGTCAACGGATCCGACATCCTCCTCCAAACCCGAGAATGGTTCCCTCCAACCCGAGCCCTCGCCGCCCTTGCCGCCTTCCGTCAGACCCGCGAAATCTTCGCCGCTACCAAACGCCTCCAGACCCTCCAAGCCCATCAATCCCAATCCTCCGCCTCCTCCGTCGACCACGACGCGACTTTCGACTCTATCGCATCTCTCGGCGATGATCCCCTCGCCGCCTCCAGCGGCCAGCTCATTGTAGGCGTTGAATCTCGGTACCGTGTTGTTTATCGTCTCGTGAACTCTATCTACATCCTAGGCATCACCAACGCTGATCAAGACAACTCGATCAATGTCTTCGAGTGCATTAACACCGTTAATCAGGCCGTCAGTGTCATTGTGACGGCGTGCCGTGGCGTGGATGTCACTCCTGAGAAACTCAACCGTAAGTATGCTGAAATTTATATGGCTTTAGATATTGTCTTACGTGGGGTTAGTAGTATTCGTTTAGCTGCAATGTTGGGTTCAATGCACGGTGACGGAATTGCAAAGATGGTTCACTCTGCATTAAATACGGAAAGTAAGATTCGTGGAGCTGATCATTGGAGCTCTGTTGAGATTCATTCCCTTGAGCATTTGGCAGCTATTGATTCGTTTTCGAATGCTCGATTTGAGCTCCCAGCTGAGACTATTACAGCCGGAGATGAGGTGGCAGCTACTCTTATTGTGCAAACTGCTAATGAGCAAGATAAAGATAAGGAATTGGAGGAGAGTGAGGAGTCTAATGTTGAGAAAGACCCGTTTGCAGCGAGTGAAGCAGTGAATAAGGAGCAGGAACTTGTTGGTGGGTTTAAGAAGAATAAGGGTTCGTCCACTGATTTGACTGTGGCCTTGGCAGGATTGGAAGTTACTACATTGCCACCAGCTGAGGCAACGCAGTCGACTCATATTAATGTTGAGGGTTTTGAAGGGGAGTATGGTGGGATTGAGTTTAGTAGTGATAAAGCTACGATGGAGGAGACTTTTGAAGGATTTACTGAAGCTTGGGGTGGTGGATTGGATGCCTCTGAGTTCATTGGACCGAAGAAGATTGCGAAGAAGGAAGGGCTTAGTGGTCTTGAATTATTGCAAACTGGTCCTGATGCTCCAACTAAGAAGGCTGATGGAGCAGGAGAGACACCACTTGAGAATGTTTTGATGAAAAAGACTGAAATGAGGGGTCCTGAAATGTGTATTGTGGAGCAAATTTCTGCAGAGTTTAGGGAATCATTGCTTGCTAGAGCAGGTTTAATGGGTGTGGTTTATTTGAGAACATTACCTAAGAAAACTTCTGGTGATGACAAAGAAACTGAGTTCTCATTTCGTGTTGATGGTACTAGTGGGGTTAAGAGATTTGTTATGCAGAGTAGCAAAGTTAGTAGTCTAGGCAATGGGATGTTCCATGTGAGAACAGCTCCATCTGATGAGCCAATTCCAATTTTGAAGTACAGTTTACTTCCTAGGATGACACCATTGCCTTTAAGAGTTCGATTGATAAAAAGACTTAGTGGTACTTTGCTTTCTGTGATGATGCAATATGTTTCAAACCCTAACCTGCCTACACCATTAAATGATGTAACATTTGTCTTGAAACTACCAGTTGACCCTACATTGTTGAAAGTTTCACCTAAAGCTATGTTGAATAGAACTAATAAAGAATTGAAGTGGCATATACCAGAGATTCCTGTCAAAGGCTCTGTTGGTCGATTGAGAGTAAGAATGCCTGTGGATTCTATTGAGGAAAATGCTGGGGAAGAGCTTGACGTTGTTGGTTATGTGAAATTTTCTGGAGAAGGGATGCTATCATTATCTGGTGTTTGTTTACGGCCTGCTACGGAAGGTAAGACAGACTTTTATGAGGTTGCTCACAAGTATGAAACTGGGGTTTACATGTGCAATTAACCACTTTTGTTATGCTTCATTTTCGCTTTTTTATTTTTGGGAGGGGAGTCAAGCAGCTATATCGTTTGGTAGTGTCTGTAGCATTCTTTGGTTATGAGCGTGTAATTTCGATCAAGATTTATGTAAAAGCTTTTTCTCTTTTCTGTTGTCGGCTATTGATTTTTATCAATGGATGGTGTATGTGGCTCTTTGTGTATGTTTTTTATTTGTCTTTTCTGAAGTTCTATATCTCAGTTCTTTTTGTTGTATTTTGAGATGCGCATGTATGTTAGAATTCATTTCTGCTTAACACCAACCTTATTTCTGTGATACAAATTTTGTGGTTGATTATAGTGTATTTGTAAGAACTTCTAATAATTTGTTGAAGTGGTTGCTGAATGAATTGTGATTATTATAAGTTATTGAAGAACTGGGAAGCATTTTCTTTATTTGTATGATGCAGTATAGGTTTAGATCAGTAACAGCTTGGGAACCTTTATTTTAAATCTATTATTATATAGAATATGGATGTATCCTGTAGTTGCTTTAAGTTATGCAGGAAGAGACTTCTTCTCTTGTGTTAAAGTTCTTTGATGCAGAGATAATATTATAGGGTTTGAAAATCGTATGAAGTAGGAATTGTCAGGATTATGAATCCCTAGAGATTAAGTGATAGATGTCCTTAGAACTCTAAACTTTGCTCTTCCTTAATTTGTTCTTTGTTTTCTGTCTCTTTGTCTTTCTGTGAGCTACATGCATCTTGTAGTTAATTGTTGGTGTGGTAATGGTTCCAGAGCCAAACTGGAAGCTTGCTCTGTATTTCATGGTTCTGGCTAACACTGATTGTCAATCTCTAAGCATTTATTCATTGTAATTGGAGAAGTTAGGTAAACCTCGTTTTCTATTTTACTTCTATTTGTCCTGGTGGACTTCTACTCCATTGAGGTACTTGTGTTTCATTCTCTTATTTATACAATGTACTACTAAAGAAGGAGGTGGAATTCAGGTTGCAAACAAGCCGACTGCTTGTGGCTTGGCTTGTGTTGAGCAGACTCAAGCTCTAGCTTATTGTTATTTGGTTTGGTGAGCTAGCAGTTTGTCTTAATAAAATTATATATATATCTTTAAAATTACAAAACTTTGCTGTAACATCCTTAAAATGTTACTCACTTTGAATATGAATTGGAGTAATTGATAAATATGAATTATGCAATTCAATTGTAATTTTTTAAACTAGGTTTCAGTCATTTATTCCTTTATAGGGCTTGAGTCTCCAGGTCTTTAATGAAATTCGAGTCCTAACATTATTTGATTCGGTTTGAGTGCAAACCTACGTTAAATCTCTTGTGATGTGTGTAAAAAATTGTTCTGTGCGGAAGGTTTATGGATGTGGACCATTCAACTTTCAAGCTTTAAGATAGAGCAAACTATGACAGTGAATGATTTAGGGAATATCTGAAGCAATCAGATTAGCACCAATGTCGAGCACTTTTTGTGTTTATCTGGAATGGCCTAACGACGGTTTTGGGTGATTTTCTGTGCCTGGTTTTTCTTCTGAAGATATGTTAAAAAGGATTCCATTGCTGTAGATAAAATTTAAAAGGGTTAAAAGTTGAATAAAATTAAAATATAAAAAGATAATAAGAGATAATAAAATCTAAAAATAGTTTATATAAAATTTTAGAATTATATTGATATTTCTTGTATGTTTAAACCAATAATTTTTTAACCCTAAGCAAGGTTAATTGATGAGTAATGTTGTGTGTATGTATTTTTAAATATATAATTATATATAACAATGATATGTTATCATATAATTCAGTATTATTTTATATCTAATTTAAAATTATTCAATCACATGATAATATATTATCTGTATACTCATAAATGTGTGCACATTATTGTTTGTGAAATCATCTTTTTTTTTTTTCTTATTTATGAAGAGTAAATTAATTTGCCACTCAAGGTATGGTGAAATCACATTTCTTGTCAATTGAATTCTAAACTACAAATTCTCACCTAAAATTTAACTTAGCTGACGGACAAGCCTTAGAAATTGTATTAGAAAAGTAAATGACGATATCACCTTAAACTAATTTAACTTTTATAAAATTATCATAATACCCTTGATCGTGATCGATGACAAACTAGTAAAATTTGATGGTTGAAATCATATAAAGATAGTGTGATTTGGTTGGATCCCACCAACTAGAGTGCGATCTACTAAAACCACAACTAAGTTACAATCTAACGAGATGATAATCTAAAAGATAAGATTGTAAACGCTAATGCAGTTCCTCTTGTAATCTCACCTGCATGGTACAATTCTTAATGAAATCATATAAGAAAATGTATAATCTTGTTGGATCACCTATATTTAGGGTAGTTCTAGACAAATTATACCTTTCCAGGTGTCATTGGATGATTCAAAAATATAAATTTTTATTTTTTAGATTTTTCTAAATTTTGGGAGGAGAAAGAGTGAATAACATTTTTTCACCTAAGGTTTGGGTTAGAAATACTTTTTCACCCCTAATTGACATAAATAACATTTTTTTACTTAAAATCAAACTCTGTTAAAAAAATAACAGCATAAGGGCAAAATAGTAATTTTATCATATATTAATTTTGGAAAAAAATAGCTTTTTATCATATGCAAACATTTTAAACATGATAATTTAAAACTTTAAAAGGTTAAAAAAATTCATAAATTAATATTTGAAATCTTTTCAAACCCCTATATATTTTGAAACTACTATGTGACCCCAATAATTGTAATATAACATTTACACTCATAATTTGTTGTATTAAATTTAATTGTTTGTGGTGTAACTATCATTTTAAAAATTCATAACTCCCTAAAGACCCCTAAGCTAATATTTCAAAAACTCTAAGCTTTTTCTATATTTCCAATAACTCCCTAAAATTTCAAAAAGACCTCCAATATTTAAAAAAATTATAGTTTACCTTTTGATATATGATTATATGTCAAAGACACCCCTATCTATAGGAAAAGAAAAAGAAGGGGTGAGAGTGAAAGAAAAAGGAAATAAATTTTTTTTATATAATTTGGATATTTAAAAGTTTATTTTTAAGTTTTGTTAATTTAAAGTTATATAATAATTTGAAACAATGAAATAGTATAATTAAAATGGTGGTTTTACTTCATAATATTGATGTTTCATTAATAAAGTTTAATTTAAGATGAGAAAATATTATTTATGCTTGATTTTGGGTGGGAATGTGTTATTTATACCGAGTAAGGGGTGGAAAAGTGTTTTGAGGCCAAGCCTTGGGTGGGAAAATGTAATTCACTTGATGGAAAATAATGTTTTTGCCCTTCAATTATATTTTTTTTTCTAAAGTTAGGTATTGGATGAAAATTTGTAGTTTAAGAATTCAATGAATGAGAACATAGGTTTGCCAAACCTAAGTGGGAAATTAAAATTGACTCATTTATGGATAGGCTTATAATAAAACTATCACATTTTTTCAATTAAAGGAACTTAATATGGTTTTTTTTGTTTTGTTTAAAGGTATCAAACTGTTACCTAACTTTCAACAACACTAAATGGGAATGATATGATGGTTTTTTCCTGTTAAAAATGTTGATGTGAACATTTTATGCATTGAGGTGGACATTTATAACTCATAAAAATGTCAAATTATATTCATCTCCAAATATATTTCCACAAAAACCACAAAACACATTTAAGGTAAACATAACCTACCATGAAATGAAACCTAATTAGAATTAATTTTTTGTTTTGTTTTGGCCAAAAGACTTTATTCCCACCCAAAGTATAGTAAAATCTCAATTTATACTCATCAACTGTTAAAAACACAAACTCCCACCCTTAAGTTAATTTCTATTAAAATTTTCAATTAAGGTAAAATTTTTATTTTAATAGTAATAATAAAAAATATATAATTTATTATATTTTCCTTCATATATTTTAAAAACTAACAACTTCACCCTCGTTAAAAGTTTTTCACTTTTGAAAAATCACATTCTTTCTTCCCAATCTAGGGTTTCCATCTTTTTCCCATTTCAATTGCCTTTAAAACTTTTAAAAACTTTAGTTTCACCCCTTATTGAACTTCACATTTTTAGCATTCTCTCTGTTTGTCGTTGCCCCCCACAACTGAGTCGATGTCAGTCTTACCTTGCTTGAGCTATGCTTTGGCAATTTCAGCAACAAGAAATGGTGAGAATGGTTTATGGGTTTGGTGCGATCTTTGAAGCCAAAAACATGAACAATTGTCGGGAATGGTTTGTGGGTTTGGTCAGGAATCATCGAGAATCACACGTATTGGCGACGAGAAATGACAATCTATGGGTTGGTGTGATTTTTTGATGGAGAAACAACCTTAGATGGGGGAAACCCACAAACCATTACCAATGATTTTCGACGATTCCCAATGATTGTTCGTGTTTCCATCATTGGGGCAACAACAAACAAAAAGGACATTGAAAATGTGAACTTTAATAGGGGTGAAACTGAAGTTTTCAAAAGTTCTAGAGGCAACTAAATGGAAAAAAATGGAAACCCTAGATTTGGGGGGTGTGGAATGTGATTTTTCAAAAGTTGAAAACTTTTGGTAGGGATGGAGTTATTAGTTTTTAAAACCTAAGAAGAAAATATAATAAATTATATATATTTTTAATATTATTGTTAAAATGACGATTTTACCTATAAACCTACCTGAAAATTTTAACAAAAATTAATTTATGGATATAAATTTAGGTTTTTGAAAATTGACAGATATAAGTTTGAGATTTCACAATATACCTTGAGTGAGAATAAGTTGTTTGACCTTTCATTTTTTATAGTAAAAATTTTTAGAGTTGAAAACGAAGCTTTTTTATTATTAACTAATTAAAAATGTTAAATGAAGCATATATACTTAAAAAAAAAAAAAGGAGAAAACAATGTTCGACATTAATTATCATCATTTTGATTAAAAAAATTCTAGATATATAAAATACATAATAAATAAGTTACAGGGAAAATATAATGCTAATTTAAATTGTGTATTAGTCATTTGTTGAATAGACAAAAGTTGGAACATATTAAACTACGTTCCTAAAACATTTGCAAAGGAAAACAATACTGCGTGTGGTGGCAAGAACAAAACATGTTACATCAAATAACAACAGACTGCCACATTCCATGCCCTGCATCTTCTGCAGAAAACAATGAAACAAACAAACACATAAAAATATCCAGCATTCAAACAAAATGAACCTCAACACTTCCATGTAACACATTGAAGAGATCAAAAGACAAATTGTAGGGAAGTAAATTAAACTTGATTAAACAAGAATAGCAATTAAACATAAAGACAAGTGATCCAACTTCATGTTTGACTCTCGCTCATTACCCATCTAACCATGTAATTTTGTTCTATTTCTTGGCTGTATAATCAAAGTCGAAGATCATTTAACATCTTCCAAGTAATGAAGTGCCTAAGATCTTAAAACATAAAGACTAAACCACAAACTCTGTTGTTCACCACCAAACCCCGATGATGATTTGGATTTACTCTTATATTTAAAAAAGAGTTGTCTACCATTACGAAATGGGATGATATTGGATGCTTGAAATCTCTATGCTTTACCACTAGAGGCTAAGTGGGATATTTATGAATAACATGTTCAACGTTCCTGTTTATATCATTATGTAGTCTCATGGGAGTCATGTTTAAATCCAATGGATAATTTAAAATTTCCTATTTACATATCGTACAATTGTCTGAGGATAATAATCATGAACATTTTCTTAGGTGATATTATAAAGATTGAGAGAGAAAATTTTAAGAAATATTATGTGCTTGCTATTATGAAATTTTCTTTTCATAGAAAATTAATAATTATAATAATCATATCTGACCAGCAGATTTACTAAGAATGATAAATATTGCTATAATTAACCCTTGCTTGCCACCTAATTCAACTTTCATGCATTTCGTTTCATATGGGGGCCAATGATATTTCCCACCACAGGTTTGATTAGTGACGGCATGATTTTACCCATTATTTAAGTTCTAAAAACTTAAATTTTCACTTATAAAATATTTTAATATTTGATTTTTATTAAAATAATTATTTTATTATTTATTAGAATTATAAAACTATCATTAATATTTAATATAAATATTAAATTATCTCTATGATCTTATTAATTAAAAAATTATCATTTAAACATATAAAATATAAAATCTCTAATTAATCTTAAATTATTGTGTTTTTTAATTTTTTAAAGATATGACCGTTATTTTTAAGGGAAATTAAAATAATTACCTCTATTTTTGGGGTAATAAAAAATTTACTCCTAATTTTTATGTTTAAATGAAAATACTCATATATTAAAAATTTAAACGAAAATGCCCTAAATATCCTATAAAATTTCAAAACTATCTTTTCTTTATTCCTATTTAGGGTAATTAATTAAATTACCTTCTTTTAGGGTAATAAAAAATTTACCCTTAATTTTAGGGTTTAAACCAACATACCCTTATTTTGAGAGATTTTAACAAAAATATTCAAAAATAATACCAAAACTATATTTCCCTTTTTTTGGAGTAATAAACAAATTTACCCCTAATTTTGGGGTCTAAATGAAAATACCTATATATTAAAGGATTTAAATAAAAATACCCTAAATATCCTACAAAATACCAAAATTACCCTTCATTTATTCCTATTTAGGGAAATTAATTAAATTACCTTTTTTTAGGGTAATAAAAAATCTACCCCTAATTTTGGGGTTTAAACAAAATACCTTTATTTTAAGGGATTTGAACAAAAATATTCCAAAATAATACCAAAACTACCTTTCCCTTTTTTTGGGGTAATAAAAAATTTACCCTTAATTTTAGGGTCTAAACAAAAATACCTATATATTAAAGGATTTAAATGAAAATGCCCTAAATATCCTATAAAATACCAAAACTACTCTTCCTTTATTCCTATTTAGGGAAATTAATTAAATTACCATTTTTTTAGGGTAATAAAAAATTTACCCCTAATTTTGGGGTTTAAACAAAATACTCTTATTTTAAGGGATTTAAACAAAAATGTTCCAAAATAATACCAAAACTACCTTTCCTTTTTTTTGGGGTAATAAAAAATTTACTCCTAATTTTGGGGTCTAAACAAAAATACCTATATATTAAAGGATTTAAATAAAAATACCCTAAATATCCTATAAAATATCAAAACTACTCTTCCTTAATTTCTATTTAGGGAAATAAATTAAAATACCCTTTTTTTAGGGTAATAAAAAATTTACCCCTAATTTTGGGGTTTAAAAAAATACCTTTATTTTAAGAAATTTAAACAAAAATGTCTCAAAATAATAACAAAACTATCTTTCCCTTTTTTTGGGGTAATAAAAAATTTACCCTTAATTTTAAGGTCTAAACGAAAATACCAATATATTAAAGGATTTAAATAAAAATACCTTAAATATCCTATAAAATACCAAAACTACTCTTTCTTTATTCCTATTTAGGGAAATTAATTAAATTACCCTTTTTTTAGGGTAATAAAAAATTTACCCCTAATTTTGCGGTTAAAACCAAATTACCCTTATTTTAAGGGATTTAAACAAAAATGCCCCAAAATAATACCAAAACTATCCTTCTTTTATTTCTATATAAACCATATCTCTTCCTTTACTTTTAACATATCTGAGAGAAATTTTTAGAAAGGGAAAATAAGTTCGTGTTCAGGATTTTGAGCGAGAAGGAAAAAGTTCATGATATCAAGTTATTTATACTTGCTATAACTTCAGTTGTTATTATTTTATTAATAATGTAATTATATGTGATATTTTATATAATAAATTATAGTTGTGTGTAAAAAGGAAAATAATAAAAATTATATGGGCTATGTTGTAAATATTATAGTAGTATAGGGTGAAATGATATTTTACAATAAATGGTGTTAGAGGATTAGATTAAATAATATTAAAGGGTAAAATGATATTTTATAATGAAGGGTGTTAAAGATATGTTAGATAATATTTTGGGTAAAATAATATGTTACAATATAGGGGTAAAGTGATATTTTCACAAATTAGTATTATATTAATCAAAGTATATTAATAGTCACAATATATAACTGAATTATGAAATAGGTATAATTGTGCAATAGAAATCTATAAATAGTGTTTTCAGTCATATTAATGTTAATTATATATTTTATTATAGGATTAATCTAAATGGCTAAATATGTTTCAATTAGATACAGGGGAAGGGGGAAATGGACAGAAATAGGTGACAATGTTATAAAATATGTTGGAGGTAACAGGAAATTAATTAAAATTCTAGAATACACGATATTTGAAGAATTAATCCAAATGGTGAGCGACAAGTGTAATATAGATCGAAAGATATTTAACATTCAGTTAAATATGAAACCAAAGCATCTTAATGACAATATTCCAATAGAAATTTCGAATGATAAAGATATTGAGGTTCTTAACAGTCTGTCTAATCTCTTCAAAGAATGTGTTCCAATTTTTATAACAATTACAGTTAATGATGATAGTTATGAAGCTCAACAAGCAGGTGGGGGTTTACAAGGTGGTGAACCAAGTAGTTATCTAGAAAATCAAACTATTGGTTTAGAAGAGATTCAAAAAATTGAGATCAATCTGAAACGAGAATTTTCAGAGAAAGATTTTGTGTATATAAATGTTGTTGATGTTGATGCATTATATCGTGCGGAAGAATTTCTTCAAGGAAATGAAAAAAAATTTCCAGAGTAGAGTGAATTTGACGAAAGGTTATGTATGATATTCCAATCGAGGAATAGAAGGTCGAAGAGAAGACACATGTTAATAAAGATATCGGAGGTATAAGTAGTTTTCCAAAAACAAATCCTGATAGTGAGAATGTTTGTATTGATTTTTTTATTGGTTATCACTTTTTTATGACTAGCCATCTACATCCAGAAGTCTAAAAGTGTCAAGCAATAGTGATTCTTCAAAAGTTGGTACATTATTTTTAAGTAAACAATATGTCATTGATGTGATAAGTTGAGATGCTCTTCAAAAGAGAAATCAGTTTGTAGTGGATAAGTCAGACACGGGCGGATAGGTGGTTAAATGTCGTAATGAAGAACGTAAATGGTGTGCACGAGCAATTAGGATAGAAGAAAGTGATAGTTTTGAATTATGTCGTTTGGATAGCCATCACACATGTTCTAGAGACCAGATATTACCTCATCATAGGCAAGTTGGTGCTCGAACTTTAGGACAAATTTTGATGACCAAATTTATATTAGTTGATTGTGTTTATCGATAAAAAAAGATCATTGCAAATATCGTTGACCGATATGAAATTGATGTATGATATACACAAGCATGACAAATGAGAAATTAGACACTTCAACCATTGAGGGGCACACTAAAAGAGTCATTTATGTTGTTGTCAGAGTATTGCTATAATTTAGTATGTTGTAATCTAGGAACTGTGACACATTCATTAACGGATGAACAGAAACAATTTAAATACTTTTACATGATATTGGGTTGTAGTATATATGCATTCCAACAATATATTCGACCAATCATTTGTATTGACGCTACCTTTTTAAAGGGTAGTTATCTGGGTCAATTATTTATCGTTATCGCATTAGATAGTAATAATCAGATATACATATTGACTTTTGGCATCAATCTCAGGGAAGACTATGACACATAGTGTTAGTTTTTAACAAAGCTAAATGATTGTTTCGGTGAGGTACCTCATTTAGCCATGATTTCATATTGACATATTAGTATATTTTCTACAATGGTTGAAGTGTTCCCTGATGTTCAATATGGTTATTGTTGTCATTACCTCCATTGTAACATGCGATCCAAGTACAAGAAGAATCCAAAAGTCACATGGATGTATTGGAAAACAGCTAAAACATATACAAAGTATGAATTCTGATAGATAATGAAGTCATTGGCCTATATACATCTTGATGCAGTAGCATACCTGTGTGAGATGGGTTTTGATCGATGGGTACGACATATTTTCCAGGACATAAATACAATATAATGACTATCAACATCATTGAATCGTTTAATACACTTGTTAGACACGCTTGAAGTTTACTTATTACTATGCTAATCGAGTTCATCAAAGGTACATTGCAGCAATGGTTTTATAAAAGAAGAAATCATGCAAGTAAGTATATATTCAATATTATAACATGTTATAAATGTGTGTATGTAAACTTATACTTAATTACTCACCATATCTGTTTGTATTCATAGGATTTGCAAATATTTGCACCAGCCCAATAACACCTTGGGTAGAGGAAAAGATTGTCAAATATGTGCGAAAGTCTTCAAACTTGGAAGTACGTCCTATAACATCTGAACGATACCAAGTTCTTGGTAGTGACCAATATGATGTTGTGGTCGACCTTATGGGGAGGACATGTACTTGTAGAAAATTTCAACTATCACAAATTTCTTGCATGCATGCCAATGCTATTACTAGATATATGAAGTTCACCACTTACATTCAATGGGTGCATCCATACTATAACACCACTTTTTATTATACAGTCTATGCGGAGACTATCAATCCATTAAGAGATCAATAAAAGTGGATCTATCTAGAGGAGGCGAGTGTTATCCACCCACCGTTCATGCATTATCGTCATGCGAGACGTCTAGTAAATAAAAACATACGTCCTTTACAATAAGAGATTGTTAAACAACTTATTTGTAGCCAATATCACAAACATGAACATACGAGATAGAATTGCAAAAGTCCTATTCCAATACCTAGTTTTGTACCACCAAGTTCAGGAAGAAAAAAGAAAGATAAAAGATAACTGCACTTGTAATTGTACTTGTTAATTTTGATATAAATGTTGTTATTATACTTGTTACTTTAACTATAATGTTTGTGATTGTAATATATTTTTATATAAAAGTTGTGATTATAATTGTTACTTCATATATATAGTTTTTGATTATAATATATTATCTTTAAAATTTGTGATTGTACTTGTTAATGTATCTATAAAATTTCGGCTAGTAATCGTTATATATATCCATATTGATTTCATATATCTATTTTTAGTTGTTTTTTGTTCATTATACTTATCGTTTATAGTAATTATCTAAAGGACAAACGCATATAAATAAACCAATATATGGATATAATAACATATAAAACATATGAATGAATAAACATATATACAAAGACAAATGAGATGTAATATAATCGTCAATCAATATCCTGAAAAATAATTGTGTGTCTAAATGCGTGCGTAGGCATAACGAGTCCTCCCTCTCAAAAGATAACGATCGGCCAAGTGCCAAACACTCGATATATCGTAATATGAACGCACCACAATCACCTAATAAAGGTGTCTGCTGCGGTATATCTACTATCTTATGCAATACAAATGGATCATCTCGTGGACTTCGACCTGTGTGAGACCAAAATGATATTGTAGCTAGCAAATATGGTATCATCAACGTATACCCCAACATCTTTCGCCTAAATAGCTTTGGGTCAACAGTAAAACTTTGTAATGAGTTGTAAAATGTAATCTTCCATTCCAAATCCAAGACCCTTGCTACCCAATATGCATTATCGAAATTTATCGGGATAAAAATCTACACACATTGATAAAATACATATATTAAACCTTAATTAAGCATTCCTTGAAAAGTAATTGAGATTCGAATACTGATCTCATCGATCACACCCTAAGGTTACAAATGTAAATCAGGTGGATAATCCGCATCCACTAGTCATGTGAAGAGTGGAGGAACTAGTAGTTATACTAATCTTTCATCCACGTGGCATACTTATGAAAGATGTGTCCAACAAAGCAAGTCAGAACTATTATCCAGTTCTAACGAACATTCACAGTATCATCATGCTATTGTCGATATAGTAATCTAAAAAACAAATCTATATGTTGTAAAAACAGAAAATATAATGTTATCACGCACTTGAACGATCTTTTATACTAAAAACAAAATTAATTGATCAAGTGAACTCACCTTCTTAGACAACCATCCCAATGTATCCATGAGTGTATCCCAAAAAGCAATTTTGGTCTTTTTCCTTATGTCGTATACATGACGTTTCTCGAAAAAATTTGGTTTTATATACCATTTCTTGAAAATTTCCTCACACTTGGTACTCGATAACTGCATAATTAGTCTCAACCGTTGGATTTGTGGTTTCAAGGGATTTGTGTATGGGTTATGAATGAACGGTCCCTTCTTGACAATTCTACCACGAACTATGGAAATACTATACCAAAACAAATAATATGTCATTTAAAATTACATTAACTCGTGAGACTTTCATAAACTTTTTAATACCTTATGTAAGGCAGAAGTCACGACTGGAGAATCCGCAAGTGAAGTTAGGTCGACTATATTAACTTTTGAGATCGACTGTAGTTAAATACATGAATTCAGTAAATGAATAATATATTTTTTAATCGTATATATTAAATTTCTTGAAAATTTTTCAACCTGAATGAGGTCCCCTTGTACAGGGAGTTCAACCATATCGTCAGTGACATTGTCATCCTAAGAGGCAATATCGATCCCTTGTTTCCCTTGCTTGATGTGTTGAGATAGACCAAACAGAGATCCTATTATAATAACAGATCAAAGGTAAATGACAAATAATATTAACAAAAATAACAATTTACAGTGGTTAATCCAATATTTATCTTAACCTCTATACAAGGTGATAATAGGGCATCCTCATGGGGAGATCCACCATTGTCGGTGATATCTTGTGAAAATATTAACATTTCATATTAGTAAATCAAATTGTTTAACAAAAATTATAAAGTATACAATTAACAACGTACGTACCTTTAATGTCAAAACAGATATCATAATAGAATCCCCCTTCGACGTGGCCTCCTCAACACTAGGACACTATCACAATGTTGATAGTAACGAGTTAACAGAGAATCGATAATTGAATGTGTAAATGAGATTAATATTAACAATCAATATTATACTTATCGGAATCATCATAGAAGGTGTCGATGGAGAAACTGTATGGGGTGATCCATCGTCGCTGACATCTTGTAATAGTATTAATATTTTATATTGGTTAATCAAGGAGTTAAGTTTATCAAGATTAGAATGTGTATAGTCGATAGTATACATACATCCACTTTTCAAGCTGATGTCATTAGGGGATCCCTTATAGGTGCAGCCTCAGAAATGTCAGGTCATTGTCACAATGTCGATAGTAATGAGTTAACAAGTAATTAATCAACGATTGTTAAATTCAGATATAACATTTGCAAACGACGTTATAATTAGCTAAACCATCATAGAAGGTGTCAACGAAAAAACCTCATGTGATGATATGTCATCGCTTACATCAAAAATCAATACGGAATCCTCTCTGGATTGTCCCTCATCAAACAACTGATGTTGTAATAATATCAACATTCACGAGTTAAAAGAAGATTAAAAGTATTTCTAAAATATCATTTCCAATATACTCAAAACGTTTAGCATTTATATTGATAGCAGGTGGAGATGGGAATGTTGGACCTCCTCTTGATAATTCGTCACCATCGTCACAAGAAGACTATAATAATATTTACAATTATTATAGGGTTTATATGGTTGCATATATAAATAGATGAAATATCTAGCAAATTATTAACTTTTTTACCTATCGGATAGTATTTGTGTGGTGATGAAATCATGTCTCTTCCGTATAAGTTATCATATCCTCTATATGATTCAATCTATCCTCCATATGAGTCATCATATCTTTGATCTGACTAAACCTATCCTCCATACTAGCCTTCATACTAGTGAATTGATCTAAAATAAGACTTCCCCATCGAGCCAATAAAACATCAAAGTAATGAATAGAGAAATCTGGTCTATTGACAAGAGAATTGTCTGAAGTGCACTTAGTGGTAGAAGGAAGAATATAGGGCTTCGGTGATATGTGCTAACTGACAGGGGTCATAATAGGGTCTCTGATTGGACAAAGCTAGGTGACAAGAGGCTAGACATGAGCCTCGATAGGAGGAGAAGCAACGATCAGAGAAGTAACGTCATGAGGACCCGATAATGCATCTTTTGACGATGCTAGAGGTCATGTGGACGAAGAAGATCGGCTATCTGACATCTTTGTGTATCAGACAATATCATCATACCAGTCTATACCTTTTTTAACCGAAGATAAAACTAGTGGAAAATTAACATCATCCTGTAATTTTTTTTTAAGTGCACTTTGTTATTATATCTTATATATATGTTAATCAATAACAAATTAATACTTATTGTATATCTGGTGAAGATAGTTGAGATAGAATCCTATCTCGGGATGTCTTTCGTGTGTCATCTCAACATTCAAACAACTCTTAAAGCTAGCGAGATATCCACCCATCGATGTAGCGAGTCTAGTGTCTCGTATATCTAAAACTGCAATTTTAACTTAAATCGGTTACTATATATATTTACAATTGTATTAAATCAATTATATTTTAATCACAATTTTTTTTAAACTAATAAATGCCACAATTACCTGAAACGCTAGTGAAAATCCCAAGATACCATGTTGTTTAAACTGGTTTTTCTTCTTTTTTAAGTCGAAATCTCTAGAAATTTGGGAGATATTATCACAAATCGAGTGATATGTCATTTGTCATACCCATACTTTTTATGGGTATACATTGAACCCCTCAAGATGATAAACCAATTGTAATATCTTTTAGGGAATTGTTTTTCTCAAACCACTCCACAATAATCCCATGTGAAGATAAAACAATAGCGCTAACTTTACTACATCAGTGTTGTCCTCTCCTCATGACCTTTGTTGGAACATATGACTCAGATCAGCATATGTAACTGACTTACACTCGTGAAAATATGTCTGGAGGATCCGATCTATGGTCTTTGATGGAATATAGATATCAATATCTATCATATGACTAAATTAATGGCTAGTGATAATGGCAAACTCATACGGATTGAACCTTACATCTGTATCATTAACTCAAAACTATAACTCCTCTCTCGAGGTCACCTTATTTACCGCCCTAAGGATGAAAAAGTGTATTAAAACCCCACTAAATTGACTATCCTTTAAGTCTAGGAAGTGTTCGAAATAAATACATCGAAAAATTTGTAATTAGCTCTTTATTAATATTTTTTTTATCACGGTTCCCATATCTCTATATCTACGTATAGTAACTTGAGTCTTGAAGTGTTTTTCGATAGGAAATTGCATTTCATTCTTGCCTTCATCCATTTTTCTCTTTTGTCCAACTCTCTATATCAAAATTAAATTGCGATTATATTAAATTTATATCAATTTTGAACATAGAGACCTTATTAAAAAAACAGATATCAAATTCAAATTTTACACATAAAAAAACCTTAAGATGCACAAATTTAAATTTACCCCTTATATGGAAAAAATAAAAAAAACCCCAAAATTTTGCATAACATGCATTTTGCCCCCTAAATCCAACCACACGAATTCGCGTGGTGGATAACTTTGAAAAAACGCATTTTGCCCCCTACCACGCGAATCGCATGTCAACCACATGAATTCATGTGTTAATCGCACGAATTCGTCTGGTTGACTGTCACCTCGCTTGCCAACCAACTTTTCAAATTTTTATTCCGCCCCACCACATGATTAAAACTTGCATTTTCACCCCTAACCACACGAGTTCATGTAGTCCAGGAAGTTTGAAAAATGGACAAAACCTCTTCATCCCCAACAAATCTCACCACACGAATTCTTGTGGTTAGATTTCACCTCCCAAACTTCATTTTTCAAATGTCATTTCAACAACAATCAACTCTATACCTAATCTAACACAAAAGCCCTAAAAAATTTATCAAAATCATCAACAAATCAAGCAATTTTATCAAAATTTTTAAATCGGAACCCTAATACTAAACACACAAATTTCACATCAAATCAAGTAAATCTTAAACTGAAATGCATAAAGAGATGACAATAATTGTTTTACTAACCTTTTCATCTATTTTCGTCGTCGAAAACATCGTGAAAATCACTTGAAAAAATCGATTGTACTGACTATGCGAAACGTATGTTTGAAAAATTTGTTTTCGTGTATTGGATGGTAAACGCGTCGTTTTCTTCGTTTTTGATTTGAGAGGCATTTTCGTCTCTGTAGGAATTTAGGACATTTTGGTTTAAAATTCAAATACAGGGGTAATTTTGTTTTGCCCCTTTAACTTTGTGGCAATTTTTAATTTCCCTATTTTTAAACTTTTGAAGGGTATATTAAAATTTAAAAATTTTCAATAACACCCCAAATTTCTTCAAATTTTTAGAACACATTTAAAATTTTTATTAACACTTCTAATATTTTTAAAATTACAATTCATCTCTAAATATACATCATTTAAAAAAGAAAAAAATTGAATAAAAAGTTTTATGCAAAATTATCTTTTTACTTTTTCGTTCAATGAAATTTATTGACAAAAATATATGATAAATGGAAATATGATTTTTTAAATTTTAAAAAAATAAAAATTTATCATTTAAGTATCCCTTAAGTGTGAAATAGTCTTTTGGCCTTCATATGATTATGTTTCAATCTTATCATTATTTTTCTTTAATGAGCATTAATTAGCCATTATATAGAAATCATTTTAATCCTATTTGCTATTCTTCGCTTATATCAAGTCCTATCCAAACCTAAACTAATTAATTATATAAATAATTTCACTTAAATATTTGAAATGTCACCCGTAAGGCAATTTTAGGCCAAAAATGTTTGAGAGAGACAAAAATATTCCTCTAAAGCAAACACACCGTAAACTAAAAAGCTCCGCAAATTCAAACTCTCACATTATTAAAATTAATATTTGCTTGAGAGCCAAAACATGCTTTTGTTTTTTGTGTTCAAATTTCTAATCAGTTGTGTCCCCAGAACTTTGCCACTTCAAAGGGTTATTCATTTGTACGTGAAATTAAAAAAAAAAAAAGTCTTTATTTTCCATTATAAGTCAAACCCATAATTCTCCGGCAGTATGATTGTTGCCAACATGAAAGTAGTATTGTAATTGAAATTAATGATAATATTAAAAAAAAAAAAAAACTACTTTACTTGAGGAATTAGATTGTATTATTTCGCATGGGAATTCATTACGAATTAATTGCATGCAAATTAAGTTTGATTGGCTTACAAATTACACTAATTACCAAGTTCAAAACCATCATTATTTCCCTTCTTCATTTTCCATCCTCATGAATTCAGGCTCCTCCCAAGCACCACCTCCGCCAATATTGATAATAATAAAACTATATGTTTTTATTTTTTATATACAATTAAATATATAAATAATGTTTTATTATTTGATTAGATAATTTTAAATTAAAGATAAAATAATACTTATTTATATGATGACACATAATTTATATATCTAATTATGTATTCAAAAGTATGTATATATACTATTATCCATCTTGTTAAAAAACAATGACATATACACTTATTTCTAAGTATCTAACTGGGTATCATTGAGTTTTATTTTATTATTTATTTACAATCACTCAATCATATTATGATACATCATTTGATTATCAAATTAAGTATTTAAAATTAGACGAGTATAATTTTAGTAATGTTTAAATGCATACCGCTGTCAGTAAATTTTAACTATTTCACACTATTTTTTTTAATATTTAAGATTATATTTAACTATCATCAAGTGATAACTTAAATGACAAGAGTGTAAAATTTTCAAGGGATAGGACTTGGTCGTTTGAAACCTATTGATGTTATTGAAAAATCAAACATTTGAATTACTTGATATAATAATTGTGAAACCAATTATTAGACCTACGATCGACTAAGGATTTAAATTAGATTAGTTAACTTGAGATCGAACTTGAACAGCTTGAATCACTATCCACCACCCTTAAGCATAACATAATAGTGATAAGAAACTTCTATCAAGTTTAGTAGTTCACAGAAAGAATTCTACTTATAATTATCAAGCTAATGAAAGTAAATTAGAAAAAAGTATATTTTATAAAGATCAAAAGTGGAATGGAGTAAAAGATTGAAATTGAAAGAAAGTTGGTAAAGGGTAGCCTGCAGAATACTCGATCTTTCTACCTCAGTGATGCTCACAATTATTTCAATTTTTCTTTTTCCTTTTTCTTTACCTGAAAATTACTTTGAGTATTGATGTAATCTTGATGTTGTGGTCATCTCATTTACTTTTTCTATTTCTGTTTTTATCCAAAAATATGAATTTTCATGTGAATATATTATTATCATTTAATTTTTCATAAAAATTAAAAACAATATACTTTTTTTTTTTCTGAAAACTATATATTTCTAAAATTAAGTACTTGGTCTATGTTAATAGATAATGGTATTTTTATTATGATATAATAATTAATTTTCAATTCAACATGAAAAATAAAGATTATTTATATATAAAGTTTGGGCTAAATCAATCAAAAATGAAAAAGATAAAAAAGCTTCTCTAAACATACAAGAGTGGTGGCCATGTGTAGCCGACCGTATAAATTCTTTTCCTCATGAACATCACATGCAATATATTTTTTTATGAAGCTATTATTTTAATTAATCTTGATTAACTTTTAACAAGAATATATGCTTAATGCTTTCCATATTTAAACACCTTGTTATAAATTAAAAATGACGTTTGAATTTTATTAAACAAAATATATGATACTGACATTTGTATCATAAAATTTGATTAATTGATTGAATCATGATCTAATATGATTTTTACTATTAATATTTGTATTTTGTAGAATTTGTGACCACCACCACCACCACTTATACTATACAAGAAATTGACTAATTATATAAAATATTTATTGTGAATTTGTTAATTACAATAATCCAAAAATATGTTTCCATAAACAAAGAGAATTGACGGAGATACGCTAATAAAACAAGTAAAAAGCTGAAAACAACTGTGACATTTCACTTGTTAATTTATAAATCAAATATTATTAAATTATTATTATCCACCGAATCCCACAAATATATAAATATAAAAATCCAAAACTTAAATAGTAATTTTAATTTATAACAAATTTAATAAAAATAAAATAACTGAAGTACGCATAAAAGATCTATTATGTCATTGTCGAGAGTCTCGTGATTATCATTCATTTCTACTGGCCTCCACCATCCAAACATGAAATCAAATCTTCATTCTCAATTACATACAAATACAATCATCATCATCTCCCACGCTCCGCACTGTACATTATCACACATTTCCTTGTACGTAAAGTCATCAATTGTAATTTTTAGCGAAAATAAAGGAAATTCTCGTCCCAAATTCCAATATTAAATGACGAATTTGCCCTCTGATGCATAAAAACACCAAAGCAAACTGGGGTAGTTTGATTGGTCGAATGGGAAAATATGCATGACACGTGACATCTGTCACGCGTGTGGCATGCACAACGGCGTCGTTGCGGCCACGCTGGCATCGTCTCTACAACTTAAAGCCTTGAGAAACCTCCACGAAGTCTTCTCACCGGTTGCGGAGCTCCGGTTCGCCGGGAAATTTCCTGATGCGTCCAACGGCGGGAACATCACGGATGAATTGCGACGGAATTGGCGGCTTTTGATATCTCTCAGGTCCATCTCCGGCGGGAACTTCACCATTCCAAACATGAACAAGTACCACCGTGGCTTCACCACCCGAAATTTATTGAAATTATCCGATTTCCCGACGCTTCTGACAGACGGGTTCTGCTCCATGTCGGATTCCGACGAGGTCTTCGAGCTCGAAACCCGGTGCAACTTCTGATAGTCAAGCGATCGACTGCTTCTCAGAATTTTACTCTTAGAACGAGAACTTTGTAACTCGGAAAGCGACTCCGATCTCCGACGAAAAGGGCCTTGTTTGTGTTCATAAATCGATGACATGCTGTACGCTTTCAACGAGTGTTGCGGCTGTTGTTGTTGTCGATGATGATGAAGAGAAATGGGATTTTGTTCACTATTATTTAACGGGATGAGTTTGCCGCAGAAAATTAAATCTTCGGCAGCGCACATCTCAGAGCTGAGATTGCTGAGAAACTCGAAGAATTCTGGGGCCCCGGATTCAGTTGATGAAGATGAAGATGTTCGTCGAGGGGTATTATTATTACTGTGGCTCGTCGTCTTGCCATTATTTTCATCGAGAGGAAGGTCAGAGAGAGAAAGAGCTTCTTCTTCTTCTTCCGGGTCACGAACGTGAAGATGAGGATGATGGTGGTCTGTTTTTTCAAGAGCTCCCATGGTGATTTTTTTGAGAGAAATGAGATAAGGAAAATGAAGAGAATGAATAAGAAAGGATTTGTAGGGTATTTTTATAGTAAAAGAGAAAAGCAGATTAAATGCTAAAATGGTGATTAGTTTTAAGAATCAGATTGAGAGGATAGAAATATAAAATTTTTCTTTATATATATATATATATATATATATGTATGTATGTATATAAAATCATAAATTAGAAAAATAAAATAAAGTTGTAAAAAGACAAAGGGAAAGAGACAAAGTAGTAGCGAGTTTCTTTCCAAGTACTTCTTGTTAAGTTGGAGTCTTTACAAAGCGTTGTTCATAGTTTTATTCTCATTATCCATGCCTTCTAGAAGAAGAATCGCAAGAAATTAAACGGATGATGGACAAAGAAATGCATCTAGAAAGTCCTGCACTGTCGGGGAAACCGGTTTCCTTAGGGCTAGAATTGAACCAAATCAAGATCAATTTCACCTAACTTAAATTTGGTTTGGTTTGATTTGAGGGGAACTGAATTTAAGTCTAAACTTGAGCTCGTCAAGTTTCACTCAAAATTATTAAAGTTTGACTTATTTAAAAGAAGTTAAACTCAAGTTTGACTTGAGTTTAACTATAGTGTTAAATTGAGTTGAGTTTTGAACTTGATTCAATATTATAGTAGTTAAGCCAAAAATGATTAAGACAATATTATTTTGATACGTATTAATTAAAATAATTTTGTTTTAGTTAATTTGGCTTGAATTTTTTCATGTTTACGAGTTTAATGAATCAAACATTTCTCAAACTTGAGTTTGAGTTCAGTAGTATTAAACTTTAGACTCAAACTTAAACTTGTGTTCACTTAAGTCACACTTGTTTTAGACTCATTCTAGCCAAACTCAAACAAGTTTGGGACGAATCCAACCATGGGTTAATCAAACTGATTTAACATTAGTTTAAACCAAACTAAATTTTTGATTTGAAAAAAATCATAAATTGATACTAAACCAATTTAGAGATTAAGTAATTTTAAACTAAACTAAAAATATCGGTTAGTGAATTTATAGTTAACCAATTTGAACCGAATTTCATATTTTCACTCTACTTTATTATTTTTTATTCAATTTTTCAAAACATATTCGATACTTTTATTATTATTATTATTTAATTAGTTTGACTAACTGGGTTTAAAAATTAAACAAATTGATAATTGAATTGAAAAATTAATTTTATTATATTTTTGAATTGATAAATAATCTATATTTCAATTTGATTTAATAATTAAATCATTTTGATCATCCTATGCACCACAAAGGGAAGGGACAGTTTTGAGATAACCTATGGAGATAAAAATAATTTGCAAGGATAAAGAGGATTGAGTAGAATATCTTTAACTTTTATTCGAGTAAATGTAAAAAGTAGGATAAATTTCACAATAGAAGATCGGCCTGATTATGTTGAAAGGATGAGATTCATTGAAATAATGAGTAAGATATTTTTGACATTTCTTTGGTGGTGGTATGGAAGGTGCATGAAGATTTTCATAAATAGGGTTTTGACAAATCAAAATCAATATTTTTCAATATAGGTGAATGAGATTTTTCTTTATAATATATATATCATGACTGATATTGGTATTAGTATTACCAATAATAAAGAGAAAAATGCTTATCTTAAAATCATATTTTTATCATAAAATTAATAACCCTTGATAGGATAAAATTAAATGGTTGGTTTGGCTTATTTACTAACCAAAAATACTTGTCCCTAATTTTGAAATATTTATAAGTTGTTTAATTACATTACAAAAGTGAAAAATCATTTAAAAGTATTAAATAAATAAATTATTCTACTTAGGGTACAAAATGAATTTCATTTTCGGCTTATTTTAAATTCAAAATAGTTAACTTAGGTTTAATTGACTTGAATTCAAAACAACTAATTTGATATTCGATTTGACTTACCAAATTGACCGTTTAATAACATCGTAAAAAATAATTATCAAAAGTAAAAAAAATTATTAACAAAATGAACTCTAATGAAATGATTCTGATTAGGTGTCAATCTTGAACTGGGTTTAAAATTAACAAGTTAAAAATTTAGTTTGAGTTTAATTTATTTAAGTTAAACAACAATTTGAGGCCAAGTTGGTGTGAATTTCATCCACCCTTAATTCTACTACAAGTGAGAAAAACTTAAATTTTGAGCTTTTCTTATAATAATTTTTAATTTTAGCTTATTTTAAAATGTTGAAATTACAAACAAAATATCCCTCCACTATTTTATGATTTTGCCTAATCTTTTCATAATTAAAATTTTTTATTTTGGTAATTCAACACCATATGATTTTTTAAAAAATATTTTCCAATAACAAAGAAAACTGGACTTGTGTAAAAAAGTAATAAAATTATGTATATAAATTTTTTATATATAATTTGAATACATAGATGAAATGTTATTATATAATTAAAAAATTTTAAATTAAAAATAAAATAATATCTAATTATATAGTGATAAATCATATATGTATTTAAATTATATATAAAAAATATATACATGTAATATTGCTTTAAACAAAACCTAATATAGAGAGTCTTGATTTATAAAAGAAAGTTCTGAATTAATTTAATTATATCTTATTTTGTGTAATGTTATGTGCATAACTCATATATATAATTTTATGCATAATCAATGATATGTTATTATATGATTGGATAGTTTTAAATTAAAAATAAAATAATATCCAATCATATAGTGACATATAATTAATTGTGTATAAATTTATATTTATAAATTATCCATATAATATTATTCATATTTTTATAGGGAAAATAATTAAAAAAAATGCAATATCTATGTGTACATACATACATTAAATTTATATTTAGTAGACTTAATTAATTAATTTTGATTGGCAATCAAAATAAAAATAAAATTGAGTTATTCGTGACGTATGGGTGTACGTATTATTAGCTCTTATTTATTGCAGCCGTTGAAAAATAATGAGAATATCTAAAATTGTAAGGACTAAGGGTGGCTGAGGCAGACGGGTGAGCGAGAGAGTCGTCCCAAATTTTTAACACTAGAAAATAATTTATTAAATTTTAATTAATTAATTAAAAAAAATAGAGGTTCTGCATAAAAGCAGTATAAATAGCCAGGTGAAAAGGGAAAATATTAGTAATTAATTTGATAAAATTTAAAAATAATTTAAAATATATATGTAAAAGAATAAATGAGTACTATAAAAGGATTTCTATCCCAAAGGTGTTGTGTCTGTTTTTCAAATGAAGTTCATATCTACATTGAGCATTGTCCCTCTGCGATTTGCATAAAATTTTGATGCAGTTGGAGGCTTACATATTGTGCCAATTTGTTGTTTTTGAAAATTCTGAGCTCTAAACTCATATATATATATATATATATATATATATATATATATATATATATATATATATATATATTGGTTGAATGGTCATCGATACATGCACATCCTAGGGAAGTTTGCACATCCGGTGAACTTTCTTCCATTTACGGCTGCAGCCTGCAGAAGCAGAGAAATTCTATGCACAAGTCTAAATAGTCATACTCACTAGATACGTCACGTAACTCTTAAAGGGTCGTTTGGTTAGAGTGTTTTAAAGATTACTTTAGTAATTTTTTAATACATACGGTAAAAGTGATAATTAGACTACCACCTATATTACTTGTCATATTAGTATTAGTAATAGAAGATTACTGTAATCTTTTATTACTGACAAACCAGACAAACAATATAAAAATATTTAAAAATAATTATATTCAAAAACATTTAAGTAAAATAATTTACTAGTATTATTTTATTACCGTTAACTAAACACATTAATTATTTATACTATTTATTTTTATCAAATTTTATCAAACATAGTAATTATTTATAGTTAGTAATCTTCTCAATAATATATTTTTAAAATAATCTCTTTATTTTCGTAATAAAACATTACCAAACCAAACGCCCCATTAAGGCAAAATTGATGGGCTGAAAGACAACAGAAGCTAACCAACCTTTGTTGAAGGGTCCAAAATATTATGTGCATCCAATTGGGTATTTACCTCGATTTTCTTTTATTTTTAATTTAAAATCATCTAATCACAATAAGTCAAAGGACTATTTCCCACCAAAATTTAAGTGTGTTCTTAAAGTTACACCCATGAAATTTGAAAAACTCGAAATTCCACCCATAACGTAACTGTTGTTAAAATTCTCAATTAGAAATATGAATAAAATCATTATTTTATTAATAATATTAAAAAATATAAAATTTGTTTATTTCCCCTATAAATTTTAAAAACTAACAACTTCACTCATAAATAAAGTTTTTTAACTTTGAAAAGTCATAATTTCTCTCCAAATTTTTTCTTCACCTCTCCGACCACCATCTCTAACGCTGACGACCTCCACTCTCCTCCCTAAAGCATTGGTCAACGCACATATACAAATCTAGAATCTCTTCGTTCTTTGTCGACGAAGAGATCCATATCTCTTTGTCGGTGAACAAGTTTTGTCGTCATCCTTTCCAGATCGTCAGAGAAAGTGGTTGGAGGAGAAGAAAAAAATTCAAAGGTTTTGGGGGGAAAATGTCATTTTTCAAAGTGTAAAAACTTTTAAAGGGGTGAAATATTAGTTTTTAAAACTTAGGAGAGAAAAATATAATAAATTTTATTTTTTTAATACTATTAGTAAAATAACAATTTTATCCTTATATTTATCTGAAAATTTTAACTCTAGTTGATTAATATATAAGATTTCAGATTTTTCAAACTTTATAGATATAACTTTAAAATTGCACCTAAACTTGAATCGGAAATACTCCTTTGGCCTATCACAATAACATATAATCTAAATACCTAATTGGATGTTTCATTGTAAGTAAAACTTTTGCTGTAGGGGAAGCTGTTTGATCAGACATCTCCCTGTCAAAGGGATACCAATTTATTTGTATGGTTACAGGGTAAAGCTGGCTTTTAGTGTTTATACTTTAGGGGCTCTGTTTATTCATTCAATACTTGTTGAGAATATCCTAAATTTTATTAGCCTTTCAATGATTATAGATAATTAAATTATATATACTTAATTTTGAATATTTAATTATATAATTATATAATATATTTTAATATAATTAAATAATTTTAAATTAAAACTAAAATAATACCTAATCAAATAATAATATATTATTTGAGTATCTAATTGAATATTCAAAACTAAATATACTTTGTTCAATTTTATGATCTCCACAAGAGACGTGATTGACTAATTGGCAAACTGAAGGGGTGTTTTTGATATGCCAAAAAGTATAAGGGATCGAACAGATCTGACCGTGGTGCTGGAATCGGGTTCGCGTCAATGCTCTGGCATCTGGGAATGAACAAGCGACGAATATAGAGTAGAGACCTTGAATAAACCAATCAACTGTTTTTTGAAGTACAGAAACGTCAGACCTGGAAACCCAATTCTCAATGGCAGCCGTTTCGGGCCCCAAACCAATCACCCATGTCATCTTCGACATGGACGGTCTCTTATTGGGTAACTTGTTTTATCAAACACTTTGAATTTGTTTGTCTTCTTCTTTCGTGCTTCATCTTTATTCTGTTGAGTTCAGTTGATATATATATACTCAATCATGATTTTTGGGTAAATGTAGATGGGAATGTTTTGGTATTCTTCAATTGGGTTCAAATTAAAATGCTAATTCGTCGGAGCAAGTATATACAATCATATTGTTTGCTATGGTTAAACAAGTAGATCAGATTCTTTGTTTTATGTGAATTTTCTTTTACCCTTGACCCATTTCTTGATGGCAATTGCCTCTAAGCTGTTTTTGGTGAAGCCACTAGACACTTTATGTCAATTTCGATTGTCTGTTGTCTGATGGCTTTTAAAGTAAATAGTTGGGTGTTTGTTTTTATCAGTTATCTGAGAAGGTCTGAATGTGTGAATTTGGATCAAGTGTTAGCTTTTTTTTTTTTTACAAGCCAGAGTAAATGAATATCAGTATTTTATCATACAGGTGTATATTTAATGTCTACTTATTTAGACAAAAGCAAATGGTCAATATGAATCAAAATTTAAATTGCTAAAGAGAACAAGCTTTGTCAGCATATGTGAATTTCCTGGTTTGATGCATGCCATTATGTTTGCTGAATAATTCATATCTAATGATTATTCATGATAAATAGGGTCTTTAATTAACAAGAATAAAAAAAATTGGACTCTCAACTAAGTAGATTAAATTTTGGAAAATGACATTCCTTCTTCCATGTAATATTAGTGATTAGATAAAATTTCCAAGTTACCTTTGTTATGCGAATGGCATCAAGTAAAAGATTTTTATTATTGTCATTTCCACTAGGAGATATCCATTTTACCATATTTTCTTAGTAGAGAAAAATGTTTTTGTTACAACATTGAGCTAATTGTTGGTACTGTGTTTTATTGTGATGTTATTGATTTTTTTCGAAGTCGACTTTCATTGTATGATTTTGTTAATTAATTGACTCTGACTGAACTCTATAATTTTGTTTTTCTTGCTTTTTTTCTGTAACTACTGCTGCTAACTACTTGGATTATTATTCCTTATTTATTAGTTTTCTCTCTGTAGAAGTTTCTGGATGATATAAATAAGATTCTTTTGGTAAATTATGAAAAATCTCTTCAATCAGCTAATGGTAATCCCATCTCATCTGGGGTTGGCTGTGTTAATCATTCTTTGCTGTTATGTTATTTTAAGTTTAAATTCTTCCATCATTTTCTTTTGTTAGGATAACACTGTAATATTCTGTTAGAACATTGTTAATCATATGATTATTCAATAATTTTGTTAGAATCAATGCATATCTTATCATGGCCTCCAACATAGAACTTGAATGCCCTTGATCCCAAAGGTGTTCCTGTCTTCATTTTCTTGTTGTTTCTAGAACCTTCATAAGAACCTACTTAGATTTTATTAATATTGAAAGAAAATAGTGTTGGCAACAAGAGGTGCCAACTCCTCCCAAGGGCAATAAGAGGTGTCTTTCCCCTCCCAATTAGCCCTAAGGGGCTACCCACAGCCTAAGCTGCCCAACGAACCATATTTTTCCCCCATTTCTCTATTCCCCTTTTATACTTTCATATCCTAAAATCTTATCCTAGTTTAACTTTATTAAATTCCCTAATTCTCTCAAAATCATTATATTATCATAATCTTTATTTTGATTTCAATTCCATTATTATCTAATTCTATTGTAATCTTATCATAACCTTTATTATTATGTCAATTATTTCCTAATCTTATCATTACTCGCCCCTAAAAACCACCTTGTCCTCAAGGTGGGGATCATTTGATGATTTTTTTTTTTTCACATTTCTTGCAATCCAATTTGAAAAAATCCCTCCCATTTTGCCACTAATCCATTTGTTAGTGTTTAACTCCATGTTATTGGCTATAGCCAAAAACATTACTTTGGCATCATTCATTTTCAGTAACATTGCATATATTTCAAATCCCAACCTCACACCAAATTCCACCTTATTTATCACAAAAACTTCAAATCCAACCTTGATCTCGTTGTCATCATTTTCTTGTTGTTTCTGGAACCTCCTTACATGTGCTTGGATCATAAGTAGTACTTTTTACCCTCCATTCTCTGCCTAGGGGCACCCTCTTTTGCTAGTGGAAATGATGACTATCTTGTTTGAGTCCAGCACCAAAAGTTGGATTTCTTTTGTCCAGACCTAATTACTATGATTAGCAACAACTTGTAGAATTGAAAAGTTTTAAGTTCAAACCATACACAAACCTGGAAATACATTTTTCTTTGGTTCTTAATTTCTTTGCTTTTACTTTTACCCTCTCAATTGAAGTTTATGTAACTTAATCTTTTGTAATTCCTATTCTTTGGCAACCCTGTTCTCTATGTTTTCCATAAATGACAATTCTATTTTGGGCATTACTGCCATTCTGTTGTCATTAAGATTTTGTTAATTTTGATTCAGTTGGAGTCTTACATTTCGTGCCAAATTGTTATTTTTAGAATTGGGGTTCTTAATTCTTTCATCAATTAAGTTGATCGTGATAATACATGCTAAATCCTAGGAAAATAATTACAAATCTGATGGGGTTTCTACTATTAACTACTGCAGATACAGAGAAATTCTACACTCAAGTCCAAGAGATCATACTTGCTAGATACAATAAAACTTTTGATTGGTCTCTTAAGGCAAAAATGATGGGAAGGAAAGCAATTGAAGCTGCTCGGGTCTTTGTTGAAGAGACTGGAATTAGTGACTCACTTTCTGCAGAGGATTTTCTTGTAGAAAGAGAAGAGATGTTACGTACATTGTTTCCAACAAGTGAGCTCATGCCAGGTACTAGTTATTGTATCTTCACATTAATAACTTATGCTCAATAAAATCTCTTGTTAGTCATTCTCTGATTAATTTTGTTGAAGTGAGGTAACAATTAATCCAGAGGTTACAACCCCTGATGTTTTATAATGGTATTCTGAGGAAACATATCTGTAACCAGATTGTGACTGTTACTGGAAAAAAGGGGCGCAGGCACAGAGTAAACCAGAAAAGTTGTAGGCAAGATAGAAATTTGCAAGCGGAGATTATATGTGTGTGTATACATAAAACTGCACAAATTTACATAAAAAACCCGAAAATGTGCAGTCAAGATTGAAATTTGTAAACAAAGTAGATAATCTAGAACTTGAACTTGGCCGTGCACCACACATTAGAGCATATACACACAAACACAAAAAAATTTCATTGTAATCAGTCAGTGAAGAACCCACACATACCGAAGGTGTTTCAATGTTAAGTTGATATATAATAAAAAACAAAAAGATATAAGGAAGAAGAAGAATTGAAAGGAGAGAAGAATTTGAGAATGAGAAGTTGACCATAATCCCCAACCCTCCTTTTCTAGGAACATTGTCACACGCTAATAATGATGTAGTACCAGCCAAGTTTGCCCAACAAAGCCATGTCCACATAAAAATATTTCTAATTTATGATTCTGTGATTTAAATCAGTTTCAAATAAAACATTTTTTATTTGTTGTAGGGGCTAGCCATTTGATTAAACATCTTCATGCCAAAGGAATACCAATTTGCTTGGCAACAGGGTAAGGCTAACTCAGACATTGCATTTTGTGTTTTGTTTAATTCTTTTGATTATCAAGAATCTAAAGCTCATTTTTCTTTACCTTCCACATATTTTACAGAATTTGCTGAATTCATCATGGATATTTATGAGCAGTGTTTATCTGTATTTTGCAGTTCTCACAGGCAGCATTTTGAATTGAAAACCCAGAGACACGGTGAGCTTTTCTCATTAATGCATCATTTTGTTCTTGGTGATGATCCAGAAGTTAAACAAGGCAAGCCATCGCCAGATATATTCCTTGCAGCAGCCAAGAGGTTTGAGGTAAAACTATTTCATAGATGCTCTTCTATATTGTAATTTGTGACAGTGGCATCTGCTGGAGTATACAAAAAATTGTCCGCTCTATTGAGGTCATTAGTTTTATTCAACATAGATAGTGATCAAAGTTTGCTGATAAACAGACAAAAAATTGTCTTCTCTAGTGAGATCATTAGTTTTATTCAACATAGATACTGATCAAAGTTTGCTGATGAACAGGGTGGCCCGGTAGAGTCAGATAAGATATTAGTGTTTGAGGATGCACCCTCTGGAGTTCTTGCAGCTAAGAATGCTGGGATGTAAGTACATTCACATGACCACTTAGTCTTGTGTGGAATCTCCTTTTTTAATTGGTAGTGAAAGCTTTGTTGAGCCATTAAAATCTTCGAATTCTACATTGCTATAACTTGTTGGTTACTTGGCTTTCTATTTTATTAATATCATTTGTGGCAGCGTTCATGGTTTTCTGTATTGGAAAAAAATATTATTTAAGTTATAATAAACTTTGAAGTTTAAATATAAAGGTCTTAATATTTGTTAATTGTCTATTATGTAGTGGTATTTAGTCTCAAATACATATCAGGTTACATATCAATAATTATAGTTATTTTGTGTCCCTTATACATATATATTAAGAAGTTGATGTTAAAATATATGAAAGTGTATTAATCTATATTTTCTTAGAAAATTTCTATGTTTCAAGTTTTATAGTTTTTTAGCAATTCATAATAATCTTTTTTCTCTATCGATCTCTCCTCCAATGTGTCTATATTTTGAAATTCAATAAACCCACTTGATGTGTATTCCTTTACTCTCTAGGTAATGGTCAACATAGCTCACTATCTGTTAGATCAACCGTAGAGGGTTGAGAATCTCTGAAAACTGAATTTTTAGGAATTTAATTATTGGTGAAGTTCAATAGATCCAATAATCATACTTTTGATGCTTAGTAAAATGTGTGAAGTAAGCATTGGAGAATAGAAATTCTGTGGAATATTTTAGTCATCAATGAGATTATAGAGGTCATAAATTTAAAAATTCATATGGTCCAAACCCTCCTTGCTATTGTGTCAATAAAAACATTGTGTTAAGTGTTTTTAGAAGCACATAATTTGGTCGCATACAAATAAGACTGACAGGATTTTAATATTTAGTTTTGTAAGTTGCTAATAAAACATAAAACTTGATGAGTTGGTCTTAAAATGTAAGAAATGTTTTCTTTTCCTTTAGAGAAGAAACACTATTTTCTGGATACATAAGCTTTCAGCTTACTTTCCAAAGGAAGTTTGGAGTAAATGCAAAATAATATTCTTATTATAGTACTTTTTTGTTGGGGTATAAATTTGTATGGCTCTTTTATTCCTTATGCCCATGATTGCTTATCCTTTGGCTTTTAAGTAAGAGAATACAAGTTATTGTTTCCAGTCTAATCTATAGTAGATCCACTTCAGAGCTGTAATTAATTTCATCTCAGACCTTGAAGAAATATTCTAATGGATACTCGTCTCAAAGTAGCTTAGTTCAATAGAAATGAATGACTTTTATTGATTGATATCTATTAAATACAACCCAAATACTACTGTAATTTATTATGGAATGAACAAAAGACAGGACCAAATTGAATAACATAAGCTCAATCCCAAGTGGATGCTGACAGTATAATGCCAACCTCCCCCTAGGCCTGCGCCGCCAAAATCCCCTAAAATCTTGTATTTTTCCTTGATGACTACTATCAACTTCTCCCTCTTATTTGTAAGTACAGCAGCTCGTTCAAATTGAGTTATCCTCCCCCTTTTTAGTTACACGTTATTCAAATATTTTATCTATTTTATTATCTTGTCAACCTTTAATTTAAGCACATTATCTCTTATTCTTATCCAACCACTCCATCATATCTCTTATGCTTATCCAGCCCCTCTTCCTTTGATACACCTTGATAATGGGTGGCCTATCAATACTCCCCGCCAAAAGATTCACCTTGTCCTCAAGGTGAAGAGCGGAAAAATGGTTACAAGGGTTTCTACACAAGTCCACCTTTAGTTCATTTATGTTGCCAAATTGATACATGGGTGGGGTAAGTGGGCTTAGTTGAGAGTGTGATGTGCATAAAAGGATTGAATGTAAGTAGGCTTGGGCTTAGAGGTTGAGATGAGTTTTATTTGGATTGGTGTATATGGGTCTGGGTGTAAAACATTTAAGTTGATGTGGACCAATTGAGTTTTGAATCAGGTCTTCGTTGACGTGTGAATAGAAGATACATACCAAGTTTGGATCGTGTCGGGTCTTTTGTTTGAGTTGTGTTTCGTGGATACAATCTCCTTTCTCTTTGCTTTCTTACTTAGTTTCATCCTTCTTTGACCTTTTAAAGACAAAACCATAATAGTAAAGTGATTGAACAAATTTCGGTGGATGGGCTTCACTGGAAGCAATTGAATTTCCTTTGAAATATGTCGTCTCAACTAGATCAACTTGGAATTTGTCGGAAATTGTTTCTTCACAATCGGAAATCGGTGCTTACCTATCAGAATCTTCTATTTCAACCAAATGGCTTTCTCTTCTTGTTTCTTGTCAAATATGATTGCGATGCCGTCTTCATCTAATTCGTCCTCTTCTACCATAAAAATCACCCATGACTTACATTCACAGTTGTGATTGGGTTTCTATTCTTTCACAACAAAGACAAATTCCATTTGCCCACATTGTTCGGATCTTCAATTGTATCAATCGCTGGACAAACCTCTATTTTTCATTTTCATCTTGCATCATATCAACTATTTCCATTCTCAAAATCGTATTGCTCTGATACCAAGTTTGATGGATACTCATCTCAAAGTAGCTCAATTCAATAGAAATGAATGACTTTCATTGATTGATATCTATTAAATATAACCCAAATACTACTGTAATTTATTGTGGAATGAACAAAAGACATAACTAAATGGAATAGCATAAACTAAATCCCAAATGGATGCTGACAGTATAATGCCAACCTCCCTCTAAGCCTAAGCCCCCAGAATCCTCTGAATTCTTTGTATTTTTCCTTGATGATTACTACCAACTTCTCTCTCTTATTTATAAGTGTGGCAACCTGTTCAAATTGAGTTATCCTCCCTCTTTTTAGCTACACCTTATTTAAATATTGCCTTATTCAAATATTTTATCTACTTTATTCAAATATCTTATTTATTTTATTATCTTGTTAACCTTCCATTTAAACACATTATATCTTATTCTTATCCAACCGTTTCACCATGTCTCTTATGCTTATCCAGCTCTTCTTCTTTTGATACACTTTGACAATGGGTGGCCTATCATATTCCAAATTATATCAAACTATAATATGAGGTCTCATTATATAGAACCAATATAAGACAAATCCATGTATGGATTTATGACCTTTTAATTATCAGGCTGTGACCATTTATCATTTTCATCCATGAATTTTCAGTGTGGGGACACACCCAATCAATTTGTTCAGGTGTTTGCCATCTGTTTTCATTTGCAACTCTTTGGTAATAGGAAAAGTCGCTTCCTTATAATAGAATCTCACTAATAGATGGGTTTTGGCAGTTATTATTTGAGTCTTGCTTATGCTTATACCATTTATCATCAAAGTAAATGTTCATCTTTCAATGTCAGTTGAGTAGACAGTGTGTCAGATGACATTAAAGCTTCAAGTGATACAACATCTTATAGGCTATTTGTTGACTGGGACGGCTTGTGTTTGGTAGACATGACTATAATGAATTATTCATCACTTTTTAACAAGTAATGTTGTAGTTTCTTGTTAGTTACTCAATATTATTGATTAAGTTGTTTAAGTGCTCCCATATGGTGAGACTGTTGCTTGGATTGTAGTTTCAAAAAATTAATTACTCATACGAATTGCCAAAGAACATAAAGCACAAATCTTTATGTACAAGTGGGTGTCTCATATGCAAAGTGAATATTTAGGAGGTCAATCACTTATCAACCATTAGCATTTGTTAGGACTAAGCATGGTGGCACAACACAAAAGCAAGGTAGGAAAACGAATTAGGACCACTTGAAAAAGGGTTGACACATGGCAAATTCAATTATGGGTATTTTGGGGAGATAGAATAATAAGGAAGACCTTAGCCTCTCGAAAACTAGAAAATTCAAGGAGATTCTTGCCAATTGAATAGCCGGAAGTGCAACTATTATAGTTTTCTCAGTTGTATATAGGGAAGAGAATTGTTACTCTTGTACACACAACTAACATTCAACATATATTGTTGCTAGGGTTGGATTCGAACCAAATTGAGCTTAAACTCGTCTCAAAGCTGTTCAAGCTTGGCTCGATTGAGTACTATAGTCAAGCAAAAATAATTAAAACAATATTATTTTTGTTGATTCGTATATAAATTTTTTAAGCTCGTGAGCTCAGTAAGCTGAACGCCGTTAAAATTTGAGCTCACTTGAGTCAAACTTGTTTTAGAGTTAGAACAAGTTCGGCTTTATGCTTTTGTTTGTCAATGACTTGGTTTAATTGGTTGAGAATTAGAACAGTGTTGGGTTCTGATAGGTACCTGCTGGCAGTTATCTGGTGAACAACTTGGTTTGGCTTCAACGAGGGTATTTGGATGCCATTGCAATCAGACTCTAGCAGATACGAGAAGAATGTAACAGTAAATGTTATATGAATTATGGCAGTAAACAGTAGACAAGTTGCTATTTCGGAATGTATCTTTGATATCAAAATAAAATAACAGCCGCAGAGATCACAAGGGCTCTGTTTTGCTTTCAATCAGTTTCAATAATAAAGATGGGAAATCAAGAAATCAAACACTAAAGAAACTAAGCACTGAACTGAAGGGATTCCAACTCAGGCCTCCTTCACCAGCATTCGAGAGGCTGGGCTCTCCTCTTCCTCTTCTCCTTCTAATTTTTCCTCCCCAAATGGCCTAGCTTTCGAGAGGCTAGGTACTCTCCTTCTCAGCCGAAGCTGCCTATTTTTTTCCTGAAAAATATCTCCCCCCTCTCTCCTTCTTTTCTTCTATCTTTATACCCCTTTCTTCTCTAACTACCCTTGATTTTATTTGCCACGTGTCTGCATTTTCATAGTGGTCCAACTGCTGCCTTGCTTTTGTGTCTTCCTCTTTGTCTTGCTTTTGTGGTATGCCTTGGTTTTGTGCCCTGCCATTACATGTCCTAACAGGTTCTAACAATTTGTATTAAAGCATGACAAAAATGAGACTAGGGTAGAGGGACTAGAGGAGGAGGTAGAATCTTTCGAGGAATCAGTTAGTTAGAATGAACATGAAGTTGGAAAATGTGAATTCAAGGGTGGATAATTAGAAAGTAGTGTAGAAACTGTGAACAATCATCTCAGGGAGTTGAGAGAAATGATGATGAACAGAGAATTATGTAACACCCCCCTTCTAGAAGTAATGTTCTCCAGAGGAAGATGTTACAACATTAACTAATTGAGCATGCTTATATTTAAAAACATTTAAAAAACTTGTTAATAAAACATATAATTTTATTATAGAACCATAATTATAAAAATATCCTTACAATTACAAAATCAACGGAAACATGTTAAAGAATGTCCAAATACATAAAAACATTAAACATAGTATCACAGGGTGTGTAACCTAATACATCAAAATAAACTGAATACATAGATTGATAAAATCATGAAATGGCAAAAATGCCCTCAACTACTCTATGTCTGTTGACCACCACTCGTCACGTAGCTATCACGATCACTTGTATCTGCATATATGAAAGTAAGAGAATGATTGATGAAATACTTAGTAAGTAGGAGACTCTACTATCAACTTTGACATAATTCCCAAAATATCTTTATCTCAACCCATACTCTCTTTGTTATCCGGAGTTTGTCACTAAACTCTTTTTAGGATGATGATGAGTCCTATATCTCAAATCTATACTACATATTATAACTCTCAGATTGAATTATCTCCTATTCATCACTAAAGAACCACTCCTTGGATCCTTGTTAGTGTGATCATATCATCTCTAGGTGAAAACACATCATTTGGAAGCTATGCCTTGTAGCTATATACTAGGCCGATTAGACTGGATCGAATATAGAGATTTGACACTTGGTTATGTAAGCATTCGCTGTGCAGTCCATTCGCCAACACCATTATTGGACTATTAACCATCATAACTAGGCTCTATTGTAAGCTAATACCCTATTGCAGGTACGGTGTCCTACTCGGAGGTACCCTACTTCGGGCAGTGCAGAGAGTATATACTCATGGTGCCCCTTTGTAACGACTCTATGATGTCGACCATGCATGCATCTTAAGCCATAGATCACCTCGATCTCATCTTAACTTTCACTTTAATCATATCTCGTGCCCCATTAAAATCTCATCTTTTGGGCACATTGGTAACTACTGCAAACTCAGGATCACTATACTGTCTCTTAAGACGACCCAAAAACTTCTAGCCTAGTTCCTATTTTCTTTCTTTATTTTGCCTTTTTTACAGGGGCGTGTTATATGGGATACACGAGCATGTATCTTCCTTGTGCATAGAACATGACTATCTCCTTAAGGGCGTGTCTCTAATGTTCTATATACACAGGCATGTCAACTCTCTAAATTATGCATGGCCTTCTTTCCTCGTTGCCTCTGTCCATAAACATTTTCTTCTATACATGGGCATGTGTGTCTCCAGACACGGGTGCATGCCTTCTCCAGACTTAACATTTGTCTCAAACTCAATCTCATTTCAACCGCTTTACTTCTTAGAGGCATTTTAGTCATTTCACTTTATACATGGTCATACATAAGACATACATGGGTGAATTTCGTTCTCTAGTTGACCACTCAACAATCAACAACATTTAATGGTCGTTCAATCATCGAAATACTTAATCTAAATTTTGGGTATTGTGCATAGAGATATGTCTTATACCATATGACCGTGTAATAATCCTAAAAATTAAAATCGCAATCATAATTTCGTACTCTATCTAGTCTCTATGGCAACTTCATTCCATCCAAACCATGTCTAAGAGTTTTTTTAGCATTGAAACAGTCCCCCATAAATAAGGATTTTGATCCTAAGCATGTTCGTTAATGCATCATCAACATGATTAACTATTACTACTCTTTAATTAATATAACACCAATAATGGCAATATCTAATCATTAAAAGCATCAAGGATTAATACTCATCATCAATTTTGATGTCAAATCCACTAATCACATTGACATAGTCATTCTAAAATTACAACGAAGGTACATCATGTCCACAATCCATTAATGCATCTAAAATCTCAAAATAACATGTTGCATCACATAACTTGTTCATCATTACATTCATAACGTTTTAACAATCAATTTTTTGGCAAAGGAAAGCTCCTCAATCCATTATAATTCATACACAAATAGTAGCAGGTCAAGCTTACTTACCTAGAGAGTTTGCTACAAAGACCAAAGTAATCAAAGGCTTTCCTTCTCTCTACGATTGCCACTACTTGGATCGCTGGGAAATGCCACCAGAACTGCCAAAATAATGCCTGAAGATTAGTCTTAGCGCTCCTCTCTCTCTTTTGAAATACTGTGTTTACTTTTGGGATAAGGATCCCTAAAATGCAGCTAACATGTCAAACATAAACTGTTTCAATGTAATGCTATACATGAGCATGTGCTTTACTTATCCAGCTAATGTGACAATCGGCACACGAGTGTGGCCTCCTCATGCATATTCCTGTGTCATTTAAAAATCATACTTTAACATTATTTCATAGTAAATTTATCATATAACAACATACACATATGAAATGACCATTATGCCCTTGAGACATACTTATAGGTGTTGCAAATTACCTGGTAATAGCCTAGGAAAAGCACTGATGGAGCAACCCTATTGCCAGCACAATTATAGTCGAAATAGGCAAGTGATGAATGGAGAGATAGAAATTAGAGAAGGTGTCAAGGTGCATGAGACGATAATTGGTGAAAACTAGGGTGGAGGCTAGCAGGAGTCACTTCATCATCAACTTGAATTCCCAATCTTCATCGGTGACGATTTGATTGGCTAGGTCTTTCGCACTTAACATTATTTTTCGGTTAATCATTTGACAAAACAAGAGAGACTAACGGTTGTTGCAGTCTATATAGAAGGAGTGGCTTTGAGTTGATTGCAATGACACAAATCTTGACAACCATTTGCTGGTTGGAATGAATTAAAGCACGATTTGTTTCAACATTTTTGGTCATTGCGAGAAGGTTCCCCATATGAGAAGTTGTTGCTCTAGGACGATGACTTAGTAGGTGACTATCGCTACTGATTTGAGCTCTTCTCAGTAAGGTGAAGGGAAATTTCTAACGAAATCCTAATGGGGGCATTTTTGAATGGCCTAGGGAAGAAATTGAAGCGGCGGTGAAATTATTCAAGCTGAGGGATTTAGAAGAGGAGATGGAGATGACTCAGAAAATTGAAAAAAAATAACTGGGTTTAGACACTTGACCCAAATATATATGCAATCAACTAACCCGAAGACTTAAGACTATGACCCGACCTAATTCTTTTTTTATACTAATATCCTGTTAGGATTAAAGTATACATGAGGAAAAAAGACAAGAAGAAGGCAGCTCTGGAGACACCTGACAACAAATTTGGAGGACTAAATGTCAATCAACACTTGGACACATGTGGCAACAAAACAAGAGGGTTAAAGATCAGCCAACAAGAAAAAGGAAAAAGCAAAATGGGGCGTATAATTGTCAACCTACAGGAGAAAGGAAACCCAGTTGACAACAATACAAACTGAAACATCACATTTCTCTCATTTACTTCTTGTTCTATTTACAAATACATTATTTGTGTTGCTTGTTGAGTTATGTGTGGTTGGATGCACTGGAAATAGCCATTATAGGAGCAGTAGGGACTTGTTGATTGAACAGTAACTCCGACAAACCCAGGTCTATAACACATCCTTAACCTAACCACGTTAATTCATTGCAACCCAAACTTACCCCAACCCACCAACCCACTTTCATTCTAGTTTCCGTACAAACACATCCTTCAACCTACACACTTTCACTCATTCCAGCCCAAACTATGACTACCATTGCCCAAGAGCCAAAACACAATTAAACCCAAACAAAAACCTCCCAAACCCATCCCTTTACCAATCTACATGCCCAATTTGACTACAATCTCATTTTCCCACCCAATTTCAAAACATCAATAGAGAGGACTCATCTAGATTAAATACACCCAATTTGCATAATGAGCTAACAAGTTCTGGTGGGTCAAATTCAAGAGCACAAAAGGACGAAAATTTTTGAAAGTTGTTGGATGCCAAAATGCAATCAAAATTGGAGAGGGGACTATGTTTCCCGTGTGATGAAAAATATGGGTCAAACTATCGTTGCAAGTTTTAATGTTTGCTAGTGATGTTATCATGTGAAGAGGACGAGGAAAAAGAAGAAGAATGTGTATTGATGACAAGGAGTTAGAGTCAAGGCTTAAAAGCCAATTTGACTCGATTTGACTCAAATTCATTTATCTCGACTTTGAGTTGAGTTGAGTTTGAGTCAGGAGGATCAATTCGTTTTTAAAATTGAGATGCACTTGAGTTAGAGGGAATTTAGCTCGGTTCATTTCACAAGTTGAGGGATGGTTCAATTTGATTGAACTTAGCTTGTGGCTCAATTCGAATTATATCAAGGAATTGTCAAAACAATATTGTTTTGTCAATGAGTCACGAATTCAAGCTACGAATTTGAGTCATAAACTCAAACCAAACCAAGGTAAACTATTTTTCATTCGAGCTGAATTCGAACTACCTTTAATTTTGATTCGTCGAACTCGAGCTAATTCATTTTTTTCCAAGTCAAATTTGAGTCGTGAGGTATTCGGATTCGGCTTAGTTTGTATCCACCCCTAGTTGGAGTGGCAAGCTCACAATGGGGTGCTTAAGATATATTTCTTAGAATTTAAGTTTTTGTTTGTTATCCTTTTGTGTGAATTAATAAAAAATAAATCTTCTCTACCTTTGATTAAGGTGGATTTAAAAAGGCAAGTAATGTTAAGACTAAGCATGGTGGCAAACACAAAAGCAAAAACGAAGCAGGACCACTGTTGCAAATGCAATCATGGGTAGTTAGGGGAGATGGAATAAAAAGGAAAACCATAGCCCAAGAAGAGAGGAGAATATTTTCTAAAAAGTTATGAGCAGCTCCTGCACAGTTAGGGAGACTGCCTAGTCTCTCAAAAGCTAGAAAATTCAGGGAGATTCCGGCCTCTCAAATGGCTGAAGGTGTGAGTGTTATAGTTTTCTTAGTTGTGTACAGGGAAAAGAATTGTTATTCTTGTAAACACAAACTAACATTCAACATTTATTGCAACTATCATCTCTGTTTTTGTTTGTCAAATACTTGGTTTAATTTGGTAAAGAATTGAATGGTGCTGGGTTCCTAATGACATGTAGATATGTTAGGTTTAGCTGAACCTTTCCTAGTGCGAACTGCAGACTTACACATAAAAGTTCCTTTACAAATGCTTCAATATATCTCCTTTGGATTTTATATGAGATTTTTGACCCCAACAAGAAGATTTTGCATATATATGAATTGATATTCAATTTGTAACGGTATAATGCTGATGTTCTCTCTATGATTTAGGGGTCAATAAGCAAGGAACTCAAAGGCGACTTTCTTGCTTTTCATTAGGGAATCAGAGTTCTACCTGTCATATTTCCATTCCTGAAATAGCATTCGCACTTTGAACTTTTGAAGTTGAACTTGGTGTTTGCCACGGAATTCTTTTTTGGATAGGTATCATACTCCTATAGCGAAGTTCACATCAATAGCTAGAGAAATGTGTCAAATCTTAGTAGAATTCCATCCTAACACTAGTAATATCCTGATCTACCGCTGACTAATGGGTTATCACAATCAACGGAACTGCAAAATGGTATGTGGGATAGTATAGAAATAAGTTTTGGATGCCGATCCTCTTGAAAATCAGTAATTTCACAATTTTTCCACATTCTAGGGCTGATCAGTGCTGCTTTAGGAAAATCTAGTTATTTGTATGCATTTTTATGAATGTGGCATGTTGATTAATTTATTTAAACATGTTCTCCATATTAAACTGAAGTGTGTCTGTGTAAATGACTAATTATATTTTTACTCAGTTACATGCCTTGAGCTGGAATATGTAGCCTTCACTTAATGGCAGTCTTGAAGATTAACATTTAATTTCATTTATAATGCAGGTCTGCTGTTATGGTTCCGGATCCACAGCTGGACAAATCTTACCATGCTACCGCAGACCAAGTCCTGAACTCATTATTGGATTTCAATCCGAGTGATTGGGGTTTGCCGCCATTTGAAGATGCATAAATGAAGATTTTCCTATTTATAAAACAAACACCTGCATCATACAGAATGCTATAATATCATTGATCGATTGATAGAAGCTCTTAATCGTTCAGTTTCCTGAGCAAAACTCCTTTATTTTATTATGGAACTTCTGATCCAATTGCCATTGTAGCATGAATGCAGTTCATTCGGAGTAAGATATATTATAATTAAATGAGAAAAAAAGAAAAAAACTTAGAATGAACAAGTTACTTTAATTCCATATTGATATTTTTTGAATTCCATATTGATTGATAATACTGAACTACCACTTCTTTTATAGAAATAATCTAACTTTTAGTCTCTTCGATTTAATATATAGCGTTGTACATCTAGAAAACAAAACAAGGCGACCTTGATGCAATAAGAAAGTGAAAACGGGCTTGTTTTGGAAAACAAGGAAAATGTTTCTAAACCTAAAGCAGCAGCAGCAACACCTCACAAGGTAGTTGTTTTGTCTATGGTCGGTTTCTTACCTGCATTTGCAAGCTAATGATTCACTGTCTTGATACAATACAAGAGATAGTTTATTATCTTTTAACCGTTTTCCTAATGACATTAATCACTTGAGGTATGAATTAGTAACAAAAAGGCCAAATGATTATTTCCCACCCAATGTTTGATTTTAAGTTTCAATATGACAAATTCTCGCTTATCTTCTATTTCTATTAGTTAATTAGACTGATTTTCTAAAAATAATAGTTTTGTCCTCTTATTAATATTAAAAAATTGTCATTAAAATTTAATATATATGTCAAATTACGAATATATTTTTATCAGTTTGAAAATTTACCATTTAAATTCTTAAAAGTATTAGAATTTTTTTAACTTTAAAATGTTATGTTTTGATAAATTTTTTAGGAATATAACTGTTTTTCTTTAAATTATTGAAAATATATTAAATTTTTAAAATTTTTCATAACACTGTTGAACTTTTTTTAAATTTTCAAAAACACCACTAAAATTTTATTAACATCCCTAATATATTAAAAAATTATAGTTTACCTTTAAATTTTTTAAATAAGGAAAATAAAAAAAATAAGTAGGAAAAGAAAAAAAAAAAAGAATAAGAGAAAAAAATATTATTTAAAATAACCTTCTAATTCTTTTACTTAATGAAATCACTAATAAAAGTAAATAACAAATGAAAATTTGACCTTAAAACTTAAAAGGTTAAAATATGTTAGCTCAACAAATCTTGGGTGGGAAATAATCTTTTGGCCTTTTTAAAAATGCTTTATTTTTAAAGGGTAATTATAATAACATTTCATAATTATACCTAGAAAACAAAGTTATAGGTGATTAAAGAAGAATATTGAAAATAAATTAAAAAAAAATTAATGGTCCTAAACTTGATTAGAGCATCAAGCTAATGTTATAGCCAGTAAGATATTTTTAGACAAAATATTGAAAGCCTTATTTTGCCAACTTCAATCCACTAATAATTGTACATAGTATGGTGGACTACATATATAAATGGATCAACCATGACAAAAATCTAATTTTAAATCATAATTAGCGTGAATAATGTGACAAATTATGAAGTTTAAATTATATGTAAATAAATCTCAATAAAACCAAATTTCAAGGGATGTATGATTGATTGTAATTGTAGTGGCTAACAAGAAGGACCACTGACTTATTTTTAATTGAAAACTATTCACTCGTCATTAAATACATGTTTTAACTAACTCCACCTAATAAAGGGTCCATACCTTTACCAACACCACTTTAATTTTAATGGTCCACTTTTTCCTCTTCTTAATTAATTATCATGGTTGAATATTTTAGTTGGGTTTGTTTTGTGACCAAAAATAGTTTTTGAAAGTTGGAAGACAATTCAAAGTTTTAAGATGTGTTGATTTTAATGTTTATCGTGTTTTTAATGTTTTTGGGATAATAATTATAATAAAATTATGTGTATCTAATTTTAAGTACTCAATTAGAAATCTAAATTATGTATCATCATGTGATTAAATGATTTTTAATTAATGTTATCATATAATAGCATATCATTTAGATATTCAATTGGATAGTTAAAACTAGATGTACATAATATTACTCTAATATTTTAGGAAAATTAATTATTATACCCAAATTTTACCTTGCCTACACCTATTTACCCACCATTTTTTTCATCATACAATTACACCTAAAAGTCTAGTATAATACTAGGTTTACCCTTGTCTTCAACTTTTAGAACAGATACTTCCACTAGCTTCTCACTATAAATTAAGCAACTGTTTTTCCAAAAATCAAAGCACATTCATAAAAATCATATATTAAACACATCCTTATTCAGGTAAATATTGATCTAAACCATTATAATCTTATATATTTTTGCTAGACATTTGAGAATCTTATAATCTCAAGAAGCATATACTTTGTGATTTTATTGGGGAAATAATGATTTCTTGATAAATGTTGTTGCTTATTAGTTAAATTAGTTAAAGTACTGATGTTTCAATCGGAAAAATTTATTAGATTAGGTTGAATGTATGTTTATGATGTTTTTGTGGTAAAATTAATGGAGAAAATGTATGTAGTGAAGAACGTAGGGTAGATGTGCCAAACCTAAACATCGAGGCGTGTTTATAGTAAATTGTTCCCTAAAATTGAATTTTTATTATGCAATTCTAATAAAGTTTTCATTTGACAGATTAAACTATTGTTGTATTGTATCGCAAGTTTTATTTTCATTTCAAAATAGATAAAGTTGTATTTATGATTCAATATGAAGGATAATAGCTTACCAAAGATAACAATGTTATGAGATATGTTGGTGGGGATGAAAGAATTATTTGCATTGACGTAAGAGCTTATTTCAAAGAATTTGTTAAGAAAATTCACTATCATCTAAGAATCAATCGAAGTCGTTCAAATATCCATATATTTACGCCCAATGAAGTGTCATTGAATAGAAAGACTTATGAGTTTTGAGATGATACTGATGTTGAGTGTACGATGTTGGTAGGAGGAAAAAAAAGTACTACTAACACAACTTTATGTTACAAAGAGTCATATCGAAGCAAGAGACAATCTCTAAGAAAAATAGGTTGATAAAGAACAAAGGGAGGATCATTGACATACGATTGGGCACAACCATAGAGTTTCTAGAGGGATGATGTGAACGATGATAATGATAATAAAGATACTGATAATAATGCTCAGGGTAATGATGATGATGATGATAATAAAGATAGTGATAATGATGCTCAAGGTAATGATAATGATAATGATCAATTCGCAAGTTTTGTGGAAGTTAATGTTCGATGTACTGATCAAAGACCTTGAGTTTTATGAAAGAAGACATTGAGAAAAGAACAACTAATGTTTGTAATGTCAAGGTCGAGTGTAATGTGGGACGTCATGGTTTGGCTAATTATGGACGAGAAATATTAATGTTCCTAATCCACTTCAATGGGTTTCGTAGACTATCATAAATGTTGAGAATGTAGGTATTGGTAATCATGAAACACGACCTGATAGTGTCAAAGTAATGGGTTATTATAATTCTAAGAAAGAATTACAAGAATTATTTGAAAGACATGTTTTAGAGATAGGGTTTCAATACAAAGTACCTTTGTCTGATTCAACAGAGTAATGCAAATTATGGGCATAGGCAAAAAAGGATGATAATGGAAACGTATGGGCGTTACATCATATGGGAAAATAATACACTTATCCATTGGATCAAATATTGCTACATCTTAAATAGGTTGATGCTTGAGCCTTAGGGAAAACCTTAGATTTATGTTTGTGATTGATCGCATATATCGAATAAAAGCAATATCTCTATTATGGCAGATAGGTACAAGATCGATATATTATACACACAAGCATGATGTGCCAAGACATGGGCAAAACATGCATTAAGGTGACCATTCGAGAAGTCTTTCATGCTCTTACTTGAGTATTGTCATAATCTAGAGTTATGCAACCCTAGAACAAAAACACATATTGACACCGATGCGAATAACAAGTTTAAGTTTTTCTTTATGGCATCAAGGAGCTCAATAATGGTGCTTTAGTAGTTTTTTTCAGATGATTTACATTGACGGTTCACATTTAAAAGGGAAGTACCCTGAGATGTTATTCATTACTGTTTGGAAAGATAGTAATAGTCAAATTTATCTATTGTCCTTCAGTGTTAGGGGAAAAGAGGAAGTGGAGACATGGATGCCCTTCTCGAGGTATCTACATATAAGCATTGGTGACATCCCAAACTTGTCCATTATTTCATATTGGCATCCTTCAATCATTGCGTTTGTGGCAAATGAATTACTTAATGCTCACCATAATTATTGTAACCACCACATAAAAGGTAACATGTGTGTTCACTTAAAAAAAAAAAACCAAGCGTATTGAAAGATTATTTTGGAAGGTTGCTAAGACATATCGTATCTTTAATTTTAATGCTGCCATGAGGAGTGTTTATAGGATAAATCCCTGTGTCGTTGTCTTTTTGGCTAATATTAGGTATAATAGATGGGTACAAGCTTACTTTGGTGGCTTGGGTTGCAACATCATAACAACCGATATTGTTGAGTCCTTTAATGCATTACCGCAAACCGTTCGAGGTTTGCTTATCACCATCCTCATTGAATTTGTAGGAGCACATTACAACAATAGTTTTATAATAGACAGAACCTGGCAAGTTAATCTTACTTTACTAACAATAATTACATACCCATGTTTTCTTATTAAATAATGTTAAGGCCAAAGTACTATTTCCCACTCAAGTTTTAATGCATTCTCAAAGTCACACCCGCAAAATTTGAAAAACCTAAAATCTCACCCATAGCCAAATTGCAATTAAATTTTTTGTTAGAGATAGAAGTAAAATTGTTATTTTACTAATAATATTAAAAATATATATAATTCATTATATTTCCTCCCCTAAGTTTTAAAAACTAACAATTTCACTTCTCTCTAAAATTTTCTAACTTTGAAAAGTCAAATTTTTTCTTTGCCCTTCTAGCCACCATTTTTGACATTGATAACCTCCTTTCTCTATATTAAACCATTGGTCAACATACAAGAAGCAATTTGGAGTCGTTGACGAAGAGATGATAAAGAGATCCATAACTCTTCATCTTATCATCATATTTGGATCTTTTTTTCATTAGATCTATTCATCTTTGATGAAGAGATCTGTTCCAGATTGCTTCTTGTGCATTAACCAATTGTTTAGGGTAAAAAGAGGATGTCTTTGGCGTTAGAGATAGTAGTTAAAGAGGAGAAGAAGAAAACCCTAAAGTTTTGAGAGGGGAAGATGTGACATTTCAAAATTAGAAAACTTTTGGTAAAGGTGAAATGTTAGTATTCAAAACTTAAGAGGGAAAATATAATAAATTTAATATTTTTTTAATATTATTACAAAAATGATGATTTTACCTCTATCTCTAATAGTAAATTTTAATCCTAGTTGGCTTATAAGTGGGACGTTGGGTTTTTCAAATGTCGCAGATGTGAATTTGGGAACACATCAAAACTTGGGTGGGAAATAGTCCTTTGGCCTAATGTTTAATAACTTATAAGTTTTTTTTTTTTTAGATAGGCAACCTCACCCATTAACACCATAGGCTAAGGACAAAACTATTGGACATATGTGTAAATCTGCCAACATGGTGGTCAAACCAATTAACCTCCACAAATACAAAGTCCATGATACATGATAGAAGGTTTCAATTGCTAATCTAATGGAATGTACATGTTGTTATGGAAAATTCCAACTCTCACACATTCCTTCTACACATGTCACTATTATGGCATGGTTTAATAACATATCAGACTGTTATCGATGGACGAGCAAATATTACTCTACTGATTATTTATAAGAGGTGTACAAAAGATGTTATTCCACTTGGGGATGAGTCAACTTTAGTTTTTCCAATTAATCTTCGTGAGATTTAACTGCCTACAATGCAATGACAACATTAAGGTTGTTCACCCAACCACAACAAAAAACCATCATAAGAAAAGGAAGTTCAGTAACATATTTGTAGTTAATGTCATAAACCTAAACATACTAGGCTTAATTGTCTAAATCTAGCTCTAGTGCCCATTATAATCTTTCTCGAGTATCTGACAAAAGGCAAAGGATTACCTGGTCATGGCTAACAACCTATCTAGTTGGCCAAATAATTTATCTTTTATTTATTTATGTTATCTAATGACTATTAATATAATTATTGCATAGTATCATTGTATAAGATTTCTCTTATATAAGAGTTTTTTTAATTACTTTATTTGAAGTTTTGTCCCTATTATTTGTTATATTGATTAGCTAAGATGTTTTTAATTAGCCCCAATATGTAACATCAAATCATGTTATACGATTTCCATATTGTAGACATTATATGTAACAATTAGAAGTTACATGACCATGTAAATTTTTTTTTTTTTGAACCAATCATTTTGTGATGTTCTCAACACTTATTATACATAAATACATAGGACTATATATATGCAATGTTGGTCACTTCAATCATTCAAATTTTGACATTTCTGCAAAAAGTCACAAAATAAGTCATAAACAATCACATAAATGAATCACACTAAATGTATGAAAAAAGATTATGATGGAAATTGCATACTCAATGCATGACTGTGGAATAGAGATATGACCACTCAATTTCTTAGTACTAACGAAATTTCACTGAGAAACTAAATTCATGAATACGAGTAAGGTACTTGGTGAACATGAGCATAAAAATGCCATAATCTTCCGAACCAAGCTCTTACCTAGGGACATCCCTCCTACGGTATATATTCACCCATCTAATAGTGGACAAACACCTAAGGTTTTATAATAATTACTAAAAGTGATCATATACAACAAAGTCATATATAGTTCCATCAATGCCTTAATTTTTTTTTGTATTGGTAGTATAGTGCGTTGAGTCGTACACATACAACATCCATTTTTTTTAAAACAAGTTCTCTACAAACCTAATGTTGGTTGTCATAGTTGATTAGAAAGTATATATGTTACAAAAAAACGTTAATATTAGTGTTGCTCTACACATTTGATCATATTACGATTAAAATAAACTTTACCACCTTTTCGACCTCACTCCACAGATGAAGTATTCTTTGTTATTTTTTGTGGATATGTCGTTAATTTGATTAAAAAAAGTGGCCACTCAAAATCCAAACCCAACTCGAAGAATTCTTAGGCTTATAAAGCCAGATGTTCAATGAACTATATAGACACCATTGTCTAATTGCTATCTGAGAATGTATGTCAAAGGACTTTGAGGTAACTATCAATGTGTTGTATTGGAAAATAATGCAAATCATATGTTAAATGTTTTGAAACACAGTTAGTTAAAATAATAATAATTACTCATTAGATAGACATGTATTGTGTCTTACAACCACCTGCCTGGTTAAACCAATTGTCTCTAGGATTCACCTTTTGTCATCTTTTCGGCCTAAAAGACATGTCTATGATTGGTAACTAATGTAGTGAGTTACCATTCGCTAAATGCCTTGTAAGCCTGAGCATCAATCATACTTAATGTCAAAGTTGTTTGATTAGATCTCCATGTCTTGGTTAGGTCAGTGAAAGGACTAGCTTGGCATTTTCCTTTCTTAAGAATACAACCATGTGTTGTCCATCTTGTGCCACTACAAGCCTATTCAGCTTGCATAGGAGGAGCCTCCCTAGTTGAGATGGGTCCTCATAGGGGGAATTTCATCCTATACAAATTGCATATAAGTCATTTCAAGACAACATATATAAGTAATGGTAACATAAAAATAATGCACATCTTACAAACCTGGACTGTTGTAAGGCTTCCACCACATGACTTTTCAAATGCTTTGACACGTTGGTCAATGTGATACAATTTGGACTCCAACTACTTTCTCAATCGAGAAAATCTTTGATCCATCTCACCTTACACCATTAAGACTATTGTCGAGGTAGACTTGATAAGGATCTATTGTAGATGTTCCTTCGACACATTTTTAGAAAATATCCTATCAAATAAGTGTCATACAAGGGAAGTGTTAAGAAACTATTGTGTGGGGGAAGCATTAGGAAACAATGGTGTAGGATATGACTAAATGTGGGAGGGTTTATTAGGAAGCTGTAGACTCATCACCCTTGTAGGGGAAGAGGTGTGAAACTAAAAGCTCACTGCCTATACAAGAGATAGGGCAACAAGTTTAAAGGAACTCTATGAAACAATTAGTGACAGGTAATCTATTGGTGCCTCATCATCAGAAGATACAACATGCTCTTTATTTGACAAAGTAGTAAATGCCTCTTTTCTCACAAAATCTGATGCCTTGATATACCATTCTGTCTCCCGCTCTATTTGTGTTGGATACAAGAAATGAGTTACAACTTTTTGGAAAAAAATAAATTTGTTAAAAAATAATTGAATTATATGAATTTATCAAGTAACAAATTTATCATCTTCTTATTTATAGAAGAAGCCCCTAATATTGCAAGTACATCTCACATTGGTAGGTTCATGATTTTCCACTTTAGCATACAAAGGACTTATCACCTACTTTCGAGATTGACAAAAGCCTCTAGATTTTGTAAGGTCTGTAAATCTAATATTGTATAATCAACAAAAACTCGGTTTAATATTTACAATCGTATGTAATATACTAGATTAAATTATTTATGACATGGTTATCTAAAAGGCTATTAGGAACCCCATGAGCAAGTAATTTAGCATAGGGAACAAGCTTAAGAAAGGCAAGTAGTCGATGAAAGCTTCCTTATACTTATTATGTATGCCCTGCCTCATGGAGTTTGTTGTTGCACTTTAGACTACTAAACCCTAAGGGTAGCAGATGAATGCATCGAGGTTGTCATCTAAAAATAATATGCGATCTCATTTCACTTCTTATTGTCCGTCCCTAACAACCCATGATGCAATAAAAATAAGATTGCAAACTTGATGACATCTTTGTCACTGTCACTCTAAATTTGTAATTCAAATGCCCTCTATAGGTCTACATAATTTACTGATCTTGCATTCGAGAAGTACTATTACCTAAATCGAGGGCATTCTGAAATATCTACATAGGAAGACATGTAGTATCATGCCCCAAGATCAGCCTTATGATTATCACAAACTCTAGAGGGTTGAAATAGACATTGATGTCATTTAATCTGAACCACAATTCTCTTTTTGTGTCCCCATGTTTTATTAAACAAAATAGCATCGAGTGTATAAGTATGATGCTAAACCAAGTCTTTTCCAAGTTGAAGAAATGCCTGAAACTTGTCATCCTAAAAGTTTCTCTTTGGGTCATGGTTAATTTTTTTGTAGATGATGCTCTTTATGTCTTTATGCCTACATACCATTAATTAGACCCGAAATTCATAGGCCTCGTTAAATTTGCACTCTCTTACTCGATGGTTAACACCAAATCTTTGAAAAACAACAAAAACATCCTAAAATTAATAAATAAAACCAACCCATTACATATAACTGTTAGAATATGCCCTAAAAACCAATCGCTTTGTTGGTTTCAAGGGTTGTATATCTTGCATATACATTATTAATAATACTTCACATGTTTTTTACGTAACTTTTATATCTATGTTGTAGTTGTATATTACATCCATATTATCTACATGCATATGACATGTGAAAGGTCCCGATGAGTTTTAATAAATGTCATCAAATCGTTCCCTGCATAGGCAATTTGTTTGGGCAATAGTATTGCATAGGGGGTGTGTGCTATATCACCACAGTATATCAGTGGATGATATTAAACATGGTGGACATACACATAGGTAAACAATAGAACTGTTTGATGGTTAGAAAACTAATCAAAGGTTATTATATTATATTTTTTATCGAACATGACCACTGAACGATGATCACATGGGCATTAATATGTAGTTAATGACATATCATAAATCATACTAGTATATAGATCCTTTGACTTGAGATATCACAGTTGTGCTTCGTTTCGGAACGTATGGTTCATACGGTGTATACCACGAGGCTAATAATGTCTAGTTCAAAAGCCGCTTTGATCATATGTTGCTTGAGTGAGAGGACAAGTGATGATCATACAAGGATCCGTTAGCTCGACTGCTCCTGAGTTCCTATACGAATATTGAGAAACATGAAAATCTAAGACACTGGCCAGGGTAGGTAAAAGACCACATGAAAAGAGTTTCGATATGTCATGTTATGATGTATTACTTGATATTCGAAAAGATTAAATATTGGATTTTGACATTCCATGAATCCAAGTTTAATTGGGATGTAACGACGGAGGGATTGAACTATATGGTAAGTGTGAGTAAGAAAGGTTCATTTGACATTATGTGAAGCTTGTACTTCATTGTGATGTAAGGGTCATGGGACATTGCTAGATGACACCACATGATCAGTGGGAGCTTTGTTTTGTAGCGAAAAATAAAGTATATCAGTTAACGACAGTTTTAGGTTATAAAGTGATATAATGAAATGTATCGTTCGATATAGGACCCACGACTATGTCACTATAAACCTTAAAGGTCACACCCATATTTCAAAGAAGAAAATGGTGTTATGAAACTGAAAATATTTATCTATGGTTGGCTAGCACTTTCTGAGGATAAAAAATTCTGCTTTTCGAATAAGAGTCGAAAAAGGGGCAAAATTATCATTTTACACTTTTTAAATTGTTTAGAAAGTTAGAATGAATAATTTTGGGCACAAATTATTCAACATGTGTAAAATTCTAATTTCTCTTAATTATCAACCAATGAGAATTGAACACATGCTTTAACTTGATAAATATCAAGTTTTAGTTTAATAAAAGAGAGAAAAATATAGAAAAATAATATTTTTTTTCTCTTCTTCTTCTTCTTTTGCCGGGAAAAAGCATCCATTTTTCTTCCTTGAAGGGTGCAAGTCAAGAGATCACTTATTTTAGCAAGATTCCAAATTTCAAGTCAACTTACAAGGTACAAGGTAGTTTACATGTTTCTATGTTTTATTTCTTGAAACAATATGTAAATTTTATATTACCATTGTTACATATGATGTGAACATGATCTAAAAATTCTATTTTTTTTGCCAAAATCCTTCAAATGGTATCAAAGCAAGAGTTTGATCCTTGAATGACAAGAACATGTCATAATTTTGGGTGTTTAGAAGTGTTAGTGATCAAAACCTAAGATATAAGTTTTGTTATGTGTGATTGGTTCAAACCAAGTGTACATATATTATTAGGAATGTCTTAATAGCATTTGAGAAGCTTTAAATTGTTGAAATTATGTTGGATAACTTTTGACATAATTAAAAACAAAAAAAAAACCCTAATTTGAGAAATTTGGGTGTTTTTGAAATTAATGGTTTAATCATGCTTTATACATGATTGTCATGATATACACATGAATTTGAATCTTGACTTTACATGGGAATGTGTTTGTAAGAAACTTAGTTTGTGTGACTTGGTGAAGGACATGAACAAGTTGACATGATTTCTATGTGTTTGGTTGATGGAAATAACATTCAATGTTGATTGAATTGTTATTAATTCATTAAACTAGTGTTTGACTTGGTTTGATTGAGAATTGAATTCTTGATAGCTTGGATTGGATAAATTAATTTATGAGTAACCATATTCATGCTTGAATAATTATTACATGGTGAGATGGATTATGTTTGAGTGATGAATGATTCATATATGTCATGATTTGGTGAAATGCATGACACTTGTGAATTTGGCCCATATTAGGCATGTGTTATGTATTTATTTTACAACTTGTCATTCTAAAATCTATTCATGTTTAAATATGAATTGAAACATGTTTAGTGAGATTTTGGTGAACTTGGTATATGTTTTGGAAACATCAAGAGTTAGGGTTTCATGGTTGGTTTCAAGAAAAATGCAATATAAAATTTTGGTTTAATTACTTTGTATACTTGTTATGGTTTGATCTTGTAGACACCAAACATTGGATGTGTTTGTGTTTTAGCAAACTTGAATAAAGAGCATGAAGTATGATAAATTATTTGTTAAGTTTACCAAATTACAAATTTAATTTCTATGTTTGAATGTTTGACGATGGTGTTACAAATATTAATATGATGCCCAAAATGTCATGTTATTATAGGTATATGTGATAGTATTAAGGTGTGACATGTGTATGTTATATATGAGACATTGTGACATGGTAAACATCATGCATCTAAATGCTTAATATTATGTATGCTAGATTGAAATGGACTTAACATATTGGATATGTTTGTTGTCTTAGATACATAAATAAAAACTCAAGTTTGCTAGTCTAGGGTTAAGTTATAAGATATTGGATGTCTTATATGCAAGATCAACCTAATGTACATTTTAGATATGTGATATGCTAAGTTGTATTAAAATATGACTTCTTTTGATTATTGAATAATATAGTTGATATGTGTTCAATAGCATGCCTAAGTTTTATGTTTTATGTTATCATGTAATTTATTTATGACATATAACACATAGTTTTGTGTTTTAGAGAACTAAAACTTTTAGACATGAAATATTCTTACAATACCATTTAGGATATTAGAAAAGTTTTCAATGATATAAATTGTAAGAATATGGTTTAGTAACATGTCTTGGGTGACAAATACGTATCCAAAGATACACACTAAACTACTCAAGATATAAACTGAACCTAATTAATAATAATAAAATCTTCCCCAAATTTTCAATATCAAATTCAAGTCTTCCATTGTAGGTCAATTAGGGTTACGTCATAAGGCTGAAAATCCTAGATTTCTATTATGTGACAGATACTATGTCATATGACATAAAATTAGTCGATTGGTGTCTAGAGTACTATTTTCGTCATTCCCTAGATTCTATTATGTGCGGGAGTGATAGGGTATTATATCTAGAAAACTCGATGGGTTGAATTTGACTAGTTTAGAGTGCTTAGATCTATTATGTGCGGTGCTCAACGCTAGAGGCTCACATGAATCATAGCTTGCATTTATAATGTAAAAGGAAATCGATTCCTACTTATTGAGCTTAACAGACTTAGATCTATTATGTGCGGTTTGTTAAGTTTGATAAGAACTTGATTCCCTATTCGAAAGTGATCCAATAAACTTTTCGAATCTTCAGCCGGGGAAGTATAAGATTTGAATAAAATAGTGTGAGCTAATAAGATTAGGTTTATTCGTAATTTTTAATGAATTTGTTATTTCTTGTAGTATTCTCTCTTGTGATCTAGAATCTCAAAATGTCAATAACAAACAATATACTCCTGAAATTGATGGACTCACATGTGCTTATTGGTCCCAATTTTAAGGATTGGCTAAGAAATCTGACCATTATTCTCAATCTTGAAAAGTTAGCTTATGTCTTGGAGGCACCTTTACCAGCAGCAGTTGACCTTGATGCCCTTGAGGAAGAGCAAAGGGCTTATGCTGAATGGGTAGATGCTGACTTACGAGTTTGCAGTTATATGCTGGCATTAATGAACTTTGAACTTCAAACTCGGTTTGAGAACGTGAAGAGTGCGTATGAAATTATCACTACTTTAAGACAATTATATAGTGAAAATGCTCGAGTGAAGGAATATAATTTGATGACTTCACTATTCAGCATGTAGCTTAAGGAGGGCATTTCCCCAGATGATCATGTTATTAAAATGATTAACAAGACTGGGGAGTTACAAATTATGGGCACAAATTTGCCGCATAATGTTTGGGTGAATTTGATTCTCTATTCACTCCTTCCAACTTTTAAACCGTTTATTACAAATTATAATCTCAATAGGATTGAGCACACTCTCCCTGAGCTTTTTAATGATATTCAAGAATTTTACAATAATGAGAAGAAAGGGAAAACACCAACTGAGTTGCTAGCTACCTTTACCATGAGAGGCAAAAAGTGGCAAGCTCAAAAGCCTTGGAGAAGAGGTTCACAAATGGGATCTGGTAGACCAAAAGTATAAAGAAAAGGTTTTAAGAAAACCATAACCAGACTTTCTAGGATGAAGGGTTCTGACATTGGGGCATCATATTCTCAGCCTCCACGACCATCTGTTCCACAGAAAGAAAAGAAGCAGGAGAAGAACAATTGCTTTTATTGCAACCAAGAGGGGCATTGGAAGAGGGACTGCCTTCTATACCTTTATGATCTGAGAAAAAGCAAAACAGGTACATATCAATGTTATGTAATTGAATTTGAATTAAATGTTAATTCAAATATTGATTCCTGAATATTAGATTATGTTGCAACTTCACATGTTTGTGCTTGTTTACAACATGCACAGAATTGTTCTGCCTTGAGACGTGATGAGATCACACTGAGACTAGTCGATAGGACACGAGTTTTCGTAGAGGCTATAGGTGTATATAGTGTACAGTTACGTACTAGGCATGTAATAACTTTGTATAAAACTTTGTATTTTGCTAATGCCACCAGGAATATCATCTCTATTTCAGTTTTGCGTAAAAATGGTTATCAGTTTACATTTACTGGAAATGAATGCCTAATTTATTTTGGGAATAGATTAGTAGGAAATGTTATCAATATAAATGGTTTGTATGTGGTAGAACTTGATTTATATAACACCATGTATTCCAAATCATCTAAAAGAACTAGAGAACATATAAATCCAATAGTTCTATGACATCACAGATTTGGTCATATTGGAGAGGATCAGATTCGATAATTAAGAGAAAATGGACTTTTAGGTTCATTAGGTTCAGAACCCTATCCTACTTGTGAATCTTGTCTTCGAGGAAAAATGATCAAGCTTCCATTTAAGAATAAATGAGAGCGAGCCAAAAATATATTAGAGTTGATACACACTGGTGTGTGTAGCCCCTTTAATGAAATGGCCCGATGAGGTTTTCTATACTTCATTATCTTTATTGATGATTATTCTTGATATGGGTATTTGTATTTAATGAAATACAAATCTGAAGTTTTTGAAAAGTTTAGAGAGTTCCAAAAAGAAGTAGAAAACCAGACTGGAAAAAATATTGAAGCTTTACGTTCAGATCGTGGAGGTGAATACTTGAGTACAGAATTCCAGGAGTTCCTAAGAGACAAAGGAATACTATCTTAGTTGACTTCGCCATTCACACCACAACATAATGGTGTGTTTGAACGGAGAAATCGTACTTTGTTAGATATAGTATGATCTATGATGAGTTTTACTGATTTGCCAATTTATTTATAGGGATATGCTCTTCAGACAGCACTGCATGTGCTGAATAAAGCACCATCAAAGTCCATTCGAAAGACACCATACGAATTATGGTATGGTGGACTTCCAAGTGTAAACTACCTGAAAATCTGAGGATGTCTAATATTTGTCAAAGTGGTTAGAACTGATAAACTGGAGTCCCAAGCAAAATAGGGTTGGTTCATTGAGTATCCAAAAGAAAGTTTAGGATATTATTTCTACTTTCACTCTAATCAAAGAATTATGGTCAGTAGAAATGCACATTTTCTTGAGAAAGAGTTCTTAGAGAAAAGTGGTGCAGGAAGGAAAATTGTGCTCGAAGAAGAGTCTAGAGAGCCAGTAACCGAGCCTATTCAGGTAAATCCTTTAGGTATACAATCACCTATACCAACTATAACGGTTCAAATAAGAAAGTCTGCTAGAGTGTCTCGACCTCCTAAGAGATATGGATTTCTCACAGAAAGAGATTTTGAATCTCTTCTAATGGGAGTAACTGAGCATCTAGAGGATCCAAAAACTTACCAAGAGGCCATATTGGATATTGACTCTGACAGATGGCTAGAGGTAATGAATTCAGAAATTGAATCTATGAATGTCAATCAAGTATGGACACTCGTTGATCCACCTGATGGAATAGTTCCAATCAGATGTAAATTGATCTTCAAGAGGAAAATTGGCAAGGATGGAAAAGTTAAAACTTATAAAGCTCGATTGGTAGTTAAAGGTTATACTCAAAAACAAGGGTTGGATTATGAGGAGACATTTTCACCAATCACGATGTTTCAATCCATCAGAATCCTGCTAGCTGTCGCAACACACTATGATTATGAGATATGACAAATAGATGTTAAAACTGCTTTTTTTAATGGGTATATTAAGGAAAATATCTATATGGAGTGGCCAATCAGTTTGTATCCGTTATCGAGAGGCATAAAGTGTGCAAACTACATCGATCTATATATAGATTGAAACAAGCTTCAAGAAGCTAGAATATTGGGTTTGATGAAACGATCCGAGTATTCGGTTTCATTAAAAATCTGGATGAGCTGTGTGTTTATAAATTGGATAGGGATAAAATTGTCGTTTTCCTAGTTTTGTATGTAGATGACATATTATTAATTGGAAACGACATTGGCACTATGACTAAGGTTAAGCTATGGCTAGCGAAATCTTCTCCATGAAGGATCTAGGAGAAGCAACTTATATTCTAGGTATTCGCATCTATAAAGATAGAGCGAAAGGATTAATAGGTTTATCTCAAAAGTTGTACATAGAGAAAGTGTTGAAACACTTTCATATGCAAGACTCTAAGAGAGGTCTTCTACCATTTCCTCATGGAACACATCTATCAAAAGATATATGTCCAAAGACTGATGAGGAACGATAGCGAATGTCTGAGGTGCTATATACTTCAGCAGTAGGGAGTCTCATGTACGTCATGTTATGTACACAACCAGACATTGTTTTGCAGTTAACGCAGTAAACAAATGTCAGTCAAATCCTAGAGAAAGACACTGGATAGCAGTAAAAGCCATCATGAAGTATTTAAGAAGAACCGAGTTAATACTGGGTTATAAGGGTTTAGAGTTGACGCTCAAAGGATACTCAGATTCTGATTTTCAGTCAGATGTAGACGATAGAAAGTCTACGCCTGCATTTATTTTTGTTTCTAATGAAGGCGCAGTCAGTTGCAAAAGTGCCAAACCATCGACTACTGCAAACTCTACTACAAAAGCTGAGTATATTGTCGCTTCAGAAGCTACGAAAGAGGCCTTTTGGATGCATAAATTCGCCACAGAGTTGGACATGGTTCCTCAGATGAGTTAACCAGTAATTATATTCTATGACAATACTGGTGTCATTGTACAGGCAAAGGAACCAAGAGCACATCAAAGGTCAAAGCATGTTCAGCGAAAATATCACATCTTAAGAGAATTCATTGGAGCTAGAGATATTGTCATTCAGAAGATTGCTTCAGCGAACAATCTTGTAGACCTACTAACTAAAACACTGACGCAAAGACTGTTAGACCAACATCTAGAGAGGATGGGCATTAGGTACTACAATGATTGGCCTTAGTGCAAGTGGGAGTTCTTGTTAGAATATGCCCTAAAAACCAATCGCTTGTTGGTTTCAAAAGTTGTATATCTTGCATATAGATTATTAATAATACTTCACATATTTTCTGAGTCACTTTTATATCTATGTTGTAGTTGTATATTACATCCATACTACCTACATGCATATGACATGTGAAAAATCCCGATGAGTTTTAATAAACGTCATCAAATCGTTCCCCGCATAGACAATCTGTTTAGGCAATAGTATTGCATAGTGGGTGTATACTATATCACCACAATATATCAGTAGATGATATTAGACATGGTGGATATACGCATAGGTAAACAATAGAACCGTTTGATGGTTAGAAAACTGATCAAAAGTTATTATATTATATTGTTTATCGAACGTGACTGTTAAACGATGATCACATGGGCATTAATATGTAGTCAATGACACATCGTAAATCATACTAGTGTATAGATCCTTTGACTTGAGATATCACAGTTGTACTTCATTCGAAACGTATGGTTCATACGGTGTATACCACAAGGCTAATCATGTCTCGTTCAGAAGCCGTTTTGACCATATGTTGCTTGAGTGAGAGGACAAGTGATGATCATACAGGGATCCGTCAGCTCGACTGCTCCTGAGTTCCCATACGAATATTGAGAAACATGAAAATCTAAAACACTGGCCAGTATAGGTAAAAGACCATATGAAAAGAGTTTCGATGTGGCACGTTGATGTATTACTTGATATTCAAAAAGATTAAATATTAGATTTTGACATTACATGAATTCAAGTTTAATTGGGATGTAACGATGGAGGGATTGAACTACATGGTAAGTATGAGTAAGAAAGGTTCATTTGACATTATGTAAAGCTTGTACTTCATTGTGATGTAGGGGTCATGGGACATTGCTAGATGACACCACATGATCAGTGAGAGCTTCGTTTTGTAGCGGAAAATGAAATATATCGATTAACGATAGTTTTAAGTTATATAGTGATATAATGAAATGTATCGTTCGATATAGGACCCACGGCTATGTCACTATGAACCTTAAAGGTCACACCCATATTTCAAGGAAGAAAATGGTGTTATGAAGCTAAAAATATTTATCCATGGTTGGCTAGCACTTTCCGAGGATAAAAAATTATGCTTTTCGAATAAGATTCGAAAAAGAGGCAAAATTGTCATTTTACACCTTTTAAATTGTTTACAAAGTTAGAATGAATAATTTTGGGCACAAATTATTCAACATGTGTAAAATTCTAATTTCTCTTAATTATCAACCAATGAGAATTGAACACATGCTTTAACTTGATAAATATCAAGTTTTAGTTTAATAAAAGAGAGAAAAATGTAGAAAAATAATATATTTTTTTCTCTTCATCTTCTTTTTTTGCCGAAAAAAAGCATCCATTTTTCTTCCCTTTTTCTTCCTTGAAGGGTGCAAGTCAAGAGATCACTTATTTTAGTGATTCAAGCTTCCAAACTTCAAGTCAACTTACAAGATATAAGGTAGTTTATATGTTTTATTTCTTGAAATAATATATAAATTTATATTACCATTATTACATATGATGTGAACATGATCTAAAAATTCTAATTTTCTTGTCAAAATCCTTCAATAACTACACAAATTGTCGTGTGAAAATACAAAATTGGTTTACTATTAATAGTAATACATATTACTATTCACAAACAGTGTTAGGCCGAGTGTATTCAAGGACCTAAGCGTGACTAGTTTGGTTATTTTACTCCGACATTACCAGGTGTATCATGCCCGAAGCCCTAGGTGTGACTTGTTTGGCCATTTAACCTTAAATACAACTAGGGCGAGTGTGCTTGGGACTCTAGGTGTCACATGTCTAACTTTTTTCCACCTTAGAACTCCAAGCCATTTGCACTTGACAAATCAATGATGAATCTAGAACAAATAACCTACATTTCACAATCTTCAGCCAACAAATCAACCACATAATCATCCAAAAACATCTTTCCAACACATAGTAATCATTTCTAACTAAAAAATCACAATTTTTCTTAACCTAAATTGAAATCTCAAAGCCAAAGCCAATGAAAAAGTATGCCTTCTTCATTTTTCGACAACTAAAATGGGTAAACAATCACAAATCACGAACTAAACAAACAACTAAACATTTTTCCTCAACAAATAACGATTTTTGAATTGACATTTCCTAACCCTTATGCAATCATCATTAAACAATTAATCTAAAAAAAAACCAAACAATCACTCACCTCTGTTGCCATTTCCTAACCCTTATGCAATCATTAAAATCAGTTGTATACAAATTTGTGAAGTTGAGAAAGACTGTGCCCACAGTTGGAAGAAGGCAAGCATTGTTGTATTTGGAAAAATAGGAATATTTTAGAGACTTTACACTAATTGTGATGTAATTGTATAATAAAAAAAATTGTGGGTAAATAGGTATAAGCAGGGTAAATTTTCGGTAAAATAATTAATTTTCTAATACTTAATATTTTTTTCATCTTTTGCTCCTGATTTCAAAGTATTGAATTATAAAATTTAGAGTTGAGCATGCATAACGATTGAAAATTTTAATGGTCCTCATAAAAATTGTTCAATGGATATGCACATATCAAATCATCTTGTTTAAGCAATTAGTTTGTCAACATTATTACATTGATCTTCATTTCTAAATATGTATCATAGACCAATAATAGCTTTTTAAATGAATATATATATATATATATATATATTTTATATATATAGTTAAAATATTTTATATTTTTATTTTGCTATATATGTGAATTCTATTATTGATATACAATTTGATAATAAAAATGGTCATTGAATTTAAGAAATAAAATTATTTATACTTTTTCTTAAATTTAAATAAAAAAATTAACAAATTATATTTCATCAAGTAATAGAGTAACAATATAATGATATTTCCTGTCTAAAAGTGTTACAAACAAATTTATAATATTAATGTGTCATTCCATAAATAGATGAATTTGAATCAATAACAAAACAATATTTAATCACATAATAATACATTAATATTTATACTCATTATTAATATATATAATATTACTTTTATCTAAAATAATATTATTTTTTATACAATCCACAAAATAGTTGAGCAATTAAATGTTATTAAAAATAGGGAAATTATAAAAAATAGCCAAAATTAAGGGGGTCTAAGCGAAATTGCCCAAAATATTCAGGTTTAAGCAAAAATGCCCAGGTTTTGTGAAATGATGAAAATGCCCCTATATATAAACTCAGCAAATTTCGTTTCTCCCCACGGTAATTTTACTGTGCAAATTCAAAGAAAATTCAAAATTTCCCACTCTCCCACGGTCATCCAGATTTCCACCGATTCTCTTGGTTTTTGGCAACCGGAAATGGCAAAGAAGGTTAGTATATCTCCCGTAATCTTGTTTGAATCAAGTTATTGCTTATATTATTGAGATTTGATTGAGATTTTGCGGTTTGAAATTTTAGGGTTTCGATTTGAACAATGCTTAAAATGTTTTGATTCTTAGTTGTTTTGGTTGAATTGATTGAGGGGTTTTATGTTATACAACGTATAGATTTGATTTATGTGGAAATCGGAGGCCGAAACAACCAAATTTTAGCCGAAAATGGCTACCGAAGAGATCGGCAGTTCAACGTGGGAACAGTGTTTCCCACGTCAAGCAGGTTCATCCCACGTTTAGAAGACATAGACCGTTTTTTAGAGGGGTAAATTAGCTTTTTTAAACTATTGGGGCGTCGTGGGGAGAGTCCTTAGCCCACGGCGGGTTTTTTTGAAATTTGTCACGTCAACGTGAGTTTGGCAAAATTATGAAAATGCCCCTATATATAAACATAGCCAAATTCACTTATTTCCCACGGTAATATTTGCGATTTTACTGTGCATTTCTAAGAAAACTCAAAACTTTCCACGCCACCACGTTCATCCCACGGCCGACCAGATTTCTGTCGATTTTCTTGCTTTCCGGCATCCGCAAATGGCAAAGAAGGTTAGCATATCTCCCGTAATCTTATTTGAATCAAGTTATTGCTCATATTATTGAGATTTGATTGAGATTTTGCGGTTTAAAATTTTAGGGTTTCGATCTTGAACAATGCTTAAAATGTTTTGATTCTTGGTTGTTTTGTTTGAATTGATTGAGGGGTTTTATGTTATACAACGTGTAGATTTGATTTATATGGAAATCGGAGGCCGAAACAACCAAATTTTGGCCAAAAATGGCTGCCGAAGAGATCAGCAGTCCGACGTGGGAATAGTGTTTCCCACGTCAAGTGTGTTCATCCCACGTTCAGCAGAGATTGGCCATTTTTTAGGGGGGTAAATTAGCTTTTTTAAAATATTGGGAAGTTAGGGAGATTCCTTCGAACACAGCGGGTTTTTCTGAAATTTGCCACACAACATGGACCTGTTTAAAATAGGAGTTTTCATGAGGGGGTAAATTGAGAATTTTCTTATCTAGGGTTTCTGATCGTGTAGTTTCCGAATTTTATATGCGTTTTTTCTGTTCTAGGGTTTTTCAACTTTTAGAATTCGAATTTCAGTTCCGTTTTTTCGAATTTCACCGTTTTACGATATATGGACTCGTATTTTTCAGATTTCTGAAGAATTTTTTTATTGTTGCCATTCTAGGGTATTTCAACTTTTAAAATTCGAATTTCAGTTCCGTTTTTTAGAATTTAACCGTTTTACGATATATCGACTCGTATTTTTCAACTTTTAGAATTCAAAATTCAGTTACGTTTTTTCGAATTTCACCGTTTTATGAGATATCGACTCGTATTTTTCAGACTTCTGAAGGATTTTTTTATTGTTGCCATTCTAGGGTTTTTCAACTTTTAGAATTCGAATTTCAGTTTTGTTTTTTCGAATTTCACCATTTTACGATATATGGACTCGTATTTTTTAGATTTTTGAAGAATTTTTTGATTGTTGCCATTCTAGGGTATTTCAACTTTTAGAATTCGAATTTCAGTTCTGTTTTTTAGAATTTAACCGTTTTACGATATATCGACTCGTATTTTTCAGATTTTCGAAGGATTTTTCAATTGTTGCCTTTATAGGGTTTTTCAACTTTTAGAATTCAAAATTCAGTTACGTTTTTTCGAATTTCACCATTTTACGAGATATCGATTTGTATTTTTCAGATTTTCGAAGAATTTTTCGATTGTTGTCATTCTAGGGTTTTTCAACTTTTAGAATTTGAATTTCAGTTCCGTTTTCTCGAATTTCACCATTTTTCGATATATGGACTCGTATTTTTCAGATTTTCGAAGAATTTTTCGATTGTTGTCATTCTAGGGTATTTCAACTTTTAGAATTCGAATTTCAGTTCTGTTTTTTCAAATTTCACCATTTTACGATATATGGACTCGTATTTTTCAGATTTTCGAAGAATTTTTTTATTGTTGCCATTCTAGGGTATTTCAACTTTTGAAATTCGAATTCCAGTTTTTTTTTTTTGAATTTCATCATTTTAAGATATATCAGCTCGTATTTTTCAGATTTCTGAAGAATTTTTTGATTGTTGTCATTCTAGGGTATTTCAACTTTTAGAATTCGAATTTCAGTTTCGTTTTTTCAAATTTCACCTTTTTACGAGAGATCGACTCATATTTTTCAGATTTTTGAAGTATTTTTTGATTGTTGCCATTCTTGGGTTTTTCAACTTATAAAATTCGGATTTCAGTTTCGTTTTTCTGAATTTCACCATTTCAGGATATATCAACTCCTATTTTCTTATTTTCGGTTGATTTTTTTATTGTTAACATTCTATAGTATTTCAACTTATAGAAATCAAATTTCATTGCACTTTTTTCTAATTTCACCTTTTTTTGGCTATATCGACTCGTATTTTCTAGATTTTCAATCGATTTTTCGTTTCTTAACATTCTAGGGTAGTTGAACGTGTAGAATTCGAATTTCAGTCTCATTTTTTCGAATTTCACCGTTATCAGACACTTAAATCTTGTTTTTTAATTTTTGTCATCTCCTTTTGGATTATTTGGCATTTTTCATCTTTTTATGTTTTTTCCACGAATACATTTGTTTACATATTTGTTTTTATGAACATCTAACGAATTTTTTATATTGTTACAGGATATTTCTCGCAAAAGAAGATGGGTTGACAGCGAGTTACGAATCCCCGATGAGTCCAGACACTTTCGGGTAGATGTGATATGTCGTACACAGCGTGTCGCATTATCTCGGATTACTTCTACATTGACCCCAGATCAGCTATGACTATTTGAGAGGATATGTTTCGGGTATCTCCTTCATTTACCCGAAACCAAATTCTCCAGGATGTTGGTTCATGTATTTCTACTCTGATCGCTACATCGACCCTCTGCTAGAGACGAGTTTTGGTTCAGGGTTAGTGGGGTTGATGTGAGATTTAGCCCGTTTAAGTTTACGCTGGTGACAGGTCTTTCGTTTAGTCGACGGACTGATGTTTCTTCATATATGTCTCGCTCTTCCGGACATAGGATTAGGGATACTTACTTTCGAGGTTTTTTGACGGTGTAGTATCATGACTTAGAGCGTGTTTTCTTGTTGAGGCCATGGGGGGATGACGATATTGACGCTGTCAAGATGGCCTTGTTGTATATTCTTCACATTGTTTTGTTGGGGAATGATCGACAAAAAAAGGTGTCCACGGATTACTTCTAGTTAGTTGATCATTTGGACGGGTTCAATTCCTACCCCTGGGGCGTTGTTGTGTGGCAGATGACATACGATTCTATGTCACAGGTGAGTGAGAGAGTGATTCATACGGACGCCTGAAATCCGTAAATACAACCTTTACAGATTTCCTTTCGCATTTCAGGTAAGTTTTATATTATTATTTATATATATTAATTGACAAAAATATAAATTGATTTATTTACATCGTAAATGATTATATTACAGTATTGGATATATGAGACTCTAGAGACGTTACACGATTGGATTGACCTTGTCCATCCCTATTCGTCCCCCTGGATGTTAAGGTGGCGTACGCGAGACGTCCCTGGTTGGACTCATATAAGGCGTGTTTTCACTAGTGATCCGGTATGTATTAGTTAATTAATAAGTCGATTAATTCATTATATGTTACAATTATTTTGACTTATATATCTTCATCAATAGGAGGATGTGACATTCCCTCTTCGTCCATCATCGATCGATGAGGGTTTACCGTGGTACGCTAAGATTTGTGAGTACACCGGTTTACCCAATGTTGATTCCTCCTCATCTTCTCCATCCTCAGGACCTTCAGATGTTCCCGTCGAGACTTCTGAGACACATGAGAAGCCTATTCAGCCTCCTGTTATGGATCAGCCTATATGTTTCCCTGTTGTTCAGAGCCCACAAACGACAGACCATCATGCAGTGGAGGATCACCCTAGAGTGGAGGCCCATCCTAGACTGGAGGACGATTCTACCCATCATGCCACCGAGCAGTGTCCCCTATTCGTATCACCCAGTTTTCCTACATTAGATGCTACATTAGCGCACTGGGGTGCTACGATTTTATGTGAGATATCGAGTTTTCGCGATGATATCTCTTCCTAGATGACTCGATTACGTGACGATATCTCTTCCCAGATGACTCGATTAAAGGATCGTATGACTCGTTTGGAGGACATCGTCACGCGTACATATTCAGCCCCCATCGCTCAGGTTGTAAAATCACTTCTAATTTATTACTTATAAAAATGTCTACAGTGTTATTATCCTGACAACTATTATTACATTCGTATAGGAGAGGGACAAGGATATCCGATCGTCATCCCCCATCGACACCGCAATACCATCCCATCACTCACACGAGGTCTGTATGATATTTCAAATTTATATAACTTATTAAACGTCATTATTATATTATAATATTGTTATATATGAAATGTCACTAATTAAGTTATTATTACTATTATCTTAGGGTAGTCGCCAGGAGGACGCACCAGTTAGTCCTTTTGTTGCATCACCTGTCCCAGTTGAGGTATGTCACTTATCAATGGAACTTTATTTTTATAATTGTTCAGTTATCGATTAATATAAGGTATATATATTCGTATAGGGTCTTCCTCATGACTCGATTCCGGTCGGATCTCATATAGGTTCTTTAGATCCTCCACTTGAGGTATGATAATTATTATACATTATATCGACTCTTAGATGTGATATTATATTTTATATGAAATATCATTTATCATTTTGTCCTTTCATGCATATAGGGAACGGGTATTGATATATTATCGATCGAGGGTTCTCCCCGAACACCTTCCCCGGAAGTTGAGGTTAACTTTTTTTTAAATTGTCATTGATTGATCTGTCTTTTCAATTATATTGTTTATTTAATGATGTTTTGACTCTTTTTCAAGACGAGCGATTATGGTTACTTGCTGATATCCCGAGCTCGACCAAAAAGATAGTGGATATTGGTTCATATAAGGAGGACTTCCAGGAGGACGATTTTGAGACCATCCATATTGAGGTATATCAATCATACTTAGTATATAAATATTCGTATATATCGGTCACTGAGATGTTCAAAATTACAATTTTCTAGTCCGTCGAGGGAGCATGCTTGGTGGACTTGACCGTGATTGAGGATTCTCCAGCTAAACCTCCTCCCGCATACATGAAGAAGGTAAAATAAATTGATTAATTCTAATTGTTACGTAGAATGTATGGTGAATTAATTATTTGAGTGTGATCATGCAGATGATCCGTACTACACGTGGCCGGATCATTCGGAAGGTCCGCTGGTTCGCACCCCGTATACGAATCCACTCAAAGGGAGGGCGAAACGGTAACCTAGGACCATTCCATCCTCTGCCTCAGAGCGTGAGGAATCTTTCCTCACGTGGTACACCAGCGTTGCGGCTTCTGACGCACATGATGTCTACTTCATCGGGTCGAAGTCAAAGGACAGTTTTTGGCGACTTGTGGTAGAGTTGCGCCAGTGGCTGACCGACGATGTAAGTTGTCTATACTATATAATTCGGGAAAAAATTTGATATTTTTACCAATAACTAACACATGTGAACTTATTTATACAATTTTAGCATGTGGATTCTTTTTTGGCTATATTACATCGGCAACAGGAGGAGCACCGTGCCACTATTTCCCAGCATTGGACGACTGCCCACACATTTTTCGGAGGCCATATTGAGATGGCTTGGAAGAGTTGGCAGACCACACCGATTGGCAAGTTTGAGTTTTCGGGGCTCTACGAGGATGGTTAATGGAGCGTACACCTTAGGATTATTGTACAAACCATGGGGGATAGTCGATCAGGTATAGTATATATATGTTTCTATTACATTGAATTGGTGGGTGACAACGATAATTAACTTAAATTTGTCACTATTTATAAGTTTACATCCCTATAAACTTTGACAACGCACATTGGGTCGCCGGAGTTATAGATTTTCATGAGTGGTCGATTACGGTATACGATTCAGAGGTATCATATTCGAGAAATATAGGGACTCTTGAGCAGCGCATGCGACCGTATTTGACATTCATTCCTGCGTTATTAGATGCGACGAGTTTTTGGATAGTTTCTAGGATGACTCCACGACGTGATTCCCTCACTTTGCATTGAGCGACGAATGTCCCTCAGCAGGGAGTGGGGTCCGGTGACTGTGGCATGTTTATGTTACGATTTTTTGAGTGTTTGGCGTTGTCACGGAGCTATGATTTTCCTCGAGAGTCGTCTACCTCTATGCGTTGACGTTTAGCGGCGTAATTGTATTTTCACTGTATCGAGTAGCTCACGGATGTATATTTAGTTGACTCATTGTTTATTTATCGTTCTTGCTATGTTTAGATGTATATATTTATTGTATGTGCATATGTGTATGATATACTTTATCTGTGGTTATATATGGATATGTATCATATTTTATTTCATTTTTTAAATAATCTTGTCACGGAAATACAATGAAAGCGTATAATTACTCAAACAATTACACATTTGAAACAATTAGATGAATTAAAGAAACACTGAAACAATTAGATGAAATAAAGAAATACTGAAACAACTCAGTGTTTACACTAAAGTTATTACATCACATGATAATACAATTACATATTTGAAACAATTAGATGAAATACATCGGTTACATAAAACTGAAGTACAACAATGAAGAATGATATAAGAAACAAAACTAAGAATAAGCATGTCAAAATCTCGTTTATTTGCCCTTTTTAGATGAACGCTACGGGGCGAAGCTCGGGATCGGTGCTAGGGATTTACATTGGGTTCGTGTGTGCCCCAGTTCATGGCAACGACTGCAAATCCTCGGTGTAACATTTTCTCCTTGCGATGGACGTCGATTTCTATTGGATGGACGACCTAGACGACGACTATCGAGGATAGGGGGCAATATAACTCTTTCTTGTGGCAAGTGCAACCAATCACATTGATTTCCAAGAGGATTGATCGGTTCCTGATATATTGCACGGTAGACCTCGATGCGAAAGAATGGATGAACCCATGAATTAACATTCGTGAGCCTCATATATCATGCAACAGCAATGGCATGTTTGCACAGAATACGCGAAAGCTGAAACTTTCTACACGTGCATGACATTTCACCAAAGTCCACAATACCCATGAATCCACCAAATCCGACAACCTGATACCGAGTAGGTGTAATCGGTCGAACCTCCAGACTTGCAAACTTTGATAGACGATTGCTGATCTTCTTCTCTGCCCAAGGGGTGACAAAGTTAGGACATTCGTCTGTAATTTGAAAAAATATTAACGACACATTTGGTAATATCCAAAACTAAGGGAAAACAGAACACGAGAAAAAAATATTTAATTAATAACGATTAGATACTTACTTGCATAGTTTCTTCTCTCATAAAACCATCGCTACATGGTACCACGAATAAACTCCAGGAGCATTGTGATGGGTAGGCCTCGTGCATGTCTGACAAGGGCATTAAATGACTCAGCAATATTAGTGGTCATGATGTTGTAATGATAGCCCGGAAAGTACGCTCTACTCCAACGCTCAAATCTGATATCACGTAGGTAGGCTCCAACTTGAGGGTTCATTGAGTCAAGAGATTGCATCATCGCCCCAAATTTTGTTTCGGTATATGATTTTGTTGCTTTCCAATATGCCCCCGCAACCTGTTAGATGTCAAAAATTATGATATCTGATTATAATTAAAACGTATGAAAAAGATCAACTGTTAGAATTTTAATTACTTGTTTAAAACACTATACCTTTGAGTCTCGTTTATACTTTGCTCGCATATTACACAGAAGATGATGACAACAACATCCATGGTGGACATTTGAAAAGACTTCAGCCATTACCGAGTATATAACATGATGTCGATCTGAGATTATTGCCAAATCAGATAGGTCATGGATACATTCTTTAATCCTTCAGAGAAACTAGGACCACGTGTCATGATCTTCTTTTTTACCATCAAGAGCCACCGCAATGAATAAATGCCTAGATATCGACCTTTAAGGAATGCAGCGTCAATGCAAATAACCGGGCGGAGATAATCTCTGAATGCACTAATGGAACATCCTAATGCCATGAAAAAATTCTTAAATCGATGGTCATCATCCGTTTCAATAGCAGTAACGGTGTCCGGATTAGTACGCTGTAGATTATAGCAATAATCTGATAAAAGCATAAATGATTCCTCCGGTGAACCCCTCAATGAATTTATAGCCCAATTTCTTGCCCGCCAAGCCTGTGAGTATGAAATATCAATTTTATATCGGTCGGCGATGTCTATAATTATTTCCTTAGGCCGATAAATTCGATCAACCATCACAAACTTTGATCTCATTAATTGACCTAAAGATCGGGCCCCAGCTTATCTGTGATGTGGCATGATTTGATCAACTGAACATGTGGGGGTAGGATTCATAGAGTTGATCCCCCACACTTCACCGACTGTGGACTTGGTTGCATGTATATACCACTCACAATTTTTAGCCTTGCACTTTATTTCCCACCGTTTCTTGTCAGACTTTTTTACACCAAATTGAAAACCTTTAAGTAAGGAGAATTGCGTCACGACGTCTTTCAATTGGACTTTATTATGAAAAATATCACCAATCTTTACACCATTCTCCTCTCGGATCGATCTGGAACCACCTGATGATGCTGATGGCTGTGGAGGAAAATCAAGAAGCCATCTAAATGGATCAGTGGGAACATTGTCAAAAAATGGCCCAGAATAATTTTCACCACCTGAATTAGGATCTTCAAGCTGCAAACTATCTATACCCTTAGTAACTGATGCCATATACTCAGGCTCTACATCTTCTGAAGAAATATCGAGCATATCATTTCCATCAAAGTCACCCCAATCGGGAACTATATCTTTTTCTTCATGAGCCCATGAGTTTGTAATGTACAACGGGTCATTACTGAAATCAATCAACTTTTCCAAATTGTATTCTTTTTTTACCCCACTACTTTCTTCTTCATCTTCATCTTCATCATCTTCATATTCATCTTCATCTTCTTCTTCTGCCCTTCAATTGAGGTACATGTAACAAAAATGGGAATACATTCCTGGAAGTATTGAGACATATCAATAAGACCCTGGACATCTTCATCATTTTGGATCTCTATGGGGCAGTCGAGCTGAATTTTTCTTGGCTTCATTGATAGTTGAAGGTAGTTTGTCATTGGATCAATACTGGAAGACTCCTTCAAAAGCTCAATAAATCCCTCGAATGTTGTTTCATAAGGGATTTTAATCAATTGTTTGGCTCCTCCAACATATTTCATTGTGTTGTTGCCACCTTGAATCCATTCTCCTTGACAACGAACTGATGCATAACCATCCATTTTAATTATCAATCCTGCAATGACAAGTTTTTGAAGATAATTATTCATTTATAATAAAAAAAATCTATAATTATCTCCCTATAATTATAGATAAAAAAACAACTCCTCATATTTTTCTAATAATTTATTTATCTCCCTATAATTATTTAACAATTTATATAACACTTTCGTATGTTATCTTATATCAAAATGCATCTATCTGTTTTTAACGTTCCATTTAAAACATTTTTATAATATCTATACTTTGAAATAGATATTCAAATTCTATACTTTGAAATAATTTAAAATGTCAATAATCAAAAATTTCTTCAAAAATATGGAAAATATAAGTCGATATATCCTAAAACGGTGAAATTTAAAAAAACGTAATTGAAATTTGAATTCTAAAAGTTGAAATACCCTAAAATGACAAGAATCGAAAAATTCTTCAGAAATCTGAAAAATACAAGTCGATATATCCAAAAACGGTAAAATTTGAAAAAATAAAACTGAAATTCGAATTCTCAAAGTTGAAATACCCTAGAATGGCAAGAATCAAAAATTTCTTCGGAAATCTGAAAAATACTAGCCGATATATCCTAAAAAGTTGAAATTTGAAAAAATGGAACTGAAATTCGAATTCTAAAAGTTGAAAACCCAAGAATGGCAAGAATCAAAAAATTATTCGAAAATGTGGAAAATACGAGTCGATATATCGTAAAACGGTGAAATTCGAAAAAACGAAACTGAAATTCGAATTCTAAAAGTTGAAATACCCTATAATGGCAACAATTGAAAAATTCTTTAGAAATCTGGATAATACGAGTCGATATATCCTAAAACGATGAAACTCGAAAAAACATAAAATTTCAATTATAATGCGCCTACAATGTTTAATATCAAAATGCCCCCCTAATTTTAATAAGATTTCATTTGACCCCTCAATTATCTCTTTCTTTATTTAACACCCTTGTATGTTGTCTTGTATCAAAGCAATACCTATCTATTCTTAACATGTTATATAAATCCTTTATATATTGTAAATTATCCAAAAACCCCCCATATTTATCTAGGATTACATTTAACCCCCCATATTTGTCAAACATTACATTTAACTACTATATTACAACATAAAAACTAACTTAACAAATAAAATTAAATTTTAGGCTAAGATTGATATAAATACCTTTTTTCGATGAATATTCTTTTTTCGAGTCGAATTCAAAAATACGAACTTCTTCATTCCGAACGAATCCCCACTAATTGATCTTGAATAAAAATGAAAGCGAGAGAGTGAGTGTTTGAGTGATATGAGAAGTGTGTGTAATAAAAGTGAGTGAGGAAGGTTTATATAGATGAGGAGAAGAGTAATTTTGACATTTTAGAAAAAGTTATGAAATAATAAAGAAATATCAAAATGTTTTTACATTGTAAAATATCCAAAAACCCCCCATATTTACCCTAACTTACATTTAACCCCCCATACTTGTCAAGCATTGCATTTAACCTCCATATTATGACATAAAAACTAGACTTAACAAATAAAATTAAGTTTTAGGCTAAGATTGACATAAATACATTTTTTTGATGAATAATATTTTTTCGAGTCAAATTCAAAAATACGAACTTCTTCCGTCCGAACGAATCTCTATTAATTGATCTTGAATAAAAATGAAAATGAGAGTAAGTGTTTGAGTGATACGAGAAGTGTGTGTAATAAAAGTGAGTGAGGAGGGTTTATATAAATGAGGGGAAGGGTAATTTTGATATTTTAGAAAAAGTTTGAAATAAATAAATAAATATTAAAATGTCTTTACAATGTAAAAGATCCAAAAACCCCCCATATTTATCCTAAATTACATTTAACCTCCTCATACTTGTCAAACATTACATTTAACCCCTATATTATGATATAAAAACTAGACTTAACAAATAAAATTAAGTTTTAGGTTAAGATTGACATAAATACCTTTTTTTGATAAATAGTATTTTTTCGAGTTGAATTTAGAAATACGAACTTCTTCCGTCCAAACGAATCCCTACTAATTGATCTTGAATAAAAATGAAAGTGAGAGTGAGTGTTTGAGTGATATGAGAAGTGTGTGTAATAAAAGTGAGTGAGGAGGGTTTATATAGATGAGGGGAAGGGTAATTTTGACATTTTAGAAAAAGTTTGAAATAAATAAATAAATATCAAAATGCCTTTACAATGTAAAATATCTAAAAACCTTCCATATTTATCTAAAATTACATTTAACCCCCTATAGTGAGTGAGGAGAGTTATATAAATAAGGGGAAGGGTAATTTTGATATTTTAGAAAAAGTTTGAAATAAATAAATAAATATCAAAATGCTTTTATAATATAAAATATTCAAAAACCCTTCATATTTATCTAAAATCATATTTAACCCCCCATAGTGAGTGAAGAGAGTTATATAAATGAGGAAAAGGGTAATTTTGGTATTCTAAAAAAAGTCATGGGCATTTTTGCTTAGGAATAGTGAATTTGGGCATTTTGGTTTGGAAATAGTGATTTTGGATATTTTTGCTTAATGGGAGGGTATTTTGGCCATTTTATAAAATTTCCCTTAAAAATATTAGCTGTTTTTTTTTTTCATTTTTGAGCCAAATACTACAAATAAACTAGAAAGAAGAGCCGCAATAAATTTTTCACCTAACTTGCTTGAAAATTATAACAATAAAAGGCACAACTCTATGTATAGAGTTCACAAATTCAATGAACGAATTTAGATAGCTAGATTTTCTATACCTTCCCTATACAAAACCCAATATGCCTCAGTTGGGGAATTTTGGCTTGTATATTTTTATTTTGAATTTTGATTTATATTTGTATTTCTTTAAATTAAGATATAAAAATATTAGAAAACATATATTTTATTAAGAATTTAAGATTGTGTGTGCATGCACCTATATGCATTGGGAGTTGAGAATCAAATTATTATTAGTCACGGGCGATAAATTTGTGAATATCGACGCTTGTTTTGATGTAAGAAAAGGCATTGCATTGTGATTTTTTTTAGTAATATATTTATTTATATAAATTAAAATAGTAATATTTATTTTAAAATAAAAAAATAATTATATTACTTAATCATAATTTATTATTTTTATTTATATAGATAAATTTATATCATTTGTTAATATATATAATTTTATTTTTACTTTTTTTTTTGTTTTCTTAATATTTATTGTGTAATCAAGTTTTTGTTATCATTAACTATAAAAAATATAAAAAACCTAACTTCTTTTAAATATTAAAAATTTTGATACGCTTAATTACAAGAGGAAATTTTGTAAGCATAGTCACAAAGTATGTAAAAATATAAAAAAGTGTACCTAGTTATGAATTTTTGCTTATTTTCTATGATATTTTATCTTAACACAGAGTTATATTTCTTTGCACAAAATTAAAAAAAAAAAACAACAACAACATTGAATGTAATTTTCATTAGGATTTGAAGATCTTCACTATATATTTATAGGGTAGGGTCAAAAAGCTTGTTTAAAATGTAAGGAATTTAGTTTTAATGTCTTTGAAGTACCATTATTTTGAGAATATGAGTGTTGCATTATTGGACATTTTGTACTAATTGAAAATTCGATATCATTTATGTCAAGGTTGTTTGCTTTTCTTTATGAAATTAATATTTTTTATATCTAGATAAATAGACTTAACATAATTGAATCAAGTTAAATTATTGTGTGTTTTAATTTGCTTTTAGCATGTTTCTTTTATATATATAATTCAAATAAAATTTGTGTAAAGAACCCAAAAATGTAAACAGAATCTCAACAATATTTAAATAAAAGGCATAGGAATATAATTCCTACTAATATCCCCCATTTAAACTCCATTTCCTAAATTAAACTTATTATTGGCAATTGATTTTAATTCTTTAACCCAAAAAAGAAATTCTAAGTTACAAATTTAAACTATACTTCCACCCCAATGATCTAAACACAATTCCGATCTTAATACTTTCTACACAATCCTAGGAGCATAGTGTGAATTAGCTAATATTTACAATTTATGACAATATGAATGTAATAATTTTGATAATAGAGCATGTATTATTGAATTTACTTGTGCAAATAAAGAAATCAAAATTAGTGAATATTATTAACCTTTGAACTTAAAGAAATGGGAATTCCCTGTACATAATTAAGTTGAAAAAAAGAAAGAAAGAAAGAAATAAGTAAATTTATATATGAAATTGATTCCCTGAACAGAATATGATCACATTCTATAATGACTCATTCTACTTTACACATGACAAAAGTTTTGTCATTTTGTGATTCATTTATAAATTTAGAAAGCAGGAGTTTCTTTCTTGTTCGCTTATGTTGATTATTTAAATAAACTTTCTTTTTCAATTAAAATTAAACCGGTATATCCTTTAATTTTGTGAAAATGTCATTTGGTTTGCTTCTTATTGTTTTTTTTTTAAATTTTTGTGAATATTATCTTATCTTATTGTAGATTAGCTCTTTTAATTCTTGATTGGATTTTGAGACCAAAGAAGAAATTTCAAGTGCAAAAAGTTTAAACTACAATAAGCGAGATGCTTAGTAAACAAATAGAATATATGATGCATTTAGATTTTAAAATAAATTATTGTCTAAATAAATATATAAAATTAAGAGTAATATTATGTGTATCTATTTTTAGGTACATATATAATATGTTATCATATGATTGAGTTTTTTTAATCATTAATTTAAAACCACTAAATCATTTAATAACATATATCAAATATTTATCTAAAATACATATACATAGCTTTTTTGTAAAATTAATAGTGGAAATTTTGTGTTTGTTGATGCTTAATTTATTCTTGTAATAAAAATTGCTTTGACTTCATAGCAAATTTCATTTTACTAGGAAATGTTACATTGAATATGGTTAAACCATGTAAAAATTGATTGTCTTCTTTACATTGAAGCTTTTTTACTTTATTTTTATTTGCCTGTTGTGATTATTAGCCCTAGTATAAGTGAGAAACTTCATACATGATTTACATAACATACAAAAAGTCTCCATTTATAATTAATATGAAATATGTATAATTTGGAAAATAGATGAGAATTTAAAAATTAAATATCTTTAAGGACGATAGATGATCCGAAGAAACTATATTGCATAAGTTTCTTTAGAAAGGAAGCTTAATGCTTAATTGCTTCAAGATTTTTTTAATAAAAAAGTTTATGTTTAAAAATAAAAACGGGCATAAAGAGTAATAATATGACATATATGTCTATTCCACTTAAAAACTTTCCAAGATTATAATCTATCATTTCTACTTTGAACGCCTATATTAAATAAAAAAGCAAAGAATTTAAGAAAATAGAGTCCACCCATAAATATGATAATTAAATTGCATATTGTATTGTATATTAAAATTTTAATTTTTCGTTTTATGTATTTTATTATATATTTTTTAGGAATAAAATAATAAAATTTTAATAAAAATATACAAATTTCTATCGCCACATTATCATTTTAAAAATTTTAACTTTTTTCACATACGCTTTTATCATATTATTATTTTTTAAAAAATATATATCAATATATATATATGGTACGTTTATCACATCATATTAATTTGATATATTTTAAAATAAATATTGTTATAGTATTGTATTTATAACTAAAATTTAATTAACTAGTAGGAAAAGAGTCTTTCATTCATACAAGAAAAAAAAAAGAGAACTCTACCCATGCAAATAACTAAAATAGTAGTACATCTCATATTATATAATTTTTTCAAAACAGAAGTCTAGGTTTTGATTCATCAATTTGGTATCTCTTTGAGATCCTTTTCAGCTACCAACTCATCAATTTCCCAAAATACCAATTAAATTATATAGCAATTTTAAGCTATGCCTCTCTTTCCGCTTCTCTTCTTCCTTTCCTAGAATTTGCCTTTGCCGGCAGTATCCTGATTCTCTTTGCCACCCGAACAAAATCCCTATTCACATTCAAACAAATAATTCCCATTAAAATTTTGAGTTACCCAATACAAGAAAATCCAAAAAAAAAAAAAAAACTATTCTGACTTAATTTTTTGGATTTTTTATGAACTCAAATTCAAATAAATAATTACCATTACAAAAAATGAGTTATTCAATAAAAATTTGAAAGAGTTGAATTATTTGATCTAATACTGTTTCTGAATTATTTATCTTTGTCAAATTGATAAAGATGAACAATTCACAGATAAAAAAAAAAATTTAAACCCATATTTCCAAAATCTAAAGAGGGTTTTAATTTCTGTCATTTAGAACATACTTCCAGTTAAGGTCGCCTGCAAGGAGGAGATCATTATCCATGTCTTCATAAGCAATGAGGTGACCAGGAATGGCGTTAGAGAGATCAAGATCATGCTCGGGAATACCCGCAACGTCGCCGCCGTCGACGAACATTTGGCGGAGGGCCTTGGCGAGGCTCTGGTAGCTTGCATGCTTGTGGAGGCTGATGCGTTGGCAGATCGAGCGCCCCTCGAGAACCACAGTAACCGGAGGAATAACGGTGGCCAAAAGATCATCATCAGCAAGACCAGGAAAAGGAGGAGAAGTTGAAGCACCAAAAAGCCTTGTGGTGGTGGTGTTCGTATTTGGAACAACTGGTTTTTTCTCCTGCCATGAAGATGACGATCTCCTTTTCAAAGAATTATCAAACCTATTCATCATATGATTAATTTGGCTAAAATTTCATATGAAAGAGAAGTTTGTGTGTATATTGAATACAGAAGGAAGTGAAAGAGGGGTTTGGTGTAAAGTGGGATTTGTGTTTATTGAAAGAGAGGAGAATTTCAATGAAGATTTTTAGTGAATAAGGAAGTTTAGGCTTTAATTTGGTGTAAGTTGAGAGAGAGTGCTTGTTTATAAGGGTAGGAGCCCACCTCTCTCATATCTATCTAGGTAGAATTTAGTTCTATTCAAAATATAATGTTCTTCATTATTGTCAATAAACGAATAATTTTTGCCACAGAAATTGTTTAATCTAATGGCCAAAGGACTTATTCCCTCCCAAAGTATTCTACTTTTTTAATTTTTCATCTTTCAACTATAAAAATCTCAAACACTTACCTGTAGTGGGTTAAATCTGTTAGTATAAATGACAAAATCATTATTTTATTTATAATATTAAAAATAAATTGTTATTTAATCTCCTTTCTCCCGCCCTCCCCCTAGAAAAATCCTAAAAACTAAAAGTTTGTCTCTTAGGTCAAGTTTTAAAAAATGACATTCCCAACCCCCAAGGTTTAGTTTTGAATCCCTAGCACCAAATCTGGCACCATCGCTGATGACAAAGATTCTTCCACACATCACCATACTCTGATAGTCTCTCTCCCCTCCTCTAGAATGCTAGTAAATGAAGACTCTTCTAGGAAGATGAGATAAGATTTATGTCTTCGTCTCCCCAGTTTTATTTGACGCTAATCGAGATCCAGTTGAGAGGTTAGAGGGAGAGGAAGCTTTGGGAGAAAGAGACCGTTGAAGATGACATTGGAGTTTGAAAACTAAACCTTAGGGGGGAAAATGTCATTTTTGAAACTTAATATATGGGGGAAATAGTTAGTTTTTAGGGTTTAGAGGAAAAAAGAAATAAAATTTTAAATGGTCAAGGTTCCGTTAATTTTAACTATCTATAGGTGGGTAAATATGACTTTCAAAGTTAAGAGGTGGGAACTTGAGATAAAAAAATATTTTGGGTGGGAAATAGTCCTCTAGGCTAACCTAATCTCAAAAGGGGTTTGATTGTAATTTTATTTATAAGGATTTTTAGGGGTGAGTTTGATGAAATTATTGGAAAATGTAAAGTAAATAAGTCTTGAGTAATGTTATGTATATCCAGTTTTGAATACTCAATTAAATATATAGATAATGTGTTATCGTGATTAGATACTACTTTGTCTGTAATTCAAAATCACTCAATCATATCATCATATTAAGTATTTAATTAGATATTCAAAACTAAGCGCCAAATAGTTTTATTGATAAGTTTGTAGGTACAAACATCATGTGTTGACTAATTTTTGGATTAAGATTATAGGTCGGCACCATGCCCACAACTAGATACAATTGAGAGAATGTGCAAATCTAGTGCTTTTGTTTTGAATAACAATAATAAACCGTTTACATACTATTGTTCGAAATGAATAATTCGACAATATTAGTTAGCTTGAATTTAATATGATGGAATTGATATTGTCTCAAGGTCAAGCTCAACTCACCGAGCTTTGACATTATCGGCTCTAACTCAAACTCAAAGTGAAAATGAATATTTAAACTTGGCTTGAGATAGCCTATCAAGTTAAGTTCAAGCCTATTGGGCACTATTATAGCTGACATATACGAAAAAATCTAATAAGCAATTACAACTATATATTCTAAACCTACGAAAAAAGCTCAACTCTCCTAATTGCTACACATACTTATTCAGCAAAATATATATATATTCTAAATACAATAACAAAAATTTTTAATACATTAATGTACTAAAAATTCTCAGTACAACTGCAAAAATTTTCAACACGCCAAAAATAAAAGTGAACTAAATACAACTCGCAAAAGTTTAGTAAGCATCAATTTTTTTACAGGTGGCTCGAGTTCGGCTTATTTTCGGCTCGGCTCGTTTATGGCTCGGTTCGGCTCGTTTTTCATATCAAAACGACACCGTTTTGTATATATATATATACATCAAAACGACGTCGTTTTGTATAAAAAATTAAAAAAAAAAATTACTGAGCCAACCCGAGCCAGCTCAAGCTCGGCTCGAGCTCGATCAAGCCGAGCAGAGCCGATGACAAAAACTGAGCCAATATGAAATCGAGCTCGAGCTCGTTTCGCTCGAATCTAGTTTAATCTAATCTTTACAGGTTTAAAAAAAAATCAAATGGATTTTAAACAATAGGATCTTTTAATCTTTCACTTTGATTAGCAAGAAAAGGCCACTCGTTGCCCTCCACTGATCTCCACCAACCGAAACAAAAAACTTAGAAATAAAGAAGAGTGGAGAAATAGAGATTAAGAGCGAAAGAGAGTGAAAAAATCGAAGAGGACCAGTGTATTATCTTGATTAGATTGTCAGAAATTAATGAACAGAGCCGATGACAAAAACTAGGGACAAATTATATGAAATCGAGTTAAAGCTGGTCTCGTTTAAATTCTAGTTTAATCTAATCTTTAAAGTGTTTAATATAATATCGGGGTAAATGGATTTTTAGGTACAAACTTCATCTTTTAATATCTATATGCTTACAAACAAAATTCTCACACAAGCATTCGAATTTTTCATATACAACCAAAAGTAACCATCTCGCCATTAGCTTTGCTTTTAGGGTTTCAAAAGCTATTAGGGTTTTAGTAACTAATCTTTAATTTGCACTATAAAAAATCAAAAATTTAGATGATTTGGATTCGAGTATTTCCCATATTTGTAAAATCTTGATTTATCTAATGTAATAGTTATAAATTTAATTATTGTACCTCAAGTTTACCTGTTTAACCAATACGAGTGGTCATGATTACCAAAAAAAAAAAAAATTTAAGACTATTGTGGTGTCTTAAAGTTTTTAAAATGTGGAATAATATCAATGGCTAATTAGTTGCTTTACGATAGATGATAAGCAAAACTAAATTAATACTACTTTTAATTACTTACTTCAAATTCCAAAAATTGTCTTTCATAACTGTGTTTTAAACAAATATATGGTAGAAGGAGAGAGACGTAGTGGAAGGGATGTTTGCTTGTGAGTGCAAAAAGTGTGCATGAGTGTGTACTGAAAAAACTATAATATTATCTTTGAAAATTCATGTTTTCCTTTGTTATATTGCAGTGCTATGAAAATTTATTATATATTTTTTTTATTATTTAAATAAATAAATTTATATTTATGGGAATGGTGGTAAAATACGTAAAGCTAAAGCAAGCTCTAAATAATTAAGAATAATTAATTAAAAAACAAATAATAAATCTTGTAAATTGTACTGCATGGGCTATAGAGCTGAGACGACCGCGCTGCGGTCGGCGAACGGCTCGCTACTTTGACTCTGTGGCGGTCAGGAATCCACGTCATCACTCATTATCTTTTATTTTTTGTTGTATTGAATTACTATTATGCTCTTAATTTAACTTTGAAAAGGCACTTATTGGGTTTATTAAGGGGGTCAATTGGGTCATTTTAGTTTCTAAATAATATAAAATTAGCTTGCTAATTTCAACAATTACTGCTTGCCAGCTTTGCCACACGACATTTATGAACTTTAAGATTGCGGCGAGAGCTGTGATTTTCTTGATTTTAGTATATGGTTTTGAATTAGGAAAATGTTCAGGTGAAGTCTTTTGCACGTAATTTATACGTATATTTAATAAAAGTTTGAGTAATGATATGTTTATATATTTTTAAATACATAATTTTATATATAAATAATGTATTATTATATAATTAGAGTATCTAATTATATGATAATAAATCATTTATGTATCTAATTATATATCTAAAAATATATATATATAATTTTATTGTAAAAATTTAATATACATTTATAACAAAAGTTTTAATGATGAAATTTTTAGTGATTTTTAGCAATAAATCACTAATTTGATTATTAACTAAAAATTATTGAAAAAAATTTCTTGAATTTTGATTAATTGTTGTAAGAGTTTTAAAGGTGTTATCAATGAAAATTTCTCCAACAAAATGCATAAAACTAGAAATGTAATCTTTTACAAGCAAATGATAATAATTAGAGCGTTTTTAAAATGACTTAAGACCTTACGTTTATTATTATATTATTGAATATTTTAGCTAAAATTTGACTAAGTCATACTAAGTGATACAAGAGAGTTCCAACTTTCATCCTTTTACTCATGTACATTTATTTATTTTAAGATAAGTGGAATGATTAATTGAGTAAATGTCTAGATTCCAATACAATAATTCTAATTATTCGGATGAAAATTGTAAATCATGTTATCTTTTTAAAATGATAGACAATAATATCATAATTATTATCTCGTGTATATAGAAGATAAAGATGAAATATAAATAATAGATTATAGAATTGTTAAGATCCATATTTTTGTTGTTCAAGGATGAAGAAGTTTTTATCCATATTTTTAATGGACTTGCATCAGTGGCATGTAGGTGATGTGAATGGTAATTACGTGTAATTTATATAACTAATCATTATACAATTATTATTAATCTCTTTGGTGTCGATTTTAGAAGTTTAAATGAGAAAAAACCTATATTTCGAACAAATTTGAAAAAAATTTGTACTTGAAAAGAATTAGATATCTTGACGGTTAATTGTTTCTTTTAAGCTTAAAATTGACCAAATTTGAGCCTACATTAACTTCAAAGTGTATTATTAATTAAATGTAAACAATATTGTTAATTGATGGAATAATAAAAGAAAAAATAACCTAATTTCTGATAAATTAAACAACTAATGTAAAAAATATATTGTGATAAAAATCATAATATTTCACCCACCACCTACTAGAATAATAATCAAATCAGTCTAAATTGTACATCATGGAAAACTAGATAATTATTTACTTGAATAAAAGAAGACAAAAAGAGAAAGTAATTTTCTTTCAATATTTGACTTTTAATTCATACTTAAATAGCATTTTAAATGTGATTTTGTACTAATTAAGTAGGTCGGTATTGTGGAAATTATTGAAATATATGAACAAGATGTATCAATTTTGTCATTTTAAGTCAACAAATTTCAATTTTCTAAGATTTAATTATAGTATTTACTAATGATTTTGTACCATATTATAATGTGCGATTGACTAATAACATTCAACAATAACCGTTTGAATACAACTTTATTGAAAAAATGAAGCAAAAAAATTTACTTGGAAGATCCCCTAAATTTATTTATTTCATCTTTCTATGTCACTATACTGGGATTTTACATTTTATGCTAAACATTATGTTCTATACTCTATAATTTTGTTCTTTCGCTTTTTTTTTTTTCAAAATTAAATAAATAGATAAATCATTCCTCTCTGCATAGATTAATTTCATTAAGCTTTAACCCAATATTAATTGCAATTTAAATATTATTGTGAGGATTTTTTATTGTTTAACTCATTATTTACAACATAAATTAAAACAAATTAATAAAATAATGTGTATTAATAAAAAATATTAAATAAATTATCAAGTTATTGTTAGATTTGATTTACATGAACAAATAAAATTTTTAATTTTAATTTGTAAAATATGCACAAAAGTTATAAATTAATTAAATTCAAAATTATAAGAATATTGAAAACGTCATGTATTTGAGTTATTGGTTTTTTACTCTTAAAATTTGTTTGAATGAGCATCTTTCAATAGGTAAAATTGTTTTGTTATAGAAACTATATCTTAGTATCACCTAAAGAAAAGTTTTGATATACTTTATGTTATATTTTGAACTTGAATTTATGTGATAAATTTTATAACTCAAAGCATTAATGTATGAGTATTCTAATTGTATTTGCAGGTATGTGCACTCGTTTTACTTCATTTGCATGCATGCTTCTTTTGTTCCTTATTTAATTGATTGAATTTATCTTATTAGAGTAAACAAATCTAATTTCAATTAGGTGTTTTGAATCTTGACTTGACACTCCCAATTAAGAAGCCCGTTGCTATTAATGATAAGAGTAGCGATGATGAAAAAGTTTTATATAAAATTTGGAAAAAGATCAAACAAATTAAGCTTAATATTTATAAGAATAATAGTTGCAAGCTACTTAAAGTCTTTTTTGTTTTTTTGGTAATTAAATTTATATTACTAAAAAAAATAGTCTTACCACGGGACAAACCCTCGGGTTAAGGAAACAAGACACTATTTTGTCACAAGACAACCCCCAAGCAAAGACAAAAGGCACCAAATGAAACAAACAACTGGCTCACAAAGGGCAACCCTTAACTAAGCCAAGGAAAACAAAGCAAAGCACTAACCAAACAACCACAACCACACTAACAAAGAAAAAACACCACACCCAACAAGAACACAAAGTCGACTCTAAGGAGCAAACCAACACCCACCTGGCCATCACACTAAGGATCTCACGGCTAATTCCTAAAAATGCAAGTTGGGAGATGTCAAATAGATGCAATCTAAGAGTTCTCTTCCGAGTTCCTTATCTTTTTAAGCTCCAAACCCTTGTCTCTATATCCCTTCTCACTGTAACCACTAGATTCTCCAAGTGCTTATTTTATAAGAGAAGACCCAGTTGTTCCTTTTTTTCCAAATATTGTAGATCATGCAAGCAAACCCATTTTGCAAATGGAATTCTTTAGAGAATTACCCTTTCAAGGTAAGCATATGTCCTCCATATAGTCTTTCCACCTTTGTTTGGAGTAAGTACGACCACACCAATGAAGGATGTTATTCCACACCATGAATGTAACACCCCACTTCAGGAACAGACCTTCAGCAGTAATTGTTATTATTTATTTATTTTTTTATAAAGAAATGACAATAATAACTATAAAATAAAATTTGTTGGAAAATTAACATGTGTCAAAATGTCTCAAAATAAATTTAGTAATTATAGATAAAATGATAGTTCTAGAATATGTAAATTATTATAATACAAGATGAAATAGAAATAAAATAATTGTAGTCGAAAACACAGCTCAACGTGCTGATCCACTTGCCTCTCCATCTGCCCTGTTGTTTTTCATACCTACAACACCCCAAAATAAATAAATGAGTTATAAAATTCAGTAGGCCTTTATAATAAATTCGATATTCCTTATGAACATTCTTGACAGAGTCTCACTGTTACACCTGCTTATAACACACTCGCCTAGACACCCATCTCAGGTGCCTCTTACGTTATTGTATTATAGGGTATTCATTTTTAGATACATTGTATGCCCACTTTCATCAAATTTGAGCACCTGTCTCAGGTGTCACTCACATTATCATTATATATCGAGTTAATTCTACTTTCTCTATATTCAGAACTGAGGCATCTCATCAATCAATTCGAACATACTCAAGACTGGGATAGTGCATCAACTAGCTCATAATAAAATTTATAACTACAAGGAATTTTATTTCAATAGGGAGAAACGTAACTAATATATATATATATAGTTGCCACCCAAATTTTATTATAAAAAAAACGTCTTTCTTGTCAAAGATAATAAACCAAGGTGCATGTGTGGTAATTAAATAATAATAATACTAAGTTATGTGACCTACAACTTCCCTTTTAAAAAAAAAATCAGTGCATTGAATTCATCCATATTAATCCAACAAATACAGTTAGAAATAGTAAGCTATGTCTATTATTCTTTCAATAGTTTTCTTCATCAATATAAGCTTGGAAGGAAATCCGTGAAGTTTCAAAGAGGAGAAAGAGAGCTAAATATGGACACATAAATATGAATTTGGAAGAAGGTAAGTGCGTTGTACTGTTGAAGCTTGAGCATAACATGTCTGGCCTGTCACCAGTGTCGACGGTAACCCAGCCAAGGCATTGTCAAACAATGCTTGTCTCTCAAAAAATAAGGATCGCAAATCATCTCCAACACATCATATGTTACAACTATTTATCAGAGTATGTGTGTATATATATATACACACACACACACACACACACACACACACACACCATAAGACATTTGATCTTCACCCGATTATACACTCACAAACACTATAATTTTTTGACCACCAAGCGCAGCAAAATATACAAACACAACATGTAAGGTTTGGTCACCGAGCATGTAATTTCATCATATATCAGAACATATATATATATATATATATATATATATATATATATAAAAACATCATAGGTTCGATCTCTTTATATGTATGCATAACATGTAAGTTGTTTAATCTAAAATCTAAGAGCAGAAGATGGTAAAAGATAATCTACATTTTTTTTCTTTTGGAAATCTCTCATATTTTCTTTTTTTGTGTATTCAAACACCGACCCATACTGCATCAATTCATACAAGAATCATTCAACAACTATGTGGCAAACCATATGCATATCCTTACTGTTTAATCAACTTCGAATTCACATATGCAGTCATGTTTTTAATCTTCTTTATATATGTATAGAAACATTTATAAACATACACAACAACACATCTGGAATTCACAAAATGTCAATAAAAGAAAGAAATAATGGATCAAAAGCCTATCTCTCCTCCAACATTCACGTCCGTCTTTGTGTGGCAACAGTCTCCTTGATGACTTCCTTCCCTAGCCGATGAACAGAAGGTTCTTCTTTCTCTTTTGTTGCATGAAAAAATACTGGTAGTATCACACTTATGCAGTGGAGAAGCTTTGTGTATAGAAAACAAATGAAAAATCAAGCAAAGAGACTTCAAAAACTACAACACCCCCCCCCCCCCCCCCCCCCCCCCATTTTTTTTTTATGCCATTCTCTTTCCAAAAAGCCTTCCAAGGAGTCATGTTCGACAAGCGTTACTCAACCAGACATAAATTGAAGAAAAATACATACATTACGCTAGGATTGAAGGAAACGCTTGTGCACAAGTGGTGGGAAATAGGATTTACGTTTCCCATATAAAATCTCTTTACTTAAATTCAAACAAGCAACGAAATGACCAAATTGTCCATTTATTAATTTAAGAGTATTACAATGAAGCTAAACTCACAACTAAATAACAAATTATCAAGGTTTTTATCCTCCTTATCGCATAAAACACAAGTAGCCCTTTCCAATTTACCTGTCTAACTAGTTTATCCATAATAATAATTCTTTGTTTCATAGCCATCCAAGTTATGATGGATTATCTTAGAATACTATGCCTATGCCAAACAAGACCATGCCAAGAAACTCTTTCTTTTCTCACCTGAGACTTCTCCTATGCACTAGAATAAGTGAAGCCCTTTAATGTCTTAAGCTCCCAAATAGTCATGTACTCACCACAATAAGGACTCACCAAATATAAGTGTTCAAGCCATTACCAAACCGAATTTTGATGTCTTTGCGTAGCTCCTCTCTCATCTTCAAAACTTTCCTCCAAGCCTAAGGGTAGTTACCATTAGCTCTAACCTTCCAAAAGCTTCTACTTCACAACCTAACTTTCCTTACCCAATTGAGCCAAATTGAAGGACTCATGGATTTAACAATGTCCTAAACATGATGAGTCATGATGGCTTTTTTATAATCCTTGCATCTCATAATTCCTAACCCGTCTTCCTCTTTAGGGACACAAACTTCTTCCTATGCAACTTTAGCTCTATTTTTTAAGCCCTACATTTGACCAAAAGAAGTCTCTAATTTTGCATCAATCTTTTTATGGATTCTTGATAAGAGGATGAAGATAGAGGACCTATAGGTTTGCACACTCAAAAGAACCAATTTTATTAACACTATTCTAGCTGCATAAGGAAATGACTATTCCACTAGTTAATTCTACTCAAGATCTTCTTTAAGAGGGGCTTGCAATCCATATAAGAGAGCTTGGTGTCGATCATAGGAACCCCAAGATATTTGAAAGAGAGAGTGTCTTCTTCCATACCAAGGAGCTACCTATAATGTCTTATTTCTTTAGTAAGAACACCGAAGAAATAAATATTGCTCTTAGAATTGTTATGCCCTACATCTGACCACCCATAGAATCTCTCCAAAGCATCAACAAGCAAGCAAATAGATTTTACCTCTATTCTACAAAAGAGTATAAGGTTATCTGCAAAATAGAAGTGGGTTATCTTGTTCAACTTGCATTTACAATGGAGCCTAAAGTCTTTGTAGGCAACTTAAAGTTAATTTTTCTTAAATTGACAATGTTAAGGAATTTAAAAATTTTGTAAAAAAGTGATCTTAAACTAATGATAAGTCATTTGCTAATACATTAATGAATGTTTTAACCACCATGAAATATGATGGTTCACATACCATGCATAAGCATATTTTTATATCACAAATTTAGCAACAAAATTAATTTACTTTAGGTATATAGGTCTTCTCAAATGAATTACGACACTTTAAATGACAAGACGAATGTTAATAAATTGACTAGTATGCTTGTTCAAGATGAGTCAAGGTTAAAGAATCAAAAAGTTCATTTTTTTCATCTCCTAAATCATCAAGAAGCTAGAAAGACTTTTAAAAAGAACACACGGTATGTAAATTAAAGAAATCAATATATGGATTTAAACAAAACTCTCGACAATGGTATCTTAAGTTTAATAATACCATCACTTCTTTTTATTTTTAAGAAAATGCTATTAATTGGAGTATATATATGAAGGCTTGTAGAAACAAGTTTATTTTTCTTGTTTTGTATGTTAATTACATATTGTTTGCTACTAATGACTTTGTTTTAGTACATGAAACCAATAAACACCTCTTTTAGAATTTTGGAATGAAAAACATGGGAGAGGCAACCTATGTGATTGGAATGGAAATATTTTATAATAGATTACAAGAATTGTTATGGTTGTCTCAAAAAATCTATATCAATAAAATACTAGAAAGATTTAAGACAAATAAATACTCAGTAGAAGTAGTTCCTATTCATAAATGGGATAAATTTAACCTTATGCAATGTAAACAAAAAAAAAAGTTAGACCAAAAGCAAACAAACAATATTCCTTACGCATCAGTTGTGGGGAGTTTGATGCATGTTCAAACTTACATCAAACCAGCTATTAGTTTTGTTGTCGAATGCCAGGCAAGTATCAAAGTGATCCAGGTTTATACTTGAAACTATGGAGGATTCCCTTCCTTAACGTGATACTTATAGATGGCAGAAGAATCTCTGCCATCTTGCTTTCCTGTGAGCCAAAAGAGCAATGCATGAATAATATTTTCAATTCCCTCATATGAGTAATATTTTCAAGGCTCCAAAGGAAGACGAATCCATTGAGTAATGACTGACACCAATCACTAATCAACAATAAGAAACATCACTAATTGGCAGTCAACAATGCTATGTTAGGACAACAAAGGAGTTTTTTTTTTCAATTTTTCCCATTTTTTGACATATTAAATGGATTGTTGTTTATGAATTTGTTCAATGAATAGGTGTTTATGGATAGATTTAAGGGATTTTATGTTGTCTTCTGCTAGAGGTTTGGGATGAAAGCCAAGCGTTGGCTTTACACCAACTTAACCAGATTTTGGATTTGGTAGGAAAATGTGAGTTGATTTTTTGGTTTTTGTTAGAATATGATTTCTTGATATTGATGTGTTATCTAAGGGATTTCATGTTGTCTTCTGCTAGAGGTTTGGGATGAACTGCTTAGCGTTACATCAAGCCTTGGCTTTATGTCAACCGGACCATATTTTGAATTTGGTAGGAAAATGTGAGTATGATTTCTTGATATTGATATGATAGAATTAGATATGTTGGAATATGACTCACCAACCCCTCCTTGGCCACCCGGCCAAGCTATTATTCAACCATTAGTATAATTGTATTTTATACCTCTTTTGGATCATATGCTAATGTAATCACTGAATTAATAAATTTTTTAGGCATTTGTAATCAACTACTAGGAAGGGACATAAAAGTTCCATGATGTCTACTTATTTCATGTGCATATGATGCTTTGAATAAAGATGAACACTGTGACTGCCATTAGAGACAAACTAACTATGACTCAGAGAGCGATATTTTAAACAATCTATTTTGGACTCTTATTAGATACGGCAAAGCCAAGGTTTAGTGTTGTTTTTATGCATATGATATTACTTTACATGATTAATCATAAAGATCGAGTGAAAAAAATAAGGTTTAGATTAAATGGTGTTGAGGTCTAATTTAGCCTTGTCGAGTTTATGTTAGTGACTGGTTTGACTTCGGGGATGACATGAATGTATCCAACTACATTGATTGTGAGGGTAGCCTCGATTAAAAAAGGAATATTTTATAGGTATTGACAAGGCATTAAGCTATGCAAACATTGAGAATGTAATTGATGAACAAAATTTAAGAGACAATAACAAGAACGTTGTGAAGTTTGTGGCATTGTATTTAGCATTTGTGGGAATATTAGGGGTGGATAATAGAAAATTAATCCAAAATTGTTTTTTGCATTTAGTTGGTACCCATGGAGGTTAGTGTCATAGAATAAAATAGTTGAATCCATGTTGTAGGCATACAAGACATTTAGTTGGTACCTATGGAGGTTGGTGTGCTTTCCAAACACTTCCTATCATGGATAGTATCCCCTTCATAAGTGTCAACCTCTCATATTGCACACCCTCGAGAGTCTTAAAGGGCCTCATATCATAGGATTGCATACAATGGTGTATCAGAAGAGTATCTCCAGCAACTCCTCATATAACATGCATTCATCCTCACCTCTCAGATGCAATAATACCTTGACTAGCAAGTTGTATGATGTGGGCTAAATGGTAGTAACATACATCGATACTTTGTGGGGAGATGTAAGAGCTCTATCAGCAATAAACATCGATGCTTTGTGGGGAGATGTAGGAGCTCCATCAGTAGTAGGCATTGATGCTTCGTGGGAAGATGTAAAAGCTTCATCAGCAATAGACATCAATGTTTCATAGGGAAATGTAGGAGCTTAATCAACAATAGGCATCGATGCTTTGTAGGAGATACAAGAGTAATGGTAACACTGGACATTGTAGGGAGATGAATGAGTAGTGGTAGCAATAGGTATCAATGTTTTGTAAAGAGATACAAATGCTCCATCAGCAATAGACATCGATGCTTTGTAAGGAGATATAAGAACACTAGTCCTCTATAATGCACCAGATTATGACACTAAAGGATTCGTATGTTCATAAATTGAGATCACTGCAGGTTAATATCTACTATACTTTTTTTATTATTTTATATAGTTGTGTTATAGACTAATGATAGATAAATTTTTTTCAAGTGAATGTCTCATCGGATGATGATGTGCAACAATAGAAAGATGTCCCATTGAAAATTGTTGAGAAGCCTCCAATTGCCAAAAAAAAATCAACATTAGACATGTTTTGCGAAAAAGTAAACAGTTGGTAAGTCCTTTCATAGATCGAACGAAGAAGCGAAAGAATATTCCAGTTAAGAGCATACAACCCATACCTGACTATTTTCCTTCTAATACAATATTGGCTAAGTACTACTCGATATTATATTTGTAGTACCATAGTGCTTCAAATAATGAGAGCCAATGTGTCTTCCTCGTAGGACCCAAAAAATCGATAACCCATGTGACCGAAGCCTGGTGGACCCCAAAGGTAACTGAGGAGCAATGGTTAGATAACACAATATGCACCATTTGTATGTCATCATTCATTTAAGTTTTTACTTTCAACTTATGATCTAACTTATTTTTGTACACAATACATTAAAGCTTTCTTAGGAATACTTCGGAAGTGTTTTACAAATAGTAACTGGACAACGGTCTCTACCCAATTCATTGTGCAACTCCCATCGTACGCATGTGAGTTCAAACATTTAAGTTTGAAGATAGAGTGACCCTTTTTTTCTTAGATCAAATTAATAGTGTCTCACCCGAACTGCCTAATGAATAAGAGGTATGATGTAATAATTTGATATTTAATTATTTTTTATCAATATAATTTTGACTTATACTTAAATTTTAATTAAAAACATATAATAATGTTACAAAGAAGTAGTCATCCAATCATATTATCAAGGGTGTCCATCTTATCAATTAAATTTTATCTAACCATATTAGGACGAAAAAATATACTTGGTGAGAGAATTATTATTTATAATAAACACTTGTATTAGTCCATGTCGTAAGAAATTAATTGAACAATAAATTAGTTTAACAAAATGAAGTTTGAAATGAATGGATACATAATTTGATATTAAAACAAAATAAAACCTAACATAATCGAGAGAACTTGCAATAATTAAAATTCCTAAGGCTTGCGCAAGAAGCATAAAACACACATTATTGTAAATTTTAAATATATAATATGGATATGTTTCAGTAAGACTTGTACTTATATTATTACTATTCATTAATGAAATAGTTATTGTCTTGTCAAATTGTTAGGGTTTATAGAAGCTATGTTACAATGAAATTCACAAATGAAATCAATTAAACGCCATTTGGTTCCTAAATAATAAATATTATCATGGTAATCTATTTTTTATTAATTATATTATCTTGTTTATTTTGTCAGTAATAAAAAATTAAAATAATATTCTATTATAAATGGTAATATTACATATACTATAAATAATAATCCAATTACTACATTTACTTTAATTATTAAAATATTATCACGATAATGTTGATTTTATTATAATTATATTTTTATTTATTAATTTTTAGGATAAAAATAACTTTATTTTCAATTAATATAACAAGTAATATTACTTTAGAATAATTATACAATTTACTAGTATTAATAATAACATAATAATATATCTATAATTTATAATAATCCAAGATTACTACATTTACTTTAATTATTAAAATATTATCACGATAATGTTGATTTTATTATAATTATATTTTTATTTATTAATTTTTAGGATAAAAATAACTTTATTTTCAATTAATATAACAAGTAATATAAAAATACTTTAGAATAATTATACCCAAAAATATTTAAGTAAAATAATTTACTAGTATTATTTTATTATCTCTAACTAAACATAATAATTGTTTATATATATCAAATTTTATTAAAAATAGTAATCATTTATGCCCAATAATCTTTCAAGTAATTTATCTTCAAAATAATCTTTTAATTTTAATAATAAAACATTAGTTAAACCAAACATCCTCTTAATCATTTTGTTAATTTTTTAGATTCTTAAAAGGAAGTAAAAATACTTGTACGAAAAACTTGAAAGGGATTTTATTACTATAAATTCTTAAATGAAATAGTGAAAGTTTGAGTGAAGATATATTCTAATTTGTTTAAACAGGGTAAGTTACTTATAAGATGAATAATATTATTAAAAGAACAAACAAATTAAATTTGCAATGAGTTGTTGAATTAAAATTCTAATTTGTTTGCACTCAAAATCAGTTTGAGCCCAAACCATTCACTATTTGCCATGCAAATGTTAATTCTCCTCTCTGTTCTTTTCTTCTCATATGGGACATCAACATTTTGGAATACTAATATTTAACTTTCAATTTTCAACAATGTTAACACATTAGTATCTAAAATAGCATTTACATTCAAGTATAAATTTTAAATAGAATAAAGAAAAGAAACCATAGAGAAAAATTCTCACCATTCCCTCTCCATTACATAAAAATAGATAGGGTTGTATTCAAATTGAATCAAATTTACACTTATCTAAATTCGAGTTCAATTTAATTTTAAAAAAATCAAGTTTAAGTTCAACAAATTCTCGTTAACCTAGTCTGAGTTTGGCTCAATCGAATTTATTTGGGGAGAAGTGACAAATAACCTCGAGTTAGCTAACTGGAGTCTAATTTAACACCAAAGATGGAATGTTCAAAACCCAACTTGAATATCCTTAAAACTCCACAATATAAAAGCATTCAATAATCCGATTTGTCATTTGTCACGAAGAGTTGGATTTGAACTAAAGCCCTTTCAGCCCAGAAACCTGCCTTAGACAATCTCGGCCCACCCTTTCAGTGGGTTTAATTATTATAAATTCTAAACAAACTAACAAGACAAAATAGTTTCTTCAAAATCAGCCCTAACCCGACCGAGCAAAACAAAACCCTAAAAACCTCTCGACACCGCCTCATATTTCTCTCCTTCTTCGTCTCCGATGGCGGTAAGCGTCTTTTATTTCATTGAGATTTTTTTTAAGTAGAACTTTAACTGAAATTATTTTTGTTCTTTCATGAATCTATTTACCGATGTTAATGCTTTAATTGTTGATGTTTTGTCAATGGTGGAATTTCTACTGTGTTTTGATATGGCTTATGGTAATATTGCAGACCATTCCAGTTAACCCAAAACCGTTCCTGAACAACTTGACCGGAAAGACTGTCATTGTTAAACTGAAGTGGGGAATGGAGTACAAAGGTGATTCAATTTTGTTTTTACGTTGTTTTGTAATTCTGGACATTGTTGGATGCGGGTGTTGTTACTTAAACTGGCATTTAATTGGCATAATTTGTTTGTTTTTTTAAATTTTTTTTCAGGTTTTCTTGCCTCTGTAGATTCATACATGAACTTGCAGGTGTGAGCAGAAATTCACTTTTTTAATAATTGTTGACAACTTTTTTATATTGTCTCATCTGATGTGTAGATCATGTATCTTGATACTGTTTTATTCAATATGTTGTTTTGAACCAAATTGTTATTGTATGTTTTGGTTTTTAAAATCAATGAAGCATGAAATTAATACTTGGATCATAACTTTTTGAGATCATACAGATAAATATATGTAAAAGATAATATGTATACCTTGAAAGTTATCAAGAAATAAATTTCAATGATTTATAGGCATGCTTTTGCAGATAAATATATGTAAATGACTTATAGACATGCTTTTGCAGTTTGTATACTTGAAATGGAAAATCTTAATAACAAGATTTATCTTTTTCTTTTTTCATGTCAAAGCTCAGTAGCACTCTATTTCACATAGTGGTTTGTTTTAGCTGTCATTTGGACACTGATGTATGTTTGAAGATATATTTTTTTATACACATTTGTAGATAATTGTTTGATGCATTCTCAATCAAGGAATCTAGAATTTGAGAATGAAAAAATAAAAAATTTTCTAGTACTTAAAAAAAGCGCTCTTATTAAACATAAAGAGTCAAAATTTGTTTCTAAACACAATTGTTGTGTCAGGCTGAAAATTATAATGGGATTTGATGTTAAAAAAAGAGAAAATCTTATTTTGTGATTTGATCAAGATCTACTACTTTAAGTTCATAAACAGTAAAAAGGAAGTCTATGTGAGATTGTACTCTTGACAACTTTCAAAACAAAGACATGATCTTACATAGGTTGTCCTAATGTGTCCTAAGGGCACAAGTTAAGATCACTACAAAGCAAAAATTTTACTTGTTTCAATGCATTTCATGTATAAAATCCCAAAAAAAACACAATTTTCAATGCATTAATATGATAATTGTTTTGTTTCATTATGGTTTTATAGCAATTGTTAAGACAACTAAAAAATGAAAACTTAATTATGTCGATGCATTGAAAATTGTGTTTTTCTTTTTTGTCTTTTTTTTTTGGTATGTAAAGTACATTTAAATAAGTAAATATTTTGTTTTCTATTGGTGTTAACATGTGCTCTTATGACACTTATTAAGACAACTCAAATTTATTTGATAATGAATGATGTTAGCAATTGATAATCTATTTCTTTAAACAACATGCTTCCATGATTTTAAAATACCAATTGTTGTGATATCAGTTAAACTTGATTATGTTTTTCTAGGGGTTTTAATGGCCCTTCTCTATATAGGCTGCATGCTGCTAGTAATATTTTCCTATTTATTATACACCATATCTGCAGCTAGGCAATGCTGAAGAATATATTGATGGTCAATTCACTGGAAATCTTGGAGAGATCTTGATCAGGTAATTTACTGTAATTGCTGAAGTTGCTTTGTTGCATTGTAGTAACCTTAGATTGCAATGCTTGGAGAAGTTGCTTTCTTGAGTTATAAAAAGTTTTGGGAGTGAACTTGGAAACTTTTAATTAGATTTTTTGAACTAGTTTGATGCAGCCGTTTAATTTTACGCATTCCTAATATTTGAATATAAAGGAGAAAAGATGCCAAAGATGTTTGGAATTCTGTGTTTCCATTGTAAATCATAGTCATTTGCTTTTCAGATAATAGAATGACATCTTAGCTCTCTCTATGTGGATAATTGTATCAAGTCTAATATACCATGATTTATGGTTCCTTTTTTTTATTCTCAACTGAATATTTGATGCATCCAAGAATGATTGTTTGTTAACAATATTGTTTGATGTTTGGCATTACATTTATTGATTGTATTTATTAGTTTTATTAATAGGATTATTAGAATTCTGTGTCTGTATAAATGTGATAAGTGTGCAATCATTAGACCATCTGCCTTACATATAAAAGTAAACAATAAAAATTTGATTATGAGTTCTTATGGGTATGATAAATGAGTGAAATGTTTGGACCAGAAAATGGAAGTGCATTAGGTAATCTCCTTATGTAAAAACAATGAAGAAAAGCATTGCTGTGTGTATTTTGTGTTTATATTAAATTGCAATTTCAAAGAATCTATAGGTTTATTAATGCAAAAAGTTCATAACACGGATCGAAATTACAACCTCCTAAGTTTCTTTAACCTCATTGCTTGATTTTGTGTTTGTCTGCAGGTGCAACAATGTTCTCTATCTTCGTGGGGTTCCAGAGGATGAGGAGATAGAAGAAGCTGATAGAGACTAGGTAGTTTTACAAGCTGTGTAACTTGATCTTAACTGGTTTGTATTTCTACCCTAATTAGATGCTGTGTAATTTGATTGACATTGCCTATACTGCTATTTATACTCCACTATTCCAAACAAATTAATTTCACTGAATTGAATTGTGCTCTACTACCTTGTAAAATCTGGGTTCTGGGTGGACACAATCTTTGTTTTAAATATTAGTATATTCCTTGTTTTGTAGCCATAATTTTCATGAAAATATTCTATCCTCATTTTGAAATGAGCCTCTTCATCATATTGGATACAAATTGTTGTATCTTGTTTTATGAAAACAAACAGTTTTGGATTCAATTAGCAATATCCTTTATAAGGTATTATTTAAAAACAATTTACCTGTTCAAGTTTTCTAAAGAATTTAAGGACTTTTCTCATGCCCTTAAGTCTAATCAAGTAACAAAATTCTCCTTGAGATCTAAGAAATAATATAAATCATCCTGTTAGGGAGTCGTAACTTTATCTTAAAATTTACAGCAGCCACGGATTCAAGAATATATATTACATTGCTCTTTTGTTATTTATTTTAACGCAAAAATTTTAATAATAAAAGATTTTTGATAGTACAAAAACATATTTTGCAAATATTTTTTAGTAATTAAATAAAACAATGTAGGATACGATACTAAAATATTTGTTATGGCTGATGGTGTGTCAAAATGTGCCCATTTGCTTCAATTTCTCACCCCTCAGTCGCTGTCTTTTTTGATATCATCTTCAAGCTCCAAGGCATCAATTTTAATTTCAGTTCCTCCTATGATCTCCAAAGACGGGCAGACTGAAGTAGTTATACTAGTTATAAGCCAAAAGAGTGGAGTAAACGAATCTGGTGGGTGGAATACTGTTACAATACAAGAGTCTCATCTGCCACTCGTTTCTCTCCTTTTGAAGTGGTATATGGCAGACTTTACCAAAGTCCAACTCCAGTCAGTGGAAGACTCCCTCTTTCAATGTGACATCAAGTTCTGAAATTACTAGGATGAAGATTGTCCATGACAAGAAAGCATTGTGAAAATGGATTCTATCAAATGTTTAATAAGCCTTAGACCACATTATAACATTTGAGTGCATTGCAAACTGATATTAATGTTTTTATTAATGTAACTCTCGTCAATAAATTTTCTAACATATGATGTTGGCTTTATTTGAAGTTACAATTATATCGGCAAACCTCAGTATCTTGTCAGGATTTTGTAAAAGCTAGCGGCCAGCTACTACGACCCATTCAAAGATACAGTGATAATATTGTATTATGACCCTCTATTTATGATTCAAAATATCACTTTTTAAAAGCGTCACACCTTATTAGAGATTTTCACTTAAGCCTCAAAATTTTCCTTAAAATAAAATAAAAATTGAGCCGTCAGATCAATGCAAATGCCACATTGATTAGCAAACAAAAGAAGTTTCTTTTCTCCTAAAACAAAACCATGGGCTAGTTATTTGGCGACACCAGAGCTTATTGAATTGAATGCGGTTGGTCTTGGTTGAACAAGGAAAGATGTTGAGGAAAAGTAGCTCAGAATCTGAATTGATCAACCCACCAAACTCTATTCTCCCAACAACCACAACCACTTTCTGGAAAAGTTTCTGGTCTATACTACTTTTTATAGAGGCTTTAAAATTAATAATCACTTTGTTGAAATTTATGGGTGGCCTCAAAATGTTGCCGCCAAATTTATTTACATAAGAGTTGGTGGTGCGCGCGTAAATCAATTTGTGGGGTTGAGTTTGATCTGGTTAAAGTTTAAACCCTTTTCATTTTTAATTTTGTATTATTTTATCCACATTTGGAAACTGTGTCTGCTCTAGATGCTTTGTTTATTGGAGTATTTTTCAAAAAAGTTTTTGGGTAATAGAAAACACCTTTAATGAGTATAACGACTTAATTACAAGAGATGATGTGCCACCGCAGTCAAATTTTATCATTAGTGTGACAAAATAATTCAATTTCCTCCGTTGGAATACTATAAATTACAATTTAATTTCTGTTAATCCCTGCTATTAGTTTTATATTGACGGTTTAATAGTATACTTTGACCAGTAAATTTACATACGAAAATTGACCTCAATCAAAGGAAATCAACACTTTTTAATTTCGTCAGCGACTACTAACAATTTGAAAGCAGAGTTGAAATGAAAAATAAAAACAGAATAAAGAGTATCAGAAAGGTCAACTTGACTTACATTGTCCATTCAAAACAGTTGCATAAAATGTAATACAACACTTTCATCTGTCATTTGAACCACTTTCATGGTTACTTAACAGGCAATATCCCATTTCATTTCACCTAAATCCCTAGAGGTAATTAATTATTATTCTTCGGATATATAATAATAAAGATATTAAATTACATTAACAAAACAAATCCTTCATATGGGAAGGGAAAAGAATCATATGACCGACTAATAGGAGACAATGAAGGCATTTTAATTGCCAATTCAGGGGCCAGGAATTGCAACTGGCAATGGCATAAGCCCTAATCATAGATTTTGTTTTACCCCGACAACATTGGCTCAGGTTTATATATATAATGCTAAGTGACATTTTTTTCCACCTAAGTCAAATATTATGCTTAGGAAGAATCATCACCATACGTCGCGTAGATACCTGCCGGTCATCTGCAGATTCTTCACCATGCTCTCAGCCTTGGAGCTGTCTAGTGATCCCTGAAATCAAGACACATGCACAATTGAGTCATAAGAGTGAATTTGACCAACAGAATAAATCCAATCTAGAAAAAGTAAAAAATATGAACATAAGTAGTCGTAACATGAAAATGATGGTTTGGTGTGTCATTTCGTTCATCTTAACATATTTCTCATCATATCTCCTTGAACAAGACATGAGAAACTTTTGTTTATAAAGCATAAAACATAATGATATAAGATGAGGTCATGCAAGGAGAAAAATCTTTATGTGGGCTCCCATATTTATGAGTAAATCAAATTCCTTAAGTTTTATTTATTCTCAACTAATTATACCTAACCATAAAATAGGAAGGGAAAGCCCAGAAATGCTTCTAACTTTTCCAGTACGTTCTCTTTATCATGGGCAGGTGGTAACTACTAATGTGTGCATCAAATCAGAAAATTCTATTCATTTGTATTAACATACCTGCTCTTGCACAATTGTATGGAGAGTCCGGTGGACATCTCTAGCCATGCCTTTGGCATCACCACAAACATATAAGTACCCTCCCTGAGAGATCATGCTCCAAAAATCTGAAGCCTGAATAAGAAAAAAAGAGCTTATGATTACATATTACCGAATAATTGAAACTCATTTGTTTGAAATCTTCTTCCTTACAACTGGTGGTAGGTGAGATAGATACCATACCTTCTCCATCATTTTATGCTGCACATATTCCTTGGTGGGTCCTTCACGGGAGAAGGCAACAACCAACTCTGAAAGTGCACCACTTTGGACAAAGTTGTTGAGCTCATCCTCATAAATGAAATCCTGTGAATTAAGCAAATTAACATAAAACATTGGAATTACTGACACTAGCAGCCCAACAAATCATGAAAGCACTCCAAGTTATAAGGCTCAAAAATTACCATTTGGCGATTGCGACATCCAAAAAATAAAATAGAGGGTCCCAACTCTACTCCATCTTCCTTCAGAGCATATCTTTCCTGAAAAGGACAAAAACATAGTTACACATTAGTTTTATGTTACCTTGATAAAACATAAAGAATGCCAATAGATATTGAATGTCTAGTGCGCCAATAACAACCTGCAGGAAACCCCTGAAAGGAGCCAATCCAGTGCCAGGGCCAATCATGATTATAGGCAGTTTTGGATCTGCTGGAAGTTTGAAGTTCGATTGCCTAACAAAAATAGGAGCCCAGCTGCAATCGCTGCTTTTCTCCAGAGGAACACAATTCTGCAATAAGAAACAACCACAAAATGAGGAACTAGTATGACAATTCACAATAAAAGTGTAATTAGGTTGTACCCCAGAATTATAAAAGCAACTTAGAATTGGATCAATACAGGCTCCCATACTTGCACACAAATGCAGAGTGCATAAATACATAAACACCTTGTTTAACAAAGTAGGTCATCAATGAATTAATGACTACTTACCTAGCAACGAAAGTTTTCGAAATTTTTCGAGCAAGTTTTTAAAGGTTTTACTTAACAAAAGAATGAGAAAAAAAAAATACCTTCATCCAAGTGGAGCACAATCCTTTGTGAATGCGTCCTGTGGGTGTTTTCTCATAAACCAGGGCACAAGTAACATGAATCCTCGATGGTGCCATCCTGTAGAACAGAGTTTTAAGCACAAAATTAATATACACTTGAATGGAATATATATTAAAATAACAGAAAGAACAACAACACAGTTACAGTCAGTAGTCCTAGAAAACATTTTACCCAACTACAAGAACAATTTAAATTTTCAAATGACTAGGAACCCAAATAATGTATAAATCCTGATAATCACATACTGGTACATAAAATCTCAATAAAATATATAAATTATATTCACCTAGGTGATGAAGAAATTGAATAGTATCTAGGTTGCAAGCGTGGAACAACTGCTGCAAAGAAAACACCAAGTGGGGGCTTGGCAGATGGAAATTCAGCCATGACCTCTAGGAGGCTTCTCTGACTTGCAACTATCCATTGTGCATATTCATCCTGTACAAGTGCATAATAAAAGTTAAACAAAAAGAAGCAGCAGCAAAGGGGCTGATTTAGTGCTAAACAATTCATGCTATAAGATTCACAACCTTTCCAGCAGGTGATGCAAGATGTCTCAATCGATCAGCCTGAGTGGGGTCAGATGCATGTGCTGCTAATGCGAGTAATGCAGACTGGCAATAACATGCAATTAGGTAATCAGTTGTTTGCAGCACAAAAAAACTAAAAAAGGGAAAGGAAAAATATTCACCCGATGCAATGATACAACAAAATAACCAACCTTTTTAGGAGAACTCAAAAGATCAGCATATTTACTCAATGCTGTCCTTAAAGTGCATGGTGGAAAAGTAGGAGGCAAGGAGCTTCCACCAAGCGGTGTGCCATCCTCTTTATCAGAATGGATGGAGAAATAAGTATCGGGTGATAAGTCTAACAACTTTAATGCCTCCTCTACAGTCTCAATTGAGTTCTCACAGTAAACAGCAACATGATCCCCTGTTTCATACCTGAAGAACATAAAATTATGTTAAGTAGATGAAGAGATGATCATGTACCATAAGCACATAAATTCTTTTTCCATGTAAATGTGTTTTTTAGAACAGCATAAGGTAATTTCAGGAAAAAGGACAAATTAAATTAAATCAGTAATATACATACACGAATAAAAGAAAGTAAAAACTTACGAGAGTCCAGTGCCAGCAATGTCAAATTCCAGATGAGTGCAAGAGCGATCTGATAGTGGAGTATGAAGCTCCTTTCTTACTGCCACGTTAGACCTATAGCATCAAAGAAAAAGTGTTTTAGAATAGACGAAATAAGAATTCTGAATTAAATTCAATTTGAAAAGCATACCTGCAAGGGTGTTGAGCATCATGAACAGCATGACCATTGGCACTGCCCCAGCCTTTATCCTCAAGTGGTGCATCTGCACGGTCATAAAATACAACCCGATACTCTGATATAGCTGCAGTGTAAGGGGTAGAAACAGATGTCAAATTATCCTCATCCAGAAGCAACTGATCCAGCTCGGGCCACAGCATTTCTCGCCTATTTTCAGTACAATCAATGAGATTTTCAATATATTAATGGGTAAAAGAACTTTCATACTATTGATTCAAGATAAATTCAACTTCTTAATACCATGCAGTAAAATCATCTTCAATGCACTGATCATCATCTCCAAGACCCACAGGGACAAGGCGTTTTGCACCTGAGAATGAACAAAAGAAAATGTGATTCTGGCTGAGAGGAGACCCAAAGTGTTACAGTTGTATAGTAGTCAATGAGCAATGTGGCATTATAACTCTCACTATACAAAGGAATATTATCTACCATGAAGCATTGTATGTGTGAATTGATATATGTTCAACTAGTTGCAAGTTTAAATTTGGCGAAGGCTGCATAAAAGACACCATATAGCAACTAAAACAGAAAGCTTTTTCAAATTGTAAATCTCTTTAATTGAGGATAGAGTAAATAGTAGGATTGGTTGGAAGTACAAATAATAACACGCTATTATCTTCTTCAGAAATAATTACTTGCACTCCAACAATATATCACATTAAGCCTGAATTGAGAGGTCCCCTTCATATACACCTGATTAGGAAAAAAATACAATACAATACTCATTGAATAATTTCGATTGGCGATGAAAGCATTAATATATTACTAGAGAGTTGTCAAGCTTGAAATGTACCGCACTCACATGGATTGCCCATAAGAAGGAAACTAAGAAAACATGCACATTCAAAATAATCCACGCACAATGGCTATAATTCAGTCAAGCAATTTCAGTATTTCAAAAACAGAAACAATATGTCACAAACATAGAATAAAATCAAGATGCCATTCCTGTTATGCATCAGCACATCCTCAAACAAAAATCAATTTAACCAAAAACGATAAAAAAGCATACCCTGCTCACTGAGGATACCATCCACCACCTTGGCAACCTGTTTGGCATCACAAAAACAAATCAACATATCAACAACCTAAACCCAGATGCAAGCAACTTGAGAATAAAACTAAATGTTAAGTGAGAATTTCAATTTTAAACCTTGTTAAAATGTTCATACTGCCTGTTACCAAGACCAAACACTCCATACTTGAGATTCTGCAACCACTCCCCTCTTTCATTTCCCTAAACAAGCAATCACAAAACCAATTAAATTATGCTCAGTAGACTCAAAACGTACATTGATTTCTAACTAAATCATACAAAATCTTACTTCCGTAAACCATTTATAGAACCTGGCTGCGTTATCTGTTGGCTCACCATCTCCGTATCTACAACACCAGTAAAACAAAATAAATTCAACACACAAAAATCAAAATAAAAAATAAAAAGATAATCAACAAATACTTACGTAGCCAAGAAGAAAAGCGCCAAACTTTCCTTCTTCAATTTCTCCTCGAACTCGTCGTCATCAGCCGCATAATCATCCTATTTTTTTGCATAATTTAAATTAAATTAAATTAATACCGGTCCAATTTTTTTAGTGTTTGACAGATGTTCTATCAAATTATGACAAAAACAAGTCAAGTAAATTCATTTTACCAGATCGACGACTTTAAAATTTGCTTTCTCATATCGTGCTTTGGCCTCGTCAGCCAAGGCTTTAGCAAACCCTTCAGCAGTTCCCGTCTGGGTACCAAAAAGGACGGTGACCTTCTGCGTACCGTCATCAACTTCAACCTCCGGCAGCTTAACCATCAAAGGCTTCAACGGTTCAACGGTCTTGACCTTCTGTCCGCTCGATCTCCGCCATATTAAAACGACGACGCAGCCGATCAGGACAGCAATAGACGTAGTCAAGATCATAACGAACTCGCGATTCTCGAAGATAATATTCGCCACTCCACTGGCCGAAGAATCCGACGAGACATTTGACGGATCCAGAAGCTTCTTTCCTTTAATAATCGCGGCCATTATATCGAGCGGCGACATCGAGCTTGACGAGGAGGACGAAGATTGCATGATAATTGTACGAACAGGAGGTAGGAGGAGCTCGATGAGCTCTCGCTTCTTGTAAAAATTGATGAAACCGGAGAGATCTCTCTGTGGTTGTTGAGTTGACTCTGGAGTTGTAACTAGTTTGCTTCGGCTCCTGGCTTGGTTGTTGCGGTGTCAGGTGTGTGAGAACCCCTAAGAAGAGGAGGAGAGCTAAAATGGGAGGGCTTATATACAAAAATATATATATTAATTATTAAATAATTATAATTAAATTAAATTATTTTATGGTGAGATTTAAAACCAAACCAACGCCTACCAAACCAGACTGCCGAGTTTATTGGTCAAACCGACCTAACCCCGAGTTAACCGTGGTAAGTTTTCTGGACTGTTGCTATTGGTTAGGCGACTGAGCCAAAGGTCTAAAATGCCCCTCTTTGTTTTCTTTCCGGTTTTTGCCTTTTTTGTGTTCATGTTTTATAGAAGGTAAGATATAATTACTCTGAGGTACCTGAGTTTTAGAATGATTATAATTTTGTCTAAGAGCACACTCCGAAGTCAAAATCCAGATTCAATCCTAATATACTCGAGATTCATTTTTTATATCCAATTTGTGTGTCACTGTCAGCTAGGTCTAATTATATAGTTTTGATATTGTTGATAGATTAAAATGTTATTTTTCTAATTCTAATGAGCAAAAAAGTTCATTTAAACATTAGGGATTTACACGTACTTTACCATAAAGGTGAAGCCAAAAAAGGAATTTAATTTTTTCAAAGATAGAATATGATGCTGTAACGATGGATATTAGGTTCATAGTAAAATAATAAAGATGTTTAATTATTTATTGCCGTTAAAACTCACACGATTTAATGTATTTATTATAACTTTGTAAAGATGATATTATAATATTATTAGAGGCTTAAAATGTAATTTTATACAGATTTAAAAATAAATTTCTGGGATCTCTGACAATTTTTTTTTCCAATTTTATTTATAAATGAGAGGTTGGAAATGAAGCCAACAATAAAGGAACAAGAAGGTGAACCACCTAGGTAAGCCCATGCTACATTTGATGACGTGGCAAAAACCCAATCACTGGAAGCTAATTGTTTCATTCAATTTGATTGAGATGCAATCAGTCCTGTTCAAATCAAATTAAATAAAAGAGAACAGTTTCAGATTCCTATTAATTTCATACTTTCGGTTTCGGTGGGTGGCTTTTAATTGTCCATGTATAGTTATTAATTCAATAAAATTACTGAGAAAATAATTATGTATTTAAAGTTATATATATGTAATATTGCTTTTATCAATTATTAAAAATTTTAATAAAAAATAATGATTAAATTAATAGTATAATCATCCAAGCCTGTGATGACAGGATTTGACCAAGTTTCAGTTTTGAATTCAAGCTCAGGAGACAAGTGCAAAGATTTATGGATTATAAGAAAAGAAAAAAAAAATTATTACTTCAAGATTAATTACGCAGGATGCAACCTGCTATTGTTGAAATAAAAACAACCAGTAATAATAATAGAAATAATTAATTTAAAGGAATAACACGTCAGTTTATTACAATAAAAAAGAATAACTTCTCATATATTAGAAAATTATTTTTAATTTAAATTATAATTAATAAAATTGTAAATTCTCCCACTTTATATTCCAAGGAAGAGAGAAAAAAAAGCTCGTAAAAGAAGTTAGACACAATACAAATAACAAATTAAATAAGCAACTTTACATAATTAACATCTTAGATTTAGTATATGATAATCGTTATCATATGATAGGTGAAGTTTCAATTATCTTCTTTGGTCAATTCCCCAAACTCAAAGATTTTCTCATGACACATTCTTTGTACAACTTTATTCATGCTATGTCAAAGCATTTTTTCATAATTATTAATAATATAATCGTGAACATAAATTTTTAACCAATGGACCAAATTTTGTTAAAAATCTTTCATGTGTCTAATTCATACAAATACTTTCAACTGTTCTTATTGTAGTGCATAACCGAGTTGTTTAACCAATTTTAATGTCCATTATCGTAGCTTCTCTTGTGCATTAGGGCTCAAAATTTGGTATTAGAATGAAGAGCCCAGTTGAAAATACCAGGGTTTCGTCAATCTCCAATATAAAGCTCTTTCAATGTCTCCTCGAAGACAAACAAAGTCCATGATTTATTAATCTTAGGAGGAGCATTCTTTCTAAAACTCTTCACAAAATGATAACAAGGAAGTGAATGTGGAGTTTTACCTACAAAGAGCAGACAACTTATAGCATAGAAATGTCTTTTTGCGACATAATTCTAATTTTTGAAGTGAAAGGGTCCTTAGACCTCGTGTAACTTGCTTTCTCTCTTTACACACCATTCTCTCGTGTGTGTCAATTTACATCATAATGAAATGAGAAAGTGTATAAATTTGGTTGGTATTTTCTACTTACTCCATCTTGGAAGTGAACTGACTGAAAAAAATCATAATCTCATTGATGTGTTTTATCAAATTTTAGTCAAAAAGGGAAATAGTCATCCAGACAAAAAAAAAAAATTAGTAAACACCTTTACCGATTTTACGGGTATGGCTAGGATCTCAAATGAATACACCTTAGTCTCTAATTTTGAAAACCGTAGCCTCTCAAAGATTTTTCATTCAAAAATGTATTTGAAATTCAAGTAAAACAGAAACAAATTAACAATAAAGGCGATTGTTAGTTGATTTACTTATTAGTTATACTAAGATATAATTCTTGTACAAACTGTTTATTTGATCAAAAATTGATATATTTTCTATCAGTAAGAAGTTTGGGGTTTAGAATAGAATTTTCAAATTTTGATTGGTATATCAAATGGGTTTTTTAAAGTTAAAATTGATTTTTAGTAGATAAAAATAGTTTTTTTGTTAATTTATAAATTAATTGGATTAGTGAAAAAATGATTTTAGTTGAAAATGAGACAATTATAGTTTTGCATACCTAATCTCTATTTATCACAGATTTTGAAGTTAGACATTTTGGATCAAACCTATTTTTTTTATTATATCCATATAATTCATAAAGTATTAGTTACTGTTATTGAAGCCCAATAAATTTATGTTATTATCTTAGTTTCCCATAACTTTATTTCAAATGTGAAAAGGGAAATAAGTACTCACTAAATCTGCTATCTAATCATATAAAACCAATGAATTTCAAATATCAAAAGTAAGAAAATGAAGCCACGTGTCTATCATTCATTAGTTGAATTTTGAAAATTATTTTAACCTTTTATTTTTTTTACAAAATAACAAAAATATTTTATGACAATTAAAATTAATAATTAATTTTAACAGACAGATGAAAAAATAATTTTTCAAAAACTTAAAGTATAAGAAAACCGTTTTATCAAGGGCTGGGTGGAAAATGTACATTTGGCCTTTACAATAATATTAAAGTGATTATAATAATTATAATTTCAAGGTGAATTGAGATTTCAATTTATTGATGAGATTTCCAAAACAATCTCAATAGATTTGAAAAATAATTTTAATTTTTGAAATATCAAAAATTTCTACTCAGAAAATATATATATATATATATATATATATATGAACGTAAAATCATGTGATTTGTCATTTATACCCTTAATAAAACAAACAACAGATTAAACAGTTTGATTAAATTATGTTGATGGATAAGTCCTTGTTCAGCCAAACTAAACTCAATAATCTAGCATCTAAGATGCTTGATTAAAGCATTTTAAACTAAGTTGTCTAGCACATTTTGGCTATATTTGTCATTTGTATTTTTTATTACAATAAAAATATATATACTCAACTTTGAATACCAAATTAGATATCTAGATTATATGTCATTATATAATTAGAAAATTTTAAATTAAAGATAAAATAATATTCACTCATATTATAATATGTCATATAAATATTCAGTTTAATATCTTAAAACTGAATACACATAACATAGCTTTTTTTCAATAAGAGAAATCATGTAAACTTAATTTTATGGTTATTTATGCATTTAAAAGAAAAAAATTAGTATTTTGAAATTAAAATTAGTGAGATGGTTATTCATGAAAATAATTGTAATGTTATCAATTGGGTGTCAAAAATAGCATCTTAGAATAAGAGAAGGATTATTTAGATTGTAATAAGTTTAAAAAATGGATTAATCGGAGCATGGGGGATTGTGGGGCAATAGGTTCCCGTGCTTGTCATGATCCGAATGGTTACATCCAAACGCTTGTCTTTATTATTGTCTTGTAACAATGTTTCACGACTAGAAAACGATTGAGTAGGACTTGTCAGTTTGCTCCAATTGGAGGCCGAAACGTTATGTGATTTGAGCTGTTTTTTTTTTCTTTTTGGTTTGGCTTATAGCTTATGTGGATGCCAATTCCACATCAGTAAGAAGCCTAAGGCCTTGGGTCCATATTTTAAAGAGTACAAAAGGTGAAACCAACAAAGGTTAAGGCAAAAAAATTTTTGCAACCTAATATGGTATTGCCTCTTAGATTTAGAGAAATCATCACTCACCTTTCTCGATCATGTTATTTTTTCATGGTAAATACAAAGAAGCAAGTCTTGATTTTTTTTTCAAATCTGAGAAGAAGATACCAAGATTTTTCATGCCTTAGAGGCTTTTTAAACGCTTCCTTAAATATTAAGGAGATAAAGGTTGTTCTTATTATTATTACTATTATTATTAATTATAATTGCTTTTCTTATATATCATGAAATTTAATAAAATATCATCAAGACCCTAGAAGCATTAAAAATAATTTACCGTCTGCTCTCATATTTAGAAAGACTAAAACCTTGGAAACAAATAAAATAGGCCAAATCACTTATTCCCATCCAACGTATAGAGAAAATCCAAAGTGATCCACGTTAATTTTTGAAAACCTAAATATTTACTCATTCGTTAGTTTTGGCTATTACAGTTAGGGATAAAATCATCATTTAAAAATTTTTATTTAAACAAAGAAAAATTATTTTTTTTCCCCTTTAGTTTTAAAAATTAACTATTTTCCCTTAACTCAAACTTTGAAATATTACATTTACACCCCTAAAAACTTTATTTCATTTTTCCGACAGTTGTTCTTCTTGGCGTTCTTCTCTAATGGTATCTCCCCTCCCTAATGGCTTCCTGACATAAAAACTACCGAAAATTCTATCGAAATGATCAGATTTTCTTGCATGGATCTATGCAAAAATTGCACAGATCTATTCGATGATCTGTGCGTCAGCAAGACATAGATCAACCAGACAGTGTCACATAGACGATGCCGACATCTGTGTGACACCATTTGACAAATCAGTTTGTTGCTAATAGGAAGAGTTACCACCTACTAGAATTAAAATTAGGAATTGGGAAGAAACTTTTTTTTTTTTTGTTTACAATCACGTGTATTGTATAATTGGCTTGTGTTTGACCCGTGAAACCATGCAAAATAGTTTATTCAACCATGGGTTAAAACGAGGCAAAGCTTGAAAAAATATTTTCTTTTTAGGTAAATAAAAGTATATATAAACACAAAGAGCAAAAACCCCTCAAAGGAGGACCTAAGAGCAATCTAAGCTCGACCTACTTAGTAGGTGACTAACACAAACAAGCTATAACTAAACAAGATGTTAGTTTTTAGAATATTTATTATACAAAGTATTAATTTTAGATTCGCATAAATAGGAAGCTTATTTAAAGAGAACACAAATAATCAAAACAAGATGTAAGAAAGATTTATTTGGTTCGGGTTCCCAAATCGAAACCTTACATCCAAGGCAGAGACAAAACTCTAGTTGAATCCATTATGAATCAAAATGAGAGTTCAACTTACAGTACGATAAACCTTCGATTGAGACATAAAAATTGGTAAGAACAACTGACAATAGGAGCTCAAAACCAAGTCACAATGCATAGACTCAAAACCCCTATGCTCGATCAAAGAAGTCCAGAAGATTTTTACTTTAACTCAAACCCTAGAAAGGCTTCTAAGCAAAACCCAGAGGAGCCAAAGAGAAATTAAAAGCCTTCAGCACTCACTTCATCTATTTAGCAAACCAAGGGTAAAGATTAATAACCCTAAGGATTAGAAAAATGCCAATAAGGACTAAAATACCCTTTGACCTTAAAATGACTCAAACAACCCTTATTAACACTATACAATTATAGCTCTGCCCTTCAAGTTTAAGCCACACTATATCATAAATCTCCACCTTGACTTAAACCTACAAGTGAACCCCATTAGAACCTTCTTTGCAAACAACAAAAACACTACACTTGACACACTTTAAACAAGCTTAAAGCTTCTCTAAACTTGTTTACAGGCACTGTTTTTGTTAAAACATCAGCAAGATTAACACTAGACTCAATTTTCTTAACTTTAACTTGACTATTAGATCAAATATCTCTAATAAAATAGAGTCTAACATTAATGTGCTTTGTCCTCTTATGAAAGGCACTGTTCTTTGAGAGATGTATAACACTTTGAGAATCATTGCAGACTACAGGTGCAACATCTGATAATCCCAATTCAATTGAAATTCCCTTTAGCCACAAAAACTTCCTTCATAGCTTCAGTCAAGGTTATATATTCTACTTCAATAGTTAACAAGGCTATAATATGCTATAGATTGCACTTCCAACTCACCACATTACCTCCGAAAGTGAAGATATATCTTGTTAAAGACCTTCTTCTGTCCAAATCAGTTGTAAAATCTGAATCACAATATCCTTTCACTAGAATATGATTAGTAGAGTTAGTGGTTATAAAGTAAACCATAATTTGATGACCCTTTTAGATACTTTAATAACCACTTAGTAGCATACCAATATTCCTTATAAGGGTTACGCATAAACTTGCTAATCAAACTAATAGCATAAGCAATATTTGGCCTAGACTCAATCATTGCATACATTAAGTTACCAACTACATTAGAATAAGGAACATTCCTCATAAAATTAGACTCATTAGTAGATAAAACAGAAGTAGTTTTTAATCTAAAATGAGCACCTAATGGAACATTCACAAATTTTGCTTCAAACATTTTGTAGATTTAAAGAACTTTTTTAATATAACTAGATTGAGACAGAACTAAGTAGCCTTTTGATCTATCTCTAACAACATCCATAACCAAGATCCTTTTAATAGGACCTAAATCTTTCATTTTAAATTCAGAATTTAACAAGTGTTTCAAATCATTCAAGGCAGACTTGTTTATAGAAATTAGGAGCATGTCATTAACATATATCAAAAGATAAACATAATCATCATATTCAAATTTCATATAATACACATGATGATCAGACTTACATCTAAGAAAACCAATAGAAAGAACAAATTCATCAAACCCCTTATACCATTGCCTTAGGGATTGTTTTACTCCATATAAAGACCTATGCAACAGGCAAACCTTCAAGTTGCTGCATGAATATTTGTTCTTCTAGTTTTCCATGCAAGAAAACTGTTGTAACATCCATTTGTTCAACTTCCATATCAAACATTGTTGCAACAGACAGGATAAGTCTGATGGAGGCATGTTTAACTATAGGAGAGAAAACCTTATGATAATCCACTCCTTCCTTTTGAGAAAAGTCTTTTGCCACAACTCTAGCCTTAATTTGGGTTGCTTTATTCCAAGTATCCCAAGCTTTCTTTTGAACACCCATTTATAGCCAATTACTTTCTTATTTGGTCTATCCACTGAAGACTATGTCTTATTTTTCTATAAAGAAAACATTTCATTTTTCATAGCCTTCTTCCATTCAGAGCTATATTTACTTTCACAAGCTTGCTTGTAATTCAAGGGTTCATCCATTTCACTTACATCACCTATTTGGAAAGCATAGGATATGAGATCAGCTTGTGTAAATTTGGCAGGAGGTTTAGTTTCCCTTCTAGTTCTATCTCTTACTAATTGATAATTAGATACATCACCTATTTGGAAAGCATATGATATGAGATCAGCTTGTGTAAATTTGGCAAGAGGTTTAGTTTCCCCTCTAGTTTTATCTCTTGCTAATTGATAATTAGATAAGTCTGGATATTCATCATCACTCTGTGAACTTTCACCATGACCCTATAGTGGGGGTTATTGATTCGAGCTTGAGATTTCGTACTTTGGAACACAAATTACATCCACACCTAAATCAGGTCTACCACTTGACTTTTGAGACTTACCAGAAGAAGATGACATACTATAGGTACTACTAACAGGTGTCTCCACCTCAAACTAAACCTGCTCAGTTGACTTATTAACAGAGAAAATATCTTTTTAAAATTTAAATTCATTAAAGGTAACATCCTTGTTAATCACACAGTTTTTCTCTTCGATTAACCACAATTTATAGCCCTTTGTACCAGATAAGTAACCTAGGAACATAGCTTTTAGAGCCCTTGGATTCAACTTTCCCTGATTCACATGCAAAAATGCTAAACAGCCAAATGGTCTTCAAGTCGAATGTAGATGATAGGAATCTATTTATCAAATAACATGCAATTGCTACAGGTTCTGCCCAAAATCTTTTCCTCAGACCTGAATTAAACATTATGCATCGACTTTATTAAGAATTATTCTATTCATTCTTTCAGCAAGACTATTTTATTAAGGGGTTTCAGTGTAGGTTCTATGTCTAAGAATGTCATGCTTTTACAAAAATCAAAAAACAGTTTATTGTAATATTCAAGCCCATTATCAGTTTTAAGAACTTTAATTCTTTTATTAGTTTGGTTTTCAACCAAAGTTTTCCAGTCCTTAAAACAATTAAATGCTTTATCTTTTTGTTTTAGAAAATAAACTCATACTCTCATAGAGTAATCATCAATGAATGTGATAAAATAATGAGAATTCAATAAAGAATTTGGGACTTAAGGAGATCCCCACAAATCAAAATACACAGTCTAAGATACCTTTGGATCTATGAGTGGCAGGTGCAAATTTCAATTCATGAGATTTATCAAGCACACAATTTTCACATAAATCAAGATGAGATATGGTCTTTAAATCAATCAATTTCTGTTTAGTCAAGTCATGCAAACCAGTAATACTAATGTGTCTTAATCTTTTATGCCACAATGCAGCTTCATTTTTAATGTCAATATCAAAATTCATAATATCAGAAACTACATTACCATCTAAGATATACAAACCATGTGACAACTTTCCTTTCATCATAACCAAAAATCCTTTTACTACTTTTAATATGTCATTTTCTAATTTATAAGCAAAACCACTTGAGTCCAAAAGTCCCAAAGAAATTAAATTTCTTCTAAATTTTGGAACAAGTCTAACATTTTCTAAGATTCTAATAGAACCATCATGCATCTTAAATTTCACATTACTAACAGTGATAACATCACAAGAATCATCATTTCCCATTAAAACTTTCCCCCTGCTTACATACTTTACATCAGTGAGCCATTCTTTTCTTGGTGTCATGTGAAATGTGCAACCTAAGTCTAATACACACTCCACATCCAAAACTTTTTTAGATAAAAGTAATACTTTAGCACTTTCATAGTCATCTAGAAAATTTACCAAATCTTGCTTTTTAGAATTATTTACATGTATTTTCTTTTTCTCAAGACAGTTTCTTTTAAAATGGCCTTATGACACTATTAGCATGTTCTCTTAGTCCTAGAGTTAGACCTAGCAGATTTTTTTCTCTTTCTGATTATTTCTTTTATCAGATCTGCCTCTGACTTGACGATCTTCACACATTGTCTTTTTCTCAAATTTTATTTCTAGGTATTTAGATCTTACTGCACCTAGAACTTCATCTAAAGACAATGACTTTCTACCATACTTAATAGCTGCTTTCACATCTTTAAAAGATTTCGGTAAGGAGTTCAAATTATTATTGCTTGATTTTCATCAAATATTTTTTCATCTATACCGTTCAAATCAATAACAATTTTATTAAACTTATCAAAATTATCATCTAAAGATTTTGTTGAGTCAATTTTAAAGCCAAACAACTATTCTTTCAAATAAATTTTGTTTGTCAAGGATTTAGTCATATACAACCATTCAAGTTTTAACATACTTTAACAACAGTGTCAGCATCATCAACTTTTCTCACAAAATTATCATATAAATGCAATATAAGCAAGTTATAAGTAGTTTCCATTGCCTCTGCTTTCTTTACATCAATCATACCTTTTGGAAAATTAGAATGACTTCTAAGAGCTTTGGCACATTTCTGGTGTACCAAGACTGCATACATCTTTTTTCTCCACATATTAAAATCTCCCCTTTTATCAAATCTGTCGATATTAATCCTAGTCTATCCTATCTCCTTTAGTTTCATAATCTTTTAATTCTTACACAAAAAGAATGTTAACAGTATCACAAAAACATAGATACACAATCAAAAAATTATCACAGATAGAGAATCGATAAAGCAATGAACAAAGTTCAACAAGAAATACTTAGTATAAACCCTAAAAAGGCTCTAATACCACTTGTTAGTTTTCGAGAACTTTATTATACAAAGTATTAATTCTAGATTCGCATAAACTAGAAGCTTATTTAAAGAAAACACAAATAATCAAAACAAGATGCAAGAAAGATTTACTTGGTTCAGGTTCCCAAATCAAAACCCTACATCCAAGGCAGAGACAAAACTCTAGTTGAATCCATTATGAATCAAAATAAGAAATTAACTTACAGTATAATAAACCTTCAATCGAGTCACAAAAATGGGCAGGAACAACCAATAACAAAAGCCTAAAACCAAGTCACAATACACAGACTCAAAACCCCTGTGCTCGATCAAAGAAATCCAGAAGATTTCCTCTTTAACTCAAACCCTAAAAAGACTTCTAAGCAAAACCCAGAGGAGCCAAACATGACAAAGGGAAATTAAAAGCCTTCAGCCTTCACTTCATCTATTCAGCCATCCAAGGGTAAGGATTAATAACCCTAAAGATTAGAAAAAATGCTAGTAAGGACTAAAATACCCTCTGACCTTAAAATGACTCAAACAACCCTTATTAACACTACACAATTATAGTTTTGCCCTTCAGGTTTAAAGCCACACTATATCACACAAGATCTATAGAGAACAAACCTATATTATCTTCTTTTGAAGACCTATCAAAGTTTTTATTATAATAGAGTTCAAAAGAATATTCAAACCTAACCTATAAGCCTATCCAACAAGCATGTTCTATACACAAATTTTCTCGACAAAGGAAGAAAGAAACACAATAGAAAGGGATCATCTACATTGGTTTCATCTCTTGTCACTTCATGCATGTTGTCAAAAAGGGCAACACTTTAGTAGGCAAGGGTAGGATGAGTTGAAGTAGAGCTATTAGGCCTTGGGTATAGAGTAGAAAACGCAGTAGCTAAGGTGGTTTTCTAGTCGCCCAGGGGATGAAGAGGCTACAACTAATTTGTAAACAATTTTACCTCTACTCCCAAGTCTCATCTATTAAGCTTGTTAGGTCCTTGTCCAATGATAAGAAAATTTAATTTGATACCTTTTAGAATCATAATGATATCCCCAAATTTAATATATTTTTTTATAATATCATGTAAATTTCATTAAATGCTTTCTAAAATTGAATATCAATACTTGGAAAAAAAAAAGTAAAGGGTTTTGACTCAAGTGCTTGCTTGTTGGGTACGAATAATATTAAATAAATAATATAATTTTTCCTATACAAACTTTCTTACATGATATCAATAATTGATATTATCAATTAAAAAGGGCCAAAGGACTATTTCCCACCCAAGTTTTAGTTCAATATAAAAAACACACCCACAACATTTTAAAAACTCAAATATCCACCTATCCCTAAACTCCTATGAAATTTTCAATTAAAAATAAGGGTAAAATCATAAAAAATAAGGTTGGGTTTTCGTCTGTTTAACGATGATGATGACCTAGAGACAACAAAAACTAGAAAGAAAAGACAATCAAAGACTAATTGTGACAGTCATGGGAAGAGAAGGCAAACAGATGAAGATGAAAGATCTCTAAAAAATGGAAGGTCAATTTGAAATCATGGAACTTAATCCTGAGGGGAAATTAATAATTTTCAAAATCAAGGGAGAAAAATGATATAAACTTATAGGGTTTTAGTGGTAAAATAACGATTTTACCTTTGCTCTTAACAAAAAATTCTAATAAAAGTTAGCTCATAAGTGGGTGTTTGGATTTTTGAAACATTGTCAGTGTGCTTTTGAGAATAGACTAAAACTTGGGTGGGAAAGAGTCATTTGGCCATTAAAAAGTTATGTTATTAGCTGAAAGAACGAATTTTGGTGACAACATAAGACTTCAAATCATATTTATATGAACTTATGTTCAAGGGTGGATACAAACTGTATCAAGTCTGAATACTCATTGACTTAAATTTAATTTGAATAAAAAATAGTTTGATTTAAATTCGATTTAAGTTTGATGAGCTAAAATTATAGTAGCTCATGTTGACTCAAATGAAAAATGGTTCGGTTCAAATTTATAGTTCAAATATCTAGCTTCAGTTTATGACTCAAATTCATGATTCATTGATAATAATGGACAAAACAACGGTGTTTTGACAAGTATTTAATATAGTTCCAATCAAACCACAAGTAAAATTCAGATAGGCAAACCATCCTCCATCTTGCAAATTGAGCAAAGCCAAACTCCTTTTAGCTCAAGCTTGGTTTGGTTTTAAAAATGAGTATACCTCCCAATTTGAATTTGACTCAAATTCAATTTAAATAAATTCAAACCAATTTTCAAAACCGAACCAATTCAATTTGAGTCTAACTGTAGTTATGTTTACCCATATGGACAATTGTATTTATACAAATTTTATCTTTTGTTCTCTATCTATTAGGCCATGCATACATAATTTGTGTATTCAAGTTTTCAAAAAAGAAAAAAAATCATATTTAATTTCTGTATTGAATACATATTTACCATTTATGATTGTTTTTTATTATAAAGCAAACATTTTACCTTTTTTTGAAAAAAATATTGAATTTTTATACATTGTAAATGCCCAAAAAAAAAAAAACGAAAACAACTTAAATTATAACAATGTAGAGTATGCATATGCCTTATCTTGTCCAAATATAGGGGTGAATTTGAATTAAACCGAATCCAAACATAAGTTGGCTCTTGTTTGATTAGAATGATTTTAAAGGTGGTTCAAGTTCTATTTAAGTTCGTCGAACTAATCAAAATGAATGTTTGAATTAGGCTTAGGAAAAAATTTCAAGGTTCATAGCTCGTTTTGAATTTATAGCTTAAGTTTGGCATTTGAATTTGTGACTCGATTTTTAAGCCTAAGTTCATCAAAAATATTTAACATCAAAAAACTTTGGTGCACTGACAATGGTGACAAACTCTTCACCTAAGTTCAAAGAGTATGAGAGAAAGTGATGGAGAGATATGTAGAAAAAAATAGTTCTCTCATACTTTTGCCTCTTTTGTTGATGCACCAAAGTTTGGTGAACTATTTTCTTTGTATTGTGAAAGAGAGAGGCAATGAGTATGAGAGAAAGTAATGAAAGAGGAAGGAAGAAACTAGTGGAGAAAAGAGAAAGTGACAAAAGAGAAAGGAAAAAAATGTTAGGGAAGAAAGTACAAAGAGTGAGATTTTTTTTTTAATGAGAGAGAACAAAAAGGCAAGGAAGTCAAATTTTGCATGAAAAATGGTGAGATGAAAGTGGCAAATTTTTCAATCACTCAAGTCAGTTTGTACAAGTCATGACTTAGCTCGATTTGAGCTTAGTTGATGGTTGGCTCGTGAGTTAAATTGAGCCAACTCAATTTAGTTCAAGTTCAGCTCGTTTTTTAAATGAGTCATATTTTATGGTTTGAATTCAACCTAAGTTCGCCAAAAATAAACTCAGATTGAACCAACTTAGCTTGAATCTAAGTCTAGCTAAATCTTATAAACAAAGGCATGTATTGTATACCTTAATTTTAAAAAAAAATATTATGTACATTTAGTTTTAAGTACTTAATTAGATGTCCAGATAATATTTATTATATAATTAAATGTACCTAATTATATATTTAAAATTGTGTTATATAATTTTGTTGCTTTTTAAAAGCAAAAAAAGGAGTAGGGTTGTCAATCAAACCTCAATTGAATTAATTTAATGACACATTTTTGTAAATTTAAAGAGGGTTGGTAGAAGAAATCAAGTTAAATCTTCCTAAATGAAGCAAAATTAAACAGAAAAAAAAAAAGCTTTGTGAAATATAAGTAGAAGGTCAAAAGACTTGTTCCTACTCAAAGTGTAGTGAAATCTCAAGTGACCTCATTCAATTTTTGAAAACCTAAACACATACCTATAAGCAAAATTCTGTTAAAAAACTTAATTAAAGTAATAGGTAAAATCATTATTTAACAAAAAAATTTAAAAACATAAAATTCATTATATTTCCCCTTTAAGTTTGTAAAACTAACGACTTCATCCCTACCTAAAGTTTTGAAACTTTGAAAAGTAATATTTTCCCTAAACTTAGGGTTTTCTTCCTCCCCACTCCGACCACCGGTGACAACGCTTTCAACCCAGTCTACAGAGAAAAGTATGATCATCTCTCTCTAAGCCACGACATCGTTTGGACAACAAAGGCGTTGTTGCCTAAATAACACCTTTGTTGGCCAAATGAAGCACTGTCTAGACAACGTGCATTGACGAGTAACTTTTTGTTTGGATGACAACACATGTAGACAACTTTCTTCTGGATTTCCAAAATATTTCCATTGATCCGTGGTCGGAGAGGAGAGGAAGAAAGGCTAAAAGGGAAGACAACAAATCGTCACTAGAGAAAAGAGGAAAAAAAACCTTAAAAGAGAAATTGTTACTTTTCAAACTTTGAAAGATAGTTTTGAGGGGGGAGGGGGAATATAATAGAAGTTTGACCCCTAACCTTAACTGAAATTTTTAGTAAAACTATCTCATAGGTAGATATTTAAATTTTTAAAAGTTCGAAAGTAAGATTTTGAAATTTTATTATACATAGGGTGGAAACAAGTCTTTTGGCCTAACTAGAAATACTGGTCTTACTTTTTCCCCAGTATTCAACTGCCAACAACTTATTGACATGTGAACTACAATAATGTTTTCATGTGTCCCTATTAATTAAATTTGGGTCTTCTCACCTTACCTAACCAAGCAACATCTATTTAACTCTTTTTAATAAGAAAGGGCAAATGCATTATCCACCTAAGGTTTGATGAAAGTCAAATTCCCTCCAGCATAAACTTCTATTAGTGAATCTGTTTGGTTTTCTTAGAAATGAATATTTTTTACTACTTTATTAAAATTATAAAATTACCATTAATATTAATATAAATACCAAATTACTAATATATCTTTATTAGTTAAAATCTTATCACTTAAATTTTTAAAAATATATTAAAACTCTAATTAACTTTAAATAATTATGGTTTGTCATTATTAAAAATAATGAATCTTCTTATCAGAAATGAAATGTTGGAAATGAATCTTTGAAAGGTGCAATTGTCATTATTAAAAATACCAAAGGGCATATTGAAATATAAAATTTTAAAAACACCCTTATTTTTTTTAAATTTCCAAAAACTCCCTAAAATTTTCATTAACAGATTTCATATTTAAAACTTTATAGTTTTCACCTAACTTTTGAAAAGACAAAATAAAAATTTTAAAAATAAAGGAGAAAATAGAAAATAGAAAGAAGAAGAGGAGAAAGATAAATTCAAAATCCATGGAATGACCTTTTTACGCTTTATTTAATAAAATTTACTAATTAAAGTAAATGACACGTAGAAAATTGGTTTTTTTTTTAATTTAAAGGGTAAAAATTTATTATTTCAATTATCTTAAAGAAAAATGTTTGATGGGACTTACAATTAATTATATTTTGCGAATAATATTGCTGCCGGTGTTGACTATTCCATTTCAATACATTGAAGGATATAAAACTATACTTTTTTTATTACAACATTGTCAAACAAATATCAGCATGTTCTTAAAAATTGGATTGGACCAATCCGCGTAATTAATTGAATTGTCCCCCTTCAACAAAAACAGTTTTGATTCATTTGATATTTGTTTTTGAAGTTAGACTAAATTGGATTGGGTAGATAGAAGGATTGCATGAGATACAAAACTAAGTTTGACTTAATTAATATAAAAAATCAATTAAAAAAAATATTATTATTAGAATTTGAACCCAATACCTTATTTATTGATTTTGAACATATAAAATATCAAACTAAATTTATTAAATTTATTTTAATGATAAAATAACTTAAGTTATATGTTTGACAATAAATTATATAAAAATATTGTGAATATTATTTGTTAAATAGTTAATTAGTGTGACCGTCACTTAGACCTAGGGATGGCAACGGGGAGGGGCAGGGAGGGGATCTCAATCCCCGTCCCCATCCTCGTCCCCGTAGGGGATATCAATCCTCGTCCTCGACCCATCCTCGCTATGGGCATGAAAATGATTCCTCGTCCTCTTTCCGCAAAGAAAAATCTCTTCTCCATCCCCGCGAGGAAAAATCCCCTCTTCGTACCCGCAAAAAAAAATCTATTTTTTTTTTTACTTTCTAAACACAATATAAATATATTAAATAATATAATTAAGTAAAATTAAAATTAACCCACTATTTCAAATATCACAAATATATATTAACTACTTTAATATATACAATAAAAACTTAAATAAATTTAAAAAACATAAATAATTTAAAACTATAAAAAATATATTAGTATTTTAAATAAATATATTAATATAAAAAGATGGAGATGGGGGCGGGGAGGGGAAGGGGTGGGGCGGGGCGGGAAGGGGACACATGTATCCCCATCCCCATCCCCATCCCCGTCCCCTTCCCCGTTTCTATCGGGGAATCCCCTCCCCGTTAGGGTCGGGGAGGGTTGGGGCTCCTAAAGTCAGACCCAAATTACTATATCTACTTAGACCTTATTGCCTATTCCATTAGATCGATATTTGGTCTGGTTCTGAAAACATAGGATGTCTATCATTTTTTTTTTCATAAAACGTTAATTTTTACCAATTGGGCTCAGAGCTTATTTAGGCCTTTGATTTGTAATATCAGCTTCTGATCTTTGAAATAAGTCGCCTCCATCTTGGTATACAAAGCTTGATTATAAAATTATCAGATACAAACAATAAATTCATCAAAATCTTTAAAATATAAAATATGGATATAATCTGGTTTCATATTTTAATAATACATTCGTAATAAAATATGTTTATGATTGACAATTACATTCCCCCTCTAAATACATTTCTTGGCTTCTAATTTGTTTTGAGCAAGAAATTCTTGAGGCACCCATTGCATTGTAGATGGAAACTTTGGTTTGACATGTAAACATTCCAGTAAAAAAAGGAAATTGATAAGAGGAAAGGCCAAATTATCACAAAAGTCGTGATAACAAAGGACAAGAAAAGAAATCGTTTTCGATAATTAATCATTGTAGGTGAAATACAATTTTGTCATAAAAAATACCCATTTTGTGACAAAAATTTTTATCCATAAACGAATTACTATTTGTCCCAAATAATGTTTCGTGATCACTTTTAAGACGAAATCTTCCATACCCTAAAATGATAATTCTAAGGCAAAAATAAAATTATCTTAAAAAATGGGTGTTAAGGTTAGGGGATAAAACTAAAATTTCATTCCTTAAAATAATAATTGGGAGATGAAACTAAAACCGTTTTTAAAAATTGTCTCCAAAATTGAGTGTTAAATTTGAGTGAGCAAAATTAAAATTTTATCTTATAAAATGATCATTCCGATATGAAATTGAAACTATCTCTAAATTAAATATTTATGATAGTGATATATGTCTATAATATTCATGTTGTAGTTTGAGACATAAATGTTTTGAGAATTACCTGAAGCAAAGTCCCCACTAATAGAGTTCTACGGGAGAAGTCAGGATGAAGAAGTCCAGCAATTCCAAAAACAGAATCAAAGGCCTCCAATTTTGAGTTTAGTAGAATGTTGTCGCTTGTTTGCTTGATATATCAACAATGGTGACGCAAATATGTGTGATTTCAGTAGCTGAACTAGGAGTTTTGCCAAGGATGACCTTTGCATAGAGATAGGTTCAAATCGAGTTAATTTAAACTTGACTTAAATTCGATTCGTAAACTTAAGTTGGAACTCAACTCATCTTAAATTTCACTCATTTTTCCCTTTTAACAATATTATTCATTCTACAACAATATTGTACAATTTGTATTGATATTGTTCATCTCTTTATTAATACTTTTCACTCGTTGACATCGTCAATCACCTTGTTGAATCCTTTAATGACAATGTGCACTAACTCAACGAGTTATAGATTCAAATTAAATTTGAGTAGGTTTTTATTTAGATTTAATTTGACTCGAATCCTTTCTTACCTTTATGACTTTATCATTGTTTTCTAATCAACACATATTGCTTTGAAACAATATTGAATCAGTTATCAAACTCTCCTATGCCACGAATGACAATTTTCTAAATTCTATATAAAATGTAGGTAATGAAATTACTTTTTCTATACAAGTAATTTCTTCATGTTTTAATTATGATAATTTATGTTCCGTTTGTCAGGATGAAACAACAGTTAAAAGACAGATACAAATATAATCTATATCTATTTTGCAAGGATTGAGTGTTGCCTATTTAAATCAAACTGGTGGTGAAATATATCAAATAAATATTTTTCAATTGTCAAGCTGACATTGATTTAAATAGCAAACAAATAAGACAATTCCTTCTGATTTTCGAACTTCATCATGCTATAATTTTTTTTTTTTTGTTTTTGAAATATAAGGCTAGCTCTAAGCTACCCTAAATGAGGCTGGTTCCGCCTCTAACTATCTTGCTTTAGCTCTTTCAGTGGCCGGTCTTCTCCTGGATTTAGCAAAACTAAGAGGATGGTGACAAATATGGTGTAAGGAATAAAAATTTTGAAAAAAAAAAAAAATGAACATTCATCGAGCAGGTCATAAATATTCGTGGCTTAAAATTGTTTTGAAGATGTATATATTTAAACAATAAAATTATGTATATGTAATTTTGAGTATTTAATTAGATATTCAAATAATACGTTATTATATGATTAAATAATTTTATAATAAAATAAAATAATACTTAATTATATGATCACATATTATTTGAATATTTAATTAGATATTTAAAATTGAATACACATAATATTAATATTTATATTTAAATATAACACTACTGTAAGGTATATTTTTTCAAGTCAAAAGATTCAAGGAATATGCATGGAAATTACCTTGTTGTCCTAAGGGAAATGATAAAATATTAACTGGGTTGTCAAGAATGAACGAAACGAGTTATTTTGAGATGGACTGAAGTTTTTTTCCCAAAATATAAAAAAAAAAAGAAAAAAAAAATTTAATAGATTAAGATTATTAAAAAAATTTTTTATTTATGATTGATTGATGACATAACAATTAGGGGAAAAAAATGTTAGAATGAGTTAAATACAAAAATAGTTTTTTTTTTTTCTATTTTTTCTCTTGAATAATAAGATGGTGTAAATTTAAAAATAATAAAATTATATAGACATAATTTTAAATATTTTATTAAATATTTAAATGATGTATTATTATATAATTAGATTAATTTAAAATAAAAATAAAATAATATTTAATTATATGATAATATATTATTAAAATATTTGAACACATATAATATTGATAGCTGGAAAAATGATTGTTTTAGAAAGTTCATTAGTTTGCATGATTTTGAAGGGAGAAAGTGCTCTTTGCGTTGTTTATATTGGTCCAATAATATTGATTGGAGTTTAGATTGGAGTTTAAATCTTGTAGAATTCAGAGATGCCCTCCTGCATCATTGTCATATTCATGAGGAGCTCAGCCCAATCTTTATGAATTGGATGCTGTATAATTTAGAAATGTCATGTGAATATTATTCATGTTAACTTCAAATATTAAAACCAAGCAAGAAAGTTTGTGACATAGCAATATTATACATATATATTTTTTATACATAATTTATATATACAAATGATATTTTATTATGTGAACGGATATTATTTTTTTAAAATTCAAAATCATCTATTAATATAAAACACATTATCTGTATACTCAAATTATATACTAAAAACATATACACATAGTTTATTATAATGAATAATACATGGGAGGCTTTTGATGTTTTACCATATGTAATACACAAGACCTTATTGATATCGTCTTATTTTAATATGGGACCTTGTTAAATTTTTACAGCTAGAGAGGGCTGATGGATACATTTAGAGGGTTTATTGACATTCACCATGATGCATGTTGTACACTATACGCATGAAATCTATGGTAAAATGGAACATTTTGATACAATTTATCTTTTTTATTCTTAAATAATTTATTTGTATATTATATATTCATTGCACAGTTTATCAAAATGTTAGTTATTAATCTTTTGGTTGGATACAAAGGATAATGGACAAAAATAGAAGGTAATATAATGAATTATGCTGACAAAACACAAAATTGTGATAATCCAATTAGACATGAAGTACAAGAGATTAGTTAAGTTATTGAGACTGTTTACGTATTGACCGTAGGCTAACCTTTATTCATATAATTGTGGAACTAGAAAATGACATTAATGGGAGGTCTTGTGATATCAAAGATGATGATGATGTCACTTGTATCATATCCCTTTCTAATAATAGGACCCAACTCTTTTTATGGATTTTGTGACAATTACGTTGAAATCGAAAAGTGCAACTTTAGTAATTGGTTATGAAACACATAGATTTGGGATTTAAGATAACTCATGCATTGAGGTAATAAATACGCATAATGAAGAGAAGAGAGCAATGAATCCCAACAAGATCAACATGACCAAGATAAAACTAATCATAATTTTGATAAGGATCTTGCAAATATGGTCTAGTATAAAGTTATTGTCAACTACAGAAGATTAAATATGTGGACAACCATGGTGATGAAATGAATGATATTTTGGTCGAAGAACTTGAGTTTAAAGAGACGATGATTGTTAATCATAGTTTCAAAGGTATAGGTAGTTCTTAGCATCCAAGTTCGATTACCTATCACAAACCATTTGCTATTATAGATAACCAAACATTCCATGATTCAATGCATTATCTACCTCCTTTCCAAACTCATCCAATGACATCTAATATCAATGGAGCAATAAGTGTATATGAGGTTTTAAAGTGATGGATATTTTTAGGGATAAAGATGTACTGCAAGATATGCATTCATGAGGCATGTCTTAGAAACTAGGTTTCAACATAAAGTTTTCTAATTAACAAGACATTAATGGGAGATTAAATGTTTTTATGTATCATTTTGATCGTATGCAAGGGTGACAAGATCAAAGGTTGTAAGTATTTTCAACTTTGATGTATACATAATCAACACATATATCCTAAAGAGCAAATCATGTCGCATCATAGACAAATAGATGCTCATGCAATAAAACAAATATGAAACATTGTCATGGTGGATCGGGTATATAAGCCAAAAAAAATTATGATCAATTTTGCAAATAGGTACAAAATTGACACATCCTATGCATAGGCATGGAAAGCCAAAAATTGGGCACTAAATACATTGAGAGGTACACATTAGGAGTCACTTATGTTGTTATCCGAGTACTACTATAATTTAGAGCTTTGTAATCCAGGGAGTATGACACATTTTGAAAAAGATATTGAACAATGATTTAAGTACCTTTTCATGTTGATGGGTTGTTTATAAGATCGTCTCAAGGTCACATTTATTCATCGATTTGTATTGACGATGCATTTTTAAAGGATTTATATCTCAGAATGATGTTTATCATTATAACCAAAGATGAAAATAATCAAATTTATTCATTGACTTACTGAATCTTCGACATTGTTCCTAATAAAAGTAAGAAATTGCATCGATCATGTACCTAAATTGATAGTGATTTTTTATAAACACCCCAAGAGTATTGTTGCAATCACAAATGTTTTCCCGAATGTGCATTATGGTTGTTGTTGTCATCATCTAAAGGCCAACATCCAAGTCAAAAAAAAAATAATAATAAGGGGTTATAATGGAAAACAACAAAAGCCCATAGAATGCCAAAAATCTAAAATGCAAAGAGAACATTTATGGTACAAATCTTGATGCAACTATTTACATGTAACACCCAACACTAAAGGTCATACCCTTCATGGGAAATGCTACTCACTAATGTCATTCATGCAATATAAATAACTTTAAAACATTCACCATGCAAGAAAATTATAAAAATAACTTTTATTTAAAAAAATCCCAAAAGTCATATATACTCTACAACATAATAACCCTTTTAGGGCATTTTTTAGGATTTTAGTGGCATTTATAAATGTTGCTAATATTTGTATTGGCATATAAACAAATGTCGTTGTATTTGATGGGGGACCAAGTCATATAACTCATAGAAGAAATGTAAGGCTAAAACATTGAAATAAAAAAGGTCAACGAAAAAATCTAATGTAAGAGGGAGATTAGGTAGAAAAGACAAATGAAGAGTAGAATAATAGGAAACCATGGAAAGAGTGTGGCGGGGTGGAAAATGTCAAAAATATTGAAGAAACCAACCAAAGTGAAAATGATGATGTGGCAATAAGGATGACATGACACAATGTTTGTTGGAGTTATATTGTTGATGACTAATACCACCTAACGTAGGACAAATGTTGATTAGATTTTATTTTATCTATAATTTAAAACTATTTAATCACATGGTGATATATCATTATTTGTATACAAAATTATGCACATTGTTTATGTACATAGCAAGATCATTTTAATGTGATAAATTACTTAATTAACAATCGAAAATCAAACTTTGTTTGGAATCTCTTAAAGCTCTTCTTAAAACAGTATAACAATAATTTTTCCCTTAATAAATCAAATCAAGACATTACTTCTATAATTAAATAACAATAATAAGAAAGGCAAAAATATAGGATAATATACCATTTTAACTTATTCTAATAAAAAGTATTTTCATAGCAACAATTATTATAAATATCGCAAGACGTTTCAAATTTTTTCATTTTATTGCATCAATTATTATAAATATTATAATAAATTATTAATTTTTGACTTCTCAAAATTTTTAGTGACTTTTAATCAAATGTCAAAAAAAAAAAATTTCAATAAGTATTGTTTTTGTTATATTGATTATAAAAACAAATAGTCATTAATACCATCCATTTTATAGATTAAGATCCCATTCTAAATATAAGTAAAAATAATTGAACATCATAATATCATCTACACAACTCAAGAACAAAACAGCCAATTCAATCTAAATCTCAGATAAATCCTAAAACCCAAGGATTGAAGATTATCTTTGTAAAACCCCTTGAAAAGTGACTATTTTAACTAATTGTCCTGTTATAATAGTCTCTCTTGCATATGTTTGCATTTTTTGAAAATACAAAACCCTATTTGTTGTAGATCAATGTAATATATATATATACTTTGAGTAAACAAAATGAGTATCCAGATGATATATCATCATGTGATTGAATATTACTTTATCTTTAATTTAAAATCACTATATCATTTATGTATCTATTTTGTGTACTTCAAGTATGTATTTTATTGTTAATTAAATTTGTAATTGTCATGTAATTAAAATTCAAATAAAATTCAAATATGATCATTACATTTTTTTAAATAATGAATTTTCTAATGTTTATTATTACTAGTTGTATAAGCGAAATTTGGATCAAAAGTACCTAATTAAAAAATATAGATAAAATTTGAAATTTTCCTCTAAGACTAAGTTCTTGGGTCTGGATCCACCCTTGACGGGTCGACTCGATCTGGTTTGTTTTAACTACCAAGGGTAGTTGGTGTGAAAGTTATTTAGCAGTTAGACTTTTATTGAAATTTCAAAACTATCTTCCCTTACATAATGAACATAATTGTTTTACAGAAGAGTTTTTTGTTTTTCTTCTTCTTCTTCACACAAAACCAAAATCATAGAGAGATCAAGTCTCCCAAAGGAATGTAGTATGTGGAGTACATGGTGTTGTGGAAATGACTAACGTTAACACTTTGCATCATATTTGAATGGACTTTGTCGCAAACTTGAAGCTAGATTCACAAATTTATATTTACTATAATTTACAGAATTCTATTTGGCACATTTAATTATTTCTAACATTGGTATCAGAGATTATGTTATGAATATGTCATGTGTTATGTGAATTGAATTGCGTATTCTATGAAAATTAGAATCTGATTTTTTATTTTGTGATTGAAATTATGCTTAAATTTGGATTTTGGGCACGAACTGAATTCGGCCAAATTGCATGAAATTGGTGACAGAAAACATATTGGATGATTGCTTAGAATTGTATTGCATGCATTGAAATGAAAATTGAGTCAAATTAATGCTGAAACTGACAAAGATTAAGCCAAACTGAGACATTAAGCGTGTTTTCTCTTCCTCGTCATTTCGATAGATTTCGACGACATTGGTTTAGAAGTTAGAATGACATGACACTCTGTTGACGGAGCTTCAAAAGCCCTATGAGCTTGCTACTAGTGGATGGTTGGAAGGCTGTCAATTTAGCAACCAATTTTGTTAGGGTTTATCATGAAATTGGGTTAAAAAAATTCGATTAACCGACCCATTGGTCAATAGGTTGGTCAAACTCATTAGTCAATAGGTCAACTACATAGTTAAATGGGTTAAACTAAATCGATCAACACCCACCCGAGTTAATTAACCGATCAATAGTCAAAGGTTAACCATCACTATTGACTGACGTGTGTAAGCACATGAAAGAGTGTGATCGTCTTCTTTTGGCTCGTGGTGCTGCATGTGACTCAATCTAGGTGCATGGACACACATGCAGGCCCTATTTCAATGGATACGATGTCGGCTTGATGCGCGAAGGTGTGTAAGACATTATTTTGGCTTATGCCAACGCGTGAACAATGCGTATTGGCTCATAAAAACTGTTTCCAAAGTGTTGAAGCTGTGTAGAGCTCAGATTTGCATGTGGAATGTGTTCTATGAGTCTTATGGTGCGTAAAGACATGAATACTTCATTCCGACTCTTGAAAACATATATTGGTGTCTCAAAATACATGTTTCTAATTCGTGCAAGTTTGTTGACTAAAGACAATCACATTGTGTATATGATGTGATTATTTAATGATCTAATGGTACATGTTAAGGTTATATATAATTAGTAGTACTCTCTTAAATGAAAAGAGATAGTACATAGTCTAATCATATTCATGCATGACCATTAGCCTTGTAATTAATGATTTTGTTTGGGACAAGAATAAAAAAACTTTTGAGATTGAGTAGATACGTTACAGTTTGCTAAAAAACAACACTTAGTAATGTACAAGAGAAAATCCCCCGTTTTGACGTTATTCCCAAATTAACGAAATGTGAGGTATTTGACTTATTGCAAGTTTTATAAAGACTTTATCATAGATAAAGTGACTCTAAAAATGATATGGATTGTTGAAATGGTTCTAGTCATAATAAATTATACATTTGTTGTATTATATATCTTGTTAAATGTGAGAATTCTGAGATTAATAGAATTTAGTGAAATTCTCATTCAGAATTAATATTGGCACAATTAGATTAAATTTTAAACTGTCAAATACTTGTGTCATGAAAGATGATTGGGAACATAGTGAAGTTTCGATTTTGTACCTTATGTGAGATATTTTAAATTTTAATACGTAATTGCTATATAAAGTTGTATCTGATATATGTCTTTGTAATATAGTTAACCATGACATCCTAAGAAATAATGGCTGATTTGAATGAGAATGACACTAAATCAGGATAATTCCAACATGTGACATTTAAACTACATAATTTCCAAAATGAGTAAAAGGTTTTGTAAGTCGTATATCAAGTTAAGATACAATCATGACTGATTGAGGGATAGAAACTCAAATGGTACCTTACACAAACATGATGTGGATGCACAACATGCATGTAAGAAGCAAGACTCACTTCATATGATATCTTGACTCGTTCCACAAATAACATTCTAGTATAGGAGTATTAATAATTTTCAACTGCATATGTCATAAGTATAGTTTTGATTAAAAAGTTTGGAGGAACTATGATCCCCAAATGAAGACAATTGATCATTAAATTTGATAAAATGTCAAAGATGATTATGGAACTGAGTCAGCTAGGCGCAACCTGACAAATGAACAATAAGTTCATTTGGTAAAACAATCTCTTCCTGAAAGTAGGAGTGTATGTAGGTGCATATAACCTATAATGAGAATATAAATACTTTTGTTAGTAGTTTTTGCCATATAGAACTAGAGGACAAGAGCCCTTAATGTAACTAGACCTAATACTCATGCATACATTAAAGAGTCAAGTTTCAAAGGTGAGTGGTTTAAATCCAAATAAGGGAAGAAGGTCGTATAATGCTCAAAAAACAAGAACAAGAAATTGAAACAGGAGAGTGTCAAAAGTACTAGAATAAGAGACAAAAATAAGATGAATTATTGCATTTAGAAGCAATGAAAGTTATTTTACTTGTGAATGAATGAAGCTAAAAATAATATTGTCTCATTTTATATGAAGTGATAAAACTTTATTTTCTAGTACTATGATATTAACTAAGTTCTTACATGATTATGGACTCAGAAACAATTAACCAAGTAGCTCATGATAAAGGATCTTTAATGGGTTTCTGTTGAATTCTGAAGAATGTGAATTGGATATATGTAAGCAACAACACTAGAGTTGTAGTAAGAGAAATTGATACGAGCAAATAAGTTTTGTGAGATGGTCGAATTCTATGCCTACATGAAATCCAATATTCTCCAGATATTCAATAAATATTGGTCAAAGTACTTATTCTTCTCAAACTAGAATATAATTTGAATTTCTTTGGGTGTTTTATCAATAAGTATTTCTATAGATTTAGTTTGTTAGTTGAATGGTTATATGGTGTTTGTTGCCCTTCATTATAATAATGTTAGTTTTTCATTATTTGTTTCTCCTATATGAATGGATATGAATGTAAATATATTACATGCTAGATTAGGGCACGTTGGCTAAGATAGATTGAATAAATTGGCCTATAAAAATTTATTAGGAACTTTCACATTAATAGAACTTCTCATGTGTAATTATTGTCTAGTTGAAAAAACTTCTAGAAAAACATTTAACAAAACTGTAATAGTTTGACTTCTTTTGCAATTTATATACTTAGATATATGTTTTCCTATGAATGTAAATTTTAAAAAGGTATCTCATATTTTATAACTTGTGTTAATAACAATACTCGATTCGGTTTTGTCTACTTAATCTCCCATAAGTCAAAAGCAGTAAACTGCTTTAGATACTGTATATAATTAAGGTTGAGAATTAATTAGACAAAACGAATAAGAGTTTTAATAAATGATCGAAGTTTTGAGTATTGTCCAAAAAGTTCAAAGAACTGAGTAATGAAAAAGAAGTAGTATGGAAATTAAGAACTTCACAACAAATGGTATAGAAGAGGAGAGTAATTGAACTCTATTGGAATTGATTAGATCAATGATGACATAAGCAAAACACCAACGTCACTTTGTGATGATATGACGGTAACTACTACTTATGTATTTAACAGAGTGTCTACTAAATTAATTACTTCCACTCCTTATAAGATACGGTTAGGTAAAAAACTGAGATAATAGTAAAATATGAACTTTATTCCTCTTACATCAAAATCGTATTGTATAACCCTATTTATAGATGATAATACAAAAAGAAAGTCTGCCTATTAAATCTCCTAAAAAACAACAACAATTAAGCTTATGAAATTGCCTATCAAACCTCTGAAAAATCTCTTAAGAAACAGCAACAATGAGGTCTATGAAATTGCCTATCAAATCTCCTTAAAACAGTAACAACTAAAAAATTTGGAAACACAACTCAAAAGAATCTTGTAATAAGCATTCCTGATTCTTTTGAGATTTTCTACAATTTTCTACACTCCCCCTTAATTTGGGCTATAGATATTGACTAAGCCTAGCTTGGAGTTTAAGTCTTCAAAGTTCTTTCTTGGTAAAGTCTTAGTGAGGATGTTTACTATCTGAAGACTAGTTGACAGATGTAATAACTTTATTATTCTTTTTTCTATCTTTTCTTTTATAAAGTGATGATCAATCTCCATGTGTTTCATTCTATCATGATGCACTGGGTTCTTTGTGATACTGATAGTTGACTAATTATCGCAGAACATCTTCATAGGTTCTTTAATGACAATCCTTAACTCCTTTAACACTCTTCGTAACCATATCCCTTCATATATATCTTGTGCCATTGCTCTAAATTTGATTTTTGCACTACTTCTTGACATAATAGATTGTTTCTTGTTATGCCATGTAACTAAGTTTCCCCAAACATATGTGCAATAGCCAAAATTTGATCTTCGATCTACTACTAATCTTGACCAATCAATATCATTGTATATCTTAATGCCTTTCTCTATTGATATCCCAAAAAACAAGCCATGTTAGTTTTAAATATCTCAGGATCCTATAAACTGCCTCCATATGTTCTTCATTTGGATTATTCATGAATTGACTCATTATACTAACTAAGAAACCAATGTCGGGTCTTGTGTGAGAGAGGTATATGAGCTTACCCACAAGTTTCTAATATCTGCCTTTATTAATAGGTGCACAATCCTTTTTGGTTCCTAATTTGGTTATTGGATCCATAGAAGTGTCTGTTGGCTTACATCTAAGCATTCTGATTTCTTTTAGAAGGTCCAAAACATTTTTTTATTGAGAGACTAAGATTCTTGCTTTTGACTATGTTATTTCCATTCTGAGAAAGTACCTGAGGCTTCCCAAATCTTTGAACTTGAATTCTTTAGCTAGTAGGCTCTTGAGTATACCAATCTCTTGCATATGATCTCCTGTTAGAATAATGACATCCACGTATACAATAAAGATGACAATTCTACCTTGAGATATCCATTTGACATTATTGATAGCCATACCGCTTGATTACTTTAGTAAACCTATCAAACCAAGCTCTTGGGGATTGTTTGAGTCTATATAAGGATCATTTTAACTTGCAAACTTTGTTGATTATGGCTTGTGACTCAAATCAAGGGAGGATGCTCATATAGACTTTCTCAACCAGATCTCCATTGAGGAAAGTGTTCTTGACAGCTAATTAATGATGTGGCCAATCTAGATTAGCAGTTAAAGATAAGAGAACTCGAACTATGTCCAGTTTGGCTACAAGAGCAAAAATTTCTTCATAATCAATTCCATAGGATTGTGTGAATCCTTTTGTAGCAAGTCAAGCCTTGAATCAATCAACACTTCCATCTTCTTTGCATTTAATCTTGAAGACCTATTTGCAGCCTACGAGACGTTTTCCAAGATGTAGCTTAATAATTTCCCATATTTTGTTTTTCTCTAGTGCTCGAATCTTTTCTTTTACAACTACCTTCCATTTTGTACTATAAGAGCTTCTTGTATAGATTTTGGAATTTGAGTTTGATCTAAGCTTGCCATAAAAGCCCTATGCTTTTTAGATAACCCCTAATATGACACAAAGTTATCTATTAGATGTTTTGTGCATTCTCTAATACCCTTTCTTTTTGCAATAAGAAGAACTTTGGAAGACACAAGATTATAATTACCTTATAGATCTTTTGAGCTTAAATCCATATCCAATTCCTGGATCTGCTTAAGAGGTACTTAGTGATTTATCTCCCTTTGTTTTTTTTTTCTTCTAGAATAAATAATAAGGTTTTTGTTGTTTTTGGATTAAGTAATGTCTAAGGAATAAGGACTAGGGATGCATAGTATTTCTTTTAGCTGAACTTCAATTGGAGTAGAAAAGGTATTTTGGTAAGTCTGGGTATTAATCAGATTTGATAAAGTATGGGTAATACTTGGATCACTAATCTCTGTATTGATGTCCCAAAACAGATATTCTTGTGTAAAACTACTCTTTCCTTGAATATTGGATATAGGATAATATGGTTGATGTTCAAAAAAGGTAACATCCATGAAGTTGTAGAATTTACGTGTAATTAGAGAATAACATTTATACCCTTTTTTGATGGGAAGAATACCCCAAAAAAATACACTTAATAGCTCTAGGATCAAGTTTTCCCTAGTGTTGGTTATTGATATGGACAAAAGCTGACCAGTCGAACAATTTGAGAGGGATGAAGGATATAAGATATATGGTTAGGTATGTTTTAAGTAAGATCTAACATGGGGTCTAGAATTTCAGGATTCGTGAAAGCATTCTATTTATGAGGTAGGTTACGGTAAGTATAGCTTCCCCCCAATACTGTTTTGGTACATGTGTAGAGAACATGAGAGACTTGGCTACTTCTAAGAGGTGTCTGTTTTTTATTTTGGTTATACCGTTCTGTTAGGGTGTATTAACACAAGAGCTAAGATGAACAATCCATTGACTTATTAAGTAATCACTAAGGATGGATTCAAAATATTCCTTTGCATTGTCTGTTTTCAAAATTTGTATTTTGGTTTGGAATTGAGTTTGAACCATGGTGTTAAATTTTTGAAATATTGGACCTACCTCTGATTTTTCTTTCATTAGGAAAACCCATGTAAGTCTAGTATGATCATCTATAAAGGTCATAAACTAACGAGTTCCAGTAATATTTTTTATTCTAGATAACCCTTATACATCTCTATGGATTAATGAAAAAAGCTTTGATTCTTTGTAAGGTAGGTGAGGAAAAGGATTTCGAACATGTTTTGCAAACTGACAAATCTCACATTGAAACTTATTCGAATTTTTGTTATTGAAAAATGATGGAAAAAGTTTCTTGAGGTACATGAAACTTGGGTGTCTCAACCTATAATGTTATAGCATAACAACATTATCCCCATCATTGTCCCTTTTTGAGAAAACAAAAATTAGATTTTGACTTATAGACACTAAACAACCAGTATTATGACATTTCCTTTTAGAAGAACTCAAGTAGATAGAGTCTTGAACACTCTTTATCATTGCCAATCAGCTTCCCCGAATTCAAGACCTAAAATTTACAAGAGTTTGGAGAAAATTTAGTGACACAATTGTAATCCTGAGTGAGTCTACTGACTGATAATAAATTACAGTTCAATTTAAGTATTAAAAGAACATTGTTGATATTAGATCTTTTGAAACTTTTACTGATCTAGTCCCAATCACTTTTGGAAGTGATCAGTCTGCTATATTGATTGTTATGTTCTCACGACATGGGCTAAAATTCATTAGAATCTCTCTATCTCCTATCATGTGGTTTGAAGCTCCTAAATCCATAATCCATGAATTCAATTTATCTTTTCTAACGTTTAAGGCACTTATAAAATTACATTTTTGAGCTAAAGATCTAGTCCTAATTGTTAGGGTAGAATCGATTGTCTGTGATTCCTTGATCAATTCCTTGATCAAATGCTTCAAAATCTCTAATTGTTTTTTGCTAAATGGGTTAGTCTTAGTAGGTATAGAATTTTCTTTTCCAATTGTTGCATTGCCTCGATTTTGTGAGCATAGGGGTTTCCAATTTTGTTAGTTTCCCATGAATCTTCCAGCATGTCTCCTTGGTGTATCTAGGCTTGCGACGGTGTTCACAATATGGGCATTCCTTCCTCTCTCGGTTGTCAGTCCCTTGATTCTAAGGTCTACAAACAACTAGGGAAGAATTTTCCACTTGAGGTATGACAGCTGAAGTACCCAACATAACCTTTTTCTTGTTTTCTTCTCTCTGAACCTTTGAAAAATCTTCTCGAAGGATGAGTGTTCTTTAAACATATTGACTTGCTACCAATATCATGTAAGAGTGTTGAAACATTGGGTTACCGTCATATCTTCTTGTCGTAAATCATGTAAAATAACTTCTATCTTGAATAATTTTGAGGTATTCTCCTTGTTTGAATAAGTTTCCCTTGCTGCTTCCCAGATTTCTTTTGTTATCCCATAGAGAAGAAAATTCTCTCCTATCTCGTTGGTCATGGAATTAATTAACCATGACATAACCATACTGTTTATTGCTTTCTAACTTTTGAATTCAAGGTCACTCTCCTTTAGAGGGGTTACTGCTCCTGTCAAATAATCATCTTTTCCTCTGCCACATATGAACATCATCATAGATTGGGACCATTAGAGATAATTGTTCCCATTGAGTTTGTGTTTTGTAATGAGGATTTCACCGCCATCTGTCATTCCACTTGTGTTTGAAACCATGGATTCTTGATGAGAAATAACATCAAAATTGATAGAGGAGGAGCTGGATCTTTCGGTGGCCATCCCAAATTTCACCATAAGCAAATTGATTCAGATTTTAGGTTTCAGATAGTGGCTCTGATACCACAAGGCAATAGAAAAATATGAACTTTATTCCTCTTACATCAAAACTGTATTACAACCCTATTTATAAATGATAATACAAAAAGAAAGTCTGTCTATCAAATCTCCTAAAAAACAACAACAATTAAGCCTATAAAATTGCCTATCAAATCTCCTAAAAATAGCAACAATTAAAAAATTTGGAAACATAACTCAAGAGAATCAGGTACTAAGCATTCCTGATTCTTTTGAGATTTTCTACAATCTTATACAAAAAGCTGAGTTAATTAATTGCAATCTTAGTGGTTAATAATATTTATCCATAGCTTTTCCCATAAGTTTGAAAAATTGGGACCAAGAAGAAAGGAATATATCTTTATCAGATACGTTGAACACTCTAAATGGTACGTGTTTATTAGGGAAAATTCTGTTGGAAGATTAACTGAAATTGTATTATGAGATATTATATTTGTAGAGATATTTTTCTTAATAGGGATGATGTTGATAAAGGTTTCACCTAAATAAGATGAGAGTAGAATGAAGATAGGTACATCTTAATGACCATTAGTTGAATCATAAGAAATAATACCTACACTTATTCTAGATAGTGGAAGTAAATGAAATTGAGCTCTAACCTATTTTGGATGGTAGGAGTAACGATCTTTAATTATTTGTTTTGTCCATCTCAACTTAGTGGGAGTATTGAGATTAATCTTTAATCTATTTCAAATAGTGAGAGCATTAATCTTCAATCGCATAGAAGTAAATGTTTGAAAGTACTCTAACAATGTTTTTAAAATATAAACGAGATTTTCATAACTACTTCCCAAGATGATGAAGAACCTCAAATCATAAAAGGAGTTGTCTCATCCTTAGATAAGGAAAAATGGTGAGATGTATTGGAAGAAAAGATGAAATACATAGAAAACAAACCAATTTTAGGTTTTGGTTGACTCACCGCTAGATCGAAAACCCATTGGGAACAAATGGATTCCTTGAATCACTCGTAAGGTGGATGACTCAATAAATAGATATAATATCACTTTATAATGGAAAAAAAATATACCCAATGAGTAGATATAGACTATGAAGAATAACGTTTTCGTCATTTATAAGATTTACTTCAATATGTTTGATTATAGCTGTAGTAACACATTTGAATTTAGAAATACACTAGATGAATGTTAAGAAAACTTTCTTAGTAGAGAACTTAACAAAGAAATCTATATGAAATAAAATATAGATCTTGTTGTTATAGGTATAAAACATAAAGTGTGCAAGCTTCAAAAATAATGAATGACCTAAAACTATCATCCAAATACTGATACATAAAATTTCATAAGTGTTAATGTTTTATGACTTTAAAATGATTAATCAAAACCACCTTGTCTATGTGACAAAGTTTGATGATAAATTTGTAATTTTATCAATACGTGTGATGATGCATAGATAACTAGAAATGATTTAAAGTAAGTGATGATTATCAAAGGATGATTATCCATACTTTTGACCTGCAAGATATGAAAAAACAGATTATATATTGTGAATTAAAATTCAGAGAAATTGTTCAAAAAGACTTTTGACTCTATAACAAGAGTAGAATATTCAAAAGATTCTAAAACAATCTAATATAGTAAGCTGTGAACCCATTGATACTCATGTATCAAATAATGAATTATTGAGTTAAGGGATATATCCCAAAACTTAAGATAGAAGCAAAGAAATGTCAATAGTTATTGATTCAGATGTCATCGAATGTATTATATATGTTATGGTGCATACATGCCTAGACATTTATTTTGTTGTTAGGTTAATTAGTCAATATAAATCAATATTGAAAAGTACACTGAGAGACTGTCTATAAAATATTGATATATTTTTTTAAAAGACTCTGTGGATTATTGTTTGGGCGTATATCTTGAAGTGATAAAAAATAGAGATGCATAGCCTTATGCACAATAGAGGCCAAGTATATAGCTTGTTTAGTGATTATACAAGAAACTATTTTGTTATGAAAATTCTTCGTGAATCTAGGTAAACAAGACGATATTGTTGGAATAATAGTTATCTATTAAAATAAACGATCTCAAGTATTATAGGATAACTAAACATATCGACACTAGACACATTGTTGTAAGAGACTCTATTTCCATAAAGAAAATGAGTGTACAATATAATTCTATGTATTATATGCTCACTGATCCTTTGACTGAGATTGTTCCAAAAAAAGTATATCTTGGATTATGTAGACTATGAATGATAAGTGTAAAGCTTATATATTCTACTAGTGACACAACATCAAAAACCATGAATTCAAGTTTAATTTATATTTGAACTTGCATCCCAAAATTCTTCGGTTTTTCACTGCATGCACATCATTTTTAGTTCAACAGGATTGTAATGTCACATAAGTTAAAGATTGGCTCACTCATATGAGCAATTGCTTTTTACGTTGAGAGAGCGAGAAAAGATGAGACATTATTCTTGAGTAAAGTGATTCTAAAAGAGCATACCAATGAGAGACAAATTTCTCAAGAAAAGATTTATCAAAGTTAAAATGTCGCTTTGATGATTGATCAAGATAAAGTCATAGATAGATACATTTAAAAATGACCAATTTGGATTCTTAATGTCCAAACAACTTGTGAATGTTAGATATGAGTTCTTAATATGAATAAATACTTACAAATGTGAAGATGATTAAGAACTCAAGTTAGGCATTAGGTGTAGAGAGTAAACTAAGATATGTATAGTGTTGTAAATGATATTCGAGAAAATACACACTGTAACACATGATTCATATCATGTGTGCATAAATAAGACGACTAGTTAAAGTAATGAGAGGATGAATCTCTGCTCTCTTACTGTGTGAAACTTTATGAGGATTATCTCATGTTGGTACCCTTTAACTCTTTGTTGTTGTTTGATGTTTACTTTTAGTATTGCTATTTTCGCTTGACACTTATGACCACACACAATTCAGTCTATGAAAGATGACTAGAAAAGTAGCTAAGTTTAAATTGAGAATTTCGAATAAAAGAGGAAGACTTATATATATTACGTGTATCTATTGGTCGGCCGATCATGTCACTCATATGAGAGAATGAACTTGATCATGGATACATAGAAAAATAACACAATGATAAATGAGGAATTAAAGGGAGATAGTGTTATTGAGTAATTATGGGGTGTTACAAGCTTAACGCTTTATTTTTGTTTTATTTTAGTTGAAACAACTATGTTATTCCTAACAAATATATAATATTTAGCTTTCGAGTGCAAATTGCTCGTGAGGTGGCACGACATATTTGTAAATGTGAAAAGTACTGTCGTATGAGACTTTTGTGGATAAATGTTTTTTAGTTTGGGTATTTCATCATGTGTCATGTGTGAGTAGGAGATGTTGAATATGGATCCACCTATGATAGGTCTATCCAACTCAGTTTACTTTAACTACTAAGGGCAATTAGTGTGACAGTTATTTGGTAGTTGGACTTTTATTTAAAGTCCAAAACTATCTTCCCTCAAGGAATGAATGTAATTGTTTTATAGAAGAGTTTTTTGTTTTTCTTCTTCTTCTACACACACAGAACCAAAATCATGGAGAAATCAAGTCTCCCAAAGGAATGCAGTATGTGGAGTAAATGGTGTTGTGAAAATGACTAATGTTGACATCTAGCATCATATTCAAATGGAGTTTGTCGCAAATTTAAAGTCGGGTATACAAATTTATTTTACTATAATTTACAGAATTCAATTTGACATGTTTAATTGTTTCCAATATAAGGTGGTGTGAAAAATGCCTATAAATATGAGGCATAAGTAAATGTGAAAGGCATAACATTTCAACAAAAATCAAAGGAAACAGAATAATGACATTTTGTCTAAACATTTTATGAATTTTCCTTCACTTTCTCTAATTTTCTCTCCAACCAAACAACACATTTCCTCACTCATAATGTCATCCATTTGAAAATTTTTTAATATAGTTTTTACATATGTTATATTTTGGTTTTAATTTTTAATCTTGGTTATGTTTGAATCTTGTTTGATTCACTCATCTAGTTACCAGATTATTTTACATATAAAGATCTAACATGATTAAGTGTAATTGTGAACCAAATAATTAGATATCTATTTTGAATACCTATTTTCAATTGAGAAAATAAAATTTAGATTTTCACTTCACATATGTTCATCAAAATGTAAAGATATAATTATAATAAATAAATTTTTAAATTTTGGTAATAAATTTTTTTTTATTGTACAAGGACTAAATTTGTTTAAAAATTACATAGCTCATTTATTTTTATTTTATGCAATCAATTTCCTTTGTAGTTAAAATAATTAGGGTTGTCAGCTACGCCTACTAAATCGAGTCTAAATTATTCAAACTTATAAAAAAAAAATTTGAACTCGAGCTTCAATTTTGCTTATTTTGATCTAAGATTTTTTTTGTTTAAATCTGATTTATTAAAATTTTTTGGTTTTTGGGCCTATATTATAACTTAAAAACAAAAATACTCTTATAAATTTCTTGCAGGTTTGTATGTCATACAAATACATCTTTATCTATATTAAATTTCAAACTTGAATAACCTATGTCCAAACCGAGTTTGATAATTTAATAAACAAATTTTTTTTCTCAAATCTATCTTAAGCCTAAATTATGATGTATTTAAAACTAAATTTTTGACTAAATAATGGGATCTTAGATTTGGCCAATTGACAAGCTTACAAATAACTAAGAGGTGAAACAATGCACGTGCGTCACGCGGCAATCAAAATCTCCAGGGACCACCTTTGCTAATTTTGTTTGGATTTTAGTAGTAATTTGGTCAGGTCAACTACCTCGCCAACTCGGATCATGTGATTAATTTATTAGATTGGATCCAACGGCCAATGGGCCCCCTACTCTATTTCCACAATCTCAATTCTTTTTTTCAAAATCTTAGTAGTTATAAAAAATTTATGAATAAGTTATATTTTTAAATAATTTGAAATTTGATAAAATCTGAATGTAATTTTAGATATCTCTGGGGTGATCCATGAAAGTCGGTTTTCTTTTGGGGGCTATGCTGTATGTTGTGAGTATTTCATAAGCAAGGTTTAGTGGTTAATGATTGAAGAATTAATTAGAAAATAATTTTGTCCGTTGGATCCTAGGCAACTCATGAACCATTTAACTTTGCTTGAAAGAATATAGTATTTGTGTAAGCGATAATAGGACATGATTCAGACTTATTTATTTGTTTCTTTAAATTAAAAAAAAAAAAAAGTTCATATCAATTAATTATAAAGGCTAATAACGTGTCCCAGCCAAGGTTTCATTAAACAACTATTCTCGCTGTTTAAGTTTTAAAAAACTAAATTTTCACCAATTATCTATTTATATTATTAAATTTTGTTTGGTTTTATTAAAGATGATTATTTACCTTTAATTATAAATTATAAAATTTCTATTAACATTTATAAATATAAAATGTTACGATATTTTTACCAATTTATAAATTTATAACTTAGACTACGTTTTAATTTTTTAGGAGTGTAATGGTTATTATTAAAACATTAAGAGATATATTAAAATTTTAAAAACACTTTGAACTTTTTCAATTATACAAAATCCCTAAAAAAAAATTTTAAATATTTTTGAAAATTATAACTCACCTCTCAAACTTTTGAAAAGGAAAAATAGAAAAAAGATAAAGAGGAAAAATAAATAGAATAAGAGGGGAAAACAAGGAAAAATAAGAGAAAAAATAATAAAAAACCTTTGCAAAAATGATTTTCTATTTTTTTAATTAATAAAATTTACAGACGGAATTGAATGATAGATACAAATATGTCATTTTAACAAACCTTGAATAGAAATAATCTTTTGGCCAATTATCATCTAGATGTTTTCACCTATAAAATATTATCATGATACCATCTAATATAATTCTAAAAGGTGGACTATATATTTAGAGCAAGATCCAATGCTTTAGCCAAGAGATGATTTTACACTTACAAAATTGGATTCTATCTCATAAAGTTGATGGTGTGTCTACATTGTAATTTTATAATAGTTATTAGCAATTAGATAAAAAATAAAAAACAATATTATATGTGTAATTTTTTGATACACAGATAATATATTATTATGTTATTAGAGGTTATTTTATTTATTATTCAAAATCATCTAATTTTATGATAATTTATCAGCTGCATGCCAAAAAATGTGCACATATTATTTTATTAAAAAATAAAAATATATAAAATTTTATTTAAAATTATATATTACAATCTAAACAATTAAATTTTAATTCTACTTATTTCTAAATTTTCAAAAATAAATGCATATAACTAGTACGAATTCATTAGATTATTATTTGATACTTCAGTCGGAATGAAAATATTACTAAAATATTATTTTGTATATTTTGAACAATAAGTATTAGAAAATATGAATAATATTATATATTAACAACTTATTTATATAATTTAATGTAATAGTATGTGATTGAGTGATTTTGAAATGAAAAAAATAAACCATTACATTACTTTTGTATAATAAATTAATAAAATTTGTTTATATATATAATTTTATTTAAAATATAAATATTTTTTATATATTTTTAGGACGAATAGAGCTGAGAAAAAATGGGCCATGTCATGAGACTTGGAAAGTATAATCAAATGATAACTTTAGGGGTTCCTTTGTCAAAAACCAATCTACGGGGGTTCTTAAAATAGTTGCCCTCTTCAAATGGGCGTTCGGCGGTTTAGTTGCCGCCTTGTTGCTGCATTTAAACAAAAAGTAAGGAAACATCCTCTGCAATAAACTAAAATTAAAATCGCCACGTCACGTAAAAAAGCTGCACACTTTGAAGTTTGAATACAAGTCCACAACTCGAGACATTCCCGCACTCGATTAAAGCTACTCAGTTTAAAATTTGAACTTAATACCAAATTATAAAGGCCAAACGACTGTTTTCCACCCAAGGTTTCATGTTTTCTCAAATATCTACCTTTTAATTATAGAAACATCAAACATCCACCCATGATCAGTTAAATTTAACAAAACCTTAATGCTTAAAAATTTTATCTCTTTTTATCCCCCTAAACTTTAAAAACTAAAATTTTCTCCCAGTCTAAGTTTTAAAAAATTACAGTTTCACCTTAGGGTTTCGTTTTGAAATCTCCGACGACATCTCCGGCTCCATTACCAATGGTCTCTCCCTCCCGAAGCATCCTCTCATTTCGATGATCTATTTTCTCTTATTTGGACGCTCGATCGGCATCGGAGAAGCCTTGGGAGATGAAGAACTTTGTCGGGTTCGTCTTCCCTAACGAAGTTCTTCGTCTTCTTTGACAAAGTTTTTCGTCTCTCAAGGTTTCTCTGACACAAATCAGGGGTCCAAATAGGAGGAAAGAGATCACTGGAAGGAGATGATGCTTCGGGAGGGAGAGGTTATCGGCAATAGAGCCAGAGATGTCATCGGAGATTTCAAAACGAAACCCTAGAGTGAAACTGCCATTTTTTAAAACTTAGGCTGAGAGAAAATTTTAGTTTTCAAAGTTTAGGGGGCAAAAAATAGATAATATTTTAGATTATTTTTTAATATTATAGAAAAAATGACGATTTTACCTTTACCACAGTTAATTTTAACTATTCATGGGTGGGTGTTTGGTGTTTCTATAATTAAAGAGTGAATATTTGAGAAAACTTTAAACCTTGGGTGGGATATAGTCGTTTGGCCAATTATAAAATAATAAAGTTTACCAATGAGAAAAATTACATATGGCTCCCCAAAGGTTTGGAGAAAATTATGGGAAGCGAGTTGCAGTTCATGTCATGTCAAGGTTAGATTTAAATCAAGCTAGTTCGAATTCAATTGATAATTCTATTCGATCGAGTTTGAAATGGGTTGTTATGACTTGATGCAATGCAAACCCACCTTGTGTTTTAATGTGTTGTCCATTTGTTTAGAAAAATAAAGAATTTTTAAAGTTTTACTCATACTCTAAAAACTAAGGGTTAATTTTGTATAGTAAAAAGTTATATTTGATCAATCCCATGAAGACAACACCCAAAAAATAAGCATCCAATAACAAACATTTTGGTCAACGATAAGATATACCACTTATTCGTATAACAACTTAGGATGTGGGTAGAGATCTCATCACTCAAGCATCGAATAGAACTCTACTTGGTAGTTTGATTTTTCAATATCATCTTACTATTTCATCCAGTGTTTACAATAAAATACTATAATCTTCTACCAAATTGAAATCATATAATTGATATAATTTGAATATGTTTAAATCTCCATATTCATGCTTGTATAAGAAATACTTTACTATTTTAATTATTTGTAACCTTGCCTCGTATTCCATAAATATAAGGGATTGAACATGGGTACAAGGAGCTCTCTCAAGATTTCCCTTGTATTACATAATAATACCCTAGTAGAGTTTTTCACAAAGACATAAATAATATAATTATAAATGTAAATTCTCAAATTATAAGTCAAATTATATTAAAAACACCATGTATGCCTATCATAATTATTTTCATTCATCATCATATAGAGTGAATACAAAATTATCCTACTAATTTTATTCTCCGTTATTATTTTCTTATGCTTGGGCTAGCTCACATATTTCATGGAAGTAGTATGCAAATTTGCATCAACATCGAGAAAAAAAATTGATGCATTTGGTGCGTGATTTTAAAGTGTGTTTCTGCTAATGATCGCACATTATACATTACGCAATACTAGTGCAATAGTCACCATCCTCTGAATCATACTAGCATCTAAGCTAGATTTCTCCTTTACTTACCTATATAGTATGATTAATTATTTAATTTATTAAAAGTGATATGTTATTATATAATTAAATATTATTTTATTTAAAATAATATGTTATTATATAATTAAATATTATTTAATTTATTATTTTATTTATAATATAAAACTATTCATTAAACACATATATTAATATTTATTTTTAATGTACATAGGAGGAAGTAACAGAAAATTTATTTAGAGACTATCAAGGAGGATACAAATGTAATTTCATAAGCATGCTTATTTATTTTGTAAGCATTATATATCTATATATTTATTTATTTATGTCCTGAAAATATGTCCAACTTGGATAGGTGAGTAAACTATTAAGCATAACAACTGTACCTACAACTATTTCATCGGATGCTTATTTATTTTATAAGCATAATATTTTTTTTTATGATTAAAAAATTTGTCTAATTTAGATGGACAGATAAATCATTGAATATAGTAATTAAACCTACAACTATTTTATCGAATAATTTATAAGGTTATTAGTCTCCTGATAGAAGCTTGAACTTAGACTCCCTACATATTAGTTTAATACTCCACCATTTTCTCTACACTCCAGGGTCTTGTAATCACCATATTGTTCCTCCATACAAATTTGAGAAAGTTATATAGTCATATGCAAGTTTTAAAAGAAAAATTTTAAAGTATATTTTTATTATTAAAATAAAATAAAATACAATATGCCTATAATTGATTTTTAAAATCTCATCTAAATATTGTTCCTCATTGTTGTCACCAAACTGAAATTACTTATTGACGGTATGACATTTCATCAATAACATTAAACTAATAATTTTATATTACAATTAGCATGGATTGTTAATTATATTGCCAATTCGGTAAGGCTGCTGGTTTTGCGGCCAATGTAAAAATATCATACGTTTTTTTTTTTTAATTTTTAATATTTTTTAAACAAAGGCTTCATTTATTATCGCAGTGTTAGTCAAGTTTATTGTTGTATATTACATATATACGGCACATATTTAAAAAATTAATAAAAAATTATAATTATCACAACTTATAAAATATTGTAAACATTTTTTTAAATTATAAAAATTATAAATACATTTAATTACATAATTATTTTTTTAAAAATATCTATTATTTAAATATCATTAATATAATACATTTATCATGTTGTATTAATTTTAATACATCTTATAGACATCACGCTAACTAGGTGCTGTGTTATAGTTATTCCAAGTAATAGGGAGTGAAAAGAAAACAAATGTACCATCAACATTTAACAAAATTAAAAGGAATTTTTTCCCAAATTTAATAGATCCGCGAGTTTTAAAAAATGACATACATACACCTTCGGTTAAGGAATAAAATAAAGAAGGAAACGGAAACATTCATTTCAAGTGTTCTATTTTTCAGTTTTTTCACTTCACTTTCTTTTCTTTTCTCTTCTCTCTCTCTCTCTTTTTCAAAATCGCCATGCCAGCCACTGCTTCCGAAACTCACTTCGATCTCTCTCTGACAGTAAGCTCTCTCCTCTATCTCTTTCAAACCTTAACTCATTCACTCTAACCTCTGACCTTACACGTTTCTTCTCTTTCTCTCTCTTTTCTCCACAGTCGCCGGCCTCCCACTCTTCCTCCTTCATCGGGTCAGCTCTCTCTCTCTCTCTCATCTTCTCCCTTTTTATCTCTAAAATGTATCACTACTGCGTCGTTTTGGTCTTGTGATTTGATTTTTTTTTTCTTTCTCTCTCTCAGGGATTATACATTTGCCGATGTGAGTAACCTCGACCACTGTGCTAAGTACTTGAACCAGACGCTCGTCACCTTCGGTTTCCCGGCTTCCCTCGATCTCTTCAACAATGATCCGGTGCGTTTTATTAATTAATGTGTGGTTTTTCACTTAACTTATTTCAATTTTTGTTTTAATCTTTCTTTTTTTGTTGTTCGGCTAGGTTTCAATTGCTAGGACTTGCAATTGTATATACTCTTTGTTGCAGCAGAGACAGCGGGATATTGAATTTCGGGAGTCTGCTAATGACCAGCGGCAGAGGTCAAATTATTTTGATTTGTTTGTTTTTCAGCCTCTGTTGTCAGTTTTTGCAATTCCTTATTGATGCTAAGATCTGTAAGTTCTTCAAGTTTGGTAGATGGTGGAACTAGTGAGAGATTGATTATAATATTTCTCATTTTGTTTGCAGGTATTATTAATGCTTAAAATTTCTTCTACTTTTTTTCAATTTGCTTGTTTTGTTGAAGAATTTAAAACATAATTTGGTTTGACCGATTAATGTTGATATGATGGTGTGTGCACATATGTTTAATGTGCGCTTGTACAATTTGATTAAGTTGAGTTATTTTTTTCTTAACTAGAGTAGACATAGGAGTAAAGGATACACCTTCTTTTCATGTTATAGATTATTATCAGACATATCAAGGCTAGAGGCTAAAGTTGAGAGACTTGAGGCACAGATACAGGCCAAAGATAGGGAGATAGCAACTATTACTCGAACGGTTAGTGGCATTGCAGTTTAATGAGTAAAAAACTTTGTTAGCTTGATGAATCTGTGGATGCTTATATGAATTTTGTATAATTAGGAAGCCAAAGCTACGGCTGCTTTTAAGGCCCAGATTGAGAAACTACAGCAGGAACGAGATGAATTTCAGAGGATGGTCATTGGTAATCAGGTTAGAACAATTTGGCTTATGAGTTTTCTTTGGTTACATCTCTTTTTTCCAATTATGTTTTCTGTTCTGATTTTGACAAGTTGAAAGTGATTTGTTTGTGCTGCAAAAGCAAGTGAGAACTCAGCAGATACATGAGATGAAGAAAAAAGAGAAGGAATATATCAAGTTGCAGGTTAAGTTCATTTTTCAGTTGGCTTTAACCTCCAAAGGGTTACTTGCGTTTGCAAAGTAGAATTAGTGCACATGAAAACCTCTTCCTTGAATTGAATGACGATAAAGATGAATATGTGGTTTTATTGTTTTCTATTTGTAGGAGAGGTTGAACCAAGTGTTGATGGAGAAGAAGAAGGAATCTAGATCAGGCATGGAGATTATGAATCTGCTGCAGGTATTTGTAGTTGGTCGTATTAATAGAACTGAAAGAATTTCAAGTCCCTTTTTCCTTGTAATGATTTTTATGATATGTGTATGTACAGAAAGAAGGGCGGCAGCGTGGGACTTGGAATGGGAAGAAGGCTGATAATGATTTTTATAAGAAAATTGTATGCAGGTTCAATGAACCATTTAGATTTTGTATTAGATGTTGAAAATATGATTGACAAAATGCTTTTTGCAGGTGGATGCTTATGAGGCAAAAAATCAAGAATTGATGGCGGAAAATACTGATTTAAGAGCATTGTTACGTTCAATGCAGGTATTGTCAAATGTTGTATACCTATTGGTATAAGTACAATGTTTGTGGGTCTGTTAGCCTCTAAATTGTAATGTGGTTACAATGAAAAAAACTTGGTTAGTTTCAACTTAACGAGTTGTATTGGCTATATGCTCACTATTGCCTCTTTTAATAGAATGAAATTAAATTAAATCTGTTCATGACTTTGTTCTCAAATTTACAAATGGCATGTCCAATACAAAGCGCCTCCACTGGGTGTTTTCTTGATGCTTGCTTTCTTTTTATGTCAGGTGGTACATATATGACTTGATTTTGACTCATGATTATTTGTTGGTGGACAAATGATTTCTTGGATAGCTTTATGCTTGGATAAATCACTTGCTTTTGACATATGATAATCTAAGTGTGCTGGGTTGTGCATATCATATTTCTGAAGCCCTGTATAATAAATGAAGATAGACCATTATTCAATTGTTACCACTATTAACCAGGGTCCTAGGTTGGGTGGACTAGAAATTGTCCAGTCTTTGCTATTTTTACATGAAGTATCTGCTTCCCATGACCTTGAACCATGCTTCTCTACTTGCCACCTTGGGAGTCTTTCCATTGCACTAGATGATGACTACCTCTCTATAATGAAAAATGTGCTCATTTTTGTGTCTGTTATTGTGTCACTTAACCAGCTTTGCTTTGTACGTGTGAAGGCTAGTACCACTATTCAAACTTTTCCCTCCTCTGTATTGCTTTTTAATGGCATCATCATGTTAGATGATATTACCCTGTCAAGAACCATTGACTTCTATATTTATTCAAACATTAATTGACATGTCTGCAAATTTGTTGTTGGCAGAACAAAGGGAAAAAAAATTATAAGCCAAAATTGAAAATTAATTTTGAATTACTGTGATCATACAGACTTTTAAACTTGTCTGGAAGACAATAGTTTGTGCACTAACTACATTCTTTGTGTATGTCTGTTTGGCAGGAATATTGATCTTTATTCTCTTTGGTAGTTGCAGTTTGTGTATGCCTGTTTAGAAAGAATAACGATCTTTGTACATGTTTTTAGTTCCTAGGTTTCTAATGATATATTTTGTGACACTATTCTGTGTAGAAAGATATCAAAATCATGGGGAATATTTTATGCTCATATTTTGGCGCAATCTTTCTGTTTAAACTTTGGGTTAGGGAACCTATACTATGATTATCTTTTGGGTGAAAAAGGAGGTTCATCCTGAAGCATGGTTTTCTTGGGTCACCAATGAAATCTATGTGATATATATGCTTCCTGTAATCCAAATAGGATTTGCCAATAGTAGGATTGGGGCAGATCCTTAGGAGAATAAGCTTGCATTATCAGTCTTTGTTAGATATAGTACTAGTACATGAATTCAAAATCCTTATTGGTAAATGCTTTATTTTTGTGGCAGAATGTTATACTTACCAAGTGGATGTCATTGAGTTTACACACCTTTTTCCTTTTTTTCCTCTATTTACCACTTTTGGCATCTCCACTGAGTTCGGTTTATGCTACATCATTGTTATATCCATAGCTTAGGTATTAGAAGATTTCATTTTTGTTTGTGGGGAATGGAGTATGATTTTAATTGGCTTGCTTGGGATTCAGGTTGATATGCGTGATTTCATAAATGCTCCAAATGGTTCATCCAAGCAATCTATTCCTGTCAATGAAAGACTTGAAACTGATCCCTCTCAATCTCCTTTGGGTGGGAGGACGGTATGGCAGCCATTTATGATGCAACTTTAATTATTTTGAATTAATTACACAGTGGAAGCTTCAATAGTTCAATGCTTGCAGGATGTCTTTGACCTGCCTTTTCACATGGCTAGAGCTCAAATAGAAGAAAGTCTTCGAAACAAGATGGCTTCCATAAAGGTAATTATCTTCAATATTATTTATTGTTTAGTTATGTTGAAATATATAAATACTAAGAAATTGACTTTTTACAGTAATATATGTTGTTTGTATGTTGAAATCTTAGATGTGAAAAGAAAATGTGCGAAATTTGTCGATGACAGAAAAAGAAAAGGGTATAAAAAAAGAATAGGCTAGGCTTAAATCAATAGGCTAATATAACAAATAATGGCCAATGAGATATAAATAATCAATCAAACCATAGAATTCAGGTTCGAATTCCATAGATAATATGAGTAGTATTGTCTATAATTGTTACATAAATGAAAAGGCTTTCTTAAGATCTCTATTCATCCACTTAAGATTTTGAAAATGGGCTGGTTAACTTGAAAAATCCCTCGTTGAAATTGCATAAGGGGTCTTCTGATAATGTCTTTTCGTTGTTCATGCTAATTAAAATTGAAGGAGCGCATGGTTCAGTTACAAGATGCACAAAAAGAAGCGGAAGTTACTTCTGAAGCTACTGAGAGAGAGCTTGAACTTGAAGCACAACTTGTTGAGGCAAGAAGCATAATTCAAGAGCAGGTACTGTACTTCTTTATCAGGATTAGACTAGTTCAATTCAACAATTTTCTTCATTCAAGTTTGATTCTGTTCTGCTCTGCACTTCAGATCAAGGTTTTTCTTGGTTTTCATGGACTGCAATTTTTATTGAATTCATAATAAGGAAATGCGAAGGGGCAGGCTATTATTGTTTTTTATAAATGTTTCTGGAGAGCTAAAGCAAATGATTAAGCACGGGGATCTTGTAGCTTTATATTTATTTTTCCCTTTTTATTGGTTATATTTGTAATAGATTTCATTCTTCTGATCTATTGCAGGCATCCATAATGTCAAAACATCTTGCTAAATCTGACAGGCCAAGGTTTTATATACCTGTCTTTTATTGGAGTAAATATTTAAATAATTACATATATGTATACCGGGAAACTGAATTATCGTTTTTTCTTTCTTTCAGGGAATCCATCATTTCATCACCAGCAGAGGTATAGAAGATATTAAAAAAAAATGGACAAATTAACCAAAAAAGTAGGTTTAGCTTATGCATAGACATGAGTGAGGTCATTCACTTTCCAAAAAATAAGTATTAAATTAAACTAAAGCATACAAGAGACCACAAAAAGAATGTTCTTCGGCTATTTGTACCCCAGGATTTCTCTAAAAGTTTGGAGTTTAATCTCAGAGGTTAGCAATTTATCCAATGCAATAATTGTGACATATGCTTGTTTCAAATATTTATTGTTTCTTCATGTTTTCCCCTCTCTAAAACACTCTCTTTCACAACTTTTCTATACAGCAAACAGATAAATCCTTTTTTCGTGTTTATTAACTAAATGTGTCACATCTTCATGTTTACTGTCATGGCAAGTATCTGATTCCTTTTTGTTCCAAAATCGGAGAACAGAAGCAAGTTTGTTCCGAAAATATATACACTTAACAATGAACAGAATATCCAAGCTTTACACTATTTGTTTCATTGATTTTAATGCGTCTTTGATGTTCAGGACTTATGAAATCAAAGAAGCAGCAAAGCAATATAGGGTTTCGGCCTTGAAGTTCATGGACATTGGCCATACAGCGTGTAAGCCTTTCGTCTACATGTTTCTAACCGAGGTACCCAGTAGTCTGATTCACTTTTGTTATAAAAACTTTGAAAGGCTACTTTTTAGCTGTAATGTAATTGTTATTGTCAAATGATTAACGTATGCTGCAGTCGAGCTTAACCAAATTTCTTCTATCCTATTTATATATAATCGTATTAAAGAAGTCATTAATTTATAGGAAACGACTCGATTGACCGTTAATTTCCTTCCCTCGATAGGGCTTAGCATCACAATAATTTTTCCCTTAAATTAAGATGGATTTATAGTTACAAATTTGCGACAAAGTTTGAAGTCAAATATTAAAGGTTATGGTAGGGTCAAAATATTTTTTCTTTTTTCGAAAATTATTATGTCCAAAAAATCTTTCAGTGACTTATATTTAAGGGGCGATCAAAATTTACCTAATTTTAAAAAGAGAGATTAATAGAAGCAACTTTTTTATTGATTGGAATAAACAATTTTAACTTAGTTTTTATTAATTACACAGATATGGTCAAGACTTCAAGTTATACCCCATTTTTTTTCATCTTTTACTTTAATGACCTTAGCCTCTCAAAAACAATTAGTTTAAAATTAAAAAAATTTTGTATTAATATCACTTTAATCAAGTAAATAATGCTCTCATTATATTGTTTGTTATTTTGTTTTTCAAATTCAAACTAATTTTAAATATCATTACATGGTGATCAATCTTGCTTTGTCAATTCTTAAATTATTGTTGGTTTTCTTTAGTTATATGAATTGAAAAACCTTTTTGAATTCCTCAATTTCAACAAAATAAATGAGCATAAACAATTCAATATACACAAACAATTAATGTAAATAATCAACAATCAACAAACAACAAACAATTAATAAGAGTTAAAATACAAAATAGAGTTTAGAAAAACTCAATTTAGAGTGGGTCGAAGCTTTCTCTTGTAAGTTTTTTTATGTAATTCCTAAGCAAATTGTTTTAGAGTTTTACTATCACTTGAAAAATTTCTTTGCACTTAGTTTGTTTGAGATTACGTCTAACACACTAGTTGATATGAAGATTTTGCCTTCAAGTGTTTAGAATACAAATTTTTTGAGTATTAAATGTCTCACAAAAGCTAAAAATATTAGCTTAAGTGTACTCTCAAATGAATGTGTTTAGATTTTGTGAGAGATTTAAAGAGAAAACAATAATGCACAACGAAGAGTAGAAAAATTTTCTTTATGCTGCATGTGTAACCTTCTTCTCCTCAAAATGAGCTCAATTTATAGAGTTTAGTGATGGGGTTGAGTAGGTTTTCGTTAAACTTGAGTTGCTTTAAAAAAAAAGCTATTTATTTGCTGAAAACAATGTTTTGCTCTTAAAAATCGATAGGCATGGTTGACATGCTTAAAGAGCATGGTTGATGTCTAAATTTTACGTCAAGGTCAACCTCGATTAAAGTTCTCAACAAATAGCTTTAAATATACCAAGCATGGGTGACACTTTCTTGGCACGAGGGACTTGCGTCATTTCTTTGTTTTATAAAAATTTTAGAAGCTTGAATGACTTGCATGTCACCTTGTGCATGGTTGATGTACTAACTTGACTTTACAAAGGGCACGATTGACCATAGTTAGTAAATATGAGAATAGAAAAAAAAAACGATATGCAAATTATACGGATATAATATAACAAATAATGAAAAATGCATTTGTTAAAAAATGCTTTTAAAATTTGCATATGGGAAAAGTATGGAACATGTATATACAAATTTAATACAACACATCGCCAATAATACATTTCTAAAAATATGACAATATTATAATAAATTTAATACTTTTCATGAATTTTCTATTGAAAATCAATATACTAATTTAAATGTAACGTTTTTAATTAACTAATAAATTTAATATAATATAATACACAATCAAAATTTTTTGTACAATAAGTAATGTATCGGTCAATTGGAAAATCAAATAAATTAATCAACTTAAATTTCAAACTTCAGATTAGAGTGAATATTTGTATAGGCTACAGGGGTGAAAAACGTAAAATTAGAGCTGAGAATTAAGAAAGAAATGTTGTTGGGTTTTTTAAATGACATGACATTTTCATAAATAACTGAAAATAGAGAAGACAATTTTGTACTTTTAAGTTTAGTAGAAAATTCAAAAATATGGTAAAAATATGTCAAACGCAAAATACAACGTATAATTCGTGTTTAATATAGGAAGGATTTAAAATACGCGTTTAATACATTTTGGTTCAAAAATTCTTTTAAACGTGTTTAACATGTGAATAATACAAGAATACGAATAGTACGTATATTTACCAACTAGACGATTGACACAATTAAAGTGCAACTGAACATTACACTTTAACTACTTCATATGCATGATTGGTAAGGCATTTTGCATAATTGGACAAAGATGAAAGTGTATGGTTGGAATGAATGTTGCATGACTAGACTATTGAAGAAGCATCACGGCTGGAATGTCCTTACATGGTTGGCACAACTTGAAGATCACGGTTGGAAGGAATTTGAGACAAGAAGAAGCACGACTAGACAACTTGAGGATACATGGTTGGACTGATAGCTTGCACAAGTGGACATGCAATTTTTTCTTTAAATTTTAGCCAAGTTTTTAGAAGGTTGAACAGGAGGCACACGACTAATGCATGACTCTATTATCTTCAGTACAATTCCATCTTATGTTTACCTTGTAAATTTTACACTTGTCCATTATGTAAAATTTTTAACTTATATTTTTATCATCATCAAAACATTAGGGGTTCAACAATCTTTGCATTTTTGATTGATAACAAAAATTAAGTTGAAAATATATAGAAACTTCATTTTATATCAATTTTACGCCTTTAAGAACTATCCCTCACTTTAACATTGGTGCAAAAATTACATTACCAAGTTTGTTAAAACAAAAAATTTTACAAGTTCAAGATTTTTGAAAAATTTTGACATAATCTTTCGTATATTCTCTTTTCTTCCCCTTTTTATTATCAATAAAAAATTTGTAAATAACACTCCCAATATTTAATATGTATTCAAGAATTTCTTTCGGTTAATTCCAAATAATCAAAGATATTCAATATGAAAAATCATCAAAACCAACTATCATCAATCATCATCAAAGTGGCATCTAAACATATGTATTGCCAAAATTTGATGTCAAAAGCCAAGTAATATTTAAGGTTTAAAATAAACTAAAGTAAAAAATATAACAAATATAGTGAAAATGTCATGATATGCAGAATGACATGCATGATTATGGATGTTTATGCATCTAATCATGAACTTCTTGCTAAAAGCTCTCATGATCCTCTCTTAAACACTATTGTTCTTGCATGATTTGATTTTGACTTTCATGAAATCCATCCAAACAAAGTCGTAAAGCTTAAAACCCTTTGCTTATGAAACTCACAATGTGAGGAAATTGATCTTGGAATGGATTCACAATGTCTTCATCATCCATTCTTGGTTGTTTTGCAGGTTGGGAGCTTGGTCTTGGAATATCACTCGGTTTAGGAGGAACATTCACTTGATCTTCAAGAGACAACTGTTCTTCTTCATCATTGATAATTCTTTGATGCCTTAAACGGTATTCTTAGAATCTGTACCTTCCTTATGGATTCCTTTCTAGTAATTTTATCTTTACTAAGAACTGAGCATTAAGGTGGTTAGGATCTTTGAATTGGATGTAGTGGTCTGGATTTTCTGCCTTTAAGCTTAACCCAAATTTCTGTGCAATGAATGATATGAACATTCCAAATTGAATGGCCTGATTATCATTCTTAGTGTAGTATAATTTATGTATCAACCATTTTGCAGTATTAACTTGGATCCCATGACTAATAGCAAACATCAACTTTAAATCTTGAATAGAGACTATGCTCTAGCATTCAAAGTGTAGGTAATGATCCTATGAAGTCTTCTGTTCACTAAGTTATTCAATTTCCTTGATTTTGGAGGATGTGAATGATACGTTTCCTTTCCCCCTAATTCAATCCAAGCAATAGATTGATTAAAGTTCACCGTGCTATTCAACATCTCTTCATAGTCACACTTTAACTATGCAGCCAACAATTCCAAAATGATTGTATGATCCTCACCACACATTCTAAAGTTCATAATGCAATCTGCAATGTTATCTCTAAAATATGTTTACAACTTTAGAGAGCTATAAAACTCATATATCAAATTCTTGTAAACATTAAGTCTCATGAAAAACAAATTCTTCCACTTCATTCTAATGAGTATCTCTATGAACTCATTAGCAATCCCAATTTCTTCTAGGATAGATAAATAAACACTGTTACCACATAAATATTTCTATGTTTAATTGCATCCAAATATTTTTTTTGTTCATAATTTCAACAACAATATCATAGGCACCAACTTTAACACGAGTAGAACAAGAGTTTCCTGCACCTTTTGTGGTTTTAGTTCTTAGGCCCATTAATGAACTTGGAGCACAAAGATTGATAAGCTTGAGAACCTATAAGTTGTGCCCATTAAAGAAATAAATTGAAATAAATTTTAATTAAAAAAAGTTGTCAACCATGACCTTAAGAGTGTCAACTCGAAGAAAGAATATTTTTTTTAATAAAAGCATGTTGGCATGGGCGGCATGGGTGCCTACCAAATGTGCAAAAAAGGAAAATTTAAAATTGAATACATAAGCTGATCGTGCATCGGTTGATCTAGGTGTTTATTTGGATGCATTTTTTTAGAAAATTGGCCGATCGGATTGACAATATGCTAGGACTATAAAAACATGTTCGTGCAAGCCTTACAGATGAAATTTTTGTAGAAAAAAGCTTAGTTTTGCAATGACCAAAATATTTCAAAACATGAATTTGAAATATTTTGATTGAATCAAGGACATTTAATATAATTTGATATTCAATCAACTTTGAACACAAGTTTGAATTGATTCAGTTTGAATTCATATTAAGCGTTTATGTGGTATAAATGTAGATGCATTTTCAATTAATCACAAGCATTCACATTTCATTAATAAACACAACTATCACAAACTTGATCAATGTAATACAAAATATTACTACACACATAAATCATAGAGAAAAAAACATTATGTACTTGGTTTGCATTGATCATCCCAAGCTCCATTCTTATGAAGCAAAACCTATCTTTATTGAGTGGCTTGGTAAAAGTATCAACAAGTTAATTAGTTGTATTAATGAATTCAATTTTAATATCATCCTTGTTAACATGATCATACAAAAAATGATGCCTAATGTCTATATGCTTTTTTCTAGAGTGCAAAACAAGATTTTTAGAAAGTTGGATGACACTTGTATTATCACAAAATATTGAAATATTTTCATTTCAAAATTAAAATCCATTAGTTGTTGTCTTATTTATAAAAGTTGTACACAATAACTCGCTATGAAAACGTATTCAACTTCCTTAGTAGAAGTTGCCACGGAGTTTTGTTTATTTGAAAACTATGAGACCAAGATATTTCTTAATCAATCTTACATGCCCCGAAATAGATGTTCGAAAATCCTTAATTTCGATGAAGACCCCTTTAGGATACCACAAACCAATGTTAGGGATGCACTTAAAGTATCTAAAATTCTTTTCATGACATTTAAGTACGATTCCTTGGGATTAACTTGGAACCTATACACTAAACATGATGTTAGATCTAGATGTCGCCAAATAAAGTAATGCACCTATTATGCTTCTATATGCTTTGATATATACATTTTTACTTTTTTCATCCGTATCGAGTTTAATTAAGGTGCTCATGGGAGTTGGTTGTTCTTTTGTATCATCTATCTTAAACCTTTTGAGGTCCTTCACATATTTTGATTAGTTGAGTAAAATTCCCTCCTTGAGTCATTTGATTTGAAGACCAAGGAAGTAGTTGAACTCCTCTATCATACTTATTTCAAATCCTCCTTGCATCATCTTATAAAATTCTTTATATAGAGATTTATTAGTAGCACAAAAGATAATATCATTCACATAAATTTGAACTATTAAAATATCATGTTTATATCTTTTTATAAATAAGATGATATCCACATTTCTTTTTGAGAAATCATTTTCAATAAGAAAATTACTCAAACTTTCTTTTCAAGCTCTAGGAGTTTGCTTTAAACCATAAAAAACATTTGTGAGTTTGAAAATATGGTTTGGAAATTCATAATTTTTAAAATCGGGAGGTTGTTCAATATACGTCTCCTATTGTATAAAACCATTAAAAAAATATACTTTTAACATCCATTTAAAATAGTTTAAAATTTAGATGACATGCATAAACAAACAGAATTCTAATAGCCTTAACCTAGCTATGGAAGCATAAGTTTAATCAAAATATATACTGTCTTCTTGAGAGTAGCCTTGGGTAACTAGTTTAGCTTTGTTTCTCACAACAACTCCAGCTTCATCCACCTTATTTTGATATATCCATTTTGTCCCAATAGTAGGATGATTTGTTGGCCTTGGAATTAGTTCTCAAACTTTATTCCTTTCAAATTGGTCAAACTCTTTATGTATTGCAAGCACCCAACTCTTATCTTCAAGAGTTTTTTTTTACCTTTTTTAGCTCTTTTTGTGATAAGAATGACATAAATTGATATGTATTCCTCAATGAAGCTCTTATCCTCACTAGTTGGATAAGATCACCAATAATTTTACCTTCCTTTACTTCATCTTTCACCATTGGATATGCGGTTTCCCTCAGTGATTCTTGAGGTTGCATGATTTCATTTTCTTGCTTCTTGACCTCAACTTGATGATCTTCTCTTTCATCCTTTGGTTGAGATAAGTCTTTGATTTGAAGGTCTTCCACGAGTTCAATGACTTTATCTTCATTTATATTCTTTGCACACTTAAAAGATTCATCATTTACCACGTAAATAGATTCTTCAACTAAGAGAGTTCTCTTGTTAAAGGTTTTATATGCTTTGGATGAGGTAGATTAATCTAGGAAAATTACTTTATCGGGTTTGACATTAAATTTTTTTAAGTTATCCTTATATTATTTAACATAAAATACTTGCACCTAAAGGGATAAAAGTATGCAATATTAGATTTTTTCTTTTGAATAACTTATAAGGAGTTTTCTTGAGGATTGCCTAATCATGACCTTATTAATGATGTAACATGAAGTATTAATAGTTTTATCTCAAAAATACTTAGGCAAATTCTGTCATATAACATTTCTACAAGTGTCCTATTTCTTCTCTCAATAACTTCATTTTGCTGAGGGGTCTTAGGTGCCAAAAAATTGTGTTCAATTCCATGCTCATTGCAAAATATTTCAAAATCTAAAATTTTAAATTCTTTTCCATGATCACTTCTAATGCTTGTAATTGCATAACTCACTTGGTCTTGCAATTTCTTAACAAATGGAACAAATGTATGAAATGCATTATTTTTATGAGCAAGAAGCAAGATCCAAGTAAATTTTGAAAAGTCATCAACAACTAAAAAGTAATAATGCTTTCCACCTAGACTTGTAGTTCTAGATGATACACATAAATCCATATGTAAAAGTTAAAGGGATCTTGAAGTTGAAACATAATTTTTAGGTTTAAAGCAAGTTATTGTTTGTTTGCCTTTCATGCAAGCATCACACACATGATCCTTTTTTAAAATCAACTTTGGCAAACCTTTTACTAAATTTCTTTTAGAAAGTTTTGTAAAACAATAATGCTTGCATGTCCTAATCTCCTATGTCAATACCAAATGTCTTCCTCTTGGGTTGACATGAGACATAGGTCTTTAGATGGAATGTCATACAAGTCTATAATATACACATTTGAATGCTTATGACCAATGAATACAATTGCATTTGTGCTAGTATCAACAATCTCACAACATAATAAGTAAAAACTAATTTTGAAGTATTTATCACATAACTGACTTATATTAAGTAAATTATGTTTAAGACCTTCAAAACCAATACATCATTAATGGAGAAAAAAAGTTACCTATTGTACCAATGCCAATCACCTTTTCTTTTGAATTATCTCCAAAGTTGACATTACTTCTATCTTTGGCCTTTAATAAGGATACTATACTTCTATCTCTTGTCATATTTCTTGAGCATCCATTATTCAAGTACCACTTGCTAGAGGACCTCAAGGAAGATTGATAATATGTTAACAACACAAATTAATTTATTTACTCTTGGGTACCTAAATGGTTTTGAGTCCAACAATGTTAGTTTTTATCATCCCCTGAGGAACCCAAACCTTTTTAATTTTAAAAAGGTTTACAATTCCTAATTAGACATGATCTAATAGTATACCCAACAAATGAACAAAATTTGCATTTCATGTGTAATGTATGTGGTTTCTTTGGACGCCTAAATGAGTTTATGAAGGGATTATTTCTATTATATCCTAGTCTTTCTTTATTAAGACCATTCCTTTGTGAGGCAAGCATTTCATCCAACTTTTTAATGTCAATTTTAAAATTTTCGAATAATTCATTTGAGCTTGACACTTTCTTCTTTAGTTCTTTATGCGTTTCTTTAATGCATGTCAGTTCCTTTATGCATGATTCCTTTTCATTTGATACAATTTCAAAATCAATTTTTAGTTTATCATGCTTATGTGAGAGTGTCATGCTCATTTTTAATGCATGCTAATTGTTTCTTTAGTACTTTGTTTTTAGTTTCCATACTCTCATATTCATCCATTAATGATTCAAATGCATCTTGCAATTCATTTAAAGAATATGAGTTTGGAGCATTTACCTCATCTTTCAAGTATAAAGCATATGTTGGTGAATATGTTCTTTAAAAAATCAACAAAAGAATTCTCTTAATCACACCAAAATTATACATAAGAGCAACCAATTACTCAATTTCAACAAAATAAATGAGCATAAACAATTCAATGCACACAAATAATTAATGCAAATAATCAACAAATAACAAACGATTAATAAGAGTTAAAATAAATAGTAAGTTTAGAAAAACTCAATTTAAAGTGGTTTGGAGTTTTCTTTTGTAACTCTCTTACATCCACTTCTCCAAACAATTTGCCTTTGAGTTCAACTATCACTTGAAAAACTTTTTTACATTTAGTTTGTTTGGAATTGTGCCTAATACACTAGTTGATATGAGATTTCGCTCTCAAGTGTTTAGAATACAAATTTTGGAGTATTAAATGGGTCATAAACACTAAAAATACAAGTTTAGCTCAAGTTTACTCTTAAATAAATGAGTTTAGGTTTTGTGAGAGACTTAGAGAGAAAACAATAATGCATAATAGATGAGAGTAGAAGAATTTTCTTTATACAGCTTGTCTAACCCTCTTCTGTTCAAAATGAGCTCAATTTATAAAGCTTAGTGACAGGTTGAGCAGGTTTCCATTGAGCTTGAGTTGCTTAAAAAAATGGTTGTTTATCTGTTGAAAATGACGTTTTGCTCATAAATATCCATAGACATGATCGACATGTTTAAAAAGCATGGTTGGCATTTGATTTTTATGGCCAAGTCAACCTCGGTCAAAGTTCCTAACATATAACTCTAAATGCATTAAGCACGGGTGACACTTTCTTGGCACAAGCAGTTTGATTCATTTCTTTGTTTTGTAAAAATTCGAGAAGCTTGAACAACTTGCATGTCGACTTGTGCACGGTTGATATATTGACTTGATTTTACAAAGGGCATAGTTGATGCAATTAAAGCACAACTGAACATTGCATTTTGACTACTTCATATGCATGGTTGGTAAAGCATTTTGCATGGTTGGCAAAACATTTTGCATAGCTGGAATGAATCTGGTACATATTCATCCAAACTGTTTTTACTGTTCATTTAACATGTGCAGTTTTTTTGTTCATTCAATTTAACTAACCAAATCAACTCCAAATCCAACCAAATTCATATCATCATAATCACAACACAATGAACTTTCTTTCAAGTTATGGTAGCCCTCAAGATTTAATAGATAAAGTAGTCAAAATACTGATCAAAGTCAGTGGCAGAAAATGTAACTATAGTGCAACTCTTTGTCATAAGTATAATTAACACACATACGCACTCTAATTTGGATTTCTAAAGAAATATAAAATGTAACCAAGACGTAAAGGAAAGTTCTACCAACCTTGGGGTCTTCCACCACTAATCTTTCACCAAGAATGATTGGATAAATGAAATGATATAAAAGCCAACAAAGCTTTATTCAAAATTTCATTCAAAATGCCAACCAACTCATTACAAATGAAGATCCACCCCTTTATATAGGAGGCATAGATGGAAATGATACAATTTTTCCCACAAAAGTCAACTAAAAATGGCATGAATTAAGCTAAGCCACTCATTCTAAACCAAGCCCATTGATAGTAATTAACTAAAGACAAAAGTTAGTTGTTTTTTCCTTAATTTTAGGAATGATGTTTCATAACTAAAATAACCAAATTCTAATTTAATTCCAATGTAACTAAAAACCAATTTTGGGCCTCTCAAAATGATGCTTGGATGCTTGGGCCATTGATGGACTTCCAAAGTCACATTTTTGGATCAATTGGAGCAAGCTATTCACTTGGACCTTAGGTGCATGTAATGAGACTATATTCAAAAGTGGTTTTGGGCCAAAATTGAAGGTTCAATGGTTCATTTGGCTTGGAATTTGCTATAATTTCATTCTTCTTGGTTTCAAAGGCTGTATGGAGACTTGAGGATGGCTTGGAACCCAAAAATGACAATGGAGCCATATAGACATCATCCTCCCCATGTTGAGAAGGATTTGCCTTTAAATCCTCAAGATAGTTATCCTTCACTTGCTGACCATTCATAAACAAACTTTCTTTCATGATTATTTTTCCTTTAATAACTTTATGAACTTGTTGTGGACTAAGAAGAGTTAAAGTGACAGTCTTGCCATTGAATTTAAAGGAGTAAATGTTCTTTTTGCCATCATGCTTCACTACTCTATCAAATTGCCAAGGTCTTCCCAATAACAAGTGACAAAAATCCATAAGAATTACATCACACAAAACTCATCATTATAATGCTTAGCAATGGAGAAGGAAACAAGCACTTGTTTGGCTACTTGGAGGCTAGTCCCATTACTCAACCATTGGAGCTTGTATGGTTGAATATGAGGTAAGGTAATCTAAGTTTTTCCACTAAGGTAGATGAAACTACATTTGCACAACTTCCACTATCTATAATTAAAGAACACATTTTACCTCCAATGATGCACCTTGATTGAAAAATATAGAGTCTTTGTTCTTCAGAAGGAAGAGGCTTGGCATGCAAAACTCTCCTAATAACTAGCAACTCTCTTTCATCAGCTCATTGCAAAATTTCTTCTTCTTCCTTATTGGATCATCACTTTCATGGCTGGAAACTTCATTTTCTTCTTCTTTTTGAAGGGACTTCTCAATGGCTTGTATCTCTATCAAGGATAAAACTTTTCTATTAGGGCATTCAACTTGAAAGTGTCCATAGCCTTGACATTTAAAGCACTTTTTGTTGGAGAGGTTGGTCTTTACCATATTAGACTTGTCCTTAGTTAGTTCTACCACTTTTTCCTTGTCTTTCTCTTTAGAAGAAGAATCAACAACATTTGTGTAAGATGGGAAACCTTTATAGAAGATAGTTCTCTTGGTAAAAGATGTGTTTTTGTTAAATAATATCCTTTTGGAAAATGACTTGGAAACCATGGGCTTTATGACCTTCTTTTGCTTCTCCACTTTAATAACCAACTTACACACATCTTCGAAAGTGTAATATGGTGGCAACTCCACCATATGCACAATGTCTTGATTCAATCCTCTAATAAATCTTGTAATGGTTTGCTCCCTTACTTTTGATAGCTCACTCCTCATCAATAGCTTCTTAAATTCTCTTATGTAATGTTCAACACTATCACTTCCTTGCTTGAGGGTGTGCAATTTGAGGTAAAAGTCTTGCTTGTGATTGTCGAGAAGAAATCTCCTTCTCAAAAACTTCTTAAGTTTCTCCCAAGACCTAACTTTCTCTTTGTCGTCCCTCTCTCTTTGTTTTTATAAATTTTCCCACCATAAAGAAGCATAATCTTTAAATTTTAGGGTGGTTATTTTGCACTTTTTCTTATCTGAATAGCTTTTATACTAAAAAACTCTTTCTAGGGTATGTAACCAATCAACAAAGTCATTTGGATCCATACTACCTTCAAATTTCAGAATTTCAATTTTTAATCCTCTATCATCATCCTTATTTCTCCTAGGTGCCCTTTCTTGTTCTTCTTCACTTGAGTCATCATGAAGCATCAATTCCTCCCTAGTATGTTTAGGAGGAGGAGGGAAAGGTCTAATATGTCTTCTTGGGTGATGTAGTTGGGTTGGGTGAGGTGGAGGAAGGGGTATTTGACTTTGTGTTGAAGTTTGGGGTTGTGATAAGGGTGCTCGACTTTGAGTAAGGGCCAAGTCTCTCATCATTTGCATAATTTGATTCACTTGGTCCTTAATGACCTTAAGTTCTCCTTTGACCTCTCATTTTAGTGCTATGTGAGCAAACTTCCAAGGATGAGGAGGTAAGGAGGATAAGGATAAAGTTCTTTTATAAGACATTTTTGGTAATGGCTAGTGGGTAAAGACTAATGGTTATAAATGTTTAAGGGTTGGGGTGAGTATTAGTAAGTGTTTGGGTTAAGGAATGTTTGTGTTTTAGGTAAATTAAGGTTTTGTGTGCAGTAACTTTATTGTAAATAGTAAATTTCAGTCATGAATAGTAGCTTTGAGAAAAAGATTACAGTCAACAAATCACAAAAATAGTGTAGGCTCTGATATCAAATGGTACATATTTATCCAAACATGCAATAATAAACCAAAAAATCAAAATTATTTTTACTGTTTATTTGGCGTTTGCAGTTTTTTTGTTTATTTAATTAAACTAATTAAATCAACTCCAAATCAACCAAATTCATATCATCATAATCACAACACAATGAACTTTCTTTCAAGCTATGGTAGCCCTCAAGATTTAATAAATAAAGTAGTCAAATTGTTGATCAAAGTCAGTGGCAGAAAATGTAACTATAGTGCAACTCTCTATCATAAACAAAATTAACACACATACGCACTCTAATTTGGATTTCTAAAAAAACATAAAATGTAACCAAGGCATAAAGGAAAGTTCCACCAACCTTGGGGTCTTCCACCACCAATCTTTCGCCAAGAATGATTAGATAAAGGAAATGATATAAAAACCAACAAAGCTTTCTTCAAATTTTCATTCAAAATGCTAACCAACTTATTACAAATGAAGATCACCCCTTTATATAAGAGGCATAGATGACAATGATACAATATTTCCCACAAAAGTCAACAAAAAATGATATGAATTAAGCTAAGCCACTAATTCTAAATCGAGCCCATTGATAGTAATTAACTAAAGACAAAAGTTAGTTGTTTTTTCCTTAATTTTAAGAATGATGTTTCATAACTAAAACAACCAAATTCTAATTTAGTTTCAATGCAACTAAAAACCAATTTTGGGCTCTTTGGGCTTCTCAAAATGATGCTTGGACGTTTGAGCTATTTATGGACTTCCAAAGTCACATTTTTGGATCAATTGGAGCAAGCTATTCACTTAGACCTTGGGTGCACGTAATGAGACTATATCCAAAAGTGGTTTTGGGCCATAATTGTGAAGGTGCAATGGTTCCTTTGACTTGGAATTTTCTAGAATTTCATTTTTCTTGGTTTCAAAGGCTGTATGGAGACTTGAGGATGACTTGGAACACAAAAATGACAATGAAGCCGTGTATACATCAAAATCTTGCACGACTGGACTATTAAAGATGTACTATGGCTGGAATGTCCTTGCATGTTTGGCACAACTTGAAAATCACAATTGGAAGGAATTTGAGACAAGAAGAAGCATGACTTGATAACTTAAAGAGGCACAGTTGGACCGATATCTTGCACAGCTGGACATGCAGTTTTTTCTTTAAATTTTAGCCAAATTTCTAGAAGGCTGAACTGGAGGTAAACGACTAATGCACGAGTAAGGCACGATTTTATTATCTTCAGTCCAATTCTATCTTATTTTTACCTTGCAAATTTTACACTTGTCCATTTTATAATGATTTAATATATTCTTTAGACATGTTAATAATTTTAACGTATGTTTTTATCATCATCAAATTACTAGTAATTCAATATGAATGATTTATTTATTTCAAAAATACATTAGAATGAAAAACCGATTGGATTTAGGCGCTATAATTCATGAAAAACCAATTGAAACATTATAACCTTAGTTTTATGGAAATAGTAGGCAACTAGGTGTCACAACTAGGCATGTGGGCAATTTCAACGAAATGTAAATATCTTGGTTATATCTGAATAATATATTAAAAATGGGTTAAAATTGTATAATACATAAAAATTATTTAAATGCATTAAAAAAAGATTATTTTAATTAATTTACCTAATAATCACAGTTATAAAATTGTTAAACCATGATGAATTATTAAATAATTCAAGTTTTGTTTTTTAAAATTATGGAGGTAAAGGTCCATGGATTTTGTATTCTTATTTTTTATATTTAAGAAAATTCACACTATGAATGTCATGTCAAATAGGTGGGAGGTCTTTATTTCACATATTAGGTGATGTGATAAATTAACTTTTGGGAAATCAAAATAATTGCCCCAAAGATAAGGGGGCAAAACGAAATTACCCCTAGATTTTATTGTTAAGCGAAACTACCCCAAAATTGTGAAGAGACGAAAATGCCCCCCATGTCAAATTCGGCCATAACCACGCGTATCACAAACCAACACACAAAAAAAGAAATTACGAATACCCGTTTTCGCGCACTCGACAACTTTGATTTTCTCTGGCGATTTTTGCGACGTTTCCGGCCACGAAGATGGATAAAAGGGTTAGCAAAACAACCCTTGTCATCTCTTTATGCATTTTGGTTCAAGATTTGAGCGATTTGATGTGAAATTTGGGTGTTTAGCGTTAGGGTTCCGATTTGAAATTCTTGACGAAAATGATTGATTTTGTGGTGATTTTGATAAATTTTCTTAGGGCTTTTGTGTTAGATTAGGTGTAGAGTTGATTGTTGTTGAAATGGAGTTTGAAAAACGAAGTTTGGGAGGTGAAATGTAGCCACGCGAATTCGGTAGTCACCACGTGAATGGCCTAGTGACCACACGAATTCGTGTGGTGAGAATTGTTGAAGACGGGGTGGTTTTTTCCACTTTTCAAATTTTGTGGACTACACGATAACGTGTGGTTGGGGGTAAAAATGCGCTTTTTCATCGTGTGGTGGGGCAGAGTTTAAATTTGAAAAATTCGTTGACACGCGAAATTATGGTCAACCCCCTGAATTCGTGCGATTGACACGCGAATTCGCATGGTGGGGGCAAAATGTGGTTTTCCATAGTTTTCCACTAGGCGATTTCGTGTGGTTAGAATTAGGGGGCAAAATATAATTATATATAATTTTAGGGCTTTTTGGATAGTTTCCAAATTAGGGGCACAATGAAATTTATCCATCTTAAGGTTTTTTGACGTGTAGAATTTGAATTTGATATCTGTTTTTTCGAATAAGACCTCTATGTATAGAATTGAATAATTTATAATATAAATTTGATATAAATTTAATATAATTGTGATTTAATTTTCATACAAGGAGCTGGACAAAAGAGAACAAGGGACGAAGGCAGGGATGAAATGCGATTTCCTCCCGAAAAACACTTCAAAACTCAAGTTACTACACGTGGATATAGAGATGTGGGAGCCGTGATTAAAAAATTATTAATAGAGAGGCAATTACAAATGTTTCGACGTACCCGTTGCGGACACTTCCTGGACTTGAAGGATAGTCGATTTAGTGAGGTTCTAATATATTCTTTCATCCTTCGAGCGGTAAATAAGGTGACCTCGGGAGAGGAGTTATGGTAAATAAGGTGACCTCGGGAGGATGACATTGATGCAGTGAAGTTAGCACTATTGTTTTATCTTCACATAGGGTTGTTAGAGAGTGATTTGAGGAAAACAATTCCCCAGAAGATATTATAATTAGCTGATAATCTTAATGGGTTTAATGCATACCCGTGGGGAGTACGAGTATGGTAGATGACATATCGCTCTATATGCAATAATATCTCCCGAATTTCTATAGATTTCGGCCCGAAAAAAAAAAAAGGAAAACCAGCTTAAGTAGTATGGCATCATGGGATTTCCATTAGCGTTTCAGGTAATTATGGTATTTATTAATTCAAACAAAAAATTTGTGTTTAAAATAAAATTAGTTTAATATGATTGTAAATATATACAATAACCGATTTATGTTGATATTGTAGTTTTGGATATATGAGATGTTGGACTCGTTATATTGATGGATAGATATGTCGCCGATTGTAGGAGCTGCCTGGATGTTGAGATGGTACACGAAGGACATTCCGGGATGGGATTTTATCTCAACTATCTTCCGTACACGTTTGGCGATCTTATCTTCAACTCAAGGTGTGACTGGACTGGTACAAACATCTATAAATCATATAAATATAAACACATCTGGTTAGTAATCAAGTATAAGTTTAGTAACACACATTTATAATATATTATAACAGTGAATATGAACTTACTGGTATGATTTCTTCTTTCATAAAACCATCACTACAATGTACTTCTGATAAACTTGATTAGCATCGTAATAGGTAAGCCTCGATTGTGTCTGACCAATGCATTAAATGACTCAACAATATTGGTAGTCATTACATTGTACCTATGCCCTGGAAAATATGCTCATGCCTATCGATTGAAACCTACCTCACATAGGTATGCAGCTACATCAGGGTGTATACGGGTCAGTGACTTCATTACCTGTTGGAATTCATACTCTGTGTACGCCTTAGTTGCTTTCCAATACATCCATGCGACTTTGACATTCTTCTTGTACTTGGACCGCATGTTATAATGGAGGTGGTGACAACAATAACCGTGGTGCACACTAGGGAATACTTCAGTCATTGCAGAAAATATGCTGACATGTCGATATGAAATGATGGCTAAATGAGGTACCTCACCAATACAATCCCTCAATTTTTTTAAAAACCAGCACCATGTGTCATGACCTTCCTTGGGACCAATCCCAAAAGCAAGTGGATATATCTGATTATTCTCATCTAATGCGACAACAATAAATTTGTATATTATCCAAATAAAATATATAATCAACATAAATAATATGACTGAAAATACTATTTACGGATGTCTATTGCACAATTATACCTATTTCATAATTCAATTTGACAGAATAATATTATTAAACATAAACTTTCTAATTTTTATTATTTTACTTATTACACAGAACTATATATAAAATATCACATATAATTGCATTATTAATAAAATAATAACGATTGAAGTAATCTTATGTTATCCTATACTACTATAATATTTACAATATAACCTATCTAATTTTTATTATTTTACTTATTATACACAACTATAATTTATTATATAAAATATCACATATAATTGCATTATTAATAAAATAATAATTATTAAAGTAATGACAGAGATAAATACCTCGAAATGACGAACTTTTCTCTTCTCGCTCGAAATCCTGAACACGAACTTATTTTTTCTCTTCAGAAATCTCTCTCAGATATGTTAAAAATGAAGGAAGATATGTGGTTTATATAAAAATAGATGAAGTGTAGTTTTGGTATTATTTTGGGGTATTTTTGTTTAAATGCCTTAAATTAGGGGTATTTTGGTTTAAACCCCAATATTAGGGGTAAATTTTTTATTACCCTTAAATAAAATAATAATTTAATTTAGAAGGATAGTTTTGGTATTTAATGGGATATTTGGGGTATTTTCGTTTAAATATTTTAATATAAGGGTATTTTTGCTTAAACCCCAAAATTTGGGGTAACTTTTTAATGCCCAAATAAAAGGGGCAACAATTTAAATTTCCCTTAACTTTTGTCATTAAAAAAGGAACTGCTTATTGATAAGTGAGGTGTCATCACTAATTTTCCAGTACTCTCGTGGTTTTAAAATTTTACAAGTTAGTCTCTAAATTTCATGTCTTGGTTTACAATACTTGGATGTAGGACTCCTTTTTTTTTTTTTTCAAACTTAAAATTTGCTTATGAAATATCAAATTGTCATGAAAGTGAAATGGGCAGTTGTAGGCTCAGTACAATTTCATTTTCTTCGAAAATAACGTTTTTCATACTATTAATAACCATTTCATCATTTATCACATCATAATGAGATTTTTTATTTCAAAATAAAATAATATAAAATTTTATTAAAACAACTCATAAGAGGCCCCAAAATAAGGGTTGGGTTTAAAGTAAGTTCAAATATAAATAAATTCAAACTTGGATAAAAAAATATAAGAACTAATTTAAATTAATTTGAATTAGTTGAAAATATTGTCAAAGGATAACTAATGAGATAAATAATATTACGAGATGAATTGTTTGATTTATAGAATATAAAATGTCGTTGATTAAATGAATAATATTGTCAAAGAGAAATTCAAATTGAATTCAAAACAAATTATTGAGTTAAAATTCTAGTTCAAATTTATCTCAAATCGAGTCAACTACTAAGGCGAATTGAGATAGTTTTGGATTTGATGCAACCTCACCCCAAACTCATCTAATTCTAAACCTTTATCTCTATAATTCAAAATTGTTAGATAACTTTTATATAAGCGCCTAGCCTTATAATTAAATCCATCCTTGAAGTAAATCCGTCTTTGAATGCATTCAAACCAGTGCTTTTAGATTTGGATTTGATCTTCATTCGATTCAAGAACTGATATATGATTTGATTGGTGTAACAAATTGATGACATGGTATGACATATTTAAAATTTAAAATAACTTTTAGCCTAACTATTACACTTTCTAGGATCGAGGTTTTATCTACGGTATGAATTTTCAACATGACATTGTGTCTTAGCAGTTGAAACTAGTTTTAGCCAATCTGGTTTTTTTCTTTTTTTAAATTTTATTTTCAATCATATTCACATTCTAATTGCTATCGAAATCACATGTTGAAACAATAAAAAAAGTTAAATAATAAAATCTCAAAATGTCAAAAACAAATAAATTCAATGTACCTATAACTTGAAACCAGATGACCACGTTATAGTTAACAAGGGTGGGGGCATTCTTGTCTTCAAATAAATAAGTTTAAGGGCATATTTGGGTTTTCAGGATCCAAATGATTCAATCCTGTGATGACAAGTGGCAGGTTGACTTTGATTAGATGATGAATAAAAGTGGAGAATGAGACCAAGAGGTAAGTAAATAGCAAGAAAAGATGAGAACAAATCTTAAGGGTTTGGTAATTTGCACATGCGACAGAAACGGCCCAGCATTGATAAAAATGTTTTCAATGTATGCTTTAGAACAACGATAAATATTCTACCTTTATTTTCCCTAGTTTGCTTGCCTATATCAAAAGGAAATTCAAATCACTCAATTAATAAATAACATTAAGAGAGTAACACATGACAATTAATTAATTATGATAGCGTTTGATTTAGGATAATATGTGATTATATTAGTAATTTATCTTTTATTATTAGTATTATTTAGTTTAATTTACTAAATAATGAAAGATACTAGTAATATTTTATTACTAATTGAATCTTAATTTAAAATTAGGAGGGAACTATTATATTTTCAATTAAAATAATAAACAACTCAACCACCAAATTTAGTTAATTTTGTCATATAATAATACAAAATAATTTAATTACTTAATTTTATTATTTAATAACATGAGAAAAAAAATTCTAATATGTCATTAATATTGTGAATATATTATAACATACACAAGAATATATTTTAACCTAAAAATGTTAATTTAACTAAACATTATACTAGTTTATAACTAATAATCTTTTAACGACATTTAAATAAAATAATATCATATAAATTTTTTTATTATTAATCAAATACAATAATTATAATATATATTAGTTTTATCAAACAAAATGTTTATTTATACCAACTTATCAGAAAAATATTAATTTATATCTAATAATTCTCTAAGTAATTTATATTAGTGATACTTTTTTATTATTTTATAATAAAAAATTACTCAAACCAAACTCACCCAAAGAATGATATTACATACACTAATCTAATTACATAATGATACGCTAATGTTTGGACTTGTGTTTGTATCTATTATTAATATATAAAAATTATTGAAAAATTTTTAAATGTATTAGGTTATCCGTTCATCTCGATTTTTCAATATTTAAGCTTTCATATGATAGTTATCTGTTAACATTTAGTCTTACAAATGTCTCACATGTAATGTGAATTGTTTTTTTTTTTTTTTTTTTAACCTAATAGTTTTAAGCACATTGCAAGACTCAAATCATGCGAATCCGTTCATCAATATAGTTTTTGAGGTATTGTTGGCTCTGAACTTTATCAGTCCTATGGTTTTGTCCTTAGAAAGACATCTCACGTACGAGAGAGACCAAGGAGTTATATTATGCTAAGATCCTAGACTTCTAACCGAAATGAGATATTGACATCAACAATTAATTAAAGTATTTCATATGTATTAGTGCTTATTGATGTAGTTTGAAAAATTTTTTCAAATCAAACTGAAAAAACGGTTTGAAAGTTTTTTAAACTAAATCAAATCATTCAAGATTTTAAATAACAAAAAGCTATACTAAAAAATATGGTTTGGTGCAATTTAGAGTACGGTTTAAATCTATTAAAATTATTTATTTTTAGATATATATTATTTAACACAATTAATTGAATTATAATTTTTTTACAATATAATATAAATATATAAAATATATATATAATATACATGTAAAAAATAACAAAATAAATATGTATAAAACAAGTTGTAAACTTTTTTGTTTATTGAAAAATTCTGTCAAATATAATTGTATATATATTTTTACAAAAATATGGTTTACGGTTTGGTTTGGTTTAAAAATTGTCCAAATCGCAACTTAAATTGAAAACTATTTAAAAAAATTTATTAACTAAAACCAAACTATTTTACAAATCAAATCAAACTAATTTGTAATTTTTAGATAGTTTGATTAAGTTTAACAGCTTGAACCAAATTATATATACCCTTAATTACTCACTTATGAGTTATCTAATTACTTAATTAATGAAATAATTTGTCTTTTTTTAATGTAATTATCAGTTAAACATTAATATTTAAGTCTAATCTACACACAAACGTCTTTCTTGTAATATAAACTTGTTTTAAGGCCTAAAATATTTAAGAGGCCATCCCGCTAATAATTATTAAGACAATTTAATACTAAACGAGTGATATATAATTAATTAAAATAAAATAAAATAATTCAATTAGTGAACAATTATAATATTTACGTATATTATTAATTATAATAAAATTATGTGTATAAATATTATATACAAATTTATATATAGACAATGATATTATTATATTTAGTTTGTTACTACATTATTAATTATTTAATTACCGCCTTGAGAATTGACTAAAAGAACCTTAAGAGTAAAGTTTAAAATTAATATTTAAATCTACCAGCCGAAAGATCAAAATTAAACCTTAATTAGCTCTTAATTTTTCAAAACAAAAGGATCATGTTCCCTAATACTCCATTATCCATTAAATCAGGACAGATTTATTTTCTATAAATAAGCTCAAAAACTTTGCATGGTCTCAAAACCTCATCTTCTCCTTCATTTACATTTCTCACAAAATTCAGAAACAAATCCAGTCTTTTTATCAATTTCACCTCTCAATACAAATAATTTAATTAATTAATGGAAAATCTTGGCCATCACAAAGAGGCATCCTCAATTCTTGAACGAGATGACAGATTCTTCCATAAAGTTCTTTCAAGAGATCCATCAATGAAATGTTCGTCTCAAATTCTTTACTACCGATGCCCTGGAGGTGTCCCTTTTAAATGGGAAATGCAGCCCGGTATCCCCAAAGATCCGCCGAAAGAAGTTATTCTCCCGCCGCTTAGCCCACCGCCCACGGTACTCAGCTTAGGGTGTCCGAAGCCATGCATTAACGCCAACGAACCGCCTAGGGTTTCGCTAAGATCAAGGCTCATGTTTTGGAAACGTGGCAAACAAAATCAAACGTTTAAAAATAACAGTAATAACAAAAAGGCTGAAGCTGCGAATAATGGGATTTGTTTGGATAATTTATTTGCTTCTGATCAGTTTTATAACTCGGATGGTGATGAAGATTTCATGGCTTCATCCTCTTCATCTTCAGAGTCGCTCTCTTTCTCAAATGTTCTTTCTTCACATTCGTCTCGATTGCAGAGTCCCGCCAGAGAATCAATAGATCATCATCATCATCTCTCTGGTTGCAGTCCCTTGAATCTTAGTTCGGTTGTTGCTCGCGTAACCAAAAGGTGATCAAGGAGATATTAAATGCCTGATTAGAGTTTACTCTGGCATAAAAAAATAAATAATCGATTATTTCTAGAATTTACATGTTTTTATTTTTTTATTAAAAATTATTTTTAGGCATGTGACATAAAATATAGAAGAATTATAGAATGTTATTATTTATTGTTAATTAATCTATGCTTGGGTAACGGCCTACGGTAATGTAAAACCTGCTGGTTGGAAGGTCAACTGTCAATGCATATATTTATTTTATATGGATTCACGTGAAATATATAAATACACATATGGATCAAATTATTCAAAACAATTAGGCAAATTAAAAGGAATATATTAAAATATTTATTTCTTATGTCTTAATAATGATTTATATTGTATACTGTGATAATTTTTGGGAATGTCAGCAGAGCTCGATTTGTTGTGTTCAACTTCAGAGCCATTAATGTTATTTGATCTGGGTTTTGTAATTTGTAGAGGCTACCTGTATTATATTTTATTATTTATAATGAGCCAACAACCCTAATTTTTTTCATCTTTATTCATCATGTCATTAGTAAAATTGAGTCGTTGAGAGATTTTCTCTGAAGTGTGTCGTAGACATAGAACACAATCAACCACATAGTTTTATTTAACTATGGATTTAAGTATGCATTCATAAATATCTGTTCTTTATTGGTTTGATATATGATTTAGGTTTTATGAATTTAATTGTGTTTCATTGTTAAGTTCTAACAGAATAAATTGTGCAAAATTTTAATTTTCTTCCAAAATTTTCACATCAGAAAAAAAAAAAGTCTTAATTAAGATTATGCACTGTGATAAAAATGACAATGATCATATTTTGAGAAATCTCATCAAAAGTTCTTAAGTTTCACATTCAGATGATTTTTGTTTCTTTGAATGTTTTATTTTGAAGTTTTTAGGTTGCAAGACTTTGTGACTTAACTATAATTTCGAGTTGACTGATTGGATTAGAATTTTTTTTTTTTAAGAAGAAATATTAGGAGTTGGTTTTTTTGTAGAGGCCAAAAATATTGGCTAAAAAAAAAAATCAGAAAGATAAAGATGATGACTAGAAAAAACAAATTTGAGAGGCAAAATTTTTAATTTTTAATTTATTGCACAAAACCATCACAGAACAATTACAAAACCATTACTTAACCCTAACCATAAAGTTGACATAAAAAAGGAAAAAACCAACCACAATAAAATAAATTGATAGTAATTTCCGTAATATAAAATTAACTTATGGGCTATAATCCTGTAAAAAATAGGTTTATATAGATCAATTAAATAAATTAATAAAAATTAGTTTAATTCTCACATTGTCTCCTTTAAACCAATTTTTCTCAAATTTGAGCATACCTAACAAATTCTTCAACTTCACGAAAGTCTCCAACTTCAATGGCTTTGTAAAGATGTCAACTACTTGATCTTCAGTCTTGCAATAGCCAATCTCAATCTCCTTCTTTTGCACTAAATCTTATATATAGTGATACTTGACACCAATGTGCTTGTTGCGACCATAATAAACTAGATTTTTAGTCAAATTAATAACATACTTGTTATCGCAAAATATTTTTGTTGGACTGTCTTACTTCTATGCTAAGAACTCACATATCCCCCTTAATCATACTGATTGAGTAGCACTACTTGTTGCTTCCATATATTTTGTCTCAGTTATTAATAAAGCCACAACTTGCTGTTTTTTAAAAGACCATGAAAACACACCAGACCTCAAATAAAAAGCATAACCTGAAGTACTTCTCCTTTCAATCATATCACTAGCCCAATCACTATTTGTATAGCCAACAAAACCACTACTATCAACATATGAATAAAAAATACCGTTAGATTGCGTACCTTATATATGTATCTTAATATCCTTTCAGTTGTTGTGATTGGCACAAACACTCTATAAATATACTAATCAATCCAACACTAAAAGTGATATTAGGCCTTGTGGAAGTCAAGTGTCTGAGACTCCCCACTGATCTCCTAAAGTAGCATCAACAAGCTCACCACTCCTATCTTTTGTCAATCTTCAAATGGGGTCATCATTGGTTTTGCAGTATCCATTTTAAACCTCTTCAAAATATCACAAACATATATATTTTTTTTTGCAAAATAAATATTTCACTATCTTGCTGATAAACTTCAATTCCAAGAAAATAAAACATCATTCCCAAATTTGTCATCTCAAAATAACTAATTATGACCTCCTTGAATTCAGAAATTAATTTAAGATTGTTGCTAGCAAATATCAAATCATCTATATATAAGCATATAATAAGAACATCTTCTCTAAAATTAAATTTAATATATAAAGTATGCTCATATGGGCATTTTAGAAAACCATTCTTAGTAAAGTATGAATCAATATGAGTATACCAAGCTCTAAAAGCTTGCTTCAACCCATACAATGCCCTTTTCAACTTGTACACTTTATTTTCTTGGCTTTTTCTGACATTACTAAAAGGTTGCTCAACATACACTTTTTCTTCAAGTACACCATTCAAAAAAGTAGACTTTACATCCATTTGATAATTTTTTTAACAATTATTGACAATAAGTGAAACAATCATTCAAACAGTATCAAGTTTAGCAATAGGTGCAAAGACCTCAAAATAATCAATAATTACTTTCTATTTGTACCTCACCTTAAAGTGATCCACCTCCCTAGTTGTTTAAATTTATTCTTATACACCCATTTGACTCCAATTGGCTTTTTTTAGCTAGCAAAGTGCTTAACTCCCATGTGTCATTCTTCTTAATGACATGAATTTCCTTATCCATTGCACAAATCCAATGGTCATCTTTTACAACATCCTCAAAAGTGATAGGATCACAATCTGTAAACAATGCAAAATTCACAATATTCTCATCAGATAAATCATTATCATTACCAATAACATAATCCTATAAGCGAGCTAGTAATCGGCGTTGTCTTTGTGGACGACTAGATGACTCTATAGAACTTGTTTACATAATAGAAGATGAAGGACCTCTAGGTGGCTCCACAAATTGTTCTTCTTGTTGACTGTAGGAACTCTCATCTACAATACATAAAGACCTATATGAAGGTTGTGGTGATGCCTCTAGCTTTTTACTTGTCTAATCCCAAGCACCTTGCTCATCTTACAATCACCTTCCTAGTATTTGGATTAAATAGCTTATACCTCTTTGTCTCATGATTGTAGCTAATAAAAACACATTTTTCTGCCTTATCATCTAACTTCTTCCTGAAAGCATCTATAACATGTGTATAGACAAGACAACCAAATACCTTTAAATGAGAAATATTTGGCTTCTTACCCGACCAAACATGTTGTGGCATTTTCTCATAATTGCATCTCATAAGACACACATTCAAAACATAAACCATACAAGAAACGACTTTTGCCTAAAACCTTTTAGACATTTTTGGAATGCATCTTGGACCACCATGTCCATCACAGTTTTATATTTTCTCTTAGCTACACTATTTTGCTGAGGAGTATATCTAGCTGTCAACTGATGTTTAATTCCATTTTTATTGACAAAATCATCATAAACAATAAATTCAGGACCTCTATCAGTTCTCAAAATTATAATTGAGTGTCCTCTTTGGTTCTCCACATAGTATTTAAAACTTTTAAACAAATCACATGCATTAGATTTATTTTTTAGAAAATATATCCACATCTTCCTACTATAATCATTAATAAAAGTAACGAAATATTTTCTACTACCATTAGAAACAACCTTAACTGAACACAAGTTTGAATAAATTAATTCCAATGGTCTATTAGCTCTCTAAGTCTTGCCTTTTGGAAAAGGATATGTGTTTCTTTCCCAAAATACAAAATTCACATTGCTTATCAAGAAAAGTAATAGAAGGACAACCTAGAAATCAAATTTTTTTCTAAAAGAAAACTCAAACTCCCAAAATTCAAATGCCCAAAATGTAAATGTCATAGCCAAGTATCATCAAAAGTTATAGAACTTAGACAAGGTAAATCACTATAATTAAGAGAAATAGACATCAACGACTAGTATTCATATTTACCTTTACAATTAGTCCCAACTTATCATCTTTAATTGTAAAAATACCAAACTTAAAGTGCAAATCATAGCCCTTTTTAGAAAGTTGCCCAAGACTTAACAAATTATGATGAAGGTTTGGCACATATAATGCATCAGATATAAAATTAGAAGCACCATTTTTTGGATTAATACCAATCTTTCCTTTTCCAAGAATAGACACCCTTTCATTATTCTCAAATTTAACAAAGGATCTAAATGATTCATTTAAATATGTGAACAACTTCTTTTCCCCGCACATATGATTACTACCACTAGAATCAATAAACCAACTATTTTTCTAACTTTTTTCATTCCCAGAATAAGAAAATAAAATTGCTTCATCATTATTAGTAGAATTCTCAACCACTTTTGCATGAAAATTTCTATTATTAAATCTCCTATTAGACCAATATTTATATTGGTAATGACCCATCTTAACACATTTATAGCACTCAATTTTTGATTTATCACGCCTTTGATAATTATTATTGTTCTGCTGATTATTTAAATATAACTTCTTTCTTGATTAAAACTGTTACCTCTACCATGACCTCCGAAATTGCCTTTGCTCCACGACCTCTACCTCCGAAATTTTTGCCTTTTTGGTTTGAATCAACAACATTAGAGGTCTCCCTTTTCTCCTTGGATTGAACTAACTGGGCCTGCAATGCCTTTTTACCAATATCAACATGTTGATGATATAGGTGTATCTCATATGTCTCCAATTGGCCTTCTAAGTTGTCAATTCACAATGTGTCAAGATCTTTGGTATCTTCAATTATTCTCTTCTTGTGATGAAACTTGGGACTCAAGGATTGCAAAATTTTTCCACAAACATCCTTCAGCTCCTTACCATAAGTATGCAAAGCACTAACAATGTTATTAATTCTTGCAAAAATATTTAACACCTCTTGTGGGCTTCATCAGTGCCAACTCAAATTGTCTCCTCAATTCTTGCAATTTAACCTTTCTCACGTTATCATTGCCTCAATTGAAATTTACCAATATTATCCACATCTCTTTCATTGTCTTCGCATGCATAATTTTGTTGTAGACATCTAAATTAACATTGCTAATAATATAATAATGAGCTTGTTGATCATGGGCTTGATTTTCTCCAATTCTTTACATTCGGTAGCAGTAGACTATATTCCCTTTGTAGATGTTTCAAACCTATCTTGTATAACATGCCAAACTCTAGAGCACTTTAAAAATTCTTCCATCTGCAAACACCACATCTCAAATTTATTTTTTCCCTAAAAAACAAAAACCTAACAAGGTTGTAGGACATAAGAATTTTCCATCCTTCAAGCTTTTTGTAGGACCCCAACAAGCTCTGATACCGATTTGCAAGAGCCAAAATATTGGCTAAAAAAAATATAAAATTAAAAGAACAAAGATGATGACTAGAAAAAACAAATCTAGGAGGCAGAACTTTTAATTTTTAATTTATTGCACAAAACCATCACCAAGGAAGCACAAAAATGCACAGTATAGTGCGTTCCCGAGTGTCCAAAACGTTTTAGTTTCCGAAACGGCCCGAAATCGGTACGAAACGTTTCGGGGCCGTTTCAGTTATTTTACAAAAATACGAAAGGCATTTCTTGACATATCCCCAAGCATAGGAAACGTCCCAAAGCAATATGTTTCTTCCTCATTCCCAATTTCATTCAATTTCCAGTAACCTAACATCTCTCCATCCCAAGCATATATGTCTTGGCTCCTCACAGTCTCCGACTCCGACTCCAGCGCGACATCTTAACTCCTCACTGCCTCTGGCGGCTCAAAGTCTCAGGCGAATCTGTTACGTTATTCTTTAATCTTCATATTTTTCTGCAATCTTCATATTTGTCTTCAATATTTAATTTGACGATTAAACTGTAGAGATATGAATCAATCTTTGGTAAAAAGAGTTTCTCAAGTAGTTATTAAAGGAACATATGATGCATCTTGTTGTCAGAATTTTGAATATCAAAAGAAGGTTAGAAGAACAAGAGAAAAACCCAGAGAAAAGTTTGAAATATGCAGAGGGAAAAAAGTAAGAAAAGAGTGGACAGTAAATATTCATTCAGAAATTAGTGCTGTTTGGTTTAAATTTTATTCATGTTAGCGTTGGATTGTAAATACTTCCTGGAAGAATTGGAAAAAGTGTCCCATTGTTGTGTTATTTATTTTTTTCAAATGCAGAGTATTGTATTTTCTTATAAAAATTTGGTATTTATAAATAATCCCAATATTTTTAATATTTATACATTTTTCCACGTTTCCGCTTCCTATATTTTTGCAAAAATGCGTTTCGATGTTTTTGTTTCTCCGTTTCTGCTTTTCGATGTTTCCGTTTCCGTGCTACTTAGACCATCATAGAACAATTACAAAACCACTACTCAACCCTAGCCACAAAGTTTATGCAAAAAAAGAAGAAACCAACCACAGTAAAATAAATTGATAGTAACCTTTATAATATAAAATTAAATTACGGGCTATAACCCTGTAAAAACAATTTTACATAGACCAATTAAATAAACTAAAAAAAATTGATTTAATTCTCACATTTTGAATTTCAAAATAAAAATTTTTGACTACTAATTATCAAATGCGAAAATTTTATAAATAACAAACAATTTAAGCCATAATATATGTATATATCAATGCATTAACGAAGTATTAATTTATCAAAATCTGTTGAAAGATTTTGAGCCAAAAATAAGTGATAGGTAAATGAGATGGTTGGGGAAATTATTGTTGTACATAATAGTATATGGTATATGTAAAATTTTGATTGGCAAAATTTGAAACAATTTTACTCAAAAAGTTGTCACCTTAGTTTGTATATAAAAACTATATATAATTTATTTGTATATATAGTTTTATTCATTTTATATTACAACTTAAATACATTGTACTTTTTTTTATAGGTAAAAGTAGACATGTGTTATAATTTATTTTGACAAGTAACACAAATCAATGACATGAGGTTTACTATACATATAAACTACCTTATGCTATGTATCAAAAATTATTTATTATTCAAAGCTTAAATGTTCTTCACGTTCTTTTTATTTAGCCTTATTCATTGATTTTGTTCTAATATCTTTTGACAGAAAACAAAAGATGGAAGGAATTTCAAAACTTTTCAAACCAAAAGAGTTCAATTGAATGTTTAAGGGAAGCTTAAATATATTCAACTAAGTTGCATGATTAAGTGATGAGTTGGATGATTATGATCCTTTTCAAATATATGACTTTCTGTTAATCGATTTTTAATTTTTCAGTTTATGTTCAATGGATTTGTTGTTGAAAAATTTGCTTGTATTGATTAGTTTGGTTATAGTGAATTTGAATTTTGAACTTGATTCCATGAGTGTAAACTGTGGATATAACTTAATCATGTAAAAATCATTTGTCCCATTTTCGTTTAAAGACTTGTTTATAATTTTCGTTACATGAGTTATTAAATACAAATTACCTTTAATATAGACGTAAATTGTGTTTATGCATTATAATTATAACCAACTTGTATCTTTTTCTGCATAATTAAGGAAGAAAAATATATGAATAAAATCAACATACTTTCTTGGTTGAAAAAGTTAGTCAATCAAGTTTTATTTTTTTTTTTTAAAAAACTTGTAGTATCTATTAAATTGAAGCTATTAGTAGTAGTTTGTCTTAGTATTGGGTGGTTTCTTTTAGACAGCCCCTAATGCCAACTTATTTTGCAGCCTCAGCCTTTAAATTGGTTTTTTTTTTTTTCAAATAAATCAATCTTTGATCTGTTTCTTCTTCTCTTACATTATTTAAATGAGCAAAACCCTACCCGTTACACATTCAGACCAAGGAAGTAAGGGGAATCCATCAAGGGGTCTGATCGAGCAACTCTACTGTTTCTGTACATAATTCCTAATTATTGAATTTAAACCTTTTCATTTTTTTTTTTTGCTAAATTTAGAAGGGATGCGGTTAAAAACCAACAATAATCTTGGGTAAATTTAAAGGATGGATGAACATCTCTATGGTATAATCAAACTCTTTCTTAATCAACACGAAAATTTAAAAAAAAAAAGTACTAACCATATCATCAACACGTTGGTCAGCCAAAATGTCCTTAACAATTTTTTGGTTAGAATAGCCGATGGAACTCCTTCTAAAATGACATGATTTGAGTCCATATAAACCCTATTAAGACTATCACACTTAATAAAATGCTTTTGGTTCCTAACCTCAATTGTAACCTTCTATCTATTCCCAAAAATACTAAATACTTAAATTGCATCACAAGATTTTCTTTCAATCTTGTATGTTTTAGCACTTGGATTCGAGGAAGATAATTGGATGCTAGAGTGTCTGTTAGGCTATTCCTTTTGAGAAGTAAAGGATTTCAAGGAGATAAAATTTCGTGTATCTCAAAGCTTTGTGTCATCAGTTTCAAATAGTGATAGTGCAATTATGTTATGACACTGATTAATTTTCTTTCAAAATTAACAATTATCTCTAATATCAACTATATTTAATTGTTTAGTAAAGAGAAATTTGAACATAGAAAGTGTATTTATTGATGGTTTTACTGCAGTATGAACCTGTTTGTTAATTCAGTGTTGTTATACGTAACTAAGGTACCAAACATTTGCAACAAGATTGTTTCTTTTCATTAACAGAATCATAATACATGATGGTGGGTTACAACGGCTCATACTGATATTTCGAACTATGTATTGCTACTGGAAATGTCTTATAGCTAAGGAACCATCTATGTCAAAGTACAAAAAGTTTAATGTGTCGATATTAGTTCTCGTCTTCATCTTTCGATCCAAAGAATTTTCTCACAACAGCTGTAGCAGCCCCAATAAACATGAATAGAACCAGGAGATCAAATCCACCACCTATGCCAACTGCAACACTTGGACCGGGCGCAAAGAAGGAAAACGGCGACCACCCCCAACCACTGTAGTATGGTACGCCATAACCATAGCCATATCCACCAACCAACGGAGGGGCCACTGGGGGATTGATATAGATGTTTGTCCTGCACCAGAAAAAAGGCATTTACCTTTGAATTCAATTCAAGTGAAAATAATAGCAGGTAGTCTCAAGTGCTACCAAGTGAAAATAAGACATCAACCAAATTCAGCATCAATATATAAAATAGTCTCCATATAAGGCATATGCTCACACACTCCACTACTTGGTATATTGGCTGAAAATGTGAGAGTTTAAACTATTGGTGTTAAGAAATTTTTTACCTTCGTCTTTCTGGTATAACAATGTCATGTACTAAATGTAATATGATAATCACCCTTAAAATATAATAAAGTGGTTTGACTGTGGAAGAGAGCTTATGGATAGAATCGGATATATAGTTGACAGTGCCGACGAATTTTTGAACTCTCTTCTGAATGAGATCTGAGTCATGAAATTTAAGCAATTCATGACCGATGTGAGGCTGAAGTGCATACTTGCTATTAGCAATTTTCACGCCAAGAAACTCAATTTCAAAAACATTCAAAACCATTTTTGACTCATAAAGGACGATGCCATATGTTTAAGGGGTTATATAGCCCAATTCAAAAATGAGAATGGATAAAACAAAATAAACCAGGAAAATGATTAAAAAAAAATGCAGATGGAGAGATTTGAAACTAGGTGGCACAAATGGCAGATACTAATTCAAACCATTACATATTCTTAAAAGCAGCCATCCCTTCCCCTTTTCTCTCCTCCTCTCTTTTCAATAATTATTCCAACTATGCTTCTTCTAGGTTAGCATATATGGTATAATCCTTTCCTTCTCAGAAATGTATCATATTGTTTTTCAAAGTAATTTTAATCTGAAGCTTAGATATGGCTTTAATTTCAGTTTAATTTAAGTTTCATTGTTAATTAATATTTTACTATGTTTTTGTGTACATTGGGTGCTGGCCATTGATTTGTTGATGAAAGGGAACTGAAAAAAAGTGATTTGTTGATGAGATGGATGAGATATTAGCTTTTTCAAACTTAAATGGTGAGAGCTATCATTTCATCAAAAGTTGGGTGGGAATGAAAGAGTTATGAAATTAGGTTGTAAACTAAATTAATATTATTGACGAAATATTGTACAATTTATTACAATGTAATCTGAAAAGAAATCTAATCCTACGAAACAAGATAAATAATATATACCAAATCAGAATAATATCAAATCAGAATCAGATCAAATCAATCATAATCGAATCCAATCAGAATCTGACCGAATGAGAAAGTAAATATTATTTAACACTCCCCCTCAATTGCAGCGGTAGGTCTTGAAGTTGTAATTGAAAACACAAGGAATAAAAACGCTCACGAGACAATCTCTTGGCAAAGATATTAGCAAGATAAGAAATGGTAGGGACATATTAGAGTCGAATAGCTCCACAAGAAACTAACTCGCAAATGAAGTGCAGGTTGATGTCAATATGTCGTGTTCAAGCATGAAACACTGGATTGACATCCATGTGTAGAGCAGACTCATTGTCACAAAGCACAAGTGGAGATGAGTGTAGTGGAATGTCGAGATCTTGTAGAAGATAACAAAATCATTGAACATCAGTAATCACATGTGCAAGTGCTTGATACTCGAACTCTACTGTAGAGCGGGACACAACAACCTATTTCTTGGCAGTCCAACAAATAAGATTTCGGCCTAGGAAAACATAACCATTAGTGATAAAGCGATGCGTTGAAACATCAATAGCCAAGTCAGCATCGGAATAGGTAAGGAGATGAGGACAATCGTCACGATGAAATGTGAGACCATGAAATAAAGTGCCCTTAATATAGCCAAAAATGTGTTTAACTACACATATGTCTCTATGAGTAGGAGTAGATAAGTGTTGAGTGACCCGATTTACAACAAAAGTAATGTTAGGTCGGGTGAGCATAAGATATTGGAGGCCACCGACCATGCTACGGTAAAGAGTAACATCTGGAAATGGGCTATTATCATCAAATGGTGATGGCTTGGAAGTAACATAGGGGGTAGCACAAGAAATGCATGAGTCAAGTTAGTAGCGTTGAAACAGATCCACCATGTAATGATGTTGTGACAAATGTAAAACGCTAGGTTGTTGAACAACTTCTATACTAAGAAAGAAACCGAAGGTACCTAAATCTATAGACATAACAGATCCACCGTGAATTTATGAATAAACAATAAATTTTTATGTAACAATGAGACACACAACATATCAGATAAGATAATTGGAGAATAAGTAGATTTATATAGAGACACATACCTTTAATATGAAAACAATAGTGAATGACTGTTACCAACAATTACAAAAGACATACTAGAGTGAGGCAAGGGATAGGACAAAACACAAGCATTGGGTGTCATGTGATGTGTAGCTTTGGAATCTGGAACCCAACTAAAGTTAGATGGATCACACAAAGACATAACGATAAAAGAAGTGGTTATTGAATCTGTTGTGTAGGCAAAATTTCCTCGTTGTCGACAAACATAAGCGAAAAGCCCTTATTTATCACAAATCTGACAAGCACTTTGAGGAAGAACACCAATAGGAGTTGGGAGTAGAGGGGTTTGACATGTGGGTTGTCGGCAAAGAGTAGATGGACCACTATTACCATGACCAAGCCCATTTTTATTTTTACCATGAAAGTTATGCTTGTTAGAAGGTTTGGATGAACTTGAAGATTGTGAAGAGGATTAAGTAGTAGCCATAACAACAACTGAAGTAGACATATTAGAGTGTTAATTTTGAAGGTGTTGTTCGTGAAGGAAAATATCATACAGTTAATCAAAAGTGGTAGATGGTCGAAAATGCAATGAAGCGATAAAAGATTGGTACGCGTATGAAATAGGAAACCCAATTGTAGGAAGTGAGTCAAATATGGACTTGACATCAATAAGATAATCAACCATAGTTTAATCAAAAGCTTTTCGAAGAGTGTGTAACTTGTCATGGATGGAGCAAAGATGAATTCTAGAAATTGGATTCAAACGTTGATTAAGCAAAGATTAGGGTTTAATAGCAATGATACAGGGTAGTAATAAAGACTGAATAATCGAGGGTGAGACCGTAAACTTAATTCAAGTCAGAACTAGTCAATCAACACACAACCAATGAAAGTGAGATGGATTAGGGGAACCATTAGGAAGTACAGGTGGTGGAGGTCACACATCAGTGACAATAAAGCTCTGTAGATTGTGAATGGCAAGCATATTAAGAAGTTGTGACTTCCAGGCAAGTTAAGTATCGCGCACCAAGAGAGATGAGAAATAGTTGCCAATGTTGACTGTTGTAGGCAGCAGAGGCAGTGAAGCAAGCGAAAAAGAGGAACCCAAAGTGAAAGAATTAGCCACCATGATGGGAACATTTAGTGGCATCAAAGGAGTAACCATTGTTACAAAGCTATAAATAGTGGCCTCCAGTAATGGTAAGCCAGGAGTTGGACTAACTGGAGCTACCGTCAAAGCAATAGCCATGAAATGCACCATGAAAGCACTAGGATGACAACTGAAGATTAGGCTTTGCCGATTAAGAAAGTATAATGGGAGAAGACTTGTAATCGTTGAGAGGGAGGGTAGAAACTCAACACAGCTGAGAGGGATGCGAGCATCAATGTTAGAGAGTGTAGATGGATGCTCGAGCTCGAAAGAAAGTAGACGATTCTTGGGTGAGGTGGAGAATCATGGCAACAACGAAGTGAAAGAAAGATGGCATTGCATTGAGGAGCTGTTGGGAAGGAAGAACGTTGGTAAAGAAGAGCGAACCGATGTCAATTTAGTCTTAAGCCTGAAAAGTTGTTGGAGATAGAGGAAAAAGATTATTAGACGATAAGCTGCACTCGGGAAAGGAGAAGGGAGAAGCAGCAACATTCCAAAGGTTGAGGGTGGTAGTGAGACTGAAAAATATATGGGGGTTAACCAATATTCACCAAAGTAAAAAGAGAACCCTAAAAATCAGGGTGGGTATGGTAGTTTTGCAAAACAAAAAAAAAAAAAATTGGGTTCCTTTTAGGAAAAGACAAATTTTAAAGTTGAGAGTTTAGGAGGATGCTAGCCGCTCTGATACCATGAAAGAGTTATGAAACTGAGTTGTAAACTGAATAATATTATTGATGAAATATTGTACAATTTATAGTATTACAATATAATTTGAAAAAGAAATCTAATCCTATAAAATAGAAAAAATAACATACACCAAATTATAATAATATCAAATCAGAATCATATCAAATTGTAATTAGACCAAATCAAATCAATCATAATCTAACCAAAAGGGAAAGTAAATATTATTTAACAGGGAAATACTCATTTAGTTAGGGATAGAATAAGCAATTCAAGATTTGAAACTTAGTTACTGATATCATATAGCAGATTACCAGGCACACTATTCTTGTTTAAACCAAACCCTTGGAATTATGAGGGGATTATGAATAGCAGTTATTGGGTTGTTCTACTTTCATTCGAGAGTAATTTTCCCTTTTACATTTGTTGATATTTCAAACTAAGAGCATTTTTATATGCTATCAATTTTGAGTATCTAATTGAATATTTAAATACATATTATTTTATTTTTATTTTAAAATTATTTTAGTTGTATAGCATACAGTTTTATTGATGAATTAGTATTGGGTTTATAATCACAACCAAAACATGAATAAATTACCTTGAATTGCTATTAGCTCTAGGGGATGATTGGGGCGCCGATCGGAAAGCCTGGCCACCAACTCTACCACCAGTCTTGGCAGCCAAAGCATCACCAACTGACCCCACTGTCAGGACCCCAGCTGCAAGTGTAACAATAGCCAGCTTTGCAATTTGGTTATCATTCTTCCTGCAAAAATTAAGAGTTAACTTTAATTAGCTAGATAAATCAAAAGATTTCTCAAAACACATAAAATTACCTAACTATAAGACAACAACTACCTGGCAGAATTTTTCTGGTCGTCTTGCTGGAATTTGCATGAGAGAAATTTAACAGAAGCAGAGAGAGTCTTTGTTCTGGGTTTGTAGGTTGGTGAGAGAGAATTTGTTAAGAAACTTTGTTGAGATGAAAGTATGGACATTGTGAGGACTTCAAAATCAAATTGTATCTGTTAAGTTTTTTTGGATTGTTTGTAATATTTCAATTCCTTGGCTTAGCTATTTTTTGTGGTTTGAGGTTGGGAGTTTGTAGAGTTCTTATCCATTTCTTGTTTCTGAGTTTGCCGCGTGGTGGGATTGTAGTGGCTGAGTGGAAGTCTCAAGCCTAGCCTGTATATCTTGTTATACGACGGGGAATAAATTAATAATGTATTTTGATTAATTGAAAAATGTAAATAATTACTGTATTGGAATTAGAAATGTTAATGGGTCAGAACAGGTTGGCTTTGGTGTGGCCCATTGGGTTAATGGGTTGGGTCGGGCCCGATGCCCAAACAGTAATGGGCCTTCGGATCAGGTCGACCAATTGAAATATAAAGGCCCAAGGCTTGACCCATTTAATAACGGGCTTTAAATGGGTCAGGCCAGGCTTTAATTGGGCCGGCCCAGCCCATTTATCAATATTTTAAAAAAAATTAATTAAAATTTTTAAACACAAATTATTTTTCAATTATTAAAACCGATGACAGTACCTCAAATATTTTATTTATAATCCCTCACTTGTGGCGGAGGAATACCATGATTACATGATGAACAATATTATAAATTGATAATATAGTACAAATAAATTAATTTACATACTATATAAATTATAAAACATAAATAAAATATATCTACTATATAACATTTATCTACTCATTTTTTATATCTAAATCTCTGAATTCTTCAAAGATAAAGAATTATTATTTGTGAATTCAGATATTTTATAATTTTTGTAATGATAAAATTAAAATAAAAATAAAATTATAAATATAAAGAATTATTATTTACAAATTCATATATTTTTCGAAAGAGAGTTAATGAGAGAAAATGAGATTGAAAATATAATGAAATAATTGAGATTGAGAGATTAAAAGATTTGTAAATAAAAGTGAAAATGAAAGAAAATAGAATAGATTTATCTAAAAAAATAAATTAATTAAAAAATAAAAAAAATTAAGCAGAGGCTAATCTGTCTGGCAAAAGCTGCCGTTGCTTCTGCAATTTAGCAAAAGAATCTTCTACCAAGTGGCAGAAGCAGCTTCTGCAATTTAGCAAAAGAATCTTCTACCAAGTGGCAGAAGCAGCTTCTGCTTAGCAGAAACAGGAAAACAAAAATTTTATTTTATAAACAGTGTTGGGTCGGGCCAGCATATGAGTCTAATATTAAAGCCCTAAGCCTGACTCGACACTCTACAATGCCATACCGGCTTTTATCGTGCCCAGACTTTTTTTTGTGTTTTAGGCCGGGCCAAATAGAGGCCCGGCCCAATTGACGTGTCTAATTGGAATAATAGAAACAAAAAAATATTGACTTATTATTTTATTTAAATATTTTTAATATGTTAATTTAGATTAATTAGAAAGAATGAATAATTAAATAATATTATGTGGATAATTTTTGTATATAATTTTGTGTATAAATAATTATGTATCATTATGTGATTAGGTATTGTTTTATTTTTAATTTTTAATTATCCAATCACATCATAATATACAATTATTTGTATATTAAATTGTATACATAAAACTACTATAACTAATTATTATGTTTAATTTTTAAAATAAAAAATTAATATATTATTTTATTTAAATATTTTACTGTATTAAACCAAATTTATTAAGTATAAATAAAATTATAACAAAATTTTTATTAATTTTATATTCTTTTAATGAGATGCAATAATGAAATTATTTTTTTATATTATTAATTATATCAATTTAATAATAAAATAATATTATAATTTTTTTATTATTTATCAAACTCAATAAATAATATAAGATAAATTAATATAATATTTCCGCCCAATATATTTGAGTGAGTATTTTTAATTTAGCATATATGTTGGATACCAATTATTGCCCCAAAGCCCAATGAAATAAACCCGAAAGAAAGGCTGGTATTAAAATAAAATTATCATATACAACCTCATCCCGAATGAGGCTAACATATTTTTTTCTACTAGATATGACAAATTATTATTATGAGTGAATTCGAATTGAATTATTTGAAATCAATTCAAATCCATCCAGATCATGCTCAAGAATATTGAGCTCAGTCCAGCCATAAATAGGGGCTAGAAAAATCATTTTAGATAAGTTGAAAACATGTTTTATTTCTATATAAGAATATTTTTCGTCAGCTTAGAGTTGTATTCTTGATTGTTCTATCTATCTTGAATCTCAATTATCTTCTACATTTGTGGTTTTAGCTCTCTTCTCTCTTGATTTAAACCTTTGAACTTCTTCTAATAATTTGGATTAGTCACAGGATCAAAAGATTTTGTTGCTAGAATTGAAGTTAAATTGGCTTGAGGGTGATCTATTTACATATGATCTATAGCTAAACTCAATGGATTTGAAGTTTTTTTTGGTTAATCCGAAATATTTGTATAGTGGCCATTATTAAAGGACAATGTCTTTTATTTGTTTCAACTCATTTTATTTGTTGGTGTTATTATGATTATTATGTTGAATCATAATCAATTTATTTGCTTAGTTTGAATTTTGTGACGATTTTTAGTGTTGTATTGTTTTATAATCATTATTATTACAACGTATATTCATTTGAATGTTGAGTGCGTCAATGTATGTGTTTGTGTCTATTCGTCTAAATGTATATGTGTATGTATATAAATGATCAAATATAGATCATATGTGACAAGGCTAAAGGACTATTTCTCACCTAAAGTATGCTCTAATCTCAAGTTTTCACTCTTAACTTTGAAAATCACATTTATCCACCCACAGATAGTTAAAATTAACTGTTTTAAGGACAAAATCATCATTTTATCTATAATATTAAAAATAAACATAAATTTGATTTCATTTTTCTCTATTAAACCCTAAAAATTAACGATTTCTTTCTAACCCAAGTTTTCAAAAACAACATTTCCCCCCTTAGGATTTTCAATTTTTCAAATTTAATTTTTTGGCAACATCTAGACAATATCTCTTCCTCTTCAATATGGTCTCCTTTCGACTATACTCTTTCCTATCTTCCTCGACGTTGTCATCGATGAAGACGAATCATTGACGAAGAGTCTTTCTCGTCAGACGAAGACGAGTCATCTTCGTTGACAACGACACTACAGAGGATGGGAAGGAGCACGACCAGAAGGAGGATGTATCAGAAAGAAAGAGACGTTTTGAGATAGTCAGTGGTCGTCGAAAAATTCAATCTAAAAGTTTGGAAACTCTAGGGGGGAATGTTGTTTTTAAAAAACTTGGGTTGGAGAAAAAATGTTAGCTTTTAGGGGGGGGAAGGAATAAGTCCTTTGGCCCTATGTGACAATTGTGTAGTTGGACAATTCCTTATATAGGATAATTAATGATAAATGTGTAGTTTCCTTTTAGATGACTTAACTTAAATTAAATTTTCTGGGATTTTGTATCAATTTATTTAACACCCCACTTCGGGAGCATACCCCTAGAGGTAATTATCCCGAGGTGACATGTTGCTTGTGGATATCTAAAATAAAATAATAATAGTAATAATAAAAGGTATAATTTAATGTTCATAAAGAATAAATACTATGCATTTATTGAAAATAAATAAATGTGCCAAAAGGCATCCTAAAAATAAATCTAAGAATTATAAGTAATACTAATAATCTTGATGTGCATAAACTCCATAAGGTAATGACTGTAATGATACTATGAAATAAGAACAACTATTGGTTGGTATTTTTTGTGTGGGTGTGCACATAGAATACCAACCTATAGAAATGCAATTTAAATGTTACAGGTACACCCTAACGTGTTACAACCCTAGTCTAATAGTCTGATTTACTGTCAAGATATTTTTAACTTTAGACACAAAGTCCAATATGGTTTTGCTTATAGATTTTACAACCTAAAATGCGTCTCGATAGTTTAAAGAGCTCACAAAATATTTAACTAGTCAAATTATCTCACCCCTAACCGATGTGAGATATACAGACAAAGTATAGATAAACTCAATATTTTTCTCATGTTTTATCAATATGAGATTTGCCTAAAGGTATCATATATACCCCTCTTTATGAGACTCAACGTCCTTATTGAGGTTTGTCCTACCATCGCTCAAGAGGTCACACGAAGTTGCTCTAATACCATTTGTAATATCTCTGATCTAATAGTTTGACCTATTGTCAAGATATTATTCACTGTAGACACAGAGTTCAATATGATTTTACTTTTGAGCTTTATAATCAAAATTGTATTTTGATAGTTTAAAGACCTCACAGAGTATTTAACCAGTTAAATTCTTTCACTCCTAATCGAAGTGGGGTATACAAGTAAAATATAAATAGACCTAGTATCTCTCTCATATTTTATCGATATAAAATTTGTCTAACAGTATCACACAACATGTGTGAGTGCACGTAGGGAATACCAGCTAGTGGAAATGGAGTCTAAGTGGCGTATTTGCACCCTAACGCGTGTGGGGTTGTGAAAAGAATCCTAGTTAAAACAACTACATTTTGCATGCAGATTTTCTTATTTTCTTTTCTTCTCTACGATGGTTTTCCCATAGTTATGATGACCTGAGCTTTGACCCTGCCAGGCATATTCGCTGCATGACAGGTGTTCGTACCACACGTACGGCGTGCATGTTGTACGATCTAGTGTGTTTTGTGCATGACTAAACAAAGCTCCAGTTTCTGTCGCGCAAGGTGTATTGCAGACAATCAAATGCCGAGCGTGTACCTTGCTACGGATCTAGCTCCTGTTGATGATGAACGACAACCTAAACAAGGCAGGGTCACACGACTCCATGTGCGAATGTGCCTGACAGCCACCGTGGCACATTTTAGCGACTCCAATTTGGAAATAGCCATAATTACATATTACCGCACATGACCTGACATGCAAACCGTCGCTTTACAGAGAAAACTTGTCTAGGCATATAAACAACAAACTTTCACAACATATATCAATGATCTAGCATCTTAAATTCACCCATACCCAGACGTCAATACATGTAATATTTAGGCCAAGAATATACATATATTCAAACCATACATGAGCATCATGTAATTATACATACACACATACAAAAACTATAATCACAACGTTTAGGCATAAGAAAATCAATGATTGAAGGCCTACCTTTCCTCTAGTGACCATGACAGTCTTTCTGTGGTAGAGGTTTCCTTAGCGATTTCCTTCCCTGGTTGGCACACAACAAGTTCTCCTCCCTTTCTCTCTTTGAGTTTAGGCGCTAAAAAAAAAAATCAGAAGGTGATTCTTAGCCCCTTCTTGTCGTTGCCTCCAAATATAAAATTGGAAATGGCTCCCCATGGAAACTCTTTCTTTTTCCTTTTTGTTTGACGCAATTGTTAGGGATATACTCAATAGGTGTAAGATTACAAGGGTATATGTATATATTAGAGATGTCCATGGGCCGGGCTGAGCTTTAGGCCTACATAGTGATAAGTCTTCAGGCTTAGCTGACCTATAAAATTTTTAAGGTCCAAGGCCTAACCTTATATATACACGGTTGGATGTTAATCGGGTTGACTCATTTAAACAAATTTTAAAAAATTATTAAAAAATTTAAGCACAAATTATTTTTCAATTATTAAAATCGAGGATAGTGCTTTGAAAATTTTATTTATAATCTCTCACTTATGGTTGAGAAATACTGTGGTTATATGATGAAAAATATTATAATATAGTATAAATAAATTAATTTATATATTGTATAATTACAAACATAAATAAAAAATATATACCATACTATTTATCTATTTGTCCTCAATGTCCAAATTTGTGAATTCTTCAAAGATATCTTTTGCCACTTGATTTTGTAATTTAAAATCAACTTTGACCGAATCCTTTATACACATGATCACCTTGACTATGTTTGGGTGTAAATTGGATTGTTTATCATCCAGTATGCATCCACCTACATTAAAAGTGGATTTTGATGCTACAGTCAACACCAAAGATGTTAGTAGATATTGGGCCATAACAACAAGCACGGGAAAAGTTTTTGCCTCATCTTTCCATCATGCCAAAACATCTAGTTTTTCAGCATTATATCTTTGAATAATTTTTGGATAATAGTCAATGTTGATATAATTGTAAAATTGACTTTAATTTGCACTTTGACTAGTAGATTGCTTACCTTTGCACAAGAGCAACCAAATGCACGACTTTTTTTGCCTGAACTACTAGAACTTACCTCTAGTACAAAATTTTGTCTAGTCCTTTCATATTTTTGTTCATAAATGCTATACATTTTAAGTAAAATTTTTTGAATATATTCAACAGAATTAACATTACTATTAATTGACAAATTTTCATTAATAACATCAAATAAATTTTATAGTCCATTATTTTTGTCTTAAGATCTAAAATAGTAGTTATAGAATAAAGTAAAGGAATTTTACTCTAATATTTTTTAAATTTTTGTTCCATTTATTTAGATATATTTTGAAAAATATGATGAGAGTTATGAGATCCATGTTCTTTAAAAAGATCACTTATTTATACCATACTATATATTATTGAACAAATAGCTAGATAATAAATACTTGAGCAATGTTTTGTGGTTATCTTTAATGACTCTATCATGTTTATTAGAGCCATAGCTATTTTCTAATCTTGATTTGTCAAAAAAAAAAAAAAAGGATTTGCTAAATCTTTTGGTTAGATATTGAAGTACCATATTATAGAAACTTCATTCTCTTCGTATGCTTTCAATATGAGATATGTTGAATTCCACTTAGTTTTAATATCTACTTTTAATTTTTTTTTTCTTAACCTCATTGATTTACATAATTAATAATATACTTGTACCCGTGATAAGGATAATGAAGTGTATGTAATAATATGTCTAGTTATTTGTATATGTTTTCTAGCCAGATTCAAGCGTTTTTAAGCTATTAAGTTAATAACATGATATGTACACCTAATATGAAATAATTTTTCATTAAATGAATGAGATAAATGATTATACATATATTCAATAACTTTATCATAATTTTTGACATTATCAAAAGAAATTTTAAAAAATAAAATTATTCATTTTATATTCCTTAAAAATAATTTTGCATAACTGCTAATCAGAATTAATATAATGGGCAGTTGCACATAGGTATCCTATATCTTGATTTGTAGTTGTTCATAAATTAGAAGTTGTTGAAATAACATAATTAAAATTACTTAATTCTCTAATAACTTTTAATTTTATTAATTCATAATTTTTTAGGATGTTTAACCTAAGAGTTGACCTAGAAATTCTTTTAAATGTCAGTTGAAGCATTATCTATTCTAAAATTTCATCTTCTTCATAACTAAAAGGTTGATTATAAGCAACTACATACGTGGCCATATAGTCTCGCATCTTCATTTGATCATATGTGAAAGTTGACATTTCTCTCATGTGTTTGGAACCATTTAGACCTCCTGTTGAACTAGCGTCAAGACCAACGGATCATGATCAAGCAAATGTAATTAGTTTTTGCCTTCTGAGCTCATGTGGAATTTTTTTACAATAATCAGAAATGTGTCGGTGAAAATGTCTCGTGCCACTCTTACTTGCATATGTCAAACAAAAACCACAATGTTTACATATCTCTCGACAAATTAATTTTCCTTGATCGTTTCCTCTATTTTATCGAAGTGCTCCCACACTATTGATGTTTGTTTTCTTTTTCTGTTTATTGAATGCAAAGTTGTGCCTGTATCATTTTAACCTATCGGTGCTCCACCAATTCTACCTTGTGTATTAACAATAATATCATCAACGCCAATATGATAATATTCAAATGGATTGATTCATTTAACATTGGATCTATTTTTAATATTTTGTAATGATAAAATTAAATGAAAACAAAATTATGAACACAAAGAATTATTGTTTACAAATTCAAATAGTTTTTAAAAGAGAGTTGATGAGAGAAAATAAGATTGAAAATATAATGAAAGAATTGAAATCGAAAGATTTGTAAATAAAATTGGAAAATGGAGAAGATTTGGGTTGTTTATATAGAAGAAAAAAATTAAAACATAGGCCAATAGCTATTGAACAGCTTCTGCCTCTTCTGCTTGTGGCAAAATAAGCTTTTACCACAAACAAAAGCCTTTTTTTTTTTTTTACATTTCAATAATAATAGGTCAGGTTAGACTGGCCCATGACTTAACGCCTGAGCCTACAACTTAACTTGGAAGGCCATAGGTTGGGCCTTATTATTGGGCTTCGAGTTAAGCCTCCATTTGACCTAACTCAATTGACATGTCTACTATATATATATATATATATATATATATATATATATATATATATATAAACGGGCATATGCAATTTCTTTCGAGTTCATACTTGGGCATACAAAATCTCCGAATACAGGCACATACCCACAACAAAATTGAGCAAATGATTGAACTACCCTTTTCACTCTCCTTGGATATTACATTTCTCTTCCCTTCAAAATAATTTCGACCTTAAAATTCACTCAAACAATTCGAGAAATCTTTATATCATGTCCCTTTCTTTTTCCTAAGTAGCTTTTTTTACTCGATGATTTTGCCACTAAATCTTAACCAAAAGAATTTGTTGTCATCAGAGTATCTTGATCTGTTGATTGACAATCCATACTGGGTACTCCTTATACATCAAACAATCTTGTCGCTCCACATCCTCGAGTTTAATGACTTGGGATGGATCACCTATACACTTGTGTAACATTAACACATGAAACACATTATGAATATGTCCCATGTTTGCTGGCAACGCAACTCGATAAACCATCTTGCCAATTCTCTCAATAATTTCATACAACCCAATATATTGCGGTGCCAACTTCCTTTTTTTACCTAATCTCATTATTTGTTAATACAAAGCAATCTTAAAAAATACATGATCACCAACTTTAAACTCCAATTGACGTTTATTTCTATTGACATAGCTCTTTTATTGATCTTGGGTTTGTTTTATTCTTTCTCTAATCTGCCTCACCTGATCAATCATTTGTTGGGTCATCTCAGGCCCCAAAGTTATATGTAATTCATCTTTTTCCCTAATCTCATCCCAATGCAATGATGATCAACATTTCCTCCTATAGAGTGCCTTATATGGTGCAATGTAAATAGTTGTTTGATTGCTATTGTTATAGGTGAACTCCATTAAAAGCAAAATGTCAATCCAACTCACCTTATGGTCCAGGCAATATGCCTTTAGCATATCTTCAATCACTTGATTGATTCATTCTATCTGACCATCTGACTAGAGGTGGTATGTTGTACTAAAGGAAAACCAGGTGCCTAATGCCTTCGTAGTCTCTACCAAAAAGTTGAAACAAGTCATGTATCTCTATCTAACATGATCCCCCTTAATACCCTATGGAGCTTGACTATTTCTCATATATAGATCTATCCTAACTAATTTGTGCCCATATCATCTCTAACCAGTAAAAGTGTGCTGACTTAGTTAATCGATCTATAATGACCTAGAAGGCATTAAATCCATACCCTTGGTAGTCCAACCACAAAGTTCATTGAAACCTCCTCCTATTTCTTTTCAAGAATAGTTAAAAATTGTAATGATTCGGATGGTCGTTGGTGCTTCGCTTTAACCTATTGACAAATCATGTATTTTGACACAAACTCTACCATTGTCTTTTTCATTCTAAGTCACTAATAAATTTTCCTTAATCTTGGTACATCTTTACACTATCGGGGCAGACGATATAAAGTGCATTATACACTTCTGGCAAATCTGAGTCCTCAAATTATCATTCTGGGGTAAACATACTCGATCTCTAAACTTTAAGACTCTATTAAACACTTGAAAATCTAGCTCAAATCCCTTAGTAACTTTTGTATCATCTACACACACAATTCATTAGTAACCTCCCTAACTTTGATCTTATCCAATAGAGTCGATTTAATATCCAATTTGGCTAACAACCCATTAACTATCTCAACCTGTTCGCAGAGAATATCTCACTGCAACTTAGGGAATGTTGTCATTTGAGACAACATTACTTTCCTATTCAAAGTATCGACTACCATATTAGCTTAACTTAAATGGTATCTGATGTCCATTTGTAGTCTTTAACCAACTCTAACCATCTAAGTTAGGCTAATATGGTAGTCGATACTTTGAATAGGAAAGTAATGTTGTCTCAAATGATGACATTCCCTAAGTTAAGCTAATATGGTAGTCGATACTTTGAATAGGAAAGTTGCCTAACTTAGGCAACGTTATCGCATATTTAATTCCCTGTAAGTGAAGAAGTATTTCAAACTCTTGTGATCAGTGTATATATTAGTCTTCACCCTATACAAATAATGACACTAGATTTTAAGAGCAAATACCATCCTTCTTCTTGACAAAGAGGATTGATGCACCCTATGACGAATAGCTTGACTAAATAAACCTTTTATCAAGTAGCTCCTACAACTATTTCTTTAATTCTTAGAGTTTTGTTAAGCCATACAGTAGGGTGCCTTCGATATTGTTGTTGTCCTCGGAGCTAATTCAATGTTAAACGTTATTTCTCTTTCAAGTGCTAGCCTTGGGAAGTTATTTGAAAATACATCTAAAAACTCACAAACCACTGAAATGCCCTCCATACTTAGAGCTACCTTAGAATCAAATATGTTTATCAAATGTGCTAGGTATTCGATGTATCTTTTATTTAACATCTTATGAGCCTCAATACTATTAATCATCAAGTTACGTAATTGACCCTCACCAAAGGAATTCTTGTTCCAATTTTCTAAGTTGAACTTGACCTTTTTCTTTTTACAGTAGATCTCGACCCTATACTTACTAAGGAAGTCCATACCTAAGATCATATTGAAATCAGACATCTTAAACACAATCAAGTTTATTGTCAATTCTTGGCCTTTCAACACTACTGCTTGACCCAATAACATGTTGTTGCTCAGTATTTTGTCACTATCAAACATCTTGATACTAATATGGTTCACCAGAGTAATATTTCGTATTAGACAAGGTATCCGTCTCAGATAACTTTTATGTCCATATTTATCACATTCGAATAACAATCTCAGTTGTCGCTCACATCATCATTACGTATCAAGTTAATTCCACTTTCCCTTTATTTGGAACTGAAACATCTCATTAATCAGTTTAGGCATTTTTAAGGCCAGGATGTCTCATCAATACTCATCATCATGACCATGTCTTTGAGTTTGATCTTTTACAAACCTTTACAGGCACTAAATTTATCCCCACGCTTATGAAAGGAGTAATAATTACTTTCCTAGGATCAGACATGAACACCACATGCCGACTAGTGGAAATGGAATCTAAGTGGTGTATGTGCACCCAAATGCGCGTAGGGGCATGTAGAGAATCTTAGCCCAAACAAATACATTTTGTATGTAGATTTTCTTATTTTCTTTTCTTTTCTATGATGGACTTCCCATATTTACGATGATCAAAGCTTTGCTCCCACCAGGTGTGTACGTCGCATGGTAGGCATTTGCATCGCACATTTGATGTGCATGTTGCATGTCTGATATGTGTGTCACACGTTTGGCATATATTGTGCACGACTGGATGAAACTTTAATTTTTTGTTGAACAATGTGTACTACAGACACTTAATTGAACATTGAGCTTGCACTTATAGATCTAGCTCTAATTGCGTGAGTTTCATGTGTGAATGTGCCTGGCGGCCACCATTGCATATTTTCATCAACTCCAATTTGGAAATAACCACAACTACAAATGACTGCACATGACCTAACATATAAATCTTCGCTTTACGAAAGAGACTTGTTTAGACATATAAACAAAAAACTTTTATAGCATATTGTAGGGTTTTAGGGTGTCGATAAATGACAATGCAACAAAAGTAAAATTATAAAAATCAAACATTCTTAAAACCCTGACCAGGAAACCTATTTTAAAACATATTTAATATGAACATACAAAAACAATTATAGGGTAACAACCATAGGGTGTTTTAGGGTTTTATACCTATGTTGATGGCTCATTCAAATCTTCATGTGACAAAGATATGAATACTATCCAAAACTCGTGATGTGGGACCATAGTATTCACATAGAGCACAAACACGGGAGGCTATCTAGGCAGAAGGTTGCTAGGGCTTTTATGTGTTGGACGAGAATGTGTTCACTGGAGAGAAAATCATAGAAAAAACCCAGACGATAACTAGGGTTTTATTTTCTGTAGTGGTGTGTTATTTTCAGTTAATTGAATCACTTTAACTTATGCTTTATTTATTATTTAAATGTGCACATAAATCCAAGTGCCTATGGAATTTCATCCAAACTCATTAATAGATGTGCATGGGTGGTATTCTTGTGTGCCACCCAACACACTTTAAATCATGCACAAGTGGACATTAATTATGCCACTTGTCATTTAACATGTATTGCATGGTTGGACAAAACATGTCCAACCGTACCATGCATATTTATATGTTCTATAGTGCCAAATGGCATTATACACACCAAGTCAAACTTGTCAAAACATGTTCAAGTAGATTCTCTCTCTTCCTAAACACTAAGATTGTCATCCAATGATCCTTGCTTTTAGGTTCATATCAACCCCTATATATGTGTGACCAATAAACATCACAGTTACACAAAATTCAATCTTTTAATAAACTACTATCTCTCAAGGTTAAGATATATAAACATGTTTATCTTAGTAGTTCCTCGGTATGAATTGATACACATCAATGACTTACACGAATTAGGCTATAACCTTATCCCACTATGATTATAAATTTAATTAGTCATGAATGTCATTTAGTATTTTCATGTGAGATATCTTCTTCTGTGCTCAAGAGTGATGAATCTTTTATTGATCAACCATAACCTCCATATATCTCATGATATGGCTATACATTACCTTTAATGATAACCAAATTACGACGGTATGTTGGATAGAGTCAAACCATACCAATCCTTACACAAGATGATCTGACAAACTCAAGTCATAAGATCATATACACCTATGGTGTTTAGTTTGATGAACATGTCTATAATGTACACCTATGTATTGTATTAAGTTGTCTACGAACAACTTTAACATATGAGAACTATCATCACCTTTCAATGGGGTTGCTTAGTACTATGATAATCTCATAATCATTACATGTGTCTTTGTTCATTGTAATGTTGAGATTACAGATGTTTTTAAAATGACCACTTAATGTGTGCATAAGATTCTCACGATCAGTCGTCTGATCCCCTTATCACAGTTCTACCATTCTAAGGGCAGATTATTCGCATGATCATATAAAAGGACAAATATGAATTGAATAACAATTAGATCCTTTATTAGTTTAATAAATGTAAAATTATAGTTACAAATGCTAAATCAATTGGCTTTAGCGTACCTACCCTAACACATACCAATCATCTAGCATCCTAAATTCATCCATACCCAGACACCAATACATGGAATATTCAGGCCAAGAATTTACATATATTCAAACCATACACGAGCATCATTAACGTAATTATACAAACACACATACAAAAACTATAATCACAAAATTTGGGCACAAGAAAATCAAGGATTGATGGCCTACCTTTCCTCTAATGATCATGATAATCTTCCCATGACAGAGGTTTCCTCGGTGATTTCCTTCCCTGGTTGGCGCACAATAGGTTCTCCTTCCTTTATATCTCTGAGTTTGGGCACTAAGAAATATATATATATTTAGAGGCTAATGGACTTATTCCTAACCAAAGTATGTTGCATTCCCAATTTTCCACCCCCTAACTTTGAAAATCCCATTTACCCACCTATGAACTATTAAGTATATTAATTTTAAGGGCAAAATCATTATTTTATATATAATATTAAAAATAAACTAAAATTTTATGTAATTTTCCCACCTAAAATTAAAAAAAAAAACATTTTCTCCTCTAAACCAAATTTGAAAAAATCACATTTCCCTTCCTAGGGTTTATTTCAATATCCAGTCACTCTCTTGGGTTATATCATCGACCATCTCTCCCTCTTGACGGTTTCCCATCCTCCGATGGTTTACCTCAATGAGACTTGATGTAGTGCAATGTTGTCTGGGAAGACATGTTGTCTGGGAAGACGAATTGTCTTCCCAAATGATGAAAATGAGATTGATCATTAATCTCATCTTCCTCTATGAAGACAAATTGTCTTCCCAATAGACAAAGACGAGATCGATCGTCAATCTCGTCTTCCTTGAGTCATCTCATCTTCGTCTAAAAAGACGATTGTCTTCCCAGATGAAGACAAGATCAATAATTGATCTCGTCTTCACCATCTGGGAAGACGAAGATGTCGCATGGCGTTAGAGTCTCACTGAGGCAAAACATTGGAGGAAAGAGAACTATCGGGAAGGAGAGATGACTGACAACGACGCTAGAGAGAGTGGTCGGAGATTGAAACTAAACCTTAGGGGGAAATGTGATTTTTTAAAACTTGGCTTAGGGAAAAAAATTATTAGTTTTTAAAATTTAGGAGGGGGAAATGAGATAAAATTTTAAAAGTTTACGGTTTCATTAACATTAACCGTCTATGGGTGGGTAAATGAGATTTTCAAAGTTAAGGGGTGAAAACTTGAGAATGTAGCATACTTTGGATGGGAATAAGTCCTTTGGCCATGTATATATATGTGTGTGTCTAATAAATGCATAAGCATATTCATAATTGCATAAATATATATAAATATATGGGCATGTGTAATTTCTTCAAAGTTCATACTCGAGCATACAAAATCTTTGAATATAAGTGCAAACCCACAATGAAAACTAAGCTATACATGAGTAGTTCCGAACAATAGGAAAATGACCAAACTACCCTTTTCATTCTCACCAATATTACAATTTATTTCTAAATTTAACCTAAAAAATTCATGCCATAACCATTAGTATCAATAATAATATGTCATGCTAAATCATCACAAAAATATTGTTAGTATTTTAGTCACAAAAAAAATACGATAAGGTATAGGGTTGAATCTGAATAGAGTTAGCTCGATTTTAAAGGTTTGTTCAATTTAAATTTGTTTAACTTAAACTTGAGCCAAGTTTAAGTTAGAAGAGTTGATTTGTTTTTGAAACCATTTGAACTCGACCTATAAGGAGTTTAGCTCAATTCGATTCGTGAGCCAAGGACGGTTTTTTCAGTTGAAACTTGGCTCGTAGTTCGATTTGGGTAAATGTCAAGAAATTATTAAAATAACATTATTTTTTCATTATTAGGTAAAATGGTGTCATTTTTTCAATGACTCACAAATTTGAATTTTGAATCTAAGTTACAAATCTAAGTTATAAATTTGCACCAAACTCGAGATAAATTATTTTCAGTTGAACCAAACTCAAATTATCCTTAATTTTGGTTTGACAAACTTAAGCTAAATTCAAACTAAACTATTTTTTATTCTGATCGAATTTAAGTTAGAAGGTGTTTATGTTTGATTTTGTTTGAATTCATCCTTAACCCTACTAAGGTAGGCTAAACAATTGAGAGCTCCTAATGCTGTGTTTATTTTAGGCCCAACAGAGTTTTTTCTTGGGCTTTTCTCATGCACTCATCCATTAGTATAAATTTGGCTTGGAACGTGGCTTCTTTCCTTTTCTCAATCTACAAGGCCACATCCTTTTTCATCTACAAATCTGGTACACATTTTAACAGATTTAATATCCTGTAGCATCAGCCAATCAAAACCTTTCATATCACCGACTCCACCTTTCAAAGCCACTAAACCGACAAGAAATCTCGAATAACAAATATATTCCAAACAAAGGCAACAATTTCCCACTTCCTAGTTTCTGTTGTTGTGAATAAGTTTTGCCATTTGCTCCATGGAATTTCTTGGTCCTTGATCAAAAAGCAGAAAAAATGAAAGCACTTTTATCCGTCTCTAAGGTACACTCTTTATTTTCAATCTGCTGAATATAAATAGTTTTCTTCTGTTCAATGTCTTATTGTGCTTTTTTCACTATTTCTCCAGAACCCCATTTGTGATTTCAGTGGCTTTTCCTCGAAGAACAGCCCTTATCTCAGAGGTCAATTTAGTGGTGGATACATTCTTGGATTTAGCTTGAATCGTGGACGGAGAAAACATAAAGGTAAATTAAGTGTTGTATATTTGAGATTAACATCTGGAGTTTATTATACACATCTCCTGAGTTTTACTTCTTTCACAGGATGATTAAAAAGATGAGTAGGGTAACTGGAAAAGCCAACCATTAGTAACAGACAGGATAAAAGGAAAAATATCGAACACCTCTAGAGAAATTGATCTCTACCAATTAGATATCAACGACTACGATTGGACTTGAAATGAGTTGGTTTAGCTTGGTTTAGTTCAAATTTATTTAGTTTGAATTTGAGTCGAGTTTGAGTTAGAAAGGTTGATTTGTTTTTAAAACTGAGTCAAATTTGTGTTAAAAGAGAGTTTAATTAGGTCTAACTCATAAGTCAAGAAATAGTTTAATTTCTTTCAAGTTTAGCATAATTGATTTAAACTATATTTTATTTGAGTCAAATTCGAACTGAAAGATATTCGAGCTCAAATTCGATTACATTAATACAAAACTCAAGTTAGGGTCAAGCTTGAGCTAGAGACAAAAATGTTTAATTTGAGTTTGGGTCAAAAAACTATTTTAAATCCTATGAGGTAAAAAAAATTAAATTTAAACTTTATAATTTATATATTTATTAATTATTTTTTAAATTCAAAGTCACAAATAAGATTTTAAGAGTCTAAATGCATATTCTAAACTTTTAAAGATATATTATTATTTTACTTGAACCAAATTGTGAGTTTACATGCTCACCAAACCGTGGAATTTAAAAACTTATCTTGCGAAAAACCAAAAATTTAATTCAATTTTGAAAAAAAAAAAAGAAGTTGGCAAAATGTTCATAGATTTTCGTTTTAGCGTCCTTCCTGACAGTACTGGGCTGGGTTTTTACACCATCACTGACTTTATTAATTAATTTATTTGTATTTTCTGGCTGTTTGAAGTAATTTATGAGTTTCTACTCTTTTCTCTTACCTTGGCTTGATTTGATTGAAGTAATTTCTTATTTTATGATCTTTTCTCTTAACTTGATGAATTAACTTTGAAGAGGAAAAAGAATTTACTGGTGTTATTGTTGAATGTTGAAGGACTTGTAGTTTCACCAAGCTGTGTCCTTCCTTTAACTGAAGAGAACGTGGAGAAAGTACTAGACGAGGTGAGGCCTGGGTTGATGGCTGATGGAGGAAATGTAGCTTTACATGAGATAGACGGCCTCCTTGTGGTTTTGAAGCTACAAGGCGCCTGTGGGTCATGTCCAAGCTCAACAATGACTCTCAAGAATGGAATCGAAGCTCGTCTCCGGGACAAAATACCGGAAATTCTGGAAGTGGAGCAAATCCTCGACACTGAAACAGGTCTTGAGTTAAACGAGGGAAACATTGAAAAGGTCAGACAACATTCCTTTAAAAAGAGAGGTGTGTATAATTCAATTTAAATTGCAAAATCAGATCAAACTGTTTAAAACGGTTTGGTTTGAGTTAATAAATTTTAGAATAACGGTTTACAGTTTTAGTTGTTGTTTGAATAGTTTTCAAACCAAACAAGTATATAGAATTGTATTTGACAAAAAATTATCAACAACCAATTACGGACACCAATTGTTTTTTATAAATATTTTATCATTTTCTTTATACGGTTATTGTATATATATTTTATATTCATTTTACATGTTTATATGAAATATTTTAAAGTAAATTATTTTTAATTGGTTCAACTGTAATCCAAACTGGACCATTGGTTTGGTTTAAAACCTAAAATCATTTAATCTAGTTTTGAATTTTTTTTAAACTATTTTTTCAATTCGATTTGAAAAAGTTTTAAATTACGTCAAACTAGAGTGTGTACATTTTATATAAAAATGTGGTACTTCACAAGCATTTTAATTTGCACGAATCTTTCTAATGCATATAAGTTTTCATGAGCATTGAAATATTTGCAGCTTCTTGGGGAGATTAGACCGTACCTTGCCGGCACCGGAGGTGGATCACTTGAACTGGTTCAGATTGATGACTACGTTGTCAAAGTTCGACTCAGTGGTCCTGCAGCTGGAGTTATGACTGTTCGAGTTGCTTTAGCACAGAAGTTGAGGGAAAAAATACCTACCATTGCCGCAGTTCAGTTGATAGATTGATGAACAATGATGAGAATCCTGATCATCAACTGTAAATCAAAGAACAGACAAACAGTTTTATACAATTTTTATGATAGAAATAGAATTATCATGGAGACATAAGTTTTTGTACCTGGAAAATGCATTTGTTGTATATTTATTTCCACAACTTTAATCCTAAATATAATTTGTTGTCCCCGATGATTTTGGTTGTTCATAAGATATTTTGTCACCGTACGCAACCTAGGGCATTGTAAACGATAGACTATGATAAATCTATATGAGACATACAAAATTTTATTGTGCAATTCTTAACTCACCATAGGTGGTTGCTGTAATATAACTAGTGAGGTCACTTGCCTCCACTGAAAATTTGAAATATATAAATTCTTTTATTAATTTTTTATTAATTTTAATTGGCAATGACACCCACTAAATATATATTATCACCCCACTAGATCATTTTCTCAACTAAATCAACCATATTTTACGAGGCTTTTAGATCGTGTATATCCACTATAACAAACATCACTCTCTAAATGGGTCCTAATGGACATGTTCATGTATGTTTATAGAAGGATATAATTTGGTCTTTAGAACATGTGAGGTGAATATTTATATATCGAAGTTAAAAATACTTATGACTATCTAACATATCATGCTTGTATGTTATCAACATTATTTATAGAGACATTTAATATCTCATCTATACCTTCTTAACCTCATCACTTTGAATTGGCAGCTAGACTCAAACATACATCTTTACTGCATCTTGCAACACATTTTATTATTTTTAGTTGGTTGGGAAAAGATGGTCTGTATCAATTCACACATTGTTTGATTCTATGTATCAACAACTAGTGGTACTTAAGTCACTGTTTTGGGACAACATGTTGTAACATCCCTCTTTAAAATTACTATCCTCCGAAAAAGAAATGTTACAAATTAATATTCAAAGCGTTTATTTTTTTTTTTAAAAAATACTTTAAATTAAACTCATTACTAAAAGCGTTTAGAAATTATTTTAAGAAAATTGAAAATTTGAAAGGGAACAAAAGATATATATATTTCATATGAAAACTTATCTGAAAACATGAAGTAATCATATACAACTGTACAACCATCTCAAGAAGGTCAAAAGTCAACAAGAACATGCGACTGTATGCATGTAACATGAACCAGAGATAACCTGCTCCAACCAGATTTATCTTCGCTGACTTGACCCTGCCTTGCAACTACCACGATCACCTGTACTTACAATCATGAAAGAAAAGGAAGTGAGAGATAAGAACACTTAGTAAGGGAAAAGAATTAAGTAAACTATCTCCTTTCTTGTTTTAACTCACTCTCGAGACTCAATCTCACATCATAACCTCCATAAGGAATCGAGGAGATAATCTAGTTCATTCTTTACTATTTAGGTCATACTTGTCCCATATGGTGTCATTTTGATACTTTTTGGAAGCTAACTACAAGGATTTGACACTTTTCTAAGCTCGAGCTCTCTTTCTTTCTCTTACTACACCATTTATGAATCTGCATTGTGTTTTACTACGAGCAAACCCTACTGTGGGTCTATGTCCTACTACGGATGTGTCCTATTATGGACGTGCCCTACTGCGGGCAGTATAGTATAAAGTGCCCCTTCATAATTCATAGCATGCATGCGTGCCTTATATCTTACTAATATTTCTTTTATCTAAAACTATTCATAACCCACCAGACCATACTCTTAGAACGACCCCTGAATCTTAAGCCTTAAATTCTTTTTCTTGTTTTTTCTTCTTTTCTTTTTCTCTCATTTCTATCATTTCCTTTCTTTTTTTTCTCCCTTTTCTTTTTCTCCTCATTTTCTTTCTTTCTTTCTTTCCAAAACTGTAAATCACTGTTCATAAGACTGTTCACTTAGTAGAGTAGTCTTTTTCTTCATATAATCTAATAGTCTATACAGTCTCTAATTCATACAAATTGTAAATCACTGTTCACAGACATGTTCTACTACAGATGTGCCTTACTACGGGCGGTGTAGTGTAAAGTGCCTTCTCATAGTTCATAGCATGCATGCGTGTATTATATCTTACTAATCTTGCTTTTATCTAAAACTATCCATAACCCACCAGACCATATTCTTAGGACGACCCTTGAATCTTGTGTAAAAGATATATATATATTCCATATAAAAACTCATCTAAAAACATGGAGTAATCATATACAACTGTACAACCATCTCAAGAAGGTCAAAAGTCAACAAGAACATGCGACTGTAAGCATGTAACATGAACCAGAGATAACCTGCTCCAATCGGATCTATCTTCGCTGACTTGACCCTGCCTTGCAACTACCACGATCACCTATGCCTACAATCATGAAAGAAAAGGAAGTGAAAGATAAAAACACTCAGTAAGGAAAAAAAATTAAGTAAACTATCTCCTTTCCTGTTCTAACTCACTCTCGGGACTCAATCTCACATCATAACCTTCGTAAGGAATCGAGGGGATAATCTAGTTCATTATTTACTATTTGGGTCATACTTGTCCCATTTGGTGTCTATTTGATACTTTTTGGAAGCTAACTATAAGGATTTGACACTTTTCTAAGCTTGAGCTCTCTTTCTTTCTTTTACTACACCATTTCTGAATTTGTATTGTGCTCTACTATGAGCGGACCCTACTATGGGTCTATGTCCTACTATGGACGTGTCCTATTACGAACGTGCCCTATGACGAGTAGCATAGTATAAAACGCCCTTTCATAGTTCATAGTATGCATTCGTGCGTTATATCTTACTAATCTTTCGTCTATCTAAAACTATCCATAACCCACCAGACCATACTCTTAGGACGACCCCTGAATCTTGAGCCTTAAATTCTTTTTCTTGCTTTTTCTTCTTTTCTTTTTCTCTCATTTTTTTCCTTTCCTTTCCTTTCTTTTCTTTCTTTTCTTCCTTTTTTTTTTCTCCTCATTTTCTTTCTTTCTTTCTTTCTTTCCAAAACTGTAAATCACTGATCACAAGACTGTTCACTTAGTAGAGTAGTCTTTTTCTTCATATAATCTAATGGTCTAAACAGTCTCTAATTCATACAAACTATAAATCATTGTTCAAAGACGTGTTCTACTATAGATGTGCCCTACTGTGGGCGGTGTAGTGTAAAATGCCCTCTTATAGTTCATAGCATGCAAGCGTGTATTATATCTTACTAATCTTGCTTCTATCTAAAACTGTCAATAACCCACCAGACCATACTCTTGGGACGACCCCTGAATCTTGAGTCTCAAATTTCTTTTCTTGCTTTTCTTTCTTTTCTTCTTCTCTCATTTCTTTTTCTCCTCCTTTTCTTTCTTTCTTTCTTTCCAAAATTGTAAATCACTGTTTATGGGACTGTTTACTTAGTAGAGCAGTCTTTTTCTTCATGTAATCTAACAATCCAAACAGTCTCTAATTCGTACAAAATATATATTATTGAAAAGAGGATTCAATGAGCTTTTCAACAAGCTATAACAACACTCATGATTCATCAAATAAGGTAGTCAAAACATAGGATGAAGTCAGTGACAAAAAACTGTATTCACCATTCATTTGGTAAGACAGTCTTTTTGTTCATGCAATTTAACAGTCCAAATAGTCTCTAATTCTTACACGCTATATATCATTGAAAAAAAAGGATTCAAAGAGCTTTCCAACAAGCTATAATAGCACTCATGATTCATCAAATAAAGTTGTCAAAACATGAGACGAAGTCAGTGGTAAAATGGTAAATATCATCCAACTCTCTGCCATAAACAAACTAACACACATAACTACCCCAAATGGCAAAACAACATTTTTCAACTTCAAAATCATCATTTATAACATAGAGCCAAGGAACCAAAAGCGCAAAACATGAAACATACCAAGGATAATACACTTTACCTTGTTTCAAGCTAATCTTTGCAAGTTAACTTCCACCTCTTTGTCTTGCTTCCTTTATCACTAAAACCACCTTAAATCAACACCAAAACACACTAACATTTTCATATAACATGCATCCAATATATAAAGGGAAAGGAAGGAGATCTTTTGGTTATCAAGGCTTCCAAAGTGCTTCTTTGTTTTCTTTTCTTATTTTGTCTTCCAAAACTCTTTCAATTCCTTCCTTTTTCTTCACAAAACAAAAGAAAATAGCATGAGGAAGGCTGGTTACTGGAATGGACGGGAGAAGATGATGGAAAAAGGCTTGAAGTTTCCTTTTTTTTGTCTTTTCTCTCTTTATATATATATCCATACCTTTTATTATAGATTTATATATATATATATATATATATATATATATATATATATATATACATATATATTTAAAATTGGAAATATCTTAAAACAAGATCAAAAGACATAAATGCCCTTAGAACGTACTTGAGGGTATTATAACTCAGGGTACTTCTCCCTCATGGTATGCTCCATTTCCCAGGTAGCCTCCTCTATCTTCTAGTTTCTCTATAAGACTTTTACCAGAGGAATCTGTCAGTTTCTTAGTTGTTTAATTCTCTTATCAAGTATCTGACTCGATTTTTCTTCATAATTAAGGTCTTCTGCTAATTGAATATCATTTGTATTCATGACCTGGAAATGATCACCAAGGCACTTCCTTAAAGATGAGACATGAAATACATCATGAATCTAGGCCATACTAGTTGGTAAGGCCAATCTATAAACCACTATACCAACTCTCTCAACTATCTCATATGGATCAATATATCTGGGAGCTAGCTTTCCTTTCTTTCCAAATCTCATCAAATGCTTGAATGGAGCAATCTTTACAAATACAAACTTATCCACATTGAATTTCAAGTCTCAATGTCGATGGTCTGCATAACTTTTCTATCAATCCTAGGCCTGTTTCATTCTTTATGTGATCAATTGGACATCATCGACCATTTTTTGGGTCTACTCGGGCCCAAGGGATTGAGATAATATATCTCTCTCTTCTATCTTAACCCAATGGAGAGGAGAACGACACCTCTTACCATATAATACCTCATAAGGTGCCATTTGAATAGTCGTCTGGTAGCTACTATTATAAGCAAACTCCACCAAAGGCAACATTCCTATCCAAGAAGCGTTATGATCTAGGTAACAAGCTCTCAAGATGTCCTCCAAAATTTGATTAACCCTTTTCGTCTAACTATCTATTTGAGGATGATAGGTTGTACTAATACCAAATTAGTACCCAAGGATCTCTGGAGACTTTTCCAAAAAGTTGATATAAATCTCATATCACGATAAGATACTATGGTCCTAGGTACCCCATGTAATCTAATAATCTCCCTGATCTATAATCTCCCCAGTCGATTTATGGTAGTAGTATCTTTGATGGGCAGGAAATGAGCTGACTTGGTTAATCTATCAACAATTATTGATGGAGGCATCGTACGAGCATCAAGCCATCAAGGAGATCTGCTACATTTTTCAATTAGGCCAATTACGAGGAGTAGAGCTAAGAAGATGCAACAGGCCTTAGTTGGGCTCGTAGAGGGCTTAGAAACTAAAACTAGCTCAATCAAGGACGATTGGATGCTTGAATGAGCCAACCGAGAGGTCAACTTGATTCAGGTTTGAGTTTATTCATCGATAGACTTTGAACAACCATAACTTTTGATCTAGGAGGAGTTATAGGACCTGTTATATATCAATGTGAAGCTCGTTTCGAGCTCTATAATGGCAACTAGCTTTGTTAGTTGTGCCCAGTTTGGAGGCCCAAATAAAAATATCTCAGTGTGTATTACGTAGTTTTTGTTTTATCAAATTTAGGATTTTCGGTTTTTATGATTTTGATCTTATTTGTGACCGGGCTAGACTTTATTGAGCCCAATTGACATATTTTCCTTTAATTTAATTAGTTTTTTGGGTAGTTAATTAGGTAATGGGCTTAGGAAGTTTGGAAGTCCATTAGGTCATGGGTAGTTTAGGGTTAAGTTGGCATTGTACTATAAAAACAATACTTTTCATGATGAATAGATCTTTTTGTCGATTTTGGCATAATTTCACCTACTGTTGAAACTATCAATCCTTGAACTTATCAAGCTTTGTCTTGTGGCGTTCACCATTACGGTTCCAAGGTTCGTTCGATTCCATATCAATTTGGGTCAAGGGTCATTCAGTGACAAAACCGATTCAGTCTTGGGAAAAATATCTTCTTAGGCATTGGGTCTTGCATCAAATCAAGTTCTGTATCTATCTTTTCTTGTGTTTGTGATTTGTGGTTTCTTTTTCTTGAATAGTCGTGCATCTTAAAAATCTTTGAGTGTGTTCTTGATTTCGTTTTCTTTGTGAGTCTTAGTTCTTTATTTCTTTGCCTTGTGGTTTAACATTTTGGTGTCCTTGTGTCTATGAAATTCTTGATTTCTTGTTGAACCCTAGTGTAGTCGAATTCTAGGTTGTGTACATGTCTGATTTGTTTTTTTGATTGATCTTAAAAAAAAAAAAGAAAAAAAGAAGAAAAAATGAAAAAAAAAAAAACTTGTTTAAGGGCGAAAGTAATTTAAGTTAGGGGTGGAGTGATCTTTTGATCTATATTCAAACAAACTAGTGGGGAGTGAATTTTGGTTAGTTGTGTGGTTTTTCTTGAATTCTTGGGGAGATCTTGTTGCTGTCAAAAATTGAAAGAAAGAGATCTTGTTGCTGTTGAAAATCGAAAGTAATTATTGTTGAATTTATCAAACCCTTGAAAGATTCTTGTTTGAAGAAAAAAAATAAAAAAAAATAACCTTTGAATTTTGGAATTTTGAAATTGGGGAGAATAATCTTGGATGAGGATTGTCTTTGTTTCCTTTAAGCTTTAGGGAAAAAACCTTGTAATTGCTTAAATTGGGAGATTGAGTTCTTGATTTGTTCTTAAAATCTTAGATTTTCCTTGAAAATTTTGGTATTCCTAAATTGGAAGATTATGTCTTGATTATTTCCTTAATTGTTTTAAATTTCTTAAAAGCGAATTTTGTGTGATCTAAGGAATTTATTTTTTTCTTTTATTTTTTTATTTTGGCCGAGTCTAAAAAAAAAGCTGTTAAAAAAAGAGCAGAAAAAAAGAGTAAAGCAAAAAAAAGAGGAAAAAAAACATAAAAAGAAAAAGGGAGAGATCAAGGAGAAAGTTAACACACTTACCTTCTTTGAATTTGATTTCCTTTATTTTTGTTTATCTCTTTGAATTATTCATTCTTGTAGTTGTGTTTTTTAATTTCGATTCTGAAAATTTTCCTTATTCTTGAATCTTAGCATTTTTTTTTTTAGTAGTAGGTAATTGTAACATAACCTAGGTTGACTAGTGGTCGTTTGTCACAAGTACCGCCTTGATTTGTTTTTTTTTTTTTTAAAAAGACTTATCGATTATAAAGTGTGTGAGAACATTATAGTGAAAACACGAGTGCGAGTGTAAAGACGTGAGGGAGCATGTGAGGATTATTGTTTACAAATATATTTTTTTTTGCTGAAATTATAATATGGTAGAAGATTTGGGTAAAATTGAGGCTTTTACAATGCAAGCAATCCAACAACAGTTTGAGCGACTTTTTAATGTAATAGGGAGTGTTAATGATAGACTGGATAGATTAGAGCAGCAGTAGAGTGATAGAGGAGGAAGTAGTACAACTAAGGGTAGGAAAAAAGCACCAACGGTGAGGGATGAAGATAAGATAGTTATTGACAGTGAGGATGGTGAATATGAGACAGAGGAAGAATCTAGTGATAAGTCTATGCTACCATTAGAGGATGCTAGTGATGTAGAGTTGGAGTATGCAGTAAAGGGTGAGACATTAGTGTCTATGAGAGCTTTAAGTTTACAATATAAGGAAGAAAATGATGAGCAGAAGGAGAATATTTTCCATGCTAGATGTCATGTGAAGGGTAAGGTGTGTACTTTAATTATAGATGGGGGTAGTTACACGAAAGTAGCCAATACCGAACTTGTAGAAAAACTTAGCTTAACCATAATCAAACACCCTAGACCTTATAAGCGTCAGTGGTTAAATGATTGTGGAAAAATTAGGGTGAATAAACAAATGGTGGTGGCTTTGTCTATAGGTAGGTATCAAGATAAAGTGTTATGTGATGTAGTACCCATGCAAACTAGACACATCTTGTTAGGGATACCATGGCAGTATGATAGAAAGGTGACACAAGATGGATTTAAGAATAGATACTCTTTCATGATGAGCAATAAACTCATCACCCTTGTACCATTGTCACCAAAACAGGTTTATGAGGATCAAGTAAGGAGAAGAAAAATGAGTGAAGGAAAAAAAGAAAGTGAGAGTGAAAAAAAAGGAAAGAAAATGTGGGTGAGGATAAGTGGAGAAAAAGTAAGGTTGAAAAAATGGGAGAAGGAAAAACAGTGAGCAATTCGGCCATGAGAGAAAAATCAAGAGAGAAAACAACGAGTAGAAAAAAGAGAGTTTTTATGGTAAGAGGAGTGATGTGAGCGCTGCTCTTGTGACTAAACAATATCCATTATTGTTAGTTCACAAGGAAAGCTTTTTATGTTTCACTAACGCTGACAATTCTCTTCCTAGTGTGTTTGCTTCTCTTTTACAGGAGTTTGAAGACATATTCCTTGAGGAGATTCCCAAAGGATTACCTCCAATTCGTGGGATCGAGCACCAGATCAACTTCATACCTGGAACAACAATACCTAACCAACCAACCTATAGAAGCAATCTTGAGGAGACAAAGGAGCTTCAAAGGCAAGTGGAGGAGTTGATAAAGAATGGATATGTGAGAGAGAGCATGTGTCCATGCGCTGTACCAGTGATTCTAGTGCCTAGAAGGATGGGACATGGAGAATGTGTGTTAACTATCGAGCCGTTAACAAAATCATTGTAAAGTATCGCTATCCCATACTTAGGTTAGATGATATGCTTAATGAGTTACATGGGTCTTGTATCTTTTCAAAAATTGATTTGAAAAGTGGGTATCATCAGATTAGGATGAAAAAGGGCGATGAATGGAAAACTGCTTTTAAAACCAAGCATGGACTATATGAATGGTTGGTAATGCTATTTGGGCTTATTAACGTGCCTAGTACGTTTATAAGATTAATGAACCATGTCTTGCGTGCATTTATTGGCAAGTTTGTAGTCGTTTATTTTGATGATATTCTTATTTATAGTCGTAGTCTAGATGAGCATATAGGACATGTGCGTGATGTTTTGCTTGTGCTTAGGAAAAAGAGGTTATTTGGTAATCTTAAAAAATGTTCCTTTTGTACTGACCAAGTTGTGTTCCTAGGATTTGTGGTTTCATCTAAGGGGATTAAGGTAGATGAGGGAAGGTTAAGGCTATCTGACAGTGGCCAAAGCCTATTTACGTGATTGAGGTTAGGAGTTTCCATGGTTTAGCTAGTTTTTATAGGAGATATTTTATAAGACTTTAATACACTAGTAGCACCACTAACTGAAGTTATTAAAAAAAATGTAGGTTTTAGGTGTGAGGAACAAGAGCATGCATTTGCATTAAATAAGGATAATTAAGTTCTGCAGTTTTACTTGTTTTACCTAATTTTTCTAAACCATTTGAACTTGAGTATGATGCTTTAGGTATAGGTATTGGAGCTTTTTTTATGCAAGAAAGTAGGCCCATAGCAGATTTCAGTGAGAAGCTCAATGGACTTACTTTAAAGTACTCTACTTATGACAAAAAGTTGTATGCTTTGGTGAAAGCATTAGAGACGTGACAATGTTACCTTTGGCCACGTGAGTTCGTCATCAGGACATATCATGAGTCCCTAAAACATTTAAAGGGACAAGGTAAATTGAACAAGAGACATACAAGGTAGGTTGAATACATCGAAACTTTTCCTTGTGTCATTCATTACAAACAAGGTAAGAAAAATGTTGTGGCAGATGCGTTATCTCGCATATATACTCTAATCTCGACTTTAGATACTAAGTTACTTGGTTTTGAGTATATAAAGGATTTGTATGTGAATGATTTTGACTTTTCCAGTATTTATAAAGCTTGTGAGAAAACTGCATTTAGTTATTTATTTTGAGAAAATATATTACATGATGGTTATTTATTTTGAGAAAATATATTGCATGTGATTATGAGTTCCTTGCGTGAATTGCTTGTGAGGGAATCTTATAGGGGTGGATTAATGGGTCATTTCGGTATAGCTAAGACTTTATATGTACTATAAGAGCATTTCTTTTGGTCACATATGAAATGAGATGTAGAGCGTATTTGTACTCGTTGCATTAAGTGTAAACAGGCCAAGTCTAGATTCTTACCCCATGGTTTATATACACCTTTACCTATTCTTATTGTACCTTGGGAGGATATCTCTATGGACTTTATTTTAGGGTTACTTAGGTCTAGGAAGAGTAGTGATTCGTTTTTTGTCATGGTTGATAGGTTTTCAAAGATGGCATACTTTATTCCATGTCAAAAAACTGATGATTTATTTTTCAGAGAGATCGTGTATTTGCATGGAGTTTCAAGGAGAATTGTATTTGATCATAATGTGAAGTTCTTAAGCTATTTCTATAAGGTATTGTAGGGTAAGTTAGGTACTAAACTACTATTTTCTACAATGTGTCACCCACAGATAGATGGACAAACAGAGGTAGTCAATAGAACTTTATCTCAGTTATTACGTGTTGTATTAGAAAAGAACTTGAAAACTTGGGAGGGTAGCTTGCCACATGTAGAATTTGAATATAATAGGGTTGTGCATACATATACTGGTTATTAACCTTTTAAAGTTGTTTATGGTTTTAATTCACTTACACCTTTAGACTTGTTACCCTTACTTGTTGAGGAACGTACTAGTTTAGACAGTAAAAGGAAGGTAGAGTTAGTTTGACAGCTTCATGAGAAAGTTAGGCAAAATATTGAGAGGAGGACTGAGTAATATGCCAAACAAGCTAACAAAGGAAGGCACAAGGTGGTCTTCGACCCTGGTGATTGGGTTTGGGTGCACATTCGAAAGGAATGGTTTCTATCCTAACGCAAATCTAAGTTACATCGGAGGGTTGATAGTCCATTTCAAGTACTTGAGTGGATCAATGATAATGTCTATAGATTAGATCTTCCAGGTGAGTATAATATAAGTGTTACGTTTAATGTTTTTGATCTATCTACTTTTGATGATATAGATTTGAGGACAAATCCTTCTCAAGTGGGAGAGAATGATGAAGGCATCGTAGAAGCATCAAACCATCAATGAGATCTGCTATATATTCCGATTGGGCCAATTATGAGGAACAAAGCTAAGAAGATGCAACAGGCCTTAGTTGGGCTCGTGGAGGGCTTAGAGACTAAAACCAGCTCACTCAAGGATGATTGGATGCTTGAAGGAGCCAACTGAAAGGTTAACTTGATTCAGGTCTGAACCTATATGCAGATAGATTTTGAATGACCATAACTTTTGATCCGAGAGGCGTTACAGGGCCCGTCATATATCAACGCGAAGCTCGTTTCAAGCTCTATAAAAAAACTAGCTTTGTTGGTTGCACCTAATTTGGAAGCCCAAATAAAACTGTCTCAATATGTATTACACAGTTTTTTATTTTACTAAATTTAAGATTTTCAGTTTTTATGATTTTGATCTTGTTTATGATCGGACTAGACTTTATTGAGCCCAATTGACATATTTTCTTTTAATTTAATTATTTTTTTGGGTAGTTAATTAGGTAATGGGCTTGGGAAGTTTGGAAGTCTATTGGGTTATGGGTAGTTTAGGGTTAAGTTGACATTGTACTATAAAAACAATACTTTTTAGATGCATGGATCTTTTTGCTAACTTTTGCACAATTTCACCTACTGTTGAAACTATCAATCCTTGAACTTATCAAGCTTTGTCTTGTGGCATTCACCATTAAGATTCCAAGGTTCATTTGATTTCATATCGAATCGGGTCAAAGGTAATTTAATGACGAAACCAGATTCAGTCCTAGGGAAAATATCTTCTTGGGTGTTGGGTCTTGCGTCAAATCGTCAAGGTTTGCGTCAATCACCCAAATAGCATTACATCCATTCTGAACTTTGGAGAGTCCACTAATGAAATCCATAGAGATATACTCTCATTTCCATTTTGGAATAGGCGGAGGTTGAAACAACCCTGAAGGTCTTTGGTGTTCGGCCTTAATTTGTTGACAGGTAAGACATTTGGTAATAAACTTACCTATATCCCTTTTCATGTCGGACCACAAAAAATACCTTTTTAAATTCTGATACATCTATAAGAATTCTATGTCTCAATTCGATTATCTAGGGAACATGCACTCAATCTTTTAATTTTAGAACTTCATTCGATACCTGAAAATTTGTCTCGAGACCCTCTTAAACTTTTTGAATTTTTTGTTAACAACATTCATCTCTTGTCTGAGCCTTTCAAATCTTATCTATGAGTGTAGGCTAAATCTCTATTCTAGCAAAGGCTCCAATCACAAGCTCAATCTACTCTCGGTTTATATCTCTCTGAATATCTCTCTGAACTGTCAGTTGTGATATCATCACGTTTCTACTAAGGGCGTTTGCAACCACATTAGCCTTGCCTGGATGGTATTTAATATCATAGTCATAGTCTTTTACTGAGGCTCTTATAGTGAGTATAAATATTACATCTTATCCCATACAAATAGTGTCTCTAGATTTTCAGAGCAAAAATCTCCACTGCTAACTCCAAATCATGAGTAGGGTATCGGGTTTTGAATTCTTTCAACTGTCTTGAGGCATATGCTATCACCTTGCCTCGTTGTATCAACATTGTTCCCAAACCACCGTGTGAGGCATCGATGTACAGATCATACTTAACTCCCTCCTTTAGAAGTGCTAACACAGGAGTAGCAGTCAATCTTCTTTTCAATTTCAGAAAGCTTGCCTCACAAGCATTTGACCATTGAAATGGCATTGCTTTCTTTGTGAGAGTTGTAAGAGGTTTGGCTAGTCTAGCAAATCCCTTCATAAACCTCTGATAATACCCTACCAAACCTAGGAAACTATGAACCTCTTAACTATCTTTGGTCTTTTCCACTCAACTATAGCCTTTGTCTTATTGGGATCTACGGATATACCCTCTGCTGAAATCATATGCCCCAAAAAGGTAACTCTATCTAGCCAAAATTCACATTTCAAGAAATTGACATATAGTTATTTCTCTCTCAACCTCTAGGGGGTAAACCTCAAGTGCTACTTATGCTTCTCGCGACTACAAGAATGCACTAAGATAACATTAATGAATACCCTAATAAATTTTTCCAGACAGTCGTGAAATATCTTATTCATAAAATCCATAAATACTACAGGGGCTTTCGTCAATCCGAATAGTATCACTACAAACTCAAAATGGTCATAACTCGTTCGAAAAACTGTCTTGGCTATATCTCTCTCTGCCACTATTACCTAGTGATAACTAGATCTCAAATCTATCTTGGAAAAGACCACGGATCCCCTCAACTGATCAAACAAGTCATTAATCCTGGGTAACAGATACTTGTTCTTAACTATGACTTTATTTAGCTCTCTGTAATCAATATACATTCTCATGGGCCCGTCTTTCTTTTTCACAAATAGGATGAGAGCTCCCTAAGAAGAATGGCTTGATTTGATAAAACCATGATCTAGTAACTCCTGGAGTTACTTCTTCAGTTCTTGTAACTTTGCAAGGGCTATTCGATAGGGTACTCTTGAAATATGTGTTATGCCTGATGTCAGCTCTATACTAAACTCAACCTCTTGTTCGAGAGCTAATTCCGATAGCTCACTTAAAAACACATCTGAAAACTCTTGTACCACTAGGGTCTCATCAATAGTCAGGTTAACTCAACCTTGCTCACTACATGAGCCAAATATCCCGTACACCCCTTTTTCAACATTTTACTAGTTTTCAACATATTGATCATCAAACTCCAGATATAACCCTTACCGAACTCGAATTGATCTCCAAAGTTTAGGTTAAATCTCACTTTCTTCTTTTTACAATCAATCATAGCTTTGTATCTCCCTAAAAAGTCCATCCCAAAATCATGTCAAAATCTGGCATTTCGAACATAATCAGGTCCACTAGTAATTGTCGACCCTGAATCACAATACTCTATCCTAGCAGCATCATCTCACCAATGACTGACCACTTATCAGGCAACTCGATCATAATCCTTTGGGCTATTCTGACGGGTTGTAACTTTAACCTCTCAAGCAAACTCTTGGCTACAAAACAATGAGTAGCCTCATAATCAACTAAAACATAAATACGAGTATCAAGATAGAGAATCTGAACCGTGACTACTAATGGGTTAGCCTTTGCTGGGCCTTAGGTGAACATTTAAACTCTAGCTATGGCTCCTCCTATAGGCTATTACTGCTCTACTCTCATTGGGGAAGCTATACAAAAATGGGCGATATGTCCAGGCTAACGACATCTAAAACAAACTGCCTAGCCTATCAAACACTCTCCTCTATGCTGCTTCTCATACTTCTGGCAAACTGGTATCTCAGGTCCTCTTTGTTTCTTTCCACTCTTCCAGTTCTTTTTCATACCTCTGAACTGGAGAGGTCATTTACCCTTTTTGTCCTCTTTGTGCTGAAACTGAACCACTGCTCATTGGGGAAACTGGCATGGTAATAGGGGGTGTAACCTTTTGTCTTGTGGTCTAACTGAACCTCTTCCTCACAAAAACCTCTGCCCTCAAAACTCTATCAAGGGCTCTGTATAAGTCCTAGGTGGTTACGCCCTCATCATAATATCTCGGGCTATCTCCAGATCTAACTTGTACACGAACTTCTACATACACCCTATCTCGTACTAGTATTTCGAGGGTATACTGGGACAATTGATTGAATTTCGTGGAATATTCCTTTACTGAGTTTATCCCTTGCACTAGATTAAAACTTCTGGGCTCTATATAAGTAACATCGGTGCCTTTGTACTCTACCTCAAATCGACGCCTAAACTCGAACCAAGTCATCTCTGAGACATTGGTCATCTCTCTGACTAAGTTTCACCATATTCTTGCCCCTAACTTGAAAAGATAGGTGGCATATCTCACTCTTTCCTGGTCGATCATGTTAAATAGGGTCATTACATTCTCTACTGATTCTAACCACTTTTCAGCTGCTATTGGGTCCTTTATATCGTCAAATTCTTTAGGTTAGTGCATACTAAGGAGGTTGAAAATAGGATGCAACTGAGTCCTCACTAGGTTTGTTGTAGATACTGAAGTAACCTCTATCATATCATGTCCCCAGGTCGACGATGTATGCGTCATCTCACTTCCCTGCACAGGAGAACCTCTTTGCTCTCTCATCATCTCTCTAAAAATCTCTTGCACATCATGTGCACTAAGTCCCCTCTAGGGTACCTAGGGAGTTGTTCCTTCACTCTGACTCTTCTAAAAGGGGTCTACTGATGTTCGGCTCATAGGTCCTAAAAATGAACACACGGTTCCATAAAACTCAACAGGTATAAGTGAAAACTTAACTTATAGTGATTGATTGTGAGAGTGGTCAGTGTGGCTGGAGAGTATTATATCTTTGTTTATTACATTTTGTTTCAGAAAATGTCTTTTAGGTTCCCAAAATCATGCTCTGATACCAACTTGTAACATCCCTCCCCAGAATTACTACCCTTCAATGGAGAAATGTTACGAATTAATATCTGGAGTGTCTATTTTTTTTTAAAACTACTTTAAACTAGACTCATTACTAAAAGTGTTTAGAAATTATTATAAGAAAACTGAAAATCTGGAAGTGAATAAAAGATGTATATATCCCATATGAAAACTCATCTGAAAGCATCTAAAAATATAGAGTAATCATATACAATTGTACAACCATCTCAAGAAGGTTAAAAGTCAATAAGAACATGCGACTATATACATGTAACATAAACCAGAGATAACTTGCTCTAGTTGGATCTATCTTCACTGACCTGACCCTGCCTCGCAGCTACCACGATCACCTGTACCTGTAATCATGAAAGAAAAGGAAGTGAGAGATAAGAACACTTAGTAAGGGGAAAGAATTAAGTAAATTATCTTCTTTCCTGTTCTAACTCACTCTTGGGACTTAATCTCACATCATAACCTCCATAAGGAATCAAAGGGATAATTTAATTCATTCTTTACTATTTGGGTCATACTTTGTCTCATCTGGTGTCTATTTGATACTTTCTAAAAGCTAACTATAGGGATTTGACACTTTTCTAAGCTCGAGCTTTCTTTCTTTCTCTTACTATACCATTTCTCTCACTATAGTTCATAGCATGCATGCGTGCGTTTTATCTTACTAATCTTGCTTTTATCTAAAACTATCCATAACCCACAAGACTATACTCTTAAGACGACCCCTGAATCTTGAGAATCAAATTCCTTTTCTTGCTTTTCTTTCTTTTCTTTTTCTCTCCTTTCTTTCTTTTCTCCCTTTTCTATTTCACCTCCTTTTCTTTCTTTCTTTATTTCCAAAAATGTAAATCACTGTTCACAAGACTGTTCACAAGACTGTTCACTTAGTAAAGTAGTCTTTTTCTTCATACAATCTAACAGTTCAAACAGTCTTTAATTAATACAAACTATATATCATTGAAACGAGGATTCAAAGAGCTTTCCAACAAGCTATAATAGCACTCATGATTCATCAAATAAGGCAGTCAAAACGTAGGGTGAAATAAGTGACAAAAAACTGTATTCACTATTCATTTGATAAGACAATCTTTTTGTTCATACAATTTAATAGTTCAAACGGTCTCTAATTCATATAAGCTATATATTATTGAAAAGAGGATTCAAAGAGCTTTCCAACAAGCTATAATAACACTCATGATTCATCAGATAAAGTAGTCAAAACGTGGAACGAAATTAGTGGCAAAACGGTAAATATCATCCAACTCTTTACCATGAACAAACTAACACACATAGATACCCCAAATGGCAAAACAACATTTCTCAACTTCAAAATCATCATTTATAACATCTAGCCAAGGAACCAAAAGCATAATATATAAAACATACCAAGGATAATACCCTTTACCTTGTTTCAAGTCAATCTTTGCAAGTTGACTTCCTTCTCTTTATCTTGCTTCCTTTATCACCAAAACCACCTTAAATCAACACCAAAACACACTAACATAGTCATATAACATGTATCCAATATATATAAACATAGGTAAAGGGAAAGGAATGTGATCTTTTGGTTACCAAGGCTTCCAAAGTGCTTCTTTGTTTTCTTTTCTTATTTTGTCTTCCAAAACCCCTTCAATTCCTTCTATTTTCTTCACAAAACAAAAGAAAACAGCATGAAGAAGGCTGACTACTAGAATGGACGGGAGAAGATGATGGAAAAAGGCTTGAAGTTTCTTTTTTTGTCTTTTCTCTCTTTATATATATCCATACCTTTTGATATGGATTTATATATGCATATATATATATATATATATATATATATATATATATATATATATCTCTTTATCTTTTTGTCATTATTATATATATATATATACACATATAAATAAATAAATAAACACACACATACATATGAACATATATATATTTAAAATTGGAAATATCTTGAAATAGGGTGAAAAGACATAAATACCCCTAGAACGTATCTGAGGGTATTACATATGTGCAATGCAATAATGCTTGGACATTGAGAACATCTGATACTATTAACACTCTAAGAAACATTACTTGTTTCTTCAAACTCAAGTTCATCTATTGAAATATCTTTCAAATCATTACCACAATCAAATTCACCCTAATTCGAAGACATTAGGTTATTTGAGATAAATCAAGTGCGATATTGGAATAATCGGTTTTTAGTCTTGAAAAGTGTTTGGACTCAAAATATGAATCATTATATTTTGAGAATCAAAGTGTAATAATTGTGAGGTGTTTGGATGTGAAAAAAATTATGATGTTTAATTTCATTCGATTGGATAAGGATAAAGTCAAGTGGATATGTTGGCACATATAGGTTGTGCATGGTTAATGCACGAGCGTGCACTATCTTAGATTAATGTTCATCTATGGATCTTATCATATCTTAATATTTGGAAAATCACAAATTATACAAGATAGGATAAACATTGAGTTCATGATCATGCATCATAATGAATGGTCGTGTATATAAAGGGAAACAATTTCACAATTTCGAGAACCTTTTTCCCAATACATAAAGTCACGCTTGTAAAACTAAATAGCTTACCTATTCACAGATGTCTTAGTAGACTTTTTATGTTTGTTTGAGTCTTTATTTGTTCATGTTTTATGTGAATACTAAGGTGCAATCAGAGACTTGGATTGAAAGCAAAGATTAGCATATCCCAATGATCGAAAAAGAAGAAAGAACCACCCACATGGGTATGGTTTCGTGAAATCCTTATGGTTGTTTAGCCATGTTTTGGGATATGATGACTATAAACGAATCTCAATTGGGATTTATGGCTGGTTTTGTGGTTTTATTTGAAAAAACTTATATGTATATTTTGATTCATTGTCTGATATCAAGCCATAAATTCCCTATAATATATATGACAAGAAGATTATCTGGACAAACTCAATCTGGTTGATTTCTCAATGGATTAATGTTTTCCCTATAAACAACTTGCAAGTAGTTGGTAGAGTAGTATCGATTCAACCATTGATAGCAATCTGACAAGTGCATGGACTATGCAACGACTACAACATGTGTGCAAGAGACATGAGATAATTGAAATTTTTTACAATTGTAAGTCCTTTTTGTTAGATCAACAATACCAATCTTTTGCTTGAATCATGGACGTCATATTTGTGAATGTTAATTGGTTTGACAAGTATGTTACTTGATTTATGAATATGTCCAACAACTTTGTCCTTAAGCCAAGGTGTTCACAATTGAGAATGAGCATCTACACAAAAAAAAAAAAAATTGCAATTGGTAAACATATTAGACCGCAACATAATCAAAAGTAACAAGAGTTAGTATTTTGCTTACTAGGCTTTGTCTATTATAAAATCATTTCTGTAAAGTCCCCAAATAAATTTCAACAAATATGTTGATATGCAAACTATGAGTTCTGCACCAATGAAATAAAGTACTCAATGGCGTTAATCATCATGATATTGTGCCGAAGGTCACTAAAAAGAGCACACCCATCTATGGTGTCCAATGTTTGTTAAATAGCTAGTTGTGCCTAGATTAACCTCATAAATCCTCCACGTGGCACCATAAAAAACAAAGATGATACACTTTTGTAACTTTCCATAATTAGGGATATGTGTGATTTGTTTCAAATAGTAAAAACGAATCAAACGTTTGAAAATTATAGTTCAACTTAGTTTATAATTGTGCCATGATTTGGGCGAATTCTAAATTGAACAAAACCTTTCATTTTCTTTACATATATAAACCTTTAATCCTATAATAGTTTCTCAGTTTGAATCACAAAATTTTTTCCAAGCCATGTGCACACCCCTACACATTTGTTCTAGCACTAAATCCTGGATCTTTCCGCAATTTCAGCAAATTACAACTCAATCTCAAGGTAAAGATTTTGCTAGCTTTGGAGGGGCCCGGCAGGCCCTTACAGTAGTGCAACGCATGGGCGCTGCTTAAGGAACCCAATAGTAAGCTACCATGGTGGCTTTTCCCCCTGAAAAAATAGATTTAATATCATGTGAACCAATTGTCCACCGTCCGCTTATTAAATATTAAACTGATAAGAACAAATACTACACTTGATCGTGGCTATGAGGCCGAGGGAGGAATAAATCCCTTACCCTTCAGAAACTTGATTTATAGTAAGTTCCTCTCTATCTCCTCTCTTTCTTAACCCATGTGGTACTACAGTTCTCACTTCAAGCTCTTCTGCTGCTCATCAGGTGTATTAATGTAAACCTATAATCAGTCTTTAAATCGATTGTGAATGATAACACAAAGTTGAAATACACGTAATTCATGAACCATTTTGTTTAAGTTTGGATGTTTTTCACAGAACACAGCTATAGATATTAGAGATTCTAATATTGCTACTGCTAGTTGTACATTTGCTTGCATTAAATGATACACTTCTCGTGATAATACTTCTCTGTGTTACCCTTTAACTGCTCTGCGAGAAACTAAATGTCCGTATTTTGATGCAATCAATACGACATGGCCATTGATCAGCCACTTATTTTTGATGCAATCAATGTGACATGGCCATTGACTAGCCACTTACCTTGCTTGCTCCTATTGTGTGGTGGAGTCCTAATTTGAAAGGTAAAGTGACCTAAGTGCATGAGAAAGGATGCAAAATAACGTACTTATAAATCATAAGCATGTACACTATGAAGCACGACAAAGAGTTTCTGCGTATCTGAGACCCCTTAAAATTAGTACGAAATGTTTCGGAGGAATTATGAAAATATAAAAATTTTGAAAAACGTTTTAGGAAAAAGTGGTTTCTTTTTCTTATTTTTTAATTAATTAAAAATTGATTTTATGTTTCACTCTCTTTCATAATTTTAAACTCTAACTCTGAGTTTATCTCCTTTTCCCTTTGACACATAAGGCTTCTCTTATCTCTGATGTATTAAAACTCATCTCCTCTTTATTTTTGGCTTTCTTCAACTGTTAGTGAATACTTAAAAAATCAACTTCGTTTAGTTTGATAAATATTGTTTATTTGGTTAGTTGTTGAAAAATCAAGTTGGTTGAATGCACATCTTATTGTAACTAAAAAATTGTTATGTTTTACTATGTTTTTTAGAATAACATTTAATATTTATAAAAAATATCTTATATTTTACATATTTATACATTTCCTTGTTTACTATATATTTTTTGAAAATAAGTTTCTGTGCCATTGAAATAATCATTCTTTGTTAACAGCAGCTTCCAACTATCAAAAAGTTGGCAAGCTTTGGGGCAAACATTTTTATGGTAAAAGGAGACAATGCTTTTGAAAAAACTGTTGTTGCAAGAGCCAATATAAGCAAGAAGTGAAGCTGCAGGAATATGCTACTACGTGAAGCCAGTGCTCCTACAAGAAGTTCTAAATCTACCGTCGTGTAGGTTATGACTTAGCCTTCCACTGAAACGCCTTGGGGTTATCATAGCAACTTCTCTTTCTCTTCGTTTGTAAATGCTGACTCTCAAGAGAGAACAGTATGAACAGTATGACATACTAATATCAAACTCAGAAGAACCAGCCAAACGTTTGTAAACTGAATTGGTAGGAGCACCGCGAACAGTGTGGCATAGGCCCTCCCACTTGGGGAGACCTTTGAGTGGTGCACCTTCCAAGTGCAATGAGGGCCACCACCCTAGGCCATGGGTCTTCTTGATCACCCATCGACCCCGTCCAGGTAAGCATGTCGGTCTGTTATTGCAGCTCCTTATTTATATACTTACTGTCTAGTTATTTCTTTCTTTCTAAACTATGTGGGACTCCAAGCAATGAATAAACATGAGACACTTCAGTTTTATCTTTTCTTTGCGAAGATGGTCTGTGTCACAGTAAAAAACTCAAGTACAATTGAGTAATAAACCAAGATTAAACACATAATGATTCAGCAAATTATGACAAGCCTCTGCTAAGAATAAACCTTGTTATGAAAAGCAGAACTAGATGGAAATTCATGCAAATCTAAACACAAGAACAAGTTCACAGAACTTTTTATGATGTAAATTCTTTTACAGCGAAAGGCGAGCCTCAGTCCTTCCTCGTGAGCCAACGAACGCCGACCTCTACCAACAAGAAGGTGGATAGAGGCCCAAATGGCGGTGTCAAAGCAGAGGAAAATTCGAAATCAACAACAATCAACCGGGGGGTAAAAATTTAATTTTAGCCAAATTTTTTTGTGCACTTTTTGGAATTGAATTAAAGAGAGAAAGTTGAAACTAATTTAATGGAAAATTAATTGAAAATACCTTTGTATTAATTTTTTTTTTTATGTCGGAGAATTCATCCAATTTTGATAGACAAATAAATTTTATGAGATAATAACTCAATTAACAACAACGGTATCAATAAATAATTAAATAATTGTTACTTACTTTTTATTAATTAGGGGGATATAACTAAGATCTAAGTTAATGAGAAAAGATGGTTTAGTCCAATTTAAAAAAATATATATATTATTTAATTAATTTCTTATAATTAATTGTGTGATTGCTGAAAATGTAACGTGAAAGAGGTGAACCCACTGGTAATCGACGAACATAAAGTTGTCACTGCTAATATTCTCCCTGATGTCATTTCCCTTGAAGAGAGAGTATATCTGGATGGTGTGTGGTGGGAGTCAGTCGATGGTTTGCGCAAGGAAGAGTTACGGTTTTTATATAATTTGATTTAAATTATAAAATCAAATCAAATTACTTGAACATTATAGTTTAATTTAATTTATAAAATAATTTGATCTGAGTTTATAAATTTTAGATAAATGGTTTATGATTTAAGTTGTAGTTTGGATTGTTTCCAAACATAGCAAAACTGTAAACTTTATTTATATATATATATATATATATATATACACATATTTAACATAATTTTTTTTAATAAGCAATTAGATATACCACTTGTTTCTCCTATTTATTTTATTATTTTCTTTACATTTTTATTGTATATATATTTCATATTTTAGAAAACTATAACTCAACTATTATTTATTAAATACGATATATTTATAAATGAATTTTTTTTTTATAATATGTTCAAATCATAATCTATACCAAACCAAACCATATTATTTTAGTTTAGTTTAGTTTGCTTTAAAAAAAATTTTCAAACATTTTTTTATTAAAGTTTGGCTTGAAAAGTCTTTAAACCACATCAAACCAGATCGTACACATCCCTACCCAAAATAATCTCTCAATAACCTTTGTTTTAGTATACCTAACACACATGTATCCTTTAAGATGTTGGTTACAAAAACTGTGGTGGATAATAGGAAAAACGTTGGTAATAGCAATGTTGATTGCATTTTCCCAATGTGCAATAATAGATAGGTCATGAAGGCCACCAATGCACCTATGTAACCCCCTTGTAAACAAAGTTCATGTCTTTGTTTCTACCTTTCTACTAATATCAAACACCACCAAATAATTCTGATTATTACCATCTCTCCTTATAACTATAAAAAGTATCTCGTGGTACTTGTCTTTAAAAAATGTATCATTAATGCAAATCACGAAATGACAATATTCTCATAACATTTTTATTAAGCACCTTAAAATCATGAAAAAAAAACCAAAACCAATTAAACTCATTTGTCTTACTATGTGTCAACGTGTTAGGATTATGTAATTCAAGGTTATAACATTACTCTAGTAAAAATATAAAAGACTCCTCTCGTGAAACTCTTAGTGCATTTAAAGTCCAAGTCTCGACACACCAGACTTGTGTGTTGGACCCTTAGGTGTTTGTACTAAGGTTAGTGCCCTAGAGTCAATTCCTATGATAATACAAGTTTATTAATAAAGGTCACATTTGTAATTTATTATGACATTCTTTATCTATAAAACATATTAATATATGTTTAGATAATATCCTAAGAATAGTTTAATAGTGAAAAAAGGGATCAATGTTTAGCACCTAATTATGAGAACCCTATGTGTGCAATAGGTGGTTGTTCTTAAAACGTCTATAACTATGATTTTTTTTTTACCAAGGGTATGAGTAATAGTGATAGAGTTATCATAATGTTGAACGATCTCATCGAAAGTGATAATAGTTCTCGCGTGTCAAAATTGTTTGTTGACGACTTGGTACAACACATAGATGTACGTTATAGACTGTTTACCAGATTGACCCACAAAGAAAATTTCATATGGATTATTGCTCCAGTGTTTATGAAAAATATCCACTTAGTTAACGGAGATACATGTGATTAGATATGTTAATTAGATCAGGTTGGCCTACGACCTTACCTAAAGCATGGAAAATGACACAGCTTAGAAGGGCACGACCCACTATTGTAGCAAGTTGTGCTAGGGGCCAGTTTGACTCGACCTATAACCGTTCACAAAATAAATTTAAAAAAATATCTTTAAGGTTGCAGTAACGATTAGGCCATGCTAGCAGCCTTCAACGACTACTGGCCAGACCATTAGTCGTTGGAGGTTTTAAATTTTTTTTTTTTCCTTTTTTTTCTATATAAAATTACTCTCCCCACTATCTAAACCATACACATCCAACCTAATTTCTCAATCTCTCATTCTCTCTTTACATTCGTTTTTTGAATCCCTTTCACATTCAACATTTTGTTTATTTAATTTTAATATTTCAATAATTAATTTTTCTCTACATTGTATCCATTCAATTTTTGTATTAACTTTTTAGAATGTAGCCCATACCAAGCTTGTAGAAAAACTTAGTTTTCCTACATTTAAACACTCTGGGCCTTATAAACTCCAATGGTTGAATAACTGTGGAGATATTAAGGTGAATAAACAAATGATGGTGGCTTTATCTGTGGGTAGGTATCAAGATCAGGTTTTGTGTGATGTAGTACTCATACATGCCAATCATATTTTCTTGGGTAGGTCGTGGCAATATGATAGAAAAGTGACATATGCTAGGTTTAAAAATAGGTATTTCTTCATGATGAATAATAAGTTAATAACCCTTGTACCTTTGTCACCAAAACAAGTTTATGATAATCAAGTGAGGAGAAGAGAGATGTTTGATGAAAAGAAAGAAAGTGAGAGTGAGAAGAAAAGAGAAAATTTGAGTGAGGAAGAGAAAAGAGAAAGTGGGACCGAAAAGAAGAGAAAAGAAAAGAAAAGTGAGAAATTCGACATTGAGAAAGAAGAGGGAGAGCCAAAAAATGAGCGGGAAAAAAGAGCTTTTATGCAAAAGCGAGTGATATGAAGGTAGCCTTTATGATTAAATAATATTTATTATTGTTGGTCCACAAAGAATAATTTTTGTTTTCCACTAACGTTGACCATTCTCTTCCTTGTGTGTTTGTTTCTCTTTTGCATGAGTTGAAGACATATTCCTTAAGAAGATTTTAGATGAATTGCTACCAATTTGTGGGATTGAGCACTAGATTAATTTCATATCTAGAGTGATGACATCTAATCTCCCAACCTATAGAAGTAATCCTGAAGAGACAAAAGAGCTTTAGAGGCAAGTGGAAGAGCTATTGAAGAAAGGATACGTAAGGGAAAACATGAGTCCATGTGCAGGATGTACGTTGACTACCAAGTCATCAATAAAATAACTGTAAAGTATCACTATTTCATACCTAGGCTAGATGATATGCTTGATGAATTACATGGATCATGTATCTTTTCAAAAATTGATTTAAAAAGTGGATATCATCAAATTAGGATGAAAGAAAGTGATGAATGGAAAACTGTCTTTAAAACCAAACATGGCTTATATGAGTGGTTGGTAATGCCATTTGGTTACTAACGTACCTAATATGTTTATGAGGTTAATGAACCATGTCTTGAGTGCATTTATAAGGAAGTTTGTAATCATCTATTTTGATGATATACTCATTTATAGTCGTAGTATAGATGAGCATAAATGACACGTGTGTGATGTTTTGCTTGTGCTTAGGAAATAAAGATTGTTTGGTAATCTTAAGAAGTGTTCTTTTCGCACTGACCAGGTTGTGATCCTAGGATTTGTGGTCTCATCTAAAGGGATTAAAATAGATGAGGAGAAGGTCAAGGCTATTCGAGAATGGTCGAAATTTACTTCCATTACTAAGGTTAGGAGTTTCTGTGGTCTAGCTAGTTTCTATAGGAGATTTGTGCAAGACTTTAGTACACTAGTTGTACCATTAACTGAAATAATTAAAAAGAATGTAAGGTTTAAGTAGGGTGAGGAACAAGAACATGCATTTGCTTTGATTAAAGATAAGTTAAGTACTACACCTTTACTTCTTTTACCTGATTTTTCTAAATTGTTCAAAGTTGAGTGTAATGCTTCAAGTATAAGCATTGATGCTATTTAGATTGAGGAAACAAGCCCATAGTATTTTTCAGTGAGAAACTCAATGGGGCTACCTTGAAGTACCCTACTTATGATAAGAAGTTTTATGCTTTAGTAAAGGCATTGGAGACACGACAACATTACCTTTTGCCATATGAGTTCGTCATCCAAACAAGTCATGCGTCCTTAAAACATTTAAAGGGACAAGGTATGTTGAATAAGAGACATGCCAAGTGAGTTGAATTCATAGAAAAATTTCCTTATATCATCAATTACAAGCAAGGTAAGGAAAATGTTGTGGCAGATGCATCATCACACAGGTATACTCTAATCTCAACTTTAGGTACTAAGTTGCTTAGGTTTGAGTATATCAAGGATTTGTATGTGACTAATGTAGCTTTTTCAGTATTTATGATGCTTTTGAGAAAGTTGCATTTGGTAAGTTTTATAGGCATAATGGATGTTAGGGGTGGATTTGAGCCGAGCCTGCTCGAGTTCAAAATCGAGATCGATTCGATCAAGCCTGAAATGAGCTAGATATTAACGAGCTCAACCTTCAGTATTCAGAGAAACCGAGCTCGAGCCTGAGCATGAACTGTAAGCGGAGCAGCTCGTCAAGGCTCGTGAGCTGAGCGCTTGACTAAGCTAATGAGCTTATCAGCTTGTCTAGGCTCATGATCTGATCAGCTCGTCTAGGCTCACGAGTGGAGCAGCTCGTATCGACTTGTGAGTCGAGTAGCTTGACTCAACTCGCAAGCCGATTCTTATTTAACCAAAAACGGTGTAGTTTTTGGTTAAATGAAAAGGGAACAAAATTTGCTTCCTTTCTTTCACTTGTTTTTGTTTCTTCAGTTGCGTAACTCTTCTCCAATAACTGCTCTCCAGTTCTAGTTCCAGAGTACAGCTTAGCCCTCTTCAATCTTAAGTTCTGACCTAGTTTCTCCGTTGACAAAGGTTTCTCAAGGTGAAATGGTTCGATTCAAGTGTTCTCATGTGCCAATACAAGATTTGTCCAGTGATGGGGATTTCGACAGTGAGAAGTTTGACGACGACGACGACGGTGACATTGACGACACAAATATATTTTAGGTTTGTGTTTTTCCATTTTTTTCACTTTCAATTTGTTAATTTTTGCCTTAAATTGATTGAACCCTAACTTTGGAATTAGGGTTTCTGAATTGAGGGTTTCTTTGTTGTATCACGAATTTTATTTGCCTAGGGGTTCAGATAAATGTCCATATGTGGTTTTGTTATCTTTCATTAGTTCTATCTATGGATTCTTTGCATAAGCAAAAGAGTGGGTAGTATACTGTCCTGTTAAAAATACTAATTACCTATTTGGTCGATTAAGATTTTCACAAATGATTGCAACTTGTTCCATTGCCTTGATGTCAGAGTTATTGATATTGGCAAGTTACTGAATCAATATAAAGAAGCCTTATAAATTTTGTTATTGATATTGGCAAGTATATTGTCCTGTTAAAAGTACTAATTACCTACTTGGTCGATTAAGATTTTCACAAATGATTGCAATTTGTTACATTGCCTTGATGTCAGAGTTACTAATATTGGCAAGTTACTGAATCAATATAAAAATACTACAATGAAGCTTTATAAATTTTGTTTTGAATTTTGGAAATTGTCCTTTAACTAGTGATGGTCAATAATTTTTTATTGCACTAAATTCATGAGTAATAATGTGCTGTTATGATGAATGTTTGTTGTTTTCTTTGTAGGTATGTTCAATTTAATGTTTAGTGTTCTTTTTAAAGTTTAGGTTTAAGGTCAGTGTTTGGTATGTGAAACTTGTGTTTAAATTAAGTAGTTTAAGGGATACATTTAAAATAAAAGAGGATATGACCAAGTCAAATCACGGAACTTTGATACTAGTTATTCTGTTTTTACTAGCGGGTTAGGTTTATCTATTTATGGAGACTGATTAGGTGGGAGGACATGAGTGAGATACAGTTGCAAAATCTCTTTCTGTTATAATACTAGAGATGAATGATGAGTTTTTATTTGCAAAACGAAACTTATCTTTCTGATCTGTTTATACTTGCTTGTCCATTTTTCTTTATCCTTGGTATAAACATGCCCTTACTTAAGTTTAGAAGTTAATCTGATTTCTAAATTTTGAGCCCTGGAAAATTTGCAATTTCAAATTTTAGATTAGTACTTGTATATTTTATTGTTTAATGTGATGCAATGCATGGTATCTTGAATTTGGACCTTTATACTATTATGTTGCTTTCTTTGACTAACTGTTGGCATGTGATTGTGATGTAGAATATGACGTCAAGAAGAGTAGAACCATTTGGAGCAAGTTGAGCTTCATCGCAAGCATCTACTGTAAGCATGATGGCTTCTTCTGTATTTGCATCATTAAAAGAAAATCGGTGCAAATTAAAGCACCTATACTTATTGAAACGGTTGGAATTGATGATGTGGATATTGATTTAGCTGCAATAGGAGATTTTGATGTCTCAGCTTCAAGTGAAAAAGCCGAAGCAACTGAACGTCGTGAAAGACAAACAGAAGCACCACCTTCTGTTATTCCATCTACTAAGAGGCGGAAAACATCAGCTGTTTGGGAGTGTTTTTATGAAGATATTTTTGTTACTATTGGAGATGCTACATATGCGGTTTGCAAGTATTGCCAGAAAAAGATGAAATTGCAAAAGACCAAGGCTACTTCCCATTTGACACGACATATGGGTCAATGTATTGAAAGGAAGAAAGCAATGGGAAAGGACTTAGTCGTGGGGGGACAAACTATTTTGGGTTTTGAGCGTTCAACCTTAGGGTTACCTACTCTAACTATGGTGAAAACAAAGACGAATTATGAGCATCCCAAGGTTAGTTTGAGTTCAATTAATAATGTCTATTATTATTTTTTGGTAAATAATAAATTTATACCAAGGAGAAAAGGATATACAATGGCATATCTAAGACAAAACCCTTAGAAAGCCAATCACAAGCATACCTAGGACACACCCCTAGGTTATGCCGAATCAAACACCCATAAACCAACTTTGAACAAAGCACATGGCATCAACATAAACCTAAAACAAAACACATTACAAGTCAACATCACCCTACGACTATTCAAAAATTATATGAGGTATACCCCAATTGTTTGCAATTAACACATTTTCACTAGTCTTGTTAACCTTTTTCAAGCAAGATACTCTAACTCTAACACAATCTTGGATAAGCATTATAACTCTTTCCCTTGGTAATCCACCTCTTCCAAAGCAAATGTCATTCCTAGCCTTCCAAATGTGGTAGACGGTTGCCCCAAAGCATAGCTTACTCAAAATATTTTTGAAGCTATTCTCCTTCCATTTTTTGGCTAATTCCGCAATCAATGAATCCTACGAACTGGAAATGAGTTGTTGATGGCAAAAATTAAGCATTCCATTCCAGATTTGGGTGCTAAAAGTACACCTAAAAAATAGGTGATCCATGCTTTCCGGATCCTCATTGCACAAAGGGCATACATTGTGGGATATAAGGCCGTTTCTTACTAACTTGTCCCTTGTCATTAGTTTACCTCTAATACCCAGCCATACAATGAAAGAGTGTTTTAGGAAGTGCCTTTTAAACCATACAAGATTGTGCCAAATAACCTTGACTTTCCTACTTCTCATTACCTCCCATGCCGATTTGATAGAGAATATGCCATTAGTATTAAGGGACCATATTAAAGAATCCTCACCTCTCATTGGGCAGCAAGGGAGAGCTTCCTTTATCTCCATAAGGTGGCAAGAATTAGCCACTGGCCATTTCCACCCATGCTCATCAATGACTTCACTTACTAAAGCATTCTTAGGGATTCCCGAATCATAGATAACCTGGGTACCATACTTATCCAATAACGGTCCAAAGGGGTACCAATTATCAAGCCAAAGAAAAGTGTTTTCCCCATTGCCAATGATTTTCTTGAACTTAGTCTTCATTTGTTCCCTAAGGCCGAGAATCTTCCTCCAAACCCATGAGCTTTCATTATTCGGTTTGATCTCCCAAAAACATTTACCTCTAAGCTTGTTTGCCTTAATCCATTCCACCCAAAGTGAATTCCCTTTATCAAGGAGGATTTTCCACACATTCTTAATGATGGCAGCCTTATTCCAAGCTTTGCACCTCATAATGCCAAGACCACCCTCCACTTTAGAAACATATACCTCATCCCAAGCAACTTTAGCCTTTTTCCCATCCATAGAAGCACCACTCCAAAGAAAGTTCCTTAAAATTCCATCAATCTCCTTATGAACACTTGAAAGAAGAATAAAAATAGATGACCAATACACTTGAATGCTAAATAGGACAACCTTGATAAGTAAAAGTCTACCCGCATAAGATAAGAATTTGTTATGCCAAGAAGAAATTCTCCCAACAATCTTATGAATGAGTAGCTTGCAATCACTTCTTTTAAGCTTTGAAGAAGTTATTGGTACCCCTAGATACTTGAAAGGCAATTCTCCCATCTCTATATTGATGAAATCCGAGAGTTTGATCTTCTCCTCTTGGGGAATCCCGGAGAGGTATATGTTGCTTTTGTTGCAATTCATTTGGGGTCCGGACCATTCATGAAAAAGAATTAAGGATCTTTTCATGAGAGCAATAGAATCAACATCTGCCCTACAAAACAAGATAAGGTCATCGGCAAAGCACAAATGAATTAAATTGTTCTTCTTACATTTCCAATGATGACCAAAAGAAGGAATGTTCTTGAGTTCTCCAAGCATGCAGGAAAGGATTTCCATTGCCATGACAAATAGGTAAGGGGATAACGGGTCCTCTTGTCTAAGACCATGAGAGCTCTTGAAGAATCCCACCAATTCACCATTTATTCCCAAGGAGAAAGAAAGAGTTGTGATGCAACTTCTAATCTAACCAATGAATTTTCCATGAAAGCCAATTGCTTCAAGGATAGCAAGGATGAAGTCCCAATGAACCGTGTCATATGCCTTCAAAAGAACAATCTTCATAGCACACTTCTTGTCTTTGCTCATTCTATGGTAATTATGCATGAGGTCTTGACACAACATTATGTTCTCTCCAATGCATCGTCCTCCCACAAATGCTCCTTGGGCTTTATCAATGAAATTCGGGAGAATGACTTTGAGCCGATTTGCAAGGATCTTAGAAATGCATTTGTAGATGGTATTACAACAAGCTATCGACCTATAATCCTTACACCTTGAAGAGTTAGCAACCTTAGAGACAAGAGCTAAGATAGTACAATTTACCTCTTTAAGTAGATGGCCCGAAGAAAAAAAGTGCTGGATAGCGTTAACCACATCACTCCCCACAATCTCCCAAGCAACTTTAAAGAAGAAAGCACCATACCCATCCAGCCCCGAAGCTTTATTGTTGTCTATGGCAAAAATGATGGATTTGATTTCCTCCTCCTCCACTTCCTTGATCATGTTCTCCTTTTCTTGAAGCTCTAATTGGAAATTTAGCAGCCTTCGAATTTCCTCAACATTAGAATTGCATGAATCCGAGGAGTTGAGGACTTTCTTGAAATAGCTAACTAATTCCTTCTTTACATCTTCCATATTACTCACAAAGGTCCCATCATCTAGGCACACACCATTGATAGAGTTCCCACTCCTACGAGCTTTGATGCATTTGAAGAAAAATTTTGTATTTTGATCTCCTTCTTGAAGCCAATGAACTTTAGCTTTTTGGCAGGCTAGAGATTCTTCAGCTCCACAAAGACTTGTGTAGTTCTCCAACCAAACCTTTTCTTCCTTAGCTAAGTCTTTATTTAATGGGTTGCTTTGGAGTCTATTTTGAACATTCTTCAGCCTATCTTTTGCTTCTTCCACCTTTTCTGAAATTCTCCAAAACCCCTCCCTATTTAGCCTCCTTAAATCTCCTTTTAATCTCTTAAGCTTGCTAATGAGATTATACATAGGGCTGCCTTCAATGTCCTCTTTCCAAGCCTCCTTCACTATATTAAGGAAACTTTTATGAGTTGCCCACATGTTGTAGAATTTAAATGGGACCTTCCTTCTTTTTTCACAACCTCCATAAGTCACAATACAAGGGGAATGGTCAGAGATGGAAGGGTTGAGAAAGTTGGCTAAGGATTCCTCAAAAGCATCTTTCCAATGTTCATTTACTAGGGCTCTATCCAACTTGCAAGCTATCTTCTTATGTCCTTCACTACAATTACTCCAAGTGAGCTGATTTCCCATATACCGAAGATCATCTAGGTTTGCTTCCCCACAACACTTGTTTAAGTCATCACAATAAGTATCTCCCCATGACACCCCTCCAATTTTCTCATTCAGACCCCTAATTGTATTGAAGTCGCCCATAATTAGCCACGGTTTCTTCCCCATCTGATTAGAGAACCTAATTATTTCCTTCCATAGCCTTCTTCTTTCCAATGGTTGGTTATGCCCGTAGACTATAGTTACAGCTATAAGAATGTTCTCCTTTACTAACCAAGCCTCCCCATGAATGAATTGAAGGTTTTTCTCTATAACATTCAATCTGATGGTTTCCTTATTCCATCCTAACCAAATTCTCCCATTAGGGTGCATATCATTATTATTAGCATACTCCCACTCATTCCAAATTTTACCATTCACTCTACTTAAGTTATCATTCCCCACTTTAGTTTCCAGCACAGCCATTAATTCAATGTTATTATACTTGATGAAGTGTCTTACCTCCCTTTGCTTGATAGGAGCATTGAGGCCCCTAATATTGTCTATTATTACTATGAAATTGTTATGAAATTAATTGATAGAACTTAAGGTCGTAATATACAACTGCAAATAGGTATTTTCAAGAAGGATTCCCAATGGCACTTGTTATGTAGCTGAGTCCTTTTGGAGACCAAAACTCAAGAGGAATGCCATACAATCTAACCCAAATAGCCACCTTCTTTACATCATTGATCATCATGGGAAGGTTTGTAGTCCATTTCCTAATAATGAAAGGTTGTCCACCAATAGTTAGTTGTCCTACTTCCACCACTCTAGAAACTCCATCCATATCTTGGAATTTAAGAATAAAGACTCCTTGGCCAGAGGTCATAACCTCACTAAGGCCATAGGAAGCCCATATTTTCTCAAGTGTTCTTTTAACAGTCAAGAATGGAGGTCTTTTGCCAAGGAAAAAACCAACCGCACAGGTTCTCCATTTTGCAGCACCCTCTTCCGCAATTTCTAGTGGAGGAGCAACACACACACGCCCCTTTCCATCTCTTCCTTTAGGCTCAAAATATTCCAACTTAGCACATGACTTCTTTGGGGAGAAAAGGGAGCTCCAAGAAGCCTTATTATCCTTTTCACCAACGGAATCCAAGGAAGCTTCAGTAGTCTTTTCCAAACCAGAAGAAGACATACTAAAAAAGGTAATGGATGATTGAGGAAATAGGGAGGGAGGAAAAAAAAAAAGGATGAGGATTGACTAACTGAAACTATGAAAAACAACCTGTAAAAACAGAGCAGACCAAAGGCACATCAAACTAAACTATCCCGAAAAAGGAAAGGGGAAAACTGTCACGAAAATAAAAACAGTATGCATCAAAGAGGAAATAGTGCAAACCACAAGCAACAGCTTCAAAATTTGAATTTCAGGAGAGAAGGAAAACCAGCAACACCAAACAAGCTACAAAGCTTAAATGGAAAAGAAAAAAACACCGGAAATGAAAAACAAATAACCGAAACTGGGTTGAGTTTGACACCGGAAACCTTAAAAGAGACATGCACTAGAAAAAGCACCTTCAAAATAAGAATAAAGAGACTCCAAAGCAATCACCATTTGAAAGAAAGAAAGAGAGATTAAAGCAGCAACCGGAGGAGGCGGAGGAGTCGGTGACCTTGGTCACCGGACCGGAGGATAGAACTTAAGGGATACCAATACAGCTGAGAATGAAGGACACAAAACTAAATGGAGAAGGAAAATAGGAAAGGTGTTTAAAAATATTTGATGATATAACAAAATTAATTTCTGGGTCGTAATATACAACTGCAAATAGGTATTTTCAAGAAGTGTTTAAGATAAAAAAGATCCTTAAAGAGCAAGAATTTGATGAAGATTATTCTATATTAATGATGGTGCGAGTAATGTCAGAAAAATTTAACAAATATTAGGATGAGGTGAATTTTCTTATGGCAATTGCTAGCATCATGGATCTCAGGTAACTAATTTACAATTGATTAGGTTTATTATAATATATAAGTATATAAAGAACATGTTTCTAACTAATTAGTTTGCTTGTGATGATTTCAGGATAAAGTTTCTTATGATTACTTTGGCATTTCCCATTTTATATGGGGAAGAAAATGCCCCTGTAGAGATAGAAAATATCAAAAGAACATTAGAAAAATTATACAAAGAATATGTTGACATGTTATCATCAGGAAATTCATCAATTGTATTTACACATTCACAACATTAGCTAAAGACCCAACAAGCACCATTAAGTACATCAGGTACATTATATCATTGTCATTAAATGAAACTTTATAATATATCATAAGTTCTAACATTTAACTTATAGGTAAATCATCAAGCTCTCAATATTCAGAGAGTAGACATTATGGTCCTGGATATAGTTGGCTACGTTTGAAGGATCATAAAGAGAAAACATACTCAGAAGAAACCATGAAGTCTAAGTTAGAAATGTATCTGGAAGGACGTAGTGTTGAGATACCTGATGATGTCAACTCAAGCAACTTTAATGTGTTTCACTGGTGGAGGGACAATCAATATAAGTATAAAGTACTTTCACAAATGGCAATCGATTCTTAGCAATTCCTATTACAACAGTGGCTTCGGAGAGTACATTTAGTGTTGGTAATAGAGTGATTGACACGTACAAGTCATCTCTATCGTTAGAAATAGTCAATATGCTTATGTGTGGAGCCGATTGGATGAGAACACGTTATAATATTAAGAAACAAGATGAGGTAGTCAATTACTTATCACAACTACATGATCTCTAAATTGATTTTTCATTTAACTATTGGCAGTATGATTAATAGCTTTCATTCATTTTTAATTTCTTGAAGATGGAAGGTGAAAACTAGATTGCTGAGCTTATCTTGCCAGATAAATAGAGATATAAAGTAACATAATGTTTAATAACATTTAATTCTTAATTGTTGTTGTTTTTATAATGTTTAATAGTTGAGTAACTTTGAGGGTGTATGTGACGTTGTTTTTTTATCTTAATAAACTCCAGTTGGGTTTAATAGCATTTATGAACTTTTTTGCACCTATATTGTTGGAAGCAGCCCAGATTTTATACTAAGCCATAAGCCATAAATGTTAGCAGCTACGGATATGATTTCTCTATCCAAGCCCACCAACTAAAGAACCACTAAGCTAATAAGACAACACTAGCTCACATTTTATTTTCAAACTCTTTCTCTCTTTAAAAAATAATGCTCTCCCTTCTCTCTAAAACCTCATACTCCTCATCTTTTTCCTTGTAGTTCATTCACCCCATTATTCTCGGCTGGGTTGGTGTCCCTTCAGGTACCAACCTTTGGTCCGGTGACCTCCTGATCACTGGCTCCTCCACCACTCTCTGGTTGTTCCTTTAAACTCATGTTTCTTCATTCTATGGCGTTTGTGTTAGTGTTTTAAGTTTCTGTTTCCTTTTGTTGATCATTCAAGTTTTATTTTCGTTTCAAACTCCTTTCCAGTTTTGATAATCTGTTCTTTAGTTCCCTTATTCCGTTTCAAACTCATCTCTGTGGTGTTTTCTTTGTTGTGTTATTGTTGCTTCTTTCTCCCGCCCTTGAAATTTGAATTTTGGTGTTGTGTTCTAATGCGAACCTTGACGATTTGTCGCAAGACCCAACACTCAAGAAGATATTTTTCCCAGGATTGAATCAGTTTCGTCACGTAATTAAACCTTGACCCGAATCGATATGGATTCGAATGAACCTTGGTATTGAGAATGGTGAACGCCACAAGACAAGCTTGATAAGTTCAGAGATTGTAAACTCAATAGTAAGCAAGCTATTTGTGAAAAATCAGTAAAAAGTTTTTTTTCATCATGAAATGTTTTGTTTTTATAGTGCAATGCCAACTTAACCCTAACTACTCATAACCCAATGGACTTTCAAACTTCCCAAGCCCATTACCTAAGTAACTACCCAAAGCACTAATTAAATTAAAAGAAAAGATGTCACTTGGGCTCAATAAAGTCTAGCCCAATCACAAACAAGATCAAAATCATAAAACTAAAAATCCTAAATACGAACTGAAATGACGTTATTTGGGCCTCCAACTTGAGTTCAACCAGAAAAGCTCTAAGTTTTGATTATAGAGCTCGAAACGAGCTTCGTATTGATATATTACAAGCCTTATAACTCCTCCCGAATCAAAAGTTATGGTCGTTCAAAGTTTGCTCGCGCATAAGCTTGGGCCTGAATCAAGTTGATCTCTCTGTTGGCTCCATCAAGCATCCAGTCGTCCTTGAATGAGCTGATCTTAGTCTCCAAGCCCTCCACGAGTCCAACTAAGGCTTGTTGCATCTTCTTAGCTCTGCTCCTCGTAATTGGCCCAATTGGAATATGTAGCAGATCTCCTTGAGGGCTCGATGCGTTTACGATGCCTCTATCATCCCCTCCCTCTTGAAAAGGATTTGTCCTGAAATCTGTATCATCAAAAGGAGATAAGTCAGAAACATTAAAAGTAGCACTTATATTATACTCACCCGAAAGATCCAATTTATAAGCATTATCATTGATCTGTTTGAGTACTTGAAATGGCCCATCGCCTCTCAGATGCAACTTAGATCTGCGTTGGGATGGAAACCGTTCCTTCCGCATGTGCACCCAAACCCAATCACAAGGGTGGAAGACCACCTTGTGCCTTCCTTTGTTAGCTTGTTTGACATATTGCTCTGTCCTCCTCTCAATATTTTGTCTAACTTTCTCATAAAGCTATCGAACTAACTCTGCCTTCCTTTTGCCATCTAAACTGGTACGTTCCTCAACAGGCAAAGGTAACAAGTCCGAAGGTGTAAGTGGATTAAAACCATAAACAACTTCAAAAGGTGAATAACCAGTAGATGTATGCACCACCCTATTATATGCAAATTCTACATGTGGCAAGCTTTCCTCCTAAGTTCTCAAATTCTTTTCTAATACAGCACGCAATAACTGAGATAAAGTTCTATTAACTACCTCTGTTTGTCCATCTATCTGTGGGTGACAAGTTGTAGAAAATAGTAGTTTAGTACCTAACTTACCCCATAATACCTTCCAGAAATAACTTAAGAACTTCACATCACGATCAGATACAATACTTCTTGGAACTCCATGCAAACGCACGATCTCCTTGAAAAACAAATCAGCAATGTAAGTTGCATCATCAGTTTTACGACATGGAATAAAGTGTGTCATTTTTGAAAACCTATCAACTATGACAAAAATCGAATCACTACCTGGTGCATATCCATCAAGGCAATGCAACAAGTCACAAACTGAAAATCTGGAATTTATTGTTCATATGGCACAGCAGCATTTTGTCTTCCAATTTGACCAATCAAATGACTTCCAAAACATACAAATTATGGTTCATTGGAAAGGGCATTCAAAGAGCTTTCTAATGATATATGATAGCAATCACAACTCAATCAACAAGGCATTCAAAACTAGTTTCAAAGTTGGATGGAAAAATCTGAAAATGGCAAAATTACATACTGTGAACAGTACCCAGGCATATAACACACATTCACACTTTGGATTTCAAGGGGTAACAAGAAAGTTAACCAAGGCATAAAGGAAATTTCCACCAACCTTGGGGTCTTCCACCACCAATTCTTCCTCCAAGATGAATTGGATAAAGGAAAGAGCAACTAAAGAAAAGCTACAAAGCTTTACTTGAATTTTTCATTAGCAAAGAAGTCTAGCTTACAAATGAAAATCCACTTTCATATATACAAGAGCAAGTGGCGGCAAAATGGAGCATTAATTTTGACATGGAAGCTTTTCCCTTCATTTAAGCTTAACCATTCATTCAATACTAAGGCCATACTATATTAATTCAAGAAAACAACAAAAAAGGACAACTTTTCCCTAAAAGGTGGAACTATGTCCACCAACTAAAGTTACTTGCTTCCTATTTAGTTGCAATCCAACTAAATGGGCTTCATGGCATCTTGGGCTTCAAGTGGGCTTGGAGTTGGCTTCTTGGACTCATTTAAGTTTCCATTTCATTAAGGCCTTGGATGCAAGTAATAAAATTGCACCCAAAAGTAAAGTTGGGCCAATGTGGAAAAAGCAATGAATCTTTGGGCTTGCATGGAGCTAATTCTTCATTCTCAATGGTGGCTTAAGCCAAATGGAGACTTGATAGAGAATTGGAAGCTAGGGTTGGAGAGGTAGCCGAAAATACATCATCCCCCCCAGGTTGGGAAGGACTTGCCCTCAAGTCCTCAAGGTGGCTATCCTCCATGTATGGTGAAAGATCTCCAATGTTGAAGGTGGCCGAGACTCTTCCCATTTCATCCGGAAGATTCACCTTGTATGCATTGTCATTTACCCTCTCAAGCACTTCAAATGGTCCATCAGCCCTTGGAGCTAGCTTACTCCTCCTTTTGCTTGGAAATCTCTCTTTTCTCAAATGCACCCAAACCAAGTCACCCGGTTTGAAAATGGATGGCTTCCTATGCTTGTTGATCTTCCTCTTATGAGCTTCATTGGCCTTCATGATTTGAAATTTGATGGTTTCATGGAGTTTCTTCATGGCAGCAGCTTTCTCCTTGGCATCCTTGTGAACTTGCACATCAAGAGGTAAGGAAGTTAGATCCAAAGGAGTTAAGGGATTAAGGCCATAGACTACCTCAAATGGAGAGTGTCCGGTTGTTGCACTTGGACTCCTATTGTAGGAAAATTCAGCTTGAGCAATCTTCAAGTCCCAATCCCTTAAGTGCTTGTTAACCAAAGTCCTCAAGATTGTTCCCAAAGTCCTATTAGTTACTTCGGTTTGACCATCGGTTTGAGGGTGGTGAGAGGTGCTAAACATGAGCTTGGTTCCCATTTTGCTCCATAATGTCCTCTAAAAGTGGCTCAAGAACTTGGTGTCTCTATCCGAAACTATGGTTCTTGGAATTCCATGTAGCTTCACCACTTCCTTGAAGAATAATTCAACCACCTTGCTAGCATCTTCAGTCTTCGAATAAGGGATGAAGTGGGCTATTTTAGAGAATCTATCTACTACCACCATTATAGCATCCTTTCCCCTTTGAGTTCTTGGAAGAGCCACAATAAAATCCATGCTAAGATCCTCCCATGGTTGCTCCGGAATAGGTAAAGGCATGTAAGGACCAGGTTTGAAATGAGACTTGGACCTTTGGCATGTGCCACACCTTGCAATAATGGCTTGGACGTCACTCACCATCTTAGGCCAATAGAAATGCTCCTTAAGCATGTCTAAGGTCTTATTTATGCCAAAATGACCTGCTAATCCACCACCATGTGTCTCCCTAATGAGAAGTTCCCTAAAAGAGCTTTTAGGGATGCATAATTTAGCTCATTTGAAAAGAAAACCATCATGGACAAAATAGTCTTCATATGCCCCTCTAGAACACTTCTTCATGATCTCCCAAAGCTTATCATCTTCATTGTAATATTGTCTCATAAGCTGGAAACCTAGAACTCTTGCATCAAGAATGGATAACAAGTAATGCCTCCTTGAAAGAGCATCCGTAACTACATTGGAAGAACCTTGTTTATATGCTGAAACAAAGGAGAAAGATTGGAGGAATTCCACCCATTTAGCATGCCTTCAACTTATCTTATGTTGGCTACTAAGAAACTTCAAGGCTTGGTGATCGGAATGAAGCACAAATTGTTTAGGCCTTAGGTAATAACTCCAATGATCAAGGGCTCTAACAATTGCATAGAATTCTTTGTCATAGGTGGAGTATCTTCTCTTGGACTCATTCAGCTTCTCATTAAAGTAAGCAATGGGACTTTTGGCTTGAGTTAGGACTGCCCCAATGCCAACTCCACTTGCATCACATTCCACTTCAAACACCTTATCAAAATCAGGTAGAGCAAGTATAGGGGCTTCACATAACTTCTTTTTAACCTCTTCAAATGCTTTGGAGGCTGCTGTGGACCATTCAAACCCATTTTTCTTCATACATTCAGTGATGGGAGCCATGAGAGTGCTAAAATTAGGCACAAAACGCCTATAAAAAGAAGCAAGGCCGCGGAAGCTCCTTACTTCAGTGAGAGTCTTTGGTTGGGGCCAAGTTTTAATGGCATCTACCTTAGATTGATCTACTTGAATGCCATTCTTAGAAACTACATATCCAAGGAACACAACTTGGTCTACAAAGAATTCACACTTCTCTTCTTTTGCATATAACTTATTCTTCCTCAACACATCAAAAACACTTCTCAAATGCAAGACATGATCATCAAGAGTTTTGCTATATACTAATATGTCATCAAAATAAACAACAACAAATGCACCAATGTAAGGTTTGAGTACCTCATTCATAAGCCTCATGAAAGTGCTTGGAGCATTTGAAAGGCCAAAGGGCATAACCAACCATTCATATAAGCCTCCCTTAGTCTTGAAGGTTGTCTTCCATTCATCCCCTTCTTTCATCCTTATTTGATGGTAGCCACTCCTTAGATCAATTTTGGAGAAGACACAAGCACCATGTAACTCATCAAGCATGTCATCAAGTCTAGGGATGGGATACCTATACTTGATGGTTATATTGTTAATGGCTCTACTATCCACACACATCTTATATGAACCATCTTTCTTAGGAACAAGTAGGGCTGGAACGGAACATGGACTCATGCTAGGCTTTACAAAGCCTTTTTCAATCAATTCTTCCACTTGCCTTTGCAACTCTTTAGTCTCCATGGGATTGCATCTATAGGCTGGCTTATTAGGCAATGGTGCACCCGGAACCAAGTCAATTTGATGCTCAATGCCTCTTATAGGAGGGAGGCCAGATGGAAGCTCTAGTGGGAACACATCTTCAAAATTCAGCCAAGAGAGATTGAACTAAGGGATGAGCTTTTTTCTTCTCATGTTTGAGCTCCCCTTCAAGTATAAGTAATGCAAAGATAGGTTGCAAACTCAAAAGAGCCCTTTCTACTTGCTGTCCATTCATATACATACTCTCCCTTTTAGCTTCTTTCCCTTTGATAGCCTTGTTAGCTTCTTGGGGACTAAGAGGTAGCAAAGTAATGGTCTTCCCTTTGAATTTGAAGGAATAAGTGTTCTTTTTACCATTATGAGTTACTTCTCTATCAAATTGCCAAGGTCTCCCTAGCAATAAATGGCATGCATCCATGGGAACTACATCACACACAATCTCATCTTGGTAATGCTTGCCAATGGAAAAGGAAACAAGTACTTGTTTGGCTACTTGGAGGCTGGTCCCATTGCTCAACCATTGGAGCTTATATGGTTGAGGATGAGGTATGGTAGATAATCCAAGTTTCTCCACTAATGTAGATGAAGCCACATTTGCACAACTTTCACTATCTATAATCAAAGAACACACCTTGCCTCCAATGGTGCATCTTGATTGGAAAATTTGGAGCCTTTGTTCCTGATGTGGGAAGGACTTGGAATGCAATGCTCTTCTAATCACTAACATCTCTCCTTCATCAGCCTTTTGCATGACCTCCTCTTCTTCTTCTTCGGCAGCTCCATCTTCATGGCCATAATCTACATTTTCTTCATCTTCTTGAAGAGACTCTTCAATAGCTTGAATCTCCATTAATGACAAAGTTCTTCTATTTGGGCATTCGGCTTGGAAGTGTCCATAGCCTTGACATTTGAAGCACTTTTTATTGGATAGATCAAGTCTTCCCATAATTGGTTTGTTCTTGCTAGGTTCTACCACCTTTTCTTTTCCTTTCTCCTTGGAAGTGACTTCGACAGCCTTATAGTTGGATGGGGAACCCTTTTGAAAGGTGGTTCCCTTGTGGAAAGGAGGGCTTTTGTAGAATGAAGTCCCCTTGGTGAATGGCTTGGCAACCGTAGACTTCATGGCCTTCTTTTGCTTCTCCACCTTAATAGCTAACTTACAAACATCTTCAAATGTGTAATATGGTTGCAATTCTACCATATGAGCAATGTCTTGGTTTAAACCACCAATGAATCTTACAATGGTTTGCTCTTTCACTTCCGGCAGCTCACTTCTCATTAATAGTTTCTCAAACTCCCTTATGTAATGCTCTACTCCATCACTTCCTTGCTTAAGGGTGTGTAGCTTGAGGTAAAGATCTTGTTTATGGTTGTCCGGAAGGAATCTTCTCTTCATAAGCTTCTTTAGTTTCTCCCAAGATCTCACTCTCTCTTTACCATCCCTTTCCCTTTGCTTCTTAAGATTTTCCCACCACAAGGATGCATAATCCTTGAATTTCAAGATGGCAAGTTTACATTTCTTCTCATCTGAATAGCCCTTATATTCAAAAACTCTCTCTATGGCATGTAACCAATCAACAAAATCATCCGGACTCATGCTCCCTTCGAATTCCAGAATTTCAATTCTTAAACCCCTATCATCATCCTTTTCTCTCCTAGGTGGCCTCTCTTGTTCTTCCTCACTTGAATAATCATGAAGCATCAATTCCTCCCTATGATGTCTAGGAGGAGGAGGGGAAGGTCTAATATGTCTTCTTGGTTGATGTAGTTGGGTTGGGTGAGGTGGAGGAGGGGGTATTTGGCTTTGTGTTGAAGTTTGGGGCTGTGATAAGGGTGCCCTACTTTGAGTGAAGGTCAAGTCTCTCATCATTTGCATCATTTGATTCATTTGGTCCTTAATGGCCTTAAGTTCTCCTTTAACTTCTTCTTTTAATGCCATGTGGGCAAATTCCCAAGGATGAGGAGGTGAAGAGGATGAGGATGAAGTTCTTTTGTGGGACATTTGTGGTAATGGTTAATGGTTATAAGTGTGTAAGGGTTGGGGGTAAGTATTGGTAAGTGTTTAGGTTAAGGAAGGTTTGTGTTTAAGGCAAATTAAGGGTCTGTGAACAGTAATTTTGTAGTGAACAGTAAATTCCAGAAGGTGAACAGTAGCTCCGGAGATGAAAATCAGTCAACAAATCACACAAATAACCTATGCTCTGATACCAAATGGTGCATATCCATCAAGGCAATGCAACAAGTCACAAACTGAAAATCTGGAATTTATTGTTCATATGGCACAGTAGCATTTTGTCTTCCAATTTGACCAATCAAATGACTTCCAAAACATACAAATTATGGTTCATTGGAAAGGGCATTCAAAGAGCTTTCTAATGATATATGATAGCAATCACAACTCAATCAACAAGGCATTCAAAACTAGTTTCAAAGTTGGATGGCAAAATCTGAAAATGGCAAAATTACATACTGTGAACAGTACCCGGGCATATAACACACATTCACACTTTGGATTTCAAGGGGTAACAAGAAAGTTAACCAAGGCATAAAGGAAATTTCCACCAACCTTGGGGTCTTCCACCACCAATTCTTCCTCCAAGATGAATTGGATAAAGGAAAGAACAACTAAAGAAAAGCTACAAAGCTTTACTTGAATTTTTCATTAGCAAAGAAGTCTAGCTTACAAATGAAAATCCACTTTCATATATACAAGAGCAAGTGGCGGCAAAATGGAGCATTAATTTTGACATGGAAGCTTTTCCCTTCATTTAAGCTTAACCATTCATTCAATACTAAGGCCATACTATATTAATTCAAGAAAACAACAAAAAGGGACAACTTTTCCCTAAAAGGTGGAACTATGTCCACCAACTAAAGTTACTTGCTTCCCATTTAGTTGCAATCCAACTAAATGGGCTTCATGGCATCTTGGTCTTCAAGTAGGCTTGGAGTTGGCTTCTTGGACTCATTTAAGCTTCCATTTCATTAAGGCCTTGGATGCAAGTAATGAAATTGCACCCAAAAGTAAAGTTGGGCCAATGTGGAAAAAGCAATGAATCTTTGGGCTTGCATGGAGCTAATTCTTCATTCTCAATGGTGGCTTGAGCCAAATGGAGACTTGATAGAGAATTGGAAGCTAGGGTTGGAGAGGTAGCCGAAAATACATCACTACCCTTCCTAGACCTAGGTAATCCTAAAACAAAGTCTATAGAAATATTCTCCCATGGTACAGAAGGAATGGTAAAGGTGTATATAAACCATGGGGTAAGACTCTAAACTTGGCCTATTTACACTTAATACAACGAGTACAAACACGCTCTACATCTCGTTTCATATGTGGCCAAAAGAAATGCTCTTGTAGTACATCTAAAGTCTTAGCTATACCGAAATGACCCATTAATCCAGCCCCATGTGCTTCCCTCACAAGCAATTCACGTAAGGAACTCATAGGCACACATAATCTATTTTCATGAAATAAATAACCATCATGCCTATAAAATTTACCAAATGCAGTCTTCTCACAAGTTTCATAAAATACTGGAAAAGTCAGAATCATTCACATACAAATCCTTTATGTAATCCAAACCAAGTAATTTAGTATCTAAAGTTGAGATTAGAGTATACCTGCGAGATAACGTATTTGCCACAACATTTTCCTTACCTTGTTTGTAATGAATGACATAAGGAAAAGATTCGATGTATTCAACCCACCTTGCGTGTCTCTTGTTCAACTTACCTTGTCCCTTTAAATGTTTTAGGGACTCATGATCTGTCCTGATGACAAACTCACGTGGCCAAAGGTAATGTTGCCACATCTCTAATGCTCTCACCAAAGCGTACAACTCTTTGTCATACGTAGGGTACTTTAAAGTGGGTCCATTGAGCTTCTCACTGAAATACGCTATGGGTCTATTTTCCTGCATCAAAACAGCTCCAATACCAATACCTGAAGCATCACACTCAAGCTCAAATGGTTTAGAAAAATCAGGTAGCACAAGTAAAGGTGCAGAACTTAACTTATCCTTAATTAATGCAAATGCACGCTCTTGTTCCTCACCCCATCTAAATCCTACATTCTTTTTAATAACTTCAGTTAGTGGTGCCGCTAGTGTACTAAAGTCTCTTACAAATCTCCTATAAAAACTAGCTAAACCATGGAAACTCCTAACCTCAGTCACAGAAGTAGGTGTTGGCCACTCTCGGATAGCCTTGACCTTCTCCTCATCCACCTTAATTCCGTTAGATGAAACCACAAATCCTAGGAACACAACTTGGTCAGTGCAAAAGGAACATTTCTTAAGATTACCAAATAACCTCTCTTTCCTAAGCACAAGCAACACATCATGCACATGTCCTATATGCTCATCTAGACTACGACTATAAATGAGAATATCATCAAAATAAACGACTACAAACTTGCCAATAAATGCATGCAAGACATGGTTCATTAATTTCATAAACGTACTAGGTGCATTAGTAAGCCCAAATGGCATTACCAACCATTCATATAGTCCATACTTGGTTTTAAAAGCAGTTTTCCATTCATCACCCTCTTTCATCCTAATCTGATGATACCCATTTTTTAAATCAATTTTTGAAAAGATACAAGATCCATGCAACTCATCAAGCATATCATCTAACCTAAGTATAGGATAGCGATACTTTACAGTGATTTTGTTGACGGCACGACAGTCAACGCACATTCTCCATGTCCCATCCTTCTTGGGCACTAGAATCACCGGTACAACACACGGACTCATGCTCTCTCTCACGTATCCCTTCTTCATCAACTCCTCCACTTGCCTTCGAAGCTCTTTTATCTCATCGGGATTACTTCTATAGGCTGGTCGGTTAGGTATCGCCGCTCCAGGTATAAAGTCGATCTGGTGCTCGATCCCACGAATTGGAGGTAGTCCATCAGGAATCTCCTCAGGGAATACGTCTTCAAACTCCTGCAAAAGAGAAACAAACACACTAGGAAGAGAATTGTCAACATTAGTGAAAGATATAAAACTTTCCTTGTAAACTAACAATAATGGATATTGTTTAGTCACAAGGGCAGTCCTCATATCACTCATCTTCCCATAAAAACTCTCTTTTTTTTGCTCCTTGTTTTCTCTCTTATTTTTTCTCTCATGGCCGAATTGCTCACCCTCTTTTTCCTCTCCCCTCTTTTTGGCCTTACTTTTTCTTCGCTCATCTTCATTCACATTTTCTTTTTTTTTGTTTTCACTCTCATTTTCTTTTCTCTCTTCATTCATCTTTCTTCTCCTCACTTGATCCTCAAAAACTTGTTTTGGTGACAATGGTACAAGTGTGATGAGTTTATGGTTCATTATGAAAGAGTATCTATTCTTAAATCCGTCATGTGTCACCTTTCTATCATATTGCCATGGTCTCCCTAACAAGATGTGTCCAGCATGCATGGGTACTACATCACATAACACCTCATCTTGATACCTACCCACAGACAAAGCCACCACTACTTGTTTGTTAACCTTAATTTCTCCACAGTCATTCAACCATTGAAGCTTATAAGGTCTAGGGTGTTTGATTGTGGTTAAACTAAGTTTTTCTACAAGTTCGGTACTAGCTACGTTAGTGCAACTACCCCCATCTATAATTAAAGTACACACCTTACCCTTCACATGACATCTAGTATGGAAAATATTCTTTCTTTGGTCGTCATTTTCTTCCTTATAGTGTAAACTCAAAGCTCTTCTAGACACTAATGCCTCACCCTCTACTGCATACTCCAACTCTACATCACTAGCATCCTCTATTGGTGGCATAGACTCATTACTAGACTTTTCCTCTGTCTCATATTCACCATCCTCTCTCAACATCATGGTTCTTTTGTTAGGACATTGGGAAGCTATGTGACCCCTACCTAAACACTTAAAACATTTTATCTCACTGTTCCTCTTTGATGGTTCAGGTTTAATATTAGACTTTTCTCGGCTAGACTCCTCTCCCTTAGGTTTAGAGTACTCAGTTTTTGGCTTAAAAGGTGGTCTATCATCTCTCTTTGACACACTCAGTTTTTCAAGACTAGAATAGGAAACTACATCCCTTTTACCCTTACGCTGTAATTGTCTTTCTACCTTCATCGCCATATGTACCAAATCCTCTAGCTCTACATAGTGTTGGAGCTCTACAACATTTGCTATTTCCCTATTCAACCCATTTAAAAACCTAGCCATAGTGGTTTCCCTATCTTCCTCTATATTAGCCCTAATCATGGCTATCTCCATCTCCTTGTGATAGTCCTCCACACTCTTGGTCCCTTGCCTAAGCCCCTGTAACTTCTGAAGTAAATCCCTATGGTAGTGACTAGGAACAAAACGCTGCCTCATTACACTCTTCATATCATCCCAAGTATCTATGGGTCTACCCAAGCTCTTACGTCTACTTTCAACAACTGGTCCCACCAAATGCTAGCATAATCAGTGAATTCTACAGCAGCCAACTTCACCTTTTTCTCCTCGAAATACCTATGTATATCAAAAACCTGATCTACTTTTCGCTCCCAATCTAAGTAGGCTTCCGAATCGTTTCTAACCTGAAAAGGTGGAATTTTCATCTTAATGCTACTAAGGTTACTATCACTCTGCCTACCCTCTCTATACATACTATTTCTATGACTTCGATGTCCTCCTTTACTCCTTATATTATTCAACCTATCACTTATTCCATCATCCTCACTATCGGTAACTATCCTATCCTCATCCCTCACTACTGGTGCTTTTCTCCTACCTTTAGTTGTACTACTTTCCCCTCTATCACTTTGTTGCTGCTCTAATTTGTCCAATCTATCATTAACACTCCCTATTACATTAAAAAGTCGCTCAAACTGTTGTTGGATTGCTTGCAATGTAAAAGCCTCGGTTTTACCCAAATCTTCTACCATGTTATAATTTAGAAAACAAAATGTGTTTGTGAATAGTAATCCTCACACGCTCCCTCACGTGTTTGCACTCGCGCTCGTGTTTTCACTCTAATGTTCTCACCACTCTCTAATCAAAACGATACTTGTGACAAACAACCACCAGTCAATCTAGGTTATGTTACGATTATTGACAACTAAAATAAAGAGACTAAAATTCAAGAAGAAAGAAAATTTTCAGAATCGGAAAAAAAAAATGACACAATTTCAAGAATGAATAGTCAAGGGAAAGAAATTCAAAAGAGATGACATGAATAAAGGAAATCAAATTCAAAAGAGGTAAGTGTGCTAACTTTCTCCTTGATCTCTCTTCTTTTTTTTTTCTTTTTTTTTACATTTTTTTTTCTCCTTTTTTTTTTCTTTTTTTTTTATGCTACTTGGCCGAAAATAGGAAAGAAAATAACTTCTTTAGATCACACAAATCCCCTCCTAAAAAAAATTCTAAGCAATTAACGGAATAACCAAGATTTAATCCCCTAATTTAGGACTATCAAAATTTTCAAGGAAAAATTAAGTTTTTAGGAACAAATCAAGAACTCAATCTCCCAACTTAGGTAATTACAATGCTTCTCCTAAAGATTAAAGGAAACAAGACAATCCTAATCCAAGATTATTCTCCCCAATTTCGGAATCCCACTTTTTTCCACTGTTTTTTTTTTTTTGCTACTGTTTTTTTTTTCTTTTGACAATCAAGGCAATTTAAACTAAGGCAATCAAACAATAATTTCCACCAAGAACTACCCTTGCACTTTTGGCAACAACAAAATCTTTCCCAAGAGGTCAAGAATCCCACACAAAGCCAATCCCTAATTCACTCCCCAAAGGATATATATTTTCGGCCTCAACAATATATTTATTTCGTTTTTTTTCTTTTTTTTTTTTTTGGATCAATCAAGAAGACAATTAGACACCTACACAACCTAGAATTTCACTATTCCAAGGTTAATCACAAATTCAAGAATTTGATGAAAACAAGGACACTAACACAATAATTTGATGGAAACAAGGACACTAACACAATCAAGAATTTAAGAATTTGATGGAAGCAAGGACACCAAAACACTATCAAGAATTCAAGAATTTGATGGAAACAAGGACACCAAAACACAATTAAAAAAATGAAAACGAAATCACCAAGAGAACGAAATCACGACTAATGACGAAGAGAATTCCTACTCGAAAACACAAGAAAAGATAGATACGGAACCTGATTCGACTCAGCTCTGATACCAACTGATGCGAACCTTGACGATTTGTCACAAGACCCAACACTCAAGAAGATATTTTTCCCAGGATTGAATCGGTTTCGTCACGTAATTAAACCTTGACCTGAATCGATATGGAATCGAATGAACCTTGGTATTGAGAATGGTGAACGCCATAAGACAAGCTTGATAAGTTCAGAGATTGTAAACTCAATAGTAAACAAGCTATTTGTGAAAAATCAGCAAAAAGTTTTTTTTCATCATGAAATGTTTTGTTTTTATAGTGCAATGCCAACTTAACCCTAACTACCCATGACCCAATGGACTTCCAAACTTCCCAAGCCTATTACCTAAATAACTACCCAAAGCACTAATTAAATTAAAAGAAAAGATGTCACTTGGGCTCAATAAAGTCTAGCCCAATCACAAACAAGATCAAAATCATAAAACTAAAAATCCTAAATACGAACTGAAATGACGTTATTTGGGCCTCCAACTTGAGTTCAACTAGAAAACCTCCAGGTTTTGATTATAGAGCTCGAAACGAGCTTCGCATTGATATATTACAGGCCCCGTAACTCCTCCCGAATCAAAAGTTATGGCCGTTCAAAGTTTGCTCGCGCATAAGCTTGGGCCTGAATCAAGTTGATCTCTCTGTTGGCTCCTTCAAGCATCCAGTCATCCTTGAATGAGCTGATCTTAGTCTCTAAGCCCTCCACGAGTCCAACTAAGGCTTGTTGCATCTTCTTAGCTCTACTCCTCATAATTGGCCCAATTGGAATATGTAGCGGATCTCCTTGAGGGCTCGATGCGTCTACGATGCCTCTATCATGTTCTTTGTGGTTATTTTGGTGCATGCTGCTTACTTCCTTTCCGTGGCAATAAATTCTTTCCTTTTTGGTGATTCATTGGCTGTTGTGCCTTAGTGTGCATTGTTTTTGCAGGCTGCTAGCATTTTTTTAAGAAAGTCTTTCCTAAATCTTTTTACTTCTTTCCTCTCTCATACCTGAAACATCCTTGCACCAATTTAGTATGTCTTCTGCTGGCATGGAAAAGACTTCTGAAGCTGTTCCGCCTGAAGTTGTATTCTCGAATTCTACTAGAAAAGGGGAAAATAAGGTTTCATGAAACTCTCTTTTCTCCCTTAAGAAATCAAATGCTAAGCTGGAATATTTTGAACCTAAAGGAAGAGATGCTAAGGGGGGTGTGTATGTTGCACCTCCTCAAGAAATTGCAGAAGAGGGTGCAATAAAATAGAGAACATGTGCGGTAGGCTTCTTCCTTGGTAAAAGACTGCCATTCTTGGCTGTCAAGAGAACTATAGAGAAAATTTGGGCTTCTTATGGCCTCACTAAGGTTATGACATCCAGCCAAGGTGTGTTTATTCTTAAGTTCCAAGACTTTGATGGAGTTTCTAGAGCGGTAGAAGAGGGACAATTAATCATTGTAGGACAACCGTTTCTAGTTAGGAAATGGATCACAAACCTCCCCATGTTGATTAATGACGTAAAAAATGTGGCTATTTGGGTTAGAATGTATGGCATTCCTCTTGAATTTTGAACTCCAAAAGGCCTTAGCTACATAGCAAGTGCTATTGGAACTCCTCTTTATGCGGATTCTATCACTGAAAAAGGGACAAGGCTGGATTATGCAAGAATTTGCATTAAGATCAAAGTGGATGCGGAATGCCTTGAATCCATTTGCTTAACATTGTCGAATGGTGAATGCATGGTGATCAATGTAGAATATAGTTGGAAACCTCTAAAATGCAATATATGCCAATGTTTTGGACACTCCACAACCAACTATTGCTTTGTTTCTAAGCTAGAAGGCAGTTCATCATCAAGGAAAATTTTGAAGGATGGGGCTGGAACAGTGGTGTCTAAGAAACAAAATGGGAAAGATAACATGATGCAAGAGGCAAAAGGGTGGAGATACAAAAATCGGTGGTAATCACTCATAAGAGTAATAGATTCTCGGTGTTAGCTATTAAGGAGTCCCATAAGCAAGACAAAAGAAGTATAGTGGTGCATGAGGAAGGGAATTTGGAGAGAACCACTGATGGTGCAAATACGAAAGGAAAGAAAACAGTGAATGTAGCCAGCACATCCAAGACTTGTCAATTCATGGCAGCAAGTGGAAATGTTCCAGAGTGTGATGAAACATCCATAAGTGTTGTAGAGGGCATGGATAATGAAACCTCTCCGACAATAGTCCTATTTGGTGGAAAGCTGAAGGTAGATGAGATGGATCTTAGGAAGAAGGATGCGGATTTGAAGAGTATGAATTTGGGGAAGAAATTGGCAAAGCTAAAGAAAGCAAATTCCCCTCCCCCATCATCCAAATGACCAAGTTTGCATGATGGAATATTAGGGGCCTTAATGCTCCTATCAAGTAAAAGGAGGTAAGACACTTCATTATGCACAATAACATTGATTTCATGGCTGTGCTGGAGACAAAAGTAGGGAATGATAATTTAGCTAGAGTGAATTGTAATATTTGGAAGGATTGGGAGTATGACAATAATAATGATCTACACCCCAATGGGAGAATTTGGGTAGGGTGGAATAAGGAAACCATTAGAATAGACATTAAAGAGAAGAACCCTCAATTCATACATGGTGAGGCTTGGTTAGTTAAGGAGAATACTCACATGGCTATAACGATAGTTTATGGGTTTAACCAACCGTTGGATAGGAGAAGCCTTTGGAGGGAAATAGTTAAGCACTCAAATCAGATGGGTAGGAAACTGTGGCTAATCATGGGTGACTTCAATGCGATTAGAAGTCCGAATGAGAAAATAGGAGGAGTTTCTTAGGGAGATACGTATTGTGATGATTTAAATTATTGTTGTAGAGAGGCAAATCTAGATGATCTTCGGTATATGGGAAATCATCTCACTTGGAGTAATTGTAGTGAAGGGCAAAGGAGGATAGGATGTAAGTTGGATAGAGCACTTGTAAACGAACATTGGAAAGATGTATTTGCGAAATCCTTGGCCGTTTTTCTCAACCCTTCTATTTAAGATCATTCCCCATGTATTGTGACTTATGGGGGTTGTGAAGAGAGGAGGAAGGTCCCTTTTAAATTCTACAACATGTGGGCAAATCATAAAAGCTTCCTTAGTATTGTTAGGGAGGTTTGGAAAGGGGATTTTGGAGGTAGCCCTATGTTTAATCTTGTCAACAAACTCAAGAGTAGGGCTAGACTCGAGCCGAACTAGCTCGAGCTCGAGCTTGGCTCGATCGAGCCTGAAACGAGCCGGACTCGGCTTAGCTCGATTGAGCTCGAGCTGGCTCAGGTTGGCTCGATAGATTTTTTTTTTAAATTTTTTACACAAAACGACGTCATTTTGATCAATATATATTAAAAACGATGTTGTTTTGATAATGAAAAACTAGCCGAACCGAGCCGAGCCCAAGTCGAGCTCAGCTCGGCTCGAATCCAGTCCTACTCAAGAGATTAAAAGGTGAATTAAAGAAGCTAAATAGGGATGGTTTTTGGAGAATTTCAGATAAGGTGTTAGAGGCAAAAGATAATCTGGAGGATATTCGGAATAGACTCCAAAGCAACCCTCTTGATGAAGACTTAGCTAAGGAAGAAAAGGCTTGGTTGGAGAATTATAGTAGACTTAGTGGAGCTGAAGAATCCTTGGCTTGCCAAAAAGCAAAGGTCCATTGGCTTCAAGAAGGGGATCAAAACACCAAATACTTCTTCAAATGCATTAAAGCATGAAGGAGTAGAAATTCTATTAATGGTGTGTGCCTTGACGATGGGACTTTTGTGACATGGGAGATGTAAAGAAGGAATTTGTAAGCTATTTCAAGTAGGTTCTCAACTTCACGGATTCATGCAATTCTAATATTGAGGAAATTCAAAGGCTGGTTACTTTCCAAATGGAGTATCAAGATAGGGAGAACATGATCAAGAAGGTAGAGGAGGATGAAATCAAATCCATTATCTTTGCCATAGACAACAATAAAGCTCTGGGGCTGGATGGATATGGTGCATTTTTTTATAAAGTAGCTTGGGAAATTGTCGGGAGTGATGTGGTTAAAGCAAATAATCACTTCTTCTCCTTGGATCATCTCCTTAAAGAGGTAAATTGTACTATCCTTGCTCTTGTTCCTAAGGTTGCTAACTCTTCAATGTGCAAGGACTATAGGCCTATAACTTGCTGCAATACTATTTACCTCTATAATCTTATTCCATAAATGGTCTGGGCTCCAAATGAATTGTACAAAAAGCAATATCTTCCTTTTCAGGGTTTCCCAAGAGGAGAAGATTAAGCTCTCGGCTACTATTAAAATGGAGTGGGAGAATTGCCTTTCAAGTACCTTGGTGTTCCAATAACATCTTCTAAACTCAAAAGTAGTGATTGCAAGCTGCTCATTCATAAGATTATTGGGTGAATTACCTCGTGGCGTAGCAAATTCTGATCTTATGCGGGTAGACTCATTTTTATTAAGGCAGTCCTTTTTAGCATTCAAGTGTATTGGTCATCTATATTTATTCTCTCATCTAGTGTCTATAAGGAGATAGATGGAATCTTAAGGAATTTCCTTTGGAGTGGTGCTTCCATGGATGGTAAAAAAGCCAAAGTTGTTTGGGATGAGGTATGTGTTCCTAAAGTGGAGGGTGGCTTAGGTATTATGAGGTGCAAATCTTGGAATAAAGCTGCCATTATAAAGAACATGTGGAAGATCCTCCTTGACAAGAGGAATTCACTTTGGGTGGAATGGGTTCAGACCAACAAGCTAAGAGGTAAATGTTTTTGGGAAATAAAACCTAATGGTAAGAGTTCTTGGGTTTGGAGAAAGATTCTAGGTCTAAGGGAACTAATGAAGACCAAGTTTAAGAAGATCATTGGTAATGGGGAAAACACTTTTCTTTAGCATGACAATTGGCACCCCTATAGACCGTTGTTGGATAAATATGGATCCTAGGTTATCTATGATTCGGGTATCCTTAAACATGCACTAGTGAATAAAGTAATTGATGGGGATAGGTGGAAATGCCCGGCGGCTAATTCATGTCACCTTATGGAGATAAAGGAAGCTCTTCCTTGCTACCCAATGGGAGGAGAGGACTCCTTAATTTGGTCCCCTAAATCTAATGGCATCTTTTCTATTAAATCGACTTGGGAGGTAATTCGAAGTAGGAGAGAAAAGGTTACTTGGCACAACCTTGTTTGGTTCAAAAGGCACTTTCTAAGACATTCCTTCATTGTGTGGCTGGGTATAAGAGGTAAGCTCATGACAAGGGATAAATTAGTTAGAATCGGTCTTATCTCCCACAATTTATGCCCTTTGTGCAATGAAGAACCAGAATGCATGGATCATCTCTTTTTTAGGTGTACATTTAACTTCCAAATCTGGAATGGGGTGCTTAATCTTTGTCATCAACATCTTAATCCCCTACCGTGGGTCTCCTTGATTGCGGAACTTGCTAACAAATGGAAGGAAGACATTTTCAAGAACATTATGAGTAAGTTATGCTTTGGTGCAACCGTCTACCACATTTGGAAGGTTAGGAATGACATGTGCTTTGGAAGAGGTGGATTACCTAAAGAAAGAGTTAAAATGCTTATCAAAGAATGCGTTAGAGTAAGGGTGACTTGCTTGAAGAAAGTAAACAAGTTTAGTGAAAATATGTCAATTGCAAACAATTGGGGTATCCCTTATGCAATATTTGAGTAGACATATAATGGTGTTCGGTCCACTTGTGATTGTACTCCATTTAGTGAGTTTGTATTTGTGTTGTAGCTTTGTTTCTCTATGTACCATTATTTGCGTATTGCTTGTGTTTTCTTGGTGTTTCGGCATAACCTAGGGGATTGTCCTAGGTATGCTTGTGTTAGGCTTAATCTAGGGGCTTTGTCCTAGATAAGCCATTTGTACATCCTTTCTCTTTGGTATAAAATCATTACTTACCCAAAAAAAAAAAAAAACACTAGCTCACCACACTTTAACCAATAGAACAAAGTCAACTCAAGACATGATGGCACCAAAGGCAGGAAAACACCAATCTCCACACCGCAGGATAGACCTTGGACTGTCGAAAAACTCACTTTAGGAAACAACAAGCTAAGGCAAGAAGAAATGGTGGCTAAACATAACACCATGAAGAGTTAACACCATACCACCAACAACAAAAAAAACCAGCCAACTAAGAGGATTAAGGAGAGAAACACCAACAAAACCATACACACCATCACCTCACAGCTAAGATAATATTACAACCAAGGAGAACCATAACAATAAACATAGAAAAACATAAAATAGAAAGGTTAATAAAAGGATAAAAAACAACATACAAAAAAACACCACTAGAAAAAACAAACAAAGCACCAACCTTAACCAGGGAGACAAAAGATTGGAAGGGGGGTGAAAGGGATACAATAAGAGGAGGAAAGTTAGGGATAAGGTGAAGAAGATGAAAAGGAAATAAAAAAGGGAAAAAGGGGTGGGTACTATAAAAGACAATACTTAAATTAGGTAAAGGTTAACAAGGTGATGAGAAACGAAGGAAGAAGACAGAAGGTAGAGCATGTTTTTAGAGAAGATGTGGTGAGGATGGTAGATTCAACATACACAATTGTTATTGAAGCCATATTAGCACAACTTCCACTACCCACTATGACTCAACACATTTTGCCATTGATGGTGCATCTAATTTGAAATATGTTAAGCCTATGATCTTCATGGAAATTGTTTTGAATGTGAAAGACCCTTCAAAACACTAACAGGTTCCATCATCCACCTCTTTAATCACTTGTTCCTTCCCTTTTTTTTGTTTTGGTAAGTAATTTTTTTAAGGTTTCATAATGTGGTAGAAGCTTGAAACTAGGTCTTCTACACTCCACCAGTTTTGCTAACCCTTGATTTTTAACCTTGTCCTCCTTTTCACCTGTGGCTTTTTCACCATCTTCCATGCCTTGGAAAGCTTTTTTAATCTCTTGTATCTCTTTAAGCATCATGACCCTCCTGTTAGGACAATTGGCTTGGAAGTGTCTATAGCCATGGTACTTAAAGCACTTTTTGTCAAGTTGGTTAGGTTTCATAAGATTGGGTTTATCTTTAGGAGGTTACATCATCTTTTCCTTGTTATTGTCTTTGAAGGTGACTTTGGGTTTGGAATAAGAGGTTGAACCCTTGGTAAAAGTAGTCCCCTTGGTGAATGTCTTGGAAACCAAATTCCTTCCTTTTTTGCTTCTTCATATTAATGCCAAGTTTGCAAACATCATCAAATGTGCAATAAGGTTGCAACTTAAACATATTAGCTATATCTTGCCACAAATCCCCAAGAAATCTAGCAATAGTGGTGCATTTCCATCAAGACAATGCAACAACACATAACCCCAATTCTGGAAATTACTGTTCATATGGCACAGCATCAATTTATCTTTCAGTTTTAACCAATCAAATGAACTCCAAATCATACAACTTATAGATCATTGGAAAGGGAATTCAAAGAGCTTTCTAATGATATATAATAGCAATCACAACTCATTCAACAAGGCATTCAAAACTTGTCTCAAATTTTACTGGCAAAAACTGGAAATTGCAAAATCATACACTATGAACAGTATCTGAGGCATACAACACACATTCAAATCTTCACACTTTGGATTTCAAGGGTAACAAGAAAATTAACCAAGGCATAAAGGAAAGTTCCACCAACCTTGGGGTCTTCCACCACCAATTCTTCCTCTGAGATGAATTGGATAAAGGAAATGAGAAAAAAAGCCAACAAGCTTTCTTCAAATTTTCATTCAAAAGCAAAACCAAAACTTTTACAAATAAAGATCCACCCCTTTATATAGGAGGCATGGATGGCAATGATACAATATTTCCCACAAAAGTCAACTAAAATGGCATGAATTAAGCTAAGCCATTCATTCTAAACCAAGCCCATACATAGTAATTAACTAAAGACAAAAGTTAGTTGCTTTTTCCTTAACTTTAGGAATGATGTTTCCTAACTAAAAAAACTAAATTTTAACTTAGTTCCAATGTAACTAAAACCCAATTTTGGGCTCTTTGGGCTTCTCAAAATGATGCTTGGATGTTTGGGCCATTGGTGGACTTTAAAAGTTACACTTTTGGATCAATTGGAGCAAGTTATTCATTTGGACCTTGGGTGGATGTAATAAGACTATATCCAAAAGTGGTTTTGGGCCAAAATTGAAGGTGCAATGCTTCCTTTGGCTTGGGATTTGCTAGAACTTTATTCTTCTTGGCTTCAAAGGTTGCATGGAGACTTAAGGATGACTTGGAACCCAAAAATGACAATGGAGCTGCGTATACATCAAATAGTTTGCTCTTTCAATTTGAGCCTTTCACTCCTCATCATTAGTTTCTCAAATTCTCGAATATACTCTTCAACATTGTCATCTCTTGCTTGAGTGTGTGCAATTTGAGGTAGAGCTTTTGTTTATGGTTCTCAGGTAGAAATCTTTTCTTGAGAAGTTTCTTTTGTTTTTTTTCGATGAATAAATATATATATTAAAGAAAACAAAAAAAAGAAACCAAAACTAAAAAAAAATTAAAGAAACCAAAAAGGAACAAAACAAGGCTCATCAAGCTTGACAAGTCTCCAAGCAAGATAACAAACTAAACTACAAAAGATCCTCATCCCATAAGACAAACCCTAGGTGTTGAGGTTGCAAACAAACAAAGCTAAAAAACCTAAACTCCATATACAATACTGGAATTTACTACCTCTCTTGAAGACCTATCTAAGGTTAAAACCTTGATAGGGTTCAAGAAAAGGAAAGAAACATAACTACAACCCTCTACGTAACAAAGGCAAAATAACAAAATAGACACACCCAGCCTAATACATTACTTGGTGGACATGAAGATGGTTCTTGGAAGAACCCACTTCAAGGTTATTTGCTCATTTTCTTAAGTGTTTGCTATCTTTGAAAGATTCGATGCTTTATCCTTCACCACCTTTCTAATTCTTTTTATCATAATTTCCTTGCTAGCTTCCCTATTAGAAAAGATTCAATCATTTTTTTTTTTCAGTAATTAAGTATATTAATGAAAAACATGGAAACACACTAAGCTCATCAAGCTTATCAAGGCAACAAGCAAGATATCTAATTTACTTGGAGTCTTTCTACATGCATTTTCAAGGAGCCTATTTGATTTACTTTGTTTAGTTGTTTTGTCTTTGTTGCTTATTTGTTGTGTTGGTGCATATCGCTTTTTGTTGCTTCAGATTTTATTCTTGTTGTTTCTTTCTAGTTTCAGTGATGTGATCCATGGAAGACCAAGAACATGTGATCCAATAATGAAGGATTATGACAAGATTGTGGTAGGTTGGATAGCATTGAAAACATTAAAGACACAAGCTAAAGGTAAGGAGTATGATGTGGCAGTCAAAGATGATATGGCAAATGACATGGAGAGCATCAAGCACATGGGAAATGATATGGCACATCCTTGGTGACGTTTTTACTTGTTAAAATATGAAATGGAAGCTTAATTAGGCAAAAATTCATGTGAAAAAGTAAGATAATTCAATTGAAGTTCGGTTTTCTGGTATTTCTAGTTTTCTAGTTGTTTAAAAGTTTTATTTGTTTTAAGAGTCTTAGTTTTATTTTCTTTAGAAATTATAATTACATTAGGATTATTATTTAAGATTATTATTGTCTTATTTAGATTGTTATTATCCTAAAGATTAGGATTGTTATTATTCTAGAAATTATATTTGTTATTATCCTATTTAGACTAGGACTATAAATAATCATGTAACCTTGGGATAGATGATACACAATGACTTAATGAAATTGTGAGATCTTTTGTGTTGATTCTTTTGAGAACTCATGAATTTATCAAGAATATTTTCTTGTGACGTTCAAATATGACTTATCGCTCTCTTTCTTTTCTACTTTAGAGTGTGACGTCAATTTATACCTTTGATTCATGTCAATTATAGACATCGGGTCAATGTTTTTTACACCTTTGGTTCATGATTATCTATAATCATTGGGTGAAGGTTTTTATATTTTTGATTCGTGTCAATTATAGACATTGGCTCAAGGTTTTCTTTAATTTGAAATCTGATTTAGCTTTTCTGGGTTCCTAGCTTCCTTGCTTGCGTGTAGGGTCTCATAGTTCATTTGTGAGGTTTGCATCATTCAGCCTTCTTGACTTCTATCTTTTTTAGAGAAGTAGATAGGATGTCAAGAGGTAGCCTTGCTTTTATTAACCTTTGGAAGTTTGTTTGTTGGATCATTGTATAGCTTTTTTCATTAACTCGAGGTTTTCTTGTCCTAAGGTAAGACTTTTTTTAGTTAACAAATTTTTAATTACCAAAAAAAACAAGCAAGATAGCAAAACAATTGAATACAAATCTCATTAGCACTTTTGTTTTTTTATTGAGTAATTTGGTTGTTCTCGGCTTAACTTAAGGACATGTCCTAGGCAAGTCATTTTGTTTTTTGTGTTTGGTGTTTGTTAGTTTTTTGGCTTTATGGCCTTGCCTCTAGGTTGCTATCTCCCCTTGTGAGTGTAGATATCTTCTCAAGAGGTTTGTTTTCCTTTGCTTGTGCTGTTGGTGTTCTTGTCCATAGCTCGAGGTTTTATCCGTGACAAGGCTTTCTTTCCTTCCTAGGCTCGTGGTAAGACTCTTTTTGGTGTTAATAGATGTTTAATTACCAAAAAAAAAAAGCTTTACTTTGGGGCTACCTTGTATTATGTTTGGAGGGAGAGGAATAATGTGCTTTATGATAGAGGATGGTCTTTAAAGGAAAGAACTGTCACTACCATTAAGGATTTGTGAGTGATCGAGTCTCTTTATCAAACATTTGGAGATCTTATGATAATGATATCATTACGCTTAATTGGGACTTTTTTTTTTTGGTTGATTAAGCATATTGTGCTTAATTAGGATTTGTTGAGATCCATCTTTGTTTAGGCCTTTTTTTTTTTTTTTTTTGCTTCTTATAGGCTATTGGTTTGGATGCTTTATGTGTTTTGTTGGTGTCTTAATGCTTTTTTTTTTTTCCCTCTTTTTGGTTGCTAACTTTCCCTTGGCTTAGTTAGCTCTCAAGTAAAGGTGGTGTGGTTAGTGTGTTTGGCTTTAGCTCGGGGCTTTATCTATGGCAAGGCGTTGGCTTTCTTTCCTAACCCAAGGGCTTGTCCCATGGTAGGCTCTTTTTGGTTATAAATTTTTTTACCAAAAAAAAAAAAAACCCTTATAGTAATTATGCATGAGTTCTTGGCAAAGAAGAATGTTCTCACCAATGCACCAACTTCCCACAAAGGCACCTTGAGCTAATTAGCCATATTTTTGGTGATGCACTTGTAGATTGTGTTACAACAAGCAATAGGCCTATAGCCATTGTAAAAGAGAAGGGTTCGAAACTTTAGGGACAAAAGCAAGGATAATACAATTAACCTCTTTAAAAAGATTACTCAAAATGAAGAAATGCCTGATTGCCTTCATTATATCTTCCCCAACAATGTCCCAAGTTGCCTTAAAGAAACAAGCACTATAAGCCATCCAGACTTAGGGCCTTATTATTATCCATAGCAAAGATGGTTTCCTTTATCTCCTCCTCCCCCACGTCCATGAGCATTTCTTTCTCTTCAAGGCCTACTCGAAACTTGAGAAGTCTTTTAATGAGTCATCTAATAATGAAAGACTATGACAAGAGTGTGGTAGGCTGGATAACATTGAGAACATTGAAGACACAAGCTAAATGTAAGAAGCATGATGTGGCATTCAAGGATGACATGGCAAATGATGTTGAGACTATCAAACACATGGGAAATGATATGGCACATCCTTGGTGACGTTTTTACTTGTCAAAATATGAAGTGGAAGCTTGATTAGGCAAAAGTTCATGTGAAGAAAATATTTCTAGTTTTCTAGTATTCAATTGAAATTTACCTTCCTAGTATTTTTAGTTTTCTAGTTGTTTAGGAGTTTTATTTGTTTTAAAACTCTTAGTTTTATTTTCTTTAGGAATTATAATTATATTATGATTATTATTTAGGATTATTATTATACTAGAGATTATGTTTGATATTATCATGAGGCTATAAATAAATGTGTGACCCTGGGATAGATGATACACATTGGCATAATGAAATTGTGAGATCTTTTCTCTTGGTTTTTTTTTAGAACTCATGAACTTATCAAGAATATTTACTTATGGCATTCAAATATGACTTATCACTCTCCTTCTTTTCTATTCTAAAGTATAGCGTCAACTTATACCTTTGGTTCATGTCAATTATAGACATCGGGTCAAGGATGTTATGCATTTGGTTCATGATTATCCATAATCATTGGGTCAAGGTTTTTATACTTTTGGTTTGTGTTAATTATAGGCATTGGGTTAAAATTTTCTTTAATCTGAAATATGATTTAGCTTTTCTAAGCTCCTAGCTTCCTTGCTTGTGTGTAAGGTCTCATAGTTCTTCTTTGAGGTTAACATTAGTTTGTCATCAAAACTCGGCTCTAAATCAGCAAAAAGGGAAAAAAGCGAAATTAAAAAAGAGAAAAAATGAAATTAAAAAAAAAAAGAAAAGTAAAGTTGTCTTTTTATTTGATTCCTTCCTATATTAGGAATCCTACAACTTAAGGAAAATAGATCTTGTTTGATATAGACTTTATGTCTTTCCTAAATTGAAATAGGAAAGTGTAAATTAAAGGAATACACTTTATTTCTTTTCCAATTTGTAAAAGGATTTGCATCTAATTGATTTTTCCCCTTAATATCTTGTGATCTTCTCTTATTCTCTTCCTAAATCTGCAAACTTCTTCCAAAAAAAAAAATCCGCAAACTTTATTATGCTTCTTGAATTTTCCTTATTCTTGGTTTGTTCTTTTATCGCCTTCGTGTTTATCTTTGTTTTTTTCCTCTTTTGATCTTGGATTGTTGGAATTAGATTATTATAAGGTAATTTGATTGAGATTGTTTGATTCAATAAAGAATTGAGAGAGGAAAGCTGAGTGAAAAAGAAAGAAGGCAAGAGACGTGAGCAACATTATTATGTGCAAACACAAGAGATTGAGTGACATTTTGTTTTTTAGATGAGTGAAACACGTGAGGAAGTGTGTGAGGTTCCTTTCTAACATATTTTGTAGGTTACAATGATGTCATCAAGTTAAAATAAAAGTTCAACTAAAAGTGAAGATTTGAAGACAAATCCTTTTAAAGAGATGGGGAATGATGTGATCCATAGAAGACCAAGAACGTGTGATCCAATAATGAATGACTATGACAAGGGTGTGGTAAGCTAGCATTGAGAACATTGAAGACACAAGCTAAACTTAATAATGCATACTTGGCTCCATCACCATTGTTGGTTTTGAATCTTCCTCAGGCCTCCATGTCATGCAAGAGCTTAAGAAGAATGAAGATTTAGCCCTTCACAAGCTAAAGGAAGCAATACATGTTCATTTTTTGCCCAATCTCACTTTTGGGCATAACATCAATGAATAGACTCAAGATCTACTTAAGTGACTTGTTTTATTTAGCCCAAAGAAGTCTTAAAAGAAGTCCATCACAAACCCAAGACATCCAAGACTCATTAGGAAGCTCATTGAGTCCAAAATCAAGTAATTAGTTGCTTTGGAACAAAATAGGAAGTTGGTTGATAAAGTTAGGGAACATGGTTCCTAAATTTAAGGAAAAGGGCAATAACTTTTGTCTCCTAGAACATTAAGAAGTATGGGGTTAGTTTATAATGTGAAGCTTAGCTTTGTTTAAAATATGTAAACTACTTGCTTTTTTGTTGACTTTTATTGGAAAATTGTAGCATTGCTGCCACCTCTTCATATACAAAGGGTGGCCTCCCAGTTGTTAAGTTTTTAACTTGTATTTTGAATGAGCTTGGTGATAAAGCTTTGAAGCCTTATCTCTCTTTTCCTTTATCTAATCATCTTAGAGGAATATTAGTGGTGGAAGACCCCAAGGTTGGTGGAGTTATTCCTTTTGATGCATACACGACTTCATCATCATTTTTGGGTTCCAAGTTATCCTTAAGTTTCCATGTAGCCTTTGAAGCCAAGAAGGATGAAGTTCTAGTAATTCCTAAGCCAAAAGAAGCCTTGCACCTTCAATTTTGGTCCAACTTCACTTTTGGGCATAACCTCATTAGTTTTTTTTTTTTTTTGGTAATTGATAATAATTTTATACCAAGAAAAGGATATACAAGAGCAAACTAGGACAAACCCCTAGTTTGAGCTAAGCACAAGCATACCTAGGACAAGCCCCTAGGTTATGCCGAATACCAAGCCAACACATAAAGTCAAAATCAACTTAGACCGAAGATACTTCATACAACAAACCCTATGTAGTACATCACTCTATGACTACTCAAATATAGCATGAGAGATACTCCAATTGTTTGCAATTGACACATTTTCACTAGACTTTTCCACCTTCTTCAAGCAATTTACCCTTACTCTAACACACTCTTTAATAAGCATTGTGACTCTCTCCTTTGGTAATCCATTTCTTCGAAAGCAAATGTCATTCCTAACCTTCCAAATGTGGTAGACGGTAGCACCGAAGCACACCTTACTCAAGATGTTCTTGAAATTGTCCTTCTTCCATTCCTTAGCCAATTCCGTAATCAAGGAGGTCCACGGCATAAGATTGGTTTGTTGGTGACATAGGTTAATCACTTCATTCCATATTTGGAGACTAAATGCACACCTAAAGAAGAGATGATCCATGCATTCTGGTTCCATATTACACAAAGAGCAAACATTGTGGGAGATAAGGCCAATCCGGACCAATTTATCCTTTGTCATAAGTTTTCCTCTAATACCCAACCAAACAATGAATGAATGTCTTAGAAAGTGTCTTTTGAACCAAATAAGCTTGTACCAAGTTACCTTCTCCTTCCTAGCTCGGATGACTTCCCAAACCGATTTGATAGAGAATTCTCCATTAGAATTTGGGGACCATATTAAGGAGTCTTCTCCACTCAAAGGGCAGCAAGGAAGTGCATCCTTTATCTCCAAAAGGTGACATGAGTTTGCCACCGGCCATTTCCACCTATGCTCCACAATGACTTCTTTAACAAGAGCATTCTTTGGGATACCCGAATCATAAATGATCCTTGGACCATATTTATCCAACAAAGGACCGTGAGGGTGCCAATTGTCATGCCATAGATATGTCTTTTCCCCATTGCCAACAATCTTCTTGAACTTGGACTTCATTTGTTCCCTAATGCCAAGGATCTTCCTCCAAACCCAAGAGCTCTCCCCATTAGCCTTTATTTCCCAAAAACATTTGCCTCTTAGCTTGTTGGTTTTAATCCATTCCACCCAAAGAGAATTCCTCTTGTCATTAAGAATCTTCCACATGTTTTTGACTATGGCAGCTTTATTCCAAGCTTTGCTCTTCATGATTCCTAATCCACCCTCCTTTTTAGGAACACAAACCTCCTCCCAAGCAACTTTTGCCTTCTTTCCCTCCATTGAAGCACCACTCCAAAGGAAATTCCTTAAAATTCCATCAATCTCCTTATGGATACTTGAAGGGAGTATAAATATTGAAGACCAATATATTTGAATGCTAAATAGGACAGCTCTTATAAGAATGAGCCTACCCGCATAGGATAAAGCTTTGCTACGCCAAGAGGTGATTCTCCCCACAATCTTCTGAATCAATATCTTGCATTCACCACATTTGAGCTTTGAAGAAGTTATAGGCACTCCTAAATACTTAAAAGGCAGCTCTCCCAATTCCATATTGATAATAGCCGAGAATTGCTTCTTCTCCTCTTGGGAAACCCCGGAAAGGTACATATTACTTTTAGCACAATTCATCTTCAGCCCGGACCACTTATGGAATAGGCTAAGGGTATTCTTCATCAGTGAAATGGAGTCACCATCCGCCCTACAAAATAAGATAAGGTCATCGGCAAAACAAAGATGGGTGATGTTGTTTACCTTGCATTTCCAATAATGGCCAAAAGAAGGCTGATTTTTAAGTTCCCCAAGCATACGGGAGAGTATCTCCATTGCCATTACAAAGAGGTAAGGGGATATAGGGTCCCCTTGTCTTAATCCATGAGAGCTCTTGAAAAAACCAACTAATTCACCATTGATTCCCAATGAGAATGAAGGAGTTGTGATGCAGCTCTTGATCCATCCTATGAATTTCCCCGGTGTGCCAATAGTTCCAAGGATTGAGAGAAGGAAGTCCCATTGAACCGTGTCATAAGCCTTCAATATATCAATCTTCATAGCACACTTCTTGTCTTTGCCCAATTTGTGGAAGTTGTGCATTAATTCTTGGCACAACATGATATTTTCTCCAATGTTCCGACCTCCCACAAAGGCGCCTTGTGCTTTATCAATGAAGTTTGGGAGGATGGCTTTGAGGCGATTTGCTAGGATCTTGGAGATACATTTATAAATGGTGTTGCAGCAAGCTATAGGCCTATAGTCCTTGCACATAGAAGAATTAGCCACCTTAGGAACAAGAGCAAGTATTGTACAATTTACCTCTTTGAGGAGACGACCCGTGGAGAAAAAGTGCTTGATTGCCTTGGTTACATCACTCCCAACAACCTCCCAAGCTGCCTTAAAGAAGAATGCTCCATAACCATCCGGACCGGGAGCTTTATTGTTGTCCATGGCAAAGATGGTAGCTTTGATCTCATCCTCCTCCACCTCCTTAATCATCATCTCCTTTACTTGGCTCTCCAATTGGAAGTTAACCAGCCTTTGTATTTCTTTAACGTTTAAATTGCAAACATTCGTGGAGTTGAGAACTTTCTTAAAGTAGTTTACAAACTCCTTTTTGACTTCTCCCTTATCACTCACAAAGGTTCCATCATCAAGGCATACTTCTTTTATTGAATTCCTACTTCTCTGCGCTTTAACACATTTGAAGAAATATTTGGTGTTTTGATCTCCTTCTTGAAGCCAATGAGCCTTTGCTTTTTGCCTAGCCAATGATTCTTCTGCCTCACTAAGTCTCCAATAGTTTTCCAGCCAAGTTTTTTCTTCTTTAGCTAAATCCTCATCAAGAGGGTTGATTTGGAGTCTATTTTGAACATCTTCCAGGTTATTTTTTGCTTCTATCACCTTTTCGGAAATATTCCAAAATTCATTCTTATTCAACCTCCTTAAAGCACTTTTTAAACCTTTGAGTTTGTTAACAAGGTTGAACATAGGACTGCCCTCATAATCCTCTTTCCAAGCCTCCCTTACAATATCAATGAAACTTTCATGATTTGCCCACATATTGTAGAACTTGAATGGAACCTTTCTCCTCTCCTCTCCCCCTCCACAATTCACTACATAAGGAGAATGGTCTGAAATTGAAGGATTGAGAAAATGTGCATAAGAATCCGGCAAAACATCACTCCAACCTTCATTAACAAGAGCTCTATCCAATTTGCAAGCTATCCTCTTTTGCCCTACACTAGAATTACTCCAAGTGAAATGGTTCCCCATATATCTTAGATCATCTAAGTTTGCCTCTCTACAACAATTGTTTAGATCATCACAATATGTATCACCCCATACCGCCCCTCCTATCTTTTCATTTGGTCCCCTAATTGCATTAAAATCACCCATAATTAGCCAAGGTTTACTGCCCATTTGGTTTGAGTACTTAATAAGTTCCCTCCAAAGACTTTTCCTCTCCAAAGGTTGATTAAGCCCATAAACTATAGATATAGCCACTTGGGTTTCCTCCTTCACTAACCAAGCTTCACAGTGAATGAATTGAGGGGCTTTTCCCTTAATATCTATACTAATAGCTTCCTTATTCCATCCTACCCAAATTCTCCCATTTTGGCACACCCCATTATTATTGTCATGCTCCCAATCTCTCCATACATTACTAGCCACTCTAGAAATATTGTGAGACCCTACTTTTGTTTCTAATACAGCCATGAAATCAACTTTATTATGAAACATAACATGTCTAACCTCCCTTTGTTTGTTAGGAGCATTAAGGCCCCTAACATTCCAGCATGCAACTTTGGTCATTTGGATGAGTGGGATGGGGAAATTGCTCTCCTTTGCTTTGCCAATTTCTTCCCCACGTTTTTACTCTTCATTTCAGCATTCTCCTTCCTAAAATCCATCTCATCCACTTTAAGTTTCCCTCCAAATGGTGCCATTGCCGGAGATGCTTCTTGATCCATGTCCTCCAAACTACTCAGATGCTGAATTGTGTTTGTGGCCCCTTCTTCACTCTCCCGAGCACTCACACTTTCCACCAAGGGGGGAAAATGTTCTTTTGATGTGCTAGCTTCGCCTCCGCACCTCTTTCCTTCCTTTTTGGCTTCATTTACGTTGGCCTCATAGTTTACTTCTTGATTCGGCATTGTCTTCTCCTTTTCCAGCTCATGAGGCTCCTTAATAGTCAAGGCAGAAAATCTATTACTCTTTTGAGCTTGTAAACTAATTCCCGTAGTTTTCCCCATTTCCACCCCTTTGTCCTTGGATTTCTTGTCATAGCCTTTTGGTGTTAGCACCATTTTGTCTTTCCCATGCATTTTCTTCGGTACCACAAACCCATCCCCCTCCTTCAAGGTATTCCGTGAGATTATGTTATTACCTTGTTTGGGTGCTAGTGAGCAATTTGCTATGGAATGACCAAAGCATTGACAACCATTGCATTTTATAGGTTTCCAAGCATACTCCACCTTGATTACCATCAATTCTCCATTTGGCAAAGCTAGGCTAATGGAATCGGGACATCCCGAGTCCACCTCTATCTCAATGCAAACTCTAGCATACTCCAATCTTGTCCCTTCTTCAGTCACGGAGTCCATGTAAAGCGGACTTCCTATTGCACTAGCAATGTAACTAAGCCCTTTCGGTGTCCAAAACTCAAGGGGAATGCCATACATTCTAATCCATATAGCTACCTTCTTCACGTCATTAATCACCATAGGCAGATTAGTAGTCCATTTCCGCACAAGAAATGGTTGTCCTTGTATGGTAATCTGCCCCTCTTCCACAGCTCTTGTAGTTCCCTCCATATCTTGGAACTTTAGGATGAAAACACCTTGGCCCGAAGTCATGAATGAGGCCTAAAGCTTTCCACACCCTCTCCAAAGCTCTTTTGACCGTCAAGAATGGTGGTCTTTTGCCAAGGAAGAAGCCTACAGCACATGTATTCCATCTCAATGCACCTTGTTCAGCAACTTCTTGAGGGGGGGCCACACAAATCCGCCCCTTAGAGTCTTTCCCTTTAGGTTCAAAAAATTCCAACTTCACATTGGACTTCTTAGGAGTGAAGAAAGAGTTCCATGAAGCCCTCTTCTCCATTCCTCCTTCCATCTCCACATGTTCCAGCACACTTGAAGAAGAACCTGACGTTTTCCTTGAAGCAGCAACCATACTATTTTGGTGCATGGAGGGATCAGATATAAGAGAAGTAGTTTGCTTATTCAGCACAGAAGAAGAAGACATACTGAATAGGAAATAACTAAAAACGGAAATAGGGTGGACTGCTAAAAGAAGAGGATTGACTAATTGAATCAATGCAAACAACCTGCTAATTCAGAGCAGAAGATGGCACAACAGACTAAAATATCCCAAAAAGGATAAAAGGAAAACCTGCCACAGAAAGAAAATGCAGCATGCACCAAGAAGGAAAGCGTACAAACTCAAGTAACAGCTCCAAAATTTGAATTTTCGGAAGGAGGGAAACTCCACAGCACCCAAATAAGCTTCAGAGATCAAACGGAAAAGAAACAAACACCGGAAAAGATGAACAGAACAGAACTGGAAGTTTTGATACCGGAAAACAAAAACAAGCATAAGAAGCAGCCCTATAGAACACTTTGAGGGACACCGCAAACCAACTCCATTTGAAAGAAAAGAGCCAAATATGCATCCACCGGAGAAAAAAAAAGGGGGGGGGGGGGGAGCCGGTGACCTAGGTCACCGGACCGGAGAGTAGAACCTGGTGGATAACAATACAGCCGAGATAGAAGAACTTTAACTAACGTAAAGAGGGAGAGGAGGAAAGTGGTTTTTTAGAGAGAAGGGAGAGCATGGTTTTTTAGAGAGAGAATCTTTAAAGTGAGGCCTGATAAATAACCTCATTAGTTGGGCTCAAGAATCTCTTAAGTAGTTTGCTCTTTTGGCCTAAAATAAGCTTCACATGATGCATTTCTGATGGAGGCATCGTAGAAGCATCGAACCATCAAGGAGATCCGCTACATAATTCGGTTGGGCCAGTTACAAGAAGTAGAGCTAAGGAGATTCAACAAGCCTTAGTTGGGCTCGTGGAGGGCTTAGAGACTAAAACTGGCTCTCAAGGATGATTGGATGCTTGAAGGAGCCAACTGAGAGGTCAACTTGATTCAGGTCTGAGCTTATGCTCAAATAGATTTTAAATAGCCATAACTTTTGATCCGGGAGGAGTTATGGGGCCTGTAATATATCAACGCGAAGCTCATTTTGAGATCTATAACAAAAACTAGCTTTTCTAGTTGCACCCAATTTAGAGGCCTAATTAAATCTATTTTAGTCTATATTACGTAGTTTTAGTTTACCCAAATTTAAGGTTTTTGGTTTTTATAATTTTAATCTTGTTTGTGACCGGGCTAGACTTTATTGAGCCCAATTGACATATTTTATTTTAATTTAATTAGTGTTTTCGATAGTTATTTAGGTAATGGGCTTGGGATGTTTGGAAGTCCATTGGGTCATAGGTAGTTTAGGGTTAAGTTAGCATTGTACTATATAAACTCACATTTTCATGATGAATGGATCTTTTGGCCGACTTACATAATTTTGCTTACTCTTGAACTACCAAACCTTTGAACTTATCAAGCTTTAGTCTTGTAGTGTTCACTATTACGATTCCAAGGTTCGTTTGATTCCATATCAATTTGGGTTAAGAGTCATTCAATGACAAAACTGATTCAGTCCTGGGAAAAATATCTTCTTGGGCGTTGGGTCTTGCGTCAAATCATCAAGGTTCGCGTCAGTTGGTATCAAAGTTGAGTCGAATCAGGTTTCGTATCTATCTTTTCTTGTGTTTGTGATTTAGGATTCCTTTTTCTAGAATAGTCATGCATCTTAAAAATCTGTGAGTGTGTTCTTGATTTCGTTTTCTTTATGAGTCTTAGTTCTTTATTTCTTTGCTTTGTGGCTAACGTTTTGGTGTTCTTCTATTTGTGAAATTTTTGATTTCTTGTTGAATCCTAGTGTAGTCGAATTCTAGGTTGTGTGAGTGTCTAATTTGTCTTCTTGATTGATCTAAAAAAAAAAGAAAAAAAACTTGTTTAAGGCCGAAATTAATTTAAGCTAAGGGTGGAGTGATCTTTTGATTTAGATTCAAACAAACCTATAGGGAGTGAATTTTGGTTAATTATATGGTTTTTCTTGAAATCTTGGGGAACATCTTGTTGTCGAAATTGAAGGGTAGTTCTTGATTGAAATTATTGTTGAATTCATCAAACCCTTGAAAGATTCTTGTTTAAAAAAAGAACAAAAAAAAACCTTTGGATTTGGGAATTTTGAAATTAGGGAGAATAATCTTGGATGAGGATTGCCTTTGTTTCCTTTAACCTTTAAGGAAAAAAAACCTTGTAATTGCCTAAATTGGGAGATTGAGTTCTTGATTGTCCTTGGGAATTTTTGTACTCCTAAATTGGGAGATTAGACCTTGATTATTTCCTTAATTACTTTGAATTTCTTAAGAGAGAATTTTGTGAGATCTAAGGAATTTAATTTTTTTCTTTCTTTTCTTATTTTGGCCAAGTAAAAAAAAAAGAAGAAAAAAAAGCAGTTAAAAAAAAGAGCAAAAAAACGTAAAAAAAAAAAAAAAAGGAGAGGTCAAGGAGAAAGTTGGCACACTTACCTTCTTTGAATTTTATTTCCTTTATTTTTGTTATCTCTTTTGAATTTCCTTTCCTTTGATTATTCATTCTTGTAGTTGTGTTCATTTTTTTTCCAATTCTGAAAATTCTCCTTATTCTTGAATCTTAGCCTTTTTTTTTTAGTAGTACTGGTGCATATCCATTAAGGCAATGCAACAAGTCACAAACTCAAAATCTGGAAATTATTGTTCATAACCCAGCAGCACTTTGGCTTCCAATTTAACCAATCAAATGACTTCCAAAACATACAAATTATAGTTCATTGGAAAGGGCATTCAAAGAGCTTTCTAATGATATATGATAGCAATCACAACTCAATCAACAAGGCATTCAAAACTTGTTTTAAAGTTTGATGGCAAAATCTGAAAATGGCAAAATTACATACTGTGAACAGTATCCGGGCATATAACACACATTCACACTTTGGATTTCAAGGGGTAACAAGAAAATTAACCAAGGCATAAAGGAAATTTCCACCACCCTGGGGTCTTCCACCACCAATTCTTCCTCCAAGATGAATTGGATAAAGGAAAGAGCAACTAAAGAAAAGCTACAAAGCTTTACTTGAATTTTTCATTAGCAAAGAAGTCTAGCCTTTTTACAAGTGAAAATCTACTTCATATACAAGTGCATATGGCGGCAAAAATTGGGCAATTAATTTGACATGGAAGCTTTGCCCTTCATTTAAGCTCAACCATTCATTTAAACTAAGGCCATACTACATTAATGGATAAACTAACAAAAGGGAACAACTTTTCCTTAAAAGGTGGAACTATGTCCACCAATTAAAGTTATTTTCTTCCCATTTAGTTGTAATCCAACTAAATGGGCATCATGGCATCTTGGGCTCCATTTAAGTGATGGAGGGCTGCCTCATCTACTTGGGCTTCAAGTGGGCTTGTAGTTGGCTTCTTGGACACATTTAAGTTGCTATTTCATTAAGGCCTTGGATGCAAGTAATGAGATTGCACCCAAAAGTAAAGTTGGGCCAATGTGGAAAAAGCAATGAATCTTTGGGCTTGCATGGAGCTAATTCTTCATTCTCAATGGTGGCTTGAGCCAAATGGAGACTTGATAAAGACTTGGAAGCTAGGGTTGGAGAGGTAGCCAAAAATACATCAAGTACATAATCATAACATAACCTAGGTTGACTGGTGGTCGTTTGTCAAAAGTACAGTTTTGATTTGTTCTTATAAAAAAAAAGAGTTCCAGATTATAAAGTGTGTGAGAACATTAGAGTGCAAACATAAGCGAGAGTGTAAACACGTGAGGGAGCGTGCGAGGATTATTGTTTACAAACACACTTGTTTTTTGAAATTATAACATGGTGGAATAAAAAAACCCCAATGTTGTGGAAGATTCGGGTAAAACCGAGGCTTTTATAATGCAAGCGATCCAACAACAGTTTGAGTGACTTTTTAATGTAATAGGGAGTGTTAATGATAGGTTGGACAGATTAGAGCAACAACAAAGTCATAGAGGGGGAAGTAGTAACAACTAAGGGTAGGAGAAAAGCACCAGCAATGAGGGATAAGGATAAGATAGTTACCGACAGTGAGGATGATGAAATAAGTGATAGGCTGAATAATATAAGGAGTAAGGGAGGACATCGCAGTCATAGAAACAGTATGTATAGAAAGAGTAGGTAGAGTGATAGTAATCTCAATAGCATTAAGATGAAAATTCCACCTTTTTAGGGTAGAAATGATTCGGAGGCATACCTAGATTGGGAGCAAAAGGTAGATTAGGTTTTTGACATACATAGGTATTATGAGGAGAAAAAGGTGAAGTTGGCTACTATAGAATTCACTGATTATGCTAGTATTTGGTTGGACCAGTTGCTAAAAAATAGACATAGGAACTTGGGTAGACCCATAGATACTTCGGGTGATATGAAGAGTGTAATGAGGCAACGTTTTGTTCCTAGTCACTACTATAGGGATTTACTTAAGAAGTTATAGGGGCTTAGGCAAGGGACAAAGAGTGTGGAAGACTATCACAAGGAGATGGAGATAGCTATGATTAGGGCTAATGTAGAAGAAGATAGGGAAACCATTATGGCTAGGTTTTTAAATGGGTTGAATAGGGAAATAACAAATATGGTAGAGCTCTAACACTGTGTAGAGCTAGAAGATTTGGTCTATATGGCAATAAAGGTAGAGAGACAACTACAATGAAAGGGTAAAAATGATGTAGGCTCTTATTCTAGTTCTTTGAAGCCGAGTGTGTCAAAAAGAGATGATAAGCCACCTTTTAAGCCAAAAACCAAGTACTCTAAACCTAAAAGAGAGGAGTCTAGCCGAGAGAAGCCTAGTATCAAACCTCGAACCATCAAGAAAAAACAGTGAGATAAAATGTTTTAAGTGTTTGGGTAAAGGTCACATAGCTTCCCAATGTCTTAACAAAAGAACCATGGTGTTGAGAGAGGATAGAAAATATAAGACAAAGGAAGAATCTAGTGATGAGTCTATGCCACCATTAGAGGATGCCAGTGATGTAGAGTTGGAGTATATAGTAGAAGGTGAGGCATTAGTGTCTAAGAGAGCTTTGAGTTTGTAATATAAGAAAGAAAATGACGAGCAGAGAGAGAATATTTTCCATACTAGATGTCATGTGAAGGGTAAGGTGTGTACTTTAATTATAGATAGGGGTAGTTGCACAAATGTAGCCAATATCGAACTTATAGAAAAACTTAGTTTACCCATAACCAAACACCCTAGGCCTTATAAGCTTTAGTGGTTGAATGGCTGTGGAGAAATTAGGTTAAATAAACAAGTGGTGGTGGCCTTGTTTGTGGTTAGATATCAAGATGAGGTGTTGTGTGATGTAGTACCCATGCATGTTGGACACATCTTGTTAGCGAGACCATGACAGTATGATAGAAAGGTAACACACGACGGATTCAAGAATAGGTACTCATTCATGATGAACAACAAACTCATCATACTCGTACCATTGTCACCAAAGCAGGTTTATGAGGACCAAGTGAGGAGAAGAAAGATGAGTGAAGAGAGAAAAGAAAGTGAGAGTGAAAACAAAAAAAGCGATAATGTGAATAAGGATGAGGGAAGAAAAAGAAAGGCCGAAAAAAGAGGAGAGGAAAATGAGGGTGAGCAATTCGGCCATGAGAGAAAAAACAATAGAGAAAACAAAGAGGAAAAAAAAGAGAGTTTTCATGGGAAGATAAGTGATGTGAGGACTGTCCTTGTGACTAAACAATATCCATTATTGTTAGTTTACAAGGAAAGCTTTTTATCTTTCACTAACGCTAACAATTTTCTTCCTAGTATATTTGTTTCTCTTTTGTAAGAGTTTGAAGACTTATTCCCTAAGGAGATTCCTGATGGACTACCTCTAATTCATAGGATCGAGCACTAGATCGACTTCATACTTGGAGCAGCAATACCCAACCAACCAACCTATAAAAGTAATCCCGAGGAGACAAAGGAGTTTTGAAGGCAAGTGGAAAGTTGATGAAAAAGGGATACGTAAGAGAGAGCATGAGTCTGTGTGTTGTACCAATGATTCTAGTGCCTAAGAAGGATGGGACATAGAGAATGTGCGTTGACTGTCGAGCCATCAACAAAATCACTGTAAAGTATCGCTATCTCATACCTAGGTTAGATGATATGCTTAATAAGTTGCATGGATCATATATCTTTTCGAAAATTAATTTGAAAATTGGGTATCAATATATTAGGATGAAAGAGGGCGATGAATGGAAAACTACATTTAAAACCAAGCATGGATTATATGAATGGTTGGTAATGCCATTTGGGCTTACTAACGCGCCTAGTACGTTTATGAGATTAATGAACCATGTCTTGCGTGCATTTATAAGCAAGTATGTAGTCATCTATTTTGATGATATTCTCATTTATAGTCATAGTTTAGATGAGCATATAGGACACGTGTGTGATGTTTTGCTAATGCTTAAGAAAGAGAGGTTATTTGGTAATCTTAAGAAATGTTCCTTTTGTACTAACCAAGTTATGTTCTTAGGATTTGTGGTTTCATCTAAAGGTATTAAGGTAGATGAGGAAAAGGTTAAGGCTATCAGAGATTGGCCAACGCCTACTTCTATGACCGAGGTTAAGAGTTTCCATGGTTTAGCTAGTTTTTATAGGAGATTTGTATGAGACTTTAGTACACTAGCGACACCACTAACTGAAGTTATACCTTGATGTTCCAATGATTTCCTCCAAACTGAAGGTTGATGATTGCAAACCCCTCATTGACAAGATTGTGACTAGGATCTCCTCTTGGAAAAGTAAATTCCTTTCTTATGCTGGAAGACTTATTCTCATCAAGGCTATTCTCTTTAGCATCCAAGTATATTGGTCTTCAACATTTATCCTTCCTGCAAAAGTTCATAAGGTAATTGATGGCTACTTTAGAAATTTCCTTTGGAGTGGAGACATAACTTGTAGCAAGAAGGCAAAAGTTGCTTGGGATGATATTTGTCTTCCAAAAGAGGAAGGAGGTTTGGGCATTATGAAAAGCAAATCTTGGAACAAGGCCGCAATGATGAAGCATGTATGGAAACTCCTTCAAAAAACTGGAACCTCTTTATGGGCCGATTGGATCAATGATAATCACCTTAGAAACAAAAGCTTTTGGGACGTTAAACCAAATGGCAATTGTTCTTAGGTTTGGAGGAAATTGCTTTTGCTTAGAGAAAGCATTAAAGGAAAAATCCAGAAAAAAGTAGGAAATGGGCAGAATACTCACCTTTGGCATGACAATTGGCACCCTTTAGGACCCCTCATTGACAAATATGGTCCTAGGGTGGTTTATGACTCAAGGCTTCCATTGCATTGCAAAGTCAAGGAGGTGATTGAGGAAGAAGCACGGAAATGACCATTGACAAATTCTACAGCCCTTTTGGAAATAAAAAATACCATTATTCCTCCTCCCTCACATGGTGATGATATCCTATGGTGGAAACCAAACATAAATGGTCAATTCTCTATCAAATCGGCTTGGAATAGCATAAGGGAATCCAAATCTAAAGTTTCGTGGTATAGTATTATTTGGTTCAAAAGACATTTTCCTAGACACTCTTTCATTGCATGGATGGGTATCAAGGGTGGTATGAAAACCAAGGATAAGCTTCATAACCTCGGCATCATTCCTAACAATGTGTGTGGTCTTTGCAATTTGGCTTCGAAAAGCATGGATCATCTCTTTTTCCAATGCCTCTATTCTGTCGCCATTTGGAATTATATTGCTAATCTTTGCCGTTTGGATAATCCCCCCCAACCATGGAGCACTCTTGTTCCTTATTATGCAAATAAATGGAAGGGAGATTCTCTACGCCACATCATTTGTAAGCTTTGCTTTGGAGCCACTATATACCACATTTGGTGTGAACGCAACCATGTTCTCTTTGGTAGGAGCAAATCTCCAAAAGATAGGATCATTGCCGCCATCAAGGATTGTGTGAAGGCTAGAACTTCGTCCTTATCAAACATTCCAAGCTCATGCATAAATGACTCCATTGCATTGATATGGGACTTGCCAAGATCAATATTCCGTTAACTCTTTGAGTTCCGAATATTGTAAAGTGTTGTGTCTTTGTGTTTCTTGTATCTAGTTTATAATTGTGAGATTCCTTGTATGGTTTTGTAGTTTTGGGTTGGTTTGCTCCCTTTAGTCCTTGTGTTTGTTTTCCTTCATAGTGAATTTATTTGTATTGTAGCTTTGGTGCCCTTAACACTATTTGTGATTTGGCATAACCTAGGGACTTGTCTTAGGTATGCTTGTGTTAGGTTTAATCTAGGGGTTTGTCCTAGATAAACCAATTGTACATCTTTTCTCTTTGGTATAAAATTATTACTTACTAAAAAAAAAAAGATTTAGGTGGGGTGAGGAACAAGAGCGTGCATTTGCATTAATTAAGGATGAGTTAAGTTATGCACCTTTACCCGGTTTAAAGTACCCTACTTATGACAAAATGTTGTATGCTTTGGTGAGAGCGTTAGAGATATGGCAACATTACCTTTGGCCACGTGAGTTTGTCATCAGAACAGATCATGAGTCCCTAAAACATTTAAACGGACAAGGTAAGTTAAACAAGAGACATGCAAGGTGGGTCGAATACGTCGAAACTTTTCCTTATGTTATTCATTACAAACAAGGTAAGGAAAATGTTGTGGCAGATGCATTATCTCGCAGGTATCGACTTTAGATACTAAGTTACTTGGTTTTGAGTATATAAAGGATTTGTATGTGAATGATTCTGACTTTTCTAGTATTTATGAAGCTTGTGAGAAAACTGCATTTGGTAAGTTTTATAGGCATGATGATTATTTATTTTGAGAAAATAGATTATGTGTGCCTATGAGTTCCTTGCGTGAATTGCTTGTAAGGGAAGCCCACGAAGGTGGATTAATGGGTCATTTTGGTATAGCTAAGACTTTAGATGTACTATAAGAGCATTTCTTTTGGCCACATATGAAACAAGATGTAGAGCGCATTTGTACTCATTGCATTAAGTGTAAACAGGCTAAGTCTAGAGTCTTACCTCATGGTTTATATACACTTTTACCTATTCCTACTGTACCTTGGGAGGATATCTCTATGGACTTTGTTTTAGGGTTACCTAGGTTTTGGATGGGTAGTGATTCGGTTTTTATCATGGTTGATAGGTTTTCAAAGATGGCACACTTTATTCCATGTCGTAAAACTGATGATGCAACTTACATTGTTGATTTGTTTTTCAAGGAGATTGTGTGTTTGCATGGAGTTCCAAGGAGTATTGTATCTGATTATGATGTGAAGTTTTTAAGCTACTTCTAGAAGGTATTATGGGGTAAGTTAGGTACTAAACTACTATTTTCTACAATGTGTCACCCACAAATGGATAGACAAACAAAGTTTAGATGGTAAAAGAAAGGTAAAGTTAGTTCGATAGCTTAATGAAAAAGTTAGGCAAAATATTGAGAGGAGAACTGAACAATATGCCAAACAAGCTAACAAAGGAAGGCACAAGGTGGTCTTTCAACCTGGTGATTGGGTTTGGGTGCACATGCGGAAGGAATGATTTCCATCCCAATGCAAATCAAAGTTACATTCGAGAGGTAATGGTTCATTTTAAGTACTCGAGCGGATCAACGATAATGCCTATAGATTGGATCTTCCAGGTGAGTATAATATAAGTGCTACTTTTAATGTTTCTGACTTACTTCCTTTTTATGATGGAGATTTTAGGACAAATCCTTCTCAAGAGGGAGGGAATGATGAAGGCATTGTAGAAGCATCGAGCCATCAAAGAGATCTGCTACACATTCCGATTGGGCCAATTATAAGGAGCAGAGCTAAAAAGATGCAACATGCCTTAGTTGGGCTCGTGGAGGGCTTAGAGACTAAAACCAGCTCACTCAAGGACGAATGGATGCTTGAAGGAGCCAACCGAGAGGTCAACTTGATTCAGGCTCAAGCTTATGCGCAAACAAACTATAAATAGCCATAACTTTTGATTCGGGAGGAGTTACGGGGTCTGTAATATATCAACATGAAGCTCGTTTCAAGCTTTATAACAAAAACCAATTTCCTAGTTGCTCCTAATTTGGAGGCCTAATTAAATCTGTTTCAGTCTGTATTATGTAGTTTTAATTTACCTAAATTTAGAGTTTTGGGTTTTTATGATTTTACTCTTGTTTGTGACTGGGCTAGACTTTATTGAGCCTAATTGACATATTTTCTTTTAATTAAATTAGTCTTTTGGGTAGTTATTTAGGTAATGGGCTTGGAAAGTTTGGAAGCCCATTGGGTCATCAGTAGTTTAGGGTTAAGTTGGCATTGTACTATATAAACTCACATTTTCATGATGAATGGATCTTTTGTCAACTTGCATAATTTTGCTTACTCTTGAACTATCAAACCTTTGAACTTATCAAGCTTTGGCCTTGTGGTGTTCACCATTATGATTCCAAGGTTCATTCGATTCAAGTCAAGGGTCATTTAGTGACGAAACCAATTCAGTCATAGGGAAAATATCTTCTTGAGCGTTGGGTCTTGCATCAAATCATCAAGGTTTGCATTAATTTCCAAGCCTAATCCACCCAAGCCTCTTTTTATGCCCATCTTTAACTCAAACGTGTACATTTAGTTGGCTTAATAGAAGCTTGGTTATAAAGCTAGGAGACATGGTTTCTATATTTAGGGAAAACGCAACCTACTTTTTGTCTTTAGCAACAAAGAGACATGACTTAGCTTAATTTAAGGGGTTTTGGTATAAAATATTAATAGATTTTTTGTATTGGAAGTCAATTTTACCGCCAACCATATCATTATGTAAAGGGTGGTCATACTTTTGTAGAAGGCTAGTTACTTTTATTTATGAAAATTTGAAGCTAAAAGCTTGTTGGCTTTTTTCTTTATCCATTTTTCTTTATCCAATTCATTTTTTGTGGAAGATTTGGTGGTGGAAGACCTCAAGGTTGGTGGAATTTCCTTTATGCCTTGGTTAATGTTTATGTTCTCCTTAAAATTCCAAATTTGATTGCATGTGTATGTATTGAAGTTACATGGTCGAGAGTTATGAGATATTTACCATTTTGCCATTGATTTTGTCACACATTTTGACTACTTTATCTGATAAGTTATGAATGTTGCCACAACTTGATATGATTCAGAGATCATTTGGACTGTTAAATTTGAAGAAGAAAAAAACTGCCCCACCATATGAACAGTGATTTCAAAATTTTGTGTTGTGTGATGTTGCATTAGTTTGATGAAAATGCACCACCTTTATGCCTTGGTTTCATTTATACATCCTTAGAATCCAAAATTAAAGGCATTTGTGTGTGACTTGTTGGACATTGTAGAGAGTTGTAGAGAAATTACCAAATTTGTCATTGACTTTTATCTTTATTTTGATTGTCATAGATCCATAAGTTTGGTTTGGATTGGAATTCATCTTGGTTGTCAAATTGAATAAATTGAAAAACTACCTTAATCAAATGAACAGTAAAAACAGATTTTAACATTTAGATTTTGTTGCATATTTTGATGAATATGCACCATTTGGTATCAAAGCCATAGTTGCTAATGTGAGCTTTTAGTAATCCTCTTTTTGTCGGAGGTATTATTCTTCAACCAAATTTATTGTTCATCGACTGACATTGTTTACAAAATCTAAAACCTAACTGAAATTAACCCTTTTCAAAGCGAAAACATTTACCAATATTTACCCCAACCCTCACCTATTTGTCTATTATCAAAATGTGCCAAAAAGGCGATTCATCCTCATCCACATCACCACCTCATCCTTGGGAATTTAGTCACACATGAAATTGCAAGGGGAAATTCAAGAACTTAAGAGCCAAATGACCTAGTAATGCAACTACTTAGAGACATGGCTATAACCTAACACCAAGCACCTCTTCCATATCAGTTGACCTCACAAAACCTCCCAATAAGACACCTTAGACACTTTCCTCCTCCTAGACACTGTGGAGAGGAATTAATTCTTCCTAGTGATACAAGTGAGGAAGAATAATAGAGGGTACCAAGAAGAAACAAGGATGATGATAGAGGATTAAGAATTGAAATTCTGGAATATTTGAAGGAAAGATGAGTCCAGATGATTTTAATGATTGGTTGCATGCCATTAAAAGGGTTTTTGAATATAAAAGCTACTCAGATGAAAAGAAATGCAAACTAGCCATCTGAAATTCAAAGATCATGCCTCTTTGTGGTGGGAAAATTTGAAAAAGCAAAAAGACAGGGACGATAAAGAGAGAGTTAGGTCATGGGAGTAGCTCAAGAAGATTATGAAGAAGAGATTTCTTCTTGAAAACCATAGACAAGATCTATACCTCAAGTTATACACTCTCAAGCAAGGTAATGATAGTGTTGAGCACTACATTAAGGAATCTGAGAAGTTAATGATGAGAAGTGACTTGTCGAAGGTTAAAGAACAGACTAGTGCAAGATTTATGGGTGGATTAAACCAAGATATAGCTAATATGGTTGAGTTACATCCTTATTGCACCTTTGAGGATGTATGCAAGTTGGCCATTAAGGTTGAAAAGCAAAAGAAGGCCATGAAGCCCACGGTTGCCAAGCCATTCTCCAAAGGGATATTATTTAACAAAAGCACATCTTTTACCAAGGGAACTACCTTCCATAAAGGTTGCCGATTCTTCTTCCAAAGAGAAAAGCAAGGAAAATGTGGTAGAGCCAACCAAAAACAAGCTTAAAATTAGAAAAGATAGATCTCTCTAACAAGAAATGTTTCAAATGCCAAGGCTATGGACACTTCCAAGTCGAATGCCCGAATATGAGAGTTTTATCCTTGATGGAGATACAAGCCATTGATGAGCCCCTCCAAAAGGAAGAAGGAAGTGAAGTTTCTAACCATGAAAGTGATGAAACCGATAAGGGAGAAGAAGAAATTCTCAAAAGAGTTGATGAAGGAAAGTTGCTAATTATTAGGAGAGCCTTACATGCCAAGTCTCTTCCTCATGAAAAACAAAAGCTCTACATCTTTTAATTAAAATACACTATTGGTGACAAAGTGTGCCTTTTAATCATTGATAGTAGTAGTTATGCTAATGTAGCCTCATCCACTTTAGTTGATAAGCTTGAGCTACTTACCATTTCACATCTTCAACCATACAAACTACAATGGTTGAGTAATGGAACAAGCTTACAAGTTGCAAGACAAGTGCTAATTTTTTTCTCCATTGGCAAGCATTATAATGATGAGATCTTGTGTGATGTGATTCCTATGGATGCTTGTCATTGGGAAGACTTTAGCAATTTGATAAGGAAGTGAAACATGATGGCAAGAAAAACACCTACTCCCTCCGATTTAACCATGAGACCATCACCTTGACCCCTCTTAGCCCTCAACAAGTCCATAAGGTATCAAAGGAAAGGAAATCAAGAAGGAGAACTTGTTTATGAGTGGTCCACAAGTGGAAAGAGTTCTTAATTATCACCAACTTGTTTATGCATTGTTAATGCTTAAAGGGAAGATCAACCAAAAGAACCAAGCCCATTAGTGCAACCTCTATTAATCGAATATGAAGATGTGTTCCTCGGTGAGCTCCCATCTGACCTCCCTTCCTTAAGGGCATTGAGCATCAAATTGACTTGATTTTGGGAGCACCATTGCCTAACAAGCCAACCTATAGATGTAACCCATGAAGACTAAAGAGCTACAAAGGCAGGTGTATGAAATTGATTGAGAAAGGCTATGTGAGGCCTAGCTTGAGTCCATGTTAGGTTCTCACCCTACTTGTTCCCAAGAAAGATGGCTCCTATAGAATGTGTGTATATAGTAGAGTCATAAATAATATTATCATCAAGTATAGGTATCTCATTCCTAGACTTGATGACATGCTTGATAAGTTACATAGTGCTTGCATGTTTTCAAAGATTGACCTAAAGAGTGGCTACCATCAAATAAGGATGAAAGACGGTGATATATGGAAGACAAACTTCAAGACCAAATGAGGCTTGTATGAATGGATGGTCATGCCTTTTGGTCTTTCCAGTGCTCTAAGCATATTCATGAGCACATTTATGAGACTTATGAATGAGGTATTAAAACCTTTCATTGGCAAGTTTGTTGTTGTTTAGTTTAATGATATACTTTTTTTTTGTTTTGGTAATTAATAATTTTATATCAAAGAGAAAGAATATACAAAAGGCTTATCTAGGACAAAACCCCTAGATTAAGCCTAAGACAAGCATACCTAGGACAAACCCCTAGGTTATGCCAAAAACACCAAGTAACCAATGGAAATACCCAAATAATGTCACATAGAGAATCAAAACAACACCACGTCCTTTAAAAGGAGCAACTATTTATCAACCAACTAATAAGAATACAAATTCAAGGGGACCAAACACACCACAAAAAGCCTACACAAAGATTGAATGAGGAATACCCCAATTGTTGGCAATGGACTCATTTTCAGTAAACTTGTTTACTTTATTCAAGCAAGTCACCCGTACTCTAACATATTCTTTTATAAGCATGGTTACTCTCTCCTTGGATAGTCCACCTCGTCCAAAGCAAATGTCGTTCCTAACCTTCCAAATGTAGTAGACGGTTGCACCAAAACACAACTTACACACAATGTTCTTGAAGTTGTCTTCCTTCCAATTTCTAGCCAAATCCTCAATCAAAGAGACCCAAGGTTGAGGATTGAGATGTGGATTAAGAACCCTATTCCAGATTTGGGAGCTAAAAGTGTAGATAAAGAAAAGGTGATCCATGCTTTCTGGTTCCTCATTGCACAAAGGGCACACATTGTGAGAGAATGTCGATTCTTAATAACTTATCCTTTTTCATAAGTTTGCCTCTTATACCCAACCACATAATGAAAGAATGTCTTAGAAAATGTCTTTTGAACCAAACAAGGTTGTGCCAAGAAACCTTTTCTCTCCTAATTCGAATCACCTCCCAAACCGATTTGATAGAAAATATGCCATTAGAGTTAGGGGTCCAAATTAAGGAGTTCTCTCCTCCCATTAGGCAGCTAGGTAGGGATTCCTTTATCTCCAAGAGGTGACACAAAGTAGCCACCGGCCATTTCCGCCTATGACCATCAATTACTTCCTTTACTAGTACATGCTTAGGAATACCCGAATCATAGATAACTTGGGATCCATATTTATCCAGCAACGGTCCATAGTGGTGCCAATTGTCATGCCAAAGAAAAGTGTTTTCTCTATTGTCGATGATCTTCTTGAACTTAATCTTCATTAGTTTTTTTTTTTTTGGTAAGTAATAATGAATTTATACCAAATAAAGAATATACAAATGCTTATCTAGGACAAACCCCTAGCTAAGCTTTACACAAGCATTCCTAGGACATGCCCTAGGTCATGCCATCACAAAAAACGAAAGCTCTAAAACAAACAAAGGATCTCATTGATCCAAGCATACAACTCACAATCAATCACAAAAAAGAAAACACCATACTTTGCCTACTCAAATATTGAATTAGAGACACCCCAATTATTTGCAATTGACACATTCTCACTAGACTTAATCACTCTCTTCAAACAACTTGTCCTTACTCTAACACAATCTTTAATAAGAATTATGACTCTCTCCTTTGGCACACCTCCTCTTCCGAAACAAATATCATTCCTAGCCTTCCAAATGTGATAAATGGTTGCACCAAAACACACCTTATTCACAATATTCTTGAAATTGTCTTCCTTCCAATTGCTAGCCAATTCCTCAATCAAATTGGTCCACGGCATGAGATTGAAGTGTTGATTACAAAGTTGTAGCACTTCATTCCAGATTTGGGCGCTAAATACACACCTAAAGAAGAGATGATCCATGCATTCTGGCTCCTCATTGCACAAAGGGCAAGAATTGTGAGTTATAACACCATATCTCAATAATTTATCCTTTGTCATAATTTTACCTTTAATACCCAACCAAACTATAAAGGAGTGTCTTAGAAAGTGCCTTTTAAACCATACAAGCTTGTGCCAAGAAACCTTCTCCTTCCTAACCCGAATAACCTCCCAAGCCGATTTGATGGAGAAAATGCCGCTAGATTTGGGGGACCAAATTAATGAGTCCTCTCCATCAATGGGGCAGCAAGGGAGATTATCCTTTATTTCCATAAGGTGACAAGAGTTTGCCATAGGCCATTTCCACCGATTCTCCTCAACCACATCCTTTACAAGTGCATTCATAGGAATACCCGAATCATAAGTGATCCTAGGTCCATATTTATCCAACAACGGTCCATGGGGATGCCAATTGTCATGCCAAAGAAATGTGTTTTCCCCATTGCCAATGATCTTCTTAACTTTGGGCTTCATTAGTGTCCTTAGGCCTAGAATCTTCCTCCAAACCCATGAACTCTCATTATTTGGCTTTATTACCCAAAAGCACTTTCCTCTTAGCTTGTTGGTTTTAACCCATTCCACCCAAAGAGAATGCCTCTTATCCATGAGAATCTTCCATATATTCTTTAATATAGCAGCTTTGTTCCAAGTTTTGCTCCTCATAATACCTAAGCCTCCTTCCATTTTAGGAACACATACCTCATCCCAAGCAACCTTGGCCTTCTTACCATCCATGGAAGCACCACTCCAAAGGAAGTTCCTAAAGATTCCATCTATCTCCTTGTGGACACATGATGGGAGAATAAACAAAGATGACCAATACACTTGAATGCTAAAGAGGACTGCCTTGATAAGTATGAGCCTCCCCGCATAAGATAAAAATTTGCTACGCCATGAGGTGATTCGCCCAACAATCTTTTGAACTAGCATCTTGCAATCACAACTCTTGAGTTTTGATGACGTTATTGGCACACCTAAGTACTTGAATGGCAGCTCTCCCACCTTCATATTGATTTTAGCCGTGAGTTGGTTCTTCTCTTCTTGGGATACACCGGAGAGGAATATATTGCTTTTATTGCAATTCATTTTGAGCCCGGACCATTTGTGGAAGAGGATTAGAGACTTTTCCATGAGGGAGATGGAAGCATAATCTGCCCTACAAAACAAAATAAGATCATCGGCAAAGCAAAGATGTGTTATGTTGTTTTCCTTGCATTTCCAATAATGTCCAAAAGAAGGTTGGTTCTTTAATTCCCTAAGCATACATGAAAGTATTTCCATAGCCATAACAAATAGGTAAGGGGATATAGGGTCCTCTTGCCTTAAACCATGAGAACTCTTGAAAAAACCAACTAATTCACCATTGATCCCCAAGGAGAACGAAGGAGTTGTAATACAACTCTCAATCCAGCCTATAAATTCCTCCGGAATACCAATTACTCCAAGAATACCAAGAATGAAGTCCCAATGTACCATGTCATATGCCTTCAAGAGATCAATCTTCATAGCGCATTTCTTATTTTTGCTCATTTTGTGAAAGTTATGCATAAGATCTTGGCACAACATGATGTTTTCTCCAATATTCCTTCCACCCACAAAAGCTCCTTGAGCTTTATCTATGAAGTTAGGGAGAATAACTTTGAGCCGGTTTGCAAGGATCTTGGAGATACATTTGTAGATGGTATTGCAGCAAGCTATAGGTCTATAGTCTTTGCACATAGAAGAGTTAGCCACCTTAGGTACAAGAGCAAGGATAGTGCAATTCACCTCTTTAAGGATATGTCCCGTGGAGAAGAAATGCTTAATTGCTTTGATCACATCGCTCCCCACAATCTCCCAAGCTGCCTTAAAGAAGAAAGCCCCATAACCATTCGGCCCCGGAGCCTTATTGTTGTCCATTGCAAATATGGTGGATTTGATTTCCTCCTCCCCCACTTCCTTGATCATCATCTCCTTATCTTGCTGCACCATACGAAACTTAACCAACTTTTGAATTTCTTCAAGGCTTGATTTGCAAGAATCCGTGGAGTTGAGAACCTTCTTGAAATAACTTACAAACTCCTTTTTGACCTCTCTCATATCACTAACAAATGTCCCATCTTCACGGCTCACTCCCTTTATAGAATTTCTACTCCTTCTTGCCTTAATACATTTGAAGAAGTACTTGGTATTTTGATCCCCTTCTTGTAGCCAATGGACCTTTGCTTTTTGTCGTGCCAAGGCTTCTTCAGCTTCACTACGTCTTCTATAGTTCTCCAGCCATGATTTTTCTTCCTTAGCTAAGTTCTCATCAAGAGGGCAAGTTTGGAGCCTATTTTGAGCATTTTCCAGATTATACTTAGCCTCCAACACCTTTTCAGAAATATTCCAAAAGCCATTCTTATTTAACTCCCTCAAAGCACCTTTTAATCTCTTGAGTTTGTTGACAAGATTGAACATAGGATTGCCCTCAAAATCCTCTTTCCAAGCCTCCTTAACAACATTGAGAAAGCTTTCATGATTCGCCCACATGTTGTAGAACTTGAATGGGATCTTTCTCCTCTCCTCTCCACCCCCACAATTCACCACACAAGGAGAATGATCTGAAATGGAAGGATTGAGAAAACTAGCAAAAGAATCCACAAAAACATCACTCCAATATTCATTAACAAGAGCTCTATCCAATTTACATGCTATTCTCCTTTGCCCTTCACTTGAATTACTCCAAGTGAGATGGTTCCCCATATACCTCAAGTCATCTAGATTTGCCTCTCTACAACAATTATTTAAATCATCACAATAAGTATCTCCCCACACAGCCCCTCATATTTTTTCATTTGGACCTCTAATGGAATTGAAATCACCCATGATTAGCCAAGGTCTACTTCCTATCTGATTTGAGTGTTTGATTAAATCCCTCCAAAGAGTTTTCCTCTCCAAAGGTTGGTTAAACCCATACACAATAGTTAACGCCACATAGGTTTTCTCCTTTACTAGCCAAGCATCAAGATGAATGAATTGGGGAGTTTTTTCTTTAATGTCTACCCTGATTACTTCCTTATTCCATCCTACCCATATTCTCCCATTAGAGCGTACATCATTATTATTGTCATACTCCCAATCTCTCATAATATTATTTGTCACTATTTGAATATTATGAGGCACTACTTTAGTTTCTAACATAGCCATAAATTCAATATTATTATGAAGAATAAAATGTCTAACCTCCCTTTGCTTGATAGGAGCATTAAGGCCCCTAATGTTCCAGCAAGCTAATTTAGTCATTTAGAAGGGTGGGATGGGGAATTAGCTTTCCTTTGCTTTGTCGATTTCTTCCCCAAGTTCCTACTCTTCAAATCAGCATCCTCCTTCCTAAAGTCCATCTCATCCACCTTAAGCTTTCCACCAAACGGAACCATAGCCGGAGAATCCTCTTGTTCCATATTCTCCGTAACACTCAGCTTCAGATTTGTGTGTATAGGAGATACTTCACTCTCCCGAGCACTCACACTAGATGCTACTGGTGGACACGGCTCTTTCGATGTGCTAGCTTCACTTTCATACCTCTTTCCTTCCACAATTGCATCACCCAGGGTGTTCCCATGTGTTCCTTGCTGATTCGGTTTTATTTGGACTTTCTCCAGCTCTTGAAAGTCGTTGATAGCCAAGGCAGAGAATCTATTGCTTTTATGTGCTAGTTCATTTTTTCCCATAGTTTTTTGCAACTCCCCCACTTTGTCTATGGTATTCTTGACATAGCCTCTTGTTGCTTGGGCCATTTTATCTTTCCCATGTTGTCTTGTAGGCATCACAAATCCATCCATCTTCTTCGAAGAATTGCGAGAAGTTATATCATTACCTTGTTTGGAAGCTAAAGAGCAACTAGCTGTGGAGTGGCCAAAACATTTGCATCCATTGCATTTTATAGGTTTCCATGCATATTCCACCGTAATTACCATGGTTTCTCCATTTGGCAACGTTAAGCTAATATCCTCGGGGCATTCCGAATCCACCTCTATCTCAATACACACTCTAGCATACTCCAATCTAATCCCTTCTTCAGTAATGGAATCCATATAAAGAGGATTTCCGATTGCGCTTGCTACGTAGCTAAGTCCTTCCGGAGTCCAGAACTCAAGGGGAATGCCATACATTTTAACCCATATAGCCACCTTCTTAACATCATTAATCAGCATAGGGAGGTTTGTAGTCCATTTCCGAATGAGAAAGGGATGTCCTTGAATGGTAAGTTGTCCCTCTTCCACAGCTCTTGAAGTTCCCTCATTATCTTGAAATTTCAGAATAATCACACCTTGCCCCGAAGTCATCACATCTATGAGGCCATAAGTAGTCCATATCTTCTCCAAAGTTCTCTTAACCGTCAAGAATGGAGGCCTTTTGCCAAGGAAAAAACCTACAGCGCATGTACTCCATTTGGTTGCACCTTGCTCAGCAACTTCTTGAGGTGGTGCCACACAAATTCGCCCTTTAGAGTCCTTCCCTTTTGGCTCAAAAAACTCCAGCTTTGTATTAGATTTTTTAGGGGTGAAGAGAGAGTTCCAAGGAGCCCTCTTCACCACCTTTCCAACACCTTCCGCATGCTCCACCAATATAGGGCCAGAATCAGACGCCTTCCTCATAGCAGGAGTATCCTTACTAATTTGGAGTAAAGGATTTGCAGCCAAGAGAGATGGACGTTGCATGGGAAAATAAACTATGCGATATTCAAGAAAAAACTGCAAGTAGAAGAAACACAACAGCCAACGCACTCTAAATAAGGAAAAAGTTTTCTGCCCACGGAAAGCAACTTGCTACTTACACCAAAGAGGAAAGTAGCATTAAAACACACAACACAGCCAAATTTGAAATTTGAAATAACGCTCCAAGAACAACACAATGAAGAAGAAGGAACTACAAGCTGAGGATAATAACAAAGAACACTGGAATACGGCAGTAGCTTAAAAACATGGATTAAACAAAGACAACTAAGAAATGAAAACACAAACTGAGGAAAAAAACTAATGGCTAAATGGAAAGAGGACCGAACAGAGAAAACAGAGGAGAGACTCCATATGAGAAGGCGCCGGCGACTAGTGGGGTCTCCGGTGAGGAGGTTGTGACCGGAGAGGTTTGCAACCAAGGTAGAGGTTGACGGAAGTGAATGGATTCAAAGAAACAAAAGAGTAAAAGTTTTAGAGAGAAGGGAGAGCATTTTGCTTAGAGAGAGAAGGGAGATACCTAGTATTTCATAGCTTTAATCTTTATTAGTTCCCTTAGACCTAAATCTTTCTCCAAACCCAAGAACTCTCGCCATTAGGTTTTATTTCCCAAAAACATTTACCTCTTAGCTTGTTGACTTTAACCCATTCCACCCAAAGCGAATTACTCTTGTCAAGGAGGATCTTCCACATGTTCTTAATAATGACAACTTTATTCCATGATTTACTCCTTATAATACCTAAGTCACCCTCTACTTTAGGAACACATACCTCATCCCAAGCAATTTTGGCTTTTTTACCATCCATAAAAGCACCACTCCAAAGAAATGCCCTTAGAATTCCGTTAATCTCCTTATGGACACCTGATGGGAGAATAAAGATAGAGGACCAATACACTTGAATGCTAAAAAGGATTGCCTTTATAAGAATAAGTCTACCCGCATAGGATAAGAACTTGCTACACCATGAGGTGATTCTCCCAACAATCTTGTGAATGAGTGGCTTGCAATCACTACTTTTGAGTTTTGAGGAAGTGATTTTTACACCTAGATATTTGAATGGTAATTCTCCTACCTCCATATTGATAGTTGTCGAGAGATTAAACTTCTCCTCTTGGGATACTCCGGAAAGGAAGATGTTACTTTTAGCATAATTCATTTGAAGTCCGGACCATTTATGGAAGAGGATAAGAGAGTTTTTCATAAGGGAGATAGATTCACTATCCGCCCTACAAAACAAGATAAGATCATCGACAAAACATAAGTGAGTTATATTGTTCTTCTTACATTTCCAATGATGGCCAAAGGAGGGGTTGTTCTTGAGTTCCCCAAGCAATCGGGAAAGAATCTCCATCGCAATGACAAAAAGATAAGGGGAAATGGGTCCCCTTATCTTAGACCATAAGAGCTCTTGAAGAAACCTACTAATTCACCATTAATCCCCAAGGAGAAAGAAGGGGATGTGATACAACTTTTAATCCAGCCAATGAATTTGTCCGGAATGCCAATAGTATCAAGGATTGCAAGAATAAACTCCCAATGTACCATGTCATAGGCCTTCATAAGATCTATCTTCATAGCACACTTCCTATCTTTGCTAACTTTGTGATAGTTGTGCATAAGGTCTTGACACAACATAATGTTTTCACCAATGTTCCGTCCACCCACAAAAGCTCCTTGGGCTTTATCAATGAAGTTAGGGAGGATGTCTTTGAGGCGGTTGACAAGAATTTTGGAGATGCATTTGTAAATTGTATTGCAGCATGCTATAGGCCTATAGTCCTTGCAAAGAGAAGGGTTAGCAACCTTAGGAACAAGAGTAAGGATAGTGCAATTTACCTCTCTAAGGAGATGACCCGAGGAGAAGAAGTGTTTAATTGCTTTAACAACATCACTCCCTACAACCTCCCAAGTTGCCTTAAAAAAATATGCACCATAACCATTTGATGATATACTTGTACATAGTAAAACTTATGATGATCATGTGAAGCACTTGAGAAATATTTTTGATGTTTTGGGAAAAAATAAGTTGTATGCAAAAAAGAGAGAAGTGTGAGTTTTTTGTAGATCAAGTTGTGTTCCTTAGCTATGTGGTATCTAAAGATGGAGTGCAAGTGGATCAATCCAAGGTTGAAGCTATCAAGTCTTGGCCTCATGATGCATACACAACTCTATCATCATTTTTGGGTTCCAAGCCATCCTCAAGTCCCTATGCAACCTTTAAAGCCAAAAAGAATGAAGTTCTAGCGATTCCCAAGCCCAAGGAATTATTGCACTTTCAATTTTGGCCGAAATTCCCAAGCCCTTGAGTAGGTTGCTCTTTTGGCCTAAAATAAGATTCACATGGTGCATTTCCAAGCCTAATCCGCCCAAGCCTCTTTTGAAGCCCATTTTTAACTCAAACTTGTACATTTAGTTGGCTTAGAACTAAAAGGAAGCTTGGTTGCAAAGTTAGGAGACATGGTTCCTAGATTTAGGGAAAAAGGCAACCAACTTTTGTCTTTAGTAAATTAAGAGGCATGACTTAGTTTATTTGTATGGCTTAGCTTAATTTAAGGAGTTTCAGTAAGATTTAATTGATTTTTTCCTTGGAAGTCTACTTTGTTGCCAATCTTCTCATTATATAAAGGGCAACCTCACACGTATTTGTTTTTAGTTATTATTGGAAGGTTTACAAACTTGGTTGAGAAGCTTTGAAGCTTTCACTTATCTTTCTTTTGTCCAATATTTTTGGTGGAAGATTGGAGATGGAAGACCCCAAGGTTGGTGGAATATTTTCCTTTATGCCTTGGATATATTTTATATTTCCTTAAAAATCCAAATTAGAGTGTGCATGTGTGTTATTTTTGCTTATGGTAGAGAGTTGTAGTAAAATTATGTTTTTTGCCACTAACTTTGATCAGCATTTTGACTACCTTATCTATTGAATCTTGAGGGCTACCATAGATTGAAAGAAAGCTCTTTGTGTTGTGTTTATATTGATATGACTTTGGTTTGATTTGGAGATCATTTTAGCTGCCAATTTAAAGAAACAAAAACTGTACATACCAAATGAATAATGAAAATAGCTTTATAGGTTTTGGTTGATTGTTGCATGTTGATGAGAAATGCACCACCTCAACCCAAGACCATCACTGACGTAAGAAGATTTCATAGGTTAGCATCTTTCTATAGAAGATTTATGCCTAATTTCAGCACCATCATGGCTCCCATTACTGAAAGCATGAAAAATAATAGTTTTGAATGGTCCAACCTACAACCAAAGCATTTAAGGAGATCAAAAGGAGGTTATGTGAAGCTTCCAACTTGCTCTACTTGATTTTGACAAGGTATTTGAAATAGAGTGTAATGCAAGTGGATTTGGCATTAGGACAGTCCTCACTTATAATAAAAGACCAATTGGTTACTTTAGTGAGAAGTTTAATGAATCAAAAAGAAGGTACTCCACCTATGACAAAGAATTTTATGCTATTGTTAGGGCCTTTGACCAGTAGAGTCATTACCTAAGGCCTAAGCAATTCGTACTCCACTTTGATCATCAAGCCTTGAAGTTCTTTAGTAGCCAACACAGGATTAGTTCAAGGCATGCCAAATGGGTGGAATTTCTTTAGTCCTTCTCTTTTGTTTCATCTTACAAGCAAGGGTCTTCTAATGTAGTTGTTGATGCATTACTTGGGAGGCATTATTTGTTGTCTATTCTTGATGCAAGGGTTCTTGGTTTCTAGCTCAAGAAGGAGTATTATCAAGGTGATGAAGAGTTTAGGGAGATCACGCAAAAGTGCTCCAAGGGAGTGTATAAAGATTATTTGGTCCAAGATGGCTTTCTCTTCAAAGGGTTTAAGCTTTGTGCTCCAAAAGGATCCTTTAGGGAGCTCTTGATTAAGGAGACTTATGGGGAAGGATTGGCAGGTCATTTTGGAATTAACAAGACCTTGGACATGCTTAGAGAGCACTATTATTGGCCTAAGATGGTGGGATATGTCCAAGCTATCATTTCAAGATGTGGCACTTGCTAAAGGTCCAAGTCACATTTCAAGCTAGGTCCTTACATGCCTCTACCAATTCCAAATCAACCTTGGGAGGATTTGAGTGTGGATTTAGTTATTGCTCTACCTATGACTCAAAGGGGAAAAAATTCCATCATGGTGGTGGTGGATAAGTTCTCAAAGGTGCCACCCTTCATTCCATGCACCAAAACTGAAGATACAAGCAAAGTAGCTAAATTGTTCATCAAAGAAAGTGAGACTCCATGGAATTCCAAGAACTATAGTTTTAGATAGGGATACTTAGTTCTTGAGCCATTTTTGGAGAACTTTATAGAGTAAATTATGGACTAAGCTTCTATATAGCACTTCTCATCATCTCCAAACTGATGGCCAAACTAAGGTGACTAATAGAACTTTGGAAGCACTCTTGAGAGCTTTGGTTAGCAAACATTTAAAGGATTGGGACTTGATGCTTGCTCAAGCCAAATTCTCTTACAATAGAGCTTAAAGTGGATCAACCAGCCACTCTCCATTTAAGGTAATGTTTGGCATCAATCTTTTAACTCCTTTAGATCTAACATCTTTGCCTCTTGATGTTCAAGTTCACAAAGAAGCCAAGGAAAAAGTAGCTACCATGAAAAAGCTCCATGAGACTTCAAGTTGCAAATTATAAAGGCTAATGAAGCTTACAAGAGGAAGATCAACAAGCATAGGAAGCCTTCACTCTTCCCACCAGGTGATTTAGTTTGGGTGCATATAAGAAATGAGAGGTTTCCAAATAAAAGGAAGAGTAAACTTGCTCCAAAGGTAGATGAACCATTTGAAAACTTTGAGAAGGTTAATGACAATGCATACATGGTAAATCTTTCAGATGTAATAGAAAGAGTTTCACCTACCTTTAATGTGGGTGATCTTTCACCATATTTGGAAGATAGCTACCTTAAGGATTTGAGGGCAAATCCTTTTCAACCTAAGGAAGATGATGCATACACAACTCCATCACCACTGTTAGGTTCCAAATCTTTCTTAAGCCTCCATACCATCCAAGAGCTTAAGAAAAATGAAGATCTGACCCTTCACAAGACAAAGGAAGTAATACATGCTTATTTTTGGCCAATCTCACTTTTGGGCATAGCATCATTAAATGGACTCAAGGTCCACTTAAGTGACTTGTTTTATTTGGGCTAAAAAAGTTTAAAGGAAGTCCATCACAAGGCCAAGACGTCTGAGCCTCATTGGGAAGCCCATTGAGTCCAACATTGAGTAATTAGTTGCTTTAGACCTAAATAGAAAGTTGGTTGATAAAGTTAGGGAATATGGTTCCTAAATTTAGGGAAAAGGGCAATAACGTTTGTCTCCTAGCACATTAAGAAGTATAGGGTTAGTTTATAATGTGAAGCTTAGCTTAAAATATGTAAACTACTTGTTTTTTAGCTGACTTTTAATGGAAAGTTGTAGCATTGTTGCCACCTCCTCATATATAAACCTCCCAATTGTTAAGTTTTTAGCTTGCATTTTGAATGAACTTGGTGACAAAGCTTTGAAGTCTTTATCTCTCTTTTCCTTTATCCAATCATCTTAGAGGAAGATTGGTGGTGGAAGACCCCAAGGTTAGTGGAATTATTCCTTTATGCCTTGGTTTCATTTATACATCCTTAGAATTCAAAATTGAATGCATTTATGTGTGGCTTGCTAGACATTGCAGAGAGTTGCAGATAAATTACCAAATCTACCATTGACTTTTATCTTCATTTTGATTGTCTTATTTTATGCCTTTTTTGTGCTACTATAGATCAAAAGATAGTTCATTGTGTTGTGAATGCATTGATATAAGTTTAGTTTGGATTGGAATTCGTCTTGGCTATCAAATTGAATGAATTGAAAAACTGCCCCTTTCAAATGAATAGTGAAAACAAATATTTTTGCATTTTGGATGTTGTTGCATGTTTTGATGAATATGCACCAGCTTGGATGCTATTCTTGGACCCAAGTGAGTAAATTACACCCAATTGAGTGATTTGAACCCATTGGAGCTGTGAGGGTTGAATTACATGGAGAATAAGATGGGTCTTAGACATAATTGTTAGAGCTTGAAGTGTTGGAGCTTGATTGTAGAATATATGTGGAATCCACATCATCCTCCCCAAGTTAAGGAGGATTTGTCCTCAAATCTGGGAGGTTCTCATCCTCCAAGTATAGTGCCAAGTCCCCTACATTGAAGGTTGTCGAGACTCTACCAAATTTATCCAGAAAAGCCACTTTGTAAGCATTATCTTCAACCCTTGTAAAGATCTCATACCGTCCATTGGCTCTAGGGCTAGCTTGCTCTTCCTCTTGGATGAAAGCCTTTCCTTTCTCAAATGCAACCATACCAAGTCTCCAGTTGAAAGGTAGATGGCTTCATATGCTTGTTGGCCCTTTTCTTGTATCTTGATTTGGCTTCTCAATTTGGGCCTTGATGCCTTCAAGGAATTTCTTCATAGTCTTCACCTTGTCTTAAGCATCCTTATTGAGTTGCAATTCAAGAGGCAAAGATGTTAGTTTAATAGGAGTGATTGGATTAAGACCATAAACTACCTCAAAAAGAGAATGCCTAGTTGTAGAACTTGGAGCTCGGTTGTATGCAAACTTGGCATGAGCTAGTTTCAAGTTCCAATCCTTGAGATGTTGATTCACTAAAGTTCTCAAGAAAGTTTCTAAGGTCTTATTAGTCACCTTGGTTTGGCCATTGATTTGTGGGTGATGAGAGGTGTTAAACAAGAGTTTTGTTCCTAATTTTCTCCATAAGGTCTTCCAAAAGTGACTTAAAAACTTAATATCCTTATAGAACACAATGGTTCTTGGAATCCCATGCAAGCTCACTATCTTCTTGAAGAACAATTCGGCCACCTTGTTTGTATCATCCGTCTTGTTACATGGAGTGAAATAAGCCATCTTGGAGAAACTATCCACCACTACCATGATAAAGTCTTCCCTTTTTGTGTCCTTAGAAAAGCAATAATGAAATCCGTGCTTAGATTTTCCTATGGTAACTCTAGAAGAGGTAAAGGAGTGTAAGGTCTAGGTTTGAAATGTGCCTTAGTTCTTTCACAAATGCCGCACCTTGTAATAATGGCTTGAACATCCCCTAACATTTTTGGCCAATAAAAATGTTCCTTAAGCATTTCCAAGGTTTTGCAAACACCAAAGTGAGCTACCAAACCACCACCATGTGTCTCCCATATCAATGTTTCCCTAAAAGACCCCTTTGAAACACAAAACCTATTGTCGTTGAACAAGAAACCCTCTTGCATAGTATACTCTCCATGAGCTCTGGTGCATATTCATCCAAACATGCAACAAGAAACCAAAAATAAAAAACTGTTTCACTATTCATATGGTCTGAGCAGTTTTTTTGTTCTTGCAGTTAAACCAACCAAATCAACTCCAAATCCAACCGAATTCATTTCATCATAATCACAACACAATGAGCTTTCTTTCAAGCTATAGACATACACAATTGGTGTAGAGTAAGGCAATCAAATTACAAGTAGAATGCAGTGGTAGAAATGGTAATTATGCTGTAACTCTCTGTCATAATCAAAATTAACACACATACACACTCTAATTTGGATTTCTAAGGAAACATAAAATGTAACCAAGACATAAAGGAAAGTTCCACCAACCTTGGGGTCTTCCACGACCAATTCTTCCACCAATAATGAATTGGATAAAGGAAAATGGAGAAAGCCAACAAAGCTTTGCTTCAAACCTTTATTATATAAAATTGTCTAAACTCTTACAAAAGTATGGCCACCCTTTATATAGGGAAGAAGTGGTAGCAAAAATAGACTTTCCAATACAAAATCTATTCATTTTTTAATACAAAAATCCCTTGAATTAAGCTAAGCCATACCTCTTAGTTGCTAAACACAAAAAGTGAGTTGCCTTTTCCCTAAATCTAGGAACCATGTCTCCTAGCTTTGTAACTAAGTTTCTATCTAGTTCTAAGCCAACTAAATACACAAGTTTGAGTTAAAATGGGCTTCAAAAGAGTCTTGGGCGGATTGGGCTTGGAAAGGCACCATGTGAAGCTTATTTTAGGCCAAAAAAGCAAACTACTCAAGGGATTCTTGAGTCCAACTAATAAGGCTATGCCCAAAAGTGAAGTTGAGCGAAAATTGAAGGTGTAATGCTTCCTTTGGCTTGGGATTTGCTAGAACTTCATTCTTCTTGGCTTCAAAGGCTGCATGAAGACTTGAGAATAGCTTGGAACCCAAAAATGACAATAGAGCCATGTATACATCATCCTCCCTAGGTTGAGAAGGATTTGCCCTCAAATCCTCAAGATGGCTACCCTTCACTTGCTGACCATTCATAAACAAGCTCTCTTTCTTGACTTCTTTTCCCTTAGTAGCTTTATGAACTTGTTGTGGACTAAGAGGAGTTAAAGTGATAGTCTTGCCATTGAATTTAAAGGAGTAAGTGTTCTTCTTGCCATCATGTTTCACTTCCCTATCAAATTGCCAAGGTCTTCCCAATAACAAGTGACAAGCATCCATAGGAATCACATCACACAAAATCTTATCATTATAATGATTGCCAATGGAGAAGGAAATAAGCACTTGCCTTGCAACTTGTAGGCTGGTTCCATTACTCAAGCATTGTAGTTTGTATGGTTGAGGGTGTGACATGGTGGATAACCCAAGTTTGTCTACTAAGGTGGATGAGACCATATTTGCACAACTCTCACTATCAATAATTAAAAAACACACTTTACCTCCAATGGTGCACCTTAATTGAAAAATGTGGAGTCTTTGCTCTTCATGGGGAAGAGGCTTGGCATGTAAAGCTCTCCTAATAACTAGCAACTCTCCTTCATCAGCTCCTTGTAGAATTTCTTCTTCTTCCTTGTTGGCTTCATCACTTTCATGGTTAGAAACTTCACTTTCTTCTTCTTCTTGAAGAGACTCCTCAATTACTTGTATCTCCATCAAGGATAAAACTCTCCTATTAGGGCATTCAGCTTGGAAGTGTCCATAGCTTTGGCATTTAAAGCACTTTTTTTTTTTAGAGGTTGGTCTTCACCATATTAGGCTTGTCCTTAGTTGGTTCCACCTTTTTATTCTTGCCTTTCCCCTTGGAAGAAGAATCAACAGCGTTTGTGTAGGATGGGGAACCTTTATGGAAGGTAGTTCTCTTGGTAAAAGATATGCTTTTGTTAAATAATGTCCCTTTGTTGAATGACTTGGAAACCATAGGTTTCATGGCCTTTTTTTGCTTCTCCACTTTAATAGCCAACTTACACACATCTTCAAAAGTGCAATATGGTTACAACTCCACCATATGAGCAATGTCTTGATTCAATCCTCCAATAAATCTTGCAATGGTTTGTTCCTTTACTTCCGGCAGCTCATTCCTCATTAATAGCTTCTCAAACTCCCTTATGTAATGCTCTACTCCATCACTTCCTTGCTTAAGGGTGTGTAGCTTGAGGTAAAGATGATGTCTTTTCGGCTACCTCTCCAACCCTAGCTTCCAAGTCTTTATCAAGTCTCCATTTGGTTCAAGCCACCATTGAGAATGAAGAATTAGCTCCATGCAAGCCCAAAGATTCATTGCTTTTTCCACATTGGCCCAACTTTACTTTTGGGTGCAATCTCATTACTTGCATACAAGGCCTTAATGAAATAGCAACTTAAATGACTCCAAGAAGCCAACTACAAGCCCACTTGAAGCCCAAGTAGATGAGGCAGCCCTCCATCACTTAAATGGAGCCCAAGATGCCATGAAGCCCATTTAGTTGGATTACAACTAAATGGGAAGAAAATAACTTTAGTTGGTGGACATAGTTCCACCTTTTAAGGAAAAGTTGTTCCCTTTTGTTAGTTTATTCATTAATGTAGTATGGCCTTAGTTTAAATGAATGGTTGAGCTTAAATGAAGGGCAAAGCTTCCATGTCAAATTAATTGCCCAATTTTTGCCGCCATATGCACTTGTATATGAAGTAGATTTTCACTTGTAAAAAGGCTAGACTTCTTGATAATGAAATATTCAAGTAAAGCTTTGTAGCTTTTCTTTAGTTGCTTTTTCCTTTATCCAATTCATCTTGGAGGAAGAATTGGTGGTGGAAGACCCCAAGGTTGGTGGAAATTTCCTTTATGCCTTGGTTATCTTTCTTGTTACCCTTGAAATCCAAAGTGTGAATGTGTGTTGTATGCACGAATACTGTTCACAGTATGTAATTTTGCCATTTTCAGATTTTGCCATCAAACTTTGAAACAAGTTTTGAATGCCTTGTTGATTGAGTTGTGATTGCTATCATATACCATTAGAAAGCTCTTTAAATGCCCTTTCCAATGAACTATAATTTGTATGTTTTGGAAGTCATTTGATTGACTAAATTGGAAGACAAAGTGCTGCTAGGTTATGAACAATAATTTCCAGATTTTGAGTTTGTGACTTGTTGCATTGCCTTGATGGATATGCACCATTTGGTATCAGAGCCTAGGTTGTTTGTGTGATTTGTTGACTGATTTCTACCTCCCGGAGCCACTGTTCACCTCCCGGAAATTACTGTTCACCACAAAATTACTGTTCACAGAACCTTAATTTGCCTTAAACACTTACCAAAACTCACCCCCAACCCTTACATACTTATAACCATTAACCTTTACCTACTAGGCATTACCTAAATGTGCCATAAGAGAACTTCATCCTCATCCTCCTCACCTCCTCATCCTTGGGAATTTGCCCACATGGCATTAAAAGAAGAGGTCAAAGGAGAACTTAAGGCCATTAAGGATCAAATGAATCAAATGATGCAAATGATGAGAGACTTGACCCTCACTCAAAGTAGGGCACCCTTATCACAGCCTCAAACTTCAACACAAAGCCAAATACCCCCTCCTCCACCTCACCCAACCCAACTACATCAACCAAGGAGACATATTAGACCTTCCCCTCCTCCTCCTAGACATCATAGGGAGGAATTGATGCTTCATGATTATTCAAGTGAGGAAGAACAAGAGAGGCCATCTAGGAGAGAAAAGGATGATGATAGGGGTTTAAGAATTGAAATTCCGGAATTCGAAGGGAGCATGAGTCCGGATGATTTTGTTGATTGGTTACATGCCATAGAGAGAGTTTTTGAATATAAGGGCTATTCGGATGAGAAGAAATGTAAACTTGCCATCTTGAAATTCAAGGATTATGCATCCTTGTGGTGGGAAAATCTTAAGAAGCAAAGGGAAAGGGATGGTAAAGAGAGAGTGAGATCTTGGGAGAAACTAAAGAAGCTTATGAAGAGAAGATTCCTTCCGGACAACCTTAAACAAGATCTTTACCTCAAGCTACACACCCTTAAGCAAGGAAGTGATGGAGTGGAGCATTACATAAGGGAGTTTGAGAAGCTATTAATGAGAAGTGAGCTACTGGAAGTGAAAGAGCAAACCATTGCAAGATTCATTGGTGGTTTAAACCAAGACATTGCTCATATGGTAGAATTGCAACCATATTGCACCTTTGAAGATGTTTGTAAGTTGGCTATTAAGGTGGAGAAGCAAAAGAAGGCCATGAAGTCTACGGTTGCCAAGCCATTTACCAAGGGGACTTCATTCTACAAAAGCCCTCCTTTCCACAAGGGAACCACCTTTCAAAAGGGTTCCCCATCCAACTATAAGGCTGCCGAAATCACTTCCAAGGAGAAAGGGAAAGAAAAGGTGGTAGAACCTAGCAAGAACAAACCAATTATGGGAAGACTTGATCTCTCCAATAAAAAGTGCTTCAAATGCCAAGGCTATGGGCACTTCCAAGCCGAATGCCCAAATAGAAGAACTTTGTCATTGATGGAGATTCAAGCTATTGAAGAATCTCTTCAAGAAGATGGAGAAAATGTAGATGGCCATGAAGATGGAGCTGCCGAAGAAGAAGAAGAGGAGGTCATGCAAAGGGCTGATGAAGGAGAGATGTTAGTGATTAGAAGGGCATTGCATTCCAAGTCCTTTCCACATGAGGAACAGAGGCTCCAAATTTTCCAATCAAGATGCACCATTGGAGGCAAGGTGTGTTCTTTGATTATAGATAGTGGAAGTTGTGCAAATGTGGCTTCATCTACATTAGTGGAGAAACTTGGATTGTCTACCATACCTCATCCTCAACCATATAAGCTCCAATGGTTGAGCAATGGGACCAGCTGGTGCATATCCATCAAGGCAATGCAACAAGTCACAAACTGAAAATCTGGAATTTATTGTTCATATGGCACAGCAGCATTTTGTCTTCCAATTTGACCAATCAAATGACTTCCAAAACATACAAATTATGGTTCATTGGAAAGGGCATTCAAAGAGCTTTCTAATGATATATGATAGCAATCACAACCCAATCAACAAGGCATTCAAAACTAGTTTCAAAGTTGGATGGCAAAATCTGAAAATGGCAAAATTACATACTGTGAACAGTACCCGGGCATATAACACACATTCACACTTTGGATTTCAAGGGGTAACAAGAAAGTTAACCAAGGCATAAAGGAAATTTCCACCAACCTTGGGGTCTTCCACCACCAATTCTTCCTCCAAGATGAATTGGATAAAGGAAAGAGCAACTAAAGAAAAGCTACAAAGCTTTACTTAAATTTTTCATTAGCAAAGAAGTCTAGCTTACAAATGAAAATCCACTTTCATATATACAAGAGCAAGTGGCGGCAAAATGGAGCATTAATTTTGACATGGAAGCTTTTCCCTTCATTTAAGCTTAACCATTCATTCAATACTAAGGCCATACTATATTAATTCAAGAAAACAACAAAAAGGGACAACTTTTCCCTAAAAGGTGGAACTATGTCCACCAACTAAAGTTACTTGCTTCCCATTTAGTTGCAATCCAACTAAATAGGCTTCATGGCATCTTGGGCTTCAAGTGGGCTTGGAGTTGGCTTCTTGGACTCATTTAAGTTTCCATTTCATTAAGGCCTTGGATGCAAGTAATGAAATTGCACCCAAAAGTAAAGTTGGGCCAATGTGGAAAAAGCAATGAATCTTTGGGCTTGCATGGAGCTAATTCTTCATTCTCAATGGTGGCTTGAGCCAAATGGAGACTTGATAGAGAATTGGAAGCTAGGGTTGGAGAGGTAGCCGAAAATACATCATCCCCCCCGGGTTGGGAAGGACTTGCCCTCAAGTCCTCAAGGTGGCTATCCTCCATGTATGGTGAAAGATCTCCAATGTTGAAGGTGGCCGAGACTCCTCCCATTTCATCCGGAAGATTCACCTTGTATGCATTGTCATTTACCCTCTCAAGCACTTCAAATGGTCCATCAGCCCTTGGAGCTAGCTTACTCCTCCTTTTGCTTGGAAATCTCTCTTTTCTCAAATGCACCCAAACCAAGTCACCCGGTTTGAAAATGGATGGCTTCCTATGCTTGTTGATCTTCCTCTTATGAGCTTCATTGGCCTTCATGATTTGAAATTTGATGGTCTCATGGAGCTTCTTCATGGCAGCAGCTTTCTCCTTGGCATCCTTGTGAACTTGCACATCAAGAGGTAAGGAAGTTAGATCCAAAGGAGTTAAGGGATTAAGGCCATAGACTACCTCAAATGGAGAGTGTCCGGTTGTTGCACTTGGACTCCTATTGTAGGAAAATTCAGCTTGAGCAATCTTCAAGTCCCAATCTCTTAAGTGCTTGTTAACCAAAGTCCTCAAGATTGTTCCCAAAGTCCTATTAGTTACTTCGGTTTGACCATCGGTTTGAGGGTGGTGAGAGGTGCTAAACATGAGCTTGGTTCCCATTTTGCTCCATAATGTCCTCCAAAAGTGGCTCAAGAACTTGGTGTCTCTATCCGAAACTATGGTTCTTGGAATTCCATGTAGCTTCACCACTTCCTTGAAGAATAATTCAGCCACCTTGCTAGCATCTTCAGTCTTGGAACAAGGGATGAAGTGGGCCATTTTAGAGAATCTATTTACTACCACCATTATAGCATCCTTTCCCCTTTGAGTTCTTGGAAGAGCCACAATAAAATCCATGCTAAGATCCTCCCATGGCTGCTCCGGAATAGGTAAAGGCATGTAAGGACCAGGTTTGAAATGAGACTTGGACCTTTGACATGTGCCACACCTTGCAATAATGGCTTGGACGTCACTCACCATCTTAGGCCAATAGAAATGCTCCTTAAGCATGTCTAAGGTCTTATTTATGCCAAAATGACATGCTAATCCACCACCATGTGTCTCCCTAATGAGAAGTTCCCTAAAAGAGCTCTTAGGGATGCATAATTTAGCTCCTTTGAAAAGAAAACCATCATGGACAGAATAGTCTTCATATGCCCCTCTAGAACACTTCTTCATGATCTCCCAAAGCTTATCATCTTCATTGTAATATTGTCTCATAAGCTGGAAACCTAGAACTCTTGCATCAATAATGGATAACAAGTAATGCCTCCTTGAAAGAGCATCCGCAACTACATTGGAAGAACCTTGTTTATATGCTGAAACAAAGGAGAAAGATTGGAGGAATTCCACCCATTTAGCATGCCTTGAACTTATCTTATGTTGGCTACTAAGAAACTTCAAGGCTTGGTGATCGGAATGAAGCACAATTGTTTAGGCCTTAGGTAATGACTCCAATGATCAAGGGCTCTAACAATTGCATAGAATTCTTTGTCATAGGTGGAGTATCTTCTCTTGGACTAATTCAGCTTCTCACTAAAGTAAGCAATGGGTCTTTTGGCTTGAGTTAGGACTGCCCCAATGCCAACTCCACTTCCATCACATTCCACTTCAAATACCTTATCAAAATCAGGTAGAGCAAGTATGGGGGCTTCACATAACTTCTTTTTAACCTCTTCAAATGCTTTGGAGGTTGCTGTGGACCATTCAAACCCATTTTTCTTCATACATTCAGTGATGGGAGCCATGAGAGTGCTAAAATTAGGCACAAAACGCCTATAAAAAGAAGCAAGGCCGTGGAAGCTCCTTACTTCAGTGAGAGTCTTTGGTTGGGGCCAAGTTTTAATGGCATCTACCTTAGATTGATCTACTTGAATGCCATCCTTAGAAACTACATATCCAAGGAACACAACTTGGTCTACAAAGAATTCACACTTCTCTTCTTTTGCATATAACTTATTCTTCCTCAACACATCAAAAACACTTCTCAAATGCAAGACATGATCATCAAGAGTTTTGCTATATACTAATATGTCATCAAAATAAACAACAACAAATGCACCAATGTAAGGTTTGAGTACCTCATTCATAAGCCTCATGAAAGTGCTTGGAGCATTTGAAAGGCCAAAGGGCATAACCAACCATTCATATAAGCCTCCCTTAGTCTTGAAGGCTGTCTTCCATTCATCCCCTTCTTTCATCCTTATTTGATGGTAGCCACTCCTTAGATCAATTTTGGAGAAGACACAAACACCATGTAACTTATCAAGCATGTCATCAAGTCTAGGGATGGGATACCTATACTTGATGGTTATATTGTTAATGGCTCTACTATCCATACACATCCTATATGAACCATCTTTCTTAGGAACAAGTAGGGCTGGAACGGAACATGGACTCATGCTAGGCTTTACAAAGCCTTTTTCAATCAATTCTTCCACTTGCCTTTGCAACTCTTTAGTCTCCATGGGACTGCATCTATAGGCTGGCTTATTAGGCAATGGTGCACCCGGAACCAAGTCAAGTTGATGCTCAATGCCTCTTATAGGAGGGAGGCCGGATGGAAGCTCTAGTGGGAACACATTTTCAAATTCAGCCAAGAGAGATTAAACTAAGGGATGAGCTTCTTTCTTCTCATGTTTGAGCTCCCCTTCAAGTATAAGTAATGCAAAGATAGGTTGCAAACTCAAAAGAGCCCTTTCTACTTGCTGCCCATTCATATACATACTCTCCCTTTTAGCTTCTTTCCCTTTGATAGCCTTGTTAGCTTCTTGGGGACTAAGAGGTAGCAAAGTAATGGTCTTCCCCTTGAATTTGAAGGAATAAGTGTTCTTTTTACCATTATGAGTTACTTCTCTATCAAATTGCCAAGGTCTCCCTAGCAACAAATGGCATGCATCCATGGGAACTACATCACACACAATCTCATCTTGGTAATGCTTGCCAATGGAAAAGGAAACAAGTACTTGTTTGGCTACTTGGAGGCTGGTCCCATTGCTCAACCGTTGGAGCTTATATGGTTGAGGATGAGGTATGGTAGATAATCCAAGTTTCTCCACTAATGTAGATGAAGCCACATTTGCACAACTTCCACTATCTATAATCAAAGAACACACCTTGCCTCCAATGGTGCATCTTGATTGGAAAATTTGGAGCCTTTGTTCCTCATGTGGGAAGGACTTGGAATGCAATGCTCTTCTAATCACTAACATCTCTCCTTCATCAGCCCTTTGCATGACCTCCTCTTCTTCTTCTTCGGCAGCTCCATCTTCATGGCCATAATCTACATTTTCTTCATCTTCTTGAAGAGACTCTTCAATAGCTTGAATCTCCATCAATGACAAAGTTCTTCTATTTGGGCATTCGGCTTGGAAGTGTCCATAGCCTTGACATTTGAAGCACTTTTTATTGGATAGATCAAGTCTTCCCATAATTGGTTTGTTCTTGCTAGGTTCTACCACCTTTTCTTTTCCTTTCTCCTTGGAAGTGATTTCGGCAGCCTTATAGTTGGATGGGGAACCCTTTTGAAAGGTGGTTCCCTTGTGGAAAGGAGGGCTTTTGTAGAATGAAGTCCCCTTGGTGAATGGCTTGGCAACCATAGACTTCATGGCCTTCTTTTGCTTCTCCACCTTAATAGCTAACTTACAAACATCTTCAAATGTGCAATATGGTTGCAATTCTACCATATGAGCAATGTCTTGGTTTAAACCACCAATGAATCTTGCAATGGTTTGCTCTTTCACTTCCGGCAGCTCACTTCTCATTAATAGCTTCTCAAACTCCCTTATGTAATGCTCCACTCCATCACTGCCTTGCTTAAGGGTGTGTAGCTTGAGGTAAAGATCTTGTTTAAGGTTGTCTGGAAGGAATCTTCTCTTCATAAGCTTCTTTAGTTTCTCCCAGGATCTCACTCTCTCTTTACCATCCCTTTCCCTTTGTTTCTTAAGATTTTCCCACCACAAGGATGCATAATCCTTGAATTTCAAGATGGCAAGTTTACATTTCTTCTCATCCGAATAGCCCTTATATTCAAAAACTCTCTCTATGGCATGTAACCAATCAACAAAATCATCCGGACTCATGCTCCCTTCGAATTCTGGAATTTCAATTCTTAAACCCTTATCATCATCCTTTTCTCTCCTAGGTGGCCTCTCTTGTTCTTCCTCACTTGAATAATCATGAAGCATCAATTCCTCCCTATGATGTCTAGGAGGAGGAGGGGAAGGTCTAATATGTCTTCTTGGTTGATGTAGTTGGGTTGGGTGAGGTGGAGGAGGGGGTATTTGGCTTTGTGTTGAAGTTTGGGGCTGTGATAAGGGTGCCCTACTTTGAGTGAGGGTCAAGTCTCTCATCATTTGCATCATTTGATTCATTTGGTCCTTAATGGCCTTAAGTTCTCCTTTAACTTCTTCTTTTAATGCCATGTGGGCAAATTCCCAAGGATGAGGAGGTGAGGAGGATGAGGATGAAGTTCTTTTGTGGGACATTTGTGGTAATGGTTAATGGTTATAAGTGTGTAAGGGTTGGGGTGCGTATTGGTAAGTGTTTAGGTTAAGGAAGGTTTGTGTTTAAGGCAAATTAAGGTTCTGTAAACAGTAATTTTTAGTGAACAGTAAATTCCGGGAGGTGAACAGTAGCTTCGGAGATGAAAATCAGTCAACAAATCACACAAATAACCTATGCTCTGATACCAAATGGTGCATATCCATCAAGGCAATGCAACAAGTCACAAACTGAAAATCTGGAATTTATTGTTCATATGGCACAGCAGCATTTTGTCTTCCAATTTGACCAATCAAATGACTTCCAAAACATACAAATTATGGTTCATTGGAAAGGGCATTCAAAGAGCTTTCTAATGATATATGATAGCAATCACAACTCAATCAACAAGGCATTCAAAACTAGTTTCAAAGTTGGATGGCAAAATCTGAAAATGGCAAAATTACATACTGTGAACAGTACCCGGGCATATAACACACATTCACACTTTGGATTTCAAGGGGTAACAAGAAAGTTAACCAAGGCATAAAGGAAATTTCCACCAACCTTGGGGTCTTCCACCACCAATTCTTCCTCCAAGATGAATTGGATAAAAGAAAGAGCAACTAAAGAAAAGCTACAAAGCTTTACTTAAATTTTTCATTAGCAGAGAAGTCTAGCTTACAAATGAAAATCCACTTTCATATATACAAGAGCAAGTGGCGGCAAAATGGAGCATTAATTTTGACATGGAAGCTTTTCCCTTCATTTAAGCTTAACCATTCATTTAATACTAAGGCCATACTATATTAATTCAAGAAAACAACAAAAAGGGACAACTTTTCCCTAAAAGGTGGAACTATGTCCACCAACTAAAGTTACTTGCTTCCCATTTAGTTGCAATCCAACTAAATAGGCTTCATGGCATCTTGGGCTTCAAGTGGGCTTGGAGTTGGCTTCTTGGACTCATTTAAGTTTCCATTTCATTAAGGCCTTGGATGCAAGTAATGAAATTGCACCCAAAAGTAAAGTTGGGCCAATGTGGAAAAAGCAATGAATCTTTGGGCTTGTATGGAGCTAATTCTTCATTCTCAATGGTGGCTTGAGCCAAATGGAGACTTGATAGAGAATTGGAAGCTAGGGTTGGAGAGGTAGCTGAAAATACATCACAAGCCTCCAAGTAGCCAAACAAGTACTTGTTTCCTTCTCCATTGGTAAGCATTACCAAGATGAGATTGTGTGTGATGTAGTTCCTATGGATGCATGCCATTTGTTGCTAGGGAGACCTTGGCAATTTGATAGAGAAGTAACTCATAATGGTAAAAAGAACACTTATTCCTTCAAATTCAAGGGGAAGACCATTACTTTGCTACCTCTTAGTCCCCAAGAAGCTAATAAGGCTATCAAAGGGAAATAAGCTAAAAGGGATAGTGTGTATATGAATGGGCAGCAAGTAGAAAAGGCTCTTTTGAGTTTGCAACCTATCTTTGCATTACTTATACTTGAAGGGGAGCTCAAACATGAGAAGAAAGAAGCTCATCCCTTAGTTGAATCTCTCTTGGCCGAATTTGAAGATGTGTTCCCACTAGAGCTTCCATCCGGCCTCCCTCCTATAAGAGGCATTGAGCATCAAATTGACTTGGTTCCGGGTGCACCATTGCCTAATAAGCCAGCCTATAGGTGCAATCCCATAGAGAGTAAAAAGTTGCAAAGGCAAGTGGAAGAATTGATTGAAAAAGGCTTTGTGAAGCCTAGCATGAGTCCATGTTCCGTTCCAGCCCTACTTGTTCCTAAGAAAGATGGCTCATATAGGATGTGTGTGGATAGTAGAGCCATTAACAATATAACCATCAAGTATAGGTATCCCATCCCTAGACTTGATGACATGCTTGATGAGTTACATGGTGCTTGTGTCTTCTCCAAAATTGATCTAAGGAGTGGCTACCATCAAATAAGAATGAAAGAAAGAGATGAATGGAAGACAGCCTTCAAGACTAAGGGAGGCTTATATGAATGGTTGGTTATGCCCTTTGGCCTTTCAAATGCTCCAAGCACTTTCATGAGGCTTATGAATGAGGTACTCAAACCTTACATTGGTGCATTTGTTGTTGTTTATTTTGATGACATATTAGTATATATCAAAACTCTTGATGATCATGTCTTGCATTTGAGAAGTGTTTTTGATGTGTTGAGGAAAAATAAGTTATATGCAAAGGAAGAGAAGTGTGAATTCTTTGTAGACCAAGTTGTGTTCCTTGGATATGTAGTTTCTAAGGATGGTATTCAAGTAGATCAATCCAAGGTAGATGCCATTAAAACTTGGCCCCAACCAAAGACTCTCACTGAAGTTAGGAGCTTCCACGGCCTTGCTTCTTTTTATAAACGTTTTGTGCCTAATTTTAGCACTCTCATGGCTCCCATCACTGAATGTATGAAGAAAAATGGGTTTGAATGGTCCACAACAGCCTCCAAAGCATTTGAAGAGGTTAAAAAGAAGTTATGTGAAGCCCCCATACTTGCTCTACCTGATTTTGATAAGGTATTTGAAGTGGAATGTGATGCAAGTGGAGTTGGCATTGGGGCAGTCCTAACTCAAGCCAAAAGGCCCATTGCTTACTTTAGTGAGAAGCTCAATGAGTCCAAGAGAAGATACTCCACCTATGACAAAGAATTCTATGCAATTGTTAAAGCCCTTGATCATTGGAGTCATTACCTAACGCCTAAACAATTTGTGCTTCATTCCAATCACCAAGCCTTGAAGTTTCTTAGTAGCCAACATAAGATAAGTTCAAGGCATGCTAAATGGGTGGAATTCCTCCAATCTTTCTCCTTTGTTTCAGCATATAAACAAGGTTCTTCCAATGTAGTGGCAGATGCTCTTTCAAGAAGGCATTACTTGTTATCCATTCTTGATGCAAGAGTTCTAGGTTTCCAGCTTATGAGACAATATTACAATGAAGATGATAAGCTTTGGGAGATCATGAAGAAGTGTTCTAAAGGGGCATATGAAGACTATTCTGTCCATGATGGTTTTCTTTTCAAAGGAGCTAAATTATGCATCCCTAAGAGCTCTTTTAGGGAACTTCTCATTAGGGAGACACATGGTGGTGGATTAGCAGGTCATTTTGGCATAAATAAGACCTTAGACATGCTTAAAGAGCATTTCTATTGGCCTAAGATGGTGAGTGACGTCCAAGCCATTATTGCAAGGTGTGGCACATGTCAAAGGTCCAAGTCTCATTTCAAACCTGGTCCTTACATGCCTTTACCTATTCCGAAGCAGCCATGGGAGGATCTTAGCATGGATTTTATTGTGGCTCTTCCAAGAACTCAAAGGGGAAAGGATGCTATAATGGTGGTAGTAGATAGATTCTCTAAAATGACCCACTTCATCCCTTGTTCCAAGACTGAAGATGCTAGCAAGGTGGCTGAATTGTTCTTCAAGGAAGTGGTGAAGCTACATGGAATTCCAAGAACCATAGTTTCGGATCGAGACACCAAGTTCTTGAGCCACTTTTGGAGGACATTATGGAGCAAAATGGGAACCAAGCTCATGTTTAGCACCTCTCATCACCCTCAAACCAATGGTCAAACCGAAGTAACTAATAGGACTTTGGGAACAATCTTGAGAACTTTGGTTAACAAGCACTTAAGGGATTGGGACTTGAAGATTGCTCAAGCTGAATTTTCCTACAATAGGAGTCCAAGCGCAACAATCGGACACTCTCCATTTGAGGTAGTCTATGGCCTTAATCCCTTAACTCCTTTGGATCTAACTTCCTTACCTCTTGATGTGCAAGTTCACAAGGATGCCAAGGAGAAAGCTGCTGCCATGAAGAAGCTCCATGAAACCATCAAATCTCAAATCATGAAGGCCAATGAAGCTCACAAGAGGAAGATCAACAAGCATAGGAAGCCATCCATTTTCAAACCAGGTGACTTGGTTTGGGTGCATTTGAGAAAAGAGAGATTTCCAAGCAAAAGGAGGAGTAAGCTAGCTCCAAGGGCTGATGGACCATTTGAAGTGCTTGAGAGGGTAAATGATAATGCATACAAGGTGAATCTTCCGGATGAAATAGGAGGAGTCTCGGCTACCTTCAACATTGGAGATCTTTCACCATACATGGAGGATAGCCACCTTGAGGACTTGAGGGCAAGTCCTTCCCAACCCGGGGGGGGATGATGTATTTTCGGCTACCTCTCCAACCCTAGCTTCCAAGTCTTTATCAAGTCTCCATTTGGTTCAAGCCACCATTGAGAATGAAGAATTAGCTCCATGCAAGCCCAAAGATTCATTGCTTTTTCCACATTGGCCCAACTTTACTTTTGGGTGCAATCTCATTACTTGCATCCAAGGCCTTAATGAAATAGCAACTTAAATGAGTCCAAGAAGCCAACTACAAGCCCACTTGAAGCCCAAGTAGATGAGGCAGCCCTCCATCACTTAAATGGAGCCCAAGATGCCATGAAGCCCATTTAGTTGGATTACAACTAAATGGGCAGAAAATAACTTTAGTTGGTGGACATAGTTCCACCTTTTAAGGAAAAGTTGTTCCCTTTTGTTAGTTTATTCATTAATGTAGTATGGCCTTAGTTTAAATGAATGGTTGAGCTTAAATGAAGGGCAAAGCTTCCATGTCAAATTAATTGTCCAATTTTTGCCGCCATATGCACTTGTATATGAAGTAGATTTTCACTTGTAAAAGGGCTAGACTTCTTGATAATGAAATATTCAAGTAAAGCTTTGTAGCTTTTCTTTAGTTGCTTTTTCCTTTATCCAATTCATCTTGGAGGAAGAATTGGTGGTGGAAGACCCCAAGGTTGGTGGAAATTTCCTTTATGCCTTGGTTATCTTTCTTGTTACCCTTGAAATCCAAAGTGTGAATGTGTGTTGTATGCACGGATACTGTTCACAGTATGTAATTTTGCCATTTTCAGATTTTGCCATCAAACTTTGAAACAAGTTTTGAATGCCTTGTTGATTGAGTTGTGATTGCTATCATATACCATTAGAAAGCTCTTCGAATGCCCTTTCCAATGAACCATAATTTGTATGTTTTGGAAGTCATTTGATTAACTAAATTGGAAGACAAAGTGCTGTTGGGTTATGAACAATAATTTCCAAATTTTGAGTTTGTGACTTGTTGCATTGCCTTGATGGATATGCACCAATGAGGATAAAGTTCTTTTATGGGACATTTTTAGTAATGGCTAGTGGGTAAAGGCTAATGGTTATAAGTGTTTAAGGGTTGGGATGAGTATTGGTAAGTGTTTAGGTTAAGAAAGGTTGGTGTTTAAGGCAAATTAAAGTTCTGTGAACAGTAACTTTGTAGTAAACAGTAAATTTCGGCGGTGAACAGTTACTCCGGGAGGTAGAAATTAGTCAACAAATCACACAAACACCTTAGGCTCTGATACCAAATGGTGCATATTCATCCAAACATGCAACAAGAAACAAAAAATCATTGTTCATGTGGTATGAACAGTTTTTTTGTTCTTGCAGTTCAACCAACCAAATCAACTCCAAATCCAACCGAATTCATTTCATCATAATCAAAACACAATGAACTTTCTTTCAAGCTATGGACATACACAATTGGTGTAGAGTAAGACAATCAAATTACAAGTAGAATGCAGTGGTAGAAATGGTAATTATGCTACAACTCTCTGTCATAATCAAAATTAACACACATACACACTCTAATTTGGATTTCTAAGGAAACATAAAATGTAACAAAGGCATAAAGGAAAGTTCCACCAACCTTGGGGTCTTCCACCAAGAATGAATTGGATAAAGGAAAATGGAGAAAGCCAACGAAGCTTTGCTTCAAACTTTTATTATATCAAATTGTCTAAACTCTTACAAAAGCATGGCCACCCTTTATATAGGGAAAAAACGGCAGCAAAAATGGATTTTCCAATACAAAATCTATTCATTTTTTAATACAAAAATCCCTTGAATTAAGCTAAGCCATACCTCTTAGTTGCTAAACACAAAAAGTGAGTTGCCTTTTCCCTAAATCTAGGAACCATGTCTCCTAGCTTTGTAACTAAGTTTCTATCTAGTTCTAAGCCAACTAAATATGCAAGTTTGAGTTAAAAGGGGCTTCAAAAGAGTCTTGGGCAGATTGGGCTTGGAAAGGCACCACGTGAAGCTTATTTTAGACCAAAAGAGCAAACTACTCAAGGGATTCTTGAGTCCAACTAATAAGGCTATGCCCAAAAGTGAAGTTGGGCCAAAATTAAAGGTGTAATGCTTCCTTTGGCTTGGGATTTGCTAGAACTTCATTCTTCTTGGCTTCAAAGGCTGCATGGAGACTTGAGGATAGCTTGGAACCCAAAAATGACAATTGAGCCATGTATACATCAAGCTCCCTTAGAACACTCATCAATGATTTTAGAAAATTCATCATCATTAATATAATGCTCTTTCATAAGTTGAAAGCCAAGAATCCTAGCATCAAGAATGGAAAGCAAATAGTGTCTCCTTGATAATGTATCAACAACCACATTAGCAACACCTTGTTTATAAGATGAAACAAAAGAAAAGGATGGGAGGAACTCTACCCATTTGGCATGTCGTGGACTAATCTTGTGTTGGCTATTGAGGAACTACACGACTTGATGGTCCAAATATAGCACAAATTGCTTGGGCTGAAGATAGTGACTCCAATGATGAAGTGCCCTCACTATGGCATAGAACTCTTTGTTATAATTTGAGTATCTCCTTTTTGTCTCTTTGAGCTTCTCATTAAAGTAGGCCAGAGACCTCTTGGATTGGGTAAGAACAGCCCCATTACCCATCCACTTGCATTATCACACTCTACTTCAAAACACTTGTCAAAGTCAAGTAAGGCAAGGATGAGAGCCTCACACAACTTTTGCTTGATCACTTCAAAGGCTTTTCTCACTGCTGAAGTCCACTTAAAGGTACCCTTCTTCATGCATTCGGTGAGGGTTGCCATAATGGTACTAAAATTTGGCAAAAATCTCCTATAGAAAGAAGCCAAGCCATGAAAGCTTCTTGCGTCTGTGAGAGTCTTAGGTTCAGACAAAGACCAAATTGCCTCTACTTTGGATTGATCTACCATGACTCCCTCTTTAGAAATGACATAGCCAAGGAACACAACGTTACCTACAAAGAATTCATACTTCTCCAATTTTGCATAAAGTTTTTGTTGTCGCAATACTTTAAACACTGCCCTCAAGTACTCTACATGCCCCTCTCAACCTTGTTGTACACAAGAATATCATTAAAATACACAACAACAAATTTCCTAATGAAAGGATTGAGTACCTCATTCATCAACTGCATGAAGGTGCTTAGACTATTGGAAAGGCCAAATGGCATCACTATCCATTTATACAACCCTCCCTTGGTCTTGAAAGTCATCTTCCATTCATCACTTTCCCTCATCCGAATCAGATGCTACCTACTCCTTTGATCAATTTTGGATAAAATGGTGACACCATAGAGTTCATCAAACATGTCATCCAACCAGGGAATAGGATACCTATACTTTATGGTGATGTTATTAATGGCTTTACTATCAACACACATTCTATATGTTTCATCTTTCTTTGGAACAAGTAAAGTTGTCACTGAACAAGGACCCATACTCTCCCTCACAAAGCCTTTTGTAATCAGCTCATGAACTTGTTTTTGAAGCTCCTTGGTCTCCATAGGGTTGCTTCTATAGGCTGCCTTATTACATAATAGAGTCTTGAGAATGAGATCAATGTGGTGTTCAATCCCTCTAATTGGTGACAAACCAGTTGGAAGGTCATTAGGGAAGATATCCCTAAACTCTACTAGCAATGGTTGGACTAAAGGGTTGGGTGTGCTCATTGGCCTTTCTTCCTTCCTCTCTATTACCAATAATGTAAGAACTAGGTTATGTTTTACAAGGCTTCTCTCAATTTGACTCCCACTCAAAAATAGGTTATCCCTCTTAATTTTTACCCTTTTTAGTGTTTGATGGAGTTGTTTTAGGCTTAGAAGTGCTAAGGTGATAAGTTTCTCCTTGATCTAAAAGGTGTAAGTGTTCTTCCTACCATAATGCTTCACATTCCTATCAAATTGCTAAGGCCTCCCCAACAACACATATCGTGTATCCATGGGAATAGTATCACATAAAATTTTATCAATGTAGTGTTTACCAATAAAGAAGGAAATGAGCACTTACCTTGTGTCTTAAAAACTACTCTCATTGCTTAGCCATTGTAATTTGTATGGTTGAGGGTGTGGTGAGGATGACAACTTTAGCTTCTTTACAAGTGTTGTGGAAGCTACATTAGCAGTACTCCTACTATCTACTATGAGCCAGCACACCTTACTATTGATGGTGCATCTTATTTGGAAGATGTTAAGTCTTTGATCAACATGAAGGGTTGTTTTAGGTGTGTAAGGCTTTCCTAAGCACTGACATGTTACCACTATCTGCTTCTTCTTTTTCTTCATCTTTAGCCATGTCATCATTCTTATCAACTTCCTCTTCTTCCATGCATTGATAGGCTTCTTCAATGGCTTGTATTTTTTTGAGTGTCATCACCCTTTGGTTAGGACAATTAGTGTGGAAGTACCCAAAACCGTGGCACTTGAAGCACTTTTTGTCATTTTGGGTTGGTCTTACCAAGTGAGGCTTATCTTTGGCTTGATACACTACCTTTTCTTTGCCTTTGTCTCTAGAGGAACTCTAGGGCTTGGTATATAAAGAAGGACCCTTAGAAAATAAGGTCCCTTTGGTGTAAGTCTTGGTGGCCGAGGGTCTCGTGACCTTTCTTTGTTTCTTAATTTTGATGGCAAGCTTGCATACATCCTCAAATGAGCAATAAGGTTGCAATTCCACCATATTAGCTACATCTTGCCTTAATCCTCTGAGGAACCTGCAATGGTTTGTTCCTTAAGCTTAGGCACTCACTCTTTACATCAATTTCTTAAACTTCCTAATGTACTCCTCTACAATACTATCTCCTTGCTTAAGGTTATGAAGTTTTAAGTACAACTTTTGCCTATAGCTCTTTCTTAAGTAATTTCTTCAATTTCTCCCATATCTTAACCCTTTTTTTCCTTTCTCTACTCCTTTGCTTCTTACCATTCTCCTACCATAGTGAAACATAATCTTTGAAATTCAACATTGCCACCTTGCACTTCTTTTCATCTGAATATCCTTTGTTGTCAAACACCCACTCAATAGCATGAAGCCAATCTATAAAGTCATCTAGGCGAAGGCTCCCTTTGAAGTCTATGATGTTAATTTTGAGTCCATGATCATCATTCATAGGTCCCCTCCTTCTCCTAGTGTCCTCATTATCACTAGACTCACTAGAAATGAGTAATTCTTCTCCGTAATGTGCGGGTCGAGGTGGTTGTCTAGGTAGTCTTTGGTGGTGATAGGGTTTATAAGGTAAAGGTGATAGTACTCAGGCTTGTTAAGGTAGGTTAGGTGCTTGGTTTAGTTGTTGGTTCCTCATAAGTTGTAAGACTTGAGATAGTTGCTCTATAAGTTCATGAATCTCTCTCCTTGTAGTTTTTCTTGACCAAATTGCCAATGATAGGGTAGGGAAGATGATTCACTCCTTTGTGACATTTTGGTGTTTATGAGGTAGGTTAAAAGGGTTGTGGTTAGTATTCTAGGCTTGGGTAGTTTTTTAGGTAAGTGTTTGTGTATGGTGATATGTAGTGTTTTTCAGTCAAGAAAATGGGTGATATAAGGTTAGCATTTAGGCTAAAATGTACGTAGAAAGATAGAGTAGAAGAAGAATGTATATAAAGAGATTTCAACACACAAACCGACCAAATGATTTCTGGCAACAAGAAGTTAAGAAACTCACCTTTGCAACCTAAGCTCTAATACCAAATGATGTGCTTCAAGTTAAAATATAGTTCAAATTAAGGTGAGATACAATTCAACCTCTAGTGTTTCTCAAGCAAGTTTTAGCCAAGACTAGGATATAGGATAGAAAGTAAGCAACACAAAAAATAACAAGATATTTGACCAACAAATAACCAAGGCTTAAAGGAAAACCCACCAGCTAAGGGGTTCCACCACCAAACTTCGGCCAAAGAAAAGATTGGATAAAGGACCAAGATTGCTCAAACAACGGAACAAATTTTTCGTTCAATAATGTCTAACCTTGATACATGAAGCAAGGACGCCTTTTATAGGTTTCAAAATACAATAGTTTAATAATTTGAAATTCAAAAAAAATGATAAACTGATACAATTGAATCTCCTAAGTAAAAAAGGTATTAGTTTATATGGTGTCCAAAAGAGAAAAGGGACAAAGAGCTACCAAGGATTGTCAACCTTATCTTTGCCAAAAGAAAAAGCTTTGAGCCGCTCATATGTCTTCCTTGTCTCCTTCCATGAATGCTTTATTAACCTTTTTGAGCTTTCCCATGAAGAACTAATACACTCTTAATAGAACTTAGCATAATTAAACATATAATTACATTAATAAAGGAATAATTAAGCATCAATTAAACAAACAACTGTATTGTTTTGGATGCTATACTTGGACCCAAGTGAGTAAATTACAACCAATTGAGTGATTTGGAACTATGAGGGCAAAACTTGCATGAGAAACACTAGAGGTTGAAGTGTTTAACTCATCTTAATTTGAACTATAGTTTAACTTATAGCACATTAGGCATAAAAAAGCTTACTAATGGCACTAGCAATGCTACTAAAACCCTTATTTGTCTAATACTCTAAAGGAATACAAAAGAACTTGATCCATACAACCACTTTCTTAATGTCATTAACCAACATAAGGAGATTCAAGGTCCATTTCCTTGCCAAGAATGGAGCATCACCTATTGACCAAGGGATAACCTCTTTAACCTGCCCAACACCCTCTTCCTTGTCAAATTTTATTAAGAACATTCCCTTTTTAGATGATATTACCTCACCAGCACCAGAGCTTGACCCCATCTTCTCAACATATTTCCTAACCATCATTAATGATGGTTGTTTCCCAAAGAAAAAACCTACATGGGATTTTCTCCACTTTTCCCACCAAGTTTAGCAATATCCTAAATTAGAATAACATTTACTCTTTTTTTAGCATGTGTAGCAACCGATTTAATAAACTAAGGGTGATGCAAACCTTGATGATTTGATGCAAGACCCAATGCCCAAGAAGATACTTCCCCAAGACTGAATCAGTTTTGTCATTGAATGACCCTTGACCCGAATCTAATGCAAATGATCAAGGGATAACTTCACCAAATTCACACATGGGGAAGCATTCTACTTCAACAAACACAAAGAATTTGGATCCATTGAGCTATGACGGAGGCCCAATTACACGAGCAAGAGCCAAGAAGATGAAAGCAGCAATCATTGGGCTCGTTCAAAGTCATTTGGACCTTATGGGAAAGAGTCCGAGCGAAGTCGAAGGGCAACTCATGGTCAACAACATGACAAGCATGGAGTTTAGTTTAAGACTTGTGCATTTAATTTAATTTGAAGAATTAAAAGAGCTTACATTAACACAAGGAGCCCAAATACATGAATTGGGCTAAAGGCAGCAAGAAGCACATGTTGGGCTTAGTCGAATATGCATATGGAAGCCCAAGTCACATCAATTCAGCTAGCCCTTTTTGTGATTAGTTATTATCTAGTTGTTATCCTAGTTTAATTAGGAAAACTTGTTTAGTTATTATCTAATTGTTATCCTAGTTTAATTAGGAGAGTGCTTAGTTGTCATGAGTTGTTATTTTCCTTTTTTTTAAAGGATTTATTTCGTTTTTTAGGGTTAGAAGCAACATATATATATGTATTAAACTCAAGATTATGGGCAGCTTGATTATAATAAAAAAATTCCAAATTTCTCCAAAGTTCTTGTGAGAGTTTTCTTTGAATTCATTTCTTGAGAAAGTTATGAATTCTTTCTTTGATAATTAGAGTTCCTTGTTGTTAAATAACAAGAGGGTTCTAATTCTTTTGGTTTATGCTAGATAGATCTTTGGGCAAGATTCCAATAGATTGTTATAGTTCTTGTTAAATCAATCAGCAAGGGTTGTATCAGTTTGGTATCGGAGCATTGGGTCTAGTATAAGCTACGTAACCTTTAGTCTTGTGTTCATGCATCAATATAAAAAAAAAACGAAAAAAAAAATTGCATTATTCATCATCAAGTGATTCGGCAGCAGCAAATTCAACATCAAAATTCTTCATACAAGTGGTTTGGGCAACATCAAATCAAGAGGAGCAGTAAAAGCGCCAAAGTTCCATTCCTTGCCGATTTGCATCAAGTATCACCAAAATCACATATCATGATCCAAGCTTCAAGAGGTGTTCGGAGGCTTCCAGATCTGTTTAGCTAAGAGTTTTAGTGTTAATTAGTCATCAAAAAAAAAAAAAGAACAAAAAAAACGAAAAAAAAAAAGCAAAAAAAAATTCAAAGGCCATGATTTAATTTTTTTTGTTAGCTCTAATTGTCAAGGGACTTTAATTTGTAATTCTCTTTAGAAAGTGAGTAGTAAAGGTCAACTCAAATAAGAACTCTAAGGGGAAATTCTGTGTGTCATTGTTTTGGTGAGCGTATTAGAGTGTTGCAAACACATTTGAGCGAAACACGTGAGGGAGTGTTAGAATAGGTGTTTTCTAACGTTTTTTCTTGCAGGTTTACATCATGGACCCTGAGGAGAAAGTTACCTTAGAAGCAATACAAGGAATGTTACAAAAGATGATGTTACAACAAGAGGACATGAGGAGTGAAAACCGCAATGTCCAAGAAAGGTTAGAAAGGTTGGAACAAGGTACCCCTAGCCGTGGCAAGATAAGAGACACAAAACGTAGCCTCTTTGATGATTTAGAAGGGGAGGTTGAAGAAGAAGGATCTACATGTTCCAACAAAGGCAAATCAAAAGATGGGAATTTAGGTTCAATCAAAATGAAGATTCCAGCTTTCCATGGTAAAAGTGATCCAGAGGCATATTTAGAGTGGTAGAAGAAGGTAGAGCGTGTATTTGAGTGCCATAACTACACCAAAGAGAAGAAGGTGAAATTGGCAGCCGTTGAATTCACCGACTATGCTAGTGTATGGTGGGATCAATTTACCTCTACTAGGCGTAGAAGCAGAGAAGGTCCTGTTTCTTCATGGTTTGAGATGAAAACAATCATGAGGAAGAGATTCGTACCACAACACTACTATAGGGAGCTGTACAATCGATTACAAAGGTTGAATCAAGGATCCAATAGTGTTGAAGAATATCACCAAGAGATGGAGATGGCTATGATTCGAGCCAACATTGAGGAGGATAGGGAAGCTACTATGACACGTTTTCTTTCAGGTTTGAACCGTGATATTGCTAACCTTGTTGAGTTGCATCATTATGTAGATTTGAAGGATATGGTACACATGGCAACCAAGATTGAAAAACAACTAAAAGCAAAAACCAAGGCTATTTCGACCCCAACATCATGGAAGCTGAATTAGAAAGGGAACAAGGGAGGTGATGCGAATACAAATAAAGGCAGATTTGATCAAAGCAAAAATAAAGAGCTCACTACACCAAAAATGCAACCAAAGGATGACAAATCCAAGGGTAAATCACGTGATATACAATGCTTTAGGTGCTTGGGATACGGACATAAAGTTGCATAATGTTCAAATGCGAAGGTGATGACCCTACGCAATGGGGAGGTGGTGAGTGAAGATGGGAGCGAGGATGATGATGACTTGAGTGATACACCACCATTGGAGGATGTTTCAGAAGAAGAGGGCGATGAACCAGCCCCTAAAGGACCAATTTTCACGTTAGTTGCAAAGCGTGCTCTAAACATGCAAGCTAAGGAGGATGAGGTACAACGCGAAAATATCTTTTATACTAGATGCATGATAGATAATAAATTGTGTAGTATGATTATTGATGGTGGTAGCTGCACTAATGTTGTTAATGCTGGTTTAGTTGATAAAGTGGGGTTGAAAACAACTAAACATCCTAGACCTTATAGGTTGCAATGGTTGAATAATAGTGGGGATATTAAGGTCACGAGGCAAGCATTAATTTCATTCTCTATTGGGCGTTATCATGATGAGGTTTTATGTGATGTAGTACCTATGCATGCTAGTCATATATTATTGGGACGCCCTTGGCAATATGATAGGCGTGTTATACATGATGGGTATTCTAACCGATATTCATTCAACATGAATGGTAGACATGTCAACTTGTTACCTATGATGCCTAAAGAAGTATACGAAGATCAAAAAACTTTGAGTGAATATGAGAGTGCACATGGAAAAGAAAAGATGCACAAGCAAAAGGAGAGCTATGAAAAAAGCCAAGAGAGGTGTGCAAATAGAGAGGAAAAAGGAGAGCAAGTAGAGAGGATGCGCAATGAGAAAAAAATTCATGAGAGTGCGCATGCAAAAGGAGAGAATAGTGTGCAAAGAGTGGCAAAAAAAGAGGTAAAAGGCAATTTTTATGCAAGAGGGAGTGAGGTTCGAAAGGCTTATTTAACAAGGCAGCCTTTGATACTATTGGTATTCAAGGATGCGTGTTTATCTTTTGAATCTAACTCAATTCTCTCTTCTCTCCCTAGTTCTTTTCAAGCTTTATTGCAGGAATTTGAAGATTTGTTTCCCGAATCCATGCATGATGGTTTGCTGCCATTGAGGGGGATAAAACATCAAATTGACTTTATTCCTAGAGCACAAATTCCAAATTGCCCAGCTTATAGGAGCAATCCCGAAGAAACAAAGGAGTTACAACGTCAAGTGGATAAGTTGTTGTCAAAAGGGTTGATTAAAGAAAGCATGAGCCCATGTGCCGTTCCTGTTCTATTGGTGTCAAAAAAGGATGGATCATGGCGTATGTGTGTTGATTGTCGTGCCATCAACAAAATCACTGTAAAGTATTGCCATCCTATTCATCGTTTAGATGATATGTTAGATGAATTGTATGGTGCACGTATATTTTCTAAAATTGATTTAACGGCTGGTTATCATCAAATTAGAATGAAAGTAGGAGATGAATGGAAAACTACCTTTAAAACAAAATATGGTTTATATGAATGGTTAGTGATGCCTTTTGGGTTAACTAATGCTCCTAGTACATTCATGCACTTGATGAACCATGTTTTGTGTGAATTTATTGGCAAATTCGTTGTTGTCTATTTTGATGATATACTTGTGTATAGCAAATCACTTGAAGACCACATTTTGCATGTGAGATCTGTTTTTTGTGTTTTGCATGCACAAAAGTTGCATGCTAAGCTTACTAAATGTATGTTTTGTGTGCCTAAGGTTATATTTTTAGGTTATGTTGTTAGCGAGCATGGTATTGAGGTTGATAATAAAAAGGTTAAGGCTATTGAATCTTGGCCTACACCTAAAAACGTTGGGGATGTTCGAAGTTTCCATGGCTTAGCTAGTTTTTATAGGCATTTTGTGCGTGATTTCTCTAGCATAGTCGCCCCTTTGACAAAAGTTATTAAAATGAATGTTGGTTTTAAGTGGGGTGATGAACAAGATAGGGCGTTTTATATGCTTAAATCTAAGTTAATTTCTGCTCCTATTCTTGCCTTGCCTAACTTTGATAAAACTTTTGAGATTGAATGTGATGCTTCGGGAGTGGGAATTGGTGCTGTACTTATGCAAGAGCGTAAGCCAATTGCATACTTTAGTGAAAAATTGAATGGCGCAGCATTGAACTACTCAACATATGACAAGGAAATGTATGCATTAGTGAGGGCATTAGAGACGTGGCAACACTACCTTGTGCCTAAAGAGTTCGTCATCCATACCAACCATGAAAGTTTGAAGTATTTGAAGGGTCAAAACAAACTCAATAAGCGACATGCAAAGTGGAGTGAATTTCTTGAATCCTTCCCATACGTCATCAAATATAAGCAAGGTTGAAAACGTTGTGACTAATGCATTGTCAAGAAGGTACGCACTTCTTACTACTTTAGATGCTAAATTGCTTGGTTTTGAGCATATTAAAGAGTTGTATGCACATGAAAAATTTTATAAGCATAATGACTACTTGTTTCATTTGAATAAGCTTTGTGTGCCTAAGTGTTCTTTGCGTTTGTTGTTAATTCGTGAGGCACACGAAGGAGGTTTGATGGGTCACTTTGGCATAGCAAAAACTTTAGATATTTTACAAAAACATTTTTTTTGGCCTAACATGAAATCTGATGTTTCTAAGTATTGCACTAATTGTATCACATGTTTGCAAGCTAAGTCTAAAGTGCATCCACATGGTTTGTACACGCCATTGTCTGTCCCACATTCACCTTAGGTAGATGTTTCTATGGATTTTGTACTTGTACTACCTAGGACTAGACGTGATAATGACAGCATCTATGCGGTAGTTGATCGGTTTTCTAAGACGGCACACTTTATTCGATGTCATAAAACTGATGATGCTTCACATGTTGCTAATTTGTTCTTTAAAGAGGTAGTACGTTTGCATGGTATGCCAAGAACTATTGTTAGTGATAGGGATGCAAAATTTTTGTCCTACTTTTGGAAGACCTTGTGGGCGAAATTAGGAACTAAGTTGTTATTTAGTACTACCTGTCATCCACAAACTGATGGTCAAAATGAAGTTGTGAATAGAACTTTAGGGCAATTATTACGTGCTATCATAAAAAAGAATGTGAAGTCTTGGGATGAAAGTTTACCCCATGTAGAGTTTGCATATAATAGGGTTGTGCATTCATCCACACATTATTCACCTTTTGAAATTATGTATGGTTTTAATCCTTTAACACCATTAGATTTATCTCCTTTACCTTTGGAAGAGTGTGTTAATTTCGATGGTGCTAAGAAGGCAGAATTTGTGCGCAATTTCCATGAGAAAGTAAGGCAAAACATAGATAAAAGGAACCAACAAGTGGCAAACAAAAAGAATCAAGGGCGTAAGAAGTTGGTTTTTGAGCCTTTCGATTGGGTTTGGCTACATTTGCGCAAAGAACGGTTCCCTTTGCAAAGGCGACCTAAACTTCACCCACGAGGAGATGGACCTTTTCAAGTTGTTGCAAGGATTAATGACAATGCATATAAATTAGATCTCCCTGGTGAGTATAATGTTAGTGCAACCTTTAATGTTTCTGACCTTCTTCCTTTTGATTATGCAGGTGGAGATTCGAGGTCGAATCCTTTCGAGGAAAGGGGGAGTGATGCAAATGATCAAGGGATAACTTTACCAAATTCACACATGGGAAAACATTCTACTTCAACAAACACAAAGAATTTGGATCCATTGAGCTATGACAGAGGCCCAATTACACGAGCAAGAGCCAAAAAGATGAAAGCAGCAATCATTGGGCTCGTTCAAAGTCATTTGGAGCTTATGGGAAAGAGTCCGAGCGAAGTCGAAGGGCAACTCATGGTCAACGACATGACAAGCATGGAGTTTAGTTCAAGACTTGTGCATTTAATTCAATTTGAAGAATTAAAAGAGCTTACATTAACACAAGGAGCCCAAATATATGAATTGGGCTAAAGGCAGCAAGGAGCACATGTTGGGCTTAGTCGAATATGCATATGGAAGCCCAAGTCACATCAATTCAGCTAGCCCTTTTTGTGATTAGTTATTATCTAGTTGTTATCCTAGTTTAATTAGGAAAACTTGTTTAGTTATTATCTAATTGTTATCCTAGTTTAATTAGGAGAGTGCTTAGTTGTCATGAGTTGTTATTTTCCTTTTTTTTAAAGGATTTATTTTGTTTTTTAGGGTTAGAAGCAACATATATATATGTATTAAACTCAAGATTATGGGCAGCTTGATTATAATAAAAAAATTCCGAATTTCTCCAAAGTTCTTGTGAGAGTTTTCTTTGAATTCATTTCTTGAGAAAGTTGTGAATTCTTTCTTTGATAATTAGAGTTCCTTGTTGTTAGATAACAAGAGGGTTCTAATTCTTTTGGTTTATGCTAGATAGATCTTTGGGCAAGATTCCAATAGATTGTTATAGGTCTTGTTAAATCAATCAGCAAAGGTTGTATCAGAATCAATATGGAATCATACGAACCTTGGAATCGTAATGGTGAATGCCATGACAAGGCTTGATAAGTTCAAAAGATTGATAGTTTTTAATAGTAAACAAAATTGTGCAAAAGTCGGCCAAAGATCCATTCATCATGAAAATTTTAGTTTTTATAGCACAATGCTAACTTAACCCTAAACTACCTATAGCCTAATAGACTTCTAAACTTCCCAAACCTATTACCTAATTAACTATCCAAAACACTAATTAAATTAAAAGAAGATGTGTCAATTGGACTTAATAAAGTCTAGCCTGATCACAAACAAGATTAAAAATCATAAAAACAGAAAACTTTAAATTTGGGTAAACTAAAACTACATAATACAGACTGAAAAGATCTTCTTTAGGCCTCCAAATTGGGCATAATAGGTAAACTTATTGTTATAGAGCTCGAAATGAGCTTTGTGTTTATATATTACAAGCTCGGTAACTCTTCATGGATCAAAAGTTATGGTCGTTCAAAGTCTGTCTACGCATAGGTTGGGGTCTGAATCAAGTTGACCTCTCGGTTGGCTCATTCAAGCATCCAATCATCCTTGAGTAAGCTAGTTTTAGTCTCTAAGCCCTTCACGAGCCCAATTATAGCCTGTTGCATCTTCTTAGCTCTACTCCTCATAATTGGCCCAACCAGAATGTGTAGTAGATCTACTTGATGGCTCGATGCTCCTACGATGGCTCTATCATTCCCTCGCTCTTGAGAAGGATTTGTCCTTAAATCTGCATCATCAAAAGGAGATAGATCAGAAACATTAAAAGTAGCACTTATATTATACTCACCTGGAAGATCTAATCTATGGGCATTATCGTTGATCCACTCAAGTACTTGAAATAGACCATCACCCCTCAGATGTAAATTAGATTTGCATTGGGATGGAAACCGTTCCTTCTGCATGTACACTTAAACCTAATCACTAGGTTGGAAGACCACCTTGTGCCTTCCTTTGTTTGTTTGTTTGACATATTGCTCAGTCCTTCTCTCAATATTTTGCCTAACTTTCTCATAAAGCTGTCAAACTAACTCTGTCTTCCTTTTACCATCTAAACTGGCATGTTCCTCTATAAGTAAAGGTAACAAGTCCGAAGGTGTAAGTGGATTAAAATCATAATAACTTTAAAAGGTGAATACCCAATAGATGTATGCACAACCTTATTATATGCAAATTCTACATGCGGCGAGCTATCCTCCTAAGTTCTCAAGTTCTTTTCTAATACAACATGTAATAACTGAGATAAAGTTTTACTGACTACCTCTGTTTGTCTATCCATCTGTAGGTGACACGTTATAGAAAATAGTAGTTTAGTATCTAACTTACCCCACAATACCTTCCAAAAATAGCTTAAGAACTTCACATCATGATTAGATACAATACTCCTTGGAACTCTATGCAAACGCACTATCTCTATGAAAACCAAATCAACAATGTAAGTTGTATCATTAGTTTTACGACATGGAATAAAGTGTGCCATCTTTGAAAACCTATCAACCAAGACAAAAACCGAATCACTACCCTTCCTAGACCTAGGTAACCCTAAAACAAAGTCCATAGAGATATCCTCCCAAGGTACAATAGGAATAGGTAAAGGTGTATATAAACCATGGGGTAAGGCTTTAGACTTGGCCTATTTACACTTAATGCAACGAGTACAAATGCGCTCTATATCTTGTTTCATATGTGGCCAAAGAAATGCTTTTGTAGTTCATCTAAAGTCTTAGCTATACCAAAATGACCCATTAATCCACCCGCATGGGCTTCCCTCATAAGCAATTCACGTAAAGAACTCATAGGCACACACAATCTATTTTCTCGAAATCAATAACCATCATACCTATAAAACTTACCAAATGTAGTTTTCTCACAAGCTTCATAAATACTGGAAAAGTCAGAATCATTCACATACAAATCCTTTATATACTCAAAACCAAATAACTTAGTATCTAAAGTCAAGATTAGAGTATACCTGCGAGATAATACATCTGCCACAACATTTTCCTTACCTTGTTTGTAATGAATGACATAAGGAAAAGTTTTGATGTATTCAACCCACCTTGCATGTCTCTTGTTCAACTTACCTTGTCCCTTTAAATGTTTTAGGGGCTCATGATTTATCCTGATGACGAACTCAAGTGGGCAAAGGTAATGCTACCATGTCTCCAACGCTCTCACCAAAGCATACAGCTCTTTGTTATAAGTATGATACTTCAAAGTGGGTCCGTTGAGCTCTTCACTGAAATACGTAATGGACCTATTTTCTTGCATCAAAACAGCTCCAATACTTATACCTGAAGCATCACACTCAAGTTCAAATGGTTTAGAAAAATCAGGTAAAGTAAAGGTGCAAAACTTAACTTATCCTTAATTAATGCAAATGCACACTTTTGTTCCTCATCCCACCTAAATCCTACATTCTTTTTAATAACTTCAGTTAGTGGTGCCGCTAGTGTACTAAAGTCTCGTACATATCTCTTATAAAAACTAGCTAAACCATAGAAACTCCTAACCTCGGTCATGAAAGTAGATGTTGGCTACTCTCAGATAGTCTTAACCTTCTCCTCATCTACCTTAATTCCCTTAGATGAAACCACAGATCCTAGGAACACAACTTGGTCAGTGCAAAAGGAACATTTCTTAAGATTACCAAATAACCTCTCTTTCCTAAGCACAAGCAAAACATCACACACATGTCTTGTATGCTCATCTAAACTACGATTATAAATGAGAATATCATCAAAATAAATGACTACAAACTTGTCAATAAATGCACGCAAGACATGGTTCATTAATCTTATAAACGTAGTAGGCGCGTTAGTAAACCCAAATGACATTACCAACCATTCATATAGTCCATGCTTGGTTTTAAAAGCAGTTTTCCAAGTCATCACCCTCTTTCATCCTAATCTGATGATACTTACTTTTTAAATCAATTTTCTAAAAGATATAAGATCCATGCAACTTATCAAGCATATCATCTAACCTAGGTATAGGATAGCGATACTTTATAGTGATTTTGTTGATGGCTCGACAGTCAATGCATATTCTCCACATCCCATCTTTCTTAGGCATTATAATCACTAGTATGACACACGGACTCATGCTTTCTCTCATGTATCCCTTCTTTATCAACTCCTCCACTTGCCTTCAAAACTCCTTTGTCTCCTTGGGATTACTTCTATAGGCTAGTCAGTTAGGTATCACCGCTCCAGGTACGAAGTCAATCTGGTGCTAGATCCCATGAATTGGAGGTAGTCCATCAGGAATCTCCTCAGGGAATACGTCTTCAAACTCTTACAAAAAAGAAACAAACACATTAGGAAGAGAATTGTTAGCGTTAGTGAAAGATACAAAACTTTCCTTGTAAACTAACAATAATAGATATTGTTTAGTCACAAGAGCAGTCCTCACATCACTCATCTTCGTATAAAACTCTCTTTTTTCACTCCTTATTTTTTCTCTCATGGTCAAATTGCTTAGCCTTTTTTTCCTCTCCCCTCTTTTCGACCTTACTTTTTCTTTGCTCATCCTCATTCACATTTTCTCTCCTTTTGTTTTCACTCTCACTTTCTTTTCTCTTTCCATTCATCTTTCTTCTCCTCGTTTGATCCTCATAAACCTGTTTTGGTGACAATGGTACAAGTGTGATGAGTTTATTGTTGATCATGAAAGAGTATCTATTCTTAAATCCATCATGTGTCACCTTTCTATCATATTGCCATGGTCTCCCTAACAAGATGTGTCTAGCATGTATGGGTACTACATCACACAACACCTCATCTTGATACCGACCCATTGATAAAGCCACTACTACTTGTTTATTCACCCTAATTTCTCCATAGTCATTCAACCACGGAAGCTTATAAGGTCTAGGGTGTTTGATTATGGTTAAACTAAGTTTTTCTACAAGTTTGGTACTGGTTACGTTCCTGCAACTACCCCTATCTATAATTAAAGTATACACCTTACCTTTCACATGACATCTGGTATGGAAAATGTTCTCTTTCTACTCGTCATTTTCTTCCTTATAATGTAAACTCGAAGCTCTCCTAGACACTAATGCCTCACCCTCTACTACATACTCCAACTCTACATCACTAACATCCTCTAATGGTGGCATAGACACATCACTAGACTCTTCCTCTGTCTCATATTTACCATCCTCTTTCAACACCATGGTTTTTTTGTTAGGACATTGGGAAGCTATGTGACCCCTACCCAAACACTTAAAACATTTTATCTCACTGTTTCTCTTTAATGGTTCAGGTTTAATACTAGGCCTTTCTCGGCTAGACTCATCCCCTTAGGTTTAAAGTACTCAGTTTTTGGCTTAAAATGTAGTTTATCATCTTTCTTTGACATGCTCGACTTCCCAAGACTAGAATAGGAACCAATATCCCTTTTACCTTTCTGCTGTAACTGTCTCTCTACCTTTATCACCATATGTACCAAATCCTCTAGCTCTACAACATTTGCTATTTCCCTATTCAACCCATTTAAAAACCTAGCCATAGTGGTTTCCCTATCTTTCTCTATATTAGCTCTAATCATGGCTATCTTCATCTCCTTGTGATAGTCCTCGACACTCTTGGTCCCTTGCCTAAGCCCTTGTAACTTCTAAAATAAATCCCTCTAGTAGTGGCTAAGAACAAAAGAGTTGCCTCATTACACTCTTCATATCATCCCACGTATCTATGGGTCTACCCAAGTTCCTATGTCTATTTTTTACCAACTGGTCCTACCAAATATTAACATAATTAGTAAATTCTATAGCAGCCAACTTCACCTTTTTCTCTTTAGAATACATATGTATATCAAAAACTTGATCTACCTTCCACTCCTAATCTAGGTATGCTTTCGGATTATTTCTACCCTGAAAAGGTGGAATTTTCATCTTAATGCTACTGAGGTTACTATCACTCTGCCTACTCTCTCTATACATACTATTTTTGTGACTACGATGTCCTTCCTTACTCCTTATATTATTCAACCTATCACTTATTTCATCATCTTCATTGTCGGTAACTATTCTATCCTTATCCTTCACCTCTGGTGCTTTTCTTCTGCCCTCGGTTGTACTACTTCCCCCTCTATCACTTTGCTGTTGCTCTAATCTGTCCAACCTATCATTAACACTCCCCAATACATTAAAAAGTTGCTCAAACTGTTGTTGGATCGCTTGCATTGTAAAAGCCTTGGTTTTACCCGAATCTTCTACAACATTGGGCTTTTTTATTTTACCATGTTATAATTTTAGAAAACAAATGTGTCTGTAAACAATAATCCTCACACGCTCCCTCATGTGTTTACACTTGCGCTCGTATTTGCACTATAACGTTCTCACACACTATAATCTGAAAACTCTTTTTTTTTAGAATAAATCAAAACTGTACTTGTGACAAAGGACCATCAATCAACCTAGGTTACGCTATGATTACCTACTACTAAAAAAAAAGGCTAAGAATCAAGAATAAGGAAAATTTTCAAAAACGGAAAGACGACACAACTACAAGAATGAATAATCAAAGGGGAAGAAATTCAAAAGAGATAACAAGAATAAAGGAAATCAAATTCAAAGGAGGCAAGTGTGCTAACTTTCTCCTTGATCTCTCCCCCCTTTTTTTCTACATTTTTTTTCTATTTTTTTTGTTTTTTTTTTGTCTCTTTTTTTGCTTTGTTTTGTTTCTTTCTTTTTTTTTACTACTTGGCTGAAAATAGAAAAAGAAATAAATCCCTTAGATCATACAAAATTCTCCTAAGAAATTTAAGCAATTAAGGAAATAACCAAGACCTAATCTCCCAATTTAGGAATACCAAAATTTTCAAGGAAAATTTAAGATTTTAGGAACAAATTAAGAAGTCAATCTCCCAATTTAAGCAATTACAAGGTTTTTTCCCTAAAGATTAAAGGAAACGAAGACAATCCTCATCCAAGTTTATTTTCCCCAATTTCAAAATCCCTAAATTCTGTTTTTTTTCTTCTGTTTTTTTTTTTTTTTTTGCTTGACAATCAAGGCACTCAAGGTTTTGACAAGTTTCAACAATAATTTCCACTAAAAACTACCCTTTCAAATTTGGCAACAATAAAATCTTTCCAAGAGTGCCACACAAAGCTAACCCTAATTCACTCCCCAAAGGTTTGCTTGAATCTAGATCAAAAAAATCATGCCACCCCCAATTTAATTACTTTTGGCCTTCAACAATTTTTTTTGTTAATTTTTAGTTCAATCAAGAAGACAAATTAGACACTCACATAACCTAGAATTCGATGGAAACAAGGACACCAAAACAAAATCAAGAAAACAAAAACAGAACTTGATTCGACTTGGCTCTGATACCAACTGACGCAAACCTTGACGATTTGATACAAGACCTAACACCCAAGAAGATGCTTCCTTAGGACTGAATCAGTTTCGTCACTAAATGACCCTTGACTCGAATCAATATGGAATCATATGAACCTTGGAATTGTAATGGTGAACGCCATAAGACAAGGCTTGATAAGTTCAAAGGATTGATAGTTTTCAATAGTAAAAGAAATTGTGCAAAAGTCGGCCAAAGATCCATTCATCATGAAAATTTTAGTTTTAATAGCACAATGCCAACTTAACCCTAGACTACCCATGGCCCAATGGACTTTCAAACTTCCCAAGCCCATTACCTAAATAACTACCCAAAACACTAATTAAATTAAAAGAAGATGTGTCAATTGGGCTCAATAAAATATAGTCTAGTCACAAACAAGATTAAAAATCATAAAAACCGAAAACCCTAAATTTGGGTAAATTAATACTGCATAATACAAACTGAAACAGTTTTCTTTGTGCGTCCAAATTAGGCATAACTAGCAAACTAGTTGTTCTTATAGAGCTCAAAATGAGCTTCATGTTGATATATTACAGGCCTTATAACTCCTCCTAGATCAAAAGTTATGGTCGTTCAAAGTCTATCTACACATAGGCTTGGGCCTGAATAAAGTTGACCTCTTGGTTGGCTCCTTCAAGCATCCAATCATCCTTGAGTGAGCTGGTTCTCTAAGCCCTTCATGAGCCCAACTAAGTCCTGTTGCATCTTCTTAGCTCTGCTCCTCATAATTGGCCCAACCAAAATGTGTAACGAATCTACTTGATGGCTCGATACTCCTATGATGCCTCTATCACAAAGGGGAACCAGGGGTTTTGGCTTTGAATAATCCACTCTAGGCAAGCTTTTTGGATAGATTCGAGGTACCAATAGACTCAACTTTCTTAGGGGCACAATTGGAAGAAGCCATAAATGGCAATTAAGAGAAAAAAGATAAAAGAAATGTTTAAAAGCAAAAGGAAACCAAGCGACAATAAGAAACTAATAGAGCTGTGACGTGGAGAATTTATATGGATGTTGCATGCAAGACATCCAAGGCAAATAAACCATGCAAGAAGAATAAAAGAGAAGCTTCCACCTCTAACTACATTAAAGATGCAAGCCCCAATACTTGAAAGAGACAACAACTACTAAAGAAGCAAACAGACACCATGATAAAAAGGAGTAGTGAACATTGGACTTGAAACGGAAGTCAATAAGAGCTAAAACCAATAATCATCAAGATGAAAGAAAATTCAAATTCCAAAACTTGCTAGAGATAGAAGGGCCCATACTACACCACCAGAGAGTAGGAAAATAGAGAAATAAACCAAGCTTCTACACCCAAGCGGACCAGCCACCAAGAACCAAAAAAATAGACCACCTCACCAAGAATAACACGAACGCATTACCACCAGAAGCACAAAACCAGAAAAATGAACTCAAGAGAGAATTTGAATGACACAAAAGGAACCACAAAACAAGCCTAGCACCTTTGAATAAAAAAACACAAGATAAAGATGCACAAAAAAAGACTCAGACAAAGAAGCCTGAAACGAAATGAGACATAACAGGAAATAAAAAACACAAGGCTGACCATAACGTTTTGCCAAAGACCAATGGGGTGCTTAGGGGGGCTAGCATTGTAAGGGCCACCAACCAGTGGTAGAGGAAGGATACTTACACAAATGATAGAAGCAAAGTAAGAAGCCTTCGATTTTTTTATAAAGAAGGGAAAGCACATTAAGAGTGAGAGAGATTCTTCATTTTGTCCTAAACTCTTTTAAATCATCAAGTTCAACTTTATAACAACAATAATTTAAATTATCCCCATAAGAATCCCATCTATGGCTACCTTGAAGCTTCTCATTTGAGTTTCTCATAACATTAAAATCCCCCATAATAATCCAAGGGTGTTGGTTGTGAGAGATAGATAAATTATAAAGTTCTTTCCAAAGTTTTCTTCTATCTAAAAGGTCGAGTCTAAGATACAATAATGCAAAGAGCAATGTCTTTTTCTCAGGTTCATCTAAAGAAGAGAGAAGGGAGTTTAGTCGCATGCTTGGAATAGAGGAGGGGACCTTCCCTTTCAAATACCTTGGTGTTCCCATGATTGACTCCAAGCTCACCTACAATGATTGTAAGTCATTGATTGAGAAAATCTTAGGGAGAGTTAACTCATAGAGAAACAAGTTCCTATCCTATGTAGAGTGGTTGGTGTTGATCAAGTTGGTTCTTTTCAACTTGCAATCTATTTGATGCATATCCAGTTCCCTCTCCAAATTCAGGTCACAAGCAAGCCACAAGCCTCCTAGCAAGCCAAGGATCCATGAAGGTTGCAGTTCAAGCTTTAAACAAACCTAATCTCTCTTTTGGATATAGCCTCCTTGAATGGGTTCAAGACCTAAGTGAATAAGCTACTTCCTTGGCCCAAACAAAGTCCAAGTAAAGCCTCTCCAAAAGTCCAAGCCATCCAAGAGCAACAAGGAAGCCTATTGAGTCCAAAGCAATGTAATTTAGTTACTCTTGAACCAAGTGGGAATTAGTTGCCAAAGTTAGGGACATAGTCCCTAGATTTAAGGGAAAAGATAACCACTTTTGTCTCCATGCAAACTAATGAGGCATGGCTCAATTAGGGAGTGAATGGCTTAGCTTAATTTGAGGAGTTTAGTTTATCTAAATGAGATTTTTTAGTTAAATCTATGCAAGTATTGCTGCCAAACCGATTCTATATAAAGGCTAGGCATTCCAATGTAAAAAAACTTTAGGGAACTTTGTATTTTTAGTGTAAAAGCTTGAAGCTTTTATTCCTCTCAATTCTTTTGTCCATTCTCTTGTGTTTAAGGAGTGGTGGTGGAGTTCCAAGGTTGGTGGATTTGTCCTTTATGCCTTGGTTATACTAGTGTTCCAATTTGGTGTCATTTTATGTGTATGTGTATTCTTTTCCTTGTCTTGGTAGAGAGTTGCATAGAATTATAGAATTGCCACTGTCATTTTCTTCCATTTTTTATTGCCTTGACTTGATCAATATTGTACAACACTTGATGATATGATAGTTTAATGTGTTATAAATATTTGTGTATGAAGCCTGACTGCATTGAAATTGCATTTGGGGCCTAATATGAAAACATTGTACAGTAATGCAATTTGGAGTGAATAGTATTAGCTCACCCTTTTTGGATTTCTTGCTCATGCATGGTGTTATGCATCACCATTGGTCAGCTATATTTACCCTCTTCTCAAGAATACACAAGGAGATTAATTGTAAGCTTAGAGATTTCTTTTAGGTGGGGATTGGTCTTGAAAGAAATAAGGCCAAGGTCATTTAGGATGGTATTTATGCCCCTGAGGAAGGTGGGTTAGGCCTTACGAAGTGCAAGGATTAGAACAAGGTGGCAATAGCTAGGCATGTATGAAACCTTGTCCTTCTTGTTTGTAACTTTATTTTGGTGCATTGGATCAAAAGGGTAAGGTTAAAGGATAAAAGCTTATGGGAGGCTAAAGCCACTAGTAATTCCCCTTAGGTGTGGAAGAAGATATTAAAGTTAAAAGAAGAGGTGAGGAAGGAGATCAAGATCTAGGTTGGCAATGGTACAAGTCTACCTTTGGTTTGATAATTTCCCTTAGGTGTGCAAGAAGATATTAAAGTTAAAAGAAGAGGTGAGGAAAAAGATCAAGATCTAGGTTGGCAACCGTACAAGTCTACATGTGGTTTGATAATTGGCATAAGGATGACCTTTCTTATGGAGAAATATGGTGAATAACCTATTTATGATTTAGGTCTATGAAGATATACTAAGGTCAGTTCCATTATCAAAGAAAATAGATGGTGTTGGACTAGCACTAAGTCGGCGGAGCTTATGGAGATAGAGGAAAATCTTGGTTACCACTCTTTGGGCAATGAAGACTCGACAATATGGCTCCTCAACCCAGGAAAGGATTCACTTGTATTAGCATATGGGACAAGATTTAGGAGAGAAAGAGCTTGGTGTCATTAAGTCACATTATTTGGCACAAATTCACAATCCCGAGACAAGCCCTCATCACTTGGATTGCCATGAGAAAACAACTTGTCACAAAGGATAAGCTTGTTAGTTAGGGCAAGTTTACTAGTGCCACTTGTGTGCTTTGTAACATTGAAAAGGAGAACTTTAACCATCTTTTCTTCAAATATGACTTTAGCTACACAATATGGAGTAGTGTCCTTACAGGTTATGGAAGGGTTTATTCCAAGCAAAGTTGGGAAAAGCTACATAGATAGAGTCTCCATGGAGTGGAAGGATAAATCCCTTAAAAACTTTATTTGCAAGATTGGATTGGCTAGCACCATAAACAACATTTAAAGGAACGTAACAATCGCATCTTCACTTCTAAAGTCATGACAAAGGAAGCTTTGATCCTTAGAGTCAAAAGAGAGGTGAGAGACAAAGCTTTGAACATGACTAAGGTTCCTCTTTCCATTGAGAATTCTCATCTTGTTTCTATTTGGCTCCTCCCTCATTGCACTTCAAAAAGGCTAGGGATTCTTATTCACCATGGGTTTAGCTCTCATGGTTGGTTTTCTTCTTTTAAGTGGTGGTGTGTTGGTTTCATTGTGATGTTGTTTGTTGCTCTCGATTTACCCTAGGGGCTTGTCCTAGGTAAGCTTTTTGTTATTTGTTCTTGGTTGTTTGTTTTTGCTCTTGGAGTGTGGTAGGCTTCTTGGGTGTTATCTCTTTAGGCTTAAGTACATTATCTCCTTAAGAGGCCTTGGTTGGTTTGTTTGCTTGTTGCCTTGGTTGGTCTTCTTTGTCTCAACCTGATTTTGTGTCCTTGGCATGACTTCTTATTAACTTGAGGGTTTGTCCCATACTAAGGCTTTTTTGGTGTTAATAGAAAGTTTAATTACCAAAAAAAGAACTCACCTTTGCAACCAAAGCCCTGATACTAAATTATGCATATATTAAGTGCAAAATATTGATTAAGTTGACCCTAGGGTTGGTTTAAGTGGTGAAGGGTCAAGAGTCATTCGCAAATGACCAAGGCTTGAGCGCCTTGAGCTTATTAGCAAACAACAAAAATGGCTTATTAGCAAACAACCAAGGTTTGAGTCTAGCATTTATTAGTTGGAGACGACAACGTGATGTACCACGATAAAGCATACCCCTGACTTGCTTGGTCTATAGTTACGGATCTAGGTAGCTATGGGCCCCTGAGGTTTATTGCAAGCGTTCTTGATGTATTTTCGGCCACTTCTCCAACTTTAGCTTCCAAGTCTCTATCAAATCTTTATTTGGCTCCAGCCACCATTGAGAATGAGGGAAAAGCTCCATGCAAGTCCAAAGAACCTTTGCCATCTCCAATTTCTCCCAACTTTACTTTTGGGTGCACTCTCATTACCTGCATCCAAGGCCTTAATGAGATGGAAGCTTAAATGAGTCCAAGAAGCCAACTACAAGCCTACTTTGAAGCCTAAGTAGATGAGGCAGCAATCCATCACTTAAATTGGAGCCCAAGATGCCATGAAGCCCATTTAGTTGAATTGCAACTAAAAAGGAAGCAAGTAACTTTAGTTGGTGGACATAGTTCCACCTTTTAAGGAAACGTTGTTTCCTTTTGTTAGTTTCTTCATTAATGTGGTATGGCCTTAGTTTAAATGAATGGCTAAGCTTAAATGAAGGGCAAAGCTTCCATGTCAAATTAATGCCCAATTTTTGCCGCCACTTGCTCTTGTATATGAAGTGGATTTTCACTTGTAAAAAGTTAGACTTCTTTGATAATGAAATTCTCAAGCAAAGCTTTGTAGCTTTCTTTATTTTGCTTCTTTCTTTATCTAATTCATCTTGGAGGAAGAATTGGTGGTGGAAAATCCCAAGGTTGGTGGAATTTTCCTTTATGCCTTGGTTAACTTTCTTGTTACCCTTAAAATCCAAAGTGTGAATGTGTGTTGTATGCCTTGGATACTGTTCACAGTGTATGATTTTGCCATTTTCAGATTTGCAAGCAAACTTTGAGACAAGTTTTGAATGCCTTGTTGATTGAGTTGTGATTGCTATCAAATACCATTAGAAAGCTCTTTGAATGCCCTTTCCAATGATCTATAATGTGTATGATTTGGAGGTTGTTTGATTGGTTAAAATTGAAAGACAAAGTGCTGCTGTGCCATATGAACAATAATTTCCAAATTTGAGTTTATGTGTTGTTGCATTGTCTTGATGGAAATACACCATTTGGTATTAGAGCCTAGGTTGTTTGTGTGATTTGTTGACTGATTTCTACCTCTCGGAATTCACTGTTTACTACAAAATTACTGTTCACAAAACCTTAATTTGCCTTAAACACAAACCTTCCTTAACCTAAACACTTACCAACACTCACCCCAACCCTTAAACACTTATAACCATTAACCTTTACCTACTAGCCATTACCAAAAATGTCCCATAAGAGAACTTCATCCTCATCCTCCTCACTTTCTCATCCTTGGGAATTTGCCCACATGACATTAAAAGAAGAGGTCAAAGGAGAACTTAAGACCATTAAGGACCAAATGAATCAAATGATGCAAATGATGAGAGACTTGACCCTCACTCAAAGTCGGGCACCCTTATCACAGCCCCAAACTTCAACACAAAGCCAAATACCCCCTCCTCCACCTCACCCAACCCAACTACATCAACCAAGAAGACATATTAGACCTTCATTTCCTCCTCCTAGACATCATAGGGAGGAATTGATGCTTCATGATTATTCAAGTGAGGAAGAACAAGAGAGGCCACCTAGGAGAGAAAAGGATGATGATAGGGGTTTAAGGATTGAAATTTCGAAATCGAAGGGAGCATGAGTCCGGATGATTTTGTTGATTGGTTACATGCTATTGAGAGAGTTTTTTAATATAAAGGCTATTCGGATGAGAAGAAATGTAAATTTGCCATCTTGAAATTCAAGGATTATGCATCCTTGTGGTGGGAAAATCTTAAGAAGCAAAGGGAAAGGGATGGTAAAGAGAGAGTGAGATCTTGGGAGAAACTAAAGAAGCTTATGAAGAGAAGATTCCTTTCGAACAACCATAAACAAGATTTTTACCTCAAGCTACACACCCTTAAGCAAAGAAGTGATGGAGTAAAGCATTACATAAGGGAGTTTGAGAAGCTATTAATGAGAAGTGAGCTACCGGAAGTGAAAAAGCAAACCATTGTAAGATTCATTGGTGGTTTAAACCAAGACATTACTCATGTTATAGAATTGCAACCATATTGCACCTTTGAAGATGTTTGTAAGTTGGCTATTAAAGTGGAGAAGCAAAAGAAGGCCATGAAGTCTACTATTGCCAAGCCATTTACCAAGGAGACTTCATTCTCCAAAAGTCCTCCTTTCAACAAGGGAACCACCTTTCAAAAGGGTTCCTCATCCAACTATAAGGCTGTCGAAATCACTTCCAAGGAGAAAGGGAAAGAAAAAGTGGTAGAACCTAGCAAGAACAAACCAATTATGGGAAAACTTGATCTCTCCAATAAAAAGTGCTTCAAATGCCAAGGCTATGGACACTTCCAAGCCGAATGCCCAAATAGAAGAACTTTGTCATTGATGGAGATTCAAGCTATTGAAGAATCTCTTCAAGAAGATGAAGAAAATGTAGATTATGGCCATAAAGATGGAGCTGCCGAAGAAGAAGAAGAGGAGGTTATGCAAAGGGCTGATGAAGGAGAGATGTTAGTGATTAGAAGAGCATTGCATTCCAAGTCCTTTCCATATGAGGAACAAAGGCTCCAAATTTTCCAATCAAGATGCACCATTGGAGGCAAGGTGTGTTCTTTGATTATAAATAGTGGAAGTTGTGCAAATGTGGTTTCATCTACATTAGTGGAGAAACTTGGATTGTCTATCATACCTCATCCTCAACCATATAAGCTCCAATGGTTGAGCAATGGGACCAGCCTCCAAGTAGCCAAACAAGTACTTGTTTCCTTCTCCATTGGTAAGCATTACCAAGATGAGATTGTGTGTGATGTAGTTCCCATGGATGCATGCCATTTGTTGCTAGGGAGACCTTGGCATTTTGATAGAGAAGTAACTCATAATGGTAAAAAGAACACTTATTCCTTCAAATTCAAGGGGAAGACCATTACTTTGCTACCTCTTAGCCCCCAAGAAGCTAATAAGGCTATCAAAGGGAAAGGAGTGAGAAGGGAGAGTATGTATATGAATGGGCAGCAAGTAGAAAAGGCTCTTTTGAGTTTGTAACCTGTCTTTGCATTACTTATACTTGAAGAGGAGCTCAAACATGAGAAGAAAGAAGCCCATCCCTTAGTTCAATCTTTCTTGGCCGAATTTGAAGATGTGTTCCCACTAGAGATTCCATCCAGCCTCCCTCCTATAAGAGGCATTGAGCATCAAATTGACTTGGTCCCAGGTGCACCATTGCCTAATAGGCCAACCTATAGATGCAATCCCATAGAGACTAAAGAGTTGTAAAGGCAAGTGGAAGAATTGATTGAAAAAGGCTTTGTAAAGCCTAGCATGAGTCCATGTTCCGTTCTAGCCCTACTTGTTCCTAAGAAAGATGGCTCATATAGGATGTGTGTGGATAGTAGAGCCATTAACAATATAACCATCAAGTATAGGTATCCCATCCCTAGACTTGATGACATGCTTGATGAGTTACATGGTGCTTGTGTCTTCTCCAAAATTGATATAAGGAGTGGCTACCATCAAATAAGGATGAAAGAAGGAGATGAATGGAAGACAGCTTTCAAGACTAAGGGAGGCTTATATGAATGGTTGGTTATGCCCTTTGGCCTTTCAAATGCTCCAAGCACTTTCATGAGGCTTATGAATGAGGTACTAAAACCTTACATTGGTGCATTTGTTGTTGTTTATTTTGATGACATATTAGTATATAGCGAAACTCTTGATGATCATGTCTTGCATTTGAGAAGTGTTTTTGATGTGTTGAGGAAAAATAAGTTATATGCAAAAGAAGAGAAGTGTGAATTCTTTGTAGACCAAGTTGTGTTCCTTGGATATATAGTTTCTAAGGATGGCATTCAAGTAGATCAATCCAAGGTAGATGACATTAAAACTTGGCCCCAACCAAAGACTCTCACTGAAGTTAGAAGCTTCCACAGCCTTGCTTCTTTTTATAGGCGTTTGTGCCTAATTTTAGCACTCTTATGGCTCTCATCACTGAATGTATGAAGAAAAATGGGTTTGAATGGGCCATGACAGCCTCCAAAGCATTTGAAGAGGTTAAAAAGAAGTTATGTGAAGCCCACATACTTGTTTTACCTGATTTTGATAAGGTATTTGAAATAGAATGTGATGCAAGTGGAGTTGGCATTGGGGTAGTCCTAACTCAAGCCAAAAGGCCAATTGCTTACTTTAGTGAGAAGCTCAATGAGTCCAAGAGAAGATACTCCACCTATGACAAAGAATTCTATGCAATTGTTAGAGCCCTTGATCATTGGAGTCATTACCTAAGGCCTAAACAATTTGTGCTTCATTCCGATCGCCAAGCCTTGAAGTTTCTTAGTAGCCAACATAAGATAAGTTCAAGGCATGCTAAATAGGTGGAATTCCTCCAGTCTTTCTCCTTTGTTTCAGCATATAAACAAGGTTCTTCTAATGTAGTTGCCGATGCTCTTTCAAGAAGGCATTACTTGTTATCCATTCTTGATGCAAGAGGCGCATATGAAGACTATTCTGTCCATGATGGTTTTTTTTTCAAAGGAGCTAAATTATGCATCCCTAAGAGCTCTTTTAGGGAACTTCTTATTAGGGAGACACATGGTGGTGGATCAGCAGGTCATTTTGGCATAAATAAGACATTAGATATGCTTAAAGAGCATTTCTATTGGCCTAAGATGGTGAGTGATGTCCAAGCCATTATTGTAGGGTGTGGCACATCAAAGGTCCAAGTCTCATTTCAAACCTGGTCCTTACATGTCTTTACCTATTCCGGAGCAACCATAGGAGGATCTTAGCATGGATTTTATTGTGGCTCTTCCAAGAACTCAAAGGGGAAAGGATGCTATAATGGTGGTAGTAGATAGATTCTCTAAAATGGCCCACTTTCATCCCTTGTTCCAAGACTGAAGATGCTAGCAAGGTGGCTGAATTGTTCTTCAAGGAAGTGGTGAGGCTACATGGAATTCCAAGAACCATAGTTTCGGATCGAGACACCAAGTTCTTAAGCCACTTTTGGAGGACATTATGGAGCAAAATGGGAACCAAGCTTATGTTTAGCACCTCTCATCACCATCAAACCGATGGTCAAACCGAAGTAACTAATAGGACTTTGGGAACAATCTTGAGGACTTTGGTTAACAAGCACTTCAGGGATTGGGACTTAAAGATTACTCAAGCTGAATTTTCCTATAATAGGAGTCTAAGCGCAACAACCAACCACTCTCCGTTTGAGGTAGTCTATGGCCTTAATCCCTTAACTCCTTTGGATCTAACTTCCTTACCTCTTGATGTGCAAGTTCACAAGGATGCCAAGGAGAAAGCTGCTGCCATGAAGAAGCTCCATGAAACCATCAAATTTCAAATCATGAAGGCTAATAAAGCTCACAAGAGGAAGATCAACAAGCATAGGAAGCCATCCATTTTCAAACCGGGTGACTTGGTTTAGGTGCATTTGAGAAAAAAGAGATTTCTAAGCAAAAGGAGGAGTAAGCTAGCTCCAAGGGCTGATGGACCATTTGAAGTGCTTAAGAGGGTGAATGACAATGCATACAAGGTGAATCTTCCGGATGAAATGGGAGGAGTCTCAACCACCTTCAACGTTGGAGATCTTTCATCATACATGGAGGATGGTCACCTTGAGGACTTGAGGGCAAGTCCTTCCCAACTCGAGGGGGATGATGTATTTTCGGCCACTTCTCCAACTTTAGCTTCCAAGTCTCTATCAAATCTTCATTTGGCTTCAGCCACCATTGAGAATGAGGGAAAAGCTCCATGCAAGTCCAAAGAACCTTTGCCATCTCTAATTTCGCCCAACTTTACTTTTGGGTGCACTCTCATTATCTGCATCCAAGGCCTTAATGAGATAGAAGCTTAAATGAGTCCAAGAAGCCAACTACAAGCCCACTTTGAAGCCTAAGTAGATGAGGCAGCCATCCATCACTTAAATTGGAGCCCAAGATGCCATGAAGCCCATTTAGTTGAATTGCAACTAAAAAGGAAGCAAGTAACTTTAGTTGGTGGACATAGTTCCACCTTTTAAGGAAAAGTTGTTCCCTTTCGTTAGTTTCTTCATTAATGTGGTATGGCCTTAGTTTAAATGAATGGCTAAGCATAAATGAAGGGCAAAGCTTCCATGTAAAATTAATGCCCAATTTTTGCCGCCACTTGCTCTTGTATATGAAGTGGATTTTCACTTGTAAAAAGTTAGACTTCTTTGATAATGAAATTCTCAAGCAAAACTTTGTAGCTTTCTTTATTTTGCTTCTTCCTTTATCCAATTCATCTTGGAGGAAGAATTGGTGGTGGAAGATCCCAAGGTTGGTGGAATTTTCCTTTATGCCTTGGTTAACTTTCTTGTTACCCTTGAAATCCAAAGTGTGAATGTGTGTTGTATGCCTCGGATACTGTTCACAGTGTATGATTTTGCCAGCAAACTTTGAGACAAGTTTTGAATGCCTTGTTGATTGAGTTGTGATTGCTATTATATACCATTAGAAAGCTCTTTGAATGCCCTTTCCAATGATCTATAATTTGTATGATTTGAAGGTTGTTTGATTGGTTAAAATTGAAAGACAAAGTGCTGCTATGCCATATGAACAATAATTTCCAGATTTGAGTTTGTGTGTTGTTGCATTGTCTTGATGGAAATACACTAGTTCTTGGGTAAACAAAAAATATATATATTGATTAAGTTTTAGGTGAGTTAAACCACTAGAATTCCGATTATGTTTAGCTTAAAGTTCGACCAACCAAGAAGAAATATGCACACAAGTAATGGCTTTCTAAGAATGACCTAAAATGCTTCCAAGGCTTAAAGGCTGATCCACAGACTAAGGAATACACCACTTATGTCCGGTCAAGGAAAAGAAAGGATAAGGGTACAAGTATTTTGAAGAATACTTAAGACAATTTTCATTCATGCAAGGTAAAGGAGTTACAATGAGTTTCTAACCTTTATAAAGGCTTAAAAATACATTAAACTTAACTAATTCTGAATCCAAATGATAATAAAATAAGGCCTTGAGAGACTCATCCCAAATAACATTAGATTTTATGACATGCTCAAAAGGGAAAGGAGACAAGAGGCTGCACAAGGTAACATCCTTTCCCTTGCCAAATTGGGTAATTCTTGAGCTCACCAATTGTCATCTTTGTCTCCTTCATTAAAGCTTTTTTTGACTTACTTGTAATTCCCATGATGAGCTAATATGCTGCTAATAGAGTTCAATTACACATAAACACTAAAACATAATTTAATTAGATACACAAATAACTCCATTGGGCCTATGTACTAGTCTTGGACCTAAGTGATCAAGTTGCACCCAAATGAAAGACTTGAGCCCGTTGAAGCTTGAAAGGCCAAATGGTAAGGAGGATGAGCTTGGGCTTAGGCTTGGACTTGTTTGTCGAAGCTTGAAGTGTTGGAGCTTGATTGTTGAGTATGGGCTAAATTCTTATCAGGTGAGTCCTCAAATTATGCTCAGTGTGAAGGGAAGGGGGAATAAGAATAGTTTGATTCGCTTGCAATGGTGCTTTTGGTGGTAAACTCAAGGTTGATAAGATGGATTTCAAGAAGGAAAATGGTGGATTAAAGAATAAATCTTAGAGGAAGAAGATGGCTAAACAAAAGAGGGTTGCTTCTTTCTATTCATCTTCCAAATGACCACTTTTGCTTACTGAAACATAAGGGGTATCAATGTCCCTATCAAACAAAGAGAGGATACGCATTTTATTTTGTAAAAATAAAATTGATTTTATAGCTGTAGTTGAAACCGATGTTAGGAATATTAATGTAACTAAGGTTTGTCATAGTATTTGGGATGATTAGGATTATTGCATAAATAATGAGAATGGCTCAGTTGGGAGAATTTGGATAGGCTAGAATAAGTCTCTTTTTAAAGTTAATGTTAGAATTGGAAAATGCTCTATTCAAGCATTATGATGTTTTGGCTTGGTAAAAGAATACCACCATAGCTTTGTCTATTGCTTATAGCAGCAACAATCCTATAGAGAGGAAAGAATTATGGAGACACATTACTAGTTACTCTCATCAGGTTCTGATGCATATTCGACCACCTCTTCACTTTCGGCCTCTAAACCTCCCCCAAGCCTACTTACCACAGAAGAAGCTGAGCATGAATTTCTAGCAATGCACCAGCCTAAGGATATCAACCTTCTTCATTTTTGGCCCAAAACCACTTTTGGGTATAATCTCATTACATGCACCCAAGGTCCAAGTAAATAGTTTGCTCCAATTGATCCAAAAGTGCAACTTTTGGAGCCCATTATTGGCCTAAACGTCCAAGACTCCTTTTTGAAGTCCAAAGAACTCAAAGTATGCCTTTAATTGGTTTTGAACTAGAAGAGAAAATGGTTGTCTTAGTTAGGAAACAAGTTTCCTACATTTAAAGAAAATGTGCACTATTTTGTCTTGTATTCATTAATTTGGGTATGGGTATGGGTTTAGTTTATGATGGATGGCTTAGCATATATTAGGGATTTTAGTTGATTTTATATTAATTTTGTTGACCAAAGTGTATCATTGCCAACTATGCCTGCCATATAAAGGGGTGGGCCTTCATTTGTAATTTTTGGTTGACATTTGAATGAAACTTGAACTAAAGCATTGAAGCTTTTTCCTCATTTTACTTTATCCAATCATCTTGGTGGAAGATTGGTGGTGGAAGACCCCAAGGTTGGTGGATCTCTTTCCTTTATGCCTTGGTTTTCATTAGTGTGCTTCCTAGAATCCAAATTACATGCATGTGAAGGTTTTTCAATCCTATAGCAGAGAGTTGCAGCATAATTACCATTTCTGCCACTGCATTCTACTTGTGATTTGATTGCCTTATGCTATACAAATTGTGTACGTTCATAGCTTGAAAGAAAGCTTATTGTGTTGTGATTATGATGAAATGAATTCGGTTGGATTTGGAGTTGATTTGGTTGGATAAATTGCAAGAACAAAAAAACTGCACATATCACATGAATAGTGAAAACAATTTTTTATTCTTTGATTTCTTTTTTTTTTTTGGTAAGTAATGATTTTATACCAAAGAGAAAGGATGTACAAATGGCTTATCTAGGACAAAGCCCCTAGATTAAGCCTAACACAAGCATACCTAGGACAAGCCCCTAGGTTATGCCGAAACACCAAGAAAACACAAGCAATACGCAAATAATGGTACATAGAGAAACAAAGCTACAACACAAATACAAACTCACTAAATAGAGTACAATCACAAGTGGACCGAACACCATTATATGTCCACTCAAATATTGCATAAGGGATACCCCAATTGTTTGCAATTGACACATTTTCACTAGACTTGTTTACAATTCTTTGATTTCTTGTTGCATGTTTGGATAAATATGCACCAGGTTCATTCTACCTCTTGGTTAATCCTTGAGGATTTCAATGCCATTAGGGCCCTTATGAGAAAATTGGTAGAGCCATGATATGGATTTGGCCCATATTCTATAATCAAGCTCCACACTTCAAGTTCTAACAACCATGTCCAAACCCCTTCTCATTCTCCATGCAATTCAAGCCTCATTCTCCAATAGGTTCAATCACTCAATTAGGTGTGATTTACTCACTTGGGTCTAAGAATAGCATCCAAGCCTAATAGAGTTATTTCTTTGCTTAATTGATTGTGCTAAGTTCTATTGCTTCATGTATCAAGGTTACACATCATTGAATTAAAAACTTGTTTTGTTGCTTGAGCAATCTTGATCCTTTATCCATTATCTTTATTGGCCAAAGTTTGGTGGTGGAACCACTTGGGTGGTGGGTTGTCCTTTAAGCCTTGGGTATTTGTTGGTCAAATATCTTGTTATTCTTTGCGTTGCTTACTTTCTATCTCGTACGCTAGTCTTGGTCGAAACTTGCATGAGAAACACTAGAGGTTGAATTGGTTAACTCACTTTAATTTCAACTATATTTTAACTTGGAGCACATCATTTGGTATTAGAGCTTAAGTTGCAAAGGTGAGTTTCTTGACTTGTTGTCGGAAATCATTTGGCCAATTTATGTGTTGAAATTTCTTTGTGTGCATTCTTCTTCTACTATATCTTTCTACCTACTTATTAGCCTAAACACCATCCTTATATCACCTTTTTTCTTGACTAAAAAATACTACACATTACCATACACAAACTCTTACACAAAAAACTATCCAAGCCTAGATGCATCCTGAAGTATCTACGGGTCCTTCTCTATTTTTGGGCTCCACATCCTCCTCAAGTCACCATGCTGCCCAAGAAGCTAAGATGAATGAATTTCCAGCAACATACAAGCCCAAGGATACAATACCTCTTCAATTTTGGTCCAAATCCATCTTTGGGTTTAGCCTCCTTAAGTGGACTCAAAACCCACTTGTATAATTGCTTCAATTGGTCCAAAAGTACAACTTTTGAAGTATACTATTGTCCCAAACGTCTAAGACTCCTTTTTGAAGCCCAAAGAACTCAAAGTATGCCTTTAGTTGGTTTTGAACTATAAGAGAAGGTGGTTGCCTTAGTTAGGAAACACGTTTCCTACATTTAAGGAAAAAGTGATGTATACGTGACTCCATTGTCATTTTTGGGTTCCAAGCCATCCTCAAGTCTCGATGCAGCCTTTGAAGCCAAGAAGAATAAAGTTCTAGCAAACCCCAAGCCAAAGGAAGCATTGCACATTCAGTTTTGGCCTAAAACCACTTTTGAGTATAGCCTCATTGCATGCACCCAAGGTCCAAGTGAATAGCTTGCTCCAATTGATCCAAAAGTATGACTTTGGAAGTCCATCAATGGCCCAAACATCTAAGCAACATTTTGAGAAGCCCAAAATTGGGTTTTAGTTACATTAGAACTAAGTTAGAATTTAGTTGTTTTAGTTAGGAAACATAATTCCTAAAGTTAAGGAAAAAGCAAATCACTTTTGTCTTTAGTTAATTACTATGTATGGGCTTGGTTTAGAATGCATGACTTAGCTTAATTCAAGGGATTTTTGCATAAAAAAAAATAATAGATTTTGTATTGGAAAGTCCATTTTGCCACCACTTCTTCGCTATATAAAAGGTGGCCATATTTTGTAAAATGGTTGGTTGACATTTGAATGAAACTTGAATTAAAGCATTGAAGCTTTTTCCTCATTTTCCTTGATCCAATCATCTTGGTGGTGGTGGAAGAGCCCAAAGTTGGTGGATCTCTTTCCTTTATGCCTTGGTTTTTATTAGTATATTCGTTAGAATCCAAATTGCATGCATGTGAAGGGCTTTCAATCCTATGAGAGAGAGTTACAGCATAATTACCATTTCTGCCACTGTATTTTACTTGTAATTTGATTGCCTTACTCAACACAAATTGTGTACATCCATAGTTTGAAAGAAAGTTCATTGTGTTGTGATTATGATGAAATGAATTCGGCTGGGTTTGGAGTTGATTTGGTTGGTTAAACTGCAAGAACAAAAAAACTACACATACCATATGAACAGTAAAAACAGTTTTTGATACTTTGATTTCTTGTTGCATGTTTGGATGAATATGCACCATTTGGTATGAAAACCTAGGGTGTTTGTGTGATTTGTTGACTAATTTCTACCTCCCAGAGCTACTGTTTACAGCTGGAATTCATTGTTTGTTACAAAGTTACCGTTCATAGAACCTTAATTTGCCTTAAACACAAACCTTCCTTAACCTAAACACTTACCAATACTCACCCCAACCCTTAAACACTTATAACCATTAGCCTTTGCCCACTAGCCATTGCCAAAAATGTCTCATAAAAGAATTTCATCCTCATCCTCCTTACCTCCTCATCCTTGGGAATTTGCCCACATGGCACTAAAAGAAGAGGTCAAAGGAGAACTTAAGGCCATTAAGGACTAAATGAATCAAATGACGCAAATAATGAGAGAATTGACCCTCACTCAAAGTCGGGCACCCTTATCACAACCCCAAACTTCAACACAAAGCCAAATACCCCCTCCTTCTCCTAGACATCATAGGGAGGAATTGATACTTCATGATGATTCAAGTGAAGAAGAACAAGAGAGGGCACCTAGGAGAAATAAGGATGATGATAAGGGATTGAAAATTGAAATTCTGAAATTTGAGGGTGTTATGGATCCGGATGATTTTGTTGATTGGTTACATGCTATAGAGAGAGTTTTTGAATATAAGGGTCATTCGGATGAGAAGAAATGTAAGTTTGCCATCTTGAAATTCAAGGATTATGCATCCTTGTGGTGGGAAAATCTCAAGAAGCAAAGAGAAAGGGACAGTAAAGAGAGAGTGAGATCTTGGGAGAAACTAAAGAAGCTTATGAAGAGAAGATTCCTCCCAGAGAACCATAAACAAGATCTTTACCTCAAGCTACACACCCTTAAGCAAGGAAATGATGGAATAGAGCATTACGTAAGGGAGTTTGAGAAGCTATTAATGAGGAGTGAGCAGCCGGAAGAAAAGGAGCAAACCATTGCAAGATTTATGGGAGGATTGAATCAAGACATTGCTCATATGGTGGAGTTGCAACCATATTGCACATTTGAAGATGTGTGTAAGTTGGTTATTAAAGTGGAGAAGCAAAAGAAGGTCATGAAGCCCATGGTTTCCAAGTCATTCTCCAAAGGGACATTATTTAACAAAAGCACATCTTTTACCAAGGGAACTACCTTCCATAAAGGTTCCCCATCCTTCACAAATGTTGTTGATTCTTCTTCCAAAGAGAAAGGCAAGGAAAAAATAGTGGAACCAACTAAGGACAAGCCTAATATGGTGAAGACCAACCTCTCCAACAAAACGTGCTTTAAATGCCAAGGCTATGGACACTTCCAGATTGAATGCCCTAATAGGAGAGTTTTATCCTTGATGGAGATACAAGCAATTGAGGAGTCTCTTCAAGAAGAAGAAGAAAGTGAAGTTTCCAGCTATGAAAGTGATGAAGCCAACAAGGAAGAAGAAGAAATTCTACAAAGAGCTAATGAAGGAGAGTTGCTAGTTATTAGGAGAGCTTTTCATGTCAAGCCTCTTCCTCATGAAGAGTAAAGACTCCACATTTTTCAATCAAGGTGCACTATTGGAGGTAAAGTGTGTTATTTAATTATTGATAGTGGGAGTTGTGCAAAGGTGGTCTCATCCACCTTAGTAGATAAGCTTAGGTTGTCTACTATGCCACACCTTCAACCATACAAACTACAATGGTTGAGTAATGGGACCAACCTCCAAGTAGCCAAACAAGTGCTTGTTTCCTTCTCTATTGGTAAGCATTATAATGATGAGATTTTGTGTGATGTGATTCCTATGGATGCTTGTCACTTGTTATTGGGAAGACCTTGGCAGTTTGATAGAAAAGTGAAGCATGATGGCAAGAAGACCACTTACTCCTTTAAATCCAATGGCAAGACTATCATTTTAACTCCTCTTAGTCCACAACAAGTTCATAAAGCTATTAAAGGAAAAGAAGTCAAGAAAGAGAGCTTGTTTATAAATGGTCAGCAAGTGGAGGATAACCATCTTGAGGATTTTAGGGCAAATCCTTCTCAACCCAGGGGGGATGATGTATACGCAACTCCATTGTCATTTTTGGGTTCCAAGCCATCCTCAAGTCTCCATGTAGCCTTTGAAGCCAAGAAGAATAAAGTTCTAGCAAACCCCAAGCCAAAGGAAGCATTGCACATTCAGTTTTGGCCCAAAACCATTTTTGAGTATAGTCTCATTGCATGCACCGAAGGTCTAAGTGAATAGCTTGCTCCAATTGATCCAAAAGTGTGACTTTGGAAGTCTATCAATGGCCCAAACGTCCAAGCATCATTTTGAGAAGCCCAAAAAGCCCAAAATTAGGTTTTAGTTACATTAGAACTAAGTTAGAATTTAGTTGTTTTAGTTAGGAAACATAATTCCTAAAGTTAAGGAAAAAACAAATCACTTTTGTCTTTAGTTAATTACTATGTATGGGCTTGGTTTAGAATGCATGGCTTAGCTTAATTCAAGGGATTTTTTCATAAAAAAAATTAATAGATTTTGTATTGGAAAGTCCGTTTTGCCACGACTTCTTCCCTATATAAAAGGTGGCCATACTTTGTAAAATGGTTGGTTGACATTTGAATGAAACTTGAATTAAAGCATTGAAGCTTTTTCCTCATTTTCCTTGATCCAATCATCTTGGTGGAAGATTGGTGGTGGAAGAGCCCAAGGTTGGTGGATCTCTTTCCTTTATGCCTTGGTTTTCATTAGTATGTTCCTTAGAATCCAAATTGCATGCATGTGAAGGGTTTTCAATCCTATGGCAGAGAGTTGTAGCATAATTACCATTTCTGCCACTACATTCTACTTGTAATTTGATTGCCTTATTCTACACCAATTGTGTATGTCCATAGTTTGAAAGAAAGTTCAATGTGTTGTGATTATGATGAAATGAATTCCGTTGGGTTTGGAGTTGATTTGGTTGGTTAAACTACAAGAACAAAAAAACTGCACATACCACATAAACAGTGAAAACAGTTTTTGATACTTTGATTTCTTATTGCATGTTTGGATGAATATGCACCAAAAGGTGTACTATTTTGTCTTGTATTCATTAATTTGGGTATGGGTTTAGTTTATGATGGATGGCTTAGCATACATTAGGGATTTTAGTTGATTTTATTTTAATTTTGTTGACCAAAGTGTATCATTGCCATCTATACCTCTTATATGAAGGGGTGAGCCTTCATTTGTAATTTTTGGTTGACATTTGAATGAAACTTAAATTAAAGCATTGAAGCTTTTTCCTCATTTTCCTTTATCCAATCATCTATGTGGAAGACGCCAAGGTTGATGGATCTCTTTCCTTTATGCCTTGGTTTTCATTAGTGTGCTTCTTAGAATCCAAATTGCATGAATCCTATGGCAGAGAGTTGTAGCATAATTACCATTTTTGCCACTGCATTCTACTTGTAATTTGATTGTCTTATTCTAGACCAATTATGTATGTGCATAACTTAAAAGAAAGTTCATTGCGTTGTGATTATAATGAAATGAATTCCCTATTCACACAAACTATACCTAAAGCACTAACCATAACCCATTCAACCTACCTCACAAACACCAAGATGTCACAAAGGAGTGAATCATCTTCCCCACCCCATCCTTGGCAATTTGGTCACCAAAAACTACAAGGAGAGATTCATGAACTTAAAGAGCATTAACTCAAGTCCTACAACTTGTAAGGAACCTTCAACTAAAACTAAGCACCTGACCCACCTTAACAAACTTGAGCGCCATTACCTCCACCTTATCAACCCTATCACTGCCAAATTCTACTCAGACAAACACCTCCACCTGCACACTATGGAGAAGAATTACTCATTTATAGTGAGTCAAGTGACAATAAAGACACTAGTAGAAGCAGAAGACCTATGAATGATGATTATGGACTCAAAATCGATATCTCAGACTTTGAGGGGACCTTTAACCTAGATGAGTTTATAGATTGGCTTTATGCTATTGAGAGGGTATTTGAACACAAAAGGTATTTGGATGAAAATAAGTGCAAGGTGGTCATATTGAAGTTCAAAGGTTATGCTTCACTATGGTGGGAGAATGTTAAAAAGCAAAGAAGTAGAGAAGGGAAAAAGAAGGTTAGAATATGGGATAAATTGAAGAAATTACTTAAGAAACTGTTCTTATCTAAGAACCATAGGCAAGAGTTGTTAATGTGATCCATGGAAGACCAAGAACATGTGATCTAATGAAGGACTATGACAAGAGTGTAGTAGGCTAGATTGCATTAAAAATATTGAAGACACAAGCTAAAGGTAAGAAGCATGATGTGGCAGTCAAGGATGACATGGCAAATGACATGGAGAGCATCAAACACATAGGAAATGATTTGGCACATCCTTGGTGACGTTTTCACTTGTCAAAATATAAAGAGGGAGCTTGATTAGGTAAAAATTTATGTGAAGAAAGCAAGAGAATTTAGTTAGAGTTCAGCTTCACAGTATTTCTAGTTTTCTAGTTGTTTAGGATTTTTATTTGTTTCAAAAGTCTTGGTTTTATTTTCTTTAACAATTATAATTATATTAGAATTATTATTTAAATTAGGATTATTATTTAGATTAAGATTATTACAATCTTACAGATTAGATTTATTATTATCCTATTTAGACTAATGACATTGTGAGATCTTTTCTCTAGAATCTTTTGAGAACACATGAACTTATCAAGAATATTTTCTTGTGGCATTCAAATATAACTTATCACTCTTCTTTTTTTTTATTCTAGAGTGTGGCATCAACTTATACCTTTGGTTTATGTCAATTATAGACATCGAGTCATTGTTTATATACTTTTGGTTCATGATTATCCATAATCATTGGGTCAAGGTGTTTATACTTTTGGTTTGTGTCAATTATAGTGTCAAGTTTTTCTTTAATTTGAAATCTGATTTAGCTTTTCTAGGTTTCTAGCTTTCTTGCTTATGTGTAGGGTCTAACAGTTCATCTGTGAGGTTTGCATCAGTAGTACTTGAAACTTCATACCATTAAGTAAGGAGACAGTAGTGTAAAGGAGTACATTAGGGAGTTTGTGAAATTGATGATGAGGAGTGAGATGCTTAAGCTTAAGGAACAAACCATTACATGATTCCCTGGAGGATTAAGGCAAGATGTAGCTAATATGGTAGAATTGCAACCTTATTGCTTATTTGAAGATATATGTAAGATTGCCATCAAAATTGAGAAATAAAGAAAGCCCATGAGACTCTCGGCCACCAAGACTTACACCAAGGGGATCTTATTTTCCAAAAGGTGTTATTCCTATACCAAGCCCAAGAGTTCTTTTAGAGACAAGGGCAAAGAAAAGGTGGTTGATCAAGCCAAAGATAAGCCTTACTTGGCAAGACCAACCCAAAATGGCAAGAACTGCTTCAAGTGCCATGGCTATGGTCATTTCCAAGCTAATTGTCCCAACCAAAAGGTGATGACACTCAAAGAAAAACAAGCCATTGAAAAAGCCTATCAATGCATGGAAGAAGTGGAAGTTAATGAGAATGATGACATGGCCGAAAATGAAGAAGAAGAGGTGATTAAAGAAGCAGATAGTGGTAACATGTTATGCTTAGGAGAGCCTTACACACCTAAAATAGCCTCCATGATGATTAAAGGCTTAACATCTTCCAAATAAGACGCACCATCAATGGCAAGGTGTGTTAGGCCATAGTAGACAACTGGTGCGTCTTATCTAAGGTTTTATTTATGCCAAAATGACCTGTTAACCCACCACCATGTGTCTCCCTAATAAGAAGCTCTCTAAAAGAACCCTTAGGGATGTACAATTTGGTTCCTTTGAAGAGGAAACCATCTTGGATAGTGTAGTCTTCATAGGCACCCATTGAACACTTCTTTAAGATCTCTCCAAGCTCTGCATCTTCATGATAATAATCTTTCATGAGTTGAAACCCAAGGATCCGTGCATCAAGTATGGATAATAGATAATGTCTCATTGAGAGTGCATCAGCAACTACATTAGAAGTTCCTTGCTTATAAAAAGAAACAAAAGAGAAAGATTTGATATAACCCTTGCTGATTGATCTAACAAGAACTATAACAATCTATTGGAATCTTGCCCAAAGATCTGATGTATACGTGGCTCCATTGTCATTTTCGGGTTCCAAGCCATCCTTAAGTCTCCATGCAACCTTTGAAGCCAAGAAGAATGAAGTTCTAGCAAATCCCAAGCCAAATAAAGCATTGCACCTTTAATTTTGGCCCAAAACCACTTTTGGATATAGTCTTATTACATCCACCCAAGGTCCAAGTGAATAGCTTGCTCCAATTGATCCAAAAGTGCAACTTTGAAGTCCATCAATGGCCCAAACGTCCAAGCATCATTTTGAGAAGCCCAAAATTAGGTTTTAGTTACATTGGAACTAAGTTAGAATTTAGTTGTTTTAGTTAGGAAACATCATTCCTAAAGTTAAAGAAAAAGCAACTAACTTTTGTCTTTAGTTAATTGCTATATATGGGCTTGGTTTAGAATGAATGGCTTAGCTTAATTCATGCCATTTTAGTTGACTTTTGTGGGAAATATTGTATCATTGCCATCCATGCCTCCTATATAAAGGGGTGGATCTTCATTTGTAAAAGTTTTTGGTTTTTGCTCTTGAATGAAATTTTGAAGAAAGCTTGTTGGCTTTTTTTTCCTCATTTCCTTTATCCAATCATTCTTGGTTGAAGAATGGTGGTGGAAGACCCCAAGGTTGGTAGAATTTTCCTTTATGCTTTGGTTAATTTTCTTGTTACCCTTGAAATCCAAAGTGTGAAGATTTGAATATGTGTTGTATGCCTCGGGTACTGTTCACAGTGTGTGATTTTCAATTTCTAGTTTTTGCCAGCAAACTTTGAAGCTAGTTTTGAATGCCTTGTTGATTGAGTTGTGGTTGACGTTATAAACCGTTCAAAAGCTTTTTGAATGTCTTTTCCAATGATATATAATTTACATGATTTGGAGGTCATTTGATTGGATAAAAATTGAAGACAAATTGTTGTTGTGTCAAATGAATAGTATCTTCTAGAATTGAGTTTGTGTGTTGTTGCATTATCTTGATGGAAATGCACCATTTGGTATCAGAACCTAGGGTGTTTGTGTGATTTTTTAACTTATTTCTACCTCTCGAAGCACTATTCACCATCGGAATTCACTGTTTACTATAAAGTTACTGTTCACAAAACCTTAATTTTGTTTTTTTTGATAAGTAATAATAATTTTATACCAAAGAAAGAATGTACAAATGCCTATCTAGGACAAAACCCCTAGATTAAGCTTAAACACAAGCATACCTAGGACAAGCCCCTAGGTTATGTCGAAACAACATGAAGCTCAAAACATTCAAACAATGGAACAAAGAGATCCAAAGATACATCACAAACACAAGTACTAAAGGGAGCAAACTGTCCTAAAGCTACACAACCAAACAAAATACTCAAGAAATCTAGATACCAGAAACACAAGGCATAACTCTTTACAATATTCGGAACTCAAAGAGTTAATGGAATATTGAGTTTGGCAAGTCCCAAATCAATGCAATAGAGTCATTTATGCGTGAGCTTGGAATGTTTGATAAAGAATAAGCTCTAGCCTTCACACAATCCTTGATGGCGAAAATGATCCTATCTTTCAGAGATTTGCTACTACCAAAGAGAACATGGTTGCGTTCACACCAAATGTGGTAGATAGTGGCTCCAAAACAAAGCTTACAAATGATGTGGAGAAGAGAGTTGCCCTTCCATTTATTTGCATAATAAGGAACAAGAGTGCTCAATGGTTGGGGGGGATTATCCAAGCGGCAAAGATTAGCAATATGATTCCAAATTGCGGCAGAATAGGGGCATTGGAAAAAAAGATGATCCATGCTTTCCGGAGCCAAATTGCAAAGACCACATACATTGCTAGGGATGATGCCGAGATTATGAAACTTATCCTTGGTTTTCATACCACCCTTGATACCCATCCATACAATGAAAGAGTGTCTTGGAAAATGTCTTTTGAACCAAATAATACTATGCCATGGAACTTTAGATTTTGAAACCCTTATGCTATTCCAAGCTGATTTGATAGTGAATTTACCATTTGTGCTAGGCTTCCACCATAGGATATCATCACCATGAGAGGGAGGAGGAATAATGGTAGTTTTTATTTCCAAGAGGGTTGTAGAATTTGTCAAAGGCCATTTCCATACACTTTCCTCAATCACCTCCTTGACTTTGCAATACAACAGAAGTCTTGAGTCATAAACCACCCTAGGACCATATTTGTCAATGAGGGGTCCTAAAGGGTGCCAATTGTCATGCCAAAGGTGAGTATTCTGCCCATTTCCTACAATTTTCTGGATTTTTCCTTTGGTGCTCTCCCTAAGCAAAAGTAATTTCCTCCAAACCCAAGAACAATTGCCATTTGGTTTAACCTCCCAAAAGCTTTTGTTTCTAAGGTGATTATCATTGATCCAATCTGCCCATAAAGAGGTTCCAGACTTTTGAAGGAGTTTCCATACATGCTTCATCATTGCGGCCTTGTTCCAAGATTTGCTTTTCATTATGCCTAAACCCCCTTCTTCTTTTGGAAGGCAAATATCATCCCAAGCAACTTTTGCCTTCTTGCTACAGGATATGTCACCACTCCAAAGGAAATTTCTAAGGTAGCCATCAATTACGTTGTGTACTTTTGCGGGAAGGATAAACGTTGAGGACCAATATACTTGGATGCTAAACAGGATAGCCTTGATGAGAATAAGTCTTCCAGCATATGAGAGGAACTTACTTTTCCAAGAGGAGATCCTAGCCACAATCTTGTCAATTAGGGGTTTGCAATCATCAACCCTTAGCTTGGAAGAAATCATAGGTACACCAAGGTATTTAAATGGGAGAGTGCCAAACTCAATACCAAGGATTGATTTAAGATGTTCCGCTTCAGCATTATTGACTCCGGAGAGATAGATATTGCTCTTTGTTTGATTAGTTCTAAGTCCGGACCAAGAGTGAAAGCACTCTAATACCCCTTCTATCAGAGATATGGAATGCACATCTGCCCTACAATCCGCAAAACATAAGTGAGTGATATTATTTTTCTTACACTTCCAATAATGGCTAAATTGAGCATTCTCCTTAAGTTCACTAAGCATGCAAGATAGCACCTCCATGGCAATGACAAAAAGGTGCGGAGAGAGAGGATCCCCTTGCCGTAATCCTCTAGCACTTTTGAAGAAGCCAACAAGTTCTTAACCTAAACACTTACCAATACTCCCCCCAACCATTAAACACTTATAACCATTAGCCTTTACCCACTAGTCATTACCAAAAATGTCCCATAAAAGAACTTTATCCTCATCCTCCTCACCTCCTCATCCTTGGGAATTTGCCCACATGTCACTAAAAGAAGAGGTCAAAGGAGAACTTAAGGCCATTAGGGACCAAATGAATCAAATAATGCAAATGATGAGAGACTTGACCCTCACTCAAAGCTGGGCACCCTTATCACAACCCCAAACTTCAACACAAAGCCAAATACCCCCTCCTCCACCTCACCTAACCCAACTACATCACCCAAGAAGATATAATAGACCTTCCCCTCCTCCTCCTAGACATACTAGGGAGGAATTGATAATTCATGATGACTCAAGTGAGGAAGAACAAGAGAGGCCACCTAGGAGAGAAAAGGATGATGATAGGGGCTTAAAGATTGAAATTCTGAAATTTGAGGGTAGTATGGATCCGGGTGATTTTATTGATTGGTTACATGCTATAGAGAGAGTTTTTGAATATAAGGCCTATTTAGATGAGAAGAAATGTAAGCTTGCCATCTTGAAATTCAAGGATTATGCATCCCTATGGTGGGAAAATCTCAAGAAGCAAAGGGAAAAGGACGGTAAAGAGAGAGTGAGATCTTAGGAGAAACTAAAGAAGCTTATGAAGAGAAGATTCTTCCTGGACAACCATAAACAAGATCTTTACCTCAAGCTACACACCCTTAAGCAAGGAAGTTTATACAACCCTTGCTAATCGATCTAACAAGAACTATAACAATCTCTTGGAATCTTGCCCAAAGATCTATCTAGCATAAACCAAAAGAATTAGAACCCTCTTGTTATTTAACAACAAGGAACTCTAATTATCAAAGAAAGAATTCAAAACTTTCTCAAGAAATGAATTCAAAGAAAACTTTCACAAGAACTTTGGAGAAATTAGGAATTTTGGATTAAAATCAAGTTTTCATAATCTTGAGTTTAATACATATATATATGTTGCTTCTAACCCAAAAAAACGAAATAAATCCTTTAAAAAAAAGGAAAATAATAACTCATGACAACTAAGCACTCTCCTAATTAAACTAGGATAACAATTAGATAATAACTAAACAAGCTTTCCTAATTAAACTAGGATAACAACTAGATAATAACTAATCACAAAAGGGCTAGTTGAGTTGATGTGACTTGGGCTTCCATATGCATATTTGACTAAGCCCAACATGTGCTCCTTGCTGCCCTTAGACCAATTCATGTATTTGGGCTCCTTGTGTTAAAGTAAGCTCTTTTAATTCTTCAAATTGAATTAAATGCACAAGCCTTGAACTACACTCCATGCTTGTCATGTCGTTGACCATGAGTTCCCTTTTGACTTCACTTGGACTCTTTCCCATAAGCTCCAAATGGCTTTGAACAAGCCCAATAATTGCCGCTTTCATCTTCTTGGCTCTTGCTCGTGTAATTGGGCCTCCGTCATAGCTCAATGGATCCAACTTCTTCGTGTTTGTTGAAGTAGAATTTGAACCTCCATCGTTATGCTTCCCCATGTGCGAATTTGGTGAAGTTATCCCTTGATCATTTGCATCAGAAGTGATGGAGTAAAGCATTTCATAAGGGAGTTTGAGAAGCTATTAATGAGGAGTGAGCTGCCGGAAGTAAAGGAGCAAACCATTGCAAGATTTATTGGAGGATTGAATCAAGACATTGCTTATATGGTGGATATGTGTAAGTTGGCTATTAAAGTGGAGAAGCAAAAGAAGGCCATGAAGCCCATGGCTTCCAAGTCATTCTCCAAAGGGATATTATTTAACAAAAGCACATCTTTTACCAAGGGAACTTGATACAACCCTTGCTAATCGATATAACAAGAACTATAACAATCTATTGGAATCTTGCCCAAAGATCTAGCATAAACCAAAAGAATTAGAACCCTCTTGTTATCTAACAACAAGGAACTCTAATTATCAAAGAAAGAATTCAGAACCTTCTCAAGAAATGAATTCAAAGAAAACTCTCACAAGAACTTTGGAGAAATTCGGAATTTCGGATTAAAATCAAGCTCCCGATAATCTTGAGTTTAATACATATATATATGTTGCTTTTAACCCTAAAAAACGAAATAAATCCTTAAAAAAAAGGGAAAATAACAACTCATGACAACTAAGCACTCTCCTAATTAAACTAGGATAACAATTAGATAATAACTAAAGAAGCTTTCCTAATTAAACTAGGATAACAACTAGATAATAACTAATCACAAAAGGGCTACCTGAATTGATGTGATTTGGGCTTCCATATGCATATTTGACTAAGCCCAACATGTGCTCCTTGCTGCCCTTAAACCAATTCATGTATTTGGGCTCCTTGTGTTAAAGTAAGCTCTTTTAATTCTTCAAATTGAATTAAATGCACAAGCCTTGAACTAAACTCCATGCTTGTCATGTCGTTGACCATGAGTTCCCTTTTGACTTCACTTGGACTCTTTCCCATAAGCTCCAAATGACTTTGAACAAGCCCAATGATTACCGTTTTCATCTTCTTGGCTCTTGCTCGTGTAATTGGGCCCCGTCATAGCTCAATGGATCCAACTTCTTCGTGTTTGTTGAAGTAGAATTCGAATCTTCATCGTTATGCTTCCCCATATGCGCATTTGGTAAAGTTATCCCTTGATCATTCGCATCACTCCCCCCTTCCTCAAAAGGATTCGACCTCGAATCTCCACCTGCATAATCAAAAGGAAGAAGGTCAGAAACATTAAAGGTTGCACTAACATTATACTCACCAGGGAGATCTAATTTATATGCGTTGTCATTAATCCTTGCAACAACTTGAAAAGGTCTATCTCCTCGTGGGTGAAGTTTAGATCGCCTTTGCAAAGGGAACCGTTCTTTGCGCAAATGCGGCCAAACCCAATCGCCAGGCTCAAAAACCAACTTCTTACGCCCTTGATTCCTTTGGTTCGCCACTTGTTGGTTCCTTTTATCTATGTTTTGCCTCACTTTCTTATGGAAATTGTGCACAAATTCTGCCTTCTTAGCACCATCAAAATTAACACGCTCTTGTAAAGGTAAAAGAGATAAATCTAATAGTGTTAAAGGATTAAAACCATGCACAATTTCAAAAGGTGAATAATGCATGGATGAATGCACAACCCTATTATATGCAAACTCTACATGGGGTAAACTTTCATCCCAAGACTTCACATTCTTCTTTATGACAGCATGCAATAATTGCCCTAAAGTTCTATTCACAACTTCAATTTGACCATCAGTTTGTGGATGACAAGTAGTACTAAATAACAACTTAGTTCCTAATTTCGCCCACAAGGTCTTCCAAAAGTAGGACAAAAATTTTGCATCCCTATCACTAACAATAGTTCTTGGCATACCATACAAACGTACTACCTCTTTAAAGAACAAATTAGCAACATGTGAAGCGTCATCAATTTTATGACATGGAATAAAGTGTGCCATCTTAGAAAACCGATCAACTACCACATAGATGCTATCATTACCATGTCTAGTCCTAGATAGTCCAAGTACAAAATCCATAGAAACATCTACCCAAGGTGAATGTGGGACAGGCAATGGCATGTACAAACCATGTGGATGCACTTTAGACTTAGCTTGCAAACATGTGATACAATTAGTGCAATACTTAGAAACATCAGATTTCATGTTAGGCCAAAAAAAATGCTCTTGTAAAATATCTAAAGTTTTAGCTATGCCAAAGTGACCCATCAAACCTCCTTCATGTGCCTCACGAATTAACATCAAACGTAAAGAACACTTAGGCACACAAAGCTTATTCAAACGAAACAAGTAGTCATTATGCTTATAAAATTTTTCAAAGGCAGCTTTCTCACATGCATTATACACATTGCTAAAATCATGATCATGTGCATACAACTCTTTAATATGCTCAAAACCAAGCAATTTAGCATCTAAAGTAGTAAGAAGTGCATACCTTCTTGACAATGCATAAGCCACAACGTTTTCCTTACTTTGCTTATATTTGATGACGTATGGGAAGGATTCAAGAAATTCACTCCACTTTGCATGTCGCTTATTGAGTTTGTTTTGACCTTTCAAATACTTCAAACTTTCATGGTCGGTATGGATGACGAACTCTTTAGGCACAAGGTAGTGTTGCCACGTCTCTAATGCCCTCACTAATGCCCTCACTAAAGGAGAATGCTCAGTTCAGCCATCATTGGAAGTGTAAAAAGAATAACATCACTCACCTATGTTTTACGGATGACCTCATGATTTTTTGTAGGGCGGATGTCTATTCCATATCTCTTATAAAAGAGGTATTAGATTGCTTCCATTCTTGGTCCGGGCTTAAAGCAAATCTGTCCAAGAGCAATATCTACCTTTCCGGAGTCTATAACGCTGAAGCGGAACACCTAAAATCAATCCTTGGCATTGAATTTGGCCCTCTCCCTTTTAAATATCTTGGTGTCCCTATGATTTCATCTAAACTAAGGATTGATGATTGCAAACCCCTCATTGACAAGATTGTGGCGAGGATTTCCTCTTGGAAAAGCAAATTCCTTTCTTATGCTGGAAGACTTATTCTTATCAAGGCTATTTTCTTTAGCATCCAAGTATATTGGTCTTCTACATTTATCCTTCCCGCAAAAGTTCATAAGGTAATTGATGGCTACCTTAGAAATTTCCTTTGGTGTGGAGACATATCCTGTAGCAAGAAGGCAAAAGTCGCTTGGGATGATATTTGTCTTCCAAAAGAGGAAGGAGGATTGGGCATTATGAAAAGCAAATCTTGGAACAAGGCTGCTATGATGAAGCATATATGGAAACTCCTTCTAAATGCTGGAACATCGTTATGGGCTGATTGGATCAATGATAATCACATTAGAAATAAAAGCTTTTGGGAGATTAAACCTAGTAGCAATTGTTCATGGGTTTGGAGGAAATTGCTTTCGCTTAGGGAAAGCATTAAAGGAAAAATCCAAAGAATTGTAGGAAATGGGCAGAATACTCACCTTTGGTATGACAATTGTCACCCTCTAGGACCCCTTTTAGACAAATATGGCCCTAGGGTGGTTTATGACTCAAGGCTTCCGTTGCATTGTAAAGTCAAGGAGGTGATTGGGGAAGTAACATGGAAATGGCCATTGACAAATTCTACAGCTCTTTTAGAAATAAAAAATACCATCATGCCTCCTCCTTCTCATGGTGATGATATCCTTTGGTGGAAACCAAGCGCCAATGGTCAATTCTCCATCAAATTGGCTTGGAATAGCATTAGGGAATCCAAATCTAAAGTCCCATGGTATAGTATCATTTGGTTCAAAAGACATTTCCCTAGGCACTCATTCATTGCATGGTTGGGTATCAAGGGTGGTATGAAGACCAAGGATAAGCTATATAACCTTGGCATCATCCCAAACAATATGTGTGGCCTATGCAATTTGGCTCCGGAAAGCATGGATCATCTCTTTTTTCAATGCCCATATTCTGCCGCCATATGGAGCCATTTTGCAAATCTTTGCCGGTTTGATATTCCCCCCCATCCTTGGGGCACTCTTGTTTTTTTTTATGCAGATAAATGGAAGGGAGATAATCTATTACACATTATTTGTAAGCTTTGCTTTGGTGCCACTTTATACTACATATGGGGTGAACGCAACAATGTCTTCTTTGGTAGGAGCAAATCTCCAAAAGAGAGGATTATTGCCGCCATCAAGGATTGTGTGAAAGCTAGAGCTTCGTCCTTGTTAAACATTCAAAGTTCAAGCATAAATGACTCCATTGCATTGATATGGGACTTGCCACGATCTATATATTGTTAACTTGTTGAATTTCGGATATTGGAAGTGATGTGTCTTGTGTTTCTTGTATCTAGTTTTATACTTATGTGATTCCTTGTATGGCTTGTAGTTTCGGCTGTTTGCTCACCTTAGCCGAATTCATTTTGTTTTGTAGCTTTGGTGCTCTTTTCACTATTTGCTCCATTAAGTGCACTTACATGTGAGCTGTAGCTTTGAGTCTATTGTAATTTTATTTGTGCTTCTTGTATTGCATTATGTTTTGGCATAACCTAGGGGCTTGTCCTAGGTATGCTTGTGTTAGGTTTAATCTAGGGACTTTGTCCTAGATAAACCACTTGTACATCTTTTCTTTGGTATAAAATCATTAATTACTTACCAAAAAAAAAAATGCATACATTTCCTTGTCATATGTTGAGTAGTTCAATGCTGTGCCATTCAATTTTTCACTAAAGTATGCAATTGGCTTGCCCTCTTGCATAAGAACAGCACCAATTCCCACTCCCGAAGCATCACATTCAATCTCAAAAGTTTTATCAAAGTTAGGCAAAGCAAGAATAGGAGCAGAAATTAACTTAGATTTAAGCATATTAAACACACTATCTTGTTCATCACCCCACTTAAAACCAACATTCCTTTTAATAACTTCTATCAAAGGGGCGGCTATTCTAGAGAAATCACGCACAAAACGCCTATAAAAACTAGCTAAGCCATGGAAACTTCGAACATCCCCAACGTTTTTAGGTGTAGGCCAAGATTCAATAGCCTTAACCTTTTCATTATCAACCTCAATACCATGCTCGCTAACAACATAACCTAAAAATGTAACCTTAGGCACACAAAACATACATATAGCAAGCTTAGCATGCAACTTTTGTGCTCACAAAACACAAAAAACAGATCTCACATGCAAAATGTGGTCTTCAAGTGATTTGCTATACACAAGTATATCATCAAAATAGACAACAACGAATTTGCCAATAAATTCACGTAAAGCGCATGAACGTACTAGGAGCATTAGTTAACCCAAAAGGCATCACTAACAACTCATATAAACCATATTTTGTTTTAAAGGCTGTTTTCCATTTATCTCCTATGTTCATTCTAATTTGATGATAACCAGCCATTAAATCAATTTTAGAGAATATACGTGCACCATGCAATTCATCTAACATATCATCTAAACGAGGAATAGGATGGCGATACTTTACAGTGATTTTGTTGATGGCGCGACAATCAACACACATACACCATGATCCATCCTTTTTTGGCACCAATAGAACAGGAACGGCATATGGGCTCATGCTTTCTTTAATAAACCCTTTTGACAACAACTCATCCACTTGACGTTGTAACTCCTTTGTTTCTTCGGGATTGCTCCTATAAGTTGGGCGATTTGGAATTTGTGCTCCAGGAATGAAGTCAATTTGATGTTCTATCCCCCTCAATGGCAGCAAACCATCAGGCATGGATTCGGGAAACAAATCTTCAAATTCCTACAACAAAGCTTCAAAAGAACTAGGGAGAGAAGAGAGGATTGAGTTAGATTCAAAAGATAAACACGCATCCTTGAATACCAATAGTATTAAAGGCTGTCTTGTTAAATAAATCTTTCGAACCTCACTCCCTCTTGCATAAAAATTGCCTTTTACCTCTTTTTTTGCCACTCTTTGCACACTTTTATCTCCTTTTGCATGCGCACTCTCATGAATTTTTTTCTTACTGTGCATCCTCTCTACTTGCTCTTCTTTTGCTTGTGCATCTTTTCTTTTCCATGTGCACTCTCACATTCACTCAAAGTTTTTTGATCTTCGTATACTTCTTTAGGCGTCATAGGTAACAAGTTGACATGTCTACCATTCATGTTGAATGAATATCGGTTAGAATACCCATCATGTATAACACACCTATCATATTGCCAAGGGCGTCCCAATAATATGTGACTAGCATGCATAGGTACTACATCACATAAAACCTCATCATGATAACGCCCAATAGAGAATGAAATTAATGCTTGCCTCGTGACCTTAATATCCCCACTATTATTCAACCATTGCAACCTATAAGGTCTAGGATGTTTAGTTGTTTTCAACCCCACTTTATCAACTAAACCAGCATTAACAACATTAGTGCAACTACCACCATCAATAATCATACTACACAATTTATTATCTATCATGCATCTAGTATAAAAGATATTTTCGCGTTGTACCTCATCCTCATTAGCTTGCATGTTTAGAGCACACCTTGCAACCAACGTGAAAATTGGTCCTTTAGGGGCTGGTTCATCACCCTCTTCTTCTGAAACATCCTCCAATGGTGGTATATCACTTAAGTCATCATCATCCTCGCTCCCATCTTCATTTACCACCTCCCCATTGCGTAGGGTCATTACCTTTGTATTTGGACATTGTGCAGCTCTATGTCCGTATCCCAAGCACCTAAAGCATTGTATATCACATGATTTACCCTTGGATTTGTCATCCTTTGGTTGCATTTTTGGTGTAGTGAGCTCTTTATTTTTGCTTTGATCAAATCTGCCCTTATTTGTATTCGCATCACCTCCCTTGTTCCCTTTCCAATTCGGCTTCCATGATGTTGGGGTCGAAATAGCCTTGGTTTTTGCTCTTAGTTGTTTTTCAATCTTGGTGCCATGTGTGCCATATCCTCCAAATCTACATAATGATGCAACTTAACAAGGTTAGCAATATCATGGTTCAAACCTGAAAGAAAACGTGCCATAGTAGCTTCCCTATCCTCCTCAATGTTGGCTCGAATCATGGCCATCTCCATCTCTTGATGATATTCTTCAACACTATTGGATACTTTATTCAACCTTTGTAATCGATTGTACAGGTCCCTATAGTAGTGTTGTGGTACAAATCTCTTCCTCATGATTGTTTTCATCTCAAACCATGAAGAAACAAGACCTTCTCTGCTTCTGTGCCTAGTAGAGGTAAATTGATCCCACCATACACTAGCATAGTAGGTGAATTCAACGGCTGCCAATTTCACCTTCTTCTCTTCGGTGTAGTTATGGCACTCAAATACACGCTCTACCTTCTTCTCCCACACTAAATATGCCTCTGGATCACTTTTATCATGGAATGTTGGAATCTTCATTTTGATTGAACCTAAATTCCCATCTTTTGATTTGCCTTTGTTGGAACGTGTAGATCCTTCTTCTTCAACCTCCCCTTCTAAATCATCAAAGAGGCTACGTTTTGTGTCTCTTATCTTGCCACGGCTAGGGGTACCTTGTTCCAACCTTTCTTAGACATTGCGGTTTTCACTCCTCATGTCCTCTTGTTGTAACATCATCTTCTGTAACATTCCTTGTATTGCTTCTAAGGTAACTTTCTACTTAGGGTCCATGATGTAAACCTGCAAGAAAAACGTTAGAAAACACCTATTCTAACACTCCCTCACGTGTTTCGCTCAAGTGTGTTTGCAACACTCTAATACGCTCACCAAAACAATCACACATAGAATTTCCCCTTAGAGTTCTTATTTGAGTTGACCTTTACTACTCACTTTCTAAAGAGAATTACAAATTAAAGTCCCTTGACAATTAGAGCTAACAAAAAAAAAAAAAATTATGGCCTTTGAATTTATTTTCTTTTTTCTTTTTTTTTTTCGTTTTTTTTTTGCTCTTTTTTTTTTAATGACTAATTAACACTAAAACTCTTAGCTAAACAGATTTGGGAGCCTTCGAACACCTCTTGAAGCTTGGATCATGATATGTGATTTTGGTGACACTTGATGCAAACAGCAAGGAATGGAACTTTGGTGCTTTTGTGGATCCTCTTGATTTGATGTTGCCCAAACCACTTGTATGAAGAATTTTGATGTTGAATTTGCTGCTGCCGAATCACTTGATGATGAATAATGCAAATTTTTTTTTTTTTTTTTTATGCACGAACACAAGGCTAAAGGCTATGTAGCTTATACTAGACCCAATGCTCTGATACCAAACTGATACAACCCTTGCTAATCGATATAACAAGAACTATAACAATCTATTGGAATCTTGCCCAAAGATCTATCTAGCATAAACCAAAAGAATTAGAACCCTCTTGTTATCTAACAACAAGGAACTCTAATTATCAAAGAAAGAATTCAGAACTTTCTCAAGAAATGAATTCAAAGAAAACTCTCACAAGAACTTTGGAGAAATTCGGAATTTCGAATTAAAATCAAGCTCCCAATAATCTTGAGTTTAATACATATATATATGTTGCTTTTAACCCTAAAAAACGAAATAAATCCTTTAAAAAAAAGGAAAATAACAACTCATGACAACTAAGCACTCTCCTAATTAAACTAGGATAACAATTAGATAATAACTAAAGAAGCTTTCCTAATTAAACTAGGATAACAACTAGATAATAACTAATCACAAAAGGGCTACCTGAATTGATGTGACTTGGGCTTCCATATGCATATTTGACTAAGCCCAACATGTGCTCCTTGCTGCCCTTAAACCAATTCATGTATTTGGGCTCCTTGTGTTAAAGTAAGCTCTTTTAATTCTTCAAATTGAATTAAATGCACAAGCCTTGAACTAAACTCCATGCTTGTCATGTCGTTGACCATGAGTTCCCTCTGGACTTCACTTGGACTCTTTCCCATAAGCTCCAAATGACTTTGAACAAGCCCAATGATTGCCACTTTCATCTTCTTGGCTCTTGCTCATGTAATTGGGCCTCCGTCATAGCTCAATGGATCCAACTTCTTCGTGTTTGTTGAAGTAGAATTCGAATCTCCATCGTTATGCTTCCCCATGTGCGCATTTGGTAAAGTTGTCCCTTGATCATTCGCATCAAAACTACCTTCCATAAAGGTTCCCCATCCTACACAAATGCTGCTGATTCTTCTTCCAAGGAGAAAGGCAAGGAAAAAATGATGGAACCAACTAAGGACAAGCCTAATATGGCGAAGACCAACCTCTCCAACAAAAAGTGTTTTAAATGCCAAGGCCATGGACACTTCCAATCTGAATGCCCTAATAGGAGAGTTTTATCCTTGATAAAGATACAAGCAATTGAGGAGTCCCTTCAAGAAAGAGAAGAAAGTGAAGTTTCCAGCCATGAAAGTGATGAAGCCAACAAGGAAGAAGAAGAAATTCTATAAGGAGCTGATAAAGGAGAGTTGCTAGTTATTAGGAGAGCTTTGCATGCCAAGCCTCTTCCCCATGAAGAGCAAAGACTCCACATTTTTCAATCAAGTTGCACCATTGGAGGTAAAGTGTGTTTTTTAATTATTGATAGTGGGAGTTGTGCAAATGTGGTCTCATCCACCTTAGTAGACAAACTTGGGTTATCCACCATGTCACACCCTCAACCATACAAACTACTATGGTTGAGTAATGGAACCAGCCTACAAGCTGTAAGGCAAGTGCTTATTTCCTTCTCCATTGGCAATCATTATAATGATAAGATTTTGTGTGATGTGATTCCTATGGATGCTTGTGAAGAATTTTGGCAAGAAAATTAGAATTTTTAGATCATGTTCACATCATATGTAACAATGGTAATATAAAATTTACATGTTGTTTCAAGAAATAAAACATAAAAATATGTAAACTACCTTGTAAGTTGACTTGAAGTTTGGAAGCTTGAATCACTAAAATAAGTGATCTCTTGACTTGCACCCTTCAAGGAAGAAAAATGGTGCTTTTCCCAATAAAAGAAGAAGAAGAAGAGAAAATGTAATATTTTTCTATAATTTTCTCATTGGTTGGTAAATAAGAGAAATTAGAATGTGACACATGTTGAATAATTTGTGCCCAAAATTATTCATTCTAACTTTCTAAACAATTTAAAAGGTGTAAAATGACAATTTTGCCCATTTTTTGAATCTTATTCGAAAGCACAATTTTTTATCCTCGGAAAGTGCTAGCCAACCATGGATAAATATTTTCAGCTTCATAACACCATTTTCTTCCTTGAAATATGGGTGTGACCTTTAAGGTTCATAGTGAAGTAGTCATGGGCCCCATATCGGACGATACATTTCATTATATCATTTTTTTTTTGTAAGTAATAATTTTATACCAAAGAAAGAATATACAAATGGCTTATCTAGGACAAAGCCTCTAGATTAAGCCTAAGACATGCATACCTAGGACAATCGCCAAGGTTAGGCCGCAAACACCAAGAACCAAAAGAAAACCAAATGACAATACATATAAACTCCAAACAACACCACTAAAACAAAAAGCAACTAAAAGGATTGCAAACTCAAGAGGATCAAATCTCCACAAATGACTACATGAAAATCGAATGAGGGATACCCTATTTGTTGGCAATGAATTCATTTCCACTAGTCTTGTTCACTTTGTTCAAACAAGTCACCCGAACTCTAACACATTCTTTTATGAGCATAATTACTCTCTCCTTTGGTAATCCACCTCTTCCAAAGCAAATGTCATTCCTAACCTTCCAAATGTAGTAGACGGCTGCACCTAAACTCAACTTACACACAATGTTCTTGAAATTGTCTTCCTTCCATTTTCTAGCGAAGTCCTCAATCAAAGAAACCCAAGGTTGAGGATGGATAAGTTGATGACAAAGATTAAGAACTTCATACCAGATTTGGGAGCTAAAGGTGCAATTAAAGAAAAGGTGATCCATGCTTTCTGGTTCCACATTGCACAAAGGGCACACATTTTGAGAGACAATGACGATTCTAAGTAACTTATCCTTTGTCATAAGTTTGCCTCTTATGCTCAGCCATACAATGAAAGAATGTCTTAGAAAGTGTCTTTTGAACCACACAAGGTTGTGCCAAGAAACCTTTTCTCTCCTAGTGCGAATCACCTCCCAAGTCGATTTGATGGAAAAGATGTCATTGGATTTAGGGGTCCAAATTAGAGAGTCCTCTCCTCCCATTGGGCAGCAAGGTAGTGATTCCTTTATCTCCAAGAGGTGACACGAATTGGCCACCGGCCATCTCCACCTATGACCATCAACAACTTCCTTTACTAGAGCATGCTTAGGGATACCCGAATCATAGATGACCTGATGTATTTTCGGCTACCTCTCCAACCCTAGCTTCCAATTCTCTATCAAGTCTCCATTTGGCTCAAGCCACCATTGAGAATGAAGAATTAGCTCCATGCAAGCCCAAAGATTCATTGCTTTTTCCACATTGGCCCAACTTTACTTTTAGGTGCAATTTCATTACTTGCATCCAAGGCCTTAATGAAATGGAAACTTAAATGAGTCCAAGAAGCCAACTCCAAGCCCACTTGAAGCCCAAGATGCCATGAAGCCCATTTAGTTGGATTGCAACTAAATGGGAAGCAAGTAACTTTAGTTGGTGGACATAGTTCCACCTTTTAGGGAAAAGTTGTCCCTTTTTGTTGTTTTCTAGAATTAATATAGTATGGCCTTAGTATTGAATGAATGGTTAAGCTTAAATGAAGGGAAAAGCTTCCATGTCAAAATTAATGCTCCATTTTGCCGCCACTTGCTCTTGTATATATGAAAGTGGATTTTCATTGAAATTATGAAGGCCAATGAATTACCCAACTTGCTAAAAAGCTTCTCTCTCTAAAAAACCATGCTCTCCCTTCTCTCTAAAAAACCACTTTCCTCCTCTCCCTCTTTACGTTAGTTAAAGTTCTTCTATCTCGGCTGTATTGTTATCCACCAGGTTCTACTCTCCGGTCCGGTGACCTAGGTCACCGGCTCCCCCCCCCCCCCCCTTTTTTTTTTTTTTTCTCCGGTGGATGCATATTTGGCTCTTTTCTTTCAAATGGAGTTGGTCTGCGGTGTCCCTCAAAGTGTTCTATAGGGCTGCTTCTTATGCTTGTTTTTGTTTTCCGGTATCAAAACTTCCAGTTCTGTTCTATTCATCTTTTCCGGTGTTTGTTTCTTTTCCGTTTGATCTCTGAAGCTTATTTGGGTGCTGTGGAGTTTCCCTCCTTCCGAAAATTCAAATTTTGGAGCTGTTACTTGAGTTTGTACGCTTTCCTTCTTGGTGCATGCTGCATTTTCTTTCTGTGGCAGGTTTTCCTTTTATCCTTTTTGGGATATTTTAGTCTGTTGTGCCATCTTCTGCTCTGAATTAGCAGGCTGTTTGCATTGATTCAATTAGTCAATCCTCTTCTTTTAGCAGTCCACCCTATTTCCGTTTTTAGTTATTTCCTATTCAGTATGTCTTCTTCTTCTGTGCTGAATAAGCAAACTACTTCTCTTATATCTGATCCCTCCATGCACCAAAATAGTATGGTTGCTGCTTCAAGGAAAACGTCAGGTTCTTCTTCAAGTGTGCTGGAACATGTGGAGATGGAAGGAGGAATGGAGAAGAGGGCTTCATGGAACTCTTTCTTCACTCCTAAGAAGTCCAATGTGAAGTTGGAATTTTTTGAACCTAAAGGGAAAGACTCTAAGGGGCGGATTTGTGTGGCCCCCCCTCAAGAAGTTGCTGAACAAGGTGCATTGAGATGGAATACATGTGCTGTAGGCTTCTTCCTTGGCAAAAGACCACCATTCTTGACGGTCAAAAGAGCTTTGGAGAGGGTGTGGAAAGCTTTAGGCCTCATAGATGTCATGACTTCGGGCCAAGGTGTTTTCATCCTAAAGTTCCAAGATATGGAGGGAACTACAAGAGCTGTGGAAGAGGGGCAGATTACCATACAAGGACAACCATTTCTTGTGCGAAAATGGACTACTAATCTGCCTATGGTGATTAATGACGTGAAGAAGGTAGCTATATGGATTAGAATGTATGGCATTCCCCTTGAGTTTTGGACACCGAAAGGGCTTAGTTACATTGCTAGTGCAATAGGAAGTCCGCTTTACATGGACTCCGTGACTGAAGAAGGGACAAGATTGGAGTATGCTAGAGTTTGCATTGAGATAGAGGTGGACTCGGGATGTCCCGATTCCATTAGCCTAGCTTTGCCAAATGGAGAATTGATGGTAATCAAGGTGGAGTATGCTTGGAAACCTATAAAATGCAATGGTTGTCAATGCTTTGGTCATTCCATAGCAAATTGCTCACTAGCACCCAAACAAGGTAATAACATAATCTCACGGAATACCTTGAAGGAGGGGGATGGGTTTGTGGTACCGAAGAAAATGCATGGGAAAGACAAAATGGTGCTAACACCAAAAGGCTATGACAAGAAATCCAAGGACAAAGGGGTGGAAATGGGGAAAACTACGGGAATTAGTTTACAAGCTCAAAAGAGTAATAGATTTTCTGCCTTGACTATTAAGGAGCCTCATGAGCTGGAAAAGGAGAAGACAATGCCGAATCAAGAAGTAAACTATGAGGCCAACGTAAATGAAGCCAAAAAGGAAGGAAAGAGGTGCGGAGGCGAAGCTAGCACATCAAAAGAACATTTTCCCCCCTTGATGGAAAGTGTGAGTGCTCGGGAGAGTGAAGAAGGGGCCACAAACACAATTCAGCATCTGAGTAGTTTGGAGGACATGGATCAAGAAGCATCTCCGGCAATGGCACCATTTGGAGGGAAACTTAAAGTGGATGAGATGGATTTTAGGAAGGAGAATGCTGAAATGAAGAGTAAAAACGTGGGGAAGAAATTGGCAAAGCAAAGGAGAGCAATTTCCCCATCCCACTCATCCAAATGACCAAAGTTGCATGCTGGAATGTTAGGGGCCTTAATGCTCCTAACAAACAAAGGGAGGTTAGACATGTTATGTTTCATAATAAAGTTGATTTCATGGCTGTATTAGAAACAAAAGTAGGGTCTCACAATATTTCTAGAGTGGCTAGTAATGTATGGAGAGATTGGGAGCATGACAATAATAATGGGGTGTGCCAAAATGGGAGAATTTGGGTAGGATGGAATAAGGAAGCTATTAGTATAGATATTAAGGAAAAAGCCCCTCAATTCATTCACTGTGAAGCTTGGTTAGTGAAGGAGGAAACCCAAGTGGCTATATCTATAGTTTATGGGCTTAATCAACCTTTGGAGAGGAAAAGTCTTTGGAGGGAACTTATTAAGTACTCAAACCAAATGGGCAGTAAACCTTGGCTAATTATGGGTGATTTTAATGCAATTAGGGGACCAAATGAAAAGATAGGAGGGGCGGTATGGGGTGATACATATTGTGATGATCTAAACAATTGTTGTAGAGAGGCAAACTTAGATGATCTAAGATATATGGGGAACCATTTCACTTGGAGTAATTCTAGTGTAGGGCAAAGGAGGATAGCTTGCAAATTGGATAGAGCTCTTGTTAATGAAGGTTGGAGTGATGTTTTGCCGGATTCTTATGCACATTTTCTCAATCCTTCAATTTCAGACCATTCTCCTTGTGTAGTGAATTGTGGAGGGGGAGAGGAGAGGAGAAAGGTTCCATTCAAGTTCTACAATATGTGGGCAAATCATGAAAGTTTCATTGATATTGTAAGGGAGGCTTGGAAAGAGGATTATGAGGGCAGTCCTATGTTCAACCTTGTTAACAAACTCAAAGGTTTAAAAAGTGCTTTAAGGAGGTTGAATAAGAATGAATTTTGGAATATTTCCGAAAAGGTGATAGAAGCAAAAAATAACCTGGAAGATGTTCAAAATAGACTCCAAATCAACCCTCTTGATGAGGATTTAGCTAAAGAAGAAAAAACTTGGCTGGAAAACTATTGGAGACTTAGTGAGGCGGAAGAATCATTGGCTAGGCAAAAAGCAAAGGCTCATTGGCTTCAAGAAGGAGATCAAAACACCAAATATTTCTTCAAATGTGTTAAAGCGCGGAGAAGTAGGAATTCAATAAAAGAAGTATGCCTTGATGATGGAACCTTTGTGAGTGATAAGGGAGAAGTCAAAAAGGAGTTTGTAAACTACTTTAAGAAAGTTCTCAACTCCACGAATGTTTGCAATTTAAACGTTAAAGAAATACAAAGGCTGGTTAACTTCCAATTGGAGAGCCAAGTAAAGGAGATGATGATTAAGGAGGTGGAGGAGGATGAGATCAAAGCTACCATCTTTGCCATGGACAACAATAAAGCTCCCGGTCCGGATGGTTATGGAGCATTCTTCTTTAAGGCAGCTTGGGAGGTTGTTGGGAGTGATGTAACCAAGGCAATCAAGCACTTTTTCTCCACGGGTCGTCTCCTCAAAGAGGTAAATTGTACAATACTTGCTCTTGTTCCTAAGGTGGCTAATTCTTCTATGTGCAAGGACTATAGGCCTATAGCTTGCTGCAACACCATTTATAAATGTATCTCCAAGATCCTAGCAAATCGCCTCAAAGCCATCCTCCCAAACTTCATTGATAAAGCACAAGGTGCCTTTGTGGGAGGTCGGAACATTGGAGAAAATATCATGTTGTGCCAAGAATTAATGCACAACTTCCACAAATTGGGCAAAGACAAGAAGTGTGCTATGAAGATTGATATATTGAAGGCTTATGACACGGTTCAATGGGACTTCCTTCTCTCAATCCTTGGAACTATTGGCACACCGGGGAAATTCATAGGATGGATCAAGAGCTGCATCACAACTCCTTCATTCTCATTGGGAATCAATGGTGAATTAGTTGGTTTTTTCAAGAGCTCTCATGGATTAAGACAAGGGGACCCTATATCCCCTTACCTCTTTGTAATGGCAATGGAGATACTCTCCCGTATGCTTGGGGAACTTAAAAATCAGCCTTCTTTTGGCCATTATTGGAAATGCAAGGTAAACAACATCACCCATCTTTGTTTTGCCGATGACCTTATCTTATTTTGTAGGGCGGATGGTGACTCCATTTCACTGATGAAGAATACCCTTAGCCTATTCCATAAGTGGTCCGGGCTGAAGATGAATTGTGCTAAAAGTAATATGTACCTTTCCGGGGTTTCCCAAGAGGAGAAGAAGCAATTCTCAGCTATTATCAATATGGAATTGGGAGAGCTGCCTTTTAAGTATTTAGGAGTGCCTATAACTTCTTCAAAGCTCAAATGTGGTGAATGCAAGATATTGATTCAGAAGATTGTGGGGAGAATCAACTCTTGGCGTAGCAAAGCTTTATCCTATGCGGGTAGGCTCATTCTTATAAGAGCTGTCCTATTTAGCATTCAAATATATTGGTCTTCAATATTTATACTCCCTTCAAGTATCCATAAGGAGATTGATGGAATTTTAAGGAATTTCCTTTGGAGTGGTGCTTCAATGGAGGGAAAGAAGGCAAAAGTTACTTGGGAGGAGGTTTGTGTTCCTAAAAAGGAGGGTGGATTAGGAATCATGAAGAGCAAAGCTTGGAATAAAGCTGCCATAGTCAAAAACATGTGGAAGATTCTTAATGACAAGAGGAATTCTCTTTGGGTGGAATGGATTAAAACCAACAAACTAAGAGGCAAATGTTTTTGGGAAATAAAGGCTAATGGGGAGAGCTCTTGGGTTTGGAGGAAGATCCTTGGCATTAGGGAACAAATGAAGTCCAAGTTCAAGAAGATTGTTGGCAATGGGGAAAAGACATATCTATGGCATGACAATTGGCACCCTCACGGTCCTTTGTTGGATAAATATGGTCCAAGGATCATTTATGATTCGGGTATCCCAAAGAATGCTCTTGTTAAAGAAGTCATTGTGGAGCATAGGTGGAAATGGCCGGTGGCAAACTCATGTCACCTTTTGGAGATAAAGGATGCACTTCCTTGCTGCCCTTTGAGTGGAGAAGACTCCTTAATATGGTCCCCAAATTCTAATGGAGAATTCTCTATCAAATCGGTTTGGGAAGTCATCCGAGCTAGGAAGGAGAAGGTAACTTGGTACAAGCTTATTTGGTTCAAAAGACACTTTCTAAGACATTCATTCATTGTTTGGTTGGGTATTAGAGGAAAACTTATGACAAAGGATAAATTGGTCCGGATTGGCCTTATCTCCCACAATGTTTGCTCTTTGTGTAATATGGAACCGGAATGCATGGATCATCTCTTCTTTAGGTGTGCATTTAGTCTCCAAATATGGAATGAAGTGATTAACCTATGTCACCAACAAACCAATCTTATGCCGTGGACCTCCTTGATTACGGAATTGGCTAAGGAATGGAAGAAGGACAATTTCAAGAACATCTTGAGTAAGGTGTGCTTCGGTGCTACCGTCTACCACATTTGGAAGGTTAGGAATGACATTTGCTTTGGAAGAAATGGATTACCAAAGGAGAGAGTCACAATGCTTATTAAAGAGTGTGTTAGAGTAAGGGTAAATTGCTTAAAGAAGGTGGAAAAGTCTAGTGAAAATGTGTCAATTGCAAACAATTGGAGTATCTCTCATGCTATATTTGAGTAGTCATAGAGTGATGTACTACATAGGGTTTGTTGTATGAAGTATCTTCGGTCTAAGTTGATTTTGACTTTATGTGTTGGCTTGGTATTCGGCATAACCTAGGGGCTTGTCCTAGGTATGCTTGTGCTTAGCTCAAACTAGGGGTTTGTCCTAGTTTGCTCTTGTATATCCTTTTCTTGGTATAAAATTATTATCAATTACCAAAAAAAAAAAGTGGATTTTCATTTGTAAGCTAGACTTCTTTGCTAATGAAAAAATTCAAGTAAAGCTTTGTAGCTTTTCTTTAGTTGCTCTTTCCTTTATCCAATTCATCTTGGAGGAAGAATTGGTGGTGGAAGACCCCAAGGTTGGTGGAAATTTCCTTTATGCCTTGGTTAACTTTCTTGTTACCCCTTGAAATCCAAAGTGTGAATGTGTGTTATATGCCCGGGTACTGTTCACAGTATGTAATTTTGCCATTTTCAGATTTTGCCATCCAACTTTGAAACTAGTTTTGAATGTCTTGTTGATTGAGTTGTGATTGCTATCATATATCATTAGAAAGCTCTTTGAATGCCCTTTCCAATGAACCATAATTTGTATGTTTTGGAAGTCATTTGATTGGTCAAATTGGAAGACAAAATGTTGCTGTGCCATATGAACAATAAATTCCAGATTTTCAGTTTGTGACTTGTTGCATTGCCTTGATGGATATGCACCATTTGGTATCAGAGCATAGGTTATTTGTGTGATTTGTTGACTGATTTTCATCTCCGGAGCTACTGTTCACCTCCCGGAATTTACTGTTCACTACAAAATTACTGTTCACAGAACCTTAATTTGCCTTAAACACAAACCTTCCTTAACCTAAACACTTACCAATACTCACCCCAACCCTTACACACTTATAACCATTAACCATTACCACAAATGTCCCACAAAAGAACTTCATCCTCATCCTCCTCACCTCCTCATCCTTGGGAATTTGCCCACATGGCATTAAAAGAAGAAGTTAAAGGAGAACTTAAGGCCATTAAGGACCAAATGAATCAAATGATGCAAATGATGAGAGACTTGACCCTCACTCAAAGTAGGGCACCCTTATCACAGCCCCAAACTTCAACACAAAGCCAAATACCCCCTCCTCCACCTCACCCAACCCAACTACATCAACCAAGAAGACATATTAGACCTTCCACTCCTCCTCCTAGACATCATAGGGAGGAATTGATGCTTCATGATTATTCAAGTGAGGAAGAACAAGAGAGGCCACCTAGGAGAGAAAAGGATGATGATAGGGGTTTAAGAATTGAAATTCCGGAATTCGAAGGAAGCATGAGTCCGGATGATTTTGTTGATTGGTTACATGCCATAGAGAGAGTTTTTGAATATAAGGGCTATTCGGATGAGAAGAAATGTAAAAACTTGCCATCTTGAAATTCAAGGATTATGCATCCTTGTGGTGGGAAAATCTTAAGAAGCAAAGGGAAAGGGATGGTAAAGAGAGAGTGAGATCTTGGGAGAAACTAAAGAAGCTTATGAAGAGAAGATTCCTTCCGGACAACCATAAACAAGATCTTTACTTCAAGCTACACACCCTTAAGCAAGGAAGTGATGGAGTAGAGCATTACATAAGGGAGTTTGAGAAGCTATTAATGAGAAGTGAGCTGCCGGAAGTGAAAGAGCAAACCATTGCAAGATTCATTGGTGGTTTAAACCAAGACATTGCTCATATGGTAGAATTGCAACCATATTGCACATTTGAAGATGTTTGTAAGTTAGCTATTAAGGTGGAGAAGCAAAAGAAGGCCATGAAGTCTACGGTTGCCAAGCCATTCACCAAGGGGACTTCATTCTACAAAAGCCCTCCTTTCCACAAGGGAACCACCTTTCAAAAGGGTTCCCAATCCAACTATAAGGCTGCCGAAATCACTTCCAAGGAGAAAGGAAAAGAAAAGGTGGTAGAACCTAGCAAGAACAAACCAATTATGGGAAGACTTGATCTATCCAATAAAAAGTGCTTCAAATGTCAAGGCTATGGACACTTCCAAGCCGAATGCCCAAATAGAAGAACTTTGTCATTGATGGAGATTCAAGCTATTGAAGAGTCTCTTCAAGAAGATGAAGAAAATGTAGATTATGGCCATGAAGATGGAGCTGCCGAAGAAGAAGAAGAGGAGGTCATGCAAAGGGCTGATGAAGGAGAGATGTTAGTGATTAGAAGAGCATTGCATTCCAAGTCCTTCCCACATGAGGAACAAAGGCTCCAAATTTTCCAATCAAGATGCACCATTGGAGGCAAGGTGTGTTCTTTGATTATAGATAGTGGAAGTTGTGCAAATGTGGCTTCATCTACATTAGTGGAGAAACTTGGATTATCTACCATACCTCATCCTCAACCATATAAGCTCCAATGGTTGAGCAATGGGACCAGCCTCCAAGTAGCCAAACAAGTACTTGTTTCCTTTTCCATTGGCAAGCATTACCAAGATGAGATTGTGTGTGATGTAGTTCCCATGGATGCATGCCATTTGTTGCTAGGGAGACCTTGGCAATTTGATAGAGAAGTAACTCATAATGGTAAAAAGAACACTTATTCTTTCAAATTCAAGGGGAAGACCATTACTTTGCTACCTCTTAGTCCCCAAGAAGCTAACAAGGCTATCAAAGGGAAAGAAGCTAAAAGGGAGAGTATGTATATGAATGGGCAGCAAGTAGAAAGGGCTCTTTTGAGTTTGCAACCTATCTTTGCATTACTTATACTTGAAGGGGAGCTCAAACATGAGAAGAAAGAAGCTCATCCCTTAGTTCAATCTCTCTTGGCTGAATTTGAAGATGTGTTCCCACTAGAGCTTCCATCCGGCCTCCCTCCTATAAGAGGCATTGAGCATCAAATTGACTTGGTTCCGGGTGCACCATTGCCTAATAAGCCAGCCTATAGATGCAATCCCATGGAGACTAAAGAGTTGCAAAGGCAAGTGGAAGAATTGATTGAAAAAGGCTTTGTAAAGCCTAGCATGAGTCCATGTTCCGTTCCAGCCCTACTTGTTCCTAAGAAAGATGGTTCATATAGGATGTGTGTGGATAGTAGAGCCATTAACAATATAACCATCAAGTATAGGTATCCCATCCCTAGACTTGATGACATGCTTGATGAGTTACATGGTGCTTGTGTCTTCTCCAAAATTGATCTAAGGAGTGGCTACCATCAAATAAGGATGAAAGAAGGGGATGAATGGAAGACAGCCTTCAAGACTAAGGGAGGCTTATATGAATGGTTGGTTATGCCCTTTGGCCTTTCAAATGCTCCAAACACTTTCATGAGGCTTATGAATGAGGTACTCAAACCTTACATTGGTGCATTTGTTGTTGTTTATTTTGATGACATATTAGTATATAGCAAAACTCTTGATGATCATGTCTTGCATTTGAGAAGTGTTTTTGATGTGTTGAGGAAGAATAAGTTATATGCAAAAGAAGATAAGTGTGAATTCTTTGTAGACCAAGTTGTGTTCCTTGGATATGTAGTTTCTAAGGATGGCATTCAAGTAAGATCAATCTAAGGTAGATGCCATTAAAACTTGGCCCCAACCAAAGACTCTCACTGAAGTAAGGAGCTTCCACGGCCTTGCTTCTTTTTATAGGCGTTTTGTGCCTAATTTTAGCACTCTCATGGCTCCCATCACTGAATGTATGAAGAAAAATGGGTTTGAATGGTCCACAGCAGCCTCCAAAGCATTTGAAGAGGTTAAAAAGAAGTTATGTGAAGCCCCCATACTTGCTCTACCTGATTTTGATAAGGTATTTGAAGTGGAATGTGATGCAAGTGGAGTTAGCATTGGGGCAGTCCTAACTCAAGCCAAAAGACCCATTGCTTACTTTAGTGAGAAGCTGAATGAGTCCAAGAGAAGATACTCCACCTATGACAAAGAATTCTATGCAATTGTTAGAGCCCTTGATCATTGGAGTCATTACCTAAGGCCTAAACAATTTGTGCTTCATTCCGATCACCAAGCCTTGAAGTTTCTTAGTAGCCAACATAAGATAAGTTCAAGGCATGCTAAATGGGTGGAATTCCTCCAATCTTTCTCCTTTGTTTCAGCATATAAACAAGGTTCTTCCAATGTAGTTGCGGATGCTCTTTCAAGGAGGCATTACTTGTTATCCATTCTTGATGCAAGAGTTCTAGGTTTCCAGCTTATGAGACAATATTACAATGAAGATGATAAGCTTTGGGAGATCATGAAGAAGTGTTCTAGAGGGGCATATGAAGACTATTCTGTCCATGATGGTTTTCTTTTCAAAGGAGCTAAATTATGCATCCCTAAGAGCTCTTTTAGGGAACTTCTCATTAGGGAGACACATGGTGGTGGATTAGCAGGTCATTTTGGCATAAATAAGACCTTAAACATGCTTAAGGAGCATTTCTATTGGCCTAAGATGGTGAGTGACGTCCAAGCCATTATTGCAAGGTGTGGCACATGTCAAAGGTCCAAGTCTCATTTCAAACCTGGTCCTTACATGCCTTTACCTATTCCGGAGCAGCCATGGGAGGATCTTAGCATGGATTTTATTGTGGCTCTTCCAAGAACTCAAAGGGGAAAGGATGCTATAATGGTGGTAGTAGATAGATTCTCTAAAATGGCCCACTTCATCCCTTGTTCCAAGACTGAAGATGCTAGCAAGGTGGCTGAATTATTCTTCAAGGAAGTGGTGAAGCTACATGGAATTCCAAGAACCATAGTTTCGGATAGAGACACCAAGTTCTTGAGCCACTTTTGGAGGACATTATGGAGCAAAATGGGAACCAAGCTCATGTTTAGCACCTCTCACCACCCTCAAACCGATGGTCAAACCGAAGTAACTAATAGGACTTTGGGAACAATCTTGAGGACTTTGGTTAACAAGCACTTAAGGGATTGGGACTTGAAGATTGCTCAAGCTGAATTTTCCTACAATAGGAGTCCAAGTGCAACAACCGGACACTCTCCATTTGAGGTAGTCTATGGCCTTAATCCCTTAACTCCTTTGGATCTAACTTCCTTACCTCTTGATGTGCAAGTTCACAAGGATGCCAAGGAGAAAGCTGCTGCCATGAAGAAGCTCCATGAAACCATCAAATTTCAAATCATGAAGGCCAATGAAGCTCATAAGAGGAAGATCAACAAGCATAGGAAGCCATCAATTTTCAAACCGGGTGACTTGGTTTGGGTGCATTTGAGAAAAGAGAGATTTCCAAGCAAAAGGAGGAGTAAGCTAGCTCCAAGGGCTGATGGACCATTTGAAGTGCTTGAGAGGGTAAATGACAATGCATACAAGGTGAATCTTCCGGATGAAATGGGAGGAGTCTCGGCCACCTTCAACATTGGAGATCTTTCACCATACATGGAGGATAGCCACCTTGAGGACTTGAGGGCAAGTCCTTCCCAACCCGGGGGGGATGATGTATTTTCGGCTACCTCTCCAACCCTAGCTTCCAATTCTCTATCAAGTCTCCAATTGGCTCAAGCCACCATTGAGAATGAAGAATTAGCTCCATGCAAGCCCAAAGATTCATTGCTTTTTCCACATTGGCCCAACTTTACTTTTGGGTGCAATTTCATTACTTGCATCCAAGGCCTTAATGAAATGGAAACTTAAATGAGTCCAAGAAGCCAACTCCAAGCCCACTTGAAGCCCAAGATGCCATGAAGCCCATTTAGTTGGATTGCAACTAAATGGGAAGCAAGTAACTTTAGTTGGTGGACATAGTTCCACCTTTTAGGGAAAAGTTGTCCCTTTTTGTTGTTTTCTTGAATTAATATAGTATGGCCTTAGTATTGAATGAATGGTTAAGCTTAAATGAAGGGAAAAGCTTCCATGTCAAAATTAATGCTCCATTTTGCTGCCACTTGCTCTTGTATATATGAAAGTGGATTTTCATTTGTAAGCTAGACTTCTTTGCTAATGAAAAAATTCAAGTAAAGCTTTGTAGCTTTTCTTTAGTTGCTCTTTCCTTTATCCAATTCATCTTGGAGGAAGAATTGGTGGTGGAAGACCCCAAGGTTGGTGGAAATTTCCTTTATGCCTTGGTTAACTTTCTTGTTACCCCTTGAAATCCAAAGTGTGAATGTGTGTTATATGCCCGGGTACTGTTCACAGTATGTAATTTTGCCATTTTCAGATTTTGCCATCCAACTTTGAAACTAGTTTTGAATGTCTTGTTGATTGAGTTGTGATTGCTATCATATATCATTAGAAAGCTCTTTGAATTCCCTTTCCAATGAACCATAATTTGTATATTTTGGAAGTCATTTGATTGGTCAAATTGGAAGACAAAATGCTGTTGTGCCATATGAACAATAAATTCCAGATTTTCAGTTTGTGACTTGTTGCATTGCCTTGATGGATATGCACCATGACCTGAGATCCATATTTATCCAGCAATGGTCCAAAGGGGTGCCAATTATCATGCCAAAGAAAGGTGTTCTCTCCATTGCCGATGATCTTCTTGAACTTGTTCTTCATTAGTTCCCTAAGCCCTAATATCTTTCTCCACACCCACGAACTCTCCCCATTAGGTTTTATTTCCCAAAAAACATTTACCTCTTAATTTGTTTTCTTTAATCCATTCCACCCATAGTGAGTTACTCTTGTCAAGAAGTATCTTCCACATGTTCTTGATAATGGTAGCTTTATTCCATGATTTGCTCCGCATAATACCTAAGCCACCCTCCCCTTTAGGAACGCAAACCTCATCCCATGCAACTTTTGCTTTTTTTCCGTCCATTGACACACCACTCCAAAAGAACTTCCTTAGAATTCCATCAATCTTCTTATGGACACTTGATGAGAGAATGAAGATAGAGGACCAATACACTTGAATGCTAAAGAGGATTGCCTTTATGAGAGTTAGTCTACCCACATAGGATAATGATTTGCTACGCCAAGAGGTAATTCGCCCAACAATCTTATGGATGAGCAGCTTGCAATCACTACTTTTGAGTTTTAAGGAAGTGATTGGTACACCTAGATACTTGAAAGGCAATTCTCACACCTCCATATTGATTATTGCCGAGAGTGTAATCTTCTCCTCCTTGGATACTCCGGAAAGGAAGATATTGCTCTTGGTACTATTCATTTGGAGCCTGGACCATTTATGGAAGAGAGAAGGGAGTTCATGAGGGAGATGGATTCAAAATCCGCCTTACAAAACAAGATAAGATCATCGGCAAAACATAAATGAGTTATATTGTTTTTCTTACATTTCCAATGATGGCCAAAGGATGGATTGTTCTTGAGCTCCCCAAGCATTCGGGAAAGAATCTCCATTGCAATGACAAAAAGATAAGGGGAAAGAGGGTCCCCTTATTTAGACCATGTGAGCTCTTGATGAAGCCTATTAATTCACCATTAATCCCCAAGGAGAAAGAAGGGGATGTGATACAACTTTGAATCTAGCCAACAAATTTGTCCAGTATGCCTATAGCACCTAGGATTGCAAGAATAAACTCCCAATGAACCATGTCATAGGCCTTCATTAGATCAATCTTCATGGCACACTTCTTATCTTTGCTAGTTTTGTGATAGTTGTGCATAAGGTCTTGACATAACATAATGTTTTCACCAATGTTCCGTCCACCCACAAAAGCTCCTTGGGCTTTGTCAATGAAATTTGGGAGGATGTCTTTGAGGCAATTGGCAAGGATTTTGGAGATGCATTTGTAAATTGTATTGCAACATGTTATAGGTCTATAGTCCTTGCATAGAGAAGGGTTAGCAACCTTAGGAACAAGAGCAAGGATAGTGCAATTTACCTCTCTAAGGAGGTGCCTCGAGGTGAAGAACTGTTTAATAGCTTTAACCACATCACTCCCGACGACCTCCCAAGCTGCCTTGAAAAAGAAAGCACCATAACCATTCGGACCAGGTGCTTTATTGTTGTCTATGGCAAAAATTATGGATTTGATCTCATCCTCCTCCACATCCTTGATCATAGTCTCCATATCTTGAGCCTTCATTCGGAAATTGACCAGCCTTTTAATCTCCTCAATATTTGGATTACATGAATCCAAAGAGTTGAGTACCTTCTTGAAATAGTTAACAAATTCCTTCTTAACATCTCCCATGTCATTCACAAAAGTTCCATCTTCAAGGCACACACCATTTATGGAATTTCTATTCCTATGAGCTTTAATAAATTTGAAGAAGTATTTGGTGTTTTGGTCCCCTTCTTTAAGCCAAAGATTCTTCTTCCCCACTAAGCCTACTGTAATTCTCCAGCCAAAACTTTTCTTCCTTAGCTAAGTCTTCATCAAGAGGGTTGTTATGGAGCCTATTCTGAATATTTTCCACCTTATTTTTAGCTTCTAACACCTTATCGGAGATTTTCCAAAAATCATCCCTATTCAACTTCCTTGATTCTCTTTTTAAACTCTTGAGTTTGTTGACAAGATTGAACATAGGGTTGCCATCAAAATCCTCTTTTTTTTTTTTTTGGTAAGTAATAATAATTTTATACCAAGGAAAAGGATGTACAAGTGGCTTATCCAGGACAAAGTCCCTAGATTAAGCCTAACACAAGCATACCTAGGACAAGCCCCTAGGTTATGCCGAAACAACAAGAAAACACAATAAATATTCAAACAATGGTACATAGAGAACCAAAGCTACAACACAAAAACAATCATACTAAATGGAAAAACACCATCAAAATCCTCTTTCCAAGCCTCCCTAACAACATTAAGGAAGTTTTCATGTTTCGCCCACATGTTGAAGAATTTGAATGGGACCTTTCTCCTCTCCTCAATACCCCCACAAGTCACAACACATGGAGAGTGATCTGAGATAAAAGGATTGAGAAAGTTAGCAAAGGAATCCGCAAATGCATCTCTCCAATATTCATTGATAAGTGCTCTATCCAATTTGCATGCTATCCTCTTTTGCCCTTCTGATGTATTTTTGGCTACCTCTCCAACCCTAGCTTCCAATTCTCTATCAAGTCTCCATTTGGCTCAAGCCACCATTAAGAATGAAGAATTAGCTTCATGCAAGCCCAAAGATTCATTGCTTTTTCCACATTGGCCCAACTTTACTTTTGGGTGCAATTTCATTACTTGCATCCAAGGCCTTAATGAAATGGAAACTTAAATGAGTCCAAAAAGCCAACTCCAAGCCCACTTGAAGCCCAAGTAGATGAGGTAGCCCTCTATCACTTAAATGGAGCCCAAGATGCCATGAAGCCCATTTAGTTGGATTGCAACTAAATGGGAAGCAAGTAACTTTAGTTGGTGGACATAGTTCCACCTTTTAGGGAAAAGTTGTCCCTTTTTGTTGTTTTCTTGAATCAATATAGTATGGCCTTAGTATTGAATGAATGGTTAAGCTTAAATGAAGGGAAAAGCTTCCATGTCAAAATTAATGCTCCATTTTGCCGCCACTTGCTCTTGTATATATGAAAGTGGATTTTCATTTGTAAGCTAGACTTCTTGCTAATGAATATTCAAGTAAAAGTTTTGTAGCTTTTCTTTGGTTGCTTTTTTCCTTTATCCAATTCATCTTGGAGGAAGAATTGGTGGTGGAAGACCCTAACGTTGGTGGAAATTTCCTTTATGCCTTGGTTAACTTTCTTGTTACCCCTTGGAATCCAAAGTGTGAATGTGTGTTATATGCCCGGGTACTGTTCACAGTATGTAATTTTGCCATCCAACTTTGAAACTAGTTTTGAATGCATTGTTGATTGAGTTGTGATTGCTATCATATATCATTAGAAAGCTCTTTGAATGCCCTTTCCAATGAACCATAATTTGTATGTTTTGGAAGTCATTTGATTGGTCAAATTGGAAGACAAAATGCTGCTGTGCCATATGAACAATAAATTCCAGATTTTCAGTTTGTGACTTGTTGCATTGCCTTGATGGATATGCACCACCTTCACTAGAATTACTCCACGTGAGGTGGTTCCCCATATACCGCAAGTCATCTAAATTAGCCTCTCTACAACAATTGTTTAAATCATCACAATATGTATCTCCCCACACAACCCCTCCGATTTTTTCGTTTGGACCTCTAATTGCATTGAAATCACCCATGATTAGCCAAGGCTTAATACCCATCTGATTTGAGTGTTTAATAATTTCCCTCCATAGACTTTTCCTATCCAATGGATGATTGAATCCATACACTATGGATATAGCCACATGGGTATTCTCCTTCACTAACCATGCTTCACCATGAATGAATTGGGAGGCCTTCTCTTTAATGTCTATTCTTATAGCCTCCTTATTCCATCCTGCCCAAATTCTCCCATTAGGGCAAACCTCATTATTGTTGTCAAACTCCCAATCCCTCCAAATATTGCAAGTCACTCTAGATAGATTATGAATCCCTACTTTAGTTTCTAGCACAGCCATGACATCAATATTATTCTGAAAAATGAAATGTCGAACCTCCCTTTGCTTGATAGGAGTATTAAGGCCCCTAATATTCCAGCATGCAAATTTGGTCATTTAGAAGGAGGGGGAGGGGAATCTTTGTTTGAGTCAAAAGAGAAAATGCTCTCCCTTCTCTCTAAAAACTCTTCCTTTCTTTTCATCTAGCTTCACCCACCGTCAAACTTTCCCTCGGTTGGTGACCCTTCCGGTACCAATCTCCAGTCCGGAGACACCTTTGGTCGCCGGTATCCATGGCTGCTCTTCTCCTTTTCATTTTTTCAGTTTCGGCCTCCTTCATTTTTCTAGCTTAGTTTTTTTCAGGTTATTGTATTAGTTACTTTATTCACCATCATTCCCCTCTTCTTCATTTGTTTGGTGTTCTCATTAACTTTGTTCTCTCATTCTCCAGTTGCATTCTTCGGTATCATCTTGTTCCCTCCTTCTTCTTCCCTTGGCGGTCGTCATTACTCTCTCCTCTATTTTCAAATTTTAAAATTATCTTTGGCCTACTCCCTTTTGGTGTAAGCAACAATCTCCTTTTTTCTTCCAAAGCTGTTTCTTTCCATTTACGGTAGTTCACAGTCTGCTGTGAATTGCTTTTCAGTGAAAGTTTAGACTGTTGTGCCTTGCATAGGCTGGTTTGTCTTCCTTTTTTTGGCTTTCTTTTAGAAAGAAGAAATGTCAACTATCTTGGCTTCTCCCCTCTTGCACCAAAAGAGTATGGTTGCTTCTGCTGTAGGGAAAGCGTCAGATGCTTCTTCTTGCTTGTTGAAACATACGGAGGTGGATGGAGGAGTGGAGAAAAGAGTTTCATGGAACTCTCTCTTCACCCCTAAGCAGTCTAATATTAAGTTGGAATTTTTTGAACCTAAAGGGAAAGACTCTAAGGGGCGGATTTGTGTGGCCCCCCCTCAAGAAGTTGCTGATCAAGGTGCATTGAGATGGAATACATGTGCTGTAGGCTTCTTCCTTGGCAAAAGACCACCATTCTTGACGGTCAAAAGAGCATTGGAGAAGGTGTGGAAAACTTTAGGCCTCATAGATGTCATGACTTCGGGCCAAGGTGTCTTCATTCTAAAGTTCCAAGATTTGGAGGGAGCTACAAGAGCTGTGGAAGAGGGGCAGATTACCATACAAGGACAACCATTTATTGTGCGGAAATGGACTACAAATCTACCTATGGTGATTAATGATGTGAAGAAGGTAGCTATTTGGATTAGAATGTATGGCATTCCCCTTGAATTTTGGACACCGAAAGGGCTTAGCTACATTGCTAGTGCAATAGGAAGTCCACTATACATGGATTCCGTGACTGAAGAAGGGACAAGATTGGAGTATGCTAGAGTTTGCATTGAGATAGAGGTGGACTCGGGATGCCTTGATTCCATTAGCCTTGCTTTGCCAAACGGAGAATCGATGGTAATCAAGGTGGAGTATGCTTGGAAACCTATAAAGTGCAATGGTTGTCAATGCTTTGGTCATTCCATAGCAAGCTGCTCGCTAGCACCCAAACTAGGTGATAACATAAGCTCACGGAATACTTTGAAGGAGGGGGATGGTTATGTGGTACCGAAGAAAATGCATGGGAAAGGCAAAATGGTGCTAACACCAAAAGGTTATGACAAGAAAGGCACGGACAAAGGGGTGGAAATGGGGAAAACTATGGGAGTTAATTTACGAGCACAAAAGCATAATAGTTTTTCTGCATTGGCTATTAAGGAGCCTCACGAGGTGGAGAAGACAATACCAAATCAAGTAGCAATTTATGAGACCAACTTAAATGAAGCCAAAAAGGAAGGAAAGAGATGCGGAGGCGAAACTAGCACATCAAAAGAACATTGTACCCCCTTGGTAGAAAGTGTGAGTGCATGGGAGAGTGAAGAAGTGGCCACAAACACAATTCAGCATCTGAGTAGCTCGGAGGACATGGATCAAGAAGCATCTCCGGCAATGGCACCATTTGGAGGGAAACTTAAAGTGGATGAGATGGACTTTAGGAAGGAGAATGCTGAAATGAAGAGTAAAAACGTGGGGAAGAAGTTGGCAAAGCAAAGGAAAGCAAATTCCCCATCCCACCCATCCAAATGACCAAAGTTGCATGCTGGAATGTTAGGGGCCTTAATGCTCCTATCAAACAAAGGGAGGTTAGACAAGTTATTTTTCATAATAAAGTAGATTTTATGGCTGTGTTAGAAACAAAAGTAGGGTCTCATAATCTTTCTAGAGTGGCTAGTAATGTATGGAGAGATTGGGAGCATGACAATAATAATGGGGTGTGCCAAAATGGGAGAATTTGGGTAGGATGGAATAAGGAAGCTGTTAGTATAGATATCAAGGAAAAGGCCCCTCAATTCATTCACTGTGAAGCTTGGTTAGTGAAGGAGGAAACCCAAGTGGCTATATCTATAGTTTATGGGCTTAATCAACCTTTGGAGAGGAAAAGTCTTTGGAGGGAACTTATTAAGCACTCAAACCAAATGGGCACTAAACCTTGGTTAATTATGGGTGATTTTAATGCAATTAGGGGACCAAATGAAAAGATAGGAGGGGCGGTATGGGGTGATACATATTGTGATGATCTAAACAATTGTTGTAGAGAGGCAAACCTAGATGATCTAAGATATATGGGGAACCATTTCACTTGGAGTAATTCTAGTGTAGGGCAAAGAAGGATAGCTTGCAAATTGGATAGAGCTCTTGTCAATGAAGCTTGGAGTGATGTTTTGCCGGATTCTTATGCAAGTTTTCTCAATCCTTCAATTTCAGACCATTCACCTTGTGTAGTGACTTGTGGGGGTGGAGAGGAGAGGAGGAAGGTTCCATTCAAGTTCTACAATATGTGGGCAAATCATGGAAGTTTTATTGACATTGTAAAGGAGACTTGGAAAGAGGATTATGAGGGTAGTCCTATGTTCAATCTTGTAAGTAAACTCAAAGGTTTAAAAGGTGCTTTAAGGAGGTTAAATAAGAATGAATTCTGGAATATTTCTGATAAGGTGATAGAAGCAAAATATAACCTGGAAGGTGTTCAAAATAGGCTCCAAATCAACCCTCTTGATGAGGATTTAGCTAAAGAAGAAAAAACTTGGCTGGAAAACTATTGGAGACTTAGTGAGGCTGAAGAATCATTGGCTAGGCAAAAAGCAAAGGTTCATTGGCTTCAAGAAGGAGATCAAAACACCAAATATTTCTTCAAATGTGTTAAAGCACGGAGAAGTAGGAATTCAATAAAAGGAGTGTGTCTTGATGATGGAACCTTTGTGAGTGATAAGGGAGAAGTCAAAAAGGAGTTTGTAAACTACTTTAAGGAAGTTCTCAACGCCACGGATGATTGCAATATAAACTTTAAAGAAATACAAAGGCTGGTTAACTTCCAATTGGAGAGCCAAGTAAAGGAGATGATGATTAAGGAGGTGGAAGAGGATGAGATCAAAGCTACCATCTTTGCCATGGACAACAATAAAGCTCCCGGTCCGGATGGTTATGGAGCATTCTTCTTTAAGGCAGCTTGGGAGATTGTCGGGAGTGATGTTATCAAGGCAATCAAGCACTTCTTCTCCTCGGGTCATCTCCTCAAAGAGGTAAATTGTACAATCCTTGCTCTTGTTCCTAAGGTGGCTAATTCTTCTATGTGTAAGGACTATAGGCCTATAGCTTGTTGCAACACCATTTACAAATGTATCTCCAAGATTCTAGCAAACCGCCTCAAAGCCATCCTCCCAAACTTCATTGATAAAGCACAAGGTGCCTTTGTGGGAGGTCGGAACATTGGAGAAAATATCATGTTGTGTCAAGAATTAATGCACAACTTCCACAAAGAGGGCAAAGACAAGAAGTGTGCTATGAAGATTGATATCTTGAAGGCTTATGACACGGTTCAATGGGACTTCCTTCTCACAATCCTTAGAACTATTGGCACTCCGGGGAAATTCATAGGCTGGATCAAGAGCTGCATCACTACTCCTTCATTCTCATTGGGAATCAATGGTGAATTAGTTGGTTTCTTCAAGAGCTCTCATGGATTAAGACAAGGGGACCCTATATCCCCTTACCTCTTTGTAATGGCAATGGAGGTCCTCTCCCGTATGCTTGGGGAACTTAAAAATCAGCCTTCTTTTGGCCATTATTGGAAATGCAAGGTAAACAATATCACCCATCTCTGTTTTGCCGATGACCTTATCTTATTTTGTAGGGCGGATGGTGTCTCCATTTCTCTGATGAAGAATACCCTTAGCCTATTCCATAAGTGGTCCGGGCTGAAGATGAATTGTGCTAAAAGTAATATATACCTTTCCGGGGTTTCCCAAGAGGAGAAGAAGCAACTCTCGGCTATGATCAATATGGAGTTGGGAGAGCTGCCTTTTAAGTATTTAGGAGTTCCTATAACTTCTTCAAAGCTCAAAAGTGGTGAATGCAAGCTGTTGATTCAAAAGATTGTGGGGAGAGTCACCTCTTGGCGAAGCAAAGCCTTATCCTATGCGGGTAGGCTCATTCTTATTAGAGCTGTCCTATTTAGCATTCAAATATATTGGTCTTCAATATTTATTCTCCCTTCAAGTATCCATAAGGAGATAGATGGAATATTAAGGAATTTCCTTTGGAGTGGTGCTTCAATGGAGGGAAAGAAGGCAAAAGTTGCTTGGGAGGAGGTATGTGTTCCTAAAAAGGAGGGTGGATTAGGAATCATGAAGAGCAAAGCTTGGAACAAAGCTGCCATAGTCAAAAACATGTGGAAGATTCTTAATGACAAGAGGAATTCTCTTTGGGTGGAATGGATTAAAACCAACAAGCTAAGAGGCAAATGTTTTTGGGAAATAAAGGCTAATGGGGAGAGCTCTTGGGTTTGGAGGAAGATCCTTGGCATTAGGGAACAAATGAAGTCCAAGTTTAAGAAGATTGTTGGTAATGGGGAAAAGACTTATCTATGGCATGATAATTGGCACCCCCACGGTCCTTTGTTGGATAAATATGGACCAAGGATCATTTATGATTCGGGTATCCCTAAGAATGCTCTTGTTAAAGTAGTCATTGAGGAGCAAAGGTGGAAATGGCCGATGGCAAACTCATGTCACCTCTTGGAGATAAAGGATGCGCTCCCTTGCTGCCCATTGAGTGGAGAGGACTTCTTAATATGGTCCCCCAATTCTAATGGAGAATTCTCCATCAAATCGGTTTGGGAAGTCATCCGAGCTAGGAAGGAAAAGGTAACTTGGTACAAGCTTATTTGGTTTAAAAGACACTTTCTAAGACATTCATTCATTGTTTGGTTGGGTATTAGAGGAAAACTTATGACAAAGGATAAATTGGTCCGGATTGGCCTTATCTCCCACAATGTTTGCCCTTTGTGTAATATGGAACCGGAATGCATGGATCATCTCTTCTTTAGGTGTGCATTTAGTCTCCAAATCTGGAATGAAATCATTAACCTATGTCACCAACAAATCAACCTTATGCCATGGACTTCATTGATTACGGAATTGACTAAAGAATGGAAAAAGGACAACTTCAAGAACATTTTGAGTAAGGTGAGTTTTGGTGCTGTCGTCTACCACATTTGGAAGGTTAGGAATGACATTTGCTTTGGAAGAAATGGATTACCAAAGGAGAGAGTCACAATGCTTATTAAAGATTGTGTTAGAGTAAGGGTAAATTGCTTGAAGAAGGTGGAAAAGACTAGTGAAAATGTGTCAATTGCAAACAATTGGAGTATCTCTCATACTATATTTGAGTAGTCATAGAGTGATGTACTACATAGGGTTGTTGAATGATGTATTTCGGTTTTAGTAGTTTCATTATTGACCTTGTGTGTTGTCTTGGTATATTCGGCATAACCTAGGGGATTGTCCTAGGTATGCTTGTGCTTAGCTCAAACTAGGGGTTTGTCCTAGTTTACTCTTGTATATCCTTTTCTTGGTATAAAATTATTATCAATTACCAAAAAAAAAAAAAGGAGGGGGAGGGGAATTTGCTTTCCTTTGTTTTGCCAATTTCTTCCCCAAGTTCCTACTCTTCAAATCAACATCCACCTTCTTGAAATCTATCTCATCCACCTTGAGTTTTCCACCAAAAGGAACCAATGCTAGAGAGGCTTCTTGATCCAAGTCCTCCATAACACTTACATTTTTAATTGAGTTTATGGAAGTTTCATCATTCTCTCGAGCACTCACGCTTGCTACCAAGGGATTACAAGTCTCCTTTGACGTGCTAGCTTCACTTACATACTTCTTTCCTTCTGCTTTTGCATCACTAGTGATGTTCCCATGTTTTCCTTCCTCATTCAGCATTATATTCTCTTTTTCTAGCTCATGAGACTCCTTAATAGCTAATGCAGAAAATCTATTACTCTTATGAGTTAACAAATTTTTTCCCAAAGGTTTTTGTATCTCCACCAATTTACCTTTGGTTTTCTTGTCATAGCCTTTTGTTACTTGCATCATTTTGTCTTTCCCATTAAGTTTCCTCAGCAACACAAATCCATCCCCCTCCTTCAATATATTTCGTGGAGTTGATTCATCACCTAGCTTTGAAGCTAAGGTGCAACTTGTTGTGGAGTGACCAAAACATTAACATCCATTGCATTTAATAGGTTTCCAAGTATATTCTACATTGATTACCATGGATTCTCCATTTGGCAAAGCTAAACAAATAGAATCGGGGCATTCCGCATCCACCTTTATCTCAATACAAACTCTAGCATAATCCAATCTTGTCCTTTCTTCAGTGATGGAATCTATATAAAGAGGATTTCCAATTGCACTAGCTATATAGCTGAGGCCTTTCGGAGTCCAAAACTCAAGGGGAATGCCATACATTCTAACCCATATAGCCACCTTCTTGACATCATTAATCACCATAGGGAGGTTTGTGGCCCATTTCCTAACAAGAAACGGTTGTCCCTCTTCCACGGCTCTCGTAACTCCATCAAGGTCTTGAAACTTAAGGATAAACACACCTTGGCCTGAGGTCATAACATCTATGAGGCCATAGGCAATCCAAATCTTCTCCAGAGCTCTCTTGACCGTCAAGAATGGTGGCCTTTTGCCAAGAAAAAATCCTACCGCACATGTATTCCACTTTATTGCACCTTGCTCAGCAACTTCTTGAGGTGGTGCCATATATATACGCCCCATAGTGTCTTTCCCTTTAGGTTGAAAGAACTCCAGCTTAACATTTGATTTCTTAGGGGTGAAAAGAGAGTTCCATGAAACCTTCTTTTCCCCCTCTCCAACCATTTCTGCACGCTCAGCCAAGAATGGAGTAGCCTCAGATGCCTTTCCCATGACAGGAGGGACCATACTATTTTGGTGCAAGAGAGATTCAGACCTATGAGAGGCACGTTGCATGGGAAATAAAAAACTCTTTCCATTAATCAAGTAAACTCAGCAAGAAGCAGTGCACAATAGCCTATGCACCACTAAAAAGGAAAGACCAAACTGTCCACGGAAAAGAAAAACTGCAACTTACACCAAAGGGGAAAGCCGCATGAAAAAACACAAAGCTCAGCAAAGATTTGAATTTTGAAGAACTGCCCAAAGAACAAACCATAAGAAGAACAAAAACAATGTTAACACAACAAGGAATCGCCATAAAACAAACCACAAGAAGAACGAAAACAATGTTAACACAACAAGGAATCGCCACAAAACAAACCACAAAGAAGATTACCGGAAACACAAAGCAATACTTAAACGAAAATAGGAAAGAACAACCGAGGAAGTAATCCAGTGACCAGAGGGTCACCAGACCAGAAGTTGGTACCGGAAAGGCCACCAACTAGGCAGGGAGTGAAGGATGGTAGAGGACTAAAAGATCATGGTTAGTGTTTGAGAGGTTTTAGAGAGAAGGGAGAGCATTTCTTTTAGAGAGAGGTTTTATATTATTGTATAACTCAAAACTGTCATTAACCAATATACTTTGTTTTCCACTACAAAACGAAGCTCCTACTGATCATGTGGTGTCATCTAGCAATGTCCCATGACCCCTATATCACAATGAAGTACAAGCTTCATATAATGTCAAATGAACCTTTCTTACTCACACTTACCATGTAGTCCAATCCTTCCGTCATTACATCCCGATTAAACTTGGATTCATGGAATGTCAAAATCCAATATTTAATCTTTTCGAATATCAAGTCATACATCATAATATGCCACATCGAAACTCTCTTCATATGGTCTTTTATTTACACTGGCCAGTGTCTTAGATTTTCATATTTCTCAATATTCGTATGGGAACTCGGGAGCAATCGAGCTGACGGATCCTTGTATGATCATCACTTATCCTTTCACTCAAGCAACATATGATCAAAGTGGCTTCTGAACGAGACATGATTAGCCTCGTGGTATACATCATATAAACCATACATTCCAGAACAAAGCACAACTGTAATATCTCAAGTTAAAGGATCTATACACTAGTATGATTTACGATATATCATTGACTACATTTTAATTCCCATGTGATCATCGTTTAGCGGTCACATTCGATAAACAATATAATATAATAATCTTTGATTAGTTCTCTAACCATCAAATGGTTCAATTGTTTACCCATGTGTATATCCACCATGTCTAATAATATCATCCATTGATATATTGTGGTGACATAGCATACACCCACTATGCAATACTATTGCCTAAACAGATTACCTATGCAGGGAACGATTTGATAACGTTTATTAAAACTCATCGGGAACTTTCACATGTCGTATGCATGTAGCTAATATGGATGTAATATATAACTACAACATAGATATAAAAGTGAAGCAGAAAACATGTGAAATATGACAAAACTCTTCTTTTATTAATAATGTATATGCAAGATATACAACCCTTAAAACCAATTAAAGCGATTGGTTTTTAGGGCATATTCTAACAGCTTGCCACTTGTTATTGGGAAGACCTTGGCAATTTAATAGGGAAGTGAAGCATGATGGCAAGAAGAACACTTACTCCTTTAAATTCAATGGCAAGACTATCATTTTAACTCCTCTTAGTCCACAACAAGTTCATAAAGCTATTAAGGGAAAAGGAGTCAAGAAAGAGGGCTTGTTTATGAATGGTCAACAAGTGGAGGGTAACCATCTTGAGGATTTGAGGGCAAATCCTTCTCAACTTGGGGAGGATGATGTATACGTGGCTCCATTGTCATTTTTGGGTTCCAAGCAATCCTTAAGTCTCCATGCAACCTTTGAAGCCAAGAAGAATGAAGTTCTAGCAAATCCTAAGCCAAAGGAAGCATTGCACCTTCAATTTTGGCCCAAAACCACTTTTGGATATAGTCTTGTTACATCCACCCAAGGTCCAAATGAATAGCTTGCTCCAATTGATCCAAAAGGTTGGAGTCGAAACAGCCTTAGTTTTCGCTCTTAATTGTTTTTCAATCTTGGTTGCCATGTGTACCATATCCTCCAAATCTATATAATGATGCAACTCAACAAGGTTAGCAATTTCATAGTTTAAACCTAAAAGAAAATGTGCCATAGTAGCTTCCCTATCCTCCTCGATGTTGGCTCAAATCATGGTCATCTCCATCTCTTGATGATATTCTTCAACACTATTGGATCCTTGATTCAACCTTTGTAATCGATTGTATAGTTCCCTATAATAGTGTTGTGGTACAAATCTCTTCCTCATGATTGTTTCCATCTCAAACCACGAAGAAACAAAACCTTCTCCACTTATGCGCCTAGTAGAGGTAAATTGATCCCACCATACACGAACATAGTCGTGAATTTGACGGCTGCCAAGTTCACCTTCTTCTCTTCGGTGTAGTTATGACACTCAAATACACGCTCTACCTTCTTCTCCCACTCTTAATATGCCTCTGCAGAATACTCACCTTTGGCATGACAATTGGCACCCTTTAGGACCCCTCATTGACAAATATGGTCCTAGGGTGGTTTATGACTCAAGACTTCCGTTGCATTGCAAAGTCAAGGAGGTGATTGAGGAAGGTGTATGGAAATGGCCTTTGACAAATTCTACAGCCCTCTTGGAAATAAAAACTACCATTATTCCTCCTCCCTCTCATGGTGATGATATCCTATGGTGGAAGCCTAGCACAAATGGTAAATTCACTATCAAATCAGCTTGGAATAGCATAAGGGTTTCAAAATCTAAAGTTCCATGGCATAGTATTATTTGGTTCAAAAGACATTTTCCAAGACACTCTTTCATTGTATGGATGGGTATCAAGGGTGGTATGAAAACCAAGGATAAGTTTCATAATCTCGGCATCATCCCTAGCAATGTATGTGGTCTTTGCAATTTGGCTCCGGAAAGCATGGATCATCTTTTTTTCCAATGCCCCTATTCTGCCGCAATTTGGAATCATATTGCTAATCTTTGCTGCTTGGATAATCCCCCTCAACCATGGAGCACTCTTGTTCCTTATTATGCAAATAAATGCAAGGGCGACTCTCTTCTCCACATCATTTGTAAGCTTTGTTTTGGAGCCACTATCTACCACATTTGGTGTGAACGCAACCATGTTCTCTTTGGTAGTAGCAAATCTCCGAAAGATAGGATCATTGCCGCCATCAAGGATTGTGTGAAGGCTAGAGCTCATTCTTTATCAAACATTCCAAGCTCTTGCATAAACGACTCCATTGCATTGATTTGGGACTTGCCAAACTCAATATTCCATTAACTCTTTGAGTTCCGAATATTGTAAAGAGTTTTGCCTTGTGTTTCTTGTATCTAGATTTCTTGAGTATTTTGTTTGGTTATGTAGCTTTAGGACAGTTTGCTCCCTTTAGTACTTGTGTTTGTGATGTATCTTTGGATCTTTTTGTTCCATTGTTTGAATGTTTTGAGCTTCATGTTGTTTCGACATAACCTAGGGGCTTGTCCTAGGTATGCTTGTGTTTAAGCTTAATCTAGGGGTTTTGTCCTAGATAGGCATTTGTACATTCCTTCTTTGGTATAAAATTATTATTACTTACCAAAAAAAAAGTTGGAATCTTCATTTTGATTGATCCCAAATTCCCTTATTTTGATTTGCCTTTGTTGGAACGTGTAGATCTTTCTTCTTCAACCTCCCCTTCTAAATCATCAAAAAGGCTAAGTTTTGTGTTTCTTGTCTTGCCACGGCTAGGGGTACCTTGTTCCAACCTTTCTAACCTATCCTGGACATTGCGGTTTTCACTCCTCATGTCCTCTTATTGTGCCATCATCTTCTGTAACATTCCTTGTATTGCTTCTAAGGTAACTTTCTCCTTAGGGTCCATGATGTAAACTTGCAAGAAAACATTAGAAAACACCTATTCTAACACTCCTTCATGTGTTTCGCTCGAATGTGTTTGTAACACTCTAATACGCTCACCAAAATAATCACACACAGAATTTGCCCTTAGAGTTCTTATTTGAGTTAACTTCTACTACTCACTTTCTAAAGAGAATTACAAATTACAGTCCCTTGACAATTAGAGCTAACAAAAAAAATTGAATTATGGCCTTTTACAGTGGTAAATCCGGCCACAACTAAATTCGACTTCCTCTCCTTTTCTTTTTTTTTGTTTTTGTTTTTTTTTTTAACTGATTAACACTAAAACTCTTAGCTAAACAGATCTGGAAGCCTTCGAACACCTTTTGAAGCTTGAATCATGATATGTGATTTTGGTGATACTTGATGCAAATCGGCAAGGAATGGAACTTTGGTGCTTTTGCGGCTCCTCTTGATTTGATGTTGCCCAACCACTTGTATGAAGAATTTTGATGTTGAATTTGCTGCTGTCAAATCACTTGATGAATAATAATGCAATTTTTTTTTTTTATATTGATGCACGAACACAAGATTAAAGGCTACGTAGCTTATACTAGACCCAATGCTCTGATACCAAACTGATATAACCCTTACTGATCGATCTAACAAGAAACTATAACAATCTATTGGATTCTTGCCCAAAGATCTATTTAGCATAAACCAAAAGAATTAGAACCCTCTTGTTATCTAACAACAAAGAACTCTAATTATCAAAGAAAGAATTCACAACTTTCTTAAGAAGTGAATTCAAAGAAAACTCTCACAAGAACTTTGGAGAAATTCGAAATTTTTTATTAGAATCAAGCTACCCATAATCTTGAGTTTAATACATATATATGTTGCTTCTAACCCTAAAAAAAACTAAATAAATCCTTTAAACAAAAAGGATAATATCAACTCATGACAACGAAGTTTTCCTCTCTCTAAAAATTATGCTCTCCCTTCTCTCTAAAAAAACACCATCCCCCTCTTCCTCTTTCGTATAGTTTTTGTGTCTTTCCTTCTCGGCTGGATTGGTATCCTTCAGGTACCATCCTCCGGTTCGGTGACCCTTGGTCACCGGTTCCTCTTCCTCTTCTGTTTGTGGCTTAAAACTCATTTTCTTTATAAATGGCGATAGTGATAAAGTCTCAAGCTTTTTTTATTATAGGTGCTATTTCTAGTGTTTTTCTAACTTAAGGCATTTCCCGGTGTCAACTCATTCCAGTTTCGATTTTCATTTCATCAGTTCCGGTGCTTCCTATCTTTATTTCATTGTGTTTAGCTTTGTTTTGGTGTTGTTGGTGCGTCCTCTCTCCTGAAATTCAAATTTTGGTGTTGTTTCTAGTGTTTTGCATTATTTCCTCTTTGGTGCATGCTGCATTCTTCTTTTCTGTGGCAGTATCAACTTTCCTATTTTAGGTTTTCTTCATCTGCTGTGCCTGCAGGTTGTTTGCATCATTTTAGTAAGTCAATTCTCATCTATTTTTTCTTTCCTCCCTCTTTCCTTAAACGTCCTTATTCCTTTTGAGTATGTCTTCATCAGGCTTGGATAAGGCTATTGAAGTTGTTCCTCCTATTTCTGGTTCTTCGGAATCCACAGGAGAAGGGGAAAAAAAGGCTCCTTGGAACTCCCTTTTCTCCCCAAAGAAGTCATGTGCTAAGCTGGAATATATAGAACCTAAAGGAAGAGATGCTAAGAGGCGTGTGTGTGTTGCTCCTCCTCAAGAAATTGCGGGAGAGGGTGCTATAAAATGGAGAACATGTGCGGTAGGATTTTTCCTTGGCAAAAGACCTCCATTCTTGGCTGTTAAGAGAACTCTAGAGAAAATATGGGCTTCTTATGGCCTTACTGAGGTTATGACTTCTGGCTAAGGAGTTTTTATTCTTAGATTCCGAGATATGGATGGAGTTTCTAGAGCGGTGGAAGAAGGACAATTGACCATTGGTAGACAGCCCTTTCTTGTTAGGAAATGGACTACAAACCTCCCCATGCTGATTAATGATGTAAAGAAGATGGCTATTTGGGTTAGATTGTATGGTATTCCTCTTGAGTATTGGACTCCAAAAGGCCTTAGCTACATAGCAATTGCCATTGGAACTCCTCTCTATGCGGATTCTATCACTGAATAAGGGACAAGGCTAGATTTTGCAAGGATATGCATTGAGATCAAAGTGGATGTGGAATGCCCGGATTCCATTAGTCTAACATTGCCAAATGGTGAAAGCATGGTGATCAATGTAGAGTATAGTTGGAAACCACTAAAATACAATGTTTGCCAATGTTTTAGACATTCCACAACCAATTGTTCTTTTGTCCCTAAGCTTGAAGGCAGCTCATCATCTCGAAAAGTTCAGAAGGATGGGGCTAGAACGATAGTGTCTAAGAAACAATATGGGAAAGATAACATGATGCAAGTGGCAAAGGGTTATGATAAGAAAGCCAAAGGCAAAGGAGTGGAGATTCATAATTCGGTGGTAAACACTCATAAGAGTAATAGATACTCGGTGTTAGCCCATGATGCGTCCCATGAGCAAGACAAAAGGAGCTTAGTGTTGCATGAGGAGGGAAACTTGGAGAAATCCACTGAAGGTGTAAATTCGGAAGGAAAAGAAAAGATGAATGCAGCTAGCACATCCAAGAATAGTCAAGTTACGGCAGCAAGTGGAATCGTTCCGGAGGGTGATGGAACCTCCACAAGTGGTGCGGAGGATATGGAAAATGAAGCCTCTCCAACAATAGTCCCATTTGGTGGAAAGCTAAAGGTGGATGAGATGGATCTTAGGAAGAAGGATGTGGACATGAAAAGTATGAACTTCGGGAAGAAATTGGCTAAGCTTAAGAAAGCAAATTCCCCTCCCCCATTATCTAAATGACCAAGGTTGCATGCTGGAATATTAGGGGCCTTAATGCTCCGATCAAGCAATGGGAGGTAAGACACTTCATTAAGAATAATAACATTGAATTAATGGCTGTGCTGGAAACAAAAGTAGGGAATGATAACTTAATTAGAGTGAATGGTAATAATATTTAGAAGGAGTGGGAGTATGTCAATAATAATGATATTCACCCTAATGGGAGAATTTGGGTAGGATGGAATAAGGAAACCATCATATTAGACATTAGAGAGAAGAACCCTCAATTCATTCATGGGGAGGCTTGGTTAGTAAAGGAGAACACCCACATAGCTATAACTATAGTATATGGTTATAATCAACCATTGGAAAGGAGAAGCCTTTGGAGGGATATAGCTAGGTACTCAAATCAGATGGGGAGGAAGCCGTGGCTAATTATGGGTGACTTCAATGCAATTAGGGGTCCGAATAAGAAACTTGGAGGGGTGTCATGGGGAGATACATACTGTGATGACTTAAACAAGTGTTGTGGAGAGGCAAATCTAGATGATTTTTGGTATATGGGAAATCAGCTCACTTGGAGTAATTGTAGTGAAGGGCATAGGAGGATAGCATGCAAGTTAGATAGAGCTCTAGTGAATGAACATTAGAAAGATGCTTTTGAGGAATCATTAGCCATTTTTCTCAACCCTTCTATCTCTGATCATTCCCTTTGTATTGTGACTTATGGAGGTTGTGAAGAGAGAAGGAAGGTTCCATTTAAATCTACAACATGTGGGCTAATCATAAAAGTTTCCTTAATATTGTGAGGGAGGCTTGGAAAGAGGACATTGAAGGCAACCCTATGTATAATCTCATCAGCAAGCTTAAGAGATTAAAAGGTGATTTAAGGAGGCTAAATAGGGAAAGGTTTTGGGCAATTTCAGAAAAGGTGGAAGAAGTAAAAGTAAGGCTGGAGGATGTTCAGAATAGGCTCCAAAACAACCCTCTAAATGAAGACTTAGCTAAGGAAGAAAAGGTTTGGTTGGAGAATTACTCAAGACTTAGTGGAGCTGAAGAATCTTTGGCTCGCCAAAAAGCAAAGGTTCATTGGCTTCAAGAAGGAGATCAAAATACAAAATATTTCTTCAAATGCATCAAAGCACAAAGGAGTAGGAATTCCATCAATAGTGTGAGCCTAGAAGATAGGACTTTTGTGAGTGATATGGGAGATGTTAAGAAGGAATTTGTAAGCTATTTTAAGAAGGTCCTCAACTCCACGGATTCTTGCAATGCTAATATTGAGGAAATTCAAAGGTTGCTAACTTTCCGAATGGAGCTTCAAGAAAAAGAGAACATGATCAAGGATGTGGAGGAGGATGAGATCAAATCCATTATCTTTGCCATGGACAATAATAAAGCTCCGGGGCCGGATGGATATGGTGCTTTCTTCTTTAAAGTAGCTTGGGAGATTGTTCGGAGTGATGTGGTTAAAGCTATTAAGCACTTCTTCTCCTCGGGTCATCTCCTTAAAGAGGTAAATTGTACTATCCTTGCACTTGTCCCTAAGGTTGCAAATTCTTCAAGGTGTAAGGATTATAGGCCTATAGCTTACTGTAATACCATCTACAAATGCATATCTAAGATCCTTGCAAATCGACTCAAAGTCGTCCTCCCAAATTTTATTGATAAAGCCCAAAGAGCCTTTGTGGGAGGTCAGAATATTGGAGAGAACATAATGTTGTGTCAAGACCCTATGCATAACTACCATAGAGTGAGCAAAGACAAGAAGTATGCTATGAAGATTGATCTCTTGAAGAAATATGACATGGTTCATTGGGATTTCATTCTTGCTATTCTTGAGGCAATTGGTATTCATGGGAAATTCATAGGTTGGATTAAAAGTTGCATCACAACTCCTTCCTTCTCCTTGGGAACAAACAGTGAATTGGTGGGTTTTTTCAAGAGCTCTCATGGTCTTAGACAAGGGGACCCATTATCCCCTTACCTATTTGTCATGGCAATGGAGATCCTTTCTCGCAAGCTTGGAGAACTCAAGAACAATCCTTCCTTTGGCCATCATTGGAAATGTAAGAAGAACAACATAACTCATTTATGCTTTGCCGATAACCTTATTTTGTTTTGTAGGGCAGATTATGATTCTATTGCTCTCATGAAAAGATCATTAATCCTCAACAAGCAACATTTTCCTTTCCGGGATTCCCCAAGAGGAGAAGATCAAGCTCTCGGTTTCTATTAATTTGGAGGTGGGAGAAATGCCTTTCAAGTATCTAGGGTTACCAATAACTTCTTCAAAACTCAAAAGTAATGATTGCAAGCTGCTCATTCATAAGATTGTTGGGCGAATTACTTCTTGGCGTAGCAAATTTTTATCTTATGCGGTTAGACTCTTACTTATCAAGGTTGTCCTCTTTAGCATTCAAGTGTATTAGTCATCTATCTTTATTCTCCCTTCAAGTGTCCATAAGGAGATAGATGGAATTTTAAGGAACTTCCTTTGGAGTGGTGCTTCCATGGATGGTAAAAAGGCCAAAGTTGCTTGGGATGAGGTGTGTGTTCCTAAAGTGGAGGGTGGCTTAGGCATTATGAGGTGCAAATCTTGGAATAAAGTTACCATCATTAAGAATATGTGGAAGATCCTCCTTGACAAGAGGAATTCACTTTGGGTGGAATGGGTTAAGGCCAACAAGCGTAGAGGTAATTGTTTTTGGGAAATCAAACCTAATAGTGAGAGTTCTTGGGTTTGGAGGAAGATACTAGGCCTTAGGGAACAAATGAAGACCAAGTTCAAGAAGATCATTGGCAATGGGGAAAACACTTTTCTTTGGCTTGACAATTGGCACCCCCATGGACCGTTATTGTATAAGTATGGTTCACGGGTGATACAACCCTTGCTAATCGATCTAATAAGAACTATAACAATCTCTTGGAATCTTGCCCAAAGATCTATCTAACATAAATCAAAAGAATTAGAACCCTCTTGTTATCTAACAACAAGGAACTCTAATTATCAAAGAAAGAATTCAAAACTTTCTCAAGAAATGAATTCAAAGAAAACTCTCACAAGAACTTTGGAGAAATTCGAAATTTTGGATTAAAATCAAGTTCCCATAATCTTGAGTTTAATACATATATATATGTTGCTTCTAACCCTAAAACACGAAATAAACCCTTTAAAAAAAAGGAAAATAACAACTCATGAATAACAGAAAATAGCATCTCCCCATGAGAGAGATAATGCTCTCCCTTCTCTCTAGGATCTCTACCACCTTTTTTTAACTTTTCATTCTGCCACCTTCTTCCTCCACTGGTTGGTATCCCTTCCGGCACAACCTCCAGCCCGGAGACCCCTTGGTCACCGGTTTTCCTCCTTTCATGGCAGTCCTCTCCTTGCTTCCACCCTTTCGGTTTTTGCTTTCCTAATCTAGTTTGTAGTCTCTTCTGTTTTGTGTCCTTGCATTTAGTTTTCAGTTTCGGTCCAGCTTGTTCTTTATCATTTCTATTCTATTTGCATCTTCTGGTTGTATATCTTGGTCCTCCGAAATTTCTTTGTTCATCCTCTTGGCGGTTTACTCATTTTCAGTGTTCAAATTCAAAATTTCAGCTTTCTCTTTCCTCTGTGGTGTTTCTTTCCTTTTTTGGTGTTTACAGCAGTCCTTCTTTCTTGTTCAGAGTGGTCTTTGCCATTTTTGGTGAATTTAGACTGCTGTGCTTTCTTCTTGTCTCCCATTGGCTGTCAAAGTTATGTCTAAAAAGGAAAGCTCCTTACCCTCTCACGTTTCCTCTTGCTTGAACCACCATGAGAGCCTTTCTCACATGTCTAGTAATGCTTCTGAAAATTCCTCTTTTCCCTCCTTAAAAGAGTCTTGCGTTAAAGGTTCTGCTCCTGTGCTCTCCCCTTCCAAGCCTTCTGTACCGTCTATTCCGGCATCCATCTCCCCAGCTCCGGTGAATGATGGTAAACGCCCTTGGAATGTTCTATTCAAGGCGAAACAAAATTCCAACCTTAAGCTTGAATACTTTCCTCCCTCGAATAGCATGGCTGGAGGGAAATACTCCATTTCTCCTCCCCCTGAAGTTGCGGATGATGGTGCAAAGAGATGGGAGAGGTGTGCTATTGGTTTTTTCATTGGAAGAAGAATGCCGTTCCTCCTTGTCAAAAGGTATGCTCTCCGTCATTGGTCCAACTTTGGGCTTATTGACTTTATATCAACTGGAATGGGAGTTTATCTCCTGAAATTCAAGGATGAGGAAGGTATGTTGAAAGTTCTGGAAGAGGAATCATGGATGATAGGTGGGCAGCCCCTTTTTGTAAGAAGATGGGAAAAGAACCTCTCAATGGTGGCGGAAAACATAAAAAAGATTGCGGTATGGATAAAATTTTATGGTGTTCCCCTGGAATATTGGAGCTTAAAGGGTTTTAGCCATATTGCAAGTGTCCTAGGCCGACCCCTCTATGTCGATTCTGTCACGGAGGAAGGTAGTAGATTGGAGTATGCCCGTATTTGTGTGGAGATCAATGTAAACCATGATTTCCCGGAGAAGTTGGAGCTTGTGCTTCCATCAAAAGAAAGAGTTGAAATTCGGCTGGAGTATGCATGGAAACCTGTCAAATGCAGCTTGTGTAATATGTTTGGCCATGGAAATGAAGAGTGTAAAAGGAGAAGTGAAAGAGGAGAAGCTGGAAAAGGAAAACATGGTTCACATAAAGGAAAAAAGGTGAATAACATGGAGGAGGCTTCGGATACAAAAGTGGGGATGGTTACTTCTGAAATTCAGCATACGGCTAGGAACAGCAAGGGGAATGGGCGACTAAACTTAATGTTCCCTAGTAATGTGAAGGAGGGGAAGGAAACTCTTGTCAATAGTATGGGGATTATGAATAAAAACAAGTTTGCTGCCTTAGCAAGCAATGAAAACATTGTGACTAATGAAACTCAAACCGAAGGGGAGAATACATTGGTAGATAAAACATATGAGGAGTTAGGCCCTTCAAATAGAGTGGAATCTGTTAGTGGTGCCTCTTCTAGCACTATGACACCAATTGTGGCCGAACCTTCAAAGGTGGAAAAGGTGGGGGGAATTCTCTCTAAAGAGGATAATTCAGACCTGGAACATTGTGAATCTCCAGCAATTAGTCACTTTGGAGGCAAAATTATGGTTGATGAGGTGGATTTCATAAGGGAGAAAGGTGATACTCTTAGCAAAACTCAACGGAGGAGATTAATGAAGCAAAAGCGAAGTGCTTCCCCCATCAATTCCATCAAATGACCAATATAGCCTGCTGGAATATTAGGGGCCTTAATGCTCCTATTAAGCAAAAGGAGGTTAGTAGATTCATTTTGCAAAATAAGATTGATGTTATGTCCATCCTTGAAACAAAAGTTCGAAGTACAAATATCAATAGAGTGTGTTCTAGCATTTGGGAAGGTTGGGAGCATTGTAGTAATGTGAATAATGGTTCTATAGGCAGAATTTTGATTGGTTGGAATAAAGCTACTATTAGACTTAATGTTATTGCGGAAGATAGCCAATATATGCATTGTGATGTAAAGCTTGTAAAGGAGAATTCTAGCATTGGCTTGACAATAGTCTATGGCAGCAATAATCCTATGGAGAGGAAGGTTCTTTGGCGTAATCTCATAAATCTAGCCCATATGATGCAAAATTCTCCTTGGATCATAATGGGAGATTTCAACACCATCAAACACCCTCTAGAAAAGATTGGGGGGGCTGCTTGGGGAAATTCCTACTGTGAGGACCTTAGTAATTGTATGAGAGATGTTGAATTGGATGATCTAAGGTACATGGGTCATCTCCTAACTTGGAGCAATTGTAGTGAAGGAGGGAGAAGGATTGCATGCAAACTTGATAGGGCTCTTATCAATGATTCTTGGAAAGATATATTCCCTAATGCCATGGCTCAATTCTTCAACCCCTCCATTTCCGATCATTCTCCATGTTTGGTGAGAATTGGTGCCATTGAGGATTGTAGGAAAGTTCCATTCAAATTCTACAATATGTGGACTCACCATGAAAACTTTCTCAATGTTGTTGCTGAAGTTTGGAACCAAGAAGCACAAGGCAGCCCCATGTTCAATGTGACAAGCAAACTTAAAAAACTGAAAATTGAATTAAGGAAGTTCAATAAGGAGCATTTTGGTCACATATCCGAAAGAGTATTAGAAGCTAGAAAGCAACTTGAAAATGTCCAAGAGCTTCTCCGGATAAACCCCTTGGATGAGGATCTTGCTAGGGAGGAAAAAATAAGTCTAGAATCCTATAGATCCATCTCTTTAGCTGAGGAATCTTTGGCTAGACAAAAATCAAGAGTCCATTGGCTTAAGGAAGGTGATCAAAACACTAAATATTTCTTCAAAAGCATTAAGGGCAGAAGAAATAGAAACTCTATCTATGGGATCCAAAGGGAGAATGGCACCTTTGTTTATGGCATGGAGGAGGTGAAGGCGGAATTTGTAGATCACTTCAAATCTTTCCTAAATGTAAAGGAGCATTCAAATGTGAACCTTGAGCAGCTCAAAAAGGTAGTCAAATTCCGGCTTGGTGAAGAGGAAAAAGGAATGCTTATCAAAGAAGTTTCAGCGGAGGAAATCAAAGAAACCATCTTTGCCATGGATAATAACAAGGCTCCGGGTCCGGATGGATATGGTGCATGTTTTTTCAAGTCTGCATGGAACATCATTGGTGATGATATTATAAGGGCCATCAAACACTTCTTCAAAACAGGCCACCTTTTAAAAGAGGTAAATTGCACTATTCTTGCTCTTGTTCCTAAAGTTGCTAACCCTACTTTTTGCAAGGATTTCAGACCTATTGCTTGCTGCAATACAATGTACAAATGCATCACTAAAATCATGGCAAACCGCCTCAAGGTCCTTCTTCCGCAGTTCATAAACAAAGCTCAAGGAGCCTTTGTGGGAGGCCGTAGCATTGGTGAAAACATCCTTCTATGCCAAGAGCTTATGCAGGGATACCATAAGGACACTCTTGAAAAGAAATGTGCCATAAAGATTGATATTATGAAAGCTTATGACTCTTTGAATTGGGATTTCTTACTTGCTGCTCTTAATACCATTGACATACCGCAAACTTTCATAACTTGGATAAGGAGTTGCATCACTAGTCCTAAGTTTTCAGTGGGCTTAAATGGTAAACTTGTGGGCTTCTTCAAAAGTACTAGGGGGCTAAGGCAAGGGGATCCGCTCTCTCCTCACCTTTTTGTCATTGCTATGGAGGTGCTCTCTTGCATGCTTAGTGACCTAAAGGAGAATGCTCAGTTTAGCCATCATTGGAAGTGCAAAAAGAATAATATCACCCACTTATGTTTTGCGGATGATCTCATGATTTTTTGTAGGGCGGATGTCTATTCCATATCCCTTATAAAAGAGGTATTAGATTGCTTCCACTCTTGGTCCGGGCTTAAATCAAATCTGTCCAAGAGCAATATTTACCTTTCGGGAGTCAATAATGCTGAAGCGGAACACCTAAAATCAATCCTTGGCATTGATTTTGGCTCTCTCCCTTTTAAATACCTTGGTGTCCCTATGATCTCTTCAAAACTAAGGATTGATGATTGCAAACCCCTTATTGATAAGATTGTGGCAAGGATCTCTTCTTGGAAAAGCAAGTTCCTTTCTTATGCTGGAAGACTTATCCTTATCAAGGCTATCCTCTTTAGCATCCAAGTATATTGGTCTTCTACATTTATCCTCCCTGCAAAGGTGCATAAGGTAATTGATAGCTACCTTAGAAATTTCCTTTGGAGTGGAGACATATCCTGTAGCAAGAAGGCAAAAGTTGCTTGGGATGACATTTGTCTCCCAAAGGAGGAAGGAGGATTGGGCATTATGAAAAGCAAATCTTGGAACAAGGCTGCCATGATGAAGCATATATGGAAGCTCCTTCAAAATGCTGGAACTTCCTTATGGGCCGATTGGATCAATGACAATCACTTGAGAAATAAAAGCTTTTGGGGGATTAATTCAAGCAGCAATTGTTCTTGGGTTTGGAGGAAATTGCTTTCTCTAAGGGAAAGCATCAAGGGAAAAATCAAAAGAATTGTAGGTAATGGGCAGAATACTCACCTTTGGTATGACAATTGGCACCCTCTAGGCCCTCTCATAGACAAATATGGCCATAGAGTGGTTTATGATTCAAGACTTCCGTTGTATTGTAAAGTAAAGGAGGTGATTGAAGAAGAAGCATGGAAGTGGCCTTTGACAAATTCCACAGCTCTTTTGGAACTAAAAAATACCATCATTCCTCCTCCTTCTCATGGTGATGATATCCTTTGGTGGAAACCAAGCTCCAATGGTTTATTCTCCATCAAATCGGCTTGGAATAGCATTAGAGGATCCAAAGCCAAAGTGCCATGGTATAGTATCATTTGGTTCAAAAGACATTTCCCAAGGCACTCTTTCATCGCATGGATGGGGATCAAGGGTGGTATGAAGACCAAAGATAAGCTTTATGACCTCGGCATCATTCCAAGCAATATGTGTGGTCTATGCAATGGGGATCCGGAAAGCATGGATCATCTCTTTTTCAAATGCCCTTATTCTGCCGCCATTTGGAGTCATTTTGCTAATCTTTGCTGGTTTGATATTCCCCCCCTTCCTTGGGGCACTCTTGTTCTCTACTATGCCGACAAATGGAAGGGAGATAAACTTCTACACATCATTTGTAAGCTTTGCTTTGGTGCCACTTTATACTACATATGTGTTGAACGCAACAATGTATACTTTGGTAGGAACAAATCTCCGCAAGAAAGAATCATTGCTGCCATCAAGGATTGTGTGAAAGCTAGAACGTTGTCCTTATCAAACATTCAAAGATCTTCCGTAAATGACTCCATTGCATTGATATGGGACTTGCCGAGATCCATATTTTGTTAACTTGCTGATTTTCGGATATTGGAATTGTAATGTCTTGTTTTCTTATAGCTAGTTTTATGCTTATGTGATTTCGTATGGCTTGTAGTTTTGGTTGTTTGCTCTCCTTTTCCATAGCTTTGAGTTTTCGGTTGTACTTAGCTTGAGCCTATTTGCTTCTTGTTTGTACTCTTGTGTTACATGCATGATTGTTGGCATAACCTAGGGGCATGTCCTAGGTATGCTTGTGTTAGGTTTAATCTAGGGACATTGTCCTAGATAAACCAATATGTACATTTTGTCTTTGGTATAAAAATCATTAATTACTTACCAAAAAAAAAAGCACTCTCCTAATTAAACTAGGATTCCTAGTTAAACTAGGATAACAATTAGATAATAACTAAACAAGCTTTTCTAATTAAACTAGGATAACAACTAGATAATAACTAATCACAAAAGAGCTAGTTGAATTGATGTATTTGGGCTCCTTATGTTAAAGTAAGCTCTTTTAATTCTTCAAATTGAATTAAATGCACAAGCCTTGAACTACACTCCATGCTTGTCATGTCGTTGACCATGAGTTCCCTTTTGACTTCACTTGGACTCTTTCCCATAAGCTCCAAATGGCTTTGAACAAGCCCAATGATTGCTGCTTTCATCTTCTTGGCTCTTGCTCGTGTAATTGGGCCTCCGTCATAGCTCAATGGATCCAACTTCTTCGTGTTTGTTGAAGTAGAATTTGAACCTCCATCGTTATGCTTCCCCATGTGCAAATTTGGTGAAGTTATCCCTTGATCATTCACATCACTCCCCTCTTCCTCAAAAGGATTCGACCTCGAATCTCCACCTGCATAATCAAAAGGAAGAAGGTCAGAAACATTAAAGGTTGCACTAACATTATACTCACCAGGGAGATCTAATTTATATGCATTGTCATTAATCCTTGCAACAACTTGAAAAGGTCCATCTCCTCATGGGTGAAGTTTAGATCGCCTTTGCAAAGGGAACCGTTTTTTGCGCAAATGTAGCCAAACCCAATCGCCAGGCTCAAAAACCAACTTCTTACGCCCTTGATTCCTTTGGTTCACCACTTGTTGGTTCCTTTTATCTATGTTTTGCCTCACTTTCTCTTGGAAATTGCGCACAAATTCTGCCTTCTTAGCACCATCAAAATTAACACACTCTTCCAAAGGTAAAGGAGATAAATCTAATGGTGTTAAAGGATTAAAACCATACACAATTTCAAAAGGTGAATAATGCGTGGATGAATGCACAACCCTATTATATGCAAACTCTACATGGGGTAAACTTTCATCCCAAGACTTCACATTCTTTTTGATGATAGCACGCAATAATTGCACTAAAGTTCTATTCACAACTTCAGTTTGACCATCAGTTTGTGGATGACAAGTAGTACTAAATAACAACTTAGTTCCTAATTTCGCCCACAAGGTCTTCCAAAAGTAGGACAAAAATTTTGCATCCTTATCGCTAACAATAGTTCTTGGCATACCATGCAAACGTACTACCTCTTTAAAGAACAAATCAGCAACATGTGAAGTATCATCAGTTTTATGACATGGAATAAAGTTCGCCATCTTAGAAAACCGATCAACTACCACATAGATGCTGTCATTACCACGCCTAGTCCTAGGTAGTCCAAGTATAAAATCCATAGAAACATCTACCCAAGGTGAATGTGGGACAGGCAATGGCGTGTACAAACCATGTGGATGCACTTTAGACTTAGCTTGCAAACATGTGATACAATTGGTGCAATACTTAGAAACATCAGATTTCATGTTAGGCCAAAAAAAATGCTCTTGTAAAATATCTAAAGTTTTAGCTATGCCAAAGTGACCCATCAAACCTCCTTCGTGTGCCTCACGAATTAACATCAAACGCAAAGAACACTTAGGCACACAAAGCTTATTCAAACGAAACAAGTAGTCATTATGCTTATAAAATTTTTCAAAGGCAGCTTTCTCACATGCATTATACACATTGCTAAAATCATGATCATGTGCATACAACTCTTTAATATGCTCAAAACCAAGCAATTTAGCATCTAAAGTAGTAAGAAGTGCATACCTTCTTGACAATGCATCAGCCACAACGTTTTCCTTACCTTGCTTATATTTGATGACGTATGGGAAGGATTCAAGAAATTCACTCCACTTTGCATGTCGCTTATTGAGTTTGTTTTGACCTTTCAAATACTTCAAACTTTCATGGTCGTTATGGATGACGAACTCTTTAGGCACAAGGTAGTGTTGCCACGTCTCTAATGCCCTCACTAATGCATACATTTCCTTGTCATATGTTGAGTAGTTCAATGCTGCGCCATTCAATTTTTCACTAAAGTATGCAATTGACTTGCCCTCTTGCAAAAGAACAGCACCAATTCCCACTCCCGAAGCATCACATTCAATCTCAAAAGTTTTATCAAAGTTAGGCAAAGCAAGAATAGGAGCAGAAATAAACTTAGATTTAAGCATATTAAACGCACTATCTTGTTCATCACCCCACTTAAAACCAACATTCCTTTTAATAACTTCTGTCAAAGGGGCGGCTATGCTAGAGAAATCACGCACAAAACGCCTATAGAAACTAGCTAAGCCATGGAAACTTCGAACATCCCCAACGTTTTTAGGTGTAGGCCAAGATTCAATAGCCTTAACCATTTCATTATCAACCTCAATACCATGCTCGCTAACAACATAACCTAAAAATGTAACCTTAGGCACACAAAACATACATTTAGCAAGCTTAGCATGCAACTTTTGCGCACGTAAAACACAAAAAACAGATCTCACATGCAAAATGTGGTCTTTAAGTGATTTGCTATACACAAGTATATCATCAAAATAGACAACAACGAATTTGCCAATAAATTCACGCAAAACATGGTTCATCAAGCGCATGAACGTACTAGGAGCATTAGTTAACCCAAAAGGCATCACTAACCACTCATATAAACCATGTTTTGTTTTAAAGGCAGTTTTCCATTCATCTCCTTCTTTCATTCTAATTTGATGATAACCAGCCATTAAATCAATTTTAGAGAATATACGTGCACCATGCAATTCATCTAACATATCATCTAAACGAGGAATAGGATGGCGATACTTTACAGTGATTTTGTTGATGGCACGACAATCAACACACATATGCCATGATCCATCCTTTTTTGGCACCAATAGAACAGGAGCGACACATGGGCTCATGCTTTCTTTAATCAACCCTTTTGACAACAACTCATCCACTTGACGTTGTAACTCCTTTGTTTCTTCGAGATTGCTCCTATAAGCTGGGCGATTTGGAATTTGTGCTCCAGGAATGAAGTCAATTTGATGTTCTATCCCCCTCAATGGCGGCAAACCATCAGGCATGGATTCGGGAAACAAATCTTCAAATTCCTGCAACAAAGCTTGAAAAGAACTAGGGAGAGAAGAGAGAATTGAGTTAGATTCAAAAGATAAACACGCATCCTTGAATACCAATAGTATTAAAGGCTGCCTTGTTAAATAAGCCTTTCGAACCTCACTCCCTCTTGCATAAAAATTGCCTTTTACCTCTTTTTTTGCCACTCTTTGCACACTATTCTCTCCTTTTGCATACGCACTCTCATGAATTTTTTTCTCACTGCGCATCCTCTCTACTTGCTCTCATTTTTCCTCTCTATTTGCACACCTCTCTTGGCTTTTCTCACAGCTCTCCTTTTGCTTGTGCATCTTTTCTTTTCCATGTGCACTCTCACATTCACTCAAAGTTTTTTGATCTTCGTATACTTCTTTAGGCGTCATCGGTAACAAGTTGACATGTCTACCATTCATGTTGAATGAATATTGGTTAGAATACCCATCATGTATAACACGCCTATCATATTGCCAAGGGCGTCCCAATAATATGTGACTAGCATGCATAGGTACTACATCACATAAAATCTCATCATGATAACGCCCAATAGAGAATGAAATTAATGCTTGCCTCGTGACCTTAATATCCCCACTGTTATTCAACCATTGCAACCTATAAGGTCTAGGATGTTTAGTTGTTTTCAACCCCACTTTATCAACTAAACCAGCATTAACAACATTAGTGCAGCTACCACCATTAATAATCATACTACACAATTTATTATCTATCATGCATATAGTATAAAAGATATTTTCGCGTTGTACCTCATCCTCCTTAGCTTGCATGTTTAGAGCATGCCTTGTAACCAACGTGAAAATTGGTCCTTTAGGGGCTGGTTCATCGCCCTCTTCTTCTGAAACATCCTCCAATGGTGGTATATCACTCAAGTCATCATCATCCTCGCTCCCATCTTCACTCACCACCTCCCCATTGCGTAAGGTCATCACCTTTGCATTTGGACATTGTGCAGCTCTATGTCCGTATCCCAAGCACCTAAAGCATTGTATATCACGTGATTTACCCTTGGATTTGTCATCCTTTGGTTGCATTTTTGGTGTAGTGAGCTCTTTATTTTTGCTTTGATCAGATCTGCCCTTATTTGTATTTGCATCACCTCCCTTGTTCCCTTTCCAATTCGGCTTCCATGATGTTGGGGTCGAAATAGCCTTGGTTTTTTATCTTAGTTGTTTTTCAATCTTGGTTGCCATGTGTACCATATCCTCAAAATCTACATAATGATGCAACTCAACAAGGTTAGCAATATCACGGTTCAAACCTGAAAGAAAACGTGCCATAGTAGCTTCCCTATCCTCCTCAATGTTGGCTCGAATCATGGCCATCTCCATCTCTTGGTGATATTCTTCAACACTATTGGATCCTTGATTCAACCTTTGTAATCGATTGTACAGCTCCCTATAGTAGTGTTGTGGTACAAATCTCTTCCTCATGATTGTTTTCATCTCAAACCATGAAGAAACAGGACCTTCTCCGCTTCTGCGCCTAGTCGAGGTAAATTGATCCCACCATACACTAGCATAGTCGGTGAATTCAACGGCTGCCAATTTCACCTTCTTCTCTTCGGTGTAGTTATGGCACTCAAATACACGCTCTACCTTCTTCTCCCACTCTAAATATGCCTCTGGATCACTTTTACCACGGAAAGCTGGAATCTTCATTTTGATTGAACCTAAATTCCCATCTTTTGATTTGCCTTTGTTGGAACGTGTAGATCCGTCTTCTTCAATCTCCCCTTCTAAATCATCAAAGAGGCTACGTTTTGTGTCTCTTATCTTGCCACGGCTAGAGGTACCTTGTTCCAAACTTTCCAACCTTTCTTGGACATTGCGGTTTTCACTTCTCATGTCCTCTTGTTGTAACATCATCTTCTGTAACATTCCTTGTATTGCTTCTAAGGTAACTTTCTCCTTAGGGTCTATGATGTAAACCTGCAAGAAAAACGTTAGAAAACACCTATTCTAACACTCCCTCACTTGTTTTCACTCAAATGTGTTTGTAATACTCTAATACGCTCACCAAAACAATCACACACAGAATTTCCCCTTAGAGTTCTTATTTGAGTTGACCTTTACTACTCACTTTCTAAAGAGAATTACAAATTAAAGTCCCTTGACAATTAGAGCTAACAAAAAAAAATTAAATTATGGCCTTTGAATTTTTTTTTTTTTGCCTTTCTTTTTTTTTTCGTTTTTTTTTGTTCTTTTTTTTTTTTGGATGACTAATTAACACTAAAACTCTTAGCTAAACAGATCTGGAAGCCTTCGAACACCTCTTGAAGCTTGGATCATGATATGTGATTTTGGTGATACTTGATGCAAATCGGCAAGGAATGGAACTTTGGTGCTTTTGCGGCTCCTCTTGATTTGATGTTGCCCAAACCACTTGTATGAAGAATTTTGATGTTGAATTTGCTACTGCCAAATCACTTGATGATGAATAATGCAATTTTTTTTTTTTTTTTATATATTGATGCACGAACACAAGACTAAAGGTTACATAGCTTATACTAGACCCAATGCTCTGATACCAAACTGATACAACCCTTACTAATCGATCTAACAAGAACTATAACAATCTCTTGGAATCTTGCCCAAAGATCTATCTAGCATAAACCAAAAGAATTAGAACCCTCTTGTTATCTAACAACAAGGAACTCTAATTATTAAAAAAAGAATTCAAAACTTTCTCAAGAAATGAATTCAAAGAAAACTCTCACAAGAACTTTGGAGAAATTCGGAATTTTGGATTAAAATCAAGTTCCCATAATCTTGAGTTTAATACATATATATATGTTGCTTCTAACCCTAAAACACGAAATAAATCCTTTAAAAAAAAGGAAAATAACAACTCATGACAACTAAGCACTCTCCTAATTAAACTAGGATTCCTAGTTAAACTAGGATAACAATTAGATAATAATTAAACAAGCTTTCCTAATTAAACTAGGATAACAACTAGATAATAACTAATCACAAAAGGGCTAGTTGAATTGATGTATTTGGGCTCCTTGTGTTAAAGTAAGCTCTTTTAATTCTTCAAATTGAATTAAATGCACAAGCCTTGAACTACACTCCATGCTTGTCATGTCGTTGACCATGAGTTCCCTTTTGACTTCACTTGGACTCTTTCCCATAAGCTCCAAATGGCTTTGAACAAGCCCAATGATTGCCGCTTTCATCTTCTTGGCTCTTGCTCGTGTAATTGGGCCTCCGTCATAGCTCAATGGATCCAACTTCTTCGTGTTTATTGAAGTAGAATTTGAACCTCCATTGTTATGCTTCCCCATGTGCGAATTTGGTGAAGTTATCCCTTGATCATTCGCATCAACGGGTTATCTATGATTCGGGTATCCCTAAGTATGCATTAGTAAAGGAAGTTATTGATGAGCATGGGTGGAAATGGCCAGCCGCAAATTCATGCCACCTTATGGAGATAAAGGAAGCTCTCTCTTGCTGCCCAATGGGTGGTGAGGACTACTTAATATGGTCCCCTAATACCAATGACACCTTTTCTATCAAATCGGCTTGGGAGGTAATAAGAAGTAGGGGAGTAAAGGTTACTTGGCACAATCTTGTATGGTTCAAAAGGCACTTTCTAAGACACTCCTTCATAGTGTGGATGGGTATTAGAGGCAAGCTAATGACAAGGGACAAGTTAGTTAGAATCGGCCTTATCTCCCACAATTTATGCCCATTGTGCAATGAGGAACCGGAAAGCATGGATCATCTCTTTTTTAGATGTGATTTTAGCTCCCAAATCTGGAATGGAATGCTTAATCTATGCCATCAACAACTCAATTCCATTCCATGGGCCTCTTCGATTGCGGATTTGGCTAAAAAATGGAAGGAGAATAGCTTTAAGAATATTTTGGGTAAGCTATGCTTTGGGGCCACCATCTACCACATTTGGAAGGTTAGGAATGACATTTGCTTTGGAAGAGGTGCATTACCAAGGGAGAGAGTTACAATGCTTATCAAAGATTGTGTTAGAGTTAGAGTATCTTGCTTGAAAAAAGTTAACAAGTCTAGTGAAAATGTGTTAATTGCAAACAATTGGGGTATACCTCATGTAATTTTTGAGTAGTCTTGGTGATGTTCGGTCTTGTGATGTGTTCCTTGTAGTATGATTATTTTGTGTTGTTGTCGTGGTGCTCTTTGTACCAATGTTTGATTGTGTGTTGTGTTTTGTTTCGGCATAACCTAGGGGATTGTCCTAGGTATGCTTGTGTTTGGCTTTTCTAGGGGCTTGTCCTAGATTAGCCTCTTGTATATCCTTTTCTCTTTGGTATAAATTTATTACTTACCGAAAAAACACTCATGACAACGAAGTACTCTCCTAATTAAACTAGGATAACAATTAGATAATAACTAGACAAGCTTTCCTAATTAAACTAAGATGCCAATTAAATATTCTTTCTAATTAAACTAGAATAACAATTAGATAATAACTAAACAAGCTTTCTTAATTAAACTAGGATACCAACTAGATAATAACTAATCACAAAAGGGCTAGCCGAATTGATATGACTTGGGCTTCCATATACATATTCGGCTAAGTATGAAATTTAGCCTTAGGAATAATGTCCAACACATGCTCCTTGCTACCCTTAGACTAATTCATGTATTTTGACTCCTTGTGTTAAAGTAAGCTCTTTTAATTCTTCAAATTGAATTAAATGCACAAGTCTTGAACTAAACTTCATGCTTGTCAGGCCGTTGCCCATTAGTTGACCTTTGACTTCGCTCGGACTCTTCCTCATAAGCTCCAAATGACTTTGAACTAGCCCAATGATTGCCGCTTTCATCTTTTTGGCTCTTGCTCGTGTAATTGGGCCTCCGTCATAGCTCAATGGATCCAAATTCTTCGTGTTTGTTGAAGTATAATTCGAACCTGCATTGTTATGCTTCCCCATGTGGGAATTTGATGAAGTTATCCCTTGATCATTCGCATCAATTGAAGGATTTTTACCCATTTAGCATGCCTTGCGCTTATCTTTTGTTGGCTGCTAAGAAACTTCAAAGCTTGATGATCTGAATGGAGAACAAATTGCTTAGGCCTTAAGTAATGACTCCAATGATCTAAGGCCCTAACAATAGCATAAAATTCTTTATCATAGGTAGATTATCTCCTCTTTGTATCATTAAGCTTCTCACTAAAATAAGCTATGGGTCTTTTAGCTTGAGTTAGGACTACTCCAATGCCAACTCCACTAGCATCACACTCCACTTCAAATACTTTATCAAAGTCAGGTAAGGCTAAGATGGGGGCTTCACATAACCTCTTTTTAGTCTCCTCAAATGCTTTGGAGGCTGCCGTGGACCATTCAAACCTATTCTTCTTCATGCATTCAGTGATGGGAGCCATGAGAGTGCTAAAATTAGGCACAAAATGCCTATAGAAAGAAGCAAGGCCATGGAAGCTCCTTACTTCAGTAAGAGTCTTCAGTTGGGGCCAAGTTTTAATGGCTTCTACCTTGGATTGATCTACTTGGATGCCATCTTTGGAAACTACATATCCAAGGAACATAACTTGGTCTACAAAGAATTCACAAGGAATACAACTTGGTCTACAAAGAATTCACACTTCTCTTCCTTTGCAAAAAACTTAAGACAAGAAAATTTCAGGGTAGCAAAGATTCTTTCTCAACACATAAAAGACACTCCTCAAATGCAAGACATGATCATCATAAGTTTTGTTATACACTAATATGTCATCAAAATACACAACAACAAAAGAGCCAATGAAAGGTTTGAGTACCTCATTCATAAGCCTCATGAAGGTGTTTGGAGTATTTGAAAGGCCAAAGGGCATAACCAACCATTCATATAAGCCTCATTTAGTCTTAAAAGATGTCTTCCATTCATCTCCTTCTTTCACCCTTATCTGATGGTAGCCACTCCTTAGATCAATTTTGGAGAAGACACAAGCACCATATAACTCATCAAGCATGTCATCAAGTGATAAAGAACCCGCAAGGTGACCTGCCCTAGGAACCCTTGAATCAGTCTGTTATGCGTACCCCAAAAAAGCTAGAAAACAAACTAAGTCCTTAAAACCCTAATCTTAAGACGCCACAAAGGTTGATCACTCCTTTGATAAGTCAAGATGATGCATTCTTCCAATAACACAAGGAAACAAAGCAAAGTTTGCTGAAAATACCTCAAAATTATTAATGATATGTCTATTTTCGTTTTTCATAGTTGTGGCCTTTATATAGTCATGTACTCATCATAATCCTAGGCATAAAAGTCAAAGTAAAAACCCTAGCTAATATATCAAGACATGGGCCAACCTACAAGCCCAAATAAACCCAAGAGGTTAAGTCTTTTACATGTATATTTAGCCTTAACTTAAAATCTAATAACCCAAAACACCTAATCATTTTATTTAAGCCTTTCTTTAGCTTGGGCCATGTGGCCCGGAATTATATCATGGACTCCAAGCTTTATTCTTCAAGTTCTAAGTCTTGTCCATTATCTTGCACATAAAGATAAGTGATTATCCTTGGTGTAGCATTGGAAACTTCTAGAACAGCCTCTTTGTCATGCATCTCCATGATTAAGCCTTGTAAAGCCTCTTTCATTTTCTTTGTCCTTGCTCTAGTCATTGGACCACCGATTCCTCGCAAAGGATCTTAGGAATACTTGCTTTGTTGCACTTGATCAGTACCTTGATCTCCATCATTCCCCCTCTCCTTGAAAGGATTCATCCTCGAATCACCTACATCAAACAAAGATAAGTCAGCAACATTAAAAGTAGTACTAATATTTCCACAACTGCTTAGCAAATCTAGTTTGTAGGCATTGCCATTAATCCTTTCTAAGACTTGAAAAGGTCCATCTCCTCTAGGCTACAACTTTGACTTTTTTTGTGGGGGAAAGCGTTCCTTCCTCATATGCACCCACACCCAATCACCAGGTTTAAAGACAACGTTCACACACACACCCCTTATTAGCTTGTATTGCATTTTGCTCATTCTTCCTTTTAATGTTAGCACGAACCTTGGCATGTAAATCCTTCACAAAGTCTGCCCTTTTCTTACCATTAATATTAGCATGTTCATTAGTAGGCAAAGTTAAAATATCCAAAGGAGTTAAAAGATTAAAGTCATAAACAACTTCAAAAGGTGAAAATGAAGTAGTAGAATGAACACATCTATTATAAGCAAATTCAACATGTGGTAAACACTTCTCCTATTGCCTTAAGTTCTGTTGAATGATAACACGTAACAAAGTAGTGAGTGTCCTATTAACTACTTCAGTTTGTCCATCCATTTAAGGATGTGCAACAGTACAAAATAAGAGTTTAGTTCTCAATTTATTCCATAAAGTGCACCAAAAATGACTTAAAAACTTAACATCTTTGTCACTAACAATGGTTCTTGGTAGACCATGCAAGCGAACCACTTCCTTAATGAACAACTCAGCTATATGTGTATCATTGGTTTTAGAACATGCAATAAAATAAGCCATTTTACTAAACCTATCAACAACTACAAATATGCTATCCTTACCACTTTGAGACCTCAGTAATCCTAAGACAAAATCCATAGAAATATCAATCCAAGGTTGGTTAGGTATGGGTAAAAGGGTATACAAGCTGATCCAAACCCGAATCCAATGGAAGATCCATGCTCGGTCCATAGTCCATCCAAGACTCCATCAAGTGCAATCCAATCAAGACCAATAAAAGAATACCAAGTCCATTCTCATCACTTGTCAAATTCGGCCCTACATGGGGTGTGGAGCCCAAAACCTTGTTTTGAAGAGAGGCAAGCACAAACCCAAGCTATGTTCAAGCCTATTTTGTCCCTTCCTTCATTTTGGGGTCCCAAGCCCTCATTTGGTCACGCTTTTATCACTTGGATCCATTAAAAGTCCAACAAGCCCAATAGAGTGTTTAATTAGCTCTAGATATTTTATTGTCTAATTATGCACTTTACTTGTTGTTTGTGCTAGATTATGTTTAATTCAGTTTGTTAGTTGTCTTGGGTGAAGCTAAGCAAGTCAAAGAAGCTCAAAGAAAGAGACAAGAGTTGACATATCATATGGCTCTAGGAATTACTTCTTTTGGCAAGACAATTCATGACAATTTGGCCTTCCTTTGCCTTGCATTCTTCTTTGGGACATATCACATGACTCTAGGAGCTGTTTCTTTTGGCAAGGCAAGCTATGACAATTTGGCCTTCCCTTGCCTTACATTCTTCTTTGGGATTAACATGAAGATTAGAGCCAAATGTCTTTGAAATGAGCTTGAAATGTAATGTAGCTTTATTTAGGTTTCATTTAATTGTAGTTTGAAGCCTATTTAAAGGCTCCTTGGCTGATGTACTTTTTTTACTTAGCTTGAATATTAAAGAAGTCCTTCTTGCAAGTGTTTTGCAATTCCTCTTTATCCAACTCTTGACCAAGGGGTTGGTGGTGATTCAAGGCTGGTGGGTTTCCTTTTAGGCCTTGTTTTATTGATTAAATTGTTGTTTGCTTGTTCTTGCTCTCATTTCTTCTCATTTTCTTCCTTGGCCGAAATCTCTCTTGAAATCTATTTGGCTGAAACTTATTCTTTTTCTATTGAGTTTGGTAGTTTAGAGTTGTGTTTAGAATTGAGTTTGCTTGATCATCCCAATATAACTCACCTACTATTTGAACTTAAACTAAAACCACATCACAAGCCATGCGGTTTGACCTTAGATTTTACTTGCTTACATGTAATGCATTTATCACAAACATATTGCATATTATGCTTCATATTAGGCCAATAAAAATGCTCACGTAATATATCTAGAGTTTTTTGCACACCAAAATGACTCATCAATCCACCCCCATGAGTTTCCCTAACAAGCAACTCACGAATAGAACAAATAGGCACACATAATTTGTCTCTCCTAAACAAAAATCCTTCATGCCTATAAAAATCACCAAACGCACACTTATGACATGCATTCCATACTTGGCCAAAATCAGAATCATTAGTATATAAGTCCTTAAGTAATTCAAAACCAAGTAACTTAGTTTGCAAAGAAGTAAGTAATGCATACCTCCTAGACAATGCATCGGCAACAACATGTTCCTTTCCATGTTTGTACTTGATCACATAAGGAAACGTTTCAATGAACTCTAGCCACTTAGCATGTCTTTTATTAAGCTTACCTTGGGATTTCAAAAACTTTAAGCTCTCATGATCAGAATGAATGATGAATTCCTTTAGCCACAAATAATGTTGCCATGTTTGAAGAGTTTTTACCAATGCATAAAGTTCCTTGTCATAAGTGGTATAATTCAAGGCTGCCCCCCTTAGCTTTTCACTAAAGTAAGCTATTGGTTTTGAATCTTGCATCAAAACAACCCTTATTCCTATTCCAGATGTGTCACATTCTACCTCAAAATTTTTATCAAAGTTAGGCAAACATAACAAATGTGCATTAGTAAGCTTTTCTTTCAAGGTATTGAAAGCCCGATCATGCACATCTTCCCACAAAAACAACATTCTTTTTAACAAGTTCATTCAAAGGTGTAGTAATAGAACTAAAATTCTTAACAAATCTTTGATAAAAATTTGCTAAACCATGAAAACTTTTTACCTCGTTCACGTTTTTAGGTGTAGGCTAGTCCCTTATCACCTTTACCTTCTCTTCATCCACACTAATACCTTGTGCACTAACAACATAGCCAAGAAATACAATGGATTCCATGCAAAATGTACACTTTTTGAGATTAGCATACAAGCGGTTCTCTCTTAACACACTAAAAACAACATGCAAGTGTTTCACATGTTCACCCAAATTCTTGCTATAAACTAAAATATCATCAAAATAAACTACTACAAATTTACCTATGAAAGCTCGCAAGACATGATTCATTAACCTCATGAATATACTAGGTGCATTAGTTAAACCAAAAGGCATTACTAACCACTCATACAATCCATATTTAGTTTTAAATGCGGTCTTCCATTCATCTCCCTCTTTCATGCGAATTTGATAGTAGCCACTCTTTAATTCAATTTTTGAAAACACACACGAACCATGCAACTCATTAAGCATATCATCTAATCTAGAGATAGGATGTCTATATTTTACTGTGATCTTATTGATGGCTCGACAATCCACACGCATGCGCCATGTTCCATCTTTCTTTGGGACTAGAATGACAGGACCGAGCTTAGGCTAAGACTCTTTCTGACAAATCCCTTTTCCACCAACTCATCCACTTGCCTTTGTATCTCTCTTGGCTCCTCAGGATTAGTTCTATAGGCAGGTCAATTTGGTATGGCAACCCCAGGTATGAAGTCAATTTGGTGCTCAATACCTCTTAAAGGAGGTAATCCATGGGGAATCTCTTCGGGAAACAAGTCTTCAAACTCCTGCAATAATGAAACAACCACACTAGGCAATGAGGTGGTGCATATCCATCAAGACAATGCAACAACATACAAACTCAATCTTGGAATTACTGTTCATATGGCACAGCAGCAATTTTGTCTTTCAATTTTAACCAAGCAAATGACCTCTAAATCATACAAATTATATATCAATGGAAAGGGCATTCAAAGAGCTTTCTAATGGTATATAATAGTAATCACAACTCAATCAACAAGACATTCAAAACTTGTCTCAAAGTTTGCTAGCAAAACCTGGAAATTGCAAAATCATACACTATGAACAGTATCCGAGGCATACAACACACATTCACACCTTCACACTTTGGATTTCAAGGATAACAAGAAAATTAACCAAGGCATAAAGGAAAGTTCCACCAACCTTGGGATCTTCCACTACCAATTCTTCCTCCAAGATGAATTGGATAAAGGAAATGAGAAAAAAAAGCCAACAAGCTTTCTTCAAGTTTTCATTCAAGAGCAAAACCCAAAAAAAAAAACTTTTACAAATCAAGATCCACCCTTTATATAGGAGGCATGGATGGCAATGATATAATATTTCCCACAAAAGTCAACTAAAATGGCATGAATTAAGCTAAGTCATTCATTCTAAACCAAACCCATACATAGTAATTAACAAAAGACAAAAGTTAGTTGTTTTTTCCTTAACTTTAGGAATGATGTTTCCTAACTAAAACAACTAAATTCTAACTTAGTCCCAATGTAACTAAAACCCAATTTTGGGCTCTTTGGGCTTCTCAAAATGATGCTTGGACGTTTGGGCCATTGATGGGCTTCAAAATTTACACTTTTGGATCAATTGGAGCAGGCTATTCATTTGGACCTTGGGTGGATGTAATAAGAATATATCCAAAAGTGGTTTTGGGCCAAAATTGAAGGTGCAATGCTTCCTTTGGCTTGGGATTTGCTGGAACTTCATTCTTCTTGGCTTCAAAGGTTGCATGGAGACTTAGGGATGGCTTGGAACCCAAAAATGACAATGGAGCCGCGTATACATCATCCTCCCCGGGTTGAGAAGGATTTGCCCTCAAATCCTCAAGATGGCTACCCTCCACTTGCTAACCATTCATAAACAAGCTCTCTTTCTTGACTTCTTTTCCCTTAGTAGCTTTATAAACTTGTTGTGGACTAAGAGGAGTTAAAGTGATAGTCTTGCCATTGAATTTAAAGGAGTAGGTGTTCTTCTTGCCATCATGCTTCACTTCCCTATCAAATTGTCAAGGTCTTCCCAATAACAAGTAACAAGCATCCATGGTGCATATCCATCAAGGCAATGCAACAAGTCACAAACTGAAAATCTGGAATTTATTGTTCATATGGCACAGCAGCATTTTGTCTTCCAATTTGACCAATCAAATGACTTCCAAAACATACAAATTATGGTTCATTGGAAAGGGCATTCAAAGAGCTTTCTAATGATATATGATAGCAATCACAACTCAATCAACAAGGTATTCAAAACTAGTTTCAAAGTTGGATGGCAAAATCTGAAAATGGCAAAATTACATACTGTGAACAGTACCCGGGCATATAACACACATTCACACTTTGGATTTCAAGGGGTAACAAGAAAGTTAACCAAGGTATAAAGGAAATTTCCACCAACCTTGGGGTCTTCCACCACCAATTCTTCCTCCAAGATGAATTGGATAAAGGAAAGAGCAACTAAAGAAAAGCTACAAAGCTTTACTTAAATTTTTCATTAGCAAAGAAGTCTAGCTTACAAATGAAAATCCACTTTCATATATACAAGAGCAAGTGGCGGCAAAATGGAGCATTAATTTTGACATGGAAGCTTTTCCCTTCATTTAAGCTTAACCATTCATTCAATACTAAGGCCATACTATATTAATTCAAGAAAACAACAAAAAGGGACAACTTTTCCTTAAAATGTGGAACTATGTCCACCAACTAAAGTTACTTGCTTCCCATTTAGTTGCAATCCAACTAAATGGGCTTCATGGCATCTTGGGCTTCAAGTGGGCTTGGAGTTGGCTTCTTGGACTCATTTAAGTTTCCATTTCATTAAGGCCTTGGATGCAAGTAATGAAATTGCACCCAAAAGTAAAGTTGGGCCAATGTGGAAAAAGCAATGAATCTTTGGGCTTGCATGGAGCTAATTCTTCATTCTCAATGGTGGCTTGAGCCAAATGGAGACTTGATAGAGAATTGGAAGCTAGGGTTGGAGAGGTAGCCGAAAATACATCAATCCATAGGAATCACATCACACAAAATCTTATCATTATAATGATTGCCAATGGAGAAAGAAATAAGCACTTGCCTTGCAACTTGTAGGCTGGTTCCATTACTCAACCATTGTAGTTTGTATGGTTGAGGGTGTGATATAGTGGATAACCCAAGTTTGTCTACTAAGGTGGATGAGACCACATTTGCACAACTCCCCCTATCAATAATTAAAGAACACACTTTACCTCCAATGGTGCACCTTGATTGAAAAATGTGGAATCTTTGCTCTTCACAAGGAAGAGGCTTGGCATGCAAAGCTCTCCTAATAACTGGCAACTCTCCTTCATCAGCTCCTTGTAGTATTTCTTCTTCTTCCTTGTTGGCTACATCACTTTCATGGTTGGAAAATTCACTTTCTTCTTCTTCTTGAAGAGACTCCTCAATTGCTTGTATCTCCATCAAAGATAAAACTCTCCTATTAGGGTATTCAGCTTGAAAGTGTCCATAGCCTTGGCATTTAAAGCACTTTTTTTTTTAGAGGTTGGTCTTCACCATATTAGGCTTGTCCTTAGTTGGTTCCACCATTTTTTCCTTGTCTTTCTCCTTGGAAGAAGAATCAGCAGCATTTGTGTAAGATGGGGAACCTTTATGGAAGGTAGTTCCCTTGGTAAAAGATGTGCTTTTGTTAAATAATGTCCCTTTGGAGAATGACTTGGAAACCATGGGCTTCATGGCCTTCTTTTACTTCTCCACTTTAACAGCCAACTTACACACATCTTCAAAAGTGCAATATGGTTGCAACTCCACCATATGAGCAACGTCTTGGCTTAAGCCACCAATGAATCTTGCAATGGTTTGCTCTTTCACTTCCAACAACTCACTCCTCATTAATAGCTTCTCAAACTCCCTTACGTAATGCTTTACTCCATCACTTCCTTGTTTAAGGGTGTATAGCTTGAGGTAAAGATCTTGTTTATGGTTGTCCGAGAGGAATCTTCTCTTCATAAGCTTCTTTAGTTTCTCCCAAGATCTCACTCTCTCCTTACCATCCCTTTCCCTTTGCTTCTTAAGATTTTCCCACCACAAGGATGCATAATCCTTGAATTTCAAGATGGCAAGCTTACATTTCTTCTCATCCGAATAGCCCTTATATTCAAAAACTCTTTCTATAGCATGTAACCAATCAACAAAATCATCCGGACTCATGCTTCCTTCAAATTCTGGAATTTCAATCCTTAAACCCCTATCATCATCCTTTTCTCTCCTAGGTGGCCTCTTTTGCTCTTTCTCACTTGAATAATCATGAAGCATCAATTCCTCCCTATGATGTCTAGGAGGAGGAGGGGAAGGTCTAATATGTCTTCTTGGGTAATGTGGTTGGGTTGGGTGCGGTGGAGGAGGGGGTATTTGGCTTTGAGTGAGGGTCAAGTCTCTCATCATTTGCATCATTTGATTCATTTGGTCTTTAATGGCCTTAAGTTCTCCTTTGACCTCTTTTTTTAGTGACATATGGGCAAATTCCTTCTTTTATGGGACATTTTTGGTAATGGCTAGTAGGTAAAGGCTAATGGTTATAAGTGTTTAGGTTGGGTTGAGTATAGATGTAAATTCGGAAGGAAAGGAAAAGGAGAATGCAGCCAACACTTCCAAGATTTGTCAAGTCACGGTAGTAAATGGAATTGTTCCGGAGTGTGATGGAACCTCCACAAGTGGTGTGGAGGATACGGAAAATGAGGACTCTCTAACAATAGTCCCATTTGGTGGTAAGCTAAAGGTGAATGAGATGGATCTTAGGAAGAAGGATGTGGACATGAAGAGTATGAACTTGGGGAAGAAATTGGCTAAGCTTTAAGAAAGCTGGAAGTTTAGGGGCCTTAATGCTCCTATCAAGCAAAGGGAGGTAAGACACTTCATTAAGAATAATAACATTGATTTAAAAGCTGTGTTGGAAACAAAAGTAGGGAATGATAATTTAATTAGAGTGAGTGGTAATATTTGGAAGGAGTGGGAGTATGACAATAATAATGATACACACCCCAATGGGAGAATTTGGGTAGGGTGGAATAAGGACACCATCAGATTAGACATTATAGAGAATAACCCTTAATTTATTCATGGGGAGGCTTGGTTAGTAAAGGAGAACACTCATATAGCTATAACTATAGTATATGGGTTTAACCAACCATTGGAAAAGAGAAGCCTTTGGAGGGAAATAGCTAGGTACTCAAATCAAATGCAGAGGAAACCGTGGCTAATTATGGGCGACTTCAATGCAATTAGAGGTCCGAATGAGAAACTTGGAGGGGTGTCATGGGGAGATACATACTGTGATGACTTAAACAAGTGTTGTGGAAAGGCAAATCTAGATGATCTTTGGTATATGGGAAATCAGCTCACTTGGAGTAATTGTAGTGAAGGGAATAAAAGGATAGCATGCAAGTTGGATAAAGCTCTAGTGAATGAACATTGGAAAGATGCTTTTGAGGAATCATTAGCCATTTTTCTCAACCCTTCTATCTCTGATAATTCCCCATGTATTGTGACTTGTGGGGGCTATGAGGAGAGAAGAAATGTCCCTTTTAAATTCTATAACATGTGGGCAAATCATAAAAGCTTCCTTAGTATTGTGAGGGAGGTTTAGAAAGGGGACATTGAAGGCAGCCCTATGTATAATCTCATCAACAAACTTAGGAGATTAAAGGGTGAGTTAAGGAGGCTAAATAGGGATGGATTTTAAAGAATTTCAGAGAAGGTGGTAGAAGCAAAAGAAAGGCTGGAGGATGTTCAGAATAGGCTCCAAAGCAACCCTCTTAATGAAGACTTAGTAAAGGAAGAAAAGACTTGGTTGGAGACTTACTTAAGACTTAGTAGAGCTGAAGAATCTTTGGCTCGCCAAAAAGCAAAGGTTCATTGGCTTCAAGAAGGTGATCAAATCTCCTATTTTCACCACCAATTCTTCCTCCAAGACCACTCCTCTCTCTAAAAATTATGCTCTCCCTTCTCTCTAAAAAAACACCTTCACCCTCATCTTTTTTCGTATAGTTTTGTGTCTTTCCTTCTCGGTTGGATTGGTATCCTTCAGGTACCATCCTCCGGTCCAATGACCCTTAGTCATCGGCTCCTCCTCCTCTTCCGTTTGTGGCTTAAAACTCATTTTCTTTATAAATGGTGATAGTGTTAGAGTCTCAAGCTTCTTTTATTGTAGGTGTTGTTTCTAGTGTTTTTCTAACTTAAGGCATTTCCCGGTGTCAACTCATTCCAGTTCCAATTTTCATTTCATCAGTTCTGATGCTTCCCATCTTTTTTCCATTGTGTTTAGCTTTGTTTTGGTGTTGTTGGGGCGTCCTCTCTCCTGAAATTCAAATTTTGGTGTTGTTTCTAGTGTTTTGCGCTATTTCCTCTTTGGTGCATGCTGCATTCGTCTTTTCCATGGCAGTATCACTTTTCCTATTTTGGGTTTGCTTCGTCTGCTGTGCCTACAGGCTGTTTGCATCATTTTAGTAAGTCAATTCTCATCTTTTCTTTCTTTCCTCAAACGTCCTTTTTCCTTTTGAGTATGTCTTTATCTGGCTTGGAAAAGGCTACTAAAGTTGTTCCTCCTGTTTCTAGTTCTTCGAAATTCGCAGGAGAAGGGGAAAAAAAGGCTCCTTGGAAATCCCTTTTCTCCCCAAAGAAGTCATGTGCTAAGTTGGAATATATATAACCTAAAGGAAGAGATGCTAAGGGGCGTGTGTGTGTTGCTCCTCCTCAAGAAATAGCAGAAGAGGGTGCTATAAAATGGAGAACATGTGCGGTAGGATTTTTCCTTGGCAAAAGACCTCCATTCTTGGCCGTTAAGAGAACTCTAGAGAAAATATGGGCTTCTTATGGCCTTACTGAGGTTATGACGTTTGGCCAAGGAGTTTTTATTCTTAGATTCCAAGATATGGATGGAGTTTCTAGAGCGGTGGAAGAAGGACAATTGACCATTGGTGGACAGCCTTCTCTTGTTAGGAAATAGACTACAAACCTCCCCATGCTGATTAATGATGTAAAGAAGATGGCTATTTGGGTTAGATTGTATGGCATTCCTCTTGAGTATTGGACTCCAAAAGGCCTTAGCTACATAGCAAGTGCCATTGGAACTCCTCTCTATACGGATTCTATCACTGAAGGAGGGACAAGGCTGGATTTTGCAAGGATATGCATTGAGATCAAAGTGGATGCGGAATGCCCAGATTCCATTAGTCTAACATTGTCGAATGGTGAAAGCATGGTGATCAATGTAGAGTATAGTTGGAAACCACTAAAATGCAATGTTTGCCAATGTTTTGGACATTCCACAACCAATTGTTCGTTTGTCCCTAAGCTTGAAGGCAGCTCATCATCTCGGAAAGTTCGGAAGGATGGGGCTGGAACGATAGTGTCTAAGAAACAATATGGGAAAGATAACATGATGCAAGTGGCAAAGGGTTATGATAAGAAGGCCAAAGGCAAAGGAGTAGAGATACATAATTCGGTGGTAAACACTCATAATAGTAATAGATACTCGATGTTAGCCCATGATGCGTCCCATGAGCAAGACAAAAGGCTTAGTGTTGCATGAGGAGGGAAACTTGGAGAAATCCACTGAAGGTGTAAATTCGGAAGGAAAAGAAAAGATGAATGCAACTAGCACATCCAAGAATAGTCAAGTTATGGTAGCAAGTGGAATCGTTCCGGAGGGTGATGGAATCTCCACAAGTGGTACGAAGGATATGGAAAATGAAGCCTCTCCAACAATAGTCCCATTTGGTGGAAAGCTAAAGGTGGATGAGATGGATCTTAGGAAGAAGGATGTGGACATGAAGAGAATGAATGGTAATATTTGGAAGGAGTGGGAGTATGTCAATAATAATGATATTCACCCTAATGGGAGAATTTGGGTAGGATGGAATAAGGACACTATCAGATTAGACATTAGAGAGAAGAACCTTCAATTCATTCATGGGGAGGCTTGGTTAGTAAAGGAGAACACCCATATAGCTATAACTATAGTATATGGTTATAATCAACCATTGGAAAGGAGAAGCCTTTGGAGGGATATAGCTAGGTACTCAAATCAGATGGGGAGGAAGCCGTGGCTAATTATGGGCGACTTCAATGCAATTAGAGGTCCGAATGAGAAACTTGGAGGGGTGTCATGGGGAGATACATACTGTGATGACTTAAACAAGTGTTGTGGAGAGGCAAATCTAGATGATCTTTGGTATATGGGAAATCAGCTCACTTGGAGTAATTGTAGTGAAGGGAATAAAAGGATAGCATGCAAGTTGGATAAAGCTCTAGTGAATGAACATTGGAAAGATGCTTTTGAGGAATCATTAGCCATTTTTCTCAACCCTTCTATCTCTGATCATTCCCCTTGTATTGTGACTTGTGGAGGTTGTGAAGAGAGAAGGAAAGTCCCATTTAAATTCTATAACATGTGGGCTAATCATAAAAGTTTCCTTAAAGTTTCCTTAGTATTGTGAGGGAGGCTTGGAAAGAGGACATTGAAGGCAGCCCTATGTATAATCTCATCAGCAAGCTTAAGAGATTAAAAGGTGATTTAAGGAGGCTAAACAGGGAGGGGTTTTGGAGAATTTCAAAAAGGGTGGAAAAAGCAAAAGAAAGGCTGGAGGATGTTCAGAATAGGCTCCAAAGCAACCCTCTAAATGAAGACTTAGCTAAGGAAGAAAAGGTTTGGTTGGAGAATTACTCAAGACTTAGTGGAGCTGAAGAATCTTTGGCTCGCCAAAAAGCAAAGGTTCATTGGCTTCAAGAAGGAGATCAAAATACAAAATATTTCTTCAAATGCATCAAAGCACAAAGGAGTAGGAATTCCATCAATGGTGTGAGCCTAGAAGATGGGACTTTTGTGAGTGATATGGGAGATGTTAAGAAGGAATTTGTAAGCTATTTTAAGAAGGTCCTTAACTCCACGGATTCTTGCAATGCTAATATTGAGGAAATTCAAAGGCTGCTAACTTTTCGAACGGAGCTTCAAGAAAAAGAGAACATGATCAAAGATATGGAGGAGGATGAGATCAAATCCATTATCTTTGCCATGGACAATAATAAAGCTCCGGGGCCGGATGGTTATGGTGCTTTCTTCTTTAAAGTAGCTTGGGAGATTGTTCGGAGTGATGTGGTTAAAGCTATTAAGCACTTCTTCTCCTCGGGTCATCTCCTTAAAGAGGTAAATTGTACTATCCTTGCACTTGTCCCTAAGGTTGCAAACTCTTCAAGGTGTAAGGATTATAGGCTTATAGCTTGCTGTAATACCATCTACAAATGCATATCCAAGATCCTTGCAAATCAAATCAAAGTCATCCTCCCAACTTTCATTAATAAAGCCCAAGGAGCCTTTGTGGGAGGTCAAAATATTGGAGAGAACATAATGTTGTGTCAAGACCTTATGCATAACTACCATAGAGTGAGCAAAGACAAGAAGTGTGCTATGAAGATTAATCTCTTGAAGGCATATGACACGGTTCATTGGGACTTCATTCTTGCTATTCTTGAAGCAATTGGTATTCATGGGAAATTCATAGGTTGGATTAAAAGTTGCATCACAACTCTTTCCTTCTCCTTGGGAATAAACGGTGAATTGGTGGGTTTTTTCAAAAGCTCTCATGGTCTTAGACAAGGGGACCCGTTATCCCCTTACCTATTTGTCATGGTAATAGAAATCCTTTCCCGCATGCTTGGAGATCCTTTCCCGCATGCTTAGAGAACTCAAGAACAATCCTTCCTTTGGCCATCATTGGAAATGTAAGAAGAACAACATAACTCATTTATGCTTTGCCGATGACCTTATTTTGTTTTGTAGGGCAGATTATGATTCTATTGCTCTCATGAAAAGATCCTTAATCCTCTTTCATAAATGGTCCGAACTCCAAATGAATTGTAACAAAAGCAATATTTTCCTTTCCGGGATTCCCCAAGAGGAGAAGATCAAGCTCTATGTTTCTATTAATTTGGAGGTAGGAGAAATGCCTTCCAAGTATCTAGGGGTACCAATAACTTCTTCAAAACTCAAAAGTAGTGATTGCAAGCTGCTCATTCATAAGATTGTTGGGCGAGTTACTTCTTGGCATAGCAAATTTTTATCTTATGCGGGTAGACTCTTACTTATCAAGGCTGTCCTCTTTAGCATTCAAGTGTATTGGTCATCTATCTTTATTCTCCCTTCAAGTGTCCATAAGGAGATAGATGGAATTTTAAGGAACTTCCTTTGGAGTGGTGCTTCCATGGATGGTAAAAAGGCCAAAGTTGCTTGGGATGAGGTGTGTGTTCCTAAAGTGGAGGGTGGCTTAGGCATTATGAGGTGCAAATCTTGGAATAAAGCTACCATCATTAAGAATATGTGGAAGATCCTCCTTGACAAGAGGAATTCACTTTGGGTGGAATGGGTTAAGGCCAACAAGCTTAGAGGTAATTGTTTTTGGGAAATCAAACCTAATAGTGAGAGTTCTTGGGTTTGGAGGAAGATACTAGGCCTTAGGGAACAAATGAAGACCAAGTTCAGGAAGATCATTGGCAACGGGGAAAACACTTTCCTTTGGCTTGACAATTGGCACCCCCATGAACTGTTATTGGATACGTATGGTTCCCGGGTTATCTATGATTCGGGTATCCCTAAGTATGCATTAGTAAAGGAAGTTATTGATGGGCATGGGTGGAAATGGCCAGCCACAAATTCATGCCACCTTATGGAGATAAAGGAAGCTCTCCCTTGCTGCCCAATGGGTGGTGAGGACTCCTTAATATGGTCCCCTAATACCAATGGCACCTTTTCTATCAAATCGGCTTGGGAGGTAATAAGAAGTAGGAGAGTAAAGGTTACTTGGCACAATCTTGTATGGTTCAAAAGGCACTTTCTAAGACACTCCTTCATAGTGTGGATGGGTATTAGAGGCAAGCTAATGACAAGGGACAAGTTAGTTAGAATCGGCCTTATCTCCCACAATTTATGCCCATTGTGCAATGAGGAACCGGAAAGCATGGATCATCTCTTTTTTAGATGTGATTTTAGCTCCCAAATCTAGAATGGAATGCTTAATCTTTGCCATCAATAACTCAATTCCATTCTGTGGGCCTCTTTGATTGCGGATTTGGCTAACAAATGGAAGGAGAATAACTTCAAGAATATTTTGAGTAAGTTATGCTTTGGGGCAACCGTCTACCACATTTGGAAGGTTAGGAATGACATTTGCTTTGGAAGAGGTGCATTACCAAGGGAGAGAGTTACAATGCTTATCCAAGATTGTGTTAGAGTTAGAGTATCTTGCTTGAAAAATGTAAACAAGTCTAGTGAAAATGTGTTAATTGCAAACAATCAGGGTATACCTCATGTAATTTTTGAGTAGTCTTGGTGGTGTTCGGTCTTGTGATGTGTTCCTTGTAGTATGATTATTTTGTGTTGTTGTCGTGGTGCTCTTTGTACCAATGTTTGATTGTGTGTTGTGTTTTGTTTCGGCATAACCTAGGGGATTGTCCTAGGTATGCTTGTGTTAGGCTTTCTACGGGCTTGTCCTAGATTAGCCTCTTGTATATCCTTTTCTCTTTGGTATAAATTTATTACTTACCAAAAAAAAAATACTAAATATTTCTTCAAATGTATCAAAGCTCGAAGGAGTAGGAATTCTATCAATGGTGTATGCCTAGATGATGGGACTTTTGTGAGTGATATGAGAGAGGTTAAGAAGGAATTTGTAAGTTATTTCAAGAAGGTCCTCAACTCCACGGATTCATGCAATTCTTATATTGAGGAAATTCAGAGGCTATTAACTTTCCGAATGGAGAATCAAGAAAAAGAGAACATGATCAAGGATGTGGAGGAGGATGAAATCAAAACCATTATCTTTGCCATGGACAACAATAAAGCTCCGGGGCCAGATGGATATGGTGTTTTCTTCTTTAAAGTAGCTTGGGAGATTGTTGGGAGTGATGTGGTTAAAGCTATTAAGCACTTCTTCTCCTCGGGTCATCTTCTTAAAGAGGTAAATTGTACTATCCTTGCTCTTGTCCCTAAGGTTGCTAACTCTTCAAGGTGTAAGGATTATAGGCCAATAGCTTGCTGCAATACTATCTACAAATGCATCTCAAAGATCCTTGCAAATCGCCTTAAAGTCATCCTCCCAAATTTCATTGAAAAAGTCCAAGGAGCCTTTGTGGGTGGGCGAAATATTGGAGAGAACATAATGTTGTGTAAAGACCTTATGCACAACTACCATAAAGTGAGCAAAGATAAAAAGTGTGCAATGAAGATTGATCTCTTGAAGGCATATGACACGGTTCATTGGGACTTCATTCTTGCAATTCTTGAAGCAATTGGTTTTCATGATAAATTCATAGGTTGGATTAAAAGTTGCATCACAACTCATTCTTTCTCTTTGGGAATAAATGGTGAATTAGTGGGTTTTTTCAAGAGCTCTCATGGTCTCAGATAAGGGGACTCTTTATCCCCTTACCTATTTGTCATGGCAATAGAGATCCTTTCCCGCATGTTTGGAGAGCTCAAGAATAATCCTTCTTTTGGCCATCATTGGAAATGTAGGAAGAACAATATAACTCACTTATGCATTGTCGATGACCTTTTGTTGTTTTGTAGGGCAGATTATGATTCTATTGCTCTCATGAAAAGATCATTATCCTTTAGTCTTTGAGTTCTTCATTCTTGGCTGTGTTGGTATCTCTTAGTTTTCTATCCTCCGGTCCGGTGACCAAGGTCACCGGCTCTGCTCCCTCCTCCGGTTACTGTTTTATTCTTTTTTCTTTCTTTCTTATGGCGACTGCTCTAGAGTTTTTTTATTCTTATTTTGAAGGTGCTGTTTTTAGAGCAAGTCTCTTCTAAGTTTTCCGATTTCAATCTCACTCCTGTTTTTCGGTTTTCTGCTTTCATTTCCGGTGGTTCTTCTTTTCCGGTGTTAAGCTTAGTAGCTTGGTTGGTGGTGTTAGCTTCCCTCTCTCCTGAAATTCAAATTTTGAAACTTTGCTTGTAGTTTGTGCAACTTCCTCTTTGGTGCATACTATTTTGTTCTTTCCGTGGCAGTCTCCTCTTTTCCTTTTCAGGAAAGTTTAGTCTGCTGTGCCTATGGTCTGCTCTACTCTGTGCAGGCTGGTTCTTGCATAATTTTAGCTAGGCTCTCATCATCTTTCTTTCTTTTCCTCCCTCCCTCTTCCCTCATTCGCCAATTACCTTTTTTAGTATGGAGTCTTCTGGTCAAGAAAAGTCTACTGAAACTCCTTTGGTTTCCGTTGGTGTTAAAGATAATAAGGCTCCTTGGAGCTCCCTCTTCTCCCCAAAGGAGTCTTGTACTAAGCTGGAATATTATGAGCCTAAAGGAAGAGATGCAAAAGGGCGTGTGTGTGTTGCCCCTCCACTAGAAATTGCGGAAGAGGGTGCTACAAAATGGAGAACCTGTGCGGTGGGTTTCTTCCTTGGCAAAAGACCTCCATTCTTGACTGTTAAAAGAGCACTTGAGAAGATATGGGCATCATATGGACTAAGTGAGGTTATGACCTCTGGCCAAGGAGTTTTTATACTAAAATTTCAAGACATGGATGGAGTCTCTAGAGCGGTGGAAGTAGGACAGATTACAATTGGTGGACAGCCGTTTATAGTTCGGAAATGGACTACAAACCTTCCCATGATGATCAATGATGTCAAAAAGGTGGCTATATGGGTGAGATTGTATGGCATTCCACTTGAGTTTTGGTCTCCAAAAGGACTTAGCTACATAGCAAGTGCCATTGGGAATCCTCTTTATATGGATGCTGTTACGGAAGGAGGGACAAGATTAGAGTTTGCACGGATATGTATTGAGATCAAAGTGGATGCGGAATGCCCGGAGACTATCAACTTAACTCTTCCAAATGGTGAAAACTTGGTGATCAATGTAGAGTATAGTTGGAAACCACTAAAATGCAATGGGTGCCAATGCTTTGGACACTCCACTGCCAATTGTCATTTTGCTCCGAAACATGAAGGTAGCACATCTTCATGGAAAAACCTCAAGGTTGGGGATGGAATGATAACAACAAAGAAGCTAAATGGGAAAGACAGTAAACTAAAGGTGGCAAACGGCAATGACAAAAAGGCCAAAGGTAAAGGCGTGGAGTTTCATAATTTGGGGGGAAACACAAATAAGAACAATAGATATTCAGCATTAGCCAACCATGAGTCCAATGAGCAAATCAAAAGGAGCACAATGATGGAAGAAGAGGTCAATCCGGAGAAAACCAATGAAGAAGTCATTTCGGCAGGAAAAGAAAAGTTGTATGAAGCTAGCACTTCCAAGAGTAGTCAAGTTACAACAGCAAAAGGGATAGATATGGAGGTAGAAGGAGCTAGTACAAATGGGGGGGAGGACTTGGTAATTGAGGGCTCTCCAACAATAGTCCCATTCGGAGGAAAACTAAAGGTGGATGAGATGGATTTTAGGAAGAAGGAAATGGATGAGAAGACTAAGAACTTGGGGAAAAAATTGGCAAAGCTCAAGAAAGCTAATTCCCCTCCACTATCATCCAAATGACAAAGATAGCTTGCTGGAACATTAGGGGCCTCAATGCTCCTATCAAACAAAGGGAGGTAAGGCACTTTATCAAGCATAATAACATTGAAATAATGGCTGTGTTGGAAACTAAAGTGGGGAATGATAGATTAAGTATAGTGAATGGTAATATTTGGAGAGAGTGGGAGAATGCTAATAACAATGATAGTCACCCTAATGGGAGAATTTGGGTAGGATGGAATAAGGATACTATCAGTTTTAATGTCATTGAGAAAAATCCGCAATTCATACATGGGGAGGCTTGGTTAGTAGAGGAGAACTCTCTTATAGCCTTAACTATAGTCTATGGGTATAATCAACCTATGGAAAGGAGAAGATTATGGAAGGAAATTGATAGGCTCTCCAATGGGATGGGGAACAAACCGTGGCTAATAATGGGGGACTTTAATGCAATTAGGGGTCCAAGTGAGAAAATTGGAGTAGTATCATGGGGAGATACTTATAGTGATGACCTAAATAAGTGTTGTGAGGAAGCAAATCTAGAAGATCTTCGGTACATGGGAAACCAACTCACTTGGAGTAATTGTAGTGAGGGACATAGGAGGATAGCATGCAAGTTGGATAGAGCCCTTGTAAATGAACAATGGAAAGATGTTTTTGAGGAATCCTTTGCCATGTTTCTTAACCATTCCATCTCTGACCATTCCCCATGCATTGTGACGTGTGGAGGTGGTGTAAGGAGGAGGAGGGTCCCTTTCAAGTTCTATAACATGTGGGCAACACATGATAATTTCCTTAATATTGTGAGGGAGTCTTGGCAAGAGGATGTAGAAGGCAGCCCTATGTATAAGCTCATCAGCAAGCTCAAGAGATTAAAAAAGGTTCTTAGGAGGCTAAATAAGGAGGGGTTTTGGAGAATTTCAGAGAAGGTGGAAGAAGCAAAAGGAAGGCTGGAGGATGTTCAAAATAGACTTCAAAGCAGCCCACTAAATGAAGATTTAGCTAAGGAAGAAAAGGTTTGTTTGGAGAACTACAAAAATCTAAGTGAAGCTGAAGAATCTTTAGCTCGCCAAAAAGCTAAAGTTCATTGGCTTCAAGAAGGAGATCAATATTCCAAGTTTTTCTTCAAATGTATCAAAGCCCGTAGGAGTAGGAACTCTATCAATGGGGTGTGCCTAGATGATGGAACCTTTGTTAGTAATATGGAGGATGTTAAAGAGGAGTTTGTGAGCTATTTCAAAAAGGTCCTTAACTCCACGGTTTCATGCAATTCCAATGTAGAGGAAATTCAAAGGCTGCTTAATTTTCAAATAGAGATTCAAGAGAAAGAAAACATGATCAAGGAAGTGGGGGAAGAGGAAATCAAATCCATTATCTTTGCCATGGACAACAACAAAGCTCCGGGTCCGGATGGGTATGGAGCCTTCTTCTTTAAAACCACTTGGGAGATTGTGGGGAATGATGTGATCAAGGCAGTCCAGCACTTTTTCTCTTCAGGCCATCTTCTCAAGGAGGTAAATTGCACTATCTTAGCTCTTGTCCCTAAGGTTGCTAACGCTTCAAGGTGTATGGAGTATAGGCCGATAGCTTGCTGCAATATAATCTATAAGTGCATTTCAAAGATCCTTGCAAATCGTCTCAAAGCCATACTTCCGAGTTTCATTGATAAAGCCCAAGGAGCATTTGTGGGAGGAAGGTGTATTGGAGAGAATATTATGTTGTGTCAAGACCTAATGCATAATTACCATAGAGTGAGCAAAGACAAGAAGTGTGCCATGAAGATTGACTTATTGAAGGCATATGATACGGTTCATTGGGACTTCATCCTTGCTATTCTTGAAGCAATTGGTTTTCATGGAAAATTCATTGGATGGATTAGGAGCTGCATCTCAACCCCCTCTTTTTCTTTGGGAATAAATGGTGAATTGGTGGGATTTTTCAAGAGTTCTCATGGGCTTAGGCAAGGGGACCCTTTATCCCCTTACCTCTTTGTCATGGCAATGGAGATCCTCTCACGGATGCTTGGAGAACTCAAGAACATTCCTTCTTTTGGCCATCATTGGAAATGTAAGGAAAACAACATAACTCATTTGTGCTTTGCCGATGACCTTATTTTGTTTTGTAGGGCAGATGTTGAATCGCTTACTCTCATGAAAAGTTCCCTAAAGCCTTTTCATGAATGGTCCGGTCTCCAAATGAATTGCAACAAAAGCAATATATACATCTCCGGATTACCCCAAGAGGAGAAGATCAAGCTTGCGGACTCTATCAATGTGGAGGTAGGAGAATTGCCTTTCAAGTATCTAGGAGTTCCAATAACTTCTTCAAAGCTTAAAAGAAGTGATTGCAAGATGCTCATTGATAAGATTGTGGGGAGAATTTATTCGTGGCGGAATAAGTCCTTATCTTATGCGGGGAGATTGTTACTTATCAAGGCTGTCCTATTTAGCATTCAAGTGTATTGGTCTTCTATATTTATTCTTCCTTCAAATGTACACAAGGAAATAGATGGAATATTGAGGGATTTTCTTTGGAATGGTGCTGCCATGGATGGAAGAAAAGCAAAAGTTGCTTGGGAAGAGGTTTGTGTGCCTAAAGAGGAGGGAGGTCTCGGCATTATGAGGTGCAAAGTGTGGAACAAGGCTGCCATAACAAAGAATATGTGGAAGATCCTCCTTGATAAGGGGAACTCACTATGGGTGGAATGGATTAAGGCAAACAAGCTTAGAGGAAAAAGTTTTTGGGAGATCAAACCGAATAATGAGAGCTCATGGGTTTGGAGGAAAATTTTAAAACTTAGGGAACAAATGAAAACCAAGTTCAAGAAAGTCATTGGCAATGGGGAAAACACCTTTCTTTGGCTTGATAATTGGCACCCATTTGGACCATTAATGGACAAATTTGGGAACCGGATTATCTATGATTCCGGAATTCCTAAGCATGCTTTAGTAAAAGAAGTCATTGATGAGCATGGGTGGAAATGGCCAGCAGCGAATTCTTGCCACCTCATGGAGATAAAGGGAGCTCTCCCTTGCTGCCCAATGGGAGGGGAGGATGCTCTAACATGGGCTCCTAATTCTAATGGCAAGTTCACAATCAAATCGGCATGGGAGATTATGAGGAGTAGGAAGGACAAGGTAAGTTGGCACAATATTGTATGGTTTAAAAGGCATTTCCTAAGACATTCATTCATTGTATGGTTGGGTATTAGAGGTAAACTAATGACAAGAGATAGGTTAGCAAGAATTGGCCTTATTTCCCACAATGTATGCCCATTATGTAAGGTGGATCCGGAAAGCATGGACCATCTATTTTTTAGGTGTGTTTTCAGCTCCCAAATCTGGAATGGAATGCTCAATCTTTGCCATCAACAAATCATGTATAGCTCATGGACTTCAATGATCCCGGAATTAGCAAACAAATGGAAGGAAAATAGCTTCAAGAATATTGTGAGTAAGCTTTGCTTTGGGGCAGCCGTGTACTACATTTGGAAGAGCCGGATTACCAAGGGAGAGAGTCCGTATGCTTATTCAAGAAGGTGTTAGAGTTAGAGCTTCATGCTTGAGAAAGGTTACCAAGTCTAGAGAAAATATGATTCTTGCAAACAATTGGGATATTCCTCATACAATCTTTGAATAGATGGGGTGGAGTTGGCTTGTAGTATGTTTTGGTTTTGAGTTGTAAGGTCTTGCTTTGTGTTTTGTAGCAATTGGTTGGTAGGTAGGTGTTTCGGCATAACCAAGGGACTTGTCTTTGGTATGCTTGTGAGTTGTGTTGCTTTGTGTTTGTGATGTATCTTTGGTTTATTTGTTCCATAGGTTGAATGGTGTGAGCGTTTGTTGTCTCGGCATAACCTAGGGGCTTGTCCAAGGTATGCTTGTGTTTAAGCTTATTCTAGGGGTTTTGTCCTAGATAGGCATTTGTACATCTTTCTTTGGTATAAAATTACTATTACTTACCAAAAAAAAAAAGATCATTATCCCTTTTTCATAAATGGTCCGGGCTCCAAATGAATGGTTCAAAAAGTAACATTTTCCTTTCCGGGATTCCTCTAGAGGAGAAGATCAAGCTCTCGGTTTCTATCAATTTAGAGGTGGGAGAATTGCCTTTCAAGTATCTAAGGGTACTAATAACTTCTTCAAAACTCAAAAGTAGTGATTGCAAGCTGCTCAGTCATAAGATTGTAGGGCGTATTACCTCTTGGCATAGCAAACTCTTATCTTATGCAGGTAGACTCTTACTTATTAAGGTTGTCTTCTTTAGCATGCAAGTGTATTGGTCATCTATCTTTATTCTCCCTTCAAGTATCCATAAGGAGATAGATGGAATATTAAGGAATTTCCTTTGGAGTGGTGCTTCCATGGTTGGTAAAAAGGCCAAAGTTGCTTGGGATGAGGTGTGTGTTCCTAAAGTGGAGGGTGGCTTAGGTATTATGAGATGCAAATCTTGGAATAAAGCTGTCATCATAAAGAATATGTGGAAGATTCTTTTTGACAAGAGGAATTCACTTTGGGTGGAATGGGTTAAGATCAACAAGCTAAGAGGTAAATATTTTTGGGAAATCAAACCTAATAGTGAGAGTTCTTGGGTTTGGAGGAAGATATTAGGCCTAAGGGAAATAATGAAGACCAAGTTTAAGAAGATCATTGGCAATGGGGAAAACACCTTTCTTTGGCTTGACAATTGGCACCCCTATGGACCGTTATTAGATAAGTATGGTTCCCGGGTTATCTATAATTCGGGCATCCCTAAGAATGCTCAAGTAAAGGAAGTTATTGATGAGCATGGGTGGAAATGGCTAGCGGCAAATTCATGTCACCTCATGGAGATAAAAGAAGCTCTCCCTTGCTGCCCAATGGGTGGTAAGGACTCCTTAATATGGTCCCTTAAATCTAATGGCACATTTTCTATCAAATCAGCTTGGGAGGTAATTCGAAGTATGAGAGAAAAGGTTACTTGGCACAACCTTGTGTGGTTCAAAAGGCACTTTCTAAGACACTCTTTTATTGTGTGGTTGGGTATTAGAGGTAAACTTATGACAAGGGATAAATTAGTTAGAATCGGTCTTATCTCCCACAATTTATGCCCTTTGTGCAATGAGGAACTGGAATGCATGGATCATCTCTTTTTTAGGTGTGCTTTTAGCCTCCAAATTTGGAATGGAATGCTTATTCTTTGCCATCAACAACTCAATTCCATTCCGTGGGCCTCTTTGATTGTGGAATTGGCTAACAAATGGAAGGAGAATAATTTCAAGAATATTTTGAGTAAGTTATGCTTTGGTGCAACCGTCCACCACATTTGGAAGGTTAAGAATGACATTTGCTTTAGAAGAGGTGATTTACCAAAGGAGAGAGTTACAATGCTTATCAAAGATTGTGTTAGAGTAAAGGTAACTTGCTTGAAGAAAGTTAACAAGTCTAGTGAAAATGTGTCAATTGCAAACAATTGGGGTATACCTCATGCAATATTTGAGTAAGCTTATGTTGGTTTCAGTCTTGTGATTGTTTTCCATGTAATGTGATTGTTTGTGTGTTGTTGCCTTAGTGTGTTATGTACCAAACGTTGGTTGTTTGTGTTCTTGTTTCGGCATAACCTAGGGGCTTGTCCTAGGTATGCTTGTGTTAGGCTTAATCTAGGGACTTGTCCTAGATAACCCACTTGTATATCCTTTTCTCTTTGGTATAAAATTTTTACTTACCAAAAAAAAACTTTATAGTGAACAGTAATTCCAACGGTGAACAGTTGCTACAGGAGGTAGAAATTAGTCAACAAATCACACAAACAACCTAGGCTCTGATACCAAATGGTGCATATCCATCAAGACAATGTAACAACACACAAACTCAATCCTGGAATTACTGTTCATATAGCACAACAGCAATTTTGTCTTTCAATTTTAACCAAGCAAATGACCTTTAAGTCATACAAATTATATATCAATGGAAAGGACATTCAAAGAGCTTTCTAATGGTATATAATAGTAATCACAACTCAATCAACAAAACATTTAAAACTTGTCTCAAAGTTTGTTGGCAAAACCTGGAAATTGCAAAATCATACATTGTGAACAGTATCTGAGGCATACAACACACATTAACACCTTCCGAGTTTGGATTTCAAGGATAACAAGAAAATTAACCAAGGCATAAAGGAAAGTTCCACCAACCTTGGGATCTTCCACCACCAATTCTTCCTCCAAGATGAATTGGATAAAGGAAATGAGAAAAAAAGGCTAACAAGCTTTCTTCAAGTTTTTATTCAAGAGCAAAACCCAAAAAAAAACCTTTTACAAATGAAGATCCACCCTTTATATGGGAGGCATGGATGGCAATGATACAATATTTCCCATAAAAGTCAACTAAAATGGCATGAATTAAGCTAAGCCATTCATTCTAAACCAAGCCCATACATAGTAATTAACAAAAGACAAAAGTTAGTTGTTTTTTCCTTAACTTTAGGAATGATGTTTCCTAACTAAAACAACTAAATTCTAACTTAGTCCCAATGTAACTAAAACTCAATCTTGGGCTCTTTGGGCCATTGATGGGCTTCAAAATTTACACTTTTGGATCAATTGGAGCAAGCTATTCATTTGGACCTTGGGTGGATGTAATAAGAATATATCCAAAAGTGGTAATAAGAATATATCCAAAAGTGGTTTTAGGCCAAAATTGAAGGTGCAATGCTTCCTTTGGCTTGGGATTTGCTAGAACTTCATTCTTCTTCGCTTCAAAGGTTGCATGGAGACTTAAGGATGGCTTGGAACCCAAAAATGACAATGAAGCCGCGTATACATCAAGAGGGGTTAAGGTCATTAGTAAGAAAATAAACATCCTTGTACATAAGTACAAGTAGTTGCTGCCTTGCTATCATAGCACTCTTAACCTCACTTTTTTTGGCAAACACACTCACTCTCTTACTTTTCTCTCCTTTTTGCACACTGTTCTCTTTAACTTTTCTCTCAGCCTCACTCTTTTCACTTGAATTTTTCCTCTTAGCCTCACTTCCTCTCTTTTCTTCTGACTTCTCACTCTCTTTCTTTTTCTTTTCCTCTTGTTCTCTCATTTTGCACTTTCTTGGTATCTTAATCTGATCCTCATATGCTTCAAAAGGTTTGAGAGGAGTCAATATAACAATTCAAAAGAGTGTCAATATAACAATCTCACCACTTTTTTCTTTTTTTTTTCACTTAAGCCAGCCCCTTTTATGTTTTTAAAAGAATCAAGATCAACAAATCACAAGGAGCAATCAGTTAGATGGTGGCAAGTCTTAAAATTAGAACTTTAAAAACTTAGTTAAGGCAAATGGCAAATAAAATAAAAAAAAAAATAATTAACGGAGCCAAGAAAATAAGAAAACTTCAAAAGGAAGCAAAAGACATGTAAAGGAAATCACTAAAATGCAAGGACTCAAGGAGCAGAGCAAAATGAAGCAAAAATAATTTTATATATGCATAATTGAACCAGAATAGGCTAAGTAGATTATGGAGCACGAAATTGAAATAATTGAGACACAAGAATTCCTTATTTCATGATGATTAGGACTAATTAATGTAGTAGGACAGCTGTTATATAATTTAGGAAAAGAGTTCCTAGTGCAAAAGGAATATACAGCTTGCTTTGAGTTAGTTAACTAGCCAAATCCAAAAAAAAAAAAAAAAGAAAGAATTCAAATAGGAATGTGAAACTTATAATTTTAAGATATCCTCTTGATGCTTGAAAAGAATTAAAGTCAAAGTACAATTGTACCAATAGATGGCAAGAATCAAGATGCACTGTTGTAACCTCTTTTAACCAATAGGTGTGTTATAGAAAAACGGTAAGAGTTCCCCTATTTTAGAGGGCCCGGGGAATATTTTTTTCTTTTTAATTATGCCCTGTAACACTCCCAATTAGCAATTCACATAAACCAGTCCTACCAACCGATTGAATTTTCATCAACTTAATCACAATTAATAAAATAAGTACATAATAATAACCATCATAAAAATTATCACCCACAGAAATTTTACAACCAATTTTCATAACTAGCCACATATATATATATATATATATATATATATATATATATATATATATATATATATATATATATTCACATATACATCAAAACATATACATCAACAAAATTATGATGTCTTTCTCTCTTAGCCTCATGTCTCACTAGTGCTCTCCGGGAACCTTTGTTGCATCTTTTTACCTGTAAAATATTAAATTAAACGAAGTGAGCGACCACGACTCAGTAAAAAAATCATACTTAACACTCAAAGCATTTCATACCAGTACTAATCTCTTCCATACTCAGCGTGTTTGGGCTATTCACATACAAAATAATTGACACGGAACACGCATTAAACACATATCATAATTCTCTTCTTTCACCCATTTGTTCATTTCCTTACTATACAAATATGGTTCACTCGTTATGATTTATGCATGTATGAGTGTCATGACTTTTCTATTTTCTGATCGTACATCTTTCTCAACTATTTATCAGCCACATAGGCTTGCATACATGATTCTAATACAAATAACTTTCATAAAATATTTACTAATTCTTTCTCTCTCTTTCTTTTTTTTTTCAAATATTTTCATTGACCGGTCTAGACTACATATGACAGTACTTGCAGTCACCATATAAGGTACAATTCTCTCTTACACGCATATTTTACTATTTTTTTTCTTTGCTATCCACACAGTACAGCGCACGTGTAAGGATTTTAAGCATGCTTTCTGCTTTCCTGTATCATATGAGTCATTATAAAACCAAAAATACTTGTTTTCCATTTTCTGAAAACATGCATAACTTAGAAAATGTTTTTCCTCTTTCTTTATTTTTTCTGAAATCATGCATATGCTATGATTCCTTATGTATGCATGTATAACCATAATATCAAATATGCCTATTCATTGTTTTCCCTTATTCTTTTCACTCCTTATCAAACATTATATTATTTTCTCATGCATTTATATATATATCTCAAGCATCAAATTAATTTCAAAATATATAATATAAACTTAATATAAGGGCTATTCCACATATCATGCACATAATGAAGCAAAAATTAACCTTATGGAGAAAATTACATGCTTACCCTTAATGCAAATTCTTTCATCATTTCTTACATATTCAACACACAAAATCCACTAAGCTAACCCTAAGAATATGAAATGTCTAAAATACCCTTATGGCAAAAATTTACATCATAAGTCCTAATGAATTTCTTTATTCTTTTAAGCATAAATTACCTTAATTCTAATACCTTACACACTTATATAAGTAAAGGTTATTTAAATAACCTAACTCAATTTACTTCAAGTATGTAAAGTATGAAATTCTTACATTTTCTTTGCTAATTAGGTGATTTAAGCTTATCGTCCTTCTTTTCTTCTTTCTAGCAACTTTAATCAGTCAAAAATATAATCATCCATCAAAACCCTAAACTTGACATCTTTTAAAAATTAAATTTTTTATCTTAAAACTTACCAGAATTGATAGATCTCCACTTTTTATAACTAGAAGCTCTAGAAATTAGGTAGTTTAGCTAGGTTTTTTGATGAATTTTGCTTGAAGGAAAATTTTTAGCTAAAATTATGGAGACTTTCGGCTAAGGAAGAAGAAAATTAATAGTTGATGGGTTTTATAAGCTTTTTGGACTAATTTACCCTTAACCTTTTCCATAAATGACTATTTTATCCTTAGCTAATTACCAAAAACCCTTAGCACCACCATATAATTTAAAGTGTGCCATTCAATTTTCATTCCCACTTTGTCTCTTAAATCCTTCTAAAATGACCATTTTACCCCCTTTGAAAATTATTGCTCATTTAGTAGTTTTCTATAATTCTTTTACAATTTCTTTAAACAACAAATTATAAAATCAACTCTAGGGATAATTTTGGAAGTAGAGTTTACTGACATACCTGAATCCGAGTATTACATTTCTTCCCCCTTAAAAGAATTTCGTCCTCAAAATTTAAACAAATAGGTTGGGAAATCTTTCTCTCATTTGTTGCTCAACCTCCTATGTGGCTTCTTCTACCTTATAATTCTTCCATAATACTTTCACTAATAAAATTGTCTTATTTCAGAGCTCTTTTATTTTTTTGTCTAGTATCTGCACCGGCTGCTCCTCATAAGCTAAATCTTCTTTTAATTCCACATCATTTGATTTCAAGCATATGAAGGATCGCTAATGTACTTTCTTAATAAAGAAATATGAAATACATTATGAACTCGATTCATACTATGTGGTAGTGCAAGTTTATAAGCCACCTTGCCTACTCTTTCTAAAATTTCAAATGGGCCAATAAATCTTGGAGCAAGTTTCCCTTTTCTTCCAAATCTCATCACGTGCTTATAAGGGGCTACTTTCACAAAAACTTTGTTACCCGGTTGAAACTCTATTTCTTTCCTTTTCAAATCTGCATAACTCTTTTGTCTGTCCTAAGCTTGCTTCAATCTAGTCTTGATAGTCTTTATATCTTCCACCATCCTCTGAATTAACTCAGGCCCAAGAACTTGACTCAAATCATCTCGCTCTCCTATGTCATCCTAATGTAATGGGGATCTATACTTTCTTCCATAAAGAGCCTCATATGGTGCCATTTTAATAGTGGACTAGTAACTATTATTATATACAAATTCTATCAATGGAACCATTTCATGCCAAGTCATTTTGTAATCTAAGCAACAAGCCCTTAACATATCTTCTAGTATTTGATTCACCCTTTTTGTCTGGCCATCTGTTTGAGGATGATATGTTGTGCTAAATGTCAGCCTAGTACCCAATGTTCTTTGTAAGCTACCCCAAAAAGCTGAAACAAATCTGGGGTCTCTATCTGACATAATAGTTTTGGTTATGCCATGTAATCTCACAATCTCCCGTACATAAATCTAGGCAAATTGATCTGAAGTAAAACTATCTTTCACTGGAATAAAATGTGTCGATTTAGTCAATCTATCTACAATCACCCATAGTGCATTATAACCTTTTTGTACTCGATGTAGGCCAATGATGAAATCCATTGAAATATCTTCCCATTTCCATTCAGGAACACTAAGTAGGTGAAGTAAACCTGAAGGTCTCTGATGCTCGACCTTGACTTGTTGACATACCAAGCACTTAGCTACATAGTCACCAATATCTTTCTTCATACCTATCCACCAATAAGTTTTCTTTAAATCCTGATACATCTTTTTTTTTTTTTTTGGTAAGTAATTAATGATTTTATACCAAAGAAAAGATGTACAAGTGGTTTATCTAGGACAAAGTCCCTAGATTAAACCTAACACAAGCATACCTAGGACAAGCCCCTAGGTTATGCCAAAACATAATGCAATACAAGAAGCACAAATAAAATTACAATAGACTCAAAGCTACAGCTCACATGTAAGTGCACTTAATGGAGCAAATAGTGAAAAGAGCACCAAAGCTACAAAACAAAATGAATTCGGCTAAGGTGAGCAAACAGCCGAAACTACAAGCCATACAAGGAATCACATAAGTATAAAACTAGATACAAGAAACACAAGACACATCACTTCCAATATCCGAAATTCAACAAGTTAACAATATATAGATCGTGGCAAGTCCCATATCAATGCAATGAAGTCATTTATGCTTGAACTTTGAATGTTTAACAAGGACGAAGCTCTAGCTTTCACACAATCCTTGATGGCGGCAATAATCCTCTCTTTTGGAGATTTGCTCCTACCAAAGAAGACATTGTTGCGTTCACCCCATATGTAGTATAAAGTGGCACCAAAGCAAAGCTTACAAATAATGTGTAATAGATTATCTCCCTTCCATTTATCTGCATAAAAAAGAACAAGAGTGCCCCAAGGATGGGGGGGAATATCAAACCGGCAAAGATTTGCAAAATGGCTCCATATGGCGGCAGAATATGGGCATTGAAAAAAGAGATGATCCATGCTTTCCGGAGCCAAATTGCATAGGCCACACATATTGTTTGGGATGATGCCAAGGTTATATAGCTTATCCTTGGTCTTCATACCACCCTTGATACCCAACCATGCAATGAATGAGTGCCTAGGGAAATGTCTTTTGAACCAAATGATACTATACCATGGGACTTTAGATTTGGATTCCCTAATGCTATTCCAAGCCGATTTGATGGAGAATTGACCATTGGCGCTTGGTTTCCACCAAAGGATATCATCACCATGAGAAGGAGGAGGCATGATGGTATTTTTTATTTCTAAAAGAGCTGTAGAATTTGTCAATGGCCATTTCCATGTTACTTCCCCAATCACCTCCTTGACTTTACAATGCAACGGAAGCCTTGAGTCATAAACCACCCTAGGGCCATATTTGTCTAAAAGGGGTCCTAGAGGGTGCCAATTGTCATACCAAAGGTGAGTATTCTGCCCATTTCCTACAATTCTTTGGATTTTTCCTTTAATGCTTTCCTTAAGCGAAAGCAATTTCCTCCAAACCCATGAACAATTGCTACTAGGTTTAATCTCCCAAAAGCTTTTATTTCTAATGTGGTTATCATTGATCCAATCAGCCCATAACGATGTTCCAGCATTTAGAAGGAGTTTCCATATATGCTTCATCATAGCAGCCTTGTTCCAAGATTTGCTTTTCATAATGCCCAATCCTTCTTCCTCTTTTGGAAGACAAATATCATCCCAAGCGACTTTTGCCTTCTTGCTACAGGATATGTCTCCACACCAAAGGAAATTTCTAAGGTAGCCATCAATTACCTTATGAACTTTTGCGGGAAGGATAAATGTAGAAGACCAATATACTTGGATGCTAAAGAGAATAGCCTTGATAAGAATAAGTCTTCCAGCATAAGAAAGGAATTTGCTTTTCCAAGAGGAGATCCTCGCCACAATCTTGTCAATGAGGGGTTTGCAATCATCAATCCTTAGTTTTGATGAAATCATAGGGACACCAAGATATTTAAAAGGGAGAGGGCCAAATTCAATGCCAAGGATTGATTTTAGGTGTTCCGCTTCAGCGTTATTGACTCCGGAAAGGTAGATATTGCTTTTGGACAGATTTGCTTTAAGCCCGGACCAAGAATGGAAGCAATCTAATACCTCTTTTATAAGAGATATGGAATAGACATCCGCCCTACAAAAAATCATGAGGTCATCCGCAAAACATAGGTGAGTGATGTTATTCTTTTTACACTTCCAATGATGGCTGAACTGAGCATTCTCCTTTAGGTCACTAAGCATGCAAGAGAGCACCTCCATAGCAATGACAAAAAGGTGAGGAGAGAGTGGATCCCCTTGCCTTAACCCTCTAGCACTTTTGAAGAAGCCAACAAGTTCACCATTTAGGCCCACCGAAAACATAGGACTCGTGATGCAGCTCCTTATCCAAGTTATGAATGTTTGCGGCATGTCAATGGAATCAAGGGCAGCAAGCAAGAAATCCCAATTTAAGGTGTCATAAGCTTTCATAATATCAATCTTAATGGCACATTTCTTTTCATGAGTGTTCTTATGGTAACCATGCATAAGCTCTTGGCATAAAAGGATGTTTTCACCTATGCTACGGCCTCCCACAAAGGCACCTTGAGCTTTGTTTATGAATTGCGGAAGAATGACCTTGAGGCGGTTTGCCATGATTTTAGTGATGCATTTGTACAAAGTGTTGTAGCAAGCAATAGGCCTGAAATCCTTGCAAAAAGTAGGATTAGTAACTTTAGGAACAAGTGCAAGAATAGTGCAATTTACCTCTTTTAAAAGGTGGCCTGTTTTGAAGAAGTGTTTTATGGCCCTTATAATATCATCACCAATGATGTTCCATGTCGACTTGAAAAAACATGCACCATATCCATCCGGACCCGGGGCCTTGTTATTATCCATGGCAAAAATGGTTTCTTTGATTTCCTCCGCTGAAATTTCTTTGATGAGCATTTCTTTTTCCTCATTTCCAAGCCGGAATTTGACTACCTTTTTGAGCTGCTCAAGGTTCACATTTGAATGCCCCCTTACATTTAGGATAGATTTGAAATGGTCCACAAATTCCTCCTTCACCTCCTCCATGCCATGAACAAAAGTACCATTCTCCCTTTGGATCCCATAGATAGAGTTTCTATTTCTTCTGCCTTTGATGCTTTTGAAGAAGAATTTAGTGTTTTGATCGCCTTCCTTAAGCCAATGAACTCTTGATTTTTGTCTAGCCAAAGATTCCTCAGCTAAAGAAATGGATCTATAGGATTCCAAACTTATTTTCTCCTCACGAGCAAGATCCTCATCCAAGGGGTTTATCCGGAGAAGCTCTTGGACATTTTCAAGTTGCCTTCTAGCTTCTAACACTCTTTCGGAAATGTGACTAAAATACTCCTTATTGAACTTTTTTAATTCAACTTTCAGTTTTTTAAGTTTGCTTGTCACCTTGTACATGGGGCTGCCTTGTGCTTCTTGGTTCCATACTTCAGCAACAACATTGAGAAAGTTTTCATGGTGTGTCCACATATTATAGAATTTGAACGGAACTTTCCTACAATCTTCTATGGTGCCAATTCTCACCAAACACGGAGAATGATCGGAAATTGAGGGGTTGAGGAATTGAGCCATGGCATTTGGGAATAAATCTTTCCAAGAATCATTGATGAGAGCCCTATCAAGTTTGCATGCAATCCTTCTCCCTCCTTCACTACAATTGCTCCAAGTTAGGAGATGACCCATGAACCTTAGGTCATCCAATTCAGCCTCTCTCATACAATTACTAAGGTCATCACAGTAGTAGTTTCCCCAAGCAGCCCCACCAATCTTTTCTAGGGGGTGTTTGATGGTGTTGAAATCGCCCATTATGATCCAAGGTGAATTTTGCATCATATGAGCTTGATTAATGAGATTTCGCCAAAGAACCTTTCTCTCCATAGGATTATTGCTGCCATAGACTACTGTCAAGCCAATGCTAGAATTCTCCTTAACAAGCTTTACATCACAATGTATATATTGGCTATCTTCCGCAATAACATTGAGTCTAATAGTAGCTTTATTCCAACCAATCAAAATTCTGCCTATAAAACCATCATTCATGTTACTACAATGTTCCCAACCTTCCCAAATGCTAGAGCATACTCTATTGACATTAGAACTTCGAATTTTTGTTTCAAGAATGGACATAATATCAATCTTATTTTGCAAAATGAATCTACTAACCTCCTTTTGCTTAATAGGAGCATTGAGGCCCCTAATGTTCCAGCAAGCTATATTGGTCATTTGATAGAATTGATGGGGGAAGCATTTCGCTTTTGCTTCATCAATCTCCTCCGTTGTGATTTGCTAAGAGTTTCACCTTTCTCCCTTATGAAATCCACCTCATCAACCTTAATTTTCCCTCCAAAGTGATTAATTGCTGGAGATTCCCAAAGCTCCTGATTTGAAGTTCCTTCTTTTGAGAGAATTTCCTCCATCTGCTCCACCTTTGAATGATCGGCCACTTTTGATGTCATGGTGCTGGAAGAGCCACCAAAAACAGATTCCAATCTATTTGGAGGGCATAATTCCTCATGTGTTTCATCTACCAAAATAATCTCCCCTTCGGTTTGAGCTTCCTTAGTCTCAATGTTTCCATTGGTAGCTAAGGCTGCAAACTTGTTGTTATTAAACATCCCCATGCTATTGTCAAGGATTTTCTTCCCCTCCTTCTTATTACTAGGGGTCGTTAAGTTTAGTCGTCCCTTCCCATTGTTGTTCATAGCCGTATTTTGAATTCTAGAAGCTGTCATCCCCACTTTTGCACCTGAGGCTTCATCCTTGTTATTCACCTTTCTTCCTTTATGTGAGCCATATTTTCCTTTTTCAGCTTCTCCTCTTTCCACTCTCCTTTTACACTCTTCATTTCCATGGCCAAACATATTACACAAATTGCATTTTAAAGGTTTCCAAGCATACTCCAGCCGAATTTCAACCTTTTCTTTTGATGGTAGTACAAGTTCCAATTTCTCCGGAAAATCATGGTTTACATTGATCTCCACACAAATACGGGCATACTCCAGTCTACTCCCTTCCTCCGTGACAGAATCCACATAGAGGGGGCAGCCTAGGACACTAGCAATATGGCTAAAACCCTTTAAGCTCCAAAATTCCAAGGGAACTCCATAGAATTTTACCCATACAGCTATCTTCTTTATGTTTTCTGCCACCATTGAGAGGTTCTTTTCCCATCTCCTAACAAATAGGGGCTGCCCACCAATCATCCATGACTCCTCTTCCAAAACTTTCATCATACCTGCTTCATCCTTGAATTTTAGAAGATAAACTCCCATTCCAGTTGATATAAAATCCATAAGTCCATAGTTGGACCAATGGCGGGTTGCATACCTTTTTACAAGGAGGAAAGGCATTCTTCTTCCAATGAAAAAACCAATAGCACACTTCTCCCACCTCTTTGCACCTTCATCCGCCACTTCAGGAGGAGGGGAAATGGTGTACTTTCCTCCAGCTAGGCTTTCCGAAGGAGGAAAGTATTCAAGCTTAAAGTTTGAAACATGTTTCTCCTTGAATAAAAAATTCCAGGGGCGTTTCCCTTCAGTCACCGGAACTGAGGAAGAGGATGCTGGAAAAGTCAGTTCAGAAGGCTTGGTGGTGGAGAGATCAAGGGAGGAACCATCAATGCAAGACTCTTTTTTGGAAGTAAAAGAAGCATTTTCAGAAGCATTACTGGACATGAGAGAATCTTTACTCCCCCAAGGTGGGCAGTGTAAAGTGTATTATGTGCTTCACTCAAGATTTTCTTTCTCAACTCCAGATCTTGAGGAATACATACCTTGTTTCTAAACTTGAGCACGTCATCAATCATTTGAAACTCAGTTGTTTTCCCTTCACATATCTATTGACTTATTTTCTAGCACCACAAATCTTCTACTTACTTCTCTTTTATTTCATTAAGGAGATTAGGTTGAATTTCCAATCTGGCCACCCAACTCCTTATCACCTCAATCTGTTCCCTCTGAAACTCTTCCTGTAACTCTATCTAAGTGGTGAGATAAGCTATGACAATCTTTCTACTCAAGGCATCGACTACCACATTTGCTTTACTCGGCTGATATTTAATATCACATTCATAATCTTTGACTAGCTCCAACCATCTTCTTTGTCACATATTCAAGTCTTTCTGAGTGAAAAAATATTTTAGACTTTTATGGTCGGTGTAGATATTATATTTAACTCGATATAAATAATGCTTCCAAATTTTTAAAACAAAAACCACTGTTGCTAACTCTAAATCATAGGTAGGGTAGCGTGTTTCATAATCTTTTAACTGCCGAGAGGCATACGCTATCACTTTACCCCTTTGCATCAGCATGGCTCCCAAGCCATTATGCGAGGCATCGTAATAAATATCATAGTCTACACCCTCCTCTAGTAATACTAAAATAGGAGCTATAGTCAACCATCTTTTTAGCTCTTGGAAACTCTTTTCACAAGCATTAGTCCATAGAAAATGAGTTCCTTGTCTGATAAGAGCTGTAAGTGGTTTGGCCAACCGGGTAAAACCTTTTAAAAATCTCCTGTAATAGCCGGCTAGCCCTAAAAAGCTTCTGATCTCTTTCACCGTCTTCGGCCTCACCTATTCAAGTATTGTTTCCACTTTACTGGGTTTTACAGCTATACCTTCCTTAGTAACCACGTGTCCCAAAAATACTACTCGATCCAACCAGAATTCACACTTAGAGAATTTGGCATACAATTTCTTTTCTCTCAATCTTTGTAGCACAAATCTCAAGTGTTCGACATGTTCTTCTTCTGATCTGGAGTATATCAAGATATCATCAATAAATACCGCCAAGAATTTGTCAAGGTAATCATGAAATACTTGATTCATTAAATCCATAAAGATTGTTGGAGCATTAGTCAATCCAAATGGCATTACCACAAACTCGTAGTGCCCGTAGCGGGTCCAAAAAGTTATTTTTGGAATATCTTGCTCTGCAATCCTCACCTGATGATAACCCGACCTCAAGTCAATTTTGGAGAACACAGAAGCTCCCTTCAATTGATCAAATAAATCATCAATTTGAGGCAACGGGTATTTATTCTTCACTGTCAGTTTATTCAACTCCCTGTAATCTATGCACATACGAAGTGACCCATCTTTCTTTTTGACAAATAGTATAGGCGCTCCCCAAGGAGAGTGGCTGGGTCTAATAAAACTCTTATCTAAAAGTTCTTGCAACTGTTTCTTTAATTCTTGTAATTCAGCTGGAGCCATCTGGTATGGGGCCTTTGAAATTGAGGCTGAGTCAGGTTCTAACTCGATACTAAACTCTAACTCTCTCTCTGGAGGTAAACCTGGTCACTTATCAGAAAAAATATCTGAAAAATCTCGTACTATTGGGACATCCTGAACACCCAATCTTTGAATATCACATTCATATACTACATGAGCTAAATATCTCGTACACCCCTTTTTCAACAATTTTTATGCCTTTACACTGTTGATCATCATAATAGGTTGATGGCCCTCTTCGAAATTGAAGTGATCCCCATTGTCAAGTTGGAATCGAGCTTTTTTCTTTCTACCGTCAATCTTAACTCCATATCTTTTTAAGAAATCCATGCCCAGGATAACATCAAAATCGGGTATATCAAAGACAATCAAGTCTACCTTTAACTCTCTCCCATGTATCACTATCCTCTGGTCCCCTAACATCTTATTAGTAATCACACTCCCACCATTTGACATCTCAACTCTAATGGAATGGCAGATCTAATGTAACACCCGGATTCAGGTATGCCAGTGAACTCTACTTCCAAAATTACCCTTAGAGTTGATTTTATAACTTGTTGTTTAAAAGAATTATAGAGAACTACTAAATGAGCAATAATTTTCAAAACGGGTAAAATGGTCATTTTAAAAGGATTTAAGAGACAAAGTGGGAATGAAAATTGAATGCACACTTGAAATTATATGGTGGTGCTAAGGGTTTTTGGCAATTAGCTAAGGGTAAAATAGTCATTTATGGAAAAGGTTAAGGGCAAATTGATCCAAAAGGCTTATAAAACCCATTAACTATTCATTTTCTTCTTCCTTAGCCGAAAGTCTCCATAATTTAGCTAAAATTTTTCCTTTAAGCAAAATTCATCAAAAAACCTAGCTAAACCACCTAATTTCCAGAGCCTCCAATTATAAAAAGTGTAGATCTATCAATTCTAGTAAGTTCTAAGGTAAAAAGTTTAATTTTTAAGAGATGTCAAGTTTAGGGTTTTGATGGATGATTATATTTTTGGTTGATTAAGGTTGCTAAGAAGAAGAAAAGAAGGAGAATAAGCTTAAATCACCTAATTAGCAAAGAAAAGGTAAGAATTTCATACTTTACATACTTGAAGTAATTTGAGTTAGGTTATTTAAATAACCTTTACTTATATAAGTGTGTAAGGTATTAGAATTAAGGTGATTTATGCTTAAAAGGGTAAAGAAATTCATTAGGATTCATAATGTAATTTTTTGCCATAAAGGTATGATGTATTTTCGGCTACCTCTCCAACCCTAGCTTCCAAGTCTCTATCAAATCTCCATTTGGCTCAAGCCACCATTGAGAATGAAGAATTAGCTCCATGCAAGCCCAAAGATTCATTGCTTTTTCCACCTTGGCCCAACTTTACTTTTGGGTGCAATCTCATTACTTGCATCCAAGGCCTTAATGAAATGAAAACTTAAATGAGTCCAAGAAGCCAACTACAAGCCCACTTGAAGCCCAAGTAGATGAGACAGCCCTCCATCACTTAAATGGAGCCCAAGATGCCATGAAGCCCATTTAGTTGGATTGCAACTAAAAGGGAAGCAAGTAACTTTAGTTGGTAGACATAGTTCCACCTTTTAAGGAAAAGTTGTTCCCTTTTGTTGTTTTCTTCAATTAATATGGTATGGCCTTAGTATTGAATAAATGGTTAAGCTTAAATGAAGGGAAAAGCTTCCATGTCAAATTAATGCCCAATTTTTGCCACCACTTGCTCTTGTATATGAAAGTGGATTTGCACTTGTAAAGGCCTAGACTTCTTTGATAATGAAATATTCAAGTAAAGCTTTGTAGCTTTTCTTTAGTTGCTTTTTCCTTTATCCAATTCATCTTGGAGGAAGAATTGGTGGTGGAAGACCCCAAGGTTGGTGGAAATTTCCTTTATGCCTTGATTAACTTTCTTGTTACCCTTGAAATCCAAAGTGTGAATGTGTGTTGTATGCCCGGATACTGTTCATAGTGTGTGATTTTGCCATTTTCAGATTTTGTTATCAAACTTTGAAACAAGTTTTGAATGCCTTGTTGGTTGAGTTGTGATTGCTATAATATACCATTGGAAAGCTCTTTGAATACCCTTTCCAATGATCTATACTTTGTATGTTTTGGAGGTCATTTGATTGGTTAAATTGGAAGACAAAGTGCTGTTGTGCCATATGAACATTAATTTCCAGATTTGAGCTTGTGAATTGTTGCATTGCCTTGATGGATATGCACCATTTGGTATCAGAGCCTAGGTTGTTTGTGTGATTTGTTGAGTGATTTCTATCTCCTGGAGCTACTGTTCACCTCCCGGAATTTACTGTTCACTACAAAATTACTGTTCATAAAACCTTATTTTGCCTTAAACACAAAGCTTCCTTAACCTAAACGCTTACCAATACTTACCCCAACCCTTAAACACTTATAACCATTAACCTTTACCTACTAGCCACTACCACAAATGTCCCATAAAAGAACTTCATCCTCCTCACCTCCTCATCCTTGGGAATTTGCCCATATGACATTAAAAGAAGAGGTCAAAGGAGAACTTAAGGCCATTAAGGACCAATTGAATCAAATTATGCAAATGATGAGAGACTTGACCCTCACTCAAAGTCGGGCACCCTTATCACAGCCCTAAACTTCAACACAAAGCCAAATACCCCCTCCTCCACCTAGCATGAGTCCATGTTCCGTTCCAGCCCTACTTGTTCCTAAGAAAGATGGCTCATATAGGATGTGTGTGGATAGTAGAGCCATTAACAATATAACCATCAAGTATAGGTATCCCATCCCTAGACTTGATGACATGCTTGATGAGTTACACGGTGCTTGTGTCTTCTCCAAAATTGATCTAAGGAGTGGCTACCATCAAATAAGGATGAAAGAAAGAGATGAATGGAAGACAGCCTTCAAGACTAAGAGAGGCTTATATGAATGGTTGGTTATGCCCTTTGGCCTTTCAAATGCTCCAAGCACTTTCATGAGGCTTATGAATGAGGTACTCAAACCTTACATTGGTGCATTTGTTGTTGTTTATTTTGATGACATATTAGTATATAGCAAAACTCTTGATGATCATGTCTTGCATTTGAGAAGTGTTTTTGATGTGTTGAGGAAAAATAAGTTATATGCAAAAGAAGAGAAGTGTGAATTCTTTGTAGACCAAGTTGTGTTCCTTGGATATGTAGTTTCTAAGGATGGCATTCAAGTAGATCAATCCAAGGAAGATGCCATTAAAACTTGGCCCCAACCAAAGACTCTCACTGAAGTTAGAAGCTTCCACGACCTTGCTTCTTTTTATAGGCGTTTTGTGCCTAATTTTAGCACTCTCATGGCTCCCATCACTAAATGTATGAAGAAAAATGGGTTTGAATGGTCCACGACAACCTCCAAAGCATTTGAAAAGGTTAAAAGGAAGTTATGTGAAGCCCCCATACTTGCTCTACCTGATTTTGATAAGGTATTTGAAGTGGAATGTGATACAAGTGGAGTTGGCATTGGGGCAGTCCTAACTCAAGCCAAAAGACCCATTGCTTACTTTAGTGAGAAGCTCAATGACTCCAAGAGAAGATACTCCACCTATGACAAAGAATTCTATGCAATTGTTGAGCCCTTGATCATTGGAGTCATTACCTAAGGCCTAAACAATTTGTGCTTCATTCCGATCACCAAGCCTTGAAGTTTCTTAGCAGCCAACATAAGATAAGTTCAAGGCATGCTAAATGGGTGGAATTCCTTCAGTCTTTCTCCTTTGTTTCAGCATATAAACAAGGTTCTTCCAATGTAGTTGCCGATGCTCTTTCAAGAAGGCATTACTTGTTATCCATTCTTAATGCAAGAGTTCTAGGTTTCCAGCTTATGAGACAATATTACAATGAAGATGATAAGCTTTGGGAGATCATAAAGAAGTGTTCTAGAGGGGCATATGAAGACTATTCTGTCCATGATGGTTTTCTTTTCAAAGGAGCTAAATTATGCATCCCTAAAAGCTCTTTTAGGGAACTTCTCATTAGGGAGACACATGGTGGTGGATTAGCAGGTCATTTTGGCATAAATAAGACCTTAGACATGCTTAAAGAGCATTTCTATTGGCCTAAGATGGTGAGTGACGTCCAAGCCATTATTGCAAGGTGTGGCACATGTCAAAGGTCCAAGTCTCATTTCAAACCTAGTCCTTACATGCCTTTACCTATTCCGGAGCAGCCATGGGAGGATCTTAGCATGGATTTTATTGTGGCTCTTCCAAGAACTCAAAGGGGAAAGGATGCTATAATGGTGGTAGTAGATAGATTCTCTAAAATGGCCCACTTTATCCCTTGTTCCAAGACTGAAGATGTTAGCAAGGTGGCTGAATTGTTCTTCAAGGAAGTGGTGAAGCTACATGGAATTCCAAGAACCATAGTTTCGGATCGAGACACCAAGTTCTTGAGCCACTTTTGGAGGACATTATGGAGTAAAATGGGAACCAAGCTCATGTTTAGCACCTCTCATCACCCTCAAACCGATGGTCAAACCAAAGTAACTAATAGGACTTTGGGAACAATCTTGAGGACTTTGGTTAACAAGCACTTAAGGGATTGGGACTTGAAGATTGCTCAAGCTGAATTTCCTACAATAGGAGTCCAAACGCAACAATCGATCACTCTCCGTTTGAGGTAGTTTATGGCCTTAATCCCTTAACTCCTTTGGATCTAACTTCCTTACCTTTTGATGTGCAAGTTCACAAGGATGCCAAGGAGAAAGCTGCTACCATGAAGAAGCTCCATGAAACCATCAAATGTCAAATCAGGAAGACCAATGAAGCTCACAAGAGGAAGATCAACAAGCATAGGAAGCCATCCATTTTCAAACCGGGTGACTTGGTTTGGGTGCATTTGAGAAAAGAGAGATTTCCAAGCAAAAGGAGGAGTAAGCTAGCTCCAAAGGCTGATGGACCATTTGAAGTGCTTGAGAGGGTGAATGACAATGCATACAAGGTGAATCTTCCAGATGAAATGGGAGGAGTCTCGGCCACCTTCAACATTGGAGATCTTTCGCCATACATGGAGGATAGCCACCTTGAGGACTTGAGGACAAGTCCTTCCCAACCCAGGGGGGATGATGTATTTTCAGCTACCTCTCCAACCCTAGCTTCCAAGTCTCTATCAAATCTCCATTTGGCTCAAGCCACCATTGAGAATGAAGAATTAGCTCCATGCAAGCCCGAAGATTCATTGCTTTTTCCACCTTGGCCCAACTTTACTTTTGGGTGCAATCTCATTACTTGCATCCAAGGCCTTAATGAAATGGAAACTTAAATAAGTCCAAGAAGCCAACTATAAGCCCACTTGAAGCCCAAGTAGATGAGGCAGCCCTCCATCACTTAAATGGAGCCCAAGATGCCATGAAGCTCATTTAGTTGGATTGCAACTAAAAGGGAAGTAAGCAACTTTAGTTGGTAGACATAGTTCCACCTTTTAGGGAAAAATTGTTCCCTTTTGTTGTTTTCTTCAATTAATATGGTATGGCCTTAGTATTGAATGAATGGTTAAGCTTAAATGAAGGGAAAAGCTTCCATGTCAAATTAATGCCCAATTTTTGCCACCACTTGCTCTTGTATATGAAAGTGGATTTTCACTTGTAAAGGCCTAGACTTCTTTGATAATGAAATATTCAAGTAAAGCTTTGTACCTTTTCTTTAGTTGCTTTTTCCTTTATCCAATTCATCTTGGAGGAAAAATTGGTGGTGGAAGACCCCAAGGTTGGTGGAAATTTCCTTTATGCCTTGATTAACTTTCTTGTTACCCTTGAAATCCAAAGTGTGAATGTGTGTTGTATGCTCGGATACTGTTCACAGTGTGTGATTTTGCCATTTTCAGATTTTGTCATCAAACTTTGAAACAGGTTTTGAATGCCTTGTTGGTTGAGTTGTGATTGCTATAATATACCATTGGAAAGCTCTTTGAATACCCTTTCCAATGATCTATACTTTGTATGTTTTGGAGGTCATTTGATTGGTTAAATTGGAAGACAAAGTGCTGCTGTGTCATATGAACATTAATTTCCAGATTTGAGTTTGTGAATTGTTGCATTGCCTTGATGGATATGCACCAGGGTATTTTAGACATTTCATATTCCTAGGGTTAGCTTTGTGGATTTTATGTGTTGAATATATGAGAAATGATGAATTGATGAAAGAATTTGCATTAAGGGTAAGCATGTAATTTTATCGATAAGGTTAATTTTTGCTTAATTATGTGCATGATATGTGGAATAGCCCTTATATTAAGTCTATATTATATATTTTGAAATTAATTTGATGCATGAGATATATATAAATGCATAAGAAAATAATATAGTGTTTGATAAGAAGTGAAAAGAATAAGGGAAAACAATGAATGGGCATATTTCATATTATGGTTATACATGCATACATGAGGAATCATAGCATATGCATGATTTCAGAAAAAATAAAGAAAAAGGAAAAACGTTTTCTAAGTTATGCATATTTTCAGAAAATGGAAAAACAAGTATTTTTGGTTTTATAATACTCATATGATACAGGAAAGCAGAAAGCATGCTTAAAATCCTTACACGTGAGTTGTACTGTGTGGACAACAAAGAAAGATATCGGTTGTACTGTGTGGATAGCTAGTTGTACTATGTAGACAACAACGAAAAATATTAACTATACTGTGTGAACAACAAAAAACAAAAATAGTGAAATATGCGTGTAAGAGAGGATTTTACCTTGTATGGGGACTGCGAGTACTGTCATATATAGTTTAGACCGGTCAATGAAAATATTTGAAAAAAAAAAAGAGAGAGAAAGAATTAGCAAATATTTTATGAAAGTCATTTGCATTAGAATCATGCATGCAAGCCTATGTGGCTGATAAATAGTTGAGAAAGATGTACGATCAGAAAATGGAAAAGTCATGACACTCATACATGCATAAATAATAACAAGTGAATCATATTTGTATAGTAAGAAAATGAATAAATGGGTAAAAGAAGAGAATTATGATATGTGTTTAATGCGTGTTCCGTGTCAATTATTTTGTATGTGAATAACCCAGACACGCTAAGTATGAAAGAGATTAGTACTGGTATGAAATGTTTGAGTGTTAAGTATGATTTTCTTATTGAGTCGTGGTCGCTCACTCCATTTAATTTAATATTTTACAGGTAAAGGATGCAGCAAAGGTTCCCGGGGAGCACTAGTGAGACATGAGGCTGAGGGAGAAAGACACCATAATTTTGTTGAATTATATGTCTTGATGTATATGTGAATATATGCATGAATATATACTTGATATAAATATTGGTGGATATGTATATATTTTATTTCCTATATGTATATATGTGATTGTGTATAGCTATATCTATATATGTATATATATATGACTAGTTATGAAAATTGGTTATAAAGTTTTTGTTGGTGATAATTTTTATGATGGTTATTATTATGTACTTATTTTATTAATTGTGATTAAGTTGATGAAAATTCAGTTGGTTGGTAAGACTGGTTTGTGTGAATTGCTAATTGGGAGTGTTACAAGGCATAATTAAAAAGAAAAAAATTCTCTGGGCCCTTTAAAATAGGGGAACTTTTGCCGTTTTTCTGTAACACACCTATTAGTTAGGAAAGGTTATATTTTTGGTATCAGAACGCGATTTCGGGCACTTAAAGGTGGATATAATAGAATATGTTGTAATATAATATAATATTTATATATAGTTTTGCATTCTGGTATTGCACAGGTGCCCCTCATGTCTCATAGATTAGCTCCCGAGAATCGACTGCAGTAAGTTGTTTTCTTTGCCTGTATTCAAGTAATAGAATGATAAAATCCTTATGTAATTACACTTATGCGGTTATTAGATGAGGAATACCACAAGACGAGGACGGGGTCGTGGAAAGGGTATTCAGAGAGAGACGAGAGAACCGTCTAGCCCTACCCCGTCAGGTGGTTCAAGATTTGGGCTAGCAGAAATTAGAGATATAGTCCATTAGGTGTTGACTAAGAGTCAAGATAAACCCACACCTGAAAATATAGTCAGAGATGCCATTCGAGATGAGATTAGAAGTGAGATTCGTGAGGAGGTCATAGAAGAAATCAGAAATGAAATGAGGAATGAAGGGAGAGGAGAAATTGGAGCTCAAAGGCGACTTGAGCCCATTTATTCCTTACCTAGTTAACATACCCCTTATGAATTTAAAGGTTCTAAAGATCCTTTGGTGGTTGATGAATGGATCAAACGGGTGGAAAGTACTGTGAATTTATTTCCTATGACTGATAGAGAAAAAGTTTAGTATGCTAGTTTCTTGATAAGGGGAGAGGCCCGCGTATGGTGGGACTTAGTTAAAGAAACCAAAAATGTGGATTTGATGACTCGGCAAGACTTCAAAAGGGTATTTGAGCCCCAATACAGAATAACTGATGTGGTAGCAGTCAAAGTTCAGGAGTTTATTTCTTTGCAGCAGGGGGAGGGTTCAGTAAAGGATTACTTTATCCGTTTTGATGTCCTATCTAGTTTTGCTCCAGGTATGGTGAGTACACCTAGTCTCCGATTGGACAGATTTCTTTAGGGCTTTAGATCAGAGATAGCTTTGCATCTGCTAGCTGGACCACGACCCCTTCAAACTTATGAAGAGGCATTGGAGAGAGCATTGAGGTTGGAGGTATATGTTAATAAGCTACCTAGGAATGCACTCTCTATGACAACACCTCCATCAGTGACAGTACCCCAGACAGTGATGCCAAGTCGGTCAATTTTACCTGCTTCATCGACTGTTTCAACACCTGCTACAGCATCAAGGGGTAGTTCAATTGGCTCTAATTTCATAAACAATAAGGGAAAAAGAAAATTTCAGTCAAAAGCAAGTAGAAAAGGTGGGAAGAGTGACAAGAAGCTTAGGAAAGAAAATATTCCCCAGTGTTAGATTTGTAGGAGACGTCATAGTGGGGAATGTTGGTACCAACAGAAACAGGTGATTTGTTATAGATGCCGACAACCAAGGCATATAGCAAAAGATTGCTAGAGTATCAAGGTGTCAGTCTTGATACAGACATAACAAATTATGAATCTGGGTGTTACATCTAACAGACACTAAACCTACCATTTCAATAACCCCCGATGTAATAAAGGAGTGTGTAGCTCCTGAATCAATAACGCATATAAGGAAACAGAGTGGAATAAGAGTTGACCAGTAATAGCAGATGGACTGGCCTCCACCTAACTATAGGTAGTTGTATAGACCCATGCATTAGTACCTCTCCCTGGTTGCACTGACGAAATCAGGATTTGTTGTAGCTGTATCGGGACTAGCACTTAGGTACTCTGACAATCCTTTGTTATATGCCCTAGTTGTTGGCATCTATAACAAATCACTTATTTTTGCCGATACCAACATTCTTCACTATGACGTCTCCTATAAATCTGACAATGGGGAATATTTTCTTTCTTAGGCTTTTTGTCACTCTTTCCGCCTTTTCTACTTGCTTTTGACTGAAATTTACTTTTCCCCTGTTGTTTATGAAACTGGAGCCAATTGAATTATCCCCTGATGTTGTAACAGGTGTTGAAACAATCAATGAAGCAGGTAGAGCTGACTGACTTGGCATCACTGTCTGGGGTGCTATCAATGATAGAGGTGTTGTCATGGAGGGTGCATTCCTGGGTAGCTTATTAACATATACCTCTAACCTCAATGCTCTCTCCAATGCCTCTTCATAAGTTTGAGGAGGTTGTGGTCCAGCTAGCACATGCAAGGCTATCTCTGGTCTAAGGCCCTGAAGAAATCTGTCCATTCGAAGACTAGATGTACTCACCATACCTGGAGCAAAATTAGATAAGACATCAAAACGGGTAGAATAATCCTTTACTAAACCCTTCCCTTGCTGCAAAGAAATAAACTCCTGAACTTTGACTACTACCATATCAGTTGTTTTGTATTGGGCCTCAAATGCCCTTCTGAAGTCCTGTCAGGTCATCAGATCCACATTTCTGGTTTCTTTAACTAGGTCCCACCATACGTGGGTTTCTCCCCTCATCAAGAAACTAGCATACCGAACTTTTTCTCTATCAGTCATAGGAAATAAATCCATAGTACTTTCCACCTGCTTGATCCACCATCAGCCACCAAAGGATCTTTAGTAACTTTAAATTCATGAGGGGTATGCTGACTAGGAAAGAAATAAATGGGCTCAAGTCGCCTTTGAGCTCCAATTTCTCATTTCCCTTTATTCCTCATTTCATTTCTGATTTCTTCTATGACTCCTCACGAATCTCACTTCTAATCTCATCTCGACTGGCATCTCTAACTATATTTTTAGGTGTGGGTCTATCTTGACTCTCGGTCAACACCTTTTTGCTAGCCCAAATCCTAAACCACTTGACGGGGTAGGGTTAGACGGTTCTCCCGTCTCTCTCTGAATACCCCTTCCACGACCTTATCCTCGTCTTGTGGTACTCTTTATCTAATAACTGCATAAGTGTAATTACATAAGGATTTTATCATTCTATTATTTGAATACAGGTAAAGAAAACAACTTACTGCAGTCGATTCTCAAGAGTTGATCTATGAGACATGAGAGGCACCTGTACAATACCAGAATGCAAAACTATATATAAATATTATATTATATTATATTACAACATATTCTATTATATCCACCTTTAAGTGCCCAAAATCGCGCTCTGTTACCAAAAATGTAATCTCTCCTAACCAATAGGTGTGTTACAGAAAAATTGCAAGAGTTTCCCTATTTTAGAGGCCCTGGGGAATATTTTTTTCTTTTTAATTATACCCTGTAACACTCCCAATTAGTAATTCACATAAACCAATCCTACCAACCGACTGGATTTTCATCAATTTAATCACAATTAATAAAATAAGTACATAATAATAACCATCATAAAAATTATCACCCACAGAAACTTTACAACCAATTTTCATAGCTAGCCATATATATATACATATATAGATATAGCTATACACAATCACATATATACATATAGGAAACAAAATATATACATATCCACCAATATCTACATCAAGTATATATATATATATATATATATATATATATATATATATATATATATGCATATATTCACATATACATCAAAACATATAAATCAATAAAATTATGGTACCTTTCTCCCTCAGCATCATGTCTCACTAGTGCTCCCCGGGAACTTTTGCTGCATCTCTTTACCTGTAAAATATTAAATTAAACGGAGTGAGCGACCACAGCTCAGTAAGAAAATCATACTTAACACTCAAAGCATTTCATACCAGTACTACTTTCCTCCATACTTAGCGTATCTGGGCTATTCACATACAAAATAATTGACACGGAACACGCATTAAACACATATCATAATTCTCTTCTTTTACCCATTTATTCATTTTCTTACTATACAAATATGGTTCACTTGTTATGATTTATGCATGTACGAGTGTCATGACTTTTCTATTTTCTGATCGTACATCTTTCTCAACTATTTATCAGCCACATAGGCTTACATGCATGATTCTAATGCAAATGACTTTCATAAAATATTTGCTAATTCTTTCTCTCTCTTTCTTTTTTTTTCAAATATTTTCATTGACCAGTCTAGACTATATATGACAGTACTTGTAGTCACCATATAAGGTACAATTCTCTCTTACATACATATTTCATTATTTTTTTTTTTGCTGTTCACATAGTACAACTAATATTTTTCTTTGCTGTCCACACAGTACAACTGGTTGTCCACACAGTACAACCGATATCTTTGTTTGTTGTCCATACAGTACAGCTCGTGTGTAAGAATTTTAATCATGCTTCCTGTTTCCCTATATCATATGAGTCATTATAAAACCAAAAATACTTGTTTTCCATTTTCTGAAAACATGCATAACTTAGAAAATATTTTTCCTCTTTCTTTATTTTTTTTGAAATCATGCATATGCTATGATTCTTTATGTATGCATGTATAACCATAATATGAAATATGCCCATTCATTGTTTTCCCTTATTCTTTTCACTCCTTATCAAACATCATATTATTTTCTCATGCGTTTATATATATCTCATGCATCAAATTAATTTCAAAATATATAATATAAACTTAATATAAGGGCTATTCCACATATCATGCACATAATTAAGTAAAAATTAACCTTATGGATAAAATTACATGCTTACCCTTAATGCAAATTCTTTCATCATTTCTTACATATTCAACACACAAAATCCACTAAACTAACCCTAAGAATATGAAATGTCTAAAATACTCTTATGGCAAAAATTTACATCATAAGTCCTAATGAATTTCTTTATTCTTTTAAGCATAAATCCCCTTAATTCTTAAAAGATAATGGTGTTCAGTCCACTTGTGATTATACTCTGTTTAGTGAGTTTGTATTTGTGTTGTAGCTTTGTTTCTCTATGTACCATTATTTGCGTATTGCTTGTGTTTTCTTGGTGTTTCGGCTTAACCTAGGGGATTGTCCTAGATATGCTTGTGTTAGGCTTAATCTAGGGGCTTTGTCCTAGATAAGCCATTTGTACATCCTTTCTCTTTGGTATAAAATCATTACTTATCAAAAAAAAAAAGTCACCTTAATTCTAATACCTTACACACTTATATAAGTAAAGGTTATTTAAATAACCTAACTTAATTTACGTCAAGTATGTAAAGTATGAAATTCTTACATTTTCTTTGCTAATTAGGTGATTTAAGCTTATCCTCCTTCTTTTCTTCTTCCTAGCAACTTTAATCAACCAAAAATATAATCATCCATCAAAACCCTAAACTTGACATCTTTTAAAAATTAAATTTTTTACCTTAGAACTTATCAAAATTGATAGATCTACACTTTTTATAACTGGAGGCTCTGAAAATTAGGTGGTTTAGTTAGGTTTTTTGATGAATTTTGCTTGAAGGAAAAATTTTAGCTAAAATTATGGAGACTCTTGGCTAAGGAAGAAGAAAATGAATAGTTGATGGGTTTTATAAGCTTTTTGGACTAATTTACCCTTAACCTTTTCCATAAATGACTATTTTATCCTTAGTCAATTACCAAAAACCCTTAGCACCACCATATAATTTCAAGTGTGCCATTCAATTTTCATTCCCACTTTGTCTTTTAAATCCTTCTAAAATGACTATTTTACCCCCTTTAATTATTGCTCATTTAGTAGTTTTCTATAATTCTTTTACAATTTCTTTAAACAACAAGTTATAAAATCAACTCTAGGGGTAATTTTGGAAGTAGAGTTTACTGACATACCTGAATCCGAGTGTTACAACTGCTCAACTCAAACACAACTTCTTCTTCTTTTTTTTACATTTTTTTTGGTTCTTTTTTTTTTTGTTGTTTCTGATTTTTTTTCTTTTTTTTTTAATATCTAATCAAATCAAACACAAACAAAATTAATACGACTTCAACATCAAGAAGTGATTAGCACAGACAAGAAGAACTAAGCAAAAAGGAACACAAGGAATGAATAAGGCACAAAGGAAAGTACTAAACAAAGATAGATAAAAGAGACGTAAACCTGTTTCTAGAACCAAGGCTCTGATACCAAATGATAAAGAACCCGTTAGGCGACCTGCCCTAGGAACCCTTGAATCAGTCCGTTATGCACACCCCATAAAAGCTAGAAAACAAGTTAGATCAATCAGATTAGAACTCTAAGGAAACTAAATCCTTAAAACCCCAATCTTAAGACGCCACAAAGGTTGATCACTCCTTTAATAAGTCAAGATGATGCATTCTTCCAAGAACACAAGGAAACAAAGCAAAGTTTGCTGAAAATACCTCAAAATTATTAATGATATGTCTATTTTCATTTTTCATAGTTGTAGCCTTTATATAGGCATGTAATCATCATAATTCTAGGTATAAAAGTCAAAGTAAAAACCCTAGCTAATATATCAAGACATGGGCCAACCTACAAGCCCAAATAAACCCAAGAAGTTAAGTCTTTTACATGTATATTTAGCCTTAACTTAAAATCTAATAACCCAAAACACCTAATCATTTTATTTAAGCCTTTCTTTAGCTTGGGCCATGCCGCTCGGAAATATATCATGGACTCCAAGCTATATTCTTCAAGTTCTAAGTCTTGTCCATTATCTTGGACATAAAGATAAGTGATTATCCTTGGTGTAGCATTGGAATCTTCTATAACAGCCTCTTTGTCATGCATCTCCATGATTAAGCCTTGTAAAGCCTCTTTCATCTTCTTTGTCCTTGCTCTAGTCATTGGACCACCAATTCCTTGCAAAGGATGTTGGGAATACTTGCTTTGTTGCACTTGATCAACACCTTGATCTCCATCATCAAGTCTAGGGATGGGATACCTATACTTGATGGTTATATTGTTAATGGCTCTACTATCCACACACATCCTATATGAGCTATCTTTCTTAGGAACAAGTAGGGCTAGAACAGAACATGGACTCATGCTAGCCTTACAAAGCCTTTTTCAATTAATTCTTCCACTTACCTTTGCAACTCTTTAGTCTTCATGGGATTGCATCTATAGGCTAGCTTATTAGGCAATGGTGCAGCTGGAACCAAGTCAATTTAATGTTCAATGCCTCTTATAGGAGGGAGGTCGGATGGAAGCTCTAGTGGGAACACATCTTCAAATTCGGCCAAGAAAGGTTGAACTAAGGGATGGGCTTCTCTCTTCTCGTGTTTGATCTCCCTTTCAAGTATAAGTAATGCAAAGACAAGTTGCAAACTCAAGAGAGCCTTTTCTACTTGCTGCCCATTCATATAACATACTCTTCCTTCTAGTTTCTTTTCTTTTGATAGCCTTATTAGCTTCTTGGGGACTAAGAGGTAACAAAGTAATGATCTTCCCTTTGAATTTGAAGGAATAAGTGTTCTTTTTACCATTATGAGTCACTTCTCTATTAAATTGCCAAGGTCTCCCTAGCAACAAATGGCATGCATCCATGGGAACTACATCACACACAATCTCATCTTGGTAATGTTTGCCAATGGAAAAGGGAACGAGTACTTGTTTGGCTACTTGAAGGCTGGTCCTATTGCTCAACCATTGGAGCTTATATGGTTGAGGATGAGGCATCGTAGACAATCCGAGTTTCTCCACTAATGTAGATGAAGTTATATTTGCACAACTTCCACTATCTATAATCAAATAGCACACCTTGCCTCCAATGGTGCATCTTGATTGGAAAATTTGGAGCCTTTGTTCCTCATGTGGAAAGGACTTGGAATGCAATGCTCTTTTAATCACTAACATCTCTCCTTCATCAACCCTTTGCATGACCTCTTCTTCTTTTTCTTCGGCAACTCTATCTTCATGGCCATAATCTTCATTTTCTTCATCTTCTTGAAGAGATCTTCAATAGCTTGAATCTCCATTAAGGACAAAGCTCTTCTATTTGGGCATTCGGTTTGGAAGTGTCCATAGCCTTGACATTTGAAGCACTTTTTATTGGAGAGATCAAGTTTTCCCATCTTTGGCTTGTTTTTGCTAGGTTCTACCACATTTTCGTTCCCTTTCTCCTTGGAAGTGGTTTCGGCAGCCCTATAGTTGATGGGGAACCCTTTTGAAAGGTGGTTCCTTTGTTTAAAAGAGGACTTTTGAAGAATGAAGTCCATTTGGTGAATGGCTTGGCAACCATGGACTTCATGGCCTTCTTTTGCCTCTTCACCTTAATAGCCAACTTACAAACATATTCAAAAGTGCAATATGGTTGCAACTCCACCATATGAGCAATGTCTTGGTTTAAGCCACCAATGAATCTTGCAATGGTTTGCTCTTTCACTTTCGTCAGCTCACTCCTCATTAATAGCTTCTCAAACTCCCTTATGTAATGCTCTACTCCGTCACTTCCTTGCTTAAGGGTGTGTAGCTTGAGGTAAATATCTTATTTATGGTTGTCTGGGAGGAATCTTCTCTTCATAAGCTTCTTTAGTTTCTCCCAAGATCTCACTCTTTCTTTACCATCCCTTTCCCTTTGCTTCTTGAGATTTTCCCACCACAAGGATGCATAATCCTTGAATTTCAAGATGGCAAGCTTACATTTCTTCTCATTTGAATAGCCCTTATATTCAAAAACTCTCTCAATAGCATGTAACCTCGTGCATATTTAACCAAACATGCAACAAGAAACCAAAAATCAAAAACTGTTTTCACTGTTCATGTGGTATGAGCAGTTTTTTTGTTCTTGCAGTTTAACCAACCAAATCAACTCCAAATCCAACCGAATTCATTTCATCATAATCACAACACAAAGAAATTTCTTTCAAGCTATGGACGTACACAATTGGAGTAGAGTAAGGCAATCAAATTACAAGTAGAATGCAGTGGCAGAAATGGTAATTATGTTGTAATTCTCCGCCATAATCAAAATTAACACACATACACACTCTAATTTGGATTTCTAAGGAAACATAAAGTGTAACCAAGGCATAAAGGAAAGTTCCACCAACCTTGGGGCCTTCCACCACTAATCTTCCACCAAGAATGATTGGATAAAGGAAATAAGAAAGAGAGCCAACAAAGCTTCTTCAAGTTTTCATTCCAAAGTAAAAAAACTGCATTTTACAAAGCATAACCACTTTATATGGGAGTAAGTGGCGGCAAGATATATGTGTACATAGACTTTTAATAAATTAATTCACCCTAGCCCTTAATTCACTCTAAACCATACAAAATAAGCCATGTCATCCTTTAAATAAATGCAATAGGACAAAATGTTACTATTATTCCATAAAAAGTGGGCTCTTGTCTTCACCAAAGCTCTCCTTTCATCCAATTTCGTCCAACTCTCCCAATTGGGCTTTGAACACCTTTTTGGGCTTCAAAATGGAGTGATGGATGGTTGTAACTTCGCTTGGGCTTCTCAAAATGATGCTTGGACGTTTGCACCATTAATGGACTTCAAAAGTTGCACTTTTGGATCAATTGGAGTAAGCTATTCATTTGGACCTTGGGTGGATGTAATAAGACTATATCCAAAAGTGGTTTTGGGCCAAAATTGAAGGTGCAATGCTTCATTTGGCTTGGGATTTGCTGGAACTTCATTCTTCTTGGCTTCAAAGGTTGCATGAAGACTTAAGGATGACTTGGAACCCAAAAATGACAATGGAGCCGCATATACATCATAACCAATCAACAAAATCATTCGGACTCATTCTCCCTTCGAATTCTGAAATTTCAATCTTTAAACCCCTATCATCATCCTTTTCTCTCCTAGGTGGCCTCTCTTGTTCTTCCTCACTTGAGTCATTATGAATTATCAATTCCTCCCTATGATGTCTAGGAGGAGAAGGGGAAGGTCTAATATGTCTTCTTGGGTGATGTAGTAGGGTTGGGTGAGGTGGAGGAGGGGATATTTGGCTTTGTGTTGAAGTTTGGGGGTTGTGATAAGGGTGCCCGACTTTGAGTGAGGGTCAAGTCTCTCATCATTTGTATCATTTGATTCATTTGGTCCTTAGTGGCCTTAAGTTCTCCTTTGACCTTTTCTTTTAGTACCATGTGGTAAAATTCCCAAGGATGAGGAGGTGAGGAAGATGAGGATGAAGTTCTTTTATGGGACATTTTTGGCAATGGTTAGTGGGTAAAGGCTAATGGTTATAAGTGTTTAAGGGTTGGGGGGAGTATTGGTAAGTGTTTAGGTTAAGGAAGGTTTGTGTTTCAGGCAAATTAAGGTTTTGTGAACAGTAACTCTATAGTAACTCTATAGGTTAAGGAAGGTTTGCCATTAGAGGTCCTAATGAAAAAATATGAGGGGCTATGTGGGGAGATTCTAATTGTGATGATCTAAACAATTGTTGTAGAGAGGCAAATTTAGATGACTTGAGGTATATGGGGAACCATCTCACGTGGAGTAATTCTAGTGAAGGGCAAAGGAGAATAGCATGTAAATTGGATAGAGCTCTTGTCAATGAATATTGGAGTGATGTTTTTGCGGACTCTTTTGCTAGTTTTCTCAATCCTTCCATTTCAGATCATTCTCCTTGTGTGGTGACTTGGGGGTAGTGAGGAGAGGAGAAAGGTCCCATTCAAATTCTACAACATGTGGGCGAATCATGAAAGCTTCCTCAATGTTGTAAGGGAGGCTTGGAAAGAGGATTTTGAGGGCAGCCCTATGTTCAATCTTGTCAACAAACTCAAGGGATTAAAAGGTGCTTTAAGGAAGTTAAATAAGAATGGCTTTTGGAATATTTCCGAAAAGGTGGTGGAAGCAAAAAGTAACCTAGAAAATGCTCAAAATAGGCTCCAAATCTGCCCTCTTGATGAAAAGTTATCTAAGGAAGAAAAAACATGGCTAGAAAACTATAGAAGACTTAGTGAAGCTGAAGAATCCTTGGCTCGCCAAAAACCAAAGGTCTATTGGCTACAAGAAGGGGATCAAAATACCAAGTACTTCTTCAAATGTATTAAGGCAAGAAGGAGTAGAAATTCTATTAAAGGAGTGTGCCTTGATGATGGGACTTTTTTGAGTGATATAGGAGAAGTTAAAAAGGAGTTTGTAAGCTATTTCAAGAAGGTTCTCAACTCCACGGATTCTTGCAAATCAAGCATTGAGGAAATTCAAAAGCTGGTCACATTCCGAATGGTGCATCAAGATAAGGAGATAATGATCAAGGAAGTGGAGGAGGAGGAAATCAAATCCACCATATTCGCAATGGACAACAATAAAGCTCCGGGGCCGGATGGATATGGTGCTTTCTTCTTTAAGGCAGCTTGGGAGATTGTGGGGAGTGATGTGATCAAAGCAATCAAGCATTTCTTCTCCTCGGGTCATCTCCTTAAAGAGGTAAATTGTACTATCCTTGCTCTTATTCCTAAGGTGGCTAACTCTTCTATGTGCAAGGACTATAGGCCTATAGCTTGCTGCAACACTATCTACAAATGTATCTCCAAGATCCTTGCAAACCGTCTAAAAGTTATCCTCCCTAACTTTATTGATAAAGCTCAAGGAGCCTTTGTGGGTGGACAGAATATTGGAGAAAACATCATGTTGTGCCAAGACCTTATACATAACTTTCACAAAGTAAGCAAAAATAAGAAATGTGCTATGAAGATTGATCTCTTGAAGGCATATGACAAGGTTCATTGGGATTTCATTCTTGCAATTCTTGGAGCAATTGGTATTCCGGAGGAATTTATAGGCTAGATTGAGAGTTGCATTACAACTCCTTCTTTCTCTTTGGGGATTAATGGTGAATTAGTTGGTTTTTTCAAGAGTTCTCATGGTTTAAGGCAAGGGGACCCTATCTCCCCTTACCTCTTTGTAATTGCAATGGAGATACTTTCCCGTATGCTCGGGGAACTCAAGAACCATCCTTCTTTTGGCCACTATTGGAAATGCAAGGAAAACAATATAACACATCTTTGTTTTGCCGATGATCTTATTTTGTTTTGTAGGGCGGATTATCCTTCGATCTCCCTCATGGAAAAAACTCTAATACTCTTCCATAAATGGTCCGGGCTCAAAATGAATTGCAATAAAAGCAATATTTTCCTTTCCGGGATTTCCCAAGAAGAGAAGAATCAACTCTCGGCTATAATCAATATGAAGGTGGGAGAGTTGCCTTTCAAGTACTTAGGTGTGCCAATAACTTCATCAAAGCTTAAGAATTGTGATTGCAAGCTGCTGGTTCAAAAGATTGTTGGGCGAATTACCTTATGGCGTAGCAAATTCTTATCTTATGCGGGGAGGCTCATTCTTATCAAGGCAGTCCTTTTTAGTATTCAAGTGTATTGCTCATCTATGTTTATTCTCCCATCAAGTGTCCATAAGGAGATAGATGGAATCTTAAGGAACTTCCTTTGGAGTGGTGCTTTTATGGATGGTAAGAAGGCCAAGGTAGCTTGGGATGAGGTATGTGTTCCTAAAATGGAGGGTGGCTTAGGTATTATGAGGAGCAAAACTTGGAACAAAGCTGCTGTAATAAAGAATATGTGGAAGATTCTCATGGACAAGAGGCATTCTCTTTGGGTGGAATGGGTTAAAACCAACAAGCTAAGAGGCAAATGTTTTTGGGAAATAAATCCTAATGGTGAGAGTTCATGGGTTTGGAGGAAGATCCTAGGCCTAAGGGAACTAATGAAGACCAAGTTTAAGAAGATCATCGGCAATGGGGAAAACACTTTTCTTTGGCATGACAATTGGCACCCCCATGGACCGTTGTTGGATAAGTATGGACCTAGGATTATCTATGATTCGGGTATCCCTAAGAATGCTCTTGTAAAGGAAGTTATTGAGGAGTAAAGGTGGAAATGGCCAGTGGCAAACTCATGTCACCTTTTGGAAATAAAGGATGCTCTCCCTTGCGGCCCCATGGGTGGAGAGGACTCATTAATTTGGTCCCCCAAATCTAGCGGCTTTTTTTCCATCAAATCGGCTTGGGAGGTAATTCGAGTTAGGAGGGAGAAGGTTACTTGGCACAAGCTTGTATGGTTTAAAAGGCACTTTCTAAGACACTCCTTCATTATTTGGTTGGGTATTAGAGACAAACTTATGACAAGGGATAAATTAGTGAGATTTGGTATTATCTCCCACAATTCTTGCCCTTTGTGCAATGAGGAGCCGGAATGCATGGATCATCTCTTCTTTAGGTGTGCATTTAGTTCCCAAATCTGGAATGAAGTGCTTAACCTATGTAATCAACACCTTAATCTCATGTCGTGGACCAATTTGATTGAGGAAGTGGCTAGCAAATGGAAGGAGGACAACTTCAAGAATATTTTGAGTAAGGTGTGTTTTGGTGCAACTGTCTACCACATTTGGAAGGCTAGGAATGATATTTGTTTTGGAAGAGGTGGAGTTCCAAAGGAGAGAGTCACATTTCTTATAAAAGATTGTGTTAGAGTAAGGATAAGTTGTTTGAAGAAAGTGAATAAATCTAGTGAGAATGTGTCAATTGCAAACTTTTGGGGTATCCCTCATTCAATATTTGAGTAGGCTTAATATGGTGTTTCCCTTAAAGTGATTTTTTGAGATGTTTACTTGGATCTCTTTGATCCATTGTTTGTTTCGGCATAACCTAGGAGCTTGTCCTAGGTATGCTTGTGTAAAGCTTAATCTAGGGGCTTTGTCCTTGGTGCATATCCATCAAGGCAATGCAACAAGTCACAAACTCAAAATCTGGAAATTATTGTTCATAACCCAGTAGCACTTTGGCTTCCAATTTAACCAATCAAATGACTTCCAAAACATACAAATTATAGTTCATTGGAAAGGGCATTCAAAGAGCTTTCTAATGGTATATGATAGCAATCACAACTCAATCAACAAGGCATTCAAAACTTGTTTCAAAGTTTGATGGCAAAATCTGAAAATGGCAAAATTACATACTGTGAACAGTATCCGGGCATATAACACACATTCACACTTTGGATTTCAAGGGGTAACAAGAAAGTTAACCAAGGCATAAAGGAAATTTCCACCAACCTTGGGGTCTTCCACCACCAATTCTTCCTCCAAGATGAATTGGATAAAGGAAAGAGCAACTAAAGAAAAGCTACAAAGCTTTACTTGAATTTTTCATTAGCAAAGAAGTCTAGCCTTTTTATAAGTGAAAATCTACTTCATATACAAGTGCATATGGCGGCAAAAATTGGGCAATTAATTTGACATGGAAGCTTTGCCCTTTATTTAAGCTCAACCATTCATTTAAACTAAGTCCATACTACATTAATGGATAAACTAACAAAAGGGAACAACTTTTCCTTAAAAGGTGGAACTATGTCCACCAACTAAAGTTACTTTCTTCCCATTTAGTTGGAACTAAATGGGCTTCATGGCATCTTGGGCTCCATTTAAGTGATGGAGGGCTGCCTCATCTACTTGGGCTTCAAGTGGGCTTGTAGTTGGCTTCTTGGACTCATTTAAGTTGCTATTTCATTAAGGCCTTGGATGCAAGTAATAAGATTGCACCCAAAAGTAAAGTTAGGCCAATGTGGAAAAAGCAATTAATCTTTGGGCTTGCATGGAGCTAATTCTTCATTCTCAATGGTGGCTTAAGCCAAATGGAGACTTGATAAAGACTTGGAAGCTAGGGTTGGAGAGGCAGCCGAAAATACATCAGTCCTAGATAAGCTCTTGTATATCCTTTCTTTGGTATAAATTTATTATTACTTACCAAAAAAAAAAAAACTCTATAGTGAACAGTAAAGTTCGGTAGCGAACAGTATCTCCAAGAGGTAGAAATCAATCAACAAATTACACAAACACCCTAGGCTTTGATACTAAATGGTGTATATTCATCCAAACATGCAACAAGAAACCAAAGAATCAAAAACTGTTTTCACTGTTCATGTGGTATGTGCAGTTTTTTTGTTCTTGTAGTTTAACCAACCAATCAACTCCAAACCCAGCCGAATTTATTTCATCATAATCACAACACAATGAACTTTCTTTCAAGCAATGGATGTGCACAATTGGTGTAGAATAAGACAATCAAATTATAAGTAGAATGCAGTGGTAGAAATGGTAATTATGCTGCAACTCTCTCCCATAGGATTGAAAACCCTTCACATGCATGCAATTTGGATTCTAAGGAACATACTAATGAAATCCGAGGCATAAAGGAAAGAGATCCACCAACCTTGGGGTCTTCTAGCACCAATTCATCCTCCAAGAAAAGCTACAAAGCTTTGCTGGAAATTTTCACTATCAAAGGAGTCTAAAATTTACAAATGAAAAAACCACACTTATATACAAGAGGAAGTGGCGTCAAAATGAGCATGCATAGGCCATTAATTAGACAAGTAAGCTATGACCTTCATTTTCTTTTTTGGTAAGTAATGATTTTATACCAAAGAGAAAGGATGTACAAATGGCTTATCTAGGACAAAACCCCTAGATTAAGCCTAACACAAGCATACCTAGGACAATCCCCTAGGTTATGCTGAAACACCAAGAAAACACAAGGAATAGGCAAATAATGGTACATAGAGAAACAAAGCTACAACACAAATACAAACTCACTAAACGGAGTACAATCACAAGTGGACCAAACACCATTATATGCCTACTCAAATATTGCATGAGAGATACCCTAATTGTTTGCAATTGACACATTTTCACTAGACTTGATGTGGTTTTAGTTCAAGTTCAACTAATAGGTGAGTTATATTAGGATGATCAAGCAAGTTCAATCCCAAACACAACTTTAAACTACCAAACTCAATAGAAAAAGAATAAGTTCCAACCAAATAGAATTCAAGAGAGATTTCGGCCAAGGAAGAAAATGATAATAAATGAGATTAAGAACAAACAAACAACAATCTAACCAATAAACCAAGGCCTAAAGGGAAACCCACCAGCCTGAATCACCACCAACCCCTTGGTCAAGAGTTGGATAAAGAGAGATTGCAACAATTGCTAGAAAGACTTTCTTTAATATTCAAGCTAAGTAAAAAACGTACATCAGCCAAGGATAGTTTAAATAGGCTTCAAACTACAATTAAATGAAACCTAAATGAAGCTACATTACATTCCAAGCTCATTTCAAAGACATTTGGCTCTAATCTTCATGTTAATCCCAAAGAAGAATGTAAGGCAAGGGAAGGCCAAATTGTCATGAATTGTCTTGCCAAAAGAAGTAATTCCTAGAGCCATGTGATATGTCAACTCTTGTCTCTTTCTTTGAGCTTCTTTGACTTGCTTAGCTTCACCCAAGGCAACTAACAAACTGAAATAAACATAATCTAGCACAAACAATAAGTAAAGTGCATAATTAGACAATAAAATATCTAGAGCTAATTAAGCACTCTATTGGGTTTGTTGGACTTTTAATGGATCCAAGTGATAAATGAGTGAGCAAAAGGAGGGCTTGGGACCCCAAAATGAAGGAAGGGATGAAATGGGCTTGAACATAGGTTGGTTTTGTGCTTGCCTCTCTTCAAGACAAGGTTTTGGGCTCCACACTTCATGTAGGGCCGAATTTAACAAGTGATGAGGTTGGACTTGGTATTCTTCTATTGGTCTTGATTGGATTGCACTTGATGAAGTCTTGGATGGACTATGGACCGAGCATGGACCTTCCATTGGATTCGGGTTTGGATCTAGACTTGTTTACTTTCTTCAAGCTATGGCCTTCATTTAAGCTTAACCAATCAAATAAACTAATGTCATACCATATTAATGAGGAAAATGACAAAAAGGGAACAACTTTTCCCTAAAAAGTGGAACTATGTCTACCAACTAAAGTTACTTGCTTCCTCTTTAGTTGCAATTCAACTAAATGGGTTTCATGGCATCTTGGGCTCCAATTTAAGTGATGGATGGCTGCCTCATTTACTTGGGCTTCAAAGTGGGCTTGTAGTTGGCTTCTTGGACTCATTTAAGCTTCCATTTCATTAAGGCCTTGGATGCAAGTAATGAGAGTGCACCCAAAAGTAAAGTTGGGCCGAATTGGAGATGGCAAAGGTTCTTTGGGCTTGCATGGAGTTTTTCCCTCATTCCCTTCATTAGCTTGGGTGAAATGGTGCATGGCTAAGAACTTAGGGGTCGAAAATGTTGAAGTTGTCGGAGATACATTAGGGTATTTGTTAGTCAAATATCTTGCTATTCTTTGTGTTGCTTATTTTCTATCCTATATCCTAGTCTTTTTTTTTTTTTTGGTAATTGATAATAATTTTATACCAAGAAAAGGATATACAAGAGTAAACTAGGACAAACCCCTAGTTTGAGCTAAGCACAAGCATACCTAGGACAATCCCCTAGGTTATGCCGAATATACCAAGACAACACACAAGGTCAATAATGAAACTACTAAAACCGAAATACATCATTCAACAACCCTATGTAGTACATCACTCTATGACTACTCAAATATAGTATGAGAGATACTCCAATTGTTTGCAATTGACACATTTTCACTAGTCTTTTCCACCTTCTTCAAGCAATTTACCCTTACTCTAACACAATCTTTAATAAGCATTGTGACTCTCTCCTTTGGTAATCCATTTCTTCCAAAGCAAATGTCATTCCTAACCTTCCAAATGTGGTAGACGGCAGCACCAAAACTCACCTTACTCAAAATGTTCTTGAAGTTGTCCTTTTTCCATTCTTTAGTCAATTCCGTAATCAATGAAGTCCATGGCATAAGGTTGATTTGTTGGTGACATAGGTTAATGATTTCATTCCAGATTTGGAGACTAAATGCACACCTAAAGAAGAGATGATCCATGCATTCCGGTTCCATATTACACAAAGGGCAAACATTGTGGGAGATAAGGCCAATCCGGACCAATTTATCCTTTGTCATAAGTTTTCCTCTAATACCCAACCAAACAATGAATGAATGTCTTAGAAAGTGTCTTTTAAACCAAATAAGCTTGTACCAAGTTACCTTTTCCTTCCTAGCTCGGATGACTTCCCAAACCGATTTGATGGAGAATTCTCCATTAGAATTGGGGGACCATATTAAGAAGTCCTCTCCACTCAATGGGCAGCAAGGGAGCGCATCCTTTATCTCCAAGAGGTGACATGAGTTTGCCATCGGCCATTTCCACCTTTGCTCCTCAATGACTACTTTAACAAGAGCATTCTTAGGGATACCCGAATCATAAATGATCCTTGGTCCATATTTATCCAACAAAGGACCGTGGGGGTGCCAATTATCATGCCATAGATAAGTCTTTTCCCCATTACCAACAATCTTCTTAAACTTGGACTTCATTTGTTCCCTAATGCCAAGGATCTTCCTCCAAACCCAAGAGCTCTCCCCATTAGCCTTTATTTCCCAAAAACATTTGCCTCTTAGCTTGTTGGTTTTAATCCATTCCACCCAAAGAGAATTCCTCTTGTCATTAAGAATCTTCCACATGTTTTTGACTATGGCAGCTTTGTTCCAAGCTTTGCTCTTCATGATTCCTAATCCACCCTCCTTTTTAGGAACACATACCTCCTCCCAAGCAACTTTTGCCTTCTTTCCCTCCATTGAAGCACCACTCCAAAGGAAATTCCTTAATATTCCATCTATCTCCTTATGGATACTTGAAGGGAGAATAAATATTGAAGACCAATATATTTGAATGCTAAATAGGACAGCTCTAATAAGAATGAGCCTACCCGCATAGGATAAGGCTTTGCTTCGCCAAGAGGTGACTCTCCCCACAATCTTTTGAATCAACAGCTTGCATTCACCACTTTTGAGCTTTGAAGAAGTTATAGGAACTCCTAAATACTTAAAAGGCAGCTCTCCCAACTCCATATTGATCATAGCCGAGAGTTGCTTCTTCTCCTCTTGGGAAACCCCGGAAAGGTATATATTACTTTTAGCACAATTCATCTTCAGCCCGGACCACTTATGGAATAGGCTAAGGGTATTCTTCATCAGAGAAATGGAGACACCATCCGCCCTACAAAATAAGATAAGGTCATCGGCAAAACAGAGATGGGTGATATTGTTTACCTTGCATTTCCAATAATGGCCAAAAGAAGGCTGATTTTTAAGTTCCACAAGCATACGGGAGAGGACCTCCATTGCCATTACAAAGAGGTAAGGGGATATAGGGTCCCCTTGTCTTAATCCATGAGAGCTCTTGAAGAAACCAACTAATTCACCATTGATTCCCAATGAGAATGAAGGAGTAGTGATGCAGCTCTTGATCCAGCCTATGAATTTCCCCGGAGTGCCAATAGTTCTAAGGATTGTGAGAAGGAAGTCCCATTGAACCGTGTCATAAGCCTTCAAGATATCAATCTTCATAGCACACTTCTTGTCTTTGCCCTCTTTGTGGAAGTTGTGCATTAATTCCGACCTCCCACAAAGGCACCTTTTGCTTTATCAATGAAGTTTGGGAGGATGGCTTTGAGGCGGTTTGCTAGAATCTTGGAGATACATTTGTAAATGGTGTTGCAACAAGCTATAGGCCTATAGTCCTTACACATAGAAGAATTAGCCACCTTAGGAACAAGAGCAAGGATTGTACAATTTACCTCTTTGAGGAGATGACCCGAGGAGAAGAAGTGCTTGATTGCCTTGATAACATCACTCCCGACAATCTCCCAAGCTACCTTAAAGAAGAATGCTCCATAACCATCCGGACCGGGAGCTTTATTGTTGTCCATGGCAAAGATGGTAGCTTTGATCTCATCCTCTTCCACCTCCTTAATCATCATCTCCTTTACTTGGCTCTCCAATTGGAAGTTAACCAGCCTTTGTATTTCTTTAAAGTTTATATTGCAATCATCCGTGGCGTTGAGAACTTCCTTAAAGTAGTTTACAAACTCCTTTTTGACTTCTCCCTTATCACTCACAAAGGTTCCATCATCAAGACACACTCCTTTTATTGAATTCCTACTTCTCCGCGCTTTAACACATTTGAAGAAATATTTGGTGTTTTGATCTCCTTCTTGAAGCCAATGAACCTTTGCTTTTTGCCTAGCCAATGATTCTTCAGCCTCACTAAGTCTCCAATAGTTTTCCAGCGAAGTTTTTTCTTCTTTAGTTAAATCCTCATCAAGAGGGTTGATTTGGAGCCTATTTTGAACACCTTCCAGGTTATATTTTGCTTCTATCACCTTATCAGAAATATTCCAGAATTCATTCTTATTCAACCTCCTTAAAGCACCTTTTAAACCTTTGAGTTTACTTACAAGATTGAACATAGGACTGCCCTCATAATCCTCTTTCCAAGTCTCCTTTACAATGTCAATAAAACTTCCATGATTTGCCCACATATTGTAGAACTTGAATGGAACCTTCCTCCTCTCCTCTCCACCCCCACAAGTCACTACACAAGGTGAATGGTCTGAAATTGAAGGATTGAGAAAACTTGCATAAGAATCCGGCAAAACATCACTCCAAGCTTCATTGACAAGAGCTCTATCCAATTTGCAAGCTATCCTTCTTTGCCCTACACTAGAATTACTCCAAGTGAAATGGTTCCCCATATATCTTAGATCATCTAGGTTTGCCTCTCTACAACAATTGTTTAGATCATCACAATATGTATCACCCCATACCGCTCCTCCTATCTTTTCATTTGGTCCCCTAATTGCATTAAAATCACCCATAATTAACCAAGGTTTAGTGCCCATTTGGTTTGAGTGCTTAATAAGTTCCCTCCAAAGACTTTTCCTCTCCAAAGGTTGATTAAGCCCATAAACTATAGATATAGCCACTTGGGTTTCCTCCTTCACTAACCAAGCTTCACAGTGAATGAATTGAGGGGCCTTTTCCTTGATATCTATACTAACAGCTTCCTTATTCCATCCTACCCAAATTCTCCCATTTTGGCACACCCCATTATTATTGTCATGCTCCCAATCTCTCCATACATTACTAGCCACTCTAGAAAGATTATGAGACCTTACTTTTGTTTCTAACACAGCCATAAAATCTACTTTATTATGAAAAATAACTTGTCTAACCTCCCTTTGTTTGATAGGAGCATTAAGGCCCCTAACATTCCAGCATGCAACTTTGGTCATTTGGATGGGTGGGATGGGGAATTTGCTTTCCTTTGCTTTGCCAACTTCTTCCCCACGTTTTTACTCTTCATTTCAGCATTCTCCTTCCTAAAGTCCATCTCATCCACTTTAAGTTTCCCTCCAAATGGTGCCATTGCCGGAGATGCTTCTTGATCCATGTCCTCCGAGCTACTCAGATGCTGAATTGTGTTTGTGGCCACTTCTTCACTCTCCCGTGCACTCACACTTTCTACCAAGGGGGTACAATGTTCTTTTGATGTGCTAGTTTCACCTCCGCATCTCTTTCCTTCCTTTTTGGCTTCATTTAAGTTGGTCTCATAAATTGCTACTTGATTTGGTATTGTCTTCTCCACCTCGTGAGGCTCCTTAATAGCCAATGCAGAAAAACTATTATGCTTTTGTGCTCGTAAATTAACTCCCATAGTTTTCCCCATTTCCACCCCTTTGTCCGTGCCTTTCTTGTCATAACCTTTTGGTGTTAGCACCATTTTGCCTTTCCCATGCATTTTCTTCGGTACCACATAACCATCCCCCTCCTTCAAAGTATTCCGTGAGCTTATGTTATCACCTAGTTTGGGTGCTAGCGAGCAGCTTGCTATGGAATGACCAAAGCATTGACAACCATTGCACTTTATAGGTTTCCAAGCATACTCCACCTTGATTACCATCGATTCTCCGTTTGGCAAAGCAAGGCTAATGGAATCAGGGCATCCCGAGTCCACCTCTATCTCAATGCAAACTCTAGCATACTCCAATCTTGTCCCTTCTTCAGTCACGGAATCCATGTATAGTGGACTTCCTATTGCACTAGCAATGTAGCTAAGCCCTTTCGGTGTCCAAAATTCAAGGGGAATGCCATACATTCTAATCCAAATAGCTACCTTCTTCACATCATTAATCACCATAGGTAGATTTGTAGTCCATTTCCGCACAATAAATGGTTGTCCTTGTATGGTAATCTGCCCCTCTTCCACAGCTCTTGTAGCTCCCTCCAAATCTTGGAACTTTAGAATGAAGACACCTTGGCCCGAAGTCATGACATCTATGAGGCCTAAAGTTTTCCACACCTTCTCCAATGCTCTTTTGACCGTCAAGAATGGTGGTCTTTTGCCAAGGAAGAAGCCTACAGCACATGTATTCCATCTCAATGCACCTTGATCAGCAACTTCTTGAGGGGGGGCCACACAAATCCGCCCCTTAGAGTCTTTCCCTTTAGGTTCAAAAAATTCCAACTTAATATTAGACTGCTTAGGGGTGAAGAGAGAGTTCCATGAAACTCTTTTCTCCACTCCTCCATCCACCTCCGTATGTTTCAACAAGCAAGAAGAAGTATCTGACGCTTTCCCTACAGCAGAAGCAACCATACTCTTTTGGTGCAAGAGGGGAGAAGCCAAGATAGTTGACATTTCTTCTTTCTAAAAGAAAGCCAAAAAAAGGAAGACAAACCAGCCTATGCAAGGCACAACAGTCTAAACTTTCACTGAAAAGCAATTCACAGCAGACTGTGAACTACCGTAAATGGAAAGAAACAGCTTTGGAAGAAAAAAGGAGATTGTTGCTTACACCAAAAGGGAGTAGGCCAAAGATAATTTTAAAATTTGAAAATAGAGGAGAGAGTAATGACGACCGCCAAGGGAAGAAGAAGGAGGGAACAAGATGATACCGAAGAATGCAACTGGAGAATGAAAGAACAAAGTTAATGAGAACACCAAACAAATGAAGAAGAGGGGAATGATGGTGAATAAAGTAACTAATACAATAACCTGAAAAAAACTAAGCTAGAAAAATGAAGGAGGCCGAAACTGAAAAAATGAAAAGGAGAAGAGCAGCCATGGATACCGGCGACCAAAGGTGTCTCCGGACTGGAGATTGGTACCGGAAGGGTCACCAACCGAGGGAAAGTTTGACGGTGGGTGAAGCTAGATGAAAAGAAAGGAAGAGTTTTTAGAGAGAAGGGAGAGCATTTTCTCTTTTGACTCAAACAAAGATTAGTCTTTATTTTCTCCTATATCCTAGTCTTGGCTAAAACTTGCATGAGAAAAATTAGAGGTTCAATTGCTTAACTCACTTTAATTTGAACTATATTTTAACTTGGAGCACATCAATGTCGATTCAATTACTGAAGAGGGCATTTGGTTGGACTATGCTTGTATATGTGTTGAATCAACTATGGATTCCCTATGCCCTAAATACATTTTGGCTAAGCTTCCGAATGGAGAAAGGTTGAACATAAGACTTGAATATTCTCAGAAACCTATGAAATGCACAAAATGCAAATATTTTGGGCATGGAACAAGGGAATGTGTAGTCTACCATAAAGCAGAAGCAAAGAAAACTAGATAAACCAATTGATGTGAATGATCAAGGGATAACTTCACCAAATTCACACATGGGAAGCTTAACGATGGAGGTTCGAATTATACTTCAACAAACACAAAGAATTTGGATCCATTGAGCTATGACAGAGGCCCAATTACACGAGCAAGAGCCAAGAAGATGAAAGCAACAATCATTGGGCTAGTTCAAAGTCATTTGGAGCTTATGGGGAAGAGTTCGACAAAGTCAAAGGTTAACTCATGGGCAACGACATGACAAGCATGGAGTTTAGTTCAAAACTTGTGCATTTAATTCAATTTGAAGAATTAAAAGAGCTTACTTTAACACAAGGAGTCCAAATACATGAATTGGTCTAAGGGCAGCAAGGAGCACGTGTTGGGCATTATTCCTAAGGCTACATTTCATACTTAGCCGAATATGCATATGGAAGCCCAAGTCACATCAATTCGGCTAGCCCTTTTGTGATTAGTTATTATCTAGTTGGTATCCTAGTTTAATTAGGAAAGCTTGTTTAGTTATTATCTAATTGTTATTCTAGTTTAATTAGGAAGGATATTTAATTGGTATCCCAGTTTAATCAGGAAAGCTTGTTTAGTTATTATCTAATTGTTATCCTAGTTTAATTAGGAGAGTACTTAGTTGTTATTATCTTTTTTTTTTAAAGGATTTATTTCATTTTTTAGGGTTAGAAGCAACATATATATATGTATTAAATTTAAGATTATATGCAGCCTTGATTCTAATCAAAAATTTCGAATTTCTCCAAAGTTCTTGTGAGAGTTTTCTTTGAATTTACTTCTTGAGAAAGTTGTGAATTCTTTCTTTGATAATTAGAGTTCCTTGTTGTTAGATAACAAGAGGGTTCTAATTCTTTTGGTTTATGCTAGATAGATCTTTGGGCAAGATTCCAATAGATTGGGGCATCCCTCATTCAATCTTTGTGTAGGCATTTTGTGGTGAGTTCGGTCCCCTTGAGTTTGTATTCCTATTAGTTGGTTGATAAATAGTTGCTCCTTTTAAAGGATGTGGTGTTGTTTTGATTCTCTATGTGCCATTGTTTGGGTATTTTCTATTGGTTACATGGTGTTTTTGGCATAACCTAGGGACTTGTCCTAGGTATGCTTGTCCTAGGCTTAATCTAGGGGCTTTGTCCTAGATAAGCCTTTGTACATTCTTTCTCTTTGGTATAAAATTATTAATTATCAAAAAAAAAAAAATTCTAATAGAATGTTATAGTTCTTGTTAGATCGATCAACAAGGGTTATATCAGTTTGGTATCAGAGCATTGGGTCTAGTATAAGCTACGTAGCCTATAATCTTGTGTTCGTTCATCAATATAAAAAAAAAAAATTGCATTATTCATCATCAAGTGATTTGGCAGTAGCAAATTCAACATCAAAATTCTTCATACAAGTGGTTTGGGCAACATCAAATCAAGAGGAGCCGTAAAAGCACCAAAGTTCCATTCCTTGCCAATTTGCATCAAGTATCACCAAAATCACATATCATGATTCAAGCTTCAAGGGGTGTTCGAAGGCTTCCAGATCTGTTTAGCTAAGAGTTTTAGTGTTAATCAGTTAAAAAAAAACACATTAGAAGCAAAACACATGAGGGAGTGTTAGAATAGGTGTTTTCTAATGTTTTCTTGCAGGTTTACATCATGGACCCTAAGGAGAAAGTTACCTTAGAAGCAATACAAGGAATGATACAGAAGATGATGGCACAACAAGAGGACATGAGGAGTGAAAACCGCAATGTCCAAGAAAGGTTGGAAAGGTTGGAACAAGGTACCCTTAGCCGTGGCAAGATAAGAGACACAAAACGTAGCCTCTTTGATGATTTAAAAGGGGAGGTTGAAGAAGAAGGATCTACACGTTCCAACAAAGGCAAATCAAAAGATGGGAATTTAGGTTCAATCAAAATGAAGATTCTAGCTTTCGATGGTAAAAGTGATCCAGAGCCATATTTAGAGTGGGAGAAGAAGGTAGAGCGTGTATTTGAGTGCCATAACTACACCGAAGAGAAAAAGGTGAAATTGGCAGCCGTTGAATTCACCGACTATGCTAGTGTATGGTGGGATCAATTTACCTCTACTAGGCGCAAAAGTGGAGAAGGTCATGTTTCTTCGTGGTTTGAGATGAAAACAATCATGAGGAAGAGATTCGTACCACAACACTACTATAGGGAGCTGTACAATCGATTACAAAGGTTGAATCAAGGATCCAATAGTGTTGAAGAATATCACCAAGAGATGGAGATGGCCATGATTCAAGCCAACATCGAGGAGGATAGGGAAGCTACTATGGCACGTTTTCTTTCAGGTTTGAACTGTGATATTGCTAACCTTGTTGAGTTGCATCATTATGTAGATTTTGAGGATATGGTACACATGGCAACCAAGATTGAAAAACAACTAAGACAAAAAACCAAGGCTATTTCGATCCCAACATCATGGAAGCTGAATTGGAAAGGGAACAAGGGAGGTGATGCGAATACAAATAAGGGCAGATTTTTTTTTTTGGTAAGTAATAAATTTATACCAAGAGAAAAAGGATTTACAATGGCTTATCTAAGACAACATCCTTAGAAAGCCAAACACAAGCATACCTAGGACAAATCCCTAGATTATGCCGAATCACATACCCAAATCCAACTTTGATACAAAGCACATGGCATCAACTTAACCCTAAAACAAAGCATATTACAATACAAACACCACCAAAACTATTCAAAAATTACATAAGGTATATCCCAATTGTTTGCAAGAAGTACATTTTCACTAGTCTTGTTAACCTTTTTCAAGCAAGAACCTCTAACTCGAACACAATCTTGGATAAGTATTTGAACTCTCTCCCTTGGTAATCTACCTCTTCCAAAGCAAATGTCATTCTTAGCCTTCCAAATGTGGTATACAGCTGCCCTAAAGCAAATCTTACTTAAAATATTCTTGAAGCTATTCTCCTTCCATTTGTGAGCTAATTCCGCAATCAATGAATCCCATGAACTATACATGAGTTGTTGATGGCATAGATTAAGCATTCCATTCCAGATTTGGGAGCTAAAAACACAACTAAAAAATAGATGATCCATGCTTTCCGGATCCACATTGCATAATGGGCATACATTGTGGGATATAAGGCCTATTCTTGCTAACTTATCCCTTGTCATTAGTTTACCTCTAATGCCCATCCATACAATGAAAAAGTGTCTTAGGAAATGCCTTTTAAACCATACAAGGTTGTGCCAACTAACCTTGTCTTTTCTACTCCTCATTACCTCCCATGCCGATTTGATAGAGAAAGTGACATTAGTATTAGGGGACCATCTTAAAGAATCCTCCCTAACTTTGGGCAGCATGGGAGAGCTTCCTTTATCTCCACAAGGTGGCAAGAATTTGCCGCTGGCCATCTCCACCCATTCTCATCAATGACTTCATTTAATAAAGCATTCTTAGGGATTCCCGAATCATAGATAACCCGGGCACCATACTTATCCAATAACGGTCCATAGGGGTGCCAATTATCAAGCCAAAGAAAAGTGTTTTCCCCATTGCTAATGATTTTCTTGAACTTAGTTTTCATTTGTTCCCTAAGGCCTAGAATCTTCCTCCAAACCCATGAACTCTCACTATTCGGTTTGATCTCCCAAAAACATTTACCTCTAAGCTTGTTTGCCTTAATCCATTCCACCCAAAGTGAATTCCCCTTATCAAGGAGGATCTTCCACATGTTCTTGATGATGGCAGCCTTATTCCAAGCTTTGCACCTCATAATGCCAAGACCACCCTCCACTTTAGGAACACATACCTCATCCCAAGCTACTTTTGCCTTTTTTCCATCCATAGCAGCACCACTCCAAAGAAAATTCCTCAAAATTCTGTCTATTTCCTTATGGACACTTGAAGGAAGAATAAATATAGAAGACCAATACACTTGAATGCTAAATAGGACAGCCTTGATAAGTAAAAGTCTTCTCGCATAAGATAAGAATTTGTTACACCACGAATTAATTCTCCCAACAATCTTATGAATGAGCAGCTTGCAATCACTTCTTTTGAGCTTTGAAGAAGTTATTGGAACTCCTAGATACTTGAAAGGCAATTCTCCCACCTCCAAATTGATAGAATCCACAAGTTTGAGCTTCTCCTCTTGGGTTATCCCGGAAAGGTATATGTTGCTTTTGTTGCAATTCATTTGGAGTCCGGACCATTCATGAAAAAGGATTAAGGATCTTTTCATAAGAGTAATGGATTCCACATCTGCCATACAAAACAACATTAGGTCATCAGCAAAGCACAAATGAGTTAAGTCGTTCTTCTTACACTTCCAATGATGACCAAAAAAAGGAATGTTCTTGAGTTCTCCAAGCATACGGGAAAGGATCTCCATTGCTATGACAAATAGGTAAGGGGATAACGGGTCCCCTTGTCTAAGACCATGAGAGCTGATGTGGTTTTAATTCAAGTTCAACTAATAGGTGAGTTATATTAGGATGACCAAGCAAGTTCAATCCCAAACAAAACTTCTAAACTACCAAACTCAATAGAAAAAGAACAAATTCCAACCAAATAGAATTCAAGAGAGATTTCAGCCAAGGAAGAAAATGATAATAAATGAGATTAAGAACAAACAAACAACAATCTAACCAATAAACCAAGGCCTAAAGGGAAACCCACCAGCCTTGAATCACCACCAACCCTTTGGTCAAGAGTTGGATAAAGAGAAATTGCAAACAATTGCAAGAAAGACTTTCTTTTATATTCAAGCTAAGTAAAAAACGTACATAAGCCAAGGATAGTTTAAATAGGCTTCAAACTACAATTAAATGAAACCTAAATGAAGCTACATTACATTTCAAGCTCATTTCAAAGGCATTTGGCTCTAATCTTCATGTTAATCCCAAAGAAGAATGCAAGGCAAGGGAAGGCCAAATTGTCATGAATTGTCTTGCCAAAAGAAGTAATTCCTAGAGCCATGTGATATGTCAACTCTTGTCTCTTTCTTTGAGCTTCTTTGACTTGCTTAGCTTCACCCAAGGCAACTAACAAACTGAATTAAACATAATCTAGCATAAACAACAAGTAAAAATGCATAATTAGACAATAACATATTTAGAGCTAATTAAACACACTATTGGGCTTGTTGGACTTTTAATGGATCCAAGTGATAAAAGAGTGACCAAAGGAGGGCTTAGGACCCCAAAATGAAGGAAGGGACGAAATGGGCTTGAACATAGCTTGGTTTTGTGCTTGCCTCTCTTCAAAACAAGGTTTTGGGCTCCACACTCCATGTAGGGCCGAATTTGACAAGTGATGAGATTGGACTTGGTATTCTTCCGTTGGATTCGGGTTTGGATCATCCTCCCGCACTTGAAAAGGATTTGCCCTCAAATCCTCCAATGCCATGTCTTCAAGATATGGGGATAAATCTCCCACATTGAATGTAGCCGACACACCCCCAAATTCATCCGGTAGTGCAATTTTATAGGCATTGTCATTCACCCTTGCAATCACCTCAAAAGGACCATCGGCTCTTGGTGCAAGCTTACTTTTCCGCTTGGATGGAAACCTCTCCTTCCTCAAATGCAACCATACTAAGTCACCCGGTTGGAAAAGTGTTGGCCTCTTATGCTTGTTGGCTTTCCTTTTGTAGGCTTCATTTGCTCTCTCTATTTGCGCCCTTATGCTTTCATGGAACTTCTTCATAGCCTTCACCTTTTCTTGTGCATCCTTATGAACTTGCAAATCAATAGGTAATGAAGTTAGCTCAATAGGAGTAAGAGGGTTAAGACCATATACCACTTCAAATGGAGAATGCCCAGTTGTTACGCTTGGTGCCCTATTGTAAGCAAATTTAGCATGAGGGAGCTTCAAATCCCAATCTCTTAGATGCTGGTTCACCATTGTTCTTAAGAGAGTCCCCAATGAACGGTTGGTCACTTCTGTTTGCCCATCGGTTTGAGGGTGATGGGAGGTGCTAAACATTAGTTTTGTTCCTAGCTTTCCCCAAAGTGTCTTCCAAAAGTAGCTAAGGAACTTGGTGTCCCTATCTGAAACAATGGTTCTTGGAACTCCATGAAGTCGAACCACCTCTTTGAAGAAAAGATCTGCTACTTTGCTTGCATCATCGGTTTTGTTGCATGGAATGAAATGTGCCATTTTGGAGAACCTATCAACAACCACCATGATGGAGTCTCTCCCTCTTTGTGTCCTTGGCAATGCCATAATAAAGTCCAAGCTCAAGTCTTCCCATGGCTGATCCGGAATAGGAAGAGGGGTGTAAGACCCCGGTTTGAAGCGAGACTTTGCTCTTTGACATGCTCCACATCGAGAAACGATGGCTTGAACATCTCCTAACATCCGTGGCCAATAAAAGTGATCTTTGAGTATCTCCAACGTCTTGTGGATGCCAAAGTGCCCAGCCAAGCCGCCACTATGAGCTTCCCTAATTAAGAGCTCCCTAAAGTTGCCTTGGGGAATACATAGCTTACTCCCCTTGAAAAGAAAACCATCTTGTAAAACATAGTCACCATGAGTTCCTCTTGTGCATTCATTGATAATGCTGGACATTTCTTCATCTCCATCATAGTGCTCCTTCATTAATTGGAATCCAAGTACTCTAGCATCAAGGATGGAAAGTAACAAATGCCTTCTTGACAAAGCATCAGCAACCACATTAGTAACCCCTTGTTTGTAAGAAGAAACAAATGAAAAAGATTGAAGAAATTCTACCCATTTAGCATGTCTTGGACTGATTTTATGCTGCCCATTTAGAAACTTCAAGGCTTGATGGTCTGAATGCAATACAAATTGCTTGGGCCTCAAATAATGGCTCCAATGGTCAAGGGCCCTCACAATAGCATAGAATTCCTTATCATAGGTGGAATACCTCCTCCTTGTTTCATTAAGCTTCTCACTGAAATAGGCAATTGGTTTCTTTTTTTTTTTTTGGTAAGTAATAATAATTTTATACCAAAGAAAGAATGTACAAATGCCTATCTAGGACAAAACCCCTAGATTAAGCTTAAACACAAGCATACCTAGGACAAGCCCCTAGGTTATGTCGAAACAACATGAAGCTCAAAACATTCAAACAATGGAACAAAGAGATCCAAAGATACATCACAAACACAAGTACTAAAGGGAGCAAACTGTCCTAAAGCTACACAACCAAACAAAATTCTCAAGAAATCTAGATACAAGAAACACAAGGCATAACTCTTTACAATATTCGGAACTCAAAGAGTTAATGGAATATTGAGTTTGGCAAGTTCCAAATCAATGCAATGGAGTCATTTATGCGTGAGCTTGGAATGTTTGATAAAGAATAAGCTCTAGCCTTCACACAATCCTTGATGGCGGAAATGATCCTATCTTTCGGAGATTTGCTACTACCAAAGAGAACATGGTTGCGTTCACACCAAATGTGGTAGATAGTGGCTCCAAAACAAAGCTTACAAATGATGTGGAGAAGAGAGTCGCCCTTCCATTTATTTGCATAATAAGGAACAAGAGTGCTCCATGGTTGGGGGGGATTATCCAAGCGGCAAAGATTAGCAATATGATTCCAAATTGCGGCAGAATAGGGGCATTGGAAAAAAAGATGATCCATGCTTTCCGGAGCCAAATTGCAAAGACCACATACATTGCTAGGGATGATGCCGAGATTATGAAACTTATCCTTGGTTTTCATACTACCCTTGATACCCATCCATACAATGAAAGAGTGTCTTGGAAAATGTCTTTTGAACCAAATAATACTATGCCATGGAACTTTAGATTTTGAAACCCTTATGCTATTCCAAGCTGATTTGATAGTGAATTTACCATTTGTGCTAGGCTTCCACCATAGGATATCATCACCATGAGAGGGAGGAGGAATAATGGTAGTTTTTATTTCCAAGAGGGCTGTAGAATTTGTCAAAGGCCATTTCCATACACCTTCCTCAATCACCTCCTTGACTTTGCAATGCAACGGAAGTCTTGAGTCATAAACCACCCTAGGACCATATTTGTCAATGAGGGGTCCTAAAGGGTGCCAATTGTCATGCCAAAGGTGAGTATTCTGCCCATTTCCTACAATTTTCTGGATTTTTCCTTTGGTGCTCTCCCTAAGCAAAAGTAATTTCCTCCAAACCCAAGAACAATTGCCATTTGGTTTAACCTCCCAAAAGCTTTTGTTTCTAAGGTGATTATCATTGATCCAATCTGCCCATAAAGAGGTTCCAGACTTTTGAAGGAGTTTCCATACATGCTTCATCATTGCGGCCTTGTTCCAAGATTTGCTTTTCATTATGCCCAAACCCCCTTCTTCTTTTGGAAGGCAAATATCATCCCAAGCGACTTTTGCCTTCTTGCTACAGGATATGTCACCACTCCAAAGGAAATTTCTAAGGTAGCCATCAATTACCTTGTGTACTTTTGCGGGAAGGATAAACGTTGAGGACCAATATACTTGGATGCTAAAGAGGATAGCCTTGATGAGAATAAGTCTTCCAGCATATGAGAGGAACTTACTTTTCCAAGAGGAGATCCTAGCCACAATCTTGTCAATTAGGGGTTTGCAATCATCAACCCTTAGCTTGGAAGAAATCATAGGTACACCAAGGTATTTAAATGGGAGAGTGCCAAACTCAATACCAAGGATTGATTTAAGATGTTCCGCTTCAGCATTATTGACTCCGGAGAGATAGATATTGCTCTTTGTTTGATTAGTTCTAAGTCCGGACCAAGAGTGAAAGCACTCTAATACCCCTTTTATCAGAGATATGGAATGCACATCCGCCCTACAAAAAATCATGAGGTCATCCGCAAAACATAAGTGAGTGATATTATTTTTCTTACACTTCCAATGATGGCTAAATTGAGCATTCTCCTTAAGTTCACTAAGCATGCAAGATAGCACCTCCATGGCAATGACAAAAAGGTGCGGAGAGAGAGGATCCCCCTGCCGTAATCCTCTAGCACTTTTGAAGAAGCCAACAAGTTCACCATTTAGGCCCACCGAATACATAGGACTAGTGATGCACGTCCTAATCCAATTTATGAATGTTTGCGGCATATCAATGGACACAAGGGCAGCAAGCAAGAAATCCCAATTTAAAGTGTCATAAGCCTTCATAATATCAATCTTTATGGCGCATTTCTTTCCATGAGTGTCCTTTTGGTAGTTGTGCATAAGCTCTTGGCATAAAAGGATGTTTTCACCAATGCTACGGCCTCCCACAAAGGCACCTTGAGCTTTGTTAATGAATTGCGGCAGAATGGCTTTGAGTCGGTTTGCCATGATTTTAGTGATGCATTTGTACAAAGTATTGCAACAAGCAATAGGCCTGAAATCCTTGCAAAAAGAAGGATTAGAAACTTTAGGAACAAGTGCAAGGATAGTACAATTTACCTCTTTTAAAAGGTGGCTTGTTTTGAAGAAGTGCTTAATGGCCTTTATAACATCATCCCCAACAATGTTCCATGCTGCCTTGAAGAAACATGCACCATATCCATCCGGACCCGGGGCCTTGTTATTATCCATGGCAAAAATGGTTTCTTTGATTTCCTCCGCTGAAATTTCTTTAATGAGCATATCCTTTTCCCCACTTCCAAGCCAGAATTTGACTATCTTTTTGAGCTGATCAAGGTTTACATTTGAATGCTCCCTTACATTTAGGACAGATTTGAAGTGATCCACAAATTCCTCCTTTACTTCCTCCATGTTATTAACAAAAGTTCCATCCTCCCTTTGGATCCCATAGATAGAGTTTCTATTTCTTCTACCTTTGATGCTCTTGAAGAAGAATTTTGTGTTTTGATCACCTTCCTTAAGCCAATGAACTCTTGATTTTTGTCTAGCCAAAGATTCCTTAGTTAAAGAAAGGGATCTATAGGATTCTAAACTCATCTTCTCCTCTTGAGCAAGATCCTCATCCAAGGGGTTTATTCGGAGTAGTTCTTGGACGTTTTCAAGTTGCTTCCTAGCTTCTAACACTCTTTCGAAAATGTGGCCAAAGTATTCCTTATTGAATTTTTTTAACTCAACTTTCAGCTTTTTAAGTTTGCTTGTCACGTTGAACATGGGGCTGCCTTGTGCTTCTTGGTTCCAAACTTCAGCAACAATATTGAGAAAGTTTTCATGGTGTGTCCACATATTGTAGAATTTAAAAGGAACTTTTCTACAATCTTCTATGGTTCCAATTCTCACCAAACATGGAGAATGATCGGAAATGGAGGGGTTGAGGAAATGAGCCATGGCATTTGGGAATACATCCTTCCAAGAATCATTGATAAGAGCCCTATCAAGTTTACATGCAATCCTTCTTCCTCCTTCACTACGGTTACTCCAAGTTAGGAGATGGCCCATGAACCTTAGGTCATCCAATTCAGCTTCCCTCATGCAATTTTTAAGGTCTTCACAGTAGTAATTACCCCAAGGTGCCCCACCAATCTTTTCTAGAGGGTTCTTGATAGTGTTGAAATCTCCCATTATGATCCAAGGTGTATTTTGCATCATATGGGATTGATTTATGAGATTTCGCCAAAGAACCTTCCTCTCCATAGGATTATTGCTGCCATAGACTATTGTCAAGCCAATGCTAGAATTCTCCTTAACAAGCTTCACCTCACAATGTATATATTGACCATCATTCACAATAACATTGAGATTAATAGTGGCCTTATTCCAACCAATCAAAATTCTGCCTATAGAACCATCACTCATATTACTACAATGTTCCCAACCTTCCCAAATGCTAGAACATACTCTATTGACATTAGTGCTTCGTACTTTTGTTTCAAGAACAGCCATAATATCAATTTTATTTTGCAAAATGAAACTACTAACCTCCCTTTGCTTGATAGGAGCATTTAGGCCCCTAATGTTCCAGCAAGCTATATTAGTCATTTGAGAGAATTGATGGGGGAAGCATTTCGTTTTTGCTTCACCAATCTCCTCCGTTGCGATTTGCTAAGAGTATCACCCTTCTCCCTTTTGAAATCCACCTCATCAACCTTAATTTTGCCTCCAAAGTGGTTAATTGCTGGAGATTCACAAAGCTCTTGATCCGAATTTCCATCTTTTGTAAGAATTTCCTCCATCTGCTCCACACTTGAAAGATCAGCCACTCTAGATATCACGGAACTGGAAGATGCACCATTCGTAGGTTCCAATCTATTTGAAGGGCCTAATTCCTCATGTGACTCATCTAACACGGCAGTCTCCCCTACATCTTGAGCTGTCGTCATTTCAATGTTTTCATTTGTGGCTAAGGCTGCAAATTTGTTATTATTCATCTTCGCCATACTATTGTCAACGTTTTTCTTCCCCTCCTCTAGCTTCCTCCTAGGGATCATTAAGTTTAGTCTACCATTTCCATTGTTATTTCCAGCCGTATTTTGAATTTCAGAAGTTGCCATGCCTACATTTGCATCCGAGGCATCTTCCTTACTACTCACCTTTTTTCCTTTATACAAGCCATACTTTCCTTTTTCCGCTTCTCCTCTTTCCACTCTCCTTTTACACTCTTCATTTCCATGACCAAACATATTACAAAATTTGCATTTTAAAGGTTTCCATGCATAGTCCAGCCGAATATCAACTCTTTCTTTTGATGGCAGTACAAGCTCCAATTTCTCCGGGAAATCATGGTTTACGTTAATCTCCACACAAATACGGGCAAACTCCAAACGACTCCCTTCCTCCGTAACAGAATCCACATAGAGGGGGCGACCTAAGACACTAGCAATATGGCTAAACCCCTTCAAGCTCCAATATTCCAGAGGTACTCCATAGAATTTTACCCACATTGCTATTTTCTTTATGTTTTCCGCTACCATTGAGAGATTCTTTTCCCATTTCCTAACAAAGAGGGGTTGCCCACCTATCATCCATGTCTCCTCTTCCAAGACTTTCATCATTCCTTCTTCATCCTTGAATTTCAGAAGATAGACTCCCATTCCAGTGGATATAAAATCAGTAAGCCCATAGTTGGACCAATGACGGATTGCATACCTTTTGACAAGGAGAAAAGGCATTCTTCTTCCCATGAAAAAACCAATGGCACACTTCTCCCATCTCTTTGCACCTTCATCCGCAACTTCAGGAGGAGGGGAAATGGAGTACTTTCCTCCAGCAAGGATTTCTGAAGGAGGAAAGTACTCAAGCTTCAGGTTTGATACTTGTTTCTCCTTGAATAAATTATTCCAAGAGCGTTTAACTTCAGTCACCGGAGCTGAGGAAGAGGATGCCGGAAAAGTCTGTTCAGGAAGCTTTGTTGAGGAGAGATTAAGGGAGGAACCTTCAAAGCAAGACTCCTTGATGGAAATAAAAGAATCATTTCCAGCAGCATTCTTGGACAAGAGAGTAAGGCCATCATGATGTTTCATGCAAGAGGAAACGTGTGCCAAAGAGCTTTCCTTGTTTGACATAACTTCTCCCATGAGGAAAGCCGAAAACGGAAAGAAAACAGCCAAGGAAAGACAAGAGAGAAGGCACAGCAGTCAAGGACCTCCGAAATGGAAAAACCAGCTCTGAGGGAGAAAAGGTGGTCTGCTGTATACACCAAAATAGAAATAACACCACAGAAGAAAGAAAAACTTGAAATTTTGAATTTGAGTGGAAAAACAAGCAAACCGCCAAGAAGGAAAGAACAAAGAAACCTGGAAAACCAAGTTTATCAATGGTGAACAATAAACTGGAGAGAAAATGAAAGGGACAAAGATAAATGAAACGGAAATGAAAACTAAGGCAAAGAGAACAAGACAGAAAAAAAGCTACAAACTAGATTTATGAAGGATAATCGAAAAAGTGAAAACAAAGAGAGGACAGCCATGAATGGAGGATACCGGTGACCAAATGGGTCTCCGGGCTAGAGGTTAGTGCCGGAGGGGACACCAACCAATGGAGGAAGATGATGGTAGATTGAAAAGGTTATTAAAAAAGGGGTGAGATTCTAGAGAGAAGGGAGATGGCAATTGGTTTCTTGGATTGAGTCAATACAACACCTATCCCAACCCCACTTGCATCACATTCAACCTCAAACAATTGATCAAAATTCGGTAAGGCCAAAATGGGTGCTTCACAGAGTCTTTGCTTGATCTTTTCAAATGCATCATCGGCTGCCTTTGTCCACTCAAAATTCCCTTTTTTCATGCACTCGGTGATGGGTGCCATAATTGAGCCGAAGTTTGGAACAAAACGCCTATAAAAGGAGGCAAGACCATGGAAGCTCCTAACTTCGATGATTGTCTTTGGTTGCGGCCAGGTCTTGATGGCTTCAACCTTGGTTTGGTCCACCATGACTCCCTCACTTGATATTACATAGCCAAGGAATACCACACTCTCTTTGAAGAACTCACACTTCTTAAGCTTAGCAAAGAGCTGCTGTTTTCTCAACACTTTAAAAACTGCTCTCAAGTGCTCCAAATGATCTTCATGATTTTTGCTATACACAAGGATGTCATCAAAATAAACAACCACAAATTTACCAAGAAAGGATTTGAGTACCTCATTCATTAGCCTCATAAAAGTGCTTGGTGCATTGGAGAGTCCAAAAGGCATGACTATCCATTCATAGAGTCCACTCTTGGTTTTAAATGCTGTCTTCCATTCATCTCCTTCCCTCATCCGAATTTGGTGATAACCACTTCGGAGATCAATCTTTGAAAAGGTTATGGCACCATGGAGTTCATCAAGCATGTCATCTAATCTTGGGATGGGGTACCTATATTTGATGGTGATGTTGTTGATTGCCCTACTATCAACACACATTCTATATGTCCCATCTTTTTTTGGTACTAATAAGGCTAGAACAGAACATGGACTCATACTCTCCCTTACAAACCCTCTAGCAATTAGTTCCTCCACTTGCCTTTGAAGTTCTTTGGTCTCCATTGGGTTACACCTATAGGCAGCTCTATTAGGAAGTGGTGCCCTCGGAATAAGGTCAATATGGTGTTCAATACCCCTAAGTGGTGGCAAACCAGGTGGAAGATCACTAGGGAAGACATCCTCAAATTCGGCTAATAAGGGTTTCACCTTAGGACTTGGTTCACTCACCCCTTTTTCTTCTCTCCTCTTAACCATTAATAAGGCTAGCACTGGTTTTTGAATGGCCAAGGCTCTCTCAATTATATTTCTATTCAAAAACAAGTTATCTTTCTTCTTCTCATGTTTAAGTGGTATGGAAGCTAGTTGACTAGGCTTAAGAGGTGTCAAGGTAATGAGTTTGTTCTGAAATTTAAAAGAATAGGTATTCTTCCTACCATCATGTCTAACACCTCTATCATATTGCCATGGCCTCCCCAAAAGTAAATGACATGCATCCATAGGAATAACATCACAAAGCACCTCATCAATATAATGGTTGCCAATTGAAAAGGAAATAAGTACTTGCCTAGTAACTTGAAGGCTGGTTCCATTGCTCAACCATTGCAACTTGTAAGGTTGAGGATGTGGTGTGGAAGATAACTTGAGTTTGTCCACCAATGTAGTTGAGGCAACATTGGCACAACTCCCACTATCAATTATCAAAGAACATACTCTCCCACTAATGGTACACCTTGTTTGGAAAATGTTGAGTCTTTGGTCTTCATAGGGCAGGTTCTTGGCATGTAGAGTTCTCCTAATGACCAGCAAGTTCCCCTCATCGGCATCTTGAATGATCTCTTCATCTTCGGCCTCATCATCTCCATGGCAAAGAACTTCATCTTGTTCCTCCTCTTCTTGATCTTGAATAGCTTCTTCAATGGCTTGGATCTCCTTGATAGTCATAACCCTCCTATTGGGGCAATTTGCTTGGAAGTGACCATAACCATGACACTTGAAACCTTTCTTCTCCATTGGTGCATTCTTTCCCGGCATTGGTCTTTCCCTAGGAAGTTCGTTCACTTTTTCCTTGCCCTTATCCTTGTAAGTGGGCATGGTCTTGGTGAAAGAAGGAGAACCTTTGGTGAAGGAGAACCTTTGGTGAAGGAGGTTCCCTTGTTGAATGGCTTGGTGGATGGGGGTTTCATGTTCTTTCCTTGCCGTTCCACCTTGATGGCCAATTTACATACATCTTCAAATGAGCAATATGGCTGGAGATCAACCATATTAGCTATATCTTGTCTTAGGCCCCCGAGGAACCTAGCAATAGTTTGCTCCTTAAGTTCTGGAAGTTCACTCCTCATCATGAGTTTCTCAAACTCTCTAATGTATACTTCCACATTATTGTCTCCTTGTTTGAGTGTATGAAGTTTGAGGTAGAGATCTTGCTTGTGGTTCTCCGGCAAAAATCTCTTTTTGAGGAGTTTCTTTAATTTCTCCCACGTCCTCACTCTACTCTTACCCTCCCGATCTCTTTGTTTTCTCAAATTTTCCCACCAAAGAGATGCATAATCCTTAAACTTTAAAATAGCTACCTTGCACTTCTTCTCTTCAGAATACCCTTTATAATCAAATACCCTCTCAATAGCATGTAACCAATCCATGAAGTCATCCGGACTAAGGCTGCCTTCAAACTCCGGTATGTCTATTTTAAGTCCTTGGTCATCATCAAAGTTTCTTCTACGGGCTGTAAATCACTCCCCTTCACTAGAATCACTATCAATTATCAACTCTTCTCCATGGTGTACAGGTGGAGGGGGTTGTCTTAAGTGTCTTCGTGGTGGGGGTTGTGGGATGGTTGGAGGTGTGGTAGTTCGGTTTTGGTGTGGATGTTGGTTTGGGTGACAGCAAAGTTGCTAAGTATTTGTTTAATCGGGTCATTTGATCTTTAAGTTCTTGGATCTCCCCTTCAAGTTTTTGGTGCCCAAATACCCATGGGTGAGGTGGTGAGGATGAGCCACTTTCTCTAGACATGACAAAATGGTGCAATGAGTGATAGGTATTTAGTGTGCAGTGTTTGGATTTTGGAGTAGTGTTTAAGGTGTAAACTAAGTGTGAGGTTTTGTTTTGGGTGCTGGAAGTTTATAAAGGTAAGAAATGTAGGAGAAGTTTGGATTTTGGAGTAGTGTTTAAGGTGTAAACTAAGTTTAAGGTTCTATTTTGGGTGCTGGAAGTTTGTAAAGGTAAGAAATGTAGGAGAAGAACCTTACTCACACAAAGAGTTCAACAACAACCACCGGCCTTTGCATCCGGGAACAACCAAGTAAAAGAAAACTCACCTTGCTCCAACCTAGTGCTCTGATACCAAATGATGTGGTTTTAATTCAAGTTCAACTAATAGGTGAGTTATATTAGGATGACCAAGCAAGTTCAATCCCAAACACAACTTCTAAACTACCAAACTCAATAGAAAAAGAACAAATTCCAACCAAATAGAATTCAAGAGAGATTTCAGCCAAGGAAGAAAATGATAATAAATGAGATTAAGAACAAACAAACAACAATCTAACCAATAAACCAAAGCCTAAAGGGAAACCCACCAGCCTTGAATCACCACCAACCCCTTGGTCAAGAGTTGGATAAAGAGAAATTGCAAACAATTGCAAGAAAGACTTTCTTTTATATTCAAGCTAAGTAAAAAACGTACATAAGCCAAGGATAGTTTAAATAGGCTTCAAACTACAATTAAATGAAACCTAAATGAAGCTACATTACATTTCAAGCTCATTTCAAAGGCATTTGGCTCTAATCTTCATGTTAATCCCAAAGAAGAATGCAAGGCAAGGGAAGGCCAAATTGTCATGAATTGTCTTGCCAAAAGAAGTAATTCCTAGAGCCATGTGATATGTCAACTCTTGTCTCTTTCTTTGAGCTTCTTTGACTTGCTTAGCTTCACCCAAGGCAACTAACAAACTGAATTAAACATAATCTAGCATAAACAACAAGTAAAAATGCATAATTAGACAATAACATATTTAGAGCTAATTAAACACACTATTGGGCTTGTTGGACTTTTAATGGATCCAAGTGATAAAAGAGTGACCAAAGGAGGGCTTAGGACCCCAAAATGAAGGAAGGGACGAAATGGGCTTGAACATAGCTTGGTTTTGTGCTTGCCTCTCTTCAAAACAAGGTTTTGGGCTCCACACTCCATGTAGGGCCGAATTTGACAAGTGATGAGATTGGACTTGGTATTCTTCCATTGGATTCGGGTTTGGATCAAGAGCTCTTGAAGAAACCCACCAATTCACCATTTTTTCCCAAGGAGAAAGAAGGAGTTGTGATGCAACTTCTTATCCAGCCAATGAATTTTCCGTGAAAACCAATTGCTTCAAGAATAGCAAGGATGAAATCCCAATAAACCGTGTCATATGCCTTCAAGAGATCAATCTTCATAGCACACTTCTTGTCTTTGCTCATTTTATGGTAATTATGCATTAGGTCTTGACACAACATTATGTTCTCTCCAATGCACCATCCTCCCACAAATGCTCCTTGGGCTTTATCAATGAAATTCGGGAGAATGCCTTTGAGATGATTTGCAAGGATTTTAGAAATGCATTTGTAGATGGTATTACAGCAAGCTATTGGCCTATAATCTTTACACCTTAGGGACAAGAGCTAAAATAGTACAATTTACCTCTTTGAGTAGATGGCCCAAAGAGAAGAAGTGTTGGACAGCCTTAACCACATCATTCCCCACAATCTCCCAAGCAACTTTAAAAAAGAAAGCACTATAACCATCTGGCCCTGGAGCTTTGTTGTTGTCCATGGCAAAAATAATGGATTTGATTTCCTCTTCCTCCACTTCCTTGATCATGTTCTCTTTCTCTTGAAACTCTAGTTGGAATTTTAGCAACCTTTGAATTTCCTCAACATTGGAATTGCATGAAACCGTGGAATTGAGGACATTCTTGAAATAGCTTACAAACTTCTTCTTAACTTCCTCCATATTACTCACAAAGGTCCCATCATCTAGACACACACCATTAATAGAGTTCCTACTCCTTCGGGCTTTGATGCATTTGAAGAATGATTTGCAAGGATTTTAGAAATGCATTTGTAGATGGTATTACAGCAAGCTATTGGCCTATAATCTTTACACCTTAGGGACAAGAGCTAAAATAGTACAATTTACCTCTTTGAGTAGATGGCCCAAAGAGAAGAAGTGTTGGACAGCCTTAACCACATCATTCCCCACAATCTCCCAAGCAACTTTAAAAAAGAAAGCACCATAACCATCTGGCCCTGGAGCTTTGTTGTTGTCCATGGCAAAAATAATGGATTTGATTTCCTCTTCCTCCACTTCCTTGATCATGTTCTCTTTCTCTTGAAACTCTAGTTGGAATTTTAGCAACCTTTGAATTTCCTCAACATTAGAATTGCATGAAACCGTGGAATTGAGGACATTCTTGAAATAGCTTACAAACTTCTTCTTAACTTCCTCCATATTACTCACAAAGGTCCCATCATCTAGACACACACCATTAATAGAGTTCCTACTCCTTCGGGCTTTGATGCATTTGAAGAAAATTTTGGTATATTGATCTCCTTCTTGAAGCCATTGAACTTTAGCTTTTTGGCGAGCTAAAGATTCTTCAGCTTCACTAAGGCTTGTGTAGTTTTCCAACCAAACCTTTTCTTCCTTAGCTAATTCTTCATTTAGTGGGTTGCTTTGGAGTCTATTTTGAACATCCTCTAACCTTTCTTTTGCTTCTTCCACCTTTTCTGAAATTCTCCAAAACCCCTCCCTATTTAGCCTCCTTAAAACTCCTTTTAATCTCTTAAGCTTGCTGATGAGATTATACATAGGGCTGCCTTCAATGTCCTCTTTCCAAGCCTCCCTCACAATATTAAGGAAGCTATTATGAGTTGCCCACATGTTGTAGAATTTAAAAGGGACTTTCCTTCTCTTTTCACAACCTCCACAAGTTACAATACAAGGGGAATGGTCTGAGATGGAAGGGTTGAGAAAAATGGCTAAGGAATCCTCAAAAGCATCTTTCTAATGTTCATTTACTAGGGCTCTATCCAACTTGCATGCTATCCTCCTATGTCCTTCACTACAATTACTCCAAGTGAGCTGATTTCCCATATACCGTAGATCATCTATGTTTGCTTCCCCACAACACTTATTTAAGTCATCACAATAAGTATCTCCCCATGACACCCCTCCAATTTTCTCATTCGGACCCCTAATAGCATTAAAGTCACCCATAATTAGCCACGGTTTGTTCCCCATCTGAATGGATAGCCTATTTATTTCCTTCCATAGTCTTCTCCTTTCCAATGGTTGATTATACCCATAGACTATAGTTAAGGCTATAAGAGAGTTCTCCTTTACTAACCAAGCCTCCCCATGAATGAATTGAGGGTTTTTCTCAATAACATTCGATCTGATGGTTTCCTTATTCCATCCTACCCAAATTCTCCCATTAGGGTGACTATCATTATTATTAGCATACTCCCACTCCTTCCAAATATTACCATTCACTCTACTTAAGCTATCATTCCCCACTTTAGTTTCCAACACAGCCATTAATTCAATATTATTATACTTGATGAAGTGTCTTACCTCCCTTTGCTTTATAGGAGCATTAAGGCCCCTAATATTCCAGCTTGCAATCTTGGTCATTTGGATAAAGGTGGAGGGGAATTTGCTTTCTTGAGCTTTGCCAATTTTTTCCCCAAGTTCATAGTCTTCATGTCCACTTCCTTCTTCCTAAGATCCATCTCATCCACCTTTAGCTTTCCGCCAAATGGGACTATTGTTGGTGAGCCCTCATTTTCCAAGTCCTCCACACCATTTGTGACAGTTCCATCACCCTCCGAATCAATTCCATTTGCTGCTGTAGCTTGACTATTCTTGGATGTGCTAGCTACATTTATATGTTCCTTTCCTGCCGAAATAACAACTTCATTGGTTTTCTCCAGGTTTACCTCTTCAACCATCATTTGACTCCTATTGGTTTGCTCATGGAACTCATAGTTGGCTAATGCTGAGTATCTATTGTTCTTATTTGTGTTTTCCATCGATTTATGAATCTCCACACCTTTACCTTTGGCCTTCTTGTCATTGCCTTTTGCCATATTCAGCATGCTATCTTTCCCAAGTAGTTTCTTAGATACTATCATTCCAACCCCATCCTTTAGACTTTTCCGAGAAGATGAGCTACCTTCAAATTTCGGAGCAAAAGAACAATTGGCAGTGGAGTGTCCAAAGCATTGGCACCCATTGCATTTTAGTGGTTTCCAGCTATACTCTACATTGATCACCAAGCTTTCACCATTTGGTAGAGTTAAACTTATAGATTTCGGGCATTCCACATCCACTTTGATCTCAATGCATATCCTTGCATAATCTAATCTTGTCCCTCCTTCCATGACAGCATCCATATAAAGAAGATTCCCAATGGCGCTTGCTATGTAGCTGAGTCCTTTTGGAGACCAAAACTCAAGTGGGATGCCATACAATCTAACCCATATAGCCACCTTCTTTACATCATTGATCATCATGGGAAGGTTTGTAGTCCATTTCCTAACAATAAAAGGCTGTCCACCAATAGTTAGTTGTCCTACTTCCACCGCTCTAGAAACTCCATCCATATCTTGGAATTTAAGAATAAAGACTCCTTGGCCAGAGGTCATAATCTCACTAAGTCCAAAGGAAGCCCATATTTTCTCAAGTGTTCTTTTAACAGTCAAGAATGGAGGTCTTTTGCCAAGGAAAAAACCCACCGCACAAGTTCTCCATTTTGCAGCACCCTCTTCCGCAATTTCTAGTGGAGGAGCAACACACACACGCCCTTTTGCATCTCTTCCTTAAGGCTCATAATATTCCAGCTTAGTACATGACTCTTTTGGGGAGAAAAGGGAGCTCTAAGAAGCCTTATTATCTTTTTCACCAACGGAAAGCAAAGAAGCTTCAGTAGACTTTTCCTGACCAGAAGATGACATATTAAAAAAAGGATGGATGAATTGATGTATTTTTGGCTACCTCTCCAACCCTAGCTTCCAAGTCTTTATCAAGTCTCCATTTGGCTCAAACCACCATTGAGAATGAAGAATTAGCTCCATGCAAGCCTAAAGATTCATTGCTTTTTCCACATTGGCCCAACTTTACTTTTGGGTGCAATCTCATTACTTGCATCCAAGGCCTTAATGAAATAGCAACTTAAATGAGTCCAAGAAGCCAACTACAAGCCCACTTGAAGCCCAAGTAGATGAGGCAGCCCTCCATCACTTAAATGGAGCCCAAGATGCCATGAAGCCCATTTAGTTGTTCCAACTAAATGGGAAGAAAGTAACTTTAGTTGGTGGACATAGTTCCACCTTTTAAGGAAAAGTTGTTCCCTTTTGTTAGTTTATCCATTAATGTAGTATGGCCTTAGTTTAAATGAATGGTTGAGCTTAAATGAAGGGCAAAACTTCCATGTCAAATTAATTGCCCAATTTTTGTCGCCATGCACTTGTATATGAAAAATTAAAGTAAAGCTTTGTAGCTTTTCTTTAGTTGCTCTTTCCTTTATCCAATTCATCTTGGAGGAAGAATTGGTGGTGGAAGACCCCAAGGTTGGTGGAAATTTCCTTTATGCCTTGGTTAACTTTCTTGTTACCCCTTGAAATCCAAAGTGTGAATGTGTGTTATATGCCCGGATACTGTTCACAGTATGTAATTTTGCCATCAAACTTTGAAACAAGTTTTGAATGCCTTGTTGATTGAGTTGTGATTGCTATCATATACCATTAGAAAGCTCTTTGAATGCCCTTTCCAATGAACTATAATTTGTATGTTTTGGAAGTCATTTGATTGGTTAAATTGGAAGCCAAAGTGTCGCTGGGTTATGAACAATAATTTCCAGATTTTGAGTTTGTGACTTATTGCATTGCCTTGATGGATATGCACCATTTGGTATCAGAGCCTAGGTTGTTTGTGTGATTTGTTGACTGATTTCTATCTCCCGGAGCCACTGTTCACCTCCCGGAATTCACTGTTCATAGAACCTTAATTTGCCTTAAACACAAACCTTCCTTAACCTAAACACTTACCAATACTCACCCCAACCCTTAAACACTTATAACCATTAACCTTTACCTACTAGCCATTACCACAAATGTCCCATAAAAGAACTTCATCCTCATCCTCCTCACCTCCTCATCCTTGGGAATTTGCCCACATGGCATTAAAAGAAGAAGTTAAAGGAGAACTTAAGGCCATTAAGGACCAAATGAATCAAATGATGCAAATGATGAGAGACTTGACCCTCACTCAAAGTAGGGCACCCTTATCACAGCCCCAAACTTCAACACAAAGCCAAATACCCCCTCCTCCACCTCACCCAACCCAACTACATCAACCAAGAAGACATATTAGACCTTCCCCTCCTCCTCCTAGACATCATAGGGAGGAATTGATGCTTCATGATTATTCAAGTGAGGAAGAACAAGAGAGGCCACCTAGGAGAGAAAAGGATGATGATAGGGGTTTAAGAATTGAAATTCCGGAATTCGAAGGGAGCATGAGTCCGGATGATTTTGTTGATTGGTTACATGCCATAGAGAGAGTTTTTGAATATAAGGGCTATTCGGATGAGAAGAAATGTAAACTTGCCATCTTGAAATTCAAGGATTATGCATCCTTGTGGTGGAAAAATCTTAAGAAGCAAAGGGAAAGGGATGGTAAAGAGAGAGTGAGATCTTGGGAGAAACTAAAAAAGCTTATGAAGAGAAGATTTCTTCCGGACAACCATAAACAAGATCTTTACCTCAAGCTACACGCCCTTAAGCAAGGAAGTGATGGAGTAGAGCATTACATAAGGGAATTTGAGAAGCTATTAATGAGAAGTGAGCTGCCGGAAGTGAAAGAGCAAACCATTGCAAGATTCATTGGTGGTTTAAACCAAGACATTGCTCATATGGTAGAATTGCAACCATATTGCACCTTTGAAGATGTTTGTAAGTTGGCTATTAAGGTGGAGAAGCAAAAGAAGGCCATGAAGTCTACGGTTGCCAAGCCATTTACCAAGGGGACTTCATTCTACAAAAGCCCTCCTTTCCACAAGGGAACCACCTTTCAAAAGGGTTCCCCATCCAACTATAAGGCTGCCGAAATCACTTCCAAGGAGAAAGGGAAAGAAAAGGTGGTAGAACCTAGCAAGAACAAACCAATTATGGGAAGACTTGATCTCTCCAATAAAAAGTGCTTCAAATGCCAAGGCTATGGACACTTCCAAACCGAATGCCCAAATAAAAGAACTTTGTCATTGATGGAGATTCAAGCTATTGAAGAATCTCTTCAAGAAGATGAAGAAAATGTAGATTATGGCCATGAAGATGGAGTTGCCGAAGAAGAAGAAGAGGAGGTCATGCAAAGGGCTGATGAAGGAGAGATGTTAGTGATTAGAAGAGCATTGCATTCCAAGTCCTTTCCACATGAGGAACAAAGGCTCCAAATTTTCCAATCAAGATGCACCATTGGAGGCAAGGTGTGTTCTTTGATTATAGATAGTGGAAGTTGTGCAAATGTGGCTTCATCTACATTAGTGGAGAAACTTGGATTGTCTACCATACCTCATCCTCAACCATATAAGCTCCAATGGTTGAGCAATGGGACCAGCCTCCAAGTAGCCAAACAAGTACTTGTTTCCTTCTCCATTGGTAAGCATTACCAAGATGAGATTGTGTGTGATGTAGTTCCCATGGATGCATGCCATTTGTTGCTAGGGAGACCTTGGCAATTTGATAGAGAAGTAACTCATAATGGTAAAAAGAACACTTATTCCTTCAAATTCAAGGGGAAGGCCATTACTTTGCTACCTCTTAGTCCCCAAGAAGCTAACAAGGCTATCAAAGGGAAAGAAGCTAAAAGGGAGAGTATGTATATGAATGGGCAGCAAGTAGAAAGGGCTCTTTTGAGTTTGCAACCTATCTTTGCATTACTTATGCTTGAAGGGGAGCTCAAACATGAGAAGAAAGAAGCCCACCCTTTAGTTCAATCTCTCTTGGCTGAATTTGAAGATGTGTTCCCACTAGAGCTTCCATCCGGCCTTCCTCCTATAAGAGGCATTGAGCATCAAATTGACTTGGTTCCGGGTGCACCATTGCCTAATAAGCCAGCCTATAGATGCAATCCCATGGAGACTAAAGAGTTGCAAAGGCAAGTGGAAGAATTGATTGAAAAAGGCTTTGTGAAGCCTAGCATGAGTCCATGTTCCGTTCCAGCCCTACTTGTTCCTAAGAAAGTTGGCTCATATAGGATGTGTGTGGATAGTAGAGCCATTAACAATATAACCATCAAGTATAGGTATCCCATCCCTAGACTTGATGACATGCTTGATGAGTTACATGGTGCTTGTGTCTTCTCCAAAATTGATCTAAGGAGTGGCTACCATCAAATAAGGATGAAAGAAGGAGATGAATGAAAGACAGCCTTCAAGACTAAAGGAGGCTTATATGAATGGTTGGTTATGCCCTTTGGCCTTTCAAATGCTCCAAGCACTTTCATGAGTCTTATGAATGAGGTACTCAAACCTTACATTGGTGCATTTGTTGTTGTTTATTTTGATGACATATTAGTATATAGCAAAACTCTTGATGATCATGTCTTGCATTTGAGAAGTGTTTTTGATGTGTTGAGGAAAAATAAGTTATATGCAAAGGAAGAAAAGTGTGAATTCTTTGTAGACCAAGTTGTGTTCCTTGGATATGTAGTTTCTAAGGATGGTATTCAAGTAGATCAATACAAGGTAGATGCCATTAAAACTTGGCCCCAACCAAAGACTCTCACTGAAGTTAGAAGCTTCCACGGACTTGCTTCTTTTTATAGACGTTTTGTGCCTAATTTTAGCACTCTCATGGCTCCCATCACTGAATGTATGAAGAAAAATGGGTTTGAATGGTCTACGGCAGCCTCCAAAGCATTTGAAGAGGTTAAAAAGAAGTTATGTGAAGCCCCCATACTTGCTCTACCTAATTTTGATAAGGTATTTGAAGTGGAATGTGATGCAAGTGGAGTTGGCATTGGGGCAGTCCTAACTCAAGCCAAAAGGCCCATTGCTTACTTTAGTGAGAAGCTCAATGAGTCCAAGAGAAGATACTCCACCTATGACAAAGAATTCTATGCAATTGTTAGAGCCCTTGATCATTGGAGTCATTACCTAAGGCCTAAATTTGTGCTTCATTCTGATCACCAAGCCTTGAAGTTTCTTAGTAGCCAACATAAGATAAGTTCAAGGCATGCTAAATGGGTGGAATTCCTCCAGTCTTTCTCCTTTGTTTCAGCATATAAACAAGGCTCTTCCAATGTAGTTGCCGATGCTCTTTCAAGAAGGCATTACTTGTTATCCATTCTTGATGCAAGAGTTCTAGGTTTCCAGCTTATGAGACAATATTACAATGAAGATGATAAGCTTTGGGAGATCATGAAGAAGTGTTCTAGAGGGGCATATGAAGACTATTTTGTCCATGATGGTTTTCTTTTCAAAGGAGCTAAATTATGCATCCCTAAGAGCTCTTTTAGGGAACTTCTCATTAGGGAGACACATGGTGGTGGATTAGCAGGTCATTTTGGCATAAATAAGACCTTAGACATACTTAAAGAGCATTTCTATTGGCCTAAGATGGTGAGTGACGTCCAAGCCATTATTGCAAGGTGTGGCACATGTCAAAGGTCCAAGTCTCATTTCAAACTTGGTCCTTACATGCCTTTACCTATTCCGGAGCAGCCATGGGAGGATCTTAGCATGGATTTTATTGTGGCTCTTCCAAGAACTCAAAGGGGAAAGGATGCTATAATGGTGGTAGTAGATAGATTCTCTAAAATGGCCCACTTCATCCCTTGTTCCAAGACTGAAGATGCTAGCAAGGTGGCTGAATTGTTCTTCAAGGAAGTGGTGAAGCTACATGGAATTCCAAGAACCATAGTTTCGAATCGAGACACCAAGTTCTTGAGCCACTTTTGGAGGACATTATGGAGCAAAATGGGAACCAAGCTCATGTTTAGCACCTCTCATCACCCTCAAACTGATGGTCAAACTGAAGTAACTAATAGGACTTTGGGAACAATCTTGAGGACTTTGGTTAACAAGCACTTAAGGGATTGGGACTTGAAGATTGCTCAAGCTGAAGTTTCCTACAATAGGAGTCCAAGCGCAACAACTGGACACTCTCCATTTGAGGTAGTCTATGGCCTTAATCCCTTAACTCCTTTGGATCTAACTTCCTTACCTCTTGATGTGCAAGTTCACAAGGATGCCAAGGAGAAAGCTGCTGCCATGAAGAAGCTCCATGAAACCATCAAATCTCAAATCATGAAGGCCAATGAAGCTCACAAGAGGAAGATCAACAAGCATAGGAAGCCATCCATTTTCAAACCGGGTGACTTGGTTTGGGTGCATTTGAGAAAAGAGAGATTTCCAAGCAAAAGGAGGAGTAAGCTAACTCCAAGGGCTGATGGACCATTTGAAGTGCTTGAGAGGGTAAATGACAATGCATACAAGGTGAATCTCCTGGATGAAATGGGAGGAGTCTCGGCCACCTTCAACATTGGAGATCTTTCACCATACATGGAGGATAGCCACCTTGAGGACTTGAGGGCAAGTCCTTCCCAACCCGGGGGGGATGATGTATTTTCGGCTACCTCTCCAACCCTAGCTTCCAAGTCTTTATCAAGTCTCCATTTGGCTCAAGCCACCATTGAGAATGAAGAATTAGCTCCATGCAAGCCCAAAGATTCATTGCTTTTTCCACATTGGCCCAACTTTACTTTTGGGTGCAATCTCATTACTTGCATCCAAGGCCTTAATGAAATAGCAACTTAAATGAGTCCAAGAAGCCAACTACAAGCCCACTTGAAGCCCAAGTAGATAAGGCAGCCCTCCATCACTTAAATGGAGCCCAAGATGCCATGAAGCCCATTTAGTTGGATTACAACTAAATGGGAAGAAAGTAACTTTAGTTGGTGGACATAGTTCCACCTTTTAAGAAAAAGTTGTTCCCTTTTGTTAGTTTATCCATTAATGTAGTATGGCCTTAGTTTAAATGAATGGTTGAGCTTAAATGAAGGGCAAAGCTTCCATGTCAAATTAATTGCCCAATTTTTGCCGCCATATGCACTTGTATATGAAGTAGATTTTCACTTGTAAAAAGGTTAGACTTCTTTGCTAATGAAAAATTCAAGTAAAGCTTTGTAGCTTTTCTTTAGTTGCTCTTTCCTTTATCCAATTCATCTTGGAGGAAGAATTGGTGGTGGAAGACCCCAAGGTTGGTGGAAATTTCCTTTATGCCTTGGTTAACTTTCTTGTTACCCCTTGAAATCCAAAGTGTGAATGTGTGTTATATGCCCGGATACTGTTCACAGTATGTAATTTTGCCATTTTCAGATTTTGCCATCAAACTTTGAAACAAGTTTTGAATGCCTTGTTGATTGAGTTGTGATTGCTATCATATACCATTAGAAAGCTCTTTGAATGCCCTTTCCAATGAACTATAATTTGTATGTTTTGGAAGTCATTTGATTGGTTAAATTGGAAGCCAAAGTGCTGCTGGGTTATGAACAATAATTTCCAGATTTTGAGTTTGTGACTTGTTGCATTGCCTTGATGGATGTGCACCACGAATGAGGAAAGAGGGAGGGAGGAAAAGAAAGATGATGAATGTCAAAGCTGAAACTATGTAAGAAAACAGCCTACACAAAACAGAGCAGACTTGTTAAGCTTAAATGAAGGGAAAAGCTTCCATGTCAAAATTAATGCTCCATTTTGCCGCCACTTGCTCTTGTATATATGAAAGTGGATTTTCATTGAAATTATGAAGGCCAATGAATTACCCAACTTGCTAAAAAGCTTCTCTCTCTAAAAAACCATGCTCTCCCTTCTCTCTAAAAAACCACTTTCCTCCTCTCCCTCTTTACGTTAGTTAAAGTTCTTCTATCTCGGCTGTATTGTTATCCACCAGGTTCTACTCTCCGGTCCGGTGACCTAGGTCACCGGCTCCCCCCCCCCCCCCTTTTTTTTTTTTTTTTTCTCCGGTGGATGCATATTTGGCTCTTTTCTTTCAAATGGAGTTGGTCTGCGGTGTCCCTCAAAGTGTTCTATAGGGCTGCTTCTTATGCTTGTTTTTGTTTTCCGGTATCAAAACTTCCAGTTCTGTTCTATTCATCTTTTCCGGTGTTTGTTTCTTTTCCGTTTGATCTCTGAAGCTTATTTGGGTGCTGTGGAGTTTCCCTCCTTCCGAAAATTCAAATTTTGGAGCTGTTACTTGAGTTTGTACGCTTTCCTTCTTGGTGCATGCTGCATTTTCTTTCTGTGGCAGGTTTTCCTTTTATCCTTTTTGGGATATTTTAGTCTGTTGTGCCATCTTCTGCTCTGAATTAGCAGGCTGTTTGCATTGATTCAATTAGTCAATCCTCTTCTTTTAGCAGTCCACCCTATTTCCGTTTTTAGTTATTTCCTATTCAGTATGTCTTCTTCTTCTGTGCTGAATAAGCAAACTACTTCTCTTATATCTGATCCCTCCATGCACCAAAATAGTATGGTTGCTGCTTCAAGGAAAACGTCAGGTTCTTCTTCAAGTGTGCTGGAACATGTGGAGATGGAAGGAGGAATGGAGAAGAGGGCTTCATGGAACTCTTTCTTCACTCCTAAGAAGTCCAATGTGAAGTTGGAATTTTTTGAACCTAAAGGGAAAGACTCTAAGGGGCGGATTTGTGTGGCCCCCCCTCAAGAAGTTGCTGAACAAGGTGCATTGAGATGGAATACATGTGCTGTAGGCTTCTTCCTTGGCAAAAGACCACCATTCTTGACGGTCAAAAGAGCTTTGGAGAGGGTGTGGAAAGCTTTAGGCCTCATAGATGTCATGACTTCGGGCCAAGGTGTTTTCATCCTAAAGTTCCAAGATATGGAGGGAACTACAAGAGCTGTGGAAGAGGGGCAGATTACCATACAAGGACAACCATTTCTTGTGCGAAAATGGACTACTAATCTGCCTATGGTGATTAATGACGTGAAGAAGGTAGCTATATGGATTAGAATGTATGGCATTCCCCTTGAGTTTTGGACACCGAAAGGGCTTAGTTACATTGCTAGTGCAATAGGAAGTCCGCTTTACATGGACTCCGTGACTGAAGAAGGGACAAGATTGGAGTATGCTAGAGTTTGCATTGAGATAGAGGTGGACTCGGGATGTCCCGATTCCATTAGCCTAGCTTTGCCAAATGGAGAATTGATGGTAATCAAGGTGGAGTATGCTTGGAAACCTATAAAATGCAATGGTTGTCAATGCTTTGGTCATTCCATAGCAAATTGCTCACTAGCACCCAAACAAGGTAATAACATAATCTCACGGAATACCTTGAAGGAGGGGGATGGGTTTGTGGTACCGAAGAAAATGCATGGGAAAGACAAAATGGTGCTAACACCAAAAGGCTATGACAAGAAATCCAAGGACAAAGGGGTGGAAATGGGGAAAACTACGGGAATTAGTTTACAAGCTCAAAAGAGTAATAGATTTTCTGCCTTGACTATTAAGGAGCCTCATGAGCTGGAAAAGGAGAAGACAATGCCGAATCAAGAAGTAAACTATGAGGCCAACGTAAATGAAGCCAAAAAGGAAGGAAAGAGGTGCGGAGGCGAAGCTAGCACATCAAAAGAACATTTTCCCCCCTTGATGGAAAGTGTGAGTGCTCGGGAGAGTGAAGAAGGGGCCACAAACACAATTCAGCATCTGAGTAGTTTGGAGGACATGGATCAAGAAGCATCTCCGGCAATGGCACCATTTGGAGGGAAACTTAAAGTGGATGAGATGGATTTTAGGAAGGAGAATGCTGAAATGAAGAGTAAAAACGTGGGGAAGAAATTGGCAAAGCAAAGGAGAGCAATTTCCCCATCCCACTCATCCAAATGACCAAAGTTGCATGCTGGAATGTTAGGGGCCTTAATGCTCCTAACAAACAAAGGGAGGTTAGACATGTTATGTTTCATAATAAAGTTGATTTCATGGCTGTATTAGAAACAAAAGTAGGGTCTCACAATATTTCTAGAGTGGCTAGTAATGTATGGAGAGATTGGGAGCATGACAATAATAATGGGGTGTGCCAAAATGGGAGAATTTGGGTAGGATGGAATAAGGAAGCTATTAGTATAGATATTAAGGAAAAAGCCCCTCAATTCATTCACTGTGAAGCTTGGTTAGTGAAGGAGGAAACCCAAGTGGCTATATCTATAGTTTATGGGCTTAATCAACCTTTGGAGAGGAAAAGTCTTTGGAGGGAACTTATTAAGTACTCAAACCAAATGGGCAGTAAACCTTGGCTAATTATGGGTGATTTTAATGCAATTAGGGGACCAAATGAAAAGATAGGAGGGGCGGTATGGGGTGATACATATTGTGATGATCTAAACAATTGTTGTAGAGAGGCAAACTTAGATGATCTAAGATATATGGGGAACCATTTCACTTGGAGTAATTCTAGTGTAGGGCAAAGGAGGATAGCTTGCAAATTGGATAGAGCTCTTGTTAATGAAGGTTGGAGTGATGTTTTGCCGGATTCTTATGCACATTTTCTCAATCCTTCAATTTCAGACCATTCTCCTTGTGTAGTGAATTGTGGAGGGGGAGAGGAGAGGAGAAAGGTTCCATTCAAGTTCTACAATATGTGGGCAAATCATGAAAGTTTCATTGATATTGTAAGGGAGGCTTGGAAAGAGGATTATGAGGGCAGTCCTATGTTCAACCTTGTTAACAAACTCAAAGGTTTAAAAAGTGCTTTAAGGAGGTTGAATAAGAATGAATTTTGGAATATTTCCGAAAAGGTGATAGAAGCAAAAAATAACCTGGAAGATGTTCAAAATAGACTCCAAATCAACCCTCTTGATGAGGATTTAGCTAAAGAAGAAAAAACTTGGCTGGAAAACTATTGGAGACTTAGTGAGGCGGAAGAATCATTGGCTAGGCAAAAAGCAAAGGCTCATTGGCTTCAAGAAGGAGATCAAAACACCAAATATTTGCAAGGACTATAGGCCTATAGCTTGCTGCAACACCATTTATAAATGTATCTCCAAGATCCTAGCAAATCGCCTCAAAGCCATCCTCCCAAACTTCATTGATAAAGCACAAGGTGCCTTTGTGGGAGGTCGGAACATTGGAGAAAATATCATGTTGTGCCAAGAATTAATGCACAACTTCCACAAATTGGGCAAAGACAAGAAGTGTGCTATGAAGATTGATATATTGAAGGCTTATGACACGGTTCAATGGGACTTCCTTCTCTCAATCCTTGGAACTATTGGCACACCGGGGAAATTCATAGGATGGATCAAGAGCTGCATCACAACTCCTTCATTCTCATTGGGAATCAATGGTGAATTAGTTGGTTTTTTCAAGAGCTCTCATGGATTAAGACAAGGGGACCCTATATCCCCTTACCTCTTTGTAATGGCAATGGAGATACTCTCCCGTATGCTTGGGGAACTTAAAAATCAGCCTTCTTTTGGCCATTATTGGAAATGCAAGGTAAACAACATCACCCATCTTTGTTTTGCCGATGACCTTATCTTATTTTGTAGGGCGGATGGTGACTCCATTTCACTGATGAAGAATACCCTTAGCCTATTCCATAAGTGGTCCGGGCTGAAGATGAATTGTGCTAAAAGTAATATGTACCTTTCCGGGGTTTCCCAAGAGGAGAAGAAGCAATTCTCAGCTATTATCAATATGGAATTGGGAGAGCTGCCTTTTAAGTATTTAGGAGTGCCTATAACTTCTTCAAAGCTCAAATGTGGTGAATGCAAGATATTGATTCAGAAGATTGTGGGGAGAATCAACTCTTGGCGTAGCAAAGCTTTATCCTATGCGGGTAGGCTCATTCTTATAAGAGCTGTCCTATTTAGCATTCAAATATATTGGTCTTCAATATTTATACTCCCTTCAAGTATCCATAAGGAGATTGATGGAATTTTAAGGAATTTCCTTTGGAGTGGTGCTTCAATGGAGGGAAAGAAGGCAAAAGTTACTTGGGAGGAGGTTTGTGTTCCTAAAAAGGAGGGTGGATTAGGAATCATGAAGAGCAAAGCTTGGAATAAAGCTGCCATAGTCAAAAACATGTGGAAGATTCTTAATGACAAGAGGAATTCTCTTTGGGTGGAATGGATTAAAACCAACAAACTAAGAGGCAAATGTTTTTGGGAAATAAAGGCTAATGGGGAGAGCTCTTGGGTTTGGAGGAAGATCCTTGGCATTAGGGAACAAATGAAGTCCAAGTTCAAGAAGATTGTTGGCAATGGGGAAAAGACATATCTATGGCATGACAATTGGCACCCTCACGGTCCTTTGTTGGATAAATATGGTCCAAGGATCATTTATGATTCGGGTATCCCAAAGAATGCTCTTGTTAAAGAAGTCATTGTGGAGCATAGGTGGAAATGGCCGGTGGCAAACTCATGTCACCTTTTGGAGATAAAGGATGCACTTCCTTGCTGCCCTTTGAGTGGAGAAGACTCCTTAATATGGTCCCCAAATTCTAATGGAGAATTCTCTATCAAATCGGTTTGGGAAGTCATCCGAGCTAGGAAGGAGAAGGTAACTTGGTACAAGCTTATTTGGTTCAAAAGACACTTTCTAAGACATTCATTCATTGTTTGGTTGGGTATTAGAGGAAAACTTATGACAAAGGATAAATTGGTCCGGATTGGCCTTATCTCCCACAATGTTTGCTCTTTGTGTAATATGGAACCGGAATGCATGGATCATCTCTTCTTTAGGTGTGCATTTAGTCTCCAAATATGGAATGAAGTGATTAACCTATGTCACCAACAAACCAATCTTATGCCGTGGACCTCCTTGATTACGGAATTGGCTAAGGAATGGAAGAAGGACAATTTCAAGAACATCTTGAGTAAGGTGTGCTTCGGTGCTACCGTCTACCACATTTGGAAGGTTAGGAATGACATTTGCTTTGGAAGAAATGGATTACCAAAGGAGAGAGTCACAATGCTTATTAAAGAGTGTGTTAGAGTAAGGGTAAATTGCTTAAAGAAGGTGGAAAAGTCTAGTGAAAATGTGTCAATTGCAAACAATTGGAGTATCTCTCATGCTATATTTGAGTAGTCATAGAGTGATGTACTACATAGGGTTTGTTGTATGAAGTATCTTCGGTCTAAGTTGATTTTGACTTTATGTGTTGGCTTGGTATTCGGCATAACCTAGGGGCTTGTCCTAGGTATGCTTGTGCTTAGCTCAAACTAGGGGTTTGTCCTAGTTTGCTCTTGTATATCCTTTTCTTGGTATAAAATTATTATCAATTACCAAAAAAAAAAACAGAGCAGACCAAAGGCACAGCAGACTAAATTATCCTGAAAAAGGAAAGGAGGATACTGCCACGGAAAGAACAATTCAGTATGCACCAAAGAGGAAATAGCGCAAACCACAAGCAATAGTTTCAAAATTTGAATTTCAAGGGAGAGGGAAACCAGCACCACCAAACAAGCTACCAAGCTTAAAACGGAAAAGCAAGAACCACCGGAAATGAAAACAGAAAATCGGATACTGGAATGAGATAGACACCAGAATCCTTAGAAGAGACATGCTCTATAAACAGCACCTACAAAATAAGAATAAAAAGACTGCAAAGCAATCGCCATTAGAAGGAAAGAAATAGAGTTTAAAACAGTAACCGGAAAAGGGAGAGGAGCCGGTGACCTTGGTCACCGGACCGGAAGATAGAACCTAAGAGATACCAATACAGTCGAGAATGAAAGAACAACAAATTTGATCAAAGCAAAAATAAAGAGCTCACTACACCAAAAATGCAGCCAAAGGATGACAAATCCAAGGGTAAATCATGTGATATACAATGCTTTAGGTGCTTGGGATACGGACATAGAGCTGCACAATGTCCAAATGCAAAGGTGATGACCTTACGCAATAGGGAGGTGGTGAGTGAAGATGGGAGCGAGGATGATGATGACTTGAGTGACATGCCACTATTGGAGGATGTTTCAGAAGAAGAGGGCAATGAACCAGCCCCTAAAGGACCAATTTTCACGTTGGTTGCAAGGCGTGCTCTAAACATGCAAGCTAAGGAGGATGAGGTACAACGCGAAAATATCTTCTATACTAGATGCATGATAGATAATAAATTGTGTAGTATGATTATTGATGGTGGTAGCTGCACTAATGTTGTTAATGCTGGTTTAGTTGATAAAGTGGGGTTGAAAACAACTAAACATCCTAGACCTTATAGGTTGCAATGGTTGAATAATAGTGGGGATCTTAAGGTCACGAGGCAAGCATTAATTTCATTCTCTATTGGGCGTTATCATGATGAGGTTTTATGTGATGTAGTACCTATGCATGCTAGTCACATATTATTGGGACGCCCTTGGCAATATGATAGGCGTGTTATACATGATGGGTATTCTAACCGATATTCATTCAACATGAATGGTGACATGTCAACTTGTTACCTATGACGCCTAAAGAAGTATACGAAGATCAAAAAACTTTGAGTGAATGTGAGAGTGCACATGGAAAAGAAAAGATGCACAAGCAAAAGGAGAGCTGTGAGAAAAGCCAAGAGAGGTGTGCAAATAGAGAGGAAAAAGGAGAGCAAGTAGAGAGGATGCGCAGTGAGAAAAAAATTCATGAGAGTGCGCATGCAAAAGGAGATAATAGTGTGCAAAGAGTGGCAAAAAAAGAGGTAAAAGGTAATTTTTATGCAAGAGGGAGTGAGGTTCGAAAGGCTTATTTAACAAGGCAGCCTTTGATACTATTGGTATTCAAGGATGCGTGTTTATCTTTTGAATCTAACTCAATTCTCTCTTCTCTCCCTAGTTCTTTTCAAGCTTTGTTGCAGGAATTTGAAGATTTGTTTCCTAAATCCATGCCTGATGGTTTGCCGCCATTGAGGGGGATAGAACATCAAATTGACTTCATTCCTGGAGCACAAATTCCAAATCGCCCAGCTTATAGGAGCAATCCCGAAGAAACAAAGGAGTTACAACGTCAAGTGGATGAGTTGTTGTCAAAAGGGTTTATTAAAGAAAGCATGAGCCCATGTGCTGTTCCTGTTCTATTGGTGCCAAAAAAGGATGGATCATGGCGTATGTGTGTTGATTGTCGCGCCATCAACAAAATCACTGTAAAGTATCGCCATCCTATTCCTCGTTTAGATGATATGTTAGATGAATTGCATGGTGCACGTATATTCTCTAAAATTGATTTAATGGCTGGTTATCATCAAATTAGAATGAAAGTAGGAGATGAATGGAAAACTGCCTTTAAAACAAAATATGGTTTATATGAGTGGTTAGTGATGCCTTTTGGGTTAACTAATGCTCCTAGTATGTTCATGCGCTTAATGAACCATGTTTTGCGTGAATTTATTGGCAAATTCGTTGTCTATTTTGATGATATACTTGTGTATAGCAAATCACTTGAAGACCACATTTTGCATGTGAGATCTGTTTTTTGTGTTTTGCGTGCACAAAAGTTGCATGCTAAGCTTGCTAAATGTACGTTTTGTGTGCCTAAGGTTATATTTTTAGGTTATGTTGTTAGCGAGCATGGTATTGAGGTTGATAATGAAAAGGTTAAGGCTATTGAATCTTGGCCTACACCTAAAAATGTTAGGGATGTTCAAAGTTTCCATGGCTTAGCTAGTTTTTATAGGCGTTTTGTGCGTGATTTCTCTAGCATAGCCGCCCCTTTGACAAAAGTTATTAAAAGGAATGTTGGTTTTAAGTGGGGTGATGAACAAGATAAGGCGTTTAATATGCTTAAATCTAAGTTAATTTCTGCTCCTATTCTTGCTTTGCCTAACTTTGATAACACTTTTGAGATTGAATGTGATGCTTCGGGAGTGGGAATTAGTGCTATTCTTATGCGAGAGGGCAAGCCAATTGCATACTTTAGTGAAAAATTGAATGGTGCAACATTGAACTACTCAACATATGACAAGGAAATGTATGCATTAGTGAGGGCATTAGAGACGTGGCAACACTACCTTGTGCCTAAAGAGTTCGTCATCCATACCGACCATGAAAGTTTGAAGTATTTGAAGGGTCAAAACAAACTCAATAAGCGACATGCAAAGTGGAGTGAATTTCTGGAATCCTTCCCATACGTCATCAAATATAAGCAAGGTAAGGAAAACGTTGTGGTTGATGCATTGTCAAGAAGGTACACACTTCTTACTACTTTAGATGCTAAATTGCTTGGTTTTGAGCATATTAAAGAGTTGTATGCACATGATCATGATTTTAGCAATGTGTATAATGCATGTGAGAAAGCTGCCTTTGAAAAATTTTATAAGCATAATGACTACTTGTTTCGTTTGATTAAGCTTTGTGTGTCTAAGTGTTCTTTGCGTTTGATGTTAATTCGTGAAGCACACGAAGGAGGTTTGATGGGTCACTTTGGCATAGCTAAAACTTTAGATATTTTACAAGAGCATTTTTTTTTGGCCTAACATGAAATCTGATGTTTCTATGTATTGCACTAATTGTATCACATGTTTAAAAGCTAAGTCTAAAGTGCATCCACATGGTTTGTATATGCCATTGCCTGTCCCACATTCACCTTGGGTAGATGTTTCTATGGATTTTGTACTTAGACTACCTAAGACTAGACGTGGTAATGACAGCATCTATGTGGTAGTTGATCGGTTTTCTAAGATGACACACTTTATTCCTTGTCATAAAACTGATGATGCTTCACATGTTGCTTATTTGTTCTTTAAAGAGGTAGTACGTTTGCATGGTATGCCAAGAACTATTGTTAGTGATAGGGATGCAAAATTTTTGTCCCACTTTTGGAAGACCTTGTGGGCAAAATTTGGAACTAAGTTGTTATTTAGTACTACCTGTCATCCATAAACTGATGGTCAAACTGAAGTTGTGAATAGAACTTTAGGGCAATTATTGCGTGCTATCATAAAAAAGAATGTGAAGTTTTGGGATGAAAGTTTACCCCATGTAGAGTTTGCATATAATAGGGTTATGCATTCATCCACGCACTATTCACCTTTTGAAATTGTGTATGGTTTTAATCCTTTAACACCATTAGATTTATCTCCTTTACCTTTGGAAGAGCGTGTTAATTTCGATGGTGCTAAGAAGGCAGAATTTGTGCACAATTTCCCTGAGAAAGTGAGGCAAAACATAGATAAAAGGAACCAACAAGTGGCAAACCAAAGGAATCAAGGGCGTAAGAAGTTGGTTTTTGAGCCTGGCGTTTGGGTTTGGCTGCATTTGTGCAAAGAACGGTTCCCTTTGCGAAGGTGATCTAAACTTCACCCACGCGGAGATGGACCTTTTCAAGTTATTGCAAGGATTAATGACAATGCATATAAATTAGATCTCCCTGGTGAGTATAATGTTAGTGCAACCTTTAATGTTTTTGACCTTCTTCCTTTTGATTATGCAGGTGGAGATTCGAGGTCGAATCCTTTCGAGGAAGGGGGGAGTGATGCATATGATCAAGGGATAACTTCACCGAATTCACACATGGGGAAGCATTCTACTTCAACAAACACAAAGAATTTGGATCCATTGAGCTATGACGAAGGCCCAATTACACGAGCAAGAGCCAAGAAGATGAAAGCAGCAATCATTGGGCTCGTTCAAAGTCATTTGGAGCTTATGGGAAAGAGTTCGAGGGAAGCCGAAGGGCAACTCATGGTCAACGACATGACAAGCATGGAGTTTAGTTCAAGACTTGTGCATTTAATTCAATTTGAAGAATTAAAAGAGCTTACATTAACACAAGGAGCCCAAATACATGAATTGGGCTAAAGGCAGCAAGGAGCACATGTTGGGCTTAGTCGAATATGCATATGGAAGCCCAAGTCATATCAATTCAGCTAGCCCTTTTTGTAATTAGTTATTATCTAGTTGTTATCCTAGTTTAATTAGGAAAGCTTGTTTAGTTATTATCTAATTGTTATCCTAGTTTAATTAGGAATCCTAGTTTATTTAGGAGAGTGCTTAGTTATCATGAGTTGTTATTTTCTTTTTTTTTAAAGGATTTATTTCGTTTTTTAGGGTTAGAAGCAACATATATATGTATTAAACTCAAGATTAGGGGAGCTTGATTCTAATAAAAAATTTCGAATTTCTCCAAAGTTCTTATGAGAGTTTTCTTTGAATTCATTTCTTGAGAAAGTTGTGAATTCTTTCTTTGATAATTAGAGTTCCTTGTTGTTAGATAACAAGAGGGTTTTAATTCTTTTGGTTTATTCTAGATAGATCTTTGGGCAAGATTCCAATAGATTGTTATAGTTCTTGTTAGATCGATTAGCAAGGGTCGTATCAGTCATCTATCTTTATTCTCCCATCAAGTGTCCATAAGGAGATTGACAAAATTCTAAAGACGTTTCTTTGGAGTGGTGCATCAATGGATGGTAAAAAAGCTAAAGTTGCTTTGGATGAGGTATGTGTGCCTAAAGTGGAGGGTTAGGTATTATGAGGAGTAAATCATGGAATAAAGCTACCATTATTAAGAACATGTGGAAGATCCTCCTTGACAAGAGGAATTCGCTTTGGGTGGAATGGGTTAAAGTCAACAAGCTAAGAGGTACATGTTTTTGGGAAATAAAACCTAATGGCAAGAGTTCTTGGGTTTGGAGAAAGATTTTAGGTCTAAGGGAACTAATGAAGACTAAGTTCAAGAAGATCATTGGCAATGGAGAAAACACTTTTCTTTGGCATGACAATTGTCGCCCCTATGGACCATTGCTGGATAAATATGGATCCCGGGTTACCTATAATTCGGGTATTCCTAAGCATGCACTTGTAAAGGAAGTAATTAATGGGCATAGGTGAAAATGGCCGGTGGCCAACTCATGTCACCTCTTGGAGATAAAGGAAGCACTACCTTGCTACCCAATGGGAGGAGAAGACTCCCTAATTTGGTCCCCTAAATCCAATGGCTTCTTTTCTATTAAATCAGCTTAGGAGGTGATTCGAAGTAGGAGAGAAAAGGGTTCTTGGCATAATTTTGTTTGATTCAAAAGACATTTTCTAAGACATTCTTTCATTATATGGCTGGGTATAAGAGCAAACTTATGACAAAGGATAAGTTAGTAAGAATCAGCCTTATCTCTCTTAATTTGTGCCCTTTGTGCAATGAGGAACCATAAAGCATGGATCACCTTTTCTTCAACTGCACTTTTAGCTCCCAAATATGGAATAGGGTTCTTGATCTTTGTCATCCACATCTCAATCCTCAACCTTAGGTCTCTTTGATTGAGGACTTGGCTAAAAAATGGAAGGAAGACAACTTCAAGAACATTATGTGTAAGTTATGTTTTGGTGCAACCGTCTACCACATTTGGAAGGTTAGGAACGACATTTGCTTTGGACGAGGTGGACTACCCAAGGAGAGAGTAACTATGCTTATAAAAGAATGTGTTAGAGTACGGGTGACTTGCTTGAATAAAGTAAACAAGTCTAGTGAAAATGAGTCCATTGCAAACAATTAGGGTATCCCTCATTCAATCTTTGAGTAGGCATATTGTGGAGTTCGGTCCACTTGAGTTTGTATTCCTATTAGTTGATTTGTATTTGTGGTGTTGTTTTGATTCTCTATGTGCCATTATTTGGGTATTTCTAGTGTTTACTTGGTGTTTTGGCATAACCTGGGGGCTTGTCTTAGGTATGCTTGTTTTAGGCTTAATCTAGGGGCTTTGTCCTAGATAAGCCGTTTGTACATTCTTTCTCTTTGGTATAAAATTATTACTTACCAAAAAAAAAATCCATGCCTGATGGTTTACTGCCATTGAAAAGGATAGAACATCAAATTGACCTCATTCCTAGAGCACAAATTCCAAATCGACCAACTTATAGGAGCAACCTCGAAGAAACAAAGGAGTTACAACATCAAGTGGATGAGTTGTTGTCAAAAAGGTTGATTAAAGAATGTATGAGTCCATGTGCCGTTCCTGTTCTATTGGTGCCAAAAAAGGATGATGGATCATGGCGTATGTGTGTTGATTGTCGCGCCATCAACAAAATCACTATAAAGTATCGCCATCCTATTCCTTATTTAGACGATATGTTAGATGAATTGCATGGTGCATGTATATTCTCTAAAATTGATTTAATGGCTGGTTATCATCAAATTAGAATGAAAGTAGGAGATGAATGGAAAACTGCCTTTAAAACAAAATATGGGTTATATGAGTAGTTAGTGATGCCTTTTGGGTTAACTAATGCTCCTAGTACGTTCATGCGTTTGATGAACCATGTTTTGCGTGAATTTATGGGCAAATTCGTTGTTGTCTTCTTTGATGATATACTTGTGTATAGCAAATCACTTGAAGACCACGTTTTGCATATGAGGTCTGTTTTTAGTGTTTTACATGCACAAAAGTTGCATGCTAAGCTTGCTAAATGTATGTTTTGTGTGCCTAAGGTTATATTTTTAGGTTATGTTGTTAGTGAGCATGGTATTGAGGTTGATAATGAAAAGGTTAAAGCTATTGAATCTTGGCCTACACCTAAAAATGTTGGGGATGTTCGTAGTTTCCATGGCTTAGCTAGTTTTTATAGGCGTTTTGTGCATGATTTCGCTAGCATAGCCACCCCTTTGACAGAAGTTATTAAAAGGAATGTTGGTTTTAAGTGGGTGATGAACAAGATAGGGCGTTTCATATGCTTAAATTTAAGTTAATTTCTGCTTTTGTTCTTGCTTTGCCTAACTTTGATAAAACCTTTGAGATTGAATGTGATGCTTTGGGAGTGGGTATTGGCGTTGTTCTTATTCAAGAGGGCAAGCCAATTGCATATTTTAGTGAAAATTTGAATGGCGCAACATTGAACTACTCAACATATGACAAGGAAATGTATGCATTAATGAGGTTATTAGAGACGTGGCAACACTACCTTGTGCCTAAAGAGTTCGTTATCCATACCGACCATGAAAGTTTGAAGTATCTGAAGGGTCAAAACAAACTCAATAAGCGACATGCAAAGTGGAGTGAATTTCTTGAATCCTTCCCATACATCATCAAATATAAGCAAGGTAAGGAAAATGTTGTGGCTGATGCATTGTCAAGAAGGTACGCACTTCTTACTACTTTAGATGCTAAATTACTTGGTTTTGAGTATATTAAAGAGTTGTATGCACATGATCATGATTTTAACAATATGTATAATGCATGTGGGAAAGTTGCCTTTGAAAAATTTTATAGGCATAATGAGTACTTGTTTCGTTTGAATAAGCTTTGTGTGCCTAAGTGTTCTTTGCGTTTGATGTTAATTCGTGAGGCACACGAATGAGGTTTGATGGGTCACTTTGGCATAGCTAAAACTTTAGATGTTTTATAAGAGCACTTTTTTTGGCCTAACATGAAATCTGACGTCTCTAAGTATTGCACTAATTGTATCACATGTTTGCAAGCTAAGTCTAAAGTGCATCCACAAGGTTTATACACGCCATTGCCTGCTCCACATTCACCTTGGGTAGATGTTTCTATGGATTTTGTACTTGGACTACCTAGGACTAGACGTGGTAATGATAGCATCTATGTGGTAGTTGATCGGTTTTCTAAGATGACACACTTTATTCCATATCATAAAACTGATAATGCTTTACATGTTGCTGATTTGTTTTTTAAAGAGGTAGTATGTTTGCATGGTATGCCGAGAATAGTGATAGGGATGCAAAATTTTTGTCCTACTTTTTGGAAGACTGATGCGAACGTTGACGATTTGACACAAGACCCAACACTCAAGAAGATATTTTCCCAGGATTGAATCGGTTTCGTCACGTAATTAACCTTGACCCGAATCGATATGGAATCGAACGAACCTTGGTATTAAGAATGGTGAACGCCACAAGACAAGCTTGATAAGTTCAAAGATTGTAAACTCAATAGTAAGCAATCTATTTGTGAAAATATCAGCCAAAAAGTTTTTTTTATTAATCATGAAATGTTTTGTTTTTATAGTACAATGCCAACTTAACCCTAACTACCCATGACCCAATGGACTTCCAAACTTTCCAAGCCCATTACCTAAGTAACTACCCAAAGCACTAATTAAATTAAAGGAAAAGATGTCACTTGGGCTCAATAAAGTCTAGCCCAATCACAAACAAGATCAAAATCATAAAACTGAAAATCCTAGATTTGGGTAAACAAAAAAACTATGAAATACGGACTGAAATGACGTTATTTGGGCCTCCAACTTGAGTTCAACCAGAAAACCTCTAGGTTGTGGTTATAGAGCTTGAAACGAGCTTCGCGTTGATATATTACAGGCCCCATAACTCTTCCCGGATCAAAAGTTATGGCCGTTCAAAGTTTGCTCACGCATAAGCTTGGGCCTGAATCAAGTTGATCTCTCTGTTGGCTCCTTCAAGCATCCAATCGTCCTTGAGTGAGTTGATCTTAGTCTCCAAGCCCTCCACGAGTCCAACTAAGGCTTGTTGCATCTTCTTAGCTCTATTCCTCATAATTGGCCTAATCGGAATATGTAGCGGATCTTCTTGAGGGCTCGATGCGTCTACGATGCCTCTATTATCCCCTCCCTCTTAAAAAGGATTTGTCCTCAAATCTGCATCATCAAAAGGAGATAAGTCAGAAACATTAAAAGTAGCACTTATATTATACTCACCTGGAAGATCCAATCTATAAGCATTATCATTGATCTGCTCGAGTACTTGAAATGGCCCATCGCCTGTCGGATGCAACTTAGATTTGCGTTGGGATGGAAACTGTTCCTTCTGCATGTGCACCCAAACCCAATCACCAGGTTGGAAGACCACCTTGTGCCTCCCTTTGTTAGCTTGTTTGACATATTGCTCAGTCCTCCTCTCAATATTTTGTCTAACTTTCTCATGAAGCTGTCGAACTAACTCTGCCTTCCTTTTGCCATCTAAACTGGTACATTCCTCAACAGGCAAAGGTAACAAGTCCAAAGGTGTAAGTGGATTAAAACCATAAACAACTTCAAAAGGAGAATAACCAGTAGATGTGTGCACCACCCTATTATATGCAAATTCTACATGTGGCAAGCTTTCCTCCCAAGTTCTCAAATTCTTTTCTAATACAGCACGCAATAACTAAGATAAAGTTCTATTAACTACCTCTTTTTGTCCATCTGTCTGTGGGTGACAAGTTGTAAAAAATAGTAGTTTAGTACCTAACTTACCCCACAATACCTTCCAGAAATAACTTAAGAACTTCACATCACGATCAGATACAATACTTCTTGGAACTCCATGCAAACGCACGATCTCCCTGAAAAACAAATCAGCAATGTAAGTTGCATCATCAGTTTTACGACATGGAATAAAGTGTGCCATTTTTGAAAACCTATCAACTACGACAAAAACCGAATCACTACCCTTCCTAGACCTAGGTAATCCTAAAACAAAGTCCATAGAAATATCCTCCCATGGTACAGAAGGAATAGGTAAAGGTGTATATAAACCATGGGGTAAGACTCTAGACTTGGCCTGTTTACACTTAATACAACGAATACAAACACGCTCTACATCTCGTTTCATATGTGGCCAAAAGAAATGCTCTTGTAGTACATCTAAAGTCTTAGCTATACCGAAATGACCCATTAATCCACCCCCATGTGCTTCCCTCACAAGCAATTCACGTAAGGAACTCATAGGCACACATAATCTATTTTCACGAAATAAATAACCATCATGCCTATAAAATTTACCAAATGCAGTCTTCTCACAAGCTTCATAAATACTGGAAAAGTCAAAATCATTCACATACAAATCCTTTATGTACTCCAAACCAAGTAATTTAGTATCTAAAGTCGAGATTAGAATATACCTGCAAGATAACGCATATGCCACAACATTTTCCTTAACTTGTTTGTAATGAATGACATAAGGAAAAGATTCAATGTATTCAACCCACCTTGCGTGTCTCTTGTTCAACTTACCTTGTCCCTTTAAATGTTTTAGGGACTCATGATCTGTCCTAATGATGAACTCACGTGGCCAAAGGTAATGCTGCCACATCTCTAATGCTCTCACCAAAGCGTATAACTCCTTGTCATAAGTAGGGTACTTTAAAGCGGGTCCATTGAGCTTTTCACTGAAATATGCTATGGGTCTATTTTCTTGCATCAAAACAGCTCCAATACCAATACCTGAAGCATCACACTCAAGCTCAAATGGTTTAGAAAAATCAGGTAGCGCAAGTAAAGGTGCAGAACTTAACTTATCCTTAATTAATGCAAATGCACGCTCTTGTTCCTCACCCCACCTAAATCCTACATTCTTTTTAATAACTTCAGTTAGTGGTGCCGCTAGTGTACTAAAGTTTCTTACAAATCTCCTATAAAAACTAGCTAAACCATGGAAACTCCTAACCTCAGTCACAGAAGTAGGTGCTGGCCACTCTCGGATAGCCTTGACCTTTTCCTCATCTACCTTAATTCCGTTAGATGAAACCACAAATCCTAGGAACACAATTTGGTCAGTGCAAAAGGAACATTTCTTAAGATTACCAAATAACCTCTCTTTCCTAAGCACAAGCAACACATCATGCACATGTCCTATATGCTCATCTAGACTACAACTATAAATGAGAATATCATCAAAATAAACGACTACAAACTTGCCAATAAATGCACGCAAGACATGGTTCATTAATCTCATAAACGTACTAGGCACATTAGTAAGCCCAAATGGCATTACCAACCATTCATATAGTCCATACTTGGTTTTAAAAGCAGTTTTCCATTCATCGCCCTCTTTCATCCTAATCTGATGATACCCACTTTTTAAATCAATTTTTGAAAAGATACAAGATCCATGCAACTCATCAAGCATATCATCAAACCTAGGTATAGGATAGCGATACTTTACAGTGATTTTGTTGACGGCTCGACAGTCAACGCACATTCTCTATGTCCCATCCTTCTTAGGCACTAGAATCACTGGTACGGCACACGGACTCATGCTCTCTCTCACGTATCCCTTCTTCATCAACTCTTCCACTTGCCTTCGAAGCTCCTTTGTCTCATCGGGATTACTTCTATAGGCTGGTCGGTTGGGTATCATCGCTCCAGGTATGAAGTCGATCTGGTACTCGATCCCACGAATTGGAGGTAGTCCATCAGGAATCTCCTCAAGGAATACGTCTTCAAACTCCTGCAAAAGAGAAACAAACACACTAGGAAGAGAATTGTCAACATTAGTGAAAGATATAAAACTTTCCTTGTAAACTAACAATATACCAACTGATGTGAACCTTGACGATTTGACGCAAGACCCAACACTCAAGAAGCTATTTTCCCAGGATTGAATCAGTTTCCTCATGTAATTAACCTTGACCCAATGCCTATAATTGACACGAACCAAAATTATAAAAATCGTTGACCCAGTGATTATGGATAATCATGAACCAAAAGTATAAAAACAATGACCCGATGTCTATAATTGACATGAATCAAAGGTATGAGTTGACGCCACACTCTAGAATAGAAAAGAAGGAGAGTGATAAGTCATATTTGAATGCCCAAAAGAAAATATTTTTGATAAATTCATGAGTTCTCAAAAGAACCAAGAAAAAGATCTCATAATTTTATTAATCCATTGTGTATGCTCTATCCCAAGGTTACATTATTATTTATAGCCCTAGTCTGAATAGGATAATAATAAACATAATCTTTAGGATAATAACAATCTCAATCTAAATAAGATAATAATAATCCTAATTCAATTATAATTCCTAAACAAAGACTCCTAAAACAAATAAAACACCTAAACAACTAAAAAACTAGAAATACTAGGAAATTGAACTTCAATTGAATTCCCTTGCTTTCTTCACATTAATTTTTGCCTAATTAAGCTTCCATTTCATATTTTGTCAAGTAAAACGTCACCAAGGATGTGTCATATCATTTTCTATGTGTTTGATGCTCTCCACGTCATTTTTGATTGCCACATCATGCTTCTTACCTTTAGCTTATGTCTTCAATGTTTTCAGTGTTATACAGCCTACCACACTCTTGTCATAGTTTTTCATTATTAGATCGCATGTTCTTGGTCTTCTATGGATCACATCATTCCCCCTCTCTTTAAAATGATTTGTCCTCAAATCATCACTTTTAGTAGAACTTTTATTTTGGCATGATAACATGATTGTAACCTACAAAATATGTTAGAAAGGATCTTACACACTCCCTCACATGTTTCACTGCAACAATAAATAAATAAATGTCACTCAATCACTCGTGTTGGCACACTTTAAATTTGTTTTCGTAGTTTTGTTTATTTCCTTTTTTTTTCTTTTTTTCTTTTTTTTTTTTGGATCAATCAAGAAGACAATTAGACACCTACACAACCTAGAATTTGACTATTCCAAGGTTAATCACAAATTCAAGAATTTGATGGAAACAAGGACACTAACACAATAATTTGATGGAAACAAGGACACTAACACAATCAAGAATTTAAGAATTTGATGGAAACAAGGACACCAAAAGACAATCAAGAATTCAAGAATTTGACGAAAACAAGGACACCAAAACACAATAAAAAAAATGAAAACGAAATCACGACTAATGAAGAAGAGAATTCCTACTCGAAAACACAAGAAAGATAGATACGAAACCTGATTCGACTCGGCTCTGATACCAACTGATGTGAACGTTGACGATTTGACACAAGACCCAACACTCAAGAAGATATTTTCCCAGGATTGAATCGGTTTCGTCACGTAATTAACCTTGACCCGAATCGATATGGAATCGAACGAACCTTGATATTAAGAATGGTGAACGCCACAAGACAAGCTTGATAAGTTCAAAGATTGTAAACTCAATAGTAAGCAATCTATTTGTGAAAAAATCAGCCAAAAAGTTTTTTTTATTCATCATGAAATGTTTTGTTTTTATAGTACAATGCCAACTTAACCCTAACTACCCATGACCCAATGGACTTCCAAACTTCCCAAGCCCATTACCTAAGTAACTACCCAAAGCACTAATTAAATTAAAAGAAAAGATGTCACTTGGGCTCAATAAAGTCTAGCCCAATTACAAACAAGATCAAACTCATAAAACTGAAAATCCTAGATTTGGGTAAACAAAAAAACTATGAAATACGGACTGAAATGATGTTATTTGGGCCTCCAACTTGAGTTCAACCATAAAACCTCCAGGTTGTGGTTATAGAGCTTGAAACGAGCTTCGCGTTGATATATTACAGGCCCCATAACTCTTCCCGGATCAAAAGTTATGGTCGTTCAAAGTTTGCTCGCGCATAAGCTTGGGCTTGAATCAAGTTGATCTCTCTGTTGGCTCCTTCAAGCATCCAATCATCCTTGAGTGAGCTGATCTTAGTCTTCAAGCCCTCCACGAGTCCAACTAAGGCTTGTTGCATCTTCTTAGCTCTGCTTCTCGTAATTGGCCCAATCAGAATATGTAGCGGATCTTCTTGAGGGCTCGATGCGTCTACGATGCCTCTATCAAAGACCTTGTGGGCAAAATTAGGAACTAAATTGTTATTTAGTACTACATGTCATCCACAAACTGATGGTCAAACTGAAGTTGTGATAGAACTTTAGGGCAATTATTGCCTACTATCATAAAAAAGAATGTGAAGTCTTGAGATGAAAGTTTTGTAACACCCGGATTCAAGTATGTCAGTAAACTCCACTTCCAAAATTACCTTTAGAGTTGATTTTATAACTTATTGTTTAAAGAAATTACAAAATAATTATAAAAAACTACTAAATGAGCAATAATTTTCAAATGGGGTAAAATGGTCATTTTAGAAGGATTCAAGAGACAAAGTGGGAATGAAAATTGAATGGCACACTTGAAATTATATGGTGGTGCTAAGGGTTTTTGGTAATTAACTAAGGATAAAATAGTCATTTGTGGAAAAGGTTAAGGGCAAATTGGTCCAAAAGGCTTATAAACCCATAACCTATTCATTTTCTTCTTCATTTAGCCGAGAGCCTCCATGAATTGAACTAATTTCTAAGGTAAGAAATTTAATTTTTAAGAGATGTGAAATTTAGAGTTTTGATGGATGATTATATTTTTGGTTGATTAAGGTTGCTAGGAAGAAGAAAAGAAAGAGGATAAGCTTAAATCACCTAATTACCAAGGTAAAGGTAAGAATTTCATACTTTACATACTTGAAGTAAATTTGAGTTAGGTTATTTAAATAACCTTTACTTATATAAGTGTATAAGGTATTAGAATTAAGGTGATTTATGCTTAAATGGATAAAGAAATTCATTAGGATTCATGATGTAATTTTTGGCCATAAGGGTATTTTAGATATTTCATATTCCTAGGGTTAGCTTTGTGGATTTTGTGTGTTGAATATATGAGAAATGATGAATTGATGAAAGAATTTGCATTAAGTTAATTTTTGCTTAATTATGTGCATGATATGTGGAATAGCCTTTGAAATTAATTTGATGCATGAGATATAAATAAATGCTTGAGAAAATAATATGATGTTTGATAAGGAGTGAAAAGAATAAGGGAAAATAATGAATGGGCATATTTCATATTATGGTTATATATGCATACATGAGGAATCATAGCATATGCATGATTCAGAAAAAAATAAAGAAAGAGGAAAAACGTTTTCTAAGTCTTGCATGTTTTTAGAAAATGGAAAACAAGTATTTTTGGTTTTATAATAACTCATATGATACAGGAAAGCAGAAAACATACTTAAAATCCTTACACGCAAGATGTACTATGTGGACAGCAAAGAAAAATATCAGTTGTACTGTGTGGACAGCAAAGAAAGTTATTAGCTGTACTGTGTGGACAGCAAAGTAAAAAAGAAAAATATTAGTTATACTGTGTGGACAACAAAGAAAAAAAAAAGTAAAATATGCGTGTAAGAGAGAATTGTACCTTGTATGGTGACTGTAAGTACTATCATATGTAGTCTAGACCGGTCACTGAAAATATTTGTAGAAAAATAAAGAAAGAGAGAGAAAGAATTAGTAAATATTTTATGAAAGTCAATTGCATTAGAATCATACATGCAAGCCAATGTGACTGATAAATAGTTGAGAAAGATATACGATCAGAAAGTAGAAAAGTCATTACACTCATTCATGCATAAATCATAATGAGTGAATCATATTTGTATATTAAAGAAATGAATAAATGGGTGAAAGAAGAGAATTATGATATGTGTTTAATGCGTGTTCCGTGTCAATTATTTTATATATGAAAAGCCCAGACACGCTGAGTATGGAAGACATTAGTACCGGTATGAAATACTTTAAGTGTTGAGTATGATTTTCTTACTGAACCGTGGTCGCTCACTCCGTTTAATTTAATATTTTACAGGTAAAGAGTTGCAACAAAGATTCCCGGGGAGCACTAGTGAGACATGAGGCTGAGGGAGGAAGGCACCATATTTTTGTTGATTTATATCTTTTGATGTATATGTGAATATATGCTTATATATATATATATATATATATATATATATATATATATATATATATATATATATATATATATATATATATATATATATATATATACTTGATGTACATATTGGTGGATATGTATATATATATATATGACTAGTTATGAAAATTGGTTGTAGAGTTTTTGTGGGTGACAATTTTTATGATGGTTATTATTATGTACTTATTTTATTAATTGTGATTAAGTTGATGAAAATCTAGTCGGTTGGTAGGACTGGTTTATGTGAATTGCTAATTAGGAGTGTTACATGGCATAATTAAAAAAAAGAAAAAAATATTCCTCGGGCCCTTTAAAATAGGGGAACTCTTGCCGTTTTTCTGTAACACACCTATATTGGTTAGGAGAGGTTACAAGTTTCCCCCATGTAGAGTTTGCATATAATAAGGTTATGCATTCATCCATGTACTATTCACCTTTTGAAATTATGTATGGTTTTAATCCTTTAACACCATTAGATTTATCTCTTTTACCTTCGAAAGAGCGTGTTAATTTTGATGGTGCTAAGAAGGCAGATTTTGTTCGCAATTTCCATGAGAAAGTGAGCCAAACATAGATAAAAGGAACCAACAAGTGGCGAACCAAAAGAATCAAGGGTGTAAGAAGTTGGTTTTTGAGCCTGGCGATTAGGTTTGGCTGCATTTGCGCAAAGAACAGTTTCCTCTGCAAAGGCGATCTAAACTTCACTTACGAGGAGATGGACCTTTTCAAGTTGTTGCAAGGATCATTGACAATGCATATAAATTAGATCTCCCTGGTGAGTATAATGTTAGTGCAACCTTTAATGTTTCTGACCTTCTTCCTTTTGATTATGTAGGTGGAGATTCGAGGTCGAATCCTTTCGAGGAAGAGGGGAGTGATGCGAATGATTAAGGGATAACTTCACCAAATTCACACATGGGGAAGCATAACAATGGAGGTTCAAATTATACTTCAATAAACACAAAGAATTTGGATCCATTGAGCTATGACAGAGGCCCAATTACACGAACAAGAGCCAAGAAGATGAAAGCAGCAATCATTGGGCTAGTTCAAAGTCATTTGGAGCTTATGGGGAAGAGTCTGAGCGAAGTCAAAGGTCAACTCATGGGCAACGACATGACAAGCATGGAGTTTAGTTCAAGACTTGTGCATTTAATTCAATTTGAAGAATTAAAAGAGCTTACTTTAACACAAGGAGTCCAAATACATGAATTGGTCTAAGGGTAGCAAGGAGCATGTGTTGGGCATTATTCCTAAGGCTAAATTTCATAATTAGCCAAATATGCATATGGAAGCCCAAGTCACATCAATTCGGCTAGCCCTTTTGTGATTAGTTATTATCTAGTTGGTATCCTAGTTTAATTAGGAAAGCTTGTTTAGTTATTATCTAATTGTTATTCTAGTTTAATTAGAAAGGATATTTAATTGGTATCCTAGTTTAATTAGGAAAACTTGTTTAGTTATTATTTAATTGTTATCCTAATTTAATTGGGAGAGTTCTTAGTTGTCATGAGTTGTTATTATCCTTTTTTTTAAAAGGATTTATTTCGTTTTTTAGGGTTAGAAGCAACATATATATATATATGTATTAAATTCAAGATTATGGGTAGCCTTAATTCTAATAAAAAATTTCGAATTTCTCCAAAGTTCTTGTAAGAGTTTTCTTTGAATTCACTTCTTGAGAAAGTTGTGAATTCTTTCTTTGATAATTAGAGTTCCTTGTTGTTAGATAACAAGAGGGTTCTAATTCTTTTGGTTTATGCTAGATAGATCTTCAGGCAAGATTCCAATAGATTGTTATAGTTCTTGTTAGATCGATCAGCAAAGGTTATATCACCAATGACGTTAGAGATAACGAAAAAAAAAGTGATAAAAAGTGCAAGTCAATAGTGATCCCTGAGAAGGTGGCGTCAAGTCGGTTGAATAATTCATTTGTGAAAAAGAAAAGAGGTTAACACCATGGGAAACTCGATGGTTAGCAACCAGTAGCAACTAGTTCTTGATGTTGGCTACATTGAAGGATAAGGATGATGGAAATGAACCTACCTCTTGGTTTTCAAAAGAAATAATCCAATCGAAGTATTCTTTTTCTACCTCTTCCACTCCTAATCCTCCTAACAATGGAGCCAATATTCCACCAGGCGACGGTCTAAAAGAGGTTGTTTCTAGACATCTTAATGAAGGAAATATGTGTGATCAAGCCGAAAATCCCATGGAGTCAGACTCAAAGCAAATCAATTCCTTGGAGATAACAAGATTTGGGTTTAACCTTAAGGTAGATGAGAAGGAGTTAAGGAGGAATGAAGTGAAGGTATTGCCAAGGAGTTAGAAGAAAAAGAGTGCTAAGAACAAGAGGGCATCCCCTCCTAAAATTAATAAAATCATGTATATTGCAACCTGCAATGTTAGGGTTATGAACTCCCCTTGGAAACAAAAGGAGATTGAATTGTTTTTAAAGAGCAACAAAGGTACTATAATGGGTGTGATGCGAACTCCAAAGAGCACAATGAGACCCACAAGCAAAATAAGAAATTCAAACCCCAAAAAGGCTAAATTAGATTTATATAAGCGAAAACCTTGACCTAATCTTTATTAAGAAACATGAACCAAAGGTATAAGAAAGGATTTTAATGCCGCACAAAAAGTTATCGAAAGAACCAAAGAGAAAAGAAGTCTCTCAATATTATTACTCTCATAAAAGGTCCCCTCTGTAAAAGGTTGCAAGTCTATTTATAGCTAAAATAAAATCCTAAATAGAATAGAAATCAATAACCTAACCTATTAAATGAGCTAAAATTAAAGCATAGTCCAACCCATTACAATTATTGACTTATTAAATAAATGATTAGGATTAAAGTAAGACATAGTTTTAACCCATCCCAAACACAAAAGATTTAAATAACACATATGCGCATGGCTTGAATTCTTCAAATATGTTATCCTTGAACTTGAATGAAGTTTTTTAAGTCATGATGTTCCTTCAAGCTTTGTGAGTTGTTTTTAGTCCAAATATCTTCAATAAGCCTATTTAAAGCTTCTCGCATCCTCTTAGCTTTAGCTTTTGTTACTATTTATATGCAATGGATCACTTGATTTTGTGTTTTCTTGATTTCTATCAAGGTGTCCTTGAAACAAGAGTTAAGAAGAATAATGCAAGGGACATAATGAAGTGAGTTTTTATTAATTGGGATCATATTGATAATTATACTGATAGTCCAGGTGGTAGATTATGGCTGGTTTCAGACAAAGAGCAGGTTACTATAAAGAAGCTACAGACCTCCACTCAAAGCATTCATGGAGAATTTTTTTTTTTTTTTGCTGAATAAGTAAGTATACAAAGATAAAAAGCCTCCCAAAAGGGTAGAAACAATCTAAGCATGGTGGACAAAGAAAGGGCCACCTACCAAACAAAAAGCTAAATGAAACTAAGACACCCTATCTCTAGAACAAGCTCTAGCTTACAGGGAAAGAAGAAACGCCAAAACAAATCCAAATAAGCCTCCTTCTCTTATCATCTATCAAGATGTTATCATGATAGATAATAAGAGTGAGCACTAAGCAACTGACCACAATACAAACACAAAAGGCTTTATTAGTTACAAGAGCTACACACAAGTTATACAAGTAACCACAAAATCTATACAAGTTAAAGTTTTCCAACTCATAATCCTCAGACAAAAGCATCCAACAACTGAGAGCAATCTTAGCAGCTGGAAGAGAAAAGAGGCTTCATAGCTTTAGCCAAAGAAAGAAATACAATAGAAACTATTGAAATGGAAAGACCCATCAGCAACAAGCAAAGAAAACTTAAGCAGAATTCATCCAAGAAAGTAAGAAAAACTCTCTTAGATAAAGGACCAATAATAGAAAACTCCTACAAGCATGCAAGTGCACGAAGATGAGGTCATAACAAAGGTCATCCAAGACAAAAAAATGCTACTATGCCTTTTAATGGACCACTTTAGATAGCATTATATCCAACTCTAGCAATGTATCCTAAGGTTTATTGGTTTCTAGAAGTCCTTCTCAGGATCTAACCTAAACTCAAAAGGATTTCTGTAAGACTCAAAGTGAAAAAGAGCAATTGAAGATCAACAGGGAAGAAAAGAAGGATACCGAACTAAATTTTTTGGAAGCTAATACCCAACCTATAGTGAAGGAAGTGGATGTAGACAAAACATTGCAAGCTAGTAGAGAAGAGGAAGATAAGCTTAATGCTTCTTCTTTAATTGTCCCATTCAACAACCAACTTAAAATAGACAAGATTGATTTAAAATCAGTCCTTGGGGGATCCATGAGCAAACATCAGAGGAAAAAGTTGGCCAAGGAAGGTAACTTCACCTATCCATATTTCTCAATAAGTATTTGCGTTTGTTGGAACATAAGGGGTCTTAATGCCCTTATTAAAAAAAAGGAGATCGAAAGTTTATTTTCAATAAAAAAATTGATTTCATAGCTATTTTTGAAACCAAAATCAAGACCATGAACCAAGATAAGGTGTGTAGAAATGTATAGGGTGATTGGGAGATATTAGTAATTCAAATTTGTCTTCTAGTAGAATATGGATTGGGTCAAATAATAGGGCCATAAAGGTTAACATTGTGGAAAAAACAGCCCAATTAATTCATTATGAGGTGTGGCTTGTAAAAGAAAACACCAAGATTTTCATTACTTTTTTTTATGGGTGCAATCAAATAATAGAGAGAAAGAGCCTTTAAGGGAATATTATGAGGTTATCAGAGAGTAATCAAGATGTCCTGTGGTTGGTGGTAGGGGATTTCAATGTCATTAGAAGTAATATTGAGAAGGTTGGTGGTACCCAATGGGGAGACACTTATTGAGAAGATTTGAATAATTGTTGTAAGGAAGCTAACCTAGATGACCTGCGATTTTTGGGTTGTTTCTATACCTGGAGCAATTGTAGTGAAGGGGGTAGAAAAATTACAAGTAAGTTGGATGGGGCTCTTGTCAATGACTCTTGGAAAAATTCCTTTCCCAATTCAATGGCCAACTTCCACATTCTTCAATTTCAGACCCATCTCCTTACATCATTGATTATGGAACCCTTGAGAATCAAAGGAAAATTCCTTTTAAATTCTTCAATATGTGGACTCTTCATGATAAATTCCTAGATATTGTTAAGGAAGCTTAGGAAGAGGACTATGAAGGCAGCCCCAAGTTTAACCTTGTTAATAAGTTTAAAAATCTCAAAGGTGTTCTTAGATCCCTCAACAAGAAAAAATATGGGTAGATTTCAAAAAGAGTGGTTGAAGGAAGACTTGCCTTGGATGATACTCAAAATAGACTCCAACAACACCCACTTAGTGATGACCCGATCTAAGAAGAGTTTGTTAGGAGAAATAAGCTTCATCATCTTTGTTCGGTGGAAGAACGTTTAGCAAGGCAAAAGGCTAAAGCTTATTGGCTTAAATAGGGCAGCCAAAACACAAATTATTTCTTCAAATGCATTAAAGGTTGTAGAAACATCAATGTAATTAGTGGTATTATGATTGAGGATGGCTCTTCCACCAATAAGATGGATAATGTAAAAGCAATTTTTATGGAATCCTTCAAAACCGTCCTTAACAGTTCACTTGCCTCAAATATTTCTCTTGAAGACTTCAATGAGCTGATCAAGTATAGAATCCCATAAGAGATTGCGGATCAGATGAAAAGAGACGTTGAGGAAGAAAGATCAAAAACACCATTTTCTCCATAGATGATAATAGGGCTCTAGGTCTAGATAGGTATAGTGCTTTATTCTTTAAGGTGCTTGGAATGTTGTAGGAAATGACATGATCAAAGCTATAAAGCACTTGTTCTCCATAGGTTTCCTTCTTAAAGAGGTACATTTTTTTTTTGGTAATTAATAATTTTATACCAAAGAGAAATAGAATGTACAAAGGCTTATCTAGGACAAAGCCCCTAGATTAAGCCTAGGACAAGCATACCTAGGACAAGTCCCTAGGTTATGCCAAAAGACCCAAGTAACCTAATAGAAACACCTAATCAAGGGCACACAAGAAGATCAAACAACACCACATCCTTTATAGGAGCAACTATCCCATAAGAAAGTTATCAATCAACTAATGGGAACATAAACTCAAAGGGACCAAACTCAACACAAAAATGCCTACATAAAGATTGAATGAGGGATGCCCCAATTGTTGGCCATGGACTCATTTTCAGTAAACTTGTTAATGTTATCCAAGTAGGCCACCCGCTCTCTAACACATTTCTTTATAAGCATGGTTACTCTCTCCTTGGATAGTCCAACTCGTCTAAAGCAAATGTCATTCCTAACCTTTCAAATGTAGTAGACGGTTGCACCAAAACATAATTTACTCACAATGTTCTTGAAGTTGTCTTCCTTCCAATGTCTAGCCAAGTCCTCAACTAAAGAGACCCAAGGTTGAGGATTGAGATTTAGATAACAAAGATTAAGTACCCCATTCCAGATTTGAGAGCTAAAAGTGTAGTTGAAGAAAAGATAATTTATGCTTTCCAGTTCCTTATTATATAAAAGGCACACATTGTGAGAAACAAGGCCTACTCTTACTAATTTATCCTTTGTCATAAGTTTGCCTCTAATACCCAGCTATACAATGAAAGAATACCTTAGAAAATGTCTTTTGAACCAAATAATGTTGTGCCAAGAAACCCTTTCTCTCTTAAGGCGAATCACGTCCCAAGCCAATTTGATAGAAAAGATGTCATTGGAGTTAAGGGTCCAAATTAGAGAGTCCTCTCCTCTCGTTGGCCAGCAAGGTAGCGATTCCTTGATCTCCAAGAGGTGACACGAAGTGGCCATCGGCCATCTCCACCTATGACCATTGACTACTTCCTTAACTAACGCATGCTTAGAGATACCCGAATCATAGATAACTTGGGGTCCATATTTGTCAAGCAACGGTCCATAAGGGTGCCAATTATCATGCCAAAGAAAAGTGTTTTCTCTATTACCTATGATTTTCTTGAACTTAGGCTTCATTAGCTCCCTTAGGCTTAAAATCTTCCTTCAAACCTAAGAACTCTCACCATTAGGTTTTATTTCCCGAAAACATTTACCTTTTAGCTTGTTAGCTTTAACCCATTCCACCCAAAGCAAATTATTCTTGTCAAGGAGGATCTTCCATATGTTCTTAATAATGGCAACTTAATTCCATGATTTACTCCTCATAATACCTAAGCCACCCTCTACTTTCGGAACACAAACCTTATCCCAAGAAACTTTGGCTTTTTTACCATCCACAGAAGCACCACCCCAAAGAAACCTCCTTAGAATTCTGTCAATCTCTTTATGGACACCTGATAGGAGAATACAGATAGAAGACCAATACACTTGGATGCTAAAAAGGATGGCCTTTATAAGGATAAGTCTACCCGCATAAGATAGGAACTTGCTACGCCACATGGTTATTCTCCCAACAATTATGTGAATAAGCGGCTTGCAGTCACTACCTTTGAGTTTTGAAGAAGTGTTGGTATGCCCAAATATTTGAATGGAAATTCACCCACCTCTATATTGATAGTTACCAAGAGATTAAGCTTCTCCTCTTGGGATACTCCAAAAAGGAAGATGTTGCTTTTAGTAAGATTCATTTGAAGCCCGGACCATTTATGGAAGAGGATAAGAGAGTCTTTCATGAGGGAAATAGAATCATTGTCTGCCCTACAAAACAAGATAAGATCATCAGCAAAACATAAGTGAGTTATATTGTTCTTCTTACATTTCCAATGATGGCCAAAAGAAGGGTTGTTCTTGAGTTCCCCAAGCAATCGGGAAAGAACCTCCATCGCGATGATAAAGAGATAAGGGAAAATTGGGTCCCCTTGTCTTAAACCATGAGAGCTCTTGAAAAAACCTACTAATTCACCATTGATACCCAAAGAGAAAGAAGGGGACATGATACAACTTTTTATCCAGCCAACGAATTTGTCTGGAATGCCAATGGTTTCAAGGATTGCAATAATAAACTACCAATGCACCAAGTCATAGGCCTTCATAAGGTCTATCTTCATAGCACATTTCTTATCTTTGCTAATTTTGTGATAGTTATGCATAAGGTCTTGACAAAGCATAATATTTTCACCAATGTTCCGTCCACCCACAAATGCACCTTGGGCTTTATCAATGAAGATAGAGAGGATGTCTTTGAGGCGGTTGGCAAGAATTTTGGAGATGCATTTGTAAATTGTATTGCAGCATGCTATAGGCCTATAATCCTTAGAAAGAGAAAGGTTAGCAACCTTAGGAATAAGAGCAAAGATAGTGCAATTTATCTCTTTAAGGAGATGACCTGAGGAGAAGAAGTGTTTGATTGCTTTAACCACATCACTCTCTACAACCTTCCAAGCCGCCTTAAAAAAATAAGCACCATAACCATCTGGACCGGGAGCCTTATTATTGTCTATGGCAAAGATTGTAGATTTGATTTCATCCTCTTCAATGTCTTTAATCATGGTCTCTCTATCTCGAAGCTTCATTCGAAAAGTAACCAGCCTTTTAATCTCCTCAATATTAGGATTACAAGAAGCCAGAGAGTTGAGTACCTTCTTGAAATAACTAACAAATTCCTTCTTCACATCTCCTATGGCACTCATAAACGTTCCATCTTCAAGGCACACATTATTAATAGAATTTCTATTCCTGCAAGCTTTAATGCATTTGAAGAAATATTTAGTGTTTTGATCCCCTTCTTTGAGCCAATGGACCTTTTTTTTGGTAAGTAATAAATTTATACCAAGAGAAAAGGATTTACAATGGCTTATCTAAGACAACATCCTTAGAAAGCCAAACACAAGCATACCTAGGACAAATCCCTAGGTTATGCCGAATCACACACCCAAATCCAACTTTGATACAAAGCACATGACATCAACTTAACCCTAAAACAAAACATATTACAATACAAACACCACCAAAAACTATTCAAAAATTACATGAGGTATATCCCAATTGTTTGCAAGAAGTACATTTTCACTAGTCTTGTTAACCTTTTTCAAGCAAGAAACTCTAACTCGAACACAATCTTGGATAAGCATTTGAACTCTCTCCCTTGGTAATCCGCCTCTTCCAAAGCAAATGTCATTCCTAGCCTTCCAAATGTGGTATACGGCTGCCCCAAAGCAAATCTTACTCAAAATATTCTTGAAGCTATTCTCCTTCCATTTGTTAGCTAATTCCGCAATCAATGAATCCCATGAACTATACATGAGTTGTTGATGGCATAGATTAAGCATTCCATTCCAGTTTTGGGAGCTAAAAACACAACTAAAAAATAGATGATCCATGCTTTCCGGATCCTCATTGCATAATGGGCATACATTATAGGATATAAGGCCTATTCTTGCTAACTTATCCCTTGTCATTAGTTTACCTCTAATGCCCATCCATACAGTGAAAGAGTGTCTTAGGAAATGCCTTTTAAACCATACAAGGTTGTGCCAACTAACCTTGTCTTTTCTACTCCTCATTACCTCCCATGCCGATTTAATAGAGAAAGTGCCATTAGTATTAGGGGACCATCTTAAAGAATCCTCCCCTCCCTTTGGGCAGCAAGGGAGAGCTTCCTTTATCTCCATAAGGTGGCAAGAATTTGCCGCTGGCCATTTCCACCCATGCTCATCAATGACTTCATTTAATAAAGCATTCTTAGGGATTCCCGAATCATAGATAACCCGGGCACCATACTTATCCAATAACGGTCCATAGGGGTGCCAATTATCAAGCCAAAGAAAAGTGTTTTCCCCATTGCCAATGATTTTCTTGAACTTAGTTTTCATTTGTTCCCTAAGGCCTAGAATTAGACACGTCAATTGGGCCGGGCCAAATGGAGGCCCGGCCCAAAGCACGAATAAAGGCCCGAGCACGATAAAGCCCGACCCGACACTCTACAGTGTCGGGCCGGGCCTAGGGCTTTAATATTAGGCCCATGGGCTGGCCCGGCCTGGCCAATACTATTTATATATATATATATATATATATATATATATATATATATATATATATATATATATATATATATATATATTTTTTTTTTTTTTCCTGGGCAGCAGCTTCTGGTGGCAGCAGAAGCTGCCTTGCGGTTGCCTGGCAGAAGCAGATTTATGCTTCTGCCAGGCAGAAGCCTCTACATAATTTTTTTTTAAAAAAAATTTTAAATAAATTTATTTTATTTTCTTTTATTTTCACTTTTATTTATAAATCTTTTAATCACTCAATTTCAATTATTTCATTATATTTTCAATTTCATTAACTCTGTTTCAAAAAATATCTAAATTCGTAAATAATAATTATTTATTTTTGAAGAATTCAGAGATTTAAGTATAAAAGATGAATAGATAAATATTATATAGTAGATATATTTTATTTATGTTTTGTAATTTATACCGTATATAAATTAATTTATTTGTACTATATTATCAATTTATAATATTTTTCATTATATAACTACGGTATTCCTCCGTCACAAGTGAGGGGTTATAAATAAAATATTCGGGATACTGTTATCGGTTTTAATAATTGAAAAAAATTTATGTTAATTAAATTTTTTTTAAAAAAATTGATTAAATGGGCTTATTTGTACTATATTATCAATTTATAATATTTTTCATTATATAACTACGGTATTCCTCCGTCACAAGTGAGGGGTTATAAATAAAATATTCGGGATACTGTTATCGGTTTTAATAATTGAAAAAAATTTATGTTAAAAAATGTTAATTAAATTTTTTTTTTTAAAATTGATTAAATGGGCCGGGCCGGCCCAATTAAAGCCCAACCCAGCCTGGCCCTATTAAAGCACGACCCGGCCCGATTAAGGCCCGTTATTATATGGGCCGGGCCTTGGGCCTTTATATTTTAATGGGCCGACCCGGCCCAAAGGCCCGTTACTGTTTGGGCCTTAGGCCCGGCACGGCCTATTAGCCCGATGGGTCGAGTCGGAGCCAGCCCGACCCATCGACATCTCTACCTAGAATCTTCCTCCAAACCCATGAACTCTCACTATTCGGTTTGATCTCCCAAAAACATTTACCTCTAAGCTTGTTTGTCTTAATCCATTCCACCCAAAGTGAATTCCCCTTATCAAGGAGGATCTTCCACATATTCTTGATGATGGCAGCCTTATTCCAAGCTTTGCACCTTATAATGCCAAGCCCACCCTCCACTTTAGGAACACATACTTCATCCTAAGCTACTTTGGCCTTTTTTCCATCCATAGCAGCACCACTCTAAAGAAAATTCCTCAAAATTCCGTCTATTTCCTTATGGACACTTGAAGGAAGAATAAATATAGAAGACCAATACACTTGAATGCTAAATAGGACAGCCTTGATAAGTAAAAGTCTTCCCGCATAAGATAAGAATTTGTTACGCCACGAATTAATTCTCCCAACAATCTTATGAATGAGCAGCTTGCAGTCACTTCTTTTGAGCTTTGAAGAAGTTATTGGAACTCCTAGATACTTGAAAGGCAATTCTCCCACCTCCAAATTGATAGAATCCGCAAGTTTGAGCTTCTCCTCTTGGGTTATCCCGGAAAGGTATATGTTGTTTTTGTTGCAATTCATTTGGAGTCCGGACCATTCATGAAAAAGGATTAATGATTTTTTCATAAGAGTAATGGAATCCACATCTGCCCTACAAAACAACATCAGGTCATCGGCAAAGCACAAATGACTTAAGTTGTTCTTCTTACACTTCCAATGATGACCAAAAGAAGGAATGTTCTTGAGTTCTCCAAGCATACGGGAAAGGATCTCCATTGCCATGATAAATAGGTAAGGGGATAACGGGTCCCCTTGTCTAAGACCATGAGAGCTCTTGAAGAAACCCACCAATTCACCATTTATTCCCAAGGAGAAAGAAGGAGTTGTGATGCAACTTCTTATCCAGCCAATGAATTTTCCATGAAAACCAATTGCTTCAAGAATAGCAAGGATGAAATCCCAATGAACCGTGTCATATGCCTTCAAGAGATCAATCTTCATAGCATAGTTCTTGTCTTTGCTCATTTTATGGTAATTATGCATTAGGTCTTGACACAACATTATGTTCTCTCCAATGCACCGTCCTCCCACAAATGCTCCTTGGGCTTTATCAATGAAATTCAGGAGAATGCCTTTGAGACGATTTGCAAGGATTTTAGAAATGCATTTGTAAATGGTATTACAGCAAGCTATTGGCCTATAATCTTTACATCTTGAAGAGTTAGCAACCTTAGGGACAAGAGCTAAAATAGTACAATTTACCTCTTTGAGTAGATGGCCCGAAGAGAAGAAATGCTAGACAGCCTTAACCACATCATTCCCCACAATCTCCCAAGCAACTTTAAAGAAGAAAGCACCATAACCATCCGGCCCCAGAGCTTTATTGTTGTCCATGGCAAAAATAATGGATTTGATTTCCTCTTCCTCCACTTCCTTGATCATGTTCTCTTTCTCTTGAAACTTTAGTTGGAATTTTAGCAGCCTTTGAATTTCCTCAACATTAGAATTGCATGAAACCGTGGAATTGAGGACATTCTTGAAATAGCTTACAAACTCCTTCTTAACTTCCTCCATATTACTCACAAAGGTCCCATCATCTAGACACACACCATTAATAGAGTTCCTACTCCTTCGGGCTTTGATGCATTTGAAGAAAAATTTGGTATATTGATCTCCTTCTTGAAGCCATTGAACTTTAGCTTTTTGGCGAGCTAAAGATTCTTCAGCTTCACTAAGGCTTGTGTAGTTCTCCAACCAAACCTGTAACCTCTTCTAACCATTGGGTGTGTTACAGAAAAATGGCAAGAGTTCCCCTATTTTAAAGGGCCCGGGGAATATTTTTCTCCTTTCCATTATGCCTTGTAACACTCCCAATTTGTAATTCACACAAACCAGTCCTACCAATCGACTGGATTTTCATCAACTTAATTACAATTAGTAAAATAAATACATAATAATAACAATTATAAAAATTATCACCCACAGAAACTTTATAATCAATTTTCATAACTAGCCATATATATATATATATATATATATATATATATATATATATATATATGTATTTACTAATTTGTTTCTCTCCCTTTCTCATTGACTTGTCTAGAGTACATATGACAGTACTTGCAGTCACCATACAAAGTATAATTCTCTCTTACACGCATATTTTTTTTTCTTTGCTATTCACATAGTACAGCTAATATTTTTCTTTGCTGTCCACACAGTACAACTGATATTTTTCTTTTGCTGTCCACACAGTACAACTGATTATTTTCTTTGCTGTCCACACAGTACAGCTTGCGTGTAAGGATTTTAAGTATGTTTTCTACTTTCCTGTATCATATGAGTCATTATAAAACCAAAAATACTTATTTTCCATTTTCTGTAAGCATGCATGACTTAGAAAATATTTTTCCTCTTTCTTTATTTTTTTCTAAATCTTGCATATGTTATGATTCCTCATGTATGCGTATATAATCATAATATAAGATATATCCATTCATTGTTTTCCCTTATTCTTTTCATTCCTTATCAAACATCATATTCTCTTCTCATGCATTTATATATCTCATACATTTAATTAATTTCAAAATATACAATGTAGGCTTAATATAAGGGTTATTACACATATTATGCATATAATTAAGCAAAATTAACCTATATCACATAAAATGATATTTTTGCCCTTATAGCCAAAATTTACCTTTTTACCCTTATGGCCAAAAATTACATCATGAATCCTAATGAATTTCTTTATCTTTTTAAGCATAAATCACTTTAATTCTAATACCTTACACACTTATATAAGTAAAGGTTATTTAAATAACCTAACTCAAATTTACTTCAAGTATGTAAAGTATGAAATTCTTACCTTTTATTTGCTAAATAGATGATTTAAGCTTATTCACCTTCTTTTCTTCTTTCTGGCAACCTTAATCAACCAAAAATATAATCATCCATCAAAACCCTAAACTTGACATATCTTAAAAATTAAATTTCTTACCTTAAAACTGATCAGAATTGACAGATCTACACTTTTTATAACTGGAGCCTCTGGAAATTAGGTAGTTTAGCTAGGTTTTTTGGCGAATTTTGGTTAAGGGAAGCTTTAGCTAAAAAAATAATGGAGTTCTCGGCAATTGATGAAGAGAATGAATAGGATATATATTTTATAAGCCTTTTGGACCATTTTGCCCTTAATCTTTTTCATAAATTACTATTTTATCCTTAGCCAATTACCAAAAACCCTTAGCACCACCATATAATTTCAAGTGTGCCATTCAATTTTAATTCCCACTTTGTCCCTTGAATCTTTATAAAATGACCATTTTACCCCCTTTGAAAAATATTGCTCATTTAGTAGTTTTCTATAATTCTTTTGCAATTTCTTTACACAACAAGTTATAAAATCAACTCTAGGGGTAATTTTAGAAGTGGAGTTTATTGACACACCTAAATTCGGATGTTACATTTCTTCCCCCCTTAAAAGAATTTCGTCCTCGAAATTTAAACAAATAAGTTGGGAAATCTCTCTCTCATTTGTTGTTCAACCTCCCATGTGGCTTCTTCCACCTTATGATTCTTCCATAATACTTTCACTAATGAAATTGTCTTATTTCGGAGCTCTTTTATTTTTCTATCTAGTATTTGCATCGGTTGCTCCTCATAAGCTAAATCTTCTTTTAATTCCACATCATCTGATTTTAAGACATGTGAAGGATCACTAATGTACTTTCTCAATAAAGAAATATAAAATACATTATGAACTCGATCCATACTAGGTGAAAGTGCAAGTCTATAAGCCACCTTGCCCACTCTTTCTAAAATTTCAAATGGGCCAATAAATCTTGGAGCAAGTTTCCCTTTTCTTCCAAATCTCATCACGTGCTTGTAAGGGGCTATTTTCACAAAAACTTTGTCACCTGGTTGAAACTCTACTTCTTTCCTTTTCAAATCTGCATAGCTCTTTTGTCTGTCTTGAGCTTGCTTTAATCTAGTCTTGATAATCTTTATATCTTCCACCATTCTCTGGGTTAATTCAGGCCCAAGAACTTGACTCAAATCATCTCGCTCTCTTATGTCATCCCAATGTAATGGAGATCTACACTTTCGTCCATAAAGAGCCTCATATGGGGCCATTTTAATGGTGGACTGGTAACTATTATTATATGCAAATTCTATCAATGGAATCATTTCATGCCAGGTCATTTTGTAATCTAAACAACAGGCCCTCAACATATCCTCTAGTATTTGGTTCACCCTTTCTGTCTGGCCATCTGTTTGAGGATGATGTGTTGTGCTAAATGCTAGCCTAGTACCCAATGCTCTTTGTAAGCTACCCCAAAAAGCTGAAATAAATCTGGGGTCTCTATCTGACACAATAGTTTTGGGTACGCCATGTAATCTCACAATCTCCCGTATATAAATTTGGGTCAATTGATTTAAAGTAAAACTATCTTTCATTGGAATAAAATAGGTCGATTTAGTCAATCTATCTACAATCACCCATAATGCATTATAGCCTTTTTGTACTCGAGGTAGGCCAATGATGAAATCCATTGAAATATTTTCCCATTTCCATTCAAGAATACTAAGTGGTTGAAGCAAACCTGAAGGTCTCTAATGCTCGACCTTGACCTGTTGACATACCAAGCACTTAGCTACATAGTCTCCAATATCTTTCTTCATACCTATCCACCAATAAGTTTTCTTTAAATCCTGGTACATCTTTACTCCCCCAGGGTAGGCAGTGTAAAGTGTATCATGTGCTTCACTCAAGATTTTCTTTCTCAACTCCAGATCTTGGGGAATACATACCCTGTTTCTGAACTTGAGCACTCCATCTATCATTTGAAACTCAGTTGCTTTCCCTTCATATATCTGTTGACTTATTTTCTGGCACTACAAATCTTCTACTTGCTTCTCTTTTATTTGATTGAAGAGATTAGGTTGAATTTCCAATTTGGCCACTTGACTTCTTATCACCTCAATCTGTTCCCTCTGAAACTCTTTCTGTAACTCTATCTGAATGGTGAGGTGAGCTATGGCAATCTTTCTACTCAAGGCATCGGCTACCACATTTGCTTTACCTGGCTGATATTTAATATTACATTCATAATCTTTGACTAGCTCCAACCATCTTCTTTGTCTCATATTCAAGTCTTTCTGAGTGAAGAAATATTTTAGACTTTTATGGTCGGTGTAGATATTACATTTAACTCCATATAAATAATGCCTCCAAATTTTTAAAGCAAAAACCACTGCTGCTAACTCTAAATCATGGGTAGGGTAACGTGTTTCATAATCTTTTAACTGCCAAGAGGCATACGCTATCACCTTACCCCTTTGCATCAGCACGGCTCCCAAGCCATTATGCGAGGCATCACAATAAATATCATAATCTACACCTTCCTTTGGTAATACTAAAATAGGAGCTGTAGTCAACCGTCTTTTTAGCTCTTGGAAACTCTTTTCACAATCATCAGTCCATATAAAAGGAGTTCCTTGTCTGGTAAGAGCTGTAAGTGGTTTGGCCAACCGGGCAAAATCTTGAACAAATCTTTTGTAATAGTCGGCTAACCCTAAAAAGCTTCTGATCTTTTTCACAGTCTTTGGCCTCGCCCATTCAAGTATTGTTTCCACTTTACTGGGGTCTATAGCTATACCTTCCTTAGTAACCACATGTCCCAAAAATACTACTCGATCCAACTAGAATTCACACTTAGAGAATTTGGCATACAATTTCTTTTCTCTCAATCTTTGTAGCACAAATCTCAAGTGTTCGGCATGTTCTTCTTCTGATTTAGAATATATCAAGATATCATCAATAAATACCACCAAGAATTTGTCAAGGCAATCATGAAATACTCGATTCATTAAATCCATAAAAATTGCTGGAGCATTAGTCAATCCAAAGGGCATCACCACAAACTTGTAGTGCCCGTAGCGGGTCCGAAAAGCTGTCTTTGGAATATCTTGCTTTGTAATCCTCACCTGGTGATAACCAGATCTCAAGTCAATTTTGGAGAACACAGAAACTCCTTTCAATTGATCAAATAAATCATCAATTTGAGGCAACGGGTATTTATTCTTCACTGTCAATTTATTCAACTCTCTATAATCTATGCACATACGAAGCGACCCATCTTTCTTTTTGACAAATAGTATGGGTGCTACCCAAGGAGAGTGGCTAAGTCTAATAAAACCCTTATCTAAAAGTTCTTGCAACTGTTTCTTTAATTATTGCAATTCAGCTGGAGCCATTTGGTAAGGGGTTTTTGAAATTGGGGCTGAGCCAGGTTCTAACTCGATACTAAACTCCAACTCTCTCTCTGGAGGTAAACCTGGTAACTCATCAGGAAAGACATCTGGGAAATCTTGTACTATTGGGACATCCTGAACACCCAATCTTTGAACATCATGCTCATGTACCACATGAGCTAAATATCCCGTACACCCCTTTTTCAATAATTTTGGTGCTTTTACATTACTGATCATCATACTAGGCTGATGACCCTCTCCGAAATTAAAGTAATCCCCATTGTCAAGTTGGAATCGAGCCTTTTTCTTTCTACAGTCAATCTCAACTCCATATCTTTCTAAGAAATCCATGCCCAGGATAACATCAAAATCAGGCATATCAAAGACAATCAAGTCCACCTTTAACTCTCTCCCATGTATCACTACCCTCTGGTCTTTTAACATCTTATCAGTAATCACACTCCTACCATCTGGCATCTCAATTCTAATGGAATGGGTAGATCTAACAGGTATTAAACCTACCCTTTCAATAACCCCTGGTGCAATAAAGGAGTGTGTAGCTCCTAAATCGATCAATGCATATAAAGAAACAGAGTGGAAAAAGAGCTGACCAGTAACTGCAGATGGACTAGCCTCCGCTTGACTATGGGTAGCTGTATAGACTCGTGCATTAGTACCTCTCCCTGGTTGCACTGGCGGAATTAGGCTTTGCTGTGATTGTATCTGAACTGGCACTTCGGTACTTTGGCAATCTTTTGCTATATGCCCTGGCTATCAGCATCTATAACAAATCACCTATTTCTGCTGGTACCAACATTCCCCACTATGACGTTTCCCACAAATCTAACATTAGGGAATATTTTCTTTTCTAGACTTCTTGTCACTTTTCCAGCCTTTTCTACTTGCTTTTGACTATAATTTTCTTTTTCCCCTATTGTTTCTGAAACTAGAGCCAATTGAACTACCCCCTGATATTGTAACAGGTGATGAAATAGTCAATGAAGCAGGTAAAGCTGACCGACTTGGCATCACTGTCTGGGGTACTGTCAATGATGGAGGTGTTGACATGGAAGGTGCATTCCTGGGTAGCTTATTAACATATACCTCCAACCTTAATGCTCTCTCCAATGCCTCTTCATAAGTTTGAGGAGGTTGTGGTCTAGTGAGCACATGCAAGGCTATCTCCGGTCTAAGGCCCTTGGTGCATATCCATCAAGGCAATGCAACAAGTCACAAACTGAAAATCTGGAATTTATTGTTCATATGGCACAACAGCATTTTGTCTTCCAATTTGACCAATCAAATGACTTCCAAAACATACAAATTATGGTTCATTGGAAAGGGCATTCAAAGAGCTTTCTAATGATATATGATAGCAATCACAACTCAATCAACAAGGCATTCAAAACTAGTTTCAAAGTTGGATGGCAAAATCTGAAAATGGCAAAATTACATATTGTGAACAGTACCAGGGCATATAACACACTTTGGATTCCAAGGGGTAACAAGAAAGTTAACCAAGGCATAAAGGAAATTTCCACCAACCTTAGGGTCTTCCACCACCAATTCTTCCTCCAAGATGAATTGGATAAAGGAAAAAAGCAACTAAAGAAAAGCTACAAAACTTTTACTTGAATATTCATTAGCAAGAAGTCTAGCTTACAAATGAAAATCCACTTTCATATATACAAGAGCAAGTGGCGGCAAAATGGAGCATTAATTTTGACATGGAAGCTTTTCCCTTCATTTAAGCTTAACCATTCATTCAATACTAAGACCATACTATATTAATTCAAGAAAACAACAAAAAGGGACAACTTTTCCGTAAAAGGTGGAACTATGTCCACCAACTAAAGTTACTTGCTTCCCATTTAGTTGCAATCCAACTAAATGGGCTTCATGGCATCTTGGGCTCCATTTAAGTGATGGAGGGCTACCTCATCTACTTGGGCTTCAAGTGGGCTTGGAGTTTGCTTCTTGGACTCATTTAAGTTTCCATTTCATTAAGGCCTTGGATGCAAGTAATAAAATTGCACCCAAAAGTAAAGTTGGGCCAATGTGGAAAAAGCAATGAATCTTTGGGCTTGCATGAAGCTAATTCTTCATTCTTAATGGTGGCTTGAGCCAAATGGAGACTTGATAGAGAATTGGAAGCTAGGGTTGGAGAGGTAGCCGAAAATACATCAACCCCCCCGGGTTGGGAAAGACTTGCCCTCAAGTCCTCAAGGTGGCTATCCTCCATGTATGGTGAAAGATCTCCAATGTTGAAGGTGGCCGAGACTCCTCCCATTTCATCCGGAAGATTCACCTTGTATGCATTGTCATTTACCCTTTCAAGCACTTCAAATGGTCCATCAGCCCTTGGAGCTAGCTTACTCCTCCTTTTGCTTGGAAATCTCTCTTTTCTCAAATGCACCCAAACCAAGTCACCCGGTTTGAAAATGGATGGCTTCCTATGCTTGTTGATCTTCCTCTTATGAGCTTCATTGGCCTTCATGATTTGAAATTTGATGGTTTCATGGAGCTTCTTCATGGCAGCAGCTTTCTCCTTGGCATCCTTATGAACTTGCACATCAAGAGGTAAGGAAGTAGGATCCAAAGGAGTTAAGGGATTAAGGCCATAGACTACCTCAAATGGAGAGTGTCCGGTTGTTGCACTTGGACTCCTATTGTAGGAAAATTCAGCTTGAGCAATCTTCAAGTCCCAATCCCTTAAGTGCTTGTTAACCAAAGTCCTCAAGATTGTTCCCAAAGTCCTATTAGTTACTTCAGTTTGACCATCGGTTTGAGGGTGGTGAGAGGTGCTAAACATGAGCTTGGTTCCCATTTTGCTCCATAATGTCCTCCAAAAATGGCTCAAGAACTTGGTGTCTCTATTCGAAACTATGGTTCTTGGAATTCCATGTAGCTTCACCACTTCCTTGAAGAATAATTCAGCCACCTTGCTAGCATCTTCAGTCTTGGAACAAGGGATGAAGTGGGCCATTTTAGAGAATCTATCTACTACCACCATTATAGCATCTTTTCCCCTTTTAGTTCTTGGAAGAGCCACAATAAAATCCATGCTAAGATCCTCCCATGGCTGCTCCGGAATAGGTAAAGGCATGTAAGGACCAGGTTTGAAATGAGACTTGGACCTTTGACATGTGCCACACCTTGCAATAATGGCTTGGACGTCACTCACCATCTTAGGCCAATAGAAATGCTCCTTAAGCATGTCTAAGGTCTTATTTATGCCAAAATGACCTACTAATCCACCACCATGTGTCTCCCTAATGAGAAGTTCCCTAAAAGAGCTCTTAGAGATGCATAATTTAGCTCCTTTGAAAAGAAAACCATCATGGACAGAATAGTCTTCATATGCCCCTCTAGAACACTTCTTCATGATCTCCCAAAGCTTATCATCTTCATTGTAATATTGTCTCATAAGCTGGAAACCTAGAACTCTTGCATCAAGAATGGATAACAAGTAATGCCTTCTTGAAAGAGCATCCGCAACTACATTGGAAGAACCTTATTTATATGCTGAAACAAAGGAGAAAGATTGGAGGAATTCCACCCATTTAGCATGCCTTGAACTTATCTTATGTTGGCTACTAAGAAACTTCAAGGCTTGGTGATCGGAATGAAGCACAAATTGTTTAGGCCTTAGGTAATGACTCCAATAATCAAGGGCTCTAACAATTGCATAGAATTCTTTGTCATAGGTGGAGTATCTTCTCTTGGACTCATTCAGCTTCTCACTAAAGTAAGCAATGGGTCTTTTGGCTTGAGTTAGGACTACCCCAATGCCAACTCCACTTGCATCACATTCCACTTCAAACACCTTATCAAAATCAGGTAGAGTAAGTATGGGGGCTTCACATAACTTCTTTTTAACCTCTTCAAATGCTTTGGAGGCTGCTGTGGACCATTCAAACCCATTTTTCTTCATACATTCAGTGATGGGAGCCATGAGAGTGCTAAAATTAGGCACAAAACGCCTATAAAAAGAAGCAAGGCCGTGGAAGCTCCTTACTTCAGTGAGAGTCTTTGGTTGGGGCCAAGTTTTAATGGCATCTACCTTGGATTGATCTACTTGAATGCCATCCTTAGAAACTACATATCCAAGGAACACAACTTGGTCTACAAAGAATTCACACTTCTCTTCTTTTGCATATAACTTATTCTTCCTCAACACATCAAAAACACTTCTCAAATGCAAGACATGAACATCAAGAGTTTTGCTATATACTAATATGTCATCAAAATAAACAACAACAAATGCACCAATGTAAGGTTTGAGTACCTCATTCATAAGCCTCATGAAAGTGCTTGGAGCATTTGAAAGGCCAAAGGGCATAACCAACCATTCATATAAGCCTCCCTTAGTCTTGAAGGCTGTCTTCCATTCATCCCCTTCTTTCATCCTTATTTGATGGTAGCCACTCCTTAGATCAATTTTGGAGAACACACAAGCACCATGTAACTCATCAAGCATGTCATCAAGTCTAGGGATGGGATACCTATACTTGATGGTTATATTGTTAATGGCTCTACTATCCACACACATCCTATATGAACCATCTTTCTTAGGAACAAGTAGCGTTGGAACAGAACATGGACTCATGCTAGGCTTTACAAAGCCTTTTTCAATCAATTCTTCCACTTGCCTTTGCAACTCTTTAGTCTCCATGGGATTGCATCTATAGGCTAGCTTATTAGGCAATGGTGCACCCGGAACCAAGTCAATTTGATGCTCAATGCCTCTTATAGGAGGGAGGCTGGATGGAAGCTCTAGTGGGAACACATCTTCAAATTCAGCCAAGAGAGATTGAACTAAGGGATGAGCTTCTTTCTTCTCATGTTTGAGCTCCCCTTCAAGTATAAGTAATGCAAAGATAGGTTGCAAACTCAAAAGAGCCCTTTCTACTTGCTGCCCATTCATATACATACTCTCCCTTTTAGCTTCTTTCCCTTTGATAGCCTTGTTAGCTTCTTGGGGACTAAGAGGTAGCAAAGTAATGGTCTTCCCCTTGAATTTGAAGGAATAAGTGTTCTTTTTACCATTATGAGTTACTTCTCTATCAAATTGCCAAGGTCTCCCTAGCAACAAATGGCATGCATCCATGGGAACTACATCACACACAATCTCATCTTGGTAATGCTTGCCAATGGAAAAGGAAACAAGTACTTGTTTGGCTACTTGGAGGCTGGTCCCATTGCTCAACCATTGGAGCTTATATGGTTGAGGATGAGGTATGGTAGATAATCCAAGTTTCTCCACTAATGTAGATGAAGCCACATTTGCACAACTTCCACTATCTATAATCAAAGAACACACCTTGCCTCCAATGGTGCATCTTGATTGGAAAATTTGGAGCCTTTGTTCCTCATGTGGGAAGGACTTGGAATGCAATGCTCTTCTAATCACTAACATCTCTCCTTCATCAGCCCTTTGCATGACCTCTTCTTCTTCTTCTTCGGCAGCTCCATCTTCATGGCCATAATCTACATTTTCTTCATCTTCTTGAAGAGACTCTTCAATAGCTTGAATCTCCATCAATGACAAAGTTCTTCTATTTGGGCATTCGGCTTGGAAGTGTCCATAGCCTTGACATTTGAAGCACTTTTTATTGGATAGATCAAGTCTTCCCATAATTAGTTTGTTCTTGCTAGGTTCTACCACCTTTTCTTTCCCTTTCTCCTTGGAAGTGATTTCGACAGCCTTATAGTTGGATGGGGAACCCTTTTGAAAGGTGGTTCTCTTGTGGAAAGGAGGGCTTTTGTAGAATGAAGTCCCCTTGGTGAATGACTTGGCAACCGTAGACTTCATGGCCTTCTTTTGCTTCTCCACCTTAATAGCTAACTTACAAACATCTTCAAATGTGCAATATGGTTGCAATTCTACCATATGAGCAATGTCTTGGTTTAAACCACCAATGAATCTTGCAATGGTTTGCTCTTTCACTTCCGGCAGCTCACTTCTCATTAATAGCTTCTCAAACTCCCTTATGTAATGCTCTACTCCATCACTTCCTTGCTTAAGGGTGTGTAGCTTGAGGTAAAGATCTTGTTTATGGTTGTCCGGAAGGAATCTTCTCTTCATAAGCTTCTTTAGTTTCTCCCAAGATCTCACTCTCTCTTTACCATCCCTTTCTCTTTGCTTCTTAAGATTTTCCCACCACAAGGATGCATAATCCTTGAATTTCAAGATGGCAAGTTTACATTTCTTCTCATCCGAATAGCCCTTATATTTAAAAACTCTCTCTATGACATGTAACCAATCAACAAAATCATCCGGACTCATGCTCCCTTCGAATTCTGGAATTTCAATTCTTAAACCCCTATCATCATCCTTTTCTCTCCTAGGTGGCCTCTCTTGTTCTTCCTCACTTGAATAATCATGAAGCATCAATTCCTCCTTATGATGTCTAGGAGGAGGAGGGGAAGGTCTAATATGTCTTCTTGGTTGATGTAGTTGGGTTGGGTGAGGTAGAGGAGGGGGTATTTGGCTTTGTGTTGAAGTTTGGGGCTGTGATAAGGGTGCCCTACTTTGAGTGAGGATCAAGTCTCTCATCATTTGCATCATTTGATTCATTTGGTCCTTAATGGCCTTAAGTTCTCCTTTAACTTCTTCTTTTAATGCCATGTGGGCAAATTCCCAAGGATGAGGAGGTGACGAGGATGAGGATGAAGTTCTTTTGTGGGACATTTGTGGTAATGGTTAATGGTTATAAGTGTGTAAGGGTTGGGGTGAGTATTGGTAAGTGTTTAGGTTAAGGAAGGTTTGTGTTTAAGGCAAATTAAGGTTCTGTGAACAGTAATTTTGTAGTGAACAGTAAATTCCAGGAGGTGAACAGTAGCTCCGGAGATTAAAATCAGTCAACAAATCACACAAATAACCTATGCTCTGATACCAAATGGTGCATATCCATCAAGGCAATGCAACAAGTCACAAACTGAAAATCTGGAATTTATTGTTCATATGGCACAGCAGCATTTTGTCTTCCAATTTGACCAATCAAATGACTTCCAAAACATACAAATTATGGTTTATTGGAAAGGGCATTCAAAGAGCTTTCTAATGATATATGATAGCAATCACAACTCAATCAACAAGGCATTCAAAACTAGTTTCAAAGTTGGATGGCAAAATCTGAAAATGGCAAAATTACATACTGTGAACAGTACCAGGGCATATAACACACATTCACACTTTGGATTCCAAGGGGTAACAAGAAAGTTAACCAAGGCATAAAGGAAATTTCCACCAACCTTAGGTCTTCCACCACCAATTCTTCCTCCAAGATGAATTGGATAAAGGAAAAAAACAACTAAAGAAAAGCTACAAAACTTTTACTTGAATATTCATTAGCAAGAAGTCTAGCTTACAAATGAAAATTCACTTTCATATATACAAGAGCAAGTGGCGGCAAAATGGAGCATTAATTTTGACATGGAAGTTTTTCCCTTTATTTAAGCTTAACCATTCATTCAATACTAAGGCCATACTATATTAATTCAAGAAAACAACAAAAAGGGACAACTTTTCCCTAAAAGGTGGAACTATGTCCACCAACTAAAGTTACTTGCTTCCCATTTAGTTGCAATCCAACTAAATGGGCTTCATGGCATCTTGGGCTCCATTTAAGTGATGGAGGGCTACCTCATCTACTTGGGCTTCAAATGGGCTTGGAGTTGGCTTCTTGGACTCATTTAAGTTTCCATTTCATTAAGGCCTTGGATGCAAGTAATGAAATTGCACCCAAAAGTAAAGTTGGGCCAATGTGGAAAAAACAATGAATCTTTGGGCTTGCATGAAGCTAATTCTTCATTCTTAATGGTGGCTTGAGCCAAATGGAGACTTGATAGAGAATTGGAAGCTAGGGTTGGAGAGGTAGCCGAAAATACATCAGCCCTGAAGAAATCTGTCCAACCGGAGACTAGGGGTACTCACCATACCTGGAGCAAAATTGGCTAAGACATCAAAACGGGTAGAGTAATCCTTTACTGAACCCTCTCCCTGCTGTAAAGAAATGAACTCTTGAACTTTGACTGCAACCACATCAACTGTTCTGTATTGGGCCTCAAATACGCTTCTAAAGTCTTTCCAGGTCATCAGATCCACATTTCTGGTTTCTTTAACTAGGTCCCACCATACGCGGGCCTCTCCCCTCATCAAGAAACTGGTATAACGAACTTTTTCTCTATCAATCATAGGAAATAAATCCATAGTACTTTCCACCTGCTTGATCCATTCATCAGCCACTAAAGGATCTTTAGTACCTTTAAATTTAGGAGGGGTATATTGATTAGGTAAGGAATAAATGGGCTCAAGTCACCTTTGAGCTCTAATTTCTCCTCTCCCTTCATTCCTCATTTCATTTCTGATTTCTTCTATGACTTCCTCACGAATCTCACTTCTAATCTCATCTCGGATGGCATCTCTGGCTATATTTTCAGGTGTGGGTCTATCTTGACTCTCAGTCAACCCCTGACGGACTATATCTCTTATTTCTGCTAGCCTAAATCCTGAACCAACTGACGGGGCAAGGTTAGACGGTTCTCCCGTCTCTCTCTGAATACCCCTTCCACGACCCCGTCCTCGTCCTCGTCTTGTTGTACTCTTCATCTAATAATTGCATAAGTGTAATTACATAATATTCTATTATTTGAATACAGGTAAAGAAAATAACTTACTGCAGTCGATTCTCAGGAGCTGATCTGTGAGACATGAGGGGCACCTGTGCAATATTAGAATGCAAAACCATAGATATATTGTATTATATTACCACACATTATATTATATTTTCCTTTGATCACCAAAATCGCGCTTTGATACCAAAAATGTAACCTCTTCTAACCATTGGGTGTGTTATAGAAAAATGGCAAGAGTTCCCCTATTTTAGAGGGTCCGGGGAATATTTTTCTCTTTTTCATTATGCCCTGTAACACTCCCAATTTGTTATTCACACAAACCAGTCCTACCAATTGACTGGATTTTCATCAACTTAATTAAAATTAGTAAAATAAATACATAATAATAACAATTATAAAAATTATCACCCACAGAAACTTTATAATCAATTTTCATAACTAGCTATATATATATATATATATATATTCACATATACATCAAAACATATAAATCAACAACAATATGGTGCCTTCATCCCTCAGCCTCATGTCTCATTAGTGCTCCCCGGGAACCTTTGCTGCATTTCTTTACCTGTAAAATATTAAATTAAATGGAGTGAGCGATATGGCTCAGTAAGAAAATCATACTCAATACTCAAAGTATTTTATATCATTACTAATTTTTTCCATACTCAACGTGTTTGAGCTATTTACAACAAAATAATTGACACAGAATACGCATTTAACACATATCATAATTCTTTTATTTCACACATTTACTCATTTCCTTACTATACAGATATGATTCACTCATTAAGATTTATGCATGTATGAGTGTCATGACATTTCTATTTTCTGATCATACATCTTTTTCAACTCTTTATCAGCCACACAGGCTTGTATGCATAATTCTAATACAAATGACTTTCATAAAATATTTACTAATTTGTTTCTCTCCCTTTCTCATTGACTGGTCTAGAGTACATATGACAGTACTTGCAGTCACCATACAAAGTATAATTCTCTCTTACACGCATATTTTTTTTTCTTTGCTGTCCACACAGTACAGCTGATATTTTTCTTTTGCTGTCCACACAGTACAACTGATATTTTTCTTTTGCTGTCCACACAGTACAGCTGATTATTTTCTTTGTTGTCCACACAGTACAGCTTGCGTGTAAGGATTTTAAGTATGTTTTCTGCTTTCCTGTATCATATGAGTCATTATAAAACCAAAAATACTTATTTTCCATTTTCTGTAAGCATGCATGACTTAGAAAATATTTTTCCTCTTTCTTTATTTTTTTCTAAATCTTGCATATGTTATGATTCCTCATGTATGCGTATATAATCATAATATAAGATATACCCATTCATTGTTTTCCCTTATTCTTTTCATTCTTTATCAAACATCATATTTTCTTCTCATGCATTTATATATCTCATACATTTAATTAATTTCAAAATATACAATGTAGGCTTAATATAAGGGTTAATACACATATTATGCACATAATTAAGCAAAATTAACCTATATCACATAAAATGACATTTTTGCCCTTATGGCCAAAATTTACCTTTTTACCCTTATGGCCAAAAATTACATCATGAATCCTAATGAATTTTTTTATCTTTTTAAGCATAAATCACTTTAATTCTAATACCTTACACACTTATATAAGTAAAGGTTATTTAAATAACCTAACTCAAATTTACTTCAAGTATGTAAAGTATGAAATTCTTACATTTTATTTGCTAAATAGATGATTTAAGCTTATTCACCTTCTTTTCTTCTTTCTAGCAACCTTAATCAACCAAAAATATGATCATCCATCAAAACCCTAAACTTGACATATCTTAAAAATTAAATTTCTTACCTTAGAATTGATCAGAATTGACAGATCTACACTTTTTATAACTGGAGCCTCTGGAAATTAGGTGGTTTAGCTAGGTTTTTTGGCGAATTTTGGTTAAGGGAAGCTTTAGCTAAAAAAATAATGGAGTTCTTGGCAATTGATGAAGAGAATGAATAGGATATATATTTTATAAGCCTTTTGGACCATTTTGCCCTTAACATTTTCCATAAATTACTATTTTATCCTTAGCCAATTACCAAAAACCCTTAGCACCACCATATAATTTCAAGTGTGCCATTCAATTTTAATTCCCACTTTGTCCCTTGAATCTTTATAAAATGACCATTTTACCCCCTTTGAAAAATATTGCTCATTTAGTAGTTTTCTATAATTCTTTTGCAATTTCTTTACACAACAAGTTATAAAATCAACTCTAGGGGTAATTTTGGAAGTGGAGTTTACTGACACACCTAAATTCAGATGTTACAAAACCTTTTCTTCCTTAGCTAATTCTTCATTTAGTGGGTTGCTTTGGAGTCTATTTTGAACATCCTCCAACCTTTCTTTTGCTTCTTCCCACCTTTTCTGAAATTCTCCAAAACCCCTCCCTATTTAGCCTCCTTAAAACTCCTTTTAATCTCTTAAGCTTGCTGATGAGATTATACATAAGGCTGCCTTCAATGTCCTCTTTCCAAGCCTCCCTCACAATATTAAAGAAGCCAATGGACCTTTGCTATTTGGCAAGCCAATGATTCTTCCGCCTAACTTAGCCTTTTATATTTCTCCAACCAAACCTTTTCTTCCCTAACTAAATCTTCATCAAAAGGGTTGTTATAAAGTCTATTCTTAATATCCTCTACCATATCTTTAGCTTCTATCACCTAATCTGAAATTTTCCAAAAGCCATCCCTATTTAACTTCCTTAATTCTCCTTTTAATCTCTTGAGTTTATTAACAAGGTTGAACATAGGGCTGCCTCTGAAATCATCTTTCCAAGCCTCCCTAACAATACTAAGGAAATTTTCATGTTTCACCTACATGTTGTAGAATTTAAAAGGGACCTTTCTTCTCTCTTTATTATCTCAACAAGTCACAATACAAGGAGAGTGATCTAAGATAGAAGGGTTGAGAAAGATGGCCAAAGAATCCGCAAAGGCATCTTTCCAACACTCATTTACGAGCGCTTTATCCAATTTACAAGCTATTCTCCTTTGCCCTTCATTATAATTGCTCCACGTGAGATGGTTCCCCATATACCAAGGGTCATCTAAATTGGCTTCTCTACAACAATTGTTTAAATCATCGCAATATGTATCTCCCCATGAAGCCCTTCTAATTTTTTCATCCGGACCTTTGATCACATTGAAATCACCCATAATTAACCAAGGCTTCCTATCCATCTAATCTGAATATTTAACAATTTCTCTCCAAAGACTTTTCCTATCCAATGATTGATTGAATCCATACACTATGGATATAGCCATATGAGTATTCTCCTTCACAATCCAAGCCTCATCATGAATGAATTGGGGGTTCTTCTCTTTAATGTCTATTCTGATAGCCTATTTGTTCCACCCTAACCAAATTCTCCCATTGGGACATACGACATTATTATTCCCTACTTTAGTCTTCAACACAACCATGAGATCAATATTATTATGAAGAATAAAGTGTCTAACCTCCCTTTGCTTGATAGGAGCATTGAGGCCCCTAATATTCCAGCATGCAAATTTGGTCATTTGGATAAGGGGAGAGGGGATATTGCTTTCTTTTGTTTTGCCAATTTCTTCCTCAAATTCCTACTCTTCATGTCAGCATCTTCCTTCCTAAAATCCATCTCATCCACCTTAAGTTTTCCACCAAAAGGAACCATTGCTGGAGAGGCGCCTTGATCTGGATCCTCATCACCACTTACATTGTTAATGGTATTTATGGAAACTTCATCATTCTCACGAACAATTTCACTTGTTGCCATAGATTGACAAATCTCTTTTGATGTGTCGGCTACACTCATGGACTTTTTTCCTTCCGCTATTGCAGCATTAGTGGTATTCTCATGGCTCTCCTCCTTATTCAGCATTATTCCCACTTTATCTTGCTCATAGGACTCCTTTATAGCTAGAGCAGAAAATCTATTACTCTTATAAGTTATTAAATTATCTATCAAAGGTTTCTGCATCTCTACCAACTTACCCTTGGTCTTCTTGTCATAGCCTTTAGCATCTTGCAACATTTTGTCTTTCCCATTTAATTTTTTAGATAACACAGTTCTAGCCCCATCCTCTAATATTTTACGTGAAGATGAGTTGCCACCTAGCTTAGTTGTTAAGGTACAATTGGTAATGGAGTGTCCAATTGATATAACCCTTATTGATTGATCTAACAAGAACTATAACAATCTATTGGAATCTTGTCCAAAGATCTATCTAGCATAAACCAAAAGAATTAGAACCCTCTTGTTATCTAACAACAAGGAACTCTAATTATCAAAGAAAAAATTCACAACTTTCTCAAGAAGTGAATTCAAAGAAAACTCTCACAAGAACTTTGGAGAAATTCAAAATTTTTGATTAGAATCAAGGCTGCCATAATCTTGAGTTTAATACATATATATATGTTGCTTCTAACCCTAAAAAAATGAAATAAATCCTAAACAAAAAAAGGATAATAACAACTCATGACAACTAAGTACTCTCCTAATTAAACTAGGATAACAATTAGATAATAACTAAACAAGCTTTCCTAATTAAACTAGGATACCAATTAAATATCCTTCCTAATTAAACTAGAATAACAATTAGATAATAACTAAATAAGTTTCTTAATTAAACTAGGATATCAACTAGATAATAACTAATCACAAAAGGGCTGGCTGAATTGATGTGTCTTGGGCTTCCATATGCATATTTGGCTAAGTATGAAATTTAGCCTTAGGAATAATGCCCAACACGTGCTCCTTGCTGCCCTTATACCAATTCATATATTTGGACTCCTTGTGTTAAAGTAAGCTATTTTAATTCTTCAAATTGAATTAAATACACAAGTCTTAAACTAAACTCCATGCTTGTCATGCTATTGCCAATGAGTTGACCTTTGACTTCTCTCAAACTCTTCCCCACAAGCTCCAAATGACTTTGAACTAGCCCAATGATTGCCGCTTTCATCTTCTTGGCTTTTGCTCGTGTAATTGGGCCTTCGTCATAGCTCAATAGATCCAAATTCTTCGTGTTTGTTGAAGTAGAATTCCAACCTCCATCGTTATGCTTCCCCATGCGTGAATTTGGTGAATTTGGTAAAGTTATCCCTTGATCATTCACATCACTCCCCCCTTCCTCAAAAGGATTCGACCTCGAATCTCCACCTGCATAATCAAAAGGAAGAAGGTCAGAAACATTAAAGGTTGCACTAACATTATACTCACCAGGGAGATCTAATTTATATGTATTGTCATTGATCCTTGCAACAACTTGAAAAGGTCCATCTCCTCATGGGTGAAGTTTAGATCACCTTTGTAGAGGAAATCGTTCTTTACGCAAATGCAGCCAAACCCAATCGCCAGGCCCAAAAACTAACTTCTTACGCCCTTGATTTCTTTGGTTCGCCACTTGTTGGTTCCTATGATCTATGTTTTGCCTCACTTTCTCATGGAAATTGCGCACAAACTCTACCTTCATAGCACTATCAAAATTAACACACTCTTCCAAAGGTAAAGGAGATAAATCTAATGGTGTTAAAGGATTAAAACCATACACAATTTCAAAAGGTGAATAGTGCATGGATGAATGCACAACCCTATTATATGCAAACTCTACATGAGGTAAACTTTCATCCCAAGACTTCACATTCTTTTTTATGATAGCACGCAATAATTGCCCTAAAGTTCTATTCACAACTTCAGTTTGACCATTAGTTTGTGGATGGCAGGTAGTACTAAATAACAACTTAGTTTCTAATTTTGCCCACAAGGTCTTCCAAAAGTAGGACAAAAATTTTGCATCCCTATCACTAACAATAGTTCTCGGCATACCATGCAAACGTACTACCTCTTGAAAGAACAAATCAGCAACATGTGAAGCATCATCAGTTTTATGACATGGAATAAAAGTGTGTCATCTTAGAAAACTGATCAACTACCACATAGATGTTATCATTACCACGTCTAGTCCTAGGTAGTCCAAGTACAAAATCCATAGAAACATCTACCCAAGGTGAATGTGGGACAGGCAATGGATTGTACAAACCATGTGGATGTACTTTAGACTTAGCTTGCAAACATGTGATACAATTAGTGCAATACTTAGGGACGTCAGATTTCATGTTAGGCCAAAAGAAGTGCTCTTGTAAAATATATAAAGTTTTAGCTATGCCAAAGTGACCCATCAAACCTCCTTCGTGTGCCTCACGAATTAACATCAAATGCAAAGAACACTTAGGCACACAAAGCTTATTCAAACGAAACAAGTACTCATTATGACTATAAAATTTTTCAAAGGCAGATTTCTCACATGCATTATACACATTGCTAAAATCTTGATCATGTGCACACAACTCTTTAATATGCTCAAAACCAAGCAATTTAGCATCTAAAATAGTAAGAAGTGTGTACCTTCTTGACAATGCATCAACCACAACGTTTTCCTTACCTTGCTTATATTTGACGACGTATGGGAAGGATTCAAGAAATTCACTCCACTTTGCATGTCGCTTATTGAGTTTGTTTTGACCCTTCAGATACTTCAAACTTTCATGGTCGATATGGATAACGAACTCTTTAGGCACAAGGTAGTATTGCCACGTCTCTAATGCCCTCACTAATGCATACAAATATGTTGAGTAGTTCAATGTTGCGTTATTCAATTTTTCACAAAAGTATGCAATTGGCTTGCCCTCTTGCATAAGAACGACACCAATACCTACTCCCAAAGCATCACATTCAATCTCAAAGGTTTTATCAAAGTTAGGCAAAACGAGAACAGGAGCAGAAATTAACTTAGATTTAAGCATATGAAACGCCTTATCTTGTTTTTTTTTTTTTTGGTAAGTAATAATAATTTTATACAAAGGAAAAGGATGTGCAAGTGGCTTATCTAGGACAAAGTCCCTAGATTAAGCCTAACACAAGCATACCTAGGAAAAGCCCCTAGGTTATGCCAAAACAACAAGAAAACACAATAAATATTCAAACAATGGTACATAGTGAACCAAAGCTACAACACAAAAACATTCACACTAAATGGAAAAACACCATACTATGCCTACTCAAATATTTCATGAGGGATACCCCAATTGTTTGCAATTGACACATTTTCACTAGACTTGTTTACTTTCTTCAAACAAGTTACCTTTACTCTAACACATTCTTTGATAAGCATTGTAACTCTCTCCTTTGATAATCCACCTCTTCCAAAACAAATGTTATTCCTAACCCTCCAAATGTGGTAGACGGTTGCACCAAAGCATAACTTACTCAAAATATTCTTAAAATTGTCCTCCTTCCATTTGCTAGCCAATTTCGCAATCAAAGAGGCCCACGGTATGAGATTGAGATGTTGATGACAAAGATTAAGCACTTCATTCCAGATTTGGAAGCTAAAAGCACACATAAAAAAGAGATGATCCATGCATTCCAGTTCCTCATTGTACAAAGGGCATGAATTGTGGGAGATAAGGCCAATCTAACTAATTTATCCCTTGTCATAAGTTTGCCTCTAATACCCAACCACACTATGAAGGAGTGTCTTAGAAAGTGCCTTTTGAACCAAACAAGATTGTGCCAAGTAACTTTTTCTCTCCTGCTTCGAATTACCTCCCAAGCCGATTTGATGGAAAAGATGCCATTAGCTTTAGGGGACCAAATTAAGGAGTCCTCTCCACCCATTGGGCAACAAGGAAGAGCTTCCTTTATCTCCAAAAGGTGACATGAATTTGCCACCGGCCATTTCCACCTATGCTCATCAATTACTTCCTTTACTAGTGCATTCTTAGGGATACCCGAATCATAGATAATCCGAGGTCCATATTTATCCAACAACGGTCCATAGGGGTGCCAATTGTCATGCCAAAGAAAAGTGTTTTCCCTATTGCCAATGACCTTCTTAACCTTGGTCTTCATTAGTTCCCTTAGGCCTAGGATCTTCCTCCAAACCCATGAACTCTTACCATTAGGATTTATTTCCCAAAAACATTTACCTCTTAGCTTGTTGGTCTTAACCCATTTCACCCAAAGTGAATTCCTCTTGTCAAGGAGAATCTTCCACATGTTCTTTATGATGGCAGCTTTATTCCATGATTTGCTTCTCATAATACCTAAGCCACCCTCCACTTTAGGAACACATACCTCATCCCGAGCAACTTTAGCCTTTTTACCGTCCATGGAAGCACCACTCCAAAGGAAATTCCTAAAGATACCATCTATCTCCTTATGGACACGATGGGAGAATAAAAATAAATGACTAATACACTTGAATGCTAAAGAGGACTACCTTAATAAGAATGAGCCTACCCGCATAAAATAGGAATTTGCTACGCCATGAGGTAATTCGCCCAACAATCTTTTGAATTAGCAGCTTGCAATCACTACTTTTGAGCTTAGATGAAGTTATTGGAACACTTAGGTACTTGAAAGGCAATTCTCCCACCTCCATATTGATAATAGCCGAGAGCTTATTCTTCTCCTCTTGGGAAACCCTGGAAAGGAAGATATTACTTTTAGTACAATTCATTTTGAGCCCGGACCATTTATGGAAAAGGATTAGAGTGTTTTTCATGAGAGAGATAGAATCACGATCCGCCCTACAAAACAAAATAAGATCATCGGCAAAGTATAGATGAGTTATATTGTTTTTCTTACATTTCCAATGATGGCCAAAGGAAGAATTGTTCTTGAGCTCCCCAAGCATACGGGAAAGTATCTCCATTGCCATGACAAAATAGGTAAGGGGATATAGGGTCCCCTTGTCTTAGACCATGAGAACTCTTGAAGAATCCAAATAATTCACCATTAATCCCTAAGGAGAAAGAAGGAGTTGTGATGCAACTCTTAATCGAGCCTATGAATTTATCCGGAATGCCAATAGCTCCAAGAATTGCAAGAATGAAATCCCAATGAACCGTGCCATATGCCTTCAAAAGATCAATCTTCATAGCACACTTCTTATCTGTGCTCAATTTATGAAAGTTATGCATAAGGTCTTGACACAACATGATGTTTTCTCCAATATTCCGTCCACCCACAAAGACTCCTTGGGCTTTATCAATGAAGTTAGAGAGGATAACTTTAAGACGATTGGCAAGGATCTTGGAGATGCATTTGTAAATAGTATTGCAGCAAGCTATAGGCCTATAGTCCTTGCACATTGAAGAGTTAGCAACCTTAGGAACAAGAGCAAGGATAGTACAATTTACCTCTTTAAGGAGATGACCCGAGGAGAAGAAATGCTTGATTGCTTTGACCACATCACTCCCAACAATCTCCCAAGCTGCCTTAAAGAAGAATGCACCATATCCATCCGGCCCCGGAGCTTTATTGTTGTCCATGGCAAAGATAATGGATTTGATTTCATCCTTCTCCACTTCCTTGATCATCGTCTCCTTATCTTGATGCACCATTCGGAAAGTAACCAGCCTTTGAATTTCCTCAATATTTGATTTGCAAGAATCCGTGGAGTTAAGAACCTTCTTGAAGTAACTTACAAATTCCTTCTTTACTTCTCCCATGTCACTCACAAAAGTCCCATCATCAAGGCACACTCCTTTAATAGAATTTCTACTCCTTCTTGCTTTAATACATTTGAAGAAGTATTTGGTGTTTTGATCTCCTTCTTGAAGCCAATGAATCTTTGCTTTTTGGCGAGCCAAGGATTCTTCAGCTTCACTAAGTCTAGTATAATTATTTAGCCAAGCTTTTTCTTCCTTAGCTAAATCTTCATCAAGAGGGTAGCTTTGGAGCCTATTTTGAATATTCTTCAGTTTATCTTTTGCTTCTACCACCTTATCGGAGATTTTCCAAAAGCCATCCTTATTCAGCTTCCTTAATGCACCTTTTAATCCCTTAAGTTTGTTAACAAGATTGAACATAGGGCTGCCATCAAAATCCTCTTTCCAAGCCTCCCTTACAATATGAGGAAGTTTTCATGATTCGCCCACATGTTGTAGAACTTGAATGGGACCTTTCTCCTCTCCTCAACACCCCCACAAGTCACCACACATGGAGAGTGATTTGAGATAAAAGGATTGAGAAAGCTTGCAAAAGAATCCATAAGTACATCACTCCAATATTCACTGACAAGTGCCCTATCCAATTTGCATGCTATCCTCCTTTGCCCTTCACTAGAATTACTCCACGTGAGGTGGTTCCCCATATACCTCAAGTCATCTAAATTTGCTTCTCTACAACAATTGTTTAAATCATCATAATACGTGTCTCCCCACACAGCCCCTCATATCTTTTCATTCGGACCTCTAATTGCATTGAAATCACCCATGATTAGCCAAGGCTTACTACCCATCTGATTTGAGTGTTTAATAATTTCCCTCCATAGACTTTTCCTCTCCAAAGGTTGATTAAACCCATACACTATGGATATAGCCACATGGGTTTTCTCCTTCACTAACCAAGCTTCACCATGAATGAATTGGGGGGCCTTCTCTTTAATGTCTATTCTAATAGCTTCCTTATTCCATCTTACCCAAATTCTCCCATTAGGGCAAACCCCATTATTGTTGTCATACTCCCAATCCTTCCAAATATTACTAGTCACTCTAAATAGATTATGAGTCCCTACTTTAGTTTCTAATGCAGCCATGACATCAATATTATTCTGAAGAATGAGATGTCTAACCTCCATTTGCTTGATAGGAGCATTAAGGCCCCTAATATTCTAGCATGCAAATTTGGTCATTTGGAAGAAAGGGGTGGGGAATAAGCTTTCCTTTGCTTTGCCTATTTCTTCCCCAAGTTCCTACTCTTCAAATCAGCATCCTCCTTCCTAAAATCCATCTCATCCACCTTAAGTTTTCCACCAAACGGAACCATTACCGGAGATGCTTCTTGATCCATGTCCTCCATAACACTTAAACTTCTAATTGTGTTTATGGAAGATACATCACTCTCTCTAGCACTCACACTTGTTGCCGAGGGAGAACAAGGCTCTTTCAACATGCTAGCTTCACTTTCATACCTCTTTCCTTCCATTTTTGCATCACCTGTGATGTTCCCATGTTTTACTTCCTTATTCGGCATTATATTATCTTTTTCCAGCTCTTGAGACTCCTTAATAGCTAATGCAGAAAATCTATTACTCTTATAAGTTAACAAATTTTTTTCCATACGTTTTTACATCTCCACCAATTTGCCTTTGGTTTTCTTGTCATAGCCTTTTGTTACTTGCACCATTTTGTCTTTCCCATGAAGTTTCCTAGGTAAAACAAATCCAGCCGCCTCCTTCAATAGATTTCGTGGAGATGAGTCATCACCTAGCTTTGATGCTAATGTGCAACTTGCTGTAGAGTGACCAAAACATTGACATCCATTGCATTTTATAGGTTTCCAAGTATATTCCACATTGATTACCATGGATTCTCCATTCGGCAAAGCTAGGCTAATAGTTTCCACCTTTATCTCAATGCAAACTCTAGCATAATCCAATCTTATCCCTTCTTCAGTAATGGAATCCATATAAAGAGGATTTCCAATTGCACTTGCTATATAGCTGAGGCCTTTCGGAGTCCAAAACTCAAGGGGAATGCCATACATTCTAACCCATATAGCCACTTTCTTAACATCATTAATCACCATAGGGAGGTTTGTAGTCCATTTCCTAGCAAGAAACGGTTGTCCTTGTATGGTAAGTTGTCCCTCTTCCACGGCTCTCGTAACTCCATCAATGTCTTGAAACTTTAGAATAAACACACCTTGGCCTGAAGTCATAACATCTATGAGGCCAAAGGCAGTCCACATCTTCTCCAATGCTCTTTTGACCGTCAAGAATGGTGGCGTTTAGCAAGAAAAAAACCTACCGCACATGTGTTCCACTTTATCGCACCTTGCTCAGCAACTTCTTGAAGAGGTGCCACATAAATCCGCCCCTTAGTATCTTTCCCTTTAGGTTCAAAGAACTCCAGCTTTACATTAGATTTCTTAAGGGTGAAGAGAGAGTTCCATGAAACCTTCTTTTCCCCCTCTCCAGCCACTTCCGCAAGCTCAGCCAAGCATGGAGCATATTCAGACGCCTTTCCCATGGTAGGAGAAACCATACTATTTTGGTGCAAGGAAGATTCAGCCAAATGAGAAGGACGTTGCATGGGAAATAATAATTCTTTTCGTTAATCAAGTAAACTCAGCAAGGAGCAGTGTACAACAGCCTAAGCACCACTAAAACAGGAAAAAGAATACTGTCCACGGAAAAGAAAACCTGCAACTTACACCAAAGGGGAAAGCCTTATGAAAAAACACAAAGCTCAGCAAAATTTGAATTTTGAAAAAAACGCTCCAAGAACAATACACAAGAAGAACAGAACAACATCAAACACAACAAAATCGCCTAAGAAATTGAAATTAGGAACTAAACAAAGAAAATTTCCAGAAAACAAAGCAACTCTTGAAAGGAAAACAAGAATTAACAAACCAGAGGGGAACTAAAAGAAGATGCTGGAAACTAAAAAAACAGGAAACGAAACACCGAGAGAGGTAATCCAGTGACCAAAGGGTCACCGGACCAGAAGTTGGTACCGAAAGGGCACCAACTAGGGAGTAAATGAGGGTGGAGGACTAAAAGAACATGGAAAGTGTTTTAGAGGTTTTAGAGAGAAAGGGGAGCATTTCTTTTAGAGAGAAAAGGTATTTTGATGATCTTCTTGAATATTGCCTTATCTTGTTCATCACCCTACTTAAAACCAACATTCCTTTTAATAACTTCTATCAAAGGGGCAGCTATGCTAAAGAAATCATGCACAAAACGCCTATAAAAACTAGCTAAGCCATGGAAACTACAAACATCCACAACATTTTTAGGTGTAGGCCAAGATTCAATAGCCTTAACCTTTTCATTATCAACCTCAATACCATGCTTGCAAACAACATAACCTAAAAATATAACCTTAGGCACACAAAACTTACATTTAGCAAGCTTAGCATGCAACTTTTGTGCATGCAAAACACTAAAAACAAACCTCATATGCAAAACGTGGTCTTCAAGTGATTTGTTGTACACAAGTATATCATCAAAATAGATAACAATGAATTTGCCAATAAATTCACGCAAAACATGGTTCATCAAGCACATGAACGTACTAGGAGCATTAGTTAACCCAAAAGGCATCACTAGCCACTCATATAAACCATATTTTGTTTTAAAGGCAGTTTTCCATTCATCTCCTATTTTCATTCTAATTTGATGATAACCAACCATTAAATCAATTTTAGAGAATATACGTGCACTATGCAATTCATCTAACATATAATCTAAACGAGGAATAGGATGGCGATACTTTATAGTGATTTTGTTGATGGCGCGACAATCAACACACATACGCCATGATCCATCCTTTTTTGGCACCAATAAAATAGGAATGGCACATGGGCTCATGCTTTCTTTAATCAACCCTTTTAACAATAACTCATCCACTTGACGTTGTAACTCCTTTGTTTCCTCAGGATTGCTCCGACAAGCTGGTTAATTTGGAATTTGTGCTCCAAGAATGAAGTCAATTTGATGTTCTATCCCTCTCAATGGCGGCAAACCATCAGGCATGGATCTGGGAAACAAATCTTCAAATTCCTACAACAAAGCTTGAAAAGAACTAGGGAGAGAAGAGAGAATTGGATTAGATTCAAAAGATAAACATGCATCCTTGAATACCAATAGTATCAAAGGTTGCCTTGTTAAATAAGCCTTTCGAACCTCACTCCCTCTTGCATAGAAATTGTCTTTTACCTCTTTTTTTGCCACTCTTTGCACACTATTCTCTCCTTTTGCATGCGCACTCTCATGAATTTTTTTCTCATTGCACATCCTCTCTATTTGCTCTCCTTTTTCCTCTCTATTTGCACACCTCTCTTGGCTTTTCTCATAGCTTTCCTTTTGCTTATGCATCTTTTCTTTTCCATGTGCACTCTCACATTCACTCAAAGTTTTTTGATCTTCATATACTTCTTTAGGTGTCATAGGTAACAAGTTGACAGGGCTACCATTCATGTTGAATGAATATCAGTTAGAAAACCCATCATGTATAGCATGCCTATCATAATGCTAAGGGCATCCCAATAATATGTGACTAGCATGCATAGGTACTACATCACATAAAACCTCATCATGATAACGCCCAATAGAGAATGAAATTAATGTTTGCCTCGTGACCTTGATATCCCCATTATTATTCAACCATTGCAACCTATAAGGTCTAGGATGTTTAGTTGTTTTCAACCCCACTTTATCAACTAAACCAGCATTAACAAAGTTAGTGCAACTACCACCATCAATAATCATACTACACAATTTATTATCTATCATGCATCTGATATAAAAGATATTTTCACGTTGTACCTCATCCTCCTTAGCTTGCATGTTTAGAGCACGCCTTGTAACCAACGTGAAAATTGGTCCTTTAGGGGCTGGTTCATTGCCCTCTTCTTCTGAAACATCCTCCAATGGTGGCATGTCACTTAAGTCATCATCATCCTCGCTCCCATCTTCACTCACCACCTCCCCATTGCGTAGGGTTATCACCTTTGCATTTGGACATTGTGCAGCTTTATGTCCATATCCTAAGCACCTAAAGCATTGTATATCACGTGATTTACTGATGTGGTTTTAGTTCAAGTTCAAATAGTAGGTAAGTTATATTGGGATGATCAAGCAAGTTCAATTCCAATCACAACTCTAAACTACCATAACTTAATAAAAAAAATAAGTTTCAGCCAAGTAGGTTTCAAGAGAAACTTCGGCCAAGGGAGAAAATGATAAGAGATGAGAGTAAGAACAAGCAAACAACAATTTAACCAATAAACCAAGGCCTCAAGGGAACCCACCAGCCTTGAACCACCACCAACCCCTTGGTCAAGAGTTGGATAAAGAGGAATTGCAAAACACTTGCAAGGAAAATTTTCTTTAATATTCAAGCCAAGGAAAAAACGTACATCAGCCAAGGAGCCTTTAAATAGGCTTCAAACTACATTTAAATGAAACCTAAATGAAGCTACATTACATTTCAAGCTCATTTCAAAGACATTTGGCTCTAATCTTCATGTTAATCCCAAAGAAGAATGTAAGGCAAGGGAAGGCCAAACTGTCATGAATTGCCTTGCCAAAAGAAGTAATTCCTAGAGCCATGTTGGCTCCTTCAAGCATCCAACCCTCCTTGAGTGAGCTAGTTTTAGTCTCTAAGCCCTCCATGAGTCCAACCAAGGCCTGTTGCACCTTTTTAGCTTGGCTCCTCATAATTGGCTCGACCAAAATGTGATGGAGGCATTGTGGAAGCATCAAGCTAGCAAGGAGATCTGCTACACATTTCGGTTGGGCCAATTACAAGGAGTAGAGCTAAGAAGGTGCAACAGGCCTTAGAAAGGCTTGTGGAAGGCTTAGATACTAAAACAAACTCACTCAAGGATGATTGGATGTTGGAACGAGCCAATAGAGAGGTCAGCCTGATTCAGGCCCAAGCCTATGGAGAAATCTAATCCAAAACATGCAGATGGACTTTGAATGACCATAACTTTTGATCCAGGAGGAGTTACAGGGCTTGCTTTGTCAATTGCACCCAATTTGTAAGCCAAATAAAGGTTGCTTCAGTGTGTATTAGGTAGTTTTTGCCTTTACCAAATTTAGGATTTTTGGTTTTTATGATTTTGGTCTTATTGGTGACTAGGCTAGACTTTATTGAGCCTAATTGACATACTTCCTATTAATTTAATTAGTGATTTGGGTAGTTAATTAGGTAATTGGCTTGGGAAGTTTGGAAGTCCATTGAGTCATGGGTAGTTTTAGGGTTAAATTAGCATTGCACTATAAAAACTTAATTTTTTTACAATGAATGGATCTTTGGCCGACGTTTTGCACAATTTCGTTTACTGTTGAATTATCAATCTCTTGAACTTATCAAGATTCATCTTATGGTGTTCACCATTAATGATTCCAAGGTTTATTCGATTCCATATTGATCCAAGTTAATGGCATCTAAGTGACGAAACTGATTCAATCCTAGGGAAAATATCTTCTTGGACATTGGGTCTTGTGTCAAATTATCAAGGTTCGCATCAATTGGCATCAAAGTAGAGTCAAATCAGGTTCCATATCTATCCTTTCTTGTGTTTGCAAATTGGGGTTCCCTTTTCTTGAATAGCCATGCATCTTAAGAATCTTTGAGTGTGTTCTTGATTTCATTTTCTTTGTAAGTCTTAGTTCTTTATTTCCTTGCTTTGTGATCTAACGTTTTGGTGTTCTTGTTTCTGTGGAATTATTGAATTCTTGTTGAACCCTAGTATAGTCGAATTCTAGGTTGTGTGAATGTCTAATTTGTCTTTTTGATTGATCCAAAAAAAATGAAAAAAGAAAAAAAACGAAAAAAATTGTTTAAGGCCGAAAGTAATTTAATTTAGGGGTGGAGTGATCTTTTGATCTAGATTCAAACAAAACCTTTGGGGACTGAATTTTGGGTTAACATTGTGTGGGTTTTTTTGGATTCTTGGGGAAGATTTTATTGTTGCCGAAATTGAAGGGTAGTTCTTGGTTGAAATTATTGTTAAATTCATCAAACCTTTGAGAGATTCTTGTTTAAAAAAAACAAAACAAAAAAAAAAACCTTTGGATTTGGGAATTTCAAAATTGGGGAGAAAATTCTTGGATTAGGATTGCCTTGTTTCCTTAAATCTTTGGGGGAAAGTCTTGTAATTGCCTTAGTTGAGAGATTGAGTTCTTGAATTGTACCTAAAATATTAAAATTCCTTGACAATTTTGGTAGTACTTAATTGGGAGATTAGTCTTTGAGTTATTTCCTTAATTGAATTGCATTTCTTAGGAGAGAATTTTGTGTGATTTAAGGAATTTATTTATATATTCTTTTGGCAAAGTAGTCTTAAAAAAAAAAAGTTAAAAAAGGGCAAAAAAAAGCAGAAAAAAATAAAAAACAGCCAAAAAAAAAAGGAAAAAAACGTAGAAAAAAAAAAGAATGAGAAAGATAAAAGAGAAACGTTAGCACACTTACCTCCTTTGAATTTGAATTTTCTTCTCTTTGATTATTCATTCTTATAGTTGTGTTTGTATTTCCGATTCTGAAAGTTTTCCTTATTCCTGAATCTTAGCCTTTTTTTTTATGAAGTAGTAGGTAATCATAACGTAGCCTAGGTTGATTGGTGGCTATTTGTCACAAGTACCAGCGGTGAAGGATAAGGATAGGATAGTTACTGACAATGAGGATGATGAAATAAGTGATAGGCTAAACAATATAAGGAGTAAGGGAGGACATAGAAGTCACATAAATAGTATGTATAGAGAGAATAGGTAGAGTGATAGTAACCTCAATAACATTAAAATGAGAATTAGACCTATTCAAGGTAGAAATCCGGAAGCCTACCTAGATTGGGAGCGAAAGGTAGATCAGGTTTTTGACATAGATAGTATTCAAGGGAGAAAAAGGTGAAGTTGGCTATTGTAGAATTCACTGATTATGCTAGTATTTGGTGGACCAGTTACTGAAAAATAAACGTAGGAACTTGGGTAGACCCATAGATACTTGGGATGATATGAAGAGTGTAATGAGGCAGCATTTTGTTCCTAGCCACTACCATGGGGATTTACTTCATAACTTACAAGGGCTTAGGCAAAGGATCAAGAGTGTGGAAGACTATCACAAAAAGATGGAGATAACCATGATTAGGGCTAATGTAGAGGAAGATAGGGAAACCACTACGGCTAGGTTTTTAAATGGGCTGAATAGGGAAATAGCAAATGTGGTAGAGCTCTAACACTATGTAGAGCTAGAGGATTTGGTATATATGGCAATTACAGTGGAAGGGTAAAAGGGATATAGGTTTCTATTCTAGTTCCTCGAAGCCGAGCATGTCAAAAAAAGATGATAAGCCACATTTTAAGCCAAAAATTGAGTACTCTAAACTTAAAGGAGAGGAGTCTAGCTGAGAGAAGCCTAGTATTAAACCCGAACCATTGAATAGAAATAGTGAGATAAAATATTTTAAGTGTTTGGGTAGGGGTCACATAGCCTATTAGTGTCCTAACAAAAGAACCATGGTGTTGAGGGAGGATGGTGAGTATGAGATAGAGGAAGAATCTAGTGATGAGTCTATGCCACCATTAGAGGATGATAGTGATGTAGAGTTGGAGTATGTTGTAGAGGATGAAACATTAGTGTCTAGGAGAGCTTTGAGTTTATAATACAAGAAAGAAAATGATGAGGAAAGAGAGAATATTTTCCATACTAGATGTTATGTGAAAGGGAATGTGTGCACTTTAATTATAGATAGAGGAAGTTGTGCGAACGTAGCTAATACCAAACTTGTAGAAAAACTTAGTTTACCCACAACCAAACACCCTAGGCCTTATAAGCTTCAGTGGTTGAATAACTATGGAGAAATTAGGGTGAATAAACAAATAGTGGTGGCCTTGTCTTTGGGTAGGTATCAAGATGAGGTATTGTGTGATGAGCACCCATGCATGCTGGACACATCTTGTTACAAAGACCATGGCAGTATGATAGAATGGTGACACATGACAGATTGAAAAATAGATACTCATTCATGATGAGCAATAAACTCATCACACTTGTACCATTGTCACCAAAGTAGGTTTATAAGGATCAAGTGATAAGAAGGAAGATAAATGAAGAAAAAAAAGAAAGTGAGAGTGAAAAAAAAAGAAGAGAAAATGTGAGTGAGGATGAGCGAAGAAAAAGTAAAGCTGAAAAGAGGGGAGAAGAAAAAAAAGGTGAGCAATTCAGCCGTGAGAGAAAAAAATAAGAGAAAAAATAAGGAGCAGAAAAATGAGAGTTTTTATGGTAAGATGAGTGATGTGAGGGCTGCTCTTGTGACTAAACAATATCCATTATTGTTAGTTTATAGGGAAAGTTTTTTATCTTTCACTAACGCTAACAATTCTCTTCCTAGTGTGTTTGTTTTTCTTTTGTAGGAGTTTGAAGACGTATTCTTTGAGGAGATTCCTGATGGACTACCTTTGATTCATGGGATTGAGCACCAGATTGACTTCATACCTAGAGTAATGATACCCAACCGACTAGCCTATAGAAGTAATCCCGAAGAGATAAAGGAGCTTCACAGGTAAGTGGAGGAGTTGATGAAGAAGGGATACGTGAGAGAGAGCATGAGTCCATGTGTCATATCGATGATTCTAGTGCCTAAGAAGGATGGGACGTGGAGAATGTGCATTGACTGTCGAGCTATAAACAAAATCACTGAAAATAGGCCCACTTTAAAGTACCTTACTTATGACAAAGAGTTATACACTTTGGTGAGAGCATTGGAGACATAGCAACATTACCTTTGGCCACCGATTTCATCATCAGGACAAATCATAAGTCCCTAAAACATTTAAAGGGACAAGGTAAGTTGAAAAAGAGACATGCAAGGTAGGTTGAATATATCGAAACTTTTCCTTATGTCATTCATTACAAGCAAGGTAAGGAAAATGTTATGGCAGATGCATTAGCACGCAGAGAGATCATGCATTTGTGTGGAGTTCCAAAGAGTATTGTATCTAATCGTGATGTGAAATTCTTAAGCTATTTTTGGAAGGTATTGTAGGGGTAAGTCAGGTACTAAACTACTATTTTCTATAACCCCTCACCTACAGACGGATAGACAAACAAAGGTAGTCAATAGAACTTTATATTAGTTATTGCGTGCTATATTAGAAAAGAACTTGAGAACTTGGGAGGATAATTTGCCACATGTAGAATTTGCATATAATAAGGTTGTGCATACATCTATTGGTTATTCACCTTTTGAAGTTGTTTATGGCTTTAATCCACTTACATCGTTAAACTTGATACCTTTACCTGTTGAGGAACGTACCAGTTTAGATGGTAAAAGAAAGGTTGAGGCAATTCGACAACTTCATGAGAAGGTTAGGCAAAATCTTGAGAGGAGAACTGAACAATATGTCAAACAAGCTAACAAAAGGAGGCACAAGGTGGTATTCCAACAAGGTGATTGGGTTTAGGTGCACATATGGAAGCAACGGTTTCCATCCTATGGAAATCTAAGTTACACACAAGGGGTGATGGTCCATTTTAAGTACTTAAGCATATCAACGATAATGCCTACTGATTGGATCTTTCAGGTGAATATAATATAAGTGTTATTTTTAATGTTTCTAACCTATCTCCTTTTGATGATGTAGATTTGAGGGAAAATCCTTCTCAAAAGGAAGGGAATTATGCATCATGGAAGCATCGAGCCAGCAAAGAGATTCGTTACACATTCTGGTTAGGGCAATTACGATAAGCAGAGCTAAGTGACGTATCTTCAGGTACTTCTCCATTTTTGGGCTCTACATCCTCCTCAAGTCACCATGCTATCCAAGAAGCTAAGATAAATGAATTTCCAGCAACATACAAGCCCAAGCATACAATACCTCTTTAATTTTGGTCCAAATCCACCTTTAGGTATAGCTTCCTTAAGTGGACTCAAGACCCACTTGTATAATTGCTTCAATTGGTCTAAAAGTGCAACTTTTGAAGTCCATTATTGGCCCAAACGTCCAAGACTCCTTTTTGAAGAGCAAAGAGCTCAAAGTATGCCTTTAGTTGGCTTTGAACTAGAAGAGAAGATGGTTGCCTTAGTTAGGAAACAAGTTTCCTACATTTAAGGAAAATGTATACTATTTTGTCTTGTATTCATTAATTTAGGTATTAGTTTAGTTTATGATAGATGGCTTAGCATAATTAGGGATTTTAGTTGATTTTATATTAATTTTGTTGACCAAAGTGTATCATTGTCATCCATGCCTCTTATATAAAAGGGTGAGCCTTCATTTGTAATTTTTGGTTGACAATTGAATGAAACTTGAGTTAAAGCATTGAAGTTTTTTTTCTCATTTTCTTTTATCCAATCATCTTGGTGGAAGATTGGTGGTAGAAGACCCCAAGGTTGGTGGATCTCTTTCCTTTATGCCTTGGTTTTTCATTAGTGTGTTCCTTAGAATCCAAATTGCATACATGTGAAGGTAAAGACAAGTTTGACAATCCTTGGTGGCTCTTTGTCCCTTTTCTCTTTTGGATACCGCATAAACTAATCCTTGGTTGACAATCTTTATTTGGTGCATTTCCATCAAGACAATGCAATAACACACAAACTCAATTCTGAAAATTACTATTTATTTGACACAGCAGCAATTTGTCTCTCAATTTTAACCAATCAAATGACCTCCAAATCTTGCAAATTATCTATCATTTGAAAAAGCATTCAAAGACCTTTCTAACGGTAATAATATCAACCACAACTTAATCAATAAGGCATTCAAAACTAGTTTCAAAGTTTGCTAGCAAAAACTAGAAATTGCAAAAACACACACTGTGAAAAGTGATCCTAGGCATACAACACATATTCAAGTCTTCACACTTTGGATTTCAAGGGAAACATAAAATGTAACCAAGGCATAAAGGAACGTTCCACCAACCTTCCACCAAGAATGATTGGATAAAGGAAATGAGATAAAAGCCAACAAAGCTTTTCTTCAAATTTTCATTCAAAATGCTAACCAACCCTTTTACAAAGTATGACCACCTTTTATATAGGGAAGAAGTGGTGGCAAAATGGACTTTCCAATACAAAATCTACTAATTTTTTAATACAAAAATCCCTTAAGCCATGCATTCTAAACCAAGCCCATACATAATAATTAACTAAAGACAAAAGTGATTTGTTTTTTTCTTAACTTTAGGAATTATGTTTCTGATCCAAACCCGAGTCCAATTGAAGGTCCATGCCAGTCCATAGTCCATCCAAGAAATCTCATCACTTGACAAATTCGGCCCTACATGAAGTGTGGAGTCCAAAACCTTGTTTTGAAGAGAATCGAGCACAAACCCAAGCTATGTTCAAACCTATTTTGTCCTTACCTTCATTTTGGAGTCCCAAGCCCTCCTTTGGTCACTCTCTTATCACTTGGGTCCACTAAAAGTCCAACAAGTCCAATAGAGAGTTTAATTAGCTCTATGTATTTTATTATCTAATTATGCACTTTATTTGTTGTTTGTGCTAAACTATGTTTAATTCAGTTTGTTAGTTTCCTTGGGTGAAGCTAAGCAAGTCAAAGAAGCTCAAAGAAAGAGACAAGAGTTGACATATCACATGGCTCTAAGAATTACTTCTTTAGGCAAGGCAATTCATGACAATTTGGCCTTCCCTTGCCTTACATTCTTCTTTGGGATATATCACATAGCTCTAGGAATTACTTATATTGGCAAGGCAATTCATGACAATTTGGCCTTCCCTTGCCTTACATTCTTCTTTGGGATTAACATGAAGATTAGAGCCAAATGTCTTTGAAATGAGCTTGAAATGTAATGTAGCTTCATTTAGGTTTCATTTAAATGTAGTTTGAAGCCTATTTAAAGGCTCCTTGGGTGATGTACGTTTTTTCCTTGGCTTGAATATTAAGGAAAAGCTTCCTTGCAAGTGTTTTGCAATTCCTCTTTATCCAACTCTTGACCAAGGGGTTGGTGGTGATTCAAGGCTGGTGGGTTCCCTTTAGGCCTTGATTTATTGGTTAAATTGTTGTTTGCTTGTTCTTACTCTCATCTCTTATCATTTTCTCCCTTGGCCGAAGTTTCTCTTGAAACCTACTTGGTTGAAACTTATTTTTTCTATTGAGTTATGGTAGTTTAGAGTTGTGTTTAGAATTGAACTTGCTTCATCATCCCAATATAACTCACCTACTATTTGAACTTGAACTAAAACCACATCATTTGGTATCAGAGCACCAGGTTGGAGCAAGGTGAGTTTTCTTTTACTTGGTTGTTCCCGGATGCAAAGGCTGGTGGTTGTTGTTGAACTCTTTGTGTGAGTAAGGCTCTTCTCCTATATTTCTTGCCTTTACAAACTTCCAGCACTCAAAACAAAACCTTACACTTAGTTTACACCTGAAACACTACTCCAAAATCCAAACTTCTCCTATATTTTTTGCCTTTATAAACTTCCAGCACTCAAAACAAAACCTCACACTTAGTTTACACCTTAAACACTACTCCAAAATCCAAACATCTCCTATATTTCTTGCCTTTATAAACTTCCAGCACCCAAAACAAAACCTCACACTTAGTTTACACCTTAAACACTACTCCAAAATCCAAACACTAAGCTTACCCAAGCACCAGCTTCATCCAAACACCGCACACTAAATACCTAACACTCTTTGCACCATTTTGTCATGTCTAGAGATAGTATGTCATCCTCACCACCTCACCCATGGGTATTTGGGCACCAAAAACTTGAAGGGGAGATCCAAGAGCTTAAAGATCAAATGACCCGATTGACGCAAATCTTTAGCAACCTTACTGTCACCTAAAACCAACACCCACACAAAAACCGAACTACGACACCTCCAGCCATCCCACAACCCCCACCACGAAGACACTTAAGACAACCCCTTCCACCTATACACCATGGAGAAGAGTTGATAATTAATAGTGACTCTAGTGAAGATGAGTGATTTAAAGCCCATAGAAGAAACTTGGATGATGACCAAGGACTTAAAATAGACATACCGGAGTTTGAAGGTAGCCTTAGCCCGGATGACTTCATGGATTGGTTACATGCTATTGAGAGGGTATTTGATTATAAAGGGTATTCTGAAGAGAAGAAGTGCAAGGTAGCTATTTTAAAGTTTAAGGATTATGCCTCTCTTTGTGATGTGGTTTTAATTCAAGTTCAACTAATAGGTGAGTTATATTAGGATGACCAAGCAAGTTCAATCCCAAACACAACTTCTAAACTACCAAACTCAATAGAAAAAGAACAATTTCCAGCCAAATAGAATTCAGGAGAGATTTCAGCCAAGGAAGAAAATGATAATAAATGAGATTAAGAACAAACAAACAACAATCTAACCAATAAACCAAGGCCTAAAGGGAAACCCACCAGCCTTGAATCACCACCAACCCCTTGGTCAAGAGTTGGATAAAGAGAAATTGCAAACAATTGCAAGAAAGACTTTCTTTAATATTCAAGCTAAGTAAAAAACGTACATAAGCCAAGGATAGTTTAAATAGGCTTCAAACTACAATTAAATGAAACCTAAATGAAGCTACATTACATTTCAAGCTCATTTCAAAGGCATTTGGCTCTAATCTTCATGTTAATCCCAAAGGAGAATGCAAGGCAAGGGAAGGCCAAATTGTCATGAATTGTCTTGCCAAAAGAGGTAATTCCTAGAGCCATGTGATATGTCAACTCTTGTCTCTTTCTTTGAGCTTCTTTGACTTGCTTAGCTTCACCCAAGGCAACTAACAAACTGAATTAAGCATAAACTAGTACAAACAACAAGTAAAATGCATAATTAGACAATAAAATATCTAGAGCTAATTAAACACTCTATTGGGCTTGTTGGACTTCTAATGGATCCAAGTGATAAAAGAGTAACCAAAGGAGGGCTTAGGACCCCAAAATGAAAGAAGGGACGAAATGGGCTTGAACATAGGTAGGTTTTGTGCTTGACTCTCTTCAAGGCAAGGTTTTGGGCTCCACACTTCATGTAGGGCCGAATTTAACAAGTGATGAGGTTGGACTTGGTATTCTTCTACTGGTCTTGATTGGATTGCACTTGATGGAGTCTTGGATGGACTATGGATTGAGCATGGATCATCCATTTTCAGTTTTGGATCATCCTCCCGCACGTGAAAAGGATTTGCCCTCAAATCCTCTAATGCCATGTCTTCAAGATATGGGGATAAATCTCCCACATTGAATGTAGCCGACACAGCCCCAAATTCATCCGGTAGTGCAATTTTGTAGGCATTGTCATTCACCTTTGCAATCACCTCAAAAGGACCATCGGCTCTTGGTGCAAGCTTACTCTTCCGCTTTGATGGAAACCTCTCTTTCCTCAAATGCAACCATACTAAGTCACCCGGTTAGAAAAGTGTTGGCCTCCTATGCTTGTTGGCTTTCTTTTTGTAGGCTTCATTTGCTTTCTCTATTTGCACCTTTATGTTTTCATGGAACTTCTTCATAACCTTCACCTTTTCTTGTGCATCCTTACGAACTTGCAAATCAATAGGTAATGATGTTAGCTCAATAGGAGTAAGAGGGTTAAGACCATATACCACTTCAAATGGAGAATGCCCGGTTGTTACGCTTGGCGCCCTATTATAAGCAAATTCAGCATGAGGGAGCTTCAAATCCCAATCTCTTAGATGTCGGTTCACCATTGTTCTTAAGAGAGTCCCTAAAGTACGGTTGGTCACTTCCGTTTGCCCATCGGTTTGAGGGTGATGGGAGGTGCTAAACATTAGTTTTGTTCCTAGCTTTCACCAAAGTGTCTTCCAAAAGTAGCTAAGGAACTTGGTGTCCCTATCTGAAACAATGGTTCTTGGAACTCCATGAAGCCGAACCACCTCTTCGAAGAAAAGATCTGCTACTTTGCTTGCATCATCGGTTTTGTTGCATGGAATAAAATGTGCCATTTTGGAGAACCTATCAACAACCACCATGATGGAGTCTCTCCCTCTTTGTGTCCTTGGCAATGCCATAATAAAGTCCAAGCTCAAGTCTTCCCATGGCTGATCCGGAATAGGAAGAGGGGTGTAAGGCCCCGGTTTGAAGCGAGACTTTGCTCTTTGACATGCTCCACATCGAGAAACGATGGCTTGAACATCTCCTAACATCCGTGGCCAATAAAAGTGATCTTTGAGTACCTCCAACGTCTTGTGGATGCCAAAGTGCCCAGCCAAGCCGCCACTATGAGCTTCCCTAATTAAGAGCTCCCTAAAGTTGCCTTGTGGAATACATAGCTTACTCCCCTTGAAAAGAAAACCATCTTGTAAAACATAGTCACCATGAGTTCCTCTTGCGCATTCATTGATAATGCTGGACATTTCTTCATCTCCATCATAGTGCTCCTTCATTAATTGGAATCCAAGTACTCTAGCATCAAGGATGGAAAGTAACAAATGCCTTCTTGACAAAGCATCAGCAACCACATTAGTAACCCCTTGTTTGTAAGAAGAATCAAATGAAAAAGATTGAAGAAATTCTACCCATTTAGCATGTCTTGGACTGATTTTATGCTGCCCATTTAGAAACTTCAAGGCTTGATGGTCTGAATGCAATACAAATTGCTTGGGCCTTAAATAATGGCTCCAATGGTCAAGGGCCCTCACAATAGCATAGAATTCCTTATCATAGGTGGAATACCTCCTCCTTGTTTCATTAAGCTTCTCACTGAAATAGGCAATTGGTTTCTTGGATTGAGTCAATACAGCACCTATCCCAACCCCACTTGCATCACATTCAACCTCAAACAATTGATCAAAATTCGGTAAGACCAAAATGGGTGCTTCACAAAGTCTTTGCTTGATCTTTTCAAATGCATCATTGGCTGCCTTTGTCCACTCAAAATTCCTTTTCTTCATGCACTCGGTGATGGGTGCCATAATTGAGCTGAAGTTTGGAACAAAATGCCTATAAAAGGAGGCAAGACCATGGAAGCTCCTAACTTCGGTGATTGTCCTTGGTTGCGGCCAGGTCTTGATGGCTTCAACCTTGGTTTGGTCCACCATGACTCCCTCACTTGATATTACATAGCCAAGGAATACCACACTCTCTTTGAAGAACTCACACTTCTCAAGCTTAGCAAAGAGCTGCTGTTTTCTCAACACTTTAAAAACTGCTCTCAATTGCTCCAAATGATCTTCATGATTTTTGCTATACACAAGGATGTCATCAAAATAAACAACCACAAATTTACCAAGAAAGGATTTGAGTACCTCATTCATTAGCCTCATAAAAGTGCTTGGTGCATTGGAGAGTCCAAAAGGCATGACCATCCATTCATAGAGTCCATTCTTGGTTTTAAATGCTGTCTTCCATTCATCTCTTTCCCTCATCCGAATTTGGTGATAACCACTTCGGAGATCAATCTTTGAAAAGGTTGTGGCACCATGGAGTTCATCAAGCATGTCATCTAATCTTGGGATGGGGTACCTATATTTGATGGTGATGTTGTTGATTGCCCTACTATCAACACACATTCTATATGTCCCATCTTTTTTTGGTACTAATAAGGCTGGAACAGAATATGGACTCATACTCTCCCTTACAAACCCTCTAGCAATTAGTTCCTCCACTTGCCTTTGAAGTTCTTTGGTCTCCATTGGGTTACACCTATAGGCAGCTCTATTAGGAAGTGGTGCCCCCGGAATAAGGTCAATATGGTGTTCAATACCCCTAAGTGGTGGCAAACCAGGTGGAAGATCACTAGGGAAGACATCCTCAAATTCGGCTAATAAGGGTTTCACCTTAGGACTTGGTTCACTCACCCCTTTTTCTTCTCTCCTCTCAACCATCAATAAGGCTAGCACTGGTTTTTGAATGGCTAAGGCTCTCTCAATTCTATTTCTATTCAAAAACAAGTTATCTTTCTTCTTCTCATGTTCAAGTGGTATGGAAGCTAGTTGACTAGGCTTAAGAGGTGTCAAGGTAATGAGTTTATTCTGAAATTTAAAAGAATAGGTATTCTTCCTACCATCATGTCTAACACTTCTATCATATTGCCATGGCCTCCCCAAAAGTAAATGACATGCATCCATAGGAATAACATCACAAAGCACCTCATCAATATAATGGTTGCCAATTGAAAAGGAAATAAGTACTTGCCTAGTAACTTGAAGGCTGGTTCCATTGCTCAACCATTGCAACTTGTAAGGTTGAGGATGTGGTGTGGAAGATAACTTGAGTTTGTCCACCAATGTAGTTGAGGCAACATTGGCACAACTCCCACTATCAATTATCAAAGAACATACTCTCCCACTAATGGTACACCTTGTTTGGAAAATGTTGAGTCTTTGATCTTCATAGGGCAGATTCTTGGCATGTAGAGTTCTCCTAATGACCAGCAAGTTCCCCTCATCGACATCTTGAATGATCTCTTCATCTTCGGCCTCATCATCTCCATGGCAAAGAACCTCATCTTGTTCCTCCTCTTCTTGATCTTGAATAGCTTCTTCAATGGCTTGGATCTCCTTGATAGTCATAACCCTCCTATTGGGGCAATTTGCTTGGAAGTGACCATAACCATGACACTTGAAACATTTCTTCTCCATTGGTGCATTCTTTCCCGGCATTGGTCTTTCCTTAGGAAGTTCGTTCACTTTTTCCTTGCCCCTATCCTTGTAAGTAGGCATGGTTTTGGTGAAAGAAGGAGAACCTTTGGTGAAGGAGGTTCCCTTGTTGAATGGCTTGGTGGATGGGGGTTTCATGTTCTTTCCTTGCCGTTCCACCTTGATGGCCAATTTACAAATATCTTCAAATGAGCAATATGGCTGGAGATCAACCATATTAGCTATATCTTGTCTTAGGCCCCCAAGGAACCTAGCAATAGTTTGCTCCTTAAGTTCTGGAAGTTCACTCCTCATCATGAGTTTCTCAAACTCTCTAATGTATACTTCCACATTATTGTCTCCTTGTTTGAGTGTATGAAGTTTGAGGTAGAGATCTTGCTTGTGGTTCTCCGGCAAAATCTCTTTTTGAGGAGTTTCTTTAATTTCTCCCATGTCCTCACTCTACTCTTACCCTCCCGATCTCTTTGTTTTCTCAAATTTTCCCACCAAAGAGATGCATAATCCTTAAACTTCAAAATAGCTACCTTGCACTTCTTCTCTTCAGAATACCCTTTATAATCAAATACCCTCTCAATAGCATGTAACCAATCCATGAAGTCATCCGGACTAAGGCTGCCTTCAAACTCCGGTATGTCTATTTTAAGTCCATGGTCATCATCAAAGTTTCTTCTACGGGCTGTAAATCGCTCCCCTTCACTAGAATCACTATCAATTATCAATTCTTCTCCATGGTGTACAGGTGGAGGGGGTTGTCTTAAGTGTCTTCGTGGTGGGGGTTGTGGGATGGTTGGAGGTGTGGTAGTTCGGTTTTGGTGTGGATGTTGGTTTTGGGTGACAGCAAAGTTGCTAAGTATTTGCGTTAATCGGGTCATTTGATCTTTAAGTTCTTGGATCTCCCCTTCAAGTTTTTGGTGCCCAAATACCCATGGGTGAGGTGGTGAGGATGAGCCACTTTCTCTAGACATGACGAAATGGTGCAATGAGTGATAGGTATTTAATGTGCGGTGTTTGGATTTTGGAGTAGTGTTTAAGGTGTAAACTAAGTGTGAGGTTTTGTTTTGGGTGCTGGAAGTTTATAAAGGTAAGAAATGTAGGAGAAGTTTGGATTTTGGAGTAGTGTTTAAGGTGTAAACTAAGTGTGAGGTTTTGTTTTGGGTGCTGGAAGTTTATAAAGGTAAGAAATGTAGGAGAAGTTTGGATTTTGGAGTAGTGTTTAAGGTGTAAACTAAGTTTAAGGCTCTGTTTTGGGTGCTGGAAGTTCGTAAAGGTAAGAAATGTAGGAGAAGAACCTTACTCACACAAAGAGTTCAACAACAACCACCGGCCTTTGCATCCGGGAACAACCAAGTAAAAGAAAACTCACCTTGCTCCAACCTAGTGCTCTGATACCAAATGATGTGGTTTTAATTCAAGTTCAACTAATAGGTGAGTTATATTAGGATGACCAAGCAAGTTCAATCCCAAACACAACTTCTAAACTACCAAACTCAATAGAAAAAGAACAATTTCCAGCCAAATAGAATTCAGGAGAGATTTCAGCCAAGGAAGAAAATGATAATAAATGAGATTAAGAACAAACAAACAACAATCTAACCAATAAACCAAGGCCTAAAGGGAAACCCACCAGCCTTGAATCACCACCAACCCCTTGGTCAAGAGTTGGATAAAGAGAAATTGCAAACAATTGCAAGAAAGACTTTCTTTAATATTCAAGCTAAGTAAAAAACGTACATAAGCCAAGGATAGTTTAAATAGGCTTCAACCTACAATTAAATGAAACCTAAATGAAGCTACATTACATTTCAAGCTCATTTCAAAGGCATTTGGCTCTAATCTTCATGTTAATCCCAAAGGAGAATGCAAGGCAAGGGAAGGCCAAATTGTCATGAATTGTCTTGCCAAAAGAGGTAATTCCTAGAGCCATGTGATATGTCAACTCTTGTCTCTTTCTTTGAGCTTCTTTGACTTGCTTAGCTTCACCCAAGGCAACTAACAAACTGAATTAAGCATAAACTAGCACAAACAACAAGTAAAATGCATAATTAGACAATAAAATATCTAGAGCTAATTAAACACTCTATTGGGCTTGTTGGACTTCTAATGGATCCAAGTGATAAAAGAGTAACCAAAGGAGGGCTTAGGACCCCAAAATGAAAGAAGGGACGAAATGGGCTTGAACATAGGTAGGTTTTGTGCTTGACTCTCTTCAAGGCAAGGTTTTGGGCTCCACACTTCATGTAGGGCCGAATTTAACAAGTGATGAGGTTGGACTTGGTATTCTTCTATTGGTCTTGATTGGATTGCACTTGATGGAGTCTTGGATGGACTATGGATTGAGCATGGATCATCCATTTTCAGTTTTGGATCACTTTGGTGGGAAAATTTGAGAAAACAAAGAGATTGGGAGGGTAAGAATAGGTGAGGAAATGGGAGAAATTAAAGAAACTACTCAAAAAGAGATTCTTGCCAGAGAACCACAAGCAAGATCTCTACCTCAAACTTCATACACTCAAACAAGGAGACAATAGTGTAGAAGTATACATTAGGGAGTTTGAGAAACTCATGATGAGAAGTGAACTTCCCGAACTTAAGGAGCAAACTATTGCTAGGTTCCTTGGGGGCCTAAGACAAGATATAACCAACATTTGGTGTGAACGAAACCATGTTATCTTTGGTAGAAGTAAATCTCCACAAGAAAGGATCATTGCCACTATAAAAGATTGTGTGAGGGCTAGAATCTCGCCCTTAGCAAACTTCTCGAGTTCTTACATAAATGACTCCATTGCATCGACATGGGACTTGCCAAGATCAATCTTCCATTAGCCCTTCAAAATAGCCGATTTTGTATGGAATGTGTTTTTTTTTTTTGTGAATTTCTAGTTAATGCTTGTGAGTTTTCTTTATGTATGGTGATTTAGTTTCAATTGTAATACTTATCTTCGACCCTCTTTGTGTTTGTTTTCTTTGAGTGAATTTAGTGTTGTAGCTTTGGTTCTCTTTGTAATGGTACTTGGTTTTGGCATAACCTAGGGGCTTGTCCTAGGTATGCTTGTGTTAGGCTTAATCTTGGGGTTTGTCCTAGATAAGCCATTTGTACATCCTTTTCCTCTTGGTATAAAATCATTACTTACCAAAAAAAAAAAAGATATAACCAACATGGTTGATCTCCAGCCATATTGCTTATTTAAGGATGTATGTAAATTAGCCATCAAGGTGGAACGGCAAGGGAAGAACATGAAACCCCTAACCACCAAGCCATTCAACAAGGGAACCTCCTTCACCAAAGGTTCTCCTTCTTTCACCAAACCCATGCCCACTTACAAGGATAAGGGTAAGGAAAAGGTGAATGAACTACCTAGAGACAGACCAATGCCGGGAAAGAATGCACAAATGGAGAAGAAATGTTTCAAGTGCCATGGTTATGGTCACTTCCAAGCAAATTGCCCCAATAGGAGGGTTATGACTCTCAAGGAGATTCAAGCCATTGAAGAAGCTATCCAAGACCAAGAAGAAGAGGAACAAGATGAAGTCCTCTGCCATGAAGATGATGAGGCCGAAGATGAAGAAGAGGAATAAATCATTCAAGATGCCGATGAGGGGAACTTGTTGTCATTAGGAGAGCTCTACAAGCCCAGAACCTGCCCTATGAAGACCAAAGACTCAACATTTTCCAAACAAGGTGTACCATTTTTTTTTTTTTGGTAAGTAAAAATTTTATACCAAAGAAAAAGGATATACAAGTGGCTTATCTAGAACAAGTCCCTAGATTAAGCCTAACACAAGCATACCTAGGACAAGCCCCTAGGTTATGCCAAATCAAGAACACAAATATCCAACCTTTGGTACATAACACACCAAGGCAACAACACACAAACAATCACATTACATGGAAAACAATCACAAGACCGATACCAACATAAGCTTACTCAAATATTGCATGAGGTATACCCCAATTGTTTGCAATTGACACATTTTCACTAGACTTGTTAACTTTCTTCAAGCAAGTTACCCTAAACCCTAAACAAGGTGTACCATTAGTGGGAGAGTATGTTCTTTGATAATTAATAGTGGGAGTTGTGCCAATGTTGCCTCAACTACATTGGTGGACAAACTCAAGTTATCTTCCACATCCTCAACCTTACAAGCTGCAATGGTTGAGCAATGGGACCAGCTTTCAAGTTACTAGACAATTGCTTATTTCCTCTTGAATTGGCAACCATTATATTGATGAGGTGCTTCATGATGTTATTCCTATGGATGCATGTCATTTACTTTTGGGGAGGCCATTGCAATATGATAGAAGTGTTGGACATGATGGTAGGAAGAATACCTATTCTTTTAAATTTCAGAACAAACTCATTACCTTGACACCTCTTAAGCCTAGCCAACTAGCTTCCATACCACTTGAACATGAGAAGAAGAAGGATAACTTGTTTTTTAATAGAAATGGAATTGAGAGAGCCTTGGCCATTCAAAAACCGGTGCTAGCCTTATTGATGGTTGAGAGGAGAGAAGAAAAAGGGGTGAGTGAACCAAGTCCTAAGGTGAAACCCTTATTAGCTGAATTTGAGGATGTCTTCCCTAGTGACCTTCCACCTAGTTTGCCGCCACTTAGGGGTATTGAACACCATATTGACCTTATTCCGGGGGCACCACTTCCTAATAGAACTGCCTATAGGTGTAACCCAATGGAGACCAAAGAACTTCAAAGGCAAGTGGAGGAAATAATTGCTAGAGGGTTTGTAAGGGAGAGTATGAGTCCATGTTCTGTTCCAACATTATTAGTACCAAAAAAAGATAGGACATATAGAACCTGTGTTGATAATAGGGCAATCAACAACATCGCCATCAAATATAGGTACCCCATCCCAAGATTAGATGACATACTTGATGAACTCTATGGTGCCACAAGGAGATAGATGGAATCTTATATTTATTCTCCCATCTAGTGTCCATAAGGAGATAGATAGAATCTTAAGGAATTTCCTTTGGTGTGGTGCTTCCATGGATGGTAAAAAAGCCAAAGTTGCTTGGGATAAGGTATGTGTTCCTAAAGTGGAGGGTGGCTTAGGTATTATGAGGTGCAAATCTTGGAATAAAGTTGCCATTATAAAAAACATGTGGAAGATCCTCGTTGACAAGAGGAATTCACTTTGGGTGGAATGCGTTTAGACCATCAAGCTAAGAGGTAAATGTTTTTGGGAAATAAAACCTAATGGTGAGAGTTCTTGGGTTTGGAGAAAGATTCTATGCCTAAGGGAACTAATGAAGACCAAGTTTAAGAAGATCATTGGCAATGGGGAAAACATTTTTCTTTGGCATGACAATTGGCACCCCTATGGACCGTTGTTGGATAAATATGGATCCTGGGTTATCTATGATTCGGGTATCCCTAAGCATGCACTAGTGAAGGAAGTAATTGATGGGGATAGGTGGAAATGGCCGGCGGCTAATTCATGTCACTTTATGGAGATAAAGGAAGCTCTTCCTTGCTGCCCAATGGGAGGAGAGGACTCCTTAATTTGGTCCCCTAAATCTAATGGCATCTTTTCTATCAAATCAGCTTAGGAGGTAATTCGAAGTAGGAGAGAAAAGGTTACTTGGCATAACCTTGTTTGGTTCAAAAGGCACTTTCTAAGACATTCCTTCATTGTGTGGCTGGGTATAAGAGGCAAGCTCATGACAAGGGATAAATTAGTTAGAATCGGCCTTATCTCCCACAATTTATGCCCTTTGTGCAATGAGGAATCGGAATGCATGGATCATCTCTTTTTTAGGTGTACATTTAGCTTTCAAATCTAGAATGGGGTACTTAATCTTTGTCATCAACATCTCAATCCCCTATCGTGGGTCTCCTTGATTGCGGAATTGGCTAACAAATGGAAGGAAGACATTTTCAAGAACATTATGAGTAAGTTATGCTTTGGTGCAACCGTTTACAACATTTGGAAGGTTAGGAATGACATTTGCTTTGGAAAAGGTGGATTACCTAAAGAGAGATTTGCAATGCTTATTAAAGAATGCGTTAGAGTAAGGGTGACTTGCTTGAAGGAAGTAAACAAGTCTAGTGAAAATGTGTCAATTGCAAACAATTGGGGTATCCCTCATGCAATATTTGAGTAAGCATATAATGGTGTTCGGTCCACTTGTGATTGTACTCCATTTAGTGAGTTTGTATTTGTGTTGTAGCTTTGTTTCTCTATGTACCATTATTTGCTTGTTGCTGGTGTTTTCTTAGTGTTTCAGCATAACCTAGGGGATTGTCCTAGGTATGCTTGTATTAGGCTTAATCTAGGGGCTTTGTCCTAGATAAGCCATTTGTATATCCTTTCTCTTTGGTATAAAATCATTACTTACCAAAAAAAAACTCTATGGTGCCACAACCTTTTCAAAGATTGATCTTCGAAGTGGTTATCACCAAATTCGGATGAGGGAAGGAGATGAATGGAAGACAACATTTAAAACCAAGAGTGGACTCTACGAATGGATGGTCATGCCTTTTGGACTCTCCAATGCACCAAGCACCTTTATGAGGCTAATGAATGAGGTACTCAAACCCTTTCTTGGTAAATTTGTGGTTGTTTATTTTTGATGACATCCTTGTGTATAGCAAAAATCATGAAGATCATTTGGAACACTTGAGGGCAGTTTTTGAAGTGTTGGGAAAACAAAAGCTCTTTGCTAAGCTTGAGAAGTGTGAGTTCTTCAAAGAGAGTGTGGTGTTCCTTGGCTATGTAATATCAAGTAAGGGAGTCATGGTGGACCAAACCAAGGTAGAAGCCATCAAAATCTGGCCGTAACCAAAGACAATCACCGAAGCTAAGAGCTTCCACGACCTTACCTCCTTTTATAGACGTTTTGTTCCAAACTTCACCTTAATTATGGCACCCATCATCGAGTGCATGAAGAAAGGGAGTTTTGAGTGGACAAAGGCAACTGATGATGCATTTGAAAAGATCAAGCAAAGGATTTATGAAGCACCCATTTTGGCCTTACTGAATTTTGATCAATTGTTTAAGGTTGAATGTGATGCAAGTGGGGTTGGGATAGGTGCTATATTGACTCAATCAAAGAAACCAATTGCCTATTTTAGTGAGAAGCTTAATGAAACAAGGAGGAGGTATTCCACCTATGATAAGGAATTCTATGCTATTGTGAGGGCCCTTGACCATTGGAGCCATTATTTAAGGCCTAAGCAATTTGTGTTGCACTCAGACCATCAAGCCTTGAAGTTTCTAAATGGGTAGCATAAAATTAGTCCAAGACATGCTAAATGGGTAGAATTTCTTCAATCTTTTTCATTTGTTTCTTCTTACAAACAAAGGGTTACTAATGTGGTTGTTGATGCTTCGTCAAGAAGGAGCACTATGATGCTAGGGTACTTGGATTTCAATTAATGAAGGAGCACTATGATGGAGATCAAGAAATGTCCAGCATTATCAATGAATGCACAAGAGGGACTAATGGTGACTATGTTTTACAAGATGGGTTCCTTTTCAAGGGGAGTAAGCTATGTATTCCACAAGGCAACTTTAGGGAGCTCTTAATTTGGGAAGCTCATTGTGGTGGCTTGGCTGGGCACTTTGGCATCCACAAGATGTTGGAGGTGCTCAAAGATCACTTTTATTGGCCACAAATGTTAGGAGATGTTCAAGCCATCGTTTCTCGATGTGGAGCATGTCAAAGAGTAAAGGCTCGCTTCAAACCAAGGCCTTACACCCCTTTTCCTATTCTGAATCACCTATGGGAAGACTTGAGCTTGGACTTTATTATGGCATTGTCGAGGACACAAAGAGGGAGAGACTCCATCATGGTGGTTGTTGATAGGTTCTAAAAAATGGCACACTTCATTCCATGCAACAAAACTGATGATGCAAGCAAAGTAGGAAATCTTTTCTTCAAGAAGGTGGTTTGGCTTCATAGAGTTTCAAGAACCATTGTTTCGGACCGGGACACCAAGTTCCTTAGCTACTTTTGGAAGACACTTTTGGGGAAGCTAGGAACAAAACTCATGTTTAGCACTTCCCATCATCCTCAAACCAATGGGCAAACAGAAGTGACCAATCGTACATTGGGGACTCTTTTAAAAACAATGGCGAATCGACATCTAAGAGATTAGGATTTGAAGCTCCCTCATGCTGAATTTGCTTACAATAGGGCACTAAGTGTAACAACCGGGCATTCTCCATTTGAAGTGGTATATGGTCTTAACCCTCTTACTCCTATTGAGCTAACATCATTACCTATTGATTTGCAAGTTCATAAGGATGCATAAGAAAAGGTGAAGGCTATGAAGAAGTTCCATGAAAGCATAAGGGTTCAAATAGAGAAAGCAGATGAAACCTACAAAAAGAAAGCCAACAAGCATAGGAGGCCAACACTTTTCCAATCGGGCGACTTAGTATGGCTGCATTTGAGGAAGGAGAGGTTTCCATCCAAGCGGAAGAGTAAGCTTGCACTAAGAACCGATGGTCCTTTTGAGGTGATTGTAAGGGTGAATGACAATGCCTACAAAATTGCACTACCGGATGAATTTTGGGGTGTGTCGGCTACATTCAATGTGGGAGATTTATCCCCATATCTTTTTTTTTTTTTGGTAAGTAATAATTTTATACCAAAGAGAAAGAATGTACAAATGGCTTGTCTAGGACAAAGCCCCTAGATTAAGCCTAAAACAAGCATACCTAGGACAAGCCCCTAGATTATGCCAAAACACCAAGTAACCACTAGAAATACCCAAATAATGGTGCATAGAGAACAAAAACAACACCACAAATACAAACCAACTAATAAGAATACAAACTCAAGGGGACCGAACACCACATAATGCCTACTCAAAGATTGAATGAGGGATACCCCAATTGTTTGCAATGGACTCATTTTCACTAGACTTGTTTACTTTATTCAAGCAAGTCACCCGTACTCTAACACATTCTTTTATAAGCATAGTTACTCTCTCCTTAGGAAGTCTACCTCGTCCAAAGCAAATGTCGTTCCTAACCTTCCAAATGTGGTAGATGGTTGCTCCAAAGCATAACTTACACATAATGTTCTTGAAGTTGTCTTCCTTCCATTTTTTAGCCAAGTCCTCAATCAAAGAGACCCAAGGTTGAGGATTGAGATGTGGATGACAAAGATTAAGACCTCATTCTAGATTTGGGATCTAAAAGTGCAGCTGAAGAAAAGGTTTTTTTTTGGTAAGTAATAATAATTTTATACCAAGAAAGGGATGTACAAGAGCAAATCTAGGATAAATCCCTAGATTAAGCTTAACAAAAGCATACCTAGGACAAGCCCCTAGGTTATGCCGAATCTAACAAGAAAGCACATAAACTCAAACAATTAAGCCTAGTAACCCAAAGATACATCACAAGACAAAACTCTAAGGGAACATCAACCTATGACTACTCAAATATAGCATGAGATATACTCCAATTGTTTGCAATGGACACATTTTCACTAGACTTCTTCACTTTCTTCAAACAATTTACCCTTACTCTAACACAATCTTTAATAAGAATTGTGACTCTTTCCTTTGATAATCCACTTCTTCCAAAGCAAATATCATTCCTAACCTTCCATATGTAGTAGACGGTTGCTCCAAAACACACCTTACTCAAGATATTCTTGAAATTGTCCTCCTTCCATTCATTACTCAATTCCACAATCAAGGAGGTCCACGGCATGAGGTTGATTTGCTGTTGACTTAGGTTAATCACTTCATTCCAGATTTGGAGGCTAAATGCACACCTAAAGAAGAGGTGATCCATGCATTCCGGTTCCTCATTACACAAAGGGCAAACATTGTGGGAGATAAGGCCAATTCTAACTAATTTATCCCTTGTCATAAGTTTGCCTCTAATACCCAACCACACAATGAAGGAGTGTCTTAGAAAGTTTCGTTTGAACCAAACAAGCTTGTGCCAAGTAACCTTTTCCTTCCTATCTCGGATTGCTTCCCAAACCGCTTTAATGGAAAATTTTCCATTATAATTGGGAGACCAAATTAAGGAGTCCTCTCCACTTAAAGGGCAGCAAGGGAGGGCATCCTTTATCTCCATAAGATGACATGAATTTGCCACCGGCCATTTCCACCTATGCTCCTCAATTATTACCTTTACTAGAGTATTCTTTGGGATACCCGAATCATAAATAATCCTAGGTCCATATTTATCCGCCAAAGGACCATAGGGGTGCCAATTGTCATGCCATAGAAATGTTTTCTCCCCATTGCCAATGATCTTCTTGAACTTGGACTTCATTTGTTCCCTTAGGCCAAGGATCTTCCTCCAAACCCAAGAACTCTCACCATTAGGCTTTATTTCCCAAAAACATTTACCTCTTAGCTTGTTGGTTTTAATCCATTCCACCCAAAGAGAATTCCGCTTGTCATTAAGAATCTTCCACATGTTTTTTATTATGGCAGCTTTGTTCCAAGCTTTGCTCCTCATGATTCCTAGACCACCCTCCTTTTTAGGAACACATACCTCCTCCCAAGCAACTTTGGCCTTCTTACCCTCCATGGAAGCACCACTCCAAAGGAAATTCCTTAATATTCCATCAATCTCCTTATGGACACTTGAAGGGAGAATAAATATTGAAGACCAATAAATTTGAATACTAAAAAGGACAGCCCTAATAAGAATGAGCCTACCCGCATAAGAAAGAAATTTGCTACGCCAAGAGGTGATTCGCCCCACAATCTTTTGAATCAGCAGCTTGCATTCACAACTTTTGAGCTTTGAAGAAGTTATAGGCACTCCTAAGTACTTAAAAGGCAACTCTCCCACCTCCATTTTGATCATAGCTGAAAGATGACTCTTTTCCTCTTGAGAAACTCCAGAAAGATAAATATTACTTTTAGAGCAGTTCATTTTAAGCCCGGACCATTTATGGAATAGGCTAAGAGAATTCTCCATGAGGGAAATGGAATCACAATCCGCCCTACAAAATAAAATAAGGTCATTGGCAAAACAAAGATGAGTAATTTTGTTTTCCTTGCATTTCCAATAATGGCCAAAAGAAGGTTGGTTCTTAAGTTCCCCAAGCATACGGGAAAGAATCTCCATTGCTATTACAAAGAGGTAAGGGGATATAGGGTCCCCTTGTCTTAAACCATGAGAGCTCTTGAAGAAACCAACTAATTCACCATTGATTCCCAAGGAGAAAGAAGGAGTAGTAATGCAACTCTCAATCCAGCCTATAAACTTCCCCGGAATGCCAATAGTACCAAGAATTGCAAGAATGAAATCCCAACGAACCGTATCATAAGCCTTCAATAGATCAATCTTCATAGCACACTTCTTATCTTTGCCCAATTTGTGAAAATTGTGCATTAGGTCTTGACACAACATGATATTTTCTCCAATATTCCGTCCACCCACAAAGGCACCTTGAGCTTTATCAATGAAGTTTGGGAGGAAACCTTTAAGACGATTTGCTAGGATCTTGGAGATGCATTTGTATATGGTGTTGCAGCAAGCTATAGGCCTATAATCCTTGCACATAGAAGAGTTAGCCACCTTAGGAACAAGAGCAAGTATAGTACAATTTACCTCTTTAAGAAGATGACCCGAGGAGAAGAAATGCTTAATTGCCTTGATCACATCACTCCCAACAATCTCCCAAGCTGCCTTGAAGAAGAAAGCACCATAACCATCCGGCCCCGGAGCTTTATTGTTGTCCATGGCAAAAATGGTAGCTTTGATCTCATCCTCCTCCACTTCCTTGGTCATCATCTCCTTATCTTGGTGCTCCAATTGGAATGTAACCAGCCTTTGCAATTCTTTAATGTTTAAATTGCTAGTATCCGTGGAGTTTAGAACCTTCTTGAAGTAGTTCACAAACTCCTTTTTGACTTCTCCCTTATCACTCACAAAAGTTCCATCATCAAGGCACACTCCTTTTATTGAATTCCTACTTCTTCGTGCTTTAACACATTTGAAGAAGTATTTGGTATTTTGATCTCCTTCTTGAAGCCAATGTACTTTTGCTTTTTGACATGCCAAAGATTCTTCAGCTTCACTAAGTCTCCTATAGTTATCCAGCCAAGTTTTTTCTTCCTTAGCTAAATCTTCATCAAATGGGTTGCTTTGGAGCCTATTTTGAGCACTTTCCAGGTTGTGTTTTGCTTCTTTCACCTTTTCGGAGATGTTCCAATATCCATTCTTATTCAGCTTCCTTAAGACACCTTTTAATCCTTTGAGTTTGTTGACAAGATTGAACATAGGGCTGCCCTCATAATCCTCTTTCCAAGCCTCCCTTACAATATCAATGAAACATTCATGATTCGCCCACATATTGTAGAACTTGAATGGAACCTTTCTCCTCTCCTCCTCACCCCCACAAGTCACTACACATGGTGAATGATCTGAAATTGAAGGATTGAAAAAATTTGCAAAAGCATCCGGAAATACATCACACCAAGATTCATTAACAAGAACTCTATCCAATTTGCATGCTATCCTCCTTTGCCCTTCACTAGAATTACTCCAAGTTAGATGGTTCCCCATATACCTCAAATCATCTAAGTTTGCCTCTCTACAACAATTGTTTAGATCATCACAATAAGTATCTCCCCACACCGCCCCTCCTATCTTTTCATTTGGTCCCCTAATTGCATTAAAATCACCCATGATTAGCCAAGGTTTACTTCCCATCTGATTTGATAGTTTAATAATTTCCCTCCAAAGGCTTTTCCTCTCCAAAGGTTGATTAAGCCCATATACTATTGATATAGCCACTTGGGTTTCCTCCTCCACTAACCAAGCTTCACAGTGAATGAATTGAGGGGCCTTTTCTTTAATATCTATTCTAATAGCTTCCTTATTCCATCCTACCCAAATTCTCCCATTTTGGCATACCCCATTATTATTATCAAACTCCCATTCTCTCCAAACATTACTAGTCACTCTAGCAAGATTGTGAGATCCTACTTTAGTTTCTAACACAGCCATGAAATCAACTTTATTATGAAGAATAAGTTGTCTAACCTCCCTTTGTTTGATAGGAGCATTAAGGCCCCTAACATTCTAGCATGCAAATTTGGTCATTTGGATGGGTGGGTTGGGGAATTTGCTTTCCTTTGCTTTGCCGATTTCTTCCCCAAGTTTCTACTCTTCATATCAGCATCCTCCTTCCTAAAGTCCATCTCATCCACCTTAAGTTTTCCTCCAAAAGGAACCATTGCAGGAGAGGCTTCATGATCCATGTCCTCCATACTGCTAAGATTCTGAATTGTGTTTATGGAGCTTACTTCACTCTCCCGTGCACTCACACTTGCTACCGAGGGAGAACAAGGCTCTTTTGATGTGCTAGCTTCACTTCCATGCTTTCCTCCTTCCTTATTGGCTTCATCTAGGTTTGTCCCATGTTTTGCTTCTTGATTCGGCACAATTTTATCCTTTTCCATCTCTTGATGCTCCTTAATAACCAAGGCAAAAAACCTATTACTCTTTTGCGTTAGCACGTTAATTCCCATATTTTTTTGCATTTCCACCAATTTGCCTTTGGGTTTCTTGTCATAGACTTTCGATGGTAGCACCATTTTGTCTTTCCCATGTAGCTTCTTAGGTAACACAAATCCAGCCCCTTCCTTTCGTGAAGTTGTGTTATCACCTTGTTTAGATGCTAGTGAGCAACTTGCTGTGGAATGACCAAAGCATTGACATCCCTTGCACTTTATAGGTTTCCAAGCATACTCCACATTGATTACCAACGATTCTCCATTTGGCAAAGTTAGGCTTATAGATTCGGGGCATTCCGAATCCACCTCTATCTCAATGCATACTCTAGCAAACTCCAATCTTATCCCTTCTTCAGTCACGAAATCCATATAAAGAGGAATTCCTATTGCACTCGCTATGTAGCTAAGCCCTTTCGGAGTCCAAAACTCAAGGGGTATTCCATACATTCTAATCCATATAGCCACATTCTTTACATCATTAATCACCATGGGGAGATTAGTAGTCCATTTCCGAACTAGAAATGGCTGTCCTTGTATTGTGAGTTGCCCCTCTTCCACAGCTCTTGAAGTTCCCTCCATATCTTGAAACTTTAAAATAAAAACACCTTGTCCCGAAGTCATAACATCTATGAGGCCATAAGCAGTCCATACCCTCTCCAATGCTCTTTTGACCGTCAAGAAAGGTGGTCTTTTTGCCAAGGAAGAAACCTACAGCACAAGTGTTCCATCTTATTGCACCTTGTTCAGCTACTTCTTGAGGAGGAGCCACACAAATCCGCCCTTTAGAGTCTTTCCCTTTAGGTTCAAAAAATTCCAACTTCACATTAGACTTCTTAGGAGTGAAGAAAGAGTTCCATGAAACCCTCTTCTCCATCCCTCCTTCCACCTCCACATGTTTCAGCAAGCAAGGAGAAGATTCTGTCGCTTTTCCTAAAGCTGAATCAACCATACTATTTTGGTGCATGGGGGAAGCAACCAAGATAGTAGAAGATTGCATGGGGATAACTTAACATAATCAATGAAAAAATGCACTACAACCAAAGCACACCAAATCAGGAAAGGAATACTGCCCACGGAAAAGAGAAACTGTAGTTTACACCAAAGAGGAAAGCTGCATTAAACACAATGCACAACCAATTTGAAATTTGAAAAAACGCTCCAAGAACAGATTGAGGAAAAATGAAACCAAAGACAAGCACCCCAAGGTTTATCCACGGAAAAGAGAGCAAGAACTAGTATAGACTTTACCGGAGTTGGCAAAGAAATACCGGAGCTAAGAAAACTCAAGTAAGGAACCTAGATAACCAAACAGAAGAGAAGAAGAAGGATATTTGAACACTCAATAGGACAGCATTAAGATGACCGAGGGGGGAAAATCCGGTGACCAGAGGGTCACCGAACTAGAAGTTGGTGCCGGAATGCTACCAACTAGAAGGATGGATGGAGGAGGACTTAAAAAAACAAGGGTAGAGATTTAGGCATTTTAGAGAGAAGAGAGAGCATTTTGCTTAGAGAGAGAAAAAATAAACCATACAGAACCTTATTTTGCTATACATGATTTGTTGATGGCAAAGATTCCAGGTGAAGAAAAGGTGATCCATGCTTTCCAGATCCTCATTGCACAAAGGGCACAAATTATGAGAGATAATGCCTATTCTTACTAATTTATCCTTTGTCATAAGTTTGCCTCTTATACCCAGCCACACAATGAAAGAATGTCTTAGAAAATGTCTTTTGAACCAAACAAGGTTGTGCCAAGAAACCTTTTCTCTCCTACTTCGAATCACCTCACAAGCCGATTTGATAGAAAAGATGCCATTGGATTTAGGGGTCCAAATTAGGGAGTCATCTCCTCCCATTGGGTAGCAAGGTAGTGCTTCCTTTATCTCCAAAAGGTGACATGAATTAGCCACCGACCATTTCCACCTATGCCCATCAATTACTTCCTTTACTAGTGCATGCTTAAGAATACCCGAATCATAGATAACTCGGGATCCATATTTATCTAGCAACGGTCCATAGGGGTGCCAATTGTCATGCCAAAGAAAAGTGTTTTCTCCATTGCCGATGATCTTCTTGAACTTAGTCTTCATTAGTTCCCTTAGACCTAAAATCTTTCTCCAAACCCAAAAACTCTTGCCATTATGTTTTATTTCCCAAAAACATTTACCTCTTAGCTTGTTGACTTTAACCCATTCCACCCAAAGTGAATTACTCTTGTCAAGGAGGATCTTCCACATGTTCTCAATAATGGCAGCTTTATTCCATGATTTACTCCTCATAATACCTAAGCCACCCTCCATTTTAGGAACACATACCTCATCCCAAGCAACTTTATCCCCATATCTTAAAGACATGGCATTGGAGGATTTGAGGGCAAATCCTTTTCAAGTGCGAAAGGATGATCCAAACCCGGATCCAATTGAAGGTCCATGCCCGGTCCATAGTCCATTCAAGACTCCATCAAGTGCAATCCAATCAAGACCAATAGAAGAATACCAAGTCCAATCTCATCACTTGACAAATTCGGCCCTACATGAAGTGTGGAGTCCAAAACCTTGTTTTGAAGAGAATCAAGCACAAACCCAAGCTATGTTCAAACCCATTTCGTCCCTACCTTCATTTTGGGGTCCCAAGCCCTCCTTTGGTCACTCTCTTATCACTTGGGTCCACTAAAAGTCCAACAAGCTCAATAGAGAGTTTAATTAGCTCTATGTATTTTATTATCTAATTATGCACTTTATTTGTTGTTTGTACTAAACTATGTTTAATTCAGTTTGTTAGTTTCCTTGGGTGAAACTAAGCAAGTCAAAGAAGCTTAAAGAAAGAGACAAGAGTTGACATATCACATGGCTCTAGGAATTACTTCTTTTGGCAAGACAATTCATCAGTTTGTTAGTTTCCTTGGGTGAAACTAAGCAAGTCAAAGAAGCTTAAAGAAAGAGACAAGAGTTGACATATCACATGGCTCTAGGAATTACTTCTTTTGGCAAGACAATTCATGGCAATTTGGCCTTCCCTTGCCTTACATTCTTCTTTGGGATTAACATGAAGATTAGAGCCAAATGTCTTTGAAATAAGCTTGAAATGTAATGTAGCTTCATTTAGGTTTCATTTGAATGTAGTTTAAACCCTATTTAAAGGCTCCTTGGGTGATGTACGTTTTTTCCTTGGCTTGAATATTAAGGAAAATCTTCCTTGCAAGTGTTTTGCAATTCCTCTTTATCCAACTCTTGATGAAGGGATTGGTGGTGATTCAAGGCCAGTGGGTTCCTTTTAGGCCTTGGTTTATTGGTTAAATTGTTGTTTGCTTGTTCTTACTCTCATCTCTTATCATGTTCTCCCTTGGCCGAAGTTTCTCTTGAAACCTACTTGGTTGAAACTTATTTTTTCTATTGAGTTATGGTAGTTTAGAGTTGTGTTTGGAATTGAACTTGCTTGATCATCCCAATGTAACTCACCTACTATTTGAACTTGAACTATAACCACATCAGTTTCCTAACTAAAACAACTAAATTCTAACTTAGTTCCAATGTAACTAAAACCCAATTTTGGGCTCTTTGGGCTTCTCAAATGATGCTTGGACTTTTGGGCCATTGATGGACTTCAAAAGTTGCATTTTTGGATCAATTGGAGTAATTATATAAGTGGGTCTTAAGTCCACTTAAGAAGGCTATACTCAAAGGTGGATTTGGACCAAAATTGAGAAGGTATTGCATCATTGGGCTTGTATGTTGTTGGAAATTCATTCATCTTAAGTTCTTGGGTGGTATGGTGACTTGAGGAAGATATGGAGCTCAAAAATGGAGAAGGACCCATGTATGCATCATCCTCTCTGGGTTGAGAAGGATTTGCCCTCAAATTCTCAAGATGGCTACCCTCCACTTGCTGACTATTCATAAACAAGCTCTCTTTCTTGACTTCTTTTCCCTTAATAATTTATGAACTTTTTATGGACTAAGAGGAGTTAAAGTGATAGTCTTGCCATTGAATTTAAAGGAGTAAGTGTTCTTCTTGCCATCATGCTTCACTTCCCTATCAAATTGCCAAGGTCTTCCTAATAACAAGTGACAAGCATCCATAGGAATCACATCACACAAAATCTCATCATTATAATGCTTGCCAATAGAGAAGGAAATAAGCACTTGCCTTGCAACTTGTAGGCTGGTTTCATTACTCAACCATTGTAGTTTGTATGGTTGATGGTGTGGCATGGTGGATAACCCAAGTTTGTCTACTAAGAAGGTTGAGACCACATTTGTATAACTCCCACTATCAATAATTAAATAACATACTTTACCTCCAATGATGCACTTTGATTGAAAAATGTGGAGTCTTTGCTCTTCATGAGGAAGAGACTTGGCATGCAAAGCTCTCATAATAACTAGCAACTCTCCTTCATCAGCTCCCTGTAGAATTTCTTCTTTTTCCTTCATCACTTTCATGGCTGGAAACTTCACTTTCTTCTTCTTCTTGAAGGGACTCCTCAATTGCTTATATCTCCATCAAGGATAAAACTCTCCTATTAGGGCATTTAGCTTGGAAGTGTCCATAGCCTTGGCATTTAAAGCACTTTTTGTTGGGGAGGTTGGTCTTCACCATATTAGGCTTGTCCTTAGTTCGTTCCACCATTTTTTCCTTACCTTTCTTCTTGGAAGAAGAATCAACAACATTTGTGTAGGATGGGGAACCTTTATGGAAGGTAGTCCCTTTGGTAAAAGATGTGCTTTTGTTAAATAATGTCCTTTTGGAGAATGACTTTGAAACCATGGGCTTCATGGCCTTATTTTGCTTCTCCACTTTAACAGCCAACTTACACATCTTCAAAAATCCAATATGGTTGCAACTCCACCATATGAGCAATGTCTTGATTTAATCCTCTAATAAATCTTGCAATGGTTTGCTTATTTATTTCCAATAGCTCACTCCTCATTAATACCTTCTCAAACTCCCTTATGTAATGCTCTACTCCATCACTTCCTTGCTTAACGGTGTGTAGCTTGAGGTAAAGATCTTGTTTATGGTTGTCTGGGAGGAATCTTCTCTTCATAAGCTTCTTTAGTTTCTCCCAAGATCTCACTCTCTCTTTGTAATCCCTTTCCCTTTGCTTCTTGAGATTTTCCCACCACAGGGATGTATAATCCTTGAATTTCAAGATGGCAAGCTTACATTTCTTCTCATCTGAATAGCCCTTATATTCAAAAACTCTCTCTATAGCATGTAACCAATCAACAAAATCGTTCGGATCCATACTACCCTCAAATTTCAGAATTTCAATTTTCAATCCCCTATCATTATCCTTATTTCTCCTAGGTGCCCTCTCTTGTTCTTCTTTACTTGAATCATCATGAAGCATCAATTCCTCCCTATGATGTCTAGGAGAAAGAGGGGAAGGTCTGATATGTCTTCTTAGGTGATGTAGTTGGGTTGGATGAGATGGAGGAGGGGGTATTTGGCTTTGTGTTGAAGTTTGGGGTTGTGATAAGGGTGTCTGGCTTTGAGTGAGGATCAAGTCTCTTATCATTTGCATTATTTGATTCATTTGGTCCTTAATGGCCTTAAGTTCTCCTTTGACCTATTCCTTTAATGTCGTGTGGGCAAATTCCCAAGGATGAGAAAGTGAGGAGAATGAGGATGAAGTTCTTTTATGGGATATTTTTGGTAATGACTAGTAGGTAAAGACTAATGATTATAGTGTTTAAAGGGTTGAGGGGGAGTATTGGTAAGTGTTTAGGTTAAGAAAGGTTTGTGTTTTAGACAAATTAAGGTTTTGTAAACAGTACCTCAGGGAAAAAGATTATAGTCAACAAATCACAAAAGTAGCCTAGGCTCTAATACCAAATGGTGCATTTCCATCAAGACAATGCAACAACACACAAACTCAATTCTAGAAATTACTATTTATTTGGCACAACAACAATTTGTCTCCCAATTTTAACCAATCAGATGACCTCTAAATCTTGTAAATTATATATCATTGGAAAAAACATTCAAAGAGCTTTCCAACGGTATATAATATCAACCACAACTTAATCAAGAAGACATTCAAAACTAGCTTCAATATTTGCTGGTAAAAACTAGAAATTGCAAAAAACACACATTGGAACAGTAATCCGAAGCACACGACACACATTCAAGTCTTCACACTTTGAATTTTAAGGGAAACATAAAATGTAACCAAGGCATAAAGGAAAGTTCCACCAACCTTGGGGTCTTCCACCACCAATCTTCCACCAAGAATGATTGGATAAAGGAAATGAGATAAAAGCCAACAAACCTTGTCTTGGTATAAAATTATTATTACTTACCAAAAAAAACTTTTCTCCAAATTTTCATTCAAAATGCTAACCAACCCTTTTACAAAGTATAATCACCTTTTATATAGAGAAGAAGTGGTGGCAAAATGGACTTTTCAATACAAACTCTATTAATTTTTTAATACAAAATCCGTTGAGCCATGCATTCTAAACCAAGCTTATACATAGTAATTAACTAAAGACAAAAGTGATTTGCTTTTTCCTTAACTTTAGGAATTATGTTTTCTAACTAAAACAACTAAACTCTAACTTAGTTCCAATGTAACTAAAACCCAATTTTGGACTCTCTGGGCTTCTCAAAATGATGCTTAGATGCTTGGGCCATTGATAGACTTCAAAAGTTGCATTTTTGGATCAATTGGAGTAATTATATGAGTAGTCTTAAGTCCACTTAAGGAGGCTATACCCAAAGGTGGATTTGGATCAAAATTGAGGAGGTATTGCATCCTTGGGCTTGCATGTTCTTGGAAATTCATTCATCTTAACTTCTTAGGTGGCATGGTGACTTGAGGAAGATATGGAGCTCAAAAATAGAGAAGGACCCATGTATGCATCATTATCATTTTATTTGAATTTCATATATATTAAACTATTGTATTTTGAAGCCTATGAAAGGCATACTTGCTTCATGTATCAAGAGTAGACATCATTGAATGAAAAACCTTTTTGTTGTTTGAGCAATCTCGATCCTCTATCTTGATCGCACCTTGACGATTTGATGTAAGACCCAACAGCATTCAAGAAGATATTTTCGCTAAGATTGAATCAATTTCGTCCCTGAAATGAACCTTGACTCGAGTCGATATGGATCGAACTAGCCTCGGTATCGTACTGGTGAATGCCATAAGATCAGTTCAAAGATTGGTAATGTAAAAGTATGCAAAGTTGACCAAAAGATGCTTTCATGATTAAAAAAAAAGTTTTTATAATACAATGCCAACTTAACCCTAAAACTACCTATGACCTAATGGATTCCCAACTTCCCAAGCCCATTATCTAATTAAATACCCAAAACACTAATTAAAAGGAAATATGTCAATTTGCTCAATAAAGTCTAGCCTAGTTACAAACAAGACCAAAATTCATAAAAACCGAAAATCCTAAATTTGGTAAACAAAAACTGCCTAATACACATTGAAACGACCTTTATTTTGGCCTATAAATCGGGTGCAACCAAAGAAATAGTTGTTGATATAGAGCTCGAAACAAGCTTTGCGTTGATATATTACAGGCCCCATAACTCCTCTCGGATCAAAAGTTATAGCTATTCAAAGTCTATCTGCGTGCTTGGATTAGATTTCATCATAAGCTTGGGCCTGAATCAAGTTGACCTCTCGTTGGCTCCTTCAAGCATCTAATCCTCCTTGAGTGAGCTAGTTTTAGTCTCTAAGTGCTTCACGAGTCCTACAAAAGCCTGTTGCACCTTCTTAACTTGGCTCCTTGTAATTGGCTCTACTAGAATATGTGGCAGATCTCTTTGATGGCTCGATGCTCCCATGATGCCTCCATCATTTTTTTTTTGGTAAGTAATAAATTTATACCAAAGAGAAAAGGATATACAAGAGGCTAATCTAGGACAAGCCCCTAGAAAGCCTAACACAAGCATACCTAAGGCAATCCCTTAGGTTATGCCGAAACAAAACACAACACATAATCAAACATTGGTACAAAGAGCACCACGACAACAACACAAAATAATCATACTACAAGGAACACATCACAAGACCGAACACCACCAAGACTACTCAAAAATTACATGAGGTATACCCCAATTGTTTGCAATTAACACATTTTCACTAGACTTGTTTACTTTTTTCAAGCAAGATACTCTAACTCTAACACAATCTTAGATAAGCATTGTAACTCTCTCCCTTGGTAATGCACCTCTTCCAAAGCAAATGTCATTCCTAACCTTCCAAATGTGGTAGACGGTTGCCCCAAAGCATAGCTTACTCAAAATATTCTTGAAGCTATTCTCCTTCCATTTGTTAGCCATATCCGCAATCAAAGAGGCCCACGGAATGGAATTGAGTTGTTGATGGCAAAGATTAAGCATTCCATTCCAAATTTGGGAGCTAAAATAACATCTAAAAAAGAGATGATCCATGCTTTCCGGTTCCTCATTGCATAATGGGCATAAATTGTGGGAGATAAGGCCGATTCTAACTAACTTGTCCCTTGTCATTAGCTTGCCTCTAATACCCATCCACACTATGAAGGAGTGTCTTAGAAAGTGTCTTTTGAACCATACAAGATTGTGCCAAGTAACCTTTACTCTCCTACTTCTTATTACCTCCCAGACGTATGGAGAAATAGAGGTAGTCAATAGAACTTTATCTCAGTTATTACGTATTGTATTAGAAAAGAACTTGAGAACTTGGGAGGATAGTTTGCCGCATGTAGAATTTGCATATAATAGGGTTGTGCATACATCTACTGGTTATTCACCTTTTTTTATTGTTTATGGTTTTAATCCACTTACACCTTTGGACTCATTACATTTACTTGTTAAGGAATGCACCAGTTTAAATGGTAAAAGGAAAGCAGAGTCAATTTGACAACTTCATGAAAAGTTGTGCAAAATATTCAGATGACAACTGAACAATATGTCAAATAAGCTAACAAAGAAAGGCACAGGGTGGTGTTCCAACCAATTCCCTCCCTCTTAAGAAGGATTTGCCCTCAAATCTACATCATCAAAAGGAGATAGGTCAGAAACATTAAAAGTAGCACCTATGTTATATTCACTTGGAAGATCCAATTTGTAGGCATTATCGTTGATACGCTTAAGGGCTTGAAATGGACCATCTTCTCTCGGGTGTAACTTAGACTTCCATTGGGATGGAAATTGTTCATTTCACATAAGCACCCAAACCTAATCACCTAGTTGGAACACCACCCTGTGCCTTCCACATGTTTTTAATAATGGAAGCTTTATTCCTTGATTTACTCCTCATAATACCTAAGCCAACCTCCACTTTAGGAACACAAACCTCATCCCAAGCAACTTTGGCTCTTTTACCATCCATAAAGGCACCACCCCAAAGAAAAACCCTTAGAATTCCATCAATCTCTTTATGGAGACCTAATGGGAGAATAAAAATGTAAGACCAATATACTTGGATGCTAAAGAGGATGGCCTTTATAAGGATAAGTCTACCCACATAGGAGAGGAACTTGCTATGCCAAGAGGTTTTTCTCCTAACAATCTTGTGAATAAGCAGCTTGCAATCACTACCTTTGAGTTTTGAGGAAGTGATTGGTATGCCCAAGTATTTGAATGGAAATTCACCCACCTCCATATTGATAGTTGTCGAAAGATTAAGCTTTTCCTCTTGAGATACTTTGGAAAAAAAGATGTTGCTTTTAGCAAGGTTCATTTGAAGCCCGAACCATCTATGGAAGTGGATAAGAAAGTCTTTCATGAGGGAAATAGAATCATTGTAACAAGAAACGACTGTCCTAATCTACCTACGAAACAAGTGAGAGAAAATGCTCTCCCTTCTCTTTAGAATCTCACCCCCCTTGTTTTAAACCTTTTCAATCTACCGTCATCTTCACCCACTGGTTGGTGTCCCGTCCGACACCAACCTCTAGCCCGGAGACCCCTTTGGTCACCGGTTCCTCCCTTCATGGCTGTCCCTTCCTTGTTTCACTCTTTCGGTTATCCTTCTTAACTCTAGCTTTTTTAACTTTATTTTCTGTTTTCGTTCTCTTTGCCTTAGTTTTCGTTTTATCATTGTTCTTTATCATTATCTCTTCAGTTTGCTTTTCTCTGGTGATAAACTTGGTTTTCTAGGTTTCTTTTGTTCTCTCCTTCTTGGCAGTTTGCTTAAATTTCCTCTCAAATTCAAAATTTCTAGTTTTCTTTCTTCTTTTGTGTTCTTTCCTTTTTGGTGTATACAGCAGACCCCCTTTTCTTTTTTCAGAGCTGGTTTTCCATTTCAGAGGACTTTGATTGTTGTGCTTCTCTTCCTATCAAGTTTAGCCTGCTGTGCCTTTTCGTTGGTTGTCTTCTTTCCGTTTTTGGCTTTCCTCATGGGAGAAGTTATGTCAAACAAGGAAAGTTCTTTGTCAACTCACGTTACCTCTTGCATGAAACATCATGATGGCCTTACTCTCTTGTCCAAGAATGCTGCTAGAAATGCTTCTTTTATTTCCATAAAAGAGACTTGCAATGAAGGTACATCCCTTAAACACTCCTCAGCCAAGTCTTCTGAACAGACTTTTCTGGCATCCTCTTCCTTAGTTCCGGTGACTGAAGAAAAACGCTCTTGGAATAATTTATTCAAGGAGAAACAAGTATCAAACCTAAAGCTTGAGTACTTTCCTCCTTCGAAAATCCTTGCTAGAGGAAAGTACTCCATTTCCCCTCCTCCTGAAGTTGCGGATGAAGGTGCAAAGAGATGGGAGAAGTGTGCCATTGGTTTTTTCATGGGAAGAAGAATGCCTTTTCTCCTTGTCAAAAGGTATGCAATCCGACATTGGTCCAACTATGGGCTTACTGATTTTATATCCACTGGAATGGGAGTTTATCTTCTAAAATTCAAGGATGAAGAAGGAATGATGAAAGTCTTGGAAGAGGAGACATGGATGATTGGTGGGCAGCCCCTCTTTATTAGGAGATGGGAAAGGAATCTCTCAATGGTGGCGGAAAACATAAAGAAAATAGCAGTGTGGGTAAAATTATATGGAGTTCCATTGGAATATTGGAGCTTGAAGGGTTTTAGCCATATTGCTAGTGTCCTAGGCCGTCCCCTCTATGTGGATTCTGTCACGGAAGAAGGGAGTAGATTGGAGTATGACCGTATTTGTGTGGAGATTAACGTAAACCATGATTTCCTGGAAAAATTGGAGCTTGTACTACCATCAAAAGAAAAAGTTGAAATTCGGCTAGAATATGCATGGAAACCTTTAAAATGCAACTTGTGTCATATGTTTGGTCATGGAAATGAAGAATGTAAAAGGAGAGTGGAAAGAGGAGAAGGGGAAAAAGGAAAATATGGCTTGTATAGAGGAAGAAAGGTGAGTAGTAAGGAGGATGCCTCAGGTGCAAAGGTAGAGATGGCAACTTCTGAAATTCAAAATGCGGCTGTGAATAACAATGGAAATGGTAGACTAAACTTAATGATCCCTAGGAGGAAGCTAGAGGAGGGGAAGAAAAATGTTGACAATAGTATGGGGATGATGAATAACAACAAATTTGCGGCCTTAGCCACCAATGGAAACGTTGAAATAAAGGCAGCTCAAAACGTAGGGGAGATTGTCTTGTTAGATGAATCACATGTGAAATTAGGCCCTTCTAATAGATTGGAATCTACACATGGTGCATCCTCCAGCTCCGTGATAACTAAAGTGGTTGATCTTTCAAGTATGGAGCAGGTGGAGGAAATTCTTTCAAAAGATGGAACTTCGGATCAGGAGCTTTGTGATTCTCCAGCAATTAATCACTTTGGAGGCAAAATTAAGGTTGATGAGGTGGATTTCAAAAGGGAGAAGAGTGACACCCCTAGCAAATCGCAACGGAGGAGATTGGTGAAGCAAAAACGAAATGCTTCCCCCATCAATTCTCTTAAATGACTAATATAGCTTGCTGGAACATTAGGGGCCTAAATGCTCCTATCAAGCAAAGGGAGGTTAGTAGATTCATTTTGCAAAATAAGATTGATATTATGGCCATTCTTGAAACAAAAGTTCGAAGCACTAATGTCAATAGAGTATGCTCTAGCATTTGGGAAGGTTGGGAACATTGTAGTAATATGAGTGATGGTTCTATAGGTAGAATTTTGATTGGATGGAATAAGGCTACTATCAATCTCAATGTTATTGTGGATGATGGCCAATATATACATTGTGATGTGAAGCTTGTTAAGGAGAATTCTAATATTGGCTTGACAATAGTCTATGGCAGCAATAATCCTATGGAGAGGAAGGTTCTTTGGCGTAATCTCATAAATCAATCCCATATGATGCAAAACTCACCTTGGATCATAATGGGAGATTTCAACACTATCAAGAACCCTCTAGAAAAGGTTGGTGGGGCAACTTGGGGAAACTACTACTGTGAAGACCTTAGAAATTGCATGAGAGAAGCTGAATTGGATGACCTAAGATTCATGGGTCATCTCCTAACTTGGAGTAATTGTAGTGAAGGAGAGAGAAGGATTGCTTGTAAACTTGATAGGGCTCTTATCAATGATTCTTGGAAGGATTTATTCCCAAATGCCATGGCTCATTTCCTCAACCCCTCCATTTCCGATCATTCTCCATGTTTGGTGAGAATTGGTACCATAGAAGATTGTAGAAAAGTTCCTTTTAAATTCTACAATATGTGGACACACCATGGAAACTTTCTCAATATTGTTGCCGAAGTTTGGAACCAAGAAACACAAGGCAGCCCCATGTTCAATGTGACAAGCAAACTTAAAAAGCTGAAAGTTGAGTTAAAAAAGTTCAATAAGGAGTACTTTGGCCACATTTCCGAAAGAGTGTTAGAAGCGAGGAAGCAACTTGAAAACGTCCAAGAGGTACTCTGGATAAAGCCCTTGGATGAGGATCTTGCTCAAGAGGAAAAGATAAGTTTAGAATCCTATAGATCCCTTTCTTTAGCTGAGGAATCTTTGGCTAAACAAAAATCAAGAGTTCATTGGCTTAAGGAAGGTGATCAAAACACAAAATTCTTCTTCAAGAGCATCAAAGGTAGAAGAAATAGAAACTCTATCTATGGGATCCAAAGGGAGAATGGAACCTTTGTTTATAACATGGAGGAAGTAAAGGAGGAATTTGTGGATCACTTCAAATCTATCCTAAATGTAAGGGAGCATTCAAATGTGAACCTTGAGAAGCTCAAAAAGATAGTCAAATTTCGGCGGAGAAAATCAAAGAAACCATTTTTGCCATGGATAATAACAAGGCCCCGGGTCCGAATGGATATGGTGCATGTTTCTTCAAGGCAGCATGGATCATTGTTGGTGATGATGTTATAAAGGCCATCAAGCACTTCTTCAAAACAAGCCACCTTTTAAAAGAGGAAAATTGTACTATTCTTGCACTTGTCCCTAAAGTTTCTAATCTTTCTCTTTGCAAGGATTTCAGGCCTATTGCTTGTTGCAATACTTTGTACAAATGCATCACAAAAATCATGGCAAACCGCCTCAAAGTCATTCTTCCGTAATTCATTAACAAAGCTCAAGGTGCCTTTGTGGGAGGCCGTAGCATTGGTGAAAACATCCTTTTATGCCAAGAGCTTATGCATAGCTACCAAAAGGACACTCATGAAAAGAAATGCGCCATTAAGATTGATATTATGAAAGCTTATGACTCTTTAAATTGGGATTTTTTGCTTGCTACCCTTGTTTTCATTGATATGCCGCAAACATTCATAAATTGGATAAGGACATGCATCACTAGTCCTATGTATTCAGTGGCCTAAGTGGTGAACTTGTTGGCTTCTTCAAAAGTGCTAGAGGGTTAAGGCAAGGGGATCCTCTTTCTCCACACCTTTTTGTCATTGCCATGAAGGTGCTATCTTGCATGCTTACTGACCTTAAGGAGAATGCTCAGTTTAGCCATCATTGGAAGTGTAAGAAAAATAATATCACTCACTTGTGTTTTGCGGATGACCTAATGAATTTTTGTAGGGCGGATGTGCAGTCCATATCTCTTATAAAAGAGGTATTAGATTGCTTCCACTCTTGGTCCAGACTTAGAACAAATCTGACCAAGAGCAATATCTACCTATCCGAAGTCAATAATGCTGAAGCGGAACATCTTAAATCAATCCTTGGTATTGAGTTTGGGACTCTTCCTTTTAAATACCTTGGTGTACCTATGATTTCCTCCAAACTAAGGGTTGAGGATTGCAAACCCCTCATTGACAAGATTGTGGCTAGGATCTCCTCTTGGAAAAGTAAGTTCCTCTCTTATGCTGGAAGACTTATTCTCATCAAGGCTATTCTCTTTTGCATCCAAGTATATTGGTCTTCAACATTTATCCTTCCCGCAAAAGTACACAAGGTAATTGATAGCTACCTTAGAAATTTCCTTTGGAGTGGTGACATATCCTGTAGCAAGAAGGCAAAAGTTGCTTGGGATGATATTTGCCTTCCAAAAAAGGAAGGAGGTTTGGGCATTATGAAAAGCTAATCTTGGAACATGGCCGCAATGATGAAGCATGTATGGAAACTCCTTCAAAAAGCTGGAACCTCTTTATGGGCCGATTGGATCAATAATAATCACCTTAGAAACAAAAGCTATTGGGAGGTTAAACCAAATGGCAATTGTTCTTGGGTTTGGAGGAAATTGCTTTTGCTTAGGGAAAGCATTAAAGGAAAAATCCAGAAAATTGTAGGAAATGGGCAGAATACTCACCTTTGGCATGACAATTGGCACCCTTTAGGACCCCTCATTGATAAATATGGTCCTAGGGTGGTTTATGACTCAAGGCTTCCATTGCATTGCAAAGTCAAGGAGGTGATTGAGGAAGATGCTTGGAAATGGCCTTTGACAAATTCTACAGCCCTTTTGGAAATAAAAAATACCATTATTCCTCCTCCATCACATGGTGATGATATCCTATGGTGGAAACCAAGCTCAAATGGTCAATTCTCTATCAAATCGGCTTGGAATAGCATAAGGGAATCCAAATATAAAGTTCCGTGGTATAGTATTATTTGGTTCAAGAGACATTTTCCTAGGCACTCTTTCATTGCATGGATGGGTATCAAGGGTGGTATGAAAACCAAGGATAAGCTTCATAACCTCGGCATCATCCCTAGCAATGTATGTGGTCTTTGCAATTTGGCTCCGGAAAGCATGGATCATCTCTTTTTCCTATGCCCCTATTCTGCCACCATTTGGAATTATATTGCTAATCTTTGCCGTTTGGATAATCCCCCCCAACCATGGAGCACTCTTGTTCCTTATTATGCAAATAAATGGAAGGGAGACTCTCTACTCCACATCATTTGTAAGCTTTGTTTTGGAGCCACTATTTACCACATTTGGTGTGAACGCAACCATGTTCTCTTTGGTAGGAGCAAATCTCCAAAAGATAGAATCATTGCCGCCATCAAGGATTGTGTGAAGGCTAGAGTTTCGTCATTATCAAACATTCCAAGCTCATGCATAAATGACTCCATTGCATTGATATGGGCCCTGCCAAGATCAATATTCCATTAACTATTTGAGTTCCGAATATTGTAAAGTGTTGGGTCTTTGTGTTTCTTGTATCTAGTTTTTTTTCTTGTGAGATTCCTTGTTTGGTTTTGTAGTTTTGGGATAGTTTGCTCCCTTTAGTCCTTGTGTTTGTTTCCTTTCTAGTGAAGTTGTTTTGTATTGTAACTTGGTGCCCTTAACACCAATTGTGATTTTGCATAACCTAGGGACTTGTCCTAGGTATGCTTGTGTTAGGTTTATTCTAGGGGTTTGTCCTAAATAAACCAATTGTACATCCTTTATCTTTGATATAAAATTATTACTTACCAAAAAAAAAAATAGAATCATTGTCTGCCCTACAAAATAGGATAAGGTTATCGGCAAAACATAAGTGAGTTATATTATTCTTCTTACATTTCCAATGATGGCCAAAGGAAGGGTTGTTCTGGAGATCCCTAAAAAATTGAGAAAGAATCTCTATCGTGATGACAAAGAGATAAGGGGAATTAGGTCCTCTTGTCTTAAACCATGAGTGCTCTTGAAGAAACCTACTAATTCGCCATTGATACCCAAGGAGAAAGAAGAGGAAGTGATACAACTTTTTATCCAACCAATGAATTTGTCCGGAATGCCAATAGTTTCAAGGATTGCAAGAATAAACTCCCAATGCACCAAGTCATTGGCTTTCATAAGGTCTATCTTCATAGCACACTTCTTATCTTTGCTAATTTTGTGATAGTTGTACATAAGGTCTTGACAAAGCATAATGTTTTCACCGATGCTCCGTCCACCCACAAAGGCACCTTGGGCTTTATCAATGAAGTTAGGGAGAATGACTTTAAGGCGATTGGCAAGAATTTTGGAGATGCATTTGTAAATTGTATTGCAGCATGCTATAAGCCTATAATCCTTGCAAAAAGAAGGGTAAGCAACCTTAGGAATAAGAGCAAGGATAGTGCAATTTACCTCTGTAAGGAGATGACCTGAAGAGAAGAAGTGTTTAATTGCTTTTACCACATCACTCCCGAAGAGAAGAAGAATACATCCAAACTTTTCCTTATGTCATTCATTACAAACAAGGTAAGGAAAATGTTGTGGCAGATACATTATCTCGTAGGTATACTCTAATCTCGACTTTAAATACTAAGTTACTTGGTTTTGAGTACATAAAGGATTTGTATGTGAATGATTCTGACTTTTCCAGTATTTATGAAGCTTGTGAGAAAACTACATTTGGTAAATTTTATAGGCATAATGGTTATTTATTTTGTGAAAATAGATTATGTGTGCCTATGAGTTCCTTACGTGAATTGCTTGTGAAGGGGCACATAGGGGTGGATTAATGGGTCATTTTGGTATAGCTAAGACTTTAGATATACTACAAGAGCATTTCTTTTGGCCACATATGAAACAAGATGTAGAGCGTGTTTGTACTCGTTGTATTAAGTGTAAACAGGCCAAGTCTAGAGTCTTACCCCATGGTTTATATACACCTTTACCTATTCCTATTGTACCTTGGGAGGATATTTCTATGGACTTTGTTTTAGGGTTACCTAGGTCTAGGAAGGGTAGTGATTCAGTTTTTGTCGTAGTTGATAGGTTTTCAAAAATGGCACACTTTATTCCATGTCGTAAAACTGATGATACAACTTACATTGCTGATTTGTTTTTTAGGAAGATTGTGCGTTTGCATGGAGTTCCAAGAAGTATTGTATCTAATCATGATGTGAAGTTCTTAAGCTATTTCTGGAAGGTATTGTGGGATTTGAGGACAAATCCTTTTCAAAAGGGAGGGAATTATAGAGGAATCATAGGCATATCGAGTTATCAAAGAGATTTGTTACATATTCCAGTTGGGCCAATTACGAGGAGCAGAGCTAAGAAGATGCAACAAGCCTTAGTTGGACTCATGGAGGACTTGGAGACTAAGATTAGCTCACTCAAGGATGATTGGATGCTTGAAGGAGCCAACAGAGAGGTCAACTTGATTCAGGCCTAAGCTTATGTGCATACAGACTTTTTTTTTTGGTAAGTAATAATTTTATACCAAAGAGAAAAGGATTTACAAGTGGCTTATCTAGGACAAGCCCCTAGATTAAGCCTAGCACAAGCATACCTAGGACAAACCCCTAGGTTATGCCAAAACAAGAACACAAAAATATTCAACCATTGGTACATAGAGCACCAAGACAACAACACAAAAACAATCACACTACATGGAATACAATCACAAGACCGAACACCAACATAAGATTACTCAAATATTGCATGAGGTATAATATAGACTTTGAATGACCATAACTTTTGATCCGAGAGGAGTTACGGGGCCTATAATATATCAACGTGAAGCTCGTTTCAAGCTCTATAACGACAACTTACTTTGCTAGTTGCACCCAATCTGGAGGCCCAAATAACATCATGTCAGTTTGTATTTCACAGTTTTTTATTTACCCAAATTTAGGATTTCAGTTTTATGATTTTGATCTTGTTTGTGATTGGGCTAGACTTTATTGAGCCCAAGTGACGTGTTTTCTTTTAATTTAATTAGTGCTTTGGGTAGTTACTTAGGTAATGGGCTTGGGAAGTTTGGAAGTCCATTGGGTCATGGGTAGTTTAGGGTTAGGTTGGCAATGTACTATAAAAGCAAAACATTTCATGATGAATGGAGCTTTTGGCCAACTTTCACAAATAGATGGCTTATTGTTTAGTTTACAATCTTTGAACTTATCAAACTTCATCTTGTGGCGTTCACCATTCATAATACCAAGGTTCGTTCGATTCCATATCGATTCGGGTCATGGTTTAATTATGTGACGAAACCGATTCAATCCTACGAAAATATCTTCTTGAGTGTTGGGTCTTGCATCAAATCATCAAGGTTCGCATCAGTTGGTATCAGAGCTGAGTCGAATCAGGTTCCGTATCTATCTTTTCTTGTGTTTTCGATTGGGAATTCTCTTCTTCAATAGTCATGCATTGTAGGAATTTTTGAGTGTGTTTTGATTTCGTTCTCTTGGTGATTTTGTTTTCGTTTTTTAATTGTGTTTTGGTGTCCTTGTTTCCATCAAATTCTTGAATTCATGATTAACCCTGGAATAGTTGAATTATACATTGTGTGGGTGTCTAATTGTCTTCTTGATTGATAAAAAGAAAAAAAGAAAAAACGAATATATATATATATATATATATATATATATATATATATATATATATATATATATTGTTGAAGGTCAGAAGTAATTTAAATTGAGGGTGGCATGATTTTTGATCTAGATTCAAACCAACCTTTGGGGAGTGAATTAGGGATTAGCTTTGTGTGGGATTCTTGACCTCTTGGGAAAGATTTTGTTGTTGTCGAAAGTGCAAGGGTAGTTCTTGGTGGAAATTATTATTTGATTGCCTTGATTGTCAAAAAAAGAAAGAAAAAAAATAGTAGCGAAAAAAAAATAGAAGCAAAAAAAAAAGTGGGAAATTGGGGATTCTGAAATTGGGGAGAATAATCTTGGATTAGGATTGCCTTGTTTCCTTTAATCATTAAGATGAGCATTGTAATTACCTAAGTTGGGAGATTGAGTTTTTGATTTGTTTCTAAAAATTCAAATTTTCCTTGAAAATTTTGGTATTCCTATAAGGGATTAGACCTTGGTTATTCCCTTAATTGCTTTGAATTTTTTAGGAGGGGATTTTGTGTGATCTAAAGAAGTTATTTCTTTCTTATTTTTTGCTAAGTAGCTTAAAAAAAAGTTTTAAAAAAGACAAAAAAAAGTAGTAAAAAAAAAGAAAAAAACGTAAAAAAAAAAATGAGAGAGATCAAGGAGAAAGTTAGCACACTTACCTCCTTTGAATTTGATTTCCTTTATTCTTGTTATCTCTTTTGAATTTCTTTCCCTTGACTATTTATTCTTGTAATTGTGTTCATTTTTTTTTCGATTCTGAACATTTTCTTTCTTCTTGAATCTTAGTCTCTTTTTATTTTAGTAGTCAGTAATCGTAACGTAACCTAGGTTGACTGGTGGTCATTTGTCACAAGTACCATTTTGATTTGTTCTTAAAAAAAAAAGATTTTCAGATTAGAGAGTTGGTGAGAACATTAGAGTGAAAACACGAGCCCGAGTGTAAACACGTGAGGGAGCGTGTGAGGATTATTGTTCACAAACACATTTTGTTTTCTAAAATTATAGCATGGTAGAAGATTTGGGTAAAACCGAGGCTTTTATAATGCAAGCGATCCAACAACAGTTTGAGTGACTTTTTAATGTAATAAGGAGTGTTAACGATAGATTGGACAAATTAGACCAGTAGCAGAGTGATAGAGGGGAAAGTAGTACAACTAAGGGTAGGAGAAAAGCACTAGCAGTGAAGGATGAGGATAGGATAGTTACCGACAGTGAGGATGATGGAATAAGTGATAGGCTGAATAATATGAGTAAAGGAGGACATCGAAGTCATAGAAATAGTATGTATAGAGAGAGTAGGCAGAGTGATAGTAACCTTAGTAGCATTAAGATGAAAATTCCACATTTTCAGGGTAGAAACGATCTGGAAGCCTACTTAGATTGGAAGCGAAAAGTAGATCAAGTTTTTGATATACATAGGTATTCCAAGGAGAAAAAGGTGAAGTTGGCTATTGTAGAATTCACAGATTATGCTAGCATTTGGTGGGACCAGTTGTTGAAAAGTAGACGTAGGAGCTTGGGTAGACCCGTAGATACTTGGGATGATATGAAGAGTGTAACGAGGCAGCGTTTTATTCCTAGTCACTACCATAGGGATTTACTTCAGAAGTTATAGGGGCTTAGGCAAGGGACCAAGAGTGTGGAGGACTATCACAAGGAGATGGAGATAGCAATGATTAGGGCTAATATAGAGAAAGATAGGGAAACCACTATGGCTAGGTTTTTAAATAGGTTGAATAGGGAAATAGCAAATGTTGTAGAGCTCTAACACTATGTAGAGCTAGAGGATTTGATACATATGGTGATGAAGGTAGAAAGACAATTACAGCGTAAGCATAAAAGGGATGTAGTTTCCTATTCTAATCCTGGGAAACCGAACGTGACAAAGAGAGATGATAGGCCACCTTTTAAGCCTAAAACTGAGTACTCTAAACCTAAGGGAGAGGAGTCTAGCCGAGAAAAGTCTAGTATTATACCCGAACCATCGAAGAGGAGCAGTGAGATAAAATGTTTTAAGTGTTTGGGTAGGGGTCACATAGCTTCCCATTGTCCTAACAAAAGAACCATGGTGTTGAGAGAGGATGGTGAATATGAGACAGAGGAAAAGTTTAGTGATGAGTCTATACCACCATTAGAGGATGCCATTGATGTAAATTTGGAGTATGCAGTAGAGGGTGAGCCATTAGTGTCTAGGAGAGTTTTGAGTTTACACTATAAGGAAGAAAATGACGAGCAGAGAAAGAATATTTTCCATACTAAATGTCATGTGAAAGGTAAGGTGTGTAAGAATATTTTCCATACTAAATGTCATGTGAAAGGTAAGGTGTGTACTTTAATTATAGATAGGGGTAGTTTCATGAATGTAGCCAGTACTGAACTTGTAGAAAAACTTAGTTTAACCACAATCAAACACCTTAAACCTTATAAGCTTCAGTGGTTGAATGACTGTGGAGAAATCAGGGTGAATAAACAAGTAGTGGTGGCTTTGTCTGTGAGTAGGTATCAAAATGAGGTGTTGTGTGATGTAATACCCATGTATGCTGGACATATCTTGTTAGGGAGACCATGGCAGTATGATAGAGAAAGGTGACACATGACGGATTTAAGAATAGATTCTTTTTCATGATAAGCCATAAACTCATCACACTTGTACCATTGTCACCAAAGCAAGTTTATGAGGATCAAGTGAGGAGAAGAAAGATGAATGAAGAGAGAAAAGAAAGTGAGAGTGAAAACAAAAAGAGAGAAAATGTGAATGAAGATGAGCGAAGAAAAAATAAGGCCGAAAAAAGGGGAGAGGAAAAAGAGGGTAAGCTATTTGGCCATGAGAGAAAAAACAAGGAGCGAAAAAAAGAGAGTTTTTATGGGAAGATGAGTGATAAGAGGACTGCCCTTGTGACTAAACAATATCCATTATTGTTAGTGGTGCATATCCATCAAGGCAATGCAATAATTCACAAACTCAAATCTGGAAATTAATGTTCATATGGCACAGCAGCACTTTGTCTTCCAATTTAACCAATCAAATGACCTCCAAAATATACAAAATATAGATCATTGGAAAGGGTATTCAAAGAGCTTTCTAATGGTATATTACAGCAATCACAACTCAACCAACAAAAACTTGTTTCAAAGTTTGATGACAAAATCTGAAAATGGCAAAATCACACACTTGAACAGTATCCGGGCATACAACACACATTCACACTTTGGATTTCAAGGGGAACAAGAAAGTTAACCAAGGCATAAAGAAATTTCCACCAACCTTGGGGTCTTCCACCACCAATTCTTCCTCCAAGATGAATTGGATAAAGGAAAAAGCAACTAAAGAAAAGCTACAAAGCTTTACTTGAATATTTCATTATCAAAGAAGTCTAACTTTTTACAAGTGAAAATCTACTTCATATACAAGAGCAAGTGGCGGCAAAAATTGGGCATTAATTTGACATGGAAGCTTTGCCCTTTATTTAAGCTCAACCATTCATTTAAACTAAGGCCATACCACATTAATGAAGAAACTAACAAAAGGGAACAACGTTTCCTTAAAAGGTGGAACTATGTCCACCAACTAAAGTTACTTGCTTCCTTTTAGTTGCAATTCAACTAAATGGGCTTCATGGCATCTTAGGCTCCAATTTAAGTGATGGATGGCTGCCTCATCTACTTGGGCTTCAAAGTGGGCTTGTAGTTGGCTTCTTGGACTCATTTAAGCTTCCATCTCATTAAGGCCTTGGATGCAAGTAACGATAGTGCACCCAAAAGTAAAGTTGGGCCAAATTGGAGAGTCCAAAGGTTCTTTGGACTTGCATGGAGCTTTTCCCTCATTCTCAATGGTGGCTGGAGCCAAATGAAGATTTGATAGAGACTTGGAAGCTAAAGTTGGAGAAGTGGCCGAGAATACATCATGTTAGTTTACAAGAAAGTTTTATATCTTTCACTAATGCTGACAATTCTCTTCCTAGTGTGTTTGTTTCTCTTTTGCAGGAGTTTGAAGACGTATTCCCTAAGGAGATTCCTGATGGACTACCTCCAATTCGTGGGATCGAGCACCAGATCGACTTCATACCTAGAGCAGCGATACCCAACCGACCAACCTATAGAAGTAATCCCGAGGAGACAAAGGAGCTTCGAAGGCAAGTGGAGGAGTTGATGAAGAAGGGATATGTGAGTGAGAGCATGAGTCCGTGTGTCGTACCAGTGATTCTAGTGCCTAAGAAGGATGGGACGTGGAGAATGTGCGTTGACTGTCAAGCCATCAACAAAATCACTGTAAAGTATCTCTATTTTATACCTAGGTTAGATGATATATTGGTGCATTTCCATCAAGACAATGCAACAACACACAAACTCAATTATGGAAAATACTGTTCATATGGCACAACAGCAATTTGTCTTTCAATTTTGACCAATCTAATGACCTCCAAATCATGCAAATTATATATCATTGAAAAAGGCATTGAGAGAGCTTTCTAATGTTATATAATATCAATCACCACTCAATCAACAAGGCATTCAAAACTTGTTTGAAAGTTTGCTGGCAAAAACTGGAAATTACAAAATCATACACTGTGAACAGTATCCAAAGCATACAACACACATTCACACCTTCACACTTTGGATTTCAAGGGTAACAAGAAAAGTAACCAAGGCATACAGGAAAGTTCCACCAACCTTGGGATCTTCCACCACCAATTCTTCCTCCAAGATGAATTGGATAAAGGAACAAACAAACAAAGAAAAGCTACAAAGTTTTGCTTGGGAATTTCACTATCAAAGGAGTCCAAAGCTTACAAGTGAAAAAGCCACTCTTATATACAAGAGGAAGTGGCGGCAAAATGAGCATTAATTAGACAAGTAAGCTATGCCCTTCATTTAAGCTTAGCCAATCAAATAAACTAAGGCCATACCATATTAATGAAGAAAATGACAAAAGGGAACAACTTTTCCCTAAAAAGTGGAACTATGGCCACCAACTAAAGTTACTTGCTTCCCTTTTAGTTACAATTCAACTAAATGGGCTTCATGACATCTTGGGCTCCAATTTAAGAGATGGATGGCTGCCTCATCTACTTGGGCTTTAAAGTGGGCTTGTAGTTGGAATCTTGGACTCATTTAAGCTTCCATTTCATTAAGGCCTTGGATGTAACTAATGAGAGTGTACCCAAAAGTAAAGTTGGGCCAAATTGGAGATGGCAAAGGTTCTTTGGGCTTGCATGGAGCTTTTCCCTCATTCCCTTCATTAGCTTGGGCTAAGTGGTGCATGGCTACGAACTTGGGGGCCAAAAATGTTGAAGTGGCTGGAGATACATCATATGCTTGATGAGTTGTATGGATCTTGTATCTTTTCAAAAATTAATTTGAAAAGTGGGTACCATCAAATTAGGATGAAAGAGGGCGATGAATCAAAAACTGCGTTTAAAACCAAGCATGGACTATATGAATGGTTGGTAATGCCATTTGGGCTTACTAACGCGCCTAGTACGTTTATGAGATTAATGAACCATGTCTTTCGTGCATTTATTGGCAAGTTTGTAGTCGTTTATTTTGATGATATTCTCATTTATAGTCATAGTCTAGATGAGCATATCGGACATGTGCATGATGCTTTGCTTGTGCTTAGGAAAGAGAGGTTATTTGGTAATCTTAAGAAATGTTCCTTTTTCACTAACCAAGTTGTGTTCCTAGAATTTGTGGTTTCATCTAAGGGTATTAAGGTAGATGAGGAGAAGGTCAAGGCTATCCAAGAGTGGCCAACACCTACTTCTGTGGCCGATGTTAGGACTTTCCATGGTTTAACTAGTTTTTATAGGAGATTTGTATGAGACTTTAGTACACTAGCGACACCACTAACTGAAGTTATTAAAAAGAATGTAGGATTTAGGTGGGGTGAGGAACAAAAGTATGCATTTGCATTAATTAAGGATAAGTTAAGTTCTGCACCTTTACTTGCACTACCTGATTTTTCTAAACCATTTGAACTTAAGTGTGATGCTTCAGGTATAGGTATTGGAGCTGTTTTGATGCAGGAAAATAGACCTATAGTGTATTTCAGTAAGAAGCTCAACGGACCCGTTTTGAAGTACCCTATTTATGACAAGGAGTTGTACGCTTTGGTGAGAGCGTTGGAGACATGGCAACATTACCTTTGGCCATATGAGTTTGTCATTAGGATAGATCATGAGTCCCTAAAACATTTAAAGGGACAAGGTAAGTTGAACAAGAGACATGCAAGGTGGGTTGAATACATCAAAACTTTTTCTTATGTCATTCATTACAAACAATGTAAGGAAAATGTTGTGGCAGATGCGTTATCTCGCAGGTATACTCTAATCTTGACTTTAGATACTAAGTTACTTGGTTTTGAGTACATAAAGGATTTGTATGTGAATGATTCTGACTTTTCCAGTATTTATGAAGCTTGTGAGAAAACTACATTTGGTAAAGTTTATAGGCATGATGGTTATTTATTTCGTGAAAACAGATTATGTGTGCCTATGAGTTCCTTACGTAAATTGCTTGTGAAGGAAGCATATGGGGGTGGATTAATGGGTCATTTCGGTATAGCTATGACTTTAGATGTACTACAAGAGCATTTCTTTTGGCCACGTATGAAACAAGATGTAGAGCGTGTTTGTACTCGTTGTATTAAATGTAAACAAGCCAAGTCTAAAGTCTTACGCCATGGTTTATATACACCTTTACCTATTCCTACTGTACCTTGGGAGGATATTTCTATGGACTTTGTTTTAGGGTTACCTAGGTCTAGGAAGGGTAGTGATTCGATTTTTGTCGTAGTTGATAGATTTTCAAAAATGGCACAATTTATTCCATGTCATAAAACTGATGATGCAACTTACGTTGCTGATTTGTTTTTCACAAATAGATTGCTTACTATTGAGTTTACTGTTGAGTTTTAAGGTTACCTAAGTTTAGGAAGGGTAGTGATTCAGTTCATAATGAATGGAGCTTTTGGCCGACTTTCACAAATAGATTACCTACTGTTGAGTTTACAATCTTTGAACTTATAAAGCTTCGTCTTGTGGTGTTCACCATTCACAATACAAAGGTTCATTCGATTCTATATCAATTCGGGTCAAGGTTTAATTACGTGATGAAACTGATTCAATCTTGGAAAAATATCTTCTTGAGTGTTGGGTCTTGTGTCAAATCGTTAAGGTTTGCATCACATTTCTTGTTAGGAAATGGTCCATGAACCTCCCTATGTTGATTAATGATGTCAAGAAGGTAGTTATTTAGGTCAGAATGTATGGCATCCCCCTTGAGTTTTGGACTCCAAAAGGCCTTAGTTGCATAGCAAGTGCTATTGGAAATTAGTGCATATTCATCCAAACATGCAACAAGAAACCAAAAATCAAAAACTGTTTTCACTGTTTATGTGATATGGGCAGTTTTTTTGTTCTTGCAGTTTAACCAACCAAATCAACTCCAAATCCAACCGAATTCATTTCATCATAATCACAACACAATGAAATTTCTTTCAAGCTATGGACGTACACAATTGGTGTAGAGTAAGGCAATCAAGTTACAAGTATAATACAGTGGCAGAAATGGTAATTATATTGCAACTCTCTGTCATAATCAAAATTAACACACATACACACTCTAATTTGGATTTCTAAGGAAACATAAAATGTAATCAAGACATAAAGGAAAGTTCCACCAACCTTGGGGTCTTCCACCACCAATCTTTCACCAAGAATGATTGGATAAAGGAAATGAGAAAAAGAGCCAATAAAGCTTCTTCAAATTTTCATTCAAAAGAAAAAAACCTCTTTTTACAAAGCATGACCACTTTATATAGGAAGTAAGTGGCGGCAAAATATATGTGTACATAGGTTTTTAATAAAATAATTCACTCTAACCCTTAATTCACTCTAAACCACACAAAATAAGCCATGCCATACTCTAAATAAATGCAATAAGACAAAATGTCACTATTATTTCATAAAAAGTGGGCTCTTGTCTCCATCAAAGCTTTCCTTTCATCTAATTTTGTCCAAGTCTCCCAATTAGGCTTTGAGCACCTTTTTGGTCTTCAAAATAGAGTGATGGATGGTTGTAACTTCACTTGGGCTTCAAAGGAGGACTTCTTGGATCTTTAAGACCTATTAGATCATGAAAGTTTTGGATCCAAGTAATGGCATTGCACCCATAAGCAAAGGTGGGCCAAGGTGGAAAAGGCAATGAATCTTTGGGCTTGCATGGAGCTAATTCTTCATTCTCAATGGTGGCTTGAGCCAAATGGAGATTTGATAGAGACTTGAAAGCTAGAGTTGGAGAAGTGGCCGAAAACACATCATCCCCCCTGGGTTAGGAAGGACTTGCCCTCAAGTCCTCAAGGTGGCTATCCTCCATGTATAGTGAAAGATCTCTAATGTTAAAGGTAGTAGAGACTCCTCCCATTTCATCCAGAAGATTCACCTTGTATGTATTGTCATTCACCCTTTCAAACACTTCAAATGGTCCATCAGCCCTTGGAGCTAGCTTACTCCTCCTTTTACTTGGAAATCTCTCTTTTCTCAAATGCACCCAAACCAAGTCACCAGGTTTGAAAACGGATGGCTTCCTATGGATGTTGACCTTCTTCTTGTGAGCATCATTGGTCTTCATGATCTGAAATTTGATAGATTCATGGAGTTTCTTCATGGCAGCAACTTTCTCCTTGGCTTCCTTATGAACTTGCACATCAAGAGGCAAAAAAGTTAGATCCAAAGGAGTTAAAGGATTGAGACCATACACTCCCTCAAATGGAGAGTGTCCGGTTGTAGTGCTTGGACTCCTATTGTATGCAAATTCAGCGTGGGCAAGCTTCAAATCCCAATCTCTCAACTGTTTGCTGACCATGGTTCTCAAAATGGCTCCCAAAGTTCTATTGGTTGCTTCAGTTTGGCCATCCATTTGTGGGTGATGGGAGGTGCTATACATGAGTTTAGTGCCCAATTTACTCCACAAAGTCCTCCAAAAATGGCTTAAGAATGTGGTATCCCTATCCGAAACTATGGTTCTAGGGATTCCATGAAGCCTCACCACTTCTTTGAAGAATAAGTCAGCCACTTTGCTTGTATCTTTAGTCTTGGTGCATGGTAGGAAGTGAGCCATTTTGGAAAACCTATCAACCACCACCATTATTGCATCCTTCCCTCTTTAAGTTCTAGGAAGAGCTACCACAAAATCCATGCTAAGATCTTCCTAAGGCTGCTCCGGAACCAGTAAAGGCATGTAAAGACTAGCTTTGAAATGAGATTTGGACCTTTGACAAGTGCCACACCTTGCTACAATTGGCTTGGACGTCACCAACCATCTTAGGGCAATAGAAATGTTCCTTAAGCATATCCAAGGTTTTATTTATGCCAAAATGACCTGCCAACCCACTACCATGTGTCTCCCTAATGAGAAGCTCTCTAAAAGAACCCTTAGGGATGCATAATTTGGTTCCTTTGAAGAGGAAACCAACCATCTTGGACAGTGTAGTCTTCATAGGCACCCATTGAAAACTTCTTCAAGATCTTTCCAAGCTCTTCATCTTCATGATAATAATCTTTCATGAGCTGAAACCCAAAGACTCGTGCATCAAGTATGGATAATAGATAATGTCTTCTTGAAAGTGCATCAGTAACTACATTAGAAGCTCCTTGCTTATAGGAAGAAACAAAAGAGAAAGATTGAAGGAATTCTACCCATTTAGCATGCCTTGCACTTATCTTTTGTTGGCTGCTAAGAAACTTCAAAGCTTGATGATCTGAATGGAAATCAAATTGCTTAGGCCTTAAGTAATGGCTCCAATGATCTAAGGCCCTAACAATAGCATAAAATTCTTTATCATAGGTAGAATATCTTCTCTTTGTATCATTAAGCTTCTCACTAAAACAAGCTATGGGTCTTTTAGCTTGAGTGAGGACTGCCCCAACTCTATTAACATCACGCTCCACTTCAAATACTTTATCAAAGTTAGGTAAGGCTAAGATGAGGGGCTTCACATAACCTCTTTTTAATCTCCTCAAATGCTTTGGAGGCCGCCATGGACCATTCAAACCCATTCTTCTTCATTCATTTAGTGATGGGAGCCATGAGAATGCTAAAATTAGGCACAAAACTTATTCTTTCTCAACACATCAAAGACACTCCTCCAGTGTAAGACATGATCATCACAAATTTTGCTATACACTAATATGTCATCAAAATACACAACAACAAAAGAGCCAATGAAAGGTTTGAGTACCTCATTCATAAGTCTCATGAAGGTGCTTGGAGCATTTGAAAGGCCAAAGGGCATAACCAACCATTCATATAAGCCTCATTTTGTCTTGAAAGTTGTCTTCCATTCATCTCTTTCTTTCATCCTTATCTGATGCTAGCCATTCCTTAGATCAATTTTGGAGAAGACACAAGCACCATGTAACTCATCAAGCATGTCATCAAGTCTAGGGATGGGATACCTATACTTGATGGTTATATTGTTAATGGCTCTATTATCCACACACATCCTATATGAGCCATCTTTCTTAGGAACAAGTAGGGCTGGAACGGAACACGGGCTCATGCTAGGCCTTACAAAGCCTTTTTTAATCCATTCTTCCACTTGCCTTTGCAACTTTTTAGTCTCCATGGGATTGCATCTATAGGCTAGCTTATTGGGCAATGGTGCACCTAGAACCAAGTCAATTTGATGTTCAATGCCTCTTATAGGAGGGAGGCCGGATGGAAGCTCTAGTGGGAACACATCTTCGAATTCGGCCAAGAGAGGTTAAACTAAAGGATTGATGTATTTTCGGCCACTTCTCTAACTCTAGCTTCCAAGTCTCTATCAAATCTTCATTTGGCTCCAGCCACCATTGAGAACGAGGGAAAAGCTCCATGCAAGTCCAAAGAACCTTTGCCATCTCCAATTTGGCCCAACTTTACTTTTGGGTGCACTCTCATTACTTGCATCCAAGGCCTTAATGAGATGGAAGCTTAAATGAGTCCAAGAAGCCAACTACAAGCCCACTTTGAAGCCCAAGTAGATGAGGCAGCCATCCATCACTTAAATTGGAGCCCAAGATGCCATGAAGCCTATTTAGTTGAATTGCAACTAAAAGGGAAGCAAGTAACTTTAGTTGGTGGACAAAGTTCCACTTTTTAAGGAAAAGTTATTCCCTTTTGTTAGTTTCTTCATTAATGTGGTATGACCTTAGTTTAAATGAATGGCTAAGCTTAAATGAAGGGCAAAGCTTACATGTCTAATTAATGCCCATTTTTTGCTGCCACTTCCTCTTGTATATGAAAGTGGTTTTTTCACTTGTAAAAGCTAGACTTCTTTGATAGTAAAAATTCTCAAGCAAAGCTTTGTAGCTTTTCTTCGTTTGCTTGTTCATTTATCCAATTCATCTTGGAGGAAGAATTGGTGGTGGAAGATCCCAAGGTTGGTGGAACTTTCCTTTATGCCTTGGTTAATTTTCTTGTCACCCTTGAAATCCAAAGTGTGAAGGTGTGAATGTGAGTTGTATGCCTCGGATACTGTTCACAGTGTATGTTTTTGCCATTTTCAGATTTTGCCAACAAACTTTGAGACAAGTTTTGAATGCCTTGTTGATTGAGTTGTGATTGCTATCATATACCATTAGAAAGCTCTTTGAATGCCTTTTCCAATGATCTATAATTTGTATGATTAGGAGGTCATTTGCTTGGTTAAAATTGAAAGACAAAATTGCTGCTGTGCCATATGAACAGTAATTCCAGAATTAAGTTTGTGTGTTGTTGCATTGTCTTGATGGATATGCACCATTTGGTATCAGAGCCTAGGTTGTTTGTGTGATTGTTGGCTGATTTCTACTTCCCGGAGCTACTGTTCACTATAAAATTACTGTTTACAGAACTTTAATTTGCCTTAAACACAAACCTTCCTTAACCTAAACACTTACCAATACTTACCATAACCCTTAAACACTTATAACCATTAGGCTTTACCCACTAGCCATTACCAAAAATGTCCCATAAAAGAACTTCATCCTCATCCTCCTCACCTCCTCATCCATGGGAATTTGCCCACATGACACTAAAAGAAGAGGTCAAAGGAGAACTTAAGGCCATTAAGGACCAAATGAATCAAATGGTGCAAATGATGAGAGACTTGACCCTCACTCAAAGTTGGGTACCCTTATCATAACCCCAAACTTCAACACAAAGCCAAATACATCAACCAAGAAGACATATTAGACCTTCCCCTCCTCCTCCTAGACATCATAGGGAGGAATTGATGCTTCATGATTATTCAAGTGAGGAAGAACAAGAAAGGCCACCTAGGAGAGAAAAGGATGATGATAGGGGTTTAAGGATTGAAATTTCGGAATTCGAAGGGAGCATGAGTCCGGATGATTTTGTTGATTGGTTACATGCTATAGAGAGAGTTTTTGAATATAAGAGCTATTCGGATGAGAAGAAATGTAAGCTTGCCATCTTGAAATTCAAGGATTATGCATCCTTGTGGTGGGAAAATCTTAAGAAGCAAAGGGAAAGGGATGGTAAAGAGAGAGTGAGATCTTGGGAGAAACTAAAAAAGCTTATGAAGAGAAGATTCCTTCCAGACAACCATAAACAAGATCTTTACCTCAAGCTACACACCCTTAAACAAGGAAGTGATGGAGTAGAGCATTACATAAGGGAGTTTGAGAAGCTATTAATGAGAAGTGAGCTGCCAGAAGTGAAAGAGCAAACCATTGCAAGATTCATTGGTGGTTTAAATCAAGACATTGCTCATATGGTAGAATTGCAACCATATTACACCTTTGAAGATGTTTGTAAGTTGGCTATTAAGGTGGAGAAGCAAAAGAAGGCCATGAAGTCTAAGTTTGCCAAGCCATTTATCAAGGGGACTTCATTCTCCAAAAGTCCTCCTTTCAACAAGGGAACCACCTTTCAAAAGTATTCTCCATCCAACTATAAGGTTGTCGAAATCACTTCCAAGGAGAAAGGGAAAGAAAAGGTGGTAGAACCTAGCAAGAACAAACCAATTATGGGAAAACTTGACCTCTCCAATAAAAAGTGCTTCAAATGCCAAGGCTATGGACACTTCTAAGCCGAATGCCCAAATAGAAGAGCTTTGTCATTGATGGAGATTCAAGCTATTGAAGAATCTTTTCAAGAAGATAAAGAAAATGTAGATCATGGCCATGAAGATGGAGCTACCGAAGAAGAAGAAGTGGAGGTCATGCAAAGGGTTAATGAAGGAGAGATGTTAGTGATTAGAAGAGCATTGCATTCCAAGTCCTTTCCATATGAGGAACAAAGGCTCAAAATTTTCCAATCAAGATGCACCATTGGAGGCAAGGTGTATTCTTCAGTTATAGATAGTGGAAGTTGTGCAAATGTGGCTTCATCTACATTAGTGGAGAAACTTGGATTGTCTACCTGATGCAAATGATCAAGGGATAACTTCACCGAATTCACACATGGGGAAGCATTCTACTTCAACAAACACAAAGAATTTGGATCCATTGAGCTATGACGGAGGCCCAATTACACAAGCAAGAGCCAAGAAGATGAAAGCAGCAATCATTGGGCTCGTTCAAAGTCATTTGGAGCTTACGGGAAAGAGTCCGAGCGAAGCCGAAGGGCAACTCATGGTCAACGACATGACCAGCATGGAGTTTAGTTCAAGACTTGTGCATTTAATTCAATTTGAAGAATTAAAAGAGCTTACGTTAACACAAGGAGCCCAAACACATGAATTGGGCTAAAGGCAGCAAGGAGCACATGTTGGGCTTAGTCGAATATGCATATGGAAGCCTAAGTCACATCAATTCAGCTAGCCCTTTTTGTGATTAGTTATTATCTAGTTGTTATCCTAGTTTAATTAGGAAAGCTTGTTTAGTTATTATCTAATTGTTATCCTAGTTTAATTAGGAGAGTGCTTAGTTGTCATGAGTTGTTATTTTCCTTTTTTTTTAAAGGATTTATTTCGTTTTTTAGGGTTAGAAGCAACATATATATGTATTAAACTCAAGATTAGGGGAGCTTGATTCTAATCAAAAATTCTGAATTTCTCCAAAGTTCTTGTGAGAGTTTTCTTTGAATTCATTTCTTGAGAAAGTTGTGAATTCTTTCTTTGATAATTAGAGTTCCTTGTTGTTAGATAACAAGAGGGTTCTAATTCTTTTGGTTTATTCTAGATAGATCTTTGGGCAAGATTCCAATAGATTGTTATAGTTCTTGTTAGATCGATTAGCAAGGGTCGTATCACTACCATACCTCATCCTCAACCATATAAGCTCCAATGGTTGAGCAATGGGACTATCCTCCAAGCAGCCAAACAAGTACTTGTTTCCTTCTCCATTGGCAAGCATTACCAAGATGAAATTGTGTGTGATGTAGTTCCCATGGATGCATGCCATTTGTTACTAGGGAGACCTTGGCAATTTGATAGATAAGTAACTCATGGTGGTAAAAAGAACACTTATTCCTTCAAATTCAAGGGGAAGACCATTACTTTGCTACCTCTTAGCCCCCATGAAGCTAATAAGGCTATCAAAGGGAAAGGAGTTAGAAGGGAGAGTATGTATATGAATGGGCAGCAAGTAGAAAAGGCTCTTTTGAGTTTGTAACCTGTATTTGCATTACTTATACTTGAAGGCGAGATCAACACATGAGAAGAAAGAAGCCCATCCCTTAGTTCAATCTCTCTTGGCCGAATTTGAAGATGTGTTCCCACTAGAGCTTCCATCTGACCTCTCTCCTATAAGAGGCATTGAGCATCAAATTGACTTGGTTCCAGGTGCACCATTGCCTAATAAGCCAGCCTATAGATGCAATCCCATGGAGACTAATGAGTTGCAAAGGCAAGTGGAAGAATTGATTGAAAAAGGCTTTGGAAAGCCTAGCATGAGTAAAAACTCCTTTCTAAAATTCATGAGAGAGAAAATGCTCTCCCTTCTCTCTAGAATCTCACCCCTTTATTTTTAATTTTTTCAATATACCGTCATCTTCCCCCACTGGTTGGAGTCCCTTCCGACATCAACCTCCAGCCTGGAGACCCCTTGTGGTCACCGGCTCCTCCCTTCATGGTTGTCCTTTCTTTGTTTTCACTCTTTGGGTTATCCTTCATTACTATAGTTTTTTTAGCTGTATTTTCTGTTTTGTTGTTCTCTTTGCCTTAGTTCTTCGTTTTTCATTCATTGATCTTTGTCATTATCTCTCCAGTTTGCTTTTCTCCAGTGATAAACTTGGTTTTCCAGGTTTGCTTTTATTCCCTCCTTCTTGTTCTTGGCGGTTTTGCTTAAACTTCCTCTCAAATTCAAAATTTCCAGTTTCTCTTTCTTCCTTTTTCTTTCCCTTTTGGTGTATCAGCAGACCCCCTTTTCTCTTTTCAGAGCTGTTTTTCCATTTTGGAAGGCTTTGTCTGCTGAGCCTTTCTTTTGTTGTTTCTTTCCGTTTTTGGCTTTCCTCATGGGAGAAGTTATGTCAAACAAGGAAAGTTCTTTGTCATCTCACGTTACCTCTTGCATGAAACACCATGATGGCCTTACTCTCTTGTCCAGGAATGCTACTGGAAATGCTTCTTTTATCCCTATAAAAGAGTCTTGCATTGAAGGTTCCTCCCTCATACACTCCACCACCAAGCCTACTGAACTGACTTTTCCGGCATCCTCTTCCTCAGTTCCGGTGACTGAAGGAAAGCGCTCTTGGAATAATTTATTCAAGGAGAAACAAGTTTCAAACCTTAAGCTTGAATACTTTCCTCCTTCGGAAAGCCTTGCTGGAGAAAAGTACTTCATTTCCCCTCCTCCTGAAGTTGCGGATGAAGGTGCAAAGAGATGGGAGAAATGTGCGATTGGTTTTTTCATTGGAAGAAGAATGTCGTTCCTCCTTGTCAAAAGGTATGCAGTCCGCCATTGGTCCAACTATGGGCTTACTGATTTTATATCCATTGGAATGGGAGTTTATCTCCTAAAATTCAAGGATGAAGAAGGTATGATGAAAGTCTTGGAAGGGGAGACATGGATGATTGGTGGACAGCCCCTATTTGTTAGGAGATGGGAAAAGAACCTCTCAATGGTGGCGAAAAACATAAAGAAGATAGCAGTATGGGTAAAATTCTATGGAGTTCCCTTGGAATATTGGAGCTTAAAGGGTTTTAGCCATATTGCTAGTGTCCTAGGCCGTCCCCTCTATGTGGATTCTGTCACGGAGGAAGGGAGTAGATTGGAGTATGCCCGTATTTGTGTGGAGATTAATGTAAACCATGATTTCCCGGAGAAATTGGAGCTTGTACTACCATCAAAAGAAAAAGCTGAAATTCGGCTGGAGTATGCATGGAAACCGTTAAAATGCAACTTGTGTAATATGTTTGGCCATGGAAATGAAGAGTGTAAAAGGAGAAACTGTAAGAGGAAAATATGGCTTATATAAAGGAAGAAAGGTGAATAATAAGGAGGAGGCCTCAAGTGCAAAGGTGGGGATGGCTACTTCTGAAATTCAGAATACGGCTATGAATAACAATGGGAATGGTCGTCTAAACTCAATGACCCCTAGTAGTAAGAAGGAGGGGAAGAAAACCTTTAACAATAGTATGGGGATGATGAATAACAACAAGTTTGCAACCTTAGCCACCACTGGAAACATTGAGATTAATGCAGCTCAAAACGAAGGGGAGATTATCACGGTAGATGAAACACATGAGAAATTAGGCCCTTCAAATAGATTGGAATCTGTTCTTGGTGCCTCTTCTAGCAACATGACATCAAAAGTGGCGGATCTTACAAGTGTGGAGCAGGTGGAGGAAATTCCCTCAAAAGAAGGTGATGTATTTTCGGCTACCTCTCCAACCCTAGCTTCCAATTCTCTATCAAGTCTCCATTTGGCTCAAGCCACCATTGAGAATGAAGAATTAGCTCCATGCAAGCCCAAAGATTCATTGCTTTTTCCACATTGGCCCAACTTTACTTTTGGGTGAAATTTCATTACTTGCATCCAAGGCCTTAATGAAATGGAAACTTAAATGAGTCCAAGAAGCCAACTCCAAGCCCACTTGAAGCCCAAGATGCCATGAAGCCCATTTAGTTGGATTGCAACTAAATGGGAAGCAAGTAACTTTAGTTGGTGGACATAGTTCCACCTTTTAGGGAAAAGTTGTCCCTTTTTGTTGTTTTCTTGAATTAATATAGTATGGCCTTAGTATTGAATGAATGGTTAAGCTTAAATGAAGGGAAAAGCTTCCATGTCAAAATTAATGCTCCATTTTGCCGCCACTTGCTCTTGTATATATGAAAGTGAATTTTCATTTGTAAGCTAGACTTCTTTGCTAATGAAAAATTCAAATAAAGCTTTGTGGCTTTTCTTTAGTTGCTCTTTCCTTTATCCAATTCATCTTGGAGGAAGAATTGGTGGTGGAAGACCCCAAGGTTGGTGGAAATTTCCTTTATGCCTTGGTTAACTTTCTTGTTACCCCTTGAAATCCAAAGTGTGAATGTGTGTTATATGCCCGGGTACTGTTCACAGTATGTAATTTTGCCATTTTCAGATTTTGCCATCCAACTTTGAAACTAGTTTTGAATGCCTTGTTGATTGAGTTGTGATTGCTATCATATATCATTAGAAAGCTCTTTGAATGCCCTTTCCAATGAACCATAATTTGTATGTTTTGGAAGTCATTTGATTGGTCAAATTGGAAGACAAAATGCTGCTGTGCCATATGAACAATAAATTCCAGATTTTCAGTTTGTGACTTGTTGCATTGCCTTGATGGATATGCACCAGAAGGAACTTCGGATCAGGAGCTTTGTGAATCTCCAGTAATTAATCACTTTGGAGGCAAAATTAAGGTTGATGAGGTGGATTTCATAAGGGAGAAAGGTGATACTCTTAGCAAATCACAACGGAGGAGATTGATGAAGCAAAAACAAAATGCTTCCCCCATCAATTCTATCAAATGACCAATATAGCTTACTAGAATATTAGGGGCCTTAATGCTCCTATTAAGCAAAAGGAGGTTAGTAGATTCATTTTGCAAAGTAAGATTGATATTATGGCCATTCTTGAAACAAAAGTTCAAAGTACTAATGTCAATAGAGTATGCTCTAGCATTTGGGAAGGTTGGGAACATTGTAGTAATATGAGTGATGGTTCTATAGGCAGAATTTTGATTGGTTGGAATAAAGCTACTATTAGACTCAATGTTATTGCGGATGATAGCCAATATGTACATTGTGATGTGAAACTTGTTAAGGAGAATTCTACCATTGGCTTGACAATAGTCTATGGCAGCAATAATCCTATGGAGAGAAAGGTTCTTTGGCGTAATCTCATAAATCAAGCCCATATGATGCAAAATACACCTTGGATCATAATGGGAGATTTCAACACCATCAAACACCCCCTAGAAAAGGTTGGTGGGGCTGCTTGGGGAAACTACTACTGTGAAGACCTTAGTAATTGTATGAGAGATGTTGAATTGGATGACCTAAGGTTCATGGGTCATCTCCTAACTTGGAGTAATTGTAGTGAAGGAGCGAGAAGGATTGCATGCAAACTTGATAGGGCTCTCATAAATGATTCATGGAAGGATCTATTCCCAATTGCCATGGCTCATTTCTTCAACCCCTCCATTTCCGATCATTCTCCATGTTTGGTGAGAGTTGGTACCATAGAAGATTGTAGGAAAGTTCCTTTTAAATTCTACAATATGTGGACACACCATGAAAACTTTCTCAATGTTGTTGCCAAAGTTTGGAACCAAGAAGCACAAGGCAGCCCCATGTTCATTTTGACAAGCAAGCTTAAAAAGCTGAAAGTTGAGTTAAAAAAGTTCAATAAGGAGCATTTTGGCCACATCTCTGAAAGAGTGTTAGAAGCTAGAAGGCAACTTGAAAATGTCCAAGAACTTCTCCGGATAAGCCCCTTGGATGAGGATCTTGCTCGTGAGGAAAAAATAAGTTTAGAATCCTATAGATCCCTTGCTTTAGCTGGGGAATCTTTGGCTAGACAAAAATCAAGAGTTCATTGGCTTAAGGAAGGTGATTAAAACACAAAATTCTTTTTCAAAAGCATCAAAGGCAGAAGAAATAGGAACTCTATCTATGGGATCCAAAGGGAGAATGGAACTTTTGTTTATGGCATGGAGGAGGTAAAGGAGGAATTTGTGGATCATTTCGAATCTGTCCTAAATGTAAGGGAGCATTCAAATGAGAACCTTGAGCAGCTCAAAAAGGTAGTCAAATTCCGGCTTAGAAATGAGGAAAAAGAAATGCTCATAAAAGAAATTTCAGCGGAGGAAATCAAAGAAACCATTTTTGCCATGGATAATAACAAGGCCCCGGGTCCAGATGGATATGGTGCAAGTTTTTTCAAGACAACATGGAACATTATTGGTGATGATGTTATAAAGGCCATCAAGCACTTCTTCAAAACGAGCCACCGTTTAAAAGAGGTAAATTGTACCATTCTTGCACTTGTTCCTAAAGTTTCTAATCCTACTCTTTGCAAGGATTTCAGGCCTATTGCTTGCTGCAATACTTTGTACAAATGCATCACTAAAATCATGGCAAACCGCCTCAAGGTCATTCTTCCGCAATTCATTAACAAAGCTCAAGCTCAATATGCCAAGAGCTTATGCATAGCTACCATAAGGACACTCATGAAAAGAAATGTGCCATTAAGATTGATATTATGAAAGCTTATGACACACTAAATTGGGATTTCTTGCTTGCTGCCCTTGATTCCATTGATATGCCGCAAACATTCATAACTTGGATAAGGATGTGTATCACTAGTCCTATGTTTTCGGTGGGCCTAAATGGTGAACTTGTTGGCATCTTCAAAAGTGCTAGAGGTTTAAGGCAAGGAGATCCTCTCTCTCCTCACCTTTTTGTCATTGCCATGGAGGTGCTCTCTTGCATGCTTAGTGACCTAAAGGAGAATGCTCAGTTTAGCAATCATTGGAAGTGCAAGAAGAATAATATCACTCACTTGTGTTTTGCGAATGACCTCATGATTTTTTGTAGGGCGGATGTATATTCCATATCTCTTATAAAAGAGGTATTAGATTGCTTCCATTCTTGGTCCGGGCTTAAATCAAATCTGTCCAAGAGCAATATCTACCTTTCCGGAGTCAATAATGCTGAAGCGGAACACCTTAAATCAATCCTTGGCATTAAGTTTGGCCCTCTTCCTTTTAAATACCTTGGTATCCCTATGATTTCTTCTAAACTAAGGGTTGGTGATTGCAAACCCCTTATTGACAAGATTGTGGCTAGGATCTCATCTTGGAAAAGTAAGTTCCTTTCTTATGCTGGAAGACTTATTCTTATCGAAGCTATTCTCTTTAGCATCCAAGTATATTGGTCTTCAACATTCATCCTTCCCGCAAAAGTTCATAAGGTAATTGATGGCTACCTTAGAAATTTCCTTTGGAGTGGAGACATATCCTGTAGCAAGAAGGCAAAAGTTGCTTGGTATGATATTTGTCTTCCAAAAGAGGAAGGAGGATTGGGCATTATGAAAAGCAAATCTTGGAACAAGGCTGTAGTGATGAAGCATATATGGAAACTCCTTCAAAATGCTGGAACATCCTTATGGGCCGATTGGATCAATGATAATCACCTTAGAAACAAAAGCTTTTGGGAGGTTAAACCAAGTGGCAATTGTTCTTGGGTTTGGAGGAAATTGCTTTTGCTTAGGGAAAGCCTTAAAGGAAAAATCCAAAGAATTGTAGGAAATGGGCAGAATACTCATCTTTGGCATGACAATGGGCACCCTTTAGGACCCCTCATTGACAAATATGGTCCTAGGGTGGTTTATGACTCAAGGCTTCCGTTGCATTGTAAAGTCAAGGAGGTGATTGAGGAAAAAGCATGGAAATGGCCATTGACAAATTCTACAGCTCTTTTGGAAATAAAAAATACCATTATGCCTCCTCCCTCTCATGGTGATGATATCCTATGGTGGAAACCAAGCACCAATGGTCAATTCTCCATCAAATCGGCTTGGAATAGCATTAGGGAATCCAAATCAAAAGTGTCGTGGTATAGTATCATTTGGTTCAAAAGACATTTCCCTAGACACTCTTTCATTGCATGGATGGGTATCAAGGGTGGTATGAAGACCAAGGATAAACTACATAACCTCGGCATCATTCCAAACAATGTGTGTGGTCTTTGCAATTTGGCTCCGGAAAGCATGGATCATCTCTTTTTCCTATGCCCCTATTCTGCCGCAATTTGGAATCATTTTGCTAATCTTTGCCGGTTTGATAATCCCCCCTATCCGTGGGGCACTCTTGTTCCTTATTATGCAAATAAATGGAAGGGAGATAATCTACTACACATCATTTGTAAGGTTTGCTTTGGTGCCACTTTATACCACATTTGGGGTGAACGCAACCATGTCTTCTTTGGTAGGAGCAAATCTCCAAAAGAGAGGATCATTGTCGCCATCAAGGATTGTGTGAAGGCTAGAACTTCATCCTTATCAAAAATTCCAAGTTCATGCATAAATGACTCCATTGCATTGATATGGGACTTGCCAAGATCTATATTTTGTTAACTCTTTGAAGTTCGGATATTGGAAGTGTTGTGTATTGTGTTTCTTGTTTCTAGTTTATACTTGTGTGATTCCTTATATGGCCTGTAGTTTCGGTTGGTTTGCTCACCTTAGCCGTGCATTTGTCTTCCTTCTTAGTGAATTCGTTTTGTTTTGTAGCTTTGGTGCCATGAACACCATTTGTTCCATAAAATGCATTTGCACTTGAGTAGTAGCTTTGATTCTCTTTGTAATTTTATTTGTGCTTTCTTGTGTTGCATGATGTTTCGGCATATCCTAGGGGCTTGTCCTAGGTATGCTTGTTTTAGGCTTAATCTAGGGGCTTTGTCCTAGATAAGCCATTTGTATATTTTTCTCTTTGGTATAAAATCATTAATTACTTACCAAAAAAAAAAGCCTAGCATGAGTCCATGTTCCGTTCCAACCCTACTTGTTCCTAAGAAAGATGGCTCATATAGGATGTGTGTGGATAGTAGAGCCATTAACAATATAACCATCAAATATAGGTATCCCATCCCTAGACTTGATGACATGCTTGATGAGTTACATGGTGCTTGTGTCTTCTCCAAAATTGCTCTAAGGAGTGGTTACCATCAAATAAGGATGAAAGAAGGAGATGAATGGAAGACAGCCTTCAAGACTAAGGGAGGCTTATATGAATGGTTGGTTATGCCCTTTGGCCTTTCAAATGCTCCAAGCACTTTCATGAGGCTTATGAATGAGGTACTCAAACTTTACATTGGTGCATTTGTTGTTGTTTATTTTGATGACATATTAGTATATAGCAAAACTCTTGATGATCATGTCTTGCATTTGAGAAATGTTTTTGATGTATTGAGGAAGAATAAGTTATATGCAAAAGAAGAGAAGTGTGAATTCTTTGTAGACCAAGTTGTGTTCCTTGGATATGTAGTTTCTAAGGATGGCATTCAAGTAGATCAATCCAAGGTAGATGCCATTAAAACTTGGCCCCAACCAAAGACTCTCATTGAAGTTAGGAGCTTCCACAGCCTTGCTTCTTTTTATAGGCGTTTTGTGCCTAATTTTAGCACTTTCATAGCTCCCATCACTGAATGTATGAAGAAAAATGGGTTTGAATGGTCCATGGCAGCCTCTAAAGCATTTGAAGAGATTAAAAAGAAGTTATGTGAAGCCCCCATACTTGCTCCACCTGATTTTGATAAGGTATTTGAAGTGGAATGTATTGCAAGTGGAGTTGGCATTGGAGCAATCCTAACTCAAGCCAAAAGGCCCATTGCTTACTTTAGTGAGAAGCTCAATGAGTCCAAGAGAAGGTACTCCACCTATGACAAAGAATTCTATGCAATTGTTAGAGCCCTTGATCATTGGAGTCATTACCTAAGGCCTAAACAATTTGTGCTTCATTCCGATCACCAAGCCTTGAAGTTTCTTAGTAGCCAACATAAGATAGATTCAAGGCATGCTAAATGGGTGGAATTCCTCCAGTCTTTCTCCTTTGTTTCAGCATATAAACAAGGTTCTTCCAATGTAGTTGCCGATGCTCTTTCAAGAAGGCATTACTTGTTATCCATTCTTGATGCAAGAGTTCTAGGTTTCCAGCTTATGAGGCAATATTACAATGAAGATGATAAGCTTTGGGAGATCATGAAGAAGTGTTCTAGAGGGGCATATGAAGACTATTCTGTCCATGATGGTTTTCTTTTCAAAGGAGCTAAATTATGCATCCCTAAGAGCTCTTTTAGGGAACTTCTCATTAGGGAGACACATGGTGGTGGATAGCAGGTCATTTTGGCATAAATAAGACCTTAGACATGCTTAAAGAGCATTTCTATTGGCCTAAGATGGTGAGTGACGTCCAAGCCATTATTACAAGGTGTGGCACATGTCAAAGGTCCAAGTCTCATTTCAAACCTGGTCCTTACATGCCTTTACCTATTCCAGAGTAGCCATGGGAGGATCTTAGCATGGATTTTATTGTGGCTCTTCTAAGAACTCAAAGGGGAAAGGATGCTATAATGGTGGTAGTAGATAGATTCTCTAAAATGGCCTACTTCATCCCTTGTTCCAAGATTGAAGATGCTAGCAAGGTGGTTGAATTGTTCTTCAAGGAAGTGGCGAGGCTACATGGAATTCCAAGAACCATAGTTTCGGATCGAGACACCAAGTTCTGGAGCAAAATGGGAACACTTTTGGAGGACATTATGGAGCAAAATGGGAACCAAGCTCATGTTTAGCACCTCTCATCACCCTCAAACCGATGGTCAAACCGAAGTAACTAATAGGACTTTGGGAACAATCTTGAGGACTTTGGTTAACAAGCACTTAAGGGATTGGGACTTGAAGATTGCTCAAGCTGAATTTTCCTACTATAGGAGTCTAAGTGCAATAACCAACCACTCTCCGTTTGAGGTAGTCTATGGCCTTAATCCCTTAACTCCTTTGGATCTAACTTCCTTACCTCTTGATGTGCAAGTTCACAAGGATACCAAGGAGAAAGCTGCTGCCATGAAGAAGCTCCATGAAACCATCAAATTTCAAATCATGAAGGCCAATGAAGCTCACAAGAGGAAGATCAACAAGCATAGGAAGCCATCCATTTTCAAACCGGGTGACTTGGTTTGGGTGCATTTGAGAAAAGAGAGATTTCCAAGCAAATGGAGGAGTAAGCTAGCTCCAAGGGTTAATAGACCATTTGAAGTGCTTGAGAGGGTGAATGACAATGTATACAAGGTGAATCTTCCAGATGAAATAGGAGGAGTCTCGGCCACCTTCAATGTTGGAGATCTTTCATCATACATGAAGGATGGTCACCTTGAGGACTTGAGGGCAAGTCCTTCCCAACCCGAGGGGGATGATGTATTTTCGGCCACTTCTCTAACTCTAGCTTCCAAGTCTCTATCAAATCTTCATTTGGCTCCAGCCACCATTGAGAACGAGGGAAAAGCTCCATGCAAGTCCAAAGAACCTTTGCCATCTCCAATTTGGCCCAACTTTACTTTTGGGTGCACTCTCATTACTTGCATCCAAGGCCTTAATGAGATGGAAGCTTAAATGAGTCCAAGAAGCCAACTACAAGCCCACTTTGAAGCCCAAGTAGATGAGGCAGCCATCCATCACTTAAATTGGAGCCCAAGATGCCATGAAGCCCATTTAGTTGAATTGCAACTAAAAAGGAAGCAAGTAACTTTAGTTGGTGGACAAAGTTCCACCTTTTAAGGAAAAGTTGTTCCGTTTTGTTAGTTTCTTCATTAATGTGGTATGACCTTAGTTTAAATGAATGGCTAAGCTTAAATGAAGGGCAAAGCTTACATGTCTAATTAATGCCCATTTTTTGCCGCCACTTCCTTTTGTATATGAAAGTGGTTTTTTTCATTTGTAAAGACTAGACTTCTTTGATAGTAAAAATTCTTAAGCAAAGCTTTGTAGCTTTTCATTGTTTGCTTGTTCCTTTATCCAATTCATCTTGGAGGAAGAATTGGTGGTGGAAGATCCCAAGGTTGGTGGAACTTTCCTTTATGCCTTGGTTAATTTTCTTGTTACCCTTGAAATCCAAAGTGTGAAGGTGTGAATGTGAGTTGTATGCCTCGGATACTGTTCACAGTGTATGTTTTTGCCCTTTAGTCTCTAGTACAGCCATGAAATCAATATTATTATTCAAAATGAAATGTCTTACCTCCCTTTGCTTGATAGGAGCATTAAGGCCCCTAATATTCCAGCATGCAAATTTGGTCATTTGGATAATAGGAGAGGGGAATTTGCTTTCTTCTGTTTTGCTAATTTCTTTCCCAAATTCCTATTCTTCAAGTCAGCATCCTCCTTCCTAAAATCCATCTCATCCACCTTAAGTTTTCCACCAAAAGAGACCATTGCTTGAGAGGCTTTTTGATTCATATCCTCCACAACACTTATGGAAGTTTCATCACTCTCTTGAACACTTCCACTTGTTGCCGTGTAATGACAAATCTCCTTCGATGTGCTAGCTGCACTCACAATCTTCTTTCCTTCCGTATTTGCAACATCAGTGGTGCTCCCATGGTTCTCCTCCTAATGTAGTATTATACTCATTTTATCTTGCTCATGGGACTCCTTAATAACTAAAGCTGAGAATCTATTACTCTTATGAGTTATCGTATTCTTTACCACAAGTTTTTGTATCTCCACTAATTTACCTTTGGTCTTCTTGTCATAGCCTTTAGCCTCTTGCATCATGTTGTCTTTCCCAATTAGTTTCTTAGGTAACACAGTTCCAGCCTCATCCTTCAATATTTTCCATGGTGATGAGTTGTCTCCTAGCTTAGTTGCTAAGGTACAATTGGCTGTGAAGTGTCCAAAGCATTGACATGCATTGCATTTAAGAGGTTTCAAGCTATATTCTACATTGATTACTATGTATTCACCATTCGGCAAAGTTAAGCAAATGGAATCAGGGCACTCCACATCCACCTTGATCTCAATACAAATTCTTGCATAATCTAACCTTGTCCCTTATTCAGTGATAGAATCCACATAAAAAGGATTTCCAATAGCACTTGCTATGTAACTGAGGCCTTTCGGAGTCCAAAACTCAAGAGGAATACCATACATTTTGACCCAAATAGCCACCTTCTTGACATCATTAATCAACATAGGGAGGTTTGTGGTCCATTTCCTAACAAGAAATGGTTGTCCTGCAATGGTTAATTGTCCCTCTTCCACAACTCTAGTAACTCCATCAAGGTCTTGAAACTTAAGGATAAAAACACCTTGGCCAGATGTCATAACATCAGTGAGGCCATAGGAAGACCAAATCTTCACCAGAGATCTCTTGACAGTCAAGAATGACGGTCTTTTGCCAAGAAAGAAACCTACCGCACATGTTCTCCATTTAGTTGCACCTTGTTCCGCAATTTCTTGAGGAGGTGCAACATATATAAGCCCGATAGCATCTCTCCCTTTTGGTTCAAAGAATTCCAACTTTGCATTTGATTTCTTAGGGGTGAAAAGAAAGTTCCATGAAACCTTCTTTTCCCCTTCTCTAGCAATTTCCAAAGATTCAGATAAGATGGGAGCAACTTTAGACGACTTTCCCATGCCAGTAGAAACCTTACTATTTTGGTGCAAGGAAGTTTCAAGTATGTGTGAGGAAAGTTGCATGGAAATTGAAAAAAAAACACTTTCTTAATCAAAGACTAAGCAAAGGAGGAGACAACAGCCTACAAAAGCAATGCAAACCAGGGCACAGCAGACTATGTACCACCAAATAAGTAAAGAAATACTACCCACGTAAAGAATAGAGAGTAGCTTACACCAAAGAGGAAAATGCGTGAAGCCACAAAGAACACAGCAAAAATTTGAATTTTAAGGGCGGAAGAACAAAAACAACGTCAACACATAAAAATAAATCGCTAAGGAGATGAGTAGGAAACAAAGGAAACCTGAATAAAGAAGATTATCGGGATAGTGCAAATAACCTGAATGAAAAGGTAGATAAGAAGCTAAAATGGATATGAAAGAAACATGAATGATCAAGGTAAAGAAATAAATACTTGAAACACTAAAACTAACTCCATTGAATGATGACCGGAGTTAGAGAGAAGCAACCAAAGAAAGGTGGAGGAGCCGGTGACCAGAGGGTCACTGGACCGAAAATTGGTACCTGAAGGGCCATCAACCAAGCCGGGAATGATGGAGAGTGGAGGTAACTAAAAGAAAATTGGTGAGGTTGTTGAGTTTTAGAGAGAAGGGAGAGCATTTCTTTTAGAGAGAGAAAGAAAATTTTTGTTTAGGTGGACAAGAACTTTCTCGACCTTATAGATGTTGCTTTGCCAAATGGAGTTTGTGTGGAACTTAATTATAGTGTGTGTAACAGTTTTAGGCACCTAAGGAGGAGTGTAGAAGAAACAATGAGAATAACACCAACTCAAGAGGATTTAATGCTAAATGGAGCAAAAAAAGAAATTATAGGGATTTTCAAAAGAAAAAATTGAAAAAAAAGAATAATAAGGCTTGACAAGTTAGTGTAGAGGAAATAAAGGGCCTCGGCTAAAAAAAAAAACTCCTAAATAGATTTGCCCATTTGGTAAAAGAGGTTAGATATGATGAGAAGGAAAGAAGAATGGTGGTAGTGGAGGCTACAATTGAAGCTAGAGCTACTACTATAGGAAAAGAAACGGTTGATTATGATAAGGAATAAGCTAAAAACAAGTATGAGGAAGAGAAGAGGGTTGCTAACAAAAATATGAATGGAGCAAATAGAGTTATAATCATCAAAGAAGGAGAGAATGGAGTTAATAACATTGAATGCAGCAAGGAATCCCTAGAAGAACATGAAGAGTTGGAGAGGACCTAGAACTATCTTCTGGAGAAGAGGACTTTAAATCCCCCTAAGTGATTCCTTTTGGAAAACATCTAAAAGTAGATTAGAAAGAGTTGAATGGTATCTTAAGTAGTAGAATAAGCAAGCATCAAAAGAAGAAGTTGGCAAAGAAGAAAAGGAAGACCCAATCCTTTAAAGATGTCAATGATTGATTTGGGAGCTTGGAATATTAAGGGGCTTAGTTCCCCCTTAAAGTAAAAAGAAATAAGGCTTTTAATAGTTAAGAATAAGTTGGAAATGGTTGCGGTTTTGGGGACTAAAGTTAGGGACAAGAATTGTGAAAAGGTTAGAAAGAGTACTTTTGGTGATTGGGACTCTACCAACAATAATAGTTTGCATTCGGGTGGGCATATTTGGGTTACTTGGAATCAAAAGAAGCTCCAAGTGAAAGAAATCAGTAGCTCAACTTAAAGTCTTCATTTTGAGGTGAATCTAATCAATATGAGCAATGTGTTCTATGTTTCTTTTCTGTATGGCTTAAATGACTATATGGAAATGAGGAAATTATGGGGTGAAATTGGCCATATGTCCAGGGATATGTGCAACCACTTGTGGGCTATCATGGGCAATTTTAATGTCATTAGGAATATTAATGAAAAGAAGGGTGAGTTAGTTAGATAGGAGAATTACCATGAGGAGTTGAACTTTTGTTGTATACAAGCTAACTTGGAAAACCTTAGGTATATGGGAGCTTTTTATACTTGGAGTAATAAAATTGAAGGTGATAGATTGATTACTAACAAATTGGATATAATCTTAGTAAATGAAGTTTGGCTTGATGAGTATGTTGACTCTATGGGAATCTATAAACCAAATGCTTTGTCGGATCATTGCCCAAGTATCCCTCTTAGAGGTGAACAAAATAAAAGAAGGAAGTCCCATTTTATATTTTTTAACTATTAGACCGATCATTGGAACTTTCTTCCCTTGTGGAAACTGCTTGGAAAGATGAAGTTCTTGGCACTCTTATGTTTCAACTTTGCTGTAAGCTCAAGAAAGTCAAAACCATGTTAAAAGAGCTTAATAAGAAAGAGTTTGGGTGCATCTTAGAAAGAGTGGAAGTGGCTAGGGATTCTCTTGAAAGCATTCAATCTTGGCTTACTAAAGACCATTTTGAGAGTGGTTTGATTTAAGAGGAGAAAATTAAAGCCTAAGAGTACAGAAAGATTAGTTGGATGGAGGAGAAATTCATGAAGCAAAAGTCAAGAGTTCATTTTTTTTTTGGTAATTAATAATAAGTTTATACCAAAGAAAGGATATACAAATGCTTATCTAGGACAAAGCTCCTAAATTAAGCTTTACACAAGCATACCTAGGACAAGCCCCTAGGTTATGCCACAACAAACAAGGAACACTAAAAACAAACATTGAATCAAAGGGATCCAAAGATACAACACAACTCACAAGCATACCTAGGACAAGTCCCTAGGTTATGCCGAATCACATACCCAACACAAGTTGATACAAAACACATGACATGACCTTACAACCTAACACCAAACCATATTACAAGTCAACACCACCAAAAGCTATTCAAATATTATATGAGGAATATCCCAATTGTTTGCAAGAAGTACATTTTCACTAGACTTGGTAACCTTTCTCAAGCAAGAAACTCTAACTCTAACACATTCTTGAATAAGCATTCGGACTCTCTCCCTTGGTAATCCTTCTCTTCCAAAGCAAAGGTCATTCCTAGCCTTCCAAATGTAGTATACGGCTGCCCCAAAGCAAAGTTTACTCAAAATATTCTTGAAGCTATTTTCCTTCCATTTGTTTGCTAATTCCGCGATCAATGAAGTCTATGAGCTATACATGATTTGTTGATGGCAAAGATTGAGCATTCCATTCCAGATTTGGGAGCTAAAAACACACCTAAAAAATAGGTGGTCCATGCTTTCCGGATCCTCATTGCATAATGGGCATACATTGTGGGATATAAGGCCAATTCTTGCTAACCTATCCCTTGTCATTAGTTTACCTCTAATGCCCATCCATACAATGAATGAATGTCTTAGGAAATGCCTTTTAAACCATACAATGTTGTGCCAACTAACCTTGTCTTTCCTGCTCCTCATGATCTCCCATGCCGATTTGATAGTGAACTTGCCATTAGTATTAGGGGACCATGTTAAAACGTCCTCCCCTCCCATTGGGCAGCAAGGGAGAGCTTCCTTTATTTCCATAAGGTGGCAAGAATTAGTTGCTGGCCATTTCCACCCATGTTTATCAATGACTTCTTTGACTAAAGCATGCTTAGGAATTCCGGAATCATAGATGATCCGGGTTCCATACTTATCCATTAATGGTCCATAGGGGTGCCAATTATCAAGCCAAAGAAAAGTGTTTTCCCCATTGCCGATGACTTTCTTGAACTTGGTTTTCATTTGTTCCCTAAGGTTTAAAATTTTCCTCCAAACCCATGAACTCTCACTATTCGGTTTGATCTCCCAAAAACTTTTACCTCTAAGCTTGTTTGCCTTAATCCATTCCACCCAAAGTGTATTCCCCTTATCAAGGAGAATCTTCCACATATTCTTTATGATGGCAGCCTTGTTCCACACTTTGCACCTCATAATGCCAAGACCACCTTCTTCTTTAGGAACACATACCTCATCCCACGCAACTTTGGCCTTTCTTCCATCCATGGCAGCACCATTCCAAAGAAAATTCCTCAAAATTCCATCTATTTCCTTATGCACATTTGAAGGAAGAATAAATATAGAAGACCAATACACTTGAATGCTAAATAGGATAGCCTTGATAAGTAACAATCTTCCCGCATAAGATAAGAATAAGTCAAGAGTTCATTGGTTGAAAGAGAAGGACCAAAACACCAAATACTTCTTCAATTATATAAAAGGGAGGAGAAATAGAAATGTTATAAATAGCATATGCCAAGAGGATGAGAGCCTTATAACCAAAGAGGAGGATGTTAGAAAAGAGTTCCTGTTTTTTGTTGTAACCTTCTCCAAGGACAAAATCAAACCTTGGATGAAGAAAAACTCAAGAAGGTTATCAATTTCAAAATTCCAGAGAATCAAGCTTTGGAAATGACAAAGGAAGTTACAAACTCAAAGAGGTTTGACAAGTTATTTTTTATATGGACAATAATAAAGCTCTTAGCCTGGATAGTTTTGGGGCCTTCTTTTTCAAAAAAGCTTGGAATATTATGGGACTAAAGCTATAAAAGACTTCTTCACCTTGGGTCATATGCTTAAAGAGTTGAATTGTACAATTATGGTGCTTATGCCGAAGTGTGCCAATCCTACTCATTGTAAAGACTATAGGCCCATATCTTGTTATAATACAATCTACAAATGTATTACCAAGATATTAGCTAACAGGATTAAAAGGATTCTTCCTAGCTTTACTAGTAAAGATTAAACAACCTTTGTTGAGGGAAGGAGAATTAGAGATAATATTCTTCTTTGCCTAGAGCTCATGCACAATTATCATAAGAAGATTAAGAACCATAAAAGATATGTCGTTAAGGTGGATCAAATGACCTTTGTTGGTGGTTTTAAGGACTACTGGCATTCACAACACTGTTATCAATTGGATTTGGGAGTGTATCACCACTTCTTCTTTCTCAATTTGTATAAATGGAGTGATGGAGGCATCATAGGAGCATCAAGCCATCAAGGAGATTTGCTACACATTTCAGTTGGGCCAAATACGAGGAGCAGAGCTAAGAAGATGCGACAGGCCTTAGTTGGTCTCGTGGAGGGCTTAAAGACTAAAATCAGCTCACTCAAGGACGATTGGATGCTTGAAGGAGCCAACAGACAGGTTATATTGATTCAGGCCCAAGCTTATACATAGACAGACTTTGAACAGCCATAACTTTTGATCTAGGAGGAGTTATGGGGTTTGTAATATATCAACATGAAGCTCATTTCGAGATCTATAACAACAACTAGTTTACTAGTTACACCCTATTTAGAGGCCCAAATAGAAACTGTTTCAGTGTATATTATGTAGTTTTTGTTTTATCAAATTTAGGATTTTTGGTTTTTATGATTTTGATCTTATTTGTGACCGGGCTAAACCTTATTGAGCCCAATTGACATATTTTCTTTTAATTTAATTAGTGTTTTAGGTAGTTAATTAGGTAATAGGATTGGGAAGTTTGGAAGTCCATTGGGTCATGGGTAGTTTAGGATTAAGTTGACATTATACTATAAAAACTAAAACTTTCATGATGAATACATCTTTTGGTCGACTTTTGCACAATTTTTCTTACGGTTGAAACCATCAATCCTTTGAACTTATCAAGCTTTGTCTTGTGGCATTCACCATTACGATTCCAAGGTTCGTTCGATTCCATATTGATTAGGTCAAGGGTCATTTAGTGACAAAACCAATTCAATCTTGGGAAAAATATCTTCTTGGGCACTAGGTCTTGCATCAAATCATCAAGGTTCGCGTCATGGAGTCCAAGGGTTCTTTAAGAGTTCTAGAGGCTTGAGGCAAGGTGACCCAATCTCACCTTACCTTTTTATTGTTGCTATAAAGGTGTTCTCTTGTATTATGAGGAAAGAGGCTTTGGAGAATAGATTTGGCTTCCACTAGAGATGTCGTGAAGTGACAAAATTGATATGGAATGGAACGAACCTTGGGAAAAATCTATGTTTTTTCCCAATCTATGTTTTACAGATGATCTTCTCTTATTTTGTAAAGCTGAGAAAGAGACCATAACTACCATCATGGAAAATTTGCTCACTTTTCAAAGATGGTCTGGATTAAAGGTTAATGAAGCTAAAAGTTGTGTTTTCTTTTCTAGGGTTACTCTGGGGAGAAAGGTGAAAGTCTTGATTGTTTGCAATTTAAAGAGGGAAACTTTCCTTTCAATTACTTAGGGGTGCCAATGATTTTGTCAAAGTTCATGTAGAAGGAGTGTATGATGCATACCCAACTCTATCACCATTGTTGAGTTCCAAATCTTCCTCAAGCCTCCATGTCATCCAAGACCCCAAGGTTGGTGGAATTATTCCTTTATGCCTTGGTTCCATTTTTTTATTTCCTTAAAATCCAAAGTTGAATGCATTTGTGTATGTTTGAAATGTATACACCAGAGAGTTCCAGAGAAATTACCAATCTGCCACTGACTTTTATCTTCATTTTGATTGTTTTATCTTGTTCTGTTTTTGTGCAGCCATAGATCAAAAGATAACTCACTGTGTTGTGAAATGCATTGATATAAGTTTGGTTTGGATTAGAATTCATCTTGATTATCAAATTAAATGAATTGAAAAACTGTCCCTTTTAAATAAATAGTGAAAATAGATTTTTGCATTTTAGATGTTGTTGCATATTTTGATGAACATGCATTAATGGGTATCAGAGCAAAGTTTGTTGGTGTGAGCTTTTAGTAGTCCTCTTCTTCCCAAAGTTACTATTTATTATTGGAATTTTCTGTTCACCAATTGACACTGTTAACAGAACCTAAAACTTGCCTAAAATCAACTTTTTTTCCAAGCCAAAACACTTAAAACTTTAACCTTACCTACTTGTCAATTATCAAAATGTCCCGAAAGGATGACTCATGCTCTTCTACATCACCAACTCATCCTTGGGAATTTAGCCATATGAAATTGCAAGAGAAAACTCAAGAACTTAGGAACCAAATTACCAAAGTAATGTAACTACTTCGGGATATGGCTATAACCTAACACCAAGCACCCCCTCCATATCAACTAGCCTCATAAAACCTCCCAAGAAGACACTTTAGGCCCCTCCTCCTCGTAGACACTATGGAGAGGAATTAATTCTTCCTAGTGATACAAGTGAGGAAGAACAAGAGAGGGTTTCAAGGAGAAATAAGGATGATGATAGGCGATTAAGAATTGAAATTCTAGAATTTGAAAGAAATATGAGTCCGAATGATTTTGTTGATTATTTCCATGCCATGAGAGGGTTTTCAAATACAAAGGCTACTTGGATGAAAAGAATTGCAAACTAGCCATCTTAAAATTCAAAGATTATGCCTCTTTGTGGTAGGAAAATTTGAAAAGGAAAAGAGAAAATGATGACAAAGAAAGAATTAGGTCATGGCAAAAGCTCAAGAAGATTATGAAGAAGAGATTTCTTCATGAAAACCATAGACAAGACCTATTCCTCAAGTTACACACTTTCAAGCAAGGTAGAGATAATGTTGAGCACTACATTAAGGAATTTGAGAAGTTGATGATGAGAAGTGACTTGCCAGATGTTAAAGAACAGACCATTGCAAGATTTCTTGGTGGATTAAATCAAGACATAGCTGATACAGTTGAGTTACACCCTTATTGCACCTTTAAGGATGTATGTAAGTTGGCCATTAAGGTTGAAAAGCAAAAGAAGGGCATAAAGCCCACGATTACTAGGCCATTCTCCAAAAAGGCCTTATTTAATAAAAATCCATCTTTTACTAAGGGAACTACCTTCCATAAAGGTTCCTTATTCTACACAAAGGCTGCTGATTCTTCTTCCAAGGAGAAAGGCAAGAAAAAAGTGGTAGAGCCAACCGAGGACAAGCCTAAAATGGGAAAGCTAGACCTTTCCAATAATAAATGCTTCAAATGCCAAGGTTATGGACACTTCCAAGTTGAATGCCCAAATAGGAGAACTTTATCTTTGATGGAGATATAAGCCATTGAGGAGTCCCTTCAAAAGGAAGAAGGAAGTGAAGTTTCTAGCTATGAAAGTAATGAAGTAGATAGGGGAGAAGAAGAAATTCTTAAAGGAGCTAATGAAGGAGAGTTACTAGTTATTAGGAGAGTCTTGCATGCCAAGTCTCTTCCTCATGACGATAAAGGCTCCACATCTTTCAATTAAGATGCACTATTGGTGGCAAAGTGTGTTCTTTAATCATCGATAGTGGTAGTTATGCCAATATAGCCATATCCACTTTAGTTGACAAGCTTGAACTACCTACCATGCCACACCCCCAACCATACAAACTACAAAGGTTGAGTAATAGAACAAGCCTACAAGTTGCAAGGCAAGTGTTCATTTCTTTCTCAATTGGCAACATTATAATAATGAAATCTTGTGTGATATGATTCCTATAGATGCTTGTCACTTGTTATTGGGAAGAACTTGGCAATTTCATAGAAAAGTGAAACATGATGGCAAGAAAAATACCTACTCCTTTCGGCTTAACCATAAAACCATCACCTTGACCCTTTTTAACCCTCAACAAGTCCATAAGGCTATCAAAGGAAAAGAAATCAAGAAGGAGAGCTTGTTTATGAGTGGTTCACAAGTGGAGAGAGTTCTTAATTGTACTAATCCATTTATGCATTATTAATGCTTAAAGGGAAGATCAACTAAAAGGTGAAGGAACCAAGCCCATTAGTGCAACTCTCTTGACCAAATATGAAGATATGTTCTCCAATAAGGTCCCATCCGACCTTTCTCCCTGAAGGGGCATTGAGCATCAAATTGACTTGATTCCGGGAACAACAATGCCTAACAAGCTAGCCTATAGATACAACCCCATGGAGACTAAAGAGCTACAAAGGTAAGTGGATGAATTGATTAAGAAAGGCTATGTGAGTTCTAGCAAGAAAGATGGCTCTTATAGAATATGTGTAGATAGTAAAGTCATAAATAATATCACCATTAAGTATAGGTATCCCATTCCTAGACTTGATGATATGCTTGATGAGTTACATGATGCTTGTGTGTTTTCAAAGATTGACCTAAGGAGTGGCTACCATCAAATAAGGATGAAAGAAGGTGATGAATGGAAGACAACCTTCAAGACCAAAGGAGGCTTGTATGAATGGATAGCCATGCCCTTTGGCCTCGCTAATGCTTCAAACAATTTATGAGACTAATGAATGAGGTGCTAAAACCTTTCATTGGCAAGTTTGCTGTTATTTATTTTGATGATATACTTGTATATAGTAAAACTTATGATGATCATGTAAAGCACTTGAGAAATATTTTTGATGTTTTGGGAAAAAATAAGTTGTATGCAAAAAGAGAGAAGTGTGAGTTTTTTGTAGATCAAGTTGTGTTCCTTGGTTGTGTGGTATCTAAAGATGGAGCGCAAGTGGATCAATCCAAGATTGAAGCTATCAAGTCTTGGCCTCAACCCAAGACCATCACTGAAACAAGAAACTTTCATGGGTTAGCATCCTTCTATAGAAGATTTATGCCTAATTTCAACACCATCATGGCTCCCATTACTAAAAGCATAAAGAAAAGTAGCCTTAAATGGTCCACGATTGCAAGCAAAGCATTTGAGGAGATCAAAAAGAGGTTATGTGAAGCTCCCATACTTGCTCTACCTGATTTTGACAAGGTGTTTAAGGTAAAGTGTGATGCAAATGGAGTTAGCATTAGGGCAGTCCTCACTAAAGCTAAAAGACCAATTGCTTACTTTAGTGAGAAGTTTAATGAATCAAAAAGAGGTACTCCACCTATGACAAAGAATTCTATGCTATTGTTAGGGCCCTTGACCATTGGAGTCATAACCTAAGGCCTAAGTAATTCATACTCCACTCTAATCATCAAGCTGATGTATACATGGCTTCATTGTCATTTTTGGGTTCCAAGCCATCCTTAAGTCTCCATGCATGCTTTGAAGCCAAGAAGAATGAAGTTCTAGCAAATCTCAAGCCAAAGGAAGCATTGCACCTTCAATTTTGGCCTAACTTCACTTTTGGGCATAACCTCATTGGTTAGACTCAAGAATCCTTTGAGTATTTTGCTTTTTTGGCCTAAAATAAGCTTCACATGGTACCTTTCCAAGCCAAATCTGCCCAAGACTCTTTTGAAGCCCATTTTAACTCAATCTTGTGTATTTAGTTAGCTTAGAACTAGATAGTAACTTAGTTGCAAAGCTAGGAGATATGGTTCCTAGATTTAGGGAAAAGACAACTCACTTTTTGTCTTTAGCAACTAAGAGGTATGGCTTAGCTTAATTCAAGGGATTTTTGTATTAAAAAATTAATAAATTTTGTATTGGAAAGTCCATTTTGCTGCCACTTCTTCCCTATATAAAAGGTGGTTTGTAAGAGTTAGACAATTTGATGTAAAGAAAGTTTGAAGCAAAGCTTGGTTGGCTTTCTCCATTTTCCTTTATCCAATTTATTCTTGGTAGAAGAATCGGTGGTGGAATTTCCTTTATACCTTGGTTATTTTTCTTGTTACCCTTGAAATCCAAAGTGTGAAGACTTAGATATGTGTTTTTGATCCAAACCCGGATCCAATTGAAGGTCCATGCCCGGTCCATAGTCCATCCAAGACTCCATCAAGTGCAATCCAATCAAGACCAATAGAAGAATACAAAGACCAATCTCATCACTTGACAAATTCAGCCTTACATGAAGTGTGGAGTCCAAAACCTTGTTTTGAAGAGAGGCAAACACAAACCCAAGCTATGTTCAAGCCCATTTCGTCCCTACCTCAATTTTGGGGTCCCAAGCCCTCCTTTGATCACTCTCTTATCACTTGGGTCCATTAAAAGTCCAACAAGCCCAATAGAGAGTTTAATTAGCTCTATGGATTTTATTGTCTAATTATGCACTTTACTTGTTGTTTGTGTAAAACTATGTGTAATTTAGCTTATTAGTTGCCTTGGGTGAAGCTAAGCAAGTCAAAGAAGCTCAAAGAAGGAGACAAGAGTTGACATATCACATGGTTGTAGGAATTACTTCTTTTGGCAAGGCAATTCATGACAACTTGGCCTTCCCTTACCTTACATTCTTCTTTGGGACATATCACATTGTTTTAGGAATTACTTCTATTGGCAAAGCAATTCATGACAATTTGACCTTCCCTTGCCTAACATTCTTCTTTGGGATTAACATGAAGATTAGAGCCAAATGAGCTTGAAATGTAATTTAGCTTCATTTTCGAATCTCTCTCTAAAAATATGCTCTCCCTTCTCTCTAAAAATCCACCTCTCCCCTCTTCCACCTCCTATTAGGTCTTGTGTTTCTTTCTCGGCTGTGGTGGTTTATCCTAGGTCCTATACTCCGGTCCGGTGACCTCGGTCACCGGCTCCATTCCCTCCTCCGGTCTGTTTTAATATCACAGTCGGTTTTTCTAATGGTGATAGCTTTGGAGTCCTTGTTTTATTGTTTTAAAGGTTCTGTTTTTTAAGTTTGTCCTGTTTAAAAGCTTTCGGTGTCAACCCTTCCAAGTTGCGGTTTTCAGTCTTCATTTCCGGTGGTTTTCTTCTTTTCCGGTTTGCTTGGGTGTTTGTAAGCTGCAGGTGGTTTCCCTCTCTCCTAAAATTCAAAATTTTGATTGTTGGCTTGTGTTTTGCGCCATTTCCTCTTTGGTGCATACTGCCTTATTCTTTCCGTGGCAAGTTTCCTCCTTTCCACTTCAGGATAGTTTAGTCTGATGTGCATTTGGTCTGCTCTGTGTTGCAGGCTGTTTTGCATTGATTTGGTTAGTCTATCCTCACCTTTCTCTTTCTCCCTCACTTTATCTTTTGTCCATAACCATTCTTAGCATATCGTCTACTGGACAAGTTAAACCTTCTGAAGCTGCTGTAGTATCCGTTGGAGAGAAAGATAATAAGGCTTCTTGGAGCTCCCTCTTCTCACCAAAGGAGTCTTGCACTAAGCTGGAATATTATGAGCCTAGAGGAAGAGATGCAAAAGGGCGTGTGTGTGTAGCTCCTCCTCAAGAAATTGCGGAAGAGGGAGCTGCAAAATGGAGAACTTGTGCGGTGGGTTTTTTCCTAGGCAAAAGATCTCCATTCTTGACTGTTAAAAGAACACTTGAGAAGATATGGGCATCATATGGACTAAGTGAGGTTATGACCTCTGGCCAAGGAGTATTTATACTAAAATTCCAAGACATGGATGGAGTTTCTAAAGCAGTGGAAGTAGGACAGCTTACTATTGGTGGACAGCCATTTATAGTTCGGAAATGGACTACAAATCTTCCCATGATGATCAATGATGTCAAGAAGGTGGCTATATGGGTGAGATTGTATGGCATCCCACTTGAGGTTTGGTCTCCAAAAGGACTCAGCTATATAGCAAGTGCCATTGGGAATCCTCTTTATATGGATGTTGTTACGGAATGAGGGACAAGATTAGAGTTCGCACAGATATGTATTGAGATCAAAGTGGATTCGGACTGCTCGGAGTCTATTAATTTAACTCTACCAAATGGTGAAAACTTGGTGATCAATGTAGAGTATAGTTGGAAACCACTAAAATGCAATGGGTGCCAATGCTTTGGACACTCCATTGCCAATTGTCATTTAGCTCCGAAATTTGAAGGTAGCACATCTTCACGGAAAAACCTCAAGGATGGGGATGGAATGATAACAGCAAAGAAGCTACTTGGGAAAGATAGCAAACTGAAGGTGGCAAACGGCAATGACAAAAAGGCCAAAAGTAAAGGTGTGGAGATTCATAATTCAGTGGAAAACACTAATAAGAATAATAGATATTCAGCATTAGCCAACCATGAGTCCCATGAACAAATCAATAGGAGCATAATGATGGTTGAAGAGGTAAACCTGGAGAAAACTAATGAAGTAGTCACTTCGACAGGAAAAGAAAAGGTGAATGAAGCTAGCACTTCTAAGAATAGTCAAGTTACAGTAGCAAAGGGAATAGATATAGAGGATGAAGGAGCTGGTTCAAATGGTGGGGAGGACTTGGAAAATGAGGGCTCTCCAACAATAGTCCCATTTGGAGGAAAGCTAAAAGTGGATGAGATGGATCTTAGGAAGAAGGAAGTGGATATGAAGACTATGAACTTGGGGAAAAAATTGGCAAAGCTCAAGAAAGCTAATTCCCCTCCACCATCATCCAAATGACAAAGATAGCTTGCTGGAACATTAGGGGCCTCAATGCTCCTATCAAGCAAAGGGAGGTAAGGCATTTTATCAAGCATAATAACATTGAAATAATGGCTGTGTTGGAAACAAAAGTGGGGAATGATAGCTTGAGTAGAGTGAATGGTAATATTTGGAAAGAGTGGGAGAATACTAATAATAATGATAGTCACCCTAATGGGAGAATTTGGGTAGGATGGAATAAGGATGCTATCAGATTGAATGTCATTGAGAAAAATCCGCAATTCATTCATGGGGAGGCTTGGTTAGTAAAGGAGAACTCTCTTATAGCCTTAACTATAGTCTATGGGTATAATCAACCTTTGGAAAGAAGAAGACTATGGAAAGAAATTAATAGGCTATCCAATCGGATGGGAAACAAACCGTGGCTAATAATGGGTGATTTTAATGCAATTAGGGGTCCAAATGAGAAAATTGGAGGAGTGTCATGGTGAGATACTTATTGTGATGACCTAAACAAGTGCTGTGAGGAAGCAAACCTAGATGATCTTCGGTATATGGGAAACCAACTCACTTGGAGCAATTGTAGTGAAGGACATAGGAGGATAGCATGCAAGTTGGATAGAGCCCTTGTAAATGAACATTGGAAAGATGCTTTTGAGGAATCCTTTGCCATTTTTCTCAACCCTTCCATCTCTGACCATTCCCCATGCATTGTGACTTGTGGAGGTGGTGAAAAAAGGAGGAAGGTCCCTTTCAAGTTCTACAACATGTGGGCAACACATGATAATTTCCTTAATATTGTGAGGGAGGCTTGGAAAGAGGACTTTGAAGGCAGCCCTATGTATAATCTCATCAGAAAGCTGAAGAGATTAAAAGGGGTTTTTAGGAGGCTAAATAAGGAGGGTTTTTGGAGAATTTCAGAAAAGGTGGAAGAAGCTAAAGAAATATTGGAGGATGTTCAAAATAGACTACAAAACAGCCCTCTAAATGAAGATTTAGCCAAGGAAGAAAAGGTTTGGTCAGAGAACTACAAAAGTCTAAGTGAAGCTGAAGAATCTTTAGCTAGACAAAAAGCCAAAGTTCATTGGCTTCAAGAAGGAGATCAATATACCAAATTTTTCTTCAAATGCATCAAAGCCCGAAGGAGTAGGAACTCTATCAATGGTGTGTGCCTAGATGATGGAACCTTTGTTAGTAATATGGAGGATGTTAAGAAGGAGTTTGTTAGCTATTTCAAGAAAGTCCTTAATACCACGGTATCATGCAATTCCAATGTTGAGGAAATTCAAAGGCTGCTAAAGTTTCAAATAGAGATTCAAGAGAAAGAGAACATGATCAAAGAAGTGGGGGAAGAGGAAATCAAAGCCATTATCTTTGCCATGGACAACAACAAAGCTCCGAGGCCGGATGGTTATGGTGCCTTCTTTTTTAAAGCCGCTTGGGAGATTGTGGGGTATGATGTGATTAAGGCAGTCTAGCACTTTTTCTCTTCAGGCCATCTTCTCAAAGAGGTAAATTGCACTATCTTAGCTCTTGTCCCCAAGGTTGCTAACTCTTCAAAGTGTATGGAGTATAGGCCGATAGCTTGCTGCAATATAATCTACAAATGCATTTCTAAAATCCTTGCAAATCGTCTCAAAGCCATACTTCCGAATTTCATTGATAAAGCCCAAGGAGCATTTGTGGGAGGAAGGTGCATTGGAGAGAATATAATGTTGTGTCAAGACCTTATGCATAACAACCATAGAATGAGCAAAGACAAGAAGTGTGCCATGAAGATTGATCTATTGAAGGCATATGATACGGTTCATTGGGACTTCATCCTTGCTATTCTTGAAGCAATTGGTTTTCATGGAAAATTCATTGGTTGGATTAGAAGCTGCATCACAACCCCTTCCTTCTCATTAGGAATAAATGGTGAATTGGTGGGTTTTTTCAAGAGCTCTCATGGTCTTAGACAAGGGGACCCTTTATCCCCTTACCTTTTTGTCATGGCAATGGAGATTCTCTCCCGGATGCTTGGAGAACTCAAGAACATCCCTTCGTTTGGTCATCATTGGAAATGTAAGAAGAACAACATAACTCATTTGTGCTTTGCCGATGACCTTATTTTGTTTTGTAGGGCAGATGTTGAATCCATTACTCTCATGAAAAGATCCTTAAACCTTTTTCATGAATGGTCCGGACTCCAAATGAATTGCAACAAAAGCAATATATACATCTCCGGAATACCCCAAGAGGAGAAGATCAAGCTTGTGGATTCTATCAATTTGGAGGTGGGAGAATTGCCTTTCAAGTATCTAGGAGTTCCAATAACTTCCTCAAAGCTCAAAAGAAGTGATTGCAAGCTGCTCATTGATAAGATTGTGGAGAGAATTTATTCGTGGCGTAACAAATTCTTATCTTATGCGGGAAGATTGTTACTTATCAAGGCTGTCCTATTTAGCATTCAAGTGTATTGGTCTTCCATATTTATTCTTCCTTCAAGTGTGCATAAGGAAATAGATGGAATTTTGAGGAATTTTCTTTGGAATGGTGCTGCCATGGATGGTAGAAAGGCCAAAGTTGCGTGGGATGAGGTATGTGTTCCTAAAGAAGAGGGTGGTCTTGGCATTATGAGGTGCAAAGTGTGGAACAAGGCTGCCATCATAAAGAATATGTGGAAGATTCTCCTTGATAAGGGGAATACACTTTGGGTGGAATGGATTAAGGCAAACAAGCTTAGAGGTAAAAGTTTTTGGGAGATCAAACCGAATAGTGAGAGTTCATGGGTTTGGAGGAAAATTTTAAACCTTAGGGAACAAATGAAAACCAAGTTCAAGAAAGTCATTGGCAATGGGGAAAACACTTTTCTTTGGCTTGATAATTGGCACCCCTATGGACCATTAATGGATAAGTACGGAACCTGGATCATCTATGATTCCGGAATTCCTAAGCATGCTTTAGTCAAAGAAGTCATTGATGAGCATGGGTGGAAATGGCCAGCAGCTAATTCTTGCCACCTTATGGAGATAAAGGAAGCTCTCCCTTGTTGCCCAATGGGAGGGGAGGACGTTTTAACATGGTCCCCTAATACTAATGGCAAGTTCACTATCAAATCGGCATGGGAGATCATGAGGAGCAGGAAAGACAAGGTTAGTTGGCACAACATTGTATGGTTTAAAAGGCATTTCCTAAGACATTCATTCATTGTATGGATGGGTATTAGAGGTAAACTAATGACAAGGGATAGGTTAGCAAGAATTGGCCTTATATCCCACAATGTATGCTCATTATGCAATGAGGATCCGGAAAGCATGGACCACCTATTTTTTAGGTGTGTTTTTAGCTCCCAAATCTGGAATGGAATGCTCAATCTTTGCCATCAACAAATCATGTATAGCTCATAGACTTCATTGATCGCGGAATTAGCAAACAAATGGAAGGAAAATAGCTTCAAGAATATTTTGAGTAAACTTTGCTTTGGGGCAGCCGTATACTACATTTAGAAGGCTAGGAATGACCTTTGCTTTGGAAGAGATGGATTACCAAGGGAGAGAGTCCGAATGCTTATTCAAGAATGTGTTAGAGTTAGAGTTTCTTGCTTGAGAAAGGTTACCAAGTCTAGTGAAAATGTGCTTCTTGCAAACAATTGGGATATTCCTTATATAATATTTGAATAGCTTTTGGTGGTGTTGACTTGTAATATGTTTTGGTTTTAGGTTGTAAGGTCATGTCATGTGTTTTGTATCAACTTGTGTTGGGTATGTGATTCGGCATAACCTAGGGACTTGTCCTAGGTATGCTTGTGAGTTGTGTTGTATCTTTGGATCCCTTTGATTCAATGTTTGTTTTTAGTGTTCCTTGTTTGTTGTGGCATAACCTAGGGGCTTGTCCTAGGTATGCTTGTGTAAAGCTTAATCTAGGAGCTCTGTCCTAGATAAGCATTTGTATATCCTTTCTTTGATATAAACTTATTATTAATTACCAAAAAAAAAAATGTAATTTGAAGCCTATTTAAAGGCTGCTCTGGTGATGTACGTTTTTTGGCTTGAATATTGAAGAAAATCTTCCTTGCAAGTGTTTTGCAAATTCCCTCTTTATCCAACTCTTGACCAAGGGGTTGGTGGTGATTCAAGGCTGGTGGGTTCCATTTAGGCCTTGGTTTATTGGTTAAATTGTTATTTGCTTGTTCTTACTCTCATCTCTTATCATTTTCTCCCTTGGCAGAAGTTTCTCTTGAAACCTATTTGGCTGAAACTTATTTTTCTATTGAGTTATGGTAGTTTAGAGTTGTGTTTGGAATTGAACTTGCTTGATTATCCCGATATAACTCATATAATATTTGAACTTGAACTAAAACCACATCAGTTTTATGCCTTGGGTTAGTGTTCATAGTGTGTGATTTTGCAATTTCCAATTTTTGCCAACAAACCTCGAAGCTAATTTTGAATGTCTTGTTAATTGAGTTGTGGTTGACATTATATATCTCAGAAAGCTCTTTGAATACTTTTTCCAATGATATATAATTAGCATGATTTGGAGGTCATTTGATTGGTTAAAATTGAAAGACAAATTGCTACTATGCCAACTAAATAGTAATTTCCAGAATTGAGTTTGTGTGTTGTTGCATTGTCTTGATGGAAATGCACCACAAGCCTTGAAGTTATGATAAAAACCCTACCTATATCGAAAGTAGAACCCAATATCCAATTTTGATTCTGATGCAATCAAAGTGCCAAGCAAGTCAAATGATCCTTTGCTTTATAAAGGTCCAATGACAAGAGCAAGGGCGAATAGGTTCAAACAAGCTTTGAATTCATTTGTTCTTCATATCATGAGCAAGCATGTGGATTCAAATTGTTCTAGTCCTTTGGAGATGCATTTTGAAGATTACAAGCTAGTTAACTTAATTTCCTATTTTAAAGCTACTTAGTTTGTTTGTTCATTTTTTTGGAGTTAATGAAGAGTATTCAAGAAAATCCTAGAAGATTTCAAGAAAGATTTTTGGAGAATGAAGAATATTCAAGAAGATCCTAGAAGATTTCAAGAAAAGATTTCTAAAGATTCAAGAATTGACTCATTCAAACTCCTTCCTTAGTTGGCCGAAATTATAGTAGTTCTTATTTAGTTAGGATTTGTTTTAGTTGTCTTTCCTTAAATTCTGCCTACCTTATAGGGTTAGGAGAATATTTCTTTTTTTTTTTTGTGTTGCCTAATTAGTAGTTAATTGGTAGCTAAATAATCTATATTTGCCAAATTCAATTAGGAGTGTTTTAGGAAGTTATTTTGTTTCCTTTCCACCAAGCTTTAATTGTCTTATACTTGTTGGAAAGGGTTTTTTGTTTCTCTATAAATAAGTGTATTCGGTAGCCCTAGAAAAAAAGATTATGATTAGTCTTATTATCCAAGTTTACAATTTAATCAAAGGAGAGAAATTTTTTCTTTACTTTGTTCTTTGAAAACTTTACAAGATCTTCTATTGTTTTCTAATTCTATCTTGTCATATCAATTGCAAAGCTTATTCTTAATCTTTAAAATTGTGTGATATACATCGTTTAATAACTAAGGTTCTTGTTTCTTTATAAATAAAGGGTCTTAGTTTCATCAATTACTTTTACCATTACTTTGGACGATCTTGAGCAACGAATCAAAATTGGATATTGGGTTTTACTTTTGATATTGGTGGGGTTCGTATTAGTGTGGTACCAGAGCCAAACTTCAAGGTTTGGTATATCTATCTTTGTGTGGTCAATTGCTTCTCTGCTTCTTAAATTTTCTTTAAGTGCCGAATTTGTGTCTTTGGTTTTCAAAGTGTTTATCTTCCTTGTGTCCGCATCTATTATAAAAAAGGAAAAAAAAATTGTGCACAAATACAATTTGGACGGCCCCCAAAGTTCCTAACTTGATTTGACTCTTATGATTGTGAGTTGAATTCTTGTTTCCACATTCTCATAAATATATATATATATATATATATATATTTGTTTAAATTCTGTCTGGTGGAATTGTTCAAAGTTCTTGAGTTGGTTATTTAGTAGTTATTTTCTGTTGCTAACATTTTTTTCTTATTCCTTACAGCCTTAAATTGGGTTTTCATTATTCTTAAGTCAAGTTTTGTTCACTTGCTTAATTTCTTACTTTCTTAGAACGGTGTGTTGCTTTGAATTTTAAAGGTTCAATTTAAGTTTGCGTTGACATTGGTGAGTGGTTGGAAACAATATATACAGGACTGTGTTAGTTCTATAAGAACCGACTTTAAGGAAATTAAGAGGTAAAAGGCAAGTGGTGAGCTCATTAGAGGGGAAAAGCCTAAAATCGAGCAAAACACGAGAGTGAGTGCCATCAATTGAGAGTTAAACACGTGAGGGAGCGTTTTGTGAGGTTCTTTCTATTTCCATTCTAACTTTGATTTGTACGTTCTGAACCATATCTCAAGAAGGGGAAGGAGCACCCGATCTGAAACTTTTCATGAAGTCCAAGCAACAAATGATGGAAAGGATGAAACTAGACATGACATCCAAAATTGGAGATGTGGTGGACCAAATTGACAAGTTGGAGTCAAGCCATCATGGGGAGCAAAGTACAAACACTTTTAGAACCCGTGGGAGACATGAACAAGACGATGATGATCAGACATCCAATTCGGGAAGGAATGGGCGTACCAAGGTAGATGGCAACTTGGGAAGCATAAAGATGAAAATTCCAAGCTTCCAAGGCAAGAGTGACACCGAGGCATACTGGGAGTGGGAGAAAAAGGTGGAATTCATCTTCGAATGTCATAACTACTCCAAAGAAAAGAAAGTGAAGTTAGCTGCCGTAGAGTTCACTGATTATGCACTTGTTTGGTGTGATACGAACCCCACCTATATCAAAAGTAGAACCCAATATCCAGTTTTGATTCGTTGCCCAAGACCATTCAAAGTAATGGTAAAAGTAATTGATGGAACTAAGACCCTTTGTTTATAAAGAAACAATAACCTTAGTTATTAAAAGATGTATGTCACACAATTTTAAAGATTAAGAATAAGCTTTGCAATTGATATGATAAGATAGAATTAGAAAACAATACAAGATCTTGTAAAGTTTTCAAAGAACAAAGTAAAGAAAAAATTCCTCTCCTTTGATTAAATTGTAAACTTGGATAACAAAACTAATAATGATCTTTTTTCTAGGGCTGTCGAATACACTTATTTATAGAGAAACAAAAACTCTTTTCAACAAGTCTAAGGCAACTAAAGGAAGGCCAATGAATTACCCAACTTGCTAAAAAGCTTCTCTCTCTAAAAAACCATGCTCTCCCTTCTCTCTAAAAAACCACTTTCCTCCTCTCCCTCTTTACGTTAGTTAAAGTTCTTCTATCTCGGCTGTATTGTTATCCACCAGGTTCTACTCTCCGGTCCGGTGACCTAGGTCACCGGCTCCCCCCCCCCCCCCTTTTTTTTTTTTTTTTTCTCCGGTGGATGCATATTTGGCTCTTTTCTTTCAAATGGAGTTGGTCTGCGGTGTCCCTCAAAGTGTTCTATAGGGCTGCTTCTTATGCTTGTTTTTGTTTTCCGGTATCAAAACTTCCAGTTCTGTTCTATTCATCTTTTCCGGTGTTTGTTTCTTTTCCGTTTGATCTCTGAAGCTTATTTGGGTGCTGTGGAGTTTCCCTCCTTCCGAAAATTCAAATTTTGGAGCTGTTACTTGAGTTTGTACGCTTTCCTTCTTGGTGCATGCTGCATTTTCTTTCTGTGGCAGGTTTTCCTTTTATCCTTTTTGGGATATTTTAGTCTGTTGTGCCATCTTCTGCTCTGAATTAGCAGGCTGTTTGCATTGATTCAATTAGTCAATCCTCTTCTTTTAGCAGTCCACCCTATTTCCGTTTTTAGTTATTTCCTATTCAGTATGTCTTCTTCTTCTGTGCTGAATAAGCAAACTACTTCTCTTATATCTGATCCCTCCATGCACCAAAATAGTATGGTTGCTGCTTCAAGGAAAACGTCAGGTTCTTCTTCAAGTGTGCTGGAACATGTGGAGATGGAAGGAGGAATGGAGAAGAGGGCTTCATGGAACTCTTTCTTCACTCCTAAGAAGTCCAATGTGAAGTTGGAATTTTTTGAACCTAAAGGGAAAGACTCTAAGGGGCGGATTTGTGTGGCCCCCCCTCAAGAAGTTGCTGAACAAGGTGCATTGAGATGGAATACATGTGCTGTAGGCTTCTTCCTTGGCAAAAGACCACCATTCTTGACGGTCAAAAGAGCTTTGGAGAGGGTGTGGAAAGCTTTAGGCCTCATAGATGTCATGACTTCGGGCCAAGGTGTTTTCATCCTAAAGTTCCAAGATATGGAGGGAACTACAAGAGCTGTGGAAGAGGGGCAGATTACCATACAAGGACAACCATTTCTTGTGCGAAAATGGACTACTAATCTGCCTATGGTGATTAATGACGTGAAGAAGGTAGCTATATGGATTAGAATGTATGGCATTCCCCTTGAGTTTTGGACACCGAAAGGGCTTAGTTACATTGCTAGTGCAATAGGAAGTCCGCTTTACATGGACTCCGTGACTGAAGAAGGGACAAGATTGGAGTATGCTAGAGTTTGCATTGAGATAGAGGTGGACTCGGGATGTCCCGATTCCATTAGCCTAGCTTTGCCAAATGGAGAATTGATGGTAATCAAGGTGGAGTATGCTTGGAAACCTATAAAATGCAATGGTTGTCAATGCTTTGGTCATTCCATAGCAAATTGCTCACTAGCACCCAAACAAGGTAATAACATAATCTCACGGAATACCTTGAAGGAGGGGGATGGGTTTGTGGTACCGAAGAAAATGCATGGGAAAGACAAAATGGTGCTAACACCAAAAGGCTATGACAAGAAATCCAAGGACAAAGGGGTGGAAATGGGGAAAACTACGGGAATTAGTTTACAAGCTCAAAAGAGTAATAGATTTTCTGCCTTGACTATTAAGGAGCCTCATGAGCTGGAAAAGGAGAAGACAATGCCGAATCAAGAAGTAAACTATGAGGCCAACGTAAATGAAGCCAAAAAGGAAGGAAAGAGGTGCGGAGGCGAAGCTAGCACATCAAAAGAACATTTTCCCCCCTTGATGGAAAGTGTGAGTGCTCGGGAGAGTGAAGAAGGGGCCACAAACACAATTCAGCATCTGAGTAGTTTGGAGGACATGGATCAAGAAGCATCTCCGGCAATGGCACCATTTGGAGGGAAACTTAAAGTGGATGAGATGGATTTTAGGAAGGAGAATGCTGAAATGAAGAGTAAAAACGTGGGGAAGAAATTGGCAAAGCAAAGGAGAGCAATTTCCCCATCCCACTCATCCAAATGACCAAAGTTGCATGCTGGAATGTTAGGGGCCTTAATGCTCCTAACAAACAAAGGGAGGTTAGACATGTTATGTTTCATAATAAAGTTGATTTCATGGCTGTATTAGAAACAAAAGTAGGGTCTCACAATATTTCTAGAGTGGCTAGTAATGTATGGAGAGATTGGGAGCATGACAATAATAATGGGGTGTGCCAAAATGGGAGAATTTGGGTAGGATGGAATAAGGAAGCTATTAGTATAGATATTAAGGAAAAAGCCCCTCAATTCATTCACTGTGAAGCTTGGTTAGTGAAGGAGGAAACCCAAGTGGCTATATCTATAGTTTATGGGCTTAATCAACCTTTGGAGAGGAAAAGTCTTTGGAGGGAACTTATTAAGTACTCAAACCAAATGGGCAGTAAACCTTGGCTAATTATGGGTGATTTTAATGCAATTAGGGGACCAAATGAAAAGATAGGAGGGGCGGTATGGGGTGATACATATTGTGATGATCTAAACAATTGTTGTAGAGAGGCAAACTTAGATGATCTAAGATATATGGGGAACCATTTCACTTGGAGTAATTCTAGTGTAGGGCAAAGGAGGATAGCTTGCAAATTGGATAGAGCTCTTGTTAATGAAGGTTGGAGTGATGTTTTGCCGGATTCTTATGCACATTTTCTCAATCCTTCAATTTCAGACCATTCTCCTTGTGTAGTGAATTGTGGAGGGGGAGAGGAGAGGAGAAAGGTTCCATTCAAGTTCTACAATATGTGGGCAAATCATGAAAGTTTCATTGATATTGTAAGGGAGGCTTGGAAAGAGGATTATGAGGGCAGTCCTATGTTCAACCTTGTTAACAAACTCAAAGGTTTAAAAAGTTCTTTAAGGAGGTTGAATAAGAATGAATTTTGGAATATTTCCGAAAAGGTGATAGAAGCAAAAAATAACCTGGAAGATGTTCAAAATAGACTCCAAATCAACCCTCTTGATGAGGATTTAGCTAAAGAAGAAAAAACTTGGCTGGAAAACTATTGGAGACTTAGTGAGGCGGAAGAATCATTGGCTAGGCAAAAAGCAAAGGCTCATTGGCTTCAAGAAGGAGATCAAAACACCAAATATTTCTTCAAATGTGTTAAAGCGCGGAGAAGTAGGAATTCAATAAAAGAAGTATGCCTTGATGATGGAACCTTTGTGAGTGATAAGGGAGAAGTCAAAAAGGAGTTTGTAAACTACTTTAAGAAAGTTCTCAACTCCACGAATGTTTGCAATTTAAACGTTAAAGAAATACAAAGGCTGGTTAACTTCCAATTGGAGAGCCAAGTAAAGGAGATGATGATTAAGGAGGTGGAGGAGGATGAGATCAAAGCTACCATCTTTGCCATGGACAACAATAAAGCTCCCGGTCCGGATGGTTATGGAGCATTCTTCTTTAAGGCAGCTTGGGAGGTTGTTGGGAGTGATGTAACCAAGGCAATCAAGCACTTTTTCTCCACGGGTCGTCTCCTCAAAGAGGTAAATTGTACAATACTTGCTCTTGTTCCTAAGGTGGCTAATTCTTCTATGTGCAAGGACTATAGGCCTATAGCTTGCTGCAACACCATTTATAAATGTATCTCCAAGATCCTAGCAAATCGCCTCAAAGCCATCCTCCCAAACTTCATTGATAAAGCACAAGGTGCCTTTGTGGGAGGTCGGAACATTGGAGAAAATATCATGTTGTGCCAAGAATTAATGCACAACTTCCACAAATTGGGCAAAGACAAGAAGTGTGCTATGAAGATTGATATATTGAAGGCTTATGACACGGTTCAATGGGACTTCCTTCTCTCAATCCTTGGAACTATTGGCACACCGGGGAAATTCATAGGATGGATCAAGAGCTGCATCACAACTCCTTCATTCTCATTGGGAATCAATGGTGAATTAGTTGGTTTTTTCAAGAGCTCTCATGGATTAAGACAAGGGGACCCTATATCCCCTTACCTCTTTGTAATGGCAATGGAGATACTCTCCCGTATGCTTGGGGAACTTAAAAATCAGCCTTCTTTTGGCCATTATTGGAAATGCAAGGTAAACAACATCACCCATCTTTGTTTTGCCGATGACCTTATCTTATTTTGTAGGGCGGATGGTGACTCCATTTCACTGATGAAGAATACCCTTAGCCTATTCCATAAGTGGTCCGGGCTGAAGATGAATTGTGCTAAAAGTAATATGTACCTTTCCGGGGTTTCCCAAGAGGAGAAGAAGCAATTCTCAGCTATTATCAATATGGAATTGGGAGAGCTGCCTTTTAAGTATTTAGGAGTGCCTATAACTTCTTCAAAGCTCAAATGTGGTGAATGCAAGATATTGATTCAGAAGATTGTGGGGAGAATCAACTCTTGGCGTAGCAAAGCTTTATCCTATGCGGGTAGGCTCATTCTTATAAGAGCTGTCCTATTTAGCATTCAAATATATTGGTCTTCAATATTTATACTCCCTTCAAGTATCCATAAGGAGATTGATGGAATTTTAAGGAATTTCCTTTGGAGTGGTGCTTCAATGGAGGGAAAGAAGGCAAAAGTTACTTGGGAGGAGGTTTGTGTTCCTAAAAAGGAGGGTGGATTAGGAATCATGAAGAGCAAAGCTTGGAATAAAGCTGCCATAGTCAAAAACATGTGGAAGATTCTTAATGACAAGAGGAATTCTCTTTGGGTGGAATGGATTAAAACCAACAAACTAAGAGGCAAATGTTTTTGGGAAATAAAGGCTAATGGGGAGAGCTCTTGGGTTTGGAGGAAGATCCTTGGCATTAGGGAACAAATGAAGTCCAAGTTCAAGAAGATTGTTGGCAATGGGGAAAAGACATATCTATGGCATGACAATTGGCACCCTCACGGTCCTTTGTTGGATAAATATGGTCCAAGGATCATTTATGATTCGGGTATCCCAAAGAATGCTCTTGTTAAAGAAGTCATTGTGGAGCATAGGTGGAAATGGCCGGTGGCAAACTCATGTCACCTTTTGGAGATAAAGGATGCACTTCCTTGCTGCCCTTTGAGTGGAGAAGACTCCTTAATATGGTCCCCAAATTCTAATGGAGAATTCTCTATCAAATCGGTTTGGGAAGTCATCCGAGCTAGGAAGGAGAAGGTAACTTGGTACAAGCTTATTTGGTTCAAAAGACACTTTCTAAGACATTCATTCATTGTTTGGTTGGGTATTAGAGGAAAACTTATGACAAAGGATAAATTGGTCCGGATTGGCCTTATCTCCCACAATGTTTGCTCTTTGTGTAATATGGAACCGGAATGCATGGATCATCTCTTCTTTAGGTGTGCATTTAGTCTCCAAATATGGAATGAAGTGATTAACCTATGTCACCAACAAACCAATCTTATGCCGTGGACCTCCTTGATTACGGAATTGGCTAAGGAATGGAAGAAGGACAATTTCAAGAACATCTTGAGTAAGGTGTGCTTCGGTGCTACCGTCTACCACATTTGGAAGGTTAGGAATGACATTTGCTTTGGAAGAAATGGATTACCAAAGGAGAGAGTCACAATGCTTATTAAAGAGTGTGTTAGAGTAAGGGTAAATTGCTTAAAGAAGGTGGAAAAGTCTAGTGAAAATGTGTCAATTGCAAACAATTGGAGTATCTCTCATGCTATATTTGAGTAGTCATAGAGTGATGTACTACATAGGGTTTGTTGTATGAAGTATCTTCGGTCTAAGTTGATTTTGACTTTATGTGTTGGCTTGGTATTCGGCATAACCTAGGGGCTTGTCCTAGGTATGCTTGTGCTTAGCTCAAACTAGGGGTTTGTCCTAGTTTGCTCTTGTATATCCTTTTCTTGGTATAAAATTATTATCAATTACCAAAAAAAAAAGTCTAAGGCAACTAAAGCTTGGCGGAAAGGAAACAAAATAACTTCCTGAAACACTCCTAATTGTATTTGGCAAATATAGATTATTTAGCTACCAATTAACTACTAATTAGGCAACACAAAAAAAAAGAAATATTCTCCTAACCCTATAAGATAGGTAGAATTTAAGGAAAGACAACTAAAACAAATTCTAACTAAATAAGGACTATTATAATTTTGGCCAACTAAGGAAAGAGTTTAAATGAGTCAATTCTTGAATCTTTAGAAATCTTTTCTTGAAATCTTTTAGGATCTTCTTGAATATTCTTCATTCTCCAAAAATCTTTCTTGAAATCTTCTAGGATATTTGTGAATATTCTTTATTCTCCAAAATTCTTTCTTGAAATCTTCTAGGATTTTCTTGAATATTCTTCATTAACTCCAAAAAAATGCACAAACAAACTAAGTAGTTTTAAAATAGGAAATTAAGCTAACTAGCTTGTAATCTTCAACATGCATCTCCAAAGGACTAGAACGGTTTGAATCCACATGCTTGCTTATGATATGAAGAACAAATGAATTCAAAGCTTGTTTGAACCTCTTCGCCCTTGCTCTTGTCATTGGACCTTCATAAAGCAAAGGATCATTTGACTTGCTTGGCACCTTGATTACATCATTCCCCCCTTCCTCGAGATGATTTGTCCTCGAATCAATACCTTCATCAAAATCAAAAGGAGACAAATCAGCAACATTAAAAGTAGTACTAACACCATACTCACCAGGCAAATCAATCTTGTAGGCATTGTTATTAATGCGTTCCAACACTTGGAAAGGTCCATCTCCACGAGGCATTGTTCTTTGTGCAAATGCACCCAAACCCAACACCAGGTTCAAATACAACACGCACACACCCTTTGTTAGCTTGCCTTGCGTATGTTTCATTCTTGCATTCAAGGTTAGCTTGCACTTTTTCATGCATTGCCTTCACAAATTCTGCCTTCTTTTTGACATCTAGATTCACTTGTTCACTCATAGGTAAAGGAATTAAATCTAGAGGACTCAATAGACTAAAACCATAAACAATTTCAAAAGGGCAGAAATTAGTAGAAGAATGTACACTATGATTACAAGCAAACTCAATATGTGGCAAGCAATCTTCCCAAGACTTCAAATTACGCCTAACCATAGTTCTAAGTAATTGAGACAAAGTTCTATTAACTACTTCAGTTTGCCCATCAGTTTGTGGATGACAGGTGGTCGAAAACATGAGTTTAGTACCCAATTTACCCCACAAGGTTTTCCAAAAGTAGCTTAAAAACTTAGCATCTCTATCACTCATGACTGTTTTAGGCATACCATGTAAACGCACAATTTTGTTAAAGAACAAGTTGGCAATATGTTGCGCATTATCAGTTTTATTACATGCTAAGAAGTGAGCCATCTTAGAAAACCTATCCACAACAACATATATTGAATCATGCCCATGCCTAGTCCTAGGTAAACCAAGCACAAAATCCATGGAGATATCAATCCAAGGTGAACTAGGTATGGTAGAGGCATAGACAAACCATGTGGTAAACCAACTTAGACTTAGCTTGTCTACACACAATACACTTACCACAAATTCTTGCAACATCCTTTTTCATGTTAGGGCAATAAAAGTGATGATGTAAAACATCCAAAGTCTTAGTTACACCAAAGTGACCCATCAAGCCATCCTCATGTGCTTCATGTACAAGCAACTCACGCATGAAACAATTAGGCACACACAACTTATTGTCCTTAAACAAGTACCTATCATGCCTATAAAACTTTTCAAAAGCAACTTTCCCACATGCATGATAAACACTACTAAAATCACTATCATTCGCATACAACTCCTTGATGTATTCAAATCCTAGCAATTTGGCATCTAAAGTAGCAAGTAGAACATACCTTCATGAAAGTGCATCGGCCACTATATTTTCTTTACCTTGCTTATATTTGATGACATAAGGAAACGACTCACTGAATTCACTCCACTTGGCATGTCGATTATTAAGCTTGTTTAGTCCTTTCAAATGCTTCAAAGATTCATGATCAGTGTGTATCACGAACTCTTTAGGCCATAAATAATGTTGCCAAGTTTCCAAAGCTTGAACTAAAGCGTACATCTCCTTATCATAAGTTGGATACTTCAAGCTTGCACCATTCAACTTCTCACTAAAATAAGTAATTGGTCATCCATCTTGCATTAAAACGGCTCCAATTCCCAAACCTGAAGCATCATATTCAATCTCAAAAGTTTTAGAGAAATTAGGGAGAGCAAGTAAAGGAGTAGAAATCAACTTATCCTTGAGCATATTAAATGCTCGTTCTTGTGCATCTCCCCATTTAAAACCAATACTTTTCTTGATCACCTCGGTTAATGGTGCGACAATGGTACTAAAGTCCTTTACAAATCGCTTATAAAAGTTAGCAAGACCATGAAAACTTCGAACATCACTAACACTCTTAGGCACAGGCCACTCCTTGATTGCCTTGACCTTTTCTTCATCTACCTCAATTCCTTTTGCACTAACAACAAAGCCTAAGAAAACAAGATTATTTGTGCAAAAATTACACTTTTTGAGGTCAGCAAACAAACACTCTTTACGCAATACTTCCAAAACCATGCATACATGCTCAATATGTTCTTTAAAAGATTTGCTATAAATAAGTATATCATCAAAGTAGACAACCACAAACTTTCCAATAAAAGGACGCAAAACATGGTTCATTAATAAATGTGCTAGGTGCATTAGTTAAACCAAATGGCATGACTAACCACTCATACATACCATATTTTGTCTTAAATGCAATTTTCCACTCATCTCCCTCTTTCATGCAAATTTGATGATAACCACTTTTCAAATCAATTTTAGAGAATATAATAGCCCCATGCAACTCATCAAGCATATCATCTAACCTAGGAATAGGATGATGATACTTTACCGTTATCTTGTTGACGACATGACAATCAACATATATTCGCCAAGTGCCATCCTTTTTGGATACAAGTAGAATGGGTACAACACACGGGCTTATGCTTTCTCTAATGTAACCTTTACCCAAAAGTTCTTCAACTTGCTTTTGCAACTCTTTGGCTTTCTCGGGATTACACCTATATACAAGTCTGTTTGGAATTGTAGAGTCGGGTATGAGATCAATTTGATGTTCAATCCCTCTAATTGGCAGTTAACCACTAGGGATTCTTCGGGAAACACATCTTGAAAATCTTGCAAAAGAGAAACAAAAGAACTAGGCAAAGAAGGATCAAGGTCATTAGTGCTAAGACAAGATTCTTTATAAACAAGCATAAGAATAGATTGCTTTAATCGCAAAGCTTTCCTCACATCTTTTCTTTTTGCATAAAAACTTGCTTTTCTCTCTTGCTTTTCCACTCTTGTTAGACTCAACTCTCCTTTTGCATGCGCTTCACTCTTTTTTTCATTGCGCATCCTCTCATTAAACTCTGCTTTTTCACTTTTGACTCACACCTCCTTTTTTTCTTGTGCACCTTTTCTTTTTCATGCACACTCTCTCTTTCTCTTTTTATTGCTTTTTCCCTTTCAAACTCTTCAATTCTTTGTCGAAGGAATTTTTGGTCCTCATACACTTCCTTGGGGGTTAAAGATTTAAGGGTTATAGGGATATCATTAATTACAAAAGAGTATCTATTAGAAAACCCATTATGAAGAACTCTTCTATCATATTGCCAAGGTTGCCCCAAAAGAATGTGACTTGCTTGCATAGGCACTATATCACACAACACTTCATCTTCATACTTGCCTATGGAAAATGCCACCCTTACTTGTTTATTTACCTTCACCTCTCCATAATCATTCAACCATTGTAACATGTATGTTCTAAGGTGTTTTAAAGTAGGTAAATGTAATTTTTCAACTAGCATGGTACTAGCAACATTAGTGCGACTGCCCCCATCAATAATCAAACAACATACCTTATCTTACACTTTACATCTAGTATGGAAGATGCTCTCACGTTGCACCTCATCCTCCATCTTGGCTTGCAAATTCATGACTCGCCTTGCAACTAGTAATTCTCCAAGCGTAGGACTTTGCAAAGTTTCATCTTCACTTGCATCCTCAAGCTTGGGCATCTCCAAGTCATCATTATCCTCACTTTTGCTAACCACTTCGCCACCTCTTATGGTCATAGTACGCTTGTTTGGATAATTTGAGGAGATATGTCCATAACCTAAACACTTAAAGCATTGTACTTCACGTGCTTTCTTGGTTTGATTTTCATTCTTTTCCTTACCCTTGGCATTCCCCCCTTCCTTTGCACCTTTATCATTTTCAGACTTTGGCTTGTTGAAGGTCTTTTCTTCACCCTTCCAATTCAACTTCCATGATGTGCTAGGAACAACTGAATTGCTCTTTGTACCTCTAGACTTTAATTGCCCTTCAATCTTGACGACCATATGCAACATATCTTCCATGTCGACATAGTGATGTAATTCCACTAAGTCGGCATGTTTCTATTCAATCCATGCAAAAACCTTGCCATTGTTGCCTCACAGTCCTCTTCAATATTTGCTCTAATCATGGCAACCTCCATTGCTTGATAATATTCTTCAACACTCTTAGAGCCTTGTACAAGATTTTGGAGTTTTTTGTACAATTCTCTATAGTAGTGTGATGGAACAAGACACTTGCACATAATGGTCTTCATCTCATCCCAAGTTTCAATTGGTGGTTCACAATTCCTCCTTCTACTAGTCATCAATTGGTCCCACCAAACAAGTGTATCAGTGAACTCTATGGCGGCTAACTTTACTTTCTTTTCTTCAGAGTAGTTATGACATTCGAAGATGAATTCTAGCTTTTTCTCCCACTCCAAGTATGCCTCGGCGTCACTCTTGCCTTGGAAGCTTGGAATTTTCATCTTTATGCTTCCCAAGTTGCCATCTACCTTGGTACGTGCATTCCTTCTCGAATTGGATGTCTGATCATCATCGTCTTGTTCATGTCTCCCACGGGTTTGATGAAACTAAGACCCTTTGTTTATAAAGAAACAAGAACCTTAGTTATTAAAAGATGTATGTCACACAATTTTAAAGATTAAGAATAAACTTTGCAATTGATATGACAAGATAGAATTAGAAAACAATACAAGATCTTATAAAGTTTTCAAAGAACAAAGTAAAGAAAAAATTCCTCTCCTTTGATTAAATTGTAAACTTGGATAACAAAACTAATCATAATCTATTTTTCTAGGGCTACCAAATACACTTATTTATAAAGAAACAAAAAACTCTTTCCAACAAGTATAAGGCAACTAAAGCTTGGCGGAAAGGAAACAAAATTACTTCCTAAAACACTCTTAATTGTATTTGGCAAATATAGATTTGATGTATCTCCAGCCACTTCAACATTTTTGGCCCCCATGTTCTTAGCCATGCACCATTTGACCCAAGCTAATGAAGGGAATGAGGGAAAAGCTCCATGCAAGCCCAAAGAACCTTTGCCATCTCTAATTTGGCCCAACTTTACTTTTAGGTGCACTCTCATTACTTACATCCAAGGTCTTAATGAAATGGAAGCTTAAATGAGTCCAAGAAGCCAACTACAAGCCCACTTTGAAGCCCAAGTAGATAAGGCAGCCATCCATCACTTAAATTGGAGCCCAAGACACCATGAAGCCCATTTAGTTGAATTGCAACTAAAGAGGAAACAAGTAACTTTAGTTGGTGGACATAGGTCCACTTTTTAAGGAAAAGTTGTTCCCTTTTTGTCATTTTCTTCATTAATATGGTATGACATTAGTTTATTTGATTGGCTAAGCTTAAATGAAGGTCATAACTTGCTTGTCTAATTAATGGCCCATGCATACTCATTTTGTCGCCACTTCCTCTTGTATATAAGTGTGGTCTTTTCACTTGTAAACTTTAGACTCCTTTGATAGTGAAAATCTCAAGCAAAGCTTTGTAGCTTTTCTTTGTTTGTTCCTTTATCCAATTCATCTTGGAGGAAGAATTGGTGGTGGAAGATCCCAAGGTTGGTGGAACTCTCCTTTATGCCTTGGTTAATTTTCTTGTTACCCTTGAAATCTAAAGTGTGAAGATGTGAATGTGTGTTCTATGCTTTGGAAACTGTACATAGTGTATGATTTTTTGCAATTTCTAGTTTTTGCCAGCAAACTTTGAAGCTAGTTTTGGATGTCTTGTTGATTGAGTTGTTATTGATATTATATACCATTAGAAAGCTCTTTGAATTCCCTTTCCAATGATATATAATTTGCATGATTTTGGAGGTGATTTGATTGGTTAAAATTGAAAGACAAATTGCTACTGTGCCAAATGAATAGTAATTTCCAAAATTGAGTTTGTGCGTTGTTGCATTGTCTTGATGGAAATGCACCATTCGATATCAGAGCCTAGGGTGTTTGTGTGATTTGTTGATTAATTTCTACCTCCCGGAACAACTGTTCACCACCAGAATTTACTGTTTACTACAAAATTACTGTTCACAAAACCTTAATTAGCCTTAAACTCAAACCCTCCTTAACCTAAACACTTACCAATACTCACCCCAACCCTTAAACACTTATAACCATTAGCCTTTACTCACTAGCCATTACCAAAAATGTCCCATAAAAGAACTTGATCTTCATCCTCCTCACATCCTCATCCTGGGGAATTTGCCCACGTGTCACTAAAGGAAGAGGTCAAAGGAGAACTTAAAGCCATTAAGGACCAAATGAATCAAATGATGCAAATGATGAGAGACTTGACCCTCACCCAACCCAACCACATCATCCAAGAAGACATATTAGACCTTCCCCTCCTCCTCTTAGACATACTGGGGAGGAATTGATAATTCATGATGACTCAAGTGAGGAAGAACATGAGAGACCACCTAGGAGAGAAAAGGATGATGATAAGGGCTTAAAGATTGAAATTCCAGAATTTGAAGGGAGCATGAGTCCAAATGATTTTGTTGATTGGTTACATGTTATAGAGAGAGTTTTTGAATATAAGGGCTATTCAGATGAGAAGAAATGTAAGCTTGCCATCTTGAAATTCAAGGATTATGCATCCTTGTGGTGGGAAAATCTTAAGAAGCAAAGGGAAAGGGATGGTAAAGATAGAGTGAGATCTTGGGAGAAACTAAAGAAGCTTATGAAGAGAAGATTCCTCCTGGATAACCATAAACAAGATATTTACCTCAAGCTACACACCCTTAAGCAAGGAAGTGATGGAGTAGAGCATTACATAAGGGAGTTTGAGAAGCTATTAATAAGGAGTAAGCTGCCGAAAGTGAAAGAGCAAACCATTGCAAGATTCATTGGTGGCTTAAACCAAGACATTGCTCATATGGTGGAGTTGCAACCATATTGCACTTTTGAAGATGTTTGTAAGTTGGCTATTAAGGTGGAGAAGCAAAAGAAGGCCATGAAGTCTACAGTTGCCAAGCCATTTACCAAAGGGACTGCATTGTCCAAAAGTCCTCCTTTCAACAAAGGAACCACCTTTCAAAAGGGTTCCCCATCCAACCATAAGGCTGTCGAAACCACTTCCAAGGAGAAAGGGAAAGAAAATGTGGTAGAACCTAGCAAGAACAAACCAAAGATGGGAAAACTTGATCTCTCCAATAAAAAGTGCTTCAAATGCCAAGGCTATGGATACTTCCAATCCGAATGCCCAAATAGAAGAGCTTTGTCATTGATGGAGATTCAAGCTATTGAAGAATCGCTTCAAGAAGATGAAGAAAATGAAGATGAAGCTGTTGAAGAAGAAGAAGAGGAGGTCATGCAAAGGGCTGATGAAGGAGAGATGTTAGTGATTAGAAGAGCATTGCATTCTAAGTTTTTTCCACATGAGGAACAAAGGCTCCAAATTTTCCAATCAAGATGCACCATTGGAGGCAAGGTGTGTTATTTGATTATAGAAAGTGGAAGTTGTGCAAATGTGGTTTTATCTACATTAGTGGAGAAACTTGGATTATCTACCATACCTCACCCTCAACCATATAAGCTCCAATGGTTGAGCAATGGGACCAGCCTTCAAGTAGCCAAACAAGTACTTGTTTCCTTCTCCATTGGAAAACATTACCAAGATGAGATTGTGTGTGATGTAGTTCCCATGGATGCATGTCATTTGTTGCTAGGGAGACCTTGGCAATTTGATAGAGAAGTGACTCATAATGGTAAAAAGAACACTTATCCTTCAAATTCAAAGGTAAGACCATTACTTTGCTACCTCTTAGTCCCCAAGAAGCTAATAAGGCTATCAAAGGGAAAGAAGCTAGAAGGGAGAATATGTATATGATGGGCAGCAAGTAGACTTTTGAGTTTGCAACCTGTCTTTGCATTACTTATACTTGAAGGGGAGATCAAACACGAGAAGAAAGAAGCCCATCCCTTAGTTCAACCTCTCTTGGCCGAATTCGAAGATGTGTTCCCACTAGAGCTTCCTCCAGCCTCCCTTCTATAAGAGGCATTGAACATCAAATTGACTTGGTTCCAGGTGCACTATTGCCCAATAAACCAGCCTATAAATGCAATCCCATGGAGACTAAAGAGTTGCAAAGGCAAGTGGAAGAATTGATTGAAAAGGGCTTTGTAAGGCCTAGCATGAGTCCACGTTCCATTCCAGCCCTACTTGCTCCTAAGAAAGATGACTCATAGAGGATGTGTATGGATGGCAGAGCCATTAACAATATAACCATCAAGTATAGGTATCTCATCCTTAGACTTGATGACATGCTTGATGAGTTACATGGTGCTTGTGTCTTCTCCAAAATTGATCTAAGGAGTGGCTACCATCAAATAAGGATGAAAGAAGGAGATGAATGGAAGACAACTTTCAAGACTAAATGAGGCTTATATGAATGGTTGGTTATGCCCTTTGGCCTATCAAATGCTCTAAGCACCTTCATGAGACTTATGAATGAGGTACTCAAACCTTTCATTGGCTCTTTTGTTGTTATGTATTTTGATAACATATTAGTGTATAGCAAAACTTGTGATGGTCATGTCTTACATTTGAGGAGTGTCCTTGATGTGTTGAAAAAGAATAAGTTGTATGCAAAGGAAGACAAGTGTGAATTCTTTGTAGACTAAGTTGTGTTCCTTGGATATGTAATTTCCAAGGATGGCATCCAAGTAGATCAATCCAAGGTAGAAGCCATTAAAACTTGGCCCCAACCGAAGACTCTTACTGAAGTAAGGAGCTCCATGGCCTTACTTCTTTCTATAGGTGTTTTGTGCCTAAGTTTAGCACTCTCATGGCTCCCATCACTGAATGCATGAAGAAAAATGGGTTTGAATGGTCCACGACAACCTCCAAAGCATTTGAGGAGATTAAAAAGAGGTTATGTGAAGCCCCCATCTTAGCCTTACTTGACTTTGATAAAGTATTTGAAGTGGAGTGTGATGCTAGTGGAGATGGCATTGGGGCAATCCTCACTCAAGCTAAAAGACCCATAGCTTATTTTAGTGAGAAGCTTAATGATACAAAGAGAAGATATTCTACCTATGATAAAAAAATTTTATGCTATTGTTAGGGCCTTAGATCATTGGAGCCATTACTTAAGGCCTAAGCAATTTGTTCTCCATTCAAGATTTGAAGTTTCTTAGCAGCTAACAAAAGATAAGTGCAAGGCATGCTAAATGGGTAGAATTCCTTCAATCTTTCTCATTTGTTTCTTCCTATAAGCAAGGAGCTTCTAATGTAGTTGCTGATGCACTCTCAAAGAGACATTATCTATTCTCCATACTTGATGCATGGGTCCTTGGGTTTCAGCTCATGAAAGATTATTATCATGAAGATGAAGAGCTTGGAGAGATCTTGAAGAAGTGTTCAATGGGTGCTTATGAAGACTACACTGCCTAAGATGGTTTCCTCTTCAAAGGAACCAAATTATGCATCCCTAAGGGGTTCTTTTAGAGAGCAGAGAGACACATGGTGGTGGTTGGCAGATCATTTTGGCATAAATAAAACCTTGGAGATGCTTAAGGAATATTTCTATTAGCCTAAGATGGTTGGTGACGTCCAAGCCATTGTAGCACGGTGTAGCACTTGTCAAAGGTCCAAATCTCATTTCAAAACTGGTCCTTACATGTCTTTGCCTGTTCCAGAGCAGCCTTGGGAAGATCTTAGCATAGATTTTGTGGTAGCTCTTCCTAGAACTCAAAGAGGGAATGATGCAATAATGGTGGTGGTTGATAGGTTTTCCAAAATGGCTCACTTCCTACCATGCACCAAGACTGAAGACGCAAGCAAAGTGGCTGACTTATTCTTCAAAGAGTGGTGAGACTTTATGGAATCCCTAGAACCATAGTTTCGGATAGGGATACCAAATTCTTAAGCCATTTTTGGAGGACTTTGTGGAGTAAATTGGGCACTAAACTCATGTTTAGCACCTCCCATCACCTGCAAATGGATGGCTAAACTGAAGCAACCAATAGAACCTTGGGTGCCATTTTGAGAACCATGGTTAGCAAACACTTGAGAGATTGGGATTTGAAGCTTGCCTAAGCTGAATTTGCATACAATAAGAGTCCAAGCACTACAACCGAACACTCTCTATTTGAGGAAGTGTATGGTCTCAATTCTTTAACTCCTTTGGATCTAACTTCTTTGCCTCTTAATGTGCAAGTTCATAAGAAAGCCAAGGAGAAAGCTACTGCCATGAAGAAACTCCATGAATCCATCAAATTTTAGATCATGAAGACCAATAAAGCTCACAAGAAGAAGGTCAACAAGCATAGGAAGCCATCCATTTTCAAACCTGGTGACTTGGTTTGGGTGCATTTGAGAAAAGAGAGATTTCCAAGTAAGAGGAAGAGTAAACTAGCTCCAAGGGTTGATGGACCATTTGAAGTACTTGAGAGGGTGAATGACAATGCATACAAAGTGAATCTTCCGGATGAAATGGGAGGAGTTTCGACCACCTTCAATGTTGGAGATCTTTCATCATACATGAAGGATAGTCACCTTGAGGACTTGAGGGCAAGTCCTTCCCAACCCGGGGGGGATGATTTGGCCCCCAAGTTCTTAGCCATGCACTAGTAAATGAGGGAAAAGCTCCATACAAGCCTAAAGAACCTTTGCCATCTCCAATTTGGCCCAACTTTACTTTTGGGTGCACTCTCATTACTTACATCCAAGGCCTTAATGAAATGGAAGCTTAAATGAGGCCAAGAAGCCAACTATAAGCCCACTTTGAAGCCCAAGTAGATGAGGCAGCCATCTATCACTTAAATTGGAGCCCAAGATGCCATGAAGCCCATTTAGTTGAATTGCAACTAAAGAGGAAGCAAGTAACTTTAGTTTTTTTTTTTTTTGGTAAGTAATGATTTTATACCAAAGAGAAAGGATGTACAAATGGCTTATCTAGGACAAAACCCCTAGATTAAGCCTAACACAAGCACACCTAGGACAATCCCCTAGGTTATGCCTAAACACCAAGAAAACACAAGCAATATGCAAATAATGGTACATAGAGAAACAAAGCTACAACACAAATACAAACTCACTAAATGGAGTACAATCACAAGTGGACCAAACACCATTATATGCCTACTCAAATATTGCATGAGGGATCATCTCTTCTTTAGGTGTGCTTTTAGCTTCCAAATCTGGAATGGAATGCTTAATCTTTGCCATCAACAACTCAATTCCATTTCGTGGGCCTCTTTAATTGCGAAATTGGCTAACAAATGGAAGGAGAATAATTTCAAGAATATTTTGAGTAAGCTATGCTTTGGTGCAACCGTCTACCACATTTGGAAGGTTAGGAATGACATTTGCTTTGGAAGAGGTGGATTACCTAAGGAGAGAGTTACAATGCTTATCCAAGATTGTGTTAGATTAAGGGAAACTTGCTTGAAGAAAGTTAACAAGTCTAGTGAAAATGTGTCAATTGCAAACAATTGGGGTATACCTCATGCAATATTTGAGTAATCTTATGTTGGTGTTCGGTCTTGTGATTGTATTCCATGTAGTGTGATCGTTTTTGTGTTGTTGTCTTGGTGCTCTATGTACCAATGGTTGATTATTTTTGTGTTCTTGTTTTGGCATAACCTAGGGGTTTGTCCTAGGTATGCTTGTGCTAGGCTTAATATAGGAGCTTGTCCTAGATAAGCCACTTGTAAATCCTTTTCTCTTTGGTATAAAATTATTGTTTACCAAAAAAAAAGTCACCCTTACTCTAACGCATTCCTTAGGTAATCCACCTCTTCCAAAGCAAATGTCATTCCTAACCTTCCAAATGTGGTAGACGGTTGCACCAAAGCATAACTTACTCATAATGTTCTTGAAAATGTCTTCCTTCCATTTGTTAGCCAATTTCGCAATCAAGGAGACCCACAATAGGGGATTGAGATGTTGATGACAAAGATTAAGCACCCCATTTTAGATTTGGAAGCTAAATGTACACCTAAAAAAGAGATGATCGATGCATTCCGGTTCCTCATTGCACAAAGGGCATAAATTGTGGGAAATAAGGCCGATTCTAACTAATTTATCCCTTGTCATGAGCTTGCCTCTTATACCCAGCCACACAATAAAGGAATGTCTTAGAAAGTGCCTTTTAAACCAAACAAGGTTGTGCCAAGTAACCTTTTCTCTCCTACTTCAAATTACCTCTCAAGCCTATTTGATAGAAAAGATGTCATTAGATTTAGGGGACCAAATTAAGGAGTCCTCTCCTCCCATTGGGTAGCAAGGAAGAGCTTCCTTTATCTCCATAAGGTGACATGAATTAGTCGCCGACCATTTCCCCCTATCCCCATCAATTACTTCCTTCACTAGTGCATGCTTAGGGATACCCGAATCATAGATAACCTGGGATCCATATTTATCCAACGGTCCATAGGGGTGCCAATTGTCATGCCAAAGAAAAGTGTTTTCCCCATTGCCAATGATCTTCTTAAACTTGGTCTTCATTAGTTCCCTTAGGCCTAGAATCTTTCTCTAAACCCAAGAACTCTCACCATTAGGTTTTATTTCCCAAAAACATTTACCTCTTAGCTTGTTGGTCTGAACCCATTCCACCCAAAGTGAATTCCTCTTGTCAAGGAGGATCTTCCACATGTTCTTTATAATGGCAGCTTTATTCCAAGATTTGCACCTCATAATACCTAAGCCACCCTCCACTTTAGGAACACATACCTCATCCCAAGCAACTTTGGCTTTTTTACCATCCATGGAAGCACTACTCCAAAGGAAATTCCTTAAGATTCCATCTATCTCCTTATGAACACTAGATGGGAGAATAACTATAGATGACCAATACACTTGAATGCTAAAGAGGACTGCCTTAATAAGAATGAGTCTACTTAAGATAAGTAAGCTTCTCTCTCTAAAAAACCATGCTCTCCATTCTCTCTAAAAAACCACTTTCCTCCTCTCCCTCTTTACGTTAGTTAAAGTTCTTCTATCTCGGCTGTATTGTTATCCACCAGGTTCTACTCTCTGGTTCGGTGACCTAGGTCACCAGCTCCCCCCCCCCTTTTTTTTTTTTTTTTTTTTTTTTTTCTCCGGTGGATGCATATTTGGCTCTTTTCTTTCAAATGGAGTTGGTCTGCGGTGTCCCTCAAAGTGTTCTATAGGGCTGCTTCTTATGCTTGTTTTTGTTTTCCGGTATCAAAACTTCCAGTTCTGTTCTGTTCATTTTTTCCGGTGTTTGTTTCTTTTCCGTTTGATCTCTGAAGCTTATTTGGGTGCTGTGGAGTTTCCCTCCTTCCGAAAATTCAAATTTTGGAGCTGTTACTTGAGTTTGTACGCTTTCCTTCTTGGTGCATGCTGCATTTTCTTTCTGTGGCAGGTTTTCCTTTTATCCTTTTTGGGATATTTTAGTCTGTTGTGCCATCTTCTGCTCTGAACTAGCAGGCTGTTTGCATTGATTCAATTAGTCAATCCTCTTCTTTTAGCAGTCCACCCTATTTCCGTTTTTAGTTATTTCCTATTCAGTATGTCTTCTTCTTCTGTGTTGAATAAGCAAACTACTTCTCTTATATCTGATCCCTCCATGCACCAAAATAGTATGGTTGCTGCTTCAAGGAAAACGTCAGGTTCTTCTTCAAGTGGGCTGGAACATGTGGAGATGGAAGGAGGAATGGAGAAGAGGGCTTCATGGAACTCTTTCTTCACTCCTAAGAAGTCCAATGTGAAGTTGGAATTTTTTGAACCTAAAGGGAAAGACTCTAAGGGGCGGATTTGTGTGGCCCCCCCTCAAGAAGTTGCTGAACAAGGTGCATTGAGATGGAATACATGTGCTGTAGGCTTCTTCCTTGGCAAAAGACCACCATTCTTGACAGTCAAAAGAGCTTTGGAGAGGGTGTGGAAAGCTTTAGGCCTCATAGATGTCATGACTTCGGGCCAAGGTGTTTTCATCCTAAAGTTCCAAGATATGGAGGGAACTACAAGAGCTGTGGAAGAGGGGCAGATTACCATACAAGGACAACCATTTCTTGTGCGGAAATGGACTACTAATCTGCCTATGGTGATTAATGACGTGAAGAAGGTAGCTATATGGATTAGAATGTATGGCATTCCCCTTGAGTTTTGGACACCGAAAGGGCTTAGTTACATTGCTAGTGCAATAGGAAGTCCGCTTTACATGGACTCCGTGACTGAAGAAGGGACAAGATTGGAGTATGCTAGAGTTTGCATTGAGATAGAGGTGGACTCGGGATGTCCCGATTCCATTAGCCTAGCTTTGCCAAATGGAGAATTGATGGTAATCAAGGTGGAGTATGCTTGGAAACCTATAAAATGCAATGGTTGTCAATGCTTTGGTCATTCCATAGCAAATTGCTCACTAGCACCCAAACAAGGTAATAACATAATCTCACGGAATACCTTGAAGGAGGGGGATGGGTTTGTGGTACCGAAGAAAATGCATGGGAAAGACAAAATGGTGCTAACACCAAAAGGCTATGACAAGAAATCCATGGACAAAGGGGTGGAAATGGGGAAAACTACGGGAATTAGCTTACAAGCTCAAAAGAGTAATAGATTTTCTGCCTTGACTATTAAGGAGCCTCACGAGCTGGAAAAGGAGAAGACAATGCCAAATCAAGAAGTAAACTATGAGGCCAACGTAAATGAAGCCAAAAAGGAAGGAAAGAGGTGCGGAGGCGAAGCTAGCACATCAAAAGAACATTTTCCCCCCTTGGTGGAAAGTGTGAGTGCTCGGGAGAGTGAAGAAGGGGCCACAAACACAATTCAGCATCTGAGTAGTTTGGAGGACATGGATCAAGAAGCATCTCCGGCAATGGCACCATTTGGAGGGAAACTTAAAGTGGATGAGATGGATTTTAGGAAGGAGAATGCTGAAATGAAGAGTAAAAACGTGGGGAAGAAATTGGCAAAGCAAAGGAGAGCAATTTCCCCATCCCACTCATCCAAATGACCAAAGTTGCATGTTGGAATGTTAGGGGCCTTAATGCTCCTAACAAACAAAGAGAGGTTAGACATGTTATGTTTCATAATAAAGTTGATTTCATGGCTGTATTAGAAACAAAAGTAGGGTCTCACAATATTTCTAGAGTGGCTAGTAATGTATGGAGAGATTGGGAGCATGACAATAATAATGGGGTGTGCCAAAATGGGAGAATTTGGGTAGGATGGAATAAGGAAGCTATTAGTATAGATATTAAGGAAAAAGCCCCTCAATTCATTCACTGTGAAGCTTGGTTAGTGAAGGAGGAAACCCAAGTGGCTATATCTATAGTTTATGGGCTTAATCAACCTTTGGAGAGGAAAAGTCTTTGGAGGGAACTTATTAAGTACTCAAACCAAATGGGCAGTAAACCTTGGCTAATTATGGGTGATTTTAATGCAATTAGGGGACCAAATGAAAAGATAGGAGGGGCGGTATGGGGTGATACATATTGTGATGATCTAAACAATTGTTGTAGAGAGGCAAACTTAGATGATCTAAGATATATGGGGAACCATCTCACTTGGAGTAATTCTAGTGTAGGGCAAAGGAGGATAGCTTGCAAATTGGATAGAGCTCTTGTTAATGAAGGTTGGAGTGATGTTTTGCCGGATTCTTATGCACATTTTCTCAATCCTTCAATTTCAGACCATTCTCCTTGTGTAGTGAATTGTGGAGGGGGAGAGGAGAGGAGAAAGGTTCCATTCAAGTTCTACAATATGTGGGCAAATCATGAAAGTTTCATTGATATTGTAAGGGAGGCTTGGAAAGAGGATTATGAGGGCAGTCCTATGTTCAACCTTGTTAACAAACTCAAAGGTTTAAAAAGTGCTTTAAGGAGGTTGAATAAGAATGAATTTTGGAATATTTCCGAAAAGGTGATAGAAGCAAAAAATAACCTGGAAGATGTTCAAAATAGACTCCAAATCAACCCTCTTGATGAGGATTTAGCTAAAGAAGAAAAAACTTGGCTGGAAAACTATTGGAGACTTAGTGAGGCTGAAGAATCATTGGCTAGGCAAAAAGCAAAGGCTCATTGGCTTCAAGAAGGAGATCAAAACACCAAATATTTCTTCAAATGTGTTAAAGCGCGGAGAAGTAGGAATTCAATAAAAGAAGTATGCCTTGATGATGGAACCTTTGTGAGTGATAAGGGAGAAGTCAAAAAGGAGTTTGTAAACTACTTTAAGAAAGTTCTCAACTCCACGGATGTTTGCAATTTAAACGTTAAAGAAATACAAAGGCTGGTTAACTTCCAATTGGAGAGCCAAGTAAAGGAGATGATGATTAAGGAGGTGGAGGAGGATGAGATCAAAGCTACCATCTTTGCCATGGACAACAATAAAGCTCCCGGTCCGGATGGTTATGGAGCATTCTTCTTTAAGGCAGCTTGGGAGGTTGTTGGGAGTGATGTAACCAAGGCAATCAAGCACTTTTTCTCCACGGGTCGTCTCCTCAAAGAGGTAAATTGTACAATACTTGCTCTTGTTCCTAAGGTGGCTAATTCTTCTATGTGCAAAGACTATAGGCCTATAGCTTGCTGCAACACCATCTATAAATGTATCTCCAAGATCCTAGCAAATCGCCTCAAAGCCATCCTCCCAAACTTCATTGATAAAGCACAAGGTGCCTTTGTGGGAGGTCGGAACATTGGAGAAAATATCATGTTGTGCCAAGAATTAATGCACAACTTCCACAAATTGGGCAAAGACAAGAAGTGTGCTATGAAGATTGATATATTGAAGGCTTATGACACGGTTCAATGGGACTTCCTTCTCTCAATCCTTGGAACTATTGGCACACCGGGGAAATTCATAGGATGGATCAAGAGCTGCATCACAACTCCTTCATTCTCATTGGGAATCAATGGTGAATTAGTTGGCTTTTTCAAGAGCTCTCATGGATTAAGACAAGGGGACCCTATATCCCCTTATCTCTTTGTAATGGCAATGGAGATACTCTCCCGTATGCTTGGGGAACTTAAAAATCAGCCTTCTTTTGGCCATTATTGGAAATGCAAGGTAAACAACATCACCCATCTTTGTTTTGCCGATGACCTTATCTTATTTTGTAGGGCGGATGGTGACTCCATTTCACTGATGAAGAATATCCTTAGCCTATTCCATAAGTGGTCCGGGCTGAAGATGAATTGTGCTAAAAGTAATATGTACCTTTCCGGGGTTTCCCAAGAGGAGAAGAAGCAATTCTCGGCTATTATCAATATGGAATTGGGAGAGCTGCCTTTTAAGTATTTAGGAGTGCCTATAACTTCTTCAAAGCTCAAATGTGGTGAATGCAAGATATTGATTCAGAAGATTGTGGGGAGAATCACCTCTTGGCGTAGCAAAGCTTTATCCTATGCGGGTAGGCTCATTCTTATAAGAGCTGTCCTATTTAGCATTCAAATATATTGGTCTTCAATATTTATACTCCCTTCAAGTATCCATAAGGAGATTGATGGAATTTTAAGGAATTTCCTTTGGAGTGGTGCTTCAATGGAGGGAAAGAAGGCAAAAGTTGCTTGGGAGGAGGTTTGTGTTCCTAAAAAGGAGGGTGGATTAGGAATCATGAAGAGCAAAGCTTGGAATAAAGCTGCCATAGTCAAAAACATGTGGAAGATTCTTAATGACAAGAGGAATTCTCTTTGGGTGGAATGGATTAAAACCAACAAGCTAAGAGGCAAATGTTTTTGGGAAATAAAGGCTAATGGGGAGAGCTCTTGGGTTTGGAGGAAGATCCTTGGCATTAGGGAACAAATGAAGTCCAAGTTCAAGAAGATTGTTGGCAATGGGGAAAAGACATATCTATGGCATGACAATTGGCACCCTCACGGTCCTTTGTTGGATAAATATGGTCCAAGGATCATTTATGATTCGGGTATCCCAAAGAATGCTCTTGTTAAAGAAGTCATTGTGGAGCATAGGTGGAAATGGCCGGTGGCAAACTCATGTCACCTTTTGGAGATAAAGGATGCACTTCCTTGCTGCCCTTTGAGTGGAGAAGACTCCTTAATATGGTCCCCAAATTCTAATGGAGAATTCTCTATCAAATCGGTTTGGGAAGTCATCCGAGCTAGGAAGGAGAAGGTAACTTGGTACAAGCTTATTTGGTTCAAAAGACACTTTCTAAGACATTCATTCATTGTTTGGTTGGGTATTAGAGGAAAACTTATGACAAAGGATAAATTGGTCCGGATTGGCCTTATCTCCCACAATGTTTGCTCTTTGTGTAATATGGAACCGGAATGCATGGATCATCTCTTCTTTAGGTGTGCATTTAGTCTCCAAATATGGAATGAAGTGATTAACCTATGTCACCAACAAACCAATCTTATGCCGTGGACCTCCTTGATTACGGAATTGGCTAAGGAATGGAAGAAGGACAATTTCAAGAACATCTTGAGTAAGGTGTGCTTCGGTGCTACCGTCTACCACATTTGGAAGGTTAGGAATGACATTTGCTTTGGAAGAAATGGATTACCAAAGGAGAGAGTCACTATGCTTATTAAAGAGTGTGTTAGAGTAAGGGTAAATTGCTTGAAGAAGGTGGAAAAGTCAAGTGAAAATGTGTCAATTGCAAACAATTGGAGTATCTCTCATGCTATATTTGAGTAGTCATAGAGTGATGTACTACATAGGGTTTGTTGTATGAAGTATCTTCGGTCTAAGTTGATTTTGACTTTATGTGTTGGCTTGGTATTCGGCATAACCTAGGGGCTTGTCCTAGGTATGCTTGTGCTTAGCTCAAACTAGGGGTTTGTCCTAGTTTGCTCTTGTATATCCTTTTCTTGGTATAAAATTATTATCAATTACCGAAAAAAAAGAATGAGTCTACCCGCATAAGATAAGAATTTGCTATGCCATGAGGTAATTCGCCCAACAATCTTATGAATGAGCAGCTTGCAATCACTACTTTTGAGTTTTGAAGATGTTATTGGAACACCAAGGTACCTGAAAGGCAATTCTCCCACCTCCATATTAATAGTAACCGAGAGCTTAATCTTCTCCTCTTGGGAAACCCAAGGTTGGTGGACATAGGTCCACTTTTTTTTTTTGGTAAGTAATAATTTTATACCAATGAGAAAGAATGTACAAACTGCTTATCTAGGACAAAGCCCTTAGATTAAGCCTAAAACAAGCATACCTAGGACAAGCTCCTAGATTATGCCAAAACACCAAGTAACCACTAGAAATACCCAAATAATGGCACATAGAGAACCAAAACAACACCACAAATACAAACCAACTAATAAGAATACAAACTCAAGGGGACCGAACACCACATAATACCTACTCAAAGATTGAATGAGGGATACCCCAATTGTTTGCAATGGACTCATTTTCACTAGACTTGTTTACTTTATTCAAGTAAGTCACCCGTACTCTAACACATTCTTTTATAAGCATAGTTACTCTCTCCTTGGGTAGTCCACCTCGTCCAAAGCAAATGTCGTTCCTAACCTTCCAAATGTGGTAGACAGTTGCACCAAAGCATAACTTACACATAATGTTCTTAAAGTTGTCTTCCTTCCATTTTTTAGCCAAGTCCTCAATCAAAGAGACCCGAGGTTGACGATTGAGATATAGATGACAAAGATTAAGAACCCCATTCTAGATTTGAGAGCTAAAAGTGCAGCTGAAGAAAAGGTGATCCATGCTTTCCGGATCCTCATTACACAAAGGGCACAAATTGTGTGAGATAATGCCTATTCTTACTAACTTATCCTTTGTCATAAGTTTTTCTCTTATACCCAGCCACACAATGAAAGAATGTCTTAGAAAATGTCTTTTGAACTAAACAAGGTTGTGCCAAGAAACCTTTTCTCTCCTACTTCGAATCACCTCCTAAGCCGATTTGATAGAAAAGATGCCATTGGATTTAGGGGTCCAAATTAAAGAGTCCTCTCCTCCTATTGGGCAGCAAGGCAGTGCGTCCTTTATCTCCAAGAGGTGACATGAATTGGCCACCGGCCATTTCCACCTATGCCCATCAATTACTTCCTTTACTAGTGCATGCTTAGGAATACCTGAATCATAGATAACCCGGGATCCATATTTATCTAGCAACGGTCTATAAGGGTGCCAATTGTCATGCCAAAGAAAAGTGTTTTCTCCATTGTCGATGATATTCTTGAACTTAGTCTTCATTAGTTCCCTTAGACCTAAAATCTTTCTCCAAACCCAAAAACTCTTTCCATTAGGTTTTATTTCCCAAAAACATTTACCTCTTAGCTTGTTGACTTTAACCCATTCCACCCAAAGTGAATTACTCTTGTCAAGGAGGATCTTCCACATGTTTTTAATAATGGCAGCTTTATTCCATGATTTACTCCTTATAATACCTAATCCACCATCCACTTTAGGAACACATATGATGTGATCCATGGAAGACCAAGAACATGCGATCTAATAATGAAAAAACTATGACAAGAGTGTGGTAGGCTGTATAACACTGAAAACATTGAAGACATAAGCTGAAGGTAAAAAGCATGATTTGGCAATCAAAGATGACGTGGAGAGCATCAAACACATAGAAAATGATATGGCACATCCTTGGTGACGTTTTTACTTGACAAAATATGAAATGGAAGCTTAATTAGGCAAAAATTCATGTGAAGAAAGCAAGGGAATTCAATTGAAGTTCAATTTCCTAGTATTTCTAGTTTTCTAGTTGTTTAGGTGTTTTATTTGTTTTAGGAGTCTTTGTTTTATTTTCTTTAGGAATTATAATTGAATTAGGATTATTATTATTATTATCTTATTTAGATTGAGATTATTATTATCGTAAAGATTATGTTTATTATTATCCTATTCAGACTAGGGCTATAAATATCAATGTAACCTTGGGATAGAGAATACACAATGGATTAATAAAATTATGAGATCTTTTTCTTGGTTCTTTTGGGAACTCATGAATTTATTAAAAATATTTTCTTTTGGGCATTCAAATATGACTTATCACTCTCCTTCTTTTCTATTCTAGAGTGTGGCGTCAGCTCATACCTGTGGTTCATGTCAATTATAGATATCGGGTCATTGTTTTTATACTTTTGGTTCATGATTATCCATAGTCATTGGGTCAACGGTTTTTATAATTTTGGTTCGTGTCAATTATAGGCATTGGGTCAAGGTTAATTACGTGATGAAACCGATTCAATCCTGGGAAAAATATCTTTTTGAGTGTTGGGTCTTGTGTCAAATCGTCAAGGTTCACATCAGTTGGTATCAGAGCCGAGTCGAATCAGGTTCCGTATTTATCTTTTCATGTGTTTTCGAGTAGGAATTCTCTTCTTCATTAGTCGTGATTTCGTTCTCTTGGTGAGTTCGTTTTCATTTTTTTATTGTGTTTTGGTGTCCTTGTTTCCGTCAAATTCTTGAATTCTTGATTGTGTTTTGGTGTCCTTGTTTCCATCAAATTCTTAAATTCTTGATTGTGTTAGTGTCCTTGTTTCCATCAAATTATTGTGTTAGTGTCCTTGTTTCCATCAAATTCTTGAATTTGAGATTAACCTTGGAATAGTCAAATTCTAGGTTGTGTGGGTGTCTAATTGTCTTCTTGATTGATCAAAAAAAAAAAAACGAAAAAAAAAAGGAAATAAACAAAATTACAACAACAAATTTAAAGTGTGCCAACACGAGTGATTGAGTGACATTTATTTATTTATTTTTGGAGTGAAACATGTGAGGGAGTGTGTAAGATCCTTTCTAACATATTTTGCAGGTTACAATCATGTCATCATGCCAAAATAAAAGTTCTACTAAAAGTGATGATTTGAGGACAAATCATTTTAAAGAGAGGGGGAATGATGTGATCCATGGAAGACCAAGAACATGCGATCTAATAATGAAAAAACTATGACAAGAGTGTGGTAGGCTGTATAACACTGAAAACATTGAAGACATAAGCTGAAGGTAAAAAGCATGATGTGGCAATCAAAGATGACGTGGAGAGCATCAAACACATAGAAAATGATATGGCACATCCTTGGTGACGTTTTTACTTGACAAAATATGAAATGGAAGCTTAATTAGGCAAAAATTCATGTGAAGAAAGCAAGGGAATTCAATTGAAATTCAATTTCCTAGTATTTCTAGTTTTCTAGTTGTTTAGGTGTTTTATTTGTTTTAGGAGTCTTTGTTTTATTTTCTTTAGGAATTATAATTGAATTAGGATTATTATTATTATTATCTTATTTAGATTGAGATTATTATTATCGTAAAGATTATGTTTATTATTATCCTATTCAGACTAGGGCTATAAATATCAATGTAACCTTGGGATAGAGGATACATAATGGATTAATAAAATTATGAGATCTTTTTCTTGGTTCTTTTGAGAACTCATGAATTTATTAAAAATATTTTCGGTTGGGCATTCAAATATGACTTATCACTCTCCTTCTTTTCTATTCTAGAGTGTGGCGTCAGCTCATACCTGTGGTTCATGTCAATTATAGATATCGGGTCATTGTTTTTATACTTTTGGTTCATGATTATCCATAATCATTGGGTCAATGGTTTTTATAATTTTGGAACCTTGACGATTTGACACAAAACCCAACACTCAAAAAGATATTTTTCCCACGTAATTAACCTTGACCCAATGCCTATAATTGACACGAACCAAAATTATAAAAACCGTTGACCCAATGATTATGGATAATCATGAACCAAAAGTATAAAAACAATGACCCGATGTCTATAATTGACATGAACCACAGGTATGAGTTGACGCCACACTTTAGAATAGAAAAGAAGGAGAGTGATAAGTCATATTTGAATGCCCAAAAGAAAATATTTTTGATAAATTCATGAGTTCTCAAAAGAACCAAAGAAAAAGATCTCATAATTTTATTAATCCATTGTGTATCCTCTATCCTAAGGTTACATTGATATTTATAGCCCTAGTCTGAATAGGATAATAATAAACATAATCTTTACGATAATAATAATCTCAATCTAAATAAGATAATAATAATAATAATCCTAATTCAATTATAATTCCTAAAGAAAATAAAACAAAGACTCCTAAAACAAATAAAACACCTAAACAACTAGAAAACTAGAAATACTAGGAAATTGAACTTCAATTGAATTCCCTTGCTTTCTTCACATGAATTTTTGCCTAATTAAGCTTCCATTTCATATTTTGTCAAGTAAAAACGTCACCAAGGATGTGCCATATCATTTTCTATGTGTTTGATGCTCTCCACGTCATCTTTGATTGCCATATCATGCTTTTTACCTTCAGCTTATGTCTTCAATGTTTTCAGTGTTATACAGCCTACCACACTCTTGTCATAGTTTTTTCATTATTAGATCGCATGTTCTTGGTCTTCCATGGATCACATCAGAAGGCCAAATTGCCATAGCTTGCCTTGCCAAAAGAAGCAACTCCTAGAGCCATGTGATATGTCCCAAAGAAAAATGCAAGGCAAGGGAAGGCCAAATTGTCTTGAATTGTCTTGCCAAAAGAAGTAATTCCTAGAGCCATGTGATATGTCAACTCTTGTCTCTTTCTTTGAGCTTCTTTGACTTGCTTAGCTTCACCCAAGGTAACTAACAAACTGAATTAAACATAATCTAGCACAAACAACAAGTAAAGTGCATAATCAAACAATAAAATATCTAGAGCTAATTAAACACTCTATTGGGCTTGTTGGACTTTTAATGGATCCAAGTGATAAAAGAGTGACCAAAAGGAGGGCTTGGGCCCCCAAAATGAAGGAAAGGATGAAATGGGCTTGAACATAGCTTGGGTTTGTGCTTGCCTCTCTTCAAAACAAGGTTTTGGGCTCCACACTTCATGTGAGGCCAAATTTGACAAGTGATGAGATTGGACTTGGTATTCTTCTATTGGTCTTGATTGGATTGCACTTGATGGAGTCTTGGATAGACTATGGACCGAGCATGGATCTTCCATTGGATTCGGGTTTGGATCAGGAGTTGAGTACCTTCTTGAAGTAGCTAACAAATTCCTTCTTTACATCTCCCATGGCACTCACAAAAGTTCCATCTTCAAGGCACACACCATTAATAGAATTTCTATTCCTGTGAGCTTTAATGCATTTGAAGAAGTATTTTGTGTTTTGATCCCCTTCTTTGAGCCAATGGACCTTTGCTTTTTGGCAAGCTAAAGATTCTTCTACCCCACTAAGCCTACTATAATTCTCCAACCAAACCATTTTCTTCCTTAGCTAAGTTTTCATCAAAAGGGTTGTTATGAAGCCTATTCTGAATATTCTCCAGCTTATCTTTAGCTTCTAACACCTTTTCTGAAATTTTCCAAAAACCATCCCTATTTAGCTTCCTCAATTCTCCTTTTAATCTCTTGAGTTTGTTAACAAGATTGAACATAGGGCTGCCATCGAAATCCTCTTTCCAAGCCTCCCTAACAATACTAAGGAAGCTTTCATGTTTTGCCCACATGTTGTAGAATTTAAAATGGACCTTTCTCCTCTCTTCACTACTCCCACAGGTCACAATACATGGAGAGTGATCTGAAATAGAAGGATTGAGAAAGATGGCCAAGAATATGCAAAAGCATCTTTCCAATATTCGTTTACAAGTGTTCTATCCAATTTACAAGCTATCCTCCTTTGCCCTTCACTACAATTGCTCCACGTGAGATGATTTCCCATATACCGAAGGTCATCTAAATTAGCCTCTCTATAATAATTGTTTAAATCGTCACAATACGTATCTCCCCACGAAGCCACCCATGGTTACCCGAGGCTTCCTACCCATCTGATATGAGTGCTTAACAATTTCCCTCTAAAGACTTCTCCTATCCAATGGTTGATTGAAACCATACACTATCAATATAGCCATATGAGTATTCTCCTTTACTAACCAAGCCTCACCATGAATGAATTGGGAGGTCTTCTCTTTAATGTCTATTATGATAGCTTCCTTATTCCACCCTACCCAAATTCTCCCATTGGGGCATACAACATTTTTTTTTTGGTAAGTAATAATAATTTTATACCAAGACAAGGATGTACAAGAGCATATCTAGGACAAATCCCTAGATTAAGCTAAACATAAGCATACCTAGGACAAGTCCCTAGGTTATGCCGAAACTAGCAAGAAAGCTCTTAAAATCAAACAACGACAAAGGAATCCAAAGATGCATCACAAACAAAACTCTATGGGAAGCACTAACCTATGACTACTCAAATATAGCATGAGAAATACTCCAATTGTTTGCAATTGCCACATTTTCACTAGACTTATTCACTTTCTTCAAACAATTTACCCTAACTCTAACACACTCTTTGATAAGCATTGTGACTCTCTCCTTTGGTAATCCACTTCTTCCAAAGCAAATATCATTCCTAACCTTCCATATGTGGTAGACGGTTGCACCAAAACACACCTTACTCAAGATATTCTTGAAATTGTCTTCCTTCCATTCGTTAGTCAATTCCGCAATCAAGGAGGTCCACGACATAAGATTGATTTGTTGATGACATAGGTTAATCACTTTATTCCAGATTTGGAAGCTAAATGCACACCTAAAGAAGAGATGATCCATGCATTCCGGTTCCTCATTACACAAAGGGCAAACATTGTGGGAGAGAAGGCCAATTCTAACTAATTTATCCCTTGTCATAAGTTTGCCTCTAATACCCAACCATACAATGAAGGAGTGTCTTAGGAAGTGACGTTTGAACCAAACAAGCTTGTGCCAAGTAACCTTTTCCTTCCTATCTCGGATTACTTCCCAAGCCGCTTTGATGGAAAAAACTCCATTAGATTTAGGGGACCAAATTAAGGAGTCCTCTCCACTTAAAGGGCAGCAAGGAAGAGCATCCTTTATCTCCAAAAGGTGACATGAATTTGCCACCGGCCATTTCCACCTATGCTCCTCAATTACTTCCTTTACTAGAGCATTCTTAGGGATACCCGAATCATAAATAATCCTAGGTCCATATTTATCCACCAAAGGTCCATAAGGGTGCCAATTGTCATGCCAAAGAAATGTTTTTTCCCCATTGCCAATGATCTTCTTGAACTTGGATTTCATTTGTTCCCTAAGGCCAAGAATCTTCCTCCAAACCCAAGAACTCTCACCATTAGGCTTTATTTCCCAAAAACATTTACCTCTTAGCTTATTGGTTTTAATCCATTCCACCCAAAGAGAATTTCGCTTGTCAATAAGAATCTTCTACATGTTTTTTATTATGGCAGCTTTGTTCCAAGCTTTGCTCCTCATGATTCCTAAACCACCCTCCAATTTAGGAACACATACCTCCTCCCAAGCAACTTTGGCCTTCTTACCCTCCATGGAAGCACCACTCCAAAGGAAATTCCTTAAGATTCCATCTATCTCCTTATGGACACTTGAAGGGAGAATAAATATTGAAGACTAATATACTTGAATGCTAAATAGTACTGCCCTAATAAGAATGAGCCTACTCGCATAAGATAAGGATTTGCTATGCCAAGAGGTGATTCGCCCAACAATCTTTTGAATCAGCAGCTTGCAATCACAACTTTTGAGCTTTGAAGAAGTTATAGGAACTCCTAAGTACTTAAACGGCAATTCTCCTCCCACCTCCATTTTGATCATAGCCGAAAGTTGATTCTTCTCCTCTTGGGAAACCCCGGAAAGATATATATTGCTTTTAGTGCAATTCATTTTGAGCCCGGACCACTTATGGAATAGGCTAAGAGTATTCTCCATGAGGGAAATAGAATCACAATCAGCCCTACAAAACAAGATAAGGTCATCGGCAAAACAAAGATGAGTAATATTGTTTTCCTTGCATTTCCAATAATGGCCAAAAGAAGGTTGGTTCTTGAGTACCCCAAGCATACGGGAAAGAATCTCCATTGCCACTACAAAGAGGTAAGGGGATATAGGGTCCCCTTGTCTTAAACCACGAGAACTCTTGAAAAAGCCAACTAATTCACCATTGATTCCCAAGGAGAAAGAAAGAGTAGTGATGCAGCTCTCAATCCAGCCTATGAATTTCTCCGGAATGCCAATAGTTCCAAGTATTTTAAGAATGAAATCCCAATGAACCGTATCATAAGCCTTCAAGAGATCAATCTTCATAGCACACTTCTTATCTTTGCCCAATTTGTGAAAGTTATGCATAAGGTCTTGACACAACATGATATTTTCTCCAATATTCCGACCACCCACAAAGGCTCCTTGAGCTTTATCAATGAAGTTAGGGAGAATAGCTTTAAGACGGTTTGCTAGGATCTTGGAGATGCATTTGTAAATGGTGTTGCAGCAAGCTATAGGCCTATAGTCCTTGCACATAGAAGAGTTAGCCACCTTAGGAACAAGAGCAAGAATAGTACAATTTACCTCTTTGAGGAGATGACCTGAGGAGAAGAAATGCTTGATTGCCTTGATCACATCACTCCCAACAATCTCCCAAGCTGCCTTAAAGAAGAACACACCATATCCATCCGGCCCCGGAGCTTTATTGTTGTCCATGGCGAAAATGGTAGCTTTGATCTCATCCTCCTCCACTTCCTTGGACATCATCTCCTTATCTTGGTGCTCCATTCGGAATGTAACCAGCCTTTGTACTTCCTTAATGTTTAAATTGCAAGCATCCGTGGAGTTGAGAACCTTTTTGAAGTAGTTTACAAACTCCTTTTTGACTTCTCCCATATCACTCACAAAAGTTCCATCTTCAAGGCACACTCCTTTAATGGAATTCCTACTTCTTCGTGCTTTAATACATTTGAAGAAGTATTTGGTGTTTTGATCTCCTTCTTGAATCCAATAAACCTTTGCTTTTTGACGAGCCAATGATTCTTCAGCTTCACTAAGTCTACTATAGTTATCCAGCCAAGTTTTTTCTTCCTTAGCTAGATCTTCATCAAGAGGGTAGATTTGGAGCCTATTTTGAGCACTTTCCAAGTTATATTTTGCTTCCACCACCTTTTCGGAGATATTCCAATATCCATTCTTATTCAACTTCCTTAAAGCACCTTTTAATCTTTTGAGTTTGTTAACAAGATTAAACATAGGACTGCCCTCATAATCCTCTTTCCAAGCCTCCCTTACAACATTGATGAAACATTCATGATTCGCCCACATATTGTAGAACTTGAATGGGACCTTTCTCCTCTCCTCTTCACCCCCACAAGTCACTACACAAGGAGAATGATCTGAAATTGAAGGATTGAGAAAACTTGCAAACAAATCCCGAAATACATCACTCCAAAGTTCATTAACAAGAGCTCTATCCAATTTGCATGCTATCCTCCTTTGCCCTTCACTAGAATTACTCCAAATGAGATGGTTCCCCATATACCTCAAATCATCTAAGTTTGCCTCTCTACAACAATTGTTTAGATCATCACAATAAGTATCTCCCCACACCGCCCCTCCTAACTTTTCATTTGGTCCCCTAATTGCATTAAAATCACCCATAATTAGCCAAGGTTTACTTCCCATCTGATTTGAGTGTTTAATAATTTCCCTCCAAAGACTTTTCCTCTCCAAAGGTTGATTAAGCCCATATACTATTGATATAGCCACTTGGGTTTTCTCCTTCACTAACCAAGCTTCACAGTGAATGAGTTGAGGGGTCTTTTCTTTAATGTCTATACTAATAGCTTCCTTATTCCATCCTACCCAAATTCTCCCATTTTGGCATACCCCATTATTATTGTCATACTCCCAATCTCTCCATACATTACTAGTCACTCTAGAAAGATTATGAGACCCTACTTTAGTTTCTAACATAGCCATGAAATCAACTTTATTATGAAGAATAAGTTGTCTAACCTCCATTTGTTTGATAGGAGCATTAAGGCCCCTAACATTCTAGCATGCAACTTTGGTCATTTGGAAGGATGGGTTGGGGAATTTGCTTTCCTTTGCTTTGCCGATTTCTTCCCCAAGTTTCTACTCTTCAAATCAGCATCCTCCTTCCTAAAGTCCATCTCATCCACCTTAAGTTTTCCACCGAATGGGACCATTGTCGGAGAGGCTTCTTGATCCATGTCCTCCATACTGCTCAAATTCCGAATTGTGTTTATGGAATCTACTTCACTTTCCCGTGCACTCACACTTACTACCAAGGGAGAACAAGGCTCTTTTGATGTGCTAGCTTCACTTCCATACCTCTTACCTTCCTTATTGGTTTCATCTAAGTTGGTCCCATGTTTTGCTTCTTGATTCGGCAATATCTTATCCTTTTCCAGCTCTTGATACTCATTAATAGCCAAGGCAGAAAATCTATTACTCTTATGCATCATCAAGTTACTTCGCATAGGTTTTTGCATTTCCACCAATTTGCCTTTGGTTTTCTTGTCATAGCCTTTTGATGTTAGCACCATTTTGTCTTTCCCATGTAGTTTCTTAGGTAACACAAATCCAGCCCCCTCCTTCAATGTACTTCGTGAAGTTGTGTTATCACCTTGTTTAGATGCTAGTGAGCAGCTTGCTGTGGAATGACCAAAGCATTGACATCTATTGCATTTTATAGGTTTCCAAGTATACTCCACATTGATTACCATAGATTCTCCATTAGGCAAATCTAGGCTAATAGCATCGGGGCATTCCGAATCCACCTCAATCTCAATACAAACTCTAGCATACTCCAATCTTATTCCTTCTTCAGTCACAGAATCCATATATAGAGGAATTCCTATTGCACTCGCTATGTAGCTAAGCCCTTTCGGGGTCCAAAACTCAAGAGGGATGTCATACATTCTAATCCATATAGCCACCTTCTTTACATCATTAATCACCATAGGAAGGTTAGTAGTCCATTTCCGAACAAGAAACGGTTGTCCTTGTATAGTAAGTTGCCCCTCTTCCACAGCTCTTGAAGCTCCCTCCATATCTTGAAACTTTAATATAAAAACACCTTAGCCTGAAGTCATGACATCTATGAGACCATAAGCAGTCCACACCTTCTCCAATGCTCTTTTAACCATCAAGAATGGTGGTCTTTTGCCAAGGAAAAAACCTACAGCACATGTGTTCCATTTTATTGCACCTTGTTTAGCCACTTCCTGAGGAGGAGCCACACAAATCTGCCCTTTAGAGTCTTTCCCTTTAGGTTCAAAAAATTCCAACTTAACATTAGACTTCTTAGGGGTGAAGAGAGAGTTCCATGAAACCCTCTTCTCCACTCCTCCATCCACCTCCGCATGTTCCATCAAGCAAGGAGTAGAATCTGACGCCTTTCCTATAGCAGGAGCTACCATACTATTTTGGTGCAAGGGGGGGAGTAGCCAAGATAGCAGGACGTTGCATGGGAATAACTTAAAGTTATTCAAAGCAAAAACGCACTGCAGCCAAAGCACACCAAAACAGGAAAAAGAATACTGCCCACAGAAAAGAGAACCTGCAGCTTACACCAAAGGGGAAAACTGCATTAATAACACAATGCTCAGCCAATTTGAAATTTGAAAAGCGCTCCAAGAACAAACTGAAGCAGACCAAAGCCAAAGACAAGCACACCAAGGATCACCCACGGAAATGATACCAAGAACTAGCAAAGAATTTACCGGTGCTAGTAAATAAATTACCGGAGCTAAGCAAACTCAAGTAAAGAACTAGAGAAACAAATGGAGGAGAAAGAAAGAACAATATTTGAACACTAAGAGGACAACAAATAAATTACTGAGGGGGAAAATCCGGTGACCAGAGGGTCACCGGACTGGAAGTTAGTACTGGAAGGGCCACCAACTAGAGGATGGATGGAGGAGGACTAAAATAACATGGGGAGAGTTTTAGGAATTTTAGAGAGAAGGGAGAGCATTTCGTTTAGAGAGAGAAAGGTTCTTGAGTTAGCCTTTCAGGGTCCAGGAAACCCGGGGGCATACAACATTATTATTGTCATACTCCTAATCCTTCAAAATATTACGATTCACTCTGACTAAATTATTATTCCCTACTTTAGTCTCTAACATAGCCATGAAATCAATATTATTATGCAAAATGAAATGTCTTACCTCCCTTTGCTTGATAGGAGCATTAAGGCCCCTAATATTCCAGCATGCAAATTTGACCATTTGGATAATAGGAGAAGGGAATTTGCTTTCTTCTGTTTTGCTAATTTCTTCCCCAAATTCCTACTCTTCAAGTCAGTATCCTCCTTCCTAAAATCCATCTCATCCACCTTAAGTTTTCCACCAAAAGGGACCCTTGCTGGAGAGGCTTCTTGATCCATATCCTCCACAACACTTATGGAAGTTTCATCACTCTCTCGAACACTTCCACTTGTTGCCGTGTAATGACAAATCTCTTTCGATGTGCTAGCTGCACTCACGGTCTTCTTTCCTTCTGTATTTGCAACATCAGTGGTGCTCTCATGGTTCTCCTCCTCATGCAGCATTATACTCACTTTATCTTGCTCATAGGACTCCTTAATAGCTAAAGCTAAGAATCTATTACTCTTACGAGTCCTTCAATATTTTTCGTGATGATGAGTTGTCTCCTAGCTTAGTTGCTAAGGTATAATTGGCTGTGGAGTGTCCAAAGCATTGACATCCATTGCATTTAAGAGGTTTCCAGCTATATTCTACATTGATTACCGTGCATTCACCATTCGGCAAAGTTAAGCAAATGGAATCAAGGCACTTTGCATCCACCTTGATCTCAATACAAATTCTTGCATAATCCAACCTTATCCCTTCTTTAGTGATAGAATCCACATAAAAAGGATTTCTAATAGCACTTGCTATGTAACTAAGGCCTTTCAGAGTCCAAAACTCAAGAGGAATGCTATACATTCTGACCCAAATAGCCACCTTCTTGACATCATTAATCAACATAGGGAGGTTTGTGGTCCATTTCTAAACAAGAAACGGCTGTCCTGCAATGGTTAATTGTCCCTCTTCCACAGCTCTAGTAACTCCATCAAGGTCTTGAAACTTAAGAATAAAAACACCTTGGTCGGATGTCATAACATCAATGAGGCCATAGGAAGACCAAATCTTCACCAGAAATCTCTTGACAGTCAAGAATGGCGGTCTTTTGCCAAGAAAGAGACCTACCGCACATGTTCTCCATTTAGTTGCACCTTGTTCCGTAATTTCTTGAGGAGGTGCAACACATATACGCCCCATAGCATCTCTCCCTTTTGGTTCAAAGAATTCCAGCTTTGCATTTGATTTCTTAGGGGTGAAAAGAGAGTTCCATGAAACCTTATTTTCCCCTTCTCTAGCAATATCTGAAGATTCAGATTAGATGGGAGAAGCTTCAGATGACTTTCCCATGCCAGCAGAAACTTTACTATTTTGGTGCAAGGAAGTTTCAAGTATGTGTGAGGAAAGTTGCATGGAAATTGAAAAAAAACACTTTCTTAATCAAAGACTCAGCAAAGGAGGAGACAACAGCTTGCAAAAGCAGTGCAAACCAAGGCACAGTAAACTATGTACCACCAAATAAGGAAAGAAATACTACCCACATAAAGAATGGAGAGCAGCTTTCACCAAAGAGGAAAATGCGTGAAACCATGAAGAGCACAGCAAAAATTTGAATTTTAAGGGCGAAAGAACAAAAACAATGTCAATACAACAAAATAAAACGCCAAGAATGGTGCATATTCAACCAAACATGCAACAAGAAACCAAAAAATCAAAAAACTGTTTTCACTGTTCATGTGGTATGAGCAGTTTTTTTGTTCTTGCAGTTTAACCAACCAAATCTACTCCAAATCCAACCAAATTCATTTCATCATAATCACAACACAAAGAACTTTCTTTCAAGCTATGGACGTACACAATTGGAGTAGATTAAGGCAATCAAATTACAAGTAGAATGCAGTGGCAGAAATGGTAATTATGTTGCAACTCTCTGCCATAATCAAAATTAACACACATACACACTCTAATTTGGATTTCTAAGGAAACATAAAGTGTAACCAAGGCATAAAGGAAAGTTCCACCAACCTTGGGGCCTTCCACCGCCAATCTTCCACTAAGAATGATTGGATAAAGGAAATAAGAAAGAAAGCCAACAAAGCTTCTTCAAGTTTTCATTCCAAAGTAAAAAACTGCATTTTACAAAGCATAGCCACTTTATATGGGAGTAAGTGGCGGTAAGATATATGTGTATATAGACTTTTAATAAAATAGTTCACTCTAGCCCTTAATTCACTCTAAACCACACAAAATAAGCCATGCCATACTTTAAATAAATGCAATAGGACAAAATGTTACTATTATTCCATAAAAAGTGGGCTCTTGTCTCCACCAAAGCTCTCCTTTCATCCAATTTCATCCAACTCTCCCAATTGGGCTTTGAGCACCTTTTTGGGCTTCAAAATGGAGTGATGGATGGCTGCCTCATCTACTTGGGCTTCAAAGTGGGCTTGTAGTTGGCTTCTTGGACTCATTTAAGCTTCCATCTCATTGAGGCCTTGGATGCAAGTAATGAGAGTGCACCCAAAAGTAAAGTTGGGCCAAATTGGAGAGTCCAAAGGTTCTTTGGACTTGCATGGAGCTTTTCCCTCATTCTCAATGGTGGCTGGAGCCAAATGAAGATTTGATAGAGACTTGGAAGCTAAAGTTGGAGAAGTGGCCGAGAATACATCAGATGAGTAAGAAACAAGAGAAACCTGAATAAAGAAGATTATCGGGGCAATGCAAATAACTTGAATGGAAACTGGAATGAAAAGGTAGATAAGAAGCTAAAATGGATATGAAAGAAACATGAATGATCAAGGTAAAGAAATAAATACTTGAAACACTAAAACTAACGCCATTGAATGATGACCGAGAGTTAGAGAGAAGCAACCAAAGAAACGTTGAGGAACCGGTGACTAGAGGGTCACCGGATCGAAAATTGGTACCTGAAGGGCCACCAACCAGGCCGGGGATGATGGAGGGTGGACATAACTAAAAGAAAATAGGTGAGGTTGTTGAGGTTTTAGAGAGAAGGGAGAGCATTTCTTTTAGAGAGAGAAAGAAAATATTTGTTTGATTTTTGCACTCTACATCTTGACATAGGTCCACTTTTTAGGGATAAGTTGTTCCCTTTTTATCATTTTCTTCATTAATATAGTATGACATTAGTTTATTTGATTGGCTAAGCTTAAATGAAGGCCATAGCTTGATTGTCTAATTAATGGCCTATGCATACTCATTTTGCCGCCACTTCCTCTTCTATATAAGTGTGGTTTTTTCACTTGTAAACTTTAGACTCCTTTGATAGTGAAAATCTCAAGCAAAGCTTTGTAGCTTTTCTTTGTTTGTTCCTTTATCCAATTCATCTTGGAGGAAGAATTGGTGGTGGAAGATCCCAAGGTTGGTGGAACTTTCCTTTATGCCTTGGTTAATTTTCTTGTTACCCTTGAAATCTAAAGTGTGAAGATGTGAATATGTGTTCTATGCTTCGGATACTGTTTACAGTGTATGATTTTTTGCAATTTCCAATTTTTGCTAGTAAACTTTGAAGCTAGTTTTGGATGCCTTGTTGATTGAGTTGTGATTGATATTATATACCATTAGAAAGCTCTTTGAATGCCCTTTCCAATGATATATAATTTGCATGATTTGGAGGTGATTTGATTGGTTAAAATTGAAAGACAAATTGCTACTATGCCAAATAAACAGTAATTTCCATAATTGAGTTTGTGTGTTGTTGCATTGTCTTGATGGAAATGCACCAAGATTATTTAGCTACCAATTAACTACTAATTAGGTAACACAAAAAAAAAGAAATATTCTCCTAACCCTATAAGGTAGGTAGAATTTAAGGAAAGACAACTAAAACAAATCCTAACTAAATAAGGATTATTATAATTTCGGCCAACTAAGGAAGGAGTTTAAATGAGTCAACTTTTGAATCTTTAGAAATCTTTTCTTGAAATCTTCTAGGATCTTCTTGAATATTCTTCATTCCAAAAATCTTTCTTGAAATCTTCTAAGATCTTCATGAATATTCTTCATTCTCCAAAAATCTTTCTTGAATCTTCTAGGATATTTGTGAATATTCTTTATTATCCAAAAATCTTTCTTGAAATATTCTAGGATCTTCTTGAATATTCTTCATTAACTCAAAAAAAATGCACAAACAAACTAAGTAGCTTTAAAATAGGAAATTAAGCTAACTAGCTTGTAATCTTCAACATGCATCTCCAAAGGACTAGAACGGTTTGAATCCACATGCTTGCTTATGATATGAAGAACAAATGAATTCAGAGCTTGTTTGAACCTCTTCACCCCTGCTCTTGTCATTGGACCTTCATAAAGCAAAAGATCATTTGACTTGCTTGGCTCCTTGATTGCATCATGGTGGGACCAATTGGTGACTAGTAGAAGGAGGAACCGTGAACAACCAATTGAAACTTGGGATGAGATAAAGACTCCAAAATCTTGATTGCATCATGCACAAGCATTTTGTTCCATTACACTACTATGGAGAATTGCACAAAAAACTCCAAAATTGATGCGAATGATCAAGGGATAACTTCACCAAATTCACACATGGGGAAGCATAACGATGGAGGTTCAAATTCTACTTCAACAAACACGAAGAAGTTGGATCCATTGAGCTATGACGGAGGCCCAATTACACGAGCAAGAGCCAAGAAGATGAAAGCGGCAATCATTGGGCTTGTTCAAAGCCATTTGGAGCTTATGGGAAAGAGTCCAAGTGAAGTCAAAAGGGAACTCATGGTCAACGACATGACAAGCATGGAGTGTAGTTCAAGGCTTGTGCATTTAATTCAATTTGAAAAATTAAAAGAGCTTACTTTAACACAAGGAGCCCAAATACATGAATTGGTCTAAGGGCAGCAAGGAGCACATGTTGGGCTTAGTCAAATATGCATATGGAAGCCCAAGTCACATCAATTCAACTAGCCCTTTTGTGATTAGTTATTATCTAGTTGTTATCCTAGTTTAATTAGGAAAGCTTGTTTAGTTATTATCTAATTGTTATCCTAGTTTAACTAGGAATCCTAGTTTAATTAGGAGAGTGCTTAGTTGTCATGAGTTGTTATTTTCTTTTTTTTTAAAGGATTTATTTCGTTTTTTAGGGTTAGAAGCAACATATATATATGTATTAAACTCAAGATTATGGGAACTTGATTTTAATCCAAAATTCCAAATTTCTCCAAAGTTCTTGTGAGAGTTTTCTTTGAATTCATTTCTTGAGAAAGTTTTGAATTCTTTCTTTGATAATTAGAGTTCCTTGTTGTTAGATAACAAGAGGGTTCTAATTCTTTTGGTTTATGCTAGATAGATCTTTGGGCAAGATTCCAAGAGATTGTTATAGTTCTTGTTAGATCGATTAGCAAGGGTTGTATCAGTTTGGTATCAGAGCATTGGGTCTAGTATAAGCTACGTAACCTTTAGTCTTGTGTTCGTGCATCAATATAAAAAAAAAAAATTGCATTATTCATCATCAAGTGATTTGGCAGTAGCAAATTCAACATCAAAATTCTTCATACAAGTGGTTTGGGCAACATCAAATCAAGAGGAGCCGCAAAAGCACCAAAGTTCCATTCCTTGCCGATTTGCATCAAGTATCACCAAAATCACATATCATGATCCAAGCTTCAAGAGGTGTTCGAAGGCTTCCAGATCTGTTTAGCTAAGAGTTTTAGTGTTAATTAGTCATCCAAAAAAAAAAAAGAACAAAAAAAAAAACGAAAAAAAAAGAAAGGCAAAAAAAAAAATTCAAAGGCCATAATTTATTTATTTTTTGTTAGCTCTAATTGTCAAGGGACTTTAATTTGTAATTCTCTTTAGAAAGTGAGTAGTAAAGGTCAACTCAAATAAGAACTCTAAGGGGAAATTTTGTGTGTGATTGTTTTGGTGAGCGTATTAGAGTATTGCAAACACATTTGAGCGAAAACACGTGAGGGAGTGTTAGAATAGGTGTTTTCTAACGTTTTTCTTGCAGGTTTACATCATGGACCCTAAGGAGAAAGTTACCTTAGAAGCAATACAAGGAATGTTACAGAAGATGATGTTACAACAAGAGGACATGAGGAGTGAAAACCGCAATGTCCAAGAAAGGTTGGAAAGGTTGGAACAAGGTACCCCTAGCCATGGCAAGAGAAGAGACACAAAACGTAGCCTCTTTGATGATTTAGAAGGGGAGATTGAAGAAGAAGGATCTACACGTTCCAACAAAGGCAAATCAAAAGATGGGAATTTAGGTTCAATCAAAATGAAGATTCCAGCTTTCCGTGGTAAAAGTGATCCAGAGGCATATTTAGAGTGGGAGAAGAAGGTAGAGCGTGTATTTGAGTGCCATAACTACACCGAAGAGAAGAAGGTGAAATTGGCAGCCGTTGAATTCACCGACTATGCTAGTGTATGGTGGGATCAATTTACCTCGACTAGGCACAGAAGCGGAGAAGGTCCTGTTTCTTCGTGGTTTGAGATGAAAACAATCATGAGGAAGAGATTTGTACCACAACACTTCTATAGGGAGCTGTACAATCGATTACAAAGGTTGAATCAAGGATCCAATAGTGTTGAAGAATATCACCATGAGATGGAGATGGCCATGATTCGAGCCAACATTGAGGAGGATAGGGAAGCTACTATGGCACATTTTCTTTCAGGTTTAAACCGTGATATTGCTAACCTTGTTGAGTTGCATCATTATGTAGATTTTGAGGATATGGTACACATGGCAACCAAGATTGAAAAACAACTAAGATCAAAAACCAAGGCTATTAGACCCCAACATCATGGAAGCCGAATTGGAAAGGGAACAAGGGAGGTGATGCAAATACAAATAAGGGCAGATCTGATCAAAGCAAAAATAAAGAGCTCACTACACCAAAAATGCAACCAAAGGATGACAAATCCAAGGGTAAATCATGTGATATACAATGCTTTAGGTGCTTGGGATACGGACATAGAGCTGCACAATGTCCAAATGCAAAGGTGATGACCTTATGCAATGGGGAGGTGGTGAGTGAAGATAGGAGCAAGGATGATGATGACTTGAGTGATATACCACCATTGGAGGATGTTTCAGAAGAAGAGGGCGATGAACCAGCCCCTAAAGGACCAATTTTCACGTTGGTTGCAAGGCGTGCTCTAAACATGCAAGCTAAGGAGGATGAGGTACAACGCGAAAATATCTTTTATACTAGATGCATGATAGATAATAAATTGTGTAGTATGATTATTGATGGTGGTAGCTGCACTAATGTTGTTAATGCTGGTTTAGTTGATAAAGTGGGGTTGAAAACAACTAAACATCCTAGACCTTATAGGTTGCAATGGTTGAATAATAGTGGGGATATTAAGGTCACGAGGCAAGCATTAATTTCATTCTCTATTGGGCGTTATCATGATGAGGTTTTATGTGATGTAGTACCTATGCATGCTAGTTACATATTATTGGGACGCCCTTGGCAATATGATAGGCGTGTTATACATAATGGGTATTCTAACCGATATTCATTCAACATGAATGGTAGACATGTCAACTTGTTACCTATGACGCCTAAAGAAGTATACGAAGATCAAAAAACTTTAAGTGAATGTAAGAGTGCACATGGAAAAGAAAAGATGCACAAGCAAAAGGAGAGCTGTGAGAAAAGCCAAGAGAGGTGTGCAAATAGAGAGGAAAAAGGAGAGCAAGTAGACAGGATGCGCAGTGAGAAAAAAATTCATGAGAGTGCGCATGCAAAAGGAGAGAATAGTGTGCAAAGAGTGGCAAAAAAAGAGGTAAAAGGCAATTTTTATGCAAGAGGGAGTGAGGTTCGAAAGGCTTATTTAACAAGGCAACCTTTAATACTATTGGTATTCAAGGATGCGTGTTTATCTTTTGAATCTAACTCAATTCTCTCTTCTCTCCCTAGTTCTTTTCAAGCTTTATTGCAGGAATTTGAAGATTTGTTTCCTGAATCCATGCCTGATGGTTTGTCGCCATTGAGGGGGATAGAACATCAAATTGACTTCATTCCTGGAGCACAAATTCCAAATCGCCCAGCTTATAGGAGCAATCCCGAAGAAACAAAAGAGTTACAACGTCAAGTGGATGAGTTGTTGTCAAAAGGGTTGATTAAAGAAAGCATGAGCCCACGTGCCGTTCCTTTTCTATTGGTGCCAAAAAAGGATGGATCATGGCGTATGTGTGTTGATTGTCGCGCCATCAACAAAATCACTGTAAAGTATCGCCATCCTATTCCTCGTTTAGATGATATGTTAGATGAATTGCATGGTGCACGTATATTCTCTAAAATTGATTTAATGGCTGGTTATCATCAAATTAGACTGAAAGAAGGAGATGAATGGAAAACTGTCTTTAAAACAAAATATGGTTTATATGAGTGGTTAGTGATGCCTTTTGGGTTAACTAATGCTCCTAGTACGTTCATGCGCTTGATGAACCATGTTTTGCGTGAATTTATTGGCAAATTCGTTGTTGTCTATTTTGATGATATACTTGTGTATAGCAAATCACTTAAAGACCACATTTTGCATGTGAGATCTGTTTTTTGTGTTTTGCGTGCGCAAAAGTTGCATGCTAAGCTTGCTAAATGTATGTTTTGTGTGCCTAAGGTTACATTTTTAGGTTATGTTGTTAGCGAGCATGGTATTGAGGTTGATAATGAAAAGGTTAAGGCTATTGAATCTTGGCCTACACCTAAAAACGTTGGGGATGTTCGAAGTTTCCATGGTTTAGCTAGTTTCTATAGGCGTTTTGTGCGTGATTTCTCTAGCATAGCCGCCTCTTTGACAGAAGTTATTAAAAGGAATGTTGGTTTTAAGTGGGGTGATGAACAAGATAGTGCATTTAATATGCTTAAATCTAAGTTAATTTCTGCTCCTATTCTTGCTTTGCCTAACTTTGATAAAACTTTTGAGATTGAATGTGATGCTTCGGGAGTGGGAATTAGTGCTGTTCTTTTGCAAGAGGGCAACCCAATTGCATACTTTAGTGAAAAATTGAATGGCGTAGCATTGAACTACTCAACATATGACAAGTAAATGTATGCATTAGTGAGGGCATTAGAGACGTGGCAACACTACCTTGTGCCTAAAGAGTTCGTCATCCATACCGACCATGAAAGTTTGAAGTATTTGAAAGGTCAAAACAAACTCAATAAGCGACATGCACAATGGAGTGAATTTCTTGAATCCTTCCCATACGTCATCAAATATAAGCAAGGTAAGGAAAACGTTGTGGCTGATGCATTGTCTAGAAGGTATGCACTTCTTACTACTTTAGATGCTAAATTGCTTGGTTTTGAGCATATTAAAGAGTTGTATGCACATGATCATGATTTTAGCAATGTGTATAATGCATATGAGAAAGCTACCTTTGAAAAATTTTATAAGCATAATGACTACTTGTTTCGTTTGAATAAGCTTTGTGTGCCTAAGTGTTCTTTGCGTTTGATGTTAATTCGTGAGGCACACGAAGGAGGTTTGATGGGTCACTTTGGCATAGCTAAAACTTTAGATATTTTACAAGAGCATTTTTTTTGGCCTAATATGAAATCTGATGTTTCTAAGTATTGCACTAATTGTATCACATGTTTGCAAGCTAAGTCTAAAGTGCATCCACATGGTTTGTACACGCCATTGCCTGTCCCACATTCACCTTGGGTAGATGTTTCTATGGATTTTGTACTTGGACTACCTAGGACTAGACGTGGTAATGACAACATCTATGTGGTAATTGATCGATTTTCTAAGATGGCACACTTTATTCCATGTCATAAAACTGATGATGCTTCACATGTTGCTGATTTGTTCTTTAAAGAGGTAGTACGTTTGCATGGTATGCCAAGAACTATTGTTAGTGATAGGGATGCAAAATTTTTGTCCTACTTTTGGAAGACCTTGTGGGTGAAATTAGGAACTAAGTTGTTATTTAGTACTACTTGTCATCCACAAACTGATGGTCAAACTAAAGTTGTGGATAGAACTTTAGGGCAATTATTGCGTGCTATCATCAAAAAGAATGTGAAGTCTTGGGATGAAAGTTTACCCCATGTAGAGTTTGCATATAATAGGGTTATGCATTCATCCACGCATTATTCACCTTTTGAAATTGTGTATGGTTTTAATCCTTTAACACCATTAGATTTATCTCCTTTACCTTTGGAAGAGCGTGCTAATTTTGATGGTGCTAAGAAGGCAGAATTTGTGCGCAATTTCCATGAGAAAGTGAGGCAAAACATAGATAAAAGGAACCAACAAGTGGCGAACCAAAGGAATCAAGGGCGTAAGAAGTTGGTTTTTGAGCCTGGCGATTGGGTTTGGCTACATTTACGCAAAGAACGATTCCCTTTGCAAAGGCGATCTAAACTTCACCCACGAGGAGATGGACCTTTTCAAGTTGTTGCAAGGATTAATGACAATGCATATAAATTAGATCTCCCTGGTGAGTATAATGTTAGTGTAACCTTTAATGTTTCTGACCTTCTTCCTTTTGATTATGCAGGTGGAGATTCGAGGTCGAATCCTTTTGAGGAAGGGGGGAGTGATGCGAATGATCAAGGGATAACTTCACCAAATTCGCACATGGGGAAGCATAACGATGGAGGTTCAAATTCTACTTCAACAAACACGAAGAAGTTGGATCCATTGAGCTATGACGGAGGCCCAATTACACGAGCAAGAGCCAAGAAGATGAAAGCGACAATCATTGGGCTTGTTCAAAGCCATTTGGAGCTTATGGGAAAGAGTCCAAGTGAAGTCAAAAGGGAACTCATGGTCAACGACATGACAAGCATGGAGTGTAGTTCAAGGCTTGTGCATTTAATTCAATTTGAAGAATTAAAAGAGCTTACTTTAACACAAGGAGCCCAAATACATGAATTGGTCTAAAGGCAGCAAGGAGCACATGTTGGGCTTAGTCAAATATGCATATGGAAGCCCAAGTCACATCAATTCAACTAGCCCTTTTGTGATTAGTTATTATCTAGTTGTTATCCTAGTTTAATTAGGAAAGCTTGTTTAGTTATTATCTAATTGTTATCCTAGTTTAACTAGGAATCCTAGTTTAATTAGGAGAGTGCTTAGTTGTCATGAGTTGTTATTTTCCTTTTTTTTAAAGGATTTATTTCGTTTTTTAGGGTTAGAAGCAACATATATATACGTATTAAACTCAAGATTATGGGAACTTGGTTTTAATCCAAAATTTCGAATTTCTCCAAAGTTCTTGTGAGAGTTTTCTTTGAATTCATTTCTTGAGAAAATTTTGAATTCTTTCTTTGATAATTAGAGTTCCTTGTTGTTAGATAACAAGAGGGTTCTAATTCTTTTGGTTTATGCTAGATAGATCTTTGGGCAAGATTCCAAGAGATTGTTATAGTTCTTGTTAGATCGATTAGCAAAGGTTGTATCAAAAATCTTGTACAAGGCACTAAGAGTGTTGAAGAGTATTATCAAGCAATAGAGGTTGCCATGATTAGAGCAAATATTGAAGAGGACCGTGAGGCAACAATGGCTAGGTTTTTGCATGGATTGAATAGAAACATAGTCGACTTAGTGGAATTACATCACTATGTCAACATGGAAGATATGTTGCATATGGCCATCAAGATTGAAGGGCAATTGAAGTCTAGAGGTACAAAGAGCAATTCAATTGTTCCTAGCACATCATGGAAGTTGAATTGCAAGGGTGGAGAAAGGACCTTCAACAAGCCAAAGTTTGAAAACAATAAAGGTGCAAAGGAAGGGGGGAACGCCAAGGGTAAGGAAAAGAATGAAAATCAAACCAAGAAAGCACGTGAAGTACAATGCTTTAAGTGTTTGGGTTATGGACATATCTCCTCAAATTATCCAAACAAGCGTACTATAACCATAAGAGGTGGCAAAGTGGTTAGTGAAAGTGAGGATGATAATGACTTGGAGATTTCTGAGCTTGAGGATACAAGTGAAGATGAAACTTTGCAAAGTCCTACGCATGGAGAACTACTAGTTGCAAGGCGAGTCATTAATTTGAAAGCCAAGATGGAGGATAAGGTGCAACATGAGAACATCTTCCACACTAGATGTAAAGTGCAAGATAAGGTATGTTGTTTGATTATTGATGGGGGCAGTTGATGTATTCTCGGCCACTTCTCCAACTTTAGCTTCCAAGTCTCTATCAAATCTTCATTTGGCTCCAGCCACCATTGAGAATGAGGGAAAAGCTCCATGCAAGTCCAAAGAACCTTTGGACTCTCCAATTTGGCCCAACTTTACTTTTGAGTGCACTCTCATTACTTACATCCAAGGCCTTAATGAGATTGAAGCTTAAATGAGTCCAAGAAGCCAACTACAAGCCCACTTTGAAGCCCAAGTAGATGAGGCAGCCATCCATCACTTAAATTGGAGCCCAAGATGCCATGAAGCCCATTTAGTTGAATTGCAACTAAAAGGAAGCAAGTAACTTTAGTTGGTGGACATAGTTCCACCTTTTAAGGAAAAGTTGTTCCCATTTGTTAGTTTCTTCATTAATGTGGTATGGCCTTAGTTTAAATGAATGGTTGAGCTTAAATGAAGGGCAAAGCTTCCATGTCAAATTAATGCCCAATTTTTACTGCCACTTGCTCTTGTATATGAAGTAGATTTTCACTTGTAAAAAGTTAGACTTCTTTGACAATGAAATATTCAAGTAAAGCTTTGTAGCTTTTCTTTAGTTGCTTTTTCCTTTATCCAATTCATCTTGGAGGAAGAATTGGTGGTGGAAAACCCCAAGGTTGGTGGAAATTTCCTTTATGCCTTGGTTAACTTTCTTGTTACCCTTGAAATTCAAAGTGTGAATATGTGTTGTATGTCCGGATACTGTTCACAGTGTGTGATTTTACCATTTCCAGATTTTGCCATCAAACTGTGAAACAAGTTTTGAATGCCTTGTTGATTGAGTTGTGATTGCTATAATATACCATTAGAAAGCTCTTTGAATACCCTTTCCAATGAACTATAATTTGTATGTTTTGGAGGTCATTTGATTGGTTAAATGGGAAGACAAAGTGCTATTGTGCCATATGAACAATAATTTCTAGATTTGAGTTTATGACTTGCTGCATTGCCTTGGTGAATATGCACCATTTGGTATTAGAGCCTAGGTTGTTTGTGTGATTTGTTGAGTGATTTCTATCTCCCGGAGCTACTGTTCACCTCCCAGAATTTACTGTTCACTACAAAAATACTGTTCACAGAACCTTATTTTGCCTTAAACATAAACCTTCCTTAACCTAAACACTTACCAATACTCACCCCAACCCTTAAACACTTATAACCATTAACCTTTACCTACTAGCCACTACCACAAATGTCCCATAAAAGAACTTCATCCTCATCCTCCTCACCTCCTCATCCTTGGGAATTTGCCCACATGGCATTAAAAGAAGAGGTCAAAGGAGAACTTAAGGCCATTAAGGACCAAATGAATCAAATGATGCAAATGATGAGAGACTTGACCCTCACTCAAAGTCGGGCACCCTTATCACAGCCCCAAACTTCAACACAAAGCCAAATACCCCCTCCTCCACCTCACCCAACCCAACTACATCAACCAAGAAGACATATTAGACCTTCCCTTCCTCCTCCTAGACATCATAGGGAAGAATTGATGCTTCATGATTATTCAAGTGAGGAAGAACAAGAGAGGCCACCTAGGAGAAAAAAAGATGATGATAGGGGTTTAAGGATTGAAATTCTAGAATTCAAAGGGAGCATGAGTTCGGATGATTTTGTTGATTGGTTACATGCCATAGAGAGAGTTTTTGAATATAAGGGCTATTCAGATGAGAAGAAATGTAAACTTGCCATCTTGAAATTCAAGGATTATGCATCCTTGTGGTGGGAAAATCTTAAGAAGCAAAAGGAAAGGGACGGTAAAGTGAGATCTTGGGAGAAACTAAAGAAGCTTATGAAGAGAAGATTCCTTTCGGACAACCATAAACAAGATCTTTACCTCAAGCTACACACCCTTAAGCAAGGAAGTGATGGAGTAGAGCGTTACATAAGGGAGTTTGAGAAGCTATTAATGAGAAGTGAGCTGCTGGAAGTGAAAGAGCAAACCATTGCAAGATTCATTGGTGGCTTAAACCAAGACATTGCACATATGGTAGAATTGCAACCATATTGCACTTTTGAAGATGTTTGTAAGTTGGCTATTAAGGTGGAGAAGCAAAAGAAGGCCATGAAGCCTACGGTTGCCAAGCCATTTACCAAGGGGACTTCATTCTCCAAAAGTCCTCCTTTCAACAAGGGAATCACCTTTCAAAAGGGTTCCCCATCCAACTATAAGGCTGCTGAAATCACTTCCAAAGATAAAGGGAAAGAAAAGGTGGTAGAACCTAGCAAGAACAAACCAATTATAGGAAGACTTGATCTCTCCAATAAAAAGTGCTTCAAATGCCAAGGCTATGGACACTTCCAAGCCGAATGCCCAAATAGAAGAGCTTTGTCATTGATGAAGATTCAAGCTATTGAAGAATCTCTTCAAGAAGATGAAGAAAATGTAGATTATGGCCATGAAGATGGAGCTGCCAAAGAAGAAAAAGAGGAGGTCATGCAAAGGGCTGATGAAGGAGAGATGTTAGTGATTAGAAGAGCATTGCATTCCAAGTTCTTTTCACATGAGGAGCAAAGGCTCCAAATTTTCTAATCAAGATGCGCCATTAGAAGCAAGGTGTTTCTTTGATTATAGATAGTGGAAGTTGTGCAAATGTGGCTTCATCTACATTACTGGAGGAACTTGGATTGTCTACCATACCTCATCCTTAACCATATAAGCTCCAAGGGTTGAGCAATGGGACCAACCTCTAAGTAGCCAAACAAGTACTTGTTTCCTTCTCCATTGGCAAGCATTACCAAGATGAGATTGTGTGTGATGTAGTTCCCATGGATGCATGCCATTTCTTGCTAGGGAGACCTTGGCAATTTGATAGAGAAGTAACTCATTATGGTAAAAAGAACACTTATTCCTTCAAATTCAAGGGGAAGACCATTACTTTGCTACCTCTTAGCCCCTAAGAAGCTAATAAGGCTATCAAAGAGAAAGGAGTTAGAAGGGAGAGTATGTATATGAATGGGCAGCAAGTAGAAAAGGCTCTTTTGAGTTTGCAACCTATCTTTGCATTACTTATACTTGAAGGGGAGCTCAAACATGAGAAGAAAGAAGCCCATCCCTTAGTTGAATCTCTTTTGGCCGAATTTGAAGATGTGTTCCTACTAGAGCTTCCATCCGGCCTCCCTCCTATAAGAGGCATTGAGCATCAAATTGACTTGGTTCCGGGTGCACCATTGCCTAATAAGCCAGCCTATAGATGCAATCCCATGGAGACTAAAGAGTTGCAAAGGCAAGTGGAAGAATTGATTAGAAAAGGATTTGTAAAGCCTAGCATGAGTCCATGTTCCGTTCCAGCCCTACTTGTTCCTAAGAAAGATGGCTCATATAGGATGTGTGTGGATAGTAGAGCCATTGACAATATAACCATCAAGTATAGGTATCCCATCCTTAGACTTGATGACATGCTTGATGAGTTACATGGTGCTTGTGTCTTCTCCAAAATTGATCTAAGGAGTGGCTACCATCAAATAAGGATGAAAGAAGGAGATGAATGGAAGACAACCTTCAAGACTAAGGGAGGCTTATATGAATAGTTGGTTATGCCCTTTGGCCTTTCAAATGCTCCAAGCACTTTCATGAGGCTTATGAATGAGGTACTCAAACCTTACATTGGTGCATTTGTTGTTGTTTATTTTGATGACATATTAGTATATAGCAAAACTCTTGATGATCATGCCTTGCATTTGAGAAGTGTTTTTGATGTGTTGAGGAAAAATAAGTTATATGCAAAAGAAGAGAAGTGTGAATTCTTTGTAGACCAAGTTGTCTTCCTTAGATATGTAGTTTCTAAGGATGGCATTCAAGTAGATCAATCCAAGGTAGATACCATTAAAACTTGGCCCTAACCAAAGACTCTCACTGAAGTTAGGAGCTTCCACGGCCTTGCTTCTTTTTATAGGCGTTTTGTGCCTAATTTTAGCACTCTCATGGCTCCCATCAATGAATGTATGAAGAAAAATGGGTTTGAATGGTCCACGACAACCTCCAAAGCATTTGAAGAGGTTAAAAAGAAGTTATGTGAAGCCCCCATACTTGCTCTGCCTGATTTTGATAAGGTATTTGAAGTGGAATGTGATGCAAGTAGAGTTGGCATTGAGGCAGTCCTAACTCAAGCCAAAAGGCCCATTGCTTACTTTAGTGAGAAGCTCAATGAGTCCAAGAGAAGACACTCCACCTATGACAAAGAATTCTATGCAATTGTTAAAGCCCTTGATCATTGGAGTCATTACCTAAGGCCTAAACAATTTGTGCTTCATTCCGATCACCAAGCCTTGAAGTTTCTTAGTAGCCAACATAAGATAAGTTCAAGGCATGCTAAATGGGTGGAATTCCTCCAGTCTTTCTCCTTTGTTTCAACATATAAACAAGGTTCTTCCAATGTAGTTGTCGATGCTCTTTTAAGAAGGCATTACTTGTTATCTATTCTTGGTGGAAGAGTTCTAGGTTTCCAGCTTATGAGAAAATATTACAATGAAGATGATAAGCTTTGGGAGATCATGAAGAAGTGTTCTAAAGGGGCATATGAAGACTATTCTGTCCATGATGGTTTTCTTTTCAAAGGAGCTAAATTATGCATCCCTAAGAGCTCTTTTAGGGAACTTCTCATTAGGGAGACACATGGTGGTGGATTAGCATGTCATTTTGGCATAAATAAGACCTTAGACATGCTTAAAGAGCATTTCTATTGGCCTAAGATGGTGAGTGACGTCCAAGCCATTATTGCAAGGTGTGGCACATGTCAAAGGTCCACGTCTCATTTCAAACCTGGTCCTTACATGCCTTTACCTATTCCGGAGCAGCTATAGGAGGATCTTAGCATGGATTTTATTATGGCTTTTCCAAGAACTCAAAGGGGAAAGGATGCTATAATGGTGATAGTAGATAGATTCTCTAAAATTGCCCACTTCATCCCTTGTTCCAAGATTGAAGATGCTAGCAAGGTGGCTGAATTGTTCTTCAAGGAAGTGGTGAGGCTACATGGAATTCCAAGAACCATAGTTTCGAATCGAGACACCAAGTTCTTGAGCCACTTTTGGAGGACATTATGGAGCAAAATGGGAACCAAGCTCATGTTTAGCACCTCAAACCGGTGGTCAAATCGAAGTAACTAATAGGACTTTGGGAACAATCTTGAGGACTTTGGTTAACAAGCACTTAAGGGATTGGGACTTGAAGATTGCTCAAGCTGAATTTTCCTACAATAGGAGTCCAAGCGCAACAACCGGACACTCTCCATTTGAGGTAGTCTATGGCCTTAATCCTTTAACTCCTTTGGATCTAACTTCCTTACATCTTGATGTGCAAGTTCACAAGGATGCCAAGGAGAAAGCTGTTGCCATGAAGAAGCTCCATGAAACCATCAAATCTCAAATCATGAAGGCCAATGAAGCTCACAAGAGGAAGATCAACAAGCATAGGAAGCCATCCATTTTCAAACCGGGTGACTTGGTTTGGGTGCATTTGAGAAAAGAGAGATTTCCAAGCAAAAGGAGGAGCAAGTTAGCTCCAAAGGCTGATGGACCATTTGAAATGCTTGAGAGGGTGAATGACAATGCATACAAGGTGAATCTTCCAGATGAAATGGGAGGAGTCTTGGCCACCTTGAACGTTAGAGATCTTTCATCATACATGGAGGATGGTCACCTTGAGGACTTGAGGGCAAGTCCTTCCCAACCCGAGGGGGATGATGTATTCTCGGCCACTTCTCCAACTTTAGCTTCCAAGTCTCTATCAAATCTTCATTTGGCTCCAGCCACCATTGAGAATGAGGGAAAAGCTCCATGCAAGTCCAAAGAACCTTTGGACTCTCCAATTTGGCCCAACTTTACTTTTGGGTGCACTCTCATTACTTACATCCAAGGCCTTAATGAGATGGAAGCTTAAATGAGTCCAAGAAGCCAACTACAAGCCCACTTTGAAGCCCAAGTAGATGAGGCAGCCATCCATCACTTAAATTTGAGCCCAAGATGCCATGAAGCCCATTTAGTTGAATTGCAACTAAAAGGAAGCAAGTAACTTTAGTTGGTGGACATAGTTCCACCTTTTAAGGAAAAGTTGTTCCTTTTTGTTAGTTTCTTCATTAATGTGGTATGACCTTAGTTTAAATGAATGGTTGAGCTTAAATGAAGGGCAAAGCTTCCATGTCAAATTAATGCCTAATTTTTGCTGCCACTTGCTCTTGTATATGAAGTAGATTTTCACTTGTAAAAAGTTAGACTTCTTTGATAATGAAATATTCAAGTAAAGCTTTGTAGCTTTTCTTTAGTTGTTTTTTCCTTTATCCAATTCATCTTAGAGGAAGAATTGGTGATGGAAGACCCCAAGGTTGGTGGAAATTTCCTTTATGCCTTGGTTAACTTTCTTGTTACCCTTGAAATTCAAAGTGTGAATATGTGTTGTATGTCTGGATATTGTTCACAGTGTGTGATTTTGCCATTTCCAGATTTTGCCATCAAACTGTGAAATAAGTTTTGAATGCCTTGTTGATTGAGTTATGATTGCTATAATATACCATTAGAAAGCTCTTTGAATACCCTTTCCAATGAACTATAATTTGTATGTTTTGGAGGTCATTTGATTGGTTAAATGGGAAGACAAAGTGCTATTGTGCCATATGAACAATAATTTCCAGATTTGAGTTTGTGACTTGCTGCATTGCCTTGATGAATATGCACCAGCAGTTGCACTAATGTGGCTAGTACCATGTTAGTTGAAAAATTACATTTACCTACCTTAAAACATCCTAGACCATACATGATAGAGATCAAGGTGCTGATCAAGTGCAACAAAGTAAGTATTCCCAAGATCCTTTGTAAGGAATCGGTGGTCCAATGACTAGAGCAGGGACAAAGAAGATGAAAGAGGCTTTACAAGGCTTAATCATGGAGATGCATGACAAAGAGGTTGTTCTAGAATTTTCCAATGCTACACTAAGGATAATCACTTATCTTTATGTGCAAGATAATGGACAAGACTTAGAACTTGAAGAATAAAGCTTGGAGTCCATGATATAATTCTGGGCCGCATGGCCCAAGCTAAAGAAAGGCTTAAATAAAATGATTAGGTGTTTTTGGTTATTAGATTTTAAGTTAAGGCTAAATATACATGTAAAAGACTTAACTTCTTCAGTTTATTTGGGCTCGTAGGTTGGCCCATGTCTTGATATATTAGCTAGGGTTTTTACTTTGACTTTTATGCCTACGATTATGATGATTACATGCCTATATAAAGGCTACAACTATGAAAAACGAAAATAGACATATCATTAATAATTTTGAGGTATTTTCATCAAACTTTGCTTTGTCTCCTTGTGTTCTTGGAAGAATACATCATCTTAACTTATCAAATGAGTGATCAACCTTTGTGGTGTCTTAAGATTGGGGTTTTAAGGACTTAGTTTCCTTAGGGTTCTAATCTGATTGATCCAACTTGTTTTCTAGCTTTTCTGGGGTGTGCATAACAGATTGATTCAAGGGTTCCTATGGCAGGTCACCTAGCGGGTTCTTTATCAATACCTGTTTCAATGGTTGAATGATTATGGAGAGGTGAAGGTAAATAAACAAGCAAGGGTGGCATTTTCCATAGGCAAGTATGAAGATGAAGTGTTGTGTGATGTAGTGCCTATGCAAGCAAGTCACTTTTTTTTGGGGCGACCTTGGCAAAATGATAGAAGGGTTCTTCATAATGGGTTTTCTAATAGATACTCTTTTGTAATTAATGATGTCCCTATAACCCTTAAACCTTTAACACCCAAGGAAGTGTATGAGGACCAAAAAGTCCTTAGACAGAGAATTGAAGAGTTTGAAAGGGAAAAAGCAATAAAAAGAGAATGAGAGAGTGTGCATGAAAAAGAAAAGGCGCACAAGAAAAAGGGGAGTTGTGAGAAAAGCAATGAGAGGTGTGAGTCAAGAGTGGAAAAAAGAGAGTTTAATGAGAGGATGCGCAATGAAAAAAAGAGTGAAGCTCATGCAAAAGGAGAGTTGAGTATAACAAAAGTGGAAAAGCAAGAGAGAAAAGCAAGTTTTTATGCAAAAGGAAAAGATGTGAGGAAAGCTTTGCTTTTAAAGTAATCTATTCTTATGCTTGTTTATAAAGAATCTTGTCTTAGCACTAATGACCTTGATCCTTCTTTACCTAGTTCTTTTGTTTCTTTTTGTAAGATTTTCAAGATGTGTTTCCTGAAGAAATCCCTAGTGGTTTACAGCCAATTAGAGGGATTGAACATCAAATTGATCTCATACCTGACTCTACAATTCCAAATAGACTTGTATATAGGTGTAATCCCGAGAAAGCCAAAGAGTTGCAAAAGCAAGTTGAAAAACTTTTGGGTAAAGGTTACATTAGAGAAAGCATGAGCCCGTGTGTTGTACCCATTCTACTTGTATCCAAAAAGGATGGCACTTGGAGAATATGTGTTGATTATTGTGTCGTCAACAAGATAATGGTAAAGTATCATCATCCTATTCCTAGGTTAGATGAAATGCTTGATGAGTTGTATAGGGCTATTATATTCTCTAAAATTGATTTGAAAAGTGGTTATCATCAAATTCACATGAAAGAGGGAGATGAATGGAAAATTGCATTTAAGACAAAATATGGTTTGTATGAGTGGTTAGTCATGTCATTTGGTTTAACTAATGCACCTAGCACATTTATGAGATTAATGAACCACGTTTTGCATCCTTTTATTGGAAAGTTTGTGGTTGTCTACTTTGATGATATACTCATTTATAGCAAATCTTTTGAAGAACATATTGAGCATGTGCACATGGTTTTGGAAGTATTGCGTAAAGAGTGTTTGTTTGCTAACCTCAAAAAATGTCATTTTTGCACAAATAAACTTGTTTTCTTAGGCTTTGTTGTTAGTGCAAAAGGAATTGAGGTAGATGAAGAAAAGGTCAAGGCAATCAAGGAGTGGCCTACGCCTAAGAGTGTTAGTGATGTTCGAAGTCTTCATGGCCTTGCTAGCTTTTATAGGCGATTTGTAAAGGACTTTAGTACCGTTGCTGCACCATTGACCGAGGTGATCAAGAAGAGTATTGGTTTTAAATGAGGAGATGCACAAGAACGAGCATTTAATTTGCTCAAGGATAAGTTGATTTTTGCTCATTTACTTGCTCTCCCTAATTTCTCTAAAACTTTTGAGATTGAATGTGATGCTTCAGGTTTGGGAATTGGAGACGTTTTAATGCAAGATAGACGACCAATTGCTTATTTTAGTGAGAAGTTGAATGGTGCAAGCTTGAAGTATCCAACTTATGACAAGGAGATGTATGCTTTAGTTCGAGCTTTGGAAACTTGGCAACATTATGTATGGCCTAAAGAGTTCGTGATACACACTGATCATGAATCTTTGAAGCATTTGAAAGGACAAAACAAGCTTAACAAGCGACATGCCAAGTGGAGTGAATTCATTGAGTCGTTTCCTTATGTCATTAAATATAAGCAAGGTAAAGAAAATATAGTGGTCGACGCATTTTCACGAAGGTATGTTTTACTTGCTACTTTAGATGCCAAATTGCTAGGATTTGAATACATCAAAGAGTTGTATATGAACGATAGTGATTTTAGTAGTGTTTATCATGCATGTGAGAAAGTTGCTTTTGAAAAGTTTTATAGGCATGATGGGTACTTGTTTAAAGACAATAGGTTGTGTGTGTCTAATTGTTCCATGCGTGAGTTGCTTGTATGTGAAGCACATGAGGGTGGCTTGATGGGTGACTTTGGTGTAACTAAGACTTTGGATGTTTTACATCATCATTTTTATTGGCCTAACATGAAAAAGGATGTTGCTAGAATTTGTGATAAGTGTATTGTATGTAGACAAGCTAAGTCTAAGTTAAAACCACATAGTTTGTATATGCCTCTACCTATACCTAGTTCACCTTGGATTGATATCTCCATGGATTTTGTGCTTGGTTTACCTAGGACTAGGCATAGGCATGATTCAATATATGTTGTTGTGGATAGGTTTTCTAAGATGGCTCACTTCATAGCATGTAATAAAACTGATGATGCACAACATATTGCCAACTTGTTCTTCAACGAAATTGTGCGTTTACATGGTATGCCTAAAACAATTGTGAGTGATAGAGATGCTAAGTTTTTAAGCTACTTTTGGAAAACCTTGTGGGGTAAATTGGGTACTAAACTTTTGTTTTTGACCACCTATCATCCACAAACTGATGGGCAAACTGAAGTAGTTAATAGAACTTTGTCTCAATTACTTAGAACTATGGTTAGGCGTAATTTGAAGTCTTGGGAAGATTGCTTGCCACATATTAAGTTTGCTTATAATCGTAGTGTGCATTCTTCTACTAATTTTTGCCCTTTTGAAATTGTTTATGGTTTTATTCCATTGAGTCCTCTAGATTTAATTCCTTTACCTATGAGTGAACAAGTGAATCTAGATGGCAAAAAGAAGGCGGAATTTGTGAAGGCAATGCATGAAAAAGTGCGAGCCAATCTTAAGGTAAGCTAACAAAGGGCGTGTGTGTGTTGTATTTGAACCTTGTGATTGGGTTTGGGTGCATTTGTGCAAAGACCGTTTCCAACTCAAAGGCATTCTAAGTTATTGCCTCGTGGAGATGGACCTTTCCAAGTGTTGGAACGCATTAATGACAATGCCTACAAGATTGATTTGCCTGGTGAGTATGGTGTTAGTACTACTTTTAATGTTGTTGATTTGTCTCCTTTCGATTTTGATGAAGGTATTGATTCGAGAACGAATCATCTCGAGGAAGGGGGGAATGATGCAATCAAGGTGCCAAACAAGTCAAATGATCCTTTGCGTTATGAAGGTCCAATGACAAGAGCAAGGGTGAAGAGGTTCAAACAAGTTTTGAATTCATTTGTTCTTCATATCATGAGCAAACATGTGGATTCAAACCGTTCTAGTCCATTGGAGATGTATTTTGAAGATTACAAGCTAGTTAGCTTAATTTCCTATTTTAAAGTTACTTAGTTTGTTTGTTCATTTTTTTTTTTTGGAGTTAATCAAGAATATTCAAGAAGATCCTAGAAGAATTCAAGAAAGATTTTTGGAGTTAATGAAGAATATTCAAGAAGATCCTAAAAGATTTCAAAAAATATTTTTGGAGAATGAAGAATATTTAAGAAAATCATAGAAGATTTCAAGAAAAGATTTCTGAAGATTCAAGAATTGACTCATTCAAACTCCTTCCTTAGTTGGCCGAAATTATAATAGTCCTTATTTAGTTAGGATTTATTTTAATTGTCTTTCCTTAAATTCTGCCTACCTTATAGGGTTAGGAGAATATTTCTTTTTTTTGTGTTGCCTAATTAGTAGTTAATTGGTAGCTAAATAATTTATATTTGCCAAATTCAATTAGGAGTGTTTTAGGAAGTTATTTTGTTTCCTTTCCACCAAGCTTTAGTTGCCTTATACTTGTTGGAAAGAGTTTTGGTTTTCTCTATAAATAAGTGTATTTGGTGGCCCTAGAAAGATAATTAGTCTTGTTATCCAATTTTACAATTTAATCAAAGGAGAAGAATTTTTTTTCTTTACTTTGTTATTTGAAAACTTTACAAGATCTTGTATTGTTTTCTAATTATATCTTGTCATATCAATTGCAAAGCTTATTCTTAATCTTTAAAATTGTGTGACATACATCTTTTAATAACTAGGGTTTTTGTTTCTTTATAAACAAAAGGTCTTAGTTTCATCAATTACTTATACCATTACTTTGAACGATCTTAGGCAACGAATCAAAATTGGATATTGGGTTCTACTTTTGATATAGGTGAGGTTCGTATCACATATGGCTATATCCATAGTGTATGGATTCAATCAACCGTTGGATAGGAAAAGTCTTTGGAGGGAAATTGTTAAGCATTCAGATCAGATGGGTAGGAAGCCTTGGCTAATTATGGATGATTTCAATGCGATTAGAGGTCCGAATGAAAAAATTGGAGGGGCTTCGTGGGGAGATACGTATTGCGACGATTTAAACAATTATTGTAGAGAGGCTAGTTTAGATCTCATCAATGAATATTGGAGAGATGCCTTTGCAAATTCTTGGGCCATCTTTCTCAACTCTTCTATCTCAGATCACTCTCCATGTATTGTGACCTGTGGGGGTATTGAAGAGAGGAGGAAGGTCCCTTTTAAATTCTACAACATGTGGGCGAAACATAAAAGCTTCTTTAGTATTGTTAGGGAGGCTTGGAAAGAGGATTTCAGTGGCAGCCCTATGTTCAATCTTGTTAACAAACTCAAAAGATTAAAAGGAGAATTAATGAAGCTAAATAGGGATGGCTTTTGGAAAATTTTAGATAAGGTGATAGAAGCTAAAGATATGGTAGAGGATATTCAGAATAGACTCCATAACAACCCTTTTGATAAAAACTTAGCTAGGGAAGAAAAGGTTTGGTTGGAGAATTATAGTAGGCTTCATTGGGTAGAAGAATCTTTGGCTTGCCAAAAAGCAAAAGTCCATTGGGTCAAAGAAGGGGATCAAAACACTAAATACTTCTTCAAATGCATTAAAGCTCGCAGGAATAGAAATTCTATTAATAGTGTGTGCCTTGAAGATGGAATGTTTGTGAGTGCCATGAGAGATGTAAAGAAGGAATTTGTTAGCTACTTCAAGAAGGTACTCAACTCCTTGGTTTCATGTAATCCTAATATTGAGGAGATTAAAAGGCTGGTTACATTCCGAATGGAGCCTCAAGATAGAGAGACCATGATTAAGGATGTGGAAGAGGATGAAATCAAATCCATAATCTTTGCCATGGACAATAATAAAGCTCCCGGTCCGGATGGTTATGGTGCATATTTTTTTAAGGCAGCTTGGGAGGTTGTAGGGAGTGATGCGGTTAAAGCAATTAAACATTTCTTCTCCTTGGGTCATCTCTTTAGAGAGGTAAATTGCACTATCCTTGCTCTTATTCCTAAGGTTGCTAACCCTTCTCTTTGCAAGGACTATAGGCCTATAGCATACTACAATACAATTTACAAATGCATCTCCAAAATTCTTGCCAACCGCCTCAAAGACATCCTCCCTAACTTCATTGATCAAGCCCAATGAGCCTTTATAGGTGGACAGAACATTGGTGAAAACATTATGCTTTGTCAAGACCTTATGCACAACTATCACAAAGTTAGCAAAGATAAGAAGTGTGCTATGAAGATAGACCTTATGAAGGCCTATGACTTGGTACATTGGGAGTTTATTCTTGTAATCCTTGATACTATTGGCATTCCAAACAAATTCATTGGCTGGATAAAAAGTTGTATCACGTCCCCTTTTTTCTCCTTGGGGATTAATGGTGAATTAGTAGGTTTCTTCAAGAGCTCTCATGGTCTAAGACAAGGGGACCCAATTTCCCCTTATCTCTTTGTCATCGCGATGGAGATTCTTTCCCAACTACTTGGGGAACTCAAGAACAACCCCTCTTTTGGCCAACATTGGAAATGTAAGAAGAACAATATAACTCACTTATGTTTTGCTGATGATCTTATCTTGTTTTGTAGGGCAGACAGTGATTCCATTTCCCTAATGAAAAACTCTCTTGTCCTCTTCCATATATGGTCTGGGCTTCAAATGAATCTTGGTAAAAACAACATCTTCCTTTCCGGAGTATCCCAAGAGGAGAAGCTTAATCTCTTAGCAACTATCAATATGGAAGTAGGTGAATTTCCATTCAAATATCTAGGTGTACCAATCACTTCCTCAAAACTCAAAGGTAGTGATTGCAAGCTGCTAATTCACAAGATTGTTTGGAGAATTACCATATGGCGTAGCAAGTTCTTATCCTATGCAGGTAGACTTATTCTTATAAAGGTCATCCTTTTTAGCATCCAAGTGTATTGGTCTTCTATTTTTATTCTCCCATCAGGTGTCTATAAGGAGATTGACAAAATTCTAAAGGTGTTTCTTTGGGGTGGTGCTTCTATGGATGGTAAAAAAGCCTAAGTTGCTTGGGATGAGGTATGTGTTTCCTAAAGTGGAGGGTGGCTTAGGTATTATAAGGAGTAAATTATGGAATAAAGCTGCCATTATTAAGAACATGTGGAAGATCCTCCTTGACAAGAATAATTCGCTTTGGGTGGAATGGGTTAAAGTCAACAAGCTAAAAGGTAAATGTTTTTGGGAAATAAAACCTAATAGCGAGAGTTCTTGGGTTTGGAGAAAGATTTTAGGCCTAAGGGAACTAATGAAGACTAAGTTCAAGAAGATCATCGGCAATGGAGAAAACACTTTTCTTTGGCATGACAATTGGCACCTCTATAGACCATTGCTTGATAAATATGGACCCCGAGTTATCTATGATTTGGGTATTCCTAAGCAAGCATTAGTAAAGGAAATAGTCGATGGTCATAGGTGGAAATGGTCAGTGGCCACTTTGTGTCACTTCTTGGAGATAAAGGAATCACTACCTTGCTGCCCAATGGGAAGAGAGGGCTTTCTAATTTGGACCCCTAACTCCAATGGCATCTTTTCTATCAAATCGGCTTTGGAGGTGATTCGCCTTAGGAGAGAAAAGGTTTCTTGGCACAACCTTGTTTGGTTCTAAAGACATTTTCTAAGACATTCTTTCATTGTGTGGCTGGGTATAAGAGGCAAACTTATGACAAAGGATAAATTAGTAAGAATCGACATTGTCTCTCACAATGTGTGCCCTTTGTGCAATGAGGAACCGGAAAGCATGGATCACCTTTTCTTCAACTGCACTTTTAGCTCCCAAATCTGGAATGGGGTTCTTAATCTTTGTCATCCACATCTCAATCCTCAACCTCGGGTCTCTTTGATTGAAGACTTAGCTAGAAATTGGAAGGAAGACAACTTCAAGAACATTGTGTGTAAGTTATGTTTTGGTGCAATCGTCTACTACATTTGGAAGGTTAGGAATGACATTTGCTTTGGACGAGGTGGACTATCCAAGGAGAGAGTAACCATGCTTATAAAAGAATGTGTTAGAGAACGGGTGACTTGCTTGGATAACGTTATCAAGTCTAGTGAAAATGAGTCCATCGCCAACAATTGGGGCATCCCTCATTCAATCTTTGTATAGGCATTTTGTGGTGAGTAGTTTGTATTCCCATTAGTTGGTTGATAAATAGTTGCTTCTTTTAAAGGATGTGATGTTGTTTTGATTCTCTATGTGCCATTGATTGGGTGTTTTCTGTTGGTTACTTCATTTTTTTTTTTGGCATAACCTGGGGACTTGTCCTAGGTATGCTAGTCCTAGGCTTAATCTAGAGGCTTTGTCCTAGATAAGCCTTTGTACATTCTTTCTCTTTGGTATAAAATTATTAATTACCAAAAAAAAAAGTGAAATAAAGCAACCATGTCAAAGTATATATGAAATATTTGCCAAAAATCAAACACTTCTCTTTAGGTTGATTGGGTTTCAACATTTAGGCTAAAAAACAAGAGTATATGGGAGTTGAAGCCTGCTAGAAATAGCTCTTGGAATTGGAAAAAAATATTCTTAAAATGAAAGAGTTCGTGGAAAAAGAGTAAAATTGAAAATTGGCAATGGTGAAAAGACCTTTATTTGGAAGAAAAATTGGCACCCTACTAGCCCTTTGATTGAAAAATATGGGGACCGAATCTCTTATGATTCTGGTATAGGTATAAATAGCAAGGTGAAAAGTATGATTAATAGGAATGATTGGAAGTGGCCCACGGCTAACACAATTCATCTCATGGAAATGAGAAACATAGTCAATTTTTGGCCTAGTGGTGAAGAGGATAGTTTTGAGTGGTTGTCGAGCAAAGATGGTGATTTCTTAATAAAGTCAGCTTAGCATGATTTGAAAAGAAGGAAGGAGGAGGTGAAATGGCATCATTTGGTATGGCACAATAACTACATCCCAAGACACTCTCTTATTCTATGGAATGGCAATTAAGAAGAGATTGCCAATAAGAGACAAGCTCCTAAGGTATGGCATCCCAACGTCCCCCATTTGTGTTCTTTACAATGGCTTGGATGAAACTATTGATCATCTTTTATTTCAATGCGATTATTGTAAATTTATTTAGATGGAAAATTGAAGTTGTGCAATAGAAATTACAATATTCAACCTTGGGATAATTATGTTGAAAGCATGGCGGTTAATTAGAAACACCTTAGCATTAAGAATCTTATGAGATCTATGTTATTTGGAAGGAAAGAAACAATAGGTGTTTTTTCGGGCAAGCTCATTCTAAAGAGATTGTTCTCACGAGGCTGTTTCACACTTTTAAGGACAAAAAGGCTTATTTCTTGGGCCTTCAATGCATAAGAGAAGAAAACAATATTGCTAAAGCTTAGGGCTTACCTGGGTGTCTATTCAAGGATTAAAAAAGATTATGGTTGTTTTGAGAGACAGGTGGTAGGGAAAAAGGTGTTTTTGTCACATATTTTCTATTTTGCAAATTGTTCTTCACTACTTTGGAGTTGTTTTGGCCTATCTTTTGGCTAGCCCTGTTGATGATGTTATTTCCTATTAAGTTAATTTATTTCCTCAGTTATGATGATGTGAGGATGCCTTCAAATCCAACACCCCATGCCTTTTTAAGTTGGACTTTCTGCATATGTTGCTAGTTGTTTAATTTTATTCAAACTTAATAAAGTTATGCTCTGGTTTTCTTTGTTTACTGCTGCTTGGGTTTGTACTATTGTTTTTGACTGGTCTCTCTTCTTCATAAGCTTCCCTTGTCCTTCAACCTTCGGCTAAAGTCATAGAGCATCTTCCCTTTGCCCTTTCAAACTAATAAGAATGCTCTCGACCTTTTGATGTTTATGTTTGAAGATAATGAGTTAGGTGTTGTCTTATCCTTGTATAGATTTTATGGTTGCTTGTATAGCTCTTGATATTAGTAAAGCTTTTTGTGTTGATATTCTAATTAGATTCTTAGTTCCCACTCTTGTTATTTATCATGATAACATCTTGATATATGATAAGAGAGGGAGGTTTTATTGGCATGCATTGGTTTGTTTTCTTCCTCGTAAGCTAAAGCTTGTTCTAGAAACGGGGTTTCTTGGTTTTTGTTTAATGTGTTGCTTTAGAGGGTGGCCCTTTTTATCCACCATGCTTAGGTTGTTTCTTATCCTTTTAGGCGACTTTTTTGCTTAATATACTTGTTTATTCAGCCAAAAATAAAAAAGCAACAATAACAAGGCAACCAATACAAAGACACAAAAAGCTTATAGAAAACCCCTTCCCAACCTTATTTTACTACTAATACAAGGAAATAGACAATGTACAATACAAGAATATCTTACCTGACTAAAACATGATGAGTCTGCCTCCAAAATAGCGTCTAAACCACTCCATCTTTCATAACCCAGTATGCACTGAATTATTCCCATAGGGAAAGACCTTATAATCTCTTGTTCCTATACTTAGATTTTGGCTAACACTCTCATCTCTCTATTTTCCAACACACTAGAGACTTGTATATCTTTAGTTTGTAAGTACAAATGATATGCATACAACTTATGCCACTAGGTTATCATATAGAGAATAAAATAAGACACCTGGGCAGAAACTCCTTTGTCTTTGGCTTGAGTGTGAGCATAAGTCTTCTGAGTCAACCTACTAGATTAGCCACCTAGATAAGCTGCCCACTCTATGAACTAGCTTTTCCTACACACCTCTTGCATGCCTCTATTAAAACCATCAGAACAAGCAACCCACAGTTCAAATATAAGCACCCACTTGGTGCCTATGCAAGCCTACCGATGCCTCAGCTCAATGCCACTATGTCTAGTTTATTTTTTGCACTGCTATATGTGATTTAACACCTACTAGTATTGAGTTACGTTTTCATAGCTACTTGTATAACCCGACAAGCCCTTTCATGGCACCGAATAATGTTTGATAGTGCCGCTCAAAAAATATTGACTTTGCTCGAGTGCTTTTGCTCATACCCAAGTATCTGTGTGTATATTATGCCTTTCGTGCACTTGATTAAGCCTAACAACACATGCTGCCACTCATGCATATTATCGATCGTATCCGCACATAGGCCTATAACCTATGCCTATGTTAAGTATCATGCAACCCATAAACTGTGTTTTTGATTCCCTGCCCAAGGCACCATTTCACCATGGTCTGTGCACCCCATGCACTTGCCCTATGTCAAGGCTAATAGGTTTGACAATTATCCCGTAGAATTTTTCTCTCGAAAGGTTGATTGAACCCATAGACAAGGGTAACGAAAATCCTAAAGTGTTCTTTGATAAGCCAACCCTCACAATGCACGAATTGGGGATTTTATTCCACCCAAGCCATATTCTACCATCAGACATATCCGAATTGCTTGCATTCTCGCAATCACCTCACACATTTCTACACACTTTCTCTTGTTTCATGCTTTTGATTTTAGTTTTAAGAATGGCCATGAAATCAATTCTATTATTTTTGTTTTTATAAGTAAATTTTATTGCTACCAAAAAGAGCCTTACCATGAGATAAGATTCAAGTTAAGGAGAGAGAGCCCTTGCCTCAAACAAGCCTTAGGCTAAGGGAGGCAAACAATAAACAAACAAGGCAAACAAAGAATCAACACTAAAGCAAACAAAACACACCAACCGAGCAATACCAACAAAACAAGCATAGCCCAAACAAAGGGGAGTAGCCTATAACCAAATAAACTCCAATAGAAACTAACACCAAGGCTTAAAACACACCTCCAAGCCTTGACTCAAGCTTGAGAGCCACCACCACTTTGCCTTCTAAAAATACAGGTAAGAATGAATTAAGCGTTTAATTAGAAAATTTTAGCATTTTAATAATTTCAACCTTTTATGCTTTTTATAAGTGTTTAACTAGTTTAGAGTCCAGAATAAGGAAGAGGCCTTTAGAGTTTTTGTGGAAGATTTCCTAAGCTTAATCTAAGATCGTTTGGGTTACCAAACGTTACTTCAAAAGCAGATTTGGAAATCCTAATCAAAGTAGGATTTCTATCCAAACACTAAACTTTAAAAGGTCATATCTGAGACTTCTGATGTCCAATTGAGGTGATTCAAAGCCCCAAATTCATTTACACATCCTAAGCTACAATTCTTATGAAGGGGTTAAAACTCAAAAAGATCATTTTTGTAGCCAAAATTAGAATGGATTTTATCACTAGAATTTAGAAGCCCTAATCCTTAGTTGGATTGGATTAATTTTTGCATGGTCACATGAAGACTTGGTCTAACTTTAAGAGCGAATCGAATATAGGTTTGGAAGGTTGGAAATACATGTGCCTTAGTTGGAAATTTATTTGCCTTAAATTTTTAGAAGTTGGGTAAATATATAACTTTTAGGCTACTACGTTAGAGAAAAGAATAAGGCATAACATAATTTTTATTTCTATTTTGTGCTCTTCATTCCTTAATGTCTGGCTAAGTTCTTTAGCTTGATTCAAGGGAATTTCATTCCAGTTGTCAAAACTATGAGACTCTGTTCTTAATCTTATTTATTTTTCTATCCAAATATTTATGTTTCTTTATTTTACATGTTAATGATTACATAATTTATTTAACTAAAAGACATATTAATTGATTGAATTGTGTGGTATATAGCTAAATTGAACCCATAATTTGTAATTGTTATGATGGTCAGTTGGAGTAGCAATTAAGCAAGAACAATTATGACCTAAGTTTTTTATGCTTGTGTTTTTTTTTGGTAAGTAATGATTTTATACCAAAGAGAAAGGATGTACAAATGGCTTATCTAGGACAAAACCCCTAGATTAAGCCTAACACAAGCATACCTAGGTTATGCCGAAACACCAAGAAAACACAAGCAATATGCAAATAATGGTACATAGAGAAACAAAGCTACAACACAAATACAAACTCACTAAACGGAGTACAATCACAAGTGGACCGAACACCATTATATGCCTACTCAAATATTGCATGAGGGATACCCCAATTGTTTGCAATTGACACATTTTCATTAGACTTGTTTACTTTCTTCAAGCAAGTCACCCTTACTCTAATGCATTCTTTGATAAGCATTGCAACTCTCTCTTTAGGTAATCCACCTCTTCTAAAGCAAATGTCATTCCTAACCTTCCAAATGTGGTATACGGTTGCACCAAAGCATAACTTACTCATAATGTTCTTGAAAATGTCTTTCTTCCATTTGTTAGCCAATTCTACAATCAAGGAGATCCACGGTAGGGGATTGAGATGTTGATGACAAAGATTAAGCACCCTATTCCAGGTTTGGAAGCTAAATGTACACCTAAAAAAGAGATGATCCATGCATTCCGATTCCTCATTGCACAAATAGCATAAATTGTGGGAGATAAGGCCGATTCTAACTAATTTATCCCTTGTCATGAGCTTGCCTCTTATACGCAGCCACACAATGAAGGAATGTCTTAGAAAGTGCCTTTTGAACCAAACAAGGTTGTGCCAAGTAACCTTTTCTCTCCTACTTCGAATTACCTCCCAAGCAGATTTGTTTTTTGTGCTTGTTTAAAAGAGACATAGAATGAATTAAATAATTTAACGCTTGTTAGATTTTTATTCATTTTTAACTCCTTCCTAGTTTATAATGCTATTAGTAAATTCATGAGAATTGCTTAATACCTACTAGTTTATTGATAAGAATTAATTTGTGTGTTAGGCTTAGACTAACAAAATTAGGGATGGTATAGATTACCAGACTTTGTTAATCTAGGGTTAAATATTTGAATAGAGAATAAAATTTATATATTTGAGGTTAATGATCAATTTGCAACCGTAGTACTTTTCCTTGAATTGAGATTGTTTTTAATTGAATTTGTATTACTTAATTCAGTTTTTAAGAATTTTTTCTTGTCTATTAACCCTCATTCTTTTTTCGTTAGTTATTTGTGGATTTGATTAATTAGTTTCTATGAATTGACCTTTACTTGTTGTTATTACTAATTGTAAGTAGAAAAATTTAATTTTTGGTTGCACTTGACACATATCATTCTCGACAATAGGAGAGACCTTAGAGATATTTGAAATTTTGTCTCGTTTATCCCTCTTGATTCTTATAGTTAAGGTCTCCCTAGAAGTTACCAAATTAGAGAAGATACAACTATTAATTTCTTTCCACAATTTGTATAAAGTGCAAGTAACTTTAACTTGCAAATGGAGTTCCTAATAGACTTGGTATGCCATTCTTGAGCAATTCTTCCAACATAGTTTCCCAAACTTGCTTAGTATACCAACACCCACATCCTTCAAGGATTATATTCCAAATAGAGAAGCAAAAATTACAATTGAAGAATAGGTGGTCAGTGCTTTCATCTTTTTCTCTTTTTTTTTTTTTTTTGTTGAGCAAGTATATTAAGCAAAAGGCCACCCAAAAGGTCAATGTTTTCATGTTCCTTATTGCAAAGGATGCTTGTCGCCCTATCTAGCTTGCCCCAAGTGACAAGTTTGTCCCAAGTTATGAGTCTTTGTTGTATCATCATCCAAATTATGAAGGTTTGCCTAGGAATTGAGAACTTGCGCCAAACTAGCCTATGCCAAGAGACTTAATCCTTCCTTAGCTAAAATTTTTCCTAAGCTCTAGAATAAAAGAATCCTTTGGAAGGGTTAAGAAGCCAAATAGCCAAATCCATATTATTTTCAAGATTGTCTGTCATGTCACCTTTTATCTACATAAGCTCAATGGTATTAGTGCAAAGCCAATTCCATCTATTTCCATCCAGAATGGCACTTACCCCAGTATGCTTTCTAAGGCTGGAGTCATAAGCTATTATCTCCCCATACTTTTTAATGAGAGGACCACCTTTATGCCAATTGTCATACCAAAGAAAGGTATCCCTACCATTCCCAATCCGAATCTTGATGTCACTTTGAAGCTTATCTCATATCTTTAAAATCTTTTTCAAAGCCATAGGCTTTCATTGGTAGCTTTTATATGCCAAAGACTTTTGTGCTTGAGCATCACCATATTCACCCAATTCACCAAAAAGAAGAGTTCATGGGTTAAGCAAGATTCCAAACATGTCTTGCAATAGCCATCATGTTCCAATCCTTGCATCTTATCAATCCTAACCTATCCTCCTCTTTGGGGACACAAATATCATCCCAAGCTACCTTAGCTTTGTTCCTTTCAAGCCCTGTACCCACCCACAATAAATCTCTTGATTTACTATCTATTTCTTTATGGATACTTGTGGGAAGGATGAAAAATAGAAGACCAATAGATTTGAACACTATATAACACCAATTTTTTGAGCAACAATATCCCCACATAAGAAAGAAACTTGTTCTTCCAAGAATTGATCTCATGGAGAATCTTATCAAGAAGAGGTTTACAGTCCCTGTGATTAAGATTGGCACTTATTATAGGAATTCCAAGGTACTTAAAAGGGAAAAAGCCCTCTTCCATTTTGAGAATCAAGTTGAAACGCCTTCTTTCTTCTCTTGTGATACTAGTGAAGTAGACATTGCTCTTGGTATTATTGTATTTAAGCCCTGACCAACCATGAAACTTGCACAAAATATCCACGAAGGAAATAATTTTTTCCTTGACTTTACAAAAGAAGGTGAGATCATCCACGAAGCAAAGATAGGTGATCTTGTTGGTCTTGTACTTCCCATGGTATTCAAAGTCTTTATTCTCCACTGCCTTGGTAAGCACCCTTGTGAGGACTTGATAGAGGCATCGTAGAAGCATCGAGCCATCAAAGAGATCCACTACATATTTCGATTAGGCCAATTACGAGGAGCAGAGCTAAGAAGATGCAACAAGCCTTAGTTGGACTCGTGGAGGACTTGGAGACTAAGATCAGCTCACTCAAGGACGATTGGATGCTTGAAGGAGCCAACAGAGAGATCAACTTGATTCAGGCCCAAGCTTATGTGCGAGCAAACTTTGAACGATCATAACTTTTGATCCAGGAGGAGATACGGGGCCTGTAATATATCAACATGAAGCTCGTTTCGAGCTCTATAACCATAACTAGCTTTGCTAGTTACACCCAACTTGGAGGCCCAAATAACATCATTTCAGTCTGTATTTCATAGTTTTTTGTTTACCCAAATTTAGGATTTTCAGTTTTATGATTTTGAGCTTGTTTGTGATTGGGCTAGACTTTACTGAGCCCAAGTGACATCTTTTCTTTTAATTTAGTTAGTGCTTTGGGTAGTTACTTAGGTAATGGGCTTGGGAAGTTTGGAAGTCCATTGGGTCATGGGTAGTTTAGGGTTAAGTTGACATTATACTATAAAAACAAAACATTTCATGACGAATAAAACTTTTTGGCTGATTTTTCACAAATAGATTGCTTACTATTGAGTTTACAATCTTTGAACTTATCAAGCTTGTCTTGTGGCGTTCACCATTCTCAATACCAAGGTTTGTTCGATTCCATATCGATTCGGGTCAAAGTTTAATTACGTGATGAAATCGATTCAATCCTAAGAAAAATATCTTCTTGAGTGTTGGGTCTTGTGTCAAATTGTCAAGGTTCACATCAGTTGGTATCAGAGCCGAGTCGAATCAAGTTCCGTCTCTATCTTTCTTGTGTTTTCGAGTAGGAATTCTCTTCTTCATTAGTTGTGATTTCATTCTCTTGGTAATTTTGTTTTTGTTTTTTTATTGTGTTTTGGTGTCCTTGTTTCCGTCAAATTCTTGAATTCTTGATTGTGTTTTGGTGTCCTTGTTTCTATCAAATTCTTAAATTCTTGATTGTGTTTTTAGTGTCCTTGTTTCCATCAATTTCTTGAATTTGGATTAACCTTGGAATAGTCAAATTCTAGGTTGTGTGGGTGTCTAATTGTCTTCTTGATTGATCCAAAAAAGAAAAAAAAAAAACGAAATAAATATATTGTTGAGGCCGAAAATATATATCCTTTGGGGAGTGAATTAGGGATTGGCTTTGTGTGGGATTCTTGACCTCTTGGGAAAGATTTTGTTGTTGCCGAAAGTGCAAGGGTAGTTCTTGATGGAAATTATTGTTTGATTGCCTTGGTTTAAATTGCCTTGATTGTCAAAAAAAAAAAAACAATAGCAAAAAAAAAAACAGTGGGAAAAAGTGGGATTCCGAAATTAGGGAGAATAATCTTGGATTAGGATTGCCTTGTTTCCTTTAATCTTTAGGAGAAGCATTGTAATTATCTAAGTTGGGAGATTGAGTTCTTGATTTGTTCCTAAAAATTTAATTTTTCCTTGAAAATTTTGGTAGTCCTAAATTAGGGGATTAGACCTTGGTTATTCCCTTAATTGCTTTGAATTTTTTTTTAGGAGGGGATTTTGTGTGATCTAAAGAAGTTATTTTCTTTCCTATTTTCGGCCAAGTAGCTTTAAAAAAAAATAGAAAAAAAATAGGAAAAAAAAACGTAAAAAAAAAGGAAAAAAAAAAGGGAGAGATCAAGGAGAAAGTTAGCACACTTACCTCCTTTAAATTTGATTTCCTTTATTCTTGTCATCTCTTTTGAATTTCCTTCCCTTGACTATTCATTCTTGAAATTGTGTTCATTTTTTTTCTGATTCTGAAAATTTTCTTTCTTCTTGAATCTTAGTCTCTTTATTTTAGTTGTTAGTAATCGTAATATAACCTAGATTGACTGGTGGTCGTTTGTCACAAGTACTATTTTGATTAGAGAGTTGGTAAGAACATTAGAGTGAAAACATGAGTGCGAGTGTAAACACGTGAGGGAGCGTGTGAGGATTATTGTTCACAAACACATTTTGTTTTCAAAAATTATAACATGGTAGAAGATTCGGGTAAAACCGAGGCTTTTACATTGCAAGCAATCCAACAACAGTTTGAGTGACCTTTTAATGTAATATGGAGTGTTAACGATAGATTGGACAAATTAGAGCAGCAACATAGTGATAGAAGGGAAAGTAATACAACTAAAGGTAGGAGAAAAGCACTAGTAGTGAGGGATGAGGATAGGATAGTTATCGACAGTGAGGATGATGGAATAAGTGATAGGTTGAATAATATAAGGAGTAAAGGAGGACATCGAAGTCATATAAATAGTATGTATAGAAAGGGTAGGTAGAGTGATAGTAACCTCAATAGCATTAAGATGAAAATTTCACCTTTCCAGGGTAGAAACGATCTGGAAGCCTACTTAGATTGGGAGCGAAAAGTAGATCAGGTTTTTGATATACATAGGTATTCTGAGGAGAAAAAGGTGAAGTTGGCTGTTGTAGAATTCACTGATTATGCTAGCATTTGGTGGGACCAGTTGTTGAAAAGTAGACGTAGGAGCTTGGGTAGACCTATAGATACTTGGGATGATATGAAAAGTATAATGAGGCAGCATTTTGTTCCTAGTCACTACCATAGGGATTTACTTCAGAAGTTACAGGGGCTTAGGCAAGGGACTAAGAGTGTGAAGGACTATCACAAGGAGATGGAGATAGCCATGATTAGGGCTAATATAGAGGAAGATAGGGAAACCACTATCGCTAGGTTTTTAAATGGGTTGAATAGGGAAATAGCAAATGTTATAGAGCTCTAACACTATGTAGAGCTAAAGGATTTGGTACATATGACGATGAAGGTAGAAAGACAATTACAACGTAAGGGTAAAAAGGATGTAGTTTCCTATTCTAGTCTTGGAAAACCGAGTGTGTCAAAGAGAGATGATAGGCCACTTTTTAAGCCAAAAACTGAGTACTCTAAACCTAAGGGAGAAGAGTCTAGCCGAGAAAAGTCTAGTATTAAACCCGAACCATCGAAGAAGAACAGGGAGATAAAATGTTTTAAGTGTTTGGGTAGGGGTCACATAGCTTCTCAATGTCCTAACAAAAGAACCATGGTGTTGAGAGAGGATGTGGAATATGAGATAGAGGAAGAGTCTAGTGATGAGTCTATGCCACTAATAGAGGATGCTAGTGATGTAGAGTTGGAGTATGCAGTAGAGGGTGAGGCATTAGTGTCTAAGAGAGCTTTGAGTTTACACTATAAGGAAGAAAATGACGAGCAAAGAGAGAATATTTTCCATACTAGATGTCATGTGAAGGGTAAGGTGTGTACTTTAATTATAGATAGGGGTAGTTGCACGAACATAGCCAGTACCAAACTTGTAGAAAAATTTTGTTTAACCACAATCAAACACCCTAGACCTTATAAGCTTCAATGGTTGAATGACTGTGGAGAAATTAGGGTGAACAAACAAGTAGTGGTGGTTTTGTCTGTGGGTAGGTATCAAGATGAGGTGTTGTGTGATGTAGTACCCATGCATGCTGGACACATCTTGTTAGGGAGACCATGGAAATATGATAGAAAGGTGACACATGATGGATTTAAGAATAGATACTCTTTCATGATGAGCCATAAACTCATCACACTTGTACCATTGTCACCAAAGCAAGTTTTTGAGGATCAAGTGAGGAGAAGAAAGATGAAAGAAGAGAGAAAAGAAAGTGAGAGTGAAAACAAAAAGAGAGAAAATGTGAATGAAAAGTAAGGCCGAAAAGAAGGGAGAGAAAAAAGAGGGTGAACAATTCGTCCATGAGAGAAAAAACAAGAGAGAAAACAAAGAGTGAAAAAAATGGAGTTTTATGGGAAGATGAGTGATGTGCGGATTGCCCTTGTGACTAAACAATATCCATTATTGTTAGTTTACAAGGAAAGTTTTATATTTTTCACTAATGTTGACAATTCTCTTCCTAGTGTGTTTGTTTTTCTTTTGCAGGAGTTTGAAGATGTATTCCCTGAGGAGATTCCTGATGGACTACCTCCAATTCGTGGGATCGAGCACCAGATTGACTTCATACCTGGAGCAGCGATACCCAACCGACCAACCTATAGAAGTAATCCCAAGGAGACAAAAGAGCTTTGAAGGCAAGTGGAGGAGTTGATGAAGAAGGGATACGTGAGAGAGAGCATGAGTCCGTGTGCTGTACCAGTGATTCTAGTATCTAAGAAGGATGGGACATGGAGAATGTGCATTGATTGTCGAGCCGTCAACAAAATCACTGTAAAGTATCGCTATCCTATACCTAGGTTAGATGATATACTTGATGAGTTACATGGATCTTGTATCTTTTCAAAAATTGATTTAAAAAGTGGGTATCATCAGATTAGGATAAAAGAGGGTGATGAATGGAAAACTGCTTTTAAAACCAAGCATGGACTATATGAATGGTTGGTAATGCCATTTAGGCTTACTAATGTGCCTAGTACGTTTATGAGATTAATGAACCATGTTTTGCGTGCATTTATTGGCAAGTTTGTAGTTGTTTATTTTGATGATATTCTCATTTATAGTCGTAGTCTAGATGAGCATATAGGACATGTGCATGATGTTTTGCTTGTGCTTAGGAAAGAGAGGTTATTTGGTAATCTTAAGAAATGTTCTTTTTGCACTAACCAAGTTGTGTTCCTAGGATTTGTGGTTTCATCTAACGGAATTAAGGTAGATGAGGAGAAGGTCAAGGCTATCTGAGAGTGGCCAACACGTACTTCTGTGATTGAGGTTAGGAGTTTCTATGGTTTAGCTAGTTTTTATAGGAGATTTGTAAGAGACTTTAGTACACTAACGACACCACTAACTGAAGTTATTAAAAAGAATATAGGATTTAAGTGGGGTGAGGATCAAGAACGTGCATTTGCATTAATCAAGGATAAGTTAAGTTCTGCACCTTTACTTGCGCTACCTGATTTTTCTAAACCATTTGAGCTTGAGTGTGATGCTTTAGGTATCAGTATTAGAGTTGTTTTGATGCAGGGAAATAGACCTATAACGTATTTCAGTGAAAAGCTCAACGGACCCACTTTAAAGTATCCTACTTATGACAAGGAGTTGTACGCTTTGGTGAGAGCGTTGGAGACATGGTTGCATTACCTTTGGCCACATGAGTTCGTCATCAGAACAGATCACGAGTCGTTAAAACATTTAAAGGGACAAGGTAAGTTGAACAAAAGACATGCAAGGTGGGTTGATTACATCGAATCTTTTCCTTATGTCATTCATTACAAACAAGGTAAGGAAAATGTTGTGGCAGATGCGTTATCTCGTAGGCATACTCTAATCTCAACTTTAGATACTAAATTACTTGGTTTGAAGTATATAAAGGATTTGTATGTGAATGATTCTGACTTTTCCAGTATTTATGAAGCTTGTGAGAAGACTGCATTTGGTAAATTTTATAGGCATGATGGTTATTTATTTCGTGAAAACATATTATGTGTGCCTATGAGTTCTTTACGTGAATTGCTTGTGAGGGAAGCACATGAGGGTGGATTAATGGGTCATTTCGATATAGCTAAGACTTTAGACGTACTACAAGAGCATTTTTTTTTGGCCACATATGAAACGAGATGTAGAGCGTGTTTGTACTCGTTGTATTAAGTGTAAACAGGCCAAGTCTAGAGTCTTACCCCATGGTTTATATACACCTTTACCTATTCCTACTGTACCTTGGGAGGATATTTCTATGGACTTTGTTTTAGGATTACCTAGGTCTAGGAAGGGTAGTGATTCGATTTTTGTCGTAGTTGATAGGTTTTCAAAAATGGCACACTTTATTCCATGTTGTAAAACTGATGATGCAACTTACATTGCTGATTTGTTTTTCAGGGAGATCATACGTTTGCATGGAGTTCCAAGAAGTATTGTATCTGATCGTGATATGAAGTTCTTAAGTTATTTTTGGAAGGTATTGTGGGGTAAGTTAGGTACTAAACTACTATTTTTACAACTTGTCACCTACAGATGGATGGACAAATAGAGGTAGTTAATAGAACTTTATCTCAGTTATTGCGTGCTGTATTAGAAAAGAATTTGAGAACTTGGGAGGATAGCTTGCCACATATAGAATTTGCATATAATAGGGTGGTGCATACATCTACTGGTCATTCACCTTTTGAAGTTGTTTATGGTTTTAATCCACTTACACCTTTGGACTTGTTACCTTTGCTTGTTGAGGAACGTACTAGTTTAGACGACAAAAGGAAGGCAGAGTTAGTTCGACAGCTTCATGAGAAAGTTAGACAAAATATTGAGAGGAGGACTGAGCAATATGTCAAACAAGCTAACAAAGGAAGACACAAGGTGGTCTTCCAACCTAGTGATTGGGTTTGGGTGCACATGTGGAAGGAACGGTTTCCATCCCAACACAAATCTAAGTTACATCCGAGAGGCGATAGTCCATTTAAAGTACTCGAGTGGATTAATGATAATGCTTATAGATTGGATCTTCCAGGTGAGTATAATATAAGTGCTACTTTTAATGTTTCAGACTTATCTCCTTTTGATGATGCAGATTTGAGGATAAATCCTTTTCAAGAGGGAGGGGATGATAGAGGCATCGTAGAAGCATCGAGCTATCAAGGAGATCCGCTACATATTTCGATTGGGCCAATTACGAGGAGCAAAGCTAAGAAGATGCAACAAGCCTTAGTTGGACTCGTGGAGGACTTAGAGACTAAGATCAGCTCACTCAAGGACGATTGGATGCTTGAAGGAGCCAACAGAGAGATCAACTTGATTCAGGCCCAAGCTTATGTGTGAGCAAACTTTGAACGGTCATAACTTTTGATCCAGGAGGAGATATGGGGCCTGTAATATATCAACGCAAAGCTCGTTTCGAGCTCTATAACCACAACTAGCTTTGCTAGTTGCACCTAACTTGGAGGCCCAAATAACGTCATTTCATTCCGTATTTCATAGTTTTTTGTTTACCCAAATTTAGAATTTTCAGTTTTATGATTTTGAGCTTGTCTGTGATTAGGCTAGACTTTAATGAGCCCAAGTGACATCTTTTCTTTTAATTTAGTTAGTGCTTTGGGTAGTTACTTAGGTAATGGGCTTGGGAAGTTTGGAAGTCCATTAGGTCATGGGTAGTTTAGGGTTAAGTTGACATTATACTATAAAAACAAAACATTTCATGATGAATAAAACTTTTTGGCTGATTTTTCACAAATAGATTGCTTACTATTGAGTTTACAATCTTTGAACTTATCAAGCTTGTCTTGTGGTGTTCACCATTCTCAATACCAAGGTTCATTCGATTCTATATCGATTCGGGTCAAGGTTTAATTATGTGACGAAACCGATTCAATCCTGAGAAAAATATCTTCTTGAGTGTTGGGTCTTGTGTCAAATCATCAAAGTTCACATTAGGACTTCTATAACAATGACAAAGAAATAAGGAGACAACGGGTCACCTTATCTAAAAACTCTTTTGCTCTTGAAGAAACCCTTGAGCTTACCATTTAAGTTCACCAAGAAGAAGGTTGTAGAGATACATTCATTCCTCAACTAACCAATGAAAACCAGGTGCACTCCAATGGTTCTAAAGGCCAAGAGAAAAGGATCCCAATTCACCATATCATATGTCTTCATCAAGTTAACTTTTATGGCATAATCTCTTCTATTCCTTTTATCTTTATGTTACCTATGGAAAAGCTCTTGGCAAAGGAAGATATTGTCTACTATTCTTCTACCTCCCATAAAGACTCTTTGGGCTTGGTTGATAAAAAAGGGCAGCAAGCTTTTGAGCTGGTTCACCATAATTTTGGTATGCACTTGTGGATCATGTTGCAGTAAGCAGTATGTCTAAAATCCTTACATAAACAGGGATTAGTACATTTAGCCACAAGAGCAAGGATAATGCAATTTACCTCTTTAAGCATATGTCTTATGGCAAAGAAGTGTTCAATGGCCTTCAAAAAATCCATTCCAATAATCCCCCAAGCCACTTTGAAGAAGTAGGCACTAAAACCATCTAGGCTAGGAGCTAGGGATGGCAATAGGGAGGGGTGGGGAGGGGATATCAATCCCCGTCCCCGCCCCGTCCCTGTTGCGGGGATAAAAAATAATCCCCGTCCCCTCCCCGCAAAGGAAAATCCCCTCCCCATCCCCTCCCCTTCCCCGCGGGGAAAAATCCCCTCTCCATCCCCGCCCTGTCCCTGTGGAGAAAAATCCCCTCCCCATCCCCGCCCCGTCCCCGCGGGGAAAAATCCCCTCCCCATACCCATAAATATAAATTTTAATTCTTTTATATATTTCAATAAATAAAATAAATCATATTTTCCCAAAATATCACTTGCTACAAGTGCTACAAAATATTCTTTGTTATTTTAGTTCAAATATAAAGTTTTCATAAAATTTAACAATATGCAATAATCAATCTCTTCATTAGTAGCTCTTCATGTATGTGATTTAGGGTAATTTTATAATAACATTAAATTTAACACTTTTCATTCACTTCAATTGATTTTATCAAGTTTATAATTTATTATTTTTTGTGTGTAAAACCTGGTGGATTGACTAACTAAGTTTTAAAGTTGAAATAAAATTAATTTGGTGTATTTGCATTTTATGATAATGAGATTCTGGGGTTTTTTTAATATATTAGATTAATAGTTTAGAAATTAGTAAAAGCTAATAATTGATAATTCAAAAATCAGTAAAATTAAAGTTATAGTTTTAATAAATCATAATGTAAAAATTTCTAAAATTTAATAGTTTAGAAATTATTATATCAATATATTAGGTTTAAGGGGTAGGGTGGGGTGGGGAGGGGAGAGGCGGGGCGGGGACACATGTATCCCCGTCCCCGATTACGGAGATTTTTTTCGTCCCCATCCCCGCCCCTTTCCCCGTTTTTATCGAGGAATCCCCTTCCCGTTAGGGTCGGGGCCCCTAAAGTCGGGTCCAAATTGTCATCCCTACTAGGAGCTTTGTCATTACACATTGCAAAGGGGGTCTTCTTTTATCTTCTTCTTGGCCACCTTCACCACCAAGTTGTTTGAAATCTTTTTTTGGACTTTAAAGTTCATGAGCTACTCAATTTCTATCTTGTCTACCTTGCCTTTTGAGTCATTAAGAAGGTTCTTGTAGAAACTCACCAATGTTTTAGCTATTTCATCATTGTCATCAATGAATGAGCCATATTCTCTTTGGATTCCATTGATTGAATTCTTAGATCTTCTCTCTTTTATGCTTTTAAAGAAATAGCTTGTATTTTTCACCCTCTTTTAGCCATTATATCCTTGATTTTTGCTTAGCCAAACACTCCTCCACCTAACTTAGCTTTCTCAATTTACTATCCTAAACCTTCTCTTCACCAAAGAGATCATCATCATTAGGATTTTGGCCAAGGTGATCTTGAATACTTGCAAGGTTGCTCTTAGCTTCCTTCACTCTCTCTAAAATGTTCCAATACTCCTTATTGAGGGCCTTAAACATCCTTTTCATTCTTTTTAATTTATTCACCAGCACATACATAGGGTTTCCTTAAATGTGCTTCTCTCAAGCTTTCCTAATAATGGGAAGAAAATCTTCATGGTTAACCCCAAAATTAAAGAATTTAAAGGGAGTTCTCCTCCTTGGTTTGGCTTCCCTATAATTAATGAACCTGGTGCATTTCCATCAAGACAATGCAACAACACACAAACTTAATTCTGGAAATTACTATTCATTTGGCACAACAGCAATTTATCTTTCAATTTTAACCAATCAAATGACCTCCAAATCATGCAAATTATATATCATTGGAAAAAGCATTCAAAGAGCTTTCTAACAGTATATAATGTCAACCACAACTCAATCAACAAGGCATTCAAAACTAACTTCAAAGTTTGCTGGCAAAAACTAGAAATTGCAAAATCACACACTGTGAACAATAACTCGAGGCATACAACACACATTCAAGTCTTCATACTTTGGATTTCAAGGGAAACATAAAATGTAACCAGGGCATAAAGGAAAGTTTCACCAACCTTAGGGTCTTCCACCACCAATTACCCACCAAGAATGATTAGATAAAGGAAATGAGATAAAAGCCAACAAAGCTTTCTTCAAATTTTCATTCAAAATGCCAACCAACCCCTTACAAATGAAGATCCACCCCTTTATATAGGAGGCATGGATGACAATGATACAATATTTCCCACAAAAGTCAACTAAAAATGACATGAATTAAGCTAAGCCATTCATTATAAACCAAGCTCATACATAGTAATTAACTAAAGACAAAAGTTAGTTGTTTTTTCTTTAACTTTAGGAATGATGTTTCCTAACTAAAACAATCAAATTCTAATTTAGTTCCAGTGTAACTAAAAACCAATTTTGGGTTTCTCAAAATGATGTCTGGACGTTTGGGCCATTGATAGACTTCCAAAGTCACACTTTTGGATCAATTAGAGCCAGATATTCATTTGGACCTTGGGTAGATGTAATGAGACCATACCCAAAACTGGTTTTGGGCCAAAATTGAAGGTGCAATGCTTCCTTTGGCTTGAGATTTGCTAGAACTTCATTCTTCTTGGCTTTAAAGGTTGTATGGAGACTTGAGAATGGCTTGGAACCCAAAAATGACAATCGAGCTGCGTATACATCATCCACATAAAGGTTGTGGTATGATATGATGTTAAGTTTGAAGATAGCTAAAGCTGAGGGATAAAAGTCAGTTCATTGCTCATTGATGAGTGCTTGATTGGTGCATTTCCATCAAGACAATGCAACTACACATAAACTCAATTCTGGAAATTACTGTTCATATGGCACAACAACTATTTGTCTTTTAATTTTAACCAATCAAATGACCTCCAAATCATACAAATTATAGATCATTGGAAAAGGAATTCAAAGAGCTTTCTAATGGTATATGATAGCAATCACAACTCAATCAATAAGGCATTCAAAACTTGTCTCAAAGTTTGTTGGCAAAATCTAAAAATGGCAAAAACATATACTGTGAACAGTATCCGAGGCATACAACTCATATTCACACCTTCACACTTTGGATTTCAAGGGTAACAAGAAAATTAACCAAGGCATAAAGGAAAGTTCCACCAACCTTGGGATCTTCCACCACCAATACTTCTTCCAAGATGAATTGGATGAAGGAACAAGCAAACAAAGAAAAGCTACAAAGTTTTGCTTGAGAATTTTTACTATCAAAGAAGTCTAGCTTTTACAAGTGAAAAAACCACTTTCATATACAAGAGGAAGTGGCGGCAAAAATGGGCATTAATTAGACATGTAAGCTTTGCCCTTCATTTAAGCTTACTCATTCATTTAAACTAAGGCCATACCACATTAATGAAGAAACTAACAAAAGGGGACAACTTTTCCTTAAAAGGTAGAACTATGTCCACCAACTAAAGTTACTTGCTTCCCTTTTAGTTGCAATTCAACTAAATGGGCTTCATGGCATCTTGGGCTCCAATTTAAGTGATGGATGGCTACCTCATCTACTTGGGCTTCAAAGTAGGCTTGTAGTTGGCTTCTTGGACTCATTTAAGCTTCCATTTCATTAAGGCCTTGGATGCAAGTAATGAGAGTGCACCCAAAAGTAAAGTTGGGCCAAATTGGAGATGGCAAAGGTTCTTTAGACTTGCATGGAGCTTTTCCCTCATTCTCAATAGGGGTTGGAGCCAAATGGAGATTTGATAGAGACTTGGAAGCAAGAGTTGGAGAAGTTGTCGAAAATACATCATCGATCAAGCTTACAAAGTAATTCTATCACTACCCCCCTCTTTTATTGCTCCATGTAATGAATTGCCCCATAAATCTTAAGTCTTCAACACAAGCATCATTGTAACATTTGGAAAATTCTTCACTAACCAAAATACTCCTTTCTAATCCACCAACTTTCTTATCTCCACTTTTGATCACATTGAAATCACTCATCACATTTTATAGCTTCCCATTAGCAATGCTAGCATAGTTCCTCAATCTATTCCAAAAGCTTTTCCTCTCTAAGGTGGTACTTCTACCATACAAAACATGTTAGGGTAGATTCCCTTGAGCTAATTGATTTGATATTTGTAATTGTAATTTATCTCATTAATTAATAAAATGATTTATAGTTATTTAGTTCATATGCTTGTCAATTTTATGATTGTGCAAATAACATGCCTTTTGAATAGTAGAATTGTCACAAGAGGATCAGACAACTGATTGTGGGAACCCTATGCGCACATTATCACAACATTACAATGACAAAGGACATATGTAATAGTGACGAGATTATTATAGTGTTGAGTGACTCCACTAAAAGGTGGTAATAATTCTCAAATGTCAAAGCTATTTGCTAACGGCTTAGTGTAACACATGGGTGCACGTTGTAGACATATTCATCCAAATTGATCCCACCAAAGAATATCCATATGAATGGTTACTCCAGTGTCTATGGAACAAATCCTCTGAACACTACAGGTGCATGTAATCCTTTGACTTGAGTTTGCTAGACCTTATCATGTAAAGATTAGTATAGTTTGACACTGTCCAATGAATCATCATAAAAAGGGTATCATAAAGGTAATGAACGACTATATCATGAGATACATGGAGACTATGGTTGATCAATAAAGGATTCGAAACTCTTAAGCACAAAAGAAGATATTCATATGCCAATGCTAAAAGACATTCGTGACTGTTTAAATCTGTGCCCATAGTGGGATAAGGTTGTAGCCTAATTCGTGTAAGTCATTAATGTGTATCAGCTTATATCGAGGAACTACTGAGATAAACATACCTTTATGTCTTAACTTTAAGAGATATCGGTTGACGAAAGATTGAATTACATGTAACTGTGATGTTGTAAAAGCTTATAAAGATGTTCGCTGACACTTTGTCATTTGGGTGGCCATGATGCTTTCCTAGAAGCCAATCTTAGTTTGTGTCTAAATTTGACTTGAATTCAAATACTACGATTCGATAAAAAACTTATTATTCACACACATTAAGGGGTCAATACGAACCAAGAGGCAAGGATCATTTGACGACAAATTTGAGATCATGGAAAGAAAGAAACGTATAGATATGTTTTGACAGGAGTCATTTGGTGTGCACAGTGCCATATGGCATCATGCAAATGCACTGCATGGTTTCGATAAGACCTACTTAGGATTTGAATCGAGCAAGGCCAAATTATGGATGTAAGTCAACTGCCTGAGTTAACTCGTGGTAAGGTCTTTTAGTTAAATAAAGATTCTTCAAAGTCCTTATTTGATATAAAGTTTAGGTTGAGTTGCAATCCTAATTTACTTAAGATTTCTATGTATTAAAACTTTCAATAAATTCAAAATCCTTGTTTAATAGAAAGTTTAGGTTAAGTTAGAATCCTAATTTAATTAGCATTCATATACATTAAAACTTTCAAAAAATTAAAAGTCTTAATTTGATAAGAACTCTTGAACACCTTATTAACTAAGTAGTTAGAGTCCTAGCTAACTTAGGATTTATGCACAACTTATAAATAAAGGTGTTTAGTTTGAGTCAAATTTTTTTAAACACATACATCCTAAACATACATCTCTATGTTTAGAATCTTGTTGACGCAAACTTTTATTGTCGTGATCTAATTTCCAAGATCTAATTGATAGAAGCCTAACAGCTTTCTTTCTGGATCTAATTTCCATGGTTGAATAGCGATCTGTACATAGTCACATGAAGTCTTGGAGGAGCTAACAACACAAATACAATTTCTAAACACCCTATATGTGTTTAACATGTTCATGAATTTATGCATTAAAATGAGTATCCTAAATGGGTTTTTGGATCTTTGATTTTTTTTTAATTTTTAATTCCATTATGCTGCTAGTTCATAATGCCAGAAAACCTTATAGTGATATTAGAGCCATCGTTTAGGCATACTTTCATGAAAATATACCTGCAAGTTTTGGTTATTTTTATATGTTGTTGCATGTAATTGATAAATAATCAAAAACCTAAAATTGATAAAATTGATTTATAATCATGTTGCTGCACGATTTGTTGAGTTTAAGAACAACGTAAAAATGTGTTAAATCTGTTGAGTGATTATTCCTAAAATTTTCTTGAGTTTAATTGTTGAGGTAGGATAAAATTTGAGGTTGATAAATGGTTTGTCACATGAGAATTATTTACATGCCATCGTTGCTTACAAGATGATTGGCGTGCCATTGCACAATGGTTATTGGACTTCCTCTCGAAAGTCCAAAAACCGAGGTTGGAAACTAAACAGGCTGGTATCGTGCACAGAAAGGTTGCTCTACATTAAGACATGCGTGTGGACATAATTTGTTCTATAGGTCAATGAAGGTGACAGCCTAAGCTCCAACTACTTGGGTGTAGTAGGGCAACCTCTACCTTGTCCCCTTCTTAAGGTTAAGGTTGGTGCATCACCAGACGATAGTCGTATGGGCAGTTTTTTCTAGGTTATACACTATCGCTAGTGCACTCGCTAAACCTTGAACTTATGCATGCTTGGGTAGTTTTTTTGCCTAAGCTATGATTGTTTTTTGTGCAAATCGTGTACGATGGTCCTATATTATGCCTTAACATGCCTTCTGAGATGCCTGTATGCCCTTTAAGATTGGGAATTAGATTTTGGATCAAGTTTTTTTGAATTCGAACCAAAACTAAAATTTCCTTGAGTCTTGAGGCTAAATAATTATTTTGCTAAGTTTTGGCGATAAAGATGTAATTCAACATTTAGCTAATTAATAATTAAAATTTAATTTCAATTGTACATGTATTTATAAATGTTTGTATGTATACTGTCTAGTAACAACCAATGAACCAATGTAAATATTTTTATTTCATTTATTTTTTTGGGTTATAATTCTCAAATAGGGTCTGTGCGCCCTACCTTAATTCCCCATCTCCTTTAGTTTAGGTTGTTATTTTATTTTCTTAGAATAATATAACTAGAAAAAAAAGTCATATAATTATTGAAGACTAGAGGCGAAACGGACAAGCACAAAGACAAAGACCCCAAGACAAAATATTCACCCAAGTTGACCAATCAGACTTGTCTTAGTTCAGGAGGTTTGATATTAGTAATGGTTGTATACTGACACCTTTTTATTTTATATTGTTGGATGGATGTGAATGGTTGTATTTTTCAAAACATCACCTAACATACAACATAAAATCTGATGAGACCAATTAATTAAAAACCCTCAATTTAATAGTAAGTATAAGATTAAATTGGTGTCTTCTAATATGATGCCCTACTTAAGCCCTGTTCGTTGGAACCCTTTTCGCCAAAGCGAAGGTACATTTCTACCAAGTGGGAAAATTATGAGATATTCACATTGGGTCCAACTTAACTAATGTACTTTCTTGTTCGTCAAAGTGAAGGTGAAGTATATTAAAGACATGAGTAGGGAATGCATTAGTCAATGCAAGGTGATATGTAATATCCTTATTGATACTAAGAGTTACATTTGAGGCTGCATGATTTGTTGGGCAAAAACCTAACTTGAGATCATGGTTTTTTGGTAGTTAATTTTAAATTTACTTATTCAATTATTTGAACTTGTTTCCCAAAGCGAAGGAGAGAATTAATGCGCTGGGGTCTTAGTTCACTAGAAAGTTCATCGGAACTTTGAAAGTACAATAGTAAGGGCTACTTGCTTGAGAAAAATAGTATGAGTATTTTAATTAATTATATCTGTAATTAAAATGAATTTTAATTATGAATAAAATTACTAATACCTTTATCTTTAAATTGTAGATCATATAATCACCATGTCAAACTCAATGTATTGATCAATTCTCGAAAAAGAAAATAAGCTTATTGGAAACAACTTTGTTGATTGGTACATAAATCTTCAGATTATTCTACATTAGGAAAAGAGGTTGTACATCCTTAAGTGGTCGTTGCCCCGAGAGTCTGGTCTTGATGCCACCCAAGAGGAAAAGAATACTTTTATTAAGTATCTTAATGACTCCGTGGAAGTTCAGTGTCTTATGCTAACTTCTGCATCACTTAAGCTTTAAAAACAACATGAGGAAATAGATCCTTTATCCATACTTGCACAACTTCGAGAGTTATATGCCACTCGTGTGAGGGCTGAATGAAATAAGGTGTCAAGTGCATTGTTTGATTGGAAAATCTCTAAGGGGAGGACAAGTTGACCCTCATGTGATCAAGATAATTGGCTATATTGAGAGGTTAGCAAGCTTGGGCTTTATCATGGATAATAAGCGTGTCATTGACCTGATGCTGAAATCCCTCCCTAAATCATGGGCTAATTTCGTCATGAACTTCAACCTAAAAAAAAGGAGAAAACCTTTGAGGAATTGATTTATGCTCGGTATGAAAGGTAGTTTCAACTAATGTGCTTGTGGTTGAAGCCTATGCACCTAGATCCAAGGCTAAAGGTAAAGGTAAAGACAAAGCCAAGGCTGAGCCCAAGCCTTAAGCAAAGAAGCAACCAAATATTACTACTCAACCAATAAGTAGTTTGGGGAAGGGAAAGGTTGTCTGCTTCTACTATGGCAAAACTAGTCACTGGATGAGACATTGCAATGTCTTCTTGGAAAACAAGAAAAAGAAGGTAGTCGAAGCCTTTACTTCAGGTATGCTAGTCATTAAGATAAACTATTCTCCTTGTTCACCTTAGGTTGTAGACACAAGATATGACACTCATATTTGTTTTGATATTCAGGAATTATGACATAGTAGATCGCTTGCCTAAGGAAAGATTAACCTACGAGTTGGAAATAGAGTATGCATTGTTGTATTAGCTGTAGGTATTGATTATCTTAGGTTGCCCATTGGGCTTGTTTTAGAATTAAATAAATACTATTATGTTTCGTCTATTTCTAGAAATGTAATTTATGTGCCTGTTTTAAACAAAAAAGGATATTCATTTTTTATTGTTGGTAGTACTCTAACATTAGCTTTAATAATATTCTTTATGGAAAGGCTGATTTGTATAATGGCTTGTATATTCTAAAACTGGATAATGAAAATTTTAATGTGCAAAATAATAAATGTTTGAAAACAAATGAACTGAATATTACACATCTATGACATTACAAGCCAGGTCACATAAGACCGAAATACATATCAAGACTTCTTGAACAAATGGTTTTGCAATTATTTGACTTCCAATCTTATGATGAGTACAAATTATACCTATTGGGTAAGATGGCCATAGCACCTTTCACTGGACAGTGTGAAAAGGCGATTGAACTATTAGGGATTATTCACAACAATGTGTAAGGCCCATGACCAGTGCACACTAGATATGAGAAAGCCTACTTTGTCACATTTACTGATGACCTCACTAGATACGATTATGTGCTTTTATTGAAACACAAGTTTGAATGCTTTGATAAATTTAAAGAATTCAAGAACGAATTAGAGAAGCAGCTTGGGAAACAAATTAAAATCCTTTGCAATGATCGTAAATGTGAATACCTAAGCACTAAATTCAGAGGATACCTAAAGGACCATGAGATAGTATCTCAACTCACTCTTACTGGTACACCACAACATAATTTGAATAGAAGAATAAGACCTTGATTGATGTGATCCATGAAAGACCAAGAACATGTGATCTAATAATGAAAAACTATGATAAGAGTGTGGTAGGCTGTATAACACTGAAAACATTGAAGACATAAGCTAAAGGTAAGAAGCATGATGTGGCAATCAAAGATGACGTGGAGAGCATCAAACACATAGAAAATGATATGGCACATCCTTGGTGACGTTTTTACTTGACAAAATATGAAATGGAAGCTTAATTAGGCAAAAATTCATGTGAAGAAAGCAAGGGAATTCAATTGAAGTTCAATTTTCTAGTATTTCTAGTTTTCTAGTTGTTTAGGTGTTTTATTTGTTTTAGGAGTCTTTGTTTTATTTTCTTTAGAAATTATAATTGAATTAGGATTATTATTTAAGATTATTATTATCTTATTTAGATTGAGATTGTTATTATCCTAAAGATTATGTTTATTATTATCCTATTCAGACTAGGGCTATAAATAATAATGTAACCTTGGGATAGAGCATACACAATGGCTTAATAAAATTATGAGATCTTTTTCTTGGTTCTTTTGAGAACTCATGAATTTATCAAAAATATTTTCTTTTGGCATTCAAATATGACTTATCACTCTCCTTCTTTTCTATTCTAGAGTGTAACGTCAACTCATACCTTTGGTTCATGTTAATTATAGACATCGGGTCATTGTTTTTATACTTTTGGTTCATGATTATCCATAATCATTGGGTCAAGGGTTTTTTATAATTTTGGTTCGTGTCAATTATAGGCATTGGGTCAAGGTTAATTACATGACAAAACCGATTCAATCTTGGGAAAATATCTTCTTGAGTGTTGGGTCTTGTGTCAAATCGTCAAGGTTCGCATCAAATGGTATCAGAAGTAAACCATCACAATGCTGTGGTAGCAAAAAGAGACCTTCCAAACAAATTTCAGGCGGCAGTGCACGGGGCATGTGAAAAGCCTGATGTTAAGATGCAAATGCCAAGAATACATCATGCCATAACGAGGGGGTGCACCAGGTGGAGGACAGGGGTCTTCTGGGGTGTCTTGAGGAGAGTGACATGACAAGGGGATGTCGCGCTTGACAAGGGGTCGAGCGTCCCTTTAGCCAATAATGGGGGACACTCATCGTGTGGTCTGATGTGGCCAGTGGGCAGTGACTGGGGGTATTGTGCTTGTTGAGTAGAGCACGAGGGTGTGCTCCATTTTGAGTGGGGGAGGGTTTGTCACAGGCTCAGGTTGGGAGCTGTGGCAAAGCTTTGGGCAGCTATGAGGTGATGGCGATCTTAAGAGTGAGTATGCGTGATCATTAGGTTTGTAAGGCAATGACTGTAGATGGGAGTGCTCCGGCCACAGGGGCGTGCGCAATGTTACTGAGGTAGCGCATTGAATAGGGGACTAGGCTAACCTTACACAAACTGGTCAGGAGCTAGAGCCGCTTCCCTGATGAGTCTAAGGCAGGACGAAACCAGTGATTCTATGCCATAATATGGGTGCATGCAAGGCTGATCCTTGAGACCGGCACATCGAGGATGCCTCACAGGCTAGTTTGAGAGAGACGACCTTGTGTCAAATGGTATCAGAGCTAAACCATCACAATGTTGCGGTAGCAAAAAGAGACATTCCAAACAAATTTCTGGTGAAGAATAAGACCTTGATGGAAATAGTTAGGTCTATAATGAGTTTTACTGATCTACCCATGTCTTTCTGGTGACATGCCCTAGAGACTGTTGCCTATACATTAAACCATGTCTCATCTAAATTTGTGGATAAAACTCTATATAAGTTGTAGATTGGGTGAAAGCCTAATCTAGAATACTTGAGGATTTGAGGTTGTGAAACTTATATCAAGAAATTGACTTTAAACAAGCTGAATGCTAAGTCCAAAAAGTGTATCTTTGTAGAGTACCCAAAGGAAACTAAGAGATACTACTTCCACTACTCAGAGGAGTAAAAAGTTTTTATTACTCATACTAGCATGTTCCTTAAGAAAGAATTTATTCTCAAGAGAACTAATAGAAGGAAGGTAGAACTCAATAAAGTTTCTATACCACATATATTAAATAGAACAATGTGCCATCATAGATAGTTGATCATGAGGAAGTTCCTCAACCTCGAGAGGAATAAACTCAAAGTATACAAGAGTTATGTAAATCTACATGAGTACATTGTGAGCCAGAAAGATTTGGTTTCCTTATAACTCAGCACAGTGACATATTAGTCATCTCTAATGATAAACCTAAGACTTACGATCACACTGTCTCGAATCCAGATTCTAGTAAATGGTTGGATGCCATGAAATCCAAAATAAACTTCATGTACCAAAACCAAATATGGACTTTGGTGGATACACTTAATGGAGTAAAACCCGTAGGGTGAAAATAGGTTTTCAAAAAGAAAACTAACATGTAGACTTATAAAACATGATTGATTACTAAAGGTTTCACTAAAAAATATGGCATTGACTATGATGAAATATTTTTGCTAGTCACTATACTAAAGTCTATTAGGATTATGCTAGCTATTGTTGTATACCATGATTGTGAAATCTTTCAGATGGACATCAAAACTATCTTTTTGAATGGTAACCTTGTAGAAGATGTCTATATAGTGCAACCCAATAGTTTCGTTCTTACTAGACAGACTAATAAAGTATGCAAGTTATAAAAGTCCATTTATGGACTTAAGTAGGCTTCTAGAAGCTAGAATATTTGTTTTGATAAAGTTGTACAAGAGTTTAGTTTTATCAAAATCAAAGATGAGTTGTGTATGTATAAGAAACTTAGTGGTAGCATAGTTGCATTTCTAGTATTGCATGTTGATGACATCTTGATTATTGAAAATAACATATCGAACTTGCAATCGGTAAAGACTTTTTTTTTTTGGTAAGTAATAATTTTATACCAAAGAGAAAGAATGTACAAATGGCTTATCTAGGACAAAGCCCCTAGATTAAGCCTAAAATAAGCATACCTAGGACAAGCCCCTAGGTTATGCCAAAACACCAAGTAAACACTATAAATACCCAAATAATGGCACATAGAGAATCAAAACAACACCACAAATACAAACCAACTAATAGGAATACAAACTTAAGTGGACCGAACTCCACAATATGCCTACTCAAAGATTGAATGAGGGATACCCCAATTGTTTGTAATGGACTCATTTTCACTAGACTTGTTTACTTTATTCAAGCAAGTCACCTGTACTCTAACACATTCTGTTATAAGCATAGTTACTCTCTCCTTGGCTAGTCCACCTTGTCCAAAGCAAATGTCGTTCCTAACCTTCCAAATGTGGTAGATGGTTGCACCAAAGCATAACTTACACATACTGTTCTTAAAGTTGTTTTCCTTCCATTTTTTAGCCAAGTCCTCAATCAAAGAGACCCAAGGTTGAGGATTGAGATGTGGATGACAAAGATCAAGAACCCCATTCCAGATTTAAGAGCTAAAAATACAGTTGAAGAAAAGGTGATCCATGCTTTCCGATTCCTCATTGCACAAAGGGCATAAATTATGAGAGATAAGGCCGATTCTTACTAACTTATCCTTTGTCATAAGTTTGCCTCTTATACTCAACCACACAATGAAAGAATGTCTTAGAAAATGTCTTTTGAACCAAATAAGGTTGTGCCAAGAAACCTTTTCTCTCTTACTTCGAATCACCTCCTAAACCAATTTGATAGAAATATGCCATTGGATTTAGGGGACCAAATCAGGGAGTCCTTTCCTCCCATTGGACAGCAGGGTAGTGCTTCCTTTATCTCTAAGAGGTGACATGAATTGGCCATCGGCCATTTCCACCTATGCCCATCAATTACTTCCTTTACAAGTGCATGCTTAGGAATACCCGAATCATAGATAACCTGGGATTCATATTTATCCAGCAACGGTCTATAGGGGTGCCAATTGTCATGCCAAAGAAAAGTGTTTTCTCTATTGCCAATGATCTTCTTGAACTTAGTCTTCATTAGTTCCCTTAGACCTAAAATCTTTCTCCAAACCCAAGAACTCTCGCCATTAGGTTTTATTTCCCAAAAACATTTACCTCTTAGCTTGTTGACTTTAACCCATTCCACCCAAAGTGAATTCCTCTTGTCAAAGAGGATCTTCCACATGTTCTTAATAATGGCAGCTTTATTCCATGATTTACTCCTCATAATACCTAAGCCACCCTCCACTTTAAGCACACATACTCATCCCAAGCAACTTTAGCTTTTTTACCATCCATTGATGCACCACTCCAAAGAAACATCCTTAGAATTCCGTCAATCTCCTTATGGACACTTGATGGGAGAATAAAGATAAATGACCAATACACTTGAATGCTAAAAAGGATTGCCTTAATAAGAATAAGTCTACCCGCATAAGATAAGAATTTGCTATACCATGAGGTGATTCGCCCAACAATCTTATGAATGAGCAGCTTGCAATCATTACTTTTAAGTTTTGAGGAGGCAATTGGTACACCTAGGTATTTGAATGGCAATTCTCCCACCTCTATATTTGAATGGCAATCGATAAAGACTTAGTTATCCAAGTATTTCTCCATGAAAAACTTAGGAAAACAACCTATATTTTTGGGATTAAAATTTACCAAGATAGAGAGCATAGACTACTTAGCCTAAGTTAAAGCACATACATAGATAAGGTATTAACAAGATTCTTTGTAAAGGAATCTAAGAAAAGATTTCTGTCAATGTCTCATGGTGCATATCTTTCAAAAAAGATGTGTCAATATTTACAGTATGAGAGAAATAAGATGAGTATGATCCTATATGCCTTAATTATAAGATCAATCATGTACGTCATGGTATATACGATACATAATATCTCATATGCCTTGAGCATTTATATTAGATATCAATCTAATCTAAGTGAAAAACACTGGATGGCTATCAAGTACATCGTAAAGTACCTTAAAAGGACTAAGGATGCGTTATTGGTTTATGAAGGGGATTTTGAACTCACTGTTAGAGGTTATAGTGATGTCAGTTTCTAGACTGATCAAGATGACTTTAAATCACAATGTAAGTTTGTTTTTTGTTTTGTTTGAATGGTCATGTAATAAGCTAAAAAAACTTCAAGCAAAGTATAATAGTTAATTTTACAACAGAGTCTGAGTACATTACTCTTTTAGAAAAGACAAAAGAGGTTGTACGAATCAAGAAATTTATGACAGAACTTGTGATGGTGATAGGCACATGTAATGGTGATAGGATTATCAATGTTAAGCGACCCCATCAAAAGGTGGTGATAGTCCTTATATGTCAAAACTATTTACTTACGACTTAGTACAACATATGAGTGCACATTATAAACATGTTCCTCGACTAAACCCACTAAAGGATATCCATGTGGATGGTTGCTCTAATGTCTATGGAATAAATCCTCTGAACACCACTAGTGCATATGATCCTTTAACTTAAGGTTGTCAAACTATCTTGTGTAAGGATTGGTATGTTTTGACACTGTCCAACATATCATCGTAATAGAGGTATCATAAACGTAGTGAACGACCATATCGTGAGATACATAGAGGCTATGGTTGATCAATAAAAGATTCACCACTCCTAAGCATAAAAGAAAATATCTTATATACGAATACTAAAAGACATTCATGACTGCTTGAATCTGTAACACCCGGATTCAGGTATGCCAGTGAACTCTACTTCCAAAATTACCCCTAGAGTTGATTTTATAACTTGTTGTTTAAAGAAATTGTAAAAGAATTATAGAAAACTACTAAATGAGCAATAATTTTCAAAGGGGGTAAAATGGTCATTTTAGAAGGATTTAAGAGACAAAGTGGGAATGTAAATTGAATGACACACTTGAAATTATATAATGGTGCTAAGGGTTTTTGGTAATTGGTTGAGGATAAAATAGTTATTTTTGGAAAAGGTTAAGGGTAAATTAGTCCAAAAAGCTTATAAAACCAACCAACTATTCATTTTCTTCTGCCTTAGTGAAGAATCTCCATAATTTTAACTAAAATTTTTCCTTCAAGCAAAAGTCATCAAAAAACCTAGCTAAACCACCTAATTTGTAGAGCCTCCAGTTATAAAAAGTATAGATCTATCAATTCTGGTAAGTTCTAAGGTAAAAAGTTTAATTTTTAAGAGATGTCAAGTTTAGAGTTTTGATGGATGATTATGTTTTTGGTTGATTAACATTGCTAGGAAGAAGAAAAGAAGGAGGATAGGCTTAAATCACTTAATTAGTAAAGAAAAGATAAGAATTTCATACTTTACATACTTGAAGTAATTTGAGTTAGGTTATTTAAATAACTTTTACTTGTATAAGTGTGTAAGATATTAGAATTAAGGTGATTTGTGTTTAAAAGGATATTAAGATTCATGATGTAATTTTTGGCCATAAGGGTATTTTAGACATTTCATATTCCTAGGGTTAGCTTAGTGGATTTTGTGTGTTGAATATATGAGAAATGATGAATTGATGAAAGAATTTGCATTAAGGGTAAGCATATAATTTTATCCATAAGGGCAAAAGTGTCATTTTATGTGATGTAGGTTAATGTTTGCTTGGTTATATGCATGATATGTGGAATAACCCTTATATCCATAAGGGCAAAAGTGTCATTTTATGTGATGTAGGTTAACGTTTGTTTGGTTATGTGCATGATATGTGGAATAATCCTTATATGCATAAGGGCAAAAATGTCATTTTATGTGATGTAAGTTAATTTTGCTTAATTATGTACAAGATATGTGGAATAATCCTTATATGCATAAGGGCAAAAATGTCATTTTATGTGATGTAGGTTAATTTTGCTTAATTATGTGCATGATATGTGTAAAAAACCATTATAATAAACATGTATATTCATATGGAATGCATGAGATATATGTAAATGCATGAGAAAATAATCTGATGCTCGATGAGGCTTGAAAGGAATAAGGAAAAATAATGAATGGGCATATTTCATGTTATGGTTATACATGTGTACATGAGGAATCATAATATATGCATGATTTCAGAAAAATAAAGATGGAGAAAAAACATTTTCTAAGTTATGCATGTTTTCAGAAAATGGAAAACAAATGTTTTTGGTTTTATAATAACTCATATGATACAGGAAAGCAGAAAATATGCTTAAAATCCTTACACGCGAGCTGTACCATGTGGACAGCAAAGAAAAAAAATGTCAATTGTACTGTGTGGAGAACAAAGAAAAAAAAAATAGAGAAATATGCGTGTAAGAGAGGATTATACCTTGTATGGTGATTGCGAGTACTGTCTTATGTAGTCTAGACCGGTCAATGAAAATATTTTATCAAAAAAAAAAGAATTAGCAAATATTTTATGAAAATCATTTGCATTAGAATCATGCATGCAAGCCTATATGGCTGATAAAGAGTTGAGAAAGATGTACGATCAAAAAATAGAAAAGTCATGACACTCATACATGCATAAATCATAACAAGTGAATCGTATTTGTATAGTAAAGAAATGAATAAATGGGTGAAAGAAGAGAATTATGATATGTGTTTAATGCGTATTCCGTGTCAATTATTTTGTATGTGAATAGCCCAGACATGCTGAGTATAGAAGAGATTAGTAACGGTATGAAATGTTTTGAGTATTGAGTATGATTTTCTTACTGAGTCATGGTCGCTCACTCCGTTTAATTTAATATTTTACAGGTAAAGAGTTGCAGCAAAAGTTCCCGAGGAGCACTAGTGACACATGAGGCTAAAAGAGAAAGGCATCATATTTTTGTTGATTTATATGTCTTGATGTATATGTGAATATATGCATAAATATATACTTGATATAAATATTGGTAGATATGTATATATTTTATTTCCTATATGTATATATGTGATTGTGTATATATATATCTATATATGTGTATATCTATGGCTAGTCATGAAAATTGGTTATAAAGTTTCTGTAGGTGGTAATTTTCATGATGGTTATTATTATGTACTTATTTTTGTTAATTGTGATTAAATTGATGAAAATCTAGTAGGTTAGTAGGATTGGTTTGTATGAATTGATAATTAGGAGTGTTACAGGGCATAGTTAAAAAAAAATTCCTTGAGCCCTCAAAAATAGGGGAACTCTTGCCCTTTTTCTGTAACACACCTATTGGTTAGGAGAGGTTACAGAATCTGTGGCCACAATAGGATGAGATTGTAGCCTAATCCATGGAAGTCATTAATGTGTATCAGCTCATATCGAGGAACTACTAAGATAGACACACTTCTATGTCTCACTCTTAAGAGATATTCGTTAATGAAATGATTGAATTGCACATAATTGTGATATTGTAAAAGCTTATAAAGATGTTCGATGACACTCTATCGTCACGGTGCCCATAACGTTTTGCTAGAGGCCAATATTGGTCTATGTTTGAATTCGATTCAAATTTAGACACTACCAATTCGATAAAAAGCTTATAGGTCATACCCATTAAGGGTTGATATGAACCAAGATACAAGGATCATTTGACTATAATTTTAAGATCTTAAAAAGAGAGAAACGTATGGACATGTTTTGATTGGAATCATTTGGTATGCACAGTGCCACATGGCATCATACAAATACACTACATAATTTCAACTGGCCTACTTAGAAGTCTAACTGAGCAAAGCTAAATGATGAATGCAAGTCAACTAGCTGAGTTAACTTATAGGTAAAGTGTTAAAGTCCTTGTTTGATAGAAAGTTTAAGTCGAGTTGGAATCCTAATTTAATTAGGATTCCTATGCATTAAAACTTTTAATAAATTCAAAATCCTTGTTTAATAGAAAGTTTAGGCTTATTTGGAATCCTAATTTAATTAGCATTTCTATGCATTAAAACTTTCAATAAATTAAGAATCTTAATTTAACAAAAACTCTTGAACACTTTATCACCTAAGTAGTTAGAGTTTTAACTAAGGATCACCTTACAAATAAAGGTGTTTAGTTTGAGTCAATTTTTACTAAGCATATAAATTAAACAAGCCGCTTATGACATAGATTTGTTGCTTGTGTTGAGTGTATTTAAAGCTATCCACTGAGCATTTAAAGTTATCTGTTGTAACTCTAATTGAGGCATTCTTTGTTGAAATTTTCAATTATTTTCAACGGCAACTCAATCTCAACAAAATACAACCTAGCTTTATGAATTAAGCTTGGATTGAAAAGTAAAAAGTTAGACATTTTACACACAAAAAAGAAAAACCAAAAAGACTTTGTTTCTCTATAATTCTCACTAAGCTTTCATTTTATTCATTGAGAGTCCAAGTGCACTCAACTTGTATTTATAGCTTTATAGAGGCATTCAATACCTTTATCTTTTTGTAATCAAACATTTTGGGTGAAATCCCATGATGCATACCTAGCTCCATCACCACTGTCAGGTTTTGAATCTTCCTTAAGCCTTCATGCTATCTAAGAGCTTAAGAAGAATGAAGATCCTACCCTTCACAAGCTAAAGGAAGTAATACATGCTCATTTTTGGCCTAATCTCACTTTTGGGCATAGCATCATTGAATGGACTCAAGATCCACTTAAGTGACTTGTTTTATCCATCCCAAGCCTAGACATCTAAGCCTCATTGGGAAGCCCATTGAGTCCAAAACTAAGTAATTAGTTGCTTTGGAACTAAATAGGAAGTTAGTTGATAAAGTTAGGGAACATGGTTCCTAAATTTAGGGAAAAGAGGAACAACTTTTATCTCTTAGCACATTAAAAAGAATAGGGTTAGTCTAAAATGAGAGGCTTAGCTTAAATTATGTAAACTACTTGCTTTTAGTTAACTTTTATTGGAAAAATTCTGGCTTTTGCCACCACCCTTCCACCCCTCCTATATAAAGGGTGACCTCCCAATTGTAAAACTTTAGTGATGTATCTCTGGCCACTTCAACATTTTTGGCCCTCAAGTTCTTAGCTATGCACCATTCGGCCCAAGCAAATGAAGAGAATGAGGGAAAAGCTCCATGCAAGCCTAAAGAACCTTTGTCATCTCCAATTTGGCCAACTTTACTTTTAGGTGCACTCTCATTACTTTCATCCAAGGCCTTAATGAAATGGAAGCTTAAATGAATCCAAAAAGCCAACTACAAGCCCACTTTGAAGCCCAAGTGGATAAGACAATCATCTATCACTTAAATAGGAACCCAAGATGCCATGAAGCCTATTTAGTTGAATTGCAACTAAAGAGGAAACAAGTAAAGTTGGTGGACATAGTTCCATTTTCTAGGGAAAAGTTGTTCCCTTTCTATCATTTTCTTCATTAATATGGTATGACATTAGTTTATTTGATTGGCTAAGCTTAAATTAAGGTCATAACTTACTTGTCTAATTGATGGCCAATGAATGCTTACTTTGCCACCACTTCCTCTTGTATATAAGTGTGGCTTTTGCACTTGAAAACTTTAGACTCCTTTGATAGTGAAAAATTCAAGCAAAGCTTTGATAGCTTTTCTTTGTTTGTTCCTTTATCCAATTCATCTTGGAGGAAAAATTGGTGGTGGAAGATCCCAAGGGTGGTGGAAGATCCCAAGGTTGGTGGAATTTCCTTTATACCTTGGTTTTTTTTTTTTTTTTACCCTTGAAATCCAAAGTGTGAAGACTTGAATATGTGTTTTATGCCTCGGGTTACTGTTTACAGTGTGTGATTTTGCAATTTCCAGTTTTTGCCAGCAAATTTTGAAGCTAGTTTTGAATGCCTTATTAATTGAGTTGTAGTTGACATTATATACCGTTAGAAAGCTCTTTGAATGCTTTTTCCAATGATATATAAGTTGCATGATTTGGAGGTCATTTGCTTGGTTAAAATTGAAAGACAAATTGCTACTATGCCAAATAAATAGTAATTTTCGGAATTGAGTTTGTGTGTTGTTGCATTGTCTTAATGGAAATGCACTATTTAGCTTGCATTTTGAATGAATTTGGTGATAAAGCTTTGAAGCCTCTCTCTTTCTTTTCCTTTATCCAATCATCTTGAAGGAAGATTGGTGGTGGAAGACCCCAAGGTTGGTGGAATTATTCTTTTATGCCTTGGATCCTTAAAATGCAAAGTTGAATGCATTTGTGTTTGTTTGAAATGTATGCACCAGAGAGGTTCAAAGAAATTACCAAATCTATTACTGAATTTTATCTTTATTTTGATTGCTTTATCTTATTCTGTTTTTGTGCTGCCAAAGATCAAAAGATAGCTCATTGTGTTATGAATGCACTGATATCAGTTTGGTTTGGATTGGAATTCATCTTGGTTATCACATTGAATTAATTGAAAAATTGTCCCTTTCAAATAAATAGTGAAAATAGATTTTTGCGTTTTGGATGTTGTTGCATGTTTTAATGAATATGTATAATTTGGTATCAGAGTAAAGGTTGTTGGTATGAGCTTTTAATAGTCCTTTTCTTCCTAAAGTTGCTATTCTTTGTCGATATTTACTATTCACCATTGACAATATTCACAAAACCCAAAACCTACCTAAAATCAACACTTAAAACTTTAGTCCTTACCTACTTGTCAATTATCAAAATGTCCCAAAAGGGTGACTCATCCTCATCCATATCCATATCATTACCTCATCCTTGGGAATTTAGCCACATTGGATTCCAAGTGAAATTCAAGAACTTAAGAACCAAATGACCCAAGTAATGCAACTATTTAGGGACATAGCTATAACCCAACACCAAGCACCCTCTTCACATCAACCGACCCTATAAAACCTCCCAAGAAGACACTTTGGACCCCCTTCTCCTCCTAGACATAGTGGAGAGGAATTAATTATTCCTAGTGATATAAGTGAGGAAGAACAAGAAAGGGCACCAAAGAGAAATAAGGATGATAATAGGGGAATAAGAATTGAATTCCATAATTAGAAGGAAATATGAGTCCGAATGATTTTGTTGATTGGTTTCATACCATTGAGAGGATTTTCAAATAGAAAGGTTATTCGAATAAAAAGAAATGCAAACTAGTCATCTTAAAATTCAAAGATTATGCTTCTTTGCGGTGGGAAAATTTGAAAAAGCAAAGAGAAAGGGATGACAATGAAAGAATTAGGTAATAGGAAAAGCTCAAGAAGATTATGAAGAGGGGATTTCTTCCCGAAAACCATAGACAAGACATATACCTCAAGTTACACACTCTCAAGCAAGATAGCAATAATGTTGAGCATTACATTAGGGAATTTGAGAAGTTGATGATGAGAAGTGACTTACTAGAGGTTACAAAATAGACCGTTGCAAGATTTTTTGGTGGATTAAACCAAGACATAGCTAATAGGGTTGAGTTACACCCTTATAGAACCTTTGAGGATGTATGTAAGTTGGCTATTAAGGTTACAAAGCAAAAGAAGGTTGTGAAGCCTATGGTTACCAAGAGAACTACCTTCTATAAAGGTTCCCCATTCTACACAAAGGTTGTTGATTCTTTTTTCAAAGAGAAAGGCAAAGAAAAGGTGGTAGAGCCAACTAAGGACAAACCTAAAATAGGAAAGCTAAACCTCTCCAATAGGAAATGTTTCAAATGCCAAGGCTATGGACACTTCCAAGCTAAATACCTAAATAAGAAAGCTTTATCCTTGATAGAGATACAAGCCATTAAGAAGTCTCTTCGAAAAGAAAAAGGAAATGAAGTTTCCAATTATGAAAGTGATGAAACCAATAAGGGAGAAGTTCTTCTCTAAAGAGCTGATGAAGGAAAGTTGCTAGTTATTAGGAGAGCCTTGCATGCCAAATCTCTACCTCATGAAGAACAAAGGTTCTACATCTTGCTATCAAGATGCACTATTGGTGGCAAAGTGTGTTATTTAATTATCAATAGTGGTATTTGTGCCAATGTAGCTTCATCCACTTTAGTTGACAAGCTTGAGCTACCTACCATGCCATATCCTCAACCATACAAACTACAATGGTTGAGTAATGGAACAAAATAAGTTGTAAGACAAGTGCTCGTTTCTTTCCCCAATTGCAAGCATTATAATGATGAGATCTTGTGTGATGTGATTCCTATGGATGCTTGCCACTTGTTATTAGGAAGACCTTGGTAATTTGACATGGAAGTGAAATATGATGGCAAGAAAAACACCTGTTTCTTTTGGTTTAACCACAAAGCCATCACCTTGACCCCCCTTAACCCTTAACAAGTCCATAAGGCTATCAAAAGAAAGAAATTCAAGAAGGAGAGCTTGTTTTTGAGTAGTCTACAAGTGGAAAGAGTTCTCAATTGTTACCAACCCATTTATACATTATTAATGCTTGAAAGGAAGATCAACCAAAAGGTCAATGACAATGATCTTCCATATAAAATGGAGGGAGTTTTAGCTACCTTTAGTATGGGTGATCTTTCATCGTATTTGGAAGATAGCTACCTTGAGGATTGGAGGGCAAATCTTTTTCAACTCAAGGAGGATGATGCATACTCGGCTCTATCACTATTGTTGGGTTCTGAATCTTCCTCAAGCCTCCATGCCATCCAAGGGCTTAAAAAGAATGAAGATCCAACCCTTCACAAGCCAAAGAAAGCAATACAAGCTCATTTTTTGGCCCAATCTCACTTTTAGGCATTGCATCATTGAATGGAGTCAATATCCACTTAAGTGACTCGTTTTATTTGGCCTAAAGAAGTCTCAAAGGAAGTTCATTACAAGCCCAAGATGTCCAAGCCTTACTGGAAAGCCCATTGAGTCTAAAATTGAGTAATTAGTTGTTTTGAAACTAAATGGGAAGTTGATTGATAAAGTTAAGGAACATGGTTCCTAAATTTAGGGAAAATAGGAATAACTTTTGTCTCCTAGCATATTAAAAAGAATAGGGTTAGTCTAAATGAGAGGCTTAACTTAAATTATGTAAACTACTTGCTTTTAGTTGACTTTCATTAGAAAAATTGTAGCTTTTGCCGCCACCCCCTCATATATAAAGAGTGACCTCCTAATTGTAAAGTTTTAGCTTGCATTTTGAATGAATTTGGTGATAAAGCTTTGAAGCCTTTATCTCTTTTTTCCTTTATCAAATCATTTTGGAGGAAGATTGGTGGTCGAAGACCCCAAGGTTGGTGGAATTATTCCTTTATGCCTTGGTTTCTTTTTTACATCCTTAGAATTCAAAGTTGAATGCATTTGTGTTTGTTTGAAGTGTATGCACTGGAGAGTTGTAGAAAAATTACCAAATCTGACATTGACTTTTATCTTCATTTTGATTGCTTTAACTTGTTCTGTTTTTGTGCTGCCATAAATAGCTAATTGTGTTGTGAATGCATTGATATAAGTTTGGTTTGGATTGGAATTCGTCTTGGCTATCAAATTGAATGAATTGAAAAACTGTCTCTTTTCAAATGAACAGTAAAAACATATTTTTTAATTTTGGAAATTGTTGCATGCTTTGATAAATATGCACCATCCCATATCAACTAGTATAGTGGGCAAAATCCCAGATATACTGCATGTAGAAAATTTTCGAGAAATAGTGGAACTCCAAAGCGGTTTTACTTAGAGAAATAGATGTAGAAGGCTTATAAGAGAAGGCTCTAAACTTAGTTACGTTTTTGTAAAACTTAACTCTTTAATTCTTGTTGGTTGTTTGTTGATTTACTTAAGTTGTTTTGCATTGATTACTCTATTATTATTATTTATTGCTACAATGTTCTATAGATTTTTGCTCTGATATTTATCATTGCCTTGTATAATCTTAGTTGCTAAGAAAGACATTTTTTTTGGAACCTATTCACCCTCCCTCTAGATTCATATTAATCATTATAAAAGTGTTTAATAATTGGTACTAGAGCCTAGCTCTAGTTTTATTAAAATCTAATAATTTTTAAGGGTAAACGATCTTCTTTCTTAATGGCTAATACACCTACTTTATTTTTGTTGAAGAGCAATACCCCACTAGGCCTCCCTTATTTTGTAGAACAAATTATACCCAATAAAAAATTAGAATAAAGCTTCATGTTAGGTCATTGACTTTAAATTATGGAGAATTATTGAACATCATGATTTAGTGCCAATAGACCCTAAGACCAATGAATCGAAAAATGAATGGATTTTAATGATGCAGATGAAAAGATGATGAGCTTAAATGTTAAAGCTATTAACATCTTATTTTGTGCTTTGGATGGTAAAGAATTTAATAAGGTATTGACTTGTAACTCTGCTAAAGAAGTTTGGACCATACTCTAAACCACACATGAATAAATAAGCTAAGTTAAAGAATCAAAGATCGAGCTTCTCTTTTAGGAATACAAGTTATTCAAAATAAAGTCCAGAGAAAACACAATCAACATATGTAAGTGGTTTTTAAACTTAGTAAATGATCTCAAAGGGCTTGGAAAGAGATTTAAGATGATCGAATTGGTAAAGAAGATTTTGAGATCATTACCGGATTCATGGACCATAAAGATAATAGCTATTGAGGAGTCCAAGGATCTTAGCAAGATTGGAATGGATGAGCTCATAAAGAGTCTCCTTACCTATAAGATGAAGGGAAAACCAAAAGAAGAAGAAGTTAAGGCTAAAAGAGATATTGCATTGAAGGTTATGAATGAAAAGGAAGAGGAAGGAAATTCTTTTTTTTTTGGTAATTAATAATTTTATACCATAGAAAGAAGAATGTACAAAGGCTTATCTAGGACAAAACCCCTAAAGTAAGCCTAGGACAAGCATACCTAGGAGAAGTCCCTAGGTTATGCCAAAAAACCCAACCTAATAGAAATACCCAATCAAGGTACAAAGAAAATCAAACAACACCACATCCTTTATAGGAGCAACTATCCCATAAGAAAGTTATAAACCAACTAATAGGAACACAAACTCAAAGGGACCAAACTCAACACAAAATGCCTACTTAAAGATTGAATTAGAGGTGACCCAATTATTAGTGATGGACTCATTTTGATTAGACTTGTTAACGTTATCCAAGTAAGCCATCTGTTCTCTAACACATTCCTTTATAAGCATGGTTACTCTCTCCTTGGATAGTCCAACTCGTCCAAAGCAAATGTCATTCCTAGCCTTCCAAATGTAGTAGACAGTTGCACCAAAGCATAAATTATTCACAATGTTCTTGAAGTTGTCTTCCTTCCAATGTCTAGCCAAGTCCTCAACTAAAGAGACCTAAGGTTAAAGATTAAGATTTAGATGACAAAGATTAAGTACCCCATTCTAGATTTGAGAACTAAAAGTGCAGTTAAAGAAAAGATGATCCATGCTTTCCGGCTCCTCATTGCATAAAGGATACACATTTTGAGAGACAAGGCTGATTCTTACTAATTTATCCTTTGTCATAAGTTTACCTCTAATACCCATCCACGCAATGAAAGAATGCCTTAGAAAATGTCTTTTGAATCAAATAAGGTTGTGCCAAGAAACCCTTTCTCTCCTAAGGCGAATCACGTCCCAAGCTAATTTGATAGAAAAGATGCCATTAGAGTTAAGGGTCCAAATTAGGGAGTTTTCTCCTCTCGTTGGGTAGTAAGGTAATGATTCCTTTATCTCCAAAAGATGACACGAAGTGGCCACCGACTATCTCCACCCATGACCATTGACTACTTCCTTTACTAATGCATGTTTTGGGATACCCGAATCATAGAGAACTTGGGGTCCATATTTGTCAAGCAACAGTCTAGAGGGGTGCCAATTATCATGCCAAAGAAAAGTGTTTTCTCCATTGCCAATGATCTTCTTGAACTTAGGCTTCATTAGCTCCCTTAGGCCTAAAATCTTCCTCAAAACCCAAGAACTCTTACCATTAGGTTTTATTTCCCAGAAACTTTTACCTTTTAGCTTGTTGGCTTTAACCCATTCCACCCAAAGTGAATTATTCTTGTCAAGGAGGATCTTCCATATGTTCCTAATAATGGTAGCTTTGTTCCATGATTTACTCATAATACCTAAACCACCCTCTACTTTCGGAACACAAACCTCATCCCAAGCAACTTTGGCTTTTTTACCATCCATATAAGCACTGCCTTAAATAAACGCCCTTAGAATTTCATCAATCTCTTTATGGACACCTGATAGGAGAATAAAAATGGAAGACCAATACACTTGGATACTAAAAAGGATGACCTTTATAAGAATAAGTCTACCAGCATAGAATAGGAAATTGCTACGCCACGTGGTAATTCTCCCAACAATCTTGTGAATAAGGACTTGCAATCACCACCTTTGAGTTTTGAAGAAGTGATTGGTACACCCAAATATTTGAAAGGGAATTCACCCACCTCTATATTGATAATTACTAAGAAATTAAGCTTTTCCTCTTGGGATACTCTGAAAAGGAAGATATTGCTTTTAGCAAGATCATTTGAAGCCTAGACCATTTATGAAAGAGGATAAAAAGAGTCTTTCATGAAGGAAATAAAATCATTGTCTACCCTATAAAACAAGATAAGATCATCGGTGAAACATAAGTGAATTATATTGTTCTTCTTACATTTCCAATGATGGCCAAAACAAGGGTTGTTCTTGAGTTCCCCAAGCAATTGGGAAAGAACCTCCATCGTGATGACAAAGAGATAAGGGGAAATTGGGTCCCCTTGTCTTAAACCATAAGAGCTCTTGAAGAAACCTACTAATTCACCATTGATACCCAATAAGAAAGAAAGAGACGTGATACAACTTTTTATCCAGCCCCTGAATCTATCCGGAATGCCAATAGTATCAAGGATTGCAAGAATAAACTCCCAATGCACCAGGTCATAAGCCTTCATAAGGTCTATCTTCATAGCACACTTCTTATCTTTGCTAATTTTGTGATAGTTGTGCATAAGGTCTTGAAAAAGCATGATGTTTTCACCAATATTCCGTCCACCCACAAAGGCACCTTGGGCTTTATCAATGAAGTTAGGGAGGATGTCTTTGAAGCGGTTGGCAAGAATTTTGGAGATGCACTTGTAAATTGTATTGCAGCATGTTATAGGCCTATAGTCCTTGCAAAGAGAAGGGTTACAAACCTTAGGAATAAGAGCAAGGATAATACAATTTACCTCTCTAAGGAGATGACCTAAGGAGAAGAAGTGTTTAATTGCTTTAACCACATCACTCCCTACAACCTCCCACGCTGCCTTAAAAAAAAAACACCATAACCATCTGAACCGAGAGTCTTATTATTGTCCATGGCAAAGATTGTAGATTTGACTTCATCCTCTTCCACATCCTTAATCATGGTCTTTCTATCTTAAAGCTTCATTCGAAAAGTAACCAACCTTTTAATCTTCTCAATATTAGGATTACATGAAGCTATGAAGTTGAGTACCTTCTTGAAGTAACTAACAAATTCCTTCTTCACATCTCCCATGAGACTTACAAACGTTCCATCTTCAAGGCACACTCTATTAATAGAATTTCTATTCCTGCGAGCTTTAATGCATTTGAAGAAATATTTAGTGTTTTGATCTCTTTCTTTGAGCCAATGGACCTTTGCTTTTTAGTAAGCTAATGATTCTTTCGCCCAACTTAGCCTTCTATAATTCTCCAACCAAATCTTTTCTTCCCTAGCTAAGTCTTCATCAAAAGGGTTGTTATGAAGTCTATTATGAATATCTTTCACCATATCTTTAGCTTCTATTACCTATTCTGAAATTTTCCAAAAGCCCTTCCTATTTAGCTTCCTTAATTCTCCTTTTAATCTCTTGAGTTTATTAACAAGGTTGAACATAAGGCTGCCTTTGAAATCATCTTTCCAAGCCTTCCTAACAATACTAAGGAAGTTTTCATGTTTCGCCCACATGTTGTAGAATTAAAAGGGACCTTCTGCCTCTCTTCATTATCCCCACAAGTCATAATACAAAGAGAATGATCTGAGATAGAAGGGTTAAGAAAGATCGCCAAAGAATCTGCAAAGGTGTCTTTCCAACACTCATTGATGAGTGCTTTATCCAATTTACAAGCTATTCACTTTTGCCATTCACTACAATTGCTCCACGTGACATGGTTCCCCATATACCGAAGGTCATCTAAATTGGCCTCTCTACAACAATTGTTTAAATCATCGCAATACGTATCTCCCCACAAAGGCCCTCAAAATTTTTCATCTGGACCTCTAATCGCATTAAAATCAACCATAATTAACCAAGGCTTCCTACCCATCTAAACTGAATATTTAACAATTTTTCTCCAAAGACTTTTTCTATCCAACGGTTGATTGAATCCATATACTATGGATATAGCCATATGAGTATTCTCCTTCACAATCCAAGCCTCTCCATGAATGAATTGGGGGTTCTTCTCTTTAATATCTATTTTGATAACCGCTTTGTTCCACCCTAACCAAATTCTCCCATTGGGGCATACGACATTATTGTTGTCATACTCCCAATCCTTCCAAATATTACCATTCACTATAACTAAATTATTATTCCCTACTTTAGTCTCTAGCACAACCATGAAATCAATATTATTATGAAGAATGAAATGTATAACCTCCCTTTGCTTAATAGGAGCATTAAGGCCCCTAATATTCCAGCATGCAAAGTTGGTCATTTGGATAAAAGGAGGAGGGATATTGCTTTCTTTTGTTTTGCCAATTTCTTCCTCAAATTTCTATTCTTCATGTTAGCATCCTCCTTCCTAAAATCCATCTCATCCACCTTAAGTTTTCTACCAAAAGGGACCATTGTTGGAGAGGCACCTTGATCCAAATCCTCCTTACCACTTATATTGTTTATGGTATTTATGGGAACTTCATCATTCTCATGGGCAATTTCACTTGCTGTCGTAGATTGACAAATCTCCTTTGATGTGTCGACTGTACTCACGGTCTTTTTTCCTTCCACTATTGCAACATCAATGGTATTCTCATGGTTCTCCTCCTCATTCAGCATTATTCCTACATTATCTTGCTCATAAGACTCCTTAATAGCTAGAGCAGAGAATCTGTTACTCTTATAGGTTGTGATATTCTCTATCGAAGGTTTTTGTATCTTCACCAACTTGCCTTTGGTCTTCTTGTCATAGTCTTTAGCCTCTTGCAATATTTTGTCTTTCCCATTTAGTTTCCTAGATAACACAACTCCAACCCCACCCTCCAGAATTTTATATGAAGATGGGTTGCCACCTAGCTTAATTGCTAAGGTGCAATTGGCATTAGAGTGTCCAAAACATTGACATCCATTACATTTAAGAGGTTTCCAACTATATTCTACATTAATTACCATGCATTCTCCATTCAGTAAAGATAGGCAAATAAAATCAGGGTAGTCCGCATCCACCTTAATCTCAATACAAATTCTTGCATAATCCAATCTTATTCCTTCTTCAGTGATAAAATCCACATAAAGAGGATTTCCAATAGCACTTGTTATGTAACTGAGGCATTTCGGAGTCCAAAACTCAAGGGGGATGCCATACATTCTGATCCAAATAGCCACCTTTTTGACATCATTAATCAACATAGGGAGGTTCATGGACCATTTCCTAACAAGAAACGGTTGTCCTACAATAGTTAGTTGTCCTTCTTCAACCGCTCTAGTAACTTTATCAAGGTCTTGAAACTTAAGAATAAAAATACCTTGTCCGAAAGTCATAACATCTGTGAAGCCATAAGAAGTCCAAATCTTCTCCAGAGATCTTTTAACAGTCAAGAACGACGGTCTTTTACTAAGAAAGAACCCCATCGCACATGTTCTCCATTTAATTGCACTTTGTTCAGCAACTTCTAGAGGAGGAGCAACACATATTCACCCCATAGCATTTTTACCTTTTGGTTCAAAAAACTCCAGCTTTGCATTTGATTTCTTAGAGGTGAAAAGAGAGTTCCAAGAAGCCTTCTTTCCCCTCTCTTTAGCATTGTCCATAGACTTAGACAAGATGGGAGCAGATTCAGATGACTTTCCCATGCCAGTAAAGTACTTACTATTTTGGTGCAAAGTAGTTTCAAGCATAGATAAGGAATGTTACATGGGAATATTAAAATAAAGCTTTCTTTAGCCAAAAAGCTCAGCAAAAAGGAGGAAAAGTTAGCCTAGCACAACAGACTATGCAACACCGAAAAAGGAAAGAAGACCACTACAAACAAAAAGTAAGGACTACTGCATACACCAAATGGGAATAGGCACAAAACCACACAAAAGAGCACAACAAAAAATTTGAAATTTGATAGCAGAAGGTCAAAGTCAAAAAACAAAAATAAACTGCCAAAAAGCAAGAGGAAAAACAAGAGAAACCTAAAAAAAACAAGTTGATCACCGGAGCAATGCAAGCAAATTTTAAAAAGACTAGGAACAGAACCTAAGAGAAGAAATTTTATAGAAATTCTTCCGTGGATGAAGATGAAGAGTCTTTTGGCTAAAAAGTTTAGCAAATTTTTATCGAGATCAAAGAAGAACAAATGAAAAGGGTTTGCTAGACAAAGAGGAACAAAGAAGGATGGTGAAAAAAGCAACAATGAGATAATTTGTTTTGAATGCAAGAAATCGGGTCATATTCACCAAGATTGTCTTTTGAGAAAGAAGAGGAAAGATTAAAAGGAGAAGAGATTCAAGAATAAAATGTTTACCACCACTTGGAGTGGAAGCGATGACTCAAGTGATGAAAGTAAGTCAAAGGAAGAAAAGGCCAACATATGTTTCATGGTCAAGAGTGATTTGACGGATAAGGTAAATGATCCAAACTCATACTCTTGCCTGAATTACAAGATGCGTTTCAAACCTTGATGGATGAGTATAAAAACATGGAAGCAAAATATAAATCATTAAAGAAACAATTAATTAGCATTAAAAAGGAACATGATATACTTCTACATGATCATGATGAGTTCACTAAAAACTATGATGTTAAAAATGAAAAGGATTCATGCCTAAAAGAATTAACATGCATGAAAGAGGAACATAAAGAGTTAAAAAAAAAATGTATTTAGTTTGAATGAATTATTCAAAAAATTCGAAATGGGCACTAAGAGGTTGGATAAGATACTTGCATCTCGAAGAAATGGTCTTAATAAGGACTAGGGTATAATAGAAGTAACCATTTTTCAAACTCATATAAACCTTTAAAGAAACCTCATGCATTACATATGAAATGCAAAATTTGTTCATTCATTAGGCATACTATTATACATTGTCCAATTAGGAATAGTAAACCTTTTAAAGTGAAAAAGGTTTAGGTTTTTAAAGGGACAGTTAAAACTAACATTGTTGGACCTAAGACCATTTGGGTACTTGTAATCTTCCTTAAGGTCCTTTAGCAAGTGGTACTTAGGTAGTGGATGCTCAAGACACATAGTAGGAGATAGGAGTCTATTCCTTTCTTTGAAGGCTGAAGATAAAGGTAATGTCCAGTTTGGAGACAACTCCAAAGAAAGGTAATTGACATCGACACCATAGGTAACTCTTCTTTTTCAATTAATGATGTTTTATCAGTTAAAGGTCTTAAACATAATTTACTTAGTATAAGTCAATTGTGTGATAAGGGTTTTGAGATTAGTTTTTATTCTTTATCTTGTGAAATTGTTGATGCTAGAACAAATGCAATTGTATTCATTGGTCATAGGTATTCAAAGGTGTACGTTATAGACTTGCATGACATTGCACTAGAGACCTATGTCTCATGTCAACTAAGGAGGAGGATATGTGGCTATGACATAGAAGATTAGGACATGCAATCATTAATGTTCTTAAAAAGCTCTCAAAAAGAAACTTAGTAAAAGGTTTTCCAAAATTAGTTTTCAAAAAGGATCATGTGTATGATGCTTGCATAAAAGGCAAACAAACAAGAATTTGCTTTAAGTCTAAAAATTGTGTTTCAACCTCAAAACCCCTTCAACTTTTACATATAAATTTGTGTGGATCATCTAGAACTACAAGCCTAGGTGGAAAGCATTATTATTTTGTAATTATCAATGATTTTTCAAGATTTACTTAGGTTTTACTTCTTGCAAATAAAAGTGATACATTCCAAGTATTTGTTCCATTTGTTAGGAAATTGCAAAACTAAGTAGGTTATGAAATTGCATGCATTAGAAGTGATAATAAAAAAGAGTTTGAAAATTTAGATTTTGAAATGTTTTGTAATGAACATGACTTTGAACACAATTTTTTGGCATCTAAGACCCCTTAACAAAACAGAGTTGTTGATAGAAGAAATTGGATACTTATAGAAATAACTAAGACTATGTTTGTTGGAAATGATTTGTTTAAGTATTTTTAGGGTTAAGCCATTAATACTTCATGTTACATCATAAATAGGGTCATGATTTGACCAATCCTCAAGAAAATTCCTTATAAGTTATTCAAAGGAAAAAAGCTTAATATTGTATATTTTCATCCCTTTAGGTGCAAATGTTTTATGTTAAATAATGATAAAGATAACTTAGGAAATTCGAAGATGAAGCAATTTTTTTAGGTTACTCTTCCTTATCAAAAGCAAACAGAGTTTTCAATAGGATAACTCTCTTAGTTAAAGAATCTATTCATGTGATATTTGATGAATCTTCTAAATGTGTAGATAATAGAAATAAAGATGAAATCATTAAGCTCATGGAGGATCTATAAATCAATGACTCTCAACCAAAAGAAAAGAAAGAAAATCATCAAGTTGAGGTTGAAGATTAAAAAAGATGAACTCATACAACCTCAAGAACCACAAAGAAAAATCTCATACCTGAGGGTGAAAGGTAAGTGAAAAAATAAAGGATTATTGGAGACCCCTACCCAAGGAATAAAAACTAAAGCTTCATTGAGGAACACATGCCAATTTGTGGCATTCTTATTGCAAATGGAGCCCAAAAAGTTAGAAAAAGCTCTTAAAGATGAAAGTTAGGTGCTTGCAATGCAAGAAGAGTAAAACTAATTTGAGAGAAGCAATTTTTGGGAACTAATTCTAAAGGTAGCGGATCATCCTACCATCGACACAAAATGGGTATATTGAAACAAGGTGGATGAGTCCAGCATTGTTATTCAAAACCAAACAAGACTAGTTGCTCAAGGGTACGCTTAAGAGGAAGGTATTTATTTCAATGAAACTTATGCACTCATAGCTAAACTAGAAGCAATTAAGATGTTGCTTGCATATACATGTCACTTTGATTTCAAATTATTTCAAATGGATGTCAAAAGTGTCTTTTTAAATGGTTTTATTCAAGAAAAGGTTTATATTGAACAACCTCCTAGTTTTCAAAATCATGAATTTTTCAAAGGCCAAACGACTATTTCCCACCCAAGGTATGCTGTAATGACAAGTTTCCACCCTTTAACTATGGAAACACCAAACACCCACCCATGGCCGGTTAGATTTAACAAAACCTTAACGGTGATAAGGGTAAAATCGTCATTTTCTCTAGAATATTAAAAATAAACTAAAATAGAATATATTTTGCCCCCTTAAACTTTAAAAACTAAAATTCCCCCTAGCCTAAGTTTTAAAAAATCGTAGTTTCACCCTCCCGAAGCATTGCCGACGGTCTCCAGCTCCATTGCTGACGGTCTCTCCCTCCCGAAGCATCCTCACCTTCTGGAGATCTCTTTCCTCCCATTTGGACTTTCAATCGGAGTCGGAGAAGTTGTGGAAGACGAAGAACTTCGTCGGGGAAGATGAAGTTCTTCGTCTTCCCAGTCGTTGTTGTCGTCTAGGAAGACGACGTCTTCCCAGACAAAGACAAGACGACGAGACGACTCATCGTCCTCTGGGAAGACGAGTCGTCTTCATCTAGAAAGACAATCGTCTTCCTAGACGACGAAGACGAGTCGATTGATCTCGTCTTTGTCGCCTGGGAAGATGATTTCTCTTCCCAGACGACTTCTCTCTGCATCGGATGCGTTAAGGTCGAGTTGAGAGGGGTCATCGGTGGAAGAGAAACCGTTGGGAGGGAAAGACGGCCGGAGAAAGTGATAGAGAAGGGTTTGAAAATAAACCCTAGGGGGGAAAATGCAATCTTTTCAAACTTAGCTTAGGGAAAAAATGTTAGTTTTTAAACTTTTAGAGGGGAAAATGAGATTAAATTTACCACCGTTAGAGTTTTGTTAAATCTAACCAGCCATGGGTGGGTGTTTGGTGTTTCTATAGTTAAAGGGGGGAAACTTGTTATTACAGTATACCTTGGGTGGGACATAGTCGTTTGGCCTTTGAAAATTATGTGTTTAGATTGAGAAAAACTTTATATGGTTTAAAGCAAGTTTCTAAAGCTTGGTATGAAAGATTAAGTCTTTTCTTAAATGAAAATGGTTTTTCAAAAAGAAAGCTGGATACCACCTTATTTATAAAAAGACATATGCAAGATATTTTAATTGTTCAAATTTATATTACTGACATCATCTTTGGTGCTACTAATAAGTCTTTTTGTAGAGATTTTTCTAAGATGATGTAGAGTGAGTTTGAAATGAGGATGATGGGAAAGCTAAATTACTTCTTAGGACTTCAAATCAAACAAACAAATAAAGAAATCTTGCTAAACCAAGCTAAATATGTCAAAGACCTTCTCAAAAGGTTCAACATGCAAAATGCTAAGAAGCAACCCACTCTCATGAGTACTTCTCTAAAACTAGATATGGATGAGGGAGGTAAAAGTGTTTATACCAAAGCATATAGAAACATGATAGGTACATTGTTGTATTTAACCACATTTAAGTCGATATCATGTTTAATGTATGCATATGTGCATGTTTTCAAGCAAATTTTAAGGAATCGCATCTAAATGTTGTGAAACAAATCTTAAGATACCTTAAAGGAACCCCAAATGTTGGTTTGTGGTACTCTAAGGGATCTTTATTCAAATAACAAGCATTTTCATATGTCGATTTTGGAGGATGTCGAATAGGTAGGAAAAACACAAGTGACACTTGTCATTTTTTAGGTAACATACTTGTCTTTTGGTTTTCAAAGAAACAAAATTCGGTGGCAATATCTACTATAGAAGCCGAATACGTTTTCGTGGTTAGTTATTATGCACAACTCTTATGGATGAGACGACAAGTTATGGATTTTGGCTTTGATATGAAAAACATCCCAATCTTTTATGACAATACAAGTGTCATTCAACTTTCCGAAAATCTTATCTTGCATTCTAGGGCAAAGCACATTGACATTAGACATCACTTTTTACGTGATCATGTTAGTATTCGAATTGAATTTATTGACACAAACTATCAACTTGCTGACATTTTTACTAAGCCTATTGATAAGAATTACTTTACTTTATTTAAAGAGAGCTTGGTATGATTAAAGCAAATCAAGTGTTTAATACTCTCATTGATTAATTATGTTGAATCTTGATTGTGTTAACTTTATTATGCTATCTTGATTGATTGTGTGACATTTGTGTTTATTAAGATGAATGTAAATGTTTTGTGATCATTTGAAAATGCATTTTCATTTACATAGCATAAATGCATAATGCAAATTAGAGTCAATTCAAACTTGTGTTCAAAGTTGATTGAATCAAATGTCCTTACTTCGATCAAAATATTTAAATTTCATATTTTTGAGATATTTTGATCAATAAAACTTTCCCTGCTAAACTTAGTTTATAATTTTTTTAAGGTTTCTATTATTTCTTACTATGATGGTCTAAAAAACCTTGATCTGAAAATTCTTTAAAAAATTTATTTGACTTGTATAGTCATCTATTTATGTTCCATGCATGACAAATCAGCTCTGCTAATTTTTACTTAAAAATGGTTTTTGGCACAACATTTTTGGCGTAGCTGACTAAATATGATCTGAAGCTAAAATACACAATGTTTATATGAATTTGTTATTTTATTTATATACATATATTATTATATATTATTTTATTCTATCACATGTATACATATGTTTATATATATTATATTTTTTTAAAAAAAAAAATTTTGGTCATATGTGTCACAGTGTGCATGCGAAACATGTCACTTGTAACCATGCTCCTTTATGTATTTATTTAAAATAAAAAAATTATATATATATGTTGTCATTTAGTGTTACATGTCACTCAGTATTATTTTTTTCAAATTCTCTATTCACTCTCATTGCCGACACACATTTCATTCTTCTTTGCTCCATTTTGCTTCATAAAACTATCACAAAGACAACACTCATAGCATACTTATGTCATCTTACATTTATTTGCCAAAGCTTCTTGTTGACAAGTTCTCACAATTTGTTCTCAGATTTATCACCTTTCTCACGATTGTTCCCAGATTTATCACCGTTCTCACGAATTTGTATTCACAACAATTCAAGTTATTATTATTGCGATTCAACTTTATGACTCCAAGAACTAGGTAACCTAGGTCAATAAAGAATTCAAGCACTTCCTAATCATATTACAATATCCTTGTTGAAAATGATAAACAGAAGAAGTACTTGAATGAAATTAGAAATAGAAAAATTCTTGTGGGAAGGAGTGTTCTTGCCTATTTTAAAAAATATTGGTATTGCTAATGAGTTTATGGAAATAGTAAACAGGATGAAATAGATAATCTTATTTTTCGTGAGACTTAAATGTATATAAAAATTTGGTTTACGAATTTTACAATTCTTTAAAAGTGGGAATGGATGTCAAACATCACATTATAGATTCTACTATGAAATTTAGATTAGATTGCATGGTAATGATTATACTGTTACTCCAAAAATGTTCATCAGGTGGTTAGAATATGTTTTTGATGGAATATTGGTGCATTTCCATCAAGACAATGTAACAACACACAAACTTAATTTTGGAAATTACTATTCATTTGGCACAGTAGCAACTTGTCTTTCAATTTTAACCAATCAAATGACCTCCAAATCATGCAGATTATATATCATTAGAAAAAACACTCAAAGAGCTTTTTAACCGTATATAATTTCAGCCAAAACTCAATCAACAATGCATTCAAAACTAGCTTCAAAGTTTGCTGGCAAAAACTAGAAATTGCAAAATCACATACTATGAATAGTAACCTGAGGCATAAAACACACATTCAAGTCTTCACACTTTGAATTTCAAGGGTAACAAGAAAAATAACCAAGGTATAAAGGAAATTCCACCAACCTTGGGATCTTCCACCACCAATTCTTCCTCTAAGATGATTAGGATAAAGGAATAAACAAAGAAAAGCTAACAAAATTTTGCTTGAATTTTTCACTATCAAAGGAGTCTAAAGTTTTCAAGTGAAAAAACCACACTTATATACAAGAGAAAGTGGTGGCAAAGTAAGCATTCATAAGCCATCAATTAGACAAGTTATGACCTTAATTTAAGCTTAGTCATTCAAATAAACTAATGTCATACCATATTAATAAAGAAAATGACAAAAAGGGAACAACTGTTCTCTAAAAAATGGAACCATGTCCACCAACTAAAGTTACTTGCTTCCTCTTTAGTTGCAATTCAACTAAATAGGCTTCATAGCATCTTGGGCTCTAATTTAAGTGATGGATGGCTGCCTCATCTACTTAGGCTTCAAAGTGGGCTTGTAGTTGGCTTCTTGGATTCATTTAAGCTTCCATTTCATTAAGGCTTTGGATGCAAGCAATGAGAGTGCACCCAAAAGTAAAGTTGGGCCAAATTGGAGATGGTAAAGGTTTTTTGGGCTTGCATGGAGCTTTTCCCTCATTCCCTTCATTAGCTTGGGTGAATGGTGCATGGCTAAGAATTTGGGGGCCGAAAATGTTGAAGTGGCAAGAGATACATCAAATATTGAGTGCTCTAGAAAATTTTAATCACTTTGTCGCTAGGAATGAGTTAAGAGGTCGAGAAATTTATGATTTACATCTTTCTAAGTCCAGAAAAATGGATAACCTAATCTATGAGGTATTTCATAAGTTAATTATCTATACTGTAAATGCCCAAACAAACTTGAATGGATTTGTTTCCATTCGTGACTTATGATTGATGTTTCTTGCTCAACATGGAATTCAAGTTAAGATTGTTCACTGGATTATCCATCATTGTACCTCATTAAAACTGATGATCATGTAATTCAATTTGGTATGATAGTATCATTCATAACAATAAAACTTAGATTAAACCTAGTAGCAAAAGATTCAGACTTTCTTATAAAATTCAGAGATCTAGACCTTTTGTCAGCTCAATCCATGATGAAGATGGAATTGATCAAATGAATTAATCAAGAAGGCTACATATTCAGAGCTTACCATCCAAGACATCAAAGAATTATTAATGATGAAGAAGAATAAGTTCCTCTTGAGTATCAAATGAATGTTCCTCGAACACCTTATGATATTCTAAGATCAAGCTCTTAGACTGAAAGATAACCCAGAATGGAAGGTGAAGAACTGATGAACCCATTCCAAATTCAATATACTAACATGATAAGTTTCATGAGTGAAAGGTTTAAGGCTCTACATCTTCGTTTGGATGGAATTCATGAAAGGCAAGATCGCATCATACTTGAACAACAACGCTTAAGAAAGGATCACAAGAGCTTTCAATAAAAAAATTCGTGATTAATTGAATTGTCATCAATGATCATGCATTTCATATTATGATATGCATTTCATAATCTTGGATTCTTATTGTTTTTGCTACGTTTTGATGCTGACTCTTGATTATTATCTATGTTTGAGATTGAATGTTGATATTTTCTACTTGATTATCATTTCATATGAATTTTGTTTAATAATTTTGTTTGATACTGGTGTTTGATTACTAACAAAAAGGGGAAGAAATTAGTAAAAGAAATATAAGTAAGCTTTGTCAATTTTTTTATGCTTAAAGTGAAAGGGAGTTAGTGTGTTGCAAATTAAATTTTTCACTTTTTATTATATTTTTCTAGGCTAAGTTTTTGTTGTCAATCATAAAAGGGGAGATTGTTGTCCCTTAATGTTTTGATGATGATAAAATTTATGTTAACATATCCAAATAATGCATGAATGCATTAGAAGATGGACAAAGTGTGAAATTTATAGATTAATCTGAAGCAAGAAAATATTGGTCATATCTCTTTTATGACTAAGTTGTGCATTAACTATTTAGTTTTTTGGAAATAAAAATTGCTTGAAAAGAATAAAGGTCCAACTGTGATGTTCTAATAATGTTCCAGTTGTGACATCAAAGGTGTTTCATGCCATGTATAAATTGCCTAGCCTTGCCACGTGTAAAGTTGTCCAGTCGTCCTCAAACCATATGTCCAAGTCACAAACTACCCTTAAATAACCTAGCCATGACACTTTCTCCTTATGCATTACTACCACATGTCTAAGTAGCAAGAATGTCTAAGTTATTGCATTGTCGCCACATGTCCAAGTCATATGTTGCCTTTAAATGTCCCAACCGTGACACTTTCCTCTCCTGCCATGCCATGTCATGTAACCTCTCCTAACCAATAGGTGTGTTACAGAAAAACGGCAAGAGTTCCCATATTTTAGAGGGTCCGGGGAATATTTTTTTCTGTTTAATTATGTCTTGTAACACTCCCAATTAGCAATTCACATAAACCAGTCTTACCAACCGACTGAATTTTCATCAACTTAATCACAATTAATAAAATAAGTACATAATAATAACCATCATAAAAATTATCACCCACAGAAACTTTACAACCAATTTTCATAACTAGCCATATATATATACATATATAGATATAGTTATACACAATCACATATATACATATAGGAAACAAAATATATACATGTCCACCAATATCTACATCAAGTATATATATATATATATATATATATATATATATATATATATATATATATATATATATATATATATATATATATATATATATGCATATATTCACATATACATCAAAACATATAAATCAACAAAATTATGGTGTCTCTCTCCCTCAGCCTCATGTCTCACTAGTGCTCCCCGGGAATGTAACATCTCCTAACCAATAGGTGTGTTACAGAAAAATGGCAAGAATTCTCCTATTTTATAGGGCCCAAGGAATTTTTTTTCTCTTTTTCATTATGTCCTGTAACACTCCCAATTAGCAATTCACATAAACCAGTCCTACCAACCGACTGGATTTTCATCAACTTAATCACAATTAATAAAATAAATACATAATAATAACAATTATAAAAATTATCACCCACAGAAACTTTATAATCAATTTTCATAACTAGCCATATATATATACATATATAGATATAACTATACAAAATCATATATATACATATCCACCAATATCTACATCAAGTGTATATATATATATGCATATATTCACATATACATCAACAAAAATATGGTGCCTTCCTCCCTCAGCCTCATGTCTCATTAGTGCTCTCCGGGAACCTTTGCTACATTTCTTTATCTGTAAAATATTAAATTAAACGGAGTGAGCGACTATGGCTCAATAAGAAAGTCATACTCAATACTCAAAGTATTTCAACCAGTATTAATCTCTTCCATACTTAGCGTGTCTGGGCTATTCATATATAAAATTATTGACACGGAACACGCATTAAACACATATCATAATTCTCTTCTTTCACCAATTTATTCATTTTCTTACTATACATATATGATTCATTCGTTATGATTTATGCATGTATGAGTGCCATGACTTTTCTATTTTCTGATCATACATCTTTCTCAATTCTTTATCAGCCACATAGGCTTGCATGTATGGTTCTAATGCAATTTATTTTCATAAAATAATTTCTGATTCTTTCTCTCTTTTTTTTTTTCAAATATTTTCATTGATCGGTCTAGACTACATATGACAGTACTTGCAGTCATCATACAAAGTACAATTCTCTCTTATACGCATATTTTATTTTATTTTTTTCTTTGTTGCCCACACAGTACAGCTAATATTTTTCTTTGCTGTCCACACAGTACAACTAATATTTTTTTCTTTGTTGTTCACACAGTACAACTGGTTGTCCATACAGTACAACCGATATTTTTCTTTGTTGTCTATACAGTACAACTCGCGTGTAAGGATTTTAAGTAGGTTTTCTGCTTTCTTGTATCATATGAGTCATTATAAAACCAAAAATACTTGTTTTCCATTTTCTGAAAACATGCATAACTTAGAAAATATTTTTCCTCTTTCTTTATTTTTTCTGAATCATGCATATGTTATGATTCCTCATGTATGCATGTATAACCATAATATGAAATATGTCAATTCATTGTTTTCCCTTATTCTTTTCACTCTTTATCAAACATCATATTACTTCCTCATGCATTTATATATATCTCATACCTCAAATTAATTTCAATTATACAATATAGGCTTAATATAAGGGTTATTCCATATATCATGCATATAATTAAGCAAAATTAACCTATTTCACATAAAATGACATTTTTGCCCTTATGGCCAAACATTACATCATGAATCCTAATGAATTTTTGTATCCTTTTAAGCATAAATCACCTTAATTCTAATACCTTACACACTTATATAAGTAAAAGTTATTTAAATAACCTAACTCAAATTACTTCAAGTATATAAAGTATGAAATTCTTACATTTTCTTTGCTAATTTGGTGATTTAAGCTTATCCTCCTTCTTTTCTTCTTCCTAACAACCTTAATCAACCAAAAATATAATCATCCATCAAAACCCTAAACTTGAAATATCTTAAAAATTAAATTTCTTACCTTAGAACTGACCAGAATTGACAGATCTATACTTTTTATAACTGGAGGCTCTGGAAATTAGGTGGTTTAGCTAGGCTTTTTGGTGAATTTTAGTTGAAGGAAAGCTTTAGCAAAAATGGTGAAGGCTCTCGGCTAAAAAGAAGAAGAAAATGAATAGGGTATATGTTTTATAAGCCTTTTGGACCATTTTGCCCTTAATCTTTTCCATAAATGACTATTTTATCCTTAGCCAATTACCAAAAACCCTTAGCATCACCATATAATTTCAAGTGTGCCATTCAATTTTAATTCCCACTTCGTCCCTTAAATCTTTCTAAAATGACCATTTTACCCCCTTTGAAAATTATTGCTCATTTAGTAGTTTTTTATAATTCTTTTGCAATTTTTTTAAACAACAAGTTATAAAATCAACTCTAGGGGTAATTTTGGAAGTAGAGTTCACTGATCTACCTAAATCTGGGTGTTACATTTCTTCCCCCCTTGAAAGAATTTTGTCCTCGAAATTTAAACAAATAGGTTGGGAAATCTCTCTCTCATTTGTTGCTCAACCTCTCATGTGGCTTCTTCCACCTTATGATTCTTCCATAATACTTTCACTAATAGAATTGTCTTATTTCAGAGCTCTTTTATTTTTCTGTCTAGTATCTGCACCAGTTGCTCCTCATAAGCTAAATCTTCTTTTAATTCCACATCATCTGATTTCAATACATGTGAAGGATCGCTAATGTACTTTCTCAATAAAGAAATATGAAATACATTATGAACTCAATCCATACTAGGTGGAAGTGCAAGTCTATAAGCCATCTTGCCCACTTTTTCTAGAATTTCAAATGGGCCAATAAATCTTAGAGCAAGTTTCCCTTTTCTTCTAAATCTCATCACGTGCTTGTAAGGGGCTACTTTCATAAAAACTTTGTCACCCGGTTGAAACTCTACTTCTTTCCTTTTCAAATCTGCATAACTATTTTGTCTGTCCTAAGCTTGCTTCAATCTAGTCTTGATAATCTTTATATCTTCCACCATCCTCTGGGTTTACTCAGGCCCAAGAACTTGACTCAAATCATCTCGCTCTCCTATGTCATCCCAATATAATGGAGATCTACACTTTCTTCCATAAAGAGCCTCATATGGTGCCATTTTAATGGTGGACTGGTAACTATTATTATATGCAAATTCTATCAATGGGACCATTTCATGTCAGGTCATTTTATAATCTAAACAACAGGCCCTCAACATATCCTCTAGTATTTGATTCACCCTTTCTGTCTGACCATCTGTTTGAGGATGATATGATGTGCTAAATGCCAGCCTAGTACCCAATGCTCTTTGTAAGCTACCCCAAAAAGCTAAAACAAATCTGGGGTCTTTATCCGACACAATAGTTTTGGGTACACCATGTAATCTCATAATCTCCCGTATATAAATCTGGGCCAATTAATCTGAAGTAAAACTATCTTTCACTGGAATAAAATGTGTTGATTTAGTCAATCTATCTACAATCACCCATAATGCATTATAGCCTTTTTGTACTCGAGGTAGGCCAATGATGAAATCCATTGAAATATCTTCCCACTTCCATTCAGGAACACTAAGTGGGTGGAGCAAACCTGAAGGTCTCTGATGCTCGACCTTGACCTGTTGACATACCAAGCACTTCGCTACATAGTCACCAATATCTTTCTTCATACCTATCCACCAATAAGTTTTCTTTAAATCCTGATACATCTTTACCCCCCTAGGGTGGGCAGTGTAAAGTGCATCATGTGCTTCACTTAAGATTTTCTTTCTCAACTCCACATCTTGAGGAATACATACCCTGTTTCTGAACTTGAGCACGTCATCAATAATTTGAAACTCAGTTGTTTTCCCCTCACATATTTGTTGACTCATTTTCTTGCACCACAAATCTTCTACTTGCTTCTCTTTTATTTCATTGAGGAGATTAGGTTGAACTTCCAATCTGGCCACTCGACTCCTTATCACCTCAATATGTTCCCTTTAAAACTCTTTATATAACTCTATCTGAGTGGTGAGATGAGCTATAGCAATCTTTCTACTCAAGGCATCGGCTACCACATTTGCTTTACCTAGGTGATATTTAATATCACATTCATAATCTTTGACTAGCTTCAACCATCTTCTTTGTCGCATATTTAAGTCCTTCTGAGTGAAAAAATATTTTAGACTTTTATGGTCAGTGTAGATATTACATTTAACTTCATATAAATAATGCCTCCAAATTTTTAAAGCAAAAACCACTGCTGCTAACTCTAAATCATGGGTAGGGTAGCGTGTTTCATAATCTTTTAACTGTCGGGAGGCATACGCTATCACTTTACCCCTTTGCATCCGTGTGGCTCCCAAGCCATTATGCGAGGCATCACAATAAATATTATAATCTACACCTTCCTCTGGTAATACTAAAATAGGAGTTGTAGTCAACCGCCTTTTTAGCTTTTGGAAACTCTTTTCACAATCATCAGTCCATAGAAAAAGAGTTCCTTGTCTCGTAAGAGTTGTAAGTGGCTTAGCCAACTGGGCAAAGCCCTATACAAATCTCCTGTAATAACTGGCTAGCCCTAAAAAGCTTCTGATCTCTTTCACAGTCTTCGGCCTCGCCCATTCAAGTATTGTTTCCACTTTACTGGGGTCTACAGCTATACCTTCCTTAGTAACCATGTGTCCCAAAAATACTACTCGATCTAACCAGAATTCACACTTAGAGAATTTGGCATACAATTTCTTTTCTCTCAATCTTTGTAGCACAAATCTCAAGTGTTTAGCATGTTCTTCTTCTGATCTGGAGTATATCAAGATATCATTAATAAATACCACCAGAAATTTGTCAAGGCAATCATGAAATACTCGATTCATTAAATCCATAAAGATTGCTGGAGCATTAGTCAATCCAAAGGGCATCACCACAAACTCTTAGTGCCCGTAGCGAGTCCGAAAAGCTGTCATTGGAATAGCTTGCTCTGTAATCCTCACATGGTGATAACCCGACCTCAAATCAATTTCGGAGAACATAAAAGCTCTCTTCAATTGGTCAAATAAATCATCAATTCGAGGTAACGGGTATTTATTCTTCACTGTAAGTTCATTCAACTCCCTGTAATCTATGCACATACGGAGTGACCCATCTTTCTTTTTGACAAATAATATGGGCGCTCCCCAAGGAGAGTGGCTGGGTCTAATAAAACCCTTATTTACAAGTTCTTGCAACTGTTTCTTTAATTCTTGTAATTCAGCTGGAGCCATCCGATAAAGGGCTTTTGAAATTGGGGTTGAGCCAGGTTCTAACTCTATACTAAACTCCAACTCTCTCTCTGGAGGTAAACTTGGTAGCTCATCAAGAAAAATATTTGAAAAATCTCGTACTATTAGGACATCTTGAACACCCAATCTTTGAATATCATGCTCATGTACCACATGAGCTAAATATCCCATACACCCCTTTTTTAATAATTTTTGCACCTTTACACTACTGATCATCATACTAGGTTTATGGCCCTTTCCGAAAGTGAAGTGATCTCCATTATCGAGTTGGAATCGAGCATTTTTCTTTCTACAGTCAATCTCAACTTCGTAACTTTCTAAGAAATCCATGCCCAAGATAACATCAAAATCAGACATATCAAAGACACTCAAGTCCACCTTTAACTCTCTCCCATGTATCACTACCCTCTGGTCTTTTAACATCTTATTAGTAATCACACTCCCACCATCTGGCATCTCAACTCTAATAGAATGGGTAGATCTAACAGGCATTAAACCTACCCTTTCAATAACCCCTAGTGTAATAAATGAGTGTGTAGCTCCTGAATCAATCAATGCATATAAGGAAACAGAGTGGAAAAAGAGTTGACCAGTAACTACAGATGGCCTAGCCTCTGCTTGACTATGGGTAGCTGAATAGACTCATGCATTAGTACCTCTCCCTTGTTACATTGGCATCATTTGGCTTTGTTGTGGTTGTATCGGGACTAGCACTTCGGTACTCTAACAATCTTTTGTTATATGCCCTGGCTGTCGGCATCTATAACAAATCTCCTGTTTCTGTTGGTACCAACATTCCCTGCTATGACGTCTCCCACAAATCTAACAGTAGGGAATATTTTCTTTTCTAGGCTTCTTGTCACTTTTCCCACCTTTTCTACTTGCTTTTGACTAAAATTTTCTTTTTACTCTATTGTTTCTGAAAATGAAGCCAATTGAACTACCCCCTGATGTTGTAACAGGTGTTGAAACAATCAATGAAGCAGGTAAGGCTGATTAACTTGGCATCACTGTCTGGGGTGCTGTCAATGATAGAGGTGTTGTCACAGAAGGTGTATTCCTGGGTAGTTTATTAACATATACCTCTAACCTCAATGCTCTCTCCAATGTCTCTTCATAAGTTTGAGCAGGTTGTGGTCCAGCTAGCATATGTAAGGCTATCTCTAGTTTAAGGCCCTGAAGAAATCTGTCCAATCGGAGACTAGGTGTACTCACCATACTTGGAGCAAAACTAGATAGGACATCAAAACGGGTAGAATAATCTTTTACTGAACCCTCCCCCTGCTGCAAAGAAATAAACTCTTGAACTTTCACTGCTACCACATCAGTTGTTCTGTATTGGGCCTCAAATGCCCTTCTAAAGTCTTGCCAGGTTATCAGATCCATATTTCTGGTTTCTTTAACTAGGTCCCACCATACGCGGGCCTCTCATCTCATCAAAAAACTGGCATACCGAACTTTTTCTCTATCAGTCATAGGAAATAAATCCATAGTACTTTCCACCTGTTTCATCCACTCATCAGCCACCAAAGGATTTTTAGTAACTTTAAATTCAGGAGGGGTATGTTGACTAGGTAAGGAATAAATGGGCTCAAGCCGCCTTTGAGCTCCAATTTCTCCTCTCCCTTCATTTCTCATTTCATTTCTAATTTCTTCTATGACCTCCTCACGAATCTCACTTCTAATCTCATCTCGAATGACATCTTTGACTATATTTTCAGGTGTGGGTCTATCTTGACTCTCGGTCAATACCTGACGGACTATATCTCTGATTTCTGCTAACCAAAATCCTGAACCACTTGACGAGGCAGGGTTAGACAGTTCTCTCGTCTCTCTCTGAATACCCTTTCCACGACCCCGTCCTCATCCTCGTCTTGTGGTACTCCTCATCTAATAACTGCATAAGTGTAATTACATAATATTCTATTCTTTGAATACAGGTAAAGGAAACAACTTACTGCAGTTGGTTCTCGGGAGCTGATCTGTGAGACATGAGGGGCACCTGTGCAATATTAGAATGCAAAACTATAGATATATTGTATTATATTATATTATATTACCACATATTTTGTTATATCCACCTTTAAGTGCCCAAAATCGCGCTCTGATACCAAAAATGTAACATCCACTAACCAATAGGTGTGTTACAGAAAAATAGCAAGAATTCCCTTATTTTATAGGGCCCGGGGAATTTTTTTTCTCTTTTTCATTATGCCCTATAACACTCCCAATTAGCAATTCACATAAACCAGTCCTACCAACCGACTGGATTTTCATCAACTTAATCACAATTAATAAAATAAGTACATAATAATAACAATTATAAAAATTATCACCCACAGAAACTTTATAATCAATTTTCATAACTAGCCATATATATATACATATATAGATATAGCTATATAAAATCATATATATACATATCTACCAATATCTACATCAAGTGTATATATATATATGCATATATTCACATATACATCAACAAAAATATGGTGTCTTCCTCCCTCAGCCTCATGTCTCATTAGTGCTCTCCGGGAACCCTTGCTACATTTCTTTACCTGTAAAATATTAAATTAAACGGAGTGAGTGACTATGGCTTAGTAAGAAAATCATACTCAATACTCAAAGTATTTCATACCAGTATTAATTTCTTCCATACTCAGCGTGTCTGGGCTATTCATATATAAAATTATTGACACGGAACACGCATTAAACACATATCATAATTCTCTTCTTTCACCAATTTATTCATTTTCTTACTATACATATATGATTCATTCGTTATGATTTATACATGTATGAGTGTCATGACTTTTCTATTTTCTGACCATACATCTTTCTCAACTCTTTATCAGCCACATAGGTTTGCATGTATGGTTCTAATGCAATTTATTTTCATAAAATATTTTCTGATTCTTTCCCTTTTTTTTTTCAAATATTTTCATTGGCCGATCTAGACTACATATGACAGTACTTGCAGTCACCATACAAAGTACAATTCTCTCTTACACGCATATTTTATTTTATTTTTTTCTTTGTTGTTCACACAGTACAACTAATATTTTTCTTTGCTGTCCACATAGTACAGCTAATATTTTTTTTTCTTTGCTGTTCACACAGTACAGCTAGTTGTCCATACAGTACAACCGATATTTTTCTTTGCTGTCCACACAGTACAGCTCACGTGTAAGGATTTTAAGTAGGTTTTCTGCTTTCCTGTATCATATGAGTCATTGTAAAACCAAAAATACTTGTTTTCCATTTTCTGAAAACATGCATAACTTAGAAAATGTTTTTCCTCTTTCTTTATTTTTTCTGAATCATGCATATGCTATGATTTCTCATGTATGCATGTATAACCATAATATGAAATATGCCAATTCATTGTTTTACCTTATTCTTTTCACTCTTTATCAAACATCTTATTACTTCCTCATGCATTTATATATATCTCATATCTCAAATTAATTTCAATTATACAATATAGGCTTAATATAAGGGTTATTCCATATATCATGCATATAATTAAGCAAAATTAACCTATTTCACATAAAATGACATTTTTGCCCTTATGGCCAAACATTACATCATGAATCCTAATGAATTTCTGTATTCTTTTAAGCATAAATCACCTTAATTCTAATTCCTTACACACTTATATAAGTAAAGGTTATTTAAATAACCTAACTCAAATTACTTCAAGTATGTAAAGTATGAAATTCTTATATTTTCTTTGCTAATTTGGTGATTTAAGCTTATCCTCCTTCTTTTCTTCTTCCTAACAACCTTAATCAACCAAAAAATATAATCATCCATCAAAACCCTAAACTTGACATATCTTAAAAATTAAATTTCTTACCTTAAAACTGACCAGAATTGACAGATCTATACTTTTTATAACTAAAGGCTCTGGAAATTAGGTGGTTTAGCTAGGCTTTTTGGTGAATTTTAGTTGAAGGAAAGCTTTAGCAAAAATGGTGAAGGCTCTCGGCTAAAAAGAAGAAGAAAATGAATAGGGTATATGTTTTATAAGCCTTTTGGACCATTTTGCCCTTAATCTTTTCCATAAATGATTTTTTTATCCTTAGCTAATTACCAAAAACCCTTAGCACCACCATATAATTTCAAGTGTGCCATTCAATTTTAATTCCCACTTCGTCCCTTAAATCTTTCTAAAATGACCATTTTACCCCCTTTGAAAATTATTGCTCATTTAATAGTTTTCTATAATTCTTTTGGAATTTCTTTAAACAAGTTATAAAATCGACTCTAGGGGTAATTGTGGAAGTAGAGTTCATTGACATACCTGAATCTGGGTGTTACAGGGAACCTTTGCTGTAACTCTTTACCTGTAAAATATTAAATTAAACGGAGTGAGCGACTATGACTCAGTAAGAAAATTATACTCAATACTCAAAGTATTTCATACCAGTACTAATCTCTTACATACTCAGCGTGTCTGAGCTATTTACAACAAAATAATTGACACAGAACACGCATTAAACACATATCATAATTCTTTTCTTTTACCCATTTATTCATTTCCTTACTATACAGATATGATTCACTCGTTATGATTTATGCATGTATGAGTGTCATGACTTTTCTATTTTCTGATCGTACAACTTTCTCAACTCTTTATCAGCCACATAGGTTTGCATGTATGATTCTAATGCAATTGACTTTCATAAAATATTTACTAATTCTTTCTCTTTTTTTTTTTTCATTGACCGGTCTAGACTACATATGACAGTACTTGCACTCACCATAAAAGGTACAATTCTCTTATACACGTATATTTCACTATTTTTTTCTTTGCTGTCTACACAATACAGTAGATATTTTTCTTTGCTGTCCACACAGTACAACTGGTTATCCATACAGTACAACTGGCTGTCCACACAGTATAGCTCGCGTGTAAGGATTTTAAACATGTTTTCTGCTTTCTTGTATCATATGAGTCATTATAAAACCGAAAATACTTTTTTTCTATTTTCTGAAAACATACATAACTTAGCAAATGTTTTACCTCTGTCTTTATTTTTTTCTGAAATCATGCATATGTTATGATTCCTCATGTATGCATGTATAACCATAATATGAAATATGTCCATTCATTGTTTTCCCTTATTCTTTTCATTCATTATCAAACATCATATTATTTTCTCATGCATTTATATATATCTTATGCATCAAATTAATTTCAAATATACAATATAGGCTTAATATAAGGGTTATTCCACATATCATACACATAATTAAGTAAAAATTAACCTACATCACATAAAATGACACTTTTGCCCTTATGGATAAAATTACATGCTTACCCTTAATGCAAATTCTTTCATCAATTCATCATTTCTCATATATTTAACACACAAAATCCATTGAGCTAACCCTAGGAATATGAAATGTCTAAAATACCCTTATAGCCAAAAATTACATCATGAATCATAATGATTTTTTTTTAAGCATAAATCACTTTAATTCTAATACCTTACACACTTATACAAGTAAAGGTTATTTAAATAACCTAACTCAAATTTACTTCAAATATGTAAAGTATGAAATTCTTACATTTTCTTTGCTAATTAAGTGATTTAAACTTATCCTTCTTCTTTTCTTCTTCCTAGCACCCTTAATCAACCAAAAATATAATCATCTATCAAAACCCTAAATTTGACATATCTTAAAAATTAAATTTTTTATCTTAAAACTTACCATAATTGATAGATCTAAACTTTTTATAACTGGAGGCTCTGAAAATTAGGTGGTTTAGCTAGGTTTCTTGATGAATTTTGCTTGAAGGAAAACTTTAGCTAAAAATTATGGAGGCTCTCGGCTAAAGAAGAAGAAAATGAATAGGTTACGAGTTTTATAAGCCTTTTGGACCAATTTGCCCTTAACCTTTTCCAAAAATGATTATTTTATCCTTAGCCAATTACCAAAAACCCTTAGCACCACCATATAATTTCAAGTGTGCCATTCAATTTTTATTCCCACTTTGTTTCTTAAATTCTTCTAAAATGACCATTTTACCTCCTTTGAAAATTATTGCTCATTTAGTAGTTTTCTATAATTCTTTTGCAATTTCTTTAAACAATAAGTTATAAAATCAACTCTAGGGGTAATTTTGAAAGTGGAGTTTACTGATATACCTGAATCTGGGTGTTACATTTCTTCCTCCCTTAAAAGGATTTCGTCCTCGAAATTTTAAACAAATAGGTTGGGAAATCTCTCTCTTATTTGTTGCTCAACGTCCCATGTGGCTTCTTCCACCTTATGATTCTTCCATAATACTTTCACTAATGAAATTGTCTTATTTCGGAGCTCTTTTATTTTTCTATCTAGTATCTGCACTGGTTGCTCCTCATAAGCTAAATCTTCTTTTAATTCCACATCATCTGATTTCAATACATGTGAAGGATCGCTAATGTACTTTCTCAATAAATAAATATGAAATACATTATGAACTTGATCCATACTAAGTGGAAGTGCAAGTCTATAAGCCACCTTGCCCACTCTTTCTAAAATTTCAAATGGGCCAATAAATCTTGGAGCAAGTTTCCCTTTTCTTCCAAATCTCATCACGTGCTTGTAAGAGGCTACTTTCACAAAAACTTTGTCACCCTGTTGAAACTCTACTTCTTTCCTTTTCAAATTTGCATAGCTCTTTTGTCTGTCCTGAGCTTGCTTCAATCTAGTTTTGATAGTCTTTATATCTTTCACCATCCTCTGGGTTAACTCAAGCCCAAGAACTTGACTCAAATCATCTCGCTCTCTTATGTCATCCCAATGTAATGGGGATCTACACTTTCGTCCATAAAGAGCCTTATATAGTGCCATTTTAATGGTGGACTGGTAACTACTATTATATGCACAGTCCACATGTGAAGGATCGCTAATGTACTTTCTCAATAAAGAAATATGAAATACATTATGATCTCGATCCATACTAGGTGGAAGTGCAAGTCTATAAGCCACCTTGCCCACTCTTTCTAAAATTTCAAATGGGCCAATAAATCTTGGAGCAAGTTTCCCTTTTCTTCCAAATCTCATCACGTGCTTGTAAGAGGCTACTTTCACAAAAACTTTGTCACCCTGTTGAAACTCTACTTCTTTCCTTTTCAAATTTGCATAGCTCTTTTGTCTGTCCTAAGCTTGCTTCAATCTAGTTTTGATAGTCTTTATATCTTTCACCATCCTCTGGGTTAACTCAGGCCCAAGAACTTGACTCAAATCATCTCGCTCTCTTATGTCATCCCAATGTAATGGGGATCTACACTTTCGTCCATAAAGAGCCTTATATAGTGTCATTTTAATGGTGGACTGGTAACTACTATTATATGCACAGTCCACATGTGAAGGATCGTTAATGTACTTTCTCAATAAAGAAATATGAAATACATTATGATCTCGATCCATACTATGTGGAAGTGCAAGTCTATAAGCCACCTTGCCCACTCTTTCTAAAATTTCAAATGGGCCAATAAATCTTGGAGCAAGTTTCCCTTTTCTTCCAAATCTCATCACGTGCTTGTAAGGGGCTACTTTCACAAAAACTTTGTCACCCGATTGAAACTCTACTTCTTTCCTTTTCAAATTTGCATAGTTTTTTTGTCTGTCCTGAGCTTGCTTCAATCTAGTCTTGATAGTCTTTATATCTTCCACCATCCTCTGGGTTAACTCAGGCCCAAGAACTTGACTCAAATCATCTCGCTCTCCTATGTCATCCCAATATAATAGGGATCTACACTTTCGTCCATAAAGAGCCTCATATGGTGCCATTTTAATGGCGGACTGGTAACTATTATTATATGCAAATTCTATCAATGGAACTATTTCATGCCAGGTCATTTTATAATCTAAACAACAGGCCCTCAACATATCCTCTAGTATTTGATTCACCCTTTCTGTCTGGCCATCTGTTTAAGGATGATATGTTGTGCTAAATGCCAGCCTAATACCCAATGCTCTTTGTAAACTACCCCAAAAAGCTGAAACAAATCTGAGATCTTTATCCGACACAATAGTTTTGGGCACACTATGTAATCTCATAATCTGTCGTACATAAATCTAGGCCAATTGATTTGAAGTAAAACTATCTTTCACTAGAATAAAATGTGTCGATTTAGTCAATCTATCTACAATCACCCATACTACATTATAGCTTTTTTGTACTCGAGGTAGGCTAATGATGAAATCTATTGAAATATCTTCCCATTTCTATTCAGGAACACTAAGTGGGTGAAGTAAACTCAAAGGTCTCTAATGCTCGGCCTTGACTTGTTAACATACCAAGCACTTAGCTACATAGTCATCAATATCTTTCTTCATACCTATCCACCAATAAGTTTTCTTTAAATCCTGATACATCTTTACTCCCTTAGGGTGGGCAGTGTAAAGTGTATCATGTGCTTCACTTAAGATTTTCTTTCTCAACTCCACATCTTGAGGAATACATACCCTATTTTTGAACTTGAGCACGCCATCTATAATTTGAAACTGAGTTGTTTTCCCTTCATATATCTATTGACTTATTTTCTGCCATCATAAATCTTCTACTTGCTTCTCTTTTATTTTATTGAGGAGATTAGGTTGAATTTCCAATCTGGCCACCCGACTCCCTAACACCTCAATATGTTCCCTCTGAAACTCTTCCTGTAACTCTATTTGAGTGGTGAGATGAGCTATGGCAATCTTTCTACTCAAGACATCGGCTACCATATTTGTTTTACCTGGCTGATATTTAATATCACATTCATAATCTTTGACTAGCCCCAACCATCTTCTTTGTCGCATATTCAAGTCTTTCTGAGTGAAAAAATATTTTACACTTTTATGGTCGGTGTAGATATTACATTTAACTCCATATAAATAATGCCTCCAAATTTTTAAAGCAAAAACCATTGCCGCTAACTCTAAATCATGGGTAGGGTAGCGTGTTTCATAATCTTTTAACTGCCGAGAGGCATACGCTATCATCTTACCCCTTTGCATCAGCACGACTCCTAAACCACTATGCGAGACATCGCAATAAATATCATAGTCTACACTTTCCTCTGGTAATACTAAAATAGGAGTTGTAGTCAACCACCTTTTTAGCTCTTGGAAACTCTTTTCACAAGGTTCAGTCCATGGAAAATGAGTTCCTTGTCTAGTAAGAGCTGTAAGTAGCTTGGCCAACCAGGCATAACCTTGAACAAATCTCCTGTAATAGTCGACTAGCCCTATAAAGCTTCTGATCTCTTTCACCGTCTTCGACTTCACCCATTCAAGTATTGTTTCCATTTTACTAGGGTCTACAACTATACTTTTCTTAGTAACCACATGTCCCAAAAATACTACTTGATCCAACCAGAATTCACACTTAGAAAATTTGGCATACAATTTCTTTTCTCTCAATCTTTGTAGCACAAATCTCAAGTGTTCAACATGTTCTTCTTCTGATCTGGAGTATAACAAGATATCATCAATAAATACCACCAAGAATTTGTCAAGGCAATCATGAAATACTCGATTCAATAAATCCATAAAGATTGTTGGGGCATTAGTCAATCCAAAGGGCATCACCACAAACTCGTAGTGCCCGTAGCGAGTCCGAAAACCTGTCTTTGGAATATCTTGCTCTGCAATCCTCGCCTAGTGATAACCCGACCTCAAGTCAATTTTGGAGAACACAGAAGCTCCATTCAATTGATCAAATAAATCATCAATTCGAGGCAACGGGTATTTATTCTTCACTGTCAATTTATTCAACTCTATGTAATCTATGCATATACGGAGCGACCCATCTTTCTTTTTGACAAATAGTATGGGTGCTCCCCAAGGAGAGTGGCTAGGTCTAATAAAACCCTTATCTAAAAGTTCTTGCAACTATTTCTTAAATTCTTATAATTCAGCTAGAGCCATCCAGTAAGGGGCTTTTGAAATTGGGGTTGAGCCAGGTTCTAACTCTATACTAAACTCCAATTCTCTCTCTGGAGGTAAACCTGGTAGCTCATCAGGAAAAATATATGGGAAATCTCATACTATTGGGACATCTTGAACACCTAATCTTTGAATATCACGCTCATGTACCACATGAGCTAAATATCTCTCCCATGTATCACTACCCTCTGGTCTTTTAACATCTTATCAATAATCATACTCCTACCATCTGACATCTCAACTCTAATGGAATGAGTAGATCTAACAGGCACTAACTCTACCCTTTCAATAACCCCCGATGCAATAAAAGAGTGTGTAGCTCCTAAATCAATCAATGCATATAAGGAAACAGAGTGGCAAAAGAGCTAACCAGTAACTGCAGATGGACTAGCCTCTGCCTGACTATGGGTAGTTGTATAGACCCGTGCATTGATACCTCTCCCAGGTTGCACTGGCAGAATCAGGATTTGTTGTGGCTGTATCGGAACTAGTACCTCGGTATTCTGGCAATCTTTTGCAATATGTGTAACCTCTCCTAACCATTGGGTGTGTTATAGAAAAACGGCAAGAGTTCCCCTATTTTAGAGGGCCCGGGGAAATTTTTTTTTCTTTTTCATTATGCCCTGTAACACTCCCAATTAGCAATTCACATAAACCACTCCTACCAATCGACTGGATTTTCATCACATAATCATAATAAATAAAATAAGTACATAATAATAACCATTATAAAAATTATCATAAAAAAAATTATCACCTACAGAAACTTTATAACCAATTTTCAAAACTAGTCATATATATATATATATATATATATATATATATATATATATATATATATATATATATATATATTCCATACACATCATAACATTTAAATCAACAAAATTATGGTGCCTTCCTCCCTTAGCCTCATGTCTCATTAGTGCTCCCCGGGAACCTTTGCTGCATTTCTTTACCTGTAAAATATTAAATTAAACGGAGTGAGCGACTATGGCTCAGTAAGAAAATCATACTCAACACTTAAAGCATTTTATACCAGTACTAATCCTTTCTAATCTTTTTCATACTCAACGTGTCTGAATTATTTACAACAAAATAATTGACACAGAACACGCATTTAACACATATCATAATTCTTTTCTTTCACACATTTATTCATTTCCTTACTATACAGATATGATTCACTCATTATGATTTATGCATGTATGAGTGCCATGACATTTCTATTTTCTGATCGTACATCTTTCTCAACTCTTTATCAGCCACACAGGCTTGTATGCATAATTATAATGCAAATGACTTTCATAAAATATTTACTAATTTGTTTCTCTTTCTTTCTCATTGATCGATCTAGACTACATATGATAGTACTTGCAGTCACCATACAAAGTATAATTCTTTCTTACACGCACATTTTTTTTTCTTTGCTGTCCACACAGTACAGCTAATATTTTTCTTTGTTGTTCACACAGTACAGCTGATATTTTTCTTTTGCTGTCCATACAGTACAGCTAATATTTTTCTTTTGCTGTCCACACAGTACAGCTGGTTGTCCACACTGTACAACCGATTATTTTCTTTGCTGTCCACACAGTACAGCTCGCGTGTAAGGATTGTAAGTATGTTTTCTGCTTTCCTGTATCATATGAGTCATTATAAAACCAAAAGTACTTATTTTCCATTTTCTGAAAGCATGCATGACTTAGAAAATATTTTTCCTCTTTCTTTATTTTTTCTAAATCATGCATATGTTATGTTTTCTCATGTATGCATATATAACCATAATATGAAATATGCGCATTTGTTATTTTCCCTTATTCTTTTCATTCCTTCTCAAACATCATATTATTTTCTCATGCATTTATATATATATATATATATATATATATATATATATATATATATATATATATCATGCCTCAAATTAATTTCAGTTATACAATATATGCTTAATATAAGGGTTATTTCACATAACATGCACATAATTAAGCAACATTAACCTATATCGCATAAAATGACATTTTTGCCCTTATGACCAAAATTTACCTTTTTACCCTTATGGCCAAAAATTACATCATGAATTCTAATGAATTTCTTTATCCTTTTTAAGCATAAATCATCTTAATTCTAATACCTTACACACTTATATAAGTAAAGGTTATTTAAATAACCTAACTCAAATTTACTTCAAGTATGTAAAGTATGAAATTCTTACCTTTTATTTGCTAAATAGATGATTTAAGCTTATTCACCTTCTTTTCTTCTTTCTGGTAACCTTAATCAACCAAAAATATGATCATCCATCGAAACCCTAAACTTGACATATCTTAAAAATTAAATTTCTTACCTTAGAACTGATCAGAATTGACAGATCTACACTTTTTATAATTGGAGGCACTGGAAATTAGGTGATTTAGCTAGGTTTTTTGGCGAATTTTGGTTACGGGAAGCTTTAGCTAAAAAAAATAATGGAGTTCTCGGCAATTGATGAAGAGAATGAATAGGGTATATATTTTATAAGCCTTTTGGACCATTTTGCCCTTAACATTTTCTATAAATTACTATTTTATCCTTAGCCAATTACCAAAAACTCTTAGCACCACCATATAATTTCAAATGTGCCATTCAATTTTAATTCCCACTTTGTCCCTTGAATCTTTATAAAATGACCATTTTACCCCTTTTGAAAAATATTGCTCATTTAGTAGTTTTCTATGATTCTTTTGCAATTTCTTTACACAACAAGTTATAAAATCAACTCTAGGGGTAATTTTGGAAGTGGAGTTTACTGACACATCTGAATTCAGATGTTATATTTCTTCCCCCCTTAAAAGAATTTCGTCCTCGAAATTTAAACAAATAAGTTGGGAAATCTCTCTCTCATTTGTTGCTCAACCTCCCATGTGGCTTCTTCCACCTTATGACTCTTTCATAATACTTTCACTAATGGAATTGTCTTATTTCGGAGCTCTTTTATTTTTCTATCTAGTATTTGCACCGGTTGCTCCTCATAAGCTAAATCTTCTTTTAATTCCACATCATCTGATTTTAAGACATGTGAAAGATCGCTAATGTACTTTCTCAATAAAGAAATATGAAATACATTATGAACTCGATCCATACTAGGTGGAAGTGCAAGTCTATAAGCCACCTTGCCCACTCTTTCTAAAATTTCAAATGGGCCAATAAATCTTGGAGCAAGTTTCCCTTTTCTTCCAAATCTCATCACGTGCTTATAAGGGGCTACTTTCACAAAAACTTTATCACCGGTTGAAACTCTACTTCTTTCCTTTTCAAATCTGCATAACTCTTTTGTCTGTCTTGAGCTTGCTTCATTCTAGTCTTGATAGCCTTTATATCTTCCACCATCCTCTGGGTTAACTCAGGCCCAAGAACTTGACTCAAATCATCTCGTTCTCCTATGTCATCCCAATGTAATGGGGATCTACACTTTCTTCCATAAAGAGCCTCATATGGTGCCATTTTAATAGTGGACTTGTAACTATTATTATATGCAAATTCTATCAATGGAATTATTTCATGCCAAGTCATTTTGTAATCTAAGCAACAGGCCCTCAACATATCCTCTAGTATTTGATTCACCCTTTCTGTCTGGCCATCTGTTTGAAGATGATATGTTGTGCTAAATGTCAGCCTAGTACCCAATGCTTTTTGTAAGCTACCCCAAAAACCTGAAACAAATCTAGGGTCTCTATCTGACACAATAGTTTTGGGTACACCATGTAATCTCACAATCTCCCATATATAAATCTGGGCCAGTTGATCTGAAATAAAACTATCTTTCACTGGAATAAAATGTGCCGATTTAGTCAATCTATCTACAATCACCCATAATGCATTATAGCCTTTTTGTACTCGAGGTAGGCCAATGATGAAATCCATTGAAATATCTTCCCACTTCCATTCAGGAATACTAAGTGGGTGAAGCAAACCTGAAGGTCTCTGATGCTCGGCCTTGACCTGTTGACATACCAAGCACTTCGCTACATAGTCACCAATATCTTTCTTCATACCTATCCACCAATAAGTTTTCTTTAAATCTTGCTACATCTTTACTCCCCCAAGATGAGCAGTGTAAAGTGTATCATGTGCTTCACTTAGGATTTACTTTCTCAACTCCAGGTCTTGGGGAATACATACCCTGTTTCTGAACTTGAGCACTCCAACTATCATTTGAAACTCAATTGTTTTCCCTTCGCATATCTGTTGACTTATTTTCTGGCACCATAAATCTTCTACTTACTTCTCTTTTATTTCATTGAAGAGATTAGGTTGAATTTCCAATTTGGCCACTTGACTTCTTATCACCTCAATCTGTTCCCTCTGAAACTCTTTCTGTAACTCTATCTGAATGGTGAGATGAGCTATGACAATCTTTCTACTCAAGGCATCAGCTACCACATTTGCTTTACCCGGCTGATATTTAATATCACATTCATAATCTTTGACTAGCTCCAACCATCTTCTTTGTCTCATATTCAAGTCTTTCTGAGTGAAGAAATATTTTAGACTTTTATGGTCGGTGTAGATATTACATTTAACTCCATATAAATAATGCCTCCAAATTTTTAAAGCAAAAACCACTGCCGCTAACTCTAAATCATGGGTAGGGTAGCGTGTTTCATAATCTTTTAACTGTCGAGAGGCATACGCTATCATCTTACCCCTTCGCATCAACACGACTCCTAAACCACTATGCGAGACATCGCAATAAATATCATAGTCTACACTTTCCTCTGGTAATACTAAAATAGGAGTTGTAGTCAACCACCTTTTTAGCTCTTGGAAACTCTTTTCACAAGCTTCAGTCCATGGAAAATGAGTTCCTTGTCTAGTAAGAGCTGTAAGTAGCTTGGCCAACCGGGCATAACCTTGAACAAATCTCCTGTAATAGTCGACTAGCCCTATAAAGCTTCTGATCTCTTTCACCGTCTTCGACTTCACCCATTCAAGTATTGTTTCCACTTTACTAGGGTCTACAACTATACTTTTCTTAGTAACCACATGTCCCAAAAATACTACTTGATCCAACCAGAATTCACACTTAGAAAATTTGGCATACAATTTCTTTTCTCTCAATCTTTGTAGCACAAATCTCAAGTGTTCAACATGTTCTTCTTCTGATCTGGAGTATAACAAGATATCATCAATAAATACCACCAAGAATTTGTCAAGGCAATCATGAAATACTCGATTCAATAAATCCATAAAGATTGTTGGGGCATTAGTCAATCCAAAGGGCATCACCACAAACTCGTAGTGCCCGTAGCGAGTCCGAAAACCTGTCTTTGGAATATCTTGCTCTGCAATCCTCGCCTAGTGATAACCCGACCTCAAGTCAATTTTGGAGAACACAGAAGCTCCATTCAATTGATCAAATAAATCATCAATTCGAGGCAACGGGTATTTATTCTTCACTGTCAATTTATTCAACTCTATGTAATCTATGCATATACGGAGCGACCCATCTTTCTTTTTGACAAATAGTATGGGTGCTCCCCAAGGAGAGTGGCTAGGTCTAATAAAACCCTTATCTAAAAGTTCTTGCAACTATTTCTTAAATTCTTATAATTCAGCTAGAGCCATCCAGTAAGGGGCTTTTGAAATTGGGGTTGAGTCAGGTTCTAACTCTATACTAAACTCCAATTCTCTCTCTGGAGGTAAACCTGGTAGCTCATCAGGAAAAATATATGGGAAATCTCATACTATTGGGACATCTTGAACACCTAATCTTTGAATATCACGCTCATGTACCACATGAGCTAAATATCTCTCCCATGTATCACTACCCTCTGGTCTTTTAACATCTTATCAATAATCATACTCCTACCATCTGACATCTCAACTCTAATGGAATGAGTAGATCTAACAGACACTAACTCTACCCTTTCAATAACCCCCGATGCAATAAAAGAGTGTGTAGCTCCTAAATCAATCAATGCATATAAGGAAACAGAGTGGCAAAAGAGCTAACCAGTAACTGCAGATGGACTAGCCTCTGCCTGACTATGGGTAGTTGTATAGACCCGTGCATTGATACCTCTCCCAGGTTGCACTGGCAGAATCAGGATTTGTTGTGGCTGTATCGGAACTAGTACCTCGGTATTCTGGCAATCTTTTGCAATATGTGTAACCTCTCCTAACCATTGGGTGTGTTATAGAAAAACGGCAAGAGTTCCCCTATTTTAGAGGGCCCGGGGAAATTTTTTTTTTCTTTTTCATTATGCCCTGTAACACTCCCAATTAGCAATTCACATAAACCACTCCTACCAATCGACTGGATTTTCATCACATAATCATAATAAATAAAATAAGTACATAATAATAACCATTATAAAAATTATCATAAAAAAAATTATCACCTACAGAAACTTTATAACCAATTTTCAAAACTAGTTATATATATATATATATATATATATATATATATTCCATACACATCATAACATTTAAATCAACAAAATTATAGTGCCTTCCTCCCTTAGCCTCATGTCTCATTAGTGCTCCCCGGGAACCTTTGCTGCATTTCTTTACCTGTAAAATATTAAATTAAACGGAGTGAGCGACTATGGCTCAGTAAGAAAATCATACTCAACACTTAAAGCATTTTATACCAGTACTAATATTTTCTAATCTTTTTCATACTCAGCGTGTCTGAATTATTTACAACAAAATAATTGACACAGAACACGCATTTAACACATATCATAATTCTTTTCTTTCACACATTTATTCATTTCCTTACTATACAGATATGATTCACTCATTATGATTTATGCATGTATGAGTGCCATGACATTTCTATTTTCTGATCGTACATCTTTCTCAACTCTTTATCAGCCACACAGGCTTGTATGCATAATTATAATGCAAATGACTTTCATAAAATATTTACTAATTTGTTTCTCTCTCTTTCTCATTGATCGATCTAGACTACATATGATAGTACTTGCAGTCACCATACAAAGTATAATTCTTTCTTACACGCACATTTTTTTTTCTTTGCTGTCCACACAGTACAGCTAATATTTTTCTTTTGCTGTCCACACAGTACAGCTCGCGTGTAAGGATTGTAAGTATGTTTTCTGCTTTCCTGTATCATATGAGTCATTATAAAACCAAAAGTACTTATTTTCCATTTTCTGAAAGCATGCATGACTTAGAAAATATTTTTCCTCTTTCTTTATTTTTTCTAAATCATGCATATGTTATGTTTTCTCATGTATGCATATATAACCATAATATGAAATATGCGCATTTGTTATTTTCCCTTATTCTTTTCATTCCTTCTCAAACATCATATTATTTTCTCATTTATTTATATATATATATATATCATGCCTCAAATTAATTTCAGTTATACAATATATGCTTAATATAAGGGTTATTTCACATAACATGCACATAATTAAGCAACATTAACCTATATCGCATAAAATGACATTTTTGCCCTTATGACCAAAATTTACCTTTTTACCCTTATGGCCAAAAATTACATCATGAATTCTAATGAATTTCTTTATCCTTTTTAAGCATAAATCATCTTAATTCTAATACCTTACACACTTATATAAGTAAAGGTTATTTAAATAACCTAACTCAAATTTACTTCAAGTATGTAAAGTATGAAATTCTTACCTTTTATTTGCTAAATAGATGATTTAAGCTTATTCACCTTCTTTTCTTCTTTCTGGTAACCTTAATCAACCAAAAATATGATCATCCATCGAAACCCTAAACTTGACATATCTTAAAAATTAAATTTCTTACCTTAGAACTGATCAGAATTGACAGATCTACACTTTTTATAATTGGAGGCACTGGAAATTAGGTGATTTAGCTAGGTTTTTTGGCGAATTTTGGTTACGGGAAGCTTTAGCTAAAAAAAATAATGGAGTTCTCGGCAATTGATGAAGAGAATGAATAGGGTATATATTTTATAAGCCTTTTGGACCATTTTGCCCTTAACATTTTCCATAAATTACTATTTTATCCTTAGCCAATTACCAAAAACCCTTAGCACCACCATATAATTTCAAGTGTGCCCTTCAATTTTAATTCCCACTTTGTCCCTTGAATCTTTATAAAATGACCATTTTACCCCTTTTGAAAAATATTGCTCATTTAGTAGTTTTCTATGATTCTTTTGCAATTTCTTTACACAACAAGTTATAAAATCAACTCTAGGGGTAATTTTGGAAGTGGAGTTTACTGACACATCTGAATTCAGATGTTATATTTCTTCCCCCCTTAAAAGAATTTCGTCCTCGAAATTTAAACAAACAAGTTGGGAAAGCTCTCTCTCATTTGTTGCTCAACCTCCCATGTGGCTTCTTCCACCTTATGACTCTTTCATAATACTTTCACTAATGGAATTGTCTTATTTCGGAGCTCTTTTATTTTTCTATCTAGTATTTGCACCGGTTGCTCCTCATAAGCTAAATCTTCTTTTAATTCCACATCATCTGATTTTAAGACATGTGAAAGATCGCTAATGTACTTTCTCAATAAAGAAATATGAAATACATTATGAACTCGATCCATACTAGGTGGAAGTGCAAGTCTATAAGCCACCTTGCCCACTCTTTCTAAAATTTCAAATGGGCCAATAAATCTTGGAGCAAGTTTCCCTTTTCTTCCAAATCTCATCACGTGCTTATAAGGGGCTACTTTCATAAAAACTTTATCACCCGGTTGAAACTCTACTTCTTTCCTTTTCAAATCTGCATAACTCTTTTGTCTGTCTTGAGCTTGCTTCATTCTAGTCTTGATAGCCTTTATATCTTCCACCATCCTCTGGGTTAACTCAGGCCCAAGAACTTGACTCAAATCATCTCGTTCTCCTATGTCATCCCAATGTAATGGGGATCTACACTTTCTTCCATAAAGAGCCTCATATGGTGCCATTTTAATAGTGGACTTGTAACTATTATTATATGCAAATTCTATCAATGGAATTATTTCATGCCAAGTCATTTTGTAATCTAAGCAACAGGCCCTCAACATATCCTCTAGTATTTGATTCACCCTTTCTATCTGGCCATCTGTTTGAAGATGATATGTTGTGCTAAATGTCAGCCTAGTACCCAATGCTTTTTGTAAGCTACCCCAAAAACCTGAAACAAATCTAGGGTCTCTATCTGACACAATAGTTTTGGGTACACCATGTAATCTCACAATCTCCCATATATAAATCTGGGCCAGTTGATCTGAAACAAAACTATCTTTCATTGGAATAAAATGTGCCGATTTAGTCAATCTATCTACAATCACCCATAATGCATTATAGCCTTTTTGTACTCGAGGTAGGCCAATGATGAAATCCATTGAAATATCTTCCCACTTCCATTCAGGAATACTAAGTGGGTGAAGCAAACCTGAAGGTCTCTGATGCTCGGCCTTGACCTGTTGACATACCAAGCACTTAGCTACATAGTCACCAATATCTTTCTTCATACCTATCCACCAATAAGTTTTCTTTAAATCTTGCTACATCTTTACTCCCCCAAGATGAGCAGTGTAAAGTGTATCATGTGCTTCACTTAGGATTTACTTTCTCAACTCCAGGTCTTGGGGAATACATACCGTGTTTCTGAACTTGAGCACTTCATCTATCATTTGAAACTCAATTGTTTTCCCTTCGCATATCTGTTGACTTATTTTCTGGCACCATAAATCTTCTATTTACTTCTCTTTCATTTCATTGAAGAGATTAGGTTGAATTTCCAATTTGGCCACTTGACTTCTTATCACCTCAATCTGTTCCCTCTGAAACTCTTTCTGTAACTCTATCTGAATGGTGAGATGAGCTATGACAATCTTTCTACTCAAGGTATCAGCTACCACATTTGCTTTACCCGGCTGATATTTAATATCACATTCATAATCTTTGACTAGCTCCAACCATATTCTTTGTCTCATATTCAAGTCTTTCTGAGTGAAGAAATATTTTAGACTTTTATGGTCGGTGTAGATATTACATTTAACTCCATATAAATAATGCCTCCAAATTTTTAAAGCAAAAACCACTGCCGCTAACTCTAAATCATGGGTAGGGTAGCGTGTTTCATAATCTTTTAACTGTCGAGAGGCATACGCTATCATCTTACCCCTTTGCATCAGCACGACTCCTAAACCACTATGCGAGACATCGCAATAAATATCATAGTCTACACTTTCCTCTGGTAATACTAAAATAGGAGTTGTAGTCAACCACCTTTTTAGCTCTTGGAAACTCTTTTCACAAGGTTCAGTCCATGGAAAATGAGTTCCTTGTCTAGTAAGAGCTGTAAGTAGCTTGGCCAACCGGGCATAACCTTGAACAAATCTCCTGTAATAGTCGACTAGCCCTATAAAGCTTCTGATCTCTTTCACCGTCTTCGACTTCACCCATTCAAGTATTGTTTCCACTTTACTAGGGTCTACAACTATACTTTTCTTAGTAACCACATGTCCCAAAAATACTACTTGATCCAACCAGAATTCACACTTAGAAAATTTGGCATACAATTTCTTTTCTCTCAATCTTTGTAGCACAAATCTCAAGTGTTCAACATGTTCTTCTTCTGATCTGGAGTATAACAAGATATCATCAATAAATACCACCAAGAATTTGTCAAGGCAATCATGAAATACTCGATTCAATAAATCCATAAAGATTGTTAGGGCATTAGTCAATCCAAAGGGCATCACCACAAACTCGTAGTGCCCGTAGCGAGTCCGAAAACCTGTCTTTGGAATATCTTGCTCTGCAATCCTCGCCTAGTGATAACCCGACCTCAAGTCAATTTTGGAGAACACAGAAGCTCCATTCAATTGATCAAATAAATCATCAATTCGAGGCAACGGGTATTTATTCTTCACTGTCAATTTATTCAACTCTATGTAATCTATGCATATACGGAGCGACCCATCTTTCTTTTTGACAAATAGTATGGGTGCTCCCCAAGGAGAGTGGCTAGGTCTAATAAAACCCTTATCTAAAAGTTCTTGCAACTATTTCTTAAATTCTTATAATTCAGCTAGAGCCATCCAGTAAGGGGCTTTTGAAATTGGGGTTGAGCCAGGTTCTAACTCTATACTAAACTCCAATTCTCTCTCTGGAGGTAAACCTGGTAGCTCATCAGGAAAAATATATGGGAAATCTCATACTATTGGGACATCTTGAACACCTAATCTTTGAATATCACGCTCATGTACCACATGAGCTAAATATCTCTCCCATGTATCACTACCCTCTGGTCTTTTAACATCTTATCAATAATCATACTCCTACCATCTGACATCTCAACTCTAATGGAATGAGTAGATCTAACAGGCACTAACTCTACCCTTTCAATAACCCCCGATGCGATAAAAGAGTGTGTAGCTCCTAAATCAATCAATGCATATAAGGAAACAGAGTGGCAAAAGAGCTAACCAGTAACTGCAGATGGACTAGCCTCTGCCTGACTATGGGTAGTTGTATAGACCCGTGCATTGATACCTCTCCCAGGTTGCACTGGCAGAATCAGGATTTGTTGTGGCTGTATCGGAACTAGTACCTCGGTATTCTGGCAATCTTTTGCAATATGTGTAACCTCTCCTAACCATTGGGTGTGTTATAGAAAAATGGGCAAGAGTTCCCCTATTTTAGAGGGCCCGGGGAAATTTTTTTTTTCTTTTTCATTATGCCCTGTAACACTCCCAATTAGCAATTCACATAAACCACTCCTACCAATCGACTGGATTTTCATCACATAATCATAATAAATAAAATAAGTACATAATAATAACCATTATAAAAATTATCATAAAAAAAATTATCACCTACAGAAACTTTATAACCAATTTTCAAAACTAGTTATATATATATATATATATATTCCATACACATCATAACATTTAAATCAACAAAATTATGGTGCCTTCCTCCCTTAGCCTCATGTCTCATTAGTGCTCCCCGGGAACCTTTGCTGCATTTCTTTACCTGTAAAATATTAAATTAAACGGAGTGAGCGACTATGGCTCAGTAAGAAAATCATACTCAACACTTAAAGCATTTTATACCAGTACTAATATTTTCTAATCTTTTTCATACTCAGCGTGTCTGAATTATTTACAACAAAATAATTGACACAGAACACGCATTTAACACATATCATAATTCTTTTCTTTCACACATTTATTCATTTCCTTACTATACAGATATGATTCACTCATTATGATTTATGCATGTATGAGTGCCATGACATTTCTATTTTCTGATCGTACATCTTTCTCAACTCTTTATCAGCCACACAGGCTTGTATGCATAATTATAATGCAAATGACTTTCATAAAATATTTACTAATTTGTTTCTCTCTCTTTCTCATTGATCGATCTAGACTACATATGATAGTACTTGCAGTCACCATACAAAGTATAATTCTTTCTTACACGCACATTTTTTTTTCTTTGCTGTCCACACAGTACAGCTGATATTTTTCTTTTGCTGTCCACACAGTACAGCTAATATTTTTCTTTTGCTGTCCACACAGTACAGCTCGCGTGTAAGGATTGTAAGTATGTTTTCTGCTTTCCTGTATCATATGAGTCATTATAAAACCAAAAGTACTTATTTTCCATTTTCTGAAAGCATGCATGACTTAGAAAATATTTTTCCTCTTTCTTTATTTTTTCTAAATCATGCATATGTTATGATTCCTCATGTATGCATATATAACCATAATATGAAATATGCGCATTTGTTATTTTCCCTTATTCTTTTCATTCCTTCTCAAACATCATATTATTTTCTCATTTATTTATATATATATATATATCATGCCTCAAATTAATTTCAGTTATACAATATATGCTTAATATAAGGGTTATTTCACATAACATGCACATAATTAAGCAACATTAACCTATATCGCATAAAATGACATTTTTGCCCTTATGACCAAAATTTACCTTTTTACCCTTATGGCCAAAAATTACATCATGAATTCTAATGAATTTCTTTATCCTTTTTAAGCATAAATCATCTTAATTCTAATACCTTACACACTTATATAAGTAAAGGTTATTTAAATAACCTAACTCAAATTTACTTCAAGTATGTAAAGTATGAAATTCTTACCTTTTATTTGCTAAATAGATGATTTAAGCTTATTCACCTTCTTTTCTTCTTTCTGGTAACCTTAATCAACCAAAAATATGATCATCCATCGAAACCCTAAACTTGACATATCTTAAAAATTAAATTTCTTACCTTAGAACTGATCAGAATTGACAGATCTACACTTTTTATAATTGGAGGCACTGGAAATTAGGTGATTTAGCTAGGTTTTTTGGCGAATTTTGGTTACGGGAAGCTTTAGCTAAAAAAAATAATGGAGTTCTCGGCAATTGATGAAGAGAATGAATAGGGTATATATTTTATAAGCCTTTTGGACCATTTTGCCCTTAACATTTTCCATAAATTACTATTTTATCCTTAGCCAATTACCAAAAACCCTTAGCACCACCATATAATTTCAAGTGTGCCCTTCAATTTTAATTCCCACTTTGTCCCTTGAATCTTTATAAAATGACCATTTTACCCCTTTTGAAAAATATTGCTCATTTAGTAGTTTTCTATGATTCTTTTGCAATTTCTTTACACAACAAGTTATAAAATCAACTCTAGGGGTAATTTTGGAAGTGGAGTTTACTGACACATCTGAATTCAGATGTTATATTTCTTCCCCCCTTAAAAGAATTTCGTCCTCGAAATTTAAACAAACAAGTTGGGAAAGCTCTCTCTCATTTGTTGCTCAACCTCCCATGTGGCTTCTTCCACCTTATGACTCTTTCATAATACTTTCACTAATGGAATTGTCTTATTTCGGAGCTCTTTTATTTTTCTATCTAGTATTTGCACCGGTTGCTCCTCATAAGCTAAATCTTCTTTTAATTCCACATCATCTGATTTTAAGACATGTGAAAGATCGCTAATGTACTTTCTCAATAAAGAAATATGAAATACATTATGAACTCGATCCATACTAGGTGGAAGTGCAAGTCTATAAGCCACCTTGCCCACTCTTTCTAAAATTTCAAATGGGCCAATAAATCTTGGAGCAAGTTTCCCTTTTCTTCCAAATCTCATCACGTGCTTATAAGGGGCTACTTTCATAAAAACTTTATCACCCGGTTGAAACTCTACTTCTTTCCTTTTCAAATCTGCATAACTCTTTTGTCTGTCTTGAGCTTGCTTCATTCTAGTCTTGATAGCCTTTATATCTTCCACCATCCTCTGGGTTAACTCAGGCCCAAGAACTTGACTCAAATCATCTCGTTCTCCTATGTCATCCCAATGTAATGGGGATCTACACTTTCTTCCATAAAGAGCCTCATATGGTGCCATTTTAATAGTGGACTTGTAACTATTATTATATGCAAATTCTATCAATGGAATTATTTCATGCCAAGTCATTTTGTAATCTAAGCAACAGGCCCTCAACATATCCTCTAGTATTTGATTCACCCTTTCTATCTGGCCATCTGTTTGAAGATGATATGTTGTGCTAAATGTCAGCCTAGTACCCAATGCTTTTTGTAAGCTACCCCAAAAACCTGAAACAAATCTAGGGTCTCTATCTGACACAATAGTTTTGGGTACACCATGTAATCTCACAATCTCCCATATATAAATCTGGGCCAGTTGATCTGAAACAAAACTATCTTTCATTGGAATAAAATGTGCCGATTTAGTCAATCTATCTACAATCACCCATAATGCATTATAGCCTTTTTGTACTCGAGGTAGGCCAATGATGAAATCCATTGAAATATCTTCCCACTTCCATTCAGGAATACTAAGTGGGTGAAGCAAACCTGAAGGTCTCTGATGCTCGGCCTTGACCTGTTGACATACCAAGCACTTAGCTACATAGTCACCAATATCTTTCTTCATACCTATCCACCAATAAGTTTTCTTTAAATCTTGCTACATCTTTACTCCCCCAAGATGAGCAGTGTAAAGTGTATCATGTGCTTCACTTAGGATTTACTTTCTCAACTCCAGGTCTTGGGGAATACATACCGTGTTTCTGAACTTGAGCACTTCATCTATCATTTGAAACTCAATTGTTTTCCCTTCGCATATCTGTTGACTTATTTTCTGGCACCATAAATCTTCTATTTACTTCTCTTTCATTTCATTGAAGAGATTAGGTTGAATTTCCAATTTGGCCACTTGACTTCTTATCACCTCAATCTGTTCCCTCTGAAACTCTTTCTGTAACTCTATCTGAATGGTGAGATGAGCTATGACAATCTTTCTACTCAAGGTATCAGCTACCACATTTGCTTTACCCGGCTGATATTTAATATCACATTCATAATCTTTGACTAGCTCCAACCATATTCTTTGTCTCATATTCAAGTCTTTCTGAGTGAAGAAATATTTTAGACTTTTATGGTCGGTGTAGATATTACATTTAACTCCATATAAATAATGCCTCCAAATTTTTAAAGCAAAAACCACTGCCGCTAACTCTAAATCATGGGTAGGGTAGCGTGTTTCATAATCTTTTAACTGTCGAGAGGCATACGCTATCATCTTACCCCTTTGCATCAGCACGACTCCTAAACCACTATGCGAGACATCGCAATAAATATCATAGTCTACACTTTCCTCTGGTAATACTAAAATAGGAGTTGTAGTCAACCACCTTTTTAGCTCTTGGAAACTCTTTTCACAAGGTTCAGTCCATGGAAAATGAGTTCCTTGTCTAGTAAGAGCTGTAAGTAGCTTGGCCAACCGGGCATAACCTTGAACAAATCTCCTGTAATAGTCGACTAGCCCTATAAAGCTTCTGATCTCTTTCACCGTCTTCGACTTCACCCATTCAAGTATTGTTTCCACTTTACTAGGGTCTACAACTATACTTTTCTTAGTAACCACATGTCCCAAAAATACTACTTGATCCAACCAGAATTCACACTTAGAAAATTTGGCATACAATTTCTTTTCTCTCAATCTTTGTAGCACAAATCTCAAGTGTTCAACATGTTCTTCTTCTGATCTGGAGTATAACAAGATATCATCAATAAATACCACCAAGAATTTGTCAAGGCAATCATGAAATACTCGATTCAATAAATCCATAAAGATTGTTAGGGCATTAGTCAATCCAAAGGGCATCACCACAAACTCGTAGTGCCCGTAGCGAGTCCGAAAACCTGTCTTTGGAATATCTTGCTCTGCAATCCTCGCCTAGTGATAACCCGACCTCAAGTCAATTTTGGAGAACACAGAAGCTCCATTCAATTGATCAAATAAATCATCAATTCGAGGCAACGGGTATTTATTCTTCACTGTCAATTTATTCAACTCTATGTAATCTATGCATATACGGAGCGACCCATCTTTCTTTTTGACAAATAGTATGGGTGCTCCCCAAGGAGAGTGGCTAGGTCTAATAAAACCCTTATCTAAAAGTTCTTGCAACTATTTCTTAAATTCTTATAATTCAGCTAGAGCCATCCAGTAAGGGGCTTTTGAAATTGGGGTTGAGCCAGGTTCTAACTCTATACTAAACTCCAATTCTCTCTCTGGAGGTAAACCTGGTAGCTCATCAGGAAAAATATATGGGAAATCTCATACTATTGGGACATCTTGAACACCTAATCTTTGAATATCACGCTCATGTACCACATGAGCTAAATATCTCTCCCATGTATCACTACCCTCTGGTCTTTTAACATCTTATCAATAATCATACTCCTACCATCTGACATCTCAACTCTAATGGAATGAGTAGATCTAACAGGCACTAACTCTACCCTTTCAATAACCCCCGATGCGATAAAAGAGTGTGTAGCTCCTAAATCAATCAATGCATATAAGGAAACAGAGTGGCAAAAGAGCTAACCAGTAACTGCAGATGGACTAGCCTCTGCCTGACTATGGGTAGTTGTATAGACCCGTGCATTGATACCTCTCCCAGGTTGCACTGGCAGAATCAGGATTTGTTGTGGCTGTATCGGAACTAGTACCTCGGTATTCTGGCAATCTTTTGCAATATGTGTAACCTCTCCTAACCATTGGGTGTGTTATAGAAAAACGGCAAGAGTTCCCCTATTTTAGAGGGCCCGGGGAAATTTTTTTTTTCTTTTTCATTATGCCCTGTAACACTCCCAATTAGCAATTCACATAAACCACTCCTACCAATCGACTGGATTTTCATCACATAATCATAATAAATAAAATAAGTACATAATAATAACCATTATAAAAATTATCATAAAAAAAATTATCACCTACAGAAACTTTATAACCAATTTTCAAAACTAGTTATATATATATATATATATATATATATATATATATATATATATATTCCATACACATCATAACATTTAAATCAACAAAATTATGGTGCCTTCCTCCCTTAGCCTCATGTCTCATTAGTGCTCCCCGGGAACCTTTGCTGCATTTCTTTACCTGTAAAATATTAAATTAAACGGAGTGAGCGACTATGGCTCAGTAAGAAAATCATACTCAACACTTAAAGCATTTTATACCAGTACTAATATTTTCTAATCTTTTTCATACTCAGCGTGTCTGAATTATTTACAACAAAATAATTGACACAGAACACGCATTTAACACATATCATAATTCTTTTCTTTCACACATTTATTCATTTCCTTACTATACAGATATGATTCACTCATTATGATTTATGCATGTATGAGTGCCATGACATTTCTATTTTCTGATCGTACATCTTTCTCAACTCTTTATCAGCCACACAGGCTTGTATGCATAATTATAATGCAAATGACTTTCATAAAATATTTACTAATTTGTTTCTCTCTCTTTCTCATTGATCGATCTAGACTACATATGATAGTACTTGCAGTCACCATACAAAGTATAATTCTTTCTTACACGCACATTTTTTTTTCTTTGCTGTCCACACAGTACAGCTGATATTTTTCTTTTGCTGTCCACACAGTACAGCTAATATTTTTCTTTTGCTGTCCACACAGTACAGCTCGCGTGTAAGGATTGTAAGTATGTTTTCTGCTTTCCTGTATCATATGAGTCATTATAAAACCAAAAGTACTTATTTTCCATTTTCTGAAAGCATGCATGACTTAGAAAATATTTTTCCTCTTTCTTTATTTTTTCTAAATCATGCATATGTTATGTTTTCTCATGTATGCATATATAACCATAATATGAAATATGCGCATTTGTTATTTTCCCTTATTCTTTTCATTCCTTCTCAAACATCATATTATTTTCTCATGCATTTATATATATATATATATATATATATATATATATATATATATATATATATATATATCATGCCTCAAATTAATTTCAGTTATACAATATATGCTTAATATAAGGGTTATTTCACATAACATGCACATAATTAAGCAACATTAACCTATATCGCATAAAATGACATTTTTGCCCTTATGACCAAAATTTACCTTTTTACCCTTATGGCCAAAAATTACATCATGAATTCTAATGAATTTCTTTATCCTTTTTAAGCATAAATCATCTTAATTCTAATACCTTACACACTTATATAAGTAAAGGTTATTTAAATAACCTAACTCAAATTTACTTCAAGTATGTAAAGTATGAAATTCTTACCTTTTATTTGCTAAATAGATGATTTAAGCTTATTCACCTTCTTTTCTTCTTTCTGGTAACCTTAATCAACCAAAAATATGATCATCCATCGAAACCCTAAACTTGACATATCTTAAAAATTAAATTTCTTACCTTAGAACTGATCAGAATTGATAGATCTACACTTTTTATAATTGGAGGCACTGGAAATTAGGTGATTTAGCTAGGTTTTTTGGCGAATTTTGGTTACGGGAAGCTTTAGCTAAAAAAAATAATGGAGTTCTCGGCAATTGATGAAGAGAATGAATAGGGTATATATTTTATAAGCCTTTTGGACCATTTTGCCCTTAACATTTTCCATAAATTACTATTTTATCCTTAGCCAATTACCAAAAACCCTTAGCACCACCATATAATTTCAAGTGTGCCCTTCAATTTTAATTCCCACTTTGTCCCTTGAATCTTTATAAAATGACCATTTTACCCCTTTTGAAAAATATTGCTCATTTAGTAGTTTTCTATGATTCTTTTGCAATTTCTTTACACAACAAGTTATAAAATCAACTCTAGGGGTAATTTTGGAAGTGGAGTTTACTGACACATCTGAATTCAGATGTTATATTTCTTCCCCCCTTAAAAGAATTTCGTCCTCGAAATTTAAACAAACAAGTTGGGAAATCTCTCTCTCATTTGTTGCTCAACCTCCCATGTGGCTTCTTCCACCTTATGATTCTTTCATAATACTTTCACTAATGGAATTGTCTTATTTCGGAGCTCTTTTATTTTTCTATCTAGTATTTGCACCGGTTGCTCCTCATAAGCTAAATCTTCTTTTAATTCCACATCATCTGATTTTAAGACATGTGAAAGATCGCTAATGTACTTTCTCAATAAAGAAATATGAAATACATTATGAACTCGATCCATACTAGGTGGAAGTGCAAGTCTATAAGCCACCTTGCCCACTCTTTCTAAAATTTCAAATGGGCCAATAAATCTTGGAGCAAGTTTCCCTTTTCTTCCAAATCTCATCACGTGCTTATAAGGGGCTACTTTCATAAAAACTTTATCACCCGGTTGAAACTCTACTTCTTTCCTTTTCAAATCTGCATAACTCTTTTGTCTGTCTTGAGCTTGCTTCATTCTAGTCTTGATAGCCTTTATATCTTCCACCATCCTCTGGGTTAACTCAGGCCCAAGAACTTGACTCAAATCATCTCGTTCTCCTATGTCATCCCAATGTAATGGGGATCTACACTTTCTTCCATAAAGAGCCTCATATGGTGCCATTTTAATAGTGGACTTGTAACTATTATTATATGCAAATTCTATCAATGGAATTATTTCATGCCAAGTCATTTTGTAATCTAAGCAACAGGCCCTCAACATATCCTCTAGTATTTGATTCACCCTTTCTATCTGGCCATCTGTTTGAAGATGATATGTTGTGCTAAATGTCAGCCTAGTACCCAATGCTTTTTGTAAGCTACCCCAAAAACCTGAAACAAATCTAGGGTCTCTATCTGACACAATAGTTTTGGGTACACCATGTAATCTCACAATCTCCCATATATAAATCTGGGCCAGTTGATCTGAAATAAAACTATCTTTCACTGGAATAAAATGTGCCGATTTAGTCAATCTATCTACAATCACCCATAATGCATTATAGCCTTTTTGTACTCGAGGTAGGCCAATGATGAAATCCATTGAAATATCTTCCCACTTCCATTCAGGAATACTAAGTGGGTGAAGCAAACTTGAAGGTCTCTGATGCTCGGCCTTGACCTGTTGACATACCAAGCACTTAGCTACATAGTCACCAATATCTTTCTTCATACCTATCCACCAATAAGTTTTCTTTAAATCTTGCTACATCTTTACTCCCCCAAGATGAGCAGTGTAAAGTGTATCATGTGCTTCACTTAGGATTTACTTTCTCAACTCCAGGTCTTGGGGAATACATACCCTGTTTCTGAACTTGAGCACTTCATCTATCATTTGAAACTCAATTGTTTTCCCTTCGCATATCTGTTGACTTATTTTCTGGCACCATAAATCTTCTATTTACTTCTCTTTTATTTCATTGAAGAGATTAGGTTGAATTTCCAATTTGGCCACTTGACTTCTTATCACCTCAATCTGTTCCCTCTGAAACTCTTTCTGTAACTCTATCTGAATGGTGAGATGAGCTATGACAATCTTTCTACTCAAGGCATCAGCTACCACATTTGCTTTACCCGGCTGATATTTAATATCACATTCATAATCTTTGACTAACTCCAACCATCTTCTTTGTCTCATATTCAAGTCTTTCTGAGTGAAGAAATATTTTAGACTTTTATGGTCGGTGTAGATATTACATTTAACTCCATATAAATAATGCCTCCAAATTTTTAAAGCAAAAACCACTACCGCTAACTCTAAATCATGGGTAGGGTAGCGTGTTTCATAATCTTTTAACTGCCGAGAGGCATACGCTATCACCTTACCCCTTTGCATCAGCACGGCTCCCAAGCCATTATGTGAGGCATCACAATAAATATCATAATCTACACCTTCCTCTGGCAATACTAAAATAGGAGCTGTAGTCAACCGCCTTTTTAGCTCTTGGAAACTCTTTTCACAAGCATCAGTCCATATAAAAGGAGTTCTTTGTCTGGTAAGAGCTGTAAGTGGCTTGGCCAATCGAGCAAAACCTTGTACAAACTTCCGTAATAGCCAGCTAGCCCTAAAAAGCTTCTGATCTCTTTCACAGTTTTTAGCCTCGCCCATTCAAGTATTGTTTCCACTTTACTGGGGTCTACAGCTATACCTTCCTTAGTAACCACATGTCCCAAAAATACTACTCGATCCAACCAGAATTCACACTTAGAGAATTTGGCATACAATTTCTTTTCTCTCAATCTTTGTAGCACAAATCTCAAGTGTTCGACATGTTCTTTTTCTGATTTAGAATATATCAAGATATCATCAATAAATACCACCAGAAATTTGTCAAGGCAATCATGAAATACTCGATTCATTAAATCCATAAAGATTGCTGGAGCATTAGTCAATCCAAAGGGCATTACCACAAACTCGTAGTGCCTGTAGCGAGTCCAAAAAGCTGTCTTTGGAATATCTTGCTCTGTAATCCTCACCTGGTGATAACCCGACCTCAAGTCAATTTTGGAGAACACAGAAGCTCCTTTCAATTGATCAAATAAATCATCAATTCGAGGCAACGGGTATTTATTCTTCACTGTCAGTTTATTCAACTCCCTGTAATCTATGCACATACGAAACGGCCCATCTTTCTTTTTGACAAATAGTATGGGTGCTCCCCAAGGAGAGTGGCTACGTCTAATAAAACCCTTATTTAAAAGTTCTTGTAACTGTTTCTTTAATTCTTGTAATTCAGTTGGAGCCATTCGGTAAAGGGCTTTTGAAATTGGGGCTGAGCCAGGTTCTAACTCGATACTAAACTCCAACTCTCTCTCTGGAGGTAAACCTGGTAGCTCATCAGGAAAGACATCTGGGAAATCTTGTACTATTGGGACATCCTAAACACCCAATCTTTGAACATCATGTTTATGTACCACATGAGCTAAATATCCCGTACACCCTTTTTCAATAATTTTTTGTGCTATTACCTTACCGATCATCATACTACGCTGATGACCCTCTCCGAAATTAAAGTAATCCCCATTGTCAAGTTGAAATCGAGCATTTTTCTTTCTACAGTCAATCTCAACTCCATATCTTTCTAAGAAATCCATGCCCAGGATAACATCAAAATTAGGCATATCAAAGACAATCAAGTCCACCTTTAACTCTCTCCCATGTATCACTACCCTCTGGTCTTTTAACATCTTATCAGTAATCACACTCCCACCATCTGACATCTCAATTCTAATGGAATGGGTAGATCTAACAGGCACTAAACCTACCCTTTCAATAACCCCTGGTGCAATAAAAGAGTGTGTAGCTCCTGAATCAATCAATGCATATAAAGAAACAGAGTGGAAAAAGAGCTGACCAGTAACTGCAGATGGACTAGCCTCCGCCTGACTATGGGTAGTTGTATAGACTCATGCATTAGTACCTCTCCCTGGTTGCACTGGCAGAATTAGGCTTTGTGGTGGCTGTATATGAACTGGCACTTCGGTACTTTGGCAATCCTTTGCTATATGCCCTGGCTGTCGGCATCTATAACAAATCACATGTTTTTACTAGTACCAACATTCCCCACTATGACGTCTCCCACAAATCTGACATTGGGGAATATTTTCTTTTCTAGGCTTTTTGTCATTCTTCCAGCCTTTTCTACTTACTTTTGATTGGAATTTTCTTTTTCCTCTATTGTTTCTGAAACTGGAGCCAATTGAACTACCCCTTGATGTTGTAACTAGTGCTGAAATAGTCAATGAAGCAGGTAAAGCTGACTGACTTGGCATCACTGTTTGGGGTACTGTCAATGATAGAGGTGTTGACATGGAAGGTGTATTCCTGGGTAGCTTATTAACATATACCTCCAACCTCAATGCTCTCTTCAATACCTCTTCATAAGTTTGAGGAGGTTGTGGTCCAGCTAGCACATGTAAGGCTATCTCCGGTCTAAGGCCCTGAAGAAATCTGTCCAACCGGAGACTAGGGGTACTCACCATACCTGGAGCAAAACTGGCTAAGACATCAAAACGGGTAGAGTAATCCTTTACTGAACCCTCTCCCTACTGTAAAGAAATGAACTCTTGAACTTTGACTGCTACCACATCAGCTGTTCTGTATTGGGCCTCAAATACCCTTCTAAAGTCTTTCCAAGTCATCAGATCCACATTTCTGGTTTCTTTAACTAGGTCCCACCATACGCGGGCCTCTCCCCTCATCAAGAAACTAGCATACTGAACTTTTTCTCTATCAGTCATAGGAAATAAATCTATAGTACTTTTCACCTGCTTGATCCAGTCATCAGCCATTAAAGGATCTTTAGTACATTTAAATTTAGGAGGGGTATGCTGATTAGGTAAGAAATAAATGGGCTCAAGTCGCCTTTGAGCTCTAATTTCTCCTCTCCCTTCATTCCTCATTTCATTTATGATTTCTTCTATGACTTCCTCACGAATTTCACTTCTAATCTCATCTCGGATGGCATCTCTAGCTATATTTTCAGGTGTGGGTCTATCTTGACTCTCAGTCAACACCTGACGGAATATATCTCTTATTTCTGCTAGCCCAAATCCTGAACCAACTAACGGGGCAGGGTTAGACGGTTCTCCCGTCTCTCTCTGAATACCTCTTCCACGACCCCGTCCTCGTCCTCGTCTTGTGGTACTCCTCATCTAATAACTGTGTAAGTATAATTACATAACATTCTATTATTTGAAAACAGGTAAAGAAAACAACTTACTGCAGTCGATTCTCGGGAGCTAATCTGTGAGACATGAGGGGCACCTGTGCAATATTAGAATGCAAAACCATAGATATATTGTATTATATTACCACATATTATATTATATCTTCCTTTAAGTGCCCAAAATCGCGCTCTGATACCAAAAATGTAACCTCTCCTAACCATTAGGTGTGTTACAGAAAAATGGCAAGAGTTCCCCTATTTTAGAGGGCCCGGGGAAATTTTTTTTTTCTTTTTCATTATGCCCTGTAACACTCCCAATTAGCAATTCACATAAACAAGTCCTACCAATCGACTGGATTTTCATCATATAATCATAATAAATAAAATAAGTACATAATAATAACCATTATAAAAATTATCATAAAAAAAATTATCACCCACAGAAACTTTATAACCAATTTTCAAAACTAGTCATATATATATATATATTCCATATACATCATAACATTTAAATCAACAAAATTATGGTGCCTTCCTCCCTTAGCCTCATATCTCATTAGTGCTCCCCGGGAACCTTTGCTGCATTTCTTTATCTGTAAAATATTAAATTAAACGGAGTGAGCGACTATGGCTTAGTAAGAAAATCATACTCAACACTTAAAGTATTTTATACCAGTACTAATCTTTTCTAATATTTTTCATACTCAGCGTGTCTGAACTATTTACAACAAAATAATTGACACAGAACATGCATTTAACACATATCATAATTCTTTTCTTTCACACATTTATTCATTTCCTTACTATACAGATATGATTCACTCATTATGATTTATGCATGTATGAGTGCTATGACATTTCTATTTTCTGATCGTACATCTTTCTCAACTCTTTATCAGCCACACAGGCTTGTATGCATAATTATAATGCAAATGACTTTCATAAAATATTTACTAATTTGTTTCTCTCTCTTTCTCATTGATCGATCTAGACTACATATGATAGTACTTGCAGTCACCATACAAAGTATAATTCTCTCTTACACGCATATTTTTTTTTCTTTGCTGTCCACACAGTACAGCTGATATTTTTCTTTGCTGTCTACACAGTACAGTTGATATTTTTCTTTTGCTGTCCACACAGTACAACTAATATTTTTCTTTTGTTGTCCACACAGTACAGCTGGTTGTCCACATAGTACAACCGATTATTTTCTTTGTTGTCCACACAGTACAGCTCGCGTGTAAGGATTATAAGTATGTTTTCTGCTTTCTTGTATGATATGAGTCATTATAAAACCAAAAGTACTTATTTTCCATTTTCTGAAAGCATGCATGACTTAGAAAATATTTTTCCTCTTTCTTTATTTTTTCTAAATCATGCATATGTTATGATTCCTCATGTATGCATATATAACCATAATATGAAATATGCGCATTTGTTATTTTCCCTTATTCTTTTCATTCCTTCTCAAACATCATATTATTTTCTCATACATTTATATATATATATATATCATGCCTCAAATTAATTTCAGTTATACAATATAGGCTTAATATAAGGGTTATTTCACATAACATGCACATAATTAAGCAACATTAACCTATATCGCATAAAATGACATTTTTGCCCTTATGACCAAAATTTACCTTTTTACCCTTATGGCCAAAAATTACATCATGAATCCTAATGAATTTCTTTATCCTTTTTAAGCATAAATCATCTTAATTCTAATACTTTACACACTTATATAAGTAAAGGTTATTTAAATAATCTAACTCAAATTTACTTCAAGTATGTAAAGTATGAAATTCTTATCTTTTATTTGCTAAATAGATGATTTAAGCTTATTCACCTTCTTTTCTTCTTTCTGGTAACCTTAATCAACCAAAAATATAATCATCCATTGAAACCCTAAACTTGACATATCTTAAAAATTAAATTTCTTACCTTAAAACTGATCAGAATTGACAGATCTACACTTTTTATAATTGGAGGCACTGGAAATTAGGTGGTTTAGCTAGGTTTTTTGGCGAATTTTGGTTAAGGGAAGCTTTAGCTAAAAAAAATAATGGAGTTCTCGACAATTAATGAAGAGAATGAATAGGGTATATATTTTATAAGCCTTTTGGACCATTTTGCCCTTAACCTTTTCCGTAAATTACTATTTTATCCTTAGCCAATTACCAAAAACCCTTAGCACCACCATATAATTTCAAGTGTGCCCTTCAATTTTAATTCTCACTTTGTCCCTTGAATCTTTATAAAATGACCATTTTACCCCCTTTGAAAAATATTGCTCATTTAGTAGTTTTCTATGATTCTTTTGCAATTTCTTTATACAAGAAGTTATAAAATCAACTCTAGGGGTAATTTTGGAAGTGGAGTTTACTGACATACCTGAATTCAGATGTTACATTTCTTCCCCCCTTAAAAGAATTTCGTCCTCGAAATTTAAACAAATAAGTTGGGAAATCTCTCTCTAGAATAAAGCACCATAATAAAAGCTTCTAAATGTAAGTTTCATGCAAATCAATCTAAACCAATAATAGTCAAATCCACATGCATTAATACATATAAAGAATTCATAAAAAAATGTAATGAATGGTTCATGAATAACAATAAAGAACGTCCAAGTCCCTTATCCTCATGCGCCAAAATGAGTCGTACCACTAGTCTCTTCACTGCCACCCTACTGCTTCGAAATCTTACCTGTAAAATCCCACAAAAAGCATATAAATGGATTCACATTTTGTAAATAGAAAAAAGTAATATATGTAATAGTGTTACTTCTTTCCTGAGAGAATTCACAGATGTATTCTTTAACATCCTAGATGCCCATTCAGATTATCTTAGCACCTGCCCTATAACGAGGTGTTATCCTGAATGACTAAACCTTATGGTGTATATGAAATTCCCAAATGTCATGTGAAAGCTCATGGTATCCTGAATGTTATTCTTATGTGTCATTCATGTACATGTCGATTAGACTTGGGCTATTGAGATAATATTACTCATACGGTGGGTCATTAGACCTCTTCCGTCTTTGCATACACATCCCAAATTCTATGACACTTATCATTGATGTAAAATCACATAGATTCATTAGTCTTGTTACTTTCATTGCCACTTTGCACACAATTTGGTAGCCTGTAACATTATTGTACACCATATTGAACTTTTTTATCTAAACAGGATTTAGTCAGGCACGTGTCATCATTTATATAGTCAAGCATACCCTTATGAAATTTCCATAACTAGCAACTCTCATTAGGGTCTTATCATTAACTTTCTTCCATCAATAGCCCTCATAGGGATAAGTTTGTCATTTCTCTAATCCATATATTCATAGCAAAGTTTTATACATTTTGAATCCCTTTCAAGAGATTATGTTTCCAAATTTCCCTAAAACTACATGAATGTGTACCCTTTACACATGGGCATGTATTACCTAATCTACACAGCCTGAGACAAAAACACACAAGAGTGTATCCTTGGTGCAGGGCACATTGTCGTGTATCGCATACCACATAGGCATGTGTCCATTCCTAATTCCACACCCTCGTGTACCCAACTTACACAAGTGAATATTCCCAAATACACATGGGTGTATGTCTTAGACACACGAGCATATATTGTTGAAATTTCAGAATTTCTATAATTCTGATTCTATATCTCCTACACTTTTCACACTTCCAAATACAACCAGAACACTTCTAAAAGAGACATATTTCATAACTACATCTTACCTTACAATCCTACTTCATGTTACACACATGAATCAACAAATTACCCATCATCAACATGGCACAACACATGCCTAATATGTCTATCCCATTTTACATTACATATCAAAAGCTCATTCATCCACATACCAATTTCAGTGAGTTTTCTATCCTTCTACTAACCCAGACAATCCACTAACATTAAATTAAATAACCATACATAGAGGAAATCATTACTAAACATAGATTTAAAAATTCTAACTACAAATAAGACCACAATCATGTAAAAACTCAATCAACTCTTACGTCCACTATCAATATATATATATAACTAACCTAAACCATCAAGAATCATGCTTTCATTCAATTCAAAACCATCAGTAACACCCAATACATAAACATCACAAGGAGTTATGCTACTTACCTTGATAAAATGATGACACTAGTCTTTTTGTGGCTCGAACAACTTCCAAAAGCTTTTTTCCTAGCAAAATGTGACTCTAGTGTTCTCTAATCCTCTCTTCTCTCTTGTTTGGCTAAAAAGATTTTGAGAAAAATGAGCGTTGCCTCTTTTGTAATCGTTTTTATTTTCAAATTAAATAGATGTGCATGAGCATTTATGCTAAACACACGGGCCTATACGTTGATTACCAAACATTAAAACCATGTCGTGAGCTTCCCATGGAACATATCCTTATCCCAAAATTCAAAATCTACTAACTAGACACAACGTGTATCCCACTTACACGGGCGTGCATCCTAGCCAAAAATTATCAAAACACACGATATGCGGAAAGACCATTTTGCCATCTTTGCCACATCATACACAGGCATGTAACCTCTCATACACGATCGTGTATGCCACAAATCATATAAAAGTCTCTCAAGCATAACTTCACATAGGAAAAATGAATTAAAAAGACCAAAATAACCTTAAGCATACTTGCAGATGTTACATTTCTCCCCTCTTTAAATGAATTTTGTCCTTGAAATTCACTCGAACAGTTGTGGAAATTGTTGCCTCATATCCTGCTCCACCTCTCAAGTGGCCTCTTTTACTCGATAATTCCTCCAAATGACCTTAACCAAAGGAATTTGTTTATTCTTGAGTTGTTTCACTTGTTTATCAAGAACTTGAACTAGTTTCTTCCCATACACCAAATCATCTCTAAGTTTTACATCTCCAACTCTTAACACGAGTTGGGTTATAGAAATACCTACATAACAATAACACATGAACTATATTATGCATCTTATTTATACTTACCAGCAAAGCAAGTCTATAAGTGACCTTGCTCAAGTGCTCTAAGATCTCTTAAGGCCTCACAAACCTCGTTGCTAGCTTACTATTTTTCCTGAATCTTATCACATGGCAGTAGGGTGCAATCTTTACAAAGACCTTATCACCTATAACAAGCTCTAAATCTCGCCTTTTTTGGTCTGTATAACTTTTTTGTCGATCCTAGGCCTATTTGATCCTTTCTCACATCTTCGATCATTTTTTCAGTCATTTTCGACCCTAAAGATTTTGCCAATGTATCCTTTTCACCAATCTCCTCCTAATGCAATGGTGATTGGCACTTTTTTCCATAAATTGCTTCATATGGGGTTATCCAAATGGTTACTTGATAACTAATATTATAAGCAAATTCCATTGATGGCAACACCTTAACCCAATTCCTTCCCTAATTTAAGAAATAAGCTCTTAACATATCCTCTATCACCTGATTCACTATTTCAGTCTACCCGTCAGTCTAAAAGTGATAAGCAATGCTAAATGTCAATCTGGTATCCATCGATTTTTGTAAACTCTACTAAAAAGCTATGACAAATCTTGCATCTCTATTTGATATAATAGTTTTAGGTACTTGATGCAATCTCACAAATCTTTCTAACATATATCTGACCCAATTGATCTATATTATGCCCTCTTTAAGAGGGATAAAATGTGCTAACTTGGTTAATCAGTTTACTATGACCCAAAAAGCATTGTATCTACCTCAAACTCTTGGTAGATCGACCATAAAGTCCATAAAGATATGTTCCCACTTCTGTTCAAGAATGATCAATGGTTGCAAAACTCCAGACTATCTCTGATGTTTAGCTTTAACCTACGACATACTAAACATTTTGCCACAAACTTTGTCATATCCCTTTTTATGTCGATCCACCAAAATGTCTTCTTTAGGTCTTAGTACATTTTCACATCTTGGTACATCTTCAAACTTCCATGGTGGGCAGTGCAAAGGGAATTATAAGCCTTAGATAGGATCTTATGCCTTAACTCCCTTTGAACTTTTTCAAATCAGCCAACATTCTTGTAACTATCTGAATTTAGTCCTTTTGTATCTCTCTTTGTAACTCTTAACAAACTGCGATCTATGATAACATCACTTTTCTACTCAAGGCATCTGTCACCATATTTGCTTTTCCAGGATGGTACTAAATGTCATAATCATAATCTTTAACCGGTTCTAACCATCTCTTCGATCTCATATTTAGCTCTCTCTAAGTGAATAAGTACTTTAAACTCTTATGATATGCGTAGATATTACATCAGACTTTATACAAATAATATTGCCAAATTTTCAAAGCAAAAACCATGGCAACTAGTTCCAAATCATAAGTAGGATACTGAACCTTATAATTCTTTAGTTGTATAGAGGCATAGGCTATCACTTTCCCTTTCTACATAAGTATCGCTCCTAAATCCTAATGTGAAGCATTTTTGGGTAAGGCTAAAACTGGTGTTGAGGTTAATCTATTCTTTAATTCTAGGAAACTCCTTTCACAGGCATCAAAACACTTAAAAGAGGTGTTGTTCTTGGTCAACTTAGTCAATGGTGGAGCTAACTTAGCGAAGCCTTCCACAAAACATCTATAATAACTTATCAATCCCAAAAATTCTTCACCTTCTTAAGGGTCTTCAGTCTTTGCCACTCTAACACTAACTTAACCTTACCCGAACCTATCGAGATACCATTCGCTAATACCACATGCCCTAGAAAAGCAACACAACCTAACCAAAATTCACATTTTGAGAACTTAAAGTATAATTGTTTCTTACATAGTCTCTGTAACACAAATCTCAAATGTCTCTCATACTACTCATAAGACCTAGAGTACACCAATATATCATCAATAAATACCATAATGAATTCATCAAGAGAATCCTGAAACACCTTATTCATAAATCCATGAAGATCGTTAGTGCATTTTTCAGACCAAAAGACATCACCACAAATTCATAATGCCCATATCTTATTCAGAAGGTTGTCTTTGGAACATCTTTTTTGGCTACCCTAACTTGATGGTACTCTGACATCAAATCTATCTTTGAAAATACCAAAACACCTTTTAGCTGATCAAATAAATCATTGATCTATGGCAGTGGATACTTGTTATTGATAGTGATCTTATTCAACTATCGATAGTCAGTACACATACGCATTGACCTATCCTTCTTTTTCATAAAAATGATCATTGTGCCCTATGGTGAATGACTCGGTCATATAAATCCACTGTCTAGTAACTCTTGTAATTGTTTCTTCAACTTTTAAAGCTCTATTAGTGCCATTCTATATGAGGCCTTAGAAATAGGTGTTATCCTTAGGGCCAACTCTATACTAAACTCTACCTCTCTCATCGGTGCTAATCTATGCAACTCATCTGAGAACACATCAGAAATTCACACACCACTAGCATGGATTGCAAACTCGCGGTAGTCTCCACTAGTTTGCTTACCACATGAGTTAGGTACAAAAACCCCCTTTTAATAACATTTTTTTGGCTTTCAGGTTGTTGATCATCATGCTCAATACTTGGTCTTCACCATTTTCCAACTGAAACTAAACTTTTTTCTTCTTGCAATATATCTTAACTCTATAGTGGCTCAAGAAAACCATGCCTAATATTATATCGAAGTCTAACATGTCAAACACTATTAGGTCCACCACCATCTCTCGACCTCTCAAGAACACGGTCTCACCCAACAACATCTAGTTACTTTGAATTTTATCTCCATTTGGTATTTCTATACTAATGTCAAAAACTATGGTAGGCTCTAACCCCTGCCTTTCCATAATCCCTCAAGCAATAAATCTGTGAGTACCACTAAAATCTATCAGTGTATATAAAGGACAAACGTGAAAAATTAACTAACCAGTCACAATAGATAGGTTGGTCTCAACCTAAGTCTGGGCCATTGTATAAACCCTAACCTGTCCTTTTTCCATGATTATCTGCCTTGTCTAGGTTAGTGTTACAGTAATACACTCCCAAGCAAAGTGTCTTAACTATCTGTATTTGAAACAAATCCTTTAAGCAACTACACACTCATCAGTATGTCTACAATCGTATCTCTAACATATAGAGATCTCCTTCTACCTTGATGGGTCCTCTTACCTGGGTCTTTACGCCTCGACCTCTTACTCTTCTAGCCTCTTCTATAACCTTGGGACTAGAAACTCCTCTTACCCTGATTGCCTCTGTTGCCCTAGGCCCGTATGGGTCATGACTCTAAGTTAATGAAACATATCTATATCTTTTTCCTCTTTCTAACCATTCTCAATCTCATGGCTTATGATCTTTGAGCTCTACCTACTGCCTTAGTATAGGACTTAGGAGGGTTATCTCCCATCAGCATGTTTTTGATGATATCAACTTTAAACGTATTGATAAAAATCTTTGTCTTCCCCTTATCGATACTAGCCACACTTGAGGCATATCAGGCTAAAGAGTTCAGCTTAGTAAAGAACTCCTTGATTATCATATCCTTCTATCTTAGTTTGAGGTACTTTTATGTCTTAACATACTACATATCAACTCCCAAAAACTCCCTCTCAAAGGCCTCTCTAAAAGTAGCCTATGCTATAGTATTACTCTATTGAGCATCCCTAAAGGCTTTCCACTACACCTTGGTATAGTCTCTCATCAAGTAACTAGCATATTGAATCTTTTCCTTGTTTGACATCTTAAATAGCTCAATTGCCTCCTCCACGGCCTCTAGCCAATCATCTATTAACATAACATCGTTGTTTGTCCTATGAAACTCTAAGGGCTGGTATCTACCTGCTAAGTTGTAAATAGGGTACATCTAGCCACTGTGTCCTCTTGTTATCCTTATGATATTTTCATTATCAACAACTCTCATTCGGGTCTTATTGTTAACTTTCTTTTATCAATAGCCCTCATAGGGGTAGGTTTGTTATTTCTCTAATTCGTATATTCATAGCAAAGCTTCATACATTTTAAATCCCTTTCAAGAGATTACGTTTCCAAATTTCCCTAAAACTACATAGGTGTGTACCCTTTACACAATCTACATGACATAAGACAAAAACACATGGTAGTGTATCCTTAGGGTAGAGCACATAGTTGTGTGTTTTATACCACACGAACGTGTGTCCATTCCTAATTTCACACCCTTGTCTACCCAACTTACGTGGGTGAATATTCCCAAATACATACAGGTGTGTGTCTTAGACACACGAGCATGTGTCATCGAAATTCCAGAATTTCCAAAATTCAAATTCTACGTCTCTTACACTTTTCACACTTCTAAATACTACTAGAACACTTCGAAAAAAGATATATTTCATAACCACATCTTACTTTACAATCTTATTGCATGCTACACACATGAATCAATGAATTACCTATCATCAACATGGCACAACACATACCCAATATGTTTATCCCATTCTACACTATACATCAAAAGCTTATTCATCAATATACCAATTTCAGTGAGTTTTCTATCCTTCTACCAACCCAAACAATCCATTATCATTAAATTAAACAACTATACATAGAGGAAATCATTATTAAACCTAGATCTAAAAATTCTAACTACAAATAGGACCACAATCATGTTAAAACTCAATCAACCCTTACTTCCATTATCAACATATATATATACATTTAACCTAAACTATCAAGAATCATGTTTTCATTCAATTTGAAACCATCAGTAACACCTAATACATTAAACATCATAAGGAGTTATACTACTTACCTTGATAAAACAATGACACTAGTCTTTCCGTGGCTCGAACAAGTACCAAAAGCTTTTCTCCTAGTGAAATATAACTCTAGCACTCTCCAATCTTCCTTTCTCTCTTGTTTGGCTAGAAATATTTTGAGAAAAATGAGTGCTACCTCTTTTGCGACTGTTTTTATTTTCAAATTAAACATACATACATAAGCTTGTACATTGGTTATCAAACATTAAAACCACATTGCAAGCTTCTCGTAGAACATATCCTTATTCAAGAATTCAAAATCTACTGACTAGACACAGTCGTGTATCCCATTTACATGAGTGTGTATTCTGGCTAAAAATGATCAAAACACATAATTGTGGAAAGACCATTTTGCCATCTTCGCCACATCATACGTGGGTATGTACTTCTCATACATGATTGTGCATGCCATAAATAACATAAAAGTCTCTCGAGCACAACTTCACACAAGAAAAAAAATACTAAAATGATTAAAATAACCTTAAGCATATTTACAAATGTTACACTCTCCCTCATAAAGCCTTTTGAAATCAACTCATTAACTTGCCTTTAAAGCTCTTTAGTCTACGTTGGGGTACATCTATAAGTTGCACTATTAGAAATTGAGCCTTGAGAATGAGATCAATGTGGTGTTGAATTTCCCTAATTGGTGGCAAATTGGGTGGAAGGTCATTAGGGAAGACATCTCCAAACTCCTTTAGTAATGTTTTTTTTTTGGTAATTAAATTTCACTAACCAAAAAAGAGTTATACAAAAGGTTTACCATAGGAAAAAAAAAAAAGCCTTTAGGTTAAAGCGAAGGAAAAAGCCAACCTTTTGATACCAAAGAAAACTATGAGGGGAAAGAAAATAACAAACAATAACTAACAAAATATACACTAAAAGAAATCCCAAATACTAGCTAACTCTTCATTCTTTTATGTCTTCTAGACATTGCTCAAAAGAGAAGCTCTTTCTCTAACCATTTCATTGGTCTTTGTCATAATTCTCTCCTTTCTTATAGTCATTTCCTTGCCAAAATAAACATAGTTTTGCATGTTCCAAATGATTAAAATTATTGCACAAAGGCTAAGCTTGCTTAAGGTATTCCTTAAACTATCTTTCCTCCATCTTTAAAAACATTGAATAATGAAATCCCTTTAGGTTTGAGGCACGTAACTACACTTACACATTCTCAAATCATAGCTCCAAATATCATGACTAACAATATAATTAAAGAAAAGATGATTAATATCTTCCCTCCCCTAGTTACATAAGCTACAAACATCACGAGAAAGAATGTTGAACCTCATATGTTTATGTTTGGTTATAAGCTTCTCCCTAATGGTAAGCCATGTTATAAAAGAATGTCTTAGGGACTAGAAGGCTAGGTGCACTCACCTCTTTCTCTTTTTTTCTCTCTACCACAAGTAAGGAAAAAACTGGTTTGTGTTTAAGGAAGGTCTTCTCAATTTGGCCACCACTCAAGAACAAGTTATCCTTCTTAATTTCTACCTATTTTGGTGTTTGATGAAGTTGGCTATGACAAAAAGGAGCTAGGGTGATAAGTTTCTCCTTGAACTAAAATGAATATGTATTATTTCTACCATCAGGTTTCACACTTTTATCAAATTATCAAGGTTTCCCTAATAACACATGACATGCATCCATGGGAATAATATCACACAAAACTTGATCAATATAATACTTGCCAATAGAGAGATAAAAGCACTTGTCTTGTCACTTAGCGATCATTCATATTACTTAGCCATTGTAACTTGTACAATTGAGGATGTAGTGAAGATAGTAATTTTAATCTCTCTATAAGTGTTGTAAAAGCCATATTAACACAACTTTTATTATCCATTATGATTGAGCACATCTTGCCATTCATAGTAGATCTTGTTTGAAAGATATTGAGCTTTTAATCAGCATAAGGACTATTTTGGACATGTAAAGCTCTCATAAGCACCAACATGTTAGCATTATCCACCTCTGTAATCACTTCTTCTTCCTTTTCATCTTCGGCCAAGTCACTATGCCTTTCATTTTCATTTGATTTTCCTCCATGTCTTGGATGTCTTCTTCAATGGCTTATATCTGTTTGTGTGTTATTCCCTTTATTCAGACAATTGGCTTAGAAGTGTCTATAGTCGTGACACTGAAAACACTTTTTGCCTAGTTGGTTTGATCTCAATAGGTTCGGCTTATCTTTTAGTTGTTCTATAATTTTTTTCTTACCTTTGTATTTGGAAGTGACTTTGGGTTTGGAATATAAAGTTCATCCTCTAGAAAATGTGGTCTCCTTAGTGAAAGCCTTTGTATCCAATCCCTCATGTTCTTTCTTTGTTTTTCAGCCTTAGTTGCAAGCTTACACACATCATTAAAAGTGCAATAAGCCTACAACTCCACCATATTGGTTATGTCTTACCGCAATCCACCAAGAAACTAAGCTAGGTTTGCTTATTCTTTTTAGGCATCTTACTTCTCTTCATAAACTTATCAAACTCTCTAATATACTCCTTTACACTACCATCTCTTTGCTTAAGTGTATAAAGTTTTAAGTAAAGTTCTTATCTATGATTTTCAAGTAAAAACCTTTTCTTAAGAAGTTTTTTTAGTTTTTCCTCGGAACGTACTTTATCCTTTCTTTCCCTACTTTTTTGTTTTTTAACATTTTCCCACCATAAGGAAGCATAGTCTTTGAATTTCAATATGGCCCCTTTACATTTCTTCTTAATGGAATACCCCTTATATTTAAACACACATTCAATAACATATAGCCAATCTACAAAATCATTCAGACTAAGGCTCCTTTCAAGCTCTAGAATGTCAATTCTTAAGCCTTAGTCATCATCTAGGGTCTCCTCCTCCTTCTAGTCCCCTCATTGTCACTTGACTTACTAGATATGAGTATTTCCTCTTCATAGAATATGGGTAGGGGTGGTTGTCTAGGGTGCCTTCAATGATGGTATGGTTGGTGAGGCAGAGGTGTAGGTGTTTAGGCTTCAGGTGGTAGGTTTTGAGTTTGGTTGTGGGTGAAGGTTCTCACAATTTAAAGAACCTCGACCAGTTGCTCCTTAAGTTCATGGATTTCTCCTTGCAATTTTTGGTGTCCAAATTGCCAAAGGTGGGGTAGAGAGTATAACTCACTTCTACGAGACCTATTGGTTTGTTTAATGTAGAAAGGTAGGATCATGGGTTAGTAAGTTTTAGTTTTTAACCCCAAAGATTAGCAAAATCGATAGAGCATTAGAACTTCTAAGGTGAGGGTCTAGATTCGAGTCTTTGTCACACTTGTAAAACCTTGATTTACCCTGTGTAGTGATTGTGGGTCTAATAACTATACTTAGATTTACCCGTCCAACAAATACAAATGGGATATTTGATTCTAAAAAAAAAAAGTTTTAGTTTGCATTTGGGATAGTGTTATGGGTAGTGTTTAGAGATGATCTTGTAAGGTTGGTGGTCTTGTTTGGTGTAATGTGTGTAGTAAGGTATGGGATGTGTTTAGTAGGTGTGTATAGAAGAGGTTGGAGTAAAAGAAGAACATTAAGGAAATAAAAACTCACCTCAAGCAACCAAGATCTCTTATACCAAATGATGCATTTCTAATTCAAGTGTTCTCATTCAATTTTAGGTAAGTAAATTAACAAAGTTTCAAACAACAATACTAGTCAAATTCGGCCACATTAGGAAGTGAGCATACAAGTAGTAAATAAAATAGTATAAGGACATATGACGAAGTAACCACCCAAGGCACAAAGGTCAAACCACCGGCCAAGGGAACTCCACCACCTATCTCCAGCCAAAGTAGAAAAATGATAAAGGAAAAAGTTTTAAAGAAAGCTCAAAAGCAATTTTCATTCATCAAGTCTTAAAATATTACATGAAGCAATTAAGCCTTTATATAGGCTTCAAAATATATTAAATTAATACACTTTTGAATTCAAATAAAATGATAAACATTTTGAATTCCCAAGTAAATTAAATATCAATTTATAGACTTCCAAAAGAGGTAAAGGACAAGGAGCCATAATGAATTGTCAATCTTGTCTTTGCCAAAAAGGGAAGCATTGAGCCACCCACTTGTCTTCCTTGTCTCTTTTCATTAATGCTTCATTTGACTTCACTTAAGCTTTCCCATGATGAGCTAACACACCAATAATAGAGCTTAGCATAATTAAACACACAATTAAGCTAATACATGGTTAAATAAAACACCACTAAATAAGCAAGCAACTCTATTGTGCTTATATGCTAGTCTTGGATCCAAATGATCATATTACTGATGTATACGCAACTCCTTTGTCATTTTTGGGTTCCAAGCCATCCTCAAGTCTCCATGCAGCCTTTGAAGCCAAGAAGAATAAAGTTCTAGCAAATCCCAAGCCAAATGAAGCATTGCACATTCAATTTTGGCCCAAAACCACTTTTGGGTATAGTCTCATTTGCATGCACCCAAGGTCCAAGTGAATAGCTTGCTCCAATTGATCCAAAAGTGTGATTTTAGAAGTCTATCAATGGCCCAAACGTCCAAGCATCATTTTGAGAAGCCCAAAAGCCCAAAATTGGTTGTTAGTTACATTGGAACTAAGTTAGAATTTAGTTGTTTTAGTTAGGAAACATAATTCCTAAAGTTAAGGAAAAAGCAAATCACTTTTGTCTTTAGTTAATTACTATGTATGGGTTTGGTTTAGAATGCATGGCTTAATTTAATTCAAAGGATTTTTGTATAAAAAAATTAATAGATTTTGTATTGGAAAGTCCATTTTGCCATCATTTCTTTCCTATATAAAATGTGGCTATACTTTGTAAAAAGGTTGGGTTAGCATTTTGAATGAAAATTTGAAGAAAAGCTTTGTTGGCTTTTATCTCATTTCCTTTATCCAATCAATCTTGGTGGAAGATTGGTGGTGGAATACCCCAAGGTTGGTGGAACTTTCCTTTATACGTTGGTTACATTTTATGTTTCCCTTGAAATCTAAAGTGTGAATACTTGAATGTGTGTTGTATACCTCGGATTACTATTTACAGTGTGTGTTTTTGCAATTTTCCAATTTTTGCCAGCAAACTTTGAAGCTAGTTTTGAATATCTTGTTGATTGAGTTGTGGTTGACATTATATACCATTAGAAAGCTCTTTGAATGTTTTTTCCAATGATATATAATTTGCAGGATTTGGACGTCATTTGATTGGATAAAATTGAGAGACAAATTGTTATTGTGTCAAATAAATAGTAATTTTCAAAATTGAGTTTGTGTGTTGTTGTATTGTCTTGATGCAAATGCACCAATTACACCTAATTAAGTAGTTTGGACTCATTGACATTTGAAGGGCTATATGGTATAAGGATAAGGCATGGGTTTAGATAGTATTGGTGAAACTTGAAATGTTAGGGCTTGAATGATAAGCATGAGTTGGCTTCATATTAGAAGGTTTTTATTTTAAATTCATACTTTTTTATACATAGATACCTCTTTATTGTCACTCAAGCTACCCTTTAGGAGTGGATTAAAATGATTTTTAATGCAAGATTTCATTATTTTAAAACTGATTTTTAAATAAAAACATGGATGAAATAAGTTTGAGAGACCATGGTTCCCAAAGTTAGAAATAATAGTAAAACAATTATTCAGATAGGGTCTTGGCTATTTCCATTTAATTAAAAAAAAAGGCCAAAGGAGTATTTCCCATCTAAAGTAAACTCTAATCTCAAGGTCCTACCTCTTAACTTTGAAAATCGCAAACACCCATCTATAGGAGGTTAAGTATGTCAGTTTTAATTGTAAAATCGTCATTTTTATTTGTAATATTAAAAATAAATTAAAATGTAATCTCCTTTTCTCCCCAAAACCCTAAAAACTAACCATTTTCCCTATAGGCAAAGTTTTAAAAAAGGACATTCCCCCCATAAGGTTTAGTTTTCAAACTCCAATGTTATCTTCAACGCCATTGTTGATAGTCTTTCCCTCCGATGATTTTTCTCCTCTTAGTTGAATGACGGATCAACATCAAATCAAGTCAGGGAGATAAAGAGCTTTGTCGAGAAGACAAAACTCTTTATTTTCCTAGACGAAGATGAAGATCTTGTTTTTATCTGGAAAGATGATCATCTTCTTAGAAGAAGATGTCTAGAAAGATGATCAAAGATGTTTGGAAAGACGACCATCTTCCCAAAAGATGTTTGGAAAGACAAAGAGCTTCGTCTTCCTAATGAAACTCTTTGTCTCCTCAACTTGATTCAATGTCGATCTAAGATCTAATTGAAAGGAGAGAGATCGTTGGAGGGAGAGAAAACTTCGAGAGGGAAAAACTATCGGCAATGGTGTCAAAGATAAAGTTGAAGTTTGAAAACTAAACTTTAGAGGGGAGATACATTTTTCAAAACTTTGCCTATGGGGAAAATGATTAATTTTTAGGGTTTAGGGAGGAAAAAATAAATAAAATTGATGTATACATGGCTTTATTGGCATTTTTGGGTTCCAAGCCATCCTCAAGTCTCCATGCAGCCTTTGAAGCCAAAAAGAATTGATAGAGATCAAGGTGCTGATCAAGTGCAATAAAGCTAGTATTCCCAAGATCTTTTGCAAGGAATTAGTGGTCCAATGACTAGAGCAAGGACAAAGAAGATGAAAGAGGCTTTACAAGGCTTAATCATGGAGATGCATGACAAAGAGGTTGTTCTAAAAGTTTCCAATGCTACACTAAGGATAATCACTTATCTTTATGTGCAAGATAATGGACAAGGCTTAGAACTTGAAGAATAAAGCTTGGAGTCCATGATATAATTTTGGGCCGCATGGCCCAAGCTAAAGAAAGGCTTAAATTAAATGATTAGGTGTTTTGGGTTGTTAGATTTTAAGTTAAGGTTAAATATACATGTAAAATACTTAACTTCTTGGGTTTATTTGGGCTTGTAGGTTGGCCCATGTCTTGATATATTAGCTAGGGTTTTTACTTTGACTTTTATGCCTAGGATTATGATGATTACATGCCTATATAAAGGCTACAACTATGAAAAACAAAAATAGACATATCATTAATAATTTTGAGGTATTTTCAGCAAACTTTACTTTGTTTCCTTATGTTCTTGGAAGAATGCATCATCTTGACTTATCAAAGGAGTGATCAACCTTTATGGCATCTTAAGATTGGGGTTTTAAGGATTTAGTTTCCTTAGGGTTCTAATCTGATTGATCCAACTTGTTTTCTAGCTTTTCTAGGGTGTGCATAACGGATTGATTCAAGGGTTCCTAGGGCAAGTCGTCTAACGGGTTGTAGGTCGCCCAGCGGGTTCTTTATCATTTGGTATCAGAGCCTTGGTTCTAGAAACAGGTTTACGTCTCTTTTATCTATCTTTGTTTAGTACTTTTCTTTGTGCCTTATTCATTCCTTATGTTCCTTTTTGCTTAGTTCTTCTTGTCTGTGCTAATCAGCTTCCTGATCTTAAAGTCGTATTAATTTTGTTTGTGTTTGATTTGATTAGATATTTAAAAAAAACAAAAAGAAAAGAGAAAAAAATCAGAATTAAAAAAAAAAGAACCAAAAAAAAGAAAAAAAAAAAAGAATAAGTTGTGTTTGAGTTGAGCAGTGCATCTTGATTCTTGCCATCTATTGGTACAATTGCACTCTGACTTTAATTCTTTTCCAACATCAAGAGGATATCTTAAAATTATAAGTTTCGCATTCCTATTTGAATTCTTTCTTTCTTTTTTTGGATTTGGCTAGTTGACTAATTCAAAGCAAGCTGTGAATTCCTTTTGCGCTAGGAATTCTTTTCCTAAATTATATAACAGCTGTCCTACTACATTAATTAGTCCTAATCATCATCAAATAAGGAATTCTTGTGTCTCAGTTATTTCAATTTCGTGTTCTATAATCTACTTAGCCTATTCCGGTTCAATTGTGCATATATAAAATTATTTTTGCTTCATTTTGCTCTACTCCTTAAGTCCTTGCGTTTTAGTGATTTCCTTTACATGTCTTTTACTTCTTTTTGAAGTTTTCTTATTTTCTTGGCTCCGTTAATCAATTTTTTTTATTTTATTTGCCATTTGCCTCAACTAAGTTTTTAAAGTTCTAATTTTGAGACTTGTCACCATCTAACTGATTGCTCCTTGTGATTTGTTGATCTTGATTCTTTTAAGAACATAAAGGGGGTTGGCTTAAGTGAAAAAAAAAAGGAGAGAGTGGTGAGATCATCATCGAAAACAGAGTGAAACATGAGCGATAACAATCTGGTTTGAGTGCAAATACGTGAGGGAGTGTGTGAGGGACAAATTTCTTTTAATTACTAACGTGCTTTGCAGGTTGTAAACATGAGTAGTGAAGGAGAACAACACAATACGGACATGAAGTTTTGGATTAAAGCTGTTACTGAGCAATTTAAGCTAATAAATGCAAAGCTGGATGATTTACAATCACCTAGCAGATCCAAATCTTCTAGGAGACATGTGATTAAAGAAGAAGAAGAGGAAGAATCAGATTATGAAGAATTAGGCTCAAGAAAAGGCAAGAAGGTTGTTTCCAAAAGAGATAACAATTTGGGCAGCATAAAAATGAAAATTCCAGCATTTCAAGGGAAGAATGATCCTGAGCTTTATTTGGAATGGGAAAAAAAGGTTGAACATGTATTCGATTGCCATAATTATTCCGAGGAGAAGAAAGTAAAGCTGGCAACTGTGGAATTCATCGATTATGCAAGTATTTGGTGGGACCAATTAGTGATAAATAGGATAAGGAATGGTGAGAGGCCAATTCATTCATGGGAAGAGATGAAATTGGTAATGCGCAAAAGATTTATACCTAGCCACTACTACAGAGACTTGCATAGGAATTGTAAGGGCTGGTTCGAGGGTCCATAAGTGTGGAAGACTATCACAAGGGGATGGAGATAGTTATGATTAGAGCTAATATAGAGGAAGATCGAGAGGCTATCATGGCAAGGTTTATTAGTGGCTTGAATAAAGAGATTGTCGATGTGGTGGATTTGCAATACTATTTGGAGATTGAGGAGTTATTGCACAAGGCTATCAAGGTAGAGAAACAAATTAAGACCAAAGGGTCCAAATCTGGTTCAGCCTCTAGTTTTACATGGAAAACAACTTGGAAAGACACCAATCAGCCTCAAGGCCAAAAGAAGATGCAAAGCCAAAGGATTCAGTTGTTGTTTCTAAAGGTAAAATCGAAACCAAATCTTCTTCTAAATCTCGTGATATTAAGTGCTTTAGGTGTCAAGGGCATAGACATATTGCATCTCAATGTCCAAATAAAAGAGCTATGATCATGTTGGAGAATGGTGACATAAAAAGTGTTAGTTCAAGTGATAATGGCATGCCACCATTAGAGGATTATTCTGATGTTGATGTTGAAGAATCTGTTCATGGAGATATGTTGGTTGCAAGGCGCACACTAAATATTCAGCCTAAGGATAATAATGATAAGAAGCAACATGAGCACATTTTCCATACTAGATGCCATGTTAAAGACAAGGTATGTAGCATGATTATTGATAGTGGAAGTTTTACTAATGTTGCTAGTACTTTGTTGGTAGATAAGCTCAATCTGGAAACCTTCAAGCATCTTAAGCCGTATAAGTTGCAATGGTTGAATGAGTATGGAGAAATTAGAGTAACCAAGCAAGTTTTAGTTGTCTTCTCTATTGGCAAGTATAAGGACGAGGCTCTTTGTGATGTGGCACCAATGCACGTTGGTCATATACTTTTTGGCTGACCATGGAAGTTTGATAGGAAGGTTACTCATGATGGCTACAAGAATAGATACTTTTTTGAATTTAATAATCGAATTATTATATTGACTCCTCTCAAAACTTTTGAAGCATATAAGGATCATATTAAGATAGCAAGAGAGTGCAAAATGAAAGAAGAACAAATAAGAGGACAAGAGGAAAAGAAAAAGAAAGAGAGTGAGAGGTTAAAAGAAAAGAAAGGAAGTGAGGCCGAGAGGAAAAATTCAAGTGAAAAGAGTGAGGCCGAGAGAAAAGCTAAAGAGAAAGGTGTGCAAAAAGGAGAGAAAAGTAAGAAAGTGAGTGTGTTTGCCGAAAAAGTGAGGTTAAGAGTGATATGATTGCAAGGCAACAACTACTTGTACTTATGTACAAAGATGTTTATTTTCTTACTAATGACCTTAACCCCCCTTTGCCTAGTGTGGTTATTTCATTATTGTAGGAGTTTGAAGACTTGTTTCTCGAAGAGATTCCCTATGGATTACCTCATTTAAGAGGTATTGAGCGTCAAATCGACTTGCCTATAGAACTAATCCTAAGGAGACAAAGGAGATTCAAAGGCAAGTGGATGAGTTGGTGGAAAAGGGATTTGTCAGAGAGAGTCTTAGCCTATGCTCAGTTCCTATCATTCTAGTCCCAAAGAAAAATAGAACATGGCGCATGTGTGTGGATTGCCAAGCCATCAATAAGATCACAGTAAAGTATAGACACCCTATCCCTAGATTAGATGATATGCTTAATGAGTTGCATGGTTCGTATGTGTTTTCAAAAATTGATTTAAAAAGTGGCTACTATCAAATTCGCATGAAAGAGGGAGATGAATGAAAAACCGCATTTAAAACTAAATATGGATTGTATGAGTGGTTAGTAATGCCTTTTGGTTTAACTAATGCACCTAGTACATTCATGAGGTTAATGAATCATATCTTGCGTGCTTTCATAGGTAAATTTGTAGTAGTTTATTTTGATGATATTTTAGTTTATAGCAAGAATTTGGGTGAACATGTGAAACACTTGCATGTTGTTTTTAGTGTGTTAAGAGAGAACCGATTGTATGCTAATCTCAAAAAGTGTACATTTTGCATGGAATTCGTTGTATTTCTTGGTTATGTTGTTAGTTCGCAAGGTATTAGTGTGGATGAAGAGAAGGTAAAGGTGATAAAGGACTGGCCTACACCTAAGAACGTGAACAAGGTAAGAAGTTTTCATGGTTTAGCAAGTTTTTATCGAAGGTTTGTTAAGAAATTTAGTTTTATTGTTGCACCTTTGAATGAACTTGTTAAAAAGAATGTTGTTTTTAAGTGGGAAGATGTGCATGATCAGGCTTTCAGTACCTTGAAAGAAAAGCTTACTAGTGTACCTTTGTTATGTTTGTCTAACTTTGATAAAATTTTTGAGGTAGAATGTGACACATCTGGAATAGGAATAGGGGTTGTTTTGATGCAAGATTCCAAACCAATTGCTTACTTTAGTGAAAAGCTAAGTGGGGCAGCCTTGAATTTTCCCACTTATGACAAGGAACTTTATGCATTGGTAAGAGCTCTTCAAACATGGCAACATTATTTGTGGCCAAGGGAATTCATCATTCTTTTTTATCATAAGAGCTTAAAGTTCTTGAAATCCCAAGGTAAGCTTAACAAAAGACATGCTAAGTGGCTAGAGTTCATCGAAACGTTTCCTTATGTGATCAAGTACAAACATGGAAAGGAAAACGTTGTTGTCGATGCATTGTCTATGAGGTACGCATTACTTACTTCTTTGCAAACTAAGTTACTTGGTTTTGAATTACTTAAGGACTTATATACTAATAATTCTGATTTTGGCTAAGTATGGAATGCATGTGCTAAGTGTGCATTTGGTGATTTTTATAGGCATGAAGGATTTCTATTTAGGAGAGATAAATTATGTGTGCCTATTTGTTCTATTCGTGAGTTACTTGTTAGGGAAACTCACGGAGGTGGGTTGATGGGTCACTTTGGTGTGCAAAAACTCTAGATATATTATGTGAGCATTTTTATTGGCCTAATATGAAACATGATGTGCAATCTGTTTGTGATAAGTGCATTACATGTAAGCAAGCAAAATCAAAGGTCAAACCGCATAGCTTGTATACCTTTTTACCTGTACCTAACCAACCTTGGATTGATATTTCTATGGATTTTTCTTAGGATTACCCAGGTCTCAAAGTGGTAAGGATAACATATTTATAGTTGTTGATAGGTTTAGTAAAATGGCTCATTTTATTGCATGTTCTAAAACCAATGATGCAACACATATTGCTGATTTGTTCTTTAAGGAAGTGGTTCGTTTGCATGGTCTACCAAGAACCATTGTTAGTGACAGAGATGTTAAGTTGTTAAGTCATTTTTAGCGCACTTTATGGATTTAATTGGGAACTAAACTCTTATTTTCTACTGTTGCACATCCTCAAACGGATAGACAAACTGAAATAGTTAATAGGACACTCACTACTTTGTTACGTGCTATCATTCAAAAGAACTTAAGGCAATGAGAGAGGTGTTTACCACATGTTGAATTTGCTTATAATAGATCTGTTCATTTTACTGCTTCATTTTCACCTTTTGAAGTTGTTTATGGCTTTAATCTTTTAACTCCTTCGGATATTTTACCTTTGCCTACTAATGAACGTGCTAATATTGATGGTAAGAAAAAGGCAGACTTTGTGAAGGATTTACATGCCAAGGTTCGTGCTAACATTGAAAGGAAGAATAAGCAAAATGCAATACAAGCTAATAAGGGGTGTGTGAAGGTTGTCTTTAAACCTAGTGATTGGGTGTGGGTGCATATGAGGAAAGAACACTTTCCCCCACAAAGAAAGTCCAAATTGCAGCCTAGAAGAGATGGACCTTTTAAAGTCTTGGAAAAGATTAATGACAATGCCTATAAACTAGATTTGCCAAACACTTATGGTAATGTTAGTACTACTTTTAATATTGCTGACTTATCTTTGTTTGATGTAGGTGATTCGAAGACGAATCCTTTCGAGGAGAGGGGGAATGATGAAGATCAAGGTGTTGATCAAGGGCAGCAAAACAAGTATTCCCAAGATCCTTTGCAAGGAATTGGTGGTCCAATGACTAGAGCAAGGACAAATAAGATGAAAGAGGTTTTACAAGGCTTAATCATGGAGATGCATGACAAAGAGGTTGTTCTAGAAGTTTCCAATGCTACACCAAGGATAATCACTTATCTTTATGTGCAAGATAATGGACAAGGCTTAGAACTTGCAGAATAAAGCTTAGAGTCCATGATATAATTCCGGGTCATATGGCCCAAACTAAAGAAAGGCTTAAATTAAATGATTAGGTGTTTTGGGTTGTTAGATTTTAAGTTAAGGCTAAATATACATGTAAAAGACTTAACTTTTTGGGTTTATTTGGGCTTGTAGGTTGGCCCATGTCTTGATATATTAGCTAGGGTTTTTACTTTGACTTTTATGCATAGGATTATGATGATTACATGCCTATATAAAGGCTACAACTATGAAAAACAAAAATAGACATATCATTAATAATTTTGAGGTATTTTCAACAAACTTTACTTTGTTTCCTTGTGTTCTTGGAAGAATGAATCATCTTGACTTATCAAAGGAGTGATCAACCTTTGTGATGTCTTAAGATTGGGGTTTTAAGGATTTAGTTTCCTTAGGGTTCTAATCTGATTGATCTCACTTGTATTTTAGCTTTTCTGGGCTGTGCATAACGGATTGATTCAAGGGTTCCTAAGGCAGGTCGCCTAGCAGGTTCTTTATCAAGAATAAAGTTCTAGCAAATCGCAAGCCAAATGAAGCATTGCACCTTCAATTTTGGCCTAACTTCACTTTTGGGCATAACCTCATTAGTTGGACTCAAGAATCCTTTGAGTAGTTTGCTTTTTCAGCCTAAAAATAAGCTTCACATGGTGCCTTTCCAAGCCCCATCCACTCAAGACTCTTTTGAAGCCCATTTTAACTCAAACTTATGTATTTAGTTGGCTAAGAACTAGATAAAAATTTAGTTGCAAAGATAGGAGACACGGTTCTTAGATTTAGGGAAAAGACTACTCACTTTTTGTTTTTAGCAACTAAGAGATATGACTTAGCTTAATTCAAGGGATTTTTGTATTAAAAAATTAATAGATTTTGTATTGGAAAGTCTATTTTGCTGCCACTTCTTCCCTATATAAAAAGTGGTCGTGTTTTTGTAAGAGTTTAGACAATTTGATGTAATCAAAGTTTGAAGCAAAGCTTTGTTGGGTTTCTTCATTTTCCTTTATCCAATTCATTCTTGGTGGAAGACCCCAAGGTTGGTGAAATTTCCTTTATACCTTGGTTATTTTTCTTGTTACCCTTGAAATCCAAAGTGTGAAGCCTTGAATATGTGTTGTTTTCCTCATGTTACTATTTACATGTGTGATTTTGTAATTTCTAGTTTTTACCAGTAAACTTTGAAGCTAGTTTTGAATACCTTGTTGATTGAGTTGTGGTTGACATTATATACCGTTAGAAAGCTTTTTGAATGTTTTTTCCAATAATATATAATTTGCATGATTTGAAGCTCATTTTGATTGGTTAAAATTGGAAGACATATTGTTGTTGTGTTAAATAAATAGTAATTTTCATAATTGAGTTTGTGTGTTGTTGCATTGTCTTGATGGAAATGCACCAAAAATTTTCAAGAGTTAAAGTTTCGTTAATTTTAACCGTCTATTGGTGATGTTTGATATTTTCAAAGTTAATGGGTGAAATAGATTAGAGCATACCTTAGGGGGGACATATACTTCGGCCAAAAAAAATTAAAAAATATATAACATAATTTTAAAAAATGTTTTTTATTTTAGGAAACTGAGTAAAAAATGCATTTTATTTTAGGCAACTAAGTGAAAAATGAAGATCTTCGAAAATATTTTCACGTGGGGACTCTCTTGATCGATCACTCAGCAAGTCAGAACTCTCACGATTTTGTAATCGCTAAGTTGCCAAATTTCTCTTTAGATAAGAAGCTTTTTCTGCAAATTCCTCTCACGAATACATCGCGACCTTTTGAAGCTTTCTCTTTCGCCGCCATTGAAGTAAAAAGTAAGTTTCATAATTAATATTAAGCAATATCACTAATTTTTTTATTGACGTTCTGTATTCCGGAGATTGATACCGAATCTATAGAATATAATAGATTATTTCTGAGAAAAATATGAAGTTCTCGTTTGTTTTTAAGTATTAATGATCGAATTGGTAGATTATACGGTGTAGAACCTTCAAAGTTTTTGTGAGATGGGTTTCATTTTTTTTTTGTCAAATCGTAATTTATTTCCCGTAGAATTTTGATATGAAAGAGTTGTAAGATTTTGCTGTCAAGCTATAAATTAGGGCTAGAACTTGGATTCTTTTATTTATTCGTTTTTGTTGCGTGATCACACTGCTATTGGCGTTTTGTTTGTATCATTTTTGGCGTGGGATGCCATTTTTCGTGGAATAGGGGTTGGAAATAGAAGCTTCAGTTTTGCTCAATTTTTCGATTTTAGTTGGTTCATTTTATTTATATTTTAGGCATCGTCGAGACCATATCTGATAGCCACAGCAAAGCTCATTTAGTGGCAGTTCAGGGTAGGAATTGAAGTGGGGGCGTTAAAAATTTAGCACAGTTGAATGGCCGTCTGTGCTCTCATTATTAATCTACATGCTTTACAGCTACATGGACTAGTCTATGACACACCGTCTATGTGTGTGGATAGATTCTGGCATCTATAGCTTGCATCTGACACCCTTCCTATGATTCATCTACTTGTTTACCTTAACATTCACCTGAAGTTTGTGCCCTAATTATGACGTATTCATGATTTTCATTTTAGCAGGTGGTATGTACAGATGGATTCTCAAATGCCTTATGTACTTCAACTGCAAAATATCTGATTAAAGAACTAATCCTTTGATTTATATAGTCACTTTTTGTACTTTCTCAAATGATTTATTATTAAGTCCTATAGCTGGACTTGGGTAGAAAAGAGTGGGCCTGACTCCTCGCTAGTGGCATCTAATTGGTCATTATATCTTCAGTATCCCATGAGCTTTTCAGATAGTTGTATCCTGGAAAGGAATGCATGTGTGTGTATATATATTATTTTGATATATTGCTGAGACTCTATTGGTTTCTACTATGAAAGCATAGTATGTACAGTAATTTATATTTTCACTTTGGTACTGTTTTGCTTATAGTAGGGACTTAGTGGTAAAGGCGATTGAATATTATGCTAATTTGGTAAGATATGAATCTACAGGAAATGGGTTTTTGGACACTGCTGGAGGGTTTTCTACTTCTTGCAAATGCATTAGCAATAATAAATGAAGACCGTTTCCTTGCACCTAGAGGATGGAGTTTCTCAGAATTTTCTGTGGGGCAGACAAAGTCATTAAAGGGACAGATCATAGGTCTCATTTATGCAACCCAGTATTTGAGAGTTCCTCTTATACTCCTCAATGCAATCTGTATTGTTGTAAAATTGGTATCTGGGTGATGCTTCACAAGGTAAGATCATTGTAGGCACATATAATTTTGTCTATGTCCAATGCCTACCTGTGTTTTATTATCTACCGTTTCCACCATTTTAAAATGTGAAATTGATCGTGGTTAGTCCACCTCCTTCCTTTAGGCTGGGATTTATTTTTGTGTTCATACACTTGTTAAATTTGAGCTGAAAAAATTCCATCAAGTTGCTATTGGAGTGATAAAGATGTTTTGACAATAGATGAATAGCCAGTGGTTTGTTGGCTGGGAAAGTTAAATAGGATTTATCATGTTATACAGTATATTTAAATGTCATAGGCTTTTGAGCAATAATATTTAAAATTAGCTGAGAAAGCAAGACATAATTCTATATTAAGCATTTTTATGCCAAATATTGTTTGTTAGGTGGGCAAGATGTGGTAGGCATTTAGCTTATTGGAATATGGAATTGTTGCTTCTATGGTTATTTATGAAATATACTGCCAAACTGGGCTTAGAGTGAAGAATTAACAATCTAATGACACTTAACTACCAGTTGCTTAGATGGTATCGAAAAATGGGCAGTCAGTCTCTTTTCTGCCTCTTATGTCCAACCGTGGATTTCTTTTGTAGGAACTGTAGAGTAGACAACAATTAGGAGTTTGTCTCTGGTTAGAAGAAATGAATGATTTCAATTATTTTTCCATAAAAAATTCTTTCTTTTGTTAATTTGGTATGCTGCCTTTATTCTTGATTGTTGCTTCTGCTATCACTTTCCGATTGAGTTCTTGCCTTCTCCATTGTCTCCTGTGTATTAGTAGTCTGCATGCTACAGAGTTTCAGTACTTATTACCAATGTAGAGTTCTTGCTGTTGTAATCAATTTCAGTGTTTTTTTTTTTTTTTTTTGATGAGTATTTTGTTTGCAGGACTTTCAGAATCAAATTGCAAAAAGGGGAACCTTGAAAAGGTCTGCAAAGAAGCAGAAGCATGTCATTCTGAATATTCAAGAAATTCTTTCCATGTACACATTTTTTTGTATAATGAACCACTATGGGTTATATTAAGCCTCAATAACATTGTTTGGGTGTGAGAATGAAAATGACATGAAATCCAGAAATTTCAGTTGTTTGTTATGGTGTTGAAATAGTCTTTTCACCCTATTACTCATATGTACCAAGTTGTTCAACTGCATGTGTTATTGATTTAGCAACACTATATTATGTGCCATGAATTTGATCTCTAGACCTTTTTCTGACCTTTTATGCTAGCCTTGCCTATGCTTTTGTTTTGTGCATAAGCAGTGTTAATTGATCGTTTAAATGTTTTAATTGTTGAATCATTCCGACTTTCTGCAGCAGAAAGATGTCTCTGTTGCATAGTGTATCATTTATGCTATCAGAATCGATGCCATTTGAAGTTATGCCTGACTGCAAAGATTTATCTTCATTTGTGGCTATGATGGGTCAATATGTTCTTGTGTTGTTTTAATGATACAGAGAAGGCTATCTTCACTTGTGTTGTTCTAATGATGGGTCAATATCTTCTTCTGTTGCTTCAATGATGTCATTTAATGCCCTTGTTTCAAACTTACTTGTATATATTAATGTGTTGTTGTATAAGAATTGGCATTGTTAATGTTATCTATGTCTCTTAATGCCTATTTTTCATCATAATTTCTTGCCATGGCTTGCAAAGTGCTTCATAGAAAAGTAGTAGGTATTCAATAGGCACAATTGACATGGCATATGATGTGTCACTTTTAACTTTTTTGTGTTGGTAAATTTGTATAAATATATTCTTTCACGTTAATGCTATATATACAAGTTGGTTGTTCATGTGTTAATTTTCTACCTAATTACAGATAAAGGCCTTTATTGATGAGCAGTTGGAAAAAAGATGAAAGAAATATAATTTCTTAAAAAATAAAACTAGAATTAAAAATTTTACGTGTCATTCTGTTGATAAGAAACCAGATAAGGAAAATTCACTCGAAAATAAGTAAGCATTTGAAAGGGTAAAATGAGAATATAGAACAAAGAAAGAAAGAAGTGAAAGAATGAAACACTTTGGTTTTGTGCGAATAAATAATACATTTCTTTTTGGGAGTTTTAACTTAAATCCCCATCTACCAAAATGACTTAAATGGAAACCATGGCTTCACGCTGATAAAAGCAAACTTCAGATGCAAAATTATTCAGAAATGCTAGCAAATTGGCATTAAATTATCTTTTAGTGTCTTATTTGAACCAGAATTAGAGCAATGCTATATGCACCCATCCACTTCTGAGTACTGACAAATTCTGTTTCCATTGTGGATAAGGCTATACATGTCTGTTTCTTACTGCTCTGAGATATGACACATTTTTGGAGTAAGAAAGCATAACCATAAATTGATTTGCATTGATCTAAATCACCACCCCATTTAGCATCCAAATAGCCAACGATACGTAAATCTGATCCTTGATAGCATAAATAGTAATCCATGGTGTCTTTCAGATATCTCAATATCTTTTTGACAGTCTTCTAGTTTTCCTTTCCTAGATTCGATTGATATCGACTAACCAACTCGACAGCAAAGCAAATATCAGGGCGAGTACACATCATCGCGTATATGAGATTTCCAACCGTACTTGAATAAGGTATTAAAGACATTTCATTTATTTCGTTTTGAGTCTTTGGACACAAATCTTGGCTCAACAAATCTCTTTTCGACATAAGATATTTACAAATTTACAGTTCATTATGTTGAATCATTCTAGAATCTTTTGAATATAACGCTCTTATGATAGAACTAAAAGTCTATTAGAACGATCCTTTTTTATTTTAATACCCAAAATATAATATATTTCACCCATATCCTTCATGTCAAAACTTGTGGATAATCAATTTTCAATGATCATCACATACTCCAAATTACTCCTAGCTATTGGTACATCATCCACATAAAAAGATAGAATTGCAAACTTGTCTCTAGATCTTTACACATAGATATAGTGGTCTTGTTCTAACATCCTAAAATTATAAGACAATATTGTTTTATAAAATTTTAAGTATTATTGTCTTGATGACTATTTTAGGTCATATATCGATATTTGGAGCTTGCATACTTTGCGTTTTTAGCCTTTTACCATGAAACTTATAGGCTAATACATATAAATTTCTTCGTCAAGTTTTGCATTAAGAAAAGTTGTCTTAATGTCCATTTGATGTAATTCTAAATCTAAATATGCTACTATAGCTAGAATAACCGGATTGAAGTAAATATCACAATAAGCGAAAAAGTTTCTTCGTAATCTATACCTTCTTGTTGGGCTTAACCTTTTTCCATAAGGTGAGCTTTGTATCTATCTATTGAGTCATCCATCTTACTTTTAATTTTGAGAATCCATTTATTCCAATGGGTTTTTGACCCAACACTAAGTCTACCAAACTCTAGACTTGGTTAATTTCCATAGATTTCATTTCTTCCTCCAATACTTCTTGCCACATTTCCTTATTAAAGGATGATAAAACTTCTTTGATATTTTTAGGCTCATTATCTTTAGGAGGAATAGTTATGAAAACCTCATTTTCAATTTCAAAAAGTCTCTTAGGGATTCAAGAATGTTCACTCTTATGCAATTGAGAATTTTCACTTCCATTATTCAAAATAGTTAGAGCTCAATCTCATTACTCTCATTATCTAAAACAGGTAAAGACATTGTCTTTTGTGATATAACTAATGGTCATTGAGACGAACTTTCTCCATGTTCCTCTTCTGTCTCATATAGATGAAGATTTTTATCAAATCACTCTTTTTAGGAAAGTCGTCTTCTATGAATGTCGTATTTCTTGATTCTATTTCATTCATTCTTCCATCAGAGTCCTCTCCTATAAACATGTACTTTTTAAAGTGTTCAAAATATCTTATAAAGTACATTTCTTTACTTTTAGTCTTAGTTTTCTAAATTTATAAAATGTGTCATGGATGTATACAACAAACCCCCAAGGTAGCATTATATTCAATCAAGTTTTCTACCTATCCACAACTTATAAGAAGTGGAAATTACTGACTTAGTGGGCACTCAGTTAAGTATATAAGTCACAGTCAATAATGCATCTCCCCAACACGAAATTGGAATATTCGCTTACGTCATCATAAATCTAACTATTTCTAATAAAGTTCGGTTTTTTCTCTTTATTACACCATTTTGTTGCAGAGTTCTTGGAATCGTTAGTTGCCTCATAATCCTTTTTCCACTACATAATTCCTTAAACTTACTAGATAAATATTCACGGTTTCGATCAATTCTTAAGACTTTTATTCTTTTGTTTAACTGATTCTCAATCTTATTTATATAATGTTTAAAGCAATTTATTGCTTCTAACTTAGGAAGATCAAATAGACATAACCAAAATATGAATAATCATCTATGAAAGTGATGAAATAGATTGCTCATTTTCTAGCTTTGACATTCATAAGACCGCAAATATCTGAGTGTACAAGTTGCAAAGGAAGCTCAACTCTAATAGTTTTACCAAAAGGTTTTCTAGTAGCTTTTCATGCTAAGCAATGCTCATAAATAGACAGATCTAATTTTGTGATAGGTCTTAATAAACCTTCATGAGCAAGTTTGTTCATTTTTTTTTTTGGCCAATATTCTCTAATCTAGCATGTCATTTATTTACATCCACATCTAGACTGCTAAGAGTTACAAATAACGAAAAACTAACAGAATTATCATTATTACATAATAAAGTGTCTAGCACCATCAAACCTTCAGACAAAAAATCAGATCCATAAAATACAGTATTATAATTAATTTTAACCAAATTCCTAGAGAAAGTTAAACAATATCCTAGTTTTAATAGAACAAGTATAAAGACCAAATTTCATCGAATTTCTGGAGTATACAAGACATCATGTAGGTACAAGGTTTGACCATTGCACAAAGCCAATTTGCATGTACCCATTCATTTAACTTCTACTTTAGTATTATTACCCACATAAATCTATCATGTTTCTCTCAGTATTCAACAAAATTCCACAAAAAGTTTCTCTATCACAAGCTATATGATCTGTGGGTCCTGAGTCTACAGTCCACATAGGATGAAATTTAGTTAATAAAAAAGCACTAGAAACATAAATCTCACAATTTGAGACAAGATAAGACAATACCTTCTTCGACTCAATGCATTCATGAGTAAAATGACTCTTGTTCCCACAGTTGTAATAGGTCAGATTAGTCTTATCTCTTTTCCCAATACACTTGTCTCTTTTGCACTTGAACCGTGTGTTCTTATTCATAGGTCCTTGGACGATCTTCTTCCCTTTTTCTAGATTTTTGCCATTTTCACTTGTAGTCAGGTTACTTCTTGGAACTGGACTCAACAACATATGCATAAACATTTGATTTAGTAGCCTTTAGACGTTTAGCTTTCAGTTCAAGATGACAAGCAATGTCATGAAAAGTCTTTATGTTGTCATTATTAGTCATATTGATTTTCATGTGCTCCCAACTATCAAATAAAGATCGTATAACAACCTGAACTTGTTGTTCATCAATTAGATTATGCCTAGTCTTCTTCAGCTCAGTTATCATGTTCGATATCTCCTTTAGATGTTGTTTCATCATCTTATTGGGAACTTTCTTATACGTATCGAACTTAATAGTCAATTGCCTCAGTATGGAGACAGTCATTCCTCTAAACTTCTCCATCAATGCCACCCACATAACATTAGTAGTTTTAGACTGCTCATACTGTTAAGCAATATCATCATTCATTGAGCTAATAAAATTTTCTTTAGCAATTAAATCTTTCTTTTTCCAGACATTGTAAGCGTTCATGTCACACTTATGTTAGACAATGTTGGGATTTTGCCCTTCAGCCGGTTGGGGCTCTTCCATGACCTAATCAACAGCCTCCAAGGCATCTTGTTCATCTAAGATATAATACATTCTCATTCTCCATATCTTATAATTGTTTCCATTCAATCTTTCTCCTTTATTCAAATTGGCAATAATGTTTTTCAAAGCCATTTTTATATAACTATAGGGATATGCCAACACAACACCAACAATAAGATATATACACATTTTATTTTCGTAATTGAGTATTAAAAAATTAAAATATTTCACATAAAGCATAGAGTTGAAAGTTTACTATGTTTCCAATCATCTTCTATGACACGAATGTTTAATATTTTAACAATTAATTCAATTGCGTCAATGTATATTCTAGACGAGAATAGTTAAATTCTACCAATTTCAGAATTTTAACAAATTTTTTTCTTTGAATCTTGCTCTTTTTTCAAAAATGGAATCAAGTTCGAATAATACGAAAACATAACAGAATCCATTTTTGATCCAGGTAAGATAGGAACATAGATCCCAAGAGGTTGAAGTCAAAAAAAGTCTGATGAGCCTTTTAGTTTATGCCTTCCCTTTTCACTTTCGTATCAACATATAGTTCAATATATCCATAATTTAAAAAGAAGTTATCAAATAAAAATAAATATAAGCATGAAATTCAAACATTTCAAAGACAAGTTTCAATGACTAGGACCATCTTCTAAACCATCTTTGGCCTGAGATTTTTATGATTTAAAATAGAGTATCTTAACAGTCAACCACTCTTCATAATTATAGACACTCGATCTTTACCAATTGGATTGAGAAAAAACATTTTCTCTATCTCTAACAATATTAGGAGTTATTTTATCCATAATAAAGTTATTATATTATTTGTGACAGCCAACATGTCTTGCACTTCGCTGATTTAGGAATATAAAGAGAGTTGTTGATTTTTTTATGTTCATTACAATCTACGTTTTTCAACGAGTTATAATTCATCCACACATTGTAATAATTCTTGAATTTCTTGTTTCAGACAAGATGAGCAGTTATTGGAGTCCAATGAATTGGCAATGACAATAACATATCGTATATTCTTTCCATTTCGATTAATTTTATGCCCTTATCTTTTAAATCATAATATCTCTCATTCATGACGCGAAGGTGAGTGAAAAAATTGTGCTCTGGATTCATCTTATAGTTTTGATAATAGTCTTTAGTCTATATGTTCACCCTATATATAACCAACAAATAAACAATAATAAATTACACATGTATAACTATATAAACAATACATGTTCATATGTTTAATCATGTATAATTCAAATCCATGATCCAAAAAACACCTATAAATGTTTAATTCATGCAAAAACAGATCATACAATATAGAATTTGAGTTTATACAAGTTGCCAAAAACATACAAAAGCATGCATGCTCTCTCACATGCTAAAAATTTGGTCATGCGTTGCCACACACCGGAAAACATTGCTCACACGATTCAACGTATCAGGAAAAGGTGAAAGATTTTCTTTATCGGTCAAACTTTGACCATTGACTAGTCAATTATTTGACCGTTGATTGTTGACGGTTATCCAACCTATGGGTTGAGAACGAGGTCGAGTCACCTCGGTTGACCAAATGGGTTAGCTCGTTGACCAATGAATGTTGACCAACCCGTTGACCAACGGATCAGGTAATTAGGTTTTCCCAACCCAATTTCGACCTGCATTAAAAATCGGAGCCCTAGCTATTTTGCTAGCAAAATAGGCCAACTTTCAGCCATCCAACAATGGCGATTTCATAGGGATTTTGAAGCGCATAACTCGAGGATTCATACTCATGTAATTTTAAGTGAAAACGTCATCAAATTCTAGCAAATTTAATGCATGAATGTCACGGTTTTTGGGTAAAACTTTGCCATTGAAATTCAATCAAGTTGATGTGAATTCGATGCAATCTTTTATCACTAAACATGCATCTCATATTTAAAATTCATCCTAACATGATTCTAAGCACCAATTATACGAAATTATAATAAATTCATTAACAAATGAAATCGAGTCCAAACAAATTTATACTAAAAATAGTTACTGTTCATAACAATTAATTTTAAAACCATGCTTCAAAATCATATTTTAATCACCAACATCACAATCAAACATATACCCATGCTCTGATAACAATGTAAGCGAAAATTAAATTTGTCAAGATCATAGGAAACATACCTAGATTCGATAGTCTTGTACTCTGATGATGATTGGTGATTTAATACATTCTAATTATCAATCCACAACACACTTTCCTTGATTTCCTTTTCTATATTCAGTGATAATATTGCAGAGAAGAGAAGTAGAAGTAGTGGAGAGAACATGTTTTTGAGAGTTATCTTAAAACTACTGCTTTAGAAGTTATATGATTTTTTTAAATATGAGAGGTAGTTAACTTCTATAATTGCCTAGGGTAATAATGTCATTTTCTCTGTAAGGGTTAATTTAATAATATATTTTAACCCTAATGGATCAGGTTAACCGATCATGTGTGGACCAGATCCAATGATTCTCAATCAATCGTATCGTGTTGTTAGGATCTGGCCTCGTTTGGAAGATGGGAATGTGTCAAACTCTTCATCTAGTTCATCAGGATGTACATTTTGAGCATATAGTTTTATATCCATGTGTGGAGGGAGCCTAGGCCTCTTTTTGTACTCGAAAATACCAGTGCCAAATAGGAATAATAACAATGTAGGCAGTATAATTTCTGGGAAATAAATTAGAATTGTATAGATTAAAAATACTATAATTATTGTTGCAGGATTCTGTCATTGGCAAATTCGATTAAACCATCTCCATACTGCAAGAAATCCAGTTAAAATTCATTCAAATCTAGTATCAATTCTTGCTAAATTTGCTTTCCCTCTTCTTAAGCTCTATGTTTGTGAGCCTAAATCAAGAACATACTCCACAACTTCCTTTCTCAATGGTGGTTTAGCCCTGCTCATCCATGATGTGAATGATTGTGCTATCATACGTCTTAAACTCTCGAGTTGAATAACCAAAAATGGATGAATGTAATACATTTTTGGAAGGAGAGATCGAATATAAGTTTAAAGGAGATTGAATAAAGAAGAGTAAGTGAATCTCACATCCAATTGAATTTCTCCCATTTTTTTTCACCCCATTAGGATTTAAGGCTACTAGAGGATAAGAACATGTGCAAATTCAATCAGTTTCGAGTGTCAATAACTGAATTCTCACCTTTCCAATTCTTGAACCTTGGCTTTTCTAGGTTGCAAATTACAATCATCAAAAACTACAAGTGTTAAAATTGTGTAAGGATAATAAACTTCCCAAGTGTATTGCTCATTCTAATTCAAATCAAAACTATCCACAATTGTCCTTGTTCTAACCTATTTGCTGCCATATTTAGCCACATAATATGTATCAGTAGTACCATTTCCAAATCTAGATTTCATTGGCAACAACCTTTTAACACTCAAAATTCCTAACTCTAAAACCCCAATTGTAGGATTCCATAACTCTTTCATTATAGCTTTCAAATTACTTGTGTATGAAAGTGCTTCATCAAACACATGATACCCACTGTCTAATGAAACTCTCAAACAAATCTTGCTAGCAAATTTCACATCTTTGGGATCTTTAGAATTTGTTGTATTAACTCTCTCAAGATTATGCCATTCAACTACCACCTCTATTAGCAAAATCTTCTCCACCTTGGTAAAAGGCATCACTAAACTCCCCAAATAATATTCTATTTTATCTTCAAACTTATCCTCCACTGTTAGGACTAAAGGATCACCAAATGGCTCTGCAATTACAAAAATCAAGTGCTTATCTGCTTGAGTCCCTTACCAAATAGCAAACATCAGCTCCCCTCTAGCCATCAAACCATTCACACCTTCTAATTTATACCAATGAGGAGCCAATGAATTGTTTGGAGGAACATGTTTAGGAATATCAAGAATGTCAATTGAAATCTTTCCAAAAATTTAGTCACTCGACGTCATTTTATCCTTCACCAGGATCTGATGTATACACGGCTCCATTGTCATTTTTGGGTTCCAAGCCATCCTCAAGTCTCCATGCAACTTTTGAAGCCAAGAAGAATGAAGTTCTAGCAAATCCCAAGCCAAATGAAGCATTGCACCTTCAATTTTGGCCCAACTTCACTTTTGGGCATAGCCTTATTAGTTGGACTCAAAAATAAGCCTCACATGGTGCCTTTCCAAGCCCAATCCGCCCAAGACTCTTTTGAAGCCCATTTTAACTCAAACTTTTGTATTTAGTTGGCTTAGAACTAGATAGAAACTTAGTTACAAAACTAGGAGACATGGTTCATAGATTTAGGGAAAAGGCAACTCACTTTTTGTCTTTAGCAACTAAGAGGTATGGTTTAACTTAATTCAAGGGATTTTGTATTAAAAAATGAATAGATTTTGTATTGAAAAGTCTATTTTTGTTGCCACTTCTTCCCTATATAAAGGGTGGCTTTGCTTTTGTAAGAGTTTAGACAATTTGATATAATAAAAGTTTGAAGCAAAGTTTTGTTGGGTTTCTCCATTTTCCTTTATCCAATTTATTCTTGGTGGAAGAATTGGTGGTGGAAGACCCCAAGGTTGGTGGAATTTTCCTTTATGCCTTGGTTATTTTTTCTTGTTACCCTTGAAATCCAAAGTGTGAAGACTTGAATATGTGTTGTATGCCTCGGGTACTGTTCACAGTGTGTGATTTTGCAATTTCCAATTTTTGCCAACAAACTTTGAAGCTAGTTTTGAATGTCTTGTTGATTGAGTTATGGTTGAAATTATATACTGTTAGAAAGCTCTTTAAATGCTTTTTCCAATGATATATAATTTGCATGATTTGGAGGTAATTTGATTAGTTAAAAATTGAAAGAAAGTTGCTGCTGTGTCAAATGAGTAGTAATTTCCAGAATTGAGTGTGTGTAGTTGCATTGTCTTGATGAAAATGCACCAGGATCTCTATAAAGTGACCTTAGAGATGATTTTTGGCAAAAGCAAATACTTGGTTCCATACAGGATTTTGTTTTTTGTCAAAGTGAAGAGTTGTGCCTTTGTAGTCTTCAAAAAAAGAGTCAGAGGTTGAATTTGGAGGTCCCTTCCACTTAATGTTTTCCTGCAAATCTTTGCCTTTTACAAGTTTGGAATACAAAAACTACATTTCTTCAATAAGATCAAAAGAAGATTTGAGCCTTTCCCTTTTCCAATATTTGGCGATGCCTCTTTCAATGAATAGTCTTCTTTCTCTCTGGATGCCATTGTTGAGTTTCCTAAAGAGTTCTTTGCAACTTCAATCAGGGAATGTGTATTACAATATGACTAACTCTTGTAATATTATAAACGTTCTTCATAATTAAATACCAAAAACTATAATATAATTCAAAATTTAATTAGAGTGGAATAAATTATACCAATTTGCTAGTTTTTCAAAATTTTCTAACCAACCAAACACATAATTTAGAATGAGGAACTCTAAATCCTACTACTTTTTCCATAGTCTTACAAATTTGACCACAATAGCAGTTCAAAAAAATAGTATAAACTTGTTTATTGAATTTCATCAACAAATAAAAAAAAAAATTGGAGGCTGAAACACAAAAATACAACACAAATAAAAATTAAAAAAAAAAACAAAAATTTATACCTCAAATTAAGAGACTTTGCAGGAGAAGGAGAGTAAGCGAAATCAAACCTTATTATTATTATTATCATAATTATTATTCTTGTAGTTTGATTATTTATTGACTTAATTTTACAAGTGTGAATATAATTAAAGATGAAAGAATCAAATATAAAAGCAATTATGAGAAATAAATATAATTACTGAAGAAGAACTAAAAAAGGAATGAGGGAAATCAGGAAATTTTTTTATTTTTATTTTATTCTATTATATCATTTGATAATCTGAAGATTTAGGAATGTTGCCTAATAAAATAAGTATTGATTATATTTTTAATTTTGCTAAATCAATATTATTAACATATTTTAATTTTCTTAATTATTCTATTTATCTCTTATTATTTATCAATAATTTTCTAGTATATTTTAAAATTTTAAAGTGAAAAATAAAATAAAATAAAAACAAAATTGCCGGGAAATTAAGTTTTTGTAATATATTAGCAGACTATTATTTCACCTGATGAAACACTTAACGCAAAAACCAAAAATTAAAAAAAAAAAAAAAAAAGAAAGACATGTATTCAGGCGAATTCGACGGAGCAGCCGCCGCCTTCGGCGGAGGATTCATGCCGTCTCAGGCCACCGCTGTCCCCGATCACTCCTCTCTTTCCAAAGTAACTATCTTTCTATCTTCACTTTTTTTTTTTAAGTTAGATTTTCGTATGCTTTAAGTTTTAGTATCTGTTTAATTTCATAGAAACTTGTTAGTTTGATGATTAATTTGCTGCATTAGTATTAATAGCGTACTAGTGCAAAGGATATTAAAAGAATTTAACAAAGCTTAATTTTTGCAGTGAAAGATTCTGTCATTCTTGTTGCAAAGAGGAAATAAAAGAAGGTTTTTTTTTTCTATTTTTTGGATTATTAAAGCATTTAATTGTATGAATGCAATGTGGGCACTATAAGTTTAGGGTTTATAGTTAAAAATAATAATAGTAATAATAATGACTATAATAATAGTAATAATAATAATTTTCTTGGCATTAAAATGATGGAAGAGTACTCTATTTGGTTGCCAAGAAATGGAGGGATGGACCCAGTGTTTTTTTTTTGGGTATATATTAGGGTCTGTTAAAACATAAGTACTAATGTCATGATTACTAAATGTAACTAGAGAGAAATTTCGGATTAGACTGAAGCTTTGGTAATGTAGATTTCTTTTTTCTTTAGATTGTTTTTCAATAGCTAACAATGTTTCTTTAAATTTTTTTTCTTTTTTTTTTATGTGATATGTGCACATTTTTTAATACATTCATGTTTTGCAGAATAGAAATCTCCAGACCTTGCTTCCTTTGAAGGTGAAGCAGCAAATGAAATATCAAGTAGCGCTGAATTTACTGCTACAATTGATGGGGTTGCTGTAATCACTGTAAGTTTTCTTGAAACTTGATTTTTCAGGAGTTGTTTTTCCTATTTTTCATTGGTGGATTTTTGAGTTTAGATTTGGTTAGGTTAAAATTGTTGGGAAGGTATGTGATATACAAGATAAGGAACCCCAGTTTACCTTATTGATGATGGCACAGGGCAGATTGAATGCAGTAGATGGTCAGTTTTGGCAGATCAATTTTCTTCCTATTGAAGTTTAATTGGCCAGCCTTTTTTTGTTTAACATCTTGATTCTGTGCCACTGTTGTATTTTTTTTGTTTCTATAGGGCTCATGAACGCTTGGAGTTCAATGAAGTAAACCAAATATCATATGTCTCTATTTTTTGTAGTTGCAATATGACTTCTCCTTTATTAAAACTTAATTATGTTGTAATTTGGATCATCTTTATACTGTTTAATTATTTCATTTGATTGCCTTTTCTCTTTTCTCATTATGGTGCTCCTGTTGCCAAACTATTAGCTTGCTTATTGGGAATATGAGATGTTTCCCTTTACAATCTCTGTTCTTGTTTATTTATTTATTTATTTTTCTTGGGACGGAGAGGGGGACTTCAGAAGTTAAATTTTTTGGGGTTGAAAACTGAAATGGCTGCTCCGTGCTTTCCCCTATCAATTGGATATACAATTTTGAACTGTTATAAGAATTGAAATAACTACTAATTATGCCTCAATAAGTGTTTTAAGGTGCTTTATTTTTAATTTATTTTGTTTGTAATATATTCTTAGGCAAGGAATGTATGTTCGTGTTAATGGACACTTGAGATCCTTTCAGATAGAAAGACCTTAAATGCCTATTCCGTGAGGTAATGATTTAACTTTTGTCGTTGTTACTTTTGTTAAGTAATATTCAATCAACCTTCTTGTGAACAATTCTCTCTCCGTGCCTTACTGTACTTATAACAACTGCTATTACTATTATCATTATTTTGATTGTAAGAGAGGATTGATAGTAGTTAGATGGCTTACCTCTCCTCCCACCCCTATACTTTTTTGGTACACCTAGTTTTTGATTCTCCGTAAGGGCTATTTCTCAATGCTTCTTTTTATAAGAAAAATTACATATTTGCTCATTTCTTCCATTATTGGAGCAAGAGGATGGTTCTGTCATATGCATGTGTATCTCTAAAGAGCCTTATGATGAGCTTGATCCCAAACCTAGGTATGCCTTGATACAAACTATAGGAAAACCACGTCCCAAAAATTAGCTATTAAGATTAGAGAGTTCAAAGCCATATAAACCCCACATCAAAAACTCAATTTTTTGTCATGGCATCTAAGTCTCAAATCTTGTACCTAAGATTGTAGCATATCACGCTACACAGTCCTAATGCCTACACAAATTGGCTATGTGCTAGCTCCCTATTAGCCAAGCGAATATTGCAATGCTAGCTTCACCACCTGTGTCACACGATTACAATTAGAAAACATGATGCTAGCTTTAATACCATTTGATAAGATCCCAACCAAAATTCACCCAAAAATAGCAAACAAATGTAACAAATAAAGAAACAGAAAATATTTCATTGATAAATGGGATTTAACAATGGATAAACCGATAATTCAAGGAGTCAAGGCCTCTTAATTCCAACAATTCAAAGCATCAAAATTCTCTAAAATCAGCTTAAAAGGTTGCTCGTAGCCTAAGCTACCCAAACCCTAATTTTCTTTTTTTTCGTCTTCTTTTACAACCCCAATATTTATATACTGAACCCTAACCTTTAGAATAAGGGAATATGTCCCAAAATTACTTTGTACTTGAGGTGGGAAAATTGGATTTTCTTTTTCAAAAATGAAGAATACAAAATTTCAATATTTGAGAAAATATTTTTTCCCTTTTCATTCTTTTATCATTATGCTTTTTCTTCCACTTTCCGGCCATTGTCTTTTTCTTTTTTTTTTTTCCTTTTTCGGCAATCTTCCAAACTTTTCTAACTTCTTAGTGTCAATTTTAGCTCCCCCAACACCATACCTTGTCAACTCATCTTCACATGGTGATGGTTCACCTTCCTTACAAGCCTCCACAACGACTCTTTGACTTCTCCATTGTTTTCCAAAACCGATTTGTCTCCCCACATTGATTTCTACACCTTTTTGTCTCCCTCAACTTCCATCCAAGCTTATTCAACTTCCCTTTGGTTGATTTGCTCCACACAAGCTTCCATCGCGACAATTGGCCTTCTCCCTTGCCAATTCACTTTCCACAAACTCCTCCCTCATTGTTTTGTCTTCTGACCAACCACTCAAATGTTCATTTGACTTCCTCACCATTGCCAATCACCTCCCTCATCAAAATCACATTGAAAATTCTAGATCTTACTGCATTAGATTTCATTTTGTTAGGATTCCAACCATTATCACCCAAAAACAGTGAACAAACACAACAAGTAAAGAAACAAAATATTTTGTTAATAAAATGGATTTACAATGGATAAACTGGCAATTCGAAGAGTCGAGGCCTCATAATCCCAATTATTCAAGGCATCAAAAACTTAACACCAAGTGATACAAACCTTAGGAGGACAACACATCAAATGCTAGTTGTTGAGTATGAAGAGCTCAAAACCGTATAAACCTTACATTAGAACAAAAAATTACTCCTAAACTTGATGGAACCTTTCTCATAGGTCTCCCTTTACTATATTGATTTTTATTTTTAGGTTTGCTCTATATGGCTCTTCGATTGAGTAGTCTACAAGTGGTTGAGTTAGTTAGGTATTGGAATCTAAGTCGCACAAAAATGGAATTGCAGAAATGCGGATATGCATAATCAGAATGTTGAAATGCATTTTCTCACAAATATAGGAAATAGAACTATAGAGAAATGTGTAAATATAAAAAATAAAGGGTTTATTTTATAAATATCGTTATTTTATAAAAAAAATGCATCATAAAAAATGGGTGTGTCATGCAACCAAAAATATAAATTCAACTTAATAAATATTTTGCACAAACCATCTCTAGTAATTATTGAGCACATCTTAATTTTATATGCCAAAAGAATGATTTCATCTTCAATTCAACCAATAAAGTTACACACAGTGGTGGTATCACAATACAACAAAGATAATATTTTCTAACTTGAGGAACTCATATAAATACCATATCAAAACATAAATTAAATAAAGATTCAAATAATCAAATTTTAAAATAAAAATGAAGAGGTAGATAAACTAATATTGCATATCAAAATGTAGACAAACCTACATACAAGCCAAACATTCTCTCCCCAAAATTATTGTTTCGAAGTTTCAAAACCATAGTTCATACAAATACAATATTTTAAAAAAAAAAGCAGATACATAATGCAATATTTATGGTATTTCCTTTACTTGATCATTCTCTTTTTCTACTATCTCATTGACATCTTCATTAAAAAATACAGGTCCAATTTTTGTTCATCTATTGAGAGGCTGGTTAACTTGATAACTCCCACATATTTCATACTTTTAAAGTCATTTCAACTTATCTCTTATATCTTATTCTTACTATCATAATATTTAGCAGTGACCTTTGATAAAAAGCAAAAATTGTTATGAACAAAAACTAATTTCTCCACACATTTTGAAATTAATTTATTCCTTTTAATTGAATGAAGGAATAAATACTCCAATTCATTTCACAATGAGAGGAGGAACTAGGTTGTCCAAACACTTTAAAAGTTAACTTTTGAAGTAATGGAGCATTTAAACCAAAGCACGTCCACTATTTTATAGATTTTATATCATATCTAACACCAATAGAGTTAGAATCTTCAAACAACCCACTTTTGAGGGAGAAGTTAGCGTACTCCTGCAATGCTTTAACACACTTGTTTTCAGAAAAATATCTTCAAAAGCATATTTCATCTCAATGTATATGTCTCTGTTCATATGAGAAGACATTCTACCTTCACCTTCTTGAAGTCATTTTGCACTATAAAACCTTCAAAAGGGACAGATATCAAAAAGAGAACAAATAAATAACCAATTTAACAGAATAATGTATAAATTAAGTATGAAAGAATTAGATAATTCAATTAGAAATTTATGTTGGGCTCAATGAATGAGTTAGACACTAAACTAGAGTATTAATCTTTGCCTAATGATCATAAAGAATATGGTAGACCACCAAATAAAAAGAAGAAATATCATTTGGCAACTTTCCTTCATGTTCATAAATAACCAATTTCATGTTTTCTATATTGGAATCCCATTACTCATAAACCAAATTAAGGCATGACTTATTTGTATCACATACTCGAATCATGTCATAAATCAATGTGTTACAGAATCTGTAAATCTGCATATTACCATATAGGAGTAGATTATATAGATCATAGGGCTTGATTATAGCAGTTTAATTATGGTAGAGTTTGAATATAGGATCATAATTATAGGAATCAAATATTTTACTTTCCTAGTCTAGAATTTATTTTGTATATATACATGTATCTCTGTAACAATTAGAATATGAATGAAACATCCTTCTCTTCAATTTTGTTTATGGTATTAGGGCTCGGTTTGTTCTAGTGTGCAAATCTGTAAATTTCTTCCTACCTTAGGGAGCGAATTCGTAGGTCACCTTTGTAGAGTGACTATTGCATCTCACCGCCCTCCTAGGAAGGAGCGCACCCCAATAACTGGCCGTTTCCCAAAATCTAGTCATTGGAAGACTATCATGTGACCTGTACGTTCCGCAAGTTTCTTTTGTGACGTCTTTCCTCGATGTCCATTCTCAACGTGCGAGGTCTCACCACTAACACTAGAACGTCAATGAATTGGAACCCCATAATCCCACCACTATTCGTCATCGCACTAGTTGTCATAGTTTTTGTGACTGGATTTTTCTTTGTGATTAAATTCTAGTCACCTTTTCTATTGTTCTCTTCCTCTATACAATATATTCGTGTATTGAGTTGCTGCAAAAATCATTCAGTCAAGAATTTTCTTTTTGTATCTTATATTTAGTTGTTTCGAGTACTATTATGGTTGATAATGAACCTATAACTATGGTTGATATGATTCCTCTAATGTAAAAAATCATGGAACAAAAGCTTAATGGTTCCAATTATTTGGAATGGAGTAAGATAAGTCGACTTTATCTACTAAGCCTTAAGAAAGATGATCACCTTACGCAAACCTTTCCTATGGATGGTACTAGACAGGCATTACTGAGAGATGATGCCCGATTATTCCTGCAGATATGGACTTCTATTGAAAATGAAGTATTTAGTTTAATTAATCACTGTGAATTGGTTAGAGAACTAATGAAATATTTAAATTTCTTGTATTTTGGAAGAGGCAACCTTTCTTGTATATATGAGGTGTGCAAAGTTTTCTATCGTGCAGAAAAACAGGATAAGACCATCACATCTTATTTTATGAATTTCAAAAGAACTTATGAAGAATTTAATATGTTGTTATCTTTTAGTCCTGATGTAAAAGTTTAACAAGCTCAATGGGAGCAGATGACCATCATGAGTTTCCTAGCTAATCTTCCTTTTGAGTTTGAAACTTTTAAATCTCAAATACTCGTTAGTTTTGAGATTTCATCTTTGCATGACACATTTACTAGGATACTTCGCAAAGAAAGCACCCCATTATTTCAAAATAATAGTGCTCTTGTTAGTCGGAGTAGTGCACATGAAACTAGACGTTCGTATAACAAGAGTACTAATAAAGGAGGGGGGAACTAGCAATTGTGACAAAGATATTGATAATCGAAATCAAGATTCAGGAGGGATTATGTGTTATTACTGCCACGGGCCCAGACATACAAAGCGCACTTGTAGAAAATTATAGAATTGAGCTTCAAAATCCTAGTTAGCACATATTGTAGCCATTAAAATTGTTGCCAATTTATCATTTGTAGAGACTTATGATTTCTGCAGGTGAATATGTCAAGTTCTCTCAGTATCAGGAATCATTATAGTCTTCATCGACTCTTATCACTGCCATTACTAAGTTAGGTAAACCAAATACATGTTTTATTTCCTCATTATCCAAATAGGTCATTGATTCTGGTGCTACAGATCATATGACAGGTAATTCTAGTCTCTTTTCTACTTTTTAGTTGCATGCATCCCCTTCTAATGTTACTTTAGCAAATGGATCAATATCATATGTTCTTGGTTCTAGCACTGTTAATCCAACTCCATTGATTTCCTTATCATCTGTTTTGAGTTTACTAAAGTTTTTAGTGCATATCCATCAAGGCAATGCAACAATTCACAAACTCAAATCTGGAAATTAATATTCATATGGCACAACAACACTTTATCTTCCAATTTAACCAATCAAATGACCTCCAAAACATACAAAGGATAGATCATTGGAGAGGGTATTCAAAGAGCTTTCTAATGGTATATTATAGCAATCACAACTCAATCAACAAGGCATTCAAAACTTGTTTCAAAGTTTGATGGCAAAATCTGAAAATGGCAAAATTACATACTGTGAACAGTATCCGGGCATACAACACACATTCACACTTTGGATTTCAAGGGTAACAAGAAAGTTAACCAAGGTATAAAAGAAATTTCCACCAACCTTGGGGTCTTCCACCACCAATTCTTCCTCCAAGATGAATTGGATAAAGGAAAAAACAACTAAAGAAAAGCTACAAAGCTTTTACTTGAATATTTCATTTTCAAAGAAGTCTAACCTTTACAAGTGAAAATCCACTTTCATATACAAGAGCAAGTGGTGGCAAAAATTGGGCATTAATTTGACATGGAAGCTTTTCCCTTCATTTAAGCTTAACCATTCATTCAATACTAAGCCCATACCATATTAATTGAAGAAAACAACAAAAGGGAACAACGTTTTCCTAAAAGGTGGAACTATGTCCACCAACTAAAGTTACTTGCTTCCCATTTAGTTGCAATCCAACTAAATGGGCTTCATGGCATCTTGGGCTCCATTTAAGTGATGGAGGCCTGCCTCATCTACTTGGGCTTCAAGTGGGCTTGTAGTGGGCTTCTTGGACTTATTTAAGTTTTCATTTCATTAAGGCCTTGGATGCAAGTAATGAGATTACACCCAAAAGTAAAGTTGGGCCAATGTGGAAAAAGCAATGAATCTTTGGGCTTGCATGGAGCTAATTCTTCATTCTCAATGGTGGCTTGAGCCAAATGGAGATTTGATAAAGACTTTGGAAGCTAGGGTTGGAGAGGTAGCCGAAAATACATCAGTTTTCTTTTAGTTTAATTTTGTGAGTAAACTCACTCGTGCCCTTAATTGTTGTGTCTCAATTTTTCTTTGATTATTGTTTATTTCAGAATCTTATGACGAGACAGATTATTGGTAGAAGACATGAATTTGGGGGTCTTTACGTCCTTAACATGCAAGTGCCAAGATCCATTGTTTGTTCCAGTGCCTTAACTCCATTCGAAGCTCATTGTTGGTTAGAACATCCTTCTCTACCTTTGTTGGAGACATTATGTGCTCAATTTTGTTCTGTATCTTCATTAAAGTGTGAATCATGTCAGTTTGTCAAACATTATCGTCTGTCTTCAAGTTTTAGAGTCAATAAACAGGCTAGCTTTCCTTTTGAGTTAGTTCATTCAGATGTTTGGGGTCCTTGTCCTATTGTGTCTAAAACCAGATTTAAATATTTTATTACTTTTATTGATGATTATTCTTGTATGACTTGACTTTATTTAATAAAAAATCGTTCTGAAGTGTTTTTCCATTTTTATGTCTTTTGTGCTGAAATAAAAACACAATTCAATGTTTCCATACATAATTTATGTAGCGATAATACCAAAGAATATTTTTCCGAATCTTTTCAGTCGTACATGATCCAAATGGCATTCTTCATCAATCCTCTTGTGCTATCACACCATCTCAAAGTGGAGTAGCCGAAAGGAAAAATAGACAACTTCTTGAAACAGCTCGAGCACTCTTGTTTTAAATGCAAGTTCTCAAATAATTTTGGGTTGATGTTGTTTCCACATCTTGTTTTTTGATTAACCACATGTCTTTATCGGTTCTTCAAGGTTAGACTCCTTATAATGTTTTCTTTTCAAATAAATCTTTATTTCCAATTAAACCTAAGATATTTGGTAGTATTTGTTTTGTTCATGATATTCGTCCCTATGTTACTAAATTAGACCCAAAGTCATTAAAATGTGTTTTTCTTGGTTACTCTCATCTTAAAAAAGGGTATAGGTGCTTTTGTCTCACTCTTAATAGATACCTTGTGTCAGCTAATGTTACCTTCTTGGAGAACACTATTTTCTTCTGTACTTCTCCTACCTATTTCATTCAAGGGGAAGACAATGATTTGTTAGTATATACTATTGCATCTTCTTGCCCTCTAGAGGTTTCTCCACCTACTGATCCCACACTACTAGTTCTCTAAAGGTTTCTCCACCTGATGGTCTACACCTACTAGGCCACTTATTACCTAGGTCTATTTCAGTTATCAACAACCTTTGAATACATGTTTTGGACTAATCTCTTAGTCGTCAGATCCAGTCCCTAGTGATATTAATCTTCCGATTGCTTTTCAAAAAGGTAAAAGATGGTGTACTTACCCTATTTGTTATTTTGTTTTATTACGATCACTTGCCCTCTGCTTCTATTCCCAAAGCTATTCATGAAGCCTTATCTCATCCTGGTTGTCATGATGTTATGATAGAAGAAATAAATGCCTTAGATGGTAATGATGCTTGGAACTTGGTAAATTTACCTACAAGAAAGACAACCATTGGATGCAAATGGGTGTTTGCAGTTAAGGTTAATCTAGATGGATTAGTGACTCAATTTAAAGCCTGTCTTGTTGCTAAAGGATATGTACAAACTTATGGAGTTGATTACTCTGACATCTGTCTGTTTATTCATTTCTGTGGAAGCTAGTTATAATTGGCCTTTATACTAGTTGGATATCAAGAATGTCTTTTTACATGATAACCTTTAAGAAGAAGTTTATATGGCGCAACCACCTAGGTTTAATTCTCAGGGGGAGTATGGGAAGGTTTATCACCCTTGCAAATCATTGTATGGTTTGAAACAAAGTCCTTATGTTTGGTTTGGAAAATTTAGCAAGGTAGTTCAAAAGTTTGGTATGATAAAAAGCAAATGTGATCATTTAGTTTTCTATAAACAATCTGAAGCTGGTAATATTTTTCTAGTTGTGTATGTTGATGACATTGCCATTACTGGGAGCGATATTGTGGGAATTTCCTATCTTAAATCATTTATTCACACTCAGTTTCAAACAAAATATTTAGGGGGTTGAAATACTTCTTAGGTATTAAAGTAACAAGAAGCAAGAAAGACATATTTCTATCTCAAGGAAATATATGTTTGACTTATTGATTGAGACAGGAAAATTGAGAGCTAAACCATGTAGCATCCCAATGATTCCTAATTTGCAACTTACAAAAGATGATGAATTGTTTGAAGACCCCGAGAAATATAAACTTATAGTGACTCGTCGTGATATTGCATATTCTGTCAATGTTGTGAGTCAATTCATGTCTTCTCCAATAGTCAATCATTGGGCAGCTTTAGAATAAATTTTATGCTATTTGAAGGGAGCCCCTGGACATGGCATATTGTATGGAAATCATGGACATACTCACATTGAATATTTCTCAGATGCAGACTAGACAGGTTCCAAGATAGATAAAAGATCCACTACAGGCTACTTTGTCTTTGTTGAAAGGAATTTGGTATCTTGGAAAAGTAAAAAGCAAAGTGTTGTGTCTTGATCTAGTGTAGAATCAGAATATAGAGCTATGACATAGTCTATATGTGAAATAATGTGGATATATCAACTGTTGACTAAAATGGGTTTCCAGGTTTCATTATCAGCACAATTGTGGTGTGATAAACAAGCTGCTCTTTATATTGACTTTAATCCTATGTTTCATGAATGGACTAAGGATATTGAAATTGACTATCATTTCGTTTGAGAGAAAATTCAACAAAATTTGTGAAGATTGGAGAACAACTAAGAGATATTTTCACTAAGGCTATAAATGGGGTTCGAATTGATTATATTTGTAACAAGCTGAACATAATTAATATCTATGCCTCAACGTAAGAGAAAGTGTTATAGAATTTGTTAATATCTATATTATCATGTAGGAGTAGATTATACATATCATAGGGCTTGATTATAAGAGTTTAATTACGGTAGAGTTTGATTATGAGATCATAATTATAGGAATCAAATATTCCGCTTTCCTAATCTAGGGTTCCTAATTTGTATATATACATGTATCTCTATAACAATTAGAATATCAATGAAATATCCTTCTCTTCAATTTTGTTCACGGTGCAATGTATGAAATAATGTTTTGCCTTAATCGTCTTCCCTATAATGTCCTCATTGTTTACTTCAAACCATTGATTCTAAAGCATGTGTAATTAGTTTAAATCTTTTAAACACGGTAATAACAGAAGTGAAGCAAATGTTGGTGGCGGAAAGTAATTTCAAATGACTAAATCGGTTATACATAGTCAATTGCATTGAATGGTTCATTTAAAATTCTTGATTTGCTTGGCATCACTGGGAACTTCAATGATCCAATGACATTCATCATATGTCTCCCAATTGCCTTTCATATTGTAAGTTGCACAAATGTTTTTCACAGCTAGATTAAGAGTATGGACTAAAAATGGAGTCCAATAAATATGTTGAAACATATCTTCAATGATTTCCCTAGCACTTTTACAGTTTTTAGCGTTATTAGTATTGACTTGAACGACTTTTTGATGTCCAATTTCATCAATTATTTCTTTCAACAAATTAGTAATGAAAAGTTTTTCTTTAATTTCACTTAAACAATTAATAGCTTTAATAAATTGGGTCAAATTTATAAATAACCATGAAATTAATCAAAGTTCTCCTTTATGGGTCTCTTAATCTATCACTAATAATGCTAACATCGTTTTCCATCCAAGCACTTTTAATAGGTTCCAACAACCTCGCTCTACAATTGTATTCTGTTGTTGAAATAATGTAGTTTTTAATTTATTATGACTAGCACAAAACCATTTAATGGATTATTGCAACAAATGAAAAAGAATTAACATAATATGAATTTCTATTAAAAATTAAAAGGTAGATCTCCAGTGTGAAATATTCTAGCAATTTCTATCTGTAATTAAGCTCTAATTTTTATGTCAAAAGCTTTATAAATGGGAAAATAATCAACTTTTCTCCTTTTCTAAATAAACATTCGACCTACTCCGTAAGGATAAAGACAATAGCTGACTTAGATCGGTAGTCTCGTTGAGCAATGACACTTGCTTAAGTTGTTAATTATAACTTTAATTTACAGCTTCGTCTTTTAATTTTGTCATTTAAGATCAATTTTCAATTCTCACTTTTGTACAAGCATCAATCATTTTTCCTCGTAATTTTTAATCAGTGAGCTCTCACTATCAGTTTTTTGCCTTTTTGGATTGCAAACCCATTTATAATTACCTCCCACTTTCCTAATTTTCACAATAGGCTTTGGTCTTTATCATTTTCTTTTTGGAAGCCACACTACTACTACGAGACCTAAAGTGTTCCCTACCATTTTTAGAATTCATTAATAACTCACCCAAATTTAGCCTAATAACAAAAATCACTAGTAATTCAAAAAGTTTTTACACAACTTTTTAACCCTGTACACAACTTTTGTACAAACACTTGAAAACCCCTGTTTATATTTATTACCACCAAGTGTTTTCATAATCGAATTAAGCCTTAAACACATCCAATCACTAAACAATTACCTAAATGAATCAATAGAACCTAGAGTTGCCCTTACAAGTTTTAATTCATTAATTTCTTTGATTTCTTCTACAATTACATAATTGAATTGTGCATGATATGTACAAAAAAAATTAATAATTGACAGTAATGGATTTGGGTGAATTGTTGGTGATTTTTTTATTAGATTGAATTTGAGTGAATCATTAATGGATTCAAAAAATGGTAGGAAAAAATATAGTTCTAGTTGTAGTAGTAGTAGTAGTAGTGTGGCTTCCACCAAAAAAAAAAAATGATGAAGACCAAAACCCATTGTTGAAATTTGTCACAAAAATTACGAAAATTTGGAAAGCAAGAGGTAATTATAAATGGGCTTCCAATCAAGAAAGGCATAAAACTTACACTAGAATGAGAGCTTGTACAAAAGTTAGAATTGAAAATTTATCTTAAATGAGAAAATTTAAAGATGAAGCTGCAAATGAAAGTTATAATTTACAACCTAAGCGAGTGTCGTAGCCCAATGGTACTGTCAATTGAAGTCAATCAATGTCTTTAAATAGGAGAAAAGTTGATTATTCTCCCATTAGTAAAGCTTTTGACATGCTAACTAGAATTCAAAATATTTCACACTAGAGGTCTACCTTTTAATTTTTATTAGAAATTCATATTATGTTAGTTCTTTTTCATTTGATGCAAATCATCCATTAAATAGTTATAATAAATTAAAAATTATATTACTTCAACAAGAAAATACAATTGTGGAGAGGTTATTGGAACCTATTAAAAGTACTTTGATGGGGAAAAAAAATGTCAGCATTGTTGGCAATAAATTGAGTGGCCCACCAAAGAGACCTTTGATTAATTTCATGCTTAACTCTAAATCTGGCCAAATTTATTAAACCTATTAATTATTTAAGTGAAATTAAAGGCATTGTTAGTAACAGATTAAGTGACCCACAAAAGAGACCTTTGATTAATTTCATGGTTAACTCTAAATCTGGCCAAATTTATTAAATCTATTAATTGTTTAAGTGAAATTAAAGATAAACATTTTATTACTAATATGTTAAAAGAGATAATTGATGAGATTGGACATTAAAAAGTGGTTCAAGTCAATACTGATAATATTAAAAACTATAAAGGTACTAGAGAAATCATTGAAGACATGTTTTCACATATTTAATCGACTTCATCTGTGGTTCATACTTTTAATCTAGCTTTGAAAAACATTTGTGCAACTAACAATGTGAAAGCCAATTGCGAGACATATGATGAATGTCATTGGATCATTGAAGTTTATGGTGATGTCATGCAAATCAAGAATATTAAAATAACCATTAAATGCGATTGGTTATGTATAACAAATTTAGTCATTTGAAATTACTTTGGTCACTGACACTTGCTTCGCTTTTATTGTTGTCATGTTAAAAAGATTTAAGCTAATTAGACATGTTTTATAATCAATAGTTTGAAGTAAACAATGAAAATAAGATGATTAAAGCAAACCAAGATTTGTTCAAGAGAAATGTTGGATAAGGGTTGCTGGGAGAAAATCAATTACATTATTTCCTTAACTGCACCGATTTATGAAATGATTTGTGTGATGCAAATAAGTCATGTCATGTCTTCATTTGGTTTATGAGATTCCAATATAGAAAAGGTAAAATTGATTAATAATGAACATGAAGGAAAGTTGTCAAATGATATTTCTTCTTTCTATTTGGTGGTCTATCGTATTTTTTATGATCGTTGGGCAAAGACTAATAATCCAAATCATTGTCTAGCTCATTCATTAAACCCAACATAATTTTTTTATTGAATTATCTATTTCTTCTAGGCTCATTTTATACATTATTATGTTAAATTCGCTGTTTATTTGTTATCTTTTTTATATCTATCCCTTTTGAAAATTTTTATGGTGAAAAATGACTTTTAAGAGGTGAAGGTAAAGTATCTCTTCATATGAACAGAAAAGTATCCATTGAGAAGAACAAATACTTTTGAAATTTTTTTTCTGAAGATGAGCATGTTAGAGCATTACACGAGTATGCTAACTTCTCCCTCAAAAGTGGGTTGTTGATTCCTGACTCTACTGTTGCTAGATATGATACAAAACCTTTAAAGTAGTAGGTGTGTTTTGGTTCAAATGCTCCACTATTTCAAAAGTTGGCTTTTAAAGTATTTGGAGAACCTAGTTCCTCTTTATTGTGAAATTAATTTGAGTATTTATTCCTTCATTAAATTAGAAAGAATAAATTAATTTTAAAACATACAGAAGACTTAGTTTGTTTTCATAACAATCTTTGTCTTTTTGTCAAGGTACACCACTAAATATTATGATAGGAGGGATAAGATGTGGGATATTGGTTGAGATGACTTTAGGAGCATGAAACATATGGGAATTCTCGTTAACCTCTCATTAGATGAACCAAACCTGGAGTCCATATTATTCAGTGAAGATGTAAATGAGATGGTGGAAAAGGAAAATGATCAAATAGAGGATATACAATAAATGTTGCATTATGTATCTATTTTTTGAATATAAAATCAAAACTTAATGATCCACACGTCTCGTTGCGTATTGATCAAAGAATCAAGTGAAAAATATACTTAAAGATTTGATTATTGGAATATCAATTATTTAAAGATGAGAGAAAGTTAAAGCAGTATACCTAAAGATCTTTAGTTTAACACAATTTGTTACTTTGATATATTTTGAAATCATTCAATGATATCTTCATTGTTAATTCTAGTAAAAACTTCCTTTTCATTATGAACCACCAACCAATTGTTCATCCGCTTCTTATTCATTCAATTATACAAACTATTTTTCATAAGATTCATTTTAGAGAACATTGTTTCAACAATTGTAGTAGCCACAAGCAAAACTGATGTTAACTTAATAAGCAAGAAAATTTATCGTAGGCAACATTCATTTTAAACTCAACCATTGTTTTAGCAAGTTTGGAATCTCATCATCATGAGTGAAATTGGCATTGGTGCTAACATTATTACAATAGTTTTTAAGTTGATCATCGAACAAGCAAATATCATTTTAAGGAAAATCGACATGATAATATTTTGCAATTCAAGTAATTTATTTTTGTTAAATGTAGCAAAAGAGTTACCTATTTCAAGAGATGTGATAAATTGAAGCAACCTTATATTTAATTCATCAAAACAATTATTGAGTTCTTGAGTGTTATCTAAAACTGTATACATCAACTTGACCTTAAATGATGCTTATTCGTAGTTAGTGCAATCCCCAATTTTGCTCTCCCAAAGTAATTTTCTATGTTTTTCAAGATTTTTATGTCATTATTTTTGCATAGATCAAAAGCTATTTTCAACAAAATGTCAAAACAAGTGTTTTCATTTCTAATTTTATGCAATGAACCTTTTGAAATTTGTACAAATTGCATGATATTAATAAGATCTTGATCTTTTCTTTGTAATGCTTGTGACAATTCATCTATGATTCCTAATACTTTTTTCATTAAAAACAACAAAAAAACAAATTTGATATTCTTCATGATTCGTAATATACTCCTTACTTGACTTTTATTTTACCAAATCTCTCCTTCAATTTCAATCATTCTAAGCACATCAACAGCAGATGAAAATAAATTTATGACATTATGAATTGTCCCTTTGTGTGAACCCTAATATGTATCTCTTGGTCATTTAATAATGCATTCTTAATTTAAACCTCATCACATTTAAAGATCACTATTAGAAATCAAAGATATTACAAATTCATATTGTTTATCATGTTGAAGATCTCTACACTTGCAAGATGTCACTGTGGCATTTGATAACATTGGTAGAGATTGGAAAAATTTACACAATGTCGAATTGTTACTTACAACTTTGACTAGAGCTAGTTGGAGTTGATGAGAGAAACAATGGACGATGAAAGTTGATTTTTTTTCTCTCAATATTGAACTCTTCAAGTTATCGAACTCACCCCTCATTGTTTGCTCTATCAAATCCTTGCCCTCGAAAACTTGTTAAACTCAATCCACGTTTTACAAAAAAAAAAAAATGTCTATTGCAGTTTATAAAGAGTGTACAAAAGTATTCTTTATAAAACGTTTAATAATACATGTTCTATCCACTTAACAAAAAACAGTAGTCATTTGTTATTTCGTTGCACATCACAACATTCATCAACTAATAAAGAGAACGGTGGTTTATCTCTCATAGTTTTTCCAATAACTTTTTGGTTGTCTAATGAGCACAAACTCTAGTTAGTTCCCTTTGAATTTTGGGGGCCATTATTTTATGGTTTTCAAGAGTATTTTCAAGCACAACTTTCTTTATGTTGTTTACCTTGATAGGATAAAAACTTGAATAGTTCAATAAAGTTACCTTAATTTTTAAATTCAACCACCTCGTTATAATCGTGAAATGCCATTCTTATTGTAAAAGAAATTTGTTGCAATCAATTGATGCATTCAAGCGATTTCAATAGTCTAATTTCGTTTTTTTCTCCACACAAGCAAGATTTACATCAATGTGTTATTTTTGGTTCATCAAATCAACACACTTAGCATGACATTGATTATGAGTACTAGAATGATCTCCAACATGTTTCACTTTTGTTTTATCTTTCTAATTATTAAATCTCTTACAAATGTATTACCATCTGTTTGGTTACCATAATTGGTTATTTTATATTTGAAAAAATAACAATGCAAAAAAAGATTGCATCTTTTGTCATAGTATGTTTCATCTAATTGGAACCTTCTTTGAACCACTTTGATATAAATTTAAGTTTTTTATCTCTAAAAAAGTAAAAGGAAAGTTATGATTTTTAGGTTGGCAAGGACTTTAAGAAATTATGTTCTTCAAACTTTCTCTTTTTGCTTGTTGGTATAATAATAGGACTTGGAAATAATTAATATAATAATAAAGGTTATGATAGGATTATGATAAGATTATGATAGGATTAGATAATAATGGAATTGAAATCAAAATAAAGATTATGATAATGTTATAAGATTAGGATAATATTATGATTTTGAGAGAAATAAGGAATTTAATAAATTTAAACAAAGATAAGATTTTAGAATATGAGTATAAAAAAGGGGAATATTCAGAGGAATAAGAAAGGACAGAAAAAATATAGTTTTTGGACAACTTAGGCTGTGGGTAGTGCTTAGGGCTGATTAAAAGGGAAAAAACACCTCTAATTGTCTTTGGGAGAAGTTGACATCTCTTGTTGTCAACACTATGTTCTTTCAATATTAATAAAATTTTAGTAGGTTCCTATCATATAACAAATCTCGTTAATTAGTATCATCCACCCTGGATCAACTTTAAGCTCATCTAAATTGAACACTTCAATTGAAAGTTGAACTTTATTTTGTTATTGTAGGGCTTTTTCTTTTAATAAGATTTGATTAACTTTAATATCAGTAGAGTCTCCATCAACAATCCCTGCTAGGCTTTTCTTTAATCTTTTGAAAAATTTGGATATCATAGTTATCAAATTGATGGCAAAGAAAGCATTTAAAAAAAATAAAATAGTTATTAATTAAGTGAAATATTCTTTCTGGCCTCCAAATTAAACAGATGGTTAATATCTTTATTTTTATTTTATAAAAATTGTTGAATAAAGACTACAATGATTTTCATTGTTTGTTATGTTTATATTATATAACACAACTCAAAACTAACAAATTCAACTTATTTATAATGAATACTAACGCTATGTTATCATTAGATAATGTTAAATTTATATTATACAATACTAAATAAAACAATTCAAATTTAACTTCTTTATAACGAATTTGATAATGTTACAGGTTTATGTTTATGTAACAAAACACAACATAAAACAATTCAAAACTAACAAAGTGTATTAACTCTAGTTAAAATAACACTATATTATCCTTCAACACTGTTACTATGATATATTTATGTAACATAAAACAACTCAGAACTGACAAATTCAACTTTTTTATAGTAAATACACTAACTTTGTTATAAAGTATTATAATCTCTTTTGGTAATTTTATTATGTTATATTGATATAATGCAACACAACGTAAAACAACTCACAATTAAAATTCAACTTCTTTATAGTAAATACACAACTCTAGTTAAAATAACATTATTTTACTCTTGGATGATGTTACTAGATATTATCTCATGATTAAATGCTTGACAAATCAATGACAGATTTGTTTTGAGAAACGGCTACATAGAACAGAAATTCACAACATAATTCATTATTTGTTATTTTTATGTTGCACAAGACCAACTAACACCCAACATATACAACTCCTTTACAGTTCCAAAAGCGCAAAACTTCAATTCTAAAGAAAGATTAATGGTTTACATTCACTCAACTTCCTCAAGCATTTATGGCTCCTATTAAGTTTATAGTTTCCCCACTGGATTAGAATAAACTATATGAGGAATTTGCTAAAGAGATTTCCAAGTCATTGATAGTGACTGTGATCTCACATAAGATCAACATTACAAGTTTGTGCTTAAGACAAAAACTAATTTTGTTAAATATGTAGTGGCACTTTCATCAACAATATTAAAGCTATCAGACATAATTTTTTGTAATAATGTACTGAATGTTTTACAGATATTGAAGAATGCATACAAGTAATTGATTGAAGAATGTTATGCAAAAATAATACCTCTGAAATGAAGTTTGAAAGACTGAATCCCTATCTTTGGTAACAAAACTGTTAAGTGTTGCTGAAATCAAGTTGAAAATCTGGAGTTCGAAAGCTCATACCTGAAAAACCATCCCTCTACCAATCTCAAACTATTGAATGCATAAAAAAAACCACAAATAAAAGAGGAGCTTGTAATCTTTTCTTGTTGGAAGAAAATCTCTTCATGAATCCCATCCCATTTTGCAAGATTATATTACTTGACCAAGATTATTGTACTTGAAAACAAATATTAAAGAAATAATTATACCTTGAAATTGTTGAAAACAAAGATTAAATAAATTTTGTACCTTGAAAGTTGAAAACACAGAGCAAAGAAAGAGGAGGGTTTGAATGAAATCGCTTAGTATTGCTGAAATTAGGTTGAAGATCTGGAGTTCGAATTCTCGTACCTAAAGTTACCTAATTTCAGCCCCATATTTAAAAAATCAATGAATTTAATCGCTAAACAAGTAGAAAACCCAACTCTCTCCCAATATCAAACTATTGGAAGAAATAAAAGAGGAGCTAGTAGTCTTTTCTTGTTGGAAGAAAATCTCATCAAGAATCCTCTCCCATTTTGCGAGATTATTGTACTTGAAAACAGATATTAAAGAAATTATCGTACCTTGAAATTGTTGAAAACCAAGATTAAATAAATTTTGTACCTTGAAAGTTGAAAACACAGAGTGAAGAAAGAGGAGGGTTTGAGCTTGTAATCTTTTCTTGATGGAATAAAAACTGGAATTGGACAAATGGTTATGAATTTTTATACAAATTTGATGTTTGAGTAATTAATTTATTCAATTCTATGTTAGGGTTAGAATTTTATTTAAGAGCAAGACAAGTATAATGCTTATTTCTAATTTTAGGCTCAGTTGAGGGTGGGCCTAGTAACATATTTGTCTAAGCTTGTTTCAAATTTTGAATGGGTTTAATAATATACTTTCAATTTTTTTTCCAATTTGATGGTAGGCCTACACTGATAAACGCCCAGCTCCACCCCTGGTTTGTATGGACTATGGTTTTGAAACTGGGAAACAATAATTTTGATGAGAGAATGTCGAGCTTGTATATTGGTTTATCAACATGTTGATATGCAATTTTAGTTTATCTACATGTTCCTTTTTCATTTTAGAACTTGAATATTTGAATCTTTATTTAATTTATGTTTTGATATGGTGTTTATATGAGTTCCTTGTGTTAGAAATTATTGTTTTTGTTGCATTATGATACCACCATTGTGTGTAATTTTATTGGTTGAATTGAAAATGAAATCATTCTTTTGGTATATGTAATTAGTATGTGTTGAATAATTAATGGTGATGATTTGTGCAGAATATTTGTTAAGTTGAATTTCATATTTTTGCTTATATGGCACATCCATTTTTATGCTGCTTTTTTAAATTAAAATTTTGATATTTAAAAAAAAAAATCCTATATTTTTAATATTTACAAGATTCTCCGCATTTCCATTTTTCCATTTCCTATATTTTTTTGTAAAATGTGTTTGCATTTCTGCATTTCCATTTTCGTACCACTTAAATTCTTCTTGTTAGTATATTTATGGCCATCCAAGGCAGTTTTATTTGAGCTAATCCCCTGGTCACCGGCTATGATCGTTTCTGAATGTGCATTACTACTTAGAATCTTTTCATATAGATGTCTTTTCTTAAAAAGTAGCTGTTTGTGTCGTGGAAAATGAAAATTGCCGTTGATGGTGTGGTTTAACCTGAAATTGGTGTGGTTTACAGGCCTGTGATTGACTTCAATGAGATTACAAGCCACTTCTTCAAGCGTATATATGTTCATATCTATAACACAAATCTACGGGTATTGATCTAAGTGGTTCTCTGATATTGTATATGACTGTGACTTGTATTGAGGTGAATTCATTTATTCATACAGAATTCAGACTGGGCTGACCTTTAATGGCAAATTCTACTGTTATTAATACTGCTCTAAGGGGATATCAAGCTGTTCCCTCTAATTAAGTAAAGGATTTCAAAATTGAAAAATGATTTTGCTAAGTTTGATTAGTCCATTGTGTAGTCCACATAAGCTTTATCATTTTCTCAGTTCTCTGGCCAGTATAGCTTCGATGCAGGCAAGAGCATTGATCGGATTGTCTTGAATTTTTTGTGGAGACTTGATTGCCTGTAAGTTATGTTCGAATTTATTTTTAAGAAATGATTTGCCATTCATCATGTTTTCTTTGCTTGATAAATTTTGAGCAAGCCAATAGTATCAGTTACTGTTTATCAAATGAGCAGCTATGCTAAAATGTTCAGAGTTTTCATTTGATTATTGATTTATTAAAATATGGATCTAGAAATATCAGTACAAATTTCTAATTTGTAAATTGCTGAGTTTTTTTTGGAACTTGTGTAATATGTTATTGTCTATGCATTCTCCCAAGGTATCAAATGCATGTGGAAACTCTCTTCTGTTTGCTCTATTACAATTTAAAAATGAACTTGAACTCAAAGCCAAATTCATTTTCCAAGGCACATTATTATGTTGCAATTTATAATCAAAACTGAGAAAAGATTGGACTTTCTATATCGAACATGGGTTCTTGCATTTATCATTATATGATTTGTCTAATGTCATATAATCATTCAATAAAAAATGTGCTCCGGAGATAGAAACGTCAAGTATACCTGAAATTTGGAGTCTGTGTTCCAAGTTTATAGTGCTTGATAACTTATTATTTCATTGAGTCTGCCAATTCTGTGACATTGATGCATTCTTTATTTCTTTCCAGCAAGATTACCAATGGTGTAGACCGCAACGATATTGTGAAACAACTTTATCTCCCAATGTATAAGCTCATGTGTGTCTCTGTCGCCTTCATCTTTCTCTGAGTTGCACATGCTCCATGAAACATCAGAAATAAAGATCTGTTCTTTTTTGAACTCTGACAGGGAAGTTTTAGAATATCTTAACGAAAATAGTTTAGTTTACACAGTGGATGAGGTTCACTGCAAGTCAGCTGTTAATGCGTGATGCCTACATGTGCAAATAATGCTTCAATTAAGCCATGCTGCAATGCATACATTCTTGCTCACTAAGTTTTTTTTTTTTCTATTCTTTCTTTTTCTCTTTTTTTTTTTTTTTTTTTTTTTGGTTGTTTAATTTTTGGGTTGTGAGATGTGCTTGGAAATTAGCTGAAAATGGAGCGTGTGCCTATACATGAATTAGAAATCTGAGGTTCCAAAACCTGGATATAGGGCACAAGTATGCAGGACTGGTGAATAGTTATTACAGTATTGTAAAATCAATACGTATTTTAAGGTGTATCAAAATTATACGATATAATAAATATATCATATGATAAGATATATATTATCGATGCGTTTTATTGTAGAAGTGATTATGTAGTTGGAGTGTATTTAAAAATATTTAGAATATTAATAAGGTTATTTATAATAAATTTTAAGATGATGATGTAATAATTAAAATATTATTTTATTATTTTTTTAAACAAGATGTAATTTATGATATAATATGTGATATACAATATAAAAAATTAGATTTTTAATACATAATCAAATATGTGATTTAATTGCTATGGTTGATGTTTAATTAGTATTTTGTATAATAAAATATTATAAATTTTAAATAAACAAGATACATTTAAAAAAAATAAAAGTATGGTTTAATATTCATAAACATCATTTTAATAAAAAGAATTACAATTAGATATGATATATAATAGAGAAATTTTAGTAAATATATGATACAGACTTAAAGTTAGGTATGTTTGTATGTGATAGAATTCAAGTTTGGTTTTTTTAATAAGAAAAATAAAAATTTTGATCCTTTTAATGAAAAGAAAAAACAAAATTTGATATTTTTATAAAAAGATGAGAGCTAGATAACTCAAAATTTTGTTGTCAATTAAAAAATTAAAACTTTAGAGTGGAAAATTAATTATAACGTTAGGAGGACATTTGATTTGAAATATTATTTTAAAGATAAATTACCTCGAATATCACTAAGTATAAATTATTTTTATGATTGATAAAATTTTATAAAAATGGATAGATATAAATAAATATTATATTTAGTTAAAGGTAATAAAAGAATACTAATATATTATTTTATTTAAATTCCCTTAGGTTTAATTATTTTAAAATATTTTTATGTTATTTATTGTGTTAATTGAAAATTAGATTATTTTTATTCAAAAAAATTAATAAATAAAGATATAATAGGTGATAACCGAATTATCTCCTATATTATATATCATATCACTATTGATAATATTAAATTATCATAATTTTTTATTACTTATCAATCAAACAAAATAATATAAGTAATAAAAAGATAAATTACCAGAGTTATTTTTCTACCCCTTAAATCATATGCCCTTAGATATCTTACCTCCAATGTTAGTAGTCTAATATGGCATTCCAACATTCACTTTTAAGTTGTTAATGCGGATTTGGTATCACAGAAAATAAAATGTAGGCCAAAGGATAATTTTTCACCCAAGTTTTAGTTCAATCTTAAAAACACACTCAGCCATGAGCTAATTATTGTTAAAATTTTCAGTTAAATATAGAAGTAAAATTGTCATTGTATCCTTAAACCATAAAATCTTAAAAATGTATATTATTTCCCTTCTTTAATTTAGAAAATTAACAATTTCCCCCTTGATTGCTTTGAAAATTCCCTTTCACCCCTTTCTAGGTTTCATCTCTAGTGGCTAAAGGAATTCGATCATTGATCGGAAAGAAGCGACGATCATTTTTGACAAAAGACGACCCTTCGTCTTCTACATTTAGATGAAGAAACATCATCCAGATCGAGAAAAAGTGACAAAGGATGATGCTTCTTCATTCTTCATTGCATCATCCAGACATGACGATGAGGCATCATCATATTTTCACACGGCATTTCATTATCCTTCGTGGTGGTGGGTGGTCATCCTTCGTGGCTAGATGTGGAAAAATGGGCGGAAAACATTAGTTATCAATCAAAATGGTGATAATCAAAGAAGGGAAACAAATCCTATAGGTGAAATCTAAACTTTTCAAGCTCTGATAATAAAGATGAAGTATTGGTTTTTAAAACCTGTGAGATAAATTATATAATTTTTTATGGTTTTATCGTTTAGAGATAAAATAACGATTTTATCTCTCTCTTTAACTGAAAACTTTGATGGCAATTAACTCATGAGTAAGTGTTTGAATTTTATCTATTATAAGTATACTTTTACAATTGAGTTAAAACTTGAACGAGAAATAATCCCTTTGGCCTAAAATGTGTATCAACATAACTGATCAAGAATGGACGGTGAAGAATTAACGGAGATTTGATTGGACCGACATGGGCTAGCTTACTGAGCACAGTTAAAATATAGAATGTAGAAAAAATAAATAAATTGATAAAAAGACAACAACAGTATCTGATAAAAAGGTTCGTTCATGTGACAAGTGATGATCAACTCAACTTATAATAAAATAAAAGAAGCCAACGTGAGCAAGGAATGATTCCATTCGCCATCTTTGTTTGACCATCAACCCTAATTCCTTTGAACAAATAAGATTAGACACCCATTTTCTTGCTGTATTTTACTCCATTTTTTAACCTTGTTATTTAATTACTTTCATTAACTAACTTCTACTTTTGCTTTTAAACCCACACAGTAAACAAGGGTCAAATTATTTTTATAAATTAATTTAGTCGGTTTGAGTACTTTGAACGGCCAAGTTGTCTTAAGAAAAGAAGAATGTGTATATATATATATAAAAGGTTATTCATGACTTATTCGGATAAATTTTATGATTTAAAACCAATTTATAATTATGTTTAAAGAAGATTCTATAATGATTTTAAGAGCAATAAGAGTTGGTTCTAAAGTTTGAACTTCATTTGCAAGATATATAAATTATATAAGTGAAAAGATGAATGTAGTTTAATTAGAAAGAGTTAATTATTAGATTATTAATTTAAAATATTTAATGGTAACTTAATAAGATATTAAGATGTGTATGAGAATAAGTTTGACTGATGAATCCTTGGTTTGAATGCACGTAAAGAGTCCGAAAGAAGTATTCTTCCACATGAAGAAACAGTAAGCTCAATAAAATTAAATATTGTTCATTAGGTCCTTAAATTAATTTATAGGATTACGGGATAATTAATTACTAATTACTGTTATCTAAACAAGAAAAAGCATTCTCCACATGATGCATCCCAAATACACGTTTAGCATAATGTTATCTAAACAGAAAACACTTTTTTTTTTAAATTAAAATATCCGAAATATTTCTCAAACATGCATGAACCTCCTTCACTAGGATTGTTGACCGGTTAACCATTATCGTGAATTAAACGACAAAATAAATAATCTTAAAACTGTTTATATTAAAAATTATAAAATCTTATCATGTAAATATAAGATAACAAATGAAATGTGATCTGAAAATATAATATTAGGCTGTTGGTCAGTATTTTTCTATTTTGTAGCTTCATTAAGTATTATTTTTATGACTTTGATCAAGAAAGAGTTTTACAGTATAATATAATAAATCTTTATATTAATATCATGAATTTTTTAATGTGCAAAGTAAAGGTGATGGATTGGAAACAATCTTTGCAGAGTAAAAAATCAAAAACTAATGAATATAATTAATTTGTATATTAAAACAGCATGCTGTCTCTATAAAGAAAGTCAAAAATGAAGACCCCAAATGCGGAAAAGAAAAGAAACAGACACTCTAGCCGATCTCAGTCTTTGTAAAGAAAGTGAAAAATGAAAATTAAACACAAATGCAAAAAAGAATGTCGCCCAGCTCTCTGCCAATCTCCTTTACTAAATATATAAATGCATACAAACCTTTAATTGCTTGGTGTAAAAGAAACTTTAAATAATCTAATTAATTAACACATAATGGAGGTTTGGAGGGCAAATGAGAGACCTAATGTTGTCTTTGTTTGATGTGAGGTTGGGCATAGCCACTTTGCTTTGTCTTGAACAGGATTAACACTAACAGAGAGAGGCATTGCCAAAATGAGTAGAGTAGTTGAAGTGTGTGTGTGTGTATATATATATATATTATATAAAGTGTGTGTGTACGTGTGTGCATCATTAAGTAAGAAATTAAGAATGGCACGTGCACCATGTTGCGTCATTTAATTTGTAAGCATTTAAATTTTAGGTTTTCATCGTATAATTTATTTTATTTTTAATTTTAAATTATTTAATTACATAATAATATATTATCTGTATATTAAAAAATCTAAATTATATTCATATAATTTTATTGATAGATGAAATCCAGATTTTATGTGGATAAATGCAAAGATGGGTTTGTTTAGGCTTGGTTGTTTTCTTTTAATTGTTTTATAGTTGCTTTTTGAGTAATATGTTCAGTTCAGATTGGGAAGCGATTGCGTGGTATTTTAAGAGTATATTTGTGGAGGCAAGCTTTAGACTTTAGTGGATAATTATTCACAAATAATTTTCGATTCACATTATGGACATCACACCATATCTTATCTCCCAATTATTATATAAATAATTTCTTTGAAGTGAAAAAGAATCCAATTCGTTGCTCATGTCAAAAATAGAAGTTTGTAGACTATAAATAATTTTGCAAATTATAATATAAAATTATTAACATAAAAAATCTAAAAGAATCATACATATTTAAGATGTTTGTATCATCAGAAATTTAGATCTGATATTAGGCCAAAAGACTCATTCCCACTCAAAGCTTTCTCTTTTTCCAAATTCATTTACTATCTTTTAAAAACTTAAATATCTACTCATTTGTTAAAGTTCGTTGTTACCGTCAAAGTAAAATTGTCATTTTAAAATTTTATTTAAACTCATATTTTATGATTATTCTTAAATTTTGAAATTTTATTTCTGTCCCCTAATATCATATTTTTCAAGATTAAAAATTGACTTTTTCCCCTTAAGTCTAGGGTTCCAATATTTGATCTTTTTTCCAATACAGTTGCCCCCTGCCTTCTGAAGAATCTCAATTTCACCCCTTTTTTAGCTTCAATTTCCAAATCGACTCCAATGTTGCTCTCTCTTCGTCTCTGACATCCTCCTTTGTCAAGACCATCGCATCCTCCCTTTACATCAACATAAAATTTTGCCAAATTTTGGTCGTTCAGTATAAAATCTGACCAACATCAAGCAAGAAATCTCACTCGATTTCAATCGAATTCGCATTGATGCGACGCAACAAGGAGGAAGCATCGATGTTAATGTGACAAGAATAAACCACCTTCCTCCCTATTGCATCTCATCGGTGTGAATCTGACTAAAATTGAGTGAGATCTCTCTATCAATTTTTGTCAATTTTATGTCAAATGACTAGATTTCAACAAGATTTTATGCTGATGTGAACAGAGGATGTGACGGCAATTCAGTCTCAATAAAGGTAGATGTCAAAGATGGAGGGAGAATGATATCAGATCCGATTTGGAAATTGAAGTTAAAAAGGGGGTGAAACTAAAATTTTTCAAAAGGCAAAGGGGCAGTGATCAAGGGTAGTTGCATATGGAAAAAAGATGAAAGATTAAAATCCTAGACTTAGATTACGAAAAAGTCAGTTTTCAAACCTGAAAAATATGAAGTTATGAGGCAGAAATAAAATTTCAAAACTTAAGGATAATCCTAAAATATGAATTTAAATAAAATTTTAAAATAACGATTTTATCCCTAATAATAATAAAAAAATTTAACAAATGAATGAATATATGAATTTTTGAAAAATAATGGAGATATTAAAAAAAAATGCCACTTTTTAGGTCCATTTATACATTTTTACCTCACTTTTTTATACACATAACAAATATATCACAAAAAATGTATAGTTCCTAAAATACTCCTGTTATGACTAAAGGTTGACAATCGTATGGTTCTATGTTCACTTATGAAAAGAAGTCTATAGGTGATTCCTTTTTGCAATGCAAAAAAGGAAGTTCATGTGAGTTTTGAATATAAAACTCCAAGGCTAGTCAATTTCACAAAATAAAAAAAAAATGCTTCTTCTTTTTCAAGCCTTTACTATCAATGCAAAGAGAAGTCACCACTACTGCAAAGTATTACCCAACGTGAAGAAAAAGCAATCAACACCTACATCGATGACAAGCGCTTCATCCACCAACCCTAATAAGATGGAATGCTTCATCCACTGATTTTGTCATCTAAATCTAGCCATTTTGAAAAGAATGACACGTCAGGTTTTGCGAGTGAGTGATTTCTGCTTATATTTGTTTAAATTTTGTTGATGTATGAATAGAAATAAATATTGGTGTTTGTTGTTGGTGTATGAACAGATTTAGGGTTTAAAAAAAGGGATTTTGTTGTGTTGATGTAGTTTGGGTGTCTGATTTGAATTGATTGCTTGATTTAGTTGATTTGGCTGATATAAAAACAAAAAGAAGATTTTGAAGAACAATCAAACGATATCACCTACTAGGCAAGATCGCCTTTATACCAGACGATATCGCCTACTATCCTGTAATGTCATTGTTCACAGTATGTACCAAATCTTTTTTTTTTTTCATTTGTATTGCAAGAACACTGAATCAATATCTAGTAGAGAGCATATATATATTATGAAGCATAAAAATTTAATGAACAAATGACTATCCAAATGAAAATGGATGTTGTTAGTGTCATAAACTAGAAATTGACGATGACATAACGAGAGATATTTCAAACAACCTGTTTTAGTCAATTCTTAGGTTTGAAGGAAACTCGTTTTAGTGTCATTTTTATGCGTGCAATGCTTTTTTGTCTAATTAACCAAGGGCAACATGATAAAGAACAATGGTTTCAAATAAATAGTGTGAAAGTATGTTTCAATCCATAGAATTTGCACTTATCATTGGTCTTTTATTCGGAGATAACAAAGATATGTTGCACTACGTGAACTGTTCAGAAACCTCTGGATTGATGCTACAATACTTCCCAGGACTTAGTAGATCATTACGGTAGTAAGATATTGAGAGGGTTATTGATGACAAGATTTGGAGTGACAATGATAAAGATGTGGTAAAGTTTACAATTTTGTATTTAGCACATTCCTTCCTTTTGGGGGCAAACAATAAAAATGTGATATCTAATCAAATGTTGCATTTAACTGACGATCTAGATGCATTTAGTAGGTATTAATAGAGTGTATTGTCATGGAATAAGACAGTAAACTCTATGTGGCGGGGTATACATGGAAGATTAAGTACTACCTATAGAAGTATGATGCATACACAAGACCACTCTCTATTGTCAATTACCCAGTTATGGGTTTTCCTATTGCATTCTAGATAAGTAGTGCATTATCAATCTAGCAAATAATCTAATTACATGTTATCGCTAATACTATCCAACTTATTGTCCTTTTTTAATGCAATTTTGGATTTATGAGACTATGACCAACCTATTGCCACATGTGCTACTTATCACAAATGATCGTGTTCTGCAAATGTTCAAGTGGAAGACTCTTTTCCTTTTAAGGTGAGATGAAGTTGAAGCCATTATAGGCACACCTCCGATAAGTAGAAGTTTCCAATTTTTGTAGGACATAATAGAATATAATTATATGATTTATTAACTAACAACAAAGTTTTATTTTGTTTGTTTTAGAATCTCATTACAGTTGTATTGTGTCCAATGCTACTTTATCAAGAGACGGAGTAGTATATTAAGGCGTTAGAGTTCATAAGAGAAGAGGCACCTATTGTGTAAGAAGTTGATAGAATTGGTTGACAATTTGTATACTGTTTCGAGACATCATGCTTCTTATTGATCATCTTCTTGTAATTCCCAGAGCCCATTTATGCTTATGCTAACCCCCCTTCATTTAGGTCTTCTCCATACAAGACTATATCATGGGGATCTCGAGCCAATATTCTCAGCGCATCCTCACACAAATGGATATCCCTGCCAAGTATGTCAACCTCTTAGGTGTCACAACCCTAAGAGTCTCATAGGTCGATCCCTACTAGACACTCATTTCACGGTGCTGCATATAATAGTGTATCGAAAGACTGTCTCTAGTAACTCTTGTCCCAATAGGCTTTCATGATTGGCCTTCAGATGCAACAACAACTTGACTAGCATGTCAAGATGATATAGGGGGAGATGCAATAATTATTTGGTGAGATGCCATTGTTTTTCAACAACCCACTTGTGACAAATCTATCAGCATTCGCACAAGAGTTTGGCCAAATGGGATCGGCTGTAGAGTGGCCATTGTTTTTCATTAATCAAATCTATAACATCTCCCCCATTTCGCCAAATGAATTTTTTTGACCATGGACTAAAATGGATAAAGTGGTATATTATATTGTTTAAGCTTATTTTTTTTCTACAATCACTTATTTATTTTAATTTCATTATATGACTACATCTCAAGTATTCATTCCAATCAATATAAGAACCAACACTGGGTATGTGGTGTATTTGATTTGATCTTGTGGACTTTGTATCTATATGACTTTGCAACATATACCACGAGTAAAGCGACTTTCAAGAGGTTAATGGGACCATATAAGTGTCTGACCCACATCATCTTAGCTAGCACTTATTATCAAACAAGATTGGGTATTTTACCACCATATAAAATCTTAGTAATTAAATTTAGGTGTATGCGAGATGTGCCAAAATAAGAGCTGAGATCAGAAGACTGTGACAATTTTATGCTTATGTTTATAGAACATCTCACACATAATCACGATTTCAACTTTACGTCTACACACTTGCAATTACTAAGGAGGTGTATAACCATGTCAATATACCACAAAAGAACATTCGGTAAGAAACAATATCTCGTTTACTTTCAAATATTGTTGTTTGTTTTTTCAGAATTGTTAATTAATTTAAACTTTTGATTATTTATGCAAACTTGGAGGAATTCCTTTAATTATGGTTTCGCATGCAATGTTGATGGACTTCATTCACTTATTTTGGTCATATGTCGGTTTCATTTCATTGTTTTATCATTTTAATGGTGTTTCAGTCATATGTCAGTTTCATTTCCTTCTTTTAACATATGTCGATGTTATGTTATTTTACTTCAGTTACTTAATTTCATTAATGGCTTACCAACCAACTAATGAAAACTATCATGAAATATAAAAACCATTAGAACACAACATTAACACAACTAACAAAAAACATTAACACAATAGTAACTTTTTCCTCCACATAAATAATGCTTCCATGCCAGTAACTATCTAAAAAAATAAAGCAAGAAAATGAATAAACATGATTGACATAAATTGAAAATAAACCATAATGACATATAATTGTTTCAAATTCAAAAAAAGGTTTAAAAAATTAAAAGAAATCAACCATGTCAAAAGAAAATTAACCATACTATTCTAATCTATCGAATTGGATGCCTCATGGGTATGATAACCTCGTCCTCTACCGCTACCTGATACTCGAGATGACCTTACAACGAGAATCAAAGCTGGACTCAGACAATTTGTTCCAGTATGGTTCGATCGATGACATCTACTACAGTTTTGTGGTTAAACTTCCTCTCCCTGTGCTCATTGCGTAGCTTGATCGACAACTAGACCAGTTTCGTTCCATCTATGGTAGATCACTAGGTAGCTTATTATAAGGTGCCCAAGTTAATTGATCACCAATCAGATTGATATCTTCTTGGTACTATGTCTATAAATAATACAGAGTAATATACATTTGCTCATCTGAAACAATCAGATAGGTTGCAAAACCAAGCAATAGCTATGACATGGTTACATGAAATATGTGAAAGTTGAAATTTTCTATAGTTGTACATCTAGTAAAGAATATTGACGAGGAACACCTCTTATTGTGCATCATGAACTTCGTATCTACGAATGTTGATTAGTTAGACTATTATATTTGCAGATTTTCACTTATGTCTAGCAATCTTATCCTTTACCCACGATGTCAACGGGTTAGATTGATCACCTAATTAAAAAAATTATCAAACCCAAATTAATAAAAGCTAAATAAAATTCAACAAAATTATGTTCTTATACCTGCTAAGTTTTGCCGATTGTAAAACAATATTGCATTATGCTTTTAAGAAACTCTACTAAAATGGTGATAGGCAAAACTTGTGCAGTTCTTGTCAAAGTATTGAGGGACTCAACAATATTAGTTGTCATAATGTTATACCGTAATCCTCTAAAGTAGGTGTAGACCTATTTTTCGTAACCAATATTGCTCAAATACAAAGTTGCAATGGGATTCACCTAGTTTATCTTAGTTATGGTAAATTCGAAGTCCTTGAGGCAATACGCCTTTACAGCTCTCCAAAATAATCTTTTAATATGTTTGGTGTTTTTGAACTGTGTATGCATGTTACCTTTTATATGGTAGTTACAAAAGCCGTGACGGGCATGCGAGAATACATTCACCACTAATGCAATTATTGAATGATGTCAATCTAAAATAATGGCCAAATCTAGAATATCCCTGATACACATTTATAGGCATCTCAAAAACAGGGTCCAAGTATTTATTCCCTCATTGTGACCAATACAGAATGCAATTGGATAAATTTGATTATTATCGTCTTTTTCAACAGCTATGAAAAGAGACCTAAGGTACTTTCCTTTCAAATGTGAAGCGTCAATGCAAACAATCGGATGACAAAATTGTTGGAATCTCTTTATCGAACAACTTAAAGCCATGAAGAAATATTGGAACTTATTTTGTACATCGATATTAATATGTGTAGAAGTTTATAGATTCTTTAGCTCCAAATTATGACAATACTCAGGGAAAAACATGAAAGACTCCTCAAGAGATCATCGTAATGCATTTATAGCATACATCTTTGCACGCTACGCTTGTTTGTATAAAATGTCAATCTTATACTTATCTACCATGTTAGAGATAATTTTCTTTAGTTGGTAGATATGATTAACCATAAAGATCGACTTAAGGATAGTTCCCAGTGATTTAGCATTTGTTTATCAATGATGTGGCAATATTTGATTCTTTGGACAAATGTGTGTATCATCTATGTGATGTAACACCTGACAATCTTCATCCATCTACCTCTTGGCTCATGCCCGCCATTTGCATTGACAATTTACATGTAAGGTTTTAGGATACCATTAACTGGCAGTGCAATGGAATTAAAGATTTAAAAAATATATCAAAGATCCTAAAACTAATCTAAGATACTTGTTTTAATGCATAGATTCATGAACATGATAAACACACATAGGATGTTTGGAAATTATACCTCACGTGGTTATGTAAAGATTGTTATGCAACCCTCTTGAGGCAGTGCCTTGGTATCCATGTAGAGCATAAATGGGAGGCAATCTAAAAAGAAGGTTGTTAAGGCTTCTATCGACTAGATCTTGAAAATTAAATCACGACAATGAAAGCTTACGTCAACAAGATTCTTGGCATAAAGATATGTGTTTTAGATGTATATGTTTAGAATTATTGTGTTAAAAATTTTGACTCAAACTAAACACCGTTATTTATAAGGAGCACATGAATCCTAAATTAATTAAGACTTTAACTACCCATGTGTTACACCAAACCATCAACAAACAATTTTGACATGTGAGAACTGTCACTACATTTCATTAGGATTGCTCAACACTATGATAATCTTATCACTATTACATGTGCCCTTACTCATTATAATGGTGGGATTTTGGGCATTTCTATAATGGTCATCTAATGTATGCATAGAGTTCTTATGATCAGTCGTTTGATCCCTTTGTTACAATTTTACCATTTTAAGACATGTTATTCACACAATCATAAAATAGAAAAGTATATGAACTGACTATAAATTTGTTTATTAATTAATTAGACAAATTACAATTATAAATGTCAAATCAATTAGCTTTAGGGCATTTACCCTAACAATCTCCCACTTATACTATAGTCAATCGATCATGTATATAACACCCAATCTTTCTACATGTTTGTCATGCTTCTATTGCAATAGAGGCTTTATTAATGGTTCAATCAAATTGTCATTTGTATCAGTCCTTTTTATCTGTATGTCACCTCACTGAATAATCTTTCAAATCAGATGATATTGTCTAAGTATATACTTGGACCTTTGTCAAATCGTAACTCATTTGCTTGAGCAATCACTCCATTGTTGTCACAATAGAGCTCAATCGACTTAATAATGCTTGGAATCACTCTAAGTTTTGTCACGAACTTCTTGATCCATACAACCTCTTTTATCATTTCTAAAAGGGTAATGTATTCAAACTTTATTGTAGAACCAGCCACTGTGCTTTGTTTGAAGCTTTTCTAGCTTATCACACCACTATTCAAACAAAACACAAACCCAAATTATGATTTAAAGTCATCTCGATCAATTTGGAAACTAGCATCATTGTAGCCTCAACAGTGAGTTTAGAATCCTCTTCATAAACCAAGAACGCAACTTTAATCCTTCTCAAGTACTTTAAGATGTTCATAATAGTCGTCCAGTATTTTCTCCTAGATCATATTGATATCAATTACAAACGTTTAAGCCTTATAAGGCATCAAGTCTCGTATATAACATGACATATATGATTGATTTTATAGCCGAGACATATGATATTCTACTCATCTTATCTTTCCCAGATTATGAAAATAGACACATCTCTTTCAAAATATATACATTATAGGACATAGGCAGAAATTCTTTTTCAAATTCCTCTAAAAAAAATCTTGTCAATACCTTATCTATGTACATGCTTTGACTTAGGCTGAGTAGTATATGCTCTTTATCTTAGTAAATTTTAATCTCAAAAATGTACACTACTTCTCTTAAGTCTTTCTTAGAGAAACGCTTGAATAACTAAGCCTTTACTAATTGCAAGTTTGGTATGTCATTTCTAATAATCAAGATGTCATCGACATACAATACTAGAAATGTAATCATGTTCTCACTGACCTTCTTATACATACATGGCTCGTCTTCATTTTTGATAAAACTGAACTCTCACACTACTTCATCAAAATGAATATTCCAGCTTCTAAAAGCCTACTTAAGCCCATAAATAGACTTTCGTAGCTTGCATACTTTATTAATCTGTCCAACAAAAATGAAATCATCGGGTTGCATCATATAAACGTCTTTTACAAGTTTACTATTCAGAAAGGCAGTTTTGACATCCATTTGAAAGATTTCATAATCATGGTATGCAACAATAACAAGCATAATCCTAATAGACTTAAGCACAGAGACTGGCGAAAAGGTTTCATCATAATCAATGTCATATTTTTGTGTGAACCTTTGGCAACCGATCATGCTTTATAGGTATACACATTACCTTCCATGTCAATTTTCTTTTTGAAAACCCATTTGCACCCTACAAGTTTTACTCATTTAGGTGCATACACTAGAGTCCATACTTGGTTTTAGTGTATGAAATTTATTTCAGATTTCATGACATCTAACCATTTATCATAATCTAGACTCAAGATAGTGTCATTGTAAGTGTTAGGTTCGTTATTAGATATGACCAATACATCATTGTTCTAAGTCATAAGAAAACCAAATCTTTATGGCTTGTGATGTACTTGTGTAAATCTATGTAGCTTTTGTGTGCTCTAAGATTGTTCTTTTTGAGGTTAAGGACCTTTTTTATGATTAACCATCTGTGATGGCATATCGTCCTTCTAACATCTGTGGTATCTTATGGTATAGAAACTTCATTGAGTTGCACCCTCCACCCATTAGTTCTCTTGAGAATAAATTTTTTTCTCAAGGAACATGATGGTACAAGTAACAAAGACTTTTTGCTTATCTAGGTGGTAGAAGTAATATCTCTTAGTTTCCTTCAAATACCCCATAAAAATACACTTTTCAGACTTAGTGTTCAACTTGTTCGAAATTAATTTCTTGACATAAGCTTTGCAGTCTCAAATCCTCAAGTATTCCAGATTAGGCTTTCACCTAGTCTACAACTCATATAAAGTTTTATCTAAGATTTAGATGGGACACGGTTCAGTGTATAGGCAGTAGTCTTTAAGGCATGTTCTAGAAAAACATGGGTAGATATGTAAAACTCATCATGGACCTGACCATTTCTATCAAGGTCTTATTCCTCCGTTCAGATACATCAATATGTTGTGGTGTACCAAAAAGACTAAGTTAAGAGACTATCTCATGGTCCTTCAAGTATCCTCTGAATTCAGCACTTAGGTATTCATATCTACGATCACTGCAAATAATTTAAATTTGTTTCCTAAGCTGCTTCTCTACTTTATTCTTGAATTCTTTGAAAGTTTTGTTTGACAAAAACACATAGTCATATCTACTAAGGTCATTAGTAAATGTGATAAAGTAGGTTTTCCCATATCTAGTATGCACTATCATAGGCCTACACACATTACTGTGAATAATCCCTAATAGTTCAATCGTCTTTTCATTGTGTCTACCGAAGGATGCTTTGGCCACATCACCCAATAGGCATGATTCGCATTCATCATAAGATTGGAAGTTAAATGATTACAAGACTTTTTATTCAAGAAGTCTTTATATACTTTTTGGTCTTATGTAGCCTAGTCTACAATGTCATAAATATGTGGCATTCAATTTATTTGTTTTCAAATATTTATTATTTTGCACATTGAGAATTTTATTATCCAATTTTAGAATTTACAAAGCATTATACAAATCAATTGTTCTATAAAGAATATTATTAAAACTAATTGTTATAGTACCACGAGTAATAAAAAATGAATATCTTTTTTTGTCTAAAATAAACACATAAATTAAATTTATATAAACAAATAGAACATTATAGTATTTATTTAATTCTAAGCAAGCCTAGTGAGTAAATAAATTTCTATGACTAATACAACAACATATGTTTCATTTCCAACTCATAGGTCAGCCTCTTCTTTAACAAGCAATATGTTATGTCATAGTTCCTCCATATCAGAATCAATATGAGTACCATATCCTATATCTATAACCTAAAATGAATAAGGATAATAGTTTGTCTCAATGACAAACATACATGAAGTAGAGGCTTTAACTATCTTCTTCTTCTTGTTTTCCAGGAAGGTCTTGCAATGCCTATTTCAGTGGCCAGCTTTGTCACAATAAATGTAGACAATTTTTCTTTTACCCATACCACCTGTTGGCTGAGTAGTAGAATTTGGTTTCTTCTTTGTTTTAGGCTTAGGTTCTGTCTTGGCCTTTAGCCTTGGATCCAGATGCATAGGCTTCAACCACAAGCACATTAGTTGAAGCTACCTTTCATACCTCATGTTCAGCCTACCTAAGCATATACAACAATTTCTTAAAGGTTGTCTCCTTTTCGTTTAGCTTAAAGTTCATAATGAAATTAGCCCACAATTTAGGAAGAAATTTTTACACCAAGTCAATGGCAAGCTCATTGTCCACGATGAAGCCTAAGTTCGCTAATCGTTTAATATAACCAATCATCTTAACCACATGAAGGCTAACTTGTCCTCTACCAAAGAGTTTTGCAATCAAACAATACACTTGACACCTTATATCATTCAGTCCTAGCACGAGTGGCATATAACTCTCAAAGGTATGGAAGTATGGATGGAACATCTATTTCTTCATATTGTCTTTGAAGCTAAAATGACATGGAAGTTAGCATAAGGCACTAAACTTCCACGAAGTCATCAAATACTTATTAAAAGTATTCTTTTACTTCTAGGTGGCATCAAGACTAAGCTCACAGATAATAACCCCTTAAGGATGTATAACCTCTTTTTTTAATATGGAATAATCTAAAGATTTATATACCAATCAATGAAGTTATTTTCAATGAGCCTTTTTTTTTTAAGAATGGATTGATACGTTGGGTTTAACATAATGATAATTTGATCTATAATTTACAGATAAAAATAATTAATAATTTTATTCATAATTAATATTCATTTTACTTATAGATTTAATTAATTAAAATTCTCACACTATTTTTCTCAAGCCAATAACCCTTACAATTGCACTAAAAAAGTTTCGATGAACTTTCTAATAGACCAAGACCTCATCGTATTAATTCTCTTCTTCGCTTTAGGGAAAATTTTGAATAATTGAATAGGTAAATTTCAAATTAATCACCAAAAGCCTATTATCTCAAGTTAGGTTTTAGCCCAACAAATCATGCAGCCTCAAATATGACTCTCAGTATTAGTAGGATATATACTACATATTACCTTGCATCAACAAATGTATTCCTTACTTATGCCTCTAATATACTTCATCTTCGTTTTGGCAAAAGGTACACTAGATAAATCGGACCCAATATGAACATTTCCTAATTTTTTACCTGGAAGAAGTGTAACCTTCGTTTTAGCAAACAAGGTTCCAACAAATAGAGACTTAATTAGGGCATCATATTAAAAGACACCAATTTAATCTTAAACTTAATATTTAAATTGAGGGTTTTTAATTAATTGGTCTCATCAGATTTCGTACTACATGTTAAGTGATATTTGCAAAAATATAACCATTCACATCCATCCAATAATGTAAAATTAAAACGTATTAGTACATAATCATAACTAATGTCAAACCTCTTAAATCAAGAGAAGTTTGACTAGTTAACCTAAGGGAATATTTTGTCTTTGGGTCTTCATCTTCATGCTTGTCCTTTTTGCCTCTAGTCTTTAATAATTACATGACTTTATTTTCTAGTTACATTATTCTAAGAAAATAAAATAACAACCTAAACTAAAGAAGAAAGGGAATTAAGGCAGGGCGTGTAAGGCACCATGCATACATACACATCTAATTAAAATTAAATTTTAATTATTAATTAGTCAAGTGTTAAATTACATTTTTATCTCTAAAACTTTACAAAATAATTGTTCAACCCCAAGAATCAAGGAAATTTCAGTACATGGTAAAAGACCAAAATCTAATTCCCAATCTCGAAAGGTATGTAGGCATCTCATGAGGCATGTCCAGGGCATGATAGAGGACCACCGTACATGGTTTGTGCCAAAAACAACCATGACTTAGGTAAAAAAAAACTGCCTAGCCATGCACAAGTTTAAAGTGCAATGAGGGCACCAATGGCAGCATGCAGCCTAAATAAAACTGCCCAAACGGGTGTCGTCTGGGGATGCACCAGCCTATACCTTAGCAATGGGATAGCGTAGAGGTTGCCCTACCACGTCTAAGCGGTCGAAGCTTGGGTCATCACCTTCATTAACCCATAAAACAGATTCTGTCCATACGTGTGTCGCAGCATGGAACAGCCTTGTCATGTGCAACACCACCTTTTTTAGTTTTCATTCCAGCTACGTAAGGTGATGTTTCCAACATCAGTTTATGGACTTTCTAGTGATGAAAAATCTAGGAGCCATCATGCAAAGATAAGCCAATCATCGTGTGAGCAACGATGGCACATAAACCCCGTTTACTTGACAAACCTGTTATCAACCTTGAATATAATCCTATATCAACAATTAAACTCAAGAAAATTTTAGCAATAATCACTCAATAAATTTAACACATCTATACGTTGTTCTTGAACTCAACAAAATCATGCGGTAACACAATTAAAAATTAATTTTACCAATTTTAGGATTTTGATTATTTATCAATTACATGCAATAATATATAAATATAACCAAAACTTGTAGCATATTTTCATGAAAGTATGCCTAAATGATGGCTTTGATACCACTGTAATGTTACCAACATGCAACGAAATTAAAATTTTTAAAAATATATCAAAGATCATAAAATCTATCCAGAATACCTGTTTTAATGCACAGATTTATGAAAATGTTAAACACACAGGGTGTCTAGAAATTATACTTGCATTGTTGGCTTATCCATGACTTCACGTGACTATGTAAAGATCATTATCCAACCCTGTTGAGATGATTCCTTAGTATCCATATAGAGCACAAATGTGATTCAATTTAGAAATAAGGTTGTCAGGGCTTCTATCAACTGGATTTTGGAAATTGGATCACGATAATGGAAGCTTATGTTAACAAGATTTTAGGCGTAGAGATATGTGTTTTGGATGTATGTGTTTAGAATTATTGTGTTAAAAAATTTGACTCAAACTAAACACCTTTATTTATAAGGTGTGTTGAATCCTAAATTAGTTAGAACTCTAACTACTTAGGTGATAAGGTGTCCAAGAGTTCTTATTAAATCAAGACTCTTAATTTATTGAAAGTTTTAATGTATATAAATCCTAATAGGATTCCAACTCAACTTAAACTTTCTATCAAATAAGGATTTTGAATTTATTGAAGGTTTTAATACATAGAAATCTTAATTAAATTAACATTCCAACTCAACCTAAACTTTTTACTAAACAAAAACTTTGAATAACCTTGTTTAACTAAAACACCTTACCTATAAATTAACTCAGCTAGTTGACTCACATCCATCATTTCGCTATGCTCGGTTGGACTCTTAAATGGGTACAGTCAAAACCATGCAATGTATTTGCATGATGCCACATGGCACCATGCACACCAAATGATTCCAATCAAAACACATCCATACGTTTCTCTCTTTCCATGATCTCAAGATTGTCATCAAAAGATCTTTACCTCTTGGTTTGCATCAACCTCTTAAAATGTGTGACCTATGAGCCCTCTATCGAATCGATACTATCTGAATTCAGATTAAATTTAGACATAAACCAAGATTGGTCTCTAGCCAAATGTTATGGCCACCTACACGATGGAGTACCAGCAAATGTCACTATAAACTTTTACAATATCACAGTTATGTGCAATTCAATCATTTCGTCAATTGATATCTTTTGAGGCTGAGACATAGAAATGTGTTTATCTCAATAATTTTCTTGATATGAGTTGATACACATTAATGACTTACATTGATTAGGCTACAACCTAATCCCAGTGTGATCACAGATTTAAGCAGTTATGAATGTCTTTCAACATTCGCATATGAGATATCTTCTTCTATGCTTAGGAGTGATAAATCATTTATTGATCAAGCATAGCCTCTATGTATCTCATGATATAGTTGTTCACTGCCTTTATGACACCCCTATTACAGCAATACATTAGATAGTGTCTAACCATACGAATTTTTACAAGAGACAGTCTGACAACCTTAAGTCAAAAGATCACATGCACTGGTGGTGTTCAGTGGATTTGTTTTATAAACACTGGAGCAACCATCCATATGGATATCCTCTGGTGAGGTCAGTTTGATGAACACGTCTACAATATGCACCTATGTGTTACACTAAGCTATCAACAAATAATTTTGACAAGTGAGAATTGTTGACACCTTTCGGTGGGGTCGCTCAACACTATGATAATCTTATCACCATTACATGTGCCATTGGTCATTGTAATATTGAGATTATGGACATTTCTATAATGGTCATCTAATGTGTGTATAGGGTTCCCATGATAAATCGTCTGATCCCCTCATCACAATTCTACCATTCTAAGGGCATGTTATTTGTATAATCATATAATAGACAAACATATGAATTGAATAACTATAAATCCTTTTATTAATTAATAAGATAAATTACAATTACAAATGTCAAATCAATTAGCTCTAAGGCATCTATCCAAACAGTACATACCTAATTTGATAATGTTTCACATTAGAGTAAACAACTTTCCATTAGATGTCTGTCTTTAAAGCATATCTCTCCAATAAAGCTATTAATTCAGCTTTCAAATCATAAAAGTCTATTACTCTTAAACTGTTATCTCTTTGTGTTTCATGATTACTAATACCAACATTCTCAACATCCATTATTGGCTCAAGAACCCACTACAATGGATTTAGATTATGAGTATAACTTGTATATGCTCTTATATCTATAAAGCCATGGCGTCTCATGTTAAACTCAACCCCCTCATTGATTTGACTTATCACAATGTCTTCACTCGGTACACAATTTGTGTTGTCATCATCATATAATCTTGAAAATTTGTCATCTTCATTGTTGTTGTCCTCAGGATTATACTCCTCATCTACATCAGCATCATTATCTCGATCACCATGATTCAAACTATAATCTTAGAAAATTTGTGGTTTGTCATATGTGCAATAATCCTTTTTTTCTGCCACATGGACCTCTTCGTTTAGTTAATTGTCTCTTCCTTCAATAGTAGTCTGGGTAACATAAAGTTTTATCGATCATCATAAACTTCTTACTTCTATCATCATATGCTCAAGATTATCATTGTCTTCGATCTCAATATGACCCACTGATGCATCACCTGGCAATAAATATGTGGATATTTGCTTGACTCCAATCAAATCTGAGACGATTGTATATTTTGTCCACAAATCCTTCAAAATCAACATTTGTGTCGATACAAATCGGTCTCTCCTTCCCATCGACATATTTCATTACATTATCATTACCTATAATCCAATTCCCTCCAAAACGAACAATAAATTCAGTTTTTTCTATTTTTACCTATTACCTTACATTGTTAAGCAAAATTAGATACATTCAAAGTTTCTATCGAAAAAAGAATAGGTGAGATTGCCTACATCTAAGCAATCTCCCCTAATAGACGATATCGCCTACATAGGTAATCTTGCCTATATATGGTAGGCGATCTTGCCTATATATGGTAGGTGATCCTGTCTACCCACCTATATATATAAAGTTTCTAAGGAAGCATTTCAACAAACACTATTTTCAGTGAATATATACATTCTAGTTGAACTACCAATCAGTACTCTAACCACTTTAACATACACATATAATAACATTCAATTAAAAAAATGGAATAAATATTATTATTTTTACAAATTCTTTAATTACTTTACTAAATTTTATCGTAAATTAACTATTTTATTATACAATTTTTTTATTTGCAATTATTATACAAACAAACACAAAAAAAAAGGGATATAGATTAACACTAACTTTAATTATAATGAATTATTTATAAAATCTCTGAAAATATATTTTGTGTTTTTAGTATTAAAAAGAATGTATGTTATTTGTGTTTATAAAAATGAAGAAAAAGATAATTTTGATATTTAATTAATAAAGTGATATAATTATTTATTAAAAAATATAATAAAAATATATAAACAAATTTAAAAAATGGTATTTCTTTTAATACTTAAAAAAAAATAAAGAAAGAAACTTTGGGTGAGAACAACTCCTTTGGCCTTTGATATTCTTCGAAACATTTGGCCACGCAAACATGATTTGACAAGAATCGTCCTTAAACCAATAGATCCAACATTAATGCGCATAATCCATATCTACATTGATTTAATTTAATTTTGACATGTTTTCCTTGAGTTGATGCAAATAAACAGCGTTTTCATAATTTCAAAGGGAGTTGTGTCTATATTGATGTATGTATAAATGTGACCCCACACCCAACATATAATATGATTACATAAGAACTTCTTTTTGATTAAAATGTGATAATTCAGAGAAATATTATCCCTTTCAAAATTTTGTTGAGATAGGAGAGGGAAATTAATTAAAATAGGTAGCCAGTTTGCTACATAAATTTTTTTTGGTATAAATTTTTAACTTTTACCTTTTTAAGCAAATTATATTTTTCATTTCAAAAATACCTCTCATCTTATTTATCAGCATTTACAGTAGCTTTCACAATAACTTTCGCAGATTAATCTCTTATATTTCAGAGGATATGCATTAAGCTTAATTTTTCTATAATGAATAATATCTACAGATGAAAAACAGATATAATAATAGATAGTTATATACTTTTACACATTTACAAAATGATAGACATAACTAATATAGGATGTGTGGGTTGTGTCGGATGAGAAAGGGTGCATGTCTTTTCAAAACAGTGTAAAAATGAGTGAAAGGGTAGGCTTTTTCTTAATACGGTGCGTTTTTCAAAGCGGGTGTGAAAATTTGCGAAAGTGTAAAGAGGTATGTGAAACTCTGAAGGGGTGCGTGAAAAGGTGCGACAATGCTAAAGGGGTGCATGAAAGGGTGCAGTGATGCTAAAAGGGTGCGTGAAAATGCACGGGTGCGACAACGCTGAAAGGGTGCGACAAATTTGGAAAGGGTGCAACACTTCGAAAGGGTGCATTATAATCTAAAGGGGTGCATGAAAACCCTAAAAGTGCAACTCAAGGGTGCGTGCAAACCCTAAACGTTGGTCATTCTCCATGGGTGCGTGGACGTGTGCATGCATGTATGCACAACTCATCAGCTGTAATGAAACACTTTCTTTAAAAAAAAATTAAAATTTTTTTAATTAAGAGCAATACTATGTGTACTCACTTTAGGTACACAAATGTATACACACTCATATATGTCATCATATGATTGGTTATTGTTTTATTTGTTAATTCAAAATCATCCAATCACATGATGACACATATAAATGTGTACACATTTGTGTACCCAAAGTGGGTACACATAGTTTTATTGTTTAATTAATTCATTAACTATAAGAGAATTCATTTCATTCATTAATATTTAGATAGGGTAGATTTAGGGCAGATGAAAGTATTTACTGCAATATTTATAAAAACAATTATTTACTTTTTCCATAAAGAACTTTTTACTGTTATTTCATAAACATCTCATTCTTCGGTTATTTTCAATAGTCCAAATCTACTTTATTCTAAACTAAGTTCATATTTATGTTCTTGAATCCATCGATCGGAAAAAATGGTAAGAGTGATATTCATACTTGGATTCGGTGGGGAATGGCACAATGAATATGGTAATAATCTAAGATATATCGGTGGAGTTCAGAAATTATTTTCATCCAATAGAAGAATCAATTACAATGGATTTGTAGAAGGAGTATGTTCTCATTTAGATATCAATCCAACAGATTAATTTAGGATGTAATAATTGATATTTATATACCTTTATACCTTTACAAAATGATGAACATAAAATGGTGCATTTTTTTGAGCAGGTGCAAAAATGTGAGAAAGTGTAAAGGGGTGTGTGAAAATGTGAAGGGGTGCGTGAAAGTCTGAAGGGGTGTGTGAAAATATGAAAGGGGTGTGTCAACTCTAAAGGGGTGCGTGAAATCGTAAAAGGGTGAGTCAACTCTGAAGAGGTGCGTGAAATCGTAAAGAGATGCGTGAAATCGTAAAAGGGTGCATCAACTCCGAAGGGGTGCGTGAAATCGTAAAAGGGTATGTCATTCTCTTAAGAGGTGCATGAAATCTTAAAAGGGTGTGTTAGCTTCTGAAAAAGGTGCGTCAACCTCTGAAGGGGTGCGTGAAAGGGTGTGGCATTTTGAAAAGGTGTGTCATAACCTGAAGAGGTGCGTGAAGGGATGCAATAATGCTAAAGGGGTGCGTGAAAGTATAAAGGGGTGTGTGAAACTATAAAGGGGTGCCTAAAATTGTAAAGGGGTGCGTGAAACTATGAAAAGGTGCGTGAAAGTGTAAAATGGTGCGTAAAACTGTGAAGGGGTGTGTGAAAGTGTGAAGGGGTGAATAAAAGTGTGAAGGGGTAGGTGAAAATATGAAGGGGTGTGTGAAACTGTGAAGGGGTGCGTGAAAATATGAAAGGATGCATGAAACTGTGAAAGAGTGCGTGAAACTATGAAGGAATGCGTGAAAATATAAAGGGGTGTGTGAAAATATAAAAAGATATGTAATAATAATAATATTGTAATACCCTCAGGTATATTTCAGGGGCAATTACGTCTTTTGACCCTGTTTGGAAATATTTCCAATTGTATGTGTGTTTTGAGATATATATAAAAGTAAAATAATAATAATAATAATATAATAATAATATATTGAAAAAAAAAAAAAAAAAAAAAAAAGGAAGAGAAAAGTCAATAACCTGCTCCCTTTACCTTTTGCTTTCCTTTTTCTTTTTTCCATCGTTCTTTCGTCTCTTCCAGAGAAGAAGACAATCTTCTTCCTTTCTTTGCTGCACAGTGAGTAATTTGGAAGGCTTTTGGAAGATAAATAAGAAAAAGAAAAATAAGAGGAAGCACTTGGAAGCTTTGGTAACCAAAGATCTCCTTCTTTTCCCTTTTATCTATGTTTATATGCATGTTATGTGATTATGCTAGTGTGTTTTGGTATTGATTTAAAGTGGTTTTGGTGATAAAGGAAGCAAAACAAAGAGAAGGAAACCAATTTGCAAAGATCTGACTTGAAACAAGGTAAGGGGAATCATTATTGATATGTTGCATGTTTTAAGCTTTTGATTCCTCGGATCTATGTTATAAATGGTGATTTTGAAGTTGAGGAATGTTGTTTTGCCATCTGGGATGTCTATGTGTGTGATTTGGTTTAAGGCAGAGAGTTGCATGATATTTACAGTTTTTGCCACTGAGTTCGTCCCATGTTTTGGCTGCCTTATTGAATGAATTATCAGTGCTATTATATCTTGTTGGAAAGCTCTTTGAATCCTCTTTCCAATGATATATAGCTTGTATGAATTAGAGATCATTTGGACTGTTAAAGATTGTATAAACCGAAAGGACTGTTTTACTAAAGAAAAACAGGGGAGGCAGTTTTTGCCACTGACTTTATCTGCTGTTTTGACTGCCTGATTGAATGAATTATGAGTGCTATTATAGCTTGTTGGAAAGATCTTGGAATCCTCTTTTCAACGATATATAGTTTGTATGAATTAGAAACCATTTGGGCTGTTAAATTGTATAAAAAGTATGCTGCCCTGCTAAATGTCTGTTCTGTGAACAGTATTTCGTAATTTTATCACTGCGTTTAGCTCACGTTTTGACTGCCTTATCTATTGAATTATGAGTGCTATTATAGGTCGTTGGAAAGCTCTTTGAATCCTCTTTCCAATGATATATAGCTTGTATGAATTAGAAACCGTTTGGGATGTTAAATTGTATGAAAAAGAAGGTTGCCCTGTTAAATGACTGTTCTGTGAACAGTGTTTTGCAATTTTGGGCAGAAAAGAAAGAAGGAAAGAAAGAAAGAAAGAAAGAAAGAAAGAAAGAAAAGGAAGAAGAAAGGAAAGAAAGGAAAGGAAAGGAAAGAAAAGAAGGAAAGAAAAAGAAAGAAAAATAAGAAAAAGAATTTAGGGGTTGTCCCAAGAGTAATGTCTGGTGAGTTATGAATAAAATTAAATGGAAGCAAATGTAGTAAAATATAAGACCCGTATGTATGCTATAAACTATGAGGGGGCACTTTACACTACACCGCCCGCAGTAGGGCACGTCCGCAGTAGGACACGTCCGTAGTAGGACATAGACCCCCAGTAGGGTCCGCTCGCAGTAGAGCATGCTCGTAGTAGAGCTTAATTCAGAGTCAGAAATAGTATAGTGAAAGAAAAAGAGCTTGAGCTTAAAAAAAAAAAAACAAGTGCCAAATCCCTATAGTTAGCTTCCAAAAAGTATTAAATAGACACCAGATGGGACAAAGTATAACCCAAATAGTAAAGAGTGAACTAAATTACCCCCTCAATCTCTTATAGAGGTTAGGATGTGGGGTTGAGTCCCAAAAGTGAGTTAGAACAGGAAAAATGGATAGTTTACTTAATTTTTCCCCTTACTGAGTGTTCTTATCACTCACTCCCTTTTCTTTCCTGATTGCAGGTACAGGTGATCGAGATAGCTGCGAGGCAGGGTCAGGTCAGCGTAGGTAAATCCGGCTGGAGCAGGTTATCTCTGGTTTATATTACATGCATACAGTGGCATGTTTTTATCGACTTTTGACTTTTTGAGATTATGGTACAGTTGCATATGATTACTCCTTGTTTTCAGATGCTTTCAGATGAGTTTTCATATGAGTATATACATCTTTTGTTCGCTTCCAGATTTACAGTTTTCTTGGAATACTTTCTAAACACTTTTAATGATGCATTTATTTTAAAGTATTTAAAAAAAAAAAATAGATGCTACGAATATTAATTCGTAATATTTCTCCTTCGATGGATAGTACTTCTAGGGAGGGATGTTACAGTTGGTATCAGAGCATGATTTTGGAACCCAAAAGATGTTTTCTAAAACAAAATGGAGTAATCAAAGTAACACAGAGATGAAATACCCTTCAGCCACGCTGACCACCCTCGCAGCCGATCACTGTAAGTTAAGTTTTCATTTATACCTGCTGAGTTTTATGAAACTAATGTGTTCATTTTCAGGACCTATGAGTCAAACACCGGTAGATCCCTCTCAAAGGGGCCAAAATGAAGGAGCAACCCCTCAGGTACCCCAAGGGGCACTCAGTGCACATGATGTGCGAGAGATTTTCAGAGAGATGATGAGAGAGCACAAAGGTGCTCCTACACAGGGAAGTGAGACGGCTCATACGCCGCCAATCCAGGGGTATGAGATGAGGGAGGTTACTTCAGCATCTACAGCAGCCCCAGTGAGGACTCAATTACATCCTATTTTCAACCTCCCTAGTATGCACCAACCTCAAAAATTTGATGTGCAAGGGACCCAATAGCAGCTGAAGAGTGGTTAGAATCAGTAGAGAGTGCCATGGCCTTGTTTGACATGACTGACCAAGAAAGAGTGAGATATGCCACTTATCTTTTCAAGTCAGGGGCAAGAATATGGTGGAACTTAGTCAGGGAGACGGTCAATGTCTCAGAAATGACATGGACCGAGTTTAGGCGCCGATTCGAGGCAGAGTACAGGGGCGCCGATGTTACTTGTATCAGGGCCCAGGAGTTTATCAGTCTAGTGCAAGGGACAGACTCTGTAAAAGAATATTCCACAAAGTTTAATCAATTGTCCCAGTATGCCCCTGAGATAGCTAGCACAGAAATGGGGCGTATGCAGAAGTTTGTGTACGGGCTGGATCCAGAGATAGCTCGAGACATTATGACCGGGGCGCAGCCACCCAGAACTTATGCAGAGGCCCTTGATAGAGCTTTGAGGGCAGAGGTTTTTGTTAGGAGGAGGTTTGGTCAGACTACAGGGCAAAAAGTTACACCTCCTTCTACCATGCCAGCTCCCCCGGTGAGTAGTGGTTCAGCTTCAGTACAGAGAGGCCCTCCTCCAGAGCGAGATAGGAAAGGTAAACGACCTCTCCAGTTCAGAGGCATGAAAAAGAACTAGAAGAGTGGAAAGAAACAAAGAGTACCTGAGATACCAGCTTGTCAGAAATGTGGGAAGCACCACAGAGGAGAGTGTTTGACAGGTCAGGCAGTTTGTTTCAGATGTCGTCAGCCTGGACATATTGCTCGTTTCTGTACAGCTGCCCCAGTGAGAGTAGAGCAGCAGCAGCCTATAGGAGGGGCCACAGCCAGAGTTTATACGATCACCCAAGGCCCAGCAGAGGCTAACCCATCAGCAGTCACGGGTCAGATTCTCTATCTTGATACTCCTATTTATGTTTTAATTGATTGTGGAGCTACTCATTGTTTTATAGCCAAGAGTTTGCTTGAGAGGTTAAAGTTGCAACCTGTTAGAATAGCCCAGATGATTATGATTGAGTTGTCTGATGGGGGGTCAGTCATTAGTGAGATGATGCTACTAGGACAGAGTATTATGATTCAGGGTCGACAGTTACTAGTGGACCTGATTGTGTTCGAAATGCCAGATTTTGACATGATTTTAGGGATAGACTTTTTGGGGAGATACGGAGCTGAAATTGATTATAAAAAGAAGAAAGTGAGATTTAACCTAGACTCTGGAGATCAATTCGAGTTTGGTGAAGGTCATATCCGGAGTCTGATGATCAGTATGTTAAAAGCTAGTAAAATGTTGAAAAAATGGTGTACAGGATATTTGGCTCATATAGTGAGCAAAGTTGAGTCAGGCCCAACTATTGAGGAAACACCAGTGGTACGTGAGTTTCCAGATGTGTTTCCAAGTGAGCTACCGGGATTAGCTCCCGAGAGAGAGATTGAGTTTAGCATAGAGTTGGCACCTGGCACAGCACCTATTTCAAGAGCACCCTATCGAATGGCCCCTGTCGAGTTACAAGAATTGAAAAAGCAGCTTCAAGAGTTATTAGATCATGGTTTTATCAGACCGAGCCATTCTCCTTGGGGAGCTCCCATCCTATTTGTGAAAAAGAAAGACGGGTCTATGAGAATGTGCATTGATTACAGAGAGCTAAATAAGGCCACAGTTAAGAACAAGTACCCGTTACCCAGGATTGATGATTTATTTGATCAGTTGAAGGGATCCGTGGTCTTCTCCAAGATAGATTTGAGATCTGGTTATCACCAGGTGAGAGTGACAGAGAAGGATATACCCAAGACAGCTTTCCGAACGAGGTATGGCCACTTTGAGTTTGTAGTGATGCCATTCGGATTGACAAATGCCCCTGCAGTATTTATGGATTTGATGAATAGGGTATTTCATGACTGCCTGGATAAATTTATTGTGGTATTCATTGATGATATCTTAGTATATTCTTGCAGTCGAGAGGAGCATGAACAACACTTGAGGTTTACCCTCCAGAGATTGAGAGAAAAACAACTGTATGCCAAATTCTCGAAATGTGAATTTTGGCTAGATAGAGTTACCTTTTTGGGGCATGTGATTTCAGCAGAGGGTATATCAGTGGATCCCAGTAAGATTGAGGCAATAGTTGAATGGCAGAGACCAAAGACAGTCAAAGAGGTTCGTAGTTTCCTGGGTTTGGCAGGGTATTATCGAAGGTTTGTGGAAGGATTTGCCAGATTAGCTAGACCTCTTACAACCCTCACGAAGAAAGCAATGTCATTTCAGTGGTCAGATGCCTGTGAGACAAGCTTCCAAGAATTGAAAAGAAGATTGACTACTGCTCATGTGTTAGCACTTCCAGAGGAGGGAGTTGAGTATGATTTATACACGGATGCCTCACACGGTGGCTTAGGAGCAGTGTTGATACAGCGAGGCAAGGTAATAGCATATGCCTCAAGACAATTGAAAGAATTTGAAACTCGATACCCCACTCATGATTTGGAGTTAAGGTTTTTGCTTTAAAAATCTGGAGACACTATTTGTATGGGGTAAAATGTAATATTTATACTGACCATAAGAGTCTCAGATATTTCTTCACTCAGAAGGAGTTAAATATGAGACAGAGGCGATGGCTCGAGTTAGTAAAAGACTATGACTGTGATATTAAGTACCATCCAGGCAAGGCTAATGTAGTTGCAGATGCCCTCAGTAGAAATGTAATGATATCACAACTGACGGTCCAGAGAGAAATTCATAGAGAGATGGATCGAGAACAGATTGAGCTTGTGATTGGGGCCCTCACCAGGTTAGAGATTCAATCCACTCTCCTAGATAAGATTCGAGAGGCTCAGACACAAGATGAATGGTGTCAACAGAAACTTCAAAAGGTTCAAGAGGGTCTTGAGACAGATTTTCAAGTATCGAATAAAATTCTCAAATTCAGAGATCGAGTATATGTTCCCCAGATAACTGATTTGAGACAAAAAATTCTTACAGAGGCTCATAGTTCTCTTTACACTGCCCACCCTGGGGGTGTAAAGATGTATCAAGATTTAAAAAGACATTTTTGGTGGTCAGGCATGAAAAAGGATATAGGTGAGTTTGTTACTAGATGTCTCACCTGTCAGCAAATTAAGGCCGAACACCAGAGACCTGCAGGGTTACTTCAGCCTAGTCCTGGCCACGGGCCGGTTTGGCCTGTGAACCGGACCGAAACCGGCCCGGCTAAACTCGGAACCGGAACCGGCAGACCCGGAACCGGCAGTGAACCGGAACCGAAACCGTGGCTCTACGGTTCGGTTTCGGTTCACATAAATTGAAACCGTGGAACCGCCGGCTCACACCGGTTTATGAACCGGCGGTTTACTGTGCTGAACCGAAAAAAATTTGAAAATTTTTTGAAATTTTTTTAATTTTTTTTTTAATTTTATTTAAAAAGGCAACGGTTCCCTGCGCAGGGAACCATTGCCTTTTGAAGAAAATTTGCAGGGGACCGTTGGTCCCCTGCAATTTTTTGAAATTTCAATTTACCCCCCTATTTCTAATTTTTTTCAAAAAAAATTTTTTCTATATATACCCCTTTAAATTCTATTCTCTCAAATCTCAATCTCTCTACTCTCTCACTCAATCCTTCAAACTCTCATTCTCATTCTTTAAACTCTTAATATTCTCTCAATCTTTCAATTCAATTAAATTTTCTTAAATTTAATTAAATTCTTTCTTATTTTTTTATTAATTTCAATTTCAATTTTTTTTATACAATTCATAATTAATTATAGAATTTATTTCTATAATTAATTTTATTTATTATTATTTTATTATCTTTTATAATTAATCATATAATTTATTTATATAATTAATTTTATTTATTATCAAAAAATGGCAAGTAGTAGAAATTCTTCCGGTTCACGAAGATTTGGTCAATATTCACATATATCAAATGTGAATGAAAATCAATTTATAGATGATTTTCATTCACAAGAAAGTGAAAACCAATATGAAGAGGTGGAGCAACAACAACAACATCAACAACAAATGGAGATGGAACAACAATCTCAAAAAATTCCTACATCCGATATTTTCAAAATTCATTTCAAGAAAATGCAAAAGGAAGATGGTAATTTTGATGTTGCTTGCAATTATTGTAGGCGAATTTACAAATTCAAACAAGGAGGTGGATACGGAACATTCAAAAGGCACTTGGAGTCAAAACATCCGGAAAAAATGGGACAAAGCCGAGGTCAAACACAAATAACCGGGTATGGTTCTTCTACACACAAATCTTTATTTATGTATAGTGATAATAAAAGTAAAGAAGAATTTGCAAAAATGGTAGCAATAGATCATTTAGCATTTAGTTTTGGTGAAAATTTAGGTTTTAATAATTATTGTAAAACTGCATTAAATCCTGCATATAAAACTATTCCAAGAAATACATTAAAAAGAACATTATTTAGTTTATATAAAAAACAAAAAAAAGAGTTAATTCAATTTTTTACAAATTTTAATGGACGTGTATCTCTATGTAGTGATATTTGGAGTGACCATTGGCAAGTTCACTCTTATATGGGTATAACTTGTCATTGGATAGATGATGATTTTCTATTACAAAAAAGAATTTTATCATTTAGGATGTTTGATGAATGACATACGGCTGATAATATTTATAGAATAATTAAAGGAATATTAGAAGAATATAAATTACTTTATAAAATTTTTTCAATTTCATTTGATAATGCACGTTCAAATACTGCCTCAATAAATAAATTAATTGAAATTTGCAGACCTAATTTAGGTGGTAGATTTTTTCATATTAGATGTGCATGTCATGTGTTAAATTTATGTGTACAAGATGGTTTAGAATGTCTTAATAATTTTATTAGTCCAATAAAAATAGCAATTTCATATTTATGGACACATCCCCAAATTATGAAAGAATGGGGTAAATTTTGTAAACAACATAATAAAAGACCAAAAAGATTTCCTAAAGATGTGCCGACTCGTTGGAATTCAACATATGAATTACTCAACGAGTCATTTGATTATAAGGATTTATTATGCTCATTTATTTCACAAAATGTGCCACAAATTATATTATATCCCCAACATTGGGATATTTGTTCAAAAATTTTAAATGTATTAAAAAATTTTAATAATGCAACATATACTTTAAGTGGGGTTTATTATCCCACTTCTCATTTATTTTTAAATGAAGCTGTTAATATTATTGGAGCTTTACAAGAAGCCGAACAAGATATTCTTTTACAAGAAGCTGTTTCTTTAATGAAAACAAAATGGTTAAATTACTATAAAATAATTCCAGAACTTTTTCTTGTTGCATGTTTTTTTGATCCTAGATTTAAATTAGATGGTGTCACAGATTATTTGACATTATATTATGAATGTTTGCAATTAGATGAAGTTAATATTCCATTAACTATAACTAATATTATGAATTTAATTAAAGAAATTTATGCTGAATATGCATTAATTTATGGTGGTTCTTCTTCCTCTCTACCACCTATTGCCCCATCATCAACCCAAAATATGAGTTATGGTGATCGTATTATGATGCAAAGGGGCAAAAGACCAAGAGGAACATTAGGCTCCACCTCGGAGCTTGATATTTATTTAACTACTATTTTTGAGTTTGGTGACAGCAATATAGGTAAAGACTTTCCAGTTTTAGAATGGTGGAGTCGACACGCATCAACTTTTCCAATATTGACAGCTATTGCTAAACAAGTTCTAGCAGCACCGGTATCAACTGTCGCAGTAGAACAAGCTTTTAGTCAAGGGGGTAATATATTGGATGAGAGACGATCAAGTTTGGCTCCCGAATCTATTGAAGCTCAAGTATGCGTGGACGATTGGACAAGAGCCGAATTACGACAACAAGAAATAAAAGTAGACTTCAATGAAGAATCGCTTGATTTAACTACAGATAGTTCGATGACGACGGGAAATAATACTCAAGATAGTGGAGGTGAATGATAAGGTAAGGGGGTACTGCCAGCTATTAGATATGCAAAGGTAAGAGAACTACGTAGGCTTTGATTCTTCTAAACCCCAAGAAGATACGTAGGAAGCTTAATTGAAAAATTAAGTCCAAGCCTTTCTTTTAAATTTCAATTATTGTAATTAATAATTTAAAAATTAAATCAAGATCATGTATTAGAATTGATGGTTCAATATCGGTTTCGAATCGAAACCGTCGGTTCCGAATCAAAACCGTCGGTTCCGAACCGAAACCGTCGGTTCCGAACCGGGGCCATGAACCGGAACCGGTGATTCCGAACCGTGGATGAACCGTCCTGTTACGGTTTCGGTTCAGGGTCCTTATATTTTCGAACCGTGAACCGGCGGTTTCGAACCGAAACCGGCGGTTCATGAACCGTGGCCAGGTCTACTTCAGCCTCTACCTATTCCATAATGGAAATGGGAGCATATCTCCATGGACTTCATTAGTGGACTCCCTAGAGCTCAGAATGGATGTAATGCTATTTGGGTGATTGTTGATAGATTAACCAAGTCAGCTCATTTCTTGTCCATCAAAGATACTACTACCACAGATCAGTTGAGGAGATTATATGTTAGGGAGATTATTAGATTACATGGTGTACCCAGGACCATAGTATCTGATCGTGATACAAGATTTGTATCAGCTTTCTGGAAGAGTCTCCAAAGATCCTTGGGTACTAATTTGACATTTAGTACAACCTATCATCCTCAGACAGATGGTCAGACGGAGAGGGTTAATCAGATTTTGGAAGACATGTTGAGAGCTTGTTGCCTAGATCATAAAGCTACGTGGGTAGAAATGTTGCCCTTGGTGGAGTTTGCTTACAATAATAGCTACCAGACAACTATTCAGATGGCACCTTATGAGGCATTATATGGTAGAAGGTGTCGTTCTCCTCTTCACTGGGATGAGATAGGAGAGAGAGATGTGTTATCCCGATCCCTTGGGCCCAAATTGACCCAAAAAATGATTGATGATGTCTAACTGATCAGGTAGAGAATAAAACAGGCTCAAGATCGACAGAAAAGCTATGCAGATCATCGACGTCGAGACTTGGAATTCAATGTAGGTGAATTTGTATTTGTAAAGGTTGCTCCATTCAAGCATTTGATGAGATTCGGAAAGAAGGGAAAGCTAGCTCCCAGATTTATTGGTCCATATGAGATACTTAAGAGAATTGGTAAAGTGGCTTACAGATTAGCCTTACCAGCGAGTATGGACCGGATTCATGATGTATTTCATGTCTCATCATTAAGAAAATGTCTTGGTGATCATTCCCAGGTTGTGAATACAGAAGATATTAAGTTATCAGAAGACCTTAGTTATGAAGAAAAACCGATTCAGATACTTGACAGAAGAATCAAACAACTAAGAAATCGACAAATTCCTCTAGTAAAAGTCTTGTGGAGAAGCCAGAAGTTAGAGGAGGCTACCTGGGAAATGGAGCAAACCATGAAGGAGAAACATCCAGAGTTGTTTTTGTGAATTCCGAGGACGAAATTCTTGTGAGGGGGGAAGAGTTGTAATACCCTCAGGTATATTTCAGGGGCAATTACGTCTTTTGACCCTGTTTGGAAATATTTTCAATTGTATGTGTGTTTTGAGATATATATAAAAGTAAAATAATAATAATAATAATATAATAATAATATATTGAAAAAAAAAAAAAAAGAAAAGGAAGAGAAAAGTCAATAACCTGCTCCCTTTACCTTTTGCTTTCCTTTTTCTTTTTTCCATCGTTCTTTCGTCTCTTCCAGAGAAGAAGACAATCTTCTTCCTTTCTTTGCTGCACAGTGAGTAATTTGGAAGGCTTTTGGAAGATAAATAAGAAAAAGAAAAATAAGAGGAAGCACTTGGAAGCTTTGGTAACCAAAGATCTCCTTCTTTTCCCTTTTATCTATGTTTATATGCATGTTATGTGATTATGCTAGTGTGTTTTGGTATTGATTTAAAGTGGTTTTGGTGATAAAGGAAGCAAAACAAAGAGAAGGAAACCAATTTGCAAAGATCTGACTTGAAACAAGGTAAGGGGAATCATTATTGATATGTTGCATGTTTTAAGCTTTTGATTCCTCGGATCTATGTTATAAATGGTGATTTTGAAGTTGAGGAATGTTGTTTTGCCATATGGGATGTCTATGTGTGTGATTTGGTTTAAGGCAGAGAGTTGCATGATATTTATAGTTTTTGCCACTGAGTTCGTCCCATGTTTTGGCTGCCTTATTGAATGAATTATGAGTGCTATTATATCTTGTTGGAAAGCTCTTTGAATCCTCTTTCCAATGATATATAGCTTGTATGAATTAGAGATCATTTGGACTGTTAAAGATTGTATAAACCGAAAGGACTGTTTTACTAAAGAAAAACAGGGGAGGCAGTTTTTGCCACTGACTTTATCTGCTGTTTTGACTGCCTGATTGAATGAATTATGAGTGCTATTATAGCTTGTTGGAAAGATCTTGGAATCCTCTTTTCAACGATATATAGTTTGTATGAATTAGAAACCATTTGGGCTGTTAAATTGTATAAAAAGTATGCTGCCCTGCTAAATGTCTGTTCTGTGAACAGTATTTCGTAATTTTATCACTGCGTTTAGCTCACGTTTTGACTGCCTTATCTATTGAATTATGAGTGCTATTATAGGTCGTTGGAAAGCTCTTTGAATCCTCTTTCCAATGATATATAGCTTGTATGAATTAGAAACCGTTTGGGATGTTAAATTGTATGAAAAAGAAGGTTGCCCTGTTAAATGACTGTTCTGTGAACAGTGTTTTGCAATTTTGGGCAGAAAAGAAAGAAGGAAAGAAAGAAAGAAAGAAAGAAAAGGAAGAAGAAAGGAAAGAAAGGAAAGGAAAGGAAAGAAAAGAAGGAAAGAAAAAGAAAGAAAAATAAGAAAAAGAATTTAGGACTCAAGATTTAGGGGTTGTCCCAAGAGTAATGTCTGGTGAGTTATGAATAAAATTAAATGGAAGCAAATGTAGTAAAATATAAGACCCGTATGTATGCTATAAACTATGAGGGGGCACTTTACACTACACCGCCCGCAGTAGGGCACGTCCGCAGTAGGACACGTCCGTAGTAGGACATAGACCCCCAGTAGGGTCCGCTCGCAGTAGAGCATGCTCGCAGTAGAGCTTAATTCAGAGTCAGAAATAGTATAGTGAAAGAAAAAGAGCTTGAGCTTAAAAAAAAAAAACAAGTGCCAAATCCCTATAGTTAGCTTCCAGAAAGTATTAAATAGACACCAGATGGGACAAAGTATAACCCAAATAGTAAAGAGTGAACTAAATTACCCCCTCAATCTCTTATAGAGGTTAGGATGTGGGGTTGAGTCCCAAAAGTGAGTTAGAACAGGAAAAATGGATAGTTTACTTAATTTTTCCCCTTACTGAGTGTTCTTATCACTCACTCCCTTTTCTTTCCTGATTGCAGGTACAGGTGATCGAGGTAGCTGCGAGGCAGGGTCAGGTCAGCGTAGGTAGATCCGGCTGGAGCAGGTTATCTCTGGTTTATATTACATGCATACAGTGGCATGTTTTTATCGACTTTTGACTTTTTAAGATTATGGTACAGTTGCATATGATTACTCCTTGTTTTCAGATGCTTTCAGATGAGTTTTCATATGAGTATATACATCTTTTGTTCGCTTCCAGATTTACAGTTTTCTTGGAATACTTTCTAAACACTTTTAATGATGCATCTCGCAGTAGAGCATGCTCGCAGTAGAGCTTGCTCGCAGTAGAGCTTAATTCAGAGTCAGAAATAGTATAGTGAAAGAAAAAGAGCTTGAGCTTAAAAAAAAAAACAAGTGCCAAATCCCTATAGTTAGCTTCTAGAAAGTATTAAATAGACACCAGATGGGACAAAATATAACCCAAATAGTAAAGAGTGAACTAAATTACCCCCTCAATCTCTTATAGAGGTTAGGATGTGGGGTTGAGTCCCAAAAGTGAGTTAGAACAGGAAAAATGGATAGTTTACTTAATTTTTCCCCTTACTAAGTGTTCTTATCACTCACTCCCTTTTCTTTCCTGATTGCAGGTACAGGTGATCGAGGTAGCTGCGAGGCAGGGTCAGGTCAGCGTAGGTAGATCCGGCTGGAGCAGGTTATCTCTGGTTTATATTACATGCATACAGTGGCATGTTTTTATCGACTTTTGACTTTTTAAGATTATGGTACAGTTGCATATGATTACTCCTTGTTTTCAGATGCTTTCAGATGAGTTTTCATATGAGTATATACATCTTTTGTTCGCTTCCAGATTTACAGTTTTCTTAGAATACTTTCTAAACACTTTTAATGATGCATTTATTTTAAAGTATTTAAAAAAAAAAAATAGATGCTACGAATATTAATTCGTAATATTTCTCCTTCGATGGATAGTACTTCTAGGGAGGGATGTTACAAATATATTATATAATATATTATTAATATATAATATATTATATATAAAAGGGTACGCATCCCTTTGCATTTCCCGCACCCCTCTACGCACCCTTTTATTTATATATAAAGGGGTGTGGAAAATGCAAAGGGACGCAACCTTTTGCATTTCCCACACCCCTTTATATATATATATTTCATGCACCTGTACCATTTCACACTCCTTTTCTAAATTGTCGCACCGTTCCACGCACCAACACCCTTTCATGCACCCTTTTACGCACCTGCACCCCTTTCCACACCCCTTCACGCACCATTTCCAAATTGTCGCACCCACACCCCTTCACGCACCCTTTCCAAATTTGTCGCACCCTTCTACACACCCTCACCCCTTCTCGCGCCCCTTCACGCACCCACACCCCTTCCCGCACCCACACCCACACCCCTTCACCTACTGTCGCACCATTTCACGCACCCGCATCCCTTCACACACCCGCACCCCTTCCCACACTTTTTCCAAATTTTTGCACCCTTTCACGCATTATTTCACACTCGTTTGAAAAAAAAAGCGTCATTTTGAGAAAACGCCCGGTATATCCATCATTTTGTAATTGTATAAATGTATATAAGAATCAACTATTATATAAAAAAATTAATCTATTTTTCATCTGTAGATATTATTCATTACAAAAAAATTAAGTTTAATACGTATCGTCTGAAATATAAGAAATTAATGTTGTGAAAACTACTGTAAAAGCTGAGAAATTAGAAGAGGGGTATTTTTTAAATGAAAAATATGATTTGCTTAAAAAGGTAAAAGCTAAGAATTCGTATCGAAAAAGGTTTACGCGGCAAACTGGTTGTCTATTTTAATCAATTTCCCCATCAATATATTTTTATCATATTTGGTTGAATAATTTAAAAAGAAAAAAAAGGTTCAATTAAAATCTAAATACTTGTATTTAACATGGGTATATTTAGTTTAATATATCATTTATAATAAAATTATATATATATATATATATATATATATATATATATATATATATATATATATCTATTTTTATGTATAATTTATATATATAAATAATATATTATTATATAATTAGATAATTTTAAATTAAAGATAAAATAACACATAATTATATAATAATATTTTTTTATGTATAAAAATTATATTAAAAAAAAATACTTATCATTGCCCCATGCTTTTGAGAATCCTAAACAGGGGCAGCATACTTTTTTAGTAGAATAATTTTGTTACTCCTATCCAATCGTACTTTAAATTAAACAATTGCACTAGAGGTAAAATCAGATTGAATGCTAATTCTAATGGTTTCATTTGAACCTTTCAAATTTCTCAACACTTTCGACCATTCTAATAATGTTAAACTCTAAGAGTACATAATTCTTGGTGAAGATAGTTTAGTCATAAATAATCGTAATTTAATTTTTTTTTTTTTTTTTTTTTTGCCTTTTTCTTGTCTTAAAGTTGTAGTTATGTAATAACCCTAATTTTTTTTTTATGAAAGTTAAAAGAGGGGAATAATGAGATTAAAATTATATTGAGCATGTACAGGATCCCACATGAAACCTTCCACCTCATGAATGATTTATAATAGGCCAAAAGACTTATTTCCACCCAAAGTATAGTGAAAACTCAAACTTTTATTTTCCAAATTTCAAAAACCTAAATACTCATTCATAAGCAAATTTCTATTAGAAATTTCAATTAGAGTTAGAAAAAAAATCGTCATTTATTAAAAAATTCTAAAAAATAAAGTTTAATCACATGTCCTCCCTAAGTTTAAAAATTTCACAATTTTCCCTTCAACTCAAAGTTTGAAAAGTGATAAATACCCCCAAGGTTTGTTCTTTTTCTCTCTGGCGATGATTTACCATTTTTTATCGTTAGTCGTTCTCCCTCCCAACTTATCTCTCCCTTTCCTTTTCGACCATCTTCAGTCAAGTTGAAGATGAATAATCTTCGTCAAAAATAAAGACAATGCTTCTTCATCTTAGATGAAGATCGTTTATCTTCATCTTGGTCAAAGAAGCCCAGAGGGGAAAGGAAGAGAGACATGAGAGAGAGATAAGACAGGAGGGAGGACAGCTGACGATCGGAGACGATGAATTGACACCTAAGAGAAGTGGAAAAAACCCTAAGGGGTATTTGTCATTTTTCAAACTTTGGATTGAGGGGAAATTATGAATTTTTTAAACCTAGGGAGGAAAACGTAATAAAACTTTAGTGTTTTAATTTTTTTTAGTAAATAACGATTTTACCTCTAACCCTAACTTAAATTTTTAATAGAAATTTGTTTATATATGGGTGTTTAAGTTTTTAAAAGTTAAAGGGTATGAGTTTGAGTTTTCACTACACTTTTGATGAGAATAAGTCTTCTAGCTTTTATAATATAATATACAAGTCTCTTACAAAAGGTAAAATATAAGGGCAAAGGACTATTTTCCACCCAAGTTTCAGCTCATTCTCAAAATAATACCCACTATAATTTAAAAACTTAAATACCTTACTATGAGCTAACTTTTGTTAAAATTTTTAACATTGCCTAAATCGACGACATTTCGTCGTCTAAAAGCATTATCAATCTAGAAACGACTCTTCGTCTAGATGACAAAACGTCATCCTCTTGTTGTCCCAGCCCACTAATGACTTGCCTAATTTGTTGGTCGGAAAAAAATTTCAAACCCTACGAAAGAAAATTGTAACTTTTTAAAACTTAATTTTAGAAAGAAATTGTTAATTTTTTAAATTACAAAGATAAAATTGTATCATTTTTTTAGATTTTAAAGTTTAATAATAAAACAATAATTTTATTCTTATTTCTAATAAAAAATTTTATCATAAATAAATATTTAGATTTTTAAATTATCCTAAATAATATTTTGGGATTTTTGTCAAAAATTTGATGGGAAACAGCTCTTTGCCCAAAATATAAATATTAGAGAGAGAGTGAAAGAGGGGGATATATCTGGCAAAGTCTAGCTACTTCTGAGCAATAAATTAATTAAGATTAGTAAATATGAATCAGAAATTTTACATGCAAAATGGAAGAGAAGACTTGGAGTTGGACACATGTCGACGATATCTGACGCTAAGATTAATAAAAAATTAAACAAAAAGTACACGTGTCGAGTTGGTGTTATGCAACCATGTGGATGCCATTATGCAGGTCTATCTATCTAATCTTTCTTATCAGCCTGCATGCCATGCATTCCAGCCTTGCAGCCCTCGCTGCGCTCTGCCTCTACCTCTCTCTCCATACCCTTTTTTATTTTTTTATTTTTTGTTTTAATATATTTATTTAATATGCGTGCTTTGGATGCTACTGAGAAACATACATGTACATACGTCAAGATGAAGAAACTAGGTATATTTCTCACTCGCTCTTCGTATTAAGATGCCATATATTCAACTTGTAAAGGGATAATATATTTCTTTTACAAGAAGAACTGAAATCAAATACATATTAAACTTAACTCTTAAACTTCTAATATTTTTATTGATCTATGTTAAACCTATGTTATTAAATTTTAGAACGTATAGTTGGATATTGTTAAAGACAAAAATTCATCAACTAAAAAATATTTAAGATTAAAAGGAAAATTTTGCCTATGTAATAAGGAATAACATAAATCTTTAAAGTGATTTAACTTATCAATAAGAAACTTACATCCACTGTTATATTATAAAAAGTAATTTGGTTGAATAATGGTATCAAATTGTCATCCCTTGGACCATATATAATCCTAAAATAAGAGGAAGACACTATTGACTAATTACATAACTAAAGAGGCATTGTTGAGCAAATTATAGAAATGGCTAGAAGACTAATTCTTCCCACTGTTTCTAAAAGGAAGAATTCTTACTCACATTTTGAGTTAACGTGCACGTAAATGATATGTTCAATCACTATATATTATTTAAAAGCCAAAGGGCTTATTCTCACTCAAAGTATACTATTATTTTAATTTTTTCTCCGTTAACTTTAAAAATTTTATTTATTCACTCATGAATAGTTAAAATTAACTGTTTCAAGAGTAAAATAGTCATTTTATCTATAATATTAAAAATAAATTAAAATTTTATCTATTTCTCCCCTAAACCCTAAAAACTAATAATTTTCCTCTTAGGTCAAGTTTTAAAAAATAGCATTCACCCCTCTATGGTTTAGTTTTCAATCCCTGACACCAAATTCGACGCCATCACCGACGATGAAGCTTCCCTGACGCATTACCATGCTCCAACGATCTCCCTCTGCTCCTCTAGAATGTCGACCGAAGAGAATCTAGCCTGAAAAAATGAAGAGCTTTCCAAATAAAGACGAAGACCTTGTCTTCGTCTAGGAAGACAATCGTTTTCTCAGAAAAAGATGTATGGGAAGATGAAAAGTTTTGTCTCTTCTTTTCAGGCTAGATTTGCATCGGCTAGCGTTTTAAAAGAGGGGAGAGAGATCGTCGGAGCATTCTGATGTGTTGGGGAAGCTTCATCACCGACGATGGCATCAGATTTGGTGTCAAGGATTGAAAACTAAACCCTAGGGGGGCGAATGCCATTCTTAAAACCTGGCCTAGGGGGGAAATAGTTAGTTTTTAAGGTTTAAGGGGGAAAAGGGATACATTTTTAAAAGGTTAGAGTTTCGTTAATTTTAACCGTTCATTAATGGATAAATGAGATTTTCAAAGTTAACGAAAGAAACTTGAGATAACAACATACTTTGGGTAGGAAATAGTCCTTTGGCCTTATTTGAATAATAAAATTATGTGTATCTAATTTGAATATAAAAATATATATATATTTTATGTATATAATCGTGTGATTTAATAATTTTGAATTAATAATAAGTAATACATAATTACACAATGATACACATAAACAGATATTCATAATATTATTCTTATTTGAATAACTAGTTGCTCGTTATGTAATGATTAGACGTTTCTTTGAAGTAATTTTTTGGTTTTTTTAAGAAAAAATTTGATTCCGCATTTGGGATTAGGTTTAGGATGAATCTGATGAACTCATATATGCACTTGTGATTAAATACACAAATCTAAAACACCTATATTCAAGTCATATTCAAACTTAAAATCGAAAATAAACATTCCTTTAAACATGTATAATGATGTGTTAACCTTAATCGCATTTAAATTCTTTAATAATTTTAATATTGAGGCATTTAATTTGAATTTTTCGCAACAAAAATAGCCTAGGAAAAGTACAAAAATATTAGCTTCCGGGCACCTTTTATTATTTGATTAAGATACATTAGCATCAATTCATGAGCGTAAATGCACGCGTTATGCACGAAGGTGAAACAAGAGTAGCGCCACTTCGAAAAATATTGCCACCATATAAGCGAGAAGGAAATGCACGAAACGAGAGTGCGACCCGCTAGAATTCAAATGAAAAGGGTTACGCACGCTGGACCGGTGCGAGTTGTCATTTAGTGACAGTCAAAAAATTGAGATACTTTAAAAACGGACAGAGATATGACACGCGGCAATCGGTGGGACCATTTGTAATCATAATTTTTACAAGCCAATACCCAGGGCTCATGTGTTCTACTTTTCTTCCCCGCAAAAATACCTGCAGATGAATACTGAGTGAATCCGAATTGAATCTACATATGAGTTAATTTGAGCAGTTTGAATTCTTAATAATTAGCTTGATTCTGCTTGAAAGGTTAATAATAACGTCAAAAAACAAAACAAATTGTCAAGAGAAAAAGAAAAAAAATTGTTAGAAAAGAGAAAAGATCAATAAAAAATTATTGATAAACCCTTAAAATGGAAATAAAATCATCAAATTAAATCATTGACTTAAATTTGACTTATTTAAATTAAAAATAAATTTAAGTCCAAGTTTTCTATGTTTCAATTCATATTATTTCAGCTTAAATCCACTCTTGGTTTTTCCCACTCCCATATGACTTTCACATTTTATTTATGTTGTTAATCGGTAACATTAAATTATGTATTAGCATCCTTGAATTGATATTAAAAAAAAAAAAAGATGTAAATAAAATATATGAATTGTTTCTACATTTAAAATTTCAAAGATGATTTTCGAGTTAAGCCATTTTGCATGCATTATGAACACTTTATTTATATAGATTTCTAAATAAGAATGATTTATTAATATTATTATTATGCAACATTGTATAGTTATTCCCAATAAATACTTTGAATGGCAAAAAAAAAAAAAATTTATATATAAAATAATATAAGTTTAAAATCTTATCTGGTAATATATTAAAATCAAACTCTCTCAAAAAAATAATCTAATTCTTATAAGATTTTTTATTACTCTTTTTATTAAAAGAGAAATTAATGTTCAACAATTTTCCTATTTTTAAGTTAAAATTTATATTAAAAGATTAAATCCTTTTTCAAAATGTTTATAAATTTATATTTTTAAATATCATAACAAATTATACAAATTAAATTGCCACAATCTTTTTTTTTTTTTTGTTTACGTCTTTCTATTTATCAAAACATCATTTTCCATACTAGAGTATGAGTCTTTTAACAAATATGTTTTTCATATTGTTAATTATTTATAGTACTTATTATATTAAAATTGATCTACCCTTAAGACTAATATTAAACCAGATAAGATAAAAAAAAAACAGTCAAAACTCATACTAGCCAATTTTCAAATACTTAAAAGTACTATCTATGAGTCAATTTTTGTTAAAATTTTTAGCTATGATTAAAAGTAAATTTGTCATTTTAACAATAATATTAAAAAATATATAATTCATTATATTTCCCTCTCTTGGTTTTAAAAATTAACAATTTTACCCTTGTCTAAAGTTTTTAAACTTTGAAAAGTCATATGTTTTCCCTCAAACCTAAGGTTTTTTCTTCTCCTCTTCGGCCATTAATGACCTCCCCTTTCAACCACCGACAAATTTAGATGTTTGATGATGTCTTCATTGTCCAAACGAATTATATGAATTCGTTCAATTTAGATAAAAATCTGGTGGTCAAAGTTAACGGTTTAAGGTTGAAATAGGAGGTTGCTAGTGGCTAAAGAGATGAAGAAAACCCTAGATTTGTTTGGGGGGGGAAGAGAAATGTGACTTTTAAAAGTTAAAAAAATTTAAGCAAGAGTAAAGTTGTTAATTTTTAAAACTTAGGAAAAAAAATGAATTATATATATTTTTAATATTATTATAAAAATAATTATTTTACCTTTAACCATAATTGGATATTTTAACAGAAATTGACTCATAGGTGACACTTTTAGTTTTTAAAAATTGATAAATGTGAGTTTGAAATTACAGTATACCTTATATGTGAATAAATCTTTTGGCCAAAAAAAGAATTCCAAAATAACACACATGTAAACATTGTTCCCTCTTCTAACAATCAAACATAATCAATCAGTGTTTACACACACACATTTATATATATTCATCTTTATCAATATTTACATTTTAAGGAAAAATAAACCCCCGTTAATTGTTATAAAAGAAAGATGAATAACAAAAATTTTGAACAATGCCTAAAGAACCTCTGTATTTCAAAGTTTAATTTATACTTAAAAGGAAGACCGAGTTTTGTAGTAATACAAAGGCCAAATGACTGTTTCCCACCAAAAGTTGGTTGGAATGGCAAATTCTCATCTTTTAAATTTGAAAATATTAAATATTCATTCATCATCCATTTTCATCGATGTCTTTTGTGAGTGTTTAAACTAAATTACTAATTTAACCTTTTCTAATGTAATAAGAAAACACTCTCATAAAATAATATACATTTAAATTACATATTTATGTTTTACTTAATTGAATGTACAAAATTACCCTTTATATAAAAATTAAATTTAATCAATATAAGTGAACTTAATTTATCAATTTAATTTACAGAGGGATATTAAATAAAATTAACACCAATTTTTCCGCCTAAACTTTTTTAAGTAAACTTACAGTGATTTTACTTTTTAAAGCAAATTTAATTTTTTTTTCAATAATACCCTTATCAGCTAATTGCATCACCCTCTCAATTAATTATATCATTATATTTTTTTTGAGAACCTATGAGTATTCTATGATTTGAAGATTTAAAAACTTATTCGAAATAATCAATTTTTGTTATAATATAGATTAGAATAAAAAGATTAACGTAAGTATAAATAAGGGTGTGTAAGCGTGTGCCCGGGCACGTAAGGGCTCATATAGATGCGTAAGAGTGCGTATGAGTATATGAAAGTACGTATGAGTGTGTAAGATGCATAAGGGTGTACGGATGCGCGAGAGTGCGCATATCCACACGCACTCATATATATATATATAGGTGTGAAGAGGGTGCACGTTTTTTCGCACCTCTATTTTATATATATATATAAAATAATATTTAAAAAATATAATATATATTAACAATTATTATTATTTACATATATAATATTAAATATTATATTATATTATATAACTCATGCACTCTTTATATACTCTACGCACTTTTTACATACTCTACGTACCTTTTATTTACCCTACGCACTTTTTACATACTCTACACACCTCACACACCTTTTACGCACCCTATGTATCACCTGTTCGCACTCACTATTCTTTTCGTTTTTGCTCATCTTTTCGTTCTTATATGTATTTAAACAAAAATTTATTAATTTTCAAATATATTTTGAATCCTTAAAACATAACTTACTGAATCTTAGAATCAGAACTTATCAAATCTTTGAAAAAGATTACACCAAATTTAACATAAAAAACTAAGAGTAACATAATTAGCTAAGAGAGTATTCTTGAAATTAAAATTAAAATTGCTTATAAAAGTAAAACCACTATACGTTTACCTAAAAAAATTTAAATGAAAAAATTATTATCAATTTTAATTAATATCTCATTTACAAATCTATTGAAATTTACCAGCATAATTTACAACTCAAGACACAAATCTCATTATGCATCTTCACATCACCACATTCGTCTTCCAATAAACACTCACACACAAAATTCCCGATAAAGGAGTATCATATGTTTATTATTTTTCATTTCATTAATGCAATAATCTTTAAAGAAATTCGAAAAATTATTAGTTTTTGAATATTTAATATTACAAAATAAAATATGCAATACAATCCAAAGAAAAATTCCAAAATATTGATTATTTTATTTGAATATATTTTTTGTTATGTGTTATATAACAGTCCCACTCTCCAGTCGTTAGTTTCATATTTACTCACATTATATAAACAAATCTATACCGTCAATTTGTGATCATTAATTTTCTTACTATTCATCTAATATTAAATAATATGTTGCATTAGATACATTTGATTTTTACATTTTAGAATGACATGTTGACTCTCCGCTTTACGCGTTCCCACATGTCTATGTGCTAATGCACAGATGAACTATGCTAAACAAAATTATAAGTTCACCTATATTTTTATCTCAAATCACATAAATTCATTCATTTAGTCATATGTCTAAATACAGTTGGCCGATATAAAAACTTCATTGCCCCATCACCTTTTTTAGAACGCATTTATTTATGGCCACACACGATTTATAAAATAATAATATTAGTTATAAATAATTTTATAATTGGATTTTTTAATATTAAGTACAATGGCTAATGCGTCTCTACCTCTAACAAATTTTATCAACGGAAATACTTCACAAGTGGGTTTTTGGTTTTTTCAAACTTAACGGATTAAAAGTCGTCGTTATAGCAAACTTGGGTGAAACATTGTCTTTTGGCCAAACACCAATATCCCTTATTGAGTGTTATTATAGCTAAATGACTGTTTCCCACTAAGATTTGATAAAATGAGTGTTTTTAATAATGAAGTTTGAAAAATCTAATTTCTTACTTGTTTGTTAAATTTTTATAAAATTGTGAAAAAAATAAGAAATGCCCTCAAACTAAATAATATTTTGCCCTTAAAAAATTTTAAAATAAAATTTGTACCCAAAATTATATTAATTTAAATAAAAAATCAAAACTATATACAAATACAGATAGATGTGTCAATGACATATAATCGTACATTTGGGCTGTTTTTAAACATTTTAATACTTTAATGTCCCTTAATAGTTTAACAAAATGACAAGTGTACCCCCAAAAATTTAACAAAATATAGTAAATTATTGAATTAGTAATGTAAATGTTATATTACAACTATTGAAAGTATATATATTTTTTCAAAATATATGGGTGACTAGGTAATTTTCAAAACATGATGAGTGGAAAATAACATTGGCCCCTAGTAATTTTTTAAAATTTCATTTATACCATACAATATTACTCATAGTCTAGTCCCTAGGCATGTTATTATAATATTTTAAACCTAAAAAAATAACACTTAATTATATGTCTATAATAATTTTTTAACAAAATAATATAATTATCTTTTAACTATTAAAATTAATTATTGGCTTTAATAAATCAGTAAAAAATTAACTTTTTCAATTCATCAAAGTTGGGTGGGAAATAGGTTTTTTGGCCTACTATTATTTATAAAAGTCATAGTACTTTTATTGTATTCTACGTATCTTCATTTTTCAATCTTCAAAAAGTTTGACAAATTCCTATTTAATATAAAATAAAAAAAAGAAGAAAACACTAAAATGAATCATAATATTATTGTTTGTAGCCAAGATTTTCCTCATAAATTCTATGACCTTTATTGTGTGGAGAGCCTATCTTTGATCGTGTTAAATAGAAAACTCAGTTTGATGTACAAAAACTGGTTCGAAAAACCAAAAAATATAATTATTAAATATAATAACTATTGAAAATACATATTTTTTCTTACAATATCAGAGTATCAACTTTGCTATAATTAATATGATAAATTTTGTCACGAAATTTTTGTTATATTAGTCAACGCAAGCTAATGTTCATGCATGTCAGTCTAACAATTCTCGTCTTCACACATAAACAAAACTTATACACGTGTTTTATTTATTTATATATTCAGTTTACTCTTATACGTACGTGACAAAACAATACTCCTTCTCTGGACCACGAAATTAGATGAAATTTTGTAAGAATTTCAAATGGACCACAAGGTAATGTCACCACCATGCTGTTTCAATATTCACAAATTTATGTAATAAGAGTTTTAAATCACGTTAATAATTAAATTAAATTTTTATTATTTAATAATAAAATAAAATATTTAAATAAAAATAATATGAATAATTATAATTAAATAAAAATACAATCTGTAAAGATTTTAAATTCTTACTATAAAAATATAACATGTAATTATAATATGAGTAAGACCTTTAAAAAACATATCTATAAACAGACTAGTTAAATCAAATTCTTATTATTTAATAATAAAAAATAAAATATTTAAATAAAAATAAACAATAATATAAATAATTATAATTATATAAAAATACAAGTATATACAATTTATTAATATAATATTTCTCTAAAATATTTATGTCAATTCGGATCATATCAAATTATTTTTGTGTGAATCATAATATTATCCGATTTAATTTTGAATCTTATCATATTGATTCAAAATAAATTTCATATTAAAAAACTCAACTTTAAACCAATATTTTTATTGTCGTGTTGAAAATGTCATCGCTGGTGATCAAAAAAGGAAAGAAAATAAACTGTAGATTTGAAAAAAAAAAATATTATTTTTTAAATTTTAATAATGATTAAATTATTAGTTTTAAAAACTAGAAAAAAATATAAATTCTTGGAATTTTAAATTTTATTAATAAAATAATAATTTTAATCTTTAATTTAAAATTTTAATAATAATTAATTTATATATTAATATTTAAATTTTTTATCGGCTACAAGCATACTTTTAATTAAAACTTGGGTAAGTGTTGTCCCTTGGCCTATTTTTTATGTCATCCCTGAATCTTGAATTAGCCATCTTCAATTTATCATCAACGGTGCAGAACGAGTGCCACGTGGTAACATTTTAGAGGCTGTCCAAACGGTGTCTCCCTCCTTCCTCCCTCTCTCAATCTTTCATTTTTATTATTATTTTTCATTCTTCCTTATTATATTTTTATTATCAACCATTTTCTCACAAAGAAAGAAAATATATAACCTTCTCGATTCTTGTGCATCTCTCTTTTCTTCCTCTTCCCCTATATTTGTGTCTCTCTACCCTTCCCTTTCAATCAAAACTTATTAATCCTTCTTTTTCTTCTCCTTCTTCTTTAACTTCTCTCTCTGTAATATTCGCTGAAACTCAAAGAAACATGAATAATATGAATATGAACAGCTTGAGCAATAACATGGATTCCTCTTGGCTTGGTTTCTCACTTTCTAATAATAATAACCATCTCACCTCCTCCTCTGACTCCTCTCATCTCTGCCTCTTTGAAGCTTTTAACTCCTCCACCGCCACCGCTACTGCCACTTCAGGTTTTTTTTTCATTTTTTTATTATATCATTTCTTCTTCTTCTCTTTGTTTCTTGATCACTGGGTTTGATATTTTCAGGTAATGTTGCACCGAGAGAAGAGGTGATTAGCGGCAGTGGTGGTGCAACTGACTTGTCTATTTTCTCCGGTCCTAAACTGGAGGACTTTCTTGGCGCTTCTGGAGCTGCACCGCCACTTGCGCCTCCTCCTCAACATCATCAGTTTTCTACTGCTGACACTCATGAGATTTATGACTCCGAGCTCAAAACCATAGCCGCTAGCTTTCTTCGCGGCTTCTCTACTGAACAAACAGATACACAGAAGCATCAACAACCACCACCACAACAGGAAACTCAGCTTGTTGCTGCTGAGCCCACCCCAAGAAAAACCGCTGACACCTTCGGCCAACGCACCTCCATCTATCGAGGCGTCACCCGGTACATAATAGTCCTAAATCCCAACAAAATTTTGAAAAAAAAATTTACTTCAAGAGTTTGAACATTTTTCACTTTCTGTTTATTCAGACATAGATGGACTGGAAGATATGAAGCTCACTTGTGGGATAACAGCTGCAGAAGAGAAGGCCAAAGTAGAAAAGGAAGACAAGGTAAAAAAGATGTATTATTAACTTTTGTATTGAGAGCCATTAATGTTGAAAATGGGTACCCTGTGATCTGGGTTCTGAGCCTTTTCTGAGCTTCAGAAAAATATCATTTCATGATGATCAGCATAAGCTAGATCCCTTGTCGTTTTGGATTTTTTGTTCGTTTATAATTTTTTGAGAGATTTCTAACGTGTGGTTTTGTTGCTTCTTTATGTGGCATGGACATGGCGGTTCATCATCATGATCATCATTATTTTCAGTTTATTTGGGTGAGTTTAACTCAACTCTTTCCATTTCTTCTTTGAATAATAATAACAATTTTGATCATCATTTTGTTTTCACTGTGTAAACCAAATATATTCTTCTTTCGTGATAATTAATAATGGGATGCTGATCCACATCATTCCATTAAGAACATCTGAACTTCAGATTTGACTCTAGATTTTGTTCACTGTAACAAAAGATCTATTTATTTTTTTATACATGACATTAACTACTTTTATTAATCTTTTTATTTTGCTCCACTTATGTTTATAGGTGGTTATGATAAAGAAGAGAAAGCAGCTAGAGCTTATGATCTTGCAGCTCTCAAATATTGGGGTCCAACCACCACTACAAACTTTCCGGTGAGTCCTGCTGATTTTCTGGTGGTCCCTGTTCTTTATTTTTAATGCGTTATTGTAAATTTGTTCTAACATTTATGTGAATTTCTGATTTGATTTTGAAGGTCTCTCACTATGAGAAGGAACTAGAAGAGATGAAGAACATGACTAGGCAAGAGTTTGTTGCTTCTCTTAGGAGGTATATATAATTGCATTTTTTTAATTATTTTATAAATTTCATTTTGTGGGTTGTTGAAATTTCAATTGATTTATGAAGACTTATACATTTAAACTTCTCCATTTTTGCAGGAAAAGTAGTGGCTTCTCTCGAGGAGCTTCAATTTACAGAGGAGTTACAAGGTTTGTTTTTTATAAATTGTTTATTCAAGTGATAGATTAAGATTCAAAATGTAAATTATTTTGTGAACTTGAATTTAAATTAGGCATCATCAGCACGGTCGATGGCAAGCGAGAATAGGCAGAGTTGCGGGCAACAAGGATCTCTATCTCGGCACATTTAGTGAGTCTCATCTCTTAATTCTCGAAGATTTGGGTGTTTAGTCTTGTTCATTCTACATGATTAATAATGAGGGAATCCATATGGATTTCAAATAGGTACTCAAGAAGAAGCAGCAGAGGCCTATGACATTGCTGCCATCAAGTTCAGAGGCCTAAATGCAGTAACAAACTTCGACATGAGTCGATATGATGTTAAAAGCATTGCAAGCAGCAACCTGCCCATTGGAGGAGTCAATGGCAAGTCCAAAAACTCCTCAGAATCAGCCTCTGATAGCAAGAGCCTAGACGGGAGCCGGACGGATGATATCCGCGACAACATCTCCTCAGCGTCATCAGTTGCCTTTGCATCTCATCACCCTGCAGCTGCAACCTCAACTCTAAGTTTTGCAATCCCCATCAAACAAGACACATCAGATTACTGGTCTAACATTCTTGGTTATAACCAAAACACCAATGCCAAAAACCTCACCATAGCCCCAAGTTTGTTCCCCTCTACCACTTTTCAGAACCCATCAACTTTCCACGTGGATTTCTCAGTGAACTCATCTTCAGTAAATGAATGCAACAACAATGGGGTAATTATGAATGGAGGATTATATGTTGATCATCATCATCAGCAGCAGCAGCAGCAACAAAATGGAACAACAAGCAGCTCAGCAACCAACGTTGCTTTGAATAGCAACAATGGGAATAGTTATAATGAGAGTGGTGGTGGTTATGGTAGCTGGAATATTGCACAAAATCTGCATTCTCTGCAGGCTGCAAAGGCCAATATATCAGTGTTTCAGACACCAATTTTTGGAATGGAATGAATGAGAATCTGTGCAATGTGAAAGAGGACTTGGAGTCTAGGACAAAACCAAACCAAAAACCAAAAAATAATAATAATAATAATAATTGTTTGATAATTTTGTGCAATGTGAAGAAGGATTCAGAGAAAGCTTGATGGGTCAAACTTTTTACTTGATGCATGAAAAATCATGAAATGAAGAGAAAGACTTTCTGACAGAGCTGACTGTACTGGTACAAGTACTAACTCTACTTGTTTGTAAAAAAAAAAAAAGAAAAAGAAAAAGAAAAAGATAGCCCTTTTCCAATCTTTATCTTGCTGGAACCAGAATCACATTATCAATGTTTAAATTTTTTCTGCCATTTTACATGTTGCTTGCCATTTGAACAAGACCCTTTTAGGGGAATGTTGAGTTTGTCACAACACAACATGAAGAAATTGAGATTTTAGAGGGATGTCATATCAGTAGTTTGGTAGTGAAACAGTACAGAGTGGGAAAAAGATTTCCAAATATGGGAAAGATTCTTTTATATTATATATTTTATTATATTGAAAATTCACATGGGTTCTAATTCTATTATAACTTTATAGAGGTTGAGCATCAAGGGCACATAAAAAGACAAAGCAAGAGACATGAAGCAAAGAGTAACACCCCTTAAAGTTCCTTTCATTTTATTCTAAGTTATGGAATCAAATTTTGGTATTTAACTAGAAAGAAGAATTTAAATTTATTTCGTTGGTTTAATAATGGGATTGAAAAATTACTTTAACATGAACTATGATAATAATGCATTAACGGTCCGATCTAGTCTTGATGGCTTAATTTGAACTAGTCGATCTTTAGCTGAAGTTCCAATTTGACAACTTGGCTTAAGATTAATTTGTTTGTTCATCCAATGAAATTATTTATAATGTCATTGATATTGTTTATCCCACTAGCAATCACTAGTGACATTGTGTACTAACTCAAGTGAGTTCGAGCTCAAATTTGAGTTAGACATTATTAGTTTGATTCAAATTTAAGTTGGTCTTAAGCTTGACTTAGATCGAATTTACTTATACATATTTTAGATTTTTTTTTTAATCATCAATCAAATTTGTTAGAATACATAAAGAGAACATTCAAAGTGATTTTGAAATGGATAGTGAGTATACGGTTAGAGCAATATTATGTGTATCCAGTTTTATGTATTTGATTAAATACTCAGATAATGTGTTATCATATAATTGGATGTTATTTTATACTCAATTTAAAATTATTCAATCGCAAAATAACAAATTATATAGGCATTCAATTAATTACTCAAAATTAGATGTACATACTTTTGGTGATATTGTTATATGTAACTTGATTGTATGGTTGACTAATCTTACTAAGTTTATGAAAGTTTTAAAAGGCAAAAATGTGGACCTACAAGTAGTGCTTTCCTGTGTAAAATGTGTAAATATTTGGATTTTTATTGAGTTGGAGGGTACATGTTGCCGACTGGCTCTATCCTTTGCCCATTTTTAATTTGGCAATCATGCTTTTGTTAGTGCTTCAAATTTTTCATGCAAAGAGATTCTTTCCTTGCCATTTTTCAAATTTAATCCAGTAAGTTAATTGTAATTTCTCTACTAAGGTATTTTAATTTTTCTCCTATATATGGAAAATAATAATTTATCTGTTTTTCAATATCAATAATGTATTTTAGGGCATCAATAACCAGCAACAAAATGAAATTAAAAATTTATAAAATCATATCATCCTAAAACTCTAACCAGGATGCCCGTATTAAAACAAATTTATCATGAACATACAAAACACTTATAGGGTGTTCTAAGTTTATACTTGCATTGGTAGCTCATCCAAGCCTTAATATGGCAAAAAAGAAAATGTTATCCAATCCTCGTGAGGAGGTGCCTTGGTATCCAAGTGGAGCACCAACATAGGAGGCTATCCAAGAAGAAGGTTATTAAGGCTCCTATGTGTTGGACAGGAATGTGTTCTCTCGAGGAAGAGAGAAAAACCAAAAACCCAGGTGGCTACTAGGGTTTCTGTGAATGCATATGTGTATTATGTGTGATGGATGTCTAACGTGAATAAAACACACACGCACACACACACATATATGAGTGTGCATTAATTCTAATTTAATTAGGATTTCAACTTTACATATGTTAAAGTGACATGCACGGGTGGCACAAAAGTATGCCCCCATGATTTCCTTATTTGCACAGGTGGCACACTTGGTGTCGCCTATGCATATCTCCAAGCATGAATGACTTGGACAATACATGTCCAGCCATGACATGCTTCCTTGGAGTATAATGTAGCTGTGTCATGTTATGCATGGCCAACATCAACACCACCAAGTACACGTGGTTGTGTACTTCAATCATTGTATGGTTAAACCAATCCTCTCAACCCATAAGGTAAACCCAATCTATTCACGTCTTTCTCTCTTTCCCTAAACACCAAAACTATCACCAAATAATCCTTTCCTGTGGGTTTAAATCAACCCCTATATATGTGTAACCCATAAGCTCTTTATTGAACTGATAGTGTTTGAATTTGGGCTAAATTTAAACACAAACCAAGATTGGCCTCTAGCAAAATGTCATGGCCACCCAGATGACAGAATGTCAAAGGACATTTTTTAAACTTTTATAACATCATAGTTATGTGCAATTCAATTCTTTAGTCAACCAACATCTCTTGAGGCTGAGACATATAAATGAGTCTATATCAGTGGTTTCTCGATACGAACTAATACACATTAACTTACACAGATTAGACTACAACCTTATCCCACTATGACCACAAATTCAAGCAATCATGAAAGTTATTCAGTATTCTCATGTGAGATATCTTTTCTTGTACTCAAGAGTGACAAATCTTTTATTAATTAACTATAGCCTTCATGTATCTCACGATATGGTCATTCACTATCTTTATGATACCTCAGCTATGATAATACATTAGATAAGGTCAAACCATACCAACCCTTACACGAGATGGTTTAACGACCTCAAGTTATAGAATCACATGCATTCGTGGTGTTAAGATGATTTATTCCATAGACACTAGAGTAAGCATCCATATGGATAACCTCTGGTAGGGTCAATATAATGAACATGTCTATAACGTACACCCATGTGTTGCACCAAGCTATCTATGAACAATTTCAACATATGAGAACTATTGCAACCTTTTGGTGGGATCACTCAACACTATGATAATCTCATCATCATTACATGTGCCCTTGTTCATTGAAATGTTAGGATTATAGACGTTTCTAGAATGAACACTTAATATGTGCATAAAGTTCTCACGATTAGTCATTTGATCCTTTTGTCATAAGTTTACCATTTTAAAGGCACGTTATTCTAACAATCATATAAAAAAGACACGCATATAAACTAAATAACAATAAATCCTTTATTGATTAATGAAATAAAATTACATCCAAAAATGTCAAATTAATTAAGTCTAAGGTACCTACCTTAATAATCTTGCTTACATTATAGTCAATCAGTCATATATCTAATGTCCAATACTGTTAAATGTCTATCATGTTTCTACTTCAACATATGCTTTGTCAATAGGTCAGCTAAATTGTCATTTGTATCAATCCTCTCTATCTGTATATCATCATGCTGAATAATCTTTTGAATTAAGTGATATCATCTGAGTATGTGCTTAGACTTCTGATTAGACCGTGACTCCTTTGCCTAAACAGTTGCTTTATTGTTGTCATAATAGAGTTCAATCAGCATAATTGGAACCATTTCAAGTTCTATCACAAACTTTTTAATCCATATAACCTTTTTTACCGCTTCTGAGGGGTAATATACTTAGACTTCATTATAGAATCAGTCACTGTACTTTGCTTGGAGCTTTTTTAGTTAACTGTACCACCATTCAAATAAAAGACAAATTCTAATTAGAATTTAAAATCATCTTGATGGGTTTGGAAACTGGCATCATTGTAGCCTCTAATAATGAGTTCAAAATCCCCTCCATAAACTGAGAACGCATCCTTAGTCCTTCTTAGATACTTTAAGATGTTTTTTACAGCCATTTAGTGTTTTTTCACCTGGATTAGATTGATATCTTTTACAAACGCTAAAGGTGTATGAGACATCAACTCTTGTACAGAACATGACGTACATGATCGACCTTATAGCCGAGGCATATGAGATGTTACTCATTTTATCTTTCTCAGATTATGAAGTGGAAATATCTATTTTGAAAGATATATACCATGGGACATAAGCAAAAATCCTTTCTTGGATTCCTCTATAAATAATGTAGGTTACTTCTTTTAAGTCTTTTATGGAGAAACACTTATATAACCAAACATTTACTGATTGTAAGTTTGGTATATCATTTTTAATAATCAAGATGTCATGACATACAACATTGGAAATGCTATCATGCTCCTATTGACCTTCTTACACATACATGATTCATTTTGTTTTTGACAAAACCAAACTCATGCATAACTTCATCAAAACAAATGTTTCAGTTTGTAGAAGCTTTCTCAAGCCCATAAATGGTCTTTTACAACTTGTATACTTTATCTACTTGTCCAACAAGAATGAAACCATTAGGCTGCTCCATATAAATGTCTTTTACAAGATTACCATTCAGGAAGACAGTTTTGACATCTATTTGAAAGATTTCATAGTCATAGTATACAACTATAACAAACATAATCCTAATAAACTTAAACATAACTACTAGTGAAAAGGTCTCATCATTATCAATGTTATGTTTTTGAGTGAAACCTTTGACAACCGTTCATACTTTATAGGTATACACGTTACCTTCTATATTAGTTTTCTTTTTGAAAACTCATTTACATCTTTACGTATTTTATGCCTTCAGGTGCATTCACCAAAATCTATACTTAGTTCTGGTACATGGAGTCTATTTTAGATTTTATAGCATCCAACCATTTAACAGAATCTAGACTCGAGATAACGTCATTGTAAGTCTTTGGCTTGTCATCAGAGATGACCAGCATATCATTGTGTTGCGTCATAAGAAAACCAAATTTTTTTGGCTCATGACGTACTTGTGTAGACTTACGTATCTCTTGTGTGCTTTAAGGTTGTTCCTATTAGGATAAAGAAACTTCCTTATCATGATCAATCATTAATGATGACACTTCATCTTGTCTAATATTTATGGTATCTTATGGTATAGGAATTTCATCGAGTTCCACCCTTCTCCTATTGGTTCTTTTGAGAATAAATTGCTTTTCAATAAACATGTTAATACAAACAACAAAGACTTTTTACTCCTCTAGGTGATAGAAGCAGTATCCCTTGTTACCTTAGGGGAGCCTACAAAGATAAACTTTTTAAACTTAGTACTCAGCTTGTTCAAAGTTAATTTTTTGACATAAGGTTCACAACCCCAAATCTTTAAGTAATCTAGATTAAGTTTTCGCTCAGTTCACAACTCTATAGTGTTTTATTCATAGATTTAAATAAGACACAATTTAGTGTATAAGCAACAATTTTTAAGGCATGACCTTAAAAAGACATGGGTAGATCAATAGAACTCATCATGGACTTGACCATTTCCATCAAGGTTCTATTATTTCGTTTAGATACACTAATATGTTGAGATGTACAAAGAGGAGTGAGTTGAGAGATTATCCCATGTTCTTTCAAGTATCCTCTAAATTCAATACTTAGATATTCACCTTCACGATCACTATGAAGAATTTTAATTTGTTTCTTATGTTGTTTCTTATGTTGCTTTTTTACCTCATTCTTGAATTCTTTAAATTTATCAAAACATTCAGACTTGTTTTTCATAAAAAACATATAGCCATATCTACTTAAGTCATTAGTAAATGGGATAAATTAGGCTTCCTCATATATACTATGCACTATCATAGGTCCACACACATTACTGTGAATTATCTCTAATAGTTCAGTCATCTTTTCTTTGTGTCTAATGAAGGGTTTTATAGCCATCTTACCCAATAGGCATGATTTTAATCATAAGATTAGAAATCAAATTATTGCAAGACTTTTTGTTTAAGAATTCTTGATATACATTTTGATCCTATATGGCCTACCCTATAATACCACAGATACATGGTATTCAATTGATTTGATTTTAATCGTTTATTACTTTACACATTGAGAATTTTATTATCCAGTTTTAAAATATATAACCATTATGCAATTCAGTTGTTCCATAGAGAATATTACGCTAATGGTTACAATACCACTGACAATAAAAAATGAATATCCTTTTTTATCTAAAACAGACACAACAACTAAGTTTCTAGAAACATAATAAAAATTAATTGATTCTAAAACTAGCTTAGTAGGTAACCTAAGATAATAAACACCTATGACTAAAGCAGTAATATGTGCTCTATTTCCAATACGTAGGTCAACCTCTCATTTGGCAAGCTATCTACTATGTCACAATCCTTGCATATTAGAACAAATATAAGAACCACATCATATGTCTATAAACCAGGATGAACAAGGAGAATAGTTTATCTCAATAACAAACATATATGAAGTAGAAGCTTTTGTTGTCCTTTTCTTCTTGCTCTTTAAGAAGATTTTGCAATATCTCCTTTAGTGACCAATTTTGTCATAATAAAAGTAGACAACCTCAAATATAACTCTTGGTGTTAGTAGGGTGAATACTATATATCGCCTTGCATCGACAAATGCATTTTCTACTTATGCCTCTAATATACTTCACTTTCGTTTTGGCGAACAAGCAAAGTATACCAGTTAAATCAGACCCAATATAAACATCTCCTAATTTTTTGCTTGTTCGAAGTGTACCTTTCGTTTTATTGAACAAGGTTCCAACAAACAAGGCTTAATCAAGGTATCATATTGGAAGACAAACGTTATATTTAATTTGAGGGTTTGTAATTAATTAGTCTCATCAAATTAAAGTAGTATGTTATGGTGATATTTGCAAAAATATAACCATCCATATACATACAACAATGTAAAATAAATGTGTCAGCACACACCATAACTAATGTCAAGCTCCTCGAGCTAAGAAGGATTTGACTGGTCACCCTAAGTGAATCTTCATTTTTGAGTCTTCCTTGTTCTTTCACTGTCAGTTTTTAATAATTACATGACTTTGTTTCCTAGTTGCATAATTCTAATAAAATAAAATCAACCTAAACTAAAGAAGAATGAGGATAAAGGCAGGATGAGTTTGCTCTATTTCAGAATTACAACCCAAAGAAAATAAAAAAAATAAAAAAAAACAACATTCATATTGGTTCTTTGGTTGTGTACTAGGCACCATGCATACATACATTCATACATATATAAACAATTAAAAATTAAATTTTAATTATTATTTAACCAAGTGTAAAATTCTTTTGGTCCTTAAAGTTTTGTAAAATTATTTTTTAACCCTAAAGCTCAAAAAAATTCAATTTGACCTAAATTCAACAAAACAAGACCAAATTGTAATTTTTAACTTTGTCAAACATGTAGGTGAGACGTTCAATCATGCTTCTGGAATTTAACAAAATTCCAGAAAGATACACGACTTGTGCACAGTTGAGGGCATGACTAGAATCAACCTAGGCGGACTTCATTGTGCACCATGTGCACAGTCATGCAAAGCTCACAATTAGACTAATTTTGGTCCAGCCATGATGCAAAGCTCACAACTGGAACAACATTGTTCCAACCATGATACAAAGTTTACAGCTAGAACAATCATGTTCCAATTGTGATCATTTTGGTGCCTCCACTTGGCACCTCTATGCAAAGCTGGGAATATGTCATGCATGGATGGTTTCCAAATGAGTCTTCTAGATTTTTTAGTGATAAGAAATTTAGAAAACTCCTATTCTCTGTAAGCCTTCACCAGGGTGATAAAATATGACACGTAAACTATATTTACACCAGTGGCAACAACTTTCAACCTAAATACAATTTGCACAAATGATAAAACTCAAACAAAATATTTAGAAATCGTCACTCAATAATTTAACACATGTTTACAGTGTTCATGAGACTTTACAAATCATGTGACAACACGATTGTAAATCATCTTTACCAATTTTTAGAGTTTCGATTAATTCAATTACATGCAACAACAAGTAAAATAATCAAAACAAGCAAGTATAATTTTTATGAAAATATGTCTAAACGGTGGCTCTAATACCATTGTAAGGTTTTGGGGCACCGACAACTGATAACACAGTGAAATTAAAAATTTATAAAATCATACAATCCTAAAACTCTAGCTAGGATGCCCATTTTAAAACATATTTATCGTGAACATACAAAACATTTATAGGGTGTTTTAGGGTTTATACTTGCATTGGTGGCTCTTTTAAGTCTTCACATGGCAAAGAAATGAACATTATCTAACCCTCGTGAGGCAACACCATGGTATCCAGCATAAAAGACTATCTAGGAAGAAGGTTGCTAGGGCTCTTGTGTGTTAGACAAGAATGTGTTCTCAAAAGGAAGAGAGAAAAACATAAAAACCCAAAAGGTTACTAAAGGTTTTGTAAGTGCATATATGTATTATGTGTGATGGATGTCTAGCGCAAATAATATATATATATATATATATATATATATATATATATATATATATATATATATATATATATATATATATATATATATAAGTGCACAGGAATCCTAATTCAATTAGGATTCCAACTTTACACATGCTAAAGTGACATGCATAGGTGGCGTACTTGGTGGCACCTATGCATATCTCTAAGCATGCACGACTTGGACAATACATGTCTAGTCGTGACATGCTTCCTTGAAGCATGGGTCAATCAGGCCATGCCTTACATAGCTAGCATCAACACACCAAGTACACATGGCTATGTACTTCAGTCAAAGCATGGTCAAACAAGTCCTCTCATCTTATAGGGTAAACCCGATCCATTCATGTCTTTTTTTTGTCCCTTAAACACTAGAACTATCACCTAATAATCCTTGCCACTGGGTTTGAATAAACCTCTCTATGCGTATGATCCATAAGCTCTCTAGTGAACCAGTAGTGTTTAAATTCAGACACAAACCAAGTTGATATCTAACAAAACCTCATGATCACCCAAATGACAAAACGTCAATGAACATCTCTTAAGTTTTTATAACATCACAATTACGTGCAATTTAATCTTTTTGTTAACCAATATCTCTTGAGGCTGAAATATAAAAATGTGTCTATCTCAATAGTTCCTTGGTATGAACTGATGCATATTAATGACTTACACAGATTAGGTTACAACTTTATCCCATTGTGGCTATAAATTCAAGTAGTCATAAATGTCATACAGTATTCTCATGTGAAATATCTTCTCATGTGCTCAGAAGTGACAAATCTTTTATTGATTAACCATAGCCTTCATGTATCTCACTACTCTAGTTATGACAATATGTTAGATAGTGTCAAACTATACCAATCCTTACATGAGACAGTCTAGTGACCTCAAGTCATAAGATCACATGCACTCGTGGTGTTCAGATAATTTATTCCATAAACACTGGAGTAACAATCCATATGGATATCCTTTGGTAGGGTCAATCTAATGAACATGTCTATAACATGCACCCATATTTTGTACTAAGCTATCTATGAATAGTTTTGACATGTAAGAACTATCATCACCTTTCGATAGGATGGCTTAACACTAAGATAATCTCATCATCATTACATGCGCCTTTGTTCAATGTAATGTCAGGATTACGAACATTTCTAGAATGACCATTTAATACATGCATAAGGTTCTCGCAATCAGTTGTTTTATCTCCTCGTCATAGTTTTACTATTCTAAGGACATGTTATTCTTACAATCATATAAAAAAGACACATATAAATTGAATAATAATAGATTTTTTATTAATTAATGAAATAGAATTATATCCTCAATTGTCAAATCAATTGACTCTAGGACACCAACTCTAACAAATAATAATGAACATGTATCACAAATAATATAAATTCAGTTTTGAATATCTAATTAAATACTAATATAATGATATATCATCTAAATATTCAATTAAGTATTTAAAACTAACTGTGTATAATATTATTCGTATCATAAGATGTTTGAACATAAGAAGACACGTGTAATTTTTCAAAACAAAAATATTTTTTCTATGAAAATAAATGATTTTGGTAGGAAGAAGACAGGTTAAGTTATAGTAATAATTTAACATGAGATTAGTTTAAAACTTTGATGGAGTGCTTGAAAGTGTTTTTATAGGAAATATTTTTACACGAAAATGCTTTTCCTGTTTTAGAGATGAGAAATGCCTTCTCATAACTTTTTGAAAATGCAAAACATTTTGCGGACACCTAGTTAAACATGGGAACCTTCATTCTCTGGTTAAGTAAAAATTACCTGAATAAAATAAAATAAAATATATTTTATAGGATGTGGAATCAAGATGACACATCAAAGCAAATGGAATATTTATTTCTTGTATAGCATCGGCAAATATGGATTTTGTGTTAATTTAATAAAACATGGGTTAGCGTGGGTAAATATTGATATTGTGTTAATTTAGTAAAATATGGATTAATATATAGTTTAGCGAGTTAATTTATATGGACACATCGTTTTTAATTTTGTTAACTATCCAATATGAATAAAATTAACTTATAATATTTTGAGTGTGGTTATTGAGATTTTAATATGAGAGTTCAGTCAACTATTATAAAAATAGGTTAAAACAATAAAATACCTATCATAAATATTGTTATTAGAAAGTAAATAGGAAAAGGTTACTAATTTCATCAGATTGACAATTACTCGAATATAGAAGTCTCATAACATTTTGACAATGCAAAATATAATGCAGACACCCCCTCAAAAATAAATGAATTTGTTTAGTCAGAAAATTTTCATAATGAAAATGGGAATAAAAAGAAAAGAAAAAAGAATTGAAGGGTGGAGCCAAAAATGCTTGTTCCAACACAAAAAAGGCAGTCCAAACTCTCGATTACGAGGGGGCCAATGGTTGACCAAGAAAAATAGAAAGGTGATAGGGAAAGAGAGGGAAAACCAAAAGTGATCTCAGAAAATAACAAACTTTAACAAGCTTATAAAAATAATTATTAATAATAATATAGTAGAGGACAAAGAACAAAACCCATTTAGTTATTATTGTGTGTTTTTATTTAATAGCTTTTTCAAGTTAAAGTTATTGATAATATATTTTTATTTTATTAATTGATGTGTGTTAGGGATTGAATTCCAAAATTTACTGTCTTTTCTTGTCTCTTCATGGATTGGATTATGGGTGTCCTTTCTTTGCACCTTTCGGCGCTCACCTTTGACCACTTCTTTGACTGTTTTTTAAATTTATTTTTCTCCTTTAAAAAAAATATTTGGGATTTGTTTTGCTTCCATAAGGAGGATTTCACACTTGGGTATTTCTTTAGGATCATAGAAATAGGAATATTTTGTCTTATTATATAAGCATTAAGAATGTGACTATATGTACATCAACCTTTAGATTAGCTAGTTTGTATTAGAAATTGTTAAATTACAAACATTAGTAGAAAGTAATTGTCAAAAATAAAAAAAGAAAGACAAGGAGAAAGAAAACCCTCCTAAGTTCATTTATATGAATATATTGTTGTATGATAGAAGACCTATAAATAAAATTTTGAGGGTCAAAGTTTTATAAAATGTAAAATATAAAAAATTTGATGAAATTTGAATTAAGTCCATGTGAAATTTTAAAAATTGATTTTTATATATATAAAATTAAAAAACTTTCAAAATCAAGGAGGTCAATCAACCTTCTTTGACCCCACCTAGGCCTGTCATTGTAATTTCATAAGATACAGTTTGAATAAATTATTATAAGAAAACCACATGTATTATGTATATACTTGGGACTGGATTGGAGATTAATTTATTATTTAAATTTGATTCCCTCTTCAATTAGAGCAGTCCTTTATGCATATATTTTGAATATTCAGATAATATATTATTATGTGATTATTATGTTACTTTATTTATAATTCAAATCGTTCAATCAAATAATGATACAATAATTAGATAACCAATTAGATATTTAAAATTAGATGCATATAGTTTTATTGATGGTTTTATTGCTCCAACAAAACCATTATCACAAGTTAATTAAGTGCTCTTGCCACTTGGGTTTAAATTATTTTACCATAGTACTTTGTGGATACCAAAATGTAATTGAATATGCAATTGCTAACAAGGTCACAATCACATGCCAATTTTTCTTAAAAAAAGCTACATTTTAAAATGAAAAATGCAAATAAGTTTTAAGTTATAGTCAAATCTAATCTCTGCAAAAGCTTTCATCCCTTTTCTTTAAAACTTGATGTGGGGAAACCCTTCTTTTATCTCTTTTATTTTTTAGTGTTTGGTCTCAATCCTTGTTTCCTCCCTTTTGTTTTTTTGCCTGTTTACTAGCACATGTCGGCCACACCATACTAGTTCTCCACTTTTTTTATAAATTTTGTTAAGGTCCCCCAAGCTTTAAAATTATTTCACTCAAAGGCTCTTCAAATGGTAAAGAGACCCTTAATGAATTGCTATGATATATAATATGTTAAACTCCTTTTAATTTTAACGAGGAATAGTTACTTAAATCAGACTGTCTTTTTCAAAGTTAAATTATCCACATTACACATAATAAATCTCTATAATTATTGTATTAGAAAAGTAAAAAATTTAATCTTGATAAATCGTTATTAGGTTTCGAACTTATACCTTGTTTATTATTTAAATGCCAACTTTTATCATTTAAACTATCACTTAAGTGTCATATCTTGAATTTCTTATTTATTAACATGTTAATAAGTTCAAAACTTAACTTAAATTGGGTTCAAATTTGGACAAAATAAATGTTAGAGATACTGTTAAGAATAAGGAGATATGTTAATTTGTGATAAACGGGAATTTCTTCAATGGTTTCTTAGAATTCAAAAGAAAGAAAATAAAAGAAATGTACTGCGTTGATTTCTGAATTTTGGGAATTCAAAAGGGACTACAATTAATTTCATCAAAGCTCGAGGAACCTAATGATATTTATTCCAACTTTATTATGTAGCTTTGACCAGGGAATTATTGTAAATTAAAATGAGCATCTTGGCAACCAAAACAACTATTTGTTTTTAAATCTTTTATGTTTTTTAATGATTAAAGGATTAGGGTTTTGTCTTCAAGAAAAAGAACAAACAATCGTGATTCAAGGACACGTTGTGTATAATTAATTCATTTTCAACTTAATTACCTTTTCTTTATGTTAATCTGGTAATTATTATAATCATTTGAGCTTAGTGTTTCTATTATCATAATCACCTAGTTATGAGGCCGCACGTGCTGGTTGACTAGAGTTTTTCTTGCGCTAAGCGTGCAGTTGATTGTTTGCTAGATTACTCGTGATTATTCGAAAGTTTAGCTAATTGATTAATAAGTTCCTTTGAAATACTTCGTATTTAAGATGTTAATTAATTAATTTTAGAAAATGAAATTTAAAAAAAGGTAGGTTTGCGTCTTGCTAACTATCCATGCATCTTTTTATAAGCTATAGTTGACGGTTTTTATTGAAAGCGTTTTTTCTTAGCAACATTAGGGTGTTATTGAGTTTAGTTGAATAATTTTTTATTTGAGTATCGGTAGGGAGTTCTTGACTTGAACTAAAACTCTAGACAAAAATATCTTATTCGAGGTTTTTTTTTCAAAAAAATTGCATTTAAGCTTTGTAGCTTTCAAAAAATTACGTTTAAATCTTTCCAAGTTATATATTTATCTATCACAACAATATTCAAAGTTTGAAGATAAAATTTTAAGAATTTAAGTGTAATAGTTAAAACTTTAAAAATTTATTAATATTTTATTTGAATTGAATTATGAATTTATGAGTTCACCAAGTTGACCAGTAATAAATTTAAGTTCAATTCAATATTAATTAGATTGAACTTGACTCAACATAAGTGGCTTGGCTAGATTTACATCCCTAGTAAGTGAACATGTTTGCATTGCATTTGAAAATGTTTTTATAAAAAGTGCTTTTACTTGATTATTTTATACAAATTATTCATAAGCTGTCATAAAAATGAAAAAAAAATTAATAAAAAACCTGAGCTATTTTGAAATATGAAATATGAAGTAAAAATAAAAGTAAAATCGTTTTCAGTACTGTTTAGATGATCGTTTGTAAATCTGTCATGCATGCACTCAAAAATCAAAATGCTTCTCCACACTGGGAAAAAAGTGCTTTTTACTCTCATCAAATGGTTCCAACAACCAATAGAAAGCACTTCTAATTGCTCAGAAGTGCTTTTTGACTGCCAAATGAGTCGGGAAAAGTAATACAAAGCAATGAGGATTCCTAGGATTGCAAATAATGTTAAGCATACACATGCTGGGCCAACTTGGGCCAAGAAATCGGGCCCAATAGCATAACACCCATCCAAACAAAGGTTTTGCTAAGGGTGGATTCGATCTTAATTGGCTCAGTTCGAACGAGTTACGTTTGAGTTGAAGCTCTAGTTCGATAGGTTGATTGAAGATCAATTTACATATTATTTGGTGATGTTATTATTTCATCACAATAGTATTTACCTCGTTGATAACTCTCTAACGACATTATATACCAATTTAAACAAATTCAAATTGGGTATTTTATATTTCATTTGAGCTCGAATTGGCTCCAAACTCAACTCAACTTAGATCGAATCCACAAATAGGTTTTCGTTGTATCATTGCTTGAAACTTACATGGTTGTGCTTTCTATATATGCTTTCATTGGAGCCATTTGATTCTTATTTTTTAAAAATAATATCTTCCATATATTAAACCCATGAACATGAAATATCTTAAATATTTTTGAAATTTTTTCAACAAATATTTGCTTATATGATTTTTATATTTAGTAAACATGAATATAATTGAAATGACTTTATATTTCTAAACCATTTTCATTTAAATTTTTTATTATAAAAATTAAAAATATAATAGAGGAACAGAAAAGACTAACTCAATGAAAATTGAATTAGAATTTGTGTAGCCAAATAACTATCTCCTACCAAAACTTTGATGCGATAATTTTTCACTTTTTAAATTTAAAAATTCCAATTTTCTATCCATTATTTATGTCTATTAGTCAATTTTATAATGTGAAAAGATATGAAGGTCATTTTTTATAGATTTTTTTATCTTCTTTTTTCTCCCTTATTAATTCTATTTTCTCCTATTCTTTCTATTTCCCCTTTTCCTTATATTGTTTCAGTTATCTCTTTCCCCCATTTTCTTCATCTTTTATTGTTAGTGTCATCTCTTTTTGTCATCGGTAATCTCTTCTCTATTTGACCTCAGTCAATTTTTCATAATCTAAGTATGATCCATAACAATATTGATGTTTCTCTTGTCATTGCTAGTGATTGTATTTCATCTCTCATTCTTGTTATGTCTGAATTGCCTAAATTTTTTTTGTCACCGACGATTAAGTCTTGTCTCCCTCTTCTTGTCATGACCATTTCTCCTCCATCTCTCTTGATTGACCTCCCTTCTACCCATAATCGATTCTATTGCTTCTTCCTCATTAGTAATTGAAATTTTCTTTTTAGGAGCCTAAGTAATGAAATTGTAAGTTAATTAGGGTTTAGCTATTTTTTAAAAGTTTAAGTGATAAGTTTTTGAATTGGCAAGGACATGGTGGTAATCTAACATTTTTATTAATTATAATGGGAAGTTAGTGAAAAACAATGATTTTTGATAAAATCAATCATAATTCATTAACGAAAGTGGATGATGAGTAGGAAATTAAATTTTTCAAATTTAAAACGTAAAAACTATTATTATATCAAAGTTTGGGTGAGTATAACCTGTGGGCCTTTTTTTTTTTTTCTAGAATTTACGCTATGTGGTATCGTTTGCATTTAAAATTTATCGTATTTATCATAATTAAATAAAGAAAGAATTTAACATGTGTTATAAATCAAAGTAAATTAACATATAGTCTTATTGCTATATGAATAATGGTTAATCAATTTAGAAGGCAGGTATAAATTAAACCAGAAAAAGAGAACCCTTAGATCCATGTCTAGAAAAATGCATAATTCTGCTTGAATTTTAGTGGTTAATTTATGATTTTGTCTTACAAAACGGGAGATTTTCTAATTGCATTGCATCCTACTCATTTCTAAATGCACTGACTTTTGTGAGTGAAAATGTTGGCCTACCATTGGGCCAATTATGCTAGCCCATAAGTAAGTCAGGGCTGGGCTGAAAAAATTTAATATTTTATAGAGTAGAGAACATAATCCTAAGGTTTTATACATTTTTTTTTATTATTCTCGAAAATTTTTCTATTTGTATGACTTTGATTCATTTGTAGATATTGGATCCGGGTCCACCCATGACGGGTCAACCCGACCCGATTTGATTAACTGTCAAAAGGCAGTTGTTAACGGTTTTTGGCGGTTATTATTGGCAGTTGGACTTTTATATAAAGTCCTAACTGCCTCCCAAAGAAAAGTGATGAAAGAATGCTAATTTTACAGAAAACTCTTCTCTCCTGCCAAAACCAATGCACAATAAATTGGTCTCCCAATTGGAAATCAGTACGTAGGCAAATGGTGTCGTGGAAACAGACTAACGTCAACACCTCGCATAGAATTCGAAGACGCTTCATCAAAAACTAAAACGGGTACGTAAATTCGTATTTACAGATTTCATAGATTATGATCCTGACATGTTTAATTGTTTCTAACATTGGTATCAGAGCCTAGGATACATATTTGTTATATTTTCTGTGAATGATATTGCGTATATTATGCCAATTAGAATCTGTATATGAAAGTATGTTTAAAATTTCGCTTTTGGGGACGAATTTAATTCGGCCAAAATTGCATGAAATTGGTGTTGGGAAACATGTTGGATGAATGCTAGGAATGATATTACATGTTTTTAAATTGAAAAATGACTCGAATTAACGTCAGAATCGATCAAAATAGACCTAAATCCGAGACCCAAGGCGTGTCTTTCTTGCTCGCCGTTTCTATGGATTCCAACGCCATCGACGTCGGAACTTGGAACGAATGGACTCCGCGTAGACTGGACTACAAAAGCCCTATGGTATTGTCGTCGAAAAATGGCCAATTAGGCGGACAGCAAGATTAGGGTTCATCACGTGATTTCAGGTCAAAATCGGGTTGGAAAAACCCGATTATCTGAACCGAAGGTCAACAGGTTGGTCAATACCCGAACCGATCAACAGGTTAACCCGTTTAGTCAATCGGGTCGCTCAACTTGGATCCTGACCCATGGATAACCCGGTCAACTGTTGATCGATCAATGGTCAAATAGTTGACCAACCAACGGTCAACATTTGACCAGGTGTGAGACCTATTTCCGACGCGTGAAGGCGCGTGAATGAGTTGCCCTACACATGGCGGCACGTGACAGCATTATTTCAGCGCGTCTAAGTTATCCCTGGCGCGTGAGGGCGCGTGCATACACTTATACGGTGCGTGGAGGCACGTGCGGTGTCTACTTGGCGTGTGAAGGAGCTTATGAGCTTATTTCTGTGCATAAACATCCATTTTCAGAGTGTATTGGCACGTGAAACTTGTTTTCTAGTCCTTTGGAAGTTGTGTAGTACTTGGATCGGTAAATGAGATGTGTTCCATGGGTCTTACGGCGTATAATGACATGTAATATCTTATTCCAACTCCTGAAAACACATATTGGTGTTTTAGGATACATGTTTCTACTTCATGCAAATTTATTGATTAGAGACCATCACGTTGCATGTAGAAATTATCAATATCCTATTGAATTCTCTTAATTGGGAAAGAAAAAATATCCATGCGTGAATATGATCCTCATAATCAATGATCTTATTCAGGACAAGAATTTGAAACCTTTTGGGACTGAGTGGATTCATTACAGCTTGCTATAGAGCGACGCTTAGTAATGTACGATAAAATATTCATTATTTTATCGTTATTCCCAAAACTAACATAATGCGAGGTATTTGACCTAACGCAAATGTAATAGAGACTTTATCATAGATAAAGTGTCTCAAAAAACGATACGAGTTGATGAAATGGTCCTAGTCAAAATAGATGATGCATTCGTTGTATCATATATATTTGTTAAGGGTGGGAACTCTGCGATTGGTAGAATTTAATGAAATTCTCATCCAGAATTAATATTGACGCAATTAGATTAAAGTTTAAAATGTCAAGCATTTGTGTCATGGGAGATGATTGGGAATATAGTGAACTTTCGATTATGTGCCTTATGTGAGATATTTTAAAATTTTAATGCGTAATTACGACAATTGATGTGTATTTGATTGCATTGATAGCGTTGTGTCAGATAAATGTCTCTGTGATCTAGTTAACTATAACATCTTAGAAAATGATGGCTGATTTGAATGAAAATGATACTGAATAGAGAGAACTAAACCATATGGCATTTGAAATGCATAATATCCTAGATGAGCAAAAGGCTTTGGAGGCTGTGAATTAGGTTAAGATATAGTTGTGGCTGACTAAGGGATAGAAACCTAATTAGTGTCTTACACAAACGTGATGTGGACGCACACCACGCATGTAAGAAGCAAGATCCACTTCATGTGATATCTTGATTAGTTTCATGATTATCAATCTGGTATATAAGTACCATGAAAGTTCAACTACATATGCCATAAGTTTGGTTTTAGTTGAAAAGTTTGGAGAAACTGTGGTCCCTAACTAATGACAGTTGATTTTTGAATTTGATTGAATGTCAAATCTGATTATGAAACTAAAGTCAGCTACGCGTAACCTGATACATGAACAAGAGGTTTATTTAGAAAAACGATTTCTTCTCGATAGTGGGAGTATATAAAGGTACATATGACCCACAATGAGAAAAGAAGGATTTTTGTTAATTATTCTAGCCATATAAAATTGGAGTATAAGTGCCCATGAGGTAGCTAAATTTAATACTTATGCATACGTTGTAGAATCAACTTTTAAAAGTGAGTGGCTCAAGTCCTAATATAAGAAGGAGATCGTTTAATGCTCAAAGAATAAGAACAAGGAATTAAAATGAGAAGAGTGGCAAAAGTACTAGAAGAAGAGACGAAAACAAGATGAGTTGTTGCAATAGAAACAACAAAAATTATATCGCTTGGGAATGAATAGTGCTGAAAATGATAGTCCTATTTAAAATCAAGTGATGAAACTTTGATTTTCTAGTACTATGATATTAACTGAGTATTATCCTACATGGATTATGGACTCTAAAGCCACCGACCAAGTAGTTCATGATAGAAGATCTTTTGTAGATTTCTATCAAATTCTGAATAAAATGAATTGGATATATGCAGGCAACAACACAAAGGTTGTAGTAAGAGGAATAGACACGAGCAAATAAGTTTTGTAGATGATCAAATCCTATACCTACACAAAATCCAATATACTTCTAATATTCAGCAAATCTTGGTCAAAGTACTTGTTCTTCTTAAACTAGGATATAATTTGAATTTCTCTGGGTGTTTTATTGAAATGTGATATAATTGATTTCTACATATTTGGTTTGTTGGTTGAATGGTTATATGGTGTTTGTCACCTTACATTTTTTATGATGTTAAGTTTTTCATTATTTACTTCTCCTATGTGTATGGATATGAATGCAAATATATGACATGTTACATTTGGGCATGTAAGCCAAGATGGGTTGAATAAATTGGCTTATGAAAGTTTATTAGGAACTTTCACATATATAGAATTGTCCATATGTAAGCATTGCTTAGTTAGAAAAACTTCTAGAAAACCATTTGACAAAACTATATAAGTTTGACTTCTTCTGCAATCTATATACTTAGGTATATATATTTTCCTATGAATGTAAAGTTTGAGAATGTATCTCATTTTTCATTACTAATGATGATAAAAATGCTTGATTTGGTCTTGTCTACTTGATCTCTCATAAGTCAGAAGCAGTAGACTGCTTTAGACACTATATATAATTGAGGTTGAGAATCAATTAGACAAAATAGATAAGAGTTTTATGAACTCACCGAGATTTTGAGCATTTGTTCCAACAGTTCAAGGAACTGAGAAATGAAATAAATAGTATAGTAAATAGTAATTCCAAAACTTCGCAACAACTAGTATAGTGAAAAAGAGTAATTGAACTCTATTGGAAATGGTTAAGTCAATGAAAGCGCAAGCAAAACGTCAAGTCACTTTGTGATGATATGATATTTATTGTTGCGAGAGAACTTAACCAATTGCCTACTAATCCAGTTGCTTCCACTCCCTATGAGTTATGGTCAGAGAGAAATTTGAGATAATTGATTGCAACCTCAGTGGTTAGCAATATCAATCCATAATTTTTCTCATAAGTTAGAGTAATTGGGACTAAGAAGAAATGAATGTATCTTTATCAGATATGTTGAGCACTCCAAAGGGTATGTGTTCATAAGGGAGGATTTCGTTGGAAGATTAATTGAACTTGTATTAGAGATACTATATTCATAGAGGATATTTTTCTTAAAAGGGTTGATGTTGATAATAGGTTTTATCTGAATGAGATCAGAAAAGAATGAGGATGGGTATCTCTTAACGACCATTAGTTGAGTCCTAAGATATAAGACTTATACTTGTTCTAGTTAGTGGAAGCAAATGCAATTGAGCTCCAGCGTATTTCGGATAGTGGGAGTAATAATCTTTAATTGTTTGCTTCATTCATCTCACCCTAATGGGAGCATTGAGATTAAACTTTAATCTATTTCGGATAGTGAGAGCATTAATTCTCAATTGCATTAGAGTAGACGTCCAAAAGTATTCAAGTGACATTTTTAAAGTGAAAACAAGGTTTTTATAACCACTCCCCAAGATGATAAAGAACCTGAAATAAATGTCTCATCTTTTGATAAGAAAATTTTGAAATGCATTAGAAGAAAAGATGGAATACAAAGAAACAAACTAATTCTAGGTTTTGGTTGACTTATTGCCAGATCGAAAATTCATTGGGAATAAATGAGTTTTTTGAAAGTTGTAAGGCAGATGGCTCAATAAATATATATAATTTCGCTTAACAGCGAAAAACTATACTCAATGAGAAGGTATAGATTGTGTAGAAGGATATTTTTGTCATTTATAATATTTACTTCAATGTATCTGGTTCCAGCTATGATAACACATTTAAATTTAGAATTACACCAGATGAATGTCAAGACAATTTTCCTTAGTGGAAAACTTGACAAAGAAATCTGCAAGAAATAAGATATAGATCTTATTGTTATAGGTCTGAAGCGTAGAGTGTGCAAGCTTCAAAGACATTGAATGACCTAAAACTGTCATCTAGATACTGGTACTTGAACTTTAAAATGATTAATCAAGACCGTCATGTCTATGTGACAAAGTCTGATGACAAATTTGTAATTCTATCAATGTGTGTGATGATATATAAATGGCTAGAAATGATTTGAAGTAAGTGATAATCATCAAAGGATGGTTGTCCATATCTGTGACTTGCAGGATATGGGTAAACAGAATACATATTGCGAATTTACATTTAGAGGAATTGTTCAAAGAAACTTTTGACTCTGTCATAAGAGCGTAATATTCAAAAGGTTCTAGAACAATCCAATATGGTATATTGTGAACCCATTGATATTCCTGTGTCAAATGACGAATTATTGAGCCAAAAGAAATATGTCCCAAAACTTAAGATAGAAGTAGAGAAATGTCAAAGGTTACATATTTAGATGTCATTAGATGTATTATGTATGCTATGATGCGGACATGCCCAGATATTTATTTTGTTATTAGGCTGGTTAGTCGATATAAGTAAATGTTGAAAAGAGCACTGAAAGGTTGTATGTAGAATTGTTGATATTTTTAAGGCTCTGTGGATGATTGATTATGTGATTAAGGATTGAACTTGCATTTGATTGGCTATTGAGATGCCAGTTGGGGAAGTGTTTTTTAAACCAACGCAAATTATATAACGGCTAAGTTTTTCTTACTCCTAAAGGACCCATATCTTGGAGTGATAAGAAACAGAGATGCGTAGCCGTATCCACATTGGAAGCCTAGTATATAGCCTGTTCAGTTAATGTGTAAGAAACTGTCAGAGCAATGATTGTTTATTGAAATGAAAGATCTTGAATTTTTATAAGATAACCAAATATATCGACACTAGACACAACGTAATAAGAGACTCAATTTCCAAGAGAAAAATGAACGTACAATATAATTCTACGCATTGTATAGTCACTAATCCTTTGACTAAGATTCTTCCAAGAAAAGTATATCTTACACATGTTAAATTTCTTGGATTGCATAGATAATGATTGATGAGTGTTGAGCTTATATATTATACTGATGACACAACGTCGAAAACCATGAATTTAAGTTTATTTTATGTTTTGAACTTATGTCCCGAAATTCTTGGGTTTTCACTGTATACATATCGTTTTTAGGTCAACAAGATTATAATGTCACACAAGTTAGAGATTGGCTCACTCACACGAGCAATCGCCTTTGGCGCTAAGAGAGCGAGCAAAGATGAGACATTATTCTTGAGAATTATGATACTGAGAGAGCATACCAATGGGAGACAAATTTCTCAAAAAAAGATTTATTGAAATAAAAATGTCGCCTTGATGATTGATTAAGATGAGGTCATGAATAGATATATTTGAAAATGACCGATTTGGATTCCCCACGTCCAAATAACTTGTGAATGTCAGATGTGAGTTCTTAATATAAATAAATACCTGCAAGTGTGAAGATGATTAAGAACTCAGGTTAGGCGCTCAAGGTAGCGACTGAACTAAGATCTGTACAGTGTTGTGAATGACATTTGAGAAAATACACACTGTAGCACATGATTCATACCATGTGTGCATAAGTAAAACGACTAGTTAAAGTAGTGGAAGGATGAATCCCTGCTCCTTCACTGTGTGAGACTTTATGAGGATTAACTCATGTTGGTACCCTTTGACTCTTTACTGTTGTTTGATATTTACTCTTAGTGTTGCTATCTTAGCTTGGAATCTATGGCCACGCATGATTCAGTCTATGGAACATGACTAGAAAAGCAGCTAAGTTTAAATTGAGAATTTCGAGTAGAAAAGGAAGACTTATATATATTACGTGTGTCCATTGGCTAGCCGATTATGTCACTCATATGGAGATTGGACTTGATCATGGATACATAGGAAAATAACACAATGAAAAATGAGGGATTAAAGGGAGCTGGTGTTATTGAGTAAGTCTGGGATGCTGCGAGCCTAACGCTTTATTTTTCTTTTATTCGGGTTGAAGCGGCTATGTTATTCCTAACAGATGCATAGTATTTAGCTCCCAAGTGTAGGTTGCTCGTGAGGTCGCATGACACATTTGCAAGTATGAAACGTACTGCTATATGAGATTTCTGTGGCTAAGCATTTGGTCAGGTCTTCCATCATGTGTGAATGGGAGATATTGGATCCGGGCCCACCCATGATGGGTCGACCCGACCCGATTTGATTAACTGTCAAAGGGCAGTTGTTAGCGATTACTGGCGGTTATTATTGACAGTTGGACTTTTATATAAAGTCCTAACTGCCTCCCAAAGAAGAGTGATGAGAGAATTTCAATTTTACAGAAAACTCTTCTCTCCTGCCAAAACCAATGCACAGTAAATTGGTCTCCCAAATGGAAATCAGTACATGGGCAAATGGCGTCGTGGAAACAGACTAACATCAACACCTCGCATAGAATTCGAAGACGCTTCATCGAAAACTGAAACGGGTATGCAAATTCGTATTTACAGATTCACAGATTATGATCCTGGTATGTTTAATTGTTTCTAACAGTAGAGATATATAAGAACCTATTTTTTTGACATAAGCCTTTTGGTTGGACTGATAGTTTAAGGGTGATATTTAATAATTTTTTTTATGTATTTATCTTTTACCTTTTACCGAAAAGGGGAGGGAGAATATTCAAAACTAGAATTTTTGAAACTAGACTTTTCACTTATTTATAATATTCGAACTCACAGTAATTGTTTCAAAAAGGAGCAACGTTATGTTTACTTAGTTTTAAATACCTAATTAGGTGTTCAAATAATATGTCATCATATGATTGAGTATTACTTTATTATAGTTCAAAATACAAAATCATATAATAATACATTATTTGTGTACCTAAAAAATACTTGAAAGTATGTGTATATAGTTTTATTGTTAAAAAAATCAACATATTATATCCTTGAAGAATAACGCTACATGTACAAATTAATTGTGATCTTGTACGTTTGATATATCACCATTTAAAATTATTTGAATTATCCATTATTTAAAACCATTCATTATGCAATTTTATTTCATCCCTATATTCATACTTCATTCAAGTATGTTGGGTATATAAATTTACGCTTTTACTCATAAGTCCATAGCCCATCACATAAAAAAAACATACCTATAACAAAGTTAATAATATGTTTTCATGGCATCATGGCCTCTCTCTCTAAGTGTGAACCTCTCTTATGTATGTTGCAGTTAGACTTTACTATAAAATTTCAAAGTCCCATATCATTTCATTATATAATAAAACATTATTTTGTTCATATTGCTCAGTAAAAAGATTGGATATTGTTTTAAAATAAATGGTAAAACTTGTTATATTAAATATATAATTTTTAAATTGAATACATTTTCTTTTTAACAATACAACTTATTTTGTAAACTCTGAGTTTAAAATTAAATCACTCTAAAAAATCTATAATCTTTAAGAAAAAGAAAATAATGACCACATTAGCTATGTGACTGTTCCTTATGTTTTAATTATTGAAAAGAGAGAGGATTAATAGTTAATCACCTCCTGGGAAAGTGATAAAGTTGACAGCTGAACTATTTTTAAATCTATTGAACTTAGTATGGGAGTAAAGTGCCAAAATGACAAAAAAGACTGTCAAGCTTAAATACCGGATAATTTGACTATTAATTTAGGGTTTTGAAAAGGAGATTAATAGATATCCATGTTTGAAAGGGATATAACTATTCAATGGAAATAGTTAGTTTATTCATAAGATAAAGAAGAGTAATATTATACCATGTGTGAAAATATTGAATATTGTGTGTTTTTCTGTATTGATATATATATATGCAAATATATACATGAATCATATGAATGTATAAGGAAAAAAATCAAAATAAATCATATATAAAAGAAAATCAAATATTCAGAATATATTTTAGGTCAAAGGACTTATCCCCATCCAAGTTTTTATGTGTTTCCAAATTTCGACCCAAAAGGTTTTAAAAACTTAAATACCTACCTATAAGTTATTAACCTTAACCAAAACCATTAGTTGTAAATGGTAGAATCGTTATTTTATCACTAAACCCTAAAACTTTAAGAGTCTATATTATTTTCCCCCCATAATTTTGAAAATTAACATTTTTCCCCACCCAAAAGTTTGAAAATTTCATTTTCTCTCCTAAAGTTATTTCTTCATTCTCCGGCAACGGGAATACACTGTAGCCATCGGCTGACCACCCCAACATCTTCTTCTCCAGCCGTCGGCCTTCGTGCTGGAGAAGATCATCTTTGTCCAATAAAAAGACAAAGAGTCTTTTCATCTATTTGATCAGATGAAGACAATTCATCTTTGTTTGACTAATGGATTGATGTTAAACAACTCTTCTTATGCTAATCCATCGGCTAGATGAAGATGAATCATATTTGTCTAGCTTAAAAGACGAAGAGATTCATCAGATGAAAATGGTTTGTTTTCGTTCGACAAAACTGCCTTGTGGAGAAGGTCGACCGCCAGAGAAGAAGATGTTGGGGTGGTTAGCCGATGACGACAGTTGATTCTTGTCGCTGGAAAATGAAAAAAAAAAACTTTAGGGAGAAAAGTGAAATGTTTAAACTTTTGGGTGGAAAAAAATTGTTTCTTGTTCAAACTATGAGGGGAAAAATGATATAAATTCTTATGTTTTAGGATTTAATAAAAAAATGACGATTTTACCCCCTGGTTTGGTTAAGGTCAACAACCCATAAGTGGGTATTTAAATTTTTGAAACCTCATGGGTGAGATTTTGCAAATGCATCAAAACTTGGGTAGGAATAAGTCTTTTGGCCTATATTTTAATATCCCCCCTTAAACTCAAGTGGGCAAAGAGTTTACTAATTTGAATTTGTGATATAAACAATAAAAACAGCTTGGAGGATGAGTCTTGGTAAAGATGTCAGCTACTTGATCCACATAAGGTACAAAAATAAAATGAAGAGTGTTATTGACCAAATAATGAGGAACAAAGTGACAATCAATTTCAATGTATTTAGTGTGTTCATGAAAAAATCATTTTGAGCAATCTGAATAGCATTTTGATTATCACAATAGATATTTGTAGTTTTAGGTTGAGAAACTCACATATCTTGTAATAGCCATCAAAGCCAAAAAAGCTCGAAAATAGTGTTTGCAAGTGCTCTATACTTAGCTTCTATACTTGAACGAGAAATGACTATTTGCTTTTTACTGGGCCATGAGATGAGAGAATCACCTAAAAAGAAGTAATAACCAGGGGTGGATCCTTTATCTATGTGATCTTTTGTCCAATCAGCAACAGAATATGTATGCAAAATAAGTGAAGATTGGGTAGAGAAATGAAGACCATGTAATAAAGTACTTTTGATGTATCGAAGGATACGAAGTACTATTACAAAGTAAGTAGTATGAGGAGCTGTCATAAATTGACTAACAATGTGAATAACATATGCAATATTTGGTTGAGTGACAGTTAGATAGATAAGACTTCTAATTAGTTGTCTATAAAGAGTAGAATCATCCAGAATAGTCATCCCTTTAGAAGAAAGCTTGACATTGGTCTCAAATGGAGTGTTGATAGTTTTATAATCTAATAGGCCAGTGCAAGACAAAAGATCAGTAACATATTTTGCTTAAGATAAATAATAACCAAAGCCATTAGAAGAGACTTTTAACATAAGGAAATAACTCAAGTGACCTAGATCCTTCATTTCAAGTTATGAGCTAAGAAACTGTTATCATCTCCAGTAATGATCGTGTCATTGACATATAATAACAACAAAGTACATCTTTTCTCAGATTTGTGAATGAAGAGAACATTATCATAAGAGTTAGAGGAGAACCCAAACTAGCAAATGGTAGAGCTGAAATTGGTGAACCATGCTCTTAAGGCTTGTTTAGACTATATAAGGCTTTATGAAGACAACAAACCTTATCAGATGGATGATTATACCAAAGTGAAGGTTTCATATAGATCTCCTTAGAAGGATCCCCATTTAAGAAGGCATTCTTCACATCCATTTGAAAGAGTTGCTATTTTTTGATAACTATAACAACTATAAGGCTGTGAATAGTGATCAAGTGAGCCATTAGAACAAATGTCTCCTCATAATCAATCCCAATTCATGAGTAAATCTCTTTGCCACTAACCGAGCTTCATAGCATTCTACTAAGCCATCAACAAGAGTTTTAATTTTGTAAACTCATTTATATCGCACAATAGATTTATCAAATGGTAAGTTAATCAAATCGCAAGTATGAATCTTTGTTAAGACATCTAATTCTTCTTCCATTGCTTGTTGCTAAAGAGGGTTTGTACTAGCTTTTGTATAAAAGAAAGGTTCATGCAAAGAAACAATAGCAGAATAACAATGATAATCACTTAAATAATATGGTGGTTGACGTACTTTAGTGGGTTCATTATTATTGTGAGATAGGGAAGCACTTGGTGGAGGCTCAAAATCTACAAACGAGTTAGATGATTCAAGACTAATGGCAATGTGATCATATGTATGCCTTACATTAAAAAGATTAGGGGAAGGTAGAGCAGTTTCAATGTTGTCATTAGATGATGATTCATCAGAAAACAACCTAAAAAATGGATTTGTGAAAAAAGGTAAGTTGGGTTTAGACAAATTACACTCAAGCAAAGTAGAGAATTTTTTATGTTCCCAAAAGGTAACATGTCTAGATTTATGAAGATGTTAGAAATATGATCCTAACAATGATAACCCTTATGTTCAATGTTATAATCCAAAAAGCAGCATAACCTAGAATGAGGTTCTAATTTTTATCTTTCATGTAGTTGTGAAATACAAAACAAATAACTTCAAAGACTCTAAGAATATTGCAATCAGGAGTTTTACCATATAGTTGTTCATAAAGACTTTGGTTATTAGTCACTGAAGTAGGAATGCGGTTTATTGTGTAAACAACGGCGAGAATTGTTTTTCCCTAAAATCGTTCAGGACATTATACAAAGATTTAAAGAAACTGGACAATATCAAGAATATGTCTATGTTTGTGTTTTACATAACCATTTTGTTGTGAAATATTAGGGCAAGACGTATGAACAATAGTGCTATAATGGGAAAGAAGAGTAAGAAGTCTAGCATTTCTTTACTTCATAGCATTATCTATTTGAAAAGTTTTAATAACATGAGAAAATTGAGTTTTGACAAGAACAACAAAATTTTCACAAATTTCATGCAATTGAGAATGATTTTTCATAAAATATATTCAAGTAAATTGAGAAAAATCATCAACAAAAATCATAAAATAAAAAACATCTCTGATTATAGCAATAGGAGAAAGTCCCTATATATCATAATGTACAAGGTCAAAAATAGTAGAAGAAACAAAATTACTATTATTAAATGGTAAAATATGATATTTGTCAAGTTCACAGAAAGCACAATCAAAGTGATCATTTTTAACATTCCTTAAAAGACCACTAAAACATAAAGATTTTAATCGAGGGAGAAAAATATGACCAAGATGATAGTGCCCCATAGAAGAAGACAAAATGGGAGAAGTCATAGTGGTTTGTAGATTTAAAAAGGTAAGAATTCGCAGTCATATGATTACAACATATAGAGTCAAAGTATCAAGAGATTGATGTACCTAGGGTGATAGATAAGACGGAGAAAGTGGATGTACCCTTGAGAGATTGAGATAGAGCTTGTTTTAAAGAATTAAGGTGTACCTGACTGAGAAGCTCGTCTATGGCAAAAGAGTCACTAAAAGAAGAACTCTCAATGATAGCAGCAAATGTATTGTGAATATAAGCCTTATTAGACTTAGACATGGCTTGATTGTACCATCCAGTGTGTTTCTGGGATTGTAACTTGAAGCAATTGGAAACAACATGCCCTAGTTTATGACAATAACGACAAAATATTTTACGTTGAAATAAAAAGGAAGCATGAGTAGCCAAAACAATATCAGTGGGGACAATAAAGATTATCGAGACTTCAAGGTAGTTAAATAAGTCTCCTCAACACATAATTTTATAACCATTGTATCATGATCTAAAAAGGTATCCTATGTAACAAAGAGGATTTCACTAATTCAAATTCTTCATTCAATGTCATAGTAAACTGATAAACTCTAAATTCATCTCATTCTTTTGTATTAAGAATTGCATCACGAACATCATGCCATTTTGGTTCAGATAGAGATAGTTGATCCCATAAAGTAGTTATCTCAGATAAAAAATCATTAATTGATTGGTTTTCTGCCCATATGACTAAGAGTACTATATAGTTGGAATCAATGAATGGCATTGGTAGTTAATTATTGTTTAGCAAGCAAATCTTAAACTTCTTTTGTAGTCTCGAGACACCCAAATTAAAGCTTCATCGATAGAGTACATGTATTATGAAACCATGTAATAATTTGGCAATTTTTACTATCTCATTCTTCAAGCATCTCAATATAGTTGGAATTTTCTTATGCTTTGCCCTTAATTGATTTAACGATATCACCACTAATATAATACCATAATTTTCAGCCTTTAAGAAAACCAGCTATTTCTTAGGCCTAGAGGACATAGTTAGAACCATTTAGAATTGTGCAAATAGGGTGTGAAATATCTAATTTCTCCATGAAAACAAAATCTCCATTAATAACAAATATGAGTTTAAGGCCAAAATAGTCTAAAATGAATTAAGCAAATTATTAACTTAATAAGTCTAATCACCAAAGCCCAAACAAGAAGCCACAAAGCTAATCTAATAAGCCTTTGTCAACTCAACTCAATAAACTAATCCTTAGAGCCCAAATATTAAGCCACAAAACACTAATGCAATAAGCCCACAAATAATTACACCTAAAATAATATTGCAGCACCCAAACACAGCAACAAAATAATATTGTAGAAGTCGAGCACAACAACAAACACTCAAAATAATATTCAATAGCAGCACCAAAGTATTAAAGCACAAAAAAAAAAACTCATAGGTTGACAGAAGTAGAAAATCTTATCGATCGTCGAAGATCCAAGAGCCAGGAAAAGAAGTCATCAGAGATTTGAAAGACAATGGTAGCACAAAGAAACTCAGTTGCCCAAACTTGAGAGGTGTTGTTTGTTGCCAAAAGATCGTTTAATAGATTTTCTATGGCTGGAAACTGAGAAGGAGCACACTCATACACCTATTGGTCACTAGAAATAGAGCAATCAACCAAAACTATGTCAAACAACCTGAAAAATACAGATAATGTTGGAAAAACAAGGAGAATCGATGAGTGATGCGAAAAAAATAGAGAACCAAGAAGAAAACCCACAATGGTTGCTAGAAACGTTGCCAAAAAATGAAATAAAGAGTTTTATGGGTGCAAGGAAAGTTCTCAAAACTAAAGGGTGGTAGCTGTGATATAAAAAAAATAAAACCCTAATTTTCAGGTTGAAATAACTAGGTTTTAAACTGGTGGGGTGTAAAAGGATACTAACTCTGATACCATGTGAAAATATTGAATATTGTGTGTTTTTCTGTATTGATACATAAGCAAATATATAAATGAATCATATGAATGTACAAGGAAAGAAATCAAAATAAATCATATACAAAAGAAAAATTAAATATTTTAAATATATTTTAACATTATGTATACTCATTTTAAATATATAAATAGGTATATATTTATATGTGTCATAATATGATTTAGTGTTATTTTATTTTTAATTTAAAATTATTTAATTGTATGATGATATATATTAAGTATATATATATTTATATATCTAAAATTAATACACATAATTTTATTAAATAAAAAAATATAATATAATGTTTTTAATTGTTTACAACCAAATTAGTGAGAACCTTGTTGTGAGGTTAGATTACTCTCATTAAAATGTATTAAAGTTATACTAAATAATTGTTTAGTTTAAGCAATTAGTGTACAAATAACGAGAAGCTCTCTTTTTTCAGGAAGATTAACTCTTAGCATTTTGAGTCGTTTTCATGATTTTCTCAACATGCCACTTCAATCTTCTTGCATTGTGGAATCACACTTCGTCTATGTCTCTTACCATAGCAGAATAAGACAATCATCTTTTGTTTCAACAGGACAATGTGATCAACTAATTTCCTTAAATGTTTTACGTAATCATAACATTATCTCTCAATTTGTCTTATAAATACATAACTATACAAAGGCAAATGGATGACAAACTGAATTTTTAAACTATTAATCTGCCAAATTTTCACAAGAAAACTTCATAACATACCAATATACGTAGAATTCTAAATTGAGCAATACTGTGCATACCTATAATAGATACACAATGTACACATGCTCATGTGTGCAATTATGTGATTAGGTATTACTTTATCTTAAATTCAAAGTCACATAATCACATGATAACATATATAAGTGTATATCATTTATATACTTGAAGCAGATATATATAGTTTTATTATTTTGAATTATCTATTAAAATGCTTTAAAATATATCATTCATCATTATTTCTTATATAGAATCACACTTTAAGTTTGTCTACTTCTTGATGATGGAATTTTAATCATCATCAATTGCCCTTTTGATATATAATTTGGATATAAATAAGTGTTCCATTTAGATTATTACATTTCTCCCTTTAAGGTTTGGAAAAGTAGCACTTTGGTTGAATGGGTTCTAAAAACTTCACTTCTCAGGGTTGATACAAGTTTTGTCTATTGACACATAATTAGTGATACGTGCACGGACCTTTCAATCTTTTATGTCAAATTTTGTCTCTACTCCATGGACAAACTCCATTTTACATGCCCAGCCCACACAGTGAAGCAATGAGTTTACCCTGAAAATGTCCAAAGCAACAACCCAAAATTTCCAAACCAAGATACTCATCAAATAATATTAATGTTGCTTTTTTTCTTGTTGGTATGCTATTTGTATTACTTTTTTTTCCTTTAATTTAAAAAAATGATAATTTTTAATTATATATACATTGTTTATCATCATGTTTAGTTTATAATCTTCTAACTATGCATTTTGAGAGGCAAAATTTTTTATGTCATTTTAATATATTTATATATTTCATCTTTTTGGTAAAACTTTCTCATAACATAATGTGTAAGAACCCTAGGCTTGGCACCTCAGTTTCAAGCTCAAGTTTGGTTGATATGAAGGGTTTTTATTTATTTATTTATATTTGAAATTTTATTTTACAAATGGGAATTAGAGTAATTTTTGGATAAATTTATAGCCAGTACACCAAAGCTCATGGCCCATGTCTTCATAGGTTTTTGGCAGGTAAAATATCTTTTTTTAAAATATTTTTGAAATTTTGTTTGCCTTGTTGTTTCAGTTTGCAGGCTTTTCTATGAAGTCCCAACACTTGTTGTTTTATTAATGAGTAGTGCTAAAATTTTGTGAGTTGTGTCATAACGACCAACTATCACATGTACTTATCAATAAGATAAATAGTATTATTAAAAGAAAACTTGAATTGTGTTATCGAATTAAGGTTCAATTTGAATCAAAGTGAATATTGAGGTGAGTCAAGCCCAACTAGCTTCATTTGAATTCAATCATGCTTTTGCAATCACTATATCATGGTTCATTCATTTTAATAAACACTTCTTGGAACGATTTTTTTTCTTTCCCTATATAAGCTATAGAAATTAAGCACTTAATTAATTAAGCATTTCAATTACTATATCATGATTCATTCATTTCAATTTGTAAAAATAGTTTTTATATATGTAGGCGTAGATAAAAAGATGGTGATAATTTTGTTGAATATTTACATTAATTAACAATTTTCCTTTTGAAGCAAGTATTTTTGGTATTTCTTTTTTCACCTCAATTTCCTCATTAATCAATTATTTCTAATTTTCTATTAAAAGGGAAAGGAAACCCAACATTGTTTGATTAAAAAGGCTAAGTCATCCATTCCATTTTGTTATTAATTATTGAAGCTCTTGTGGTACCACTTGAGTGCACCACATTCAATTAGATTGGTACAAGTAATTCAATTGTTGTTACCATTATCAATATGCTACGAACAACCCTTTGATTTGAAACCTAATGATTGGATCCTTAAAAAACCTTGCTACGAAAGTTAACTGTTGTTCTTACCTATTGCAAGAAGATATATATATATATATATATATATATATATATATATATATATATATATATATATATATATATATATATATATACACACATTCTCTCATAAATAAAACTAGAATTAAAAAGTGAAACACCCTGATAGAATGGAAGATTCCTCTCCAAAATCACTGTTTTGTTCATTAAAAATAAGTGCAAAGCACCACTTAAATCAAACTCTCCCCTCAATCTAACATAACGCCACCACTGTGATTCCATCTCAAAATTAATTTATTTTAGTTTGTTATTTTATTTGTTTATTTATTTAATTAAATGAATTTCAATTATAAGTAATATGGAAGTGTTTGTTGAAAAATAGTTGACTCAATTGTGAATTAGATATAGAGATAGAGATGTTTATTACTTGCAATCAAGTCTTTTGTTCTTTGTCCTTAACTTTTACATACACCCATATATATTTAGATATGAATTTTGATACTTCTTCTTCTTCTTCTTCTCATCATCATCATACATATATATATATATATAAGACATAATTTTATATATTATTTAAAATGTCTGCATTGAATAATTTTCTCTATGTTATTCTCAAATGAGAAATACTATACGTATTTATTTTGAATACATAAATAGGTATACACTTATATATATCATCACGTGATTAAATATTATTTTATTATAAATTCAAAATAATCTAATCACATAATGATACACATAAATATATATCTATTTATGTATTCAAAATAATTCTAACACATTATATAACATTTACTAATGTTTTAAAACCCTAGTAAAAAGTCAGTCAAGGTTTATTTTAGTTTCAACACTAGGATAATTAAACTATTTAAATAGACATTAGAATAATATTTAAAATATTTTTTTCTGTTTAATCATTAAATATAAAAATTTGAGTTACATGATCACAATTGAATGTGATTTTGTGGTCACTTATGTTCATGTTCATTCACAAGGTGTGTTTATTTTGCAAGATGTGCTGATTTCTGTTTATCCAAACCAGACTAACTATCAAATCTCAATCAAACAAGTTGAATCGGTCTATCCGATCTAAATTTCAAAAAATTGGATTGGACATCCCAAAAGCAAAATTGGGATGAAACCCACTAAAAAATTCTTGTTATTCTTTTTCTTTTTTGCTTGCTTTTTTCTCAACTTTTGCCATTCCTCTGTAATTTCCACTTGCAACACTGCTTGCATTTTACAGCCAAAGTCATACCACAATTCAAAATTCAATAGGTTAAAGGAAGTTTCAAATGACTTTATTTGGGAAGGACCACAAAGAAGAGATAATATTGTTATTGCTTGTTGGGCATTGCACAAGAATGATAATAATTTTTTTTTTAATTTTTGGTACAATGTGCCCACGTCTATATTCCCCACTCCACAAATTCTAGTGGTTGAGATAATATATAAAAATAGAGTAGTTGAATCTAAACCTACACCCGATTTAATAGGAGCTTTATTTGTATTGCATGTGAAGCATTCAATGCATGACCCTAGCCATTATTCGCGAGGACATTTTGGTAGGGAACTATGCATTTATGATTAGGTCAAAAGATTTGTTATCATCTGAGATATAGTAAAATTTTAAAGTTTCACTTTTCAAGTTTTAAAAATCTAAATGCTCACTCATGAAAATAATTTCTATTAAAAAGTTCAATTAGAGTTAAGGTAAAATCTTCATTTGACAAAAAAATTTAAAAACTAAACTTTTTTCATATTTTTTCTCATTTAGAATTTTTCCTCTTTTCTCCGACAACGATTTGTCATTTGTCATCCTCTCTCTTGTTTTATCTCTTCCTCTTAGTCTCTCTCCCTTTTCTTTTTAGTCATGGATCGATCAGATGATTTTTGTTTGGATGTGTTGTTGTTTAGATAAAGAGTCTCTTTGTTAAAAAGACAATGCATCCAGACAAAAATTGTTTAGACTTTTAGACAACTTTTTTGTTTAGATTTTTAGATGATCCAGATGATTTTCATTAATCCATGGCCAAAGAGAAAAGGAACAGAGACTTGGAGAGAGAGATAAGACAAGAGGGAGGATGACCGACAGTCGGAGAAGGCGGATTGTTGTTGGAGTAAAGAAGAAAAAACTCTAGCGAAAAATTTTTACTTTTCAAACTCTATGTGGAGGGAAATTATGAGTTTTTAAACCTAAGGGAGGACATTGTGATAAAGCTTTAATTTTTTAAAATTGTTTAGTAAATGAGCCCTTAAGTCTAATGAAAAATTTTAATATAAATTGTTTCATAGATAAGTATTTAGGTTTTTCAAAGTTAGAGGATAAGACTTTGAGATTTCACTATATCTTGGGTGGGTATAAGTCTTTTGGCCTTATGATTATGAATGATCTATCTTCTTCCAGGTTTAAGAGAAGAGTTTGCATTTGCATTTGGTAAGTAAGAAAGAATATATATATGTCATCAGGGTGCTCGAACTAAAACTCTTTGCCTTGAAGTCACACCTCTTTATCACACAAGCCACCTTTTTGGGGGTTAGTTTTATATATTATTTACTTATTCAATTAGAACATCTAATTTATAGTTGGTGAAAAAGTTTCAGTTTGGAGCCGAGATATTAGATTGTGCATTCACATTAGAGTAATATCATGCATATTTATTTGAAATATACAAATAAGTACATACTTATAAATGTTATCACATGATTAAGTGTTATTTAATCATTCATTCAAAATTATCCAATCACATGATGACACACACTAAATATATACCTATTTGTATACTTAAAGTATGTATACATAATTTTATTATTCACATTATATATTAGTTGTATGTGATAAAAATATTCATTCATATATTTATTCTAATGATCTATGAACCCTTTGAGTAAATATGTCAAAAGGCTCGGGCCCCGTGTCTTGACCATGCCCGAGCCTGAAAATCAAGTCCGCAGGCGGTTCAACCCAACATACCAGTATTCCTTTTAAAAAAAATAAAAATGTAATATTATATATTTAAGGAAATGTAAAATCATTAATGTTATTAAAACATTATGTATTTCATATGATACCATATTTATTAATTATTTCTTTTGGATTTCTCATAAAATGTTAATATTTAATATCTTAGAGATTCAAAAAAATATTATCAAAAAAATAAAAAATAAAAATAATGTTACATTTTTGGGGAATAGAAAAAGCATTAATAATTATTAATGTGTTTTATGTAAGGTTGGATTTGAGTCCGAATAAGATGAAACTCATTTTTTGGGATTTTGTGTATTGGGATTTTGTGTTTGACTTGGGTTCGCATAGACAAGTCCAACTTAACTCAAGCTTGTTGAACTCATTCGTTTTAAAAGAGGGGGGGTGGGCACTTAGCTTTGGCTTGTTGAACTCAAACTCAACTCGGCTCATATTCAGCTCACTTCATGTATTGGGATTTTGTGTTTGACTTGGGTTCGCATAGACAAGTCCAACTTAACTCGAGCTTGTTGAACTCATTCGCTTTAATTTAGTTCCTTTGTGGTTTATGCGATGTTGTTAAAAAATTTTTTTAATATATTTAAGCTTGAGCTTAGGTTTGGACTCGTATATGTCAAGCTCGGGTTCAGGCTCGTGAACGGTTTTAAAAAATATTTCAATTTGGGTTCGAGTTCGAGTTTGTATATGTCAAACTCAAGTTCAGATTCGTTCAAGCAAAGCTCGTAGCAAGCTCGAATAAACTCGCTTCAAATCCAACCCTAGTTTTATTTTTCCTATAATATAATATTGACTAATTATTAATATCTTTTGAGTTTTCCATGAGACTTTGATAATTAATATCTTGAAAATCTAAAAGATATTATCCAAAAAAAAATTAAAAATGAAAAAATGTATAATTATATGATTCAACGAGCAGCCCAATAAGAGCCTATGAAGACACGGTCCATAGGGCCCTGGGCCATGTTGTGGGCTTTTACAATTGGCCTAACCCAACCCTTAGGTATGGTAGACTATGCCAAAGTCGGTTGGACTTGATATGACCATTTACCAACTCTACCATTGAGTGTATTTGGTTAAGTAATTTTTATTACTAAAACTAGAATATTACCACAAATATAAATTACTTTGAAGATTAATAAATGTAAATTAATACTATGTTTAAGTAAATCGGTATGTATGTTGTGTTTGATTGGTAGTAATATAAGAACACTGAAATTTTATTAAATTAAATTTATTAAAACTAAAGTTACAACAAAATTAAAATTAACTTCTAATATTTTAATACTAAGTCAAAGTAATAATCAAATTATCTTAATATTGTTTGACTAGTAGTCAACTTGGTAATAAAAAGTGCCGTAATATTTTATTAAATGATAAACCGAATAAGTTTATATTAATAATAAAGAATATATTATTGGAATGATATCTTATTCTCTCGAACCAAACACACCCTTTGTGTTTAGAAATTAGGTAGCAACTTTTAAATGCTATGAACCCAAATGTTTATAATACATTAATTTTGAAAGATTAACTGCATCAAATTTATTTCAAGATGAAAATTCTTGTTGTCAATGATGGAGGAGATTGTACATTAATATTAATGAAGTGAAAATACTATATGCTTTAATTTCATATGTTATAAAAATAAAGTTTCCCTTATCAATGAAAAGATAGGAATGAAAATTTATCTTTAAAAGAAAGACCAAATGACTATGTCCCATAAAATAATGACCAAAGGAGTTATTCTCACCTAAAGTATCTTGTTTTATTAAGTTTTCACTCTTTAATTTTAAAAATCTCATTTACCCATATATGGGTGGTTAAGTCGGTTAGTTTTTAAAATAAAATCGTTATTTTATATGTAATATTAAAAATAAAATAAAATTTTATTTCTTTTTCTCCTCTTAAATCCTAAAAAACTAATCATTTTTTCTATAGGCTAAGTTTAAAAAAATAACATTTCCCCCCTAGGTTTAGTTTTCAAACTCTGACACCATTGTCGGTAGCCTCTCTCTTCGACAATCTTTCTCCTCTCACCTGGACCTCCGACTGACATCGATTTAAGTTAGGAAGATGAAGAGCTTCATTGAGAAAACAAAGCTCTTCGTCTTCTCAGACAAAGATGAAGATCTCGTTTTTATCTAGAAAGACAATCATCTTCTCAAAAGAAGAGGAGGAAGACACTCATCTTTCCAAACGAAGATGAGATCTTCGTCTTCGTCTTTCTAGCTTTAATCAATACTAGTCAAAGGTCCAAGTGAGAGGAGAGAGATCGCAGAAGGGAGAGGTCATCAACAATTGTGTCGGAGATGACACCAAAGTTTGAAAACTAAATCTTAAGGGGAGTAAATGTTATGTTTTAAAACTTGGTCTAGAGATAAAATGTTAGTTTTTAGGGTTTAGAGGGAGAAAATAGATAAAATTTTAAAGGATTAGAGTTTCATTAACTTTAATCGTTCATAGATGAGTAAATAAGATTTTCAAAATTAATAGATAAAAACTTGAAAAAACAAGATATTTTGGGTGAAAATAAGTCCTTTGACCTAAAATAATTTCTAGTGAAATGATAAATTCTTATCCTTCAAGTTAAAAAAAAAAAATTTACTTGTCATTCATTTTAGTTAATGAATTTGTTTGATTTTTTTAAAAATAATTATTTTGTCTTCTTATTAAAATTATAATCTTATTAGTACTACCTTTTATATATATGTATCATCAATATATCATCAACAACTATCAAAACACTATCTGTATATGTTAATCTTTGGTCATTTATTTAAGAGCGTAACTCTCAGCTTTTGAAACTACCATGTAACATAATTTACTATAATTATCTTTAAAATGATAAGTTTTCCTTTTTTTTTTTTTTCTGTTTACAATTTATTTTTTATACGTTTGATTTTTTATTACCATATGTTTATGGGAACATATGAAAGCTTGACATAACTAGTGAGAACACTATACAATACAAGCAACATTTTAATTAAAAAAAAAAATTAGAAGACAATTGAATTATACAATTTTCTTAGAAACGTCGTCAGTCTTTTGTTAATTTTTTATTGTAATTATTATTTCAAACTTACAAATCAAATCAAATGAAAAATTGTATATGATATTTGAACACAAATGGCTAAACTTTTATTTTGTCTTTTTGCTTTTGAGGGTTGGCAAGTATTGGAAATATTTGCCACCCATTACATCACATTCACAACAATTCAATTATTTGAATTTAAATTTAATTCGAGAAAGCACAAGGGTTTTTTTTTTTTAATACGAAATTTAAATATAAATTTTCATCATATTCTGGATAAATGCATTTCTACCCAGAATATGCTTTTTATCTTCATTCATCTTCCAGAAATCAAAGTTTCTTTCTCTTAGCCCAAAAATTTCTCTCCCATAATCTTTACCCATCTCCATCTTCACTGGGAAATTTTTTTTTTGGCGAATTTGTTTATATATTGAGTTATTTAATAATTCGAATATTGAAGATGTATAATTTGATTAATCAAAGGTGAAATAAAATGTATAAATAATCTATGAAAATTGAAAGATTTTGAATGAAGATTTTACAAAACCCAAGACTGCGTATTAGATTAATTTAGTGGTTTTGACAGCCTAAAATTCAAAACGAGGGAAAATGGGCGAGATCAACCAAAGCCAATTGATGGAGTTGGTGTTTTACACTTTCCATACATGTAAGAGGTATCATTAGAGGAATTCATAAATAGCCCCTTCTGACTAAAAAGGTATTCCAAAGTAAAATTGTAAGACCCTTCTTTTGGATTAAAAAATAATGTCCAATTCCCACTTATTTTTTTTTTCCAAAAGGGGGTCCCGTAATTTTTTTTGGCCAACATATTTTTGTAAGAGTCCTCGGTTTTGACCAGTTTTTTGATCAATCTGACATTCAGTCAACTTTTTTGGCTGAAACATAGGATTCACAGTCACAATTTTCTGCATTCATTGGTCCGCAGAATGCCTAAATTGACGAAGATTGTTTGTTCATTTGTAATTTATAAATCTGCTAAAAATTAGTAAGAAATATATCCCATTTTGTCTAGATGAACAACCTTTCTTACTTGTAGCTTGCTCCTTCTACAATTTCATAAAAAAGCCGATGAGCACTCAGAGAAGAACAGAAGAGTTCCATATAAGTGCCCTCTCGTGGCTCATATAAATACACAATAACCAATTATAAAAGCACCGCCCAATTGATTTTTTTTTTTTTTTGTATTATTAAATTTGACTGAGATTTCCCCCAACATAATAATGATAATAATATTCACCCATTACCTTGATTTCAGCCCAAATTTTAAAAGCCAAAAAAAATTGAAAAATTACAGATTAGGAGGATTAATCTTTGAATCTTGACCGTCCAATGTGTGATTAATGAAGATGATTATCATGTATGTTGGGAATCAAGGTGGCAAAAGATTTAGGAAAACGTGTCATTCCCAACAAACACGAAAAATAAAATAAAATAAAATAATAATATTCTTTCCATTTGGATCCACTGCTTTTTCACAATTTTTAAGTTGTCGGCGCCCCAATAGTATTAACCTTATCTGTAATATCTAATCACTTGTGGCCCATAGCCTCTATGTCACTTTCTATGCTAAACAATTAATATTTAATACGTGATGAAATGACAAATCTTCATTTTAAAAAACCATCTTAAAATATTTATTAAAAATGACCTTAAATTTTATTTTAAATTTCTAGTTTAAGAGTTAAATTATCGGTCTAGATTTTCATTTTATTATAAGGGATGAATTATTAAACGATAAATTCATTTTAATTTATTTGAGATTAAAATGAGATGATTCAACGTGGTTATGGCATTATTTGTCACGGTTCGATATTCAAACAATTTTAAAACCTAAGTATAACTAATATTGACTATTTGTAATGTAAATTTAAGATTCAACTCAATTATAAACTATTAGGGGAAGAAAGATTATAATTTTTAACTTGATTTGTTAACTCAACACATTATGAAATAAAAAAAATTAAATTTAGATGAAATATTTGTTTACACAAATTTTAACTTGGGGTATGTTTAAATCATAAATTGAGTCGTGTTTAAGTCAACTTGTTTATAAATTGGATTGTGCTTAAGTTGAAGATCTTTACCTTTTTCAAAAAAAAAATCTTGGAAAAGAAAAAGAGTTTTTTTTTAGAAAATTAATTCAAATGTTTAACAGAGTGAAGGTGCTAATTACAAAATCTAAGAAATGGGTATTCATGCATAATTTACTCCTTATAAGTGTTCCATAGAATATAATAAAAAATAAATACATAAAATAAAGTTAGATTAATTTAAATCAACTTAGATCATATAATGTTAATCTATTATAATTTAGAATGTGTTTCGGTTGAATTTTTTTATATAACTTTATCCGGATTGAATTACTTTTGAATAATTCAAGCCCAAAATCCAAAAAAATAATTACGTGAGTACAACCAACAACAGCAACTGCCATGTGCAATTAGATAAGCGAAATGGATGGCATGATGAGCATTATAATTCTTTAAATAAGAGAACCAACTTTAATCGACCAAATGACACCCTCTATTTTATTCATTTATTATGTTTATGTACTTTTAAGAAATAGCAAATACATCCCTTGTGACTCCCCCTTTATTGGTTCAAGAATATCACCAATTACCCAATAAAAAATGAGTACCCATTAATTCTATTTATTAATATTATTGTGTTAGTTGGCTAAGATGCTCATGTGAACATGAGATTGATTAAATAAATAAAATTTTTAAAAATAAAATTTTGTTGTTTGTAAGAGAGGAGGGAGAATTATTTGATTTTTATTTTTATTGTGGAATAATATGATTTAGTATACATGGTTAAATAATGATTCTTATTAGAAGTATTCAAAACTGGGTAACTGAACTGATTTGAAGGTTTTGTGAATTAAAACGAAATTTCAATTTCTAAAACCAAGTTGTTTGGATAACCAGTTTTCAAATTCTAAAAACCAAATTCAATTTTAATAATATTCCAGCCTAATAACTGGATCGGTTTTATGGTTACCCTATTTTTCAAATTAATTTACAGTTTAAATACTTCTTCAGTTCAGTTTTGGATTATTTGGAACACCTCTAATTTTTATAATTTAATTTATATAATTATAGAATATAACAAAAGAACAAGTTGATTCCAGTTTAAATCACATTGTTTAATGTTCATATCATCCTTGTGAAAATTATATAACAAAATAAATAATATACCCTTTAAAGAAAACGTTTTTCTTATATTGAGAATAATTCAAGACCATCTTTTAATATATTTTTTTATTTGTTAAAAGCTCTTCAATGAGTAAAGTGATCCTAAGAAGGGTAAATAAGAACTTAAAAAAATTTAATGCACAGATTAAAAGTTTATCACAATAATAAATAAAAGCAAAAAATAAAGAGTTAAAGGAAAGTAAATGTTTAGTGTTAATAGTGGTTCAGAGTTTTCTCTTGCAAGCCTCTTATGTCCACTTTCTTAAGTAACTAGTTTAAAATTCTACTATACATTTGAACTTTTACAGTAATTTGTTCGGGGTTTTGCCCAATACAATAGTTAATACAAAATTTCACCTATAAGAGATTAAATACAAAAATTTTAATATAGAAATGTCTCTCAGCCCTAAACATCAAGATTGTTAATAAACAATCCACTCCTCTGAGTTCGATTTAATTCTTTTAAATATGTGACCCATAAGTTCTTTATCAAGCTAGTAGTGTCTGAATTTAAGGCAAATCCAAACACAGACCAAGATTGACCTTTAGCAAAGTATCATGACTACCTGAATAACAAAGCGTCAGTGGACATCTCTCAAGCTATTACAACATCACAGTTATGTGCAATTCAATCTTTTCATTAACTAATATATTTCAAAGTTGAGACATAAAAGTGTGTATATCTCAGTAGTTTCTTGAAATGGACTGATACATATTAATGACTAACACGGATTAGACTATATCCTCATTTCATTGTAGTCACGAATTTAAGCAGTCATATATATCATTTAGTATTCTCATTTGAGATATCTTCTCCCATACTCAAGAGTAACGAATCTTTTATCGATCAATTATAGTCTCCATGTATCTCACAATTTGACCAATTACTATTTTTATAGTTACCCCAATTGCGATGACACATTGATAGTGTCAAACCATACTAATCCTGACATGAGATGGTCTAATGGCCTTAAGTTAAAGGATCACATGCACCTATAATATTCAAAGGATTTATTTTATAGAGATTGAAACAACCATCTATATGGACATCCTTTGATTAAGTTAATCAGATGATCATGTCTACAATGTGCACCTATGTGTTACACCAAGCTGTCTACAATATTTCAACACGTGAGAACTGTCACCACTTTTGATAGGATCACTCAACACTAAGATAATTTTATTATCATTGCACATGTCTTCATTCGTTGTAGTGTTGATATTATAGAAGTTTCTAGTATGACCACTTAATGTGTACATAGAGTTTTCACAATCAGTTGTTTGATTCCCTTGTCACAATTCCACAATTTTAAGGACATGTTATTTGTACTATCATATAAATAAACAACATATGAATTGAATAATAATACTTTTTTTTATTAATGATTAATATAAAATTACATCCATAAATGCCAAATTTGATTGGTTATAAGACACCTACTCTAACACATGGGGGAATGAGCATAGTCTTAGTATGAACAGATGTTTCTAACTATTGTTTAGAGTAGGTCAATCTCGGTTAGACTTTTAACAATCAATTTATCTTATTGCACCACACCCAAATAGGTGTCACATTAAAGTGAATGAGTGTTCGTGTCTTTAAAACTCTAGGCCTTTGAAATTCTGGAGCCATGAAAATTGACATGAACAGATTGCATAAAGAGGACTTTAACAGTTAAAATTTGCACTGTGAACAGGCGTCATACTCTTATGAACGGTCGTCACTAATTATTTGAATTTAAACCCTTTGACCTTGACTTTGACCACAAATGATGACGCTAAATGTGAAGCCTTCTTGTCAGTCTTCTTACTTCTGGATGAATGATCATCACTCGAAGCTTTGACTTTTTCTCGCATTGACTCTATTCAAAACACAGTAACTTCTTCCTTGTTAGTGGTTATAATAGGTCATGAATAGGGGTGATAATGGGGAAAGAATCTCAATCCCTGTCTTCATCCTTGTTCCCACAGAGGATATTAATTCCCATCCTCATTGTAAGGATGACAAAGATTTTTTATTTCCTTCTCGCAAAAAAAATCTCCTCCTTGTCTTTGTGGAGAAAAATTTTCTTCATGTATCTTTTAAACGCAACATAAATATATTAAATAACAATCTATCATGGAGAAATTAAAGCACGATGTGTTGGATAAATTTTATAAATTGCATGTGAGTTTTTTAAATATTACATAAATTAAATCAAATGATTGAGACATTATCATCCAGGTTGTTTTTAGTTATGATTAATAGTAATTAAACCTCTTTAAAATTTTGTTATTTAAATAAGTTTATAAATTTAGAAAAATTAATTAAAAAATAAAAAAATAAAATAACATAAATATTTTACCTATTAATGGTTAAATATCATTTAGTAATTTTTAAATTAGATTTAAAATAAATAATTAAATAATTCAAATGATGATGACTTACCAATTTATATAGGTCTATTATTTTTTTTTATAATTTATATATATAATAATATTATTTTATAATATAATATGAATTATACTATAAAATAAAGATTTCAACGGTTCAGAATTACAGAGGAAATTTTTTCATTGGTGCGAATATTTTAATAACTTATTTCGCTTACAACCTTTTTTTATAGGTACGGCGAGGTAGCTAACCAAGGTTTGTACCTATAAGCTATTTTGACAATGTTTTCAGGTTATAACCAGTTGTCAAATTTTAATATATAAATAAATAAATAAATGCATAGAATGGAATTGAAATTCAAAATATTTACGTAGCCTACTCTCAATACCATTTGCCAACCGTCAAATTTGAAAAATCAAAATCTATGGTATCAAAATACAATAATATTTAATATAGAGTAATGTTATGCTTAATTAAGAATTAAAATAATTATTTTATTATAATATAATTAAATATTATTTTATTATTAATTAAATATAATTTATTTACATAATAATATTTATTTAAATATTTAATAATATATTTAAAAATCGAAATATATATAATTTTATTATTTAATAATTTTTTTTAGATAGAGTACAATTGAGAATACCCACCTCTCTAGTAATACCATGCAAACTAAGTTTTTTAAGTAATTTATTTTTATAAATTTATTAATATTATTAGAATTTAATCGTATTAGTATACATGAATAAGTCAAAAAAAGTTAGTAATGCATTATTATTCATCATTTAAATCTTGGACACTGTATTAATACATATATAATAAATATTTTTATTCTTTTAAACTTGGTCAAATCTACACAAATTGGTCAAATCTACGCTAATTTTTCAAACATTACCAAACAAATGTGCAAACACACCAACTAAATAATATGAATTTAACTTATAATAAATTTTAATTTAATTATTAGTAATGATATGTTATCATATGATTTAATTTAATTTAATTTTTAATTTAAAATTACTTAATTATATATTTTTATTGGTATCTCAAATTAATATTCATTTTTTAAGTACAAATAACATTATTGAAAGAAAATGAGTAAAATACTATAAATAAAATTATGTGTATTTATAACGAGTGCCAATTTAGTATCAATTACGATTAATAATTTTAAATTAAAAATAAAATAATACGTAATTATATAACAATACATTATAATTGATAGTGATTATAAGTGGCATATTCCAATCCAACTCAGCATGATTATAAAATCACTATTGCCTCTTTACACATGAACTGAACCTACATGACACCACCAAACGATACATAAATTTAGTATTCAAGCATACTCTCGTTGGGTTGTTAACACGTAAATCAAATCGACACAAAAATCTGTAAGAATGAACAATTGAAACATTATCTGATTTGCTTGTTTACCATAACCAGCCCATGGATGTCACGCAAAATATTATTAGCATAATTGATTGATAAACTATTACAAAGTAATAATAATAAACCAAGTATGTCCACCAAAATTTATTATTCAAACATAATAATCTCAAATAACAAACCCTCTTAATTAAGATATATCTAAATTGCTATCAAAGATTAGTGTTGTAATCAATTCAAAACCCTAATAATAGTGTCAGGGGTTGAGTTTGGATTAATTAAACATAAATCAAGCTCCGACTTATCTAGCTTGAGCCTAAGATAAGAACGATTAGCTTCAATTTGGTTTAAGTTCAACTAAAAAATCACAATCAAATCTAATGAATATGATTTTAAAGATATAAATATAATATTTTAAATTTTAAAAATTTATTAATATTATATTCAAATTGAACAGTAAACTTACAAAGCCAAACAACAATAAAATCAAATTTGAGAGCCAAAATCATGTTGCCCGAGCTTAACCTTGATTCAATAATTTTGAGAATAAATAATAAAATAATAAAATTATATGTATATATTTTTATTTTTTATAAAAAATATAAAAAATATAATATTATATAATTAAATAAATTTAAATTAAAAATAAATTAATAATAATATATTATCCCTATATCAAAATTATATATAAAAAAATATATTCATCACCGTAATAAAATGAATAAAATGAAAGCAGCATATTACTTGTTGTACCAAAAGTTGTATTGTCAACGGAGAAAAGGGTGAAAGAGAAGATGACATGCAGCCGCATTAGTTAATTGTTATAGCTTTTGTTGAGGCTCCTCATCATCCAATTATACAAAGACATCGCTATTTTATTTTTATATAATATCTATAATTTTTCTTACTTTTTTCTTTTTCTATAAAAATCTTTCTCTTTCTTCCTCTTTTTCTATCTCTTAACAACACAACATTGAACGAGTCCTCGAATCTTCCTGTCACTAATGCTTCGGGTCCTGAAAAACAAATCCCCATATCCCACAGGACCCATCAAGCGCCATTAACGTCGCACAATTGCTTAATTTTTTTTTTTCGCAATTTATTTATAATTTTCAACCAAGAAAAATAACACCAACGTCATGGATTCTCTTATCGCTTCAGAATTTCAACTCTGCTTTTTTTGGTATTTGTTGTTATTGTTATTCTTTTCTTTTTTCAATTTCTCTCATTTTTTATTTTCTCGTTTACATCGAATTATTTTTTTTTGTTCATGTGGGTTTGTTTTGTCGTCTGATTTAGTGTTGTTTTTTAACTGTTTGGTTGTTTTGTTGATGGGTTCTTAATCTTATTGTCTGCTTTGCAGGTTTTGATGATAAAGCTTGAATTTTGATGGTAATGTGGTAGCCTGAGTTGTTATTATTCAGCTACTATGTCTATGGATTCTTCCTCTTTTGAGGGTACTCATATTCTTACATTTTATTTTTTTCGATTTATTGGTATGATTTTTTTATGGTTAAATTTCATCTGGCTTTTGGTTTTCATGGTCTAATTTAGGGGATTTATCCCAATTTTCATGGTTGAATTTTGAGGGATTATTTCACCAAGGTATTGAATGTTAGTCGTGCTTTTGGTTTGTTGATGGGCTAAATCTTGAATCTTCGATGGAATTTTGATTCGTATGATAGTAATTTTGATGCAATATCCTTTCGGGAGATTCGATGTAGTGGTTCTTGATCAGTGTTTCTGTGAATTTGTGGGTTATGGGAAAAAAAAAAAGATTTTAACTATTTTTTTTAATGTTGTTTTAATCTTGATTCGGTGCCTTTTTTAGATGCTGAGTTTGAGATCACGGTTTCCTTTGTGCTATTGAATAATATAATATGGTGGCGTGTAAAAGTATACTTTGATGGGTGAATTTCTGTGATGTTAGCTGTACTGAATTTGATTTCATAATGCTAGTGATGTCTTCTCCATATTATGTGGATCCTTGTGGGAACTGGGAAGCATGTAGGTGGAGCTGGATCAGATTCAAATGCAGTTGTGTATTTCCATAAATCAGGACGTGTACATTAGGCTTCTTTACCTACTTTGATTGGAGCAACCTGCATACATTATTGGATGCGGTTGGAATGTCTTTGTTAATGCAATCCAACCATTAGTTTTTAAGTTTTTGCTGACTTTTCAGTTGGACTTAGTTTTATTGCTAATTTTTTAGTATAATGAACAGATTTTGCTGGAGCTTTTTAAATGAGACTTACAATTGGCTGCTATTGAATATGGTTTGACTGTAGTTTGGATTTCATGTCAGTTGGTTAAGTGTCCGCAGTTGTAATATCATTTAGTTTCTGGTTTATCCCTGTTGACATGTCAAATATATGTGGTCATAGACATCATCTTAATTTGATAGAGATAGAGACAGTAATATCATTAGTTCTAGATCTTCGAGGATTTTATGCCAACTTTAATTGTATTTCAACATTACAATGTTTTTTGGCAGGACATGATGCCTTTGCTTCTTTTTCATTTTCTTTTCCTTTTTTGTTCAAATTCTGTTGGGATTTGTGATGAGTTAGTTACCCTTTTCCCTTTCTTTGGCCCTAGGAGTTGCAGCTGATTCATCAAGATGCAGTAAGATGAGTATGGAGGAGAAGAGGGAACTAGTTTATGAATTATCGAAGCGATCACATGTTGCCTCTGAACTGCTACAGACATGGACCCGTCAGGAGATTTTACAGATCCTATGTGCAGAGTTGGGAAAAGAGAGGAAATATACTGGCTTGACTAAGTTGAAAATCATAGAAAACCTTCTGAAACTTGTTTCTGAAAAGAATTCAGGGGAACGTGAGGTGAAAACTGAGGCTGAGCTTCTGTCTTCTCCTTTTTCCTCTCAGAGAGCATCCAAAAAGCAGAGGAAAATTGAAAACCCTTCTCGGCTCCCTGTTCCAGTGAATGAACCTGCTATCAACACTGGTGGCAATGACATAGTTAATGCTATATATTGTAAGAACTCGGCTTGCAGGGCTACCTTAAGAGTAGAAGATGCATTTTGCAAGCGGTGTTCATGCTGTATCTGCCATCAGTATGATGACAATAAGGACCCTAGCCTGTGGTTAACTTGCAGCACAGAACCTCCATTTGAAGGGGAGTCATGTGGCATGTCTTGCCATTTGGAGTGTGCCCTGAAAAATGAAAGATCTGGAATTGGAAAAGGTAGATGCTTTCCGGGACTTGATGGGAGCTTTTATTGTGTGTCATGCGGAAAAGTAAATGATTTACTTGGGTAAATGCTTCATACACTATGATCTTAGTTGTTTATGTTTGTCACAATTATTATTACTCAGTGTGTTTGATGTTGATATTTCCTTGAGACAGGAAACTGCAACTATTATGGTGTTTTGATTTGGCAGAAAGCAATTTAAATTAGTCAAATCATTAGTAGAATTTTAATATTGTGAAATTTATGTTTACTTCAATATGCATGTGGCATGCACTACTAAATTGTTTGCAATGCTACATTCTCATAAGCATTCTGTTGCCAGTCACTAGAGATGAGTTTGTTTCCCTTTTTTGTCCGAAGTTACTTTTTCACTTTCGTTCTTTCATTAGAAAACCTATGTTCTGCCTTCAATTATTGCATAGTAGTTGAAATGATGGTAACCTCTTTCTTCTGATTTAAATTAATCGGCCCCAATGGTATCTGCTTGATGTCATACAGTGAAAATGACATTGTTTTAAATATGGTCTCACACTATTTTTTTATTTTATTTTTTCAAAATTACCATATAAAACATGATGATTACCTTTAATGACACTTCTCGTTTCCGCAAACAAAAGCTTAAAGTTTAAACTCACTGGGATTGGTTTCTTACATTTGTTTAGATGCTGGAGAAAACAACTTATGGTGGCAAAGGATACTAGACGAGTGGACATACTGTGTTATCGAGTCTCCTTGGGCCAGAAACTTCTTCATGGGACTGACAAGTATCAAAGTCTCTCTAAGATTGTAGATGATGCTATCAAGATGCTTGAAGCTGAAGTGGGTCCATTAACTGGTCTACCTGTCAAGATGGGTAGGGGTATTGTCAACAGGCTTTCTTCAGGGCCGGAAATTCAGAAACTCTGTGCTTCTGCTTTGCAGTCATTGGAGGAAATGATTTCCAACACCATCTTGCCCAATCCTGCAAGAAAAGGTAATTTTTGTTGTGTTGTATATTTTTCTCAACAGCATCATCACTAAATTTACTCTGACCCCGATAAAGGGATTCTGAATGACAAACAGATGGCAGGTATATGAAATTTTAAGTTTTGCTTAAATTTTTAAATAATCATATTAAAAACAAAGACTTTTCAGTTATCTCATCTTCTTGTCACACACATAGCTTGCTTAATCATTGAATGATGGAGAATCCAAGAGGTTGTTGCTAATAAAACATTGTAAATTAGTCATTATTATTAGTTTTTCACCACATTGATGCCCATAAATCTTTCATCTCTTTTTTAGATTCAAATTTGATTGTTCCCAACATGGTTAGAGTGGAAGATGTTCATGCAACATCCCTTACTGTCGTATTGGGTTCAGAAGATCCTTCCCCCGTGATTAATATTTCTTACAGCTTATGGCATCGCAAGGCTCACGAAGACTATCCAGTTAGGCCTACTTGTACATTGTTTTCACCAAACCCGAGGTTTGCTGTCACAGGACTTACTCCAGCTACAGATTATCAGTTCAAAGTTGTTTCCTTAGTTGGTACAAAAGAGTTGGGTAAATGTGAAGTTTGGTTCTCAACTGACAGTACCAGGGCTGATGTAACGAACCCAATAACGGAAAGAAGTCACAGCCCAGCTACAAACTATAGCAGTCTTTCTAATTCATCATCTGTAGAAGACGAAACCAATAACGTCACTCTGGCCAGGGACCAAAATGATGATCGAGTGGACAATTACTTTACTTACTGCAAGGACACTGATAAAGTAGCTTCTGCTCATATATCCGATGAAGCTGTTGACTGTGATGTTCTGGTTGAAGGAGCAACCCCGCCAGATGCAGTTTCTCTGTTGGAAGAAGAGCGTGCCATCAATATAGATGGCTCTATGCCTAATTCTGATGTCCGAAAGCTTGAGAACAAGCATCTTCCAAAGGGCCAATTCATTGAGGAGATGAGTACTGATAATGGGTTAGATAATCCAGTGCCAACTGGCATGGAATGTGTGCCATATGTAGGTACTTCAGAAGCTAGCTTGCCGATTACACCCTGCAAGATAGAAATACTCAAGGATGGACAGGGAAGGAATGCAAGGTCCAAATCAAGCAACGAGGATATGGAAAATAGGATCGGCAAAGGAGACGAGCCCCAAGATAACAGCACATCAAAAAAGAGAAGTGCTGAAAGGAAAGAAAAGGAGTGTACTGTGAACGGTGCTTCAGACAGAGATTTTGAGCACTGTGTGAAGGTGATCAGATGGCTAGAGTGTGAGGGACATATAGAAAGGAACTTTAGGCAGAAATTCTTGACTTGGTACAGCTTGAGAGCAACCTCACAGGAGGTAAGGATTGTAAAAGTGTTTATTGATACCTTTGTTGGAGATCCAGCATCTCTTGCAGAGCAACTTGTGGATACCTTTTCAGATTGCATCTCAAGCAAGAGATCCTCAGTTGTGCCTGCTGGATTCTGCATGAAGCTTTGGCATTGATTATCTTTATCTGATAAAATTAGTTCTCAGCCAGCATAACCCACTTAGGGTGCTCATAGCATAATTCTTTAGACCCTTTAACATTGACAATTATCGTCATCATTTAAATTTATCAGTAGGATTTGCCATTCTTATGATGTTGTAAGAATGTTAGAATTTATTTCTTCTACAATACAGTTCTCTCCTATTCGTTTATATTTTCCAATTTGACCATGGGATCACTGACTGTTTCTTGCTGGAAAAAAAATTATTAGTTGCTATTATTATTTATTTTTCATCAAAATATGAGCTCATTATGAATGGCAAAACAATGCTGCAATGTTTTGAATGTGGATTTTCCTGGACAGAAACAAATTACTGCTAATTGAATCAAGAAAAGGCAACAAGTTCTTGTTGATTTCATTGGCTATTTTATGCCAAATTTATTCTTCTCTTGACATGTTTACAACAATACAAGTGACGTTAAACAGAAAAAAATAATGTTTCTAAAAAATCTTTCTTATTTGCTTATTGACGTATTTACAGAAGAGAAAATAAGAGGTCGATCAATTTATTGAGGTTGAACATATACGGTCAAGTTAGAAGTCTTAATCCGATATAAAGATTTTATTTGAATGATAGATGTGACGGGTTTATTTAAGGTTTCATAATATATAAGGTAGAGGCAGGGGTTTGGCAGTTGGAAAAACTGTTAATGTCATGAGCAAATTGTTGTTCAAACCCAAATCATGTCCTCCAATACTTACTTTACTCCAAAAATGTACAAACATGAACCAACTGAAACAAATCCATGCACAGACAATCACAAATGGTATCTCTCGTTTCACCTTCATAACCAGCAAAATCTTAGCTTTTTGCGCCCTATCACCACATGCTAGTGATTTACACTATGCGCAGACTCTTTTCAATCGTATTCCAACACCCCATGTCTTTGATTTCAATTCCATGATACGGGGTTTTTTGCAAAGCTCAAAACCTGAAATGGGTCTCTTTGTTTACAGAAAAATGTTAAGTCTTGGCATTGCACCAAATGCTAGAACTTTCACGGTTTTAGCTAAGGCTTGTTTTTCTTTATTTTTGCTTGATATGGTTCATGTTCATGTGCTTAAATTGGGACATATTTGTGACGTTTTTGTTACTAGTTCTGTTGTAAGTATGTACGCTAATTTTGGATTAATGGATAAAGCTTGTGCTGTGTTTGATGCTAATTTGAACAGGAATGTGGCTTGTTGGACTAGTTTGATTAGTGGGTATTGTGGTAATGGTTTTGTTTCTGAAGCGCGCGAAGTGTTTGATTCAATGCCTGAGAGAAATGATGTTGCTTGTAGTGCAATGGTTTCTGGGTATGTGAAAAACCATTGTTTTAATGAGGCAATTGGGTTGTTTCAGGAGTTGAAGAGTTTTGATAATGTGAAGCTTAATGCGTCTCTTTTGGTCAGTGTTCTTAATGCTTGTGCAGTTGTAGGTGCATTTAGAGAAGGGAAATGGGTCCATGATTTTGTAGATAAAAATCATTTTGAGTATGAACTTGAGTTGGGAACTGCATTTATCGACTTCTATGCAAAGTGTGGGTGCATTGAGAATGCTTGTGAAATTTTCAATAAGATGGTGTATAGAGATGTAATGACTTGGAGTGTGATGATATTAGGGCTGGCCATGCACGGGATGAATGATGCAGGACTTGAACTTTTCCAGGAGATGGAAAAAAGGGGACCTAAACCTAATGCTGTGACTTTTGTTGGAGTTCTTACTGTGTGTAATCATCAAACATTGGTTAGTGAAGCATGGCGGTTATTCAGTCGGATGTGTAAAGTTTATGGAATTCATCCTCTGATTGAGCATTATGGGTGCATGGTTGATCTATTGGTTCGAGCTGGACTAGTTAAGGAGGCTGAGATATTGATAAAGAGTATGCCAATGGAACCTGATGGAGCTATATGGGGATCATTGCTACATGGATGTGTAATGCGTGGTCAAATTGACTTAGTTGAGCGGGTGGGAAGGCTTGTGATTGAGTTAGAGCCACAACACGGTGGACGGTATGTCCTTCTAGCCAACATCTATGCCTCTATGGGTTGCTGGGAAGATGTGATAAGACTCAGGAAACTGATGAAAGATAGGGAAGTAGTCACAGTTTCTGCTTGGAGCTTCATTGAGGTTGATGGGGTTTTTCATAAGTTTGTAGTTGATGATAAATCTCATTCTCATCGGGCAGACATCTACAAAACATTGAATTTACTGAGAAAGGAACTTGAAGGTTTCTCTGTTGCAAATGTTGCACTATTAAGTTGAGAGAAGCATTCTCATTTGGAAATGCCTTTACACAACATCCAATTCACCTGTCCGTTGGTAGCATGTCATCTTACCCTGTTTTTCTTGTGGTGAGGCTAGTCATTCTCGGCCTCTGGAAAAAAAAGGAGCTTAACAATTTTGTGTTGGATTTTGCATGTATGTGCAAATTTTCGAAGCATCTATCAAACAGGAACAATTGAGTATTATATTGCCGCTTGTAGCATAGTCGGTTGATCATGTCCTATGAGTATGTTGTCTTCATTTACACTGATCCTGTTGGAAGGATGCTCCTTATTCTATTTGGCCAGCAGAATCTTACCGAAGGGTTATAAGAATTTTGGCAATAGATTCTCAGTAACTTCAAGAAAGTTACCAGCTATATAGACTGCAAACTTGGCATCTGAACGTTGAACAAAACATTTTCCACTTGGCATGCAATGGACATCCAACCATTTTCGAAACAAATACCTATGGCCACATCCACCCAATTTTAATATTCAAGCACTCAGAAAAGCCAACGGAGTCACCCTTTGTGTTAATTCAACCGTTCCACTGATGTCCTTAGCCAGGTAAGCATTTTCTCGTCGAGAAGAAAATTTGGGGACAAAAAAGTGCGCTTGCATCAGGCAAATGAAGATATATTGCAAGAGATGTCTTGATTTGGCCCACTGGAGAGCTGGATGCATGTGAGTGGAGGAATATTTTTTTATTGTAAGAGGAGAAAAAAGTAAAAACCAGTAGCCGGTGATGAAACCAAAGCGAAAGAGCTTTAGTAAATGCTCCATTGCATTGTGCAATTTGTCTTTAATTATTGTTTTCTGATATCTCCCTTACGTCACTTCACAAACATCTAAGCCAACCCCTTGTGTCTTTATCTTGAACCGTTTCATTGCCTTCAAAACTAAAATATTCAATATTGATCTGATCTTCTACCACCATCTTTCCTGCTCTCTCTGTTTTTATCATCAATCTTGTTCTTGAAACACACTGAAGAAGAAGATGTCTACCAGCTTCTTATCAAATCCAGTTGCTGCATCTGGCTATATTGGCCTCAAACCCAACTCAAATACTTTGTTTCCTGTCATGGAGACTATTGCATGGAGGAGGAAAACCACCTCAAATGGTTCAAAAACTACATGCATGAAGGTAAGTGACTTGATTAGTTAATAATTTGTGACTACTCATCAAGGTTTTCATATATATCACTATGGTCACTGATCAATTTTATTTTTTCTGGTTTTTGTGCCATGTGTGGTGTTGTGCATTGTTTAATAGACGTGGAATCCGATCAATAACAAAAAGTATGAGGCCCTCTCCTACCTCCCTCCTCTTTCAGATGACTCAATAGCAAAGGAGGTTGATTTCATGCTCAAAAAAGGATGGATTCCATGCCTTGAATTTGATGAGGTAAGCCACACAAAACAACAGATGCCATCCCGTTGTAGTAGTTACCCGTTGTAGGAACTACTCAATCTCAGTCATAAGCAAACTAATCTTAATCATGCTCTTGAATTTAATGTTGTCAAACCACTGAACTTGTATTGTTATTGGCCTTTATTTTTCTTGTATAAAATTTTGGTTAGGTGGGACATGTGCACAGGGAGAATAGTAGGATGCCAGGATACTATGACGGGAGATATTGGACCCTGTGGAAATTGCCAATGTTTGGCTGCAACGACTCATCTCAAGTTCTGAATGAAATCCATGAGTGCAAAAAGACATACCCAAATGCTTATATTCGTTGTTTGGCATTTGACAATCAGAAACATGTTCAGCGCATGGCCTTTGTCATTCAAAAACCTGCCCACTGAAATTTCTGTTGTCTGCTTTGCTGTTATGTGATAAAACAAGTTAAATGGTTCAAGAGTCTTTTGAGTGTGGCTTTTGTTTGGTGGAGAAACTTTTGTTTTAAATAATCAATCAATCAAAATGATGTGACTGGTCTTGTTACGAGCCCACAGTTTAAAGTTTCATTTCTGTGGGCAGCTTATGGGAATGCCAGTGGTTTTACTTCTAGTTGGTACTTGTACCTTTCTCGGGCTTTGATTTTTCTTTTATTTGGCCAATCAGACTGTAATTTTGTGTTATCATAAATTGTTATTTTAATATGAAGGTTCTTCCTCAACATTATCAATTATTTTACAGGCTGTCTATGCCCTGGGTAGTAAATATTGGAACGGGAAAAAAACAATATATAAATTATATTAATATGATAATAAAAAATATTTTTATAAAAAAATATTTTTAAAATTTATATACAGAAAAAATGGAAAATAGAATATATATAATATATAGTTAATAATATATTTATAAAAGTATGATAATATGATAATAATTTTACAACCTTTTATGAATATTTTATTAAAAATTAATATAGTAATTTAAATATAAAATATTTAATTAATTATTAAATATAATATAATATAATATATAATTAAAATTTTTTATATAATAAGTAACGTATTAGTTAGTTGAGAAAAATAAATAAATTAATCGGTTTAGATTTTCAATTTCAAATTAGAGTGAATTTTTATATAGGTCATAAAAAAGGAAAACAAAAAATTAGAACTTAAAATTAAGAAATAAATGTTCTTGAGTTTTTTTAAATGATGTGATATTTTTGTAAATAATTAAAAATAAAAGAAATAATTTTATATTTTAAATTTAGTAAAAAATTAAAATATATAGCAAACGTAAAATATGGTGTATAATTTGTGTTTAATACTAGAAAGACTTAAAGTATGAATTTAATATGTTTAGGTTCAAAATTTTTTTTGAATATGTTTAATATGCGAATAACACGCGAGCGCAAATAATACGCATAGTGAGGGTCTATGCATGTAGGGTCACGCATGTTGTTAATTTCCTAAATATTAAAGGGGCAAGGACTATTTCCCATCCAAATTTTAGCCAATTCTGAAAAACACATTTGTGACATTATAAAAACTCAAACACTCACATAAGGGTTATTTTCTGTTAGAGACAAAAATAAAATTGTTATTTTACCATTAAACCCTAAAAATTTATATTATTTTCTCCTTTTAATTTAGAAAACTAACAATTCCCCCCTTAAATAATTAAACTTTGAAAAGTTACATTTTTCTCCTAAGGTTTTTCTTCCATCTCTGATGATCAGATGTTGTTCTCGCCATCAATCGACATTTCCATCATCTTTTTCTCTTACCATCGACATTTTCACCGAACCAGTTTCGTTGAATAAAGATGAATTATTTTTGTCCAACAAAGAGACAAAAACGATTCATTAGATAAAAATGGTTCGTTTTCATCCAATGAAATTGATCTAATGGGAATGTTGATGGTGGGAGAAGAAAATAGTATAAAAGTCGATCGATGGTGGGAACGACATTTAGTCATCGGAGATGGAACAAAAAACTCTAAAGAGAGAATACAACTTTTCAAAATTTAATTGTAAGGGGAATGGTTAGTTTTCTACATTAAAGAGAAAAATAATATAAATTTTTAGGATTTAGTAGTAAAATGATGATTTTACCTTTGTTTATAACAAAAATTAGCACATAAATAAGTGTTTGAGTTTTGAAAATATTACGAATGTATTTTTGAAAATAGACTAAAACTTAAGTGGAAAATAGTCCTATAACTATTAAAAGCAATGATTATTTCCCACCCTTGTTTCATCACCCAATGTTCGAAGAAACAAGGATTCCATCTAGACATGGCGATAGGTCATGTCGAACTAGCCTAAGTGTGATTCGTTTTGTTGGTGAGTCAGGCTCTATGGTGCACTACAATGCAAACCTTGTGGATCAGGTCAATTCACTAGATGAAGAGAACCTAAGGCACTGTCTAGGAACTTCTGGGCATGTTGTATCATGTTAGGCCTTGGTATGATCTACTATAATACTAAAATGTTACAGAAAAAAAAGGTTTAGATCATGTCATGAATCGGTCTGCCTTCTTGATGTGTTTAATTTCACCCTTTAAATTTAAAATTTGTAAGAAAATTATTATTATTTTATTAAACTATTAAAAATTTCAAAACTTTATTAAATATATTTTTTAGATTTAATTTATATGAATATTAATTAAAAATTATAAAATAAATAAATAAATTTACACAGTTGCTTGCGACATTCATCATAGACTTATAAAATTGAATCATTCACATTAGTCGATGCGATTCACAACTGAAATCTGGGATTGAAATCGCACTAATGTTGGTGCAACTTGTGACAGAAATTCCAACCAAGTCAACCTACCTTCTTGAGCAAGCCCCAAATAGCACCCAAAACAAAGATAAACCTAAACACCTGAGAAGCCTCACTATCGAGACAAATGATACCAAAACACAACAAAAAGCCAGGAAACCGAGAAATAGTAGGGTTAAACGGGCCGAACGAAGGTGAGGCACACGGACATAAAAATTGAAAACAGACGAAATGATAGCAGGAAAGAAAGTTGGATTGAAACAAAGGTAATGACCGAACAAAACAGGAAAAAAAATACAAGAAAAGTTAGCAGTCGAGTAGGTGGAAACGGGTGAGGGGACCATGCAGGTTGATTGGAGAAGGGTGGTGGGACACTGGTTGATATGCAGGTAGATTTAAGGGTGGTGGAGTGGGCTGGAGGGGAGGTCGAATGGGGAAAGGGGTAGCGATAGGTTGTTTGGGCTGCCATGAAACTTCATTATGAGGTAGAGAAAGCAAAATGTTTCCCCCGAAACTAATACATGTCTGATGCATTCTTCCAGTCTATTGCCTTTACCTGCAGAATTACTAGTAGTGTATGCACTAGAGAAAACCAACAGCAACAGGATTAATTTGGTCCATGAAGCCCTGCAGTAGCAGGTAATATTGGATACAGCTTCAACCTTGTCTACAGCTGTTGATTGAATACAGCCAATACATATCAGATAGAAGAATGGAGTTTCTCCTATCTCTTCCTAAAAACAGAATAATTTGTTCCAGCAAGATACGCTGAAGTTCTCAGTTACAGATTCAAGACCAGAAAATGCACTTTGCTGAACCATTACAAAGATGGCCAATGAACCCACACAACAAGAGCGATCACTGAAACTGTATCTAAATTCAGTCATTTGCTTGCTCAAGTATTAGTAAAACCAACTTGATCATACCAGCGTAAAATGAAAGGCTTGTCTCAATGGTCCAATATTACACATCAAGAATTACTCAATTAAAATGTCATAAGGTTCATTTTTCTGTCAGGTTTCAGGAATCCATGTCCCCAGCTTGTTCAACTTGTGCATACCTGAATATAACATAAAACTGATAATTATAATATACTCATTTCACAATACAGAGTGAAAAAAAGTAATATACTCCTTTCACAATCCAGAGTATAAAAAAGACCATATAATTGACTCTCTGAATACTTGCTTTGTTTTAATAATTTATACATCAAAGGCAAAATCAAAATGTGGAAAATCTGTTGTACAGCAACAATTAACATATAATTGGAGTTTGTTTTTACTTCAATTTTTTATAGTAATCAGTCAAACGTGCAGTATATGCAAATATCATACATCTAAACAGCTTCCAAGATACGTCAACATCAATTAAAACCAAAAATAATGAACTGCCTTCAATATGACTATGTTAGATATCACTATCAGCATTCGAAACTAAAGTAGAGGGATAAAACTCATTAAATAAGGAAAGAAAAGGAGGGGGTGGAAGGAACTATGGACTACATTCATAAATATATCTGTTTAGTTAACAATGAAGGATCATAGATATCAATGACTGAAAATGGTGATAAATAATATGGATCATCTTGGTCTTGTTACAAGGTTAAATGTAATTACAATCATGTTCTACAAAAAGTTATTCAGAGGTAAATATATATGGTATTTTACATGGTGTAATTGAGACTAAATGGTTTTTATGTATTTACATATATGTATGCCTCTCTATGCACATGTTTGCACTTTGCAGACTCACAGTAACAAATTCAAAAAGGCTTGAGTTCTAGCACAAAATCCATCTCCCCCAGCTCAGTTCAATTTTGGCCTCATAACCAAAATCAACCTTGGTATGCAGACTATAACATTGTTAACTTCCAATAACCAATTTGACAATTTTCCAATGAGTAAAAAGGGAAGTGCTCATAATATGTGAAAATGGTAGAACTTGAACAATATATCGACATTGAAGATTATGATCATACAAAAGTATAGCTGTATCATAAAGGATAACTCATGAATTATAATTATGACAAAATATAGGATTTCAAGTTCATCAAGCCCATTAAATATTTTACATCACTGTCTGCCAAAATCATTTGTTGAGCAACCAAAATATGTAATTACATTAGAGTAAATTAATAAGTTCAATAATACACTGAAATCACCATTATTTTATCATTTACCACATATTTCCTACTGTACTCTTAAAAATTCAGATGAAAAGAACCTGAAAAATTCAAAAAGTCACCTGTTGACCCTATTACCTGGACTTTTCACCTTCAGGTTGGAGAATCGTTAAAAAAAGGTGAGAAAATTATGTGGGTAATACTGCCAAACAATTTATGGGAAAAACAATCTTTTTATTGCTGAGAAATGAAACAACTAAATGGATGCCCATTGTTGAAATATCTGTGGCAATATTATGTAAATAAGGAATACAGTGTAAAATAAGGAATAGGTAGACATCTTTCCTAAGTTAGAATAGAAGTAATCAATAGCTTTCTTAGATTAGCCAGATACAATTCCTATATAATATTGTACTTTTCTTCAAATTAATATAAGAAAATATTCTCTATTCATCTTTGTTCATATGGTATCAGAGCCTATATAAGGCTTCTAAAATTTTTCCGACATTCCTAACCGATTTCTTGACGATTCCAAGTCCTTCTTCAGCTATTTTCTCCAATAACCGTGCTTTTTTCCTTTTATGGTTATCATGCCTATACCATTGTGGTCAAAACTGTCTTGTTGACAAACCCCTAGAAGAAGTGTCTCCGTTCGCCGCCGCACGTGCCTCCACTTGTCGTTCGTTCTCTTGGTTGCTTTTGTTGCCAATCTCCTGTTCTGGTGACTATGCGATGACACCGCCGCTCCCATTGGACTCAAAAGAGGCCGACGAGTCTATCTATGGTAACCCCGCCATTATCGTATCCAAGAATCTGTTGCATGGGCCGATCGTTTTCTCCTCGAGTTGTGATCTCTGATCTATTGTTCTAGTGCCTATGGGACTACACTGTCAACACCATCCTTTTCAAACAACGCTGGTGAACCTTTTTTGATCAACCACGCTCCTGTTCATCATCTGTAGTCTCCATCATCACCGGAAAACAACTTCTACTGATTTTTTCCTTCCCTCTACGCTGTGTTCAATCTACCAGCCTCATCTCCAGGTGTTTTTCAACTTCTATCAATTTCTGGTTGATTTCTCCATGTTGTTCGGTTTAATAAGGCTTTTGAGAGCTCCAAATCCAATACGAATTTTTCATTCACTTCTTTCCTTATAATCACGACTGAGAAGTTGGTTGGCAACAGTAATTATGTTTTGTGGGCTACTTCTATTGAATTGTGGTGTATGAGACAAGGTATTGAGGACTATTTAATGACCAAAACTGCAGACATTAAATCTGATACAACTACCTGAATTAGAATTGATGCTACCTTGTGTAGTTTGTTATGTAATACTATTGACACTCAGCCTCAACCCATTTTCAAGGCTTATCGAACATGTTGTGAAATATAGACTCAAGTCAAGCTTCTCTATAGCAATGACATCTAACAATTATGCTCGGTGGTGTCTAATCTGGTTTACTTAAAATAATAGGGAATGAGTATGTCAAAGTTTCTTAGATTGATGACCTCTCTTAAAATTGAATTCAACTTACTTCTTCCTGTCGGTAAATCAGCTATAGAAGACTTGGCTCAACGGGATAAATTCTTTATGGCGTTGACTTTAGCTGCTATCAAGGCTAAAGGACTATTTCCCACCCAAGGTATGCTGCATTCTCAAGTTTCCCCCTTTAACTATGGAAATACCAAATATCTACCCATAGGCTGTTAAAAAAAACGGATTCAAGGGCAAAATCGTCATTTTATCTGTAATATTAACAATAAATTAAAATTTAATCCCCGTTTCACCCTCTGACCCCCAAAAACTAACCATTTCCCCCTAGGCCAAGTTTTGAAAAATAGCATTCCCCCCCCTAGGGTTTAGTTTTCAATCGCCGACACCAAATCCGGAGCCATCGCCGACGACGAAGCCTTCCCGACGCACCACCATGCTCCGACGACCTCTCTTCTCTCCTCTGGAACACCGATCGGCCTAGATCTGGCAAAGACGACGACTTGAAATTTGAAGAGCTTCGTCGTCTTCGTCTGGGAAGACGATCGTCGAACGTCTTCCCACATCTGGGCCGTCGAACGTCGTCGTCTTCGTCTTCCCAAGGTCGTCATCATCGTCTGGGAAGACGAAGAGCTTCGTCTCCCGACGAAGCTCTTCAAATTTCAGGTCGTCGTCTTTGCCAGATCTGGACCGATCGGCGTTCCAGAGGAGAGAAGAGAGGCCGTCGGAGCATGGTGGTCCGTCGAGAAGGCTTCGTCGTCGGCGATGGCTCCGGATTTGGCATCGGGGATTGAAAACTAAACCCTAGGGGGGGGAATGCCATTTTTCAAAACTTGGCCTAAGGGGAAATGGTTAGTTTTTAGGGGTTAGAGGGGGAAAAAGAGATTAAAGTTTAAGGCGTTAGGGTTCCGTTAAATTTAACTGCTCATGGGTGGGTATTTGGTATTTTCATAGTTAAAGGGGTGAAACTTGACAATGAAGCATACCTTGGGTGGGAAATAGTCCTTTGGCCTGCTATCAATCCTAAACTTGATTCTGCTCGGATCAAATTCTGGCCAGTGTTGTTATACTATCCCCTGATGAAGTCTTTGCTTGATTGCTCTGTGTGTCCTCTCCAGGTGTTGTAATAGGTTCCTCGAGTTTTTTTAGCCTTGACACATTTGCTCTTGCCTTTTAGACTCAACAAGGCGATTGTGGTGGTTGAGAAAATCAACCACGGTGTAACTATTGCCACAGACGGGGTCATACTAAAGAAAAATGCTATAAACTACATGGTCGTCCTCTTTTAGTAGCCAATGTTATTCAGACGGACCTCCCTGATTCCTTTGGCAATCAATCCCAACAATCCTTGACTTTTACAAGTGCTAATTATGAAAAATATCTTAAGTATCAAGCCTCTAAGCAATCTTCCTCAAATATTGCTACTGTAACCTACACCAATCACCCACACCAGTCACCCAGCAGTGTGCCTCACTCAGTCTTTTCTTCTCGGCCCATAGGTCCTTGATTTTGATGCTTCTGATCACATTTCTGGTAACCTTACTTTACCTTTCCATTGTACTAAATTTATGTCTCTACTTGCTGTTATATTAGCCAATGGATCCATAACCTGAACAAAGGCCATAGGTCATGCACATCCTCTTCTTTGTCTTTACACTCTGTTCTTTATCTACTTGACTATCATTTTAATCTTGTTTCTATTAGTAAACTCACTTGTTCTTTAAACTATGTCATTACCTCACTAATGACTCTTTTGTTATACAAGACCACAGTACGGGTCGGACGATTAGCGCAGGACATGAGTCACAGAGTCTCTACCGTTTACATTTGCCACCTGCTTCTATAACCTGCATGATTACTAATACTCCGATACTTCTTCACAATTGTCTCGGACACCTTAGTATCTCCAAACTACAAAAGATGATACTTGGTCTTTCTTTTTTGTCGTCTCTTCAGTGTGCGTCATGTCAATTTGAAAAACATTCTCGAAAATCTTTTTCAAAGTGAGTCGATAATCGGGCTACATCCCCTTTTAAGTTAATTCATTCTAATGTCTGGGAATCTAGTAGAGTCACGTTTGTTTTAGAGTTTTAATATTTTGTTACGTTCATTGATGATTATTTCCGTTGCACTTGATTGTTTTTAATGAAAAGTCAATCTAAGTTATTTTCTATTTTTGAATCCTTTTGTGCTGAGATAAAAACATAATTTTCCACTATTACATGTAACTTTTGTAATGATAATGCTTATGAATACTTTTTTGCTCCCTTCACCAAATTCATGTCTTCTTAGGGTATTTTACATCAATCCTCTTGTGTTTATACCCCTCAGTAAAATAAGGTTGCGGAACGTAAGAATCGACATCTCATCAAGACTGACCTGACCTTTTTTATCCATAATAATGTTCCCTTTTGATTTTGGTCAGATGCAGTCCTCATGCCTGTTTTCTGATAAATCGGATGTCTTCAGTTTTACAACATAAAAAGCCTCAATCTATTTTATATCCTGAACAACCCTTGTATTCTCTTTCCCCTCGTGTCTTTGGATGCACTTGTTTGTTTTATCCATGACTTATCTCCTGGTCATGACAATTTAACCGCTTGTGCTTTCAAATGTATATTTCTTGGTTATTCCCGTCTCTAGAAAGATTATTGGTGTTATTCTCCTAACACACGTCGATATTATCTTTGTGCTTTCAGATGCAGTCCTCATGCCTGTTTTCTGATAAATCAGATGTCTTCTTCAGTTTTACAACATAAAAAGCCTCAATCTATTTTATATCTTGAACAACCCCTGTATTCTCTTTCCCCTCGTGTCTTTGGATGCACTTGTTTGTTTTATCCATGACTTATCTCTTGGTCATGACAATTTAACCGCTTGTGTTTTCAAATGTATATTTCTTGGTTATTCCCGTCTCTAGAAAGATTATTGGTGTTATTCTCCTAACACACGTCGATATTATCTTTCTGCTGACATTACCTTTTTTGAGTCCTTTCTTTACTTTTCTTCTTTGTTAGATGATCAACCTATTACGGAAATCCTGTTGTTACCATCTATTGTCCCTTTACCTAGGTCACCTTCTGAGTCTGCCTCTACGTCTCCCTTTTCTCCTCCCACTGAGAAACCCTCTTCTTTGCCTGGTACCGATATTGTTCATCATCTTGCAGGTGACGTTGTTGGTGAGTTTGTATCTGAGACTCCTGTGCACCCAATTCCTACTCTAGACTCCTCCACTACTACGGTCCTACCTCCTACTACTCAGTTTTCTATTGTCATTTGCAAAGATATGCGTTCCACTCGAAATCTTCATCCCATCTATAATTTTCTTAGTTATCATTGGTTATTGTTACCTTTTTATGCCTTTATGTCTACTTTATCTTCTGTTTCTGTTCCTAACACTATTCGTAAGACACTCTCTGATCCCAGGTGGCAACAAGCAATAGTTAGATGTCTACTTTGCATGCCAATGGTACTTGGGAATTGGTTTTTCTATCTCCTGGACACTTCACTATTGGTTGTCAATGGACATATACTGTTAAAGTTGGACCAGATGATAAGGTTGACAGATTGAAAGCTTGTTTAATTGTCAAGAGTTACACTCAGACATTTGGCTTAGACTATTATGAAACATTCTCTCCTGTGGCTAAGATGTCGTCTGTTCGCCTCTTTCTATCTATGGCTGTTATTCGGTAATGGTCATTATATCAGTTGGATATTAAGAATACTTTTCTTCATGGTGAACTACAAAAGGAGATTTATATGAAGCAACCACTTAGCTTTGTTGCTCAAGGGGAGTCCAAATTGGTATGTAAACTTTGTCGTTCTTTGTATGGCTTGAAACAGTTTCCTTGTGTCTAGTTTAGTCATTTCAGCATGGTGATTCAAGAGTTTGGCATGCAGAGGAGCAAGTCTGATCATTCTGTAATCCATAGACATACCTTACAAGGACAATTCATTTATATGGTTGTTAACGTGGATGATATTGTTATAATAGGAAGTCATCAAAGCGACATTGAGCAATTAAAACAACATCTATTCAGACACTTTTAAACTAAGGATCTGGAGCCACTTAAGTATTTTCTTGGCATAGAAGTTGCACAATCTAAGTTTGGAATTGTTATCTCTCAAAGGAAGTATATTCTAGATATTATGGAAGAAACAGAGATGTTAGATTGCAAATTTATAGACTCTCCCATGGATCCTATATTAAACTCTTACCTGGACAGGGGGAACCCTTAACAGACCCTGAGAGATATTGAAGGTTGGTTGGTAAACTCAATTATCTCACCATTACACGACTTGACCTTTTGTTTTTAGTCAGTGTTGTCAGTTAGTTTCTCTAGTCTCCATGTGACCATTATTGGGATACAGTTATTTGGATTCTACGGTATACTCCATGAAAAGGTCTACTCCATAGGAATAAGGGTCATACACAAGTTATTGGATATTTAGATGCTGATTAGACAAGTTCCCCATCAGACAAACGATCTACTTCTAGGTATTGTATACTCATTGGAGGAAATCTCATATCATGGAAAAATAAGAAACAAGATGTTGTGGCTAGATCAAGTGTAAAAACAGAGTATTGTACTATGACTTTAATTACCCGTGAATTTGTCTGGTTAAAGCAATTAATTCACAAGTTGAAATTTGCAAATATATCACAAATGTCATTGCATTGTGATAACCAGGTTGCACTACACATTTCTTCCAATCCAGTTTTTTATGAAAGGACAAAACACATAGAAATTGATTATCATTTTGTTCGTGAGAAGATTATGTTTGAAAATATTACCACAAGTCATGTCAGTTCAAACGATCAATTTGCTGACATTCTTACTAAATCTCTCCGAGATCCTCAAATTAATTATATTTGTAACAAGTTTGACGCATATGACTTATATGCTCCAGCTTGAGGGAAGTGTTAAAATATTTATGGTAATATTATGTAAATAAGGTTGCACTACACATTTCTTCCAATCCAGTTTTTCATGAAAGGACAAAACACATAGAAATTGATTGTCATTTTGTTCATGAGAAGATTATGTCCGACAACATTACTACAAGTCATGTCAGTTCAAACGATCAGTTTGTTGACATTCTCACTAAATCTCTCCAAGGTCCTCAAATTAATTATATTTGTAACAAGTTTGACGCATATGACTTATATGCTCCAGTTTGAGGGGAAGTGTTGAAATATCAGTGGTAATATTATGTAAATAAAGAATACCTAGATACCTTTCCTAAGAATAGAAGTAATTAATAGTTTTCCTAAATTAGTCAGATACAATTCTTATATAATGTTGTACTTTTCTTTGAATTAACATAAAAAATAATTCTTTATTCATCTCTGTTCATACCCATGATCAACATCTATACACAAATTTCATGTCACATAGCCTGGCAAATCTATACTAAGCACTTAAACTCATGTGAAACCCCCAGAAAGTTTTAAACCACTCCACGACATAAAATTCATTTCTAAAAAACCGACAAAGATTTTCACAAAGCTTTGGACTTTCATTCTTTAACAGTTTAAAAAAGATGGAGAGCAGGGGAAGGGAAACAATGATTAAACGAGAGATCAAAGTGTATCAAACAGGCCCAACACAATAATTGCCTATGACAAATTTATTAAATCACTCACAAATAATACAGTGCATATCTACAAAACTCTAGGTCATTGTCCAAGATCAACAGGATTTTGGCCTTAGGATTTACCTATAACAAATAGAAAAGTAATTTAACTAATTCAGTCTCAGTTCCCTTCTGTGCAACTCTATAACCCTATTTTAGGTTAAATCATGCAAACTTTTGGCAGAATTTTATGGACTTGGCTGGCAGTAATTGATTCAGAAATTTTATTAAAGTAGAAGAAAACATGCTAAAGTGCACATATTAGCTAGAATATAAAGTACACTTATCACAAGAATCTCTCTCAATCTATAATGTCCAACAGGATTATTAATTTATTAATTGTATTCCTTTAAGACAAATGAGTTTTCTATAAGTCGGTGAAACAACATTCTTTTATTATTAGACATTAGGGGTAAGAGACTGCAGGTCACTCTATAGAACTAAACCACTAAATCCTAATAATATATAATAAACTCTATATCTTTTACTCATTCAAACTAAATGTGATTCACCAAGACAAATCGGTGAAACCTCCATTTCCAATATCCTCTATGTCAAACCTTTAGTCCAAAATTCAAGTAAAGAAATCTCTTTCAAGCAAAATCAAAATGGTAACACTGATTATCAACACGGTTTGACAATTCACAAGCTACTTATTCAGAAATTATAGTCAACCTTCTCGCACAAAGTAAGCAAACAAAAACTGCAGTTATTTCAATTTCAATTAAAATTCATAACCAAAAGACCAAAAAAGCAGAAAAACTACAAACAAACCCAAGCAAACATTCCTATAACTTAAAGCTAAAAGATCCGCCTGACAAACAGCTATACTATTCAAATTGATGCAAAGAAAAACAGAGTAATTTGTGAAAAACACGTTCCAACCAATTCACCACATTCAATTCGATCAACTCTATAGATAAAATTAGTAAAAAATAACTCTATTCTAAGGCTAAATTAACCTCTAAATTAGGGGGGAAATAAAAATCCAAAGTAAACAAACCAAAAACTTAAACTCAGAATCTGAAAGATAAGCAAAGCTCACCCACCTCCTTGGAATAATGATCCTTCTATCGATTCCGCTCCATCGGCAATGGCCGATTAAATCCACCTCTTCTATTCATATACTGCCTCGGCTGGCGCTTTGTCACAGCCCTAACCCCACTCACATCAGCCCCCGGCACTGGCTTCCCTTTCGTCGAATCGAACCCAACTGGAATCCCTAACTTCTTCATCATCTCAATCTCATCTTCATCAACATCATTCATTCCATCGCCGCCATTATTACCATTGCTATTATTTTCACTGTCTTTCTTTAGCTGCTGCTCTTTCGCAATTTCGTCCACGAAATCAGACACCGCCTTCTGTTGGTCCTTATCGTCCCGGTGCCGCTTTCGTGGCTGTTCTGGAGAGGGCGTGCGGTGGCGGTGGCGATGAGAGCGGTCGGGGGATCGCTTGTGGCGTGAGCGAGTCCGGTCGGGAGTTCGTGAACGCGACCGCTTGCTTCGGGTTCTGTCTCTGTCTCGCTCACGGTCTCGTTCACGGTCACGGTCTTCTTTATCTCGCCGGCGTTCTCCGTCGCGGTCGCGGTCTCGGTCTCGATCCCTGTCGCGGTCACGGTGGTCGCGGTCGCGAGGGTGGTCACGTTCGCGAGGGCGGTCGCGGTCGCCCATTGGGAATTTGAATTACAGAAAGAGTGACTCAGCAGACTTGGGCAAGTTACGGCTATTTAAGTTTGGAGTAATACTATTTAATGCCTAAACACGAAAAAAGCATATGATCTTTTCTATGCCCATAATTTTATAGTTAATATAAAAACTTGAAACGGAAAGATTTTCGCGGCGTTTAGCGGGGATTTCCGAAGGGGTTTATAGCTAAATTAGGTGGGATGCGGGTTGACGAAATAACAAATTAAAATTTTAAGGTTGGGATGAGCATTTTATTGTAGAAATTAATTAAAATAGCCTAATTTAACTAACAATACTCAACCTCTTTTATCTATCTATATATATAAAAGATCCCAAATTAATACTTGTTTTATCTTTGTTACGAATTTTAAGAATGCTAGTTTTTAAAATTTTTTTCTCTAAAATTCAATTAAAAACCAAAGAAATTGGATAACAAATTCATCTTAATTAAAACAAGTAAGTATTTCATTATATTATTTATCATTTTGTTGGAAGAATTGAAACTGAAAATTTAAGATTTCTTAGGTAAGAGTGACAGTAAAATTATTTTTTATTTCAATTGTTATTGTTAATCTAAGGGATAAATATATTATTTATTAACCTTATTTATATGATTTTTAGATGGAGTTTGTGTAACATGGATTTAAAAACCGGACCGGACCGGAAGGTTGGACCGGCCGGACCGTGAACCGACACTGTAATCGGCTGTTATTAAGCTCAGAACCGTTTTAGGATTAAAATCGGGTTGGACCGCGGTCGAACCGCCAGTTCGCATCTGAACCGCGGTCCAACCCGGTCAAGGCGGTCCACTGGTTCAAAAGCTGCGTATGAGAAACAGTTTATATCAAGGTTTCCTCCTGTTACTTGCAATGCATGCAGACGCAAAGGGATTTGCTGCAGCCGACGACTTGCTCTGACGTCACAAGTTGAAACGGTCGTCGATTCATCTGTTGCCGATGGCCGTTTAAAGACGCCTGTCGACGACGACGAAGCTGTCGAGGGCTGTTGGTTTGCAGGCTCACAAGACAGTAGTAGCTTCACGGCTATATTGCAACCTTTCACGGCGACTTCTCAGTCTCAGACAGCGGCCGACGAGGACGAGTTCCGTTGCTGTTGTGACCGACGACTTCTCAGGCAACGACGGGAAGCTGGTGTGTTTCCTTCCAATGCTTTGAAACAGTATTTACATATATAAACCATGCTTGATTGAAACAGTATATATTGAAAGTTTGGAATGCTTGGAAAAAACTAATATTGAAATTAAGCTGGTGTGACTGCCTTGATTAAAGTGTCCTTGTGCTTTTGCCATTGCTATTTTTTGAATGCCTGGAAAGTTTTGGAATGCCTGGAAAATAACAATTCTTATTTTGAAAATATATAAATTAGTAAATATTAATTGATTTATTATTAATTTGTAATTTTATGTTACGAATTTGTAATTTTATTATGTATCTATATTGAATGTTTGAATTGAATGTATTTCATTCGTAACGTGGTTAGTTTCTAAGAATTTGAAAGTTGAATATCAATCTTTTGTGATACCCTATTTACATATAATAACTCAATATATGACAATTTATAACGAATATTGAAATTCAGATTATGAATGTATGAAGTTATGTATTGTGCCCAAATTACGAATATTGTTATTTATAATGAATGTATGAAGTTGTGCATGTTGAAATTCCACAATTAATTGGTATTCTGATTTTATTGTTATTCTTATATGCAACAGATAAATAAAGTGGAAGTATGTCTTCATCTGGATCTGGGGTTTCTTCAACACCATGTCGAGTGAAAGGCGATATTACTTGGGCACATGTTTCTGAGAGTATAGATGATAATGGAAGGAAGATGTTGAAGTGTTTTTATTGTGGTAAGACAACTATAGGAGGTGGTATATATAGAATGAAGTAACATTTGGCTGGAAAAAAAGGGGATGTTGGTCCATGCACTAAAGTTCCTCATGATGTTAGATTTCAAATGGCGAATGCATTAGAAGAGATTGTAGCAAAAAATAAAGAAAAACAAGAATTTCGTAGGCATGCAACTCCTTTTGGTGCTACTATACCTCCATTTGAGGGTGATATTGCAGTTGAAGAATTTGAAGGGTTGTCTCATCCTATGAACATGACTGAAGGTAATACTGGTATTGGGTCTTCTAAAAAACAAATTAGACTCACAAATGATTCAAAAAGAAAAAGACCGATTGGGGTTGGGGATTTTTTTGCTCCAAGGATTACTAGTGGGGCTCAACCTTCAATAAAAAGTGTTTTGGCTGGAGAAGAAGCCAAATGGAGAGCTGACATGGCTATTGTGAGGTTCTTATATGATGCTTGCATCCCTCTTAATGCATTAAATTCTATTTATTTCCAACCTATGTTAGATGCCATTACTGCAATTGGGCCTGGATATAAGTAGCCAACATATTATGAAGCACGAGGGAATTTGTTGAACGATTCAAAGAAGGAAGTGCAATTACTTATTGATAGTTACAGAAAAAATTGGGAAGAAGTTGGTTGTACACTTATGGCTGATGGTTGGACAGACTTTTCTAGTAGGTCGCTGATTAATTTTTTAGTATATTGTCCAAAAGGGATTTGTTTTATCAAATCAGTGGATGCATCTGGTGTTGTAAAGGGGGCGGACACATTATTTGGGTTGTTTGAGGAAATAGTATTATGGGTTGGGCCTAAGAGTATTGTCCATTTTGTGACTGATAATGGAGCTAATTATAAAGCAGCTGGAGGATTATTGTCTGAAAAATATAAAAATATTACTTGGTCACCTTGTGCAGCACACAGTATCAATTTGATTTTGAAAGATATTGGTGAAATGGATCACATTATTAGAATTTCCAAATGTGCATCTCTTGTGACAAAGTTCATTTATAATCATACATTATTGATAGCTTGGTTGAGGAAGAGAGAAGGATGGAAAGAAATTATACGGCCTGGTGTAACCCGATTTGCTACGACTTTTATCGCATTGCAAAGTCTTTTTGAGCATAAGCATGACTTACAAGCAATGGTTACTGACAGGTTTTTTATTGATTCTAGATATACAAAAAGTAATCAAGGCAAAAAGGTTGTGATCATAATTCTGAATAATGTTTTTTGGAACGAAATAGGTATAATTGTAAAAGTTGTGGGACCATTGATGCGTTTGCTTCGTATTGTAGATTCAGATGAAAGACCTTCATTGGGATATGTCTATGATGGAATATATAGAGCTAGGTTGGGGATAAAGAAGTTGTTTAAGAATAAAAAGAAATTCTACAAGCCTTATACTCAAATAATCAAGTTGAGGTGGGATAGGACATTGCGTCGAGGTATTCATGCAACTGCATATTACTTGAATCCTGCATTTCAATATAATCGTGAATCTTTTTGCACAAAACCAGAGGTATTACAAGGTTTTCTGGATGTTGTTGAGAGTAAAACATGTATGTTTAATGTTAGTAAGGCGAAGCTAGTAGAAGAGAGTAGAATGTTTCGTGATTGTGAGGGGAGTTTTTCACGTCAGCTTGCTATTGAAACATGCAAAACCACACGACCTGGTATGAATTTAATTTATATGTTTCTTATGTCTCGATTCTTTTTCTAATTTATAAAATTCTATTACATTATTATTTATATGTTATTTTGTATTAGATGAATGATGGAGAACATATGGATACAATACTCCCAATTTACAGAAGTTTGCAATTAAAATTCTTAGTCAAACTTCAACATCTTCAGGCTGTGAGCGTAATTGGAGTGTTTTTGAACGCATACATACTAAGAAGAGAAATATATTGGAGCATCAACATGTAAATGATCTTGTTTTTATTCATTATAACTTACGGTTGCAAAATAGGTAAACACAATTATCAATTATTCATCATTACGTTTATAAATATTTTTATTTAAACTATTTTATCATTTTTAATGATTATTTCCAACTTTACATGTACCTTACTTAATGCTCTTTAATCTTTACTTTTTATCATTTTGGCTATTTAGGTTATGTTACAAGAAGTCAAATTTTGATCCAACTGATTATGAAAGTATCGATAAAACAGACTTCTGGATAGTAGACGAGGAAGAGGAGTTTGGTGAACTTAATGCAGATGAATTGGATCAAATGCTTTATGGAGAGGGATCTATTCCTATCAATAGTGATTCAACAAATTATGATTTGCCACATAATTTCCTAGGTAAAAACATTTTTTTAGTACTTACATAAATATTTACACATTTATATAAATAATTGATCTTTTAGAGTGAAAGAAAATAAAATGTGCAATTATAAATTTTGCAGATAATACTATTGAAGAAGATGGTGTAGAAGATGAACAATTGATAGAGGGTGCAACAGAAGCGATGACAAGATCTTTTATCATTAGTGATAATGAAGAATGACTAATTATTCATTTATTAAATTTTATGTTAAACAAATTATATTTTTGATATGTTTTGTTAAATGTTGAATTGAATATTATTTGTTTAATAATGGTTATGTTGATTGGTTGATTTTATATTTTATTTAATACATATATTAGATTTCTGATTTGTTTTAGTGTTCAATAATTAATAGTGCACGTGTTTGTAGAATTGGATTTGTTTTATGTATATGTTTTGTTTTGATGCAAAGTTAATTGTTATTACTTATTATATTTATGTTCAATAATGTATATATTTTGTTAATTGTGAAAATTGAAAAGTATGCACAATATAAAATTTATTGTGTAAAGCATATATAATTAGTAATTAAATATAATTTTTTAGGTTTTTATATAAAACCGGTCCAAACGGTCCAATCGACCGGTCCAAACGGTTCAACCGGTCCGATCGAAACCGGTACTTAAAACGGTTTTTATCCCGGTCCGGTTTTGAAAACCTTGTGTGTAAATATACATTATACAAATTTGATAGATTTAATATAGGAGTGAGTGATTAAAGTTATTACGTTAGTTCTTATGATTTGTAGTTAATTTCATATGTAAAAATGATTTATTTACTTTAAATTAACATTATTATAAAATATTGATTTGATTTTGAATTATAATTTAAAATAAAAAAATTGATTGAAATTGAGTGTAAATGTATTATGGGCATAGTAGGTAGGGTAAGCATGGTGGGGTAAATTCAAAATTCAAAATTTTGGCAGATTATTAGTAAATATATAAAACTATAGAGGTTTTAATTTTTTTTTATTATTATTTTTTACAAATGTTTTTATTACTGTAATTACATATGTATGTATATTCATAAGAATGTCAATAACTCACAAAAGTGCTACAAACATTCATACATTTGATTAAAACAAATAGAGAATGTGCTAGTAATGCAATGATGTTGTGTCAATTAATCAAGGGGCATAACATGTTTAACTCTATACTACACATCTGTCGCACATCTTTAGTAATTAATTAATTATACACATGTTATTCATATATAAAAAATCCACAACACAAACGATGCCGCCAACATTAATGCATTTAATTGAAATTGAAGTTTCTTATTGGAGGAGGGACCGTGCTAGTACAATGCCGTTGCATTAACTATTTAAATGGCACAACATAATAAAGAAAACAACCAAAGGACATTTTCCACCCAAGTTTTAACCTAATCTTCAAATTATACTTGTAATAGTTCAAAAATACACATACTCATTCACAATTTAACTTTTATTAGAATTTTTTGTTAGAGACAATGATAAAATCATCATTTTATCACTAAATCTTAAAACTTTTAAAATTTATATTATTTTTCCTATTTAGTTTAGAAAACTAATAATTTCTCCTCATAATTAAACTTCAAAAAACTGCTTATTCCCTCCAAGGTTTTCATTTTTTTCGGAGGCTAAGAGAATCTAATCGCTATGGAGAGATGCATTGATGAAGGATTTTGCGATGAAGAAGCGCCAATGAAGGACCCTTCTGGATGATGACAATCCTGGAGACATTAGATTCCCTTGAATCATCTCCGGTCTCATCTAGAATTGCCAATCTCTAGTCTCATCTGAAAATTGAGCGTTGATCTTCGATCACAAACGCTTCCATGTGAAAAGATGCTCCTTCATCGACGCTTCTTCACCATGGTCGTCAAATTCCCTTGAGCCACTAAAAAAATTAAAACCCTAAGGGAGAAATGCAATTTTTCAAAGTTTCATTATGGGGGAAATTATTAGTTTTCTAAACTAAGAGGGGAAAATGATATAATTTTTTAGAGTTTTAGAGTTTAGTAATTAAATAACAATTTTACCCTTGTCTCTAATTAGTCCTGACCACGGTTCATGAACCGACGGTTTCGGTTTGAAACCGTCAGTTCACGGTTCAAAAAATTAAGGACCCTGAACCGAAACCGTAATAGGACGGTTCGAAACCGACGATTTTGGTTCATGACCCCGGTTCAGAATCGACAGTTTCAATTTGAAACCGACATTAAACCGTCAATTCTAATACATGATCTTGATTTAATTTTTAAATTATTAATTACAATAATTGAAATTTAAAAGAAAGGTTTGGACTTAATTTTTCAATTAAGCTTCCTACGTTTCTTCTTAGGGTTTAGAAGAATCAAAACCTACGTAGTTCTCTTACCTTTGCATATCTAATAGCTGGCAGTACCCCCTTACCTTATCATTCACCTCCACTATCTTGAGTATTATTTCCTGTTATCGAATTATCCGTAGTTAAATCAAGCGATTCTTCATTGAAGTCCACTTTTATTTCTTGTTAGCGTAATTTGGCTATTGTCTAATCGTCCACACATACTTGGGTTTCAATAGATTCAGGAGCCAAACTTGATCGCCTTTCAGCCAATATATTACTCCCTTGACTAAAAACTTGTTCTACTGTGATAGTTGATACTGGTGCTGCCAAGACTTGTTTAGTAATAGCTGCTAATGTTGGAAAAGTTGATGCATGTCGACTTCACCATTCTAGAACTGGAAAGTCTTTACCTATATTGCTGTCACCAAACTCAAAAATAGTAGTTAAATAAATATCAAGCTCCGAGGTGGAGCCTAATGTTCCTCTTGGTCTTTTGCCCCTTTGCATCATAATACGATCACCATAACTCATATTTTGGATTGATGATAAGGTAATAGGTGGTTGAGAGGAAGAAGAACCACCTTGGTTATCATAAATTAACTAATATTCAACATAAATTTCTTTAATTAAATTCATAATGTTAGTTATAGTTAATAGAATATTAACTTCATTCTCACAATCTAATTGCAAACATTCATAATATAATGTCAAATAATCTGTGACACCATCTAATTTAAATCTAGGATAAAAAAAACATGCAACAAGAAAAAGTTCTGGAATTATTTTATAGTAAGTTAACCATTTTGTTTTCATTAAAAAAATAGTTTCTTGTAGAATAATATCTTGTTCGGTTTCTTGTAAAGCCCCAATAATATTAACAGTTTCATTTAAAAACAAATGAGGAGTGAGATAATAAACCTCACTTAAAGTATAAGTTGCATTATTAAAATTTCTTAATACATTTAAAATTGTTTCACAAATATCCCAATGTTGGGGATATAATATAACTTGTGGCACATGTTGTGAAATAAATGAGCATAATAAATCCCTATAATCAAAAGACTCGTTGAGTAATTCATATGTTAAATTCCAATGAGTCGGCACATCTTTAGGAAATCTTTTTGGTCTTCTATTATGTTGTTTACAAAATTTACCCCATTCTTTCATAGTTTGGGGATGTGTCTATAAAAATGAAATTGTTGTTTTTATTGGACTAATATAATTATTAAGATAATGTAAACCATCTTGTATATATAAATTTAATACATGACATGCATATCTAATATGAAAAAATCTACCACCTAAATTAGGTTTGCAAATATTAATTAAATTATTTATTGAGACAGTATTTGAACGTGCATTATAAAATGAAATTGAAAAAATTTTATAAAATAATTTATATTATTCTAATATTCCTTTAATTATTCTATAAATATTATCGGTCATATGTCGGTTATCAAATACCCTAAATGCTAAAATTCTTTTTTGTAATTGAAAATTGTCATCTATCCAATGACAAGTTATACCCATATAAGAGTGAACTTGCTAATGGTCACTCCAAATATCACTACATAAATTTTCTCTTTTTTGTAAAAATTTGTAAAAAAATTGAATTAATTCTCTTTTTCGTTTTTTATATAAACTAAATAATGTTCTTTTTAATGTGTTTCTTGGAATAGTTTTATGTGAAAGATTTAATGCAATTTTACAATAATTATTAAAACCTAAATTTTCACAAAAACTAAATGTTAAATGATCTATTGCTACTATTTTTGTAAATTCTTCTTTACTTTTATTATCACTATATATAAATAAAGATTTGTGTGTAGAACCATACCCGGTTATTTGTGTTTGGCCTCGACTTTGCCCTATTTTTTTCGGATGCTTTGACTCAAAGTGCCTTTTCAATGTCTCGTATCCACCTCTTTGTTTGAATTTATAAATTTGCCTATAATAATTGCAAGCAACATCAAAATTAACATCGAAATTTTGTATTTTCTTGAAATGAATCTTGAAAATATCGGATGTAGAAATTTTTTGAGAGTGTTATTCCATCTCTATCTGTTGCTGATGTTGTTGTTGTTGCTCCATATCTACATATTGGTTTTCACTTTCTTGTGTTGAAAAATCATCTATAAATTGATTTTCATTCACATTTGATATATGTGAATATTGACCAAATCTTCTATTATCAGAAGAATTTTCACTACTTGTCATTTTTTGATAATAAATAAAATTAATTATATAAATAAATTATATGATTAATTATGAAAGATAATAAAAAAATAATAAATAAAATTAATTATAGAAATAAATTCTATAATTAATTATGAATTGTATAATAAAAATAGAAATTAGAATTAATAAAAAATTAAGAAATAATTTAATTAAATTGAAGAGAATTTGATTGAATTAAAAGATTGATAGAGTATTAAAAATTGAAAGAATGAGAATGAGAGTTTGAAGGGTTGAGTGAGAGAGTGGAGAGATTGAATGAAATTTGAATGGGAATGGGTATATATATAGAAAAAAATTTGTTTAAAAGATTTTAAAAAATAGGGGGTGAAAATGCGATTTTGAAAATTACAGGGGACCAACAGTCCCCTACAAAAGTTCTGAAAATTGCAGGGTTGCAGGGGACCTATGGTCCCCTACAATTTTCAAATGTGCAGGGGACAGCAGTGAACCAACGGTTCCCTGCACAGGGAACCGTTGGTTCATTTAAAAAATTTCAAAAAATAAAAAAAATTAAAAAATTCATGTTCAGTACAGTAAACTGTCGGTTTACATGTCGGTTCATAAATCGGGTGTGAACCGGTGGTTTTACGGTTCAAAATTAGATAAATCGAAATCGAATCGTTAAAATCTGGTTTCAGTTTCGGGTTTACCGATTCCAGTTTCAGTTTTATTCGGCCCGATTTCAATCCAGTTCATGGGCCAAACCAGCCCGTGGTCAAGTCTATCTCTAATAAAAAATTCTAACTGAAATTAGGTCATAGGTGAATATTTGAGTTTTTAAATTGTCGCGAGTTGATTTTGAGATTACGCTAAAACTTGGGTGGAAAATAGTCCTTTGGCCATAAAGAAAATGCATAATCAAAGATTATTCAATTGTTCACGATCTATTTTAGTTATTTTTTGGAATGTAAGTATTTTAATTTTTGAATGTAAATATATTATTCTAGAATATTAAATATTTTATTTTAGGATATCTAGGATATTAAATATTTTATTATAAGATATCTCATTATATAGATAATCAGTAATTAGATAAATATTTTATTCTAAGATATCTCAATATTTAGTTAATCAATAATTGGATAAATATTTTATTCTAGGATATATTACTATTTAGGTAATCGTTAATTAGACAAATATTTTATTCTAGGATATCAAATATTTTATTTTAGGATATCTTATTATTTAGGAAGTTAATAATTAGACGATAATATCTTTTTTGTTTTTATTGATTTGTATGTTATATAAATATTGTAACTTTATCACCTCAAAATACAAGTTGAGAATTTTTTTTATCTCACAATCTCTTTTATAGTATCACAACCATTATAGAACTAGTTCTACAATCGATCCTTTCAAAATGGCCTACACTTCATCAACATCAGACAATACTCAAAATGAGTTCGATTCCCCTGTTTTATCTTAACTTGAGCCATCAATCATTAACCCCCTTGAAAACACTTACTGTAACACTCACAAGTATGTTTTAAGGGTAAGATAGTTTTTTTGCTTGAGTTGGCATGATTTGAAAGTTAATATATGAGTTTTGGGTGATACACAACCATTTATGGAGAGGCTATACTAGTGTGTCATGCCATATTACTAGATAAGATTGATTCCGTGTAGATCTAAAATTTAAGTGACATATGACTGTGTGCCTTAGACACACGGTCGTGTGTGTTGAACGCGATTTCAGTTTTTATATAAGACACATTCGTTGCGTCTTTAGGATTTTTAAGCTTAATCAAATGCATGCGTTTCCTCAAGTGGAAAAGAGAAAATTTAGAGAGAATGCGACCTATTTTTGTACCATGATCCATATGAATTCAAGGTAAGTAGGATTTCCCATCACCTCTATGATTCATGTTGATGTTTTATAATCTTGATTGTGATAGTAATGAAGTATCTTTTTGCATTTGAATTAAGGAAGTGATGAGAGAGGTGGATGGATATGTTTTCATTAAAATTTTGTGGAACTTGAATGAGTTTAAATATGATTCATTTTAATTTTCCATTTGATCAGTTTTAGTTAGCACATGAGAGATCTATGATGATGATGACTATGTGTTTGGTTGATGAGGATATGTTAATAAATGTTTATACTGAGAATATTGATTTTATGTCATTGATATGTATGTTTACACAATTGTTCTTTTGTTAATAAGTATGTTAGCAGTATAGAAAAAGAATGAACATTTTGATGGCTTGTAGGGCATGAGAAATAATAAGAGTGGTGTGTTATTAGTGTTGTGAAAAGAGGGTTTCTCATAGAGACCAAATTAAGGTTTGAACTTGGCATTTTTTACATTCTGGACTCGACACATGACTGTATGGTATGAGATACATGCCAGTGTGCGTGAAGCTTAGAACTCAACTTACATTTGTTGATACTCTAACGATTGTTAGACGTCATTGATCGATAAGTGGTCAACTAGGACATGTGGACTCCTTGTGTATAACATTAACATGACCATATGTGATGAAATGACTAGAATACCCTTGAGAAAGAGAGCGGTCAAGATAATAATAGAAAAAGGAAAGTACATGAATATCTAAATGATACACACTCGTGTTTGTTGGTATACATGCTTGTGTATTTGTCAATAATATCACACGAGGAAAAGCTACAGGGAGATGACCATATGCAAGTAAAACAAAAAGACACACCTTTGTGTGTCTAGATGTATAGGCCTATATGTTTAAGGTAGAAGAAAGAAAGGGTAAAGGAACTGAGCTAAAGATTGAAGGGTCGTCTAAGTAATAATACAGTGATTCTGGGTATGCAGTAGTATCCCTTATGCCTAAGAGTTCATTATAGTGAGGCACAAAAGATATTGTTAGGTAGAAATTAGAGCTAGCTAAGTTAGGTAAATGCCCGAGATGCATGCATACTAGAGATTATAGGATCATTACGAAGGGGCATTATGAGTATATAGTCATTATGCCATTCGCAGTAGCGTACTTGCTCATAATAGAGCCCAGTTAAGATATAATAGGTGTAGTGAAACAAAAAGATAACTCCCATGGCCAAAGTACCAAATCTTTGTATTTAATCTAGACCAATTAATCTAGTATACAACTTTAGTTACAGTTTTTAGATTCAGATGCTTTCACTAAGTTATATAGGGTTTACCAAATAAGAATCTGGGGGAATGGTTTCTTAGTGACTAAGCGGGACATAGTTTGACTCAAGAGTTTTGATATATCGTTTAGACAGTCGTTAGAGCACAATATGAGCACAAAAACAGTATAGAAGACTTATCATTATCCACAAAGGAGTTTAATGTCGACTCTAGATGATATAATTAGTATGGGTTGAGACTAAAGGTATTTTGGAGATTTCACTGAAAAGTTATTAATAGAGTCTCCTACTTATTGAGTGTTTTATTACTTATTTCCCAACTATCATGTGTGCAAGTAAAAGTGCTTGTGATGGCTATAAGTCGAGTAACGATTTGCGGTCATAAAACAGTGAGGGCATTTTTATCTTTTTAGCTTTTATTTTATTCAAATTTTTATAGATGTATCATACTACACTTATTATATTTTTAGTCTATGTTTTCGTGTTTTGACATCTTTTAAACTCTTTCGATTTAGTTTTGATTAGGGTATTTCAATAATTTTATTAGTTTTTAATAAATGAGGTTTTATTTATCTATTTAATAAATTTATTACTGGTTTGAATTGAATGCATGCTCAAAATAGACAATTCAGTGATGTTTTCCTCCGAATAGCAGTACTTCAAAAATGGGTGTTACACTTTCCTTTTTACTCCCTCAATACTGCCACTCAAATATCTATCAAACTCACACCTTCTAACTAGGGTTGGTTATGAGTCAAGTTGAGCTCAAATAGGGTTTAACTCATTTTCTGTGAGTCAATGCTCAGGCTTGTCAAGCTCGCTAAACACTTGTTCATATTTGTCTCACTTCACAATTTTAGTGTTTGTGATTGGCTTGTACTTAGCTTAGGTTTATGTGTTTTGGCTTGAGTTCAGGATCGTATCTCAAGCTTGACAAACTCGGTTGTACAACATCATTTTAGAGTTTATTTATTAATAAAATTAAGTCATACGAGTTAAGCAAGACACCTATTCGAGTTCAAGCTTGGGCTTGGACTCATTTTTGTTCGTACTTTTAAGCTCGTATTCAGGCTCAGGCTTGTTATCTGATGTTCATGTTTGGGCTCATTCAAACAAAGTTTGTTTTGAGTCTAAACAAGCTTGATTTGAATCTAACCTTACTTCCAACTACATATCATGAATCATGCCATTATCTTATATTATGATCTTATAGGCTTCACTGACGGCTCATGACCATGTCCATTACCAACACCGTCATGCTAGACCATTCTTTCTAGATTTGTCAAGATTAACTGATCTTGAGTACAATTATTGGTTCCATACGTAATAATAGTGTCCTATTCATTACATCTACAAAAACATCACGCAAGGCTTAGACAATTTCCGCTAACACATATGCCAAACTAATATGCAGTTACCTAAATCAATTTAAAAAGGATCTTTGTTTTCTCTAGAAGGGAACAAAATTAGTTATATGCAACAAATCAAGGTCATCACTGATGAGCTCATCATGTTCAACATACCGATTTATAATGAAGACTTTGTGTTAAATATTCTATCTAGCGTTGACGAAGATTACAAAGATTTATGCTCAACCTTGTGTGTATGAGAAACTCTAGTTACGTTTGATGAGTTACATGAAAAACTCATAAATCATGAAACATACATCTTTTAAAAATAACCACTACCAATCCTGTTTGCTGATTATGGTGTACTTCAAGTGTGGACAAAGCTGTGTCTCATCTATTCCTTTAGGAGACTCAATATCAAAGTATGTGTGATTTCCCTTCATAAAAATTGAATATATGAAAATCATCTCTATGTTATCTGGATAAGGGACTGTACAATGCAATGAGCAATGTGTTTTTGGTATTTTTTCAAAGAAGAAAACAAAGGAGAATATACACTAGTCATGGGTTCTTATAAAAAAGATCGCTAAAGCAAAATTTCTTATTGTCTCTTAACGACAAAATACCATCTATTACAATATCAATTGATCTTACAACATGTATTGCCATGCAAACACTCACTTTTAGTGTTTTAGTTCTTTGCTTGATTAATTTAGAGTTTGTCTTAACCTTATTGTTATATATCTGTTATATTTTCCTCCCTCAAGATCTGTTTCTAGAAAGAAACAAATTGCATATATTTTTGAACCAAGATTTTAACTATTAGTTTGGTTTAACTGGTTCTAATTCAAGCTTCATATTGTGATGCACCAAATCAAAACTGATTTCAATATGGTTTCCAAATGCCTTGGTAATTTTTTTTTAAACTCACCAATAACATATGTAGCCTATGCAGTAATCCTACATAATATGGCTAAAATACCTTTGATTTTCTTAAGAAGTTCTTCTATTGGTACATCAATTTTTTTGAGTTTATTACCAATCTTACTCTTCTAAGTCTCAACTGGCTTATTTATAGAGCAAACACTTCCCAAAGGCCTAAGATACAACACCTTATTCAACGTACGTGGATCATCCAATGCACTAATTGTGAAAGTAACAACATTAATGTCCTTCACAAAGATGCCTGCATAAAAATGACAAGAAAAGCCAACAAATTTAACATACCTCCTCATCCACTACTTACCAAAATGCAACAAACTAACTTTTTCAATGAATCAATATCAAGGACTTCAGTCAAATGTTAATAAGCAAAACCATAGATAAATACTTTCTCCATGAGGGCACCTGTGACTTCTGGCTGGAAGAAGTTAGAAAGACATGCATTCATAAAACAATGGCATGATACATATATGTATGAAATTCCTTCAGTCTTAACAAGTTGGCAGATTTTAGCTTTTATCGCATAGGCTGTTTTTGTTGGCTCAATAAGATAGACACGACAAACATCATTTCCAAATTCTGAAGGGAAGAATCTCTGCATAGCATAAAACCAATTTCACCAAAATTCTAACAAAATGTCATTGACATCATCTCAATGTTGATGGTACGTTAACATTTCTAGCTTATTTAATTGCAACAATAATTTTAACTTGATCAACCAATTGAGGGTAAGACAAAATTAATATCACCATGTCCATTTGCTCAAACTGCCAAACACTGCCAAATATAACCATTGCCAAGTCTGAAGTACAAAAGAAGTAAAATTTGCCAAACATGTCTGCATTTGCCAATCCTTCTAAAAAATCCAACCCTTCATCCTTTAAAAATAACCACTAACAACATTTAAATCAACCTTTTCCTTACAACCAAAATTGCTAGTTCTCTTAGAAAAACATTACCATTTCTCACTTCCCACATAACTTACCATAGTCCAACCTATAACACCTAAACCCTCGACTTTACCTTGGAAAATGTCAATTATGTGGCCAATAAGGACATTCTTCAAAATGATGCTCTATATACAAATATATACCTTGGAACCATACTTCATAATCCAATAACTCATCAACCTATGCTTCTAAACCTACTTTGTAACCCCTACTGCACCCTTGACCACTAAATGGCTCTTAGACTCTAATGTACCTCATCATGTCACCTCTAATCTTTAAAATTTGTCTCTTTACATTAACTATTCCACCCATGACAACATTGTGATTGGAGATGGTACTAATATTCTAATCACCTATATTAGTTTCATATCTTTACCTTCTTTTTCTAAACTCCTTCATTTAAATAATGTTCTTTGTGTTCAATCTATGAAATAAAACTTGATTTTTGTTTTCGCGAATTACGTTTTAATAATAATGTTTCTATTGAATTCTTATCCGTATCTCTTTTCCTGAAGGACCTTCGTAGGGGGGCAATAATCTTACAAGGGGTAACTGATGATAGTGTTTACAAGTGGTCATGTTCGTTACCATCCATACAGACGATTATAGCTTTCTCCTTTCTTAAAGTTTTAGTTGACCAATGGTTTCACCACTTAAGTCATCCATCATTCTCTATTTTGTGTCATCTCATGTCAACCAAAACATTACCTATGTTAGTGTTTGATTTATCTAAATTCTCACCCAATTCATGTCATTATAATAAACCTCACAAACTCTTCTTTTCTTCCTCATCTCTTACTAGTTCACACCTTTTAGAATTACTTTACTCTGATGTTTGGACCTTACTAGTTACTTTCATTGATGGTTACAAATATTGTGTGATATTTGTTAATCATTACACTATTACGTTTGGCTCTACAACCTAAAGAAAAAAATATGATGTTTATGATATTTTTCTAAGATTCAAAGCACTTGTGAAATTTTTTTTCAAAAACTCCATTGTTACATTCTACACTGATAAAGAAGGTGAGTATATCTCCCTTAAGTCTTTTCTTACAACTAATGAAATATCGTATCTCACTACTCCACTGTATGCACTTGAACATAATAGCTTCTCAGAACATCGCCATTGTCACATAGTTGAAATTAGTCTTACTCTTTTACATCATGCTCACATGCCACTCACTTTTTAGTCTCTTTCTTTTAGCATTGCAATCTATCTTATCAATTTCATACCTAGGACTATCTCTCCATGATGTCATCCTTTGAAAAACGTTTTAGGTATACACCAAGCTATCTCAAATTATTAATTTTTAGGTGTCTTTGTTATGCTTGGATTTGGCCATATGGTTCTCACAAAATTGCATAACATTCTTAACCATGCATTTTTATTGGTTACTTCTTCACTCAAAGTGTTTACCAATGTCTTGATCCTTACTTTCACAAAATATTCCTCTCTAGACATGTCACCTTTGTTGAGTCAATTTTTTTGTTTTTATAAATACTATGCTAGAACAATGGTCTATTGCCAAATCTAATATTCTGATCGATTTTTTAAATCACTCAGTTATTATAAGTCTTTAGCCATAATCAACTACATATTCCAAGGATGATGATCATGCATATCTTTCAACGACTCCTCCTTTGATCCACTCACAAGGTAACCTCGATGCTACCACATTTCACTCTTTCAATCCCTATCTTCCTTAAGCTCAAACTTACCAAATTTGCCCAATCCAACACTTGGCAATATTTATCCAATGCAAACTATAGCAAAAAAAAACATATACAAGTCTATACATAAACTCAGCCTTGTTTCACTTCACAACTCCATTACTAATGCCATACCCAACCCTATCATTCAAGCCCTAAAACACGAGGAATTGCATGAGGCTATGTGCAATAAGTTTAATGCTTTTCTTTACAATGACGCATGAGATTTAGTTCCTTCTAACTCAACTCAAAGTCTTGTTGGTTGTAGGTGGATCTTTCAAATTAAAAGAAATATGACAACTTTATTACTCGTTATAAAGCTTGCCTCATTGAAAAGGATTCTATCAATGACTAGGTGTTGACTTCCATGAGACTTTTAGTCTAATCACCAAACTTGCAACCATTCGATTAGTACTTAGTCTCGTTTTATTATGTGGTTGGCCTCTCAAAAAATTGTATGTCAATAGTTTTTTCCTCTATGGTCATCTAATTGAAGATATCTACATGTGTCATCCACCAGGCTTTGTCGACAAAAATAATCTCACCTATGTGTGTCATCTTAAAAAGGCTATTTATAGACTTAAATCGATATCTCGAACATGGTACAATAAACTTCACCTATTTCTATTATCAATTGAGTTTGTAAACACAAAGTCAGACACTTCACTATTTTTTTTTTTTTAAAAACTTGACTGTGTATCTTCTATCTGTTTGTCAAAATAGAGTCAGACACTTCGCTTTATCATGTTTCTCCAAACCTCATGGTTTACCTTACAGTTGAAGAAGAGATGATCCATGCTTTTCTTATCTTGGTTACATAAGTTGTATGTGTCATTAGCAATCACATTGAATCTAATAAGTTTATTTTTGGTCATGAGTTTATTCTTTATGGCCAACCAAGTAATTAATGAGTGTCTTGGGAAATGATTCTTAAACCAAACCAAATCATGCCACTTTACCTTGTTTTTTTAACCTTTATCTTATTCCAAGTAGATCAGATGGAAAAGATACCATTCAAGTTAGGCAGCTAATGTGTGTATGAAATAGACATAAATAGGGTTTAAAATAATGTGTTTTTATAGTAAATTTTGGTCTATTTTGTCAAATTCTTTATGTTTTATTTATTTTTTATGAGTTGATATTATTTTGAACTTTGAATTATATTTTTAGATGTTTTGAAAATATTCAAGCCCTTTCAAAGCGAAAACAAAAGCTTAAGGAAGCGAATAGGAAAAGTTTATATAAGAAGACAAAGGTCAGTTATGGACAATCTTACAGTCATAAAAGTGCCTATAATTACTAGACAAAAATAAATTAAAAAGAAAAATAAAAGGGGGTTAAGTGTTAGCATATAAACCCACGTTTTCTCCACTTATGCATCACCAAAATATAACAACCCAAACGATTTTTAGAAGGGGAAAACTTCAAGAAACAAGTGGAAAAGTAAATATTCAAGATTAAAAAAAGAAGATCCAAAAGAATAAAGATTTGAAGACCTTATAGTTTTTCTTATCTCTCTTAATATCTTTTTTTACTAATTTAAAATGTCTCTCTCTTCAACTTTATCTTGTAGTTAGAATTTTATTGCGATGAATAGTTAATTTCCTTTATAGGGTTTATGATGAATTTATAAATTCTCAAATCTTATGTAATGGGTTTTAATTATTGATCAATGATGATGAATGTTTGATTTAGTAATTGTGTTTTTAGCTTCTTGCTTGGTGTTAAAACCCAATGTCATGCTTATTTGTAGATTGAAGTGTGATATTAAGAAATGCATACTCAATTAGTTCATGCATTTGTTTAACCTAGGGTTTTATTTAGAGATAAATATAAATCCTTTGTGGATAAATTGATTGTCATAAAAATTAATCGGTTTTGATTAACATCATATCACAAAAATAGGTAAGCTTTTAATCTTAACACGTCTAATTAACCTTAAGAGAGAAATTGGATAAAATAGGATAGTTAACCATCAATAATTCATTTTACCATTGATTTTAATTGGATTTGTTACTGATTTTTGAGTAATTGATAGTGAAATCATAAACCTTAGACTTCTTTATATTAGTATTTCACTTTTAATTTGTTTGGTGTTTATTCCTTTCATTAACTTTGGTTCGTTAGTTTACATTTCAATTGATTTTAATTCAATTTCACTTATTTAGCATTTTAATTCTTTTACTAATTTAAATTACAAAATGAACTAGTACTCGACAACCAATCCCTGTGTAACTGACATCTTTCTATATTACTTGATTGACTTGTATACTTGTGAGCCATAGACAACAAGTTTTTGGCACCATTGCCAAGGATTAGTGCTTTGTTGATATTAGTATAATTTGTAATTTGACTAAACTAGAGTTTTATTTCATTTTATTTTTATTTTATTTGATTTCTTGTTGTTTTTGTTCTTTTCTTGTAGGTGTTCTATTAGTTTATGACCAAATCTCAAAATCCAAAATTATTAGATTTTGACTAGAAATTGATAGAACCTTTAGAAGATGTAAAAGAGAAAGATGAGCAAGATAAAGAGTTGTCATGGAGGACAACATTAACAATCAACGAGCTCTTTGTGAATATGCTATACTTACTGCTCATGATAGTTATTCTAATGGTATGAGGCCTCTTATGGTGCAAACAATTTTGAGATTAAGTCTTCATTTATTCAGATAGTACAATAAAATCAATTTGGAAGGTTAGCAAATAAGGATCCAAATGTCCATTTGTCACGTTTCTCTCAGATATGTGACACATTTAATGCGAATGGGTTCCTGAAGATGTATTTAAGTTGAGGCTATTTCCATTTTCATTGAGGGGAAGAGTGACTACTTGGTTAGATTCTAGGGCACTCGATACTTTTACTACTTGACAGACACTTTTTCAAGCCTTTCTTGCAAAATATTTCTCACCTAGTAAAGCTATTAAATTGAGAAATGAAATTGCTCTTTTTACCAAAGGGATGATGAGTCTTTATATGAAACTTGGAAGAGGTTTAAGGATTTACAACAGCAGTGCCTTTATCATGGTTTGCCTGACTGGCTAGTTGTTCAGACTTTCTACAATGGTATTTCTTATTCATTAAAAAGTATTTTGGATGCAACCTCTAATGTGTCACTAATGGGTAAAACATCTGATGAAACTTTACAATTGATTGAAAAAATGACTTTCAATAGTTGTTAGTGGTCTAATGATAGAGCTAGTCATAGAAGACCTCTGGGAGTACATGAGGTAGATAGAATTATCATGGTGAATGCCAAGTTGGATGTATTGGCAAAGAAATTAGAGAGGTTAGATCTAAAGGCAGTAAGTACTTATAGTTGTGAGATGTGTGGTAGAGATCATGCAAGCTATGAATGTTAATTGTGTACCCACTATGTACATGAGCCTACAAATGAACAAGTGAATTTCATCAATTACAACCAAAGGGGATAGGTTAATCCTTATTCAAACACATATAACCCAAGTTAAAGGAATAACCCAATTTTCACATGGTCAAACCAAACTAAAACTTCCAACCTAAACCAAAATTATAGGCAGCCACCTTTAGGGTTCCAAGCTAGAGACACTAATGCACAACTACAACACCTTCAACCTCTTCAAGAGTAGAAATCAAATTTGGAATAGATGATGAAGAATTTTATCTTTGCTCAAAAATAGAAAGTTGATGCTTAGGATGAGGCTATTAGACAACTCACCACCAAGGTTGATTAAATAGCCACACATAATAAAATGTTTAAGGTATAATTTGGTCAACAAGCGAATAGCTCTAATTAGAGAGAAATAAGGAAGTTGTTTAGCCAATTTCAAAATCCAAGGGAATATTGTAAGACAATTGTTACTAGAAGTGATAAAAAATTAGGTGAATCTATAGGTAAGGTTGAGAATGAGACTAATGATAAGGGTAAGCACGAGGAAGTTAAAAAGTTTGATGAACAAGATCCATTAAAGAAAAAGGTTGAGGAAAATGTTCAAGAAGCCCCTGAAAAGAAAGTGTCATACAACACCTTTGCCTTTTCTTGAAAGGTTTCAAAAGGTAAAGATTGACCAATAGTTTGGAAAGTTTTGGGTGTTTTCAAGTAGATACATCTCAATGTTCTTTTTATAGAAATTATAACTCAAATGTTGGCATATGCCAAGTTTCTCAAAGATATCCTCTCAAATAAAAGAAAAGTTAAAAAGTTGAAAAGTTTGAAACTGTAGCTCTTTCATAGGAATGCAGTGCCACTTTGCAAAAGAAGCTACCACTAAACTTAAAGATCCAGAAAGTTTTTCTATTCCTTGTGTAGTTGGTAAAAAATCTTTTGATAAAGCTTTATGTAATTTAGGTGCATGTATAAGTTTAATGTCTTTGTCTATTTGCAGGAGATTAGAGCGTAGAGAATTAAAATCTACAACAGTAACCCTACAATTAGTGGATAAATTTATAAAGTATCCTATGGGGATAATGGAAAAAGTGCCAATTAAAGTTGGAAAATTTATATCCTTGTAGACTTTGTGGCTTTAGAAATGGAAGAGGATATTCAAGTTTCTCTTTTTTAAGAAGACTATTCCTAGCCACAGCGAAAGCGATCATTGATGTTAAAATTGGTAAACTCACTTTTGAGATTAGAGATAAAAAATTAAAGTTTAATGCTTTTCAAATACTAAAACAACCTAACATTGTGAATTCATGTTGTAGGATTGACAACATTGATGATTGCGTGAAAGAATTCTTTATCAAAAAATATCCTAAGGATTTACTTGAGATATGCATTATTCATAGAGCTTCAATCAAAGATGAAAACATAGAAGTTATAAGTCGTGTTCAGTTTATGGAAGCAAATCCTAAAGTTGCTCCCATTTTGAATTTCAAGTATGAAAAGCTCAAACTAGATAACTATTATCTTCTTTTCCTTAAAGCAGAAGATGCATCTAAGATAGATCTTAAACCACTTCTTGCTAATTTGAGGTATGCTTTTCTACTTATCTTGTGATTATAAATGATGAATTGAATGATGAACAAAAAGATAAGTTACTTAGGGAACTTAGAGCATATAGGAAAATCATTAGTTATAACATTCATGATATCAAGGGATTAAACCCTACCATTTGCCTGCATTCATCCATATGCTTGATAATTTCAAACCTATCATTGAACATCAAAGAAAATTAAATCCTAACATGAAAGACGTAGTGAGAAATGTAGTCATCAAATTATTGGATGTAGAGATCATTTATCCCATTTTTGATAGTTCATAGGTAAGTCCAGTACAAGTGGTATAGAAGAAATGGGTACGATAGTTGTTAAGAATGAGAATAATGATTTAAAACCTACTAGGACAGTTATAAGGTGAAGGGTGTGTATTGATTATAGAAAACTTAATAGTGCCACCTATAATGATCACTCTCCCCTTCCTTTCATTGATCAAGTTTTAGATAGATTAGCACACTATTCTTACTTTTACTGTTTGGATAGGTATTTGGGATTCTTTCAAATCCCCATTCACTTAGAAGACTAAGAAAAAACCACTTTCACATGCCTTTATGGCACATTTGCCTACAGGCGTATGCCTTTCAATCTTTACAATATACTTGCTACCTTTTAAAAATGCATGATGCCTATATTTTCTAATTTTGTTAAGCAAATTATACAAGTGTTTATGGATTATTTTTCTGTATCTGGAACATCTTTTGATGATTGTTTATCTAACTTGTCTAAGATTTTGCACAAGTGCAAAGAGGTTAATTTAATGCTTAACTGGGAAAAGTGAAACTTTATGGTAAAAATAAAAATAGTTCTAGGACATAGAGTCTCCAAGAGGGGAATTGAGGTAAACAAAGGAAAGGTAAAAGTAATTGATAAGATGCCCCTATTAACATTAGTAAAGGGAATTTGTAGTTTCCTTAGCCATGCTGAGTTCTACAGGCATTTCATTAAGGACTTTTTAAAAATTGCTAAATCATTGTCTAATTTACTTGCTAAAGGTGTTACTTTTAATTTTGACCAACATTGTCTCGATTCTTTTTACAGATTAAATGAAACATTGATTTTAGCTCAAATTATGCAACCACCAGATTGGAGTCCACCTTTTAGGTGATGTGTAATGCTAGTGACTTTGTTGTGGGAGTAGTTTTGGGGCAAAGGAAAGAAAAAAGATTTTACACAATTTATTATGCTAATCATCTTTCAATGAAGCACAAGTCAATTATGCCACCATCGAGAAAGAACTTCTTGTAGTTGTGTTCACCTTTGATAAGTTTAAGTCTTATTTAGTGGGGTCTAAAGTCATAGTCTACATGAATCATTCAACCATTACATATCTTCTAAATAAGAAACATGCAAAACCAAGGTTAATTAGGTAGATATTGCTTCTTCAAAAGTTTGACTTGGAAATATAGGATAAAAAAGGGACAGAAAATGTTATTGTTGATCATTTGTCTCGTTTAGAACGAGCTGAGTGTGGGGTTCTTGATAAAAGTCTAACTATTGATGGCTCTTTTTCGAATGAACCACTTTTAGAAATATCTCATTAGGTAGTACTATGGTATGCATATTATGTGAATTATCTTGTGTGTGGTGTACTAACTCTAGAGATGAATCACCAATAAAAGAAGAAATTCTTATGAGAGGTGAAAAACTATTATTGGAAAGAGTCACTATTTTACAAAAGACATTTTCATGAGATTGTGCGACGATGCTTACCACAAGATGAGATGGAAAGTGTGCTAACCTATTGTCATTCTTTTGAATGTGGAGGTCATTTTAGTGCCATTAAGACAATAACTAAGGTACTCGAAAGTAGGTTTTATTGGCCAACTTTTTTCAAGATGTGAGAAAATTTGTGCTAACATGTGACAGGTGCCAAAAAACTGGTAATATTTCAAAAAGGAATGAAATGCCTCTAATTGGTATACTTGAAATTAAACTTTTTGATGTGTGGGGCATTGATTTCCTGGGACCATTTCTTATGTCTTATGGAAACAAATAGGTCTTAGTTGCAGTAAACTACGTTTCCAAATAGGTTGAAGCACTGACAAGTCCATCCAACAATGCTAAGGTTATGGTAAAATTCATAAAGAGGTATTTTTTTGCAAGATTTGGAACTTTGAGTGTTGTTATTAGTGATGGTGGTTCTCACTTTTGTAATCACCTATTTGAGAAATTGTTGAAGAAATATAAAGTTACCCATAAGGTCGTAACCCTATACCACCTCAAACTAGCAAGCAAGTTAAGATATCCGATAAGGAGATTAAGATTATACTTGAGAAAATCATAAATGCTTCAAGAAAGGATTGAAGTTTGAGATTAGACGATACTCTTTAGGCATACTGTACAACCTTTAAAACTCCCATTGGTACATCTCCCTTCCGCTTTCTCTATGGTAAGTCTTGTCATTTTTTGGTGGAGTTAAAACACTGAGCTTATTGGGCTACTAAGTTCTTGAACTTTGATTTAAAGAAAACCAGTGAAAAGCATCTTCTTTAACTAGATAAGTTGGAAGAGTTTAGATTGGATACTTATGAGAATGCCAAAATATATAAGAAGAGACCCAAAAGGTAGCATGATAAGCATATTCTAAAGAAAGACTTCAAAGAAGGTGATCAAGTATTGCTCTTTAACTCTAGATTCAAGCTTTTCCCAATGAAAGCTTAAATCAAGGTGGTTTGAACCTTTTAAGATTTTGAAAGTATTTCCTCATGGAGTTTTCGATGTGTGGAATGAAACTTTTAGAGCATTTAAGGTCAATGGGCAAAGGTTAAAGCCTTATTTTATTGGTAACCAAGTGGAAGTGGATTTGTGTCAACCACTTTCTAATCCCCCAACATAAGCCCTACCATTGGTCAAGCTAAGGACCATAAATTAGCGCTTTTGGGAGGTAACCCAAGTTGTTCTCTCCTTAAACTATTTTCTTTTAGTTTATTGATGAATAATTTTTCTTACATTTAGTTTAAATTTGCCTTTTTTGTTTATTTCAAGTTGATTTTCAAATGTGAGGCAATTGGAGTTCAAACTTTGGCATGAGATGTATTTTCAAACTATAAGGGGGTACAATTAAATCTTATTCAATTTTATGCTTTTATTGGTTGTGATTTATTATGATTTTATCATTTAATTGAATTGATTAATTGTTCTTGTGGTGTTAGATTAGTTGATGGAGAATGGGAAATTTGAATTTCTTTAGGAGTTGTATTTTAAAATTGACGGGAGCAGTAATTATGAACACCAAATATGGGTATAAAAGTGTTAATATTCAATCTCTGGAAATAAAGGTTTAGGGTGTTTTATTTTTTTGTTTATTTTTTTCTGCAAATATATGTATCAACATTTTTTTCTTCTATTAAAACCCTATTCCATTTTAGCGTCGCTTAACTTCTCTCTCTACAGTGGTGCATACATCATCCTTCCCTTATTCTCCCTTGTTTCACTAATAGTCATATGTCACTCTTTTTCTTTATAAAGTATAGCCAACTTTCTTTTCTCTAATAGTGTTATGTCCCTTGTTCCCTAAACACACTAATCTCATCACCACAACCAGATCCTACCTTACTTCCCTAAATAAAGACAAAAGTATCTTCTTTTCCCAAATTTTAGTGTACGCTTCTCATATTTTTCATACAACCAGCACACTCTTCCTTTCAACCAATAAAACATGCTTCAATCTTTTAACAGCCAAGCATTTCATCTCTCGTTTTCACCTGCAAGCAAATATGTCACTTACTTCCTTCACAACAATTGCTCGATTTTCTTGTTCTAAACCAGACTATATGTTGGTCAAATATTCTCCAACAAAAAGAACAAACGCCCTTCCTTATTCAGACAAAACAATAGTGCCACATGTCCCTTGTTTTTCTACACAACATGTATTAATTTTATCTCCACATGTGCCTTATTCTCCTTCATCCTTTAGGCCACGTGTCTGTGTCTCTATTTCACTAACCCAAGTTTCCTGTAACCATGCGTCACCTCTATTCCCACACAGTTACATTTTTTTACTTCTCACTAAATAGTATACTATGTGCCTTTATCAAATTCTCTAGCCAATATGGAAAAAATTATTCTTTCCAAAATAGGAAGGATTAAATGCATTCCCAATAAGAAGAGGCCACATGAATGTTTGATTAAGTCTTTCACCGTAGCACCTTCGCCATTGTCTTCCTGTCAAATGACCAGTGATACAATAATACCATCACTTTCTCGTCCAGCTCTGAAGACGCCTAACTGCTCATCAAAGCCTAAAAAGAAGAAAAAAGAATGTAAGTCACACCCTATAATAATGAAACATACTTCACAGACACCCTAGGAAAGCTCTAGACCTTTCCTACTCTTCCTTTGAACTTTGTAGTTTTTCAACACTAATCAAATGGGCTGGTATGAAAAGTTGTTACCTAGAAAAAATTATCCTAGCAATGTATTTACATCGTCATGCCCTAAAAACCTTGAATTTATATGATGACATCCATAAATCATGCTTAAGGTAGGTTAAGATAAATTTTATCAACTTCATCACTATACCTATAAAAAGCTTACCCTAGAATTTCTAAGTTCTTCCCACTTTGTTGATGATCCTACTAGTGTAGCCTATAGGTTAATGAGTTTTAGGTTTAATAATAAACATCACGGTTTAGCCCTTAGTGATATAAATATAATTTTTGGTTTCCAAATAATGGGGTAACACCTCGCCATATAGGGCTGAATTCGAATCGAGCTTATATGATGTAATACCCTAAGGTATATTCTAGGGGCATTTGTGTCTTTTGATCTTACTTTGAGACATTTCCAGTTTTAAATATATATGTTGAAATGTGTGTGTGTGTGTTATATACAAAACAATTACAAAATAAAAACAAAGATATAGATATATATATATATATACATAAAGAGAGAAAAGTAAAAAAAAAGGCAATTTTACCTTTTTCCATCATCTTCTCCGTCTCTTCTAGAAAAAATAGCCTTCTTCATGCTTTTTTTTTTTTTGTTTTTAAAAGGAAAATGGATGATTTGAAGGGTTTGAAAGAAAAGTAAGGAACGAAAAAAAGAGAAAACACTTTTGGAGCTTTGGTAACCAAAAGATCTCTTTCTTTTTCCCTTTTCCTATGTTTATATATATTGGATGCATGTTATATAAAGATGTTAATGTGTTTTGGTGTTGATTTAAGGTGGGTTTGGTGATCAAAGAAGGAAGACAAAAAGAAGGGAGCAAATTTAGCAAAAATTGACTTGAAATAAGGTAAAGGGTATTATCCTTGATATGTTTCATATTTTATGCTTTTGGTTCCTTGGATCTATGTTATAAATGATGATTTTGAAGTTGAGAAATGTTGTTTTGCCATTTGGGGTATCTATGTGTGTGATTTTATTCATGGCAGAGAGTTGAATAATATTTATAGTTTTACCACTAATTTCGTCTCACGTTTTGACTATCTTATTTGATGAATCATAAGTGCTATTATAGCTTGTTGGAAAGCTATTTGAATCCTCTTTTCAATGATATATAGCTTGTATGAATTAGAGACCGTTTTGACTGTTAAATTGCATGAACAAAAAAACTGCCTTACCAAATAAATAGTGAAGACAGTTTTTTGCCACTGACTTCATCCCACGTTTTGACTGCCTTATCTGATGAATCATGCGTACTATTATAGCTTGTTGGAAAGATCTTTGAATCCTCTTTTCAACTATATATATCTTGTATGAATTGGAGACTGTTTGGACTGTTAAATATTGTATGAACCAAAAAGATGGCTTTACCCAAATAAACAGGAAATACAGGTTTTTGACACTGAATTCATCCCACGTTTTGACTGCCTTATCGGATGAATCATAAGGGCTAATATAGCTTTTTGGAAAGTTCTTTGAATCATCTTTTCAAGGATATATAGCGTGTATGAATTAGAGACTATTTGGACTGTTAAATTGTATGAACAAAAATACAGCCCTACCAAATGAACAGTTCGTGAACAGTATTTCACAGTTTTTGGAAAGAAAGGAAGAAAGAAAAGGAGGAGAGAAAGGAAAGGAAGAAAGAAAGAAAGGAAAGTAAAGAAAGGAGAGAAAAAGAAAAGAAGAAGAAGAAAAGAAAGAAAATCAAGAAAAGGAATTTGAGGCTCAAGATTTAAGGGGTCGTCCCAAGAGTATAATCTAGTGAGTTATATATAGTTTTAGATAGAAGCAAAATTAGTAAGATATAATGCACGCATGCATGCTATGAACTATGATGGGGCACTTTACACTACACCGCCTGCAGTAGGGTACATCTGTAGTAGGACACGTCTGTAGTAGGACATAAACTCACAGTAGAGTCCGCTCACAATAGAGCATGCTCATAATAGAATACAATTCAGATTCAAAAATAGTGTAATAAGAGAAAGGAAGAGAGCTCAAGCTTAGAAAAGTGACAAATCCCTATAGTCAACTTCTAAAAAGTATCAAATACACACCAGATGGGACAAAGTATGACCTAAATAGTAAAGAATGAACTAGATTATCCCCTCAATTTCTTATGGAGGTTATGATATGAGGTTGAGTCCCGAAAGTGAGTTAGAATAGGAAAGAAGATAGTTTACTTAATTTTTTCCCCTTTCCGAGTGTTCTTATCTCTCACTTCCTTTTCTTTCATGATTACAGGTACTAGTAATCGAGGTAGCTGCGAGGTAGGGTTAGGTCAGCGAAGACAGACCTAGGTTGAGGTTGGTCACCTATGGTTTTTGTTACATACATTTGATAATATTGATTTTTGGCCCTATTCAGATAGTTGTATAGTTGTATTCAGGGGCATGTATATGATTACTCCATGATCTTAGATGTTTCAGATGAGTTTTCATATGAGATATATACATCTTTTTGTTCGTTTCTAGAGTTTCAGTTTTCTTAGAATAATTTCTAAACACTTTTAGTGATGCGTTCATTTTAAAGTATTTAAAAAAAAATAGACGCTTCGAATATGAATTCGTAACATTTCTCTTTTGGTAGGTAGTACTTTTGGGGAAAGATGTTACATATGAGCTCAAGCTTGGCTTGAATAAAACTTAAATGAGCCATACAGGAATGAGCTTGAGCCCAAGCCTGAGCCTAAGCCCCAACTCAAGCTTTATATATACAAATAAATAAGCTCAAGCTTAAGCTTAAACCCAAAATTGAGTAACTCGACTCCACTAACAAGCCATGTAAGCTTGCCTAAAAACGGTTTTATTAATAATCTTTGTTAATAAAATCTTTGTTGAGCCTGAGAACATCTTCTAAGCTTATTCTTTTATTAATAATCCTTGGTCAAATCAAAGTCAGTGAGCAATAAAAAAACTTTTAAAACTTATCAATCTTCTTCAGTTTTTGGTTCGTGCACGTCTTCTTGTTCCATAGCTTCTGCAATTCTCTTCTTCTTTAAGCTTTCACAAAATCTTATTAGTTTACATCTCTATCAAACCGTTGACAATATTAGAATGCAATCGACTCCATCCAACTTGCAAGGTCAAGCACTTCGTTAATTCTCCAGTCATAAATTATCTCTACTTTTGGCTTTCGTATTTGAGAGGGATGACTTAAATCATTTAGTGACAACACACAAGAACATAACAATTAACATGTTTGTTGTTTGATATTTGTTTACTTGCATTTTGTTTATTTTGTTAGAATTAATTAAACCCTAATTTTGAGATTAGGGTTTGTAATTTTGGAATTAACCAACCTCAAAAGTCCATGTTAGCTTTTATTGATTTGATTTTAGGTTGTAATTTTGGTATTTAATTTCAACTTGTTGAATTTGTGTTATATATCTAAGTTTGCTATATCCAGTATATGCAAGTTTGGAATTAACCTTCATTATCTGCACTATTGAAAATAATAAATCTATTGCCAGCTTGCTAGGAGAGAATGTATGATAAACCAACAATTTATGTCTTTTAAATCTAGTTTAAGCTGGTTTCACATATAAATGGCAGTCCAAATTTATAAATGAAAGAGTCAACTAGCATAACACACTTAAATATTACAAATAATCTCAGGTGTTTATTATAAAGTCTAAAGGACGGGTGATTTAACCATATACCAACTAGGTTGAGGCAGAACTCAATATCTAGTTCCAATCAACTCGCACCAACTAACCTGTAAACCATGTTCTTCGGCATGGTATTTATTATCACCCTCTAGATGTTCAACTTTAACATACTTGTCAAAAGAAGCATGGACATCCCGATAGCCTTTGACATCAAGTTAGAGGTCTCCAACATAAAAAACACATTCACCACATGATCAATAGAAAAAACCAATTAATCTCAAACAACTAAAACTTTCATGAATCAATAATTACCATAATAAGATTCATTTCTTGTAGAATTATAGTCGATATTTATGCATTCAATGTAATTCATATGGTAACCCTCAAATAACTATTGTATTATCCCTCTACAACAGTTTCTTGAGCCAACAGAACAATAACCAAGATAAGATAACACACACATGACATGCTCAAAGAAAATAAGAAGGCCAAAACTTTTTAAACTATCAATACCTTCATTTCATCTTCAAGTTTTTCACACATGACCCTGTTTAGTTCTTGTACATCATGTTGCATGAAAGAATCATATATGTCCTATCTAAAAGATTTTTTCAATTCTTTTGTAGCAACAGTGGTGTCATTATATTGAAGCTTATATAATAAACTCTCCAAAACCAAAGGAATGCTTCTTGTGGGTACATCATTTTCGATTGTTAGCATGTGGTACACGGCCTGAAATGCATTTTCCAGATAAGAGATTTCATTCAAGTATAATATTGATCGAAAAAAATAAGAAAACATTACAGCAACTTAGCAAGATTATAAGAAAACAAATAATACTGGTCATTGTATGTCAAAATAATGTTGAACATTATCTATTAATTACATTTTATCATATAAAGCTCTTGTGCTTTTGTTTTGTTTCATGCTTTTAATTACATTAACATCTAACTATCTAATTTTGATTGTGACATAAAATATGACATCAAGAAGAGTAGAACCATCTGGAGCAAGTTGATCTTCATTGCAAGCATCTACAGATAACACGATAGCTCCTTTTATGCATATATTTATAAAGGGAAAGTCAGCGCAAATTGAAGCACCTATACCTACATAAAGGGTTGGAATAGATGATATGGATGTTGATATGAGTGTAATAGAAGATTTTGATACTTTATCTTCAGTTGAGTAAGATGAAGTAACTATACATTTAGAAGGACCAACAAAAGCAACACTTTCTATTATTTTATCTAATAAGAGGAGGAAAATACCAGTTATTTGGGAGTGTTTTTCTTAAGAGATGTTTGTTACTATTGGAGATTGTACATATGCAGTATGCAAGTATTGCAAGAGAAAGTTGAAATTACAAAAGAGTAGGGCTATTGCCTATTTGATAAAGCTTATAGGGCAATGTGTTGATAGGAAGAAAGCAATGAGGATGAATTTAGTCATGGGGGGACAAACTATATTGGGCTTTGAGCTTTCAAAGGTAGGTTTACCTACACCGACTGTGGTGAAAACAAGCTTGAATTATGAGTATCCCAAGGTAAGTTTGAGTTTAGTTAATTACTTTATTTTTACTAAGAAATTGTTATAAAATAAATTGTATTAACTATTGCAATGATTACGTTATTGGTGTTTCAAGTTTGACAAGCTTTCTCTCACATGGTTATGATATTTGAATTGCCGTTTAATTTTGTCGAGCATCTTGATTTCATTAATTTTTGTAGAGTTCTTCAACTTCCTTATGAAAAAGTGGAAGGAAGCAAGGAAAAACTTATTGCATTAGAGTTTGTCAAGTAAAGCAAATGAAGTTAAAGAAGATTTTTTAGGAGACTAGAAGGATCAGTATTACTATTGATATTTGGAAATTAGATTGCCAAAATATTGAGTATATGGTAATTATGACACATTGGGTGGACCATTTGTAGTCCTTAAATAAATGAATTATAAATTTTGTACACTTACCTCCACCTAAGAGAGGAATTGACATTGTAGCAGCTACTTTTGAATATTTAAAGGGTTGGAGGATTGAGAATAAGGTACATTAAACTTTGAAAACTCTTTACAGGAATATATATATATATATATATATAATTTTATTATATATAATTTCATTAATATTCATTAATTTTGTTTGTAGGTGGAAACTATCACAGTGGACAATGCTACTACAAATGATAGTTACATTAAGAGATTGAAAGAAGATTTTCAAATGAAATGACCTCTGTTGTGTGATGGAAAGTTTTTCCATGTTAAGTGCATAGACCATATAGTAAATTTGTTAGTCTAGGATAAGGTGGTTGTGATAGAACCCATCATAGATAATATTCGGGAGAGTGTGAAGTTCATAACAACTAGCAAGGCTAGACAAAAAACTTTTACAAAAATTACTATGCAGTGTGGAATCAAAGAGAGAAAGTTAGTTTTGGATTATCCTACCCGCTAGAATAGTACATACAAAATGCTAACTACGGTGCTACAGTTTAGAGCGATTTTTCTTCGCTATATGTTTGTTGACTCAAGCTATACTTACTGTTCGACCAGGGAAGAGTGGGAGAGATTGGAGGTTGTCTGTGAGTTTTTAGCAATTTTTGATGGTATAACCAAATTAATTTATAGATCATAATATACAATTGCAAGTAGGTATTTCATGAAAGTTTTTAGAATAAAAGAGATCTTTAAAGAGCGGGAATTTGATGAAGATCGTGCTATGTCAACGATGGTGACTAAAATATATGAAAAATTTAACAAGTACTGGGGTAAGGTGAATTTTCTGATGGAGATTGCTAGCATTATGGATCCTCGGTAATGAACTTAGAATTAATTGTGTTTATTATAATATATATGTATACAATGAAAATGTCTCTAACTTATTATTTTGGTTTGTGATTATTTTAGAATAAAGTTCCTTATGATTACTTTGACATTTCTTATTCTATATGGGAAGGAAAATGCCCTTGAAGAGATAGAAAATGTCAAAATAACTTTAGAGAAGTTGTACAATGAATACGTTGACATGATGTCATCAGACAATTTATCATCTACATTTACACCTTCACAATCTTAACCAAAGACTCAACAAGCACCATTAAGTACATCAGGTACATTAAAGCATTGTTCTTAATTGAAACTTTATAACATATCCTAACTTATATTATGAAATTTGTAGGCCAATCATGTAGTTCTCGATACTCTCAAATTAAACAATATGGGCCTGGATTTAGTTAGCTGCTTTTGAAAGATCATAAAGAAAGAACATATTCGAAAGAAACTATGTAGTCTAAGTTAGAAACGTATTTTGAAGAACATGGTGTTGAGATACTTGATAATATCAACTCAAGTGACTTTAATGCACTTTATTGGTAGAGAGATAATCAGTATAAGTATAGAGTACTTTCACGATTGGCGGTTGATATCTTGGCGATTCCTATTTCAACAGTAACCTCTGAGAACGCATTTAGTGCTAGTAGTAGAGTGATTAACACGTATAAGTCATCTCTATCACCGAAAACAATTGATATGCTTATGTATGAAGCTAATTGGATAAGAGCACTTTATAATATTCTTAAATAAGATCAGGTAGACAATTATTTACTACAACTACATGCTTTTTAAATTGATTTTTCATTAAATTGTTGGCGGTATGATTAATATTTCTCATTTCTTTTTAATTTCATAAAGATGGAAGATAAAGTTAAGACTGTTGAGTTTATCTTGCTAGACAAATGAAAATAAAATAAAAGATAAAATATATTTGTTAATGAATAGTTATATCTTTGATTCTTAAGAAAATGTTATTTTTATAATGTTTAATAGTATTCAATTCTTAATTGTTCTTGTTTTCATAAAATAAAATTTGGTACTAGACATAATATTTTCCTATTACCCTATTCCATTCATTTGTATTTTGTATTAATATGAGATTTTGGTCCTTTGTCACTTGTCATACTAGGTTAGACATGACTTAATATGAGATTTTGGTCATGTACTCCATAAAAGAGTTTAGTTTAAGCTACATCAACTAACCAAGTTGTCCTAATTCAACAAGTAGTACTGTAAAAGACTATGTTCAAACTTAAGTTTTGGTAGATGCCTAGTAAAATCTAACGGAACAGTCATGTGATGTATATTTTGTTGCTCTTGAAGAAGCTTTGTAGAAGACTTGGCATCCAGGTATAGTTCTTTCACTTAACATCCGTGATGGAAGCCTAATAACAATGATTTATACGCGTAGGGTCACAGGTTCAATTGAAGGAAGGAAGTAGGAAGGCAATTTGAGGAATTCATAAGAGAACAACTTGGGAAATTTAAGAGATAATGAAGCTACCAATTTGGGAAATCTTGGAGTGATGTTCGGAAGCAACATATAAAGGAAAATAGAAAAGAAAATAGGCAGTAGAATATTAGTTTTGATTATAAAGGAAACAAAGAAGAAAATAGACAGTAGAATATTAGTTTGATTTAGAAAATATTGTCTTTGGATTTAAAGAATATTATTATTGATATGTTTCCTAAGTAAGTTAGTATTATCTCTTATTGGTTATTTAAATGCCTTGTTGAGATGGCTTAGAATGCATGGATTATATGTTGAGTTAATAATAGTGGTGTTGAATTATTATTTTATAGTTTCTTTCCTTCACATTGGTTGTTGTAACCCAATCGATCTCTGATTTCTTTGTCGCTATCAATTTGCTTGTGTTGAGTGGATTTTGCTTGATTAATTAGGGTGCACTTGGAGTGGGGAGAGCTTAGCCTAGGATCATTCTAAAGGAGCTGTTGTGCATGCTGGAACCAATAAATTAGAGGTTTGCTTGCCACCATTACAGGTTCGTAACAATCTGCCTATAAATTTCCCATATAGCTTATATTAATTCTATTATTTTTTTTTTGTTTTATTAGTTGTTTGATGAATTTTGATTGACATAATGATATTTATGCATTTTTTATTTATTAGATGAGTTATCATAGCTCAATTTTGTTCTAGATTATTGAAAAGAAAGGAAAAAGTCATATGAGCTTTGAATAATAGACCTATAACTGGCCAAGCTCGGCTCGACTTGGGCTCATTAAGCCTATTCGAGCCAAGCTTGCAAGTAGCTTGATAGTTTAGAGCTCAAGTTCAAGCCATTATTAGCTTAGCTTGTTAAGCCTAAACTTGACTCAATTCGAATCCAACCCTATCGTTATATGGACAATTTAAATTGTGAAGAAGTGTGGCACGATTTGATAAACCATAACTTCCACAAATCTCTCTTAGATAAAGCATCTAAATTGATTAGCCCCATTCATATACTTTTACATAGATTTATTGTGAAAAACATTTATGCAAGAAGGGATAGTGGTGGCATTGTTACTATTTGTTCTTGCTTCACTATCTAATTAATGGCACAAAAATTAATGATGCAGTCTTTTTAGGATAAAGTTTCAAATATACAACCTTGGGTAAAAAAAATAGAAAAGGAAACATTGCTTGTAACAATTTTATAATAACAATAGCTATTGTTGTTGGGGCTTTTAGTACATCACAATGTAGGTATGAACCAATAGTAGGTGAAGAACTTATCAGCCTTGACATGCTTAAAAAAATAGGCATTGTCAAAAAATTACAAACGGTTCTTATGCTTTAACATGAGAAAATCCAACTCAATTCTCCTTCTTCACTTGATCAAGCTCCTTCACATTTGATTCAGAACCCAACTGCTAGATTTTGATGATTACTTTGCTTATTCCTATGTTTTGTTACTATTTTGAATTGATTTCAGTTATGGTTTTATGTATGCAGTCACATTTTGATAAACTGATTCATTGGATTAGGTGATATTTTGATGTTTGTATTGATGTTGGTCGAGTGGACATTTTGATCATATGTTATTTTGTCATAATTGATTTAATGTTTAGAATCTATGAGGTTGGATCTATGTGGGCAATTTATGTTGATTTAATGTGATGTTTTCCTGGTTTATGGATGATTTGGTGCTCAATTGCTGGTTTACATATGATTCCTTGATGTGGAGATATGGTGAAAAGTTTGATGTACAGGTTGATTAAAAATTCTGCCTTAGTGTTATAATTAAAATGTTAAGCTTATTGGGAAATTGTTATTGACTTGCTCATTATTTGATATTTTGATGATAAAGATTATTGAGTCTGTTGATCGATAATTGTAAATAATATTGCTATCTTTCCCTTCTCATTAGTTGGATATGATTCTTTTAGATCTCTTTTGCTAATTGGTGCAGTTTTGTTCATATTTACTCATTCTAATTTCAGGGACAATATTTTTATCTTCATCTGATTTCATCACCTGTGTTTATATTGAGCTAGAGAGTTTTTCCTTTTCTATTGTCCATATTTAGCTATATTTTTTTTGTTGCATTTTGAATAAATATTTAGGACAATGTTTGTCCTAAGTGTGAAGGGGAGTCTTTAGTTTCAAGTCTTTTGTTTTGGCTTTTCAGTTTAGCTTTGCTTTTAGATTTCAAATTTCATTTCATAAAGTTTTATTCACATTTTATTTAAATTTTATTCAATTTTGTTTCTCTTTCATGCAGTTTTATTCTCAGTTTCTTTTTATTTGGTTTTATGTTGCAATTATTTATATATTAGTTTCGACTAGGCCTACATTTGTTTATGCCTCTTTTGACTTTGGACTAAATTTTGCAAATTCACTTTTAGTACCTTAAAAGACATATTTGTAAAAATATTTTCAAATGATTTGAATGAATAGAGCACATTTAGCAATTGAACCCATTTTTTGTTTGCAAAAGACAAAGTGTAGATACATTCATGATAAGTGATGGAGTTACGATTATTGCATTTGTCATTTAGATTTTGTTGTGCATGTGGTTGTTATTTCGAGATTGTGCATGCTTATCTAAAAAGGGTTTATTTGTGCTTAAGTATATTTTCTGGTGTCTCACGAGTCTTAAATCTTGTCACTCAATCTTTTGAGATGAAATAAAAAGTTACATGCATTGATAAGGGACAAAATATAGACATATGTGTGATTGTTTGTTTAACCTAAAATGACCTTATTCTTTTACTAACCTTTATAAATGTTTAATCTTTTGTTAGTCTCTTAAGTCATTTTTCTTGTGTTTTATTTATAACGTTTGCATTTTCTTTATTTTAACCCTTTATCACCTACTTAGCCAATAAATATATTAAACATACCCTTTATATGAGTTATATTGTTGATGAAATTAGTGGATTTGCATGAGATTTTTGGATCAATTGAAAAGGGAAAATGAAGAAAAAGTGTGAAATCAATGTATTATTACTCCATATGCCCCTTATGTACAAAGAAATAAGTTTGGGAGATTTTTGAAAGAAATATATATAGTTATACATGTATCTATAAACAAAATGAAGATGAAAAAAAAAAAAAAACAAAAGAGAAATCTAAGGAAAAAAAGAAAGTGAGAAAAAGAAAAAAAAAAGAAGAAAGAAAAAATATTATGTGAAAAAAAAGGAAATGAAAATAGAAAAAAAAAATTGTGTACATATTATTAGTATAATTTACAGTCATATTTCTTCTTTAATTTCTATTATGTGATTATGTAGATCTCCACTTCCCTTATTAATAGTATGCTTATGTTATTTGTTAATTTTTTTATCCTTTTATTCTTTAACTCATACTTTTAGCCATATTATAACCTAAATAAAAACTTATTAATCTTTTTAAAATGTATTGTGTCTTCATTAGTAAAGATAGGTTGTTTGATTTTGCCTATGGGGCTTGATTGATTTCATTTAGAGGCCATGAAGGTTGCTAAATACGTATATGTCTATTTGAACTAGAATAGTTTTGTTATGACTGATCACTGTATACATTTTCAGTTTAATTTTTGTTACTTTTGTTTTCTTTGGATTCGAGATTGAGTGTTTCTTGCACTTAAAGCTTCTGAAGAGCAAGTTTTGTTTTTCGATTACATAAGGTTGTTTTGAGAATTTAATCACCTAAACCCTATTTTCTTTCTGGTTCTTCCACTTTTCCCTTCGATTTCACTTTGGTTTCTTTTTGCCTGGGGACAAGCAAATTCTTAAGTTTGGGGGAGTTTGATATGTGTACAAAATACACATAAATAGGGTTTAAAATAGTGTGTTTTTAAAGTTAATTTTGGTCTGTTTTATCAAATTCTTTAGGTTTTATTTATTTTTTATGACTTGATCTTATTTTTATTTTGAATTATATTTTTAGATGTTTTGAAGATATTCAAACCCTTTCGAAGCGAAAACAGAAGCTTAAAAAAGCAAATAGAAAAGTTTATATAAGGAGACAAAGGTCAATTATGGGTAGTCTTATGAGCGAAAATAAATTTAAAGAAAATAGAAAATAGGGTTAACTGACAACATATAAAAAGAAACTCACATATTTTCCACTTATGCATCACCAAAATACAATAGCCCAAAGGATTTTTAGAAAAAGAAAACTTCAAAAAACAAGTAAAAGAGTGAAGATTTAAGATTAAAAAAAGAAGATCCAAACGAATCAAGATTTGAAAACCTTAAAGTTTTTGTTATCTCTCTTAATATCTTATTTTACTGATTTAAGTCTCCCTCTTCAACTTTATCTTGTAGTTTGAACTTTATTGCTATGAATACTATTTTCCTTTACTAGGGTTTATAATGAATCTATAAATTCTCAAATGTTATGTGATGAGTTTTGATTATTGATCAATGGTGATGCATGTTTAATTTAGTAATTGTGTGTTTAGCTTCTTGCTTGATGTTAAGGCCTAACACCATGTTTATTTGTACATTGAAGTGTGATATTAGGAAATATGTATTCAATTAGTTCATGTCTTTGTTAAACCTAATGTTTTATTTAGAGATAAATATAAATCTTTTATGGGTAAATTGATTGTCACAGAAATTAATGAGTTTTAATTAACATCATACCACAAAAGTAGATAAACATTTAATCTTAACATGCGTAATTAACCTTAAGAGAGGAATTAGGTAAAGTAAAATAATCAATCATCAACAATTCATTTTACTATTGATTTTAATTCGATTTGTTACTGATTTTTGAGTAATTGATAGTTAAATCATAAACCTTAGGCTTCTTTATATTGGTATTTCACTTTTAATTTGTTGGATGTTTATTCCCTTTTATTAATTTTGGCTTGTTAATTTACATTTCAATTAATTTTAATTCAATTTCACTTATTTAACATTTTAATTCCCTAACTAATTTAAATTACAAAACGAACTAGTATTCAATAGTCAATCCTTGTAGGACTGACATCTTTCTATATTACTTGATAGACTTATATACTTGTAAGCCATAGACAACAACAACCACTTGAAAGAGTTTTCACTATCATGCGACAAGAAATCAATTGAGTTCTTTATTTATAGCAGGTGCAACGAGTTAGCTAAAGGCCATTTCTACCCATTGCCTTCCATAATCTCGTTCATCTTTGTTTAAAGATTAAGGCTTGAATCATAGACTACTTTATTGTCAAACCTGTCTAACAACGACCCTATAGGATGTCAATTATCATGCCAGATAAAGTTGTGATTCCCATTGTTGATTGTCATCTTGTTTTTACCTTAGATCTTTTGTTTAAGTTTTAACATTTTCCTCCATGTCTAAGTACTCTCTTTGTGCAACTCAATCTTCTAAAAACTTATATTCTTTAATCTGTTGCACTTTATCCATTCAGTCCAAAGAGTTTGATCCTGATGATTGAGAAGGCTTCAAACATGCTTTATCATAACCACTTTGTTCTAATCCTTGCTTCTCATAAAGCCAAGACCTTCTTCATCCTTATACACACAAACATCTTCCCATGCTATGTTTGCTTTCATTTTGTTCAAATTGATAGCATTCTAAAGGAAAACTCTAAGATTAGAGTTAATCTCTTAGTACACTTTGGAGAGAAGAAAAAAGAGTGAAAACCAATAAATTTGTATGTTAGAAAGAATGGACTGTATAAGGATCAACTACTTGTATAAGATAAGTACCAACTCTTCCAAAATAATATCTTACCAATGATTTTCTCCACAAAGGGCTTGTAATTGTTTAATGTGAGCTTTTTAGAGAAAAGAGAAACTTTAAGGTATCTAAATAAGAAGGAACCTTTTTCAAAGCTAATAGTAGCAATTAGTCTTTCTTTTTCCTCTCTTGAAGTGCCAAATATGAAGACATTACTTTTCCCTGGATTTGCTTTAAGCCCCGACCACTTGTCATAGACATTCAATTTTACTTTTAAAATCTTAATGAACTTCTCATCCTCCCTACGAAAAGGCATTAGGTTATTCGCAAAACATAAATGAGTAATATTGTTTTCTTTGCATTTCCAATGGATTATTATCTTTGAGGTCATCACGCATGCAAGAAAGTGTCTCCATAACAATGGTAAAAAGTTAAAAAAAGATTGGATCTCTTTGTCTAAGGCCTCTTGAACTCTTGAAGAATCCCTTAAGTTTCTTATTTAAACACACCGAAAACTAAAGAGTTGTGATGCACTATTCTATCCATTTTACAAACATCAGAAAAAAGCCGACACTTAAAGAACCAGAAAGATGGAGCTTCAACCTAAGGAATCATAGGCCTTCATTAAATCCACTTTAATAACACATTTTCCTTCTTTAGTCTCCTTATGGTAATTATGGAGAAGTTCTTAGCAAAGATAAATATTATCACCTATATTCTTATTACCCACAAAGGTCGTTTTAGCTTTATTGATGAATCTTTGGAAGATAGGCTTGAAGCGATTAGCAATGATCTTTGTGATGCATTTGTGGATTGTGTTGCAATAAGCAATTGACCCTTAATCCTTATAAGAAGAAGTGTTAGCAATTTTAGGGATGGAGGAAAGAATGGTGTAACTTATCTTACGAAGGAGATAAATGGATTTGAAGAAATATTGAATTGCATTAACCATATCACATTTTACCACTTTCTAAGCTTTTTTGAAGAAGTTAGCATCATAACCATCTAGACCGGGCGCTTTGTTATTGTTCATGGAAAATATAACCTTTTTAATCTCTTCTTCCATTATTTTTCTTACCAAAAGGTCTGCATCTTCTAATGGGATTCTTAACTTCACTACCTTCTCGATTTCCACTTCCATGATAGCACAATCCTCATCCTTGCTAAAAACCTTCCTAAAGTAGTTAAAAAATGTCTTCTTGACCTTCCCTTTGTCATAGGTGAAAAAACCATCTTTAAGGCAAACTTCACGAATGAAGTTTCTATTTCTCCTTCCATTGACACACTTAAAAAAATAGCGAAAATTATAGTCACTTTTATTGTGCCAATGCACCTTAGAAATTTGTTTAACCAAGCTCTCATCTGCCCAACTAAGCCTTTTAACCTCCCTAAATCTCATTTTTTCCTCTTGGCAAATATCAATGTTTTGGGGATTAGCATGAAGTTTACTTTGAGTAGTTTTAAGTAAGTCTTTAACCACCTTAACTCTTTTTGAACAATAAAACTATGTATATCCACTTTGAGTATACAAATGTGTACACACTTATATATGTTATCACATGATTGGGTGATTTTAAATTAAAGATAAAGTAACACTCAATTATATCATATCACATATAAGTGCGTACTCAAAGTGGGTACATATAGTATTGCTCATTTTTGAAATGTTCCAAAACTCTTTTTTGTTGAGTTTTTTGAGCTTTCCTTTGAGGTTCTTTAGCTTAGACATAAGCTTGAAAAATAGGCTTCTTTCAACATCTATCTCCGAAACACTTCTAACAACATGTAAAAAGTTTTCATGGTGAGCCCATTTATTGAAAAACTTAAATGGGTTTTTTCTCTTCTTTTCTTCCTCTCATAATTTACAATGCAAGAGGAATGATTCGAAATTGATTAGTTTAAAAAGGTAGTCATAGCTCTCAGAAAGGTTGTGCTCCATTTATCATTAATCAAAGCTTTATCAAGCTTACAACATATATGGTTCAACTTTTTATTCTCATCGTTCCAAGTATAAAGGTTGCCTATATATCTCAAGTTTTTTAACTCCGTCATTTGATAACACTCTTCCAAGTCTACATTATAAGAATCTCTTCTTTTGCTCCCTGCACTTTTCTCATTCACGCTCCTAATAGCGTTAAAGTTAATTAAGATTAACAATAGATCATTAGAGTCAGTTGTCAAGAAGGAAACTAAGCTTGGCCATAAGATTTTCCTTTCCACAGGGTTATTAGAGCCAAATACAATTAATAAAAAGAAATAATGCTCCCCAAATTGAGGAGTAACTTTGCATGTAATTCCATGATTTGAAGAAACTATTCTTCTCACTTCAATAATGTCCTTATTTCAACCAATCCAAATTCTACCTTTATAAGAAGAGTCATAGATGTGCAAAACATCTCAATAATCTCAAAAAATATGTTTGGCAATTCTACTCGTTTTCTTTATGTTAACTTTAGTTTCAACAATTCCTATGATAACTACTTTATTTCTAGCTATAAACAACTTAATTTCCTTTTGTTTTAAAGGGGACTGAGCCTCATAATATTCCAACACCGAATAATCATGGACAAATGGTAGAGGAAGACGAATTTCTCACTTTGGCCAACTTTCTCCTCTGTTTCCTTGAAAGGGAACTCCCTTGCTCCATCTTCATATCTTTCTCATCCTTTTTTAGTTTGTTGTTGAATGGTATAATCAATGGGAAAGGAAAGAACTCACTCTCCATAACCTTTTCATCTTCAGTTTCTTTATTTCTTTCCTTATCCTAAAACCTCTCAGGTTTTGAAGGAAGATTCTTCTTTTCATCATTTTCTTTTTTTACTAGATTCTTCCCCTGATCAGAGGGTCTTCCTTTTTTCCTATCCATCAACATCTTGATCTCCATTTCTTCATTTTTCTTCTTATTTTTAAGATGGTCTGAATTATAGTCCAAGTTAAGAGTTAAAGTAAGAACTGAAAATCTATTAGACATATTCCTTCCAATCTTCTCGACTACATTTTTCATATTTCCATGTTTTCTTTTCTAGTCAGTAAGGACATTTTAGTTTCAACCCCCATACCTTTCCTAATATTTCTTCCTCCCTCTCCATTCAAACCATACATAAAACCTTCAAGTTTTCCTCTATTTTCGGTTTCTTCTCTTTTATTCTCAGAATGCATTCATTAGTTATATGGCCAAAACACTTGTATTTTATGTATTTCACTAGTTTCCAGTTGTACTCTAACTTTAAAGATAAGACATCCCCATTCGACAGACATATTTCTAAAGTATTAGGGTAAAAAGAGTTTACTAATAACTTTACATGAATTCAGCATACTTCAACTTAGCACTTTCCTCAGTGACTAAATCAACATACAACGATTTTCCCACTACACTGGCAATGTCACTGAATCCTTGGGTAGTACAAAACTCTAATGAGATGCCAAAGAATTTAATCCAAAGTGCCATTTTTTTCATATTATTAACCGTTATTGAAAGATTAGTTTACCACTATCTAATTAAAAACGGTTGTCCTCCCACAATCCATAGTCCTTCTTTTAGCACACAACACACTTTGCTATCATCCTTTAGCTGAATAAGAAACATTCCCTAACTAGTCAAGGTGATATAAATGAAACCAAAAATCCTCCACATCATTTCCATATTATTTTCACTATCATAAAGGACATTCTCTTTCCAAGGAAGAACCCTACCACACAGTTGGTCCATTTCTCTACCCCCTGTTTAACCACTTCCATTGAAAAAACCACACAAAATTTGCCTTTGCATGAAGGCATGGGTGGTTTAACAAATTCTAGGGCAGAATAGATTTTTTTTTTCAAGAAAAGTTGCTTCCATGACATCCTTCCTCTTTGCTTTTAACCTCAATAGTTATTCCTTTCTTTTTTACATCAGTTCTCATTTTTAGGTTCTCTTTTGTTCCCTAGGTTGACGGAAGGGTTGGGTACTTCTCCTTAGAAATCTTTGTTGATGATGAAAAAGCCATGCAACAAGAACCTTTTTTGAGCACAAAATTAAAATAGCCTAGATTCAACTTAGCCATAAACTCCACTAGATAGTCTCTAGATCAGTAGCAATAATACTCTAGAATCCATGTCAATTAATGAATACACCTTGACAGAGCACTTCCATGTCACAAAAAACAAAAAGCAACCTGGGCGCCAAAGAACAAAGCTAATAAAGCAAATAGTCAAGAGAAGACTTAGTATAAAGAAGGAATAGACAAGCCTACAAAATGAAGAAGCAACAGAGAAAGACAACCATCTGCCTCAATAAGGGAAAATTAGGATTTGAACACAACCATAATACTAATGAAATGAAAACCCCCAAGCACACCTCTAGACAAAAAAATTGACAGAGTAATTATGGTTATTAAAGCACACAAATTTAGAGACATGGGGAAAAAGTAGAAAAATGAACCAACAAGCATTAAACAAACGAACTGATAGAGGATAATGATGGAAAAGATCGACACAAACCTAATACACCAAAAATAATACATAGGAAAGAAATGAACACTAACATTTTTGTCACTAAGGACTAGTGGGGTCATTGGTCAGGATGACTAGCGTCAGAAGGGCCACCAACCTAACATGAAGGAAAAAATAAAGGAACTAAAACAAGGTTGTAATAAAATCCAAGATTTTAGAGAGAAGAGCGAGGAATAAATTAAAAGGGTTAGCTTTTCCTCGACTACTTTGATATCTTTGTGGCACAATCAATCATGGCCTATTTCTTCGACATCACTCTCTCATGACACTTCACTATTTTGATGATGCTAAAAACACAAGTTTGAATGTCTAATATTGTACAAGGAATATGTGAAAAAACATGACCAAATGAACATAAATTAGACAAAATTTTATTCTAAAATATCTCATTATATAGGAAATTAATAATTAGACGATAATATCCTTTTTGTTTTTATTGATTTGTATGTTGTATAAATATTGTAACTTTATCACTTAGAAATACAAGTTGAAAATTCCTTTCATCTTATAATCTTCTTTATAATATGCTTAATCATATATAAGGAATTGTTTAGCAACACACTTGTCACATACAAATTTCATTCATGATTAATTACACATAGATATATGTATATCAATAACACAAAAATGTTGCAAACATTCACCCACCATATAAGTCATGAATACATATAGTAACATATTTAAACACGGTTAATTATATTCAACAACCATGAACAATTATTTTAAACCATAAAATCCTTCCAAACCTTAAATCATTAATCTAATTTAGGCACAAGAAACAATAAATTAAAACTCAAACCCTCAACAATGTAATTATAAACATAATAATAATAAAATCGAAACACAAAAAAATTATAGGATGCAAATAAAACGAGCAAGCAATAAAATAAAATAATAACAACAAAGCATAAAAAATGGACACAAGATGCACATCAAACATATAAAATGAGTTAACAACACAACGTTCAACTTCATAATAACAATAATGTGCAAAAAATCTACGCAAGATGCAAATCAAGCAAACAAAATGAATTTGAGTTGTAATGATAATCATAATAGTAATAATAAAGCACAAAAAAATCTACACATGATACAAATCAAGCAAATAAAATGACTATTCGACTCAATACTTATAATATAATAGCACCAATAAAGCAAATAAGACATAAAATGAGTTAGAAACATATAAACACTTAATAATGTTGATCCAATGATAATACCTTCAAATCCAACAAGAATACTTTAAATTATGGCTAGATTATAAAAATATTTTAGAAAGGTTTAGAACAAGATTAGATATGCTAAGTTTGGCTTCAAGTTCAATGAGTATATCAACAAATTCAATGAGAACAGGTCCACCCTGCATTCTTAGTGTTTTCTTTTCTCCGGCGACATCAACGACAATAGTGATGATCACTATCTCCACCATTTTCCTCATTTCGACCATCTCCGTCCTCTATAAACAAGAATTTGGTTTGAACCAAGCCCAATCTAAATAACTCTTAACTTGAGTTTGGTTTGAATTATTAATTAATGTAACACCCCTCTTCAGATACATACCGCTAATAGAAATATATCAAAAGAGACATGCATGATTGAACCATTTGAAAACTTTAATGCATTATCATAATTATAAAGGTGCAAAAATATGATGCAATAAAAACACTTTTGCAATCAATACTCATATAGTCTAAGTATCTGAAATGACTAGAAACAATGATAATAATAAAAGCAATAATAATAATGATAAAACTATGTATCTAATAAAACTAAATAATAAGAAAGCCCCTCTTTTTGTGTACTTGCTAGCTAGATCACTAGATCCCCCATTTGCTCTACTACTCACCTCTATCTGCAAACATATGAAAGGAAACACAAGAGTAAAAATCAGTAAATAATGACCTTTCAACACCCAAAACTATAATAGATTATTAATGGTAAAACTTGTGTTCCATTTGTAAGCTAAATGTGATCACACTATGACACCTTGGTGCCCTGACATGGATTGCCCACAGGAATGGTGAAAACCTAAGCTGAACTCAACATATCTAATACCTTGGTGAAAGCTACTATTGTGTCTTACGTACATGTCAAACGGTCTATTAGACTATCTAACTAGGACACCCTAATCACACAAGAAAAATCTCTAATAGCCGTTCATTCTTTTACCACATAAGTTAATCAAAACTGTTGACAAACCATCCAAAGATGGCCCTACCTCGAGTATATATGTAATACATCTTGTTGATCACATAAGGAATATTTAAAGGCCACACCGTTACCATGTATACCTGAATTGAACTAGGGGGCTATGCATCTTGGCACTAAATGCATAATGCATCTCATGGTATCTAAATCTATTGCTTCCACAATTACCGTCACTTACGCATATAAGTGGTAACTACCTAGTTGTGTGACACTAGCCTTAAGGTTGTTGACTTTTAACTTAGATTTGACTTAATTTGAGTCTGTATCATCATCTACACAGTTAGACACCTTATCTATGTCTTTCTTGAATTCTTTATCCTCTATTAGTTTATTCTTTTTACATAACTCTCTCCTCTTATGCACATAGTCTAAGGGCATAATCATCTTTTGTCTTTATCTAGGGGTACATAGTCATGTTTTTCTCAACCCACATCCCGTGTGCCTCTTTAACCATATACACGGACGTGTGACACTTAATGTAGATCATGTATATAGCAGATGCACACGAGGTTTGACTTGGAGACACTCCTACTCACTTAGATCCACGTGTATGAGCCTCATGTCCTCTGATGCACAAAATTTATTTTTAGAAGGCCATACACGGGTATGTGTTCCATACCATACAACTGTGTATTTCTCCCTTAAGAACAAACGCAAAAATATTTGGAATGACATATGGGTGTGTATAGGACCATACACAATCGTGTGTCATGATCTGGAAATCACATCCTCGGGTTTGTATGCTCCTCTAATTACTATCTCGACAATACTCACACAATCAATGCACAAATAACAGTCTCTAAGTATCATGAACATATTATTCCACCATTCTTTCTAATCATAATGCATATATATATATAATGCCATGGCATCAAACCTAAGAGCAAAGAACATTCAAGCCAAACCACACAACCAAGAAACTAAACATGCATATCCTATTCATATATGAAATCCATTTTATCAATTAGATCATCACAATCATGTATAAATCATCCTAGATCGTATGTATAACAGAAAAATTCGTAAAGTTTATGATCAAACAAGGGAAGCCATTCCATTTACTTGTCTTCTTATGCTTGACGATGCACTCTCTTTAAAACTAGTGACTTTTGATGATTGGCAATGACTCCTTAGGCAACCACAGACTCCTCTATTACTTTTTAAGTGGCTAAGAAACAAAAGAATGTGTGAGAATTAAAGTTGGTTATGTTTTTATTTTATCTCTAGGACATGATACATGGGCATGTATGAGACCATACACGGTCATGTGTCTAGTTGTATAACTAAGACAATCTTCTGTTTCACCGCAATCATAATCTGATCCGCAAATTAACTTTCTGTTGACCATACACGGTCGTGTATGCCTCTATACATGAGCATGTATTTTTGAAAATCATTAAACACCATATTTAAAAACTAAGAAAAGATTGAAATTCCCTTAAACTTATCTGTGGGTGCTATAATTAACCTATAAATTGTTGTGGTCATCTCCCTCCACCATGATTTATAGGTTAAGTATATTTAAATTATTAATTTTTCAAATAAGCTGATTAGTTGACCATAGAGGTGGATACGAACCAAGCCCAATCTAAACACCCTTTGGCTAGAGTTTGGTTTGAAAAAAAAAATGTTTAGCTCAAGTCTGACGAGCTAACCTTCAGAGTGGTTTGAGTTTAGTTTGAATAAAAATGATTTAGTTTGAGTTTGACTCGAATTTATAATTCGAATCCATGACTCAGATTCATAGTTTGAATTCGTAACTTATTGACAAGACAATGTTGTTTAACAGTTATTTAACATAATTAAACTTAACCAAGTTTGAATTAAATCGAGTCATCTACCTAGCTTATAAGGCATACTTTCTCTAACTCAAATTTAGTTTGGTTTCAAAACAAGCTAAACCTTTTGACTTAAACTCAATTCAAATTCAAATTAAATGAATTCGAATCTAACCAAACTGAGCTGAACCGACTTTCAAGCTTGAGGTGCTATGACTTTAAGTTCCCCGAGATTTGCTTTGTTTAAATAATTTGGCATAGATATAAAGGGGTAAAATTATTGAATTTCAATAGATATATGACTATTTAAACATTTTGACCTAAAAAATTTATCTTACAATACAGGAATACAAACATTTTTTAAGCAGAAAATAAGGAAGCACCTTTAAAGAAAAAAGAGTGAATTACATTTCCCTACCCAAGGTTTAGCCTTAAAACACTTTTCCATCCTAGATAACATAAATAACATTTTTTTGACCCAAAAATCAAACAGAAATAACAAATTTTCATCCAAAATTAAACTCTATTAATGAAATATCAGTATTAGAGAGTGCAATTGTGATTTTATTTGTACTATTTCATTTTTCAAAATTATCATGTAATCCTAAATCAACAAAAAATTAAAAATAACATTTTAAATATCTAAATTATATAAGAAGTTAAATCATTTTTTTCTTTCACTTTCATCATCTCTTTTTTTTAGATAAGAATATCTTTGTTGTATAATTGTATATTAAGGGTAAATTATTATTTTTGAAAATATCATAGGTCTTTATAAAATTTTATAGGGTGTTATTGGAAATTTTAAAAAAATTTTGAAGTCTTTTGAAAAATTTTGACATATAATTTTGTCTCCTATTAGTTTCAAAAATGATAATTGCACCATCAAAAAATTTAATAAAATGTAACAGTATTTTTTAAGAATTAAATTGTCATGTTTAAAAAGTTTGGTCTAATAGAAATTTATTTTTTAATTTTCAAAATTAATATATATTAAAATTTCTATTCTACCCTTGCACAACTATTTTTTTTAATAAAGTTTGACTTTGGGTAAGAAAATGTTATTTATACAAACTAAAGGTGAAAAAGTGTTTTTAGACCAAACCTTAAGTGGGAAAATGTTATTTACTAACAAAAACTATAAAACTATGTGTATAGAGTTTTAAATATTCAATTGGGTATTTATATTCTTTCAAAGATTAGTATAAAATTATATATATATATACAGAGTTTTAAGCATTCAGCTGGGTATCTATATTCTTTCAAAGATTTTGCTTTCCACTAATTTTTTAAACTAGAAAGTTGGTGTGGAATTGGATTGGGTTGACTTAAAAATCACCCAACTAGGCCCAGCCCATTTAAGGATTCTAGCCCATTCGCCCTCCGTCTAACAACAAAATTAGGCTTTGTATGGCTATCCTGTTAGCCTATTTGTTTATGGAATTTGGTGTTGTTTTTTATTTCTTTATTATAAAAAAGGCCAAAAGAGTTATTCCCATCCAAGGTTTAGTGAAACCTAAGTGATCCTTATTAGCTTTTAAAAATCTAAATACTCACTCATCTGTTAGTTTTGACTATTACAATCAAGAATAAAATAATAATTTAGAATTTTTATTTAAACATAGAAAATGTTATTTTTTCCCGTTAGTTTTAAAAACTAACAATTTTTCTTAACTTATATCCACCTCTAGTGTAATATTCTATTCAAATATCATATTAATTCAACATAGTTGTTTTTAGATTTCGTAATCAAAACATGTTATGATAATTACTAACTAACAAATTATTTAATTAGTTATGTTTTACTATCTCTTACAAAATAAAACATGGGATAATTAAATTTGCCCAAAAAGAATGTAAAAATGATCGTTTAAGGTGGTCATTGAGAAGTCGTTTTCTTTTCCTTCTGTCTTTATAACATTGAGCAGCTCAGTCCTCAATGAAGTAACGCCACAACATCTCGTGACTGGCCAGTCAACCATCACTTTCTATGTCACTGGTGAAACATTATCATTATTATTATTTTACCGATAAAATTTAGCAACATTTTGTTTGTTTGGCGGGAAAGCATCCCTTTCTATCTAGAATTATAATTTACGTCTCACAGTTTCATAAAATGAAGATTTGTGATTGATTTTGAAATATTTACATGAGCATTGATTACACAAAAATGGGATAAGTATATAGTTCAAAATCTTTTAGAGTAATTGTAACAAGTAAAATAATCTCTTGATAATAATAACATTTAAAATTGTTTTTAAAACTTTATCTCCATATAGTTATTCAGCAGCATATGGTTTATAATGTAATAAAAAATAAAATATATATGTTTATATATATTTTATCAGAATCTTGAAAACATTTCTTCGTAGTTTATATATTGAACGGGACAAATATTCCAAAAAATAAAAGATTAAATATACTTAGTCCAAAAATAAATAAATAAATAAATAAAGATAGTTGTCTAGATAAACTTTGAAGTTTGCCGCCCCTGTGCATGCAAGTGGCCTCCATGGTTAGGTCACAAATTAAGAATAGGTTTGACTTTTTTTTTAAATAAAAAAATCATGGGACCAGAATTTATATTAAATTCTATACTTCAATTGTGATTTGAAAAGTTAAGATTTTATTTAATTGTGATTTGAAAAGTTAAGAAATTAAAATACAATTCAAAGTTTTCAGTTTTATTTATTAATTTTAGGTATATATAAAAACATATTGGATATTATATTTAAAATTGTTCTTTTAAAATAGAAAAAGAATTATAAATAAATAAATCTTATTAATTAGGTGAGTTGGAAGAAAAATAAAATGAAAAATCTTATTGATTTGGTTATATTGCGACAAAATGTTTTGGTTTATTGGGACCTAAAACCCATGTTCTTTGTGTACCAAAACCACTCAAATGCAGACTTTGTTTCCTTTTGGAACCAGTGAAGGCCAGAATACTATTTCTCTCCTACGGTTTGGTTGACCGACAAATTCCTATATTTTAAGTTTGAAAATAGTTATATTTTTATTTATTATCTATTTTTATTGATAAATATTGTTAAATAAAAAGAAAAAAAAGATTATTTTGTATAAATTCTCCTATGTTCTTTTTATTTTTATTACTTCTTTTTGTCCTTTTCGAAAGTTTAGAGAGCTAACCGTATATTTTTTTAAAAGCGGTAGTATGTTAATAAAAATTTTAGTAAGATTTTGAAAATTCAAAAGAAGTTTAAGAGTGTTTTTAAAAATTTTAAAATCTAAATATATCTCTCAATAGTTTTAAAAATAATAGTAGCAATTTTATTATTATAATAAAAAGGTAAAACAATTATTTTTAGAAAAACCAAATAAAATTTGCTAATTAAAGTGAATGATGAGTAAATATTTAATTTTTTTAAACTTAGATGATAAAAGATTGTTCTTGCATCAAACCTTGGGTGGGAAATAGTTATTTGGCCACTAAAAAAAACTAAACAATAAATTCATTCTTCAATCATTAATAATTATCCAACTGAATCAAACTTTAGTTTAAAATATGTCACGCCAGTTTCTCATTTAAGAGATGGCCAGCTTTAAATAAATATTTAAAACCCCTTTCATATGTGTGTTGGAGGACTGAAATTAACTTCCATGCATTCATAAATTTTGAATAAGAATTTCGTTTAGAATGTGATTTCTAACGATTCTGCTGATGAATGTTATTTATTTAAAAAAAAAAAGGAAAAGACCAAAAAGACCCAGGGGGAGATTGCCAACAATGTTCTATCCTAGGTGTAGCACGGACCTGAGTAGTATTTATACCATTAGTTGACTAAGCTAATGTTGCACTAGTAGACCACAAAATCCATACCCACTTCCCCTACTTCTTCTTCTTCTTCTTCTTCTTTCTAGATTGGATCCAACAAGATCGAGCATCTAATCTAAGGCAACAACTTCAAGGTGGATAAGGGAGAGAAAAGATCTCAATAAAACTATTATCCAACCGGAACATCTTGTCATTGTTCCCACCAACGTGCATTTCATCGAAGTGTTATGCCCGTTTCATTTAAAATAATTTCTCATATCAATTTCATTAACCAAGTTGAATTATTATTAAGGAAAATTTGGATGCTTACCCAATAGAGATATGTGACGTATATTTTATTTTTAATAAAATTATGTATATTCAATTTTAAGTACCTAATTAACAACTAAATTATATATCATCATATAATTATGTGATTTTGAATTAAAGATTAATTAATATTTAATCATATGATAATATATCATTTGATACTTAAAATTTGGTACACATATCACTCCTTTTTTTATTTTATTTTACTAATATTTGATGACTATCACTATGATTAGTAGTCTGAAATAAATACATGTGTGGTAAGTATTTTGTAAAAAGGCACATGCATAAGCATATTGTACCTATCCCATTTACAAGTTCCTCTTATAACAATTATTGACATTGCTATAAATGTTTTAAGTGCAAATTTGTAATATCCATTCAATGAAAACATTTTACACATAATTTTTAATATTTTTTTGTATTAATAAAAACTCTCCCATGAATTCATGATTGTTAGTTTCAAAAATTTAATAAAAACATGGTATAAATTCTTCATAAATAGGCACATGGGTGAGTTCAATCTGTCTCATTTATAAGTTTCTCTAGGATCATTAACATTGCTTAATTTTTATTTATAATGCATCATATTAGATAGTTTTACAAACAACAATTTTATTTTCCTTTTATGGCCGGATGACTATTTCCTATCAAAGATTTAATAATATGATAAATTCTCATCCTTTAAATTTAAAAAAAAAAAACTAAATTTCTATTTCTCATTCACTTCTGTTAATGAAGTTTGTTTGGTTTTCTTTAAAATAAATATTTTATCTTGTATTAAAATTACAAAATTGTCATTAAAATTAATATAAATACGAAATTATCAATATATCATTACTAGTTAAAAAATTTATCACTTAGATCTCTAAAAGTATCAAAACTCTAACTAGGTTTAAAATGTTGTATTTTGTTAAGTTTTTTAGAGGTATAACATTTTTTTTGAAAATATTAAAAGACATATTAAAATTTTAAAATTTATAAAAAAAAACACTTAAAACCTTTTTTTAATCTCTAAAAACCCTCTAAAATTTTCATTAACACCCTTAATATTTTTAAAATTATAATTCATCCCTAAGGATATATCATTTTGAAAAAAATACAATAAAAAAAATTTATGCAAAATGATTTTTTTATCTTTTTAATTAAAAAAATTTATTAACAAAAGTGGATGACGGGTGATAAATTCATTTTTTGAAACTTAAAGGATAAGAAATTTATTTTAGCAAATCTTGGGTGAGAAATAATCTTTGGACCTTCTTATATTTATATTATATAGCTTCAACCTCAAAAGATTCAAAACCATGTAAAATAAGTGGCTTCGATATGAACAAAACAAGCATGGCCAAAAGTTAAATTATTATTACTATTTTAATTATATGTTTAGTTCTTTATTTATTCCCTCGAGAGTGTAGAAGCTAAGCATATTACTTGTTTGCTAATGCTGGACTTTTCCTTTTTTAACGCAAACCATTCCTAGGGAGATTAGCTCGAACTTCTAGTTAAATTAAAATTTTTATTATTAATTATAAAAATTCTTGAATTTTACGATAGTAAGATAAAAGTTACATGCATGCATATTACATAATTTCACGTTCGATGTTACACTTTATACTATCCAACAAATATCCTTGCTTTTTACGTTATTAATGTATGACATGCCTACTATTTATATTTCAATTATTACTTTATTTATAAGAAGTTTGAAGCCCTTTCAAACTCTCAAAATTAATTATGGAATCAATCTACATATTTATATTTCAATTAGAGACATTATTGAACATTTTAACAGAAAATATATATTCTATTTATGTTTTCATAATCAATTATATCATGTTCTCGAATTGAATAATATTAGTGAAAACATTTCAAAATCAATTTCAGCTTTTTGAGTCTTTAAATGGTAACTTGATTGATAAAGATTATGAAATCTCTATACAAACTCCAAGTGAGGGTATGAGTTCAAGACTCATTGGCGTCAAAATAGGATGAGCTCTTGAATTTTATCTGATTTAATAGTTATGGATTTGATTATTTAGATTAAAGTTTATTTATCTGACATGATTGATTAGGCTTAATGTGAGCAGACCAACTTGGGCGGAGTCCTTATTACTAAAAATAAAAAACTAGTCTTTCTAGTGATTGCTACTTAACAAATCTCATTAACATAATACAAAAGAGGTGGGAAATCAATGAGTCAAACCTTGGGTTGGACAATGCCATTTTGTTAAAAAAAAAAAATTAAGCTTTTAACATTTAACCCGAATATATATATTTTAGGCCAAACGATTATTTCTCACTTATTTGATGAAATGGTCAAATTTCACTATTTAATTTTCAAAAATTTAAATTTTTTTCATAATTTATTTTTGTTAATGAATTTTATTTGATTTTTTTTGAAATGATTATTTTATCAATTTATTAAAATTATAAAATTACTATTATCATTTAATATGAATATGAAATTATCAATATATTTTTATCTATTTAAAAACTTATCATTTAAACCTTTAAAATATATCAAAATTCTAACAAATCTTAAAATATTGTTATTGTTCGATTTTTTGGAGGTATAACATCATTTTTGAAACTATTGAGGAGCATTTTAAAATTTTAAAAATTTCAAAAACATCTCCAAATTTTTTTGAATTTCTGAAAACACTCAAAAAATTTTATCAAGACTCCTAATATTTTAAAAATTCTAATTTATCCCGCAAACATACATTATTTTGAAAATGAGAAATAAAAATGAAAAATCCATTCAAAATGACCTTCATGTAATTTCAATTAGTGAAATTTACTAACAAAGTGGATGATACATGTGAATATGACATTTTTAATTTTAACGAATGAAAATTTACCATTTCAGTGACTCAAGTGGAAAATAGTCCCTTGGCCTATAATTTATACAAAGTAGATGCATGTAGTAAGGATTGCTATTCTTCTTGACAAGAATTGCTAGTACTTCTCTTAAATAAAATTTTGTTTAGGTTTATCATTAAAATTTTGAGATATTCTCTTTCACATAGACACATCATAAATCTAAGTAAGAATTGTTAAAAAAAATGGAACTCACATATTTTGGATGTGAATAAGTGTTATTTTATTTATAATTTAAAATTATTTAATCATAAAATGACACGATATTATTGATATCCAATTGATATTTATTTTAAGTATATATAATTTTTTTGTTTATGATCAACGCTATGCAAACTTATATCAATAGTACAAAAAGGTCCAATTTGTTTGTTAAATCATATGGAAAGAATACAAGGATAATATATTATTTCTTATTATGTAAAACTTTGATTTCCTTCTATAAAATTTCTATTTCTTGTTATGGGATTTAAGATCTTGTATAAATTTATGTACAAATAAACATACAAAAAAGACAAGAAATCCAATATATTCATAATTTATAGGGCTGGATTCGAGTCGAGACGAGCTCGAGCTTGCTTCAATTTATATATAATAGAGTTTGAGTTCAAGCTCGAGCTCGTGCAACCTAGGCTTTAATATATATTAATCGAAACGATATCATTTTATATCAAAATTTTTAATTGGCAAATTTGACAAATAGCTCGAGCTAGAACGAACTTGTATAGGGTTGACTCATTTTGAGCTCGTTAGGGTCGAGTTCGAGCTCGAGCTCGTTTCATGCTAGTAAACAGGCTCAGTTCGAATCCAACTATAATAATTTACATGATATTAGAGCTAGTTATATCATTTTGCACCCTATTAGTTTAAAAACAACCTTTTTCACTCTTGAAATTTTCTTTTACAACTCTCGCCTTACTTTTGAGACCTTTCATTTTCTTCCCACATCAAAGCCTAGTTAGCAAAAATATGAATAATTTGCATTTACTTCGTATATTAAACATGACGTTTTGAATTTTTAAACTCAAAACGTATATTTTACATGTTTCCTGTATTAAATGACTGTTTTATTGGTTTTTCTTTTTATTGAATTTTAAATAAATTCAAAATAACATTATTTTAATGCCCAAGTCTAAAGTACAAAAGTGTCTTTTTAATTTTCAATTAATTCCCATAAAGTCGACAAAAAAATATCCCATTTTTTTCAAAACCCTAACATCTTCATTCATCGCATGAGGTTCATATTAATAATAGCTACAAAAACTTTTTCACATTATTTTTTTTCGCAGATCAATGTTTTTTTTTTTGTCAGACTCAACTCTTTATTTTTGTTATTCTCCGAAAAAGTCAACTTTTATTGTCTTTTTCTTTGCTTATTTGCAACTTTGTCATGTTTATGATTCGTTTAATATCTGATATATGGATTGATTTGAGGTACCAATTTTTCATTAATCTTATTGCATATTCACCTAGTGATGCAGTGGTTGAATATGATGTATTATGTTATATTAATTTTAATATTTAATTAATTTACATTTGAATTGTTATATTAATTTTAATAAAGAGATATATGAAAAATGTTAAAATTATGATTCATATTGTCGTATTTTTAGAAATATATCATTGACGATGTACCGTATTAAATCTGTATATACACGTTTCGTATTTGAATTTTATGACCATTTTTTTATAAATGTATTTTTAACCATGCGTCGTATTATACTTGTATAATTTTCATACTATTTTTTCAATTCTTGTATTTTCTAATTAGACATCAAAGGAGGCTTGTCTTCTCAGTCGATTATTATTTTTTTAGAGTGGTTCTCTCTTCCTTTTTTGACAATAGATGCGTCTGTTCATGGGTTCATTTTTGTCAACCTTTTCTTTTTTGGCGTTGTTCCCTCATTTGGTCATTGAGTCTCTTTCCTAAGGTTGTTATCTCTTTTCTTGATTATTTTATCCTTATCCGACCATAGATAGGTGCTATTGTGGGCTCTTTCTCACCATATCTCTTTTCCTAACCAAATATAATCTTAGATTCCCCTATTTAACGACATATGAGTTTTCCTTTGTTTCTCACAATTTCCTTCTTTTGTTTTTTGACACCCAACAAAAAAATACAAATACCTAACACTCTTGATGTCTGACAATTGTTGTGATTTTTTCTTTGACGATCTCACATATCAATTGCCCTCCGGTGATTTGTCATATACTTGTGAGTTTTTATTTGGTTGGAAATGCTTAAAGTTTCAATCCAATCAAAGTACTAGATGATACAATCAAAGTTCGATAAAACTTTTGCTCATAACATAACTGTTGCTACCATTGAGAGTTCATCTTTTAGTCACTCCTCTACATTAGAAAAGTTTCTTAGTCACATTGATACTTTAAAACAAGCCTTAACATAATCCATCACTAATACCTCAACTTCATCCATTTCCGCATGTTGTAATCACGATTGTTGTTCTTATCTGTTTACATCTAAAAAGATTACGTCTACTTCTCTTGTTATTCATACTGTTGATAACTTTTGTTTGTTTGTAAATCATATTGGTGATATCTCCACTTCCATCATATCATTATTTGATACCTTCCTTGTTTTCAGAAAATTTTCGTTTTGTTCCTTTTATAGGTTATTCCGTTTCCAGTTATGAGATTTAGGCTCTTATATAAATTCATGTACAATAATACATATCAAAAAGACAAGAAATCAAATTTATTCATAATTTACTTAGTGAATGTAGGAGAGCAAAAGTTTTGAACTGCTAAAAAACAAGTTATCTACCCCACCAGAGTGAGGCCACAGAACCTACCCCAGTGCCTAAAATTTCCCTTTCAAAATCGATGAGCTTACTGTTTTCATCAATTTCTGTTTCTCTTTGATGTCAAAATGCATAAATAGACAATCGAGCCAGCCTATCCCACCTCCTCCTTTTATCTGAATCACTCTCTTGCATTGATTATCCTCTGCGCGCAAACTAACCTCACAAATATATATCCCTTTGACCCTCTTTCTTTATTTTTGTTTTTGTTTTTGTTGAGAAATTTTCTTGTGTTCCTCACTCTGTGTTCTCTACATGAAACAGAGTGTTCTCTATCACAGAATAGAGCTGAATTTTTATTGCTTTACTTACAATGAAGTATCTAAGAACCAACAGCTTGAAGCGCTTGTTTTCATTAAGAAAAATAGGTCTTGATGAAGGTGCTTCCACAATTCCAAGTCCACGTGAGTCCATTGAAGATAACAACAGCAATGAAAGAAGTTTTAGAACAACCAAGAGTTCTTCTCCTAGACCAACTTGGAAATGCTTTTCTTTTGAAGAAATTTCTGTTGCCACCAATCGGTTCAGCTCAGGTTTGGCTCATAAATATATTTTATCGAAGTCATGAACTTTAGGCTTGTTTTGTTGGTTTTTGTATTCGAGTTTTGATATATATATATTTTTTTCATGTGGGTTGCAGAGAATTTGGTTGGTATAGGAGGCTATGCTGAGGTCTATAAGGGAGTTTTTGAAGATGGAGAGAAGATAGCTGTCAAAAGGCTTACAAAATGTTCAACTGATGACAGAAAAGAGAAGGATTTCTTGACAGAAATTGGAACCATAGGCCATGTTTCGCATCCAAATGTGTTGCCTCTTCTTGGTTGCTGTATTGACAATGGCCTTTATCTCATTTTTCAATTTTCCTCTAGAGGCTCAGTTGCTTCTCTTTTTCATGGTAAAGAATCAAACTTTAAACACAGATTCATGAATTTTGATTGCTTTGTTCAATTGTTGGATCTCCATGATCGTATAAGAGGTCTTGAGATTGAATTTCGAATCCTGCTCTCATCAGAGCATAGAGGGCTTTAGTTTAAATTTGTAAAAAGAAAATTATCTAAGCTTTAGCCTTTTTTTCTTTTTTGTTGCAGATGTGAATTTGCCACCATTAGATTGGAAAATAAGGTATAAGATTGCAGTTGGGACTGCAAGAGGCTTGCATTACTTGCACAAAGGGTGTCAAAGAAGGATAATTCACAGAGATATTAAGTCTTCAAACATTTTATTGACAGAAGATTTTGAACCCCAGGTGACACAGCTGGAGTTGCATTCTAACTTCTAGATCAAATTCTTGCTAGAATATTAATTTTTGAAATTTGCTAGAATTTTGATGTTGGTGTTTTAGATTTCTGATTTTGGATTGGCAAAATGGCTTCCATCTCAATGGAGTCACCATTCAATTGCTCCAATTGAAGGCACATTTGGGTACCGAATCTTCACAACTTTTGAGCCAAAGCCTGGAAGTTTGTTTCGAGTACTGTACTGAAATTGAATTTTTTGCAGGCACTTGGCTCCTGAGTACTTCATGCATGGAATTGTGGATGAGAAAACTGATGTGTTTGCATTTGGTGTGTTTTTACTGGAGATCATTTCCGGACGGAAACCGGTTGACAGTTCTCACCTGAGTTTACACAGCTGGGTAATGTCAACACCCATAAATGTTTCACAAAGTTTGATTGTTTATTAAATCTCAGTTTGCCTCTAGTCACCGGCTTCATTAGTCAATCTCCTTGTTAAATTTCTTGTAGAGTTAAGCAACCAAGACTTTAGTGAAAATTATTTAATTATTAGGCAGCTTTTAATAGTTCTTATTGAATCAAACAGGCCAAACCAATTTTGAACCATGGAGATCTTGACAAGCTGGTAGATCCAAGTCTCCAAGGGACCTATGATGTCACACAGCTTAATCAGCTTGCCTTTGCAGCCTCTCTCTGCATCCGCGAATCCACCACATGGCGCCCCACCATGAGCGAGGTAAAAAAAAAAAAAAACTACTAGTAATTCTCATATCATGTCATACAAATTCTTAAGTGCAAACATCCTGATTATTTAACTGAAAGGAAGCAAATTCGGATATCAGAAAACCAATATGAAATGATTTTTTTCTGAAATATTTAGGGAATGATTTTTGTCATTGAAAGACATCTTGGGCGGTCCCTTATTCATATACATTTATTTACTCAAGTATTTGTTTCACAAATATACCAAACAGTATTTTATCACAGATAATTTATTCATGTTGTCAGTGGTTCCTCTTATCTATATATGTGTATTCCCCTATGCAGAAGCTTCAAATGAGTTTCATTTTTATTCTGCAGACTAAGCTGTTTGATGATAAGGATCATTACATCATAAAATTGATACCTTTCAGTTGACTGTCTGATTAATAAGTTAATTTTCTCAATTTGATTGTCTTCTTGCTTGCTATGACTTTCCATGTCATTTTCACTGGTTTGCACTTGGGACTGCAACATGGAAACTTAGATTTGGTCATTTTTATTTATTTTTCTGGTGTTGGTGGTAGTTCATTTTGTGGTTTTTTTATTTTTTTTTAATCGCTTGATCCTAGAACAAGTCAAGGATGTTCAAGTCCACCTAACGTAAATCTTTAAGCTAAATAAGATAGTAAAATATAATCCTCCCATGTGAGTAGAAGATTAGAACATGATTGCTTTAGACAAGGCCTAATTTGACTCACTATTCATCTGTGTTCCCTAATATGATATTAATATCACCATTTAGTTAAAAAATTGTAATTTACTGTACTAAATAAATGAAAAGTTTAATCTTAATATGTCGTTAGTGGGTTTCACACTTATGCTCTCATACATGAACACCCCTCTTTCGTCATTTAAATTACCCCTTGAGGTATAATTCATGCTCATTGGTTGAAGCCATTTGCATGATATGTGTATTTTGCCCGAATGTTAAAGTTTATCTTTAAAAGGATATATAAAATTAATTGAGCTAGTGCCTTGTGTTCCCCATTTTCTTGTTATGAATCACAGAAAGCAAGCATACAATATATAGCTACTTTTGTGATATTAAATTTTTCTCCAAGGTGTTAGGTGTTAATTTGTGTGCATTAACAGGTATTGGAGGTGATGACAGAGGAAGAGATAGATAAAGAGAGGTGGAAAATGCCTGAGGAAGAAGAAGATCAACAAGAGTTCTGGGGGTTTGAGGATCTAGAACATGAATGTGACAGCTTCTTTTCAATGTCTCCTCAAGATTCAGTCTCTAATGGAAGTTCTTAATTAAGGCTAGCAATGTAGATGCTTAAGAAAAATTATAATATTCTCATAATTGCCACTGTTGTACGCGTGTAAATATTTGTTATACTGAATACTATTGAAAAGTGATTTTGTCAATTAAATATAATGGTACAATTATTAGAAAAAAAAGAGTTAGTTTAACAACACAAAACAATTAATCATATGCGTAACAATAAAATTATGTACATTAATTTTGATTATTTAATTAAATTTTTAAATAATATATTATTATATGTTTAAAAAATTTAAATTTATATAATTATATGATTTAATAATTAAAAATAAATACACAAAATATTTTTCTTTACGTAATTGTCAAAAATACCATCAAATTATTGAGAATAAATAGTCATCAATGCATTTGAACTTTTGGAACATGTGAGAGAAGAACTAATGGGCTCGTGAATTAATCATTCACTGATCGGTTAATTAATGGCATTAAATCATTCATCTTAGAGGGTCCATTCACATTCAACTTTTAGTACGCTATCAGCCTTAATATGTGAAAGGAAATTGGATATGGTTTTTTTCTACTTTATTGGCTGGACAAATCCAACCAAAAAGTTTTTGAAATCTTTTTATTATTATAAAAGGAATTTCAAACTAATATATAATTATATATCTTAAGAGTAGCATATATTTAATTTTAAATATTTAATTAGATATATAAATAATATATTATTATATAATTAAATATTATTTTATTTTTAATTTAAAATTATCTAATCATATAATAATATATTATTTAAATACTTGATTAAATAGTATATATAATTTTATTAATATCTTAATGCTGTATGGTTTAGGGAAATGTGTCATCTTGGTGATATTTGTTTACCATTTATATGTAATATTATGTGTTACTGAAGATTATCTTGAGTGATGGTAGAACTTAGGATTCTTCTCAACAAAAAGTAAACTAAACCAGAGGATTCAATTTGTCCACATCTCAACTCAATTATAACAGAGGCTTCCATCTACACATTAATTAATAAGTTCATCTCTCATTATTCTTTAATTTATAGCTAAAATAATATTATTAATTAGACATGCATATTTCAAAAGAATAAAAGTTTGTATAATTTCACAACTGGCACGGCATCTGATGAGGCTAAGAACAAGTTCTTAGACAAGGATTTTCCACTGGATTTATGAGTAATATTATATATATTTATTTTAAATATATAAATAATCAAACATTTATATGTGTTATCATGTGATTGAATATTACTTTATCTTTAATTTAAAATCATCTAATTATATGATGATATATATCAAATATATATTTATTTATATATTTAAAATAAGTATATATAATTTTATTGTCAGATGTATATATCAACTTCAACTAATAAATAATTGTTGTAATAATTCACATTTTATTCAGAACAATAACACATGGCATCTTATGAACAACAGCTACACTTGCCTTTGCCTTTTTCATAATGGGGTCGGCAAAAACATGCTTTTGCTCCAAGAAAAAGAAAATTTAATTAAATAAACTAATACCACATTTAATAAATATTTATATATTCTAGCTGGCACGCATGCATGCAAATTTATGTGTTGGTTGAAACTTGTCTCTAACGGGTTGAAGGTTGTTAAACTTATTAATAGACTTTTTGGAAGATAAATTAAGTGATTTAAGAAGGTGCATTGTGTGGTTTAGGAAGATGAGATAAGTTTAACTACTAGGGTTTGGTAGGTTGATTAAGTATAATTAAATCTAGCTTTGCAAGTTTTAATATATGTTTAAGTATCTTTAGGATTTTTAATGATTGTATTCATTATATCAAAAACTCTTATCCTATAGTACTATGAAAAGGATGGCTCAAGCACTGGCTAGGAGGCCCTCGTTTATGTGATAGATATAAAAGATGAACATGAAAACGATTAAATAGTTGGTAGAAACAATGTTGACATTATTGAATGATCAATTATAATTGAAATGACTCACAACTTCTAATTGATTTTAAGAAGGCCAAAGGACTTATTCCCACCCAAAATATCTTGTTTTCCCAAGTTTTCACTTATAAACTTTGAAAATCTCAAACACCCACTCATGAATGTTTAAAATTAAAGGTTTTACAAGTAAAATCATCATTTTATTTTTAATATTAAAAATAAACTAAAATTTAATCTCCTTCCCCGCCTTCCTCCCAAAACCTTAAAAACTAAAAGCTTCTCCCTAACCCAAATTTTAAAAAATGACATTCCCCCTTAAGGTTTAGTTTTCAGACCTCTAACACCAAACCTGATGTTATCACTAGTGACGAATATCTCTCGATGTTTCCTCTCCCTCCGACGGCCAAACTTCTCTCGTTTGAAAGCTTGGATGACATCAATTGATGTCGAAAATAACTTCTAGCTTTGTTGGAAAGACGAAATTGTTCATATTTCCCAACAAAGACGAGAGTCTCATTTTTTTTTTGAGGAAGACAAAGATGAGAGATCTTGTCTTCGTCAAGGAAGACGAAATCGTCTTTTTTGATGAAATATCATCTCTTGTTGGGTTTAGGACTGTCAGTCGAAGAGGGAGATGGTGAGAGAGCGACTGCCGGAGGAAGAGAATGAAGATGTTTGGGGGGGGGGGGGGGGGGATGTCAGTTTTTAAAATTTGTTCTATAGGAGAAATTGTTAATTTTTAGGGTTTCGGGGGAAGAGGGGAATGAAAAAAAAATTTAAGGGGTTAAGGTTTTATTAACTTTAATCACTCATGGGTAGATAAATGAGATGTTTAAAGTTAAGATGTTGGAACTTGAGATGAGAGGATACTTGGGGTGGGAAATAGTCCTTTGGCCTTTTAAGAAAAAGAAAACTTAGCTACTATATTTTCTCCCTACAATTAAACCACCACAGCCATACATTTATTTATCACTAAAACTATACACATTCAATTTTTAGTATCTAATTAGGTACTCAAATAATATATCATTTATGTGATTGATTGATTTTGAATTAAAGATAAAGTAATATCTAATCATATAATGACACATAATATAATTACTTAACTAAATATTCAAAACTGAATATACATAGTATTGCTCTTTATTGATTGGTTTCTCTCTTCTCTCTCTCTCTCTCTCTCTTTTCCAAGCGACATTTCATTTTAATGGTGCCACTTAATGTTAATGTAAATTTATACTATTTTTATGAACATTTTGAAAACATCTATTGTAAGGAAGGATAGCTTTCTAGTTTCTGTAAAGCATTTGACTAGGGGCTTCTTGAACAATCAACGATTTATTTTTGGAGCAACATATAGGATCATCTCATTTTGGAATGTCGTTTCTAACTCATAATGACTTAAAAAATGTTTAGTATATTTTAACACATTGTGTATTTCAAGTTAGAGTTAGAGATAGTACCCACAATAAATGTGTAAAAGGATATGCATGCTAAGTGAAAAAAAAAAAAAAAAAATTAGAGGCAAGCAATAAATTGTGTGAAAGTTCACTTACCAAGTCTTTATCACTTATTCATTTCTTTTTGATTTCGTATTCTGACATATATTTTATTTAGAAGGTATTAGTTTTGAGAAAAATGTTACGTGCAAAAATTTCTAATTCAAACACAATTTTATGAATTTATTTATATTATAATTAAATCTGCCAATTTATGTTATCAGGAATATTGGCCTAGGCTGTAATTATTGTGTTGCTATTTTTACTCTAATAATAATATATAGACATTTTTTTATACCGGATATATATATATATATATATATATTGTCATAAAATTAAATATTATTTTATTTTTAATTTAAAATTATTTAATAAGATGATAATATATCATTTACATACTCAAATTATATATAAAAAAATATATATATATAATTTTATTGATTTGTACTTGCATATTCGTTTCTTGAAATGAATGTTGATTTCAAAATTTATTGAACCTTATCATTTTAATGAATGATCATCCTAAATTTTATATTAAATATTATTTATGAATATCTAGAATTTTTAAATAATCATTTGTTATTACCGGAAAACAGGTTTACCAGGACACAAAAATGGAATCTAAGGAGACAGTTTTGCTTGCTCAATGGCCAATAAGATTCTCCTACGTGTGGACATACGGGTGTGCATGGTTTGTTTGGTGTAATTTAAAATTTTTTTCAAATTAAATTAAAAAATTATAATTTAATCTAGTTTAAATCTATTAAAATCATTTACTTTTAAATATATATTATTTAATAAAAATAATTAAACTAAAATTTTTTAAAACATAATATAAATATTTAAAATAAATATAAAATATATATTTACAATATTAATATAAAGATAATGACAAAATAAATATAAATAATACAAGTTATACATTTAATTATTTTTTAAAATATTCTATTAAATATAGTTATATATATGTATTTAAAAAAAATATGATGTATCATTTGGTTTGATTTAAAAATTGTCTAAACTATAGTCTAAACTGAAAATTATTTTTAAAAAATTTATTAATTCAAACCGAATAATTTTATAAACCAAATCAAATAAAACCATAATTTTTAAATAATCATTCTGATTTTACAGTTTAAATTAAATTATGTATACCTTATGAAGACTCTATTCAAGGATGAGCGTTATTTAGATAATGATTTTTGCAAATGAAAATATAAGAAATAAAAATCTTATAATTTAGTCTAAATTAAGATTTGTTATAGAGGGAAATTAATTAAAATGCCTATTTAGAACGGGGTAAATAATATTAGGGGAAATTAAAGTAATTAGCTAAAACAATAAGGACTTAAATGAAATTGCTCAAAAAGTTAAAAATTAAGCCAAAATGCCCTTATACATAAACCAATAAATTTGACATACTTTTACCCAAATTTCCCCCAAGTTACTGTTGAAATACTAAAAAATCACAAGTCTCCCACGGGGCACTACGGTCATTCATTTTTTTCAAATTTTTGTCAATTTTTTCGTGTTTTTTGATGATTAAAAATGACAAATAAGGTTAATACATCATCCCTACTGTTATTTAAATTAATTTATTGTTAGGATTATTGTAATTTTATGAAGATTTTGATAATTGAATGTTTAGTATTTTGATTTTGAATAATGCGTAAAATGTCTTGATTCTTGGTTGTTTTGGTTGAATTTTTTAAGGGCTATTATGTTATAAGATGTTTAGATTTGATTTATGTTGAAATTGGAGGTTGAAATGACGATTTTTTATTGAAAAATGTGTTAGATTTAGCTAGCGATCCAATCCGGGGGATTTTTGGGTGAATAAATTTCCCACGGGTTGAAATGACACCACGTGGGATAGGGGGGAAATTTAATTTTTGAAACAGTTAGGAACCGGGGGAGAGAGGGGGAACCCATGGGGGGAAAAGAAAAACTATAACACTTGTGTGATGGTAGAAAATATATAAGGGCAAATTGTTTTTTTTTCACTCCTAAAGTTTTTTACGCATAGTTTTCGAATTTTATATCTGTTTTTCCTATTTTAAGGTTTTTTGACATGCAGTTTTCAAATTTGAGGTATGTTTCTTGATTTTTATACTTTTTTAGACTCGTTTTATGATATAATTATCGAATTTCAGATCGATTTTTTGGTTTTTGTCATATTAAGCTGTTTTAACATATAGTTTTCAAATTTTATGTCTGTTTTTCATATTTTAGGGTTCTTCAACATGTAGTTTTTGAATTTTAAGTCCGTTACTTTATTTTCGTGCTTTCTAGCTCATTTTCTTATGTAATTTTTGAATTTTAGATCGATATTTCGTTCTTTTGTTTATAAGTTATTTCAATGTTTAGTTTTTGAAATTCAGGACCGTTTTTTTTATTTTTGTTATTCTATGATACTTCGACTAGTACTTTTTAGATTTTCAAGCGACCTTTTAGTTTTTAACATTTTGGGCTATTTCAACATGTAGTTTTTGAATTTCAGTTTCTTTTTTTCGATATTTGTCATTTTAAGGTTTTCAAACATGTAGTTTTCAAATTTTAGTTCAATTTTTTTATTGTTGACATTCTAGGGTATTTCCACATATATCTATTCATAACATTTTATTTAAATCCTTCATACATTGTGTAATATCAAAATACCCTACATATTTTTCTAACATTTCATTTAACCCCTAAATTATTATCAAATATCTAAATGCCCTTTTTTCATAATATGCGAACTAGATTTAACAAATAAAATTAAGTTTTGAGTTAAAATTCGTATAAATATTTTTTTCTCACGAATTGATTTTTTTCGATTAGAATTTAAAAATACGAATTTTTTTCTTTTGAACGAACCTGCAGTAATTGATATTGAGTGAAAATGAGAGTGACAGTAAGTGTTTAAATGATATGAGAAATATATGTAAGTGAGAGATTTATACATATGTGGCGAAAGTTAGTTTTGATATTTTAAAAAATATTTAGGGTATTTTTGCTTGAAAGTTTGAAAAGTGGGCGTTTTTGCATAAGAATAAGAAAAGTGAGCATTTTTGCTTAATAAGGGGTAAAATGGTCAATTATTTTAATTTCTCTAATATTAGTTAGAGATGTTCAAAATTTGAATAATATATTATATTATGTATTAAAAATCAAATTTTATGCATCATGTATTAAATTGTACCGTATGGTATTATATACCTTTTAAAAAAATATAAAATTTAACAAGTCAGTGTTTTAGAAAATACCACCATCCCTTAAAATTTGTAAATTCTCATATTCAGCCTTACTACATCAACATTTTTTTCTAAATAAGTGTATTGATTTATATTGATAATATATATTGTATTGTAAGATTTTTATTATATTGTATGATACACTCATTGTATCGCTTTAATTCAATACACTTTAGAATATGTATCATTTTTTATTTGTATCATATCAAATAGTATGATATATATAATGTATTATACAATACTAATAACTAGGTTCAAAATTATCTGATAACCAAACTGAACTAATTTTCGATCGAAAACCAAAACTGAAAATAAGTTATTTGAAAAATTGGTTTAGATACCTATTCAAAAATATAGAAAATACTAATTTTTTTATTCAATTACCGGTTTGTCTATATTTTAAAATTAATTAATCAAATTGATTGAATGAGCAAATAATAAATTATTGAAAGTACTTTTGACAAATTGATAAAAATAATAATAAAATTAGATAATTCTTTAAAATTCAATTTAAAACCAATCCACCAAAATTCAATTCAATTAATTAATATTTTCGATTTAGTTCAAACTTAGTTAACCTACATATCGATTCAATTTTAATTTATGATTTTTTTAAACTAACAAATCAATTCAATTAAAAAAATTATCAAACTGATTTTGAACGCTCCTAATTTTTGTCAATTCTATACAGCCAAGAAAATACGTTTTGTTGAAATTGCTTCCTAATTTAATAAACCATCCAAGAGATATTTTCACATTTAAAAAATTTTAATAAAAGGTAATACAACACACCTTAACCATGCGTATAAATAGATGATTATGTAATTGACTACAGGCAAAATTAACTTCCTCCAATATTTTTGTTGATGCCACGGCTAACAACTCTCTGCTAACAATTTTGAACATAATCCCCCACCAAAATTTTGAAAACCAGAAAAAAGGCTCTCTTAAATATTAAAGCAGCTGCATCTTTAAATCACTGACCATATCTTCAATCTTTTTCTGCTAAATCCTGCTACCAGCATCTGTGTAGATTTGTGGAGTTCATACATGTGCTAAATCACTGGCTGGCCGTCCTGGTATCTGCCTTACTCACTTTGACTCACTCCACGACACCAGTCCGCTTTTCCAGTAGTGACTCTAAAAACACTGAGCATAATTTGGTGAGAGGTGGAAGATTATGTGATGATCCGTTGAAAATGGTCTCCCATGGTTTTTCAGTCGGGGCCAATGGGGTCCATATAGCCTGTTTTTTATTCAACTGGAACTCTGGTAGTTCCCCATAAATAGATGCATAACCATGTTGCCCTGCATTCAGGAAAGTATGGAAGAGAGGAAACAAGAATTAGGGTGGCGGTTTACGAGATATAGAAATTGTACATTCTCCATATAAAAAACTTCATCTGATATATTCTGTTCAATAATTTACTATTAGACCTGGGATGACCTACCTGATTCTTCAGAGGCCTGAAGATCATCCCGGTGAATCACGCTAAGTTCATGTGTTTCTTTGCCATATGGATCAAAGAGGACATACTCGTGATCAGCGTTTATATAGGCAAGCAATGTTTGAGGTGGTTTCCCATCCGAAATATACTCTTGTATAGAAGATGGGTTTACTTGAAGAAAAGCAAGAGAACCTCCCTTTGCCTGCAAAAGAAGTCTAATATAACATTTTCCAATTTGGCAGGCAAAATGAGGGATTTACCAAGGCACAATGTCATGCATGCACACTTTCTGCTGAGAAGAAAAAATAGACATGCTATAGGATTACAAAAAGGCAAAACAACCATGAGAGTTGAGTTATTGAGTCAAATGATAAATCCAATTATGAGGGGTAAGCGATAAGATCATACTATAGCATTACATCCACACTGTCTCGTTGACATCCTAATTTATGATGGGCAGGCAGCAAGATCATACTACTACAAAATGCAAACAGTTACCATGAGAATTTAAGTTAAATGACAAATACCTTCCTCACAGACCAGGAAGCCACCGGAACAGGATCTGTTGCATTAAAAAGTAAGATTACCCCATCTCTTCCTTGGAATGTTGTTCCATTTAACCCCTTGCACCTAAGTGATTCAGGAAGAAGAGCAAGAGCTGCAAAGGATGAAGTGTCTTGTGCACTGGCTACAGCTGCACAACATTTACATGTTAGAGTCAATAACCCAAAAAAAAAAAAAAAATCCTATTTAAATAGATACGACGCAGTCAAAAGCCGAACTACCATAGTTTTCCAATTACCATCGTCCAACAGTGAAAGACGAGAAGTAACAGCTAAGAGCCAAAAGCTTTGGTTTGGGCACAAAAGAAAGTAGAGATTCACCTTCTATCTGGAGCATATATGACCAAGATGCAGACAGCTGTGACATACTCCAAACAGAGAGTTGTGATTTTGCACCCCGAGATGTAGCGACAAGATTCTCAGACTTTCCAACAAACGACAGGCTCATAATTGGCTGTATCATATTGTGTAAAATAACTAAATTAAGAACAAGAACTGTAAACAATCTGAAGATAGATACATAAAGAGAAGGCAAGACACAAACGCATTCATGATGCAACAGCATGATACAAAGCCACATTTTGTTACACAACTGTGAATTTGCTTAAGTATGGTAAGCCAATTTCCCAAATTTCCATTTTTTACCTCTCTTGTGCCAGGCACCTTTTAGTTACTATTTTTAAATCTTAATTTCGTGAAGCAATTTGACAGTTTTCTGTTAGATATACAAAGATTGTAAACCCCATTATACAAACTAGTAGAACAGCCTGTTAGAGACTCGGTATCCAGCTATCTGAAGATAGCATGACAGGTACAAGAAACGAAAAACAACAATGACATTACATGGCAGCCAATTCCCTTCTTTGCAAACACTAGCTAACACTAGCTACAAATATGGACAATTAACTCCCTTGTTAAGAAACTTTGAGTCTTCCTCTTAGGGTTTCAAAGCTTCTGGCCTTGTCATTTATTGCTGGTAAAATTTTTGGGTGCAACAATTATCATAGAATTTGATTGGTAACATTTTCTTAGTATTTTTATTATATTAATTGAATATCAGACTCAAAGTCTCAAGAATATCAATCAGATGGTGTTCCAAATTCTGAAGACCAAAGATAAGTGACAAGACAGAAAGACCAGCATAGATCCTTAGCATTGTTCACTAAATAAGCATTTCAAAGAACAAAAACACATGTAGATTGTCAAGATTTTAGAGAATCACCGTGAGAGTCTCTCCAATTACAGCAACAAGTACATTTTTATCTGGGTCCCATAATGTAATTAAAGTTTCTGCTGCAACAGCAAGAACAGAACCATCGGCTGAAAATGCAGCTGCCGTCATTGCCTTTTTCCTACAAGACGAAATATAATTTAATGAAAGAACAAAGTTCATTAGTTCAATCAAAAAGTTACATGTATGTCAATGCAGAAACAGTCATGTCAACATGCCAATATATACATGTCCAAGCAGAAACACATTCATGAACAGGAAAATTAAGTAGTATCCTCTTTCAAGACTCTGTTTGCAACACCTGCCTTTAACAGAATCAAGCTGGTGGTGTAGTAACAATGTTATAAATGACAAAAAAATAGACACAGACAGAGATTCAATATCTTCAAATGCTCAAAAGACATTACTAAAAACACTTCAAAGAGGTTACTGTTGATAAGAAAATGAGTTCCAATTTCTCCATAAAAAGTACTCTAGTGTATTGACAAAAACACTATGATCTCTTAATCTTAGCAGATAATCTATTTTGACATGTACATATCAAATATTACACATTATAGAACAAAAACAAACTACAACCCCACTGGAGAAAATAAAGGAAGAATAATACTTGTAAGATCCGACAGCATGGCAACTCCAGCCTGAATTTTGAAGCATAGGATCCTTCTGCTGAAACTGATCATGGTTGACCCAAACCTGAGACATAATAAAGAAAATGTAAATTCCTGAAAAAACAGACAACTATAGACTACAGATCCAGTAACAAAAAATCACCTTGAAGTCCCCACCATAAGACGAGCTAACAGCTACTTGACTGGTAGGATGGAAAGCAATGGCTGATATGCCTGCATCCCTATACCATAACAGCCACAACTGTGAATTTCTAATTAATATATTCCACTTCAAAAATAGAAAAGCAAGAAAGTAGTCACAGTAGGAAAAGAGAAAAAAATTTAATAATATTTATCTATGAGTGTACTGTAGATAACGTCAACGTTACCAAACAAGTCATCACAACCTACTAAACATTTCATATATTTTTAAGTTTGTTCTCAGTAATTACAACTAGGCCAGACCTATGAGGTTCACAAATAATGGCGGAAGAGAAAAAACTTCGATAATATTTATATGAGTGTCCTGTAGAAAACGTCAACATTACCAAACAGGTCATCACAACCTATTAAACATTTCATAAATTTTTAAGTTTGCTCTCAGTAATTAAAACTAGGCCAAACCTATGAGGTTCATAAATAATGGTGGACAAGCTGAAGTCTTTATTTTGAGATCCAGTGGCCCAAAATTTGAGACAAACAAGACCCCCTATGCCATCTTCAGCAATCTTGATTTCTGCAGTACCCATCATAGAGCTGTCTTGGGAGAGAGCCACTAAAGTCACTACTACCTGTGATGTTCAAAGATATCTGTAATCAAATATACCAAAAACATGGTATTACAAGATCCAAATGTAAATGACAAAATCAAGAAAAGACTTGAATGATTTTACTTACCGTTACATCATCTCCAGGTTGATAGTTTCTCTCACAGACTTGAACCTGAAGTGGCATATTTAGAAAACTTCATCAACTCAGTGCACTTTAGATAGACAGGGACTATACATGTATTTAAAAAACAAAAATTATCGAGTGCATTACATTTCATGAACTTGGAAAGTTACTTAAGTCAAAACATTATGTGTGCCTCATTAAGGGAACATTTGGTATGGCTTCTTTATGTGAAACATTAAATTATAGCTTATGAAGATATAGTTATCAAAACTTGGCTGTTTTGTCATGCAGAATTGGAAAAAGCTTTCTAATAATAAATTACTAAAGTGAATTTTCCTCTAAAGAAAGAAAAGTAGAATTTTTATAGCATGGCAATATCTGTGATATTTTTAAACAAGAAAAAAAACCATAAAAAAAAGAGTAAATCAGAAAAGACCCGATTTTGAAAATTTTTAATGAAAATAAACAACTCAGCTAGTCATCTATAAACTTTTCTTAAATAGAAACCAACAAACCAAAAAAAAATAGGGGGATAAAACATTGAACATTGAAAAAGATCTGTTAACCTGCAAATAGGTCATACCAAATGGGTACTATATTAGCTCAACTAGATAAGAAATTAAGGAAATGGCTCAGTCACACACACACACAGAGAAAGAAGAAAAAAGAGGGAAAGGTTTAGATATGCTTAACTAAGTAACTAATTTCTTTCAAATTGCAGTAGTATAAGGGACATTTAGACTTTTTCTAATAGAAACACCCACCTCCTTTCCCCTTTCCCTCTACACAAAACCAGATACACACTCAATAAACAAAACACAACAGAATGTCATCAAGATTGTGGAAGTAAAACCCAAGTAGAGTTAACTATTAAATATTTAGTTATGTGATATTGCAGCAATACCCAGAAAGACTGAAAGCGGGAATTTCTCAATAGATATTTAATAGGATTTTGCATTACTATCAAAAAAGAAAACTGAATATATCAGGAGAAGAAACTCTAAATAAAATAAAGACAATAGTATAATTAAATACGTTATCAACTAGAAAGACTCACCTCAGAGATACTACGGTCATCCAATAGACTGTAAAACTGAATGCAGTAATTCTCTGTGCGCAAGGCAACCAATCCAGCAGTTTGATCGAAGGCAATCCCACTACATAAGGCTTCATATCCTTCAGGTAGTGAACAAGCAAGCTGAAAAATATAGCATAAACATGTTTATAGAGCCTAAGAATTTATTTCTAAAAAATACATGTAGCAGATATTGGCACATGCAGCATGCAATAAATGCTAACAGAAAAGAGAGTTCAGTTTTGAGAGCATCTGTGATATACAATTACACATTAAAGATGTGAAAATAGCAAAAGCAAATCATAATCACAAGATAATACGCCCAAATATCAATGCCAAACCTGACAGGGTCAAAGTAATTCCTTCAAAGACCTTTCAAAGGCTTGCCTCAAGACAGGCCAGAGAAAATAAGTAAAAAAAATTTAAACAAGCACACTGATAAGCCAAGACATAGCCAACTGTTAGCTGTCTTGACCATCCTTAAGACATATCTAAAGATTTTTAAACTAACTTGGAATTCCATAAAGCACACTCCTCATAGGTCTAAGCATAGCTGATAATACAGATTTTAGGCATTATCACAACTAGATAATAAGTTGAATTTCCAGGGATTTGCTGCTTATGCAAAGTTTCCTAACAATTAAATTTGCTTCTTCTTCAATTTCCATTTTACATAATTAGAAAACCAAGCACATATAAGTTAATCAAGTTTTTTCAGAAGTGCAAGCAAACAGATCAGAGCAAACCTTAATCCCTGAAATGGACTTCAAAATTTCCATTGAAGGCATTTTTAGCAGATGAATTTGATTATCTGCACAAGACATCTGAAGACCTTATTTTAGTAAAAATAGTGAAAAATATCAGTCCTGCTTCAACAGAGATAATAAATTAATATAAAACAACTTAGCATTTCTGTAAATACCAATTCCTACTTACAGAAGAAAGTGAAGGATCAGGCGAATATGTAAAATATAAAAGAGGAGATCCAATTCGTGGCAAAAATTTCTTCTTCCCTGTGTCAAGCTGCCAAACCACAAGAACTCCTTCCTTTCCTCCTAAAATGCTATGAAAATTCAGTGTCATAATTTCTCCACAGGTTAATATCCAGCAGAATAGTATACGCATTTTGACCACATCATGCATTAATGATGCAGATAGGAAAAGACCCAATTCATTCATATATGCTAAGTTTTATGCTTTAATAGCAATGTTCCTTTACCTGAATACAAATATGCTCCATCAGAGGAGAAATTTAGAACATTTACTTGAGAAGGGTGCCAATGCCATGTGGTGCAAGAATCAGCATCATCATTATCCCTCACCCCAGGTCTTTCTTCATCACCGCCCATCATATTTCCATCTCCTAGTCTTTCACTTGTAGCAAATGTTTTGTCACCAAATCGTCTCCAAATCAGAATTCTTCCAGTCACATCACCTGCAGCTACAATTCTTTGTGTTGGGTGAAAAGCAAGAACAGTCATCTTCTTTGTATGACGCAGGGTTATCTTCCTCATCACCACACGCTCAGATTCTACATCAGGTACCTTCCATATAAGAACCTTGTGATGTTTTCTGATGCCAAAATATTTTCCTGATGGACTTATGGTTATAACCTCAGGTACTTTCATCTGTTAAAACAGGACAAATACTGATCAAATTCAAGGCCTTGGTTGGATAAAAAGTTCACAGATATGTATGCAATGTTATACTTGTAAAAAATGCTTCCTCTAATATTCATATTATATAAAACACCTTAGATAGGCTAGTTTAATAAAAACATTTCTGGACGTTTACTCATTTAAAAACCAATGTGACCCTGTATACAATATGGTTTTCCACTCCTTTAAAAATATTATGTTCAACATTCTGATACTATCACCACACACTCATAATCAAAACAACAAAATTCCCAAGTCATAACTTCCATCTTAATTAAACATTAAAGCAGTTTGCAAAATTGAAACTTAACATTCTTAATGAAAAACACAGCAGATTTGCAAATGGGATATTTTTAGTCTAGGTCAGATGAGACAACAGAACTAACAACATACCTGGCAGTCTGCAGGCAAAATAACTAAATAACACAAAAAGTAGGCATCATGAAATATAAACAAAAACGCTATGAACTTAGCCAATATCATTTGCACCTCTGCTAAAGTTACTCCACCAGCCAGACAAGCCTTGGTCAAGTTACACTTGCAAATTCTTCCATGCAAGGGTTTGGGTTTGGGTTTGGGTTGCTTTTTTTTTCGCGGATTTGTTTTTTCTCTTGTATCTTCAACAGACACATAAGCAAAAACATTATGTTGCTTTTCATTTCTCTCAGTAGGTTGGCCTAACAAAGATGGAATTACCTGAAAAAATCAAAGTAAGAAAGATTAGCAGTCTCCTCAAGTAATATGACCTTTGGTAAAAATGCTTTCTGAAATAAATACTTGAGCATTTCTAAAAATGTAAATATGAAGTGCTTCTACCAAATTGGCTCAATTGCTTTCCTAACCTAAGAAATGCTTTACGGAAATTTCACCTATCAGTCTTCAAGCATTTTTTATCCCAAAAGTACTTCTTTTTATTTCAACCAAACACTACAAAATATGTATAAAATCATTTTTGAGGGAAACACTTCCATGAACATATTTAAAATTTACATTTAAAATAATTAATCAAGTGCATCTATCAAGCAGCTCAATTGCTTTTCTATCAAGAAACTCTTAGTGTAGCACCTACAAGTGTTTCTTACAAAACCATTCCATATATTCCATCTGGTATAATTCAACGATGCCTGGTAAAATAGATACAAAAGCACTTACGAGTGAAAATTCTAAACAATTTTTTTTTTAATCACATTAGATGTCTAACCATTCAAACTGCGTGCTTTATCTTTTTTTTTAATCCAAAAATAACACTTCCAGTCTCCCATCCTTTTTGGTTTTAATAAACACAACAAATGTATTCAAAAAAACAAAAACCAACTTTCCGCTATGTAAACTATTTTTAACTTGCTACCAAAACGCAACAAAATTCCAATTCATGAAATTTCTTTTTCTCAATAAGAATCAGTTACCATAGAGAAAATGGGTAATTTAATATCAACAGTCTTCAACAACTCCGGCACAGAGAAATCCCAATACTTAATGCTCCCATCCAGCGACGCCGTCCAACAATAACACAATACTTTACTCGCTGCCGGCTCCACAATCACCGTCGTAACCTCCGCCGTGTGACCCTCCAGCGAAGTTATCTAACCAGAATACATAAAAATAAAAGCCCTTAATCATGAAATTATTAAACAATAGAAGGGATGGAGAAAGACGAGGAAAGTGAGAGTACCTGTAAGCCAGTGGATGTGCTGAAGATGGAGACGGTGTTGCCGGTACAAACGAGGAGTCTTTTCGCGTCATTGGAAAAGGCCGGAGGTGATGAAACCTGGCTTCTGCCTCCTCTAATCATGTTTTAGAGAGAGAAGAACTGTGGTTAGGGTTTTACGGGAAGCACTTGCAAGTAGGGTTTTAAGAATTAAGGCATTTAGAGAAGGATGGAGACGCAAAACCAGGAACTCATAACGGCGTCGTTCGTGATCGGGCATATTTATATACGGATAACTATCCATTACGTCCTATAAAGTTATATTATTCTGATTTCCCCCTTAAGTTTTGCTTAAAAACTTCTCTTTATTATTAATAGGGAAATTAAATTAAATGTCCATTTTACCCTTTTATTAAACAAAAATGACTATTTTTCTTATTCTTAAGTAGAAATACCCATTTTTCCTATTTCTAAGAAAAAATATCCTAAATATTTTTCAAAATACCAAAACTACCTTTTACTACATCTATATAAATTCTTTCACTCTCACTCTTATTACATACACTTTTCATATCACTCAAACACTCACTCTCATTACATATACTTCTCATATCACTCAAACACTTACTTTCACTCTCTTTTTTACTCAATATCAATTACTACATGTTCATTCGGAAGGAAGAAGTTCATATTTTTGAATTCAAATCGAAAAAAATCAATTCGTGAGAAAATGATATTTATATGAATTTTAACTCAAAACTTAATTTTATTTGTTAAATCTAGTTCATATGTCATGTAAAGGGGACATTTGGATATTTAATAATAATTTAGGGGTTAAATGAAATGTTAAAAAATATGAGGACATTTTGATATTACATAATATATAAATGATTTAAATAACATGTTAAAAATAGATAGATACATTTTAAAACAAGACAATATGCAAGAGGGTTAAATGAAATGTTAGATAATTATGGGGGTAAATAAAATGTTTAAAAAATATGAGGTATTTTGATATTAAACATTGTAAAAACATTTTAAATGAAATGTTAAGAATAAATAGATATATTTTGATACAAGACAACATACAAGGGTGTTAAAAAATGTTAGATAATTATAAGAGGTTAAATGAGATTTTAGAAAAATATAGGGGGTTTTTTAATATTAAACATTATAAAACGGTTTTAAATGATATGTTATGAGTTAATAGATGTATTTCTATATAGGACAACATGTGAGGGTGTTATATAAAATATCATATAATTATGAGGGGTAAATAAAATATTAGAAAAATATATGAGTGTTTTGATATTAAACATTGTAAGAACGTTTTAAATGAAATGTTAGAAATAGATAGATATATTTTGATACAAGACAACATACAAGGGTGTTAAATTAAATGATAGATAATTATAGAGGGTTAAATGAAATGCTAAAAAAATATAGAAGGTTTTTTTATATTAAACATTGTAAAACAGTTTTAAATAATATGTTATGAGTAGATAGATGTATTTCTATACAAGACAATATATGAGGGTGTTATATAAAATATTAGATAATTATAGAAGTTAATAGAATATTGAAAAAATATATGGGGTATTTTGATATTAAATATTGTAAGACAGTTTTAAATGACATATTATGAGTAGGTTGAGATATTTTGGAAAATTACAGGTGGTATATATATCAATAAATGGTTAGTGTGGATTTTTTCTTATAAATGTTTAATTTTTCCCAAAAATTTGTCATTGTAGGATTGATAATTAAAATGACTGGTTATGCGTCGGTTCGTTTTTAAGGAGAACGGATTCAATATGATGACAATACAATGAAATATGTTGAAGGATGTAAAGAATTGAGTAAAATTCCCTCTGGAACAACATTTGAGAGATTTATTGAACTTTTGAAGGAGCATTGCAGTCTTGATCCAATAAAAAATTACCTTCAACTATCTATAAAGCCAAGAAAAATTAAGCTTGACTGACCTGTACAGATCTAAAATGATGAAGATATCCAAGGTTTTATTGATATGTCTCAATACTTTCAGGAATGTACTCATATTTTGTTACATGTACCTCGATCGAAGGACAAGAAAAAGAAGAAGAAAAAAAAAATTAGTGAAGTGAAAAATAATATGAATTGGAAGACTTGATTGATTTCAGTAACCATGCATTACATATTGTAAACTCATGGGCTCATAGAGAGAAAGATAAGGTTCTCGATTGGGGTAACTTTGAGGGGAATGACATGATTGATATTCTTCTTGATAGGGTATAAATAGTTTGCAGCTTGAAGATCCTATTTTAAGTGGTGGAAATTATTCTGGCCAATTTTTTGACAATGTCCTCACAATCCATTTAGGTAGCTTCCTGATTTTTCTCCACAACCATCAACATTATCAAGTGGTAAAGGATCGATTTGAGAGGAAAATGTTGTAAAGTTTGGTGATATTTTTCATAACAAACAACCTTTGAAAGATGTGTGGATCAATTTGCCCTAAAAAAAGGATTTCAATACAGGGTAAAGAAGTCTGACACGGAGCAATGTAAGATTAAGTGTAATGATGAAAAATATCGTTGGTATATATCTGCAACTAAAGCCAAAGTCAATGATGTCTTCCAAATCATTAAAATAAATCCAACCCATAAATGTTTAGTTGATCAAATAATATCACATCACCGACAAGCTAGGACCTGAGCTTTAGGTCAATTAATGAGATCAAAGTTTATATTGATTAATCGAATTTATTGGCCTAAAAAAATCATTTTAACGACATCGTCAATTAGTATAAAATTGACATTTCATATTTACAGACTTGGTAGACAAGAAATTGGATTTTAAATTCATTGAGGGGTTCATTAGAAGAATTAGTTATGCTCTTACCAGATTATTGCTATAATTTACAGCGTACTAATTCGGGAACCATGACTGCTATTGAAACGGATTATGCCCATCGATTTAAGTATTTTTTCATGGCATTAGGATGTTCTGTCTGTGTATTTAGACAATATCTTTGACCTGTTATTTGCATTGACGCTGCTTTTCTTAAAGGTCGATATGTAGGTAATTTATTTCTTGTGGTGGGTCTCGATAGTAATAATCAGATATACTGCATTGGTTTTAGTGTCAGAAAAAAAAGAAGATCATAACACATGATGTTAGTTTCTCAGGAAGGCTAAAAAATGCATCTATGACATCATTGAGTTGGCGATAATCTCGGATCGACATCATGTTATATATTCTGTAATGGCTGAAGTCTTTCTAGATATCCACCATGTGTGTTGTTTCCATCACCTTCTGTGTAACATGCGAGCAAAGTACAAACATGACTCAAAGGTAACGTGTTTAAATATGTATAAAATTTTTATTCTATTTAACATTTTATAAATTTTGATGATAAAGTTCTCATATTATTTATTACCTTGAAGGTTGCAGGTGTATATTGGAAAACCGTAAAATCATATACAAAAAACAGATTTTAAGGCTATGATGCGATCTCTTGATGCGATGAATCCTCAAGTTGAGGTTTACCTATGTGAGGTTGGATTTCAACGATAGAGTAAGACATATTTTCTGGGGCATCGATACAATATAATGACAACTAATATTGCGGAGTTATTTAATACGCTTGTCAGATATGCACATGTCAGCCTACACGATGTGCACCAAGTTCATTCGAGGTACATTACAGGGATGGTTTTATGAGAGGAGAAACTATGCAAGTATGTGCCCAATTATTAATAATTATCTATTTGAACATTTTTTTCTTTCCTTAGGTTTATTATTAACAAATGTGTTGTTGCTTTTTTTAAATTATAGATAAATGCCCCAATTATTTTACCCCATGGACGAAGAAAAAGATCAGTCATCATGTGTTAAATTTTGTGCGTTTGGAAGTTCGACTAATTACACCTCTTCGGTTTCAGGTTATTGGTTTTGGTAGATACATAAACATTATGGATTTCAATGAAATGTCTTGTATGTGTAGAAAGTTTCAGTTTTCACATATTCTATATAAGCATGTTGTTGTTATTGTAAGACACATGAGACTCATAAATGTCAATGCATGGGTTCATCCATTCTTCCACACCAAGTTCTACCATGCAATATATATGAAACTTGTTAACTCTCTCGGAAACCAATCAGAATGGTTGTATGCACTAGAAGAAAAAGTTATCCTACCTCCTGTTCTCAATTGTCGTTGATCAGGTCACCCTTCTAACAGAAATCAATGTCCTTCACCAAGGGAAAAATGTTACACCAAGGATTTACAGTCATTGTAAACAACCAGGGCATGTCCGAACGCAATGTAAAAGCCCAACACCGGTTCCAAGCTCCGTCCTATAGTCATTTAGAAAAGATAAAAGATCGAGATCTTGACAAGCTTATATTTAGTTTTATTAATTATATGATTTATGACTGTTGTTCAAATGATATGTAATCGATATATTTTGAATAATGTTTCATATGAGTAATTGTATTCATATGTGATATAATAAATTTCTTGATGCATTTTCAATAATGTTTCAGAAAAATTCATGCAATTTATTGATTCAATATTACTCATAAACTAATAATATGATTAAGTCCATATAATTAAGCATAACTATCATTCCAAAATGATATCTTGATTTATCAATTCGCTTGAAAATTCAAATGGAGTAATGTTATATCATTAATTTTCATATGTAATAATGATATTAATGTTGAAAATATTTTAATATTTCACTAATATCACAATTTAAAGTTAATAACATCACACTAATCTCATATAATTTTTTCCATGACAAAATTATTTAGAAATAAAATCAAATGCATATCCATATATAATGATAGATAATGTATATCATACACATAAGCATATATAATAAATATATACATAACAACTCCCGTATCGGTAAACCCTATAAACAATGATCAAACTAAATATACATCCGTGGTCTACTCAATATAGTGAAAATACAACTGCGTGGCTAAATGCTGACGCATAGAGATGGACGACTCTTGAGGAAAATCTATGCTCCGTGACAATGCCAAACACTCTATAAAGTGTAACATATAAACACCTCAGTCATCGGAGCCCTCGCCCTATTGGGGGACACCCTCCACTCGATGTAACATCAGAGGATCGCCTCTAATAACACTAGTATGAATGTCGTGTATAATCACGAAAATCTATAACTCTGACTACCTAATATGCACAGTAAAAGTTTATAGGGATGAAAACCTATAAACATTGAGAAATTAGAATGAATACACGTGTAGTATATAAATTAATTCAAAGTAAATTATAATGGATATATTATTATAATATACCATATCAACCTTCCCCCATGGTTTGTAAAATAAATTGGGGGTATGATTGGCCTTAACCATCTTCATAAACAGCTCGAAAAACTGATACTCCTCTGTCGATATGGTAAGCCAGCTATCAAATGTCATCATGATATGTCCAACGAAGAAAGTATGGGCCGTACGTATGATGATTTTCTCCAAACGAGTCAGACAATCCTCTGATCGAGTCATCTGAGAAGACATGTAGTCACGTAATTGAGTTATCTGTGAAGACCCCTCGTTGCGTAAACAGGAAATCTCACATAAAATTATAGTACCCTAGTGCGCTAATACAACATTTACCATCGATAGAGTAGAGGATGTAGATGAGGGATACTTCTATGTGATAAGATGGGTGGCACAATCCTGAACCTCATGAAGGTCTGCTGTCTCGGTGGCTGGGGTCTGAACAACGGGGGGACATGAAAGCTGTTCCATAATAGAAGACTGAATAGACTTCTCAAATGTCCCATGGCTACCGACTAGTATATCTACTAGTGGCATCAACGAAGACATTTCATCTCCTATCGGAAGGGCATCGTAGATGATAAAGAGGAATACAGATCTGACATACCTATGTATCGAAGAATGTTCGCATACTATGGTCTAGCCTCCTTAATTGGTGACGGACAGAGCAAGAATGTGACATCATCCTATTCACTAAGATATATAATTCAACATTTTTGCAATATTTATGGTATCAATTAACTCATTAATTAATGATTACATACTTGATCACCGGTGAAAATAGTGCCTATATGACTCTAAGTAGGAGTATCACGTGTATGCCACTGGAAAATCCGTGGAGACGCATGGATATCGATCATATCCACCCAATCATATAAGGTGTCCATCGTCTCATATATCCAATACTGCAATATAACTATTAATGGTTAAATTAAATCAATTCGTATTTTTATAAATTAATATATATAATCAAGAAATATAAACTTACCTGAAAAGTAAAAGGAAATCTGTAAAGGTCATATTTACGTACTTCAGGCATTTAACTGGAACAAACTCTATCACTCACTTAGGACATCGACTCGTACATCATCTGTTACACTGGAATGCCCTAGGGATAGAAATTAAACTCATCCATATGATTAACCAACTGAAGATATTCGATAGATACCTTTTTTTGTCAATCATTCCTCAACAACACCGTATGGAGACAATACAACAAGGTCATCTTGACAACATCGATATCATCATCCCCCTATGGCCTAGCCAAAAAAACATGTTCGATATCGTAATACTACACTTTTTGATAGCCTTAAAGGTAGGTATCTCTAATCTTATGCTCGGATGAGCGGAAAATATACAATGAAAGTGCAGTGAGTTGACTAAATGATAACCCCGTCATCAAGAAAAACTCGAATGGGTTGAATCTCACATCAACCCCATTAACCTTGAACCATAACTCATCTCTGACTGAGGGTCGATGTAGCTGTCGTAAGAGAAATGCATACACCAACACTCCGGAGAACTTAATATTTGGTAGACGAAGGAGATGCCCAAAACATGTCCTCTTAAACAATTGAAAGCTGCTCTGGGGTCAATGTTGACCTAATCTTAGACATGGCAGTGCGTCAGACACGACATATCATCTCTGCTCGAAAATGTCCTAACTCGTCGGAGATTTATAACTCGCCTTTGATACGTTTTCTTTTATGAGAAGTATCCTACAAAAAAAATTTGAAAGTTCGTAAGAATTTCATCAAAAACAGATATATAAATTGATATGGAAATGAAAAATTATAAAATAACAGAGCTAAAATGCGAAAACTCTATAGTGGAATAACATGGAAAGATTAAAACTGAAAAAACAAAAAAAAGAACTGAAATTTGAAATCTACATATTGAGATACCTTAGAATGACAAAAATTGATAAAAACGGAACTAAAATTCTAATTCTATACATTGAAATACCTTATAATGTCAATAATCAAAAAATTAAAAAAAATCCAAAAAACAAGAACTAAAATTTTAATTCTATACGTTAAAATACCTTATAATGTCAACAATAAAAAAATCACTTAGAAACCTGGAAAGTACGAGTCGATATATCATACAATGGTAAAAATAAAAAAAATGAAACTAAAATTCAAATTTTATACGTTGAAACACTCTAGAATATTAACAATCGAAAAATTACTCAGAAATTCGAAAAGTATGAGTCGATACGTTTCAGAAATAACAAAAATCTGAAAAATAGAATTGAAATGCGAATTCTGTACGTTGAAATACCCTAGAATGTCAACAATAAAAAAATAGTTCAGAAATCTAAAATCTAAAAAGTATGAGTCCATACTTTTCAGAAATGACAAAAATTTGAAAAATAAAACTGAAATTTGAATTCTATACGTTCAAATATCTTAGAATGTTAACAATAAAAAAATTAATCGAAAATTTGAAAAATACAAGTTGATATATCCTAAAATAGCAAAAATAAAAAAAAGAAACAAAAATTCGAATTCTATACATTGAAATAGTCTAGAATGTCAATAATAAAAAAATTGCTCGAAAATCGTAAAAAAGGGATCTTAATTTCAAAAACTATATCATAACTATATCGTAAAACATGCCTAGAAAAACACCAAAAATGAAGAAACAAACATCAAATTCGAAAACTACATATTGAAAAATCCTAAAACAGGAAAAACGAATATGAAATTTGAAAACTACACGCTATAAAACCCTAGGTGTGAAAAATATCAATTTGCCCCTTTACAAAATTTCTACTCTCAAACAGGTCTAATGTTTTTTCTTTGCCCTCTTAACAATTTTCTAATCTCTTACAGGCCCTACAGTTTAAGAAGAGTAAATTTCTCCCTTACCCACTGTTTTCATGGATCAACCCACGGTTTTCTATTAAATGTCCACAGATCCCAATATATTTCCCCTTCATCTCCTTGGCCCTAATATTTGAAAAAGCTAAATTTCCCCCCATTCCACAGGCGATCGTTCCTGTCCGTGGGAGATTTCATTCGGCCTATGGGATCCACAATTCCCACAGACTTGATCTCTAGCATTTATAACCCATTTTCCGACCAATAATCATCATTTCAGCCTCCAATTTTAATACAAATCTAATCTACACATCCTATAACACAAAACGCTCAAGAATTTCAACCAAAACAACTAAGAATCAAAACATTTTATGCATTTTTCAAAATCGGAACCCTAAAAATTTAAACCTCAAAATCTCCCTCAAATTTCAATAATCTTAATAATAAATTGATTCAAACAAGAGTAGAGATGATGTACTAACCTTCTTTGTCATTTTCGGTGTTCGAAAAATACGAAAAGTCAACGGAAAAGATGAAAATTTCTTTGCCCGTGGAAGACCCATGGTTTTCAATATTTTCGCTTAATCCTAATAGTTTTGGACAATATCGCTTAGCCCCCCTTGGTTTTAGGCATTTAATTTAATTTCCCTTATTAATATTTAAAAATTATTATATAATTAATTAGATTTCTCCACCTGTTAAGCAATGAATTTTGAGTGGTGAACTTGGGCGGTCATTTGTTTCATGGGCGGTGCAAAGTCACCATAAAGACAACCCACTCTTTGCATTGCAAGATGCACCTCCCCTTTGGTTAATAAAATTTCACACATTCTATTACTGTGTAATCTTGCTTCCTTTTTGGTATTTCTAAAGCCTTTAGGCTTCCGTTTCCTTAGCTTGATATATTTATATTTCTCTTCCGTTCAATTCATTTAATTATGTTTATAATACATTATTAGTCCGATTTGCTCAACACAATTCACTCAAATATGTTTTAATACCATTATTATTAATTATTTAGTTTATCTAATTCATTCATATTTTCATTATCGTTGTCGTTCCATTTACAAAAGCAAACAATGAACATTGTTACCTGTTTGCAAGGAAAAAAAAAAACAAATTAAAGATGTTTTTAGTATTGTCGTTGTCTTATTTGTAAAAGGAAACAATAAACATCATCATCTGTTTGCAAAAACAAATCATAAACATTTTCATTATTGTTGTTGTCCTGTTTGTAAAAGCAAACAATTGACATCGTCACTTGTTTGCAAAATACAAATCATGAATGTTTCAATTATTATTATTATTCTATTTAATTTTTAATTTCCCTTTTGAGAAAACAAATTATGGTTATTTACATTTATACAAATTTATAATTATTTGCTTGTTTATAAATATTAATTACAAAACTAGAAGTTTTGTGAATATGTGATAATATCTGAACTTAACATTTTAAAAATTAATCTTAATACATTCTCTACAAAACCAGAGGTTTGGTGAATATGAGATAATATATAAACCTAAAATTTCTAAAAATGGATGGATAAAACTAAATGGGTTTTTGATATGATTTTCCACCTATAATTTATTACCCTTAAAAAGTGATTAAATAAAATGTTATAAAAGGACAAATCCAATGCCACTATTTTTCTATAACATAACATCAATGAAAGATTGCGAGCTAAATATGTGGATATAATGGTGGATCTACTAGATTTGTGAAGAAATTTAAAAGATATATTTAAACATCAGATTCAATAATACTCCCAAGGGCTCTGTAATTTAGTATAACTTTGTAATATTTAAAATCTTTTCTTAATTGAGGCAATGTGGAAGAGAAAATATTTGAGAATATGTTAGAGAAAATATTATTCACTTTTCATCTTTATAATATGCTCCTATAGTAGTAGTATTGGGAAAAGAAATTCTAAATTAATGTTATATTTGCTCATTGATGAAAAACCATTAAACTCGTCCTACAAACACTACACTGTTTCATAAAGTGAATGTGACTGCCAATAGTAATTATTGTGGGTGTGAGTAAGGTCATGGATGGAATAATTTTCGACCTAAAGATGGGTATAATAGAAAATTTCAATTATATGACCACATGTGAACTAAAACTGAAGTGAAATAAAGAATAATATAGAGTAAACCATAAAATAATGAAAATAGATGTGTTCATAAATGCCATTCGTTGCATACTTGTTGTACACACAAACATTGGGTGGATCTACATTGAACATTCACAAAAATAAAAACAAATTTGTTGATAATTCATATTCTATTGATCTAATGAATCTTAATGTTTCAGGACTCCTTTCAAGAGTTATAATATAGGTCACTTGACTAGTGATGTGAATGCCTAAAATTTTCATAATTAGAATCTATCATATATCCTTGTTTTGGAGTCATGAATATTATATTATGTTTTTAACCATGTATTCCTTCCTTTCACTATTTTGTGCACATTATGACAACGTAATTTTTAAATGAAATGATAGAGACTCCAAAATTGAAACATTAACTTCAAAAGTTGATGATGAAGACATGCATTTGGTGGATAATGCAACAACACACACAATTCTTTAGAAAAAGAAAATTTTCCTAATTTTAACATTGATTAAAGCTAAAGTAAATACTACTTTAGGGCTAATAAACCTGACTAAAGGCTCCAGAAGAGCCATAATTCTATTAAAAAATAGGATCAAGTTAAGCATCAATGATGCATTATATCCAAGTAGATTTAGGAGAATCTACTTAATTTTAAATATATAAGAAGTAATGGTTATCATATTAAAACCATGAATGAAAATTATGCAAAATTTCTTTGTATAATTAGTAATGTCTTCGAAAAAAGACATGCACTAGAAAAATTGTCCACTTTATCATTTAGATTATATTATACAATCACAAAGACAGTTGATACCTATGTAATATAGAACAAGAAGTTCTCTAATTCAAAAGTTTTTATGCTTTGACATGACTATCTATGTCATATAGTATTTATATTGACGCGTAAGATTGCTGAAAATTCACATGGATATGCACTAAATAATCACAAGATTTTTTTATCCAATGAAAAATTTTGTGTCGCTTGTTCATAAGACAAATTAGTAATTAGATCATCTCCCTCTAAAGTTTGAGTCAAATCCCCATCATTCCTAAAAATGATTCAAAGGGACATATTTGAACCTAGTCATCCACCAAGTGGGCCATTTGGCTTAATTGATGTATTTGCACAATGGTTTCATGCTTGTTTTTTGCCAACTCAGAATGTTGCTTTTACTACATTATTAGCACAAATTATCAAATTGAAGACACATTTCTCAAATTATCTGATTAAGTCAATATGACTAGATAATGTTGATGAATTTACATCAAAGATATTTGATGATTATTTCATGTCTATAGGGATTAATGTTGAACTTCCAATCCCGTATGTCTACACTCAAAATAGATTAACCAAGTCTCTTATCAAACGACTCTAGATAATTATACATACTTTATTACTAAGAACTCAATTACCAACTTTTACATGAGAACATGCTATATTACATGCTGCAGTATTAATTCGCTTGTAACCTTCTTCTTATCATTAATATTCTTTTTTATAATTGGTTTTTGGTCATCAACCTAATATATCTTATTTAAGGGTATTCGATTGTGTTATATATGTTTTTGTTGCATCTCCTCAAAGCACAAAAATGGGACCCTAACATCATTTGAGAATTTATGTTAGATATAATTTATCATCCATTATCAAATATCTTGAATCATTGACAAGTGATTTTTTTACTGTATGCTTTGTAAATTGTCACTTTGATGAGACAATATTCCTACATTTGAAGAAAAAAAAAGCCTATTAAAGTTAGACATGAACTCACTTGATATTTACCTACTATGTTTTATCTAGATCACACATACCAACTACCAATGCACTAATAAGAATTAATGTGACTGCTAAATAGTCTGTTTAAGTCATGACTGATCAATCTACTACATGTCAGAAGCATGATAGATCGATTGGATTGAAGAACATTATTCTTGGAAAAAGAAAGGGAAAGAATCAAATAGATATTTCTTTAGAAAAGATTATGTGTAACAACCAAAGTGCGTCTCAAGGTTAGTATAGTCTTTTTAATTATGTCAACATAAATTGAAAAGTCAAATTTTATATTTGGGTGGCACATAGCTGTGTGTAGAGGAGGCCATGCTTGTGTGTCTTTATAATATAAGTTTTATAAGCTGATTCAGTGTTTAGTTAAAAATTTAAGTGACATAATCTCGTATGCCTCAACACACACCCATGTGTCTAGAGTGCAAAATTAGTTTATAAAAGGTTTATCATAGTGCTTTTGGGTGATTAGTTTTAAAAACCCTAACACATAAAAACCCTAAGAAAAGAATGGTATTATGAGTTTGATCATCTGACTTCTTGGTGGCAGTTCTAGCAACTTTCTTTGGCAAACTAATCGCTGTCAAAACTAGAAAGAAGCAAGGCAACTCATGCATGACAATCTTATAAGAATAACGTAGGGCTTACCCTTTTAGTTTTGATCACGTTTTTGCCATTGATTGTTGGTTAGTTAGGATTCTTGGTATTAAATAAACCTAAATATATAATGTGCATAGTTAATGATAAAAAACTTGGTCTAAAAGTGATTAAAGAGCAAAAATGTTATAGATCAATGTATATGGGAAGAATTGTTGATGCCATGGCTGATTCTGCATGAATATAAATATGGATAAGAATATATATGCATTATATGGAATTCTTGATCATTTTTAATGCCTGTAAGAAAGCAAGATTTATTGCATGAGAAAAACCCTAGATAGGTTTGTGGTGTGTTTTAGGATTTGTATGATGTTAACTTTTGATATTTGAATAAACGTTATACACTTGTGTTTAAAAGAAACCATAGAAACCAAGTAGGGTGCATTTCCAAGCCTATTTCCAAATGCTGGAATCGACACACAATCGTATGGTATGACACATATGCCCATGTGCATGATCTCTAGACTTTGAGGTAGGTTTTCTTGACACTCTAACAACCGTCAGATATAATTGATTGATTATTGGTCATCTAGGATATGTAGACTTTCAGTCCATAGTTTTGTTACAATTAAACATAAAAGTAAATTAACCTAATTACCCTTTTAAAGTAGCTTTGTTGAGAAAGGATGAAGAAGTAATAGTTGAAGAGATACATAATTATGTATAGGATGACACATGTCTGTGTATCTATGAATAATGGCACACAAGAAACTGCTATGGGGAAAAATGTTCAAGGGTGAATAGTTGCTAGGTACACACCTATGTGTATAAGGTAGAGAGAGAATTTGACTAAAAACCTAGACTAGAGAGAGAAAGGTCATTCTAAGTGATAGACTAAGTCTTCAAGGTACATATTGATACCTTATATGCCTATTAGTTAAAGTATATAGAGATATAAGTTATCAGCTAGGTGGAAGTTGAAGAGATGCAAGCAAGATAAACATTCTATGATTGCTACGATGGGCAATATGAGTAACTATTCTCAATGTTAGACCTGCAGTAGGGTAATGCTTGCAATAGAGCTTGGTTACAGTATAATAGAGTTGGGAAATTAGAGAGAACTCACATGACCAAAGTGTCAAATTTTTGTATTCAGTCTAAACTGATTGACCTAGTATTTAGTTATAGTATAGTTTTTAGATTCAGATGTTTCTACTAAGCTTAATAATGTCACATCAAATAGGAATCCAGAAGAGTGGTTCCTTAATGACTAGGTTGGGACATAGTTTGACTTGAAAGTAAGATATATAACCTAGTTAACCTTAACTTAAGATATGAGTACCAGTTCAGTTACTAGGACCTATCATCGTTTAGTAAGGAGTTCGATACCAGCTTCAGACGACAAAGTTAAGGTCAAGGGCATTTTGGGAAACTCATAAAATATACTAGTTAAAGTCTCTTATTTATTGAGTATTTTATCATTCATCCCCTTACTTTTATGTGTACAAATACTGGTGATCATGACAACTATGGGACTAGTGATGGTTAAAGGACATAGAGCTAAAAGGCAATTCTATCATCTATCAGATCTCTAATTACTTTACTTTCAATTTATGTTGTACTATGTTATACTTTATGTTTTTAATTGTTTTGGTTTTATGAACATCTTTTGACGTTTTCCAACATTTGTTATTATTTTAAAGGGTATTTTGGTCCTTTGTCAACTGTATTAATATAGAAGTTTTATTCAAATATTAATTGTATGTTACATTTTTTAAAAGTAATGCTTAAGTAGTCAATTTAAGAAACACTTTCCTTTGAAGGGTAATATTTCTGGAAAAGGGTGTTACAAGTTGGTATTAGAGCATGATTTTGGGAACCCAAAAGATGTTTTTGAAAATAAAAGATGTTTTTTTGAAAATAGTAGTATAGTATAGTAAGTAGAAATGTAAGCCCCTCATGCCATGTTGACCACGCCTATAATTGATCACTATGAGTATAATTAAATATACTTACTAAATTTATTATAGGGACTAATAACGTGAGTTTTCAGGAAAATGAGGAGAACCAGAGCAAACACCAAGAATACACAGGTTAAGAACCCTTAGAGGAGCCAAAGTGAGGGGGTAGCACCTTCGACTCTCTATCATATTTTGATTGCTCAAGATGTTAGAAACATCTTCAATGAGATGTTTAAGGAACAAAAAGGTGCTCTAACTTAGGTTAGTGAGTAAGCATTAGTGCCTTCGCCATAGGCATAGAGATCAAAGAGGTGACTTCAACACCTATAATACCAGTAGCCAAGACCTAACTGTATCACATTTTTAACCTACCCAATATATACCTGCCTAAAAAATTTGATGGTGCCAAAGATTTAATCGTAGTGGAGGAGTGGCTTAAGTCAGTGGAGAGTGCTATGGCCTTGTTCGATATGACTGATTAGGAGAAAGTTAGATATGCTACCTATTTTCTGAAGTCCAGCTTTAGGACTTAGTAGAACCTAGTTAGAGAGATGACCCATACCTTAGAGATGTCTTGGTCTAAGCTCAGAAGGAGATTTACGACAAAATACAGAGGAATATATGTGACTTATATTAGAGCTTAAGAGTTCCTCACATACAATAAAGGATTACTCGACCAAATTTTATCATTTGGCAAGGTATGCCTTAGAGATAACCAGCACTAAGAGGGCACGGGTAGAGAAATTCATCTATGGGCTTGATCTAGCTATAACCCAAGATGTTATGATAGGAACATAATCACTCTAGACATATGGTGAGGCTCTAAGTAGAGTATTGAAGGTAGAAGTCTTTGTTAAGAGGATGTATGGTCAGAGTTCTACCTAGATAATGCCTCTATCATCTTTGATTCTAGTGTTAGTGCTATTATAGGAGGTAAACAGTAACAACGCCTTTATTCAGAGGGGTCCCTCCTTAGAGAAAAAGGGGAAAAGACCTTTTCAAGTTAGAGGTAACAAGAAAGGTTGAAAGAGTAATAAGAAACTGAGAGTTCTAAAGATTCCAACTTGTTAAAAGTGCAACAGACATCATAAGGGGGAATGATTGACAAGATAGGTAGTCTGCTACTGTTACTGTCAACCATGACATATGGCTAGATCACGTCTAGTAGCCCCAACTCGAATTAAGTAGCCAATTGGTGGAACCATGGCCAGAGTATTCACTATTACCTAAGGGCCAACCCGCCAATAGTCACTAGTCAGATTTCTTTCCTTAATACTTATATTTACATTTTAATTGATTGTAGTACTACATAATAGTTTGTACTTAGGAGTTTGGTAAACAAACTAAAAGTACAACCAATTAAGGTAACTGAGAGAATAAAAATAGAGTTACCAAATGAAGGGATAGTAATCAGTGAAGAAATGATTAGAGTAAACCATTAACTTAATAGTGTTCGAGATGCCAAATTTCAACATGATTCTTGGGATAGACTTTCTATGGTGGAATGAAACTAAAATAGATTATCGATGCAAGAAGGTCTGATTTAGCTTAGGAAACGGAGATCAATTTGAGTTTGATAAAGAGCGTATCAAAAGCTTGTTGGCTAATGCCATGAAAGTAAGAGAGATGTGAGTAAGAGGTGTACAGGCTTCTTAGCCTATGTAATCAATAAAGCAAAATCAGACCCAAGTATAAAATAGATGCCAATGGTTTGATAGTTCCTAGATGCTTTTTTCGGAGGAGTTACTAGGTTTGGCTTTTAAATGAGAGGTTGAATTCAATATTAAACTGGTACTAGACATAATATCCATTTCCAAAGGACCTTATAAAATAACCCCAACTGAGTTACAAGAGTTAAAAAAATAATTTCATAAGTTGTTAGAGAATGGGTTCATTCGACTGAGTCACTCTCCCTAGGGAGCTCTTATTTTATTCGTTAAAAAGAAGGATGGGTATATGAGAATTTGCATTGACTATCGAGAACTTAACAAGGTGACCATTAAGAACAAGTATCTATTACCTAGAATTGATGACTTGTTTGATTAGCTAAAGGGTTTAGTGATGTTCTTAAAGATAGACTTGAGATCCAGCTACTATTAGGTAAGAGTAGTCAAGTAAGATATTCCCAAAATAGCTTTCCAAACGAGGTATGGACATTTTAAGTTTGTTGTAATGTCATTTGAACTAACGAATGCCCCTATAGTGTTTATGGATGTGATGAACAAAATCTTATATAACTACTTAGGTAAGTTCATAGTGCTTTTCATCGATAACATCTTGGTGTATTATAGGAGTCATAAGGAACATGACCAACACCTAAGGATTACAACTCAGTTATTGTAGACGGATTTGTGTGAGAAAATTTCCAAGAGCTAAAAAAGAGGTTGACTTCCTTTCCAATGCTAGCTTTTCTAGAGGAAGAAGTTGAACATGACCTCTGCATAGATACTTCTCATAGTAAATTGGGAGCAATTATAATGCAAAGAAACAAGGTGATAATATATGCTTCAAGACAATTAAAGGACTTTAAGACCATATACCTTATACATGATTTGGATTTAGCAACAGTAGTGTTCCCTTTGAAGATTTGAAGACATTACTTATATGGGGTAAGATGTCATGTGTATACTGATCATATGATCCTCAGATACTTATTCACTCAGAAAAGGCTTAACATGCGATAAATGAGATAACTCGAATTAGTGAAGGACTATGACTATGACATTAGGTACCACCCAAGTAAAGCTAACATAGTCGTAGACACCTTTTGTAGAAATTTTTTTTTGTTAGATTTTATCGCTCAAAGGGGAATTTAGACATACTTAGATTGATAATAGATTAAATTAGTGACTGAGGCTCTAACACTATTAGAAATTAAGTTAATTTTGATGGAAGACATCAAGACAGCTCAAGGTCAAGATGATTGGTGTAAGAACAAAGTTTAGAGAGCCTCGAGCAAAATTAAGCTAGAATTTAGAGCCATTGATGGTGTCTTTAGGTTCAGAGATATAATATATATGCCTTTGAGAGGTGAACTCTAATAAAAGATTCTAGTAAAAGCTCATAGCTCCCTTTATTCTATCCACCTTGGAGGTGTAAAGATGTATCAAAATTTAAGGAGGAGTTTATGGTGGCTTGGCATGAAAAGAGATATAATTGAACATGTTACTAAGTGCCTCATGTGCCAGTAGATTAAGGTTGAGTATCAGAGACCATTAGTGTTCCTAAGTGGAAGTAGAAGCTCATCTCTATGGATTTTATTGTTAGACTCCTAAGGACTTAAGGTGGTTATAATGCACTCTGGGTGATAGTGGATAGGTTAACCAAGACATCACATATTCTACCTATTAAGGATACCACCCTACAAATTAGTTGGGGATATTGTATGAGAAAGATTGCCAGACTACATGAAGTATCCAAAACCATTGTATCAAATAGAGACACAAGGTTAATGTCAATTTTTTTAAGGAGTTTCATCAATCATTAAGTACCAATCTAGTATTTAGCATAACCTACCAGCTACAAATAGATGGTCACTCAGATAGGATCAACCAGGTGTTAGAGGACATGTTAAAAGCTATAGTTTAGATCATAAGAAAAGTTAGGTTAAAATGTTACCCTTAATAGAGTTTGCCTATAATAATAACTACTAGACAATAATGTAGATGACGCCTTATGAAACACTATTTGGTAAGAGATGTTACTTTCCTCTTTACTGGGATAAGTTAGGCAAGAGAAACACTTTAGTTCAGTTTCTTGGGCCAAAGGCAACTTTGAAAGTGATCAAGAATATGTAGTTGATTAGACAAAAGATAAGGCAAGCCTAAGATGGACATAAAAGCTATGTTGATCAGAGACATTGAGACTTAGAATTCAGTATGGGTGATAAAGTTTTCATCAAAGTATCCCTCTTCAAGCATATAATGAGGTTTGGGAAAAAAGGTAAATTAACTCTGGGGTATATTAACCCATATGAAATAGTGGATAGTAGGCAAGGTGGTTTATAGGCTTACATTATCGATGAGTATGAAACGTATTCATGATGTATTCCATGTCTTGTCATTACATAAGTATATAGGTGACCCTTTTCGCATACTAAGGATCGAGAAGACATAATGGTCTAAAGATTTGAGCTATAAGGAGAGATCGATTCAGATCCTCGATAGAAGGATTAAACAGTTGAGAAATCGACAAATTCCCTTGGTCAAAGTATTATAGAGAAGCCATAAGATTGAGAAGGCCACTTGAAGGATAAAACAAACTATGAGAGAAAAAATCCCAAACTATTTCTAGTGGATTCTCATTAAGAGGGAAAAATTGTAGCACCCATAGATACATCACAAGGGTAGTATAGCCTTTTTGCTTGTGTTGGCATGAGTTGAAAAGTCAAAGTTTATATTTAGGTGGCACATACTATGTGTAGGGGAGGCCATGTCCGTGTGTCCTTTCCACATAAGTTAGATAAGCTGATTAAGTGTTTAGTTAAAACTTTAAGTGACATATGCTTATGTGCCTCGACATAAGCCAATGTGTTTGGACCACAAAATCAAGTTATAAAGGGTTCGTCACAATGCTTTTAGGGGATTCGTTTTAAAAACCTTAGCAAATAAAAACTATAAGAAAAAAATGGTATTAAGAGTCTGATCATCCAACTTCTTAGTAGTAGTTCTGATGATATTCCTTGGTAAATCAATTATCATCAAAACTAGATAGATGAAAGGTTACTCGTGCATAACAATCTTATAAGATCAAGGTAAGTAGGACTTGCCCATTTAGTTTTGATTGCATTTTTGCCTTTGATTGTTGGTTAGTTAGGATTCTTGGTATTAAATAAACTTAAATATAATTATGTGCATAGTCCTGATGATAAAGAACTTGGTTTAAAAGTGATTAAAAGGCAATAACACTATAGATCAATGTGTATGGGAAGAATTGTTGATGCCATGATTGATTCTATATGAATATGGATATGGATAAGAATCTATGCACATTATATGGAATTCTTGATTGTTGTTAATGCTTACAAAAAGGAAATTGAAAAACTCTTAATAGCACATTAATCCTAGAAGGGGGGAGAGAGGTGAATGAGATTATTAAAAATTAAACACAAAATTTATCAGACTTAATTTTCACTTAAGATTCCACAACCAAAAACAAATAAACAATTAAAGCATAAAGTAAAAGATGAGTTTAGAAAATGCTTAAAAATTTTAAAGTGGTTTAAAGCTTTTCGTCCCAAGTCTCTTACGTCTACTTCTTCAAACAACTAACTTAGAGTTGTCACTCGAATCTATTTTGGATTACACTAGTTAGACCAGGATTTTGTCTTTTTACAATAGTGATATGAGATTTCGCCTAAGTGTAATTTTAAAGAAGATTTACAAGAAGAGAATGCCTCTAAGAGATTAATTTTACTAATGTGTACAAATGTTTCTCTTGAAAAAGTATGAGTTTTGGTTTCTAGAGAGAGATCAAGAGCTTAGAGATTGAGATAATAATTTTTGAATGCTTTGAGTATGTTCTCTAACCCTTTTAACTTTCATCTACCTTGTTTATATAGCCTTGAGACTTGAAAGATTTGTTGGATTAATTTTACTAGTCATTGAACTATGAAAAAGATGTTTTTACTTTGAAAAACACAAGAGGTTGGGCGTCTTCTTATTCACGACAGACGTTCTTTTACACATCCTCGCTTTGGCGGCTTTGGAATAGTCATCCAATGGTCGAATTCTTAAAACACGCCAATATAGGGATGGGCGTCCCAATGTGTTAACTTTGTTGACCATCCCAATTATGCTTGATAATGCATTGAAGAGGGAATAGACATTCCATGGTTTTTATCCAGTAGGGGATAAGTGTCTTTGTCTAAGGGATAGACATCCTTGACAATTTAGAAAACATTCTTGAGAGCTCCAAATTCCTGATGATAGGTATGAGACTGGCAAAGGCACTGTCATCTTATTGGGAGACTGGCGTCTCTAACTTGAAAATTTACATATTTGCATTTCACCTATCTTTCGATCATTAGAACTTTATGCCATAGACTTTGTTAGCATAATAATTATTAAATATCAACATTAAACTTTGTTTTGGCATAATCAAAACACCTAGGGGTCTAACAATCTCTTTCTTTTTGATTGATGACAAAACATAAGTTTAAACATTAAAAATCAATTTAGTGAGTTCATAAAATTTTAAACAACTTAAAAACTCCCCCCACTTTAGCAATATAAATCAATTTGGTTTAAACACATCTTATCTCAATTTATTTAATCATTTTCAAAAACCAAATTCATTTAACTATTTTCAAATTCTATAAGACGAATAAGTTATTTTTGTTTAAAAACGACAAATCTTAGCATAAAAAACATTTGTATTTAGAAAATGACCAATTTCTCCTCTTTTTTGTCATAAATCAAAAAAATTTTGGCAGAGTCTCCTCTATTTTCTAGATATCCTAAAATAACAAATAAGAGAAAAACACTTCGAATATCAATCAACATCAACCAACTTTTCAATATCATCCCACCTAATCAATAACGTATCATCAACAATAATCAACTAATCATCAACAAATATAATCAACATATATTTAGAATATTCAAAATATGAATCATGGCATCACAAAAAATTGTTCAATAAACATGCATCTTTAAGTAAATATTACAAATGAAACATAAGTCAAAATATGCATCAAGACATGTTCCTTAAAATATTATGTGAAATGATGATACAATGAAATGAAAAATGAGAATAGAGGATCAAGACTTATCATTTGAAGGTAAAAGCATGCTACTAGAACGGGGGTGATAGTCATGAATATGCTGTTGAAAGAATAACTTCATGGAATAGAAATGCTAATCATAACCTTGCATATCATTATGTAACACAAGTAGTGAATCATTGATGAAGCTCATGAAGCCAATCATATAGTATTGAAATGAAGATGACTCAGTATCCAAAATTGACTTTTGGTGAGAATGCATTTGCCTATAACTAGAGGCAAGCTAAGAAGGACCCAAATGATAGGAAGAAACTTTTTCATCCAGTGAGGCAATAAGTCATGGATTCGGTTAAATAAGCTAAGTAAGCTGGTCTGGCTAAGGTTAAGTCTAAATAAGCTATCATTTACCTCGAGGAAGGTGACTAATCATCTGCATCTATGTGAAGGTATCAAATTCAATGTAATCCTTCTTAGTAAAGTTTTTCAGATATGGTGTGTCACCTTCTTCCATTTAGATCCCTAAATCTTCAACAATCACAGTGACAATGGTATTAAACTCAATAACCCTATCCACAACATCCTTCATTGAATTGATCTCAACAATAAACTAGTAAGCCATATTCAAAAGAACCAAATCTTTCAAAGCCATTGGGCCATTTGATTGGTCATGAGCATTTAAAGTGTAACTTATCATGCGATGAATGATGCACATGATTGGATTATGCAAGGTGCTTGATTTAATAGTCTTTCAGTATGTCCTAACACTGCTTAATGTTTCCCAAGTTACCTAAATATCAAAATCTGTGGGAACATTTAATAAATCTTCATGGTCATATCTAAGCCACCTAGCCAAAGATTCCAATTTCACTTCAAAATTACTCTTCTTTAACCAGAATTTCAAAATATAATTAATCAATTTTCCTCGGGATCCTTTGGCCAATTCTAAGCTACTGTAAATTTTGAACACCTAAGATTCAACATAATGCATGTCAAGTCGAAACAGTTTCACCCAACTAACATCGTAAATAAAATCGAATAATTCATCCCAAATACCAAGAGCTTGTAAAACTTGTTCGTTCAGTGCTCTACCTGAAATAACACTAAGCATAGTGAGCTTTTTAAGGACAATTCGATGCTCTTGGTTCAAGATTTAAATTCCATAAATCTTTGTATGACGACTTCTTTGGGATTGAGTTTTTGGAGCCATAAAAGATGAATAATCTTGAAATCACTTGAAAAAGGAAAAAACTTACCAACACCATAGTAGAAGATGATGGTGAATAGTGGCAGATGGTTGGAAAATAAGGACCAAAATGCAATGGAGCAAATAAGGATGGTGTTCATGTAAGGTGTCACCAGAATTGGTGAGTTAAACGATAGACAACTCATAACGCAATGGTGAATTGTGGTAATTTGTCACAAAAAAGGATGCAAATGATAGGGCAATCAATGGTGATGTGCAATGACAGTAGTCAGAAAATGAGTTTTAGGCAACAGGAAATCAAGGGGACGAGGTCCTTATGCATGACGATGAGAGAAAATGAGAAAAAAAATAGGGTTATCTGTTTATAAAACCAAAGGACAACCATCTTAATAAGTGAGATAGGTGTCTATCCTCTTTTGCATTTTTAAACACACGGTCAATAAGATGTTTGTTACATGAAGGCTGGGACAAACATCCTTCCTCTTTTTTTGAAAAATAAATTATTTTATAGGACGGTTGTCACAAGAAGACTAGGACGAACATCCTTCCCTTTTTTTTTGGTAAAAATAAAACAACTTAGAGGATGATGGTTACATAATGTGGGACAAGTGTCCCGTGGTTGAAATCTAATTTTTTGCAAAAAAACTTTTGTTTAGTTTGAATCAAAACACCAGAAAAAATGATTATTGGATATTTTGATCATGTTAAGGATATTTTCAATGTGTTCCACTATTCAAATGACTTTGAACATATGTTCAAATCACCGAAACTTAGATATTAATGAGAATGCATAGTGTAACACATGTATCATAAGCATAAATTCCAATATAAACATTCACAACCACATACAAGCATGCCAATACATTCTAAATCATCAAAATGATATATGACATGCAATTAAATGTAATAAATATGCAATGTCTCACGAATCTATATCAATATGCATAAATGTGGATTTAATCAAGCCATAAACATATGCACACTTACACAAGTCCAAAAACATGTTAATAATCATCAAAATCATTCAAATACATCATAATCAAGATATTGAGCACATATAAGTATTGACCAAGTATAAAATCATAGAAACATAAAAACAAAAAAAATCATCATATCAAACAACCATACACAAAAGCATTATCATATTGAACAAGCATGATAAAAATAAGTAAGTGTGTTGTTGCAAATGCCATTTCAACCATGTTTCAAGATATATCAAAATTTATGCACTTACTTGACTTGCGTTGATCATGCCAAACTCTCTTCGAATGTAGCAAAATCTTTTCTTATTAAGAGTTTTAGTATAAATATCAACAAGTTGATGGTTTGTATCAATAAATTCAATTCAAATATCACATTTGCTAACATGATCATGCAAGAAATGATATCTAATATGTATGTGCTTTGTACTAGAGTACAAGATAAAATCTTTTAAAAGTTGACTGACACTTATATTATCACAAAATATAAGAATGTTTTTCATTTCGAAATCAAAATCTAAAAGTTATTGTCTCATCCATAAAAGTTATGCATAACAACTAGCTATGAAAACGTATTCGACTTCTGTAGTAGATGTTGCTATTGAATTTTGTTTCTTTGAAAACCATGAGACAAGCATATTTCTTAAAAATTGACAAGTACCACTTGTGCTCTTCTTATCTATTCGACATCCTCCAAAATTGATATCCAAAAATGCTCGTAATTCAAATGAATATCCCTTAGGATACCATAAACCAATATTTGGGGTTCCCTTAAGGTATCTCAGGATTCGTTTTACGACATTTAGATGCGATTCCTTATGATTTGCTCGAAAATGTGTAAACATTCATACACTAAACATGATATTTGGCTTTGATGCAGTTAAATATAATAATGCTCCTATCATGCTTCTATATGCTTTGGTTTTGACACTTTTACCTCCCTTATTTTTATCTAATTTGAGTGACGTGCTCATAGGAGTGGGTTACTTCTTGACTTCTTACATGTTGAACCTTTTGAGAAGGTCATTGACATACTTTGCTTGGTTGAGTAGAATTTCTTCCTTTGTTTTTTTGATTTGTAGTCCAAGGAAGTAGTTAAGCTCCCCTATTAAGCTTATTTCAAATTCACCCTGTATTATCTTAGAAAATTCTTTACAAAAAGACTTATTAGTGCACTGAAGATAATGTCATCAACATAAATTTGAATAATTAAGATGTCTGACATTTGTCTTTTTATGAATAACGTAGTATCCAACTTTTCTTTCAAAAAACCATTTTTAATTTAGAAAAAACTTAATCTTTCATACTAAGCTCTAGAAGCTTTTTTTAAACCATATAAAACTTTTCTTAGTTTAAAAACATGATTTGGAAATTCATGATTTTTAAAGTCGAAAGGTTGTTCAACATATACCTCATCTTGAATGAAACCATCTAAAAATGCACTTTTAACATCCATTTGAAAAAATTTGAAATCAAAATAACATACATATGCAAGCAACATCCTAATTGCTTCTAATCTAGCTACAGGTGCTAAGTTTTATCGAAATCAATATCTTCCTCTTGAGAATAACTTTAAACAACTAGTTTTGCCTTGTTTCAAATAACAACTTTAGACTCATCTAGCTTGTTTCAGTATACCTATTTTGTGTCGATGTTGGGATGATTCGTTGGCCTTGTAACTAGTTCTATACTCAGTTCCTCTTAAATTGGTTTAACTCCTCTTGCATGGTCAACACCCAACTCACATCTTGGAATGCTTTATCTACTCTCTTTGGCTCTATTTATGACTAAAATGCCATAAATTCACATGTGTTTTGTAGATAAGCTCTTGTCCTAATATCTTCAGATAGGTCTCCAATGATTTTCCCTTCTTTAACCTCATCCTTCACTCTTGGAAACACGGATTCCTTTTGAACTTCTTCAGATTACATGATATTGTCTTCATATAGCATTACCTCAAGTTGGTTTTCTTCTTCCTTAGGTTTAAGAGCTTCTTTGATTTGCAAATCTTCTATGAGCTCTACCACCTCTTCTTCATTGCTTCTATCTGTATACTTGGAAAAAGATTCATAAAATTAACATGTATAGATTCTTCAACAACAAGTGTCCTTTTGTAAAAGATTCTCTATGCTTTAGAGGTTGATGAATAACCTAGAAAAATTGCTTCCTTTGATTTGGCATCGAATTTTCCTAGGTTATCCTTTCCATTGTTTAACTAAAACACTTACAACCTAAAGGATGAAAATATGCAATATTAAGTTTCTTCCCTTTAAACAACTCATAAGAAGTTTTCTTAAGGATTAGCCTAATTATAGCCCTATTGATGATGTAACATGCGGTATTGATAGCTTTACCTTCAAAAAGTTTTTAGCAAATCATGCTTACATAATATGGTTCTAGCCATTTCTATTAAAGTTTTATTTCTTCCTTCAATAACTCTGTTTTGTTGAGGAGTTTAGGTGTCAAAAAGTTATGGTCAATGCCATGCTCATCACAATATGCCTCAAAATCTGAATTTTCAAATTCTTTTCCATTACCACTTCTAATGCAAGTAATTGGATAACCTACTTGGTTTTGCAATTTCTTAATGAATGGAACAAAAGTTTTGAAAGAATCATTTTTGTGTCATAAAACAATAATATTTTCCATCTAGACTTGTACTCCTAGATGGTCTATACAAGTCCATATGTAATAGTTGTAAAGGTTTAGAAATTGAAATTCAATTTTTGCTTTTAAAGCAAGTTCTTATTTTCTTTCCTAAAGCACATGCATCACACATTAGGTCCTTTTTGAAATCTAATTTTGGTAAACCTTTGACCAAATTCCTTTTTGAAAGTTTTTCCATCACATCAATGCTTGTATGACCTAACCTTCTATGTCATATTCATATGTCTTCTTCCTTAGTTGACATGAAGCATAAATCTCTAGATGAAATGTCATGCAAATCTATAATGTACACATTTGAATGCCGATGGCCTATGAATGCAGTGACATTAGTATAAGTGTTAACAATTTCACAACACAAGGAATAAAAGCAAACTTTGAAACAATTATCACATAATTGACTTATGCTAAGTAAATTATGTTTAAGATCATCTACAAGCAAAACATCATTAATTGAGAGAAAAGGGTTACCTTTATTTCTGATACCGATTACCTTCCCTTTGGAGTTGTCATTGACATTTCTGCCAATTTTTTGTTTAAAAAAGGTGAAAAGACTTTTGTTTCTGGTCATATGCCTTGAACATATGTTATCAAAGTATCATTTGTTTAACTTTTTGCTCTTATCTTCAAGGCATACCTACACAAAAACAAAATTTAAGCTTTCTTTGGTACCCAAATGATTTTGGGTTCAATTAGGTTAGCCTTGAGAGTCCCTTTAGGAGTCCAAACCTTCTTGATTTTTAAGGGTCTGCCATTCCTAATTGGACATCTCCTAATGGTGTGACCAATAAAAGCACAAACTTACATTTCTTATATAATGCATGAAGTTTCTTTAAAGGCCTATACGTGTTTGAAAAAGGGTTACTTCCATTATAATCTAGTCCTTCCTTATTAAGACAATTTTTTTGAGATGTAAGCATCTCATCCAACCTTTTATTGCAAACTTTGAATTTTTCAAATAGCTCATTTGAATTATCAAGTTCTTTTTTTAATTCTATATTTTCATTTCTCATGTTATCTAATGCTTTAGTCAAGGATTATTTCTTATGCAAAGTTAGTTCTAGTTCATTTTTAGTCTTATCATACTTTTTTTTGCTATTTTCTAACTCATCTTTCATGCATGCAAATTTTTCTTTATAGATTTATTTCTTGAACTAATGCATTTATATTCCACTAGCAATGATTCAAATGCTTCATGTAATTCATCAAATGAAAAGAGTTAGAATCATTTACCTTTTCCTCCAAGTCCAAAGATTAGCTCTCTCTTCCTTTTATTCTCTTTCATCACTTGAGTTATCGCTCCTGCTCCAAGTGGCGACAAGTACTTTTCTTTTAAATTTCTTCTATTTTTTCTCTTTTCTCTTCTTGAGGAAAGTACATTCTTGTCTAATATGTCCTGGTTTCTTGCATTCATAGCATATGATCTCCTTTTCCTCTATCTCTTTTCCTTTTGATTGATTAAAGCTCTTTCCTTTATTTTTTTTAGACTTGGAAAGGAATTTGCTAAATTTGCAAGGTAAAAGGCTTACATCCTCATTATTCATTGAAGATTCTCCATCTTCCTCGCTTTTCTCAATTGCCTTTAAGGCAATATCCCTTTTTAGTTTAACTTCCTCTTCTTTTGGTCTTTTTTTTTATTTCATAAGTCTAAAGAATTCCTATAAGCTCATCCATTTGCATTTTAGTGAGGTCTTTGGATTCCTCAATTGCCATTACCTTTATAGTCCATTCTTCCGATAGTGACGTTAACACATTTTTTACTAGTTCTACGATTTTCAATCTTTTTTCAAGGCCTTTCAAGTCATTTACTAAGTTTGAAAATCTTTTGTACATATCTATTATGCTCTCCCCTGTCTTCATTTCAAATAGCTTGTACTTATGGAAGAAAAGCTTAATTTTTGACTTTTTGACTTGGCTCATGCTTTCATGTGTTGTTTGGAGGATGGTCTAAACTTCTTTTGTTGTTTCACAAGTAGAGACTCTATTAAATTCAGTTGAGTCTAATGCAAAAAATAATATTTTTATGGCTTTAACATTCAAACTTAACATTTTCAAATCATTATCATGACATTGTATTTCAATTTTAGGTACATCTATTATGGGATTCTTGGGTATAAAATCACCATATTCTATAATTTTTTGCAATTTATAGTCTATTGATCAAATATGTAATCTTATTCTTATCTTCCACTAGGTGTAATTTACTCCACAAAACAAGAGTGGTCTAGTAGTGCATTTTACTTCTCTAAAAATCATTACAAAGCTGCTTGCCATTATCGAAAGATCTTAAACTCTAAAAACCATTAGAAATTATAAACCTAAAGTTTAAGCTCTAATACCAATTGAAAAACCCTTAATGACAAATTAATCCTAGAGGGGGTGAATAGGATTATTAAAAATTAAACACAAAATTTATCAAACTTGATTTTCACTTAAGATTCTACAAACACAAATAAATAAATAATCAAAGCATAAGGTAAAAGATGAGAGTTTAGAAAATGCTCATGAATTTTAGAGTGGTTCAGAGCTTTATGTCTCAAGCCTCTTATGTCCACTTGAATCTCTTTCGAATTACATTAGCTGACTCAAAATTTTGCCCTTTCATAGTAGTGATATAAGACTTTGTCCAAGTGTAATTTTAAAGAAAATTTACAAGAAAAGTATGCCTCTAATAGGCTGATTTTACTAGTGTGTACAAATATTTCTCTTGAAAAAGTATGAGTTTTAGTTTCTAGAAAGAAATTGGGATAATAATTCTTGAATGTTTTGAGTATGTTATCTAACGCTTTTGACTTCAATCTATCTTGTTTATATACCCTTGAGACTTGAAAGATCCGTTAGGTTAATTTTACTAGCCATTGACTTGTAAAAAGGATGTTTTTACTTTGAAAAACATGAGAGGATGGGCGTCCTCTTACACATCCCTACTTTGGTGGCTTTGGAATAACTATCTAATGGTCAAACTCTTGAAATGTGCCTCTATAAGGATGGATGTCCCTTTTTTTAGGGATGGGCATCCTGCCTTATTACTTAAAATTTCAGAGAGCATCAATCATGCGAGGACAGACATGGGACGATCATAGGGATAGGTGTTCCAATGTGCTAACTTTGTTAACTATCCCAATTATGCTTGAAAATGTATTGGAGATAGAATGGGCATTCTATAGTCGTTATCTAATAGGGGACAAATGTCTTTGTTTGAGGGATGAAAGTCCTTGGCAATTTAGAAAACATTCTCGAAAGCTTCAGATTCTTGATGACGGACATGCGATTGGCAAATAGACTATCGTGTCATTGGGAGATAGGCTTCCCTTACCTAAAAATTTACACATTTGTATTTTGCCCATCTTTCGATCATTGGAGCTTTATGCTATGAGCACAATAATTATTAAATATCCATATTAAACTTAGTTTTAGCATAATCAAAAAACCTAGGGGTCCAACAGAATTCTTGGTTAAACTTGCATTGATCATGTAGGAATGCAAGATTTATTGCATGAGAAAAACCCTAGATAGGTTTATGGTGTGTTTTAAGATCTATCTGATGTTAGCTTTTGATTTTTGAATGAACCTAATATGCTTGAGTACATTTGTGTTCGAAAGAAACTGTCAAAACCAAACAGTGTGTTTGAATTCTAAAATCAACACACAATTATGTGATATGGCACACATACCCATATGTATAATCTTTAGACTTTAAGGTTGGTTTTCTTGACACTCCAATAATTATCGAATATAGCCAACCGATTATCAATCATCTAAGATATGTAAACCATCAATATATAGTTTTGTTACAATTTAACAAAAAAGTAAATTGACCTAATTACCTTTGTGAAGTAGCATTGTTGAGAAAGGATAAGGAAGTAATAGTTAAAGAGATACATGGTTGTGTATAAGATGACACACACCCATGTATCTATGAACAATGGTACATAAGAAATTGCCATATGAAAAATAGTCAAGAGTGAACAGTAGCTAGTACACGCTTGTGTGTAAGCATATACACACTCGTTTGTGTAGGGCAGAGTAAGAATTTGACTAAGTACCTAGGCTAAAAAGAAGGATCATCTCAAGTGATAAACTAAGTCTTCAGGGTACAAAGTAATACCTCTTATGCCTATCAATTAAAGTATATAAAGGTACAAGTCATTAACTAGGTGGAAGTTGAAGAGATGTAAACATGCTAAACATCTAGGATTGTTACAAAAAGGCACTGTGAGTAACTCTTCCTAATGTTAGACCTACAATAAGGTAATGCTTGTAGTAGAGTCCAACTATAGTACAACATAATTGGGAAATCAGAAAGAACTCACATGTCCAAAGTGTCAAATCTTTGTACTCAATCCAGACCGATCGACCTAATATTTAGCTATAGTATAACTTTTAGATTTAGATGCTTCCATTAAGTTCAGTAGTATCACATTAGATAGGTATCTGGGGGAGTGGTTCCTTAGTGACCAGGTTGAGATATTATTCGACTCAAAAGTAAGATATATAGCCTAGTTAACCCTAACTTAAGATATTAGCACCAATTCAGTTATTAAGACCCATCATCATTTAGTAAGGAGTTTGATGCCAACTTTAGATGATAGAGTTAGAGTCAAGGGCATTTTGGAAAATTCAAAAAATATACTAGTTATAGTCTCCTACTTACTAAATATTTTACCATTCATCCCTTTGCTTTTATCTTTATAGGTACATGTGATTGTGATGGCTGCAAGACTAATGGTCGTCAGAGGGTGTAAAGTTGGAGGGCAATTTTGTCATCTACCAGATCTCTAATTACTTTACTTTCAATGTATGCTAGTACTATGTTATACTTCACGTTTTTAATTGTTTTGGTTTTGTGACATCTTTTGACCATTTTCAACATAAGTTATTATTTCAAAGGGTATTTTGGTCTTTTGTCAACTATATTAATGCATAAGTTTTATTCATATATTAATTGTATGTTACGTTTTTTAAAAGTAATGCTCCAGTAGTCAATTTAAGTAGCACTTTCCTTTGACAAGTAATACTTCTAGAGGGGGTGTTACATTATGGTCTTTAAAGAGATTAGAGCTTTAAGGACAAGAAAATGAGAATACATAAATATCTATAAATTATGCTTATACATGAGAGATGTGGAACTATGAAATGGTTAACATTGATGATGTATTCTTATATGCAATAGTTACTGAAATTATGAATGGTGATGATTTTGAATCACATACTGTGAATGAATGTTGAAAAAGGCATATTGGCCTAAATAGGAAGAAAAATTCAAACAGAATTAGTTTTTCTAGCAAAACGTTAAGTGTTTCGACCTATAGTCCTAACATCTAAAGATGTCTAATCTATTAGATATAAATAGGTATTTGTGAGTAAAAGAAATTAAAAAAAAAAAGATATTGCTAGATATAAAGTAAGACTAGTAGCCCAAGACTTTTCCTAAAGGCCAGGTTTAGACTTTGATGAAACATATGCACTTATGATGGATATAATCACATTCAAATATTTAATCAATTTAATAGAATTTAAATGACTAGATATGCATCTAATAAACGTAGTTACTACTTATTTGTATGAATATCTGGATACTAAAATCTATAAGAAACTCTATGATGGATTTAAATCTTTTAAAGTAAAAAGGGTCAATCTAAGAAGTATGTACTTAACCAAATTACAAAGGTCATTGTACAAATTAAAACAATCCAGAAGAATGTGGTATAATCGCCTCAATGAATACTTGATAAAAGAGGGTTATGTGAATGACCCTATAAGCCCATGTGTCGTTATAAAAAGGTCAGAATCGAGATTTGTTATTATAGTTGTTTATGTTGATGACATGAATTTAACTGAGACTCTTGAAGAGTTCTAAAAAACTGTTAAATATCTAAACAAAAAACTTAGATGAATGATTTAAAGAAAATAAAATATTGTCTCGGTCTACAAATCGAGCACAATTCAAATGAAATATTTATCCATCAGTTAACGTTTATTAAAAAATTGTTAAAACTCTTTAATATGGATAAGACTTATCCTTTGAGCATCCTAATAGTTGTTTGGTATCTTGATTTGAAACGAGACACATTTCGTCCTAAAGAAGAAGATGAAAAGATATTTAGTCCTAAAATATTGTATTTTAATGATATTGGAGTACTATTATATTTGACCTAATACACTGGACCAAATAAATCCTTCACAATGAATTTATTGAACCAATTTAACTCTTCCCTAACTCGTTAACACTAGAACAGAATCAAATATATATTTCGTTATTTATGTGGAACTAGAGATTTGAAACTTTTTTATCCTATCAAATTCCTTAAAAGTCTTAGTTTGGATAGATATGCATATATCGATTATCATTTTGACTCTCATAAAACCCACTTGAAGATGGGATATGTTTTTACTTATAATAACACAACAATATCATAACACTCCACTAAACAGATTTTGGTTGCAACATCTTCATATCATTAAGAGATTTTAACTTGTTGTGAAGCCATCTGAGAATGCATATGGTTACGGTCTATCATCCATTACTTTTGAAATATATGTAATCTTTCTTCTACAACAGACATTCCTTTCATATTATATAAAGACAATACATCATGTATTGTCCAAATTAACAGAATTAAACATATATTTGGTTACTTATGTAGAACTAGAGATTTAAAATTATTTTATTCTATCAAATTCCTTAAAAATCCTAGTTTGGTTGGATATGCAGATGTTAGTTATCATTTTGACTCTCATAAAGCCCGCTCGAAGACGGGATATGTTTTTATTTATAATGACATAACAATATCATGACATTCTACTAAACAAATTTTGGTTGCAACATTTTCATATCATTCGGAGATTTTAACTTTTCGTGAAGCCATCTGAGAGTACATATGGTTACTATCTATCATCTATTACTTTTGAAAATATGTAATTTTTCTTCTATAACAAACACTTTTTTCATATTTTATGAAGACACTACATCATGTATTGTCCAAATTAGAATAAAATATATTAAAAGAGTTAGAATTAAATATATCTCATCGGAATTCTTTTACACTCATAAGCTCCAACAGAGTTGAAAGATTGATATTAAACAAATACGATTTAGTGATGACCTTGCAAATTTGTTCACAAGACATTACTGATATAACATTTGAAAAGTTAATATAAGATCGGTATGTGACGACTTAGCAAATAACTAAATTAATTTCACTATGAAAAAGGAAAACATTCATTGGAGGGAGCAAATTCTTGAAATGTGTAGTATAATTAGACAAATTATGTATTGTACTATTTTTTTTTTTACTAGGTTTTATTCTACTGAATTTTTCTAGCAAGGTTTTGATAAGATAATTTAAACATATTCAGTTATACTTTATAAAATATTAAATAATTATTCAATAAAACTATGTATATCTATTTTTGGTACATAATTTATATACACAGATAATGTGTTATCATGTGATTAGATATTTCTTTATCATATGATAACATATGTTTTAAAATATCTAATTACATGATGATACATCACTGTGTATATAAATTGTGTATAAAAAATGGGTACATATAGCATTGCTCATAATTATTTTATTCTGTTTTGGTTTTTATTTTATTGTGTTTTTTTTTGTTTATAAGGTTAATATAATTATTTATAAATGGTAGAAATATAAAGAGGAGTATTATATAATTAATCAGTTTTCCCCACCCATTAAGCAATGAATTTTGGGTGGTGAAGTTGGGCGGTCATTTATTTCATAATACAGCCCGCTCTATGCAGTGCAAGATACACCTCTCCTTAATAGAATTTCACACATTCTATTACTAAGTAATCTTGCTTCCTGGTTTGTATTTCTAAAGCCTTTAGGCTTCCTTGTTTCCTTATCCTAATACATTTATATTTCTCTTTCTTTTCAATTCATTCAATTACATTTACAACAAAAATAGTATATTTTATCAAATTTTAATAAAATGTTTTGCTTATATCATATTTTCTACTCAGATAAGAATTAATTTCTTGATCTTTCATTTTTACAAACTAGATTACCCCTAATTTTGATTCTATCCAATTTACAGAACCCAAATTCTACCCTAACTATCTATTCTCTTAATTATTTGTTACAGTTAAAAGGTGTATCGTTAGACTCGATTAATTTGGAATGATCATATTCTTATTATACTCTTTAGCCAGGATCTAACATTGCATTTTCTACAGAAAACCTTGATTTATAGTTAAATGTTATACAAAAACGGTACATGAATTACAATGATAATATTTGGACATTTGGAAGTAGGCTACATACATACATGCCTCGCTTTGAATATTAACTAACTAGTTAATTCTCCATTAGACATTATCAGGAGCAAGGTCCTAATCAAATTGAAAAGCTACGAATAATAATTAAAAATTTTACAGTGAAGTGGACGGGAAGAAAACAAAATCCCATGATCATGATTTATAGTTTATCTTCCTTTTCGGAAAGCAATTAACAAATAAATTATAATTTTCTTGGTAAACAAACTAAGACTTGTATTAGAAGGAATTTAAAGACTGCCTCCACTACCACCTGCATCCAATAACATTTTCATAATCAAAGCAAGCCCATTTCCCTACTAAATTATCTTGGTATAAATATATTGCCTTGATGGGTTGTGTAATTGAATTAAGCATGGAGATGAAAGGTGAAGGAGAGAATGGAAAGGTGGTGGTGATGGGACGTGCAGAGATTGACCTAAGACCTCCCTTCAAATCTGTAAAAGAAGCTGTTTTGTTGTTCGGAGAAAGAGTCTTGGTTAAGGAAATTTATGGCTTCAAGCTCAAACAGGTGCTCTATCCATCTCTTCTTCTTCTTTAACTTATTTCTTCAAGCTCAAACACATTAACGTAATTAGTTTTTATAAATATGCCACTACTAGATGCAAGCTGCAGCAGGCACTGAAAATGGAGGTTCTCAGAAGACAAGAATTGGAGCCCTAACGGCAGAGCTTGAAGAAGGAAGGCAAAGCCTGCAAAAAACAAGAGAAGAAATCACCAGAATGTCGACCACCACACGGACTCTCAAACAAGAGCTTCAAGAGACGAAGAAAGAGCTGAAATTGATGAAGGCTAAAAGGTATTTAAATAATCTAAAGCCTGAAAAAGTTGACAAAGACAACAATGATGACGATAATGATCCAGAGATCGAAGACATCAAGTTCGTTGAAAATGCTATCCCTAAAGAGGAAGAAGAATGTGAACAGAAAAGGAGATATGTAACTTTTGCGAGCCCTCCTGGTTTGACTCATGTGATTGTTGGGAAAGAGGAAATGGAAACAAAGAGATGGCCGTTTGATTGGGGTAATAAGAAGAAGAAGCCACTGACGATGAGGCCTATAATTGGATGGCTTTTCTCTGTAAAAAAATCAAGTGGTCAAGAAGTAGTAGTGATGAATTCTCCAAAGAGGAAATGAGATCATAGATATATACTGCTGAAGGAGGGATTGAATTCATTGATTATTTTTTTTTTCTTCAGTTTATAAGAATAAAGATTGTGAAATGGATTGAGACCTGCTGGTCTAGAGTGATAAGTTGTAAGCATGCACTTTGGAAGTTGAATAAATAGCATCTAAATAACAGAAAACTGAGAGCATGAATATGTTCAAGGGCTATTTGAGTATAGTTGTACAACCGGTCTTATTTATTTATTGAGGAAATACAAATTAATTTTGTATGTTGTACAAGTGTATATGGGGATAAAGATTCTACTGTGAAGATTCCGTCAGAAGGAGTTTTAATGGCAGGTTATTCAGGTGGAGGCCAATCCAATCTCATATTTCTTCATGGTAGGAGTTGCACTTGTCATCAAGGAAGATTCTGCAGCCATTGAAGAGCTGAAATCGAAAGTGCTTCCATTCCATGGAGGACAGGCTGGAGCAGATTGCTCAGGCCCTGGAGATGCCGCCAAAATGTGCCTAAATGGATACAAAGGAGTTGGAATCTCTGTTGCTCCCTCCAACATTTTCACCGCAACACTCATCAAGGGCCTTGCTTCAGGCTTATCCTGAACACACCACAGAGCTACTTTCATCATCCTCTCTGCCTTCTCCCTGTCACTCTCCTCAATTCCAAGCGCGATCATTGTCTCCTCCAATTCTCCTTTTTCAAATTTTTTCCATACCCACCTTGGAAGCCACTCTTGGCTTCCGGGAAGATTTTTTTCCAGGTTCCTTCTCCTGCCTATGGTTTCGAAAAGCAGCATTCCAAAGCTGTAAACATCGCACTTGAAAGTTATAGGATATGGCATCCAGAGTTCTGGTGCTGCATAGCCTGGTGTTCCCCTTCGTCCTGTCATGGTTATATGAGTGTTTTCCCTGTTGCAGAGCTTTGCCAAGCCGAAATCAGCTACCTTGGGATGGAAATTTGCATCCAGGAGAATGTTTTCAGGTTTTATGTCATTGTGTATGATTCTCTGCTGGCATTCTTCATGCAAATATGCAATTCCTTTGGCGGTGCCAATAGCAATGTCATGAAGTTTATTAAATCCTAAGTCCTTGTTTTGGCGAAACAAATACTTGTCGAGTGAGCCATTCTTCATGTACTCATAAACTAGAGCTATCATGTTTCTTTCAAAGCTGAAACCATAGAGTCTAAGCAGATTGAAATGATGTATTCTTCCAATTGTGCTCACTTCTGCCATGAACTGTTCCTCTATACTCTTATACGAGTTTGCATGTAAAACTTTCACTGCCACAACGGTTCCATTACTGAATATCCCTTTATATACATCTCCAAAACCTCCTGAACCTAGAAAGTGGGTGAAATTATCAGTTGCAATCCTGAGCTGCTGAGCAGTAAACCTGATGGGCTTTTCCCTTTCTATATCATTCAGGAATTTATCCATGGTCAGTGTGAGAAATCGGTCATCAGTTGCCACGGCGCTGTTATTCCTCTGTGCTCCTTTCAGGCATACTACCGCTACGATAATAATCTTTATAACAAGTGCCACTGCAGAGAGCGAATGAAAACAATCACAAATCCATAACTTCTCACTTTTTTGTGACAAGACTAACCATACATAATCACCAAGGAATAAAAAACTGGTATAAACGTCTGAATTTAAGGATTTGAAGATGTATTTTTGGCACAAACTGTAAGATAAATCAGTAATTATCATGTCTGCAGTTTTGATCTGAGAGGGCAGCATGACAAGGAAAACAAATCTTAAAAGAGCAAACATATTCCCCTCAGTTAATAAAAAATTGAAGGCTTTTTGAAGGAAAATCTTACCTATACTGATTATGATGATAGCTGTTTTCGCTTCTGAATCATCACCATCTGTACTCACATGTACTACTGAATAGATTGACATTTGACAATCAGCAGGAGATGGAATACAAGAGAACTAGAAATAAGCAATTCAACCTTAAATGCAGGAGTGGTGGCACAACTTCTCAGCAATTTGACCAATAGTCGGCCAAAAAGAGAACTTCACATCGGAATAAACAGAACTCTGCAGTAATTTCATTCTATGACTTCGTGTATTCTCTTCCTTTAAACCTTGTCTATAACATCAAAAACTCCGAGGTCGGCCATGCATAGACAAAGAAATTAGAAACATGTCAGAATAATATTTTGGCTTTTTCATGCATAGGACAATGCTACTGAGGCCCAACCTGCCTTATCCTAGATGAAAGGCACAAGCATAATTTACAGTTCATCACATTGAAATCAACGATAAATGAGGAAACACATAGGAATTTGCTTACCATCTTTTTATAACAAAAGCTAAAGGAAACAAAAGATTCGATGCAAAAAGTGATCTCTACAGTGATGGATATCGATTGAACAAAATTTCAAAAGATTCCATGTTTATAACAAACCCGAACAAAATTGAAGAATGTGGCTTAAAGGTGTTAAGGAGAATTTGGTCATTATAGAACTTGTTATGGTCTGTAATGTCATTTTGTAGCTGAAGGGCAGTTTAGTCTTTTCACTGAAATGTAACCCTAAGTATATTAAGGTTGAGCGCTCGTTTTTGAGTGAATGAGTCGGCTCCCTTTTTTGCTTTGCTCTGCTCCATTTTGCAATTAGGGTTTCTGTTCTTGTTCTTTGATTTTAGTTTAACAGAGGAGAAATCTCCTGGTTTTCTCCGATTATGCAAGTGTCTTGAGTCTTGTAGAAGGCTTGATAGGAGGCATTGTTTCATGGTGGATTAGAGTCGTGTGAGGTGTAAATCGGAGGGTATTCTGTAAGCTGTAATCGCTTGTGTTTCTATAGTGGATTCGACTAAGAGACTTGTCTCTGCCTTGGATGTAGGGTTTCAAATGGAAACCCGAACCAAGTATTTCTTGTGTTCTTTATTGTTTTCTCTTGTTGATTCGTATACTGTATTATCTTGTTTGATTGCTTGCTAATCTTAATAATCTTGTATAAACATTTTTAACAAACCTAATTCGATCTAACAAGTGGTATTAGAGCCGGTTAAGGTTTGTTTTTGTTCTGAATCTTCTTATTGATCGTTTTCTGGTGGTTTCTTTAAATCTTTGCTTTATATATATTCTCTGATATTACTAATCTTGCTTCTTGCCAAAAGATTATAAAGAAAATTGCTAGCAAAGAAAAAGGGTCCAACCAGAATCGATGTTGAGAAATTTGACGGCAAGGGCGATTTCAACATGTGGAAAAAGAAGATGTACGCGGTACTGGTGCATCAGAAATGTGCAAAGGCATTGGAAAAACTATCTGAATTCCCAGAAGGTATGACTGATGCTAAAATAGTTGAGGTAATGGAAACAGCTTATAGTTTATTAATTTTACATCTGTCTGATAATGTGTTGCGGAAAATTGATGATGCTGATACTGCTACAAAAATATGGTTAAAATTAGAATCCCTATATATGACTAAATCATTGATAAATAAAATATATTTGAAAGAACAGTTGTTTGGATTTAAAATGGACCCTACTAAGTCTTTAGATGATAATCTTGATGATTTTCACAGAATTGTTATTGATCTGAATAGTATTGATGAAAAAATATCGGATGAAAATCAGGCAATAATAATTTTGAATGCTTTACCTGAATCTTTTAAGGATGTTAAAACGGCTATAAAATATGGGAAATATTCTTTGTCACTAGATGAAGTCTTAGGAGCCCTAAGGTCTAAAGATTTAGAAATAAAATTTGAGAAGAAATCTATTGGGGAGGGTCTTCAGATTAGGGGCAGACAAGAAAAAAGGAATAATGCAACTAATAAGAAGTTATCTAGATCAAAATCTAGAATTAAGAAAACTTGCTGGTTATGTCATAAAGAGGGCCACTTTAAAAGAAATTGTCCAGAGAAAAAGAAGGCTCTTTCTAATAAAACTGAAAACTTAGAACTAGCAAATTTTCTTGAGGGGTATGAAAGTGCAGAAGTGTTAGTTCTTTCTGAAGTAGGGTTAGATGAAAAGTGGGTAATGGACTCTGGTTGTACTTTTTATATGATTCCTAGGAAAGAATGGCTTACTGATTTAAAATACATAAATGAAGGGAAAGTCTTGACGGGCAATGATGACTCCTGTGATGTGATTGCTATTTGTAATGTCAAATTCAAAATGTTTGATGGTTATATAAAAACTCTTGAAAATGTTAGGTTAGTGCCTAAGTTAAAAAGAAATCTGATTTCTCTTGGTTCACTTGATTTAAATGGTTTTTCATATAAATCTGAAAAAGGTGTTTTAAAAATCATGAAAGGTGCTTTAGTTGTAATGAAAGGAAAACTATCAAATGGGTTATATATATTAGAAGGTAGTGTGGTGTCTGATAATATGCATTCTGCTCATGACAATTTTGATGAAACAATCTTGTGGCATAAAAGACTTGGGCATATTAGTATGACAGGCTTGAATGAATTGTGTAAACAAAAGCTTATTGATCAAAACAAGCTTTCTGATTTAAAGTTCTGTGAAAACTATATGCTTGGTAAATCTCATAAATTAAAGTTTTCTACTGTCACATGTAGATCCAATGGTATACTTGAGTATATGCATTCTGATTTGTGGGGTTCCCCTCATGTTCCTGATTCATTATCTCATTCACACTATTTTATGACACTCATTGATGACTACTCTAAAAGAGTATGGGTTTATTTTCTAAAACAAAAGGATGACGCTTTTAAGTGCTTTAAAGACTGAAAAAATATAGTTGAGAACCAAACTAATAAGAAAATTAAAGTGCTCAGAACTGATAATGGCCTTGGATATTGCAACAAACATTTTTCTGATTTTTGTAAGAAACATGGCATACTTAGGCATATAACATGTAGTGAAACACCACAGCAAAATGGTTTGGCTGAGAGAATGAATAGGACCATCTTGAATAAGGTTAGATGTATTCTAGCTGATTCTGGCTTAGGCAAGAAGTTTTGGGCTGAAGCTATTACAACTGCCTGCTATTTGATAAATAGGTCACCATCATCAGCTGTAGGTTTTAAGACCCCAATTGAAATGTGGTCAAACAAACCACCTTCTTTACATCACTTGAAACCTTTTGGATGCCTTGCCTATGTGTATGTTAGTCAAGGTAAGCTGAACCCAAGAGCTTTAAAGGTTGTTTTTCTAGGTTATCCCACAGGCACTAAGGGCTATAAACTATGGCTGTTAGAAGAGCATAAGTGCGTTGTTAGTGGGAATGTTACTTTTAATGAATTAAAATTCTACAAAGATCTTTTCTCTTCAGAAGGAAAATCTGGGCAGGTTCAGTTTGAGGTGGAGACACCTGTGTCTAGACACCATAATAGTATTGAGTCTGTAACTCAGTCTATAAAGTCTGGTAAGGGATCTGATTTGGGTTTGGATTCAATTTGTACTTCAAAGTACGAAATCATAGACTTGAATCAGTAACTCTCACCTCAGGGTCAAGTTCAGTGTCCTCATAGCTTAGAAAAACAGAACTTATCTAACTATCAATTAGCTAGAGATAGACCAAGAAGAGAAATAAGACCACCTTCAAGATATGCTCATGCTAATCTCATCTCTTATGCTTTCCAAATAGGAGACTTGATTGAGATGAGTGAACCCTTGAACTTCACCCAAGCCTGTGAAAGTAAATATAGCTCAGATTAGTTAAGAGCAATGGAAACTGAAATAGAATCTCTGAAAAGGAATAACACCTGGACACTTGTTGATAAACCATTGAAGAAAAAAGTAATTGGATGCAAGTGGGTTTTTAAGAGGAAACCAGGTATTCCAGGAGTAAAACAACCAAGATTTAAAGCAAGGGTGGTGGCAAAAGGATTCTCACAAAGAGAAGGGATAAATTATCATAAAGGTTTTTCCTCTGTTGTGAAGCATACCTCAATAAGACTCATATTATCAACTATTGTGTTATTTGATCTGGAACTAGAACAGATAGATGTCACAACAACATTTTTGCATGGAAATCTAGAAGAACAGATTCTGATGGAGCAACCTGAAGACTTTGTAGAACCTGGAGCTAAAAACAAAGTCTATTTGCTTCACAAATCTCTATATGGGCTAAAGCAGTCTCCTAGGCAATGGTACAAGAGGTTTGATGAGTTTGTTCTGTCTATTGGTTTCTTGAGATGCAATTATGATCATTGTGTGTATTATTTAAAATCTGATGCTAGATGCTATGTTTACTTGTTATTGTATGTTAATGATATGCTTCTAGCTTCCAAAGATATGTCTGCTTTGATAAATTTGAAACAAATGCTAAAAACTGAATTTGTTATGAAAGATTTAGGGTCAGCAAAAAGAATATTAGGTATGGATATTGAAAGAGATAGAAGTAAGAGATCTTTATTTTTATCACAAGTAGGATACATTAAAAGGGTATTGAGCATATATAATATGTCTGAATCTAAATCTATTAGTGTTCCTATGGGTGCTCATTTTAGATTAAAATCTACTGTCAATCTGTCTACTATTGAATCTGAATTTATAAATAAAATACCCTATTCAAATACAGTAGGTAGTTTGATGTATGCAATGATTGGTTCAAGACCTGATATTGCTTATGCTATTAGTTTAGTAAGCAGATTTATGAGCAATCCTGGTAAAGAACATTGGTATGCTGTAAAATTGTTAATGAGATATCTCAAAGGTACTGCAGACCTTGGGTTATTATTCACATCTGATCCTACTAACAGTTTACTTGTCAAAGGATTTTGTGATTCAGACTTTGCAGCTGATCTGGATAAAAGAAGATCTCTAACTGGTTATATTTTTACCTATGGTGGGAATATTGTGAGCTGGAAATGCAACTTGCAGTCTATTGTGGCATTATCCACCACTGAAGTAGAGTATATTGCCTTAACGGAAGCTGTAAAGGAAGCTATGTGGCTGAAGGGAATTACATCTAAGCTAAGTCTGAGTTCAGATATTCCTGTGATTTACAGTGATTCACAGAGTGCCATTCATCTTTCTAAAAATAGTGTATATCATGAGAGGACTAAGCATATTGATGTGAGGCTTCACTTCATCAGAGATGTGTTGTCCAACAAGCAAGTATTGATTGAGAAGATCATGACTAGTGTGAATCTAGCAGATATACTAACTAAAGTTATTCCTATGAGCAAGTTCAAGGAAGCCTTAAACTTCCTGAAAATCTGTCAAAAGCTGTGACATAAATAAATTACAGAAAAGGTCTCCTAGTGGAATGTACTTCATCTCCAGTTTAAGCCAAGGTGGAGCTATGAAGAATATGGCTTAAAGGTGTTAAGGAGAATTTGGTCATTATAGAACTTGTTATGGTCTGTAATGTCATTTTGTAGCTGCAGGGCAGTTTAGTCTTTTCACTGAAATGTAACCCTAAGTATATTAAGGTTGAGCGCTCGTTTTTGAGTGAATGAGTCGACTCCCTTTTTTGCTTTGCTCTGCTCCATTTTGCAATTAGGGTTTCTGTTCTTGTTCTTTGATTTTAGTTGAGCCGAGGAGAAATCTCCTGGTTTTCTCTGATTGTGCAAGTGTCTTGAGTCATGTGAGGTGTAAATCGGAGGGTATTTTGTAAGCTGTAATCGCTTGTGTTTCTATAGTGGATTCGACTAAGAGACTTGTCTCTGCCTTGGATGTAGGGTTTCAAATGGAAACCCGAACCAAGTATTTCTTGTGTTCTTTATTGTTTTCTCTTGTTGATTTCGTATATTGTATTATCTTGTTTGATTGCTTGCTAATCTTAATAATCTTGTATAAACATTCTTAACAAACCTAATTCGATCTAACAAAAATTTCATGCAAAAAGTGTAATAGATCAATTGAATACCCCTAAAGTTAACAAAGGGTGAATCAATTTAACTCCACAGTGATATGCTAATGGAAATTACACAGACCTTGCACATTATTTTCTTTCAGATCAACAGATTTAAATGGTCTTTTTTTTTTTCCGAGTTAGATGGTGTAGAAACTATGACACCCATCGGAAGCAAATCATTCCCCTTTATGGGAGTTGCAGTTTTACGGGGAAGTTCTTAAGGAGATTTAAGTGGAAGTAGCAATTTCAATCTCATATTTCCCCTTTATAGGAGTCTAAGTAGCACGAAAACTTACAATAGGATGTGTTTCCACGTTTCGAAAATGTTTCCATTTCCGAAACTCCCTGAAACTTGTAGGAAATGTTTCAGGTCATTTCAAAATTTTTGAAAAATTTTGAAACACGTTTATTTTACAAGAAAAATCGTGAAATCGATTAAACACATATCTTTTATATTTTCAAACTGAAAATGTCTTTAAATCTCATATTGAATTCATCTCCTTTTTACTTTTTGATGTGTTACTTATCTTTTCTCCGACATATCATATAGATTGGTGTGTATTGTTGTTTTTTTTTTTAAATATCTACATGCGTTTGCTTAAGAATAATTTACATTAAGTTCTATGATTCTATTTTATAGTATTCTTTCTCTTTATTTTTTTTATTATTTATTTTTATATTATACAAGTTTATGTATTTTTATTATAAAAAATTTAGTATTTATAAAAAAAACCCTTATATTTTTCATATTTATAAGTTTCCCCACGTTTTCGTTTCCTATATTTTTAAAAAAATATGTTTCCACGTTTCCACGTTTCTGTTTTCGCGTTTTCATGTTTCTCCATTTCCGTTTCCGTGCTACATAGATAGGAGTTGCAAAAGTGAACGATGATCTTGTAATCACTGAAGAACTAAATCAAAAGTACTTCTGTTTACTAAAACATAGGCAGCTGCAGGTGGCTGAGGCGTTGGGCATCCCACCAAAAAATGCTTAAATGGGTAGGAAGGAGTTATAATCTCTATTACTCCTTCCAACATTTTGACCACAAAACTCATCAGCACAGAGCTACTTTAATCATTCTCTCTACCCTTTCTCGATCACTCACCTCAATTCCAAGTGTTGTCATTGCCACTTCTAACTCTACATTCTTGAACTTATTCCATACGCACTTTGGAACCCACTATTGGTTGTGTTATATTCATTTCCAAGTTCTTTCTTCTGCCTATGAATTCAAATAATAGCATTCCAAAGCTGTAAACACCACACAACGTGTCTAAACTATCTGTTGTATGACTTATATTAGACTCCCTCTAGAGATTTTGTTTCTAATATTTATCAATGTTTATGTAGGAACTTGGAACCAAATAATTATTGAGTTAGCAGATACTCTAAATCCAATAACATTGAGTCAATGAATCCTCCTTTAATCATCATATGTCTTCATATATGAATATCGTATGACTAACTTGGCTTTATCATATGAGACATGACTGGTTTTGTATTTATGCACCATATGACCAATACACATTCGTACCAGATTTGAGCATAATATCTTAGGTCAAAGGATCACTTTTTACACTAGAATAACCATACGATAAGTTATTGACTACAGTACAATGTCCATGTGATTTATCTAATTAGTCACGTTTGAAAAAACAATTTACTAACTATTAATCCATATTAATGCCCTTCTGGCATGACTATCATTGTCATCCACACTAATATCATCTCATGATATTCAACGGAGGTATTAAGTATATCTACTATATGATATTATTGCCCAGCTAATATCACATTTGTATGGAACAATTTGATGATCCTGTTTACTAATTAAATGAATTATTTAAACATTTTATATACATACTTTATATTTAAACAAATAAAAGAAACAATTTACATATATGAACAAAAAAAACACTTTTATTTAATAAATTATAATTACATATATACAAGATGAACCTCCTTGAAACCAATAACATGAATGGTTCTTAGAGCATACACTAACAAGTGAGGCCATCACAGTGAAATCAACCCTAATCCTAACAAATAGCTTAATATCATGAAGTTAAGGGGGATAAGGAAGAAGAACAAATGCCCTTTCCAAAATAAGAGTAGCCCATGTAAGGCTACCCTTAACAACCACATGAATGTAATCAAGTTGTGGCCTTTTCTTTTGTACTTCCGTATAAGACTAGATTTGAATCAAACTAAACTTAAGCTTGACTCGACTTGAATAGAGTCAAATTGGAGCTTTAGTTCACCGAGTTTGCCTTAAAGTTATTCAAACATAGCTTGCTTAAAGGAAGACAAGCTTAAGTTTTAGTTTGAACTAAGTTATGAGTTCGACTTAATATTATAGCAAAGCAAAAAAGACTAAAATGATATCGTTTTGATACGTATTGATCAAAACAACTTTGTTTTAGTTAATCTATACAAAATTTCCTAGGCTTACAAGCTTGGTGAGTTGAACACCCCAAAAACTTGAGCTCGAGCTCGAACTCAAAAGTATTTAAATTTTAGGCTTGAGCTAGAGTCGAGTTTGTTTGAGTTAAGCTTTTTTTGGGTTTGTTCGAGCCAAATTTAATTTTGAGCTTTAATAAGCTCGATTTGAATCAAACCCTACTTCTATGGGTTGTTCTCATTTATCCATAATAGGATCAAAAGGATCATTTTTCTCCTAGCTATTGCAAATCCAATGAACAATTAGGAAGGTTGTCTATAAAACTGGTTTATTTAGAAAATAGCCTAGACTTCATACTTTTCCTTCTCATCATGGACAAATGAATAATGTGCAATGATGGTCTCTTTATATTTGAATAAACAAAAAAATGGAGAAAAACAAAGATTAACAAATGTTAGGCTTTTCTCACCTTATCTTGTGGTAAGGTTTTTTTAAGTCTTTAATAAAGTTTAATTACCAAACGAAAAAAAAAAAAGATTAACAAATGTTAAAACATCCATTTAGAAGATTTTCAACAACGTATCCCTCTAGAAATACAAAACAAAAGCCTAAAAATGTGTTCTTCCTTAAGACATAGTGAACCTTAAAGTCTACATAAGAATGTAACACCCATTTCTAGATATATATTCTTACCCATAATATGAACCCAAATAGATATGCTAACTTAAACATTCTCCAACTAAACAATGGAATTAAAAGCATGATAACATTATAACACATGCAACATGCAAAAAGGTGCAATACACATTTGAATAAAACATTCATATCATAAATCATCCACAAATAATTAGGTGTTTGAAATTCAAAATCTCACAATAGTGCATAAACAATAATTACAATCTCAAATACACACACTAAAAGTCTTGATGGCAAAATGATTGAATTGCTCTTTGCCTCATGTAACATCCTAAGCTGATCCATTGGCTCTTTCACTGCCCTATTGATCTATAAACCTACTTGCAAAACCACAACAAGAAACATTGTCAGTGAAAATACTCAGTGAGTAACCTCTCGACACCTTGCACGCAACATAAATCATAATCGTGTGTTCCACATCCAAATTATATTGTGGTACTCCTCGAATGTTTCTCTTAGTATCCCAAATACCCATTTGAATAATCTGGCACCTAGTGTCATATCTCTATTGGCAATGTCATTTCAAATGACTTATGCCAAACAATGTACATCAATATCTCAGACGTTTGGTGAAAGCATACGACATCCCAAAGATCTATCATAAAAGTAAACCCAATATACTTTACGACTAGGCTTTAGGCTAAGAATGCCCCAATCAGATGAGTAATGAGACCTCGGGCCTTTCTCGTATTACATTGTTAGGGTAGTGCCCTATAAACAATTGTCACAATTAATGTTTAATTTAATTTTTTGTATTTAATTAACAAAAAATGGAATTTATATTATCTGTATATTATTAAATAAATAATTGTCTTATTAATAGTCGAACACTAATAAGGGTATTAATGCTCATTACCTAATAATAAGAATCATATATGCATATTAGTCGACTATTCTTGAAATATCTATAACTCTGATATTACCATGATAAAAAGGTAAGGGTAATAACGATAAAGTTATCATAATATTGAAAAACCTCATCAAAAGATAATGATAGTTCTCATTTGCCAAAGTTATTTGTTGACGACTTGATGCAACACATGAGTGCACATTGTAGACATATCCACCAGATTGACCCGTCAAGAGAATTCCATATGGATGATTGCTCTAGTGTCTATGAAAAATATCCTCTTAGTGAAAAAAGGTACATATGATCCTTAGACTTGAGGTCACTAGATTGTCTTATACAAGGATTAGTATAGTTTGACACCAACCCAACATAGTTTAGTTAGAGGATATCAAAAAAGGCAGTGATTGACCATGTCAAGATCTATATGAAGGTTATGGTGGATTAATAAAGGATTTGCCACTACTAAGCATAAGAACTAATATCTCTTTTAGAGTCTATTGACGAATGTCAATGACCAATTAAATCTATGGACACAATAGAATTGAGTTGATACTTGATTCAATATTATCTGGTCATTAACAAAAGTTAATCTATGTAATTTGAGGAGCCTTGAGGGAGACACTTAGTTTGGACCTTAGTCATGAAGAGATATCATATGATAAAAAAAATCAAATTATATGAGTAACCGTGTTACTAACAGGTTAACAAAAGTCGCATATTGACCTCTACTAATCGGGTGGCCATGATGCATTATAAGAGGTCAATCTTAATCTGTATCCAAACATATGCCAGGTCAGAAGCTTGATAAATCTGATCACTATCGATTTAGTGAAGAGTCTATGGTCACACACAAAAGGAATTGATGAACCATAAAGGCATGAGGATTGTCTAAGTTAGATTCGATTTAAATTTTGGATAGAGAATCTAGAGCCTTGGAAAGGTCCATGAACCTGAAATATGTTTTAGGACTTTAGTGAATAATCCTGAATTGTTAGGGTGTTTGCGAGATTTGCTAAGACTGAGTTAGATTGACTCAAATTTATATCTCCTATTTTGATATTCAAATTAGGATTATAATAAGATTTTATCTTATTCTCACTGATATTGGAATCTTCTAAATTTAGGTTGAATACCAAAAAAAGTGAAGAGTTAATGAGATATTAATGAGGGAATATGCATGTTTTAATTATGTTGACTAACTGTACAACTTTGATGAGCTATATACGTGGAACCCAGGTGGGAATTTTTCCCATGCAAGTCATGCTTGCCCTGCACATTAATTTGTGCCATGCATGCCTGGATGTGCCACCTAGGACAAATTCAAGTCCTAAGCGACAAACATGTGAAGTGCATATATATGCCTATCTCTCATTTTAATTAAAAAATATATATACACTACAAAATATATTCAACCCTAGCTACTACATAATGATATTTTCCTTCCCTCTCACCTAAAGCTATCATCTAGTTCTAGCAAGCCACGAGTACAGTTGAGCCTTCATAGTTATTACTTCATGTGGATATCGAGGAGCAGACCTATACTTGGTACTGATAGCGACTTCTTTGTGACCTTTTTTCATCAACGAAAGATGAATGAGCCACTCAAATAGGTATATTTAACAAACACCTTATATTTATTTTGTATGTTTGTGAATTAATCTTGCTATTGGGATGATCCATAAGAGAATTTTGTGGATTTTTTAATATTAAATTAAAATTTTAATTTGATTATTCCGCTACCAAAGACCACAAAATCCTTATAGTGGTATCAAAGCCACCCTCAAGGTATTAATTTACAAAATTAAATACATGTGTATTGTTTTATTTGCATGGTATTTGTTGACATCAAATGTTAATAATTTGTAAATTGTTGCTATAAAAATTGTTGAAGCAATTTCGTTATTAATGCAATGAGAACATAAATTGGTGTTGATTTTATTGTGTTTTTCTCTCATAATTTTTCTAGATATTGTCGAATTTAATATGCAGCTTATTGAAATTTTGGTTGAATGTTGAATCAATTTCACGTTATTGAGTGAAATCATCTTCAATGTGTGTTGCTGTACATTTCAATGGTTGATACTGATGGGAGTATGCTTTACGTGCCATGTTACCTCATCCTGGTATTGAAACATACCAAAATTCAAAATTTTTTTGCCAAAATGCTTTAGGACAACTTAACGGAGAAACATGCTAGGAACATCTGTGCACATGTTATGCCTAAGATGGCATGGCTGGACACTCCTTGTGCCAGCCATGCCTATGTTGTGCCAAGGATGGCATGCTTGGATACTTTTTATGCTTGCCATACCTATGCTAAAGATGACATGGTTAGACACTCCTTGTGCCAATTGTGCTATGCCATGCCCATGTTGTCCTATGAATGGCATGGTCATGCATGGTTCGTGTACGTGACACCAAGCTATTTTACGAGCATGTACACTTCTAGAATTTTGGTGAATTTCAGAAACATGGCATGCATGGCTGACATCTTACTTGCAAGCCCGACTAATGGGGGAAAAATTGCAATTATTCTAGCCTTTGGGGTTGCAAAATAATGTAAATTTGAGGGACTAAAATGTAAATTGACACTTGGGTTAAAAATTATTAAAATTAATAGTCTTTTAATTTTGATTATATGTATGCATGTTTGTTGATATGCATGATATACGATATATAGTTAAACAACCAATATTATGAATGTTTTTTATTGGGTTTGCAATTTTAAAATATGACCTGCGTGTTTGTCTTCTCTTAATTTTTAATGTACTTCTCTTCTCATCTAACTCCCTTCGAATATACCTTGAGGTTTGTATTTTACATATGAAAAAATATAATAGAATTTATTTTTCTTTATTAGTAAATAGGAGATAAAGTTTTGTACTCTTGAAGATTGAAGAAGGATTGTTGAAGACCCAAAGAACAAAACATAGTTTGACTAATCAATTTCTCATAGCTCGAGGAATTGACATTAGTTGAAACTGTATACCAACATATTTAAATTTACGTTATAGTATGCATGTTCGGTTTTATTTTCAAAATAATCACCTTACATGCTAAACAACTAAAATTGGTGAGACTAATAAATCCCTTAAACATATTAAGTCGAAAATAACCAATGCATTCTAATATGATGCTTTGAGACAAACCCTTGATCATTGGAACCTTGTTCACTAAAGCGAAAGGTATACTTCTACCAAGTGGAAGACCGAATGATTGTTTGTATTGGGTTTGACTTAACTAGTACACCTAGCTTGTTTGCCAAAGTGAAGGTGAAAGTTTATTAGAGGTAGAGTTAAGGACATGCAATTGTCATTATATAGACGATATGTAATATCCATCTTACTATAAACCAAGAGTCATAATTGATATCGCAAGATTGATTCATGTTAACTATTGAATTAGAGATCGTGAATTTTTGTGACTGATTTGATTGACCTACATGTTGATTAATTCAAAATTATTCACTAAAACCAAGAGGAAAGTTAATGCAATTGGATCTCACTCCACTAAGAAGTCCATCCAGAGTTCCCAAGTTTAATAAAGAAGGTTGTTAGCTTGAATAAAATAGTATGAGGATTTATTTAATAAAGACCATATTGAATAAATAATTAATTAAAAACAAGATTATCGATATTTACTTTTTTGCACATGTATATCAAAATCCCACTATGTCAAACAACATAAATCTTCGATCGATTTTAGAAAAAGTGCATTGGCTTAAAGGTAGTAACTTTAACTATTGGTACCAAAGCCTTCAGATCATACTACATCAAGAAATTGTAAATTCTTAAAAGAGCAATGCCGCTTGAGTCTGGTCTTCATGCCAGCCAAGAGTAGAAGAATACTTATAATAAGCATATGGATGACTCTAATGATGTCTAATGTTTAATGTTAGCTACTATGACACCTAAGCTGTAGAAGCAACATGACAACATGGATGCCCAATCCATTTTTCTTCACCTTCATGAGATGTTCGCAACTCATATGAGGTATGAGATTTACGAGGTGTCAAAAGTACTTTATAGGTGCAAGATGTCTAAGGAAGAACTAGTAGACCTTTACGTAGTTAAATTGTTGACTATATAAAGTGGTTGACATCACTAGGGATGATTATGGACAAGGGCTTGGCCATTAACCATGTCATGCAGTCCCTTTCTAACTTATATAGGATGTTTATTACAAACTATTTTATGAGTGAAAAATAAAAGTCTTTCCCTGAGCTCCTAAGGTTGCTTAGAATTGTTGAGCAAGAGGTGAAGAAGTCTACTAATGTGTTTTTGATAGTTGTCAAGGCACACAAAAGGAAAGGTAAGGGCAATGCCAAGGCCAAGTCCAGGCTCAAAGCCCAAAAACAGGCTTCTATGCTTGTGCACCTTATAGGTGGCATTAGAAAGGATAAGGTTATTTGCTTCCATTATGGCAAGCTGAAACATTGAAGGAAATATTGTAAGGCCTACCTTGAAAGCAAGAAGAAGAAGTTGGTTGCTTCAACTTTAGGTATATTCGTTACTACGATAAACTTCTCAACATTTATGTCTTGGCTTGTGGACATCGGATGTGGTTTTCACATATGTTCTAATAGGAGAAGTAAACCTACGCGTTGGAAATGAAACCAAAATAGTTACATTAGCTGTAGGAAATTGTTTTATCAATTTAGTCTCTAGGCTTATTTTGGAACTTAAAGATTGTTTTTATGTTTATAACATTTATAGGAATTTAATTTTTGTGGCCTTTTTGGACAAGTTTGGATATTCATTCTTGATTGTTGATGGTTTTATACCTATTACCTGAAATAATATTTATTACGAAACTGTTAGTTTAATAAATGGTATTTATGTTTTTGATTTGGATGATAAAATATATAGTATCAAAAATAAGAGAACTAAACATTTTATCTGAATATTGTATATCTGTGGCATTACAGACTCAATCTTATAAGACTAAAACATATTTCAAAACTTCACAAAGATAGGGTTTTACGATCATTTAACCTAGAGTCTTATGATGAATGTGAATCCTGCCTTTTAGGTAAGATAACCAAGTCGCCCTTCATTAGACATAGTGAAAGAGCAACTGAACTGTTAGACATCATTCATAACGATGTAACCTTAACAGTGCAAACTAGGAATGGATATTCTTCATCAAATTTACTGATAATCTCAATAGATATGGTTATGTGGATCTAATGAAACACATGTTTGAAAGAACCAGAGTTTTCCTAAAAAATGAGCTCACTTTTAGAAGAACGAGTGGGAGGAAGATTGAACTTGATAAAGTTTGGACACCATAAGATACCACAGACATAAAATAGGAAGATATGTTATCTTAGGAGATTGAACAACATGAGAAGGTTGTTGCATAACCAACTCAACATACATATGAGCCGTATAGGTCTAGTTGAGTACATCGCAAGCCAAAGTGGTTTGATTATCTCTTGACTCAACACGATGATATATTAGTCGTTCAAGATGATGAAACTAGGATTTACAAGACGTTATCTCTGATCCTGACTTTATTAAATGGCTTAAAGCCATGAAATCTGAAATATACTTTATGTACCATAACCAAGTATAGTCTCTGGTAGATCCACCTCAAAGGGTAAAAATCATAAGGTATAAATGGGTCTTCAAAAAGAAAACTGATATAAAAGGTATTTTGTATCCTTATAAGGCACGGTTGGTTGCAAAAGATTCCAATAAAAGCATGGCATAGACTATGACAAAACTTTTTCACTAGATATGATGTTGAAGTCTATTCATATTATACTTGTGATAACTACATACTATGATTATGAAATTTGACAAATGGATGTCAAATCTACTTTTCTGAACAGAAACCTAGTAGAGGATGTGTATATGGCACAACCTAATGGTTTTGTTCTTGATGGACAAACAAACAAGGTATGCAAGTTACAAATATCCATTTATGTACTCAAACAAGCTTCTAGAAGTTAAAACATTCGTTTTGATGAAGCTATAAGAGAATTCATTAAAAACGAAGATGAGTTGTGTATGTATAAGAAGGTCAAAGAGAGGAAGATAATATTTTTGATATTATATGTTGATGACGTATTAATTATTAGGAATGATATACCAAACTTACAATCAGTAAAGATTTAGTTATACAAGTGTTTTTTCATGAAAGACTAAAGAGAAACAAGTATATCCTTAAAATAAATATTTACATAGATAGATCTCATTGGTTGCTTGGACTAAGTCAAAACACATACATTAACAAAGTGGTGAAGAGATTCAACATGAAAGAATCCAAGAGAGGATATCTTCCAATGAGTCATGACGTATATCTCTCTAGTAATATATGTCCTAAAACACAAGAAAAGGGAGATAAGATGAAATTGATCCTTTACACTTTTGCAATATGATCAATCATGTATACCATATTATGTATAAGGGTTGATGTCCCATATGCTTTAAGCATTTGTAATAGATATTAATTGGATCCAAGAGAGCATTACTAGACGACTGTTAAGAACATTCTCAAATACCTTAAAAGGACTAACGATATGTTCTTGGTTTATGAAGGAGACTTTAAAATCATTGTACAATGATATAGTAATGTCAATTTCCAAACAAATCGAGATGATTTCAAATCTCAATCAAGATTTTTATTTTGCCTAAATGATAGGGCAATTAACTGGAAAAGCTTCAAGCAAAGCATTATGACTAATTTTACGATTGAGTTTAGGTATATTGTTTTGTCAAATGCTGTAAAAGAAGTAGTGTGTGTCAAGAATTTTGTCATCAAACTTGGCATGGTTCCATCTATAAAAAATCTTATAGAACTTTATTGTGACAACAACGGAGCGATAGTGTAACCAAAAGAGCCACAGTCTCACTAACGATCTAAAAATATACTCAAGAGATACCACTTGATTACAAAAATTATTTAGTGTAAAGATGTGTTGGTAACAAGAGTAAATATTGATGATAATTTGGCTAACCTATCAACAAAGCCTATATTGCAGCAAAAACATGATAGACTTGTAACCTCAAATGACATTAGATATATGTCCAATTGGCTATAGTGAAAGTGAAAGATTATTATGGTAGTGTCTTAGAGCTAACGTCATAATTTATGTATAATGTAATCTTTGGTATTTAATTAATAAAAATGGAATTTATATTATCTTTATATTATTAAATAGATAATTTTTCTAAGAATAGTCGAACTATGATGAGGTATTGGTCTTTGACACCTGATCATGAAAACCCCATATGCACATTAGATGGTTGCTCTTGAAATGTTTGTAACTCTGATATTATCATGATAAAAGGCGCAAGTAATAGTAATAAAGTTATTATAATGTTGAACAACCTCATCAAAAGATGATGATAATTATCATGTATCAAAGTTGTTTATTGATGACTTGATGCAATATATGGGTTCACATTATAGATATGTCTACCGGATTGATTGTTTTAGTGTCTATGGAAAATATCCTCTTAGTGAATGGAGATACATGTGATCTTTAAACTTGAGGTCACTAGACCATCTTGTATAAAGATTGGTTGGTTTGATACCAACCCAACATAGTTTAATTAGAAGATTGCTAGAAACGTAGTAATTACTCATATGAAAATCTATACAAAGGATATAACAGATCAATAAAGGATTTGTCACTCCTAAGCATAAGAGATGATATCTTAGTTAAGGTTTACTAACAGATGTCCATGCCCAATTAAATCTATGGGTACAGTGAAATTAAGTTAATTCTCAATTTAATATTATCTTGTCATTTACAGAAGTTAATTTATGTAATTCGGGGAACCCTAAGGAAGACACTTAATCTATATCTCAACCTTAAAGAGATATCATATTGAAAAAGGATCAAATTGTTCGAGTAATCGTATCACTAAAAGGTTAAAAGAAGTCATATGTTGACTATTACTAATTGAGTAACCATGATGGCTAACTAAAGGCCAATTTTAGGTTGGTTCTAGACAAATGCTAGGTCTAAAGCTCAATATGAATTAAATCACTACAGACTTAGTGGAGAGCTTACGAGTTACACACAAAACGAGTTGATGAACTTTAAGGCATGAGGATTGCCCAAGTTAGATTCGGTTTAGATTTTAGATAGAGAATCTAGAGCCTTGGAAATGTCCATAGACTCGAAATATATTTTAATATATTTTGGGACCTTACTATAATAATCTTGAGTTATTGGAGTGTATGCGAGATTTGGTAGGATTGAGTTGGATTGACTCAAATCCACGTCATCTAATTTGAAATTCAAATTAGGATTACGATATGATTTTCTCCTATCTTCATTAATATTGGAATCTTTTAAATTTAGGTTGAATACTAAAAATGATAAAAAGTTAATGGGATATTAATGAGGGAATATACACGCTTTAATTATGTCGACCAACTATACAACTTTGATGAGTTGTACATGTAGAAACCATGCGGAAATTTTTCCCATGCAAGTCATGTCCATTCGATACATTAATTTGTGCTAGACATTCATGGATATGCCATTTGGGACAAATTCAAGTCTTAGACGACAAACATGTGAATTGTATATATATGTCTATCTCTCGTTTTAATTAAAAAATATATATATACACTGCAAAATATATTCAACCTTAGCCACTATAGAGAGATATTTTCCTTTCCTCTTACCCAAAGCATTCCTTTGGTTCTAGCAAGCCACGAGTACAATTGAGCCTTCATAGTTATTGCTTTGTATGGATACCAAATAGTAGACTTATATTTGGTACTGATAACAACTTCTTCGTGACTTCTCTTCATCAACGAAAGACGAAAGAGCTGTCTATACCCTATGATTGTTTTGTATGTTTGTAAATTAATTTTACTATAGGGATGATCTAAAATAGGGTTTTACGAATTGTTTAATATTAAATGAAAATTTTGATTTGATTATTCTGTTGTCGAAGACCACAAAATCCCTACATACACAAGCATCCTAGATGCTAAGATGTCTAATGTCAAGTGTGTGCACGAGCATCCCAGATACTAAGACTCCTAGTGTTGAGTGTATAACAAATCACACAAACATTAATGACACAGACTAGCCTTAATATTTTCACTGCCACATTACACACAACTTAGTAGCTAAAATAAAGATATACATAATTTTCTATTTTTAACTAGGATTGACTCTAGTTGGGATTTGTGCTATCGTCCACATAGTGGGACACCCCTAAAACATCATTCGTGTCATCATACACATAGTTGATGTAACATCCAAATTCAGGTGTGTTAGTAAACTCCACTTCCAAAATTACCCTTAGAGTTGATTTTATAACTTGTTGTGTAAAGAAATTTTAAAAGAATTATAGAAAACTACTAAATGAGCAATAATTTTCAAAGGGGGTAAAATGGTCATTTTATAAAGATTCAAGGGACAAAGTGGGAATTAAAATTGAATGGCACACTTGAAATTATATGGTGGTGCTAAGGGATTTTGGTAATTGGCTAAGGATAAAATAGTAATTTATGGAAAAGGTTAAGGGCAAAATGGTCCAAAAGGCTTATAAAATATATACCCTATTCATTCTCTTCATCAATTGCCGAGAACTCCATTATGTTTTTTAGCTAAAGCTTCCCTTAACCAAAATTCACCAAAAAACCTAGCTAAACTACCTAATTTCCAGAGGCTCCAGTTATAAAAAGTGTAGATCTGTCAATTCTGGTCAGTTCTAAGGTAAGAAATTTAATTTTTAAGATATGCCAAGTTTAGAGTTTTGATGGATGATCATATTTTTGGTTGATTAAGGTTGCCAGAAAGAAGAAAAGAAAGTGAATAAGCTTAAATCATCTATTTAGCAAATAAAAGGTAAGAATTTCATACTTTACATACTTGAAGTAAATTTGAGTTAGGTTATTTAAATAACCTTTACTTATATAAGTGTGTAAGGTATTAGAATTAAAGTGATTTATGCTTAAAAGGATAAAGAAATTCATTAGGATTCATGATGTAATTTTTGGCCATAAGGGTAAAAAGGTAAATTTTGGCCATAAGGGCAAAAATATCATTTTATGTGATGTAAGTTAATTTTGCTTAATTATGTGCATAATATGTGTAATAACCCTTATATTAAGCCTACATTGTATATTTTGAAATTAATTAAATGTATGAGATATATAAATGCATGAGAAGAGAATATGATGTTTGATAAGGAATGAAAAGAATAAGGGAAAACCATGAATGGATATATCTTATATTATGATTATATATGCATACATAAGGAATCATAACATATGCAAGATTTAGAAAAAAATAAAGAAAGAGGAAAAATATTTTCTAAGTCATGCATGCTTTTAGAAAATGGAAAATAAGTATTTTTGGTTTTATAATGACTTATATGATACAGGAAAGCAAAAAACATACTTAAAATCCTTACACGCGAGCTGTACTATGTAGATAGTAAAGAAAGTAATCAGTTGTACTATGTGGACAACCAGCTGTACTGTGTGGACAGCAAAGAAAAAATATCAGCTGTATTGTGTGGACAGCCAAAGAAAAATATTAGTTGTACTGTGTGGACAGCAAAGAAAAAAAAAATATGCGTATAAGAGAGAATTATACTTTGTATGGTGACTGCAAGTACTGTCATATGTAGTCGAGACCGATCAATGAGAAAGAGAGAGAAACAAATTAGTAAATATTTTATGAAAGTCATTTGCATTAGAATTATGCATACAAGCCTGTGTGGCTGATAAAGAGTTGAGAAAGATGTACGATCAGAAAATAGAAATGTCATGGCACTCATACATGCATAAATCATAACGAGTGAATCATATTTGTATAGTAAGAAAATGAATAAATATGTGAAAGAAAAGAATTATGATATGTGTTAAATGCGTGTTCTGTGTCAATTATTTTGTTGTAAATAGTTCAGACACGCTGAGTAGGGGAAAAGATTAGTACTGGTATAAAATACTTTGAGTATTGAGTATGATTTTCTTACTAAGCCATAGTCGCTCATTCCGTTTAATTTAATATTTTACAGGTAAAGAAATGCAGAAAAGGTTCCCGGGGAGCATTAATGAGACATGAGGCTGAGGGAGGAAGGCACCATATTTTTGTTGATGTATATGTGAATATATGCATATATATATATACACTTGATGTAGATATTGGTGGATATGTATATATATGATTTTGTATAGCTATATCTATATATGTATATATATATATGGCTAGTTATGAAAATTGATTATAAAGTTTCTGTGGGTGATAATTTTTTATAATTGTTATTATTATGTACTTATTGTAGTAATTGTGATTAAGTTGATGAAAATCCAGTCGGTTGGTAGGACTGGTTTGTGTGAATTGTTAATTGGGAGTGTTACAGCGCATAATTAAAAAGAGAAAAAAATTCCCCGGGCCCTCTAAAATAGGGGAACTCATGCCATTTCTCTGTAACACACCCAATGGTTAGGAGAAGTTACAGTTGAACACCTTCATAACATATATCTAGCTCATTTAGCCTTCGCTAGGGTTAAAGTCACATTATTCCCCTTATCCATAATTCTTAAGGGTGAAATAGTCTTTCTTATAACCATGGACGACCAAGGTTATCCCTGTACACATGTGTCACTGAAATTCTCAAAACACACAATTGTGGTACTTCTCTCACATAAGCATGTCAGTCGAAGCTATCACACACAATGTGTTATCTCTTACACATGATGTGTGTTCACATAACCATGAATGGGTATGTGTCCCATATCACACATTTGTCCCAAACCATATAGACAATACGTGCTCTTAACCAAAGGTGATACACGAGCATGTTTACAACCCCATGCGATCATGTATCATATTTGTAGATTTATGACTTTGGCTAAATCTATAATTTCCAGCCATCTAACCCAATTACAGGCCCTATGATTTCATACTATTCAATCAAACAACAAACCTAAACATGTTTTTATCAAGCTTATGCTAAGATCAACCCAAAATCGCTAATGCATAGACAATTAGGACCATAATTCAATTCTTTAATAGAGCAACATTTGCTTCCATGATCACAACATATGTACCAATATTACAATTCATTGGTTGCACTACGCAATACACGTCTTTAACTAGCACACAAATTATGAAGTGATAATATTATTAGCAAATCTCCTTATCATCAACAAGAAAGCATAATATACATATAAGTATAAGTCTATTAATCTTGAATAAATTCTACACATAACATCAATCAATATCATGATTAGGACATCAATGACTCAAATCATAAGCTTAATCTTCAAATTTTACAGTATTAAGATATCAACTTTATGATTAATCTACGAGACACATCACAGTTTACCAAACTAAGAAAATAAAAAAAGAAGCCACTATACTTACCTTACTTCTAGTGCAACAACGGTTTTCAAGTGGCAAAGAGTAAATCTCTAGCATCCTAGTTATTTCGAGACTTTATAAAATCTTCTAACTCTCTTTTGATGGACATGAAACATGTTCAACCAAAACTACAATAATCTAAACCACCACTACAAGTGCAAGACATGAAGGTGTGACATATTAAATGCACAAGCAAGATCATCATTTTCAAGACATGTAAAAAGATACCCCAAGTCTTAACATGTTGTCCATCCATGTAGAAAGGAGACAAGTTTTCATAGTCTTACATAGACTTTAGAAATTGAGGGGATGTTGTTATGTGAAAAACTCCTTTTTGACCAAACTATCTCTTAATTTTAGCCCTTAATCTTGACCTATCTATCTCTATCATTTAGAGTTAACATTAAACTCCATAAGGATGTTGGGTCCTAACTATCATCTTTATGCTCATATTGAACTCTAAGGAATGTCTAAGCTACATGCCTTAACTCTCGAGTTGAATTATGTCTTGCTCAATTACTAAGAAACCATTCCTCAAATCCTTATCTGGCATGACCATAACTTTACTCGGTGAAAACATCTATATTTGAAAGCTATACTAAAACTATCTACTAGGCTAATTAGACCAGATCAAATATAAGATTTGGCACCTTGGTTATGTGAGTTATCTTTCTGTTCCACTATACCTAACTATATCTCAATTAGGCTCTATTACGAACTAATACCCTATTGTAAGTCTGGTGTCTTATTGTGGACATGTCCTACTATAGGCGGGTAGGGAATCTGTACTCGCAGTGCCCCCTTGTAACAATCTTATGATGTCTACCATATATGTATCTCTAGCCTTAACTAACTTGGGCTTATCTTAGCTTTCACCTAAATATATGTATGTATCTATGTGTGTGTGTGTGTCTTTCTCTCTCTCTCTCTGTCTGTCTATATATATATATATATCATGCCCTATTTAACTAATTTCCCTAGCACATGGGGTACTACTGCATAGATACCTAAGACCTCTGTACCGTTGCTCAAGATGACCTATATATCTTTAGTCTAATTTTCTTTCTCTTTTTCTTTATTCTGCTCTACACATATGTGTGTATGTCAATGGACACATAGGGGTGAGTCCTTTTTATTCTAGACATATGACTATCTCCTCATGTGTTAATTTTTTGTACACATAAGCATGTGTTTTTACTAACATGGGCTTGAGCCCCTTCATATATTTATTTCATTTTCTATTCAAAGACTTGTCTTAACCACGCCACTTTACAAGAGTATTTCGATCATTTCAATCCTATACACAATCGTGTTAAGATTACATATGGGAAGTTTATGTGTCCTAGTTTACCATTCTTAGGTTAATGGCACCCAGTAGTTGTTGAAACATTGATCAAATTTTGATTTACATATACATGCTCGTGTGTCATGTTCAAAATGCATAAAACTTCAGTCTGCACCTTAATTCGGTCTTTAAAGAAAGTGTTTCTCCTCTTAGTAATTAAACACCTAACTTATGTGATGTTATACACTAAAGATCATTGGCAAAACAAGCTTACTTGACAACAATTCAAATATGTATAATATCATCAACAAAGATGGCATAAAACATGACATAAGATTGATATATACAACACAAACATTCAAAATCATATTATCACCATTATATCACATACACATCATCATCAATATCCTCAAATTTGCCAAATAACAAGGATCATGGCATAAATTCACAATAATGCATGATTTAAATATAGATTTCATAAGTCTTAATGAAAAGCTATCAAACTAACATTATGTCACATTATAATCTCCATGACAATGGAACCTATACAAACTCAATATGCATCATATATATATATAAACATTGTAGATCATACTTACCTTTTAACCAAAACCTACTGAAGTCAAAGTTGATCTGTAAAAGTTAGAATGCACAGATAGGTTCCTTATCTCTAGATTTCCTCTCACCACACTACTGGAAAATAATTATTGATGTTGTTGCATGGAAACTGGATGATCAATCTTTAAATCCCTCACTCTCTAAGGGTAGTTCATGTGCTTAGGGATAAGAATAAAAATCCCTAAAATGCAGCAAGTATGCCTTTCATAAAACTAAAACCACGTTCAATACACATGGGCATGTACTTAGGGCATATGGTCATGTGTCACTTAATTTCAAATTTACACAGAAATCATCTTATTAGGTTGATGTGGTAATGACACATAGGCATAACCACTCTATGTATGATCGTGTGTCACTTAAAACTTATACTTTGACATTAGAATCACACTAATTCATCAAAACATTAATTAAACTCATGCATAAAGACTATTTTTCCCTCGAGACATACTTGTAGGTGTTGCAACATGTCATTGTAACTGGGGTAACCATTGTAAGGATTTCAAGGTATTAATAATTGAAAATATAACTGAATTTAAAAATTTAAAAATAAAATAAACATGAAAAACCTAAAATAAGATACTTATTTTAGTTATAAAATCTATAAATATGTAAAACACTATCGGGGTGTTTCAGAGTTATATTTACATTGATGACTCTTTCAAAACTTCATGTGACATGAGACAATACGTTATCTAACCCTTGAGAGGTGGCATCTTGGTATCCACATAGAGTACAAACACGAAATAAGCAAATCCAAGCAAAGAGGTTGTTAGAACTCTTGACTAGAAAACTTATGCTTGTAGGAGAAGGAGAGAGCACAAAAAGAATGCAAATAGGGTTTCTCTATATTCTATTTTATATGTTCTATCTTTGTCATGAATGCATGCTTCAATTTATATGTGCAGGTATCCAAGCATGACTAGAAGTTCAATCATGCGTGACACTCTTTAACACACATGTATGGCTTACACTTAATAAAGTGTGATTGACATCCTTAAAGCAATACATGACTGACACCATATATGTGTATTGGTCAACACATTATTTTTTTATGGTGTTAATTGGCATCATGCATGTACATGGCCTGCACTTCCTCCCAGCAAGTGTAAGATTGACATGTCTTATGCATATTTGTGCACTTGGTCAAAGTATGGTCAAACTAGGCCTTTTCAACCTTTATGGGAAAACCCAGTCCATTCATAATCTCTCTCTCGTACCTAGACACCAAGATTGTTAACAAACAATCTTTGCCTTGGAGTTCAATTTAACGTTTTTATAAGTATAACCTATAAGCTCTTTATCGATTCGATAGTATCAAGATTCAAATTGAATTTGGACATAAACCAAGATTGTCATCTAGTAAGGCATCCTAACCACCCAAATGATAAAGTATCAATAGATATCGCTTAAGCTTTTACAACATCATAGTTATGCAATTCAATCATTTTGTCAACTAATATCTCTCAAGGTTGAGATATAGAAATGTATTTATCTCAGTGATTCCTCAGTATGAACAAATACACATTAGTGACCAACACAGATTAGGTTATAACCTTATCACATTGTGGCCACAGATTAGAGCAATCATAGATGTCATTCAGTATTTTTATGTGAGATATCTTATATTGTGCTCAAGAGTGATGAATCCTTTATTGATTAACCATGGCCTTTATATATCCCACGTTATGGCCAATCACTACCTTTATGGTTACCATAATTATGGTGACACGTTGGATAGCGTTAAAATATATTGATCCTTGCATAAGACAATTTGGCGACCTCAAGTCAAAAAATCATATGCACTCGTGGTGTTAAGATGATTTATTCCATAGACACTAGACCAACCATCCATATGATGTCCTCTAGTTGTGTTAGTCTAGTGAACACGCCTTCAGCGTGCACCTATATGTTGCATAAAATTGTTTAGAACAACTTTGACATGAGAGAATCGTCGCTACCATTCAGTTGGGTTGCTCAACATTATGATAATCTCATCATCATCACATGTACCCTAGTTCATTGTAATGTCAAGATTATAGATGTTTCTAAAATTACCACTTAATGTATGCATAAGGTTCCCATGATCAGTTGTCTGATCTTCTCATCACAGTTTTACCATTCTAAGGCATGTTATTCATATAATCATATAATTAAATCATATGAATTGAATAAAAATATATCTTTTATTAATTATTAATATAAAATTACAATTAAAAATATCAAATGCAATTGGCTCTAGGGCACCTACTCAAACAATCTTCCAATTGCACTATAGCTAATCTATCATATGTCTAATATCTAATTTGACTACATATTTATCATGCTTCTTTAAGATAAAGGATTTGTTAATGGGTCAACCAAATTGTCATCTATATCAATCCTTGTTATTTGTATGTCACCTTGTTAAATGATCTCTTGGAACATGTGATATTGTCTGGGTATGTGCTTAGATCTCTTACTAGACCACGGTTCCTTTGCTTGAGCAATCATTCCATTATTGTCACAATAAAGCTCAATCAACTCAACAATGCTTAGAACCACTCTAACTTTAAACACAAACTTTATGATACATATAACTTCTTTTGTCATTTCTGAAAGGGCAATGTACTCAGACTCGATTGTAGAATCAACCACTGTACTTGCTTACAGCTTTTCTAGCTTAATGCACCACTATTCAAACAAAAAATAAACCATGATTAGGATTTATAATAATCTTAATCAGTTTGAAAACTGACATCACTATAGCTTATAACAGTGAGTTCATAATCCCCTTCATAAATCAAAAACACATCTTTAGTCATTTTTAGGTACTTTAAAATGTTCTTCACAGTTGTCTAGTGTTTTTCACTTGGATCCAATTGATATCTACCACAAACACTCAAGGTGTATGAAACATTAATCCTCATACATAACCTGACATACATGATCGATCTTATAACCAAGGCGTATGAGATCTTACTCATCTTATCTCTCTTAAATTATGTACATGAACATATCTCTTTTGAGAGATATACACCATGAGACATGGGTAGAATTCTTTTTTTGGACTCTTCTGTACTGAGTCTACTTAGTATTTTGCCTATATACATGCTTTGACTTAGACTCAACAATCTACACTTTTTATCTCGAATATTTTAATCCCAAGAATGTAGGTTATTTCTCCTAAGTCTTTTACGGAGAAACACTTGGATAACCAAGCATTTATTGATTACAAGTTCGATATGGCATTTCAATAATCAATATGTCATCGACATGCAATACTAGAATTATAATCATGCACCTACTGACCTTTTTATACACACATGGTTCATCTTCATTTTTGATGAATCTAAACTCATGAACGACTTCATTAAAATGAATGTTCTAACTCATTAAAGCCTTTTTGAATCCATAGATGAAATTTTATAGCTTGCATAACTTGTTTGCCTATCCCATAATAACGAAACCTTGTCTGCATACCTTATCTATCTTCTACAAGGTTACCATTTAGGAAGGCAGTTTTGACATCCATCTGAAAGACTTCATAATCATAGTATGCAATTATAGCAAGCATAATCCTAATATACTTAAGCACAATGACTAACAAAAAGGTTTCATCATAGTTAATACTATGCTTCTGAGTGAAACCTCTAGCAACCAATCATGCTTTATAAGTATGCAATTACCTTCCATGTCAGTTTTCCTTTTGAAAACCTATTTACACTCTACAAGTTTTACCCTTTTAGGTACATCCACTAATGTTAATTCGTGGTTCTGATGCATGGAGTCTATTTTGGATTTTATGACATTTAACCTTTTTTTATAATTTGGATTTGAAATAGCCTCATCATAGGTCCTTGGTTTATCACCGTGGGTGACTAGTACATCACCATGCTAAGTAAGGAGAAAACCAAATATCTCTAACTCGTGACATATTCATGTAGACCTACGCAGCTCTTGTATGTGTTAAGATTGTTCCATTAGAAGTGGATGAACTCTTTTATCATGATCAACCATCTATGATGACATATCATTATATCTAAAATCCACGATATCTTATAGTACAAAAACTTTATTGACTTATACCTTTTTCCCATTAGTCTTGTTAAGAATAAATTCTTTCTCAAAGAACACGCTAGTGTGAGCAATAAAGACCTTTTGCTTCTTCGAGTAAGAGATGCAATATCCCTTAGTTTCCTTTAGGTACCCTACAAAAATACATTTTTCAAACTTGGTGCTTAGCTTACTTGAGGTCAATTTCTTGACATAAGCTTTACAACCCCGAATCCTTAAGTAATCTAGATTGGACTTTCACCTAGTCTACAACTCATATGAAGTTTTAATCACAGATTTAGATGGGACACGATTCAGTGTATAAGTACAGTTTCTAGGGGATAACCCTAGAAAGATATGAGTAAATTGGTAAAACTTATCTTAGATCTCATCAAGGTCTTATTCCTCTATTTAGATGCACTATTATATTATGATGTACCCAAAGGTGTGAGTTGAGATATTATCCCATTTTCCTTCAGGTATTCTCTGAATTTAGCACTTAAGTATTCACTTTCTTGATCACTTCAAAGGATCACTTCAAAGTATTCAAATTTGTGTTTCATAAAAAGCACATAGTCATATTGACTAAAGTCATCAGTAAATGTAACAAAGTAAGATTCTCCATATCTGCTACGCACTTTAATGGGCCTACATATATCATTGTGTATGATCTTTATTAGTTTAGTCACCTTTCACTGTGTTTAGTAAAAGATGTTTTGGTCGTCTTACCCAATTGGCATTCATCATATAACTAGAATTCAAATAATTACAAGACTCTTTGTTCAAAAAGTCTCAATATACATTTTAGATTTATGTGGCCTAGCTTGTAATGTCACAAATATGTGATCTTTAGATTGTTCAATTTTAATCGTTTATTATTTTGCACATTGAGAAATTCATTATCAAGTTTTAGAATGTATAAATCATTATGCAATTTAGCTATTTTATAGATAATATTATTTAAGTTGATAGATATAATATTACTAGCAATTGAAAATAAATATCCCTCTTTGTTCAAAATAGACACAAAAACTAAGTTTCTAGAAATAGAAGGAACATAATAATAATCTTGTAATTCTAAAACTAGCCTAATAAGTAACCTAAGATAATAAACCCTTACGGTTAATGCAGTAACGTATACTCAATTTCTAACACATAGGTTAACCTCTTATTTGGCAAGTAATCTATTCTTCCATAGTACTTGTATATCAAATTAAATATGAGAACCACATCTTATGCCTACAACTTATGATGAACAAGGAGAATAGTTTATCTCAATGACAAACATACCTAAAATAAGGTTTTAATTACCTTCTTCTTTTTGTTCTCTAAAAAGGCCTTGTAATGTCTTCTCTAATACCTGTATTACTATAATAGAAGCAGACAACCTTTCCTTTCCCTACACCTTTTGTAGGCTAAGTAACAATATTAGGTTGCTTTTTCACTTTGTGCTTGGGCTTAGCCTTGGCCTTACCTTTGCCCTCAATCTTGAAGTTAGATGTTTAAAATTCAACCATAAGCACATTAGTTGAAGCTACCTTTCATACCTCTTGTTCAATAGTTTTATACAACAACTCTTCAAAAGATTTCTCCTTTTTCGTTCAGGTTAAAATTTATAATGAAATTAGCCCATGAGTTAGAGAGAGATTTCAGTATCAGGTTAATGTCAAACTCATTGTCTATGATAAAGCCCAAGCTCACCAACTACTAAATGTAGCCAATCATTTTAAACATATAAGGGCCAACTTGGCCTCCTTTAGAAAGTTTGCAATCAAACAACACACTTAACACCTCATATCATTCAACCCTCACATAAGTGCCATATAACTCTCGAATTACACATTCATCTCTTCATGTTATTTTTGAAGCTTAGGTGACATGGAAGTCAGTATGAGGCATTAAACTTCCATAGAGCAATCAAGATACTTGTTAAAAGTATCCTTATCCTCTTGGGTCGCATCGAAACTAGGCTTAATGCGTAATGACCCCTCAAGGATATATAGTTTCTTCTCCTGACATAAGATAATTCAAAGATTTTTGTACTAGTCAATGAAGTTGCTTTTAGTGAGCCTATTTTTTTTTTTAAGAATGGATCGATACGTTAGGTTTAACATGGTAATTTTGTGATCTACAATTTACAAATAAAAAAACTAGGAATTTTACTTAATTATTAATGTTCATTTTAATTACAGATTTAATTAATTAAAATGCTCTTATTATTTTCTTCAAGCCAATAACCCTTACTATTGTACTTAGGAAATTTCAATGAACTTCCTAGTGGACCGAAACCTTATCGCATTAATTCTCCTATTCATTTTGGCAAACAAATTTGAATTAATTGAATAAGTAAATTTCAGATTAATCACCAAAAAGCCTATGATCTCGAGCCAGATTTTACCTTAACAAATCATGTGACCTTAAATATGACTTTTAATATCACCAGAATGGATACTACATATCACCTTGCATTAACAAATGCATTCCCTACTTATACCTCTAATATATTTTACTTTCGCTTTGGCGAACAAGCAAAGTACTTTTGTTGAGTCAAACCTAATATGATCAACTCCTAATTTCCACTTGGTAGAAGTGTACTCTTTGCTTTGACAAACAAAGTTTCAATATACAATGATTTAATTAAGGCATCATATTGAAAGATACCTATTAAATTTTAGACTTAATATTCAAATTAAGGGTTTTATTAATTAGTCTCATCATATTTTAGCTGCATATTAAGTGATATTTACATAATAAAACCTACACATACATTCTGCAATATAAAAATAAAATGTGTTAGTACATAACCATAACTAATGTTAAGTCTTTTGAGCTAATAAGAGTTTGACTGGTCAACCTAGGTGAATCTTCATCTTCGAGTCTTTATGTTTATTTGTTTGTCTCTAGTCTTTTAGTCTTCAATAATCACATGGTTGTATTTCCTAGTTATAGATTTTTAGAAAAATTAAAAACAATCTAATATAAAAAGGAAATGGGATAAAGACAAGGTGCACATATCCTATTTAAGAATTATTACCCAAAAATGAAATAAATAAAATAAATATCCACATAGGTCTATTGGTTATGTACTGGGTACTATGATACATACATCCATACATACTCATATTAATTAAAAATTAAATTTTAAATTATTATTATCCTAAGTGTCAAAATACATTTTGGTCCTTGAAATTTTGTAAAATTCCAATTCAACCACAAAGCTCAAGAAAATCTCAATTTAGTCTTAATTCAACAAAACAGGTCTAAACTGATATTTTCAAATTTGCTAGGTATGCAGGTGAAGTGTTCAATTGTGCATCTAGAATTCAACAAAATTCTAAAAGCATGTATGACTGGAGGGTAAGATAAAAAGCCATGGGGCATGGTTGGAAACCAACTAAGGTGCACGGTAGGCACCATGCAAAGGCATGGCTAGAGAAAGGTTATCTAGCCTTGCTGGCAACATGGTGCCAAAAAGGAGTGCCACCTAGGACCTACTATGCATGGCTTTGTGCCGATCGTGCATGGTGGTTTTTCCAAACGCCAAATTTTCTAGATTTTTTAGCACCAAAAAATCCAAAAAATCTCTCTATTTTCAAGCATACCAATTTACCAAAGTGAAGGAATATAATACCTAAATCGTACTCATAACAACGATAACCTTCAAATCACGCAACAACATAAATCAGGGGCAATTTCATAAAACAACATGAAACTTATCATATTCAACCTATTTTGAACCTACATATACCAATAAACTCAGACAAAATTCAAAAAACCATTACTCAATAATTTAACATAGTTTATGTTATATATGATACTTAACAAATCATGCAACAACACGATTGCAAATGATCTTTACCAATTTTATTCATTTTTTTTATTAATCTCAGTTACATATAATCAACATATAAAATTAATTAAAACTAACTGCAGGTATAATTTCAAGGCACTAATAATCGATAATGCAAAGGAATTTAAAATTTTTAAATAGTACAAGTCTGAAAAACCCTAAACAAGATGCCCATTTTAGACATAAAATTCATTAACATGCAAAATACTTATAGGGTGTTTCAGAGTTATATTTACATTGATGGCTCTTTCAAAACTTCATGTGACTTGAGACAATACGTTATACAACCCTTGGGAGGCAAAGCCTTTGTATCCACATGGAGCACGAACATGAAAGAGACAAATCTAGATAAAGAGGCTAATATAATTCTTGACTAGAAACTTTGTGTTCATGGGAGAAGGAGAAAACACAGAGAGAATGCAGCTAGGGTTTCTCTGTATTTTTTTTTATATGTTGTATCTCTGTCACGAATGCACACTTCAATTTATATGTTCTGGTATCTAACCATGACTAGAAGTTCAATCATGCATAACACTCCTTAATCTGCATACATAGTTGGCATTCAACAAAGTACAATCGATATCCTCAAAGTAATACATGACCGACACCACATATGTGTGTTAACTGACACATCACTTTCTTCATGGAGTCGACTTGTATCATGTCGGTGCATGGTCAACACCTCTTCCCAGCAAGTGTACGATTGACATGCCTTATGCATGTTTGTGCACTTAGTCAAAACATGGTAAAATTGGGTTTTTTCAACCCTAACGGGCAAACCTAGTCCATTAGCAAACAATCCTTACATTTACGTTTAATTCAACTTCTTTGTGTGCATGACCCATAAGCTTTCTATCGAATTAGTAATGTTTGGATTTAGGTTGATTCTAAACATAGACCAAGATTGGGCTCTAACAAGACATCATGGCCACCTAGATGATAGAGTGTTAAGGACATATGTTAAGATTTTATATCATCACAGTTACATGCAATTCAATCTTTTCATCAACTAATATCTCTTAAGACTGAGACATAAAAGTGTATCCATCTTAGTGATTCATCGGTATGAACTGATATATATCAATGACAAACATAGATTAGGCTAGATTAGAACAGTCATAGATGTCATTCAATACTCTCATGTGAGATATTTTCTCTTATGCTCATGAGCGATGAATCTTTTATTGATCAACTATAACTTCCATGTATCTCACGATATGGCCAATCATACCTTTATGTTTACTTTAATTACAACATATTGGATAACATCAAACCATACCGATCCTTATACGAAATGGTCTAGTAACCTTCAGCTAAGAGATCACATGTACTTGTGGTGCTAAAAGGATTTATTCCATAGACATTGGAGAACTATTCATATGGATATCCTTTGGTCCAGTTAGTTCAGTGAACACATTTACAATGTGAACCTATGTGTTGCGTCAAACTATCTAGAACAACTTCAACACGTGAGAACTATTGCCACTATTTAGTAAAGTCATTCAACACTATGATATTTCCATTGTCATCACATGTGCCCTAGTTTATTGTAATGTCGGGATTATTGATGTTTCTAGAATGACTACTAAATGTGTGTATAAGGTTCCCACGATCAGTTATTTGATCCCTTTATCACAGTTTTGCCATTCTAAACGCATATTATTCATACGATCATAAATTAATTCATATGAATTGAATAACAATAAATCTGTTATTAATTATTAATATAAAATTACAATTACAAATGTTAAATACAATTGGCTCTAGGGCATCTATCCTAACAACCATAAAGGTAGTGATTGACCATATCGTGTGATGAATGAAAGTTATGGTCAATTAATAAAAGGATTTGTCACCTCTGAGCATATAAGAATATTGAATGACATCTATAACCGTTTGAATCTGTGGCAATAGTGGGATTAGGTCATAGCCAAATTTGTATTAGTCATTTATGTGTATCATTTAATACTAAGGAACCACTAAGATAAACACATTTCTATGTCTTAGTCTCTAAAGATATTGGTTAATGAAAAAATTAAATTACATTCAACTGTGATATTATAAAAGCTCAAGAGATGTCTACTAACACTGTCGTTCAACTACATAATGCTTTGTTAGAGGCCAATTTAGAATTGTGTTTGTATTCAATCCAAATCTAGACATTATCGACTCAATAAAAAGCTTATAGGTTACATGCACAAAAGATTTTATTCAAACTCAGAGGCAAGGATTATTTGTTGATAATTATAGTATTTATTGATAAGAGAGACCTTGAATAAATTGGGCTTACCTAATAAGGTTGAAAGGCTTGGCTTGACCAAGTGCATAACCATGCATAAGCATGGTCAGTTGTGCACTTGGTAGGATGAGGTGTTAGTTGTTCCATTAAGTTATGTCAGTTAGCACCATGTGAAAATATGATGTGTCAGTTGTATAAGTTTCTTCAGCTAGCTGACACATGCTGTTTGGAAGAGTCTTGTGCATGTAGTGTTCCAGCCATACATGGACTCCTAAACACGTATATATTTTAGGCATGCATTCATGTTATTGACACAGAGTTTGTTTTAACCCTAATGGCCTACCAACTTTCTCTCATTCCGGTGAACACAATATTCCAGCAAAAAGCCCTAGTAGCCTCTTCGCTTGGATTTGCCTCTTTTATGCTCGTGCTCTATGTGGATACCATGGCACAACCTTCCTAAGGTTAGATAGTATTTTGTCTCAAGCCATGTGAAGTTTCAAAGAGCCACCAACGTAGGTATAATCCTAAAGCTCCCTATGTGTGTTTTGTATGTTCATGAATTTTACACAAAAATAGGTATCCTGATTAAAGGGTTTTCAGATTTTTTTTTTTCATTTTTAATTTCATTATGCTATCAATTATTGGCACCTTGAAAATCCAACAACAAATTCTCACATTTTAAGAGAATTTGTTAGAATTTAAGAGATATTGATACATAAGACACTGTCAACAAAAAATATTGTTGACCCACTGACTAAGGTGATGACACTAAAGTAGTTAGACCATTATCTTGAGAAGATAGGTATGAGATACAACAACAAATGACTCTAGTGCAAGTGAGAGTTTTGTTAGTGTATGCTTTTAGACCATTCGTGTTTTCAGTTTCAGGACATTTTATCTTTTTTTTTTACTAAGCAAAACTGTATTAAAAATAAAACAATTGGGCCCAAAAGGAACCTGACAACAACCTAATCTTGCCCTACAAGACGACAACAAAAATAACATGGGCATTTTATCTTGTATGTATAATAATGAATTATCAATAAAAGAAAAGAGTTATTTTGTTCATATACATAAATTGTTTTCTTTATGTACTTAAATATAAAGTATGTATGTAAATTGTCCAGATAATTCATTTAGTAAGACTAACTGAACAATCAAATTGTTCCCTAAGGACATGATATTAGTTGAGCAATAATATCACATAGTAGACATACTAAATGTCTCTGTTGAATATCATGAGATAGTAACAGTGTAAGTAATAATGATGGTTATGTTACTAAGGCATTAGCATGGATTAACAATTAGATAACTGTTTTTCGAATGTGACCAATTGCAAAAAGTCACATGGTCATTGTAATGTAGTTAATGACTTATTATTCGATTGTACTAGTGTATGGATTAATCTTTTGACCTAAGATATCAAGGTCGAATTTGATATGAATGTGTATGGTTCATGCAGTGCATAAATGCACAGCTAGTCATGTTATGTACAAAATGACCATGTTGGTCATGTGTTGTTTGTATATAGAGATGAATGATGATCAAGATAGGATCCATTGACTCAGAATTATTGGATTTAGAGTATCAGCTGACTCTATCGAGTTCTAAGTTCCTATATGAACATTGATAAATTGGAAACCAAAATCTCTTATTATAGTATAATATAAGTCATACGAAAGATGTTCGTGATGACATGTTTTGAATATTTTGATGAACCATGAGCCCAAACTTGATTAAGATTGGATAACAGAATGATCTTACTTACATAGAATGTACTATTGGGAAATTAGGTTCAATGAAGTGTTACTTCATCATGGTTTAGGGGCTATGACAAATTGCTAGATGTTTGTCATAGTTGTTGAGTGTTTAGACATGGTTTTCGAATTGTCTAAAGAAAATGGGTTTATGGCTACGTTACAATAAACCTAAAAGATCACACCAATAAGCCAAGTATTTCAAAGAGTGAGGATTGATTATCTGGGGTTGGTTAGCACCTTCCGAAAAGTAATATAGGTAATGTCTATAAAGTGTTATACAGGTGTACAGGTAACATTTTAAGAGTTAAAATGTTTGTGAGCTATATTAAGGTGTTAATGTATATGCATGATATACATACATGACCATTGTTTAAATTGAAAATTTACAAGGACCATGCAACAATTACTAAATTGCTAACTAATCCACTAATATAAATATAAGAACTTTAGTTCATTTTAAGCATTAGATGTTTATTTTGAACTAAAAGCTTCTCACACTAAAATTTTTTCTCTCTTCCTTCTCTCTAAATTCAAACAAGTTTACATTTTCCATAAACTTTTTGTCATTTAAGTGGTCATGATGTCTTGCTAGAGAGCGCGTTTGGTCTTTGATCAAAAGGTTGACTAGTTTAGTGATTAGTTATGATTCTTCACATTGCCAATATGATTGAGAACTTATAGGGTCACACACTATGGAGGTTGATTCCAGATTCTAAAAATCACATAAAGAAGCTAAAATTGAGTTGTAAAGAGAAAAAGATTGTTCTATATGAGCAAACAATCATTCTTGATCTAGTTAAGGGACACTCATTTCATATCATGGAACGTCTTTTCTACGTATTGAACAAAAGGTTGATTAGGCAAAGTTATGATGAACGATCATTCCATAATATGGAATGCTCGTTCTGCACAAAAAATTATATAAAGAACAAGATGTTGCCCACACACAAAACACATCATTAACAGTGTGATTTTTATACACACTCTCTCTCACACTATTAATCCACTCTTTAGATTGGTAACACCATCCAAAGGCTCCTTAGCCTTTTCGATATTAATCCCAATGATAATAAAAAATACTTATTATCAATATTCATAAGAACCAACCCTAAGAAAGTCTAACAGCCAATTACAAATACACAAAACCCGTGACCCAATGGTTAAATGAACCATGAACCAAAGGTATATTTAAAAAGGTAGACACCCCTCCCAAAAAAGAGTTAAGAATGTGAGATATATGCTGAGGATTGATCGCCATAAGCACGCACTTGATGAGTTTTGAAAAGTTCTTTGAAGTTAAGGGAAAAACTTTTATTTCATTATTAAAACTTATCAAAACATGTGTTTTATTTAAGGTAACCACATTTTTATCCCTAAAGAAAATAATAAAAAACCTAATTTAACTAAAAATTGGTCTAATAAGCCCAAAAGAATAGGTTGAAATAAAATAATGTCTAGCCTAATTACTAAACATGAGTTTTCATTATAACATATAATTAAACTAAGGCCTAACTAACACAATTAAGGTCAACTAAAATAAAACATTGAGGCCAAAGTAATTATGGTCAAATATTCCAAGTCTATCCCAAATAGCATGTGAACTCTAAGTAATTCAACCCAAATTTCCTTCAACTTTGATGTTCTTGCACTTGAATGACTTGAATGATATTTCCAAGTTTTGATGATGCTTCTAATGCCTCTAAGCTACCCAATCCTTGTTGCGCATTACTTTTAGCCCAAATCTCTTAAATCAGCCCATTTATAACTTCTTTTATCTTTTTTTGCTTTGGCTCTAGTCATTTGTCCCCCCATACTCAAAGGATTATTGTACTTGCTTTGGTGAGTTCCTTGCTTGCTTTCTTGGTCTCCATCACCTCTCAAGTTATTGCTTGTAACACAGTTGCCTCATGTGAATGCATAAAGGCCTTTATATCCTTGGAAGGGTTGTGGGAGAAGATCTAATCAAAGATTTGTGAAGAGAATTATCCATCACTTGTTGGCATGAGTTTTACTTTCTCTTATATGTTTTGCTTTTGAATTGATTTCCACCTATGATTTATGGATTGTAGTTTTGTGTATTTTTTGTTAAAATTGTTTAATTATTCTAGTGCTATCTTTATAGTTCTACACACAATATCCTTTCACCATGTGCCTTTAAGTGATGACAAGATCTACACATCTAAGTATGTAAACCAAAGAAAGATTGTATCAAAGGAATCTCTTTTAATATTTTAGTACTATTAGGTTTCACTCAGAGATTTCTTACTATCTCACATGCGTCCTTTTAAGCTCACACAAAATACAATTTCTAAATTCTCTCCAAAAGACTTTTGGTCAATCTTTGTTGTTGTTTCTTGTGAAAATATTATAAAGAAAAGTATACAACACTACAGTTGATAATAAGTTTTGTTTAAGTAACCGAACCAATTAAAAAACTATCTTTTCTTTTAAAGAACAATCTTCATAGCACTCCTATTACACTTCTTACATAATATCTCAAGATAATTATGGAATTATATTTGTGCAATTTCCCACATCAACAACCATTATAATGAGAATTACTACCAAATATAAGAAAAACAACACAAATCCATAATATTTCACTTTAGTGTGAATATATTAACATTGAATAATTAAACCAAAACAAAAAGACACTGATTTTTCTTTTCGATTCAAGAAGTTGGAGTTGGAGATCTAGCTTTGGCTTGCAACCAAGATGTAATTTGAGAGGCAAAATGAGAAAGAAAACCAAAAATATGAACACTCATTGATTTTCTCATTTAAACAAGTTGTCATATTTTTTTGTAGATTTTATTACCATTCAAACCTTGGAGCAATGTTATGTGTACACAATTGGATATGTTGATGATGTGTCATTGTATGATTGAGTATTATTTTATCCTTAATTTAAAATCATTAAATTATACGATCACATATCATCTGTGTATTTACTTGTAAACTCAATAGTATGTATACATAGTTTTATTATTAAATCCTATATATAAGCTTCATTTCAAGTTAAAACTCAATCAAACCTTTCCTATTTTTTGAATAAATTCAAGTGAACCTATTAGAAAATCTTACCTATATTTGCCATGAAACATTGTAGAGGTTGATTTTTATAAGGACGAAAGAGAGAATGTTATATCTTGTTTCAGTGTCTTTACATTCTATGATTAATTATTCCTATTCGAATGTAATATTTTCCTTCTTACCATGAATATACTCATAACTAAGGCTGAATTCGAATCAACCTTGAGCTCAACTTGAACGAGCATAAAATGAGTCGAGCTCGAGGTTTATATACTTGAAAAAATGAACTCGAATGTTGAGCCGAGTGGCTCGGCTCAGCTTGCAAATTCTCATTTCTCATGTTAGGTGGGATGTTGTCTTTTTAGTCTTTTAAAAGAAGAAACAGAAGGGTAGAAATGGGATCTAGGTTAGGGGAGTTTTGTGACTATAAATAAAAAAGGGCATTCAAAAATTTGATTGAAAGATTGAAAATCTCATATGATTGTGCATCTTTTAGTTCATATATCATCATATCTATTTTCCATGCATGCAAAGAGAAAAAAATGAGTTGTTATTTAGAAGCAAAAGAAAACAACAAACAAAACCTCTTCATGTTTATTAGATCGAAGAAATGAATTATACGTTTAAACAGAAACTCAAAGGTAGTTGTGGTTGTAACTAAATAGTTGATAAAAATTATTTATTTGTATGCAACACAGAGAGAAGGAAGAAATAGAAAGAAACAAAAAAAGATCCAAGAAAATATGGGGTTTGAATGAGTGGGTTAACAACATAGACAAATCAAAACCCTCTTTGAATAATTGAATCTACTACAACAGTTAACATTTCACAAAACTCTAAATTCATCTCTGCTTGTTGGGAGAACAAAGTTACAATTGCATTAATCAAAGGACAAACATTAATATTTAATTACAAGGTACAAAAATAATTGTCTTAATAATTTTTATTTTGGTGAATTAGATATATGTTAACATGTTTAAATTTCTAGATTGAGGCTACTGCCTCTTTATATAGTGTTATTTATGTACCTTTTAAGGAATATCATTCATTTTTGTTTATTATATTTAATAGAATTGAGATTTGTTCTTTATATAGTGTTATTGTTAATTTTGTTAAATACTAGCTTTTTAGTTTTTAAGAATTTTTTTTAATAGAATTAAGTACCTTTATGCATAATAACAATATTCTATATTCTGAATGATGAGAAATTTCATACTTTTATTGTTTCTTTTTTTTGTTGTTTAATAAATTTTGATTGAAATAATAATATTTATGTAGTTCGATTTTATTAAATGAGTTATTATAGTTTAATTTAGTTTCACATTATTAAAAAGAAAGTAGAAGTCCATGGACTTTGAACGGGCTTGTTTAAGCTTGCCAAGTTCGACCCGTGATTAGGCTCGTTGAGCCTACTTGAGTTAAGTTTGCAAGCAGCTTCCCTCGTGAGCGAGTTGAGTTTGAGTATTGAAATTTTTTGTTTGTTAAACTCGAGCTCAAGCTCGGACTCGTTTTAATAGTAATCAAATTGAGTTTGAACTCGGCTCAATTTGAATCCAACCCTATTTGTTCGGAGTTCGACTGGAATATAAATAACAAGGACAGGCAAGAGCGGATAAATAAATCAGAAATATGTTACAATAATAAGTTGACCAATTCATTGAATAATCCACCTGGGTTTCTGCTTTCCTTGTCTTCTCTGAAAGACACTCAGAATAATCCCACTGAAACCAATGATAAGTGATTGAATTGGATTATTCTTGCAAATTCTTCAAATAATACGCATATACATAGTGTAAATTGATCCGTCATTGAGATGGGAAGCAAAATCATTCGACATGGTTATTGATAGTGTAAGAAGCAATACAAAAAGAATAAGAAGCATTATAAAGATGACCCACTACATTGATACCTAGTCTGAAATGATTTCAAACAAAAGAATTGTTTGAGTCTGAAGATTCAAAACGTGCTCTGGGGTGGTCTTTCTGTCCAGTGCAGGTAGTCTGCATCTTCACAGACACGCCCATTTCACCGAGCCTCTCTCCGAGACAATGCTCTGATTGTTACGCCCTCCATGCTGGTTGAAACTGACCCGGGAAGGAATTTAGCATATTTTTGTATGATAGAAGTTGCCAAAGGAGGAGAGGGCTGGGTGAATGGTGAGGAGTTTCTTGAAAGCTCACCAGCAAGATCCGGATGAGGGGATTGCCTATTCAAGTGTGGAAATGGGTTCTATGGAGTTCTTTTCTTTGGGTAAGTAATTCAAATAAAAGTTTCTTATGCGTAGCAAAAACTCAAAGTTATAATTTTTCCTTGAAATTTTTAATATTTTACTAATTTTAGATAATTCTTTTATAAGTAATTCAAATTAAGATTTTTCAGACGTGACAATTCCAATTTCTTCCAAACCCACTTTTGAATTGAAACTCCCTCTTGATGTCTCTAACAAAAGCATCCAGAGCTGTAAACATTGCATTTGTGAGTTACAGAAAATGACATCCACATTTCAGATGCAGCATACCCAGAAGTTTCCCTGCCTCCTGTGAGTGTCTTATATGTTTTTTACCTGTTATAAAGCTTAGCAAGTCCAAAAGCAGCTATCGTGGGGCACACAATTTAACATCGATAAGAATATTTTCGGGCTTGATGTCACAATGTCTTTATGCAAATATTTAATACCTTTAGTAGAATCAGTTGCTATGTTTTGCAATGTCTCCCAGTCTGCATTTCTATCTCTGTGAAATAGAAGGCCATCCGGAGAACCATTCCCTACATACTCGTAAACAAGAGCTTGCAAGTCTCTGTCAGAAGCAAAAAGCCAAAAACCATAAAGCTTGAAAAGATTAATATGGTTGATTCTCACTTCTGCCAGAAATCGGTCCTGAATTTTCTTGTACGAACTCCCATTCAAAACTTTTATGGCCACCAATATGCCAAGAGGCAGGATACCATTACAAAATGTACCAAGACCACCTGCTTCCAGAAAATGTGTGAAATGATACCTAATAGTTCTCAGCTACTGAGAAGAGAATTGGATGGGCTTATCAATCACATAAGGACCTTGTCAATTTCTACCATCCTAGACTTGGTACCTCCTGGACTCAAACTACAATCTCAGAAAGATATGACCACTGCAGATTTAAAATGGTGTTTTATGAGCATAGAAATTTGTCTAAACAATAGTTTCTCGACCAGAACTAAAGCAGTAATCAGAACGAGGAATAGCTTATATAGAAGAACTATAAATGGAGATAACCGTTATTAAACATCTCAGATATGCAGTGGGTTCAATTTAGGAATCAGCAGGGAAGAAAACTGGCTGAGTGATACCAGGGAAGGGGATGACGTTTCTTAACAACTGTACAATCAATGGATGATATTCTGCGGTCAATGGAATCAAAGCCAACTTAAAAACTGTAATTATGATTGATGACAACTGTTGAACATACATTTTGATACCTTAACTCTTTAATATGTTCGGGTGGGAAACGACGATTTGCCATTTCATCTAAACCTTGGGTTGTACCAACCCCTTCTTCGACTCGAACCGGGACCAAACCATATGTTTATCTGGTCGGAAATTGAACAATCAAACTAGTTGCAAACCGACACGTATTCAAAGATTTTATTTTATATAGAAATGGCTGCAAGTTGACCTAACTACCCTCTAATTTTTACTTGGCTAGTGTTTTTAATTACAGTAAAATTATTAATAAAATATAATATTGACATAAAAAATTCAAACAAAATTAAAATTATTTTTTTAATATATACTGTCAATAAAAAAAATTTTAAAATTTTTTATTATATATCAAACTCAATTAGAGTATAATAAACCATGTACGTAAGTCTTGCAGCAGGAACAAAATTCTACCGCTTTTCTCCATTTCAGGCACATTTCTGCACAACAAAATTTCAGCAACCCCACCGAGGATGTTCTTCTTAGATTCTTAGAATATCCCCTTATCCCAACCATTGGAGAAAAAAATAGACTGCTGATTTGCATTGCCGAATAGTTTGTTTACATTGACATTTAAATAGTTTAAGAGCTACTCTGACTTTACATTGACATTAAAATAGTTTAAGAAATAGTAAAATCAGCAGTGGGGCAAAATGCGAAGAAACTTTGTTTGTTGCAAACTATTTCTTTTACTGAGAGACAAGGAAAACGGAATATAAATTACATCAACAATTTATGCCCACAACCTTGCAGTATCCTAACTTAGAGTGCAGCTTAATGGAATACATGAACGAAACCATGGCATGAAAATAAAATTAATATGAGATCACATAACATAGCTCATAGCCTACTGCAGTACGTAGCAAGCTGCAATGTTGCAAACAATTGGATCCCCAGATTTTGGACAAGCTCACTTCAAATATTCAGATCAATCTCCACTATCCAATATATTAAATATCATAGATATAGTATACAAAAGAGACTCAGCTCACATCCTCACTTCATGTTAAAATCTGCATCCAAAGTCCACCGAACAGCAGCGTCAGTGAACCATTCAATAATATCTCCGGCAAACGAAATATGGAAATGTTACATTACCAGCCAAACAAGCATGTTAAACATTCCGTACTTTGTTTGACATTTCTTTTGCTTTCCCAACTTCTTTTTCCTGTCATAAATGAAAAAAGTCACAAGAAAAAGGGGCATCAAGAAAGAAAAAAGCATCAACAAATCAACCAAGGAAATGACTTTACTTGCCAACAATCAAGAAATGGAAAAAACTGTCACAACAATGGTCAAATTTTTAAGCCCTGAAAAAATATTAACATAGAATGGAAATTTCTTACACAATAGAAAAGAAGCAATAGTTAACACAAAAGGCAATTTGTCACAAGCTACAACTAATGTGGGAACCCAAGTCTTTGCAAACTTACAAGGTGACTAAAATAGATTCTGCAGATAATTAAAATAAGCTGTTATTTCATCTACTTTTTATTACCTTCTTTGTAGTTTTTGGTCTGACATATCAAACAGACCTGGTCTGACTCCTTAAATTCACTATTACCACAGTAAATCCAGGTCCTGAGATGATACAACATATTGACCAGGAAAATTGTCTAATCACTTCAAAGTTTCCATTTAATATTATATTTCTTATCAAACCCCGGAAACAGAGTGTACATCTGAATCCTTGCCAGAGAATGAATCAAGGTTTTCAAGTTATATACCTTTCCATGTCTCATCAAAATCTACATTCCCTTGTCCAGCATCAATAGATGCAACTTATATTTATCAATATTGTATACTAGGTCTTTTAAAATATTCAAGGCCAAAGATTCAGGTCAAAACAACGCTGGAGGCCAGCAACTAAACCACTAAAGATGCTATTCCGGATACAAAAGAAACTTCATTGCAAGGTCCTTATTGCAAAGCAACCTAAGAGAGAATGTAATCAAGTAAATATAGACTTTCATATGCACTGTCACAGATATGCAAGAACTTTTGAATTGCAGAGTATCTCCTTAATTGTGACTTTAAGAAAAATGGTTTGTTCTTTGGTTTATTAGAGAGTGAAAAAGTGCCAGAAACAGGGAAAATAACTAGGCTTGAAGTTAAATTGTAAATTCTTGATGTTCAACTTGAGAAAAACCAAATCTAAAATTATTTGTAGGAGCGGAAATCCTTAGGCACCCCATATGGTTAACGCAATTAGACACACACATAACATAACACTCCTCAAAAATATCCATAACCAAAAACAGGTTCTCATCCTATATCTCAGAATTGACTATCACATTCCTTGTTCTAAAGCAACTGATTGAACAAATACTTAGTATATTAAGTACAGTGCATCTTTATGGCTTTATTTTATAATCAAGAACTGTAAATATGAATATCTAATTTATTGAGATTCATATTCTTTTTAGTGCTCTGCATTTTCCCAAGGACGGGGAAATTTCTATATGAATGCATAATAGAAGCATACGGTAACTAGTTTATAATCTCATGATAATTGTAACATTTGTCACATTCTCTTCTTCTGCTGACTCTCTAAAATTGCTTCCATGTTCCATTGCAACAGGATACCCATGCATAAACTTCTTTCAAATATTTGTTAAAGATTGCAAATTAATAGAATCATTAATGTCTGAAATCTAGAATGGGAAAAAAAACTTTGCATATTCAACAAGCTTTATAAACTGAGATAGAGCAACCGCCACAAAATATTTTTTTCTTTGGTTTTGTTTTTTCAGTTTCTTTTTCACAACAAAACATAACCAAATGAATTTGCTATAATATACTAAAAAACCAAACCAAATTATTTCAGGTCCAATTTCATGAAACATGCTACAATTGATTTCAAGAAACAATCAAAAAATTAAAAGAACAAAAATCTTAAAGACACGATTATGAAAAGAAATGAAATTTTCCAGACCAACAACAAAGAAAAAGGCAAAGTATGATAACTAATTCAATTGCTTTGAAGCTACTTCACAATTCCTTCAACAGATGTCATTGATACATACTTTACCCACCAAACTTTAAAACTGTATTAAAGCAACTAAAAGATGTAGAGCTTAATATCATACAAACTCCTGCTCCCCAACATACAAAACCCAAAGAGAAAAGTAAAACATTGAAAATACACACTACAAGAAATATTGCTAACTTACATTGCTCATAAATTAAAATATAATTAAATAAAACATCACAACACAAAGAAATTACAATAATCAATTCAATCAAGCTTACCAATCCCTTGTTCTCATAATAATCATCCAATGCCCACTGATACTTTGACTGATTTAATCCAAACCAACGAGCCAAATGATCATCCAAACTCGAATGAGCTGCAAAAGCCCCCAGCTACACTTGATTAATTACATAAAATACCATTGGAACGGGTAAAATAATATTCTATCATTTTATTTTCCTAAAAATCAAATACTTTACGTATTTTCTGAAAACATGTAGAAAACCAAAGACAAACTTGAAATCCGTGACTTTTAACCATTATGAAACAAAAGATAACTAAAACCTGTACTAAACTTAGCCAAACACAAACATTCTGCTGAAATGAGTTTTCAATTCTTTTCAATAAATCAGGAGAACACCCTGTGTCTACAACTTCATTTTCTATTATTTTCCAACCAAACATAGTCTCCACTCCAAGGACCTCTAAATTATCATCTCAATTACAGAACTACAAATAAAGTTCATCTGCTCAAGGATTTCTCTTACTTTCGATTAGAGTCATTTTCTTTTTTTTTGTTTTAATGTTATTTTCTGTTCATTTCAATAACTACAAACCCATAAGGAGACCACATAAACAGGATCTATCGCCATTGCACTCTTTGCAAGATATGTCGCCAACTTTCCTCCCCTTTCTCAGCAGCCAAACAGCAGAATTTAAAAAACAACCACATAAACTAACACATAAAACTAAGCCTACTACAAAAGAGTACCAGGAAAAATTCACCCCTAAAAAATCACTATAATCACTAACTTTTTCGAACCACAAGGTTTCATCTAACTAACCCAAACCAAAAATAAGCAAATGTAAAAGAAATTCAAACTGTTCTTTATTAATAAACCCAAAACAAACGACAAATAAAGATCCAAACCCAAAACCACCCACATGCAAAAACGTCAAAACAAAAAAAAAAATCAAATACCGTTTTGCACTTTGGTGACGGCATTCTTGAAGAATCCCAAAACGGACCCATTTTCCACAGGAACAGGCTTCTGAAACTGCTGGGGCGGAGGCTGCACGGGAGGCGCCGCCACTTTCTGTGGCGATTCGAAAACCGGCTGGTCTACGACGGGTTTGGGAGTTGCAGGCGGCGTCACAAAGACAGTGTAGGGGCCGATTTTTCCGATCATGGGCGGAGGAGTGGTGGGGCCCTTGTTGATTGGCATTGTGGAAAATGAAAAAGAGTGAAAGAAAGAGAGTGAAAGAGAGTGAGAATGTCAGTGGGTTCGGAACCGGAGAAAGAAGCTTCAAAGGCTTTTTATCCACTCCTTTAGATTTTTTATCCTCTATAATCACCCTTTAGTTTTAATAATTTTGAGAAACCCCCTAAAGCTCGAAAGACTTGACATGTGCTTTTAATGCATATGTGGAGCATTACAGGTTATATTGCCATCAAAAAAATGTATTTCTTTATGTACTTGTAAATAAAGTGGGTTGAAGTAATCAATTTTTTTATTTTAAAAGGCATTAATGAATTTCAATATTTTGGCAAATTTTAAAGTTACTCAACCAAAAACTTTCAATATATGAAATTTATATTTTTTTTTCAATTATTGCAAATTAATAATAATATAAGTTTGCCCGATCACAACCGAGTAAATACAATTGTTTAAGGGATAATAAATTGTGTTAAAATTGATTCACTTTGGTTAGTTTAATATTTACTCTTAAGAACATGTGACACCAAATTCCAAATATTAGAGGAAAATAGTACAAAAGAGAAAGAGTAAAGAAAAAAATAAACATAAATGAGCGACAAATACAAATCATTAAAAGAGAATAAGATTAAAATCTTTTTAAAAATATGATAACATAAAACTCTAATTACTAATACAATGTATTGTAAAATAATAACATTAGTACATTAAAATTTATTTTTAAAATTAAATAATAATGAACTAATCAATTTTTATTATTTGTTCAATATATGACAACTATTATTGAAACTTTTGACCAATAGAACAGAGGGTGCTTAATGAACGAATTTAAAAGATATGGGGTAGAAAGAGACAAAGAATTGAAAAGTAAAGTGAACAGGGCAGACGAACCCAAGTGAGAAGTAAAGGTTGTAGGATACTAGATTGGATCTTTGTCGTAAAGTCGTTCTCTCTCTTGTATATTTTTCTAATGCTTGGAGTTGGAGACAAGTATATTTATTATGTGCTTAATTATTGGATATAATTATGATTATTAAATTGGTAACAAATTTCAATACAGTTATGATGGATAAAAGAAAAAAGGGCTAAATTTTTTCCATAAATAATTTTATTTATTTATAATTTTTCAAAAAAAAAATTTAAGCTGGCACCATCACAAGCAAGACAGTCTTAATATAATCTCATCACAAAAATTAATCATAATTTTTACTCTCGCTGTTTTCTTTTTCCTCCGCTTCTAATTTCCGACACAGTCACATCTAATTTCTTCTTGCTTTTTCTCTCACCATCTTCCTTTTTCTTTTCCTTCACTTAGTACCACCATCACCGTCACAATCAACCACTATCATAATCGTTAACTAGAGACGTCAATGGGCCGGGCCGGGCCGGGCCGACTCCAGCTCGGCCCGTTGGGCTGATGGGCCGGGCCGGGCCCGAGGCCCAAACAGTAACGGGCCTTCGGGCCGGGCCGGCCCTTTAAAATATCAAGGCCCAAAGCCCGGCCCATATACTAACGGGCTTTAAACGGGCCGGGCCGGGCTTTATTAAATGGGCCGGGTCGGGCCTTATTAAATATTTAAAAAAAGTTTTAATTAAAATTTTTAAACACAAATTATTTTTTAATTATTAAAATCGATGACAATACCCCGAATATTTTATTTATAATCCCTCAATTATGGCGGAGGAATACCGTTGTTACATGATAAAAAATATTATAAATTTCGTGAAAAGGAAAGCCTAACCATACTGTTAATTTTTGTCTGAACAATGTTACATATACGTAATTTTGGATATATAAATAATATTATTATATAATTAAATATTATTTTATTATTAATTTAAAATTATTAACTTATATAATAATACATTATCTTTAATCTTATTTACATATTTTATATATATATATATTTTTTATATCTATATATCAAAAGGGCCAAAGCCAATAAAAATGCAATTCAAAGTTATGCAATAGAATCGTAAATACATATGGAGAATTTGCAGCCTCAAACATTTTCTTATTTTCACCTTCTGCCATTTGGCAGAAGATACTGGAAAAAATTTTAAAAAATATATATATATATATATATATAAACAGTGTCGTGCCGGGCCGGGCCTCCGTTGGGTTTAATATTAAAGCCCAAGGCCCGGCCTAGTAAGCCCATGGGCCCGGCCCGGCCCGCTACAGTACCGGGCCGGGCTTTGTCGTGCCCGGGCTTTTTCTCGTGCTTCGGGCCGGGCCTCCATTCGACCCGGCCCAATTGACGTGTCTATCGTTAACTAATGTTAACACCATCATCTCTAATTCTAATACTAACATCGTTCTTTTTCTTTTTTTACTTTTATTATCTTCTTCTTACTTTATATTATGTTATTATTACTAAGGAAATTATCAAAAATAACCAAAATATCCTTCCACTAAGTAAAAATACCCAAAATCACTATTTTCAAACAAAAATACTCAAATTCACTATGCCTAAACAAAAATGCCCATGACTTTTTCTAAAATACCAAAATTACCCTTCCCCTCATTTATATAAACCCTCTTCACTCACTATGAGGGGTTAAATAAAATTTTATTAAAATTAGGGGGTATTTTGATAATTTACATTGTAAGGGCATTTTGGTATTTCTTTATTATTTCATAACTTTTTCTAAAATGTCAAAATTACCCTTCTCCTCATTTATATAAACCCTCATCACTCATTATGAGGGGTTAAATAACATTTTATTAAAATTAGGGGGCATTTTGATATTTTACATTGTAAGGGTATTTTGATATTTCTTTATTATTTCATATCTTTTTCTAAAATGTCAAAATTACCTTTTCCCTCATCTATATAAACCCTCCTCACTCACTTTTATTACACACACTTCTCATATCACTCAAACACTCACTCTCACTTTCATTTTTATTCAAGATCAATTAGTAGGGATTCGTTCGGACGGAAGAAGTTCGTATTTCTAAATTCGACTCGAAAAAAGACTATTCATCAAAAAAAAGTATTTATACCAATCTTAGCGTAAAACTTAATTTTATTTATTAAGTCTAGTTTTTATGTCGTAATATAGAGGTTAAATACAATATTTGACAAATATGGGGGTTAAATGTAATTTTAGATAAATATGAGACGTTTTTGGATATTTTACATTGCAAAGGCATTTTGATATTTCTTTATTTCATAACTTTTTCTAAAATATCAAAATTACCCTTCCCCTCATCTATATAAACCCTCCTCACTCACTTTTATTACACACACTTCTCATATCACTCAAACACTCACTTTCACTTTCATTTTTATTCAAGATCAATTAGTGGGGATTTGTTCGGACGAAAGAAGTTTGTATTTCTGAATTCGATTCGAAAAAAGACTATTCATCAAAAAAAGGTATTTATACCAATCTTAGCCTAAAACTTAATTTTATTTGTTAAGTCTAGTTTTTATGTCGTAATATAGGGGTTAAATGCAATATTTGACAAATATAGGGGTTAAAATAATTTTAGATAAATATGAGGGGTTTTTGGATATTTTACATTGCAAAGGCATTTTGATATTTCTTTATTTCATAACTTTTTCTAAAATATCAAAATTACCCTTCCCCTCATCTATATAAACCCTCTTCACTCACTTTTATTACACACACTTCTCATATCATTCAAACACTCACTCTCACTTTCATTTTTATTCAAGATCAATTAGTGGGGATTCGTTCGGACGAAAGAAGTTCGTATTTCTGAATTCGATTCGAAAAAAGGTATTTATACCAATCTTAGCCTAAAACTTAATTTTATTTGTTAAGTCTAGTTTTTATGTCATAATATAGGGGTTAAATGTAATGTTTGATAAATATAGGGCGTTAAAATAATTTTAGATAAATATGAGGGTTTTTTGGATAATTTACATTGCAAAGGCATTTTGATATTTCTTTATTTCATAACTTTTTCTAAAATGTCAAAATTACCCTTCCCCTCATCTATATAAACTCTCCTCACTCACTTTTATTACACACACTTCTCATATCACTCAAACACTCACTCTCACTTTCATTTTTATTCAAGATCAATTAGTAGGGATTCATTCGGATAGAAGAAGTTCGTATTTCTAATTTCGACTCGAAAAAAGACTATTCATCAAAAAAAGTATTTATACCAATCTTAGCCTAAAACTTAATTTTATTTGTTAAGTCTAGTTTTTATGTCGTAATATAGGGGTTAAATGCAATGTTTGACAAATATCGGGGTTAAATGAAATTTTAGATAAATATGGGGGATTTTTGGATATTTTACATTGCAAAAAGGATTTATATAACATATTAAGAATAGATAGGTATTGCTTTGATACAAGACAACATACAAGAGTGTTAAATAAAGAAAAAGATAATTGAGGGGTCAAATGAAATGTTATTAAAATTAGGGGGCATTTTGATATTAAACATTGTAGGTGCATTATAATTGAAATTTTAGGTTTTTTCGAGTTTCACCGTTTTAGGATATATCGACTCATATTATCTAGATTTCTGAAGAATTTTTCGATTGTTGCCATTATAGGGTATTTCAACTTTTAGAATTTGAAATTTCAGTTTCGTTTTTTCGAATTTCACCGTTTTATGATATATCGACTCGTATTTTTCACATTTTCGAAGAATTTTTCGATTCTTGCCATTCTAGGGTTTTCAACTTTTAGAATTCGAATTTCAATTCCGTTTTTTCGAATTTCAACGTTTTAGGATATATCGACTAGTATTTTTCAGATTTTCGAAGAAATTTTTAATTCTTGCCATTCTAGGGTATTTAAACTCTGAGAATTCGAATTTCAGTTTCGTTTTTTCAAATTTTACCGTTTTATGATATATCGACTCGTATTTTTCAGATTTCTGAAGAATTTTTCGATTCTTATCATTTTAGGGTATTTCAACTTTTAGAATTTGAATTTTAGTTCTGTTTTTTTGAATTTCACCGTTTTAGGATATATCGACTTATATTTTTCATATTTCTGAAGAAATTTTTGATTATTGACATTTTAAAGTATTTCAAAGTATAGAATTTGAATATCTATTTCAAAGTAAGATATTATAAAAACGTTTTAAATGGAACGTTAAAAACAGATAGATACATTTTGATATAAGATAACATACGAAAGTGTTATATAATTATAGGGGGATAAATAAAATATTAGAAGAATATGAGGAGTTTTTTTTATATTAATAATTGTACGACTGTTTTACATAGTTATTATAGATTTTTTTATTATAAATGAATAATTATCTTCAAAAACTTGTCATTGCAGGATTGATAATTAAAATGAATGGTTATACATCGATTCGTTACCAAGGAGAATGGATTCAAGGTGGCAACAACACAATGAAATATGTTGGAGGAGCCAAACAATTGATTAAAATCCCTTATGGAACAACATTCGAGGGATTTATTAAGCTTTTGACGGAGTCTTGCAGTATTGATCCAATGACAAACTACCTTCAACTATCAATGAAGCCAAAAAAATTTAAGCTCGACTGCCCCATACAGATCCAAAACGATGAAGATGTCCAGGGTCTTATTGATATGTCCTAGTACTTACAAGAATGTATTCTCGTTTTTGTTACATATACCCCAATTGAAGGGCAGAAGGAAGAAGATGAAGATGAAGAAGAAAGTAATGGAGTCAAAAAAGAATACTATTTGGAAAAGTTGATTGATTTTAGTAATGACCCGTTGTACATTGCAAACTCATAGGCTCATGGAGAAAAAGATATAGTTCCCGATTGGGGTGCCTTTGATGGAAATGATATGCCCGATATTCCTTCTTCAGAAGATGTAGAGCCTGAGTATATGGCATCAGTTACCGAGGGTATGGATAGTTTACAGCTTGAAGATCCTATTTCAGGTGGTGGAAATTATTCTGGGCCATTTTTTGACAATGTCCCCACTGATCCATTTATGTGGCTTCTTAATTTTCCTCCACAACCATCAACATCATCAGGTGGTTTCAGATCGATCCGAGAGGAGAATGGTGTAAATGTTGGTGATATTTTCCATAATAAAGTCCAATTGAAAGACGTCGTGAAGCAATTCTCCTTACTTAAAGGATTTCAATTTAGTGTTAAAAAGTCTGACAAAAAACGGTGGGAAATTAAGTGCAAGGCTGAAAATTGTGAGTGGTATATACATGCAACCAAGTCCACAGTTGGTGATGTGTGGGGGATCAACTTTATGAATCCCACCCACACATGTTTAGTTGATCAAATCATGCCACATCACAGACAAGTTGGGGCCCGAGCTTTAGGTTAATTAATGAGATCAAAGTTTGTGATGATTGATCGAATTTATCGCCCTAAGGAAATAATTGTAGACATCGTCGACCGATATAAAATTGATATTTCATACTCACAGGCTTGATGGGTAAGAAATTGGGCTATAAATTCATTGAGGGGTTCACCAGAGAAATTATTTATGCTTTTATCAGATTATTGCTACAATCTACAGCGTACTAATACGGGCACCATTACTGCTATTGAAACGGATGACGACCATCGATTTAAGAATTTTTTCATGGCGTTAGGATTTTCGTTCGTGCATTCAGAGAATATCTCCGCCCTATTATTTGCATTGACGTTGCTTTTCTTAAAGGTCGATATCTGGGGCATTTATTTATTGCGGTGGCTCTTGATGGTAATAATCAAATATATCCTATTGGTTTCGGTGTCGGCAAAAAAGAAGATCACGACACATGGTATTGGTTTCTCAGTAGAATTAAAGAATGTATCCATGACCTCTCTAAGCTGACAATAATCTCAGATCGACATCATGCTATCTACTCGGCAATGGCTGAAGTCTTTCCAGATGTCCACCATGGATGTTGTTGTCATCATCTTCTGTGTAACATACGGGCAAAGTATAAACGAGACTCAAAGGTATAGTGTTTAAACAAGTAATTAAATTTATAACAGTTTATCCTTTTCATACATTTTGATTATACTCAGTTTTCATATTTTCTCCCATCGTACAGGTTGCGGGTGCATATTGGAAAGCCGCAAAATCATACACAGAATCCGAATTTGGGATGATGATGCAATCCCTTGACTCAATGAACCCTCAAGCTGGATCTTATCTACGGGATGTCAGATTTGAGCATTAGAGTAGAGCGTACTTTCTAGGACATTGATACAACATCATGCCCACAAATATTGTTGAGTCATTTAATGCCCTTGTCAGACATGCACGGGGCCTACCTATAACAATGCTCTTGGAGTTTATTCGTGGTACCATGCAACGATGGTTTTTTGAGAGGAGAACCCATGCAAGTAAGTATGAAATTGTTATTAATTAAAAGTTTTTTCTCATGTTCTTTTTTCCTCTTTGTTTTGGTTATTACCAAATGTGTCCTTAATATTTTTTCAAATTACAGATGAATGTCGTAACTTTATCACCCCTTGGGCAGAGGAGAAGATCAGTAATCATCTATCAAAGTCTGTAAGTTTAGAGGTTCGATCGATTACACCTACTCGGTATTAGGTTTTCAGATTTGGTGGATTCATGGCTATTGTGGATTGGTGAAATGTCTTGCACGTGTAGAAAGTTTCAGCTTTCACGTATTCCGTGCAAGCATGTCATTGCTGTTGCACGACATATGAGGCTTACGAATGTTAATGCATGGGTTCATCCATTCTTTCGCACCGACATCTACCATGCAATATATCAGGAACCGATCAATCCTTTTGGAAATCAATCTGATTGGTTGCACTCACCAGAAGAAAGAGTTATATTGCCCCCCGTCCTCGATAGTCGTCGTCTAGGTGGTCCATCCAACATAAATCGACGTCCATCGCAAGGAGAAAATGTTACACCGAGGATTTGTAGTCGTTGCCATGAACCGAGCCACACACAAACCCAATTTAAATCCCCAGCACCGGTCCCGAGCTCCACCCCGTAGCATTCATTTAATAAAGGTAAAGGAACGAGATCTTGACATGCTTATACTCAGTTTTGTTTCTTATATGATTCTTCATTGTTGTACTTCATTTTTTATGTAACGGATGTATTTTTATTATTGTTTCAAATGTGTAATTGTATTGTCATGTCATGTAATAACTTTAGTGTAAATAATGAATTGTTTCAGTATTTCTTTATTTCATCTAATTGTTTCAAATGTGTAATTGTTTGAGTAAACTTACGTTTTTATTGTCTTTTCGTAACAAGATTATTTAAAAAATGAAATCAAATACGATACATATCCATATATAACCACAGATAAAGTATATCATACACATATGCACATACAATAAATATATACATCTAAACATAGACTCGTATGTCATCTACCACACGGGAACACCTCAGGGGTAGGAATTAAACCTGTCCAGATGATCAACCAACTATAAATACTCTGAAGACACCTTCTTTATTCGATCATTCCCCAACAAAACCATGTGAAGAACATACAATAAGACCATCTTGGCAACGTCAATATCGTCATCCCCCTATGGCCTCGACAAGAAAACATGCTCTAGGTCATGATACTGCACCTTCGGACAATCTTGAAAGTACGTATCTCTGATCCTATGTCTGGAGGAGCGAGGAATATATGAAGAGATATCAATGCGTCGGCTAAACGAAAGACCCGTCACCAAAGCAAACTCAAACGGGCTAAAACGAACATCAACCCCGCTAATCCGAAACCAAAACTCGTCTCTGACAGAGAATCGATGTAGCTACCGTAGTAGGAATGAATAAACTAATATACTAGAGAATTTGGTCTTAGGTAAACGAAGAAGATACCCGAAACATGTCCTCTCAAATAGTCGTAGCTGCTTCGGGGTCAATGTAGACGTAATCCTAAATAATGTTGTGCACTGTGCACGACATATCAGATCTGTCCGAAAGTGTCTGGACTCATTAGGGATTCGTAGCTCGCTTTCAACATGTCTTCTTTTGCAAGAAATATCCTGCGAACATTTACAAAATTCGTTAGTCATTCATAAATAGCAAATGTGTAAACAAATGTTTTCGTGGAAAAATCATAAAAAGATAAAAAATAAAAAACGAAAAAAAAGGTGATCGCAAAATTTTAAAAATAAGATTTCAGGATTGTAAAACAGCTAAAAGGAAAAAACAAAACTGAAATTCGAATTTTATACGTTAAAATACCATAGAATGTTAACAATTGAAAAATTCTTCAAAAATCTGGAAAATATGAGTCGATGTATCGTAAAACGGTGAAATTCAAAAAAACGAAACTGAAATTCGAATTCTAAAAGTTGAAATACCCTAGAATGATAATAATCAAAAAATTCTTCGAAAATATAAAAAATACGAGGTCATTACATCGTAAAATGTGTCTGAAAGGCACAAAAATCAAAAATTTAATCTTAAATTCGAAAACTACATATTGAAAAATCTTAAAACAGGAAAAACAGATATAAAATTCGAAAACTACACGTCGAGAAACACTAGATATGAAAAATATCAATTTACTCCCTGAGAAAATTTCTATTACAAACAGGTCCAAGATTTATCCTTGCCCCCTCAGAAATTTTCCATTAAATTACCACCCCTGCAGTTTCAAAATAGTTAATTTTCACCCCAACCCACTGTTATTCACCAGCAGCCCACTGTTACATGGCAAATTTCAGAAACGCCTATAGTGGACTAAACTATTACCACCAGATCCCTAATGTTTTCAAAAATTTGCTTAACCCCCCTAACCCATTGTCACAGTGGGAGTGTTCTTCGTGACAGTGGGAAAGTGTCAGAATGCTGGATGCTTCGGACACATTTTTAGGCCAAAAATCGGTCATTTTGGCCTCCGATTTCAACATAAATCGAATCTACATAGGCTATAACACAAAACCCCTCAATAAATTCAACGAAAACAACCAAGAATCAAAATATATTAAACATTGTTCAAAATGAAACCCTAAAATTTCAAACCGCAAAATCTCACTCAAATCTCAATAATATGAACAATAACTTAATTCAAACAAGATTACGGAAGATGTACTAACTTTCTTGACCATTTTCGGTCGTCGGAAATCAGCTTGACAGTGGGTTGACAGTGGATAGTGGGAAAATCGGCTATTTTTCTTTGGATTTGCACAGTGACAGTAGATGTTTCACATTGGAAAATATGAATATTTGCCTTATTTATATAGAGGGGTATTTTCAACATTTCACAAAAGTTGGGCATTTTTGCTTAAGTCTGAATTTTTTGGGCAATTTCGCTTAAACCCCTTACTTTTGTCTATTTTTAATAATTTCCCTTACTATTATTATGTTAAAGAGTACTAACAATATTACCACTCTTTCTTTTTGCTTTTCCCTCTCCTTCTTCTTTTACCTTCATTTGACCATCATCACGGCCAACGACTACAAACAACTCATCACCTCTAATTTTTAACACTATCATAATGACGAAGGAGTAATTGCAATCAAAATTGAGTAGTTGGAATCTTTGTTTTTTTTTTTTTTTGGTTTTGGTTAGTTACAACCTAAGTGGGTAAGTCAAATGGATTTGTGATGATTTTGTTTTTTCAAAATTTTTGTTTGGTTGTTTTGTAAGCAAATAGCCTGAATGTTGTTAAAATTTGGATTCATAATGAAAGTGGGTTGAGTATGAGTAGTGGTGATTGATGGGGCAATAAAACTTTATGCATACACTTTTAAATATATAGATTATATGTTATCATATGATTGAATTATTTTAAATTAAAGATAAAATAATAAATAATCACACAAAATTATATAACCTGTATACCTAATTATATACCAAAAAATATATGTATATAACATTATTTTGATGGAGAGAGGAAAGAAAATGAAACGAAATTGAAATAAAGTATTTCTATAATTTTATTAAAAAAAAAGAATATATTAATGGTCAATAGTTATAGATATTTTCATCTTTTTTAGGAAAATATTTTTTCTTTTTTTTTCTTAATTTTGATCTATTTGGTAACATAATTTATAAACAAAACATAACAAATTAAAAATTTATTATTATTATTTTTTAACTTTAAAAATGATCATTATCATTTTGGCATAGTTTTAGGGCAAGTCTCTAAAAGAAAATAGAATTCTACTAAAAGTCAATCAAAAAAATTTCATTTATTTTATAATGATTTTAGATCTATAAAATATAATGTCTTAAAATTTATCTACTTTAATTCAAATTTTTAGTACATTTGAAAAAAAATGGCCCATGACATATCTCAAATCACAAATGTTAAAGATTGATATAATCCAACAAAATATTTAATATTTTGTCAAATAACTATTTCCCACCTGAGGTTTGGTTAACAAATTTTTTTACACTAAAGTTTGAAAAGTTCTATTTTTCAACTTTAATTTTATTAAAATTACAAAAATATCCTTATCAAAAATAGAAATTTAATAAACAATTTATCCACTAATAATATTTAATTTAAGAATTTATCCTCTATTAATTATAATTAGATAAAACTATAATAATTATTTTAAATATACAAAATGAGTATAGATTTGATGTGCATCATCATGTGATTGAATAATTTTTAATTAAAAAAAAGTAACATTTAATTATATGATAACACATATCAATGTATGTATATTTTTGTACTCAAAGTGAGTACGTATAGTATTACTAATTATAATTATAATTTATTATCTTTTTTTAAATTTTTTATTCTATTTCCACCAATCATCTTCAATTCTTCTCTACCAACCATCAATTAAGGGTGGATTCAAATCAAATTGAGCTCAAGCTCGAGTTAACTTGAGTTCGATTTGATTTGAAAGAGTCAAGTGTCAAGCTCAAGTATAGACCTAACTTGGATGAGCTCTTTTAAAATAAAGTTTGAGTTTAGCTCAACTCAAAGGAAGCCAAACTTAAGCTCGACTCGGTTCAACTACAATTTGGCTCACATGACTTGCATCAAAATAACATTATTTGAAGTGTATTAGTCAAAATGACATCGTTTTGACTATTTGGAATCAAGTTCATCTAGGTTCACGAGTCTAACGAATCAAACATCCTAGAGCTCAAGCTCGAGTTTGGCTATAATATCAAGCCTTGGCTCAAGTTCAAACTTGAACTCATCTAAAAGCATTTAGTTTTTAGCTTAATCGAGTTAAGCTGACAATCATACTTGAGTTAGTTTAGTTAAAATCCACCTTTACAATCCGTCATACTCTTTCTACTCCATTCATTTTCACTAGCAATACCATCATTGACCATCCTTTTTCTTTTTTTTGTCATTTTTACCAATAACTATCGACCATTATTTTTCTCCATCTGTCATCTTCACTAGCAACACCACTACCAACCATCCTCTTTCTCTTTTTGTTATCTTTAGCACCAACCTCTATCATCCCTTTCTCCTCTCATCATCTTAACTAGCAACACTATTGTAAGTCATCTTTAATCCTCTAATCATCTATATGACCACCATATTTGATCATTCTTCTCTTTATGTCATCTTCATCACTACTCTTTTATTTTTCAATTTCCTAAGAAAATCATTCATCATCAACCTTAGATTTATATTTACTTGAATTAAAAGAAATTGGATGAAAGAATGAAGAAGAAGATATATATTGACATTTATTGAGTGGGAGAAATAATATGAAGAGAGAGATTGACATTTATTGAAAAGAAATAAGTGTGATGGAAATCAAGATAGCAATCATAGAGGATGATAAGGTAGTTCCAAAGATCCTTTGAGCATCAATGGTGGACCAATGACAAAGGTTATCTAAGAGGACGAACAAAGCGCTAATTAGGCTAATTAAGGATATTTAGGCTAAGTGTCATGCATAACGTGATTTGGATAGCTTAGAGGTGTTGCAATGGCTTAAAAACATCATTCAAATTCAAGAGGATACAGATTGGGGGCAATTGGGACAAAACATTAGAGGGGATGCATGATTCGGGTCTAATTTGCAATAAGTTGTTAGGGTATGCCTTATAAACCAGTCGTGTTATCGGTTTCAGGGCATTTTATCTTATATGTACCCTTGTAATGACTTATTAATAAAAGAAGTAATCTTTTTTATTCATATGCATAAGTTATTTCTTGTATTTGTGATAATATAAAATATGTATGGGAACTATCTGAATGACTCACTTAATATACAAACTGAGTCATCGAATTATTTTCTACGGATATGATATAACTTGGGCAATTATATCACATAGCGAGCATACTAAATACCTTCGTTGAATGTCATGAGATGATATTAATGTGGGTGATAATGATGGTCATGTCATTAGGGTATTAGTAATAGTCACATGGTCATTAAATTGTAGTCAATAACTTATTTTAAGGTTGTACTAGTATACGAAGTAATCCTTTGACTTAAGATGTCACGATAAGATCCAATATAGATACATATGTTCATGTGGTGTATAAATATAGGGTTAACTACATTCCGTACGAGAAACCATATTAGTTACTTGTTATTTGTATATAGAGACTAATTATGATCAAAATAAGATTCATTGACTTAGAAAGTATTAGGTTATGGATATCTATTTATTCAATTCGTATCCAAGTTTCAAAGAGAACATCGATTAATATTAGAAATCAAAATCTTTTGTCAAAGTAAAATGTAAGTCATATGAAAAATATTCGTGATGACGTGTTTTGAATATTTCAATCAATAATTTGTAAAGAATTGAAATCAAAGCTTTGATGATCCATGAGTCCAAAATCGATTTGGATTAGACAATAAAAAGATATTACTTGCATGAAACATACGATTAGAGTTATTAAGTTCGATGGAGTATTTCTTGATCATGGTTTATGGGCTATGACATATTGTTAGATGTTTACCATAGTCATTGAGTTTTCAGATGCCCTTTTAAATCATTCAAAAAGGGACAATTAACCATAATGAACCAAGCTTTCAAGAGGGACTCACGACTATGCCACAATGAATCTAAAAGGTCACACCAATAAATTAAACTTTCGATGGAGAGAATTAATTATTCGAGGTTGGCTAGCACTATTCAAAGGATAATGAAAATCATATAAAATGTTATATGGATGCAAAAATAACATTTTAAAAGTTAAGATGTTAGTGATATGAAATAAGAGTGGTTAAGGTATATATTTGATATACATGCATGACAAGACTTCAAATTATAAATTTGATGGGCCAAATAAGAATTTCAAAATTGTAAATAAGCCCCTATTATAAAAGGAGGCCTTTTAGTTAATTTAGATGAACTAAGTCATTTGTGCACTTTTTCTTCTCACATTGAAGCTTAAACTCTCTCCTTTCTCTCCTCATGATTTGACCAAGTGAAGAAGGAGCTTGGAGGTGGATTTCCTTTGGAGGCTTGCATTTCAAGAACACATTTCATCATCCTATATCATATAGGAGGTAAAGGAGTAGGTAAAAAGCTTCATCTTACTCTTATATGATTTATTCTTGCCTTGATTCTTGTTCTTCCTATATGCATGATATTTTTTGCATCTTCTTGTTCATGTACAAATTTCAAATGGTATCAGAACTAGAACAACTCCTTGCATGTCATTTTTGAAGCCAAATGTATTTTTAAAATGCATAAAAGTATGTATCAGTATCACCTATATGCTTACATGTGATAGTTTTGCCTTGAAACCAATTTTTCGAAGTATTTCTTCCTCTTGAACTCTCAGTTGGACTATCTTGGCTAGAGTTTGTTTTTTATTTTCATGTTCTAATGATTATAAGATGAATAACATGTTAGATCTGACATATACATGATGAAGTGTTTATAGGATGCATATGTTAGTGCTCATTTTTAACATGCATGTGCATTTTGCCTTATGGAGTGAATTTTTTATTCATGGAATGGGGATGCATTTCATGACAGCCATGTATATTGTGATATACATTATGTTTTTGAGTTTATTTTGTGATTGGTACATAAATGATATGATGTAGGGGCATGCATGTGTGGGTTGTTTTGTGATTTGGCTTGAGAAATTGAAAAATTGAATCTTGGTCTTAGATTGTATGTCTCAGCTCCATGTGTATGAGATATGCTCGGTGAAATTTTCTTGATGTTATTTTGTGTATTGTACATAAAATACATGTATCAGAGACATGCAAGTATGGTACATGCATTGAAACTATAGATATATAATGATATGTTAGTTTGTGAGCATATATGTCATGAATGGTCCATAATAAAAATTATGGACTTTTCAAATTCTTATTTAGACATGGTAAATGATGTTTTAATATTGATTAAGACATTAGATGAATATTATAATGTATGTGATTAATGTAATTACATGTAATCTAAGAATTAAGAGGCATAATGAAAGAATATGCATGATATGGATGAATGTATGCATGCCATGAATGAATGATGCATAATTTAGTTTGATTTGATTAAATATTATATTATACATGTATGTCAATTTGTATTTAATGTGATTAAGTGCTAGATGTGATCAAAATTGACATGAAAATAGAATATATTTATATTATATAAGTGGTGGCATGTAAATTATTGTATGTACCCTTATGTAATCATAATGCAAATTAAAATTTTGATCTAAAATTAGCATGACATTGAATATTCTCATAAAATAAATATTAGAGATGTAAAATGTCATATGTGTCATTTTCTTTTATTCATGGATTTTAATTGAAATTAAATGTTATGAATATATATATATATATATATATATATATATATATATATATATATATATATATATATATATATATATATATATATATATATATATATAATCTATATATCTATTTATGTGTGTGTGTGTGCATGTGCATGCATACATTATGACATTTGGACTTGAATCATTGTGTGATGTTAATTTTTTGTTTAATTAGATCATATACATTAGATTAATGTTTAATTGATTATAAAAGAGTTTATAATTTATATTAAATATTAGTTTAAATGATGGACATAAGATTTGGTGATAATCATGGGTGCAGTTTGTTATTTTTCAAATTTTGAATAATTAAGTTGCAATGTTTTTCTTTTAATTAAGGGGTTTGTATTAAATAACTTTATCTAATTTATTTGATTTTATTAGTTTAGTGTGCTTATGTATTGTAATTTAGAATGTAATCGAAGTGGCTGGACTAGAGCCCGAAGACAATTCGGATGGCGATCCAAAAAGAAGACATAGACCTAGGTGAATAGTTTGTCATTAAGTTGTAATTTCAAAAACTCTATGGTCATCCCACCATATTTAAATTATGCATATATGTGATGTATGTATCTCATGCTAAAATGAACTTGATTAAATATTAAGTAAAGGGAAATTGAAATTTTTACCCTAATTTAGGCTCACATATATATTTATACCACACTTTTTCATTGTGAACATTTTTACCACTTTATATGTTAGAATACCTAAATTGCCCTTATCTTCAACCTTGAGAAACCAGAACAAAGGCAACAGTATTGCTTTTATCTTTTTATGCACTGCAGAGAGAGAACATGTATAGATATTTAGTATCAATATTTGAAATAAGATTTATATATATGTGTTAGATAAGATCAAGTGAATTTAAAACATCGATGTTCCATGAGGAGATGCAAGATCAATGGTAATAGCAAATATCGATGTTTCGTGGGGATATGCAAATGTAGCGGCAACAACAGGCATCGATGTTTCGTAAGGAGATACATGAGCAATGGCAATAGCAAACATCGATGCTTCAAGATGAGATGCAAAAACTCCAATCATCATTAAATAATCAAATAAGAAGACTTGAAGATTCTTATGTTCAAACATTAGGATTAATAGAGGTTATTATCAATTATACTTTTTTTTTTAATTTCAATTAGTTGTATTATAAAATAATGACAACCATAATTTTCTTTTCAGTTGGATGACTCATCAGATAATGATGTTCAATAAAAAAGTAAGACCAACTGACAACTACTCAGAAGTCGACGAAAATAAAAAAAGTATTAGCATTTGGCTGTGTGTTATGAAAAGAAAATAGTTGGTCAGTCCATTCACAAATCCAACGACGACTAAAAAGAACAAACAACTTATACCTGAGGACTGTCCTATAGACTTACGATTGGCTAAGGACTACAATAAGTTCTTACTGTGGTACCATTGTGCATTAGATAATGACAATTGATGTGTCTTCCTCAAGGGACCAACCGAAACGATAACCTGTGTGAGTAAACTCTAGTGGGCCCAAATTGTTATTCCGGGTCAATGGTTAGAAAACATAATATACACCATTTCTTTGTATTCGTTCATATTGGGAATACTTCACAAATCTTTTCCAAATGGTAATTGGATGACTGTTTCGACCCATTTCATAGCACTTCTCCCACAGTGCTACGATGAGTTCAAACGATTGGGTGCAAATATAAAGTGGTCATCATTTTTCTTAGATCAAATTAATGGTATCTCACGTCTACAATCCATTGAATTCTTTCGCCTATTGAGTAGTGTTAACAAGGTCATTTACAATTGTAAGTCGTTTAAGGTATACGATTATTGGTAACTATACTTATTTCTCTTCATTGGTTGGTAGGTATTCATTCCACTTAACATCGATAACCAACGTTGAGTGTGTGGCGTGTTGGATATCAACGATTGGTAGTTGTACGTATACAACTCCGCCCAATATACTACTAGTTTAGAGAGGGTGAAGAAGTTGATAATGCCATATAGAACATTGACACACCTAATGAAGGCGAGTAATTTTTATACATAAAAAAGAATTCAACTGTCGGATACTCCATCAAAGTTACAATACAAGTGTATTCATGACGTCCCAAAACAATATGTAACAAATAGAGACTGTGACATTTTTAACTTATGTTTATGAAATACCTTGTACAAGAGTCCATTTAATTTCACATCGAAACATTCTAGAAGGCTAAGAATGTGCGTGGCCACTATCATATTCCAAGGGAAGACCCTCAATAAGTATTTAGGGTTTATGGTTTGTTTATATGTTACTGGACTTTACTTAATTCGTTGTACTTATTAAATTCAATTGGCTTATGAAAACATAGTATACACCATTTCTTTGTATTCGTTCATATTGGGAATACTTCACAAATCTTTTCCAAATGGTAATTGGATGACTGTTTTGACCCATTTCATAGCACTTCTCCCACAGTGCTACGATGAGTTCAAACGGTTGGGTGCAAATATAAAGTGGTCATCATTTTTCTTAGATCAAATTAATGGTATCTCACGTCTACAATCCACTGAATTCTTTCGCCTATTAAGCAGTGTTAACAAGGTCATTTACAATTGTAAGTCGTTTAAGGTATACGATTATTGGTAACTATACTTATTTCTCTTCATTGGTTGGTAGGTATTCATTCCACTTAACATCGATAACCAACATTGAGTGTGTGGCGTGTTGGATATCAACGATTGGTAGTTGTACGTATACAACTCCGCCCAATATACTACTAGTTTAGAGAGGGTGAAGAAGTTGATAATGCCATATAGAACACTGACACACCTAATGAAGACGAGTAATTTTTATACATAAAAAAGAATTCAACTGTCGGATACTCCACCAAAGTTACAATACAAGTGTATTCATGACGTCCCAAAACAATACGTAACAAATAGAGACTGTGACATTTTAAACTTATGTTTATGAAATACCTTGTACGAGAGTCCATTTAATTTCACATCGAAACATTCTAGAAGGCTAAGAATGTGCGTGGCCACTATCATATTCCAAGGGAAGGCCCTCAATAAGTATTTAGGGTTTATGGTTTGTTTATATGTTACTAGACTTTACTTAATTCGTTGTACTTATTAAATTCAATTGGCTTGTGAAAATGTAGGTTTCGAAGATTTCGATTAAGGTATAAGTGGGCATGCATATGAATTGGATTTCATTTTATTATTATTTTAATAATGTATTTTATTATTGTTTTAGTGATATATTTGCAATTATTAATCATAATTCCTTTTGGATGATTTCTTAGTGTTTATTCATGAAATGAAGCAAATTAATAAAACATGTTAATACGAAATACATGGTGTGATATAATAAAAAATCAAATATATACATAAAATGAACATTAATAAATAAATGTCGTGGTAATTTCATTCTGCTGTTTTGATCCATTGCTATCATGTACATGTAAGATCTTAAACATAAAAAATTAATACATTAAAATTTGTACAAAACCCAATAGATAAATTATTAAAAATTAAATATGCAATATATATACAATTAAAATTACAATATTAGACGCGATAATAAAATTAATCATGATTACCTATTCAGGTGTATAGGTTGCATCATGAATACGATGACCTCGTCTTTGTCTGCTATTTGATATACGTGAGAAGCCAACCATAGACACTGGAGTTTAACTTGGACAATTCAAGCAAGTATGGCTAGGTTGATGACATTGGCTACAATTTTGTTGTCGAACTTCCTCTCCTTGTGAAGGCCTTCTTGCATGGTTAAAAAAATAGTTGGACCATCATTCTTCCATCAGTAGAGGATAAATCGCAAGCATTTGATGGTGCCCAAGTTGATTAATCCTTTAGTGGATTAATATCTTCTCTATACACCCTACGTAAATATTCAGTAGAGTAATATGTACTGACCTAGCCAACATAGTCCAACAGGTTATTATACCTTACAATAGCTACAACATGTGCACATGGAATCTGGGAAAGTTGAAATTTCCCACAATCACACGTTCAATATAGAAGATTCACGATGAATACTTTTTGTCGTGAATCATGAATTTCGTATTGTTGCATATTGATTGGTTTAACAATGATATTGGCAAATTTGAACATATGTCGAACAAACTTATCCTCAGTCCATGGTGTTAATCGGTGAGATCTCTCTTCTGTAAAAAATAACTAATAAATGTAATGAAAAAAAGAAACATCATTAAAATTTTAGTCATACGAACCAGTCATGTTTCACCTATTAAAAAACCAATGTTGCATTGTGCTCTGAAGAAACTCAATTAATATGGTGATAGGCAAAACACGAGTAGTCCGTGTCAAAGCATTGAAGGACTCAATAATATTGGTCGTCATAATGTTGTACTGTCATCCTCCAAAGTGGGGACGCGCCTATCTTTCATACCTAATGTTGGTCAAATAGGTTGCTATAACAGGATTTACTCGGACAATTCTACTCATAGCAGCTTGAAAGTCCTTGAGGCGATACGCCTTAATAGCTTTCCAAAATAATCCTCCAATATGTTTGGTTTTTTTGAACTGCGAACGTATTTGACCCTTTATATGGTATTACAAAACCCATGACAGGCATGAGGCATTACATTCATGACCGACATAATTATTGAATGATAAAAATCAGAAATAATTGCCAAATATGGGAAATCACTAATGCATATGCGAAGGTATGTTAACAAGGGCGTCTATGTATCTATTCCCTTCTTGTGCCTAATACCGAATGAGAGCAGGTAAATTTGATTATTAAAATCCTTCGCAACAACAATAAAAAGAGATCTAAGGTACTTTCTCTTTAAGTATGAAACATCAATGCATATCACCAGACAATAGAATTGTTGAAACCTTCTTATTGAACAACCTATACACATGAAAAAAAACTTAAACCTATTCTCTAAATCGATATCAAGACGTGTCACGGTTCCTGGGTTCTTAAGCTCCAAACTATGATAATACTCACGCAATAGACTGAAAAACTCTTCCGAAGATCCTCATAATGTATTTATTGCATATGTTTTGGCATGTCATGCTTGCGTGTAGGATATGTTGATTCTGTACATATTTGCCATGTTTAAAATAATTTCCTTTACTCGATAAATGTGATCAACCACAAACATTGACTTAAGTATGTTCCCTAACGATTTTATACTAACTTGTCTATGGTGCGACAATATTTGATCCATGAACAAGTATGTGTCTCATCCATACATCATAAGACCTAATAGTTTCTATCTTGTTCTCTTGTTGCTCGTGCCGCTATTTATGAGTGTACGCACTTAAGCTCATACCATGTATATCAAAGTGACCAACCTTCTATTGAATTCTTGTCTCTAAGGCATATGTTCGAAATAATGCTTTCAATTCTACCTTCGAATTATAAAAACCCATCACTTACAAATGGTTGCCCTTTTGTGTTACCTGATTACTAATACCTACATTTTCAACATTAATAACAGACTCAACAATCCATTGAAATAGATTTGGATTATGGATGTGACTTGGATATGCTCCAATATTCATAAAGCCTCAGCCCCCTTATTACAAGCACGACTTTGACTTCTACCAATGTCTTGACTTGAAACATTGTACATGTCTTCATCAAACCTTAAGAATTCATTATCATCTTTATCATCATCCTCTTCATTAACTTCTACTTCGTAATCCTTAACCAAGTCATCGTTATTATCATCAGCAATACCATAATTCCTACCAAACTCTTAGAAACTTTACGGATGTGCCCACTCATCTATCAAATAATTTTCCCTTTCTTCTTCATGATCATTTTCAGCTTGTTGATTATCCCTTCCGTCAATTGGACTCTAAGTAACATAAATTTTTGTAGATCTTTGTGAACTTCTTGCTATAACCATAAAAAACTCTACATCATCATCGTCTATAATCTCCATTGGACCAATATCACCTAGGATAAATATGTGCACATTTGACTGACTTCAATCAAATCTCAGATAATAGCTTATTCTCGCAATGAATCTTTCAAAATCAATACTTGTGTCAATACATATCCCTCTCTCATTCCCTCTAACATATTTTGTCACATAATCATCACCTTCGATCCACTAACCTCTATAATGAATCTTAAATGCAATTTTTTTCATCCTGACTATGAATAAACCTAGAAACATAAAAACACCTATGTATAGGCAAAGTTTATGTACTATGAACAATAACCGTCAGTGAACAATAACTTTCGGTAAAGAATAATAACTTTGAAATGAAAAGAATCACAATCAACTCACACAAACAACTAATGCTCTAGAGAATGGAATAAAGAAATTGAGTAGAACGGAAAAAAGCAGAAAAAAATGAATTAGAGGGTTTGGTGACGCCAAGGGGTTGGCGTCGCCAACTCGCTCTTCGTTTGGAAACTTTCTAGACTTGAATTTTCATATTCTATAACCATAAATACAATATTATAACAACTTTAAATAATAAAAGCAACATGAAATAATAACATTAAACAATATGAAATTGAGTGGAATAGAGGAAAATAGGAAAAAAATCAATTCAGGGGTTGGCACTAATGGGTTGGCGGCTTCAACCTATTTTCGTCTAGAAATTTTTCAGACCTCAATTTTTGCATTTTATAACCATCATTACAACATTAAACAATATTATAACAACATTAAACAATCTAACAACATAAAATCATAATAAAATTAAATTTCATTTGAAGTCATAAATATAAATCTACTATACATTATTTGATTTTCAATTGTTTATAAAGAAAACACATAACATATAAGCTTGAATCAAGACTAACCTGAATGTGAATGATTTTGTTGTGAAATCTTTACAACAAATGTTAATTCTCTAAATAAATTTAGCAATTTTCGCCTTTTCTCCCTTGTGTCCAATTTGAATCCTTTATAATGGTTTTCTCACAGGTTTTATTGTTCAATCACATGTATTCTCTGTTGAAGAAGTGTTTTTCCCATGCTTCAGAGATTCCTTTCTTATTGGAAGACTGAGGAAAAAGAGAGAGATGGTATTCTCTCTTTTTGCATGCATAAGTTACATCAACGGAGGTATTTTGGAAAAATAAAATACTATTGTGATATTTTTGCTTAGGCCTTGAGATGAGTGGCATATATGTATACACGGTTAGAAAAAGGGATAAAAATTTCAATTTCCCTTAAGTTAAAACTAAATCTTCCTAAATTAAAATTATTAAATTTATCCCTCCAATCAAGGGATAATTAAATTCTATAACATAAATTTTAATATCTCAAAATTTATATTACGTGAGGGATATGAAATTTATGTCGTAGAATTATATTTATCTTGTTTTTGAATGACTAATTTCATCATAACCAAGAATTCTATTACGGGAGGATAAGATGAAAGTGCCATTTCAGGAAAGCGTGATGGTTTGGATTAACTAGTTGAGGATGCCAAGAATTGTATTATGTGAAATATCCAAAGTAAAGAACATGAAAAATGAATCGAGTTTTATATAGGGATATAAATTGAAAGTGTTTCCTACTTATTAAATTTAGGGTTTAGGGTTTAAATTTAATTACCCAAAAATTCTTTTATATGAGATTAATTATGTTTAATAAGAGTTTGATTCACCAATAGAAATTTAACCTAATGGAATTTCCAAATCTTGTCTAAAGGAAGTGCGAGATTCAAATAAAATAGAGAGAGCTAATGAAATTATGCAATAAAAAGGATTTAAATTCATAAATATAAAAGACACTAATGAAACCAATTTTTTTTTCTCTGTACTATTTTCTCAATATTATGATAAATTTAAAGACTAGCTAAGAAATTTGATAATTGTTTTCACCTTTGAAAAGATTGCATATGGATTGGAATGCCCATTCCACTTGATTTGACTTTAGATGCCACAAATGATGAAAAGAAGTTTTCAAAACTTGACAACATGATAATATGAGATTTCGATCCTACATGCTAGCTTTGATGAATAGAAAGCTTCAAATAAAGCATGAAAACATATAAAGTGCGTATGATATGCTTATAGCCTTACAAGAGTTGTCTGGCGAAAACTCATGAGTAGTCGAGTATGGTCTATGTGTGACATTTTTTAGAATGAGATTAGGGGGGGAATGCCTCCAGATGACCATATAATTGGGATGATAAATATTCAAGAATAGTTGAATGTTTATGGGGTTATGATTCCCTACAAATTCAAGGTGAACTTGATTCTCTAATCCCTCTTGAACAGTTCTAAACCATTTATAACAAATTACAATTTGAATAGAATCGAATGCACACTTCTAGAGCTTTTGAATAAGATTTAAGAATTCTATAAGCAAGATAAAAGGCGTGGGGAAGTTTACATTGCCTTTACAAGTAGGGCAAAGAAGAAACACAAAAAACCCTAGAAAGGTCCAAAAGTTGGACCAAAGAAAATGAATTTTAAGATAGTCCAACCTAATACAGAGAAGGCAAAGGCAAAATGTAACCTCTCCTAATAAATAAGTGTGTTATAAAAAAAGGGCAAGAGTTCCCCTATTTTATAGAGCCCGGGAAATATTTTTTCTTTTTAATTATGCCCAGTAACACTCCCAATTAGCAATCACACAAACTAGTCCTACCAACCGATTGAATTTTTATCAACTTAATCACAATTAATAAAATAAGTACATAATAATAATAACCATCATAAAAAGTATCACCCACATAAACTTTATAACCAATTTTTATAACTAGCCATATATATATATACATATATAGATTTAGTTATACACAATCACATATATACATATAGGAAACAAAATATATACATACCACCAATATCTACATCAAGTATATATATATATGCATATATTCACATATACATCAAAACATATAAATCAACAAAAATATGGTGCCTTTCTCCCTCAGCCTCATGTCTCACTAGTACTCCCTAGGAACCTTTGTTGTAACTCTTTATCTGTAAAATATTAAATTAAACAAAGTGAGCGACTACAACTCAGTAAGAAAATCATACTTAACACTCAAAGTATTTCATACCAGTACTAATCTCTTCCATACTCAGCGTGTCTGGGCTATTCACATACAAAATAATTGACACGAAACATGTATTAAACACATATCATAATTCTCTTCTTTCACCCATGTATTCATTTCCTTACTATACAAATATGATTCACTCGTTATGATTTATGCATGTATGAGTGTCATAACTTTTCTATTTTCTGATCGTACATCTTTCTCAACTATTTATCAGCCACATAGGCTTGCATGCATGATTTTAATGCAAATGACTTTCATAAAATATTTGTTAATTCTTTCTCTTTTTTTTTTTTTGTTCAAATATTTTCATTGACCGGTCTAGACTACATATGACAATACTTGCAGTCACCATGCAAGGTACAATTCTCTCTTACACGCATATTTCACTATTTTTTTTCTTTGTTGTCCACACAGTACAGCTAATATTTTTCTTTGCTGTCCATACAATACAACTAATATTTTTTTTTCTTTGCTGTCCACATAGTACAACCGATATCTTTATTTGCTATCCACACAGTACAGCTCGCGTGTAAGGATTTTAAGCATGATTTTTGCTTTCCTGTATCATATGAGTCATTATAAAACCAAAAACACTTGTTTTCCATTTTCTGAAAACGTGCATAACTTAGAAAATATTTTTCCTCTTTCTTTATTTTTTCTGAAATCATGTATATGCTATGATTCCTCATGTATGCATGTATAACCATAATATGAAATATGCCCATTCATTGTTTTCCCTTATTCTTTTCACTCATCAAACATCATATTATTTCCTCATGCATTTATATATATCTCATGCATCAAATTAATTTCAAAATATATAATATAGACTTAATATAAGGGTTATTCCACATATCATGCACATAATTAAACAAAAATTAACCTTATGGATAAAATTACATGCTTACCCTTAATGCAAATTCTTGCATCAATTCATCAGTTCTCATATATTCAACACACAAAATCCACTAAGCTAACCCTAAAAATATGAAATGTCTAATATACCCTTATGGAAAAAATTTATATCATAAGTCCTAATGAATTTCTTTATTCTTTTAAGCATAAATCACCTTAATTCTAATACCTTACACACTTATATAAGTAAAGGTTATTTAAATAACCTAACTCAAATTGCTTCAAGTATGTAAAGTATGAAATTCTTACCTTTTATTTGCTAATTAGGTGATTTAAGCTTATCCTCTTTCTTTTCTTCTTCATAGCAACTTTAATCAACAAAAAATATAATCATCCATCAAAACCCTAAACTTGACATCTCTTAAAAATTAAACTTTTTACCTTAGAACTTACCAGAATGGATAGATCTACACTTTTTATAACTGGAAGCTCTGGAAATTAGGTGGTTTAGCTAGGTTTTTTGATGAATTTTGCTTGAAGGAAAACTTTAGCTAAAAATTATAGAGATTCTCGGCTAAGGAAGAAGAAAATGAATAGTTGGTTGGTTTTATAAGCCTTTTGGACCAATTTACCCTTAACCTTTTCCAAAAATGACTATTTTATCCTTAGCCAATTACCAAAAACCCTTAGCACTACCATATAATTTCAAGTGTGCCATTCAATTTAAATTCCCACTTTGTCTCTTAAATCCTTCTAAAATGATCATTTTACCCCCTTTGAAAATTATTGCTCATTTAGTAGTTTTCTATAATTCTTTTACAATTTCTTTAAACAACAAGTTATAAAATCAACTTTAGGGGTAATTTTGGAAGTAGAGTTCACTAGCATACCTGAATCTGGGTGTTACACAAAAGGGCAGCGTTTCCACTACAATAACGAAGGACACTATAAAAAGAATTGTCCTCTATACCTTTAGAGTTTGAAGGAAAAGAAAGCAAACATATTTTTTTCCTTTATGATAGCATTTGAATTAAATGTTAATTCAAATGATTAAATCTAGATGTTAGATTAAATAACTACATCTCACATATGTATGTCATTGTATGACCTGCAAAATAGTTCTGCATTATCCAAGAATGAAGTTATTTTGAAGATGGCAACAAAGTAAAAGTTGCATCTAAAGCCATAGAGGATCTTTTTCTGAAGCTTTCATAATACATCTTTTGAGTAGAGTTCTGTATTTTGCTAAGGTTACTAGAAATATAATTTCTGTATTTGTTTTATATAAAAGTGGTTAAATATGCAATTCAATGGTAATGAATATTTGATTCATTTTGGAAATTCTCTAGTTGGCAAAGCAATAAATACAAATGGTTTGTATGTTATAGAACTAAATGATTTAAATATTATAAATGTTGTCAATAATAAAAGATCTTGAGAAGAAATTAATCAAAGGTTACTTTAGTATCATCGATTAGGTCACATAGGAGACAACATGATAATAAGATTGGAAACAAATGAAATTTTGAATTCATTGGGTTTTGAACCCTATCTAACTTATGAATATTCTCTTTACGGAAAAATGATCAAATCACCCTTTAAAAGTATAAGGCAAAATTTAAGGAACTATTAGAACTCATACATTTGGATGTATAGAGACCATTTAGTGAAATGGTAAGAGGTGGTTTTTAATATTTTATCACCTTTACTAACTATTTTTCAAGGTATGGGTATGTATATTTAATGAAATATAAATCAGAATCATTTAAAAAGTTTAGGAATTCAAGAATGAAATAGAGAAATAATCCAAAAAGAATATTAAGGCTTTATGATTAGACGATGAAGGTGAATATTTGAGTATGAAATTTTGAAACTATATGAAGGAAAATGGAATCATATCCCAAATGACTCTTCTATAGTGTATCAAAAATTAGGAATTGTACCTTGTTGGATATGATTCAGTCCATGATAAGCTTTACAGATTTATCGACATTATTATGGGGATATGCATTGCTTATTGCTACATATATTTTGAACATAGAACCATCTAAATTAGTTCAGAAAACACTATATGAGATATGGTATGACAAACCTTTTAGCGTCAATTAAAACTGATAAATTGGACACCAAGTCTAAAAAGGCTCGGTTCATAGGATATCCTAAAGATAGTTTAGAATATTACTTTTACTTCCTAACTGATCAAAGAGTTTTGATCAGTACAAATGCACACTTCTTTGAGAGGAAGTCCTTGCAAGAAGGAAGTGCGGGAAGAATAATAAAGATAAAAAAAAAATTCACAGTGCCTTAGATTGAACAAGCTAACGGAGGAGAGTCTTCTCAGTAGACCTTGACATTTGATATACCAATTCCAATTTGAAGATCCTCTAGAGCATTTAAATCTTCAGAAAGATGTAGATTCCTTCATATGCAAGATTTGGAATTATAACACCCTTCTTCGGAAGCATACCCCTAGCAGCAATAATCCCGAAAAGATATGTCATGCATAAATAAATGTTTAAATTAAAAAACTCATTAATTGTAGATGAATAAGTAATACCATATAGTTATTGGAATTAGATCAGTGTGTTAAATGGTATCCGCAAAATAAGTTTAACAATTTCAAATAATTTTATTATTCCCAATGTGCATAATTTCATAAAAAAAATATTGATTAAGACAATGAAATAATAGTAGCCAAAACTGTCACTTAGCATGCCAATCCACATACCTCCCCACCTACCTCGTCGTCTCTCCTACATACAAATATAGGACAAAGAATACGTTGAGTATAAATACTCCCCCAATAGAGTGTTACTATCAAATGCACCCCAGGTGCAATGGCTTGACACTCGTCTCAAATGCCTAGTATAGACATCCGTCTCAGATGTATACCAAATTGAGCACCCATCTTTAATACCTCTTAAAACCATAATTGGGATGGATACCCATCTCAGGTGTCGTTTGCCCCCCCTTAAATAACGAACTATTTTATTTCCACTTCTAAGGATTGAGACTTCTCATCAATCAACTTGTGCATTTTCAATATTGGGGCATCTCATCAACTGGCCTTTGATGCAACTTACCTATAGTTATATACAATTATACTCACTTTTTGAAATTGACCCTTTACAATCATTTTACGAATATCCTTGATAGAGTCTCACTGTCTCATGCACCTCTAACATAGTCGATTGAACACCTTTCTTAGGTGTCTCTTATGCCTTTATATTGGATAAGATATTCGTTTGAGATACCTCTTACATTCATATTCATCAAATTTGAACATTTATCTTAGGTATCACTCACATCATCATCACGTATCGAATAAGTTTCACTTTCCCCTTATTCAAAACCAAGACATCTCATTAATCGATTTGAACATTCTCTAGACTAGGACATCTCATTAACTGTCCTCTAATATGACTCATAATTATGCCTACATTTTCTAGTCTAGTCCTTTATGAACTCTTATAGACACCAAATATATCCTTGCATTTATAAACAGAGCAACAATTACTTTCTTGAGATCTAACTCGAACATGAAAAGCTTGGCATGAATGCATTATAGGTTGTTAGAGTATATTTTAATTGGTGTAGGTACACCAAAACATGGAGGGTTGCACACATAACATACCAACCCAAAGTATGCATGGTTGGCATGTTGTAATGCCTAATATAAATTTTACTCGTGAATTTCATCTCTTTATGGAATACTAACTTGGAACTTTTGCATGTTCGATAATCACAATGCATATCTAAAGTTCATAGTGCATGTTCAACATTCATGGTACCCACTTAATGTGCATGCTATGTGACTGCCATATGAACTGCTCATCTATGGTGCTTTTACAGGTGCACATCTAACATTCCAATGTACCTCAGACGTGCCTAGGCTATTAACTTTGCTCTTGGTAGTATCAGGCAGTGATCCAGCCATGACACTATTACACACTTCCCATGAAAGTGTGTTAGGCATCTACCACTGCACATCTACCAATTTTCGTTGGTTGAAAACAAAGTTCTTAGATCTTGAGCATCTTTGACTACATATCACACAAACTAGACTCACCCTTTTAATATACACTCTCATCAAAGCTTCCAATAATCGATTATCATCATCATTAAAACATGTTATTTCTTGTGAATATATATATATATATATATATATATATATATATATATATATCAAAATACATGTATAATAATGCTTCATACAAATTTCATAATATACATTCATGACATGTAAAGGTTTATTCATAGAGCTTAAATGTAGAAACAAAAAGGAAATAGAATTAATGGTCTATCTATCTCTGATGACTACAACGGTTTTCTTGTGGCAAGGTTTTTCCCAACAATTTCCTTCCTTAGTTGGCGAACACCGACTTTGGTCCTCTTGCTCTTTATGCGACTAGATTTTGAATCAAAGAACAAAATGTGGTCAACCTATCTCTTTTCTCTTCTTTCCCTTTTTTTATTTTATTTTCTTTTTTTCCCTCTCATGTACCTTCTCTTTTAAACAAAAAAAACAAAAGAAAATTTCCTTCATCACATGTAACTCACTTCTTTATAAAAGGAAGTCAACCCCTTTTCATGGCAAGGCTTTGCATAAATTAGGAAGCAATAATTATCCCATGCAAGGATCCTGAGATTGAGATAATTAGCTTCCCAAAATAATTCAAACATGAGCCATATATATAAATATATTTTGATATATACCCATATTCATAAATGCCCTTACACACACACACACACACACACACATATATATATATATGTATGTATGTATGTATGTATGTACATAAGTGCACGGGCATACACAATCTTTAAATAAGGGCACATGTACACAATTATCCTAAACTTTGAGCAATAAAATGCAATATCAAATAATAGAAAAATAACTCAAATATGTTTTACACTTACCCAGTGTATTATAGGAATCTTACTTAGTATGAGAAATAAATCATAATAATGATTCTAGAAGCTATGAGGAGGCTATACTAGATATTGATTCAGTTAGAAGCAATGAATTCTAAAACACAATCCATGCTTGCTAGTCAAGTTTGGACACTTTTGATCCATCAGAAGGAATTATTTCTATTGGTTGTAAGTGCAAGAGAAAAATTGATAAGGATGGGCATGTGGAGACCTATAAGGCACGTCTTATAGTAAAAGGTTATACTCAAACACAAGGGTAATTTTTATGAAGGTTTGTTGTCAATGGATAGCAGTATGATTGATGTTGCTAGTGGAGAAGTGTTAGTGGATAAGACTCCAGAGGCTATAAAGAATTTGATTTCCAACATGGCAACCAATTCACAACAATTTGAGATAAAGATGGATCATACATTAAAAAAGGTTAATAAGGTAAATATATCTAACCTTGAACATCAAATTTCTAATTTAACCTCTTTGGTGAGACAAATGGTTATAGGAAATATGTACGTAGTTAAGGCATGTGGTATTTGTTCGATTATCACTTATGTTACAGATATGTGCCTAACTTTTCAAGAGAAAGATTGAGAAAGATGGGTAGGTGGAGACTTATAAGGCATCACTTGTAGCAAAAGGTTATACCTAAACACAAGGGTATTTTTATGAAGGATTGTTGCCAATGGATAGAAGTACGATTGATGTTGCTAGTGGATAAGTGTTAGTGGATAAGACTCTGAAGGCTGCAAAGAATTTGATTTTTGACATGGTAACTAATTCGTAACAATTTAGGACAAGGATAAATCATACATTAAAAAAGGTTAATGAGGTAAGTATGTCTAACCTTGAATGTCAAATTTCTAATTTAACCTCTTTGGTGAGACAAATGGTTGTAGGAAATATGCAAGCAGCTAAGGTGTGTGATATTTGTTCAATTAATAGTTATGCTACGGATATGTGCCCAACCTTACAAGAAGAAGAACTAGTTTAGCAAGCCAACACCATTAGAGGATTTCCAAGGCAACCTTAGTAAAAATATGATCAATATTCCAATTTATACAACCAAGGTTGGCGAGATCACCCTAATTTAAGCTACGGGAATCCAACTACTTAAAATCGGTACTAGCCTCTATACCAATTGAGGTAGTAATCAACCTAGTCTTCAAACATGTCACTTGGGTATATCGTTAAGGTGTTAGCTAATAATACACAACAGTTTCAACATGAGATGAGAAACAATATTCAAAATATAAAGAAGCAAATTAGTTAGCTAACAACATCAATAAGCAAGCTTGAGGCTCAAGGGTCTGGGAAATTATATTTTTAAATAGTAATGAACCCAATATAGGAATCAAAAGCCATAACATTAAGGAATGGAACGAAAATCAAAAGTTCTAGCCAAAACACTCTAGGTTTGACCAAGAGAAAATTAGTAGAGAAGAAGGCCAAAATTACTTTTGAAGATTCTCTTAAGGTAAATTCTCAATTTGTGCAAAAATTTACTAATTATGTTCCTCTTCCTTTTCCAACAGATTATCTAAATCTAAAAAGGAAAAACAAGAAAAAAAAATCCTTCAGACTTTTTGGAAGGTTAAAATGAACATTCTTTTATTGGATGCCATTATGCAAGTCCCAAAGTATGCCAAATTTCTTAAGAAGCTCTATACTATAATGAGGAGGTTGAGAGGTGATGAGAAGATCAGTGTAGGGAAGAATGTGTCAGCAGTAATTCAACATAAGTTACCCCCAAAATGTAAGGATCCAGGTATGTTTACAATTCCATGTGTGATTGGTAATTCTAGGTTTGAATATGCCTTGTTAGATTTAGGAGGAACTATCAATGTAATGTCATATTCAATTTACATTTCTACTGATTTTTACATTTTAAATATAGAGGATGATGTTTTTTCGAATCCAACCCTAATTTTGCTAAGAAGACCTTTCCTCAAAATAGTAAGGACAAAGAATGATGTTCATAATGGTACCCTTACTATAAAGTTCGATGAGGAAATTATGAAATTTAATATATTCAAGACCATGAGGTATCCTACTAATATTCACTCTGCATTTTCTGTTAATCTGGTTATGTTTTGGTGTAGGGTGTGTTTAAGGTAAGCAACAAGGATAAGTTAGAAATAGTGATAAGTACCATCATAAAAGATATAGAAGCAACCTTGAAGCTAAGTGCAGAAATCTTGGAGATGATACTAGCTCTACAGTCTTTATTACAAGTGCCAAAAAGATATGAAGTTAAAAATTTTCATTTACCACTTACTCATACAAAATTGCTTCTTTCTGTTGTACATACACCAATTTTAAAGTTAAAACCTCTTTCTGATGGCTTGAAGTATGTTTATTTGGGAGATAGTGACACATTACTAGTTATCACTGCAAAGGATTTGACCTCAACACAAGAAGAAAGGCTTGTGAGAGTTTTACGAGATCATAAAATAGTAATTGGTTAGACTATAACTAACATCAAAGGCATAAGTCCATCAACATGCATGTATTGAATTTTGTTAGAAAATGGTTCCAACCTAAGTTAAGAAGCTCAATGAAGATTGAATCCTGTGATGATGAAGGTGGTGAAAAAGGAGATTCTCAAGCTATTAGATATGGGAATGATTTACGCGATCTCAAATAGCAAATAGGTGAGTCCAGTTCAAGTGGTGCTAAAGAAGTCTAGAGTTACAGTGGTCAAGAATTAGGACAATGAGCTAGTTCCAACAAGGATTTAGAGTGGATGGCACATGTGCATAGATTATCACAAGCTAAAAATGGTGACAAAGAAGGATAATTTCCCTATGCCTTTCATCAATCAAATGCTAGAGTCGTTAGTAGGTAAGTCTCATTATTATTTTTTGATAGGTTTTTAGGTTATAATCAAATTGTTATTGCATCTAAAGATCAAGAGAAAATCACATTCACATGCCCATTCGAGACATTTGCATTTATAAGAATATGATTTGAACTTTGTAATACATCAACAACAATTTAGAGATGCATGATTAGTATTTTTTCTAACTTAATAGAACATTACATTAAACTTAATAGAACATTCGACCCATAAAGATGATTTCATTTTGGGCCTAAGAGAACTATTAGGAAAATGTTAAATAATGGTTTTTGTTGGTCTACACTATTTCATGATGCTTATATTTTATGTGAGAATTATAAGCAGTGTCAATAGACAGGTAATTTGACCTATACAAATGAGATGACACAAACCACCATACTTGTGGTTGAAATTTTTAATGTGTGGGGTATTGATTTTATGGGTCTATTTCCTTCATCTTTTAGTTTTGTTTATATATTACTTGTAATCAATTATGTTTCTAAATAGGTGGAAGCAAAGGCCGCCAGAATTGATAATTCCAAGGCTATTGTAAGTTTTATCAGGCCTAACATCTTTAGCAGGTTTGGAATACCATAAACGATGATTAGTGATCAGGGAACTCATTTTTGCAATCAAACAGTGGATATTTTGTTGAAGAAATATGGTGTTTTCCATAAAACATCTATAACTTATCACCTCTAAACAAACGAACAAGTTGAGGTGTCTAACAGAGAAGTTAGATCCATTTTAGAGAAGACTGTAAAGTCGAATAGAAAAGATTAGAGCCTTCTACTTGACGCATTATAAGCCTATAGGACAACATATAAGATACCTATTGGGATGTCTCTTTATAGGTTGGTCTTTGGTAAGCCTTGTCACCTTCCTTAGAGTTGGAGCAAAAGGCTTATTAGGTGGTGAAGAGTTACAAAATGGATCTTGAAAAAGTTAGTGAACAAAGACGATTACAGTTGCAAGAATTAGAAGAGAAACGACTTAAAGCCTATATGAATTCAAGAATCTACAAGGATAAGACCAAGGCATTTCATGATAAGATAATTGCTAGGAAGTAATTTGTGGGCGGATAAAAAGTTTTGCGATATAACTTGAGACTTAAATTGATGCCTAGTAAGTTACGTTCTTATTGGATTAGACCTTTTGAAGTTATTAATGTGTTTTCTTATGGTGCAGTTGAAGCTAGAAACTTTGAAACTAATAAGGTGTTTAAGGTGAATAGGCATAGGCTCAAGACATTTTATGAAGGTTTTTAGGAGAAAACCGTGTATGAAATGCAACTAGGAAATCCAAGTTATTCAGATTAGGAAAAGCCACAACGTTGGGCTAATGATGTTAAAGAAATGTGTTGTTTGGAAGGCAAACCAAGATGATCAGATTTGTTTCTCCAGTCCTTTCCTTTTATTTTTGTCTACATTGTGTTTTGCATTTAGCCTTACATTAGGGACAATGCAAGTTTTAAGTATGGGGGAGAGGATTAGAATTGTGTACTTTTCGTTTTGAATATTTTTTAGTATTTAAGTAATTTTGAGGTGTGTTTTTAGGTTCTTTTCAATGACTTTAAGGAATTTATGTCTTATAAGTAAATATTGAGTTTGAAAAGTCATAACATGATTAAATGAGTGAACTTTTGAACTTAAACTTGATTTGACTTGAGTTTTGATTTTTAAGAGAAAGTGAACTAGTTTTGGTAGACTTTGAACCATTAAAGTGAGGTTTTGATTTAATGATTATGCACTCTTATATAATCCCTGATTTCTTTTGTTGACGATGTGCATTTATGATTTGTTCCTCTAGAACTTGCTTTTATTATTTATCAAGGTCGCATTGAATCTTATGCATTCATGAACATGATGATAACATTAGAATTTTAGCCACTTTGACCTAAATAGCCAACCTTGTGAATGTTAACTTTAGAAAACCCCTTTTGAGCTTAATTTTTACCATATTTCTTTGTTTTAACCTAACATTATGAGCTTTCAACTTTGTATCCTTGTGTTTTACCAAACCTTAGGGCTAGTCGAGCATTTGGAATTATTAATATTAGGTATTAAAAGGGTGTTTGATAGATAAGTGTGGGGGTATTGTGTTTTTGAAGTATATGGTTGGTGTTCTTGATGAAAAACGAAAAAAAAGTGGAAAAGTAAGGGTGTTTATACTTACGTCTTTTATTCATCAATGTAAAATGGGTATGTGCAAAAAAAAAAAAAAGAAATTTCATGCACATGAAAAAATAAATAAAGGCATAAGTGGTTTTGAAATTGAAAAAAAAAAAAGGAAAGGGAGAAATATTTGAAAAATAAAACAATGAGTTTGTAATTAGTAGTTGAGACCCAAGGTCAAGATTCATATGCTCTATTAGTTTCTATGGTTTAAACAATCATTATTCATATTGCTCTTACCTTTCACCTTAGCCTTATTACAACTGTAATAAGACTATTGATTTGTGTTTTGTTTGTGTTCTAAGTGATGGAGATTGGATGAACAAGCAAGCTTATTGTAGTTACTTTTCATGAATTAAACCTGAGTGCAATGCTTTTACCCTTCTAAACACTTAGTGACATGTGAGTGTTTACCATGCTAGTTAACTTTTTTTTTTAATTAAAATTCTCTTGTTACTTTAAGTTTTGGGTTTGCAGCTATTTTATAAAGTGCTATGACTACATAAATTGAAATCCTTATTGTCATTAGGAACAATAGTTAATAAGTTCTAAGATCTAGTTTGCCTAATGACATGCAAAGGCTAAGTATGGGGGAATTTGATGAGTGTGTATTTTCATATATGCATTTCCCTTGCCTTTAAGTTTTTGAGAATATTTTATGCCCTATTGTGTTAGTTTAGGTTTATTTTTATGGTTAAGGCATGGTTGGATAGGTTAAAATGAATTGAGCATCTAATTAGAAAATTTCAACATTTTAGTGATTTCAACCTTCTGTGCTTCTTGCAAGTGTTTAACCAATTTAGAGTTCTAGAATAAGGAGGACATCCTGAGCTTTTGGAAAGGTATTATGGGCCAAAATCAAAGCTTGTCTAGGTTATCAACTTTGCTTCAAAGACAAATCTAGAAATCCTAATCAGAGTAGGATTTATGTCAAAACATCGAATCTTTAAAAGCCTTATTTGAGGCTTTCAATGTCTAATTAAGGTGATTCGAAAGCCTAAATTCATTTACACATACTAAGCTACAATTCGTATAAAGGGGTTAGACCCTAAAAAGATCATGTTTCTAACCAAAATTTGATTGGATGTTATTGCTAGAATCTGGAAGCCCTAATCCTTAGCTAGATTGGATTAATTTTTGTATGGCTCGTATAAAAACTTGGTCCAACTTCAAGAAATAGTTAAATATAGGTCTAGAAGGCTGGAAATACGCGTGCCTTAGCTAGAAATTCATTTGCCCTAAATTTTTAAAAGTTGGGTATAATTATAACTCTTAGGCTGCTAGGTTAGGGAGGAGAATAAGACAGAACATAATTTTTATCTCTCTTTTGTGCTCTTCAATCAGTAATGTCTGACTAAGTTCTTTAGTTTAATTCAAGGGAATTTCATTCTAGTTGTCAAAAGTTTTTTTTTTTTTAAATTCAAATATCTATGTTTCTTTATTTTACATGTTAATGATTGCATGATTTATTTAATTAAAAAGCCTATTAATTGATTGAATTGTGTGGTCTATAGCTAAACTGAATTCACGATATGTAATTGTTATGATGTTCAGTTGGAGTAACAATTAAGCAAGAATAATTATGATCCAAATTTTTGTTGCTTGTTTAAAAGAGACATAGAATGAATTAAATAATTTGACACGTGTTAGATTCTGATAGATCTTTAACTCCCTAGTTCATAATGCTATTAGTAAATTCATGGGGGTTGCTTACTACCAACAACTTTATTGATAAGAATTAATTTGTGTGTTTGGCTCGGATTAATGAAATCAAGGAAGGTATAGATTATCTGGCTTTGGTAATCTAGGGTTAAATATTTGAATAGAGACTAAAATTTATATATTAAATGTCAGTGATCAGTTTGCAACTGTGGTAATTTTCCTTGAATCAAAATTGTCTTTGATTGAATTTTTATTACTCAATTCGGTTTTTAGAAATTTTTTCTTATCTGTAAACCTCTTTCCTTTTATGTTAGTTATTTATGAATTTAAATAATTAGTCTTTGCGGATCGACCTTTACTTGTCATCACTACTAATTGTAAGTAAAGAAATTTAATTTTTGGTTGTGCTCAACACGTATTAGATACCTTTAGGCAAATCTCACATTGGCAAAACATAGGAGAGATGTTGGGTTCATTTGTACTCTATCTATGTATCCCACATCAGTTATGAGTGAGAGGATTTAACTAGTTAAATAGCTTATGAGCTCTTTAAACTGTCAAGATGCGTTTTGGATTGCAAAACCTAAGAGTAAAAACAATGATGGACTGTGTGTCCAGAATGGATAATATCTTGAGGTGGGCTGGGCTATCAGACCATAGATGTTACATTAAACCTCTTGAATTAGTGAAGAATGCTTGCAGTTCCCTGTTCAATTTGATAGAAAAGTAGAGTCATGATGCACTCTTTAACCCACTAAATGAATATGGGATGTATCCCAATCACCTTAAACACCTCCAACAAAAAGCTCCATTTAACTATATCATAGGCCTTATAAAGATCCACATTTATAGTATATCTTTCATTCTTTTAATCCTCCTTGTGATAATTATGCATGAGCTTTTGACAAAGGAGAATGTTGTCCCCAATTTTCTTTCCTTCGACAAAAGCCGCTTAGGCTTTATTAACAAAGGAGAGAAAAATACTCTTAAGCTTATTAGCCAATATCTTAGTAATGCATTTGTGTATTGTATTACAACACGATATAGGTCTATAGTCTTTACACAAGAAAGGGTTGGGGCATTTAGCAACAAGGGCAATAATTGTACAATTTATCTTCTTTAAAAGTCTCCCATTCTCAAAGAATTTTTTATAGCTTTCATAACATTTTTACCTATTATTCCAAGCCTTTTTGTAGAAATAGGTTCCAAAGTTGTCCAAGTTGGGGCTTTATTATTGCCCATGCTAAAAGTCACCTCTCTTGCTTCCTTATCCGAGACCTCCTTTATCATTTGTGTTGCTTAATCATTTGGAATTTTATAATCAATAACATTTTCTAGATTCCTCTCAAATCTTTGGTGTTCTTCTTCCCAAAGGAGCTCACTAACAATGGCATTCCTATTTATCCTCCCTTTTATGCATTTATGGAAGTAACTAGTGTTTTGATCTCCCTTCTTTAACCAATGCACTTTAGACTTTTGTTTCATGAAAGATTCTTCCTTCCAACTCAATCTTTTAAACTCTTCGATACACTCTTTTTCTTTTTTCCTTAAGTTTTCATCCATAGGACATCTCGCCAACTTAGTTTGGGTTCTTTCATGGTTACTTCTAGTAAGCTTAGCTCTTTATGATAAACTCCAAAACTCTTTCTTGTTCATCTTTTTCAACTTAGCTTTTACTTGCTTAAGGTTTGAGCAAAGTTGGAACATAAGGCTACCTTTGATCTCCTCTTTCCAAGCTTCCTCCACAATATGAATGAAGTTCCAATCCTCCACCAAATAATTGAAAAACTTGAATAGGCTTCTTCTAGCTTTCATCTCATCACCACCGGTCAAAATACTTAGACAATGGTTTGAAACAATGCCAGAAGGGAACTATCCAAAGGACCTTTGATACTTGTCTAACTATTCCTCATTCACAAGAACTTTATCAACCTTGCAACAAATTCTACTAATCCTTTGGCTTTGATTACTCTAAGTAAGAAAATTCCCTATATATCTAAGGTCTTCAACTTGGATCTTCTTACAACAATCATTGAATTCTTCTTTGTCGTTTTCCCAAATGGAAAAGCCACCAACCTTCTCATGAACTTTCTTAATAACATTAAAATTTCCCAAAATGACCCATGGTAAAGACCCCATAATGGTATGGTATTTCACCAAGTCATCCCATAATCTCCTTCTTTCAACATATTCATTCATACCATAAACAAAAGAAACAAAAACTTTTCCTTCTTTGCCAAAATGTTAACTTCCAAACTTATACTTTGCTTGGAAATAAAAAGAGGAGTAGAGCTAACAATCCACCCATATACACCTTATCGGGTTCTTGTCATCATTATTAACAAGATGCCACTCATCAAACACATTCTTTCTAATCTTTTGCAAATTTTCCTTCTTCACTTTAGTCTCAAGAATAACGCACATCTCAATTTTATTCTTAGCTATAAAAAGTTTTATTTCTTTTTGTTTTGGAGGGGGGGGAGGGGCCGGGGGCGGTGGTGGGAGGAGAATTTAACCTTGTAATGTTTCATGCTACAAGATTTATCATTAAGACTTTATGGGGTTAGAGTCCGTCATTATCTTAGCTAATTTCTTTCTCTTGATTTTCGCCTATCCTACTATTTGAAGCTCCATTCAAGTCTTTTTCATCCATTTTAAGATGTTTCCCAAATGGCAATACTTGTGGAGACACCATAGCATCTTCATCTGATTCTTTAATGTGATCTTCAGTATTTCCTTCTTTGATGACAATGTTGTCTTTCTTTCCCATTAGCTCTTTACTCAAAGTTTTTCGTTCCTTCTCCTTCTTCTTTCTGGCTTGCTCTTTATCAAAGTTCACTACCTTTTTCTCTTTGTCTTCAAGTTTGGAAGCAACTGGATCCGTGGCCACCACTACTCTTCTCTCTTTTTCATCGAATCTTACTTTCTTAACCAAGAGAGCAAACCTGTTAAGGAGTTCAATCTTTCTTTGACCTAATAATTCTTCCACAATAACCTATTGTGGCTTTCTTCCTTCTTCTTCCATCATTTTCTTTTAGCCAGCACTATTCGAATTTTCCTTGTTTCTTTCCTCACCTTCCTCTTCATATTCTAGTAGGCATTTCTTCCCCTTTGGTCTGGTTTCTTTTCATAGTTGGCCTTACACTCTTCGTTAATACGCCCAAATTTATTACAAAAACTACGTATGAGAGGTCTCCAGCTATACTCCACTTTCAATTCAATATATTTTTCATTCAGAAGACCCACGTCTATAAAGTCAAGAAAGTTCTCATCAACCTTATCTCTATGCATACTCTAGCATACTCAATGTCATTCCATCTTCTGTCACCGAGTCAAGGTAGAGAGGTCTCTCCAGGTTGCTTGCAAGGCGGCTCAGCCTCTTATCACTCCAGAATTTCAGAGGTATACTAAAAATTTTCACCGACACCGCAACAACTTTAATATTCTCTATGTCCGTTAGAAGGTTTTGTGTCCACCTTTGAACAAAGAAACACTGCCTTCAAATCATCTAAGTACCTTTTTCAACTATCTTCATTAAATCTTCCATATTCTTAAATTTCATTATAAACATTCCTTGGCCATTTGAAGTAATATCCTGCAAGCCTAAATTGGACCACATTTGATTACGTATTTTTTCGCACCTGGGAAAGACATCCTTCTTCCAAGGAAAAAACCAACCACGCAACATTCTTATTTCTTTGCTCCAAGGTTAGCAATCTTTTTCAAAGAAGCAACAAAAGCTCTATTCAGGGTTTTCCTTGGTGGCAGGGGAAAGAATAAATAGACCTGACTGGATGAAGCCGCTTGTACCACGTTCTCACTTATCGGAACCCAAGCAACAAGATGAACAGGCACAAAGTACAGTAGAGAAAGCATGCAAAAAACGTATACAATGACGCCAAACTTTTTTAAAACGGTCAAGAAAGTCAAAACATACCTTTTTAAGACAATTCAGCAAAAGCCAAATAAATGTCCACACTGGCACAGCTAAACCATGCTGGTAGATCAAAAAGCCACGTAAAAGGACCAAAACCGCATTAGACAAGAGAACCAATAAACAGTTGCCACCGAGAAAGCTTCAAAACAGCATAACGCAGGAAAAGACACTATCTACTCTAAGAAGTAGACCTCGAGCACTGGTCGAAAGGGACAACAATGAGCGTAACCACTAAAACCACTATATGGTAAACACTCAAGCAAAAACACCACCACCTCATAACCAGAAACATACCACTGACACGACACCATTGAGCAAATAAACAACTAACGCCAGCACAATACACAACTAGGACCGAAACCTCTATAACATGACGAACACTCTATACCACCAAACTAACAGGACCAGACAAAAATGAAACACCATCCAACAACTAGGAACGAAAACCACTCAGAACAATAAACACATAGGAAACATGCAGCACCTTCTCACAATAATGAAAACGACAAACACATGGGGAAAAAAACGAAACAAGAAGAAAAATAACACATGACAGACGGAGAGTTGTCGGTGACCAGTAAGGTCACTGGACCGGGGGGCTAGTGCCTAAAGTGCCATCAGCTGGAAGGAAAGAGAAGGAAATGAAAGCAAGAAGGAAACAAGTTTTTTTCACTATTGAACTCCCTTCTCACAATTGTAACATAGTCCCCTATCCCAATATTTGTTAGACTTGAAAGAAATGAAACTAATTTTTTTTCAGACTTAAAAATAATCTTTCAGTATATTGTTCATACAACAATAATGCTTATATGCTTATCTTTCTATAGACAAGTCAGTTACAAAGTAGTTTTTAGATAACTTACAAACCAGCAGGGAGTTTTTAACTACATGTCTTAATCTAAACACATATAAACTAACTAGTAGTTTTTCCCAACTGTTTTCAACATAACTCCACTTTTAATTTATTTATATATTTATTTTTGAACAAAAGGTTCAGATAATCATCAACACTCCTCCTTGAACCTTTTGGAAACAACTCCAAGAATGTTTTTTAACATCTCGAATCTGGACTTCGGCAATATTTTGGTGAATATGTCAGCAGCCTGGGATTCTGAATTGCAATAAACCATTTTGATTTCTTTTGATTTTTCAACTTCCCTAATGGCATGATACTTGATATTTATGTGTTTAGTCCTCCCATGTTGGACTGGATTTTCAACAATAGAAATAGCTGACTTGTTATCGCACTCGATCATAGTCGTTTTAACTTGTTCTTCTCCTAGATCTTTCATCAATTTTCTTATCCATATTGCTTGATTCGCTGTGGCTGCGGCGACAACATATTCAGCTTCAGTTGTGCTTTGAGCCACGATCTCTTGTTTCCTCGAACACCAACAGAAAATTCCCGAGCCAAGTGTAAAGCAGTAACCTGTTGTACTCTTCATATCATCTACATTTCCGGCCTAATCACTATCTACATATCCTCTCAACTTCTCCTCTTCAACTCGTTTGAACCAAATTCCTTGGTCTTTAGTTCCTTTTAGATATCGTAAAACCCGTTTTCCTACTGAGAAATGTTCCTCACTAGGTTCTTGCATAAATCTAGACAATAGACTAGTAGAGTACATCAAATATGGCCTTGTTGTCGCTAAATACATCAAGCTTCCCACTAGACTTTGAAACTTTGTCTCATTAGCCCTCTTGCTTCCATCATTCTTCCTCAGCTTTGCATTCAACACTAAAGGAGTTGTTGTAGGCTTACAATTTTCCATAAAAAACTTCTTCAGAATCTCTTGAGTATATTTACTTTGGCATATGAAAATACCATCCATTTCTTGACTCACTTCCAAGCCTAGAAAATACTTCATTTTTCCCAAGTCAGTTATCTCAAATTCCTTCATAATACTCATCTTAAATTCTTCAATATCTTTTGGATGACTACCTGTAATTAAAAGATCATCCACATAAAGAGAAATTAACACCATTCCTCATTTAGTTTGTCTTACATATAAGGTTGCATCATTAAGACTCCTCCTGAAACTTTGAATTTCAAGCCATGAATCAATCCGACTATACCAAGCTCTTGGGGCTTGTTTGAGGCCATAAAGGGTTTTAAGTAACCTGTACACTTTTCTTTCTTTTCCTTCAATTACAAACCCCTCAGGTCGAGCTACATAGATTTCTTCTTCTAGCCAACCATTTAGAAAAGCTGACTTGACATCCAAATGTGAAATTTCCCATTGCCTTTGAGCAGCAAGTGCAATGAGAAGTCTTACTGTATCCAATCTTGCAACTAGAGCAAAAGTTTTAGTATAGTCAATATCGGCCATCTGAGAATACCCTTTCACAACTAAACGTGCTTTCAATTGTTTGACAGAACCATTTGGATTTATTTTTACTCTGTAAACCCATTTCACTCTAATAATTTTCTTTCCTTCAGGTGCATCTACTAGCTCCCAAGTTTTGTTCTTCTCAATCATTAAAATCTCTTCCTGGATTGCCCTTTGCCACCCTTCATGATTACTTGCTTCGAAAAAAGAAGACGGTTCAACCATAATGCTGTTACACCTTTGATAAATTTCATGAAGAGGCCTGGTACCTTTAACTGCAATTTCTTCCTCATCATTCGCATATTCCTCATTATACACATCATCTTCAAATACATTTTTTTTCATATCTACAGCTAAAGAATTGTCTCCATCAATTCCTTTTACCTCTCAATTCCATGTTGCTTCTTCATCAAACACAACATCTCTACTCACAAAAAACTTTTTTGTAACTGGATTGTACATTTTGTAACCCTTGGCTTGGTTGTTATAACCCACCAATACACATTTTTCTGTTTTGTCATCCAATTTACTTTTTTTACATCAGCAGTATGAACATAGCCTATGCAACCAAATACTCTTATATGCTTGAAGGCTGGCTTCAATCTGCTCCAAGCTTCTATGGGGGTCATGTCTCGTACAGCCTTCATTGGTAATCTATTAATCAAGTATACCGCCGTATTTGCTGCTTCAGCCCAAAAACACTTGGGCAATTTTTTTTCTATCAAAAGACATCTTGTCATCTCCATGATAGTTCAATTTTTCCTTTCGGCAACGCCATTTTGCTGAGGAGAATATATCACTATGAATTGGTGCTGAACTCCAAAATCTGCACAAAAAGAATCAAAGTCGACAGAGGAATACTCCTTGTCATTGTCAGTTCTTAAACACTTCAAAGGGAAGCCACTTTGTGTCTCAGCCATTGCTTTGAATTTCTTAAATACACCAAACACCTCTGATTTAGCTTTTAAAAAATAAATCCATGTCATCCTTGTGGCATCATCAATGAAAAGTAAGAAATACCTATTTTCATTTAGTGAGGGAGTTTTTATAGGTCCACAAATATCCGAGTAAACTAACTTCAATCTCTCTTTTGCTCTTCAATTTGAAGAACTGGGAAATGGATGCCTATGTTGTTTCCCAATTTGACAACTCTCACAAACCTTATCACTAACTTCAATACTGGGTAAATCACTCACAAAATTTTTCTTCTGTGCTAGTTGAATAGAGTTAAAATTACAATGCCCCAACCTTTTATGCCAAAGCAGTGATTCATCTTCATGTCTACTACACAATGCATAAGGTTCTATAGTGTTCCAATCCACCACAAAGCTTTTATTTTTCATAGGAACACATTTAAATTCTAGACCATTAGAGTCTGTAATTTTACAAACTCCATTTTTAAATTCTAGAACAAAACCTTTTTGCATTAATTGGCCAACACTTAACAAATTTTGTTCTAAACTAGGTACCAAAAGGACATTAGAAATTAATTTGATACCTGAATTTGTTTGCAAGGCCACAGTGCATTTTCCTGTGATTGGCACTTTTTCTCCATTTCTCATTCGAACCACTCCATTTGACTTTTCTATATGAGTGAACAACTTTGCATTACTTGTCATGTGTTGAGTACACCCACTATCAATAATCCAGGAGTGATTTTGTTTTTGAGCATCCATCATCATAAACAAATATTCTTCATTTTTCTCTTCTTCTGCAACATTCAATTGCTGGTTTTGTTGAACTAATGGTTCTAGATTCTGTTGCTCCTGTTTTCGGTAGCAAAACTTCTCTATATGTCCATTTTTGTTACAAAATCTACACCTCAAAGGTGGTGGTACTTTCCCCTTAAACCAACACTTATCCTCTTTATGATTATTTCTCTTGCAATGACTACAAGAGAGCAGACTTCTTTCTTTGTTATTTGAACATTTAAACCCCTCCAATTTTTTTATTTTTTCCTTTATTGAAATAAGGCTTCTTTCCTTCCTTCGTAAATTTTGGCTTAAATGTGGCCTTAGTTTGAAAAGCCATCTCGATTCCATTCTCACTTCGCATCTTCCTTTGTTGCTTTTGAGGCACAAGAGCACTCATCAAATCAGCAAGAGATATTGAAGTGATATCTCTTGAATCCTCTAGAGAAGAAATTTTTGACTCAAACTTCTCTAGCAAACTCACAAGAACTTTCGCTACAATTCTTTCCTCAGAGAGATCTTTTCCCAAAATTCTCATTTCATTCACCAATTTCATAATCCTATCTGAATATTGTGAAACACTCTCCGTGTCATTCATTCTAGTATTCTCAAGTTGTCTTTTCAATGTGATTATCTTCATAGTTCGAGTCTTCTTTGAACCTTGATATTCTTGTTGCAACTTCTCCCATACTTGTTTGGTAGTAGTGCAGTACACAATCTTGACAAAAATATTGTCAGCAATCGCAGAGTGCAAGAAAGATAAAGTCTTGCTCTTTTTCTTGGTTTCTGACTTATACAACTGTATTTGAGCCACCGTAGGATTCTCAAGCATAGTTGGAAAATTTCCATCTATTTCGACAACATCCCATAAATCAGCTGCTTGTAAAAAACTCTTCATTTTCACTACCCATATGTGGTAGTGAACTCCATTAAAAACTAGTACGGCGGGCAAGGAAGAATTCGATGAAGAGGCCATTTTTGTTCACCTTTTATTTTGTAAATCTCACAGTGTTTATCCCTCAAAATAACTCACACTCTTTCAAGCAATTTTCACACACAGATCCACTAAGAACACTTAATGCTCTGATACCAATTGTTAGACTTGAAATAAATGAAACTAATTTTTTTTTCAGACTTAAAAATAATCTTTTAGTATATTGTTCATACAACAATAATGTTTATATGCTTGTCTTTATATAGACAAGTCAGTTACAAAGTAGTTTTTAGATAACTTACAAACCAGCAGGGAGTTTTTTAACTACATGTCTTAATCTAAACACATATAAACTAACTAGCAATTTTTTCCAACTGTTTTCAACATAACTCCACTTTTAATTTATTTATATATTTATTTTTGAACAAAACGAAACAAGAAGAAAAATAACACATGATAGACAGAGAGTTGTCGGTGACCAGTGAGGTCACTGGACCGGGGGGCTAGTGCCTAAAGTGCCATCAATTGGAAGGAAAGAGAAGGAAATGAAAGCAAGAAGGAAACAAGTTTTTTTCACTATTGAACTCCCTTCTCACAATTGTAACATAGTCCTCTATCCCAATATTCTTTCATCTTCGTAAAAGAGAGTCTAGAAATTATTAGCATGGAAGCTCTTGGTTGTGATGCAAGACTTGTTGAGTCCTCATGTTAAAGAACTTGAAAGGGGTTTTCCTCCTAATGCCATCAATTCTACACTTCACAATGCAAGGCGAATGATCAAATAAAGAAGGATTAAGGAAGTTGTCGAGGAGTGTATAAAAGTGTCTCTCTATTTGCCGTTTGTAAGAGCTCTATCAAGTTTACTTGTAATCCTTCTAGGCCCTTCATTATAATTGCTCCATGTAAAGAAATAACCCATACACCTAAGGTCCTCAACTTTCACCTTTCTACAACAATCATTGAGATCCTCATAGTAGATGTCACCCCATGGTGCTCCCCCTACCTTCTCTTGTTGATTTCTAATAGTATTGAAGTCCCTTATAATAAGCCAATGAAAATCACAAGAAAAATTAGCTAACCAAACCAGGTCACTCCAAAGGCTTTTTCTTTCCGTGGTTTGGTTAAGACCATAAGCAATAGTAACATAGCTCGGGTGTTCTTAAATCAACCACACTTCACAATGCATAAGTTGGGCATTAACCTCTTTCACCAAGACTTTCACTGACCTAAAGTTCTACCTTGTCCAAATTCTACCATTACAACCATGATCAAGGTTGTTAATATTTTCCCAATCTCTTTAAACATATTACCTCACAAAATTGGCATTATTCTTTCTTACCTTTGTCTCAAGTATAGCCATAAAGTCTTTTTTTTTGGCAATTAAAATATATTAACCAAAAAGGCAAATTACAAAAAGGGCACACCATGGGGCACGAGACAAGCCCTTAGGTTATGCTAACCATTAAACAATGAGAGACAACAAAAAACTAATCGAGGCACATAACAAGGACCATGAAGCACAAACACAAAAAGACACCCTAAAAACACCAAAAACAAAACACCAAGAGCCATGAAAAAAAAAATTAAGACATGAAAATGTTATTAGGGAGATCCCAATTGTGAGCAAGGGACAAGTTCTCATTAGACATCTCAATATTCTTCAAGAGAGTCGCTCTTTCCTTGACATGCAACTTGATGGTAGCAAGGGTAACTTCCTTGGAGATTATTTCTCTCCCAAAGCAAGTGTTATTCCTAGTTTGCCAATTGTGATACACAGAAGCACCAAGAGAAGACTTGCTCAGCACATTTATCAAATTATCTTTTTTTTTTTCTACAAGGTGGATTTGTCTTTAATGAAGGAACCCCAAGGTTTGGGCACATGAATCTGTAAGCATAACCTAAAAAGTTCTTTTCAAATGAAAACGCTAAACTCATAATTGAAGAAAAGATGATCCATATCCTCTAAACCATGATCACATAACATACAAGCTTGATGATGAACAACTCTGAGCCTAAGGGGCTTGTCTCTAGTCATGCATTTCCCTTTGATTATTAGTAGAGAGATGAAAAAGTATCTTAGGAAATGATTTTTGAACCACATTAGCTTGAACCATGGCATTTTGTCTATTCTAGCCATTAAAGTCTCCCAAGTCAAGTAAATTAAGAAAAAACCATTTGCACAAGGTAGCCACCAAGTTGTATCATAACCACCTTGAGGGACGGGCATGAAAGAGTTTTTAATCTTCAAGAGCTTCTCGCCTATATATATGATTGAATCCATCAAAATAATACTTGCTATTGTAGCAAACTATGATTATGAAAATTTGCAGATAAATGTCAAAATCGCATTCCTCAATGGATTTATTGAGGAAAACATATATATAGAACAACATATAGGTTTTGTATTCACCTTTAAAAGATATAAGGTATGCAAGTTGCACCGATCCATTTATGGATTGAAGCAAGCTTCCAAAAATTGGAATATTTGATTTGATGAAATAATCAAATCGTTTAGTTTTGAAAAGAATCCAAATGAACTTGTGTATATAAATGAGTTAAGGATCATGTCATTACATTTCTCATATTGTATGTAGATGATATACTTTTGATGGGAAATGATATTGACATAATGAATGAGGTCAAGATCAGGTTATCCAGAACTTTATCAATGAATGATTTGAGAGATGCTACATATGTTTTTGAAATTCATATCTATAGAGAGAGAACAAAAAAGATAATTAGATGATCCTAAAAACTGTACATAGAAAAGGTGTTGAAAAGGTTTAGCATTGAAAATTTGAAAATAGGATTCTTGCCCTTTACTTATGGTCTTTATTTTTCAAAAGATATAGGTCCAAAAACTGATGAAAAGTTATAGTAGATGCATAATATACCTTATGCTTCAATTATAGGTGAATTCATGTACACAATGCTATGTACAAGACCTAATATAACATTTGCTGCAAGTGTTATGAGCAGATATCTGACCAATCTAGAGGTAAAACATTGGTCAATTTTGAAATCAATCCTTAAATATTTAAGAAGGACTAAGGACCTTGTTATGAGTTATAAGTGTTCAAAGTTAAACATTTAAGGTTACTCAAAATTTGATTTCTAGTTAGACGTTGATGATAGAAAGTTTATATTATGGTTTATTTTTATTTGTAATAAAGGAACAATTAGTTGAAAGAGTTTCAAGTAATCAACCATAACTTACTCCACTACAAAGGTTAAATATACTATTGCTTCAAAAGTTACAAAAGAGACTCTATGGATAGGCAAGTTTGTATCTGAACTTGGTGTGGTTCCAAACATGGTTTATCTGATAACCATGTTTTATGACAATATCAATGCTATTACATAAGCAAATGAACCAAAGACACATTAGATGTCTAAACATATTCAGCAAAAGGATCATATTTTGAGAGAATTTATTAGAATTAGAGAGATAATAATACAGAAGACATCGTCAGCAGAGAATGTTATTGACCCACCGATTAAGGCAATGACACTGAAACAGCTGAACAATTATCTTGAGAAGATGGGTATACGATGCAACAACGAATGACTCTAGTGCAAGTAGGAGTTTTGTTAATGTATGTCTTACAAACCATCATCTGTCTTATATCTACCTTTGTAAAAAATTATTAATAAAAGAAGTAGTTTTTTTTTGTGTTCATTTACATAAGTTGTTTTCTTTATTTGCAATAATATAAAGTATGTATGTGAATTCTTCCAATAACTCACTTAACATACAAACCGAGTCATCTAATTGCTCTCTACAGACAAGACATAACTTAGGCAATTATATCACATAGTAGGCATACTAAATACCTTTATTGAATGCCATGAGATAACATTAGTGCAGGTGACAATAATAATCATGTCATTAGGGTATTAGTATGGATTAATAGTTAGAGAACTATTTTTCAAACAAGATCGATAACAATAAGTCACACGATCATTAATTGTAGTCAATGACTTAGTGTATAATTGTACTAATATATAAAGTAATCCTTTGACCTAAGACATTATGGTAGGATTTGATATGGATAAACATGATCCATGTGGTGTATAAACGGGGTTAACCACATTTCGTATGAGAAACCATATTGGTCATGTGTTATTTATATATGGAGATAAATAATGATTAAGATGAGATCCGTTGACTTGAAAAGTATTAGATTCTGAATATTTGTTGATTCGATTTGAACTGAGTTTTAGACTGAATGCCGATAAATATTAGAAATCGAAATCTCTGGCTAGAGTATAATGTAAGTCATATGAAGAATGTTCATGATGACATGTTCTTAATATTTTTATTGATGATTTGTAAAAAAATAAAAATTAGGGATTTGATGATCTACGAGTTCAAAATCATTCTGGATTAGACAATAGAAGGATAATACCTACACATAACGTACAATTGGAGATATTAGGTTCGATTAAGTATTTTTTTTGTCATGATTTAGAGGTTTTGACACATTGCTAGATGTTTACCATAGTTGTTGAGTTTTCGGATATACTTTTGGATTGTCCAAAAAGGATTTACGGCTACGCCATGGTGAACCTAAAGGGTCACACTAATAAACTAAGCTTTCGAGAAGGAGAATTAATTATTCAAGGTTAGCTAGCACCATCTAAAAGATAATGAAATCATATAAAATGCTAAAAGGGTACAAAAATAACATTTTAAAAGTTAAGATGTCAATGAGATGAAATAAACATGGCTAAGGTATGTATTTGATATACATACATAAAAAGACTTCAAATTATAAATTTGATGGGCCAAATAAGAATTTCAAAATTGCAAATGAGCCACCGTTATAAAAAGATGTCTTTTAGTTCACTTAGATGAGCTATTAATTTGTGCACTTTTTCTTCTCACATTAAACCTTAAAACTTTCTCCCTTCTTTCTTATTGATTAGGCTAAGTGAAGAAGAAGCTTGGAGGTGGATTTCCTTTGGAGTTGCATTTGAAGGACACATTCCATCATCTTATATCGTATATGAGGCAAAGGAGTAGGTAAAAGCTTCTTTCTACTCTTAAATGCTTTATTCATACCTCGATTCTTGTTCTACAACTTTCATAAGTCATACGATTGGAGGCACCACTTATTATCTCTATATGCGAGCTATGTTTTGGACCTTAAATAATACTTAAATTATGCTTAATTATGTTTAGTTTTATTTATTTTAATTTATGTTTCTTTTAGGCTAAAACCTTAGTTTAACTTTTCTCTTTGTTTTATTACAAACTTTACAATTTTATCAAGCTAACGCTTATGGAGACCAAACTTGAGTTATCTCTCATCTTCTCAACTTGTTATTAAGAGTGGCATCTTATACCTTTGGTTTGTGATTTTCTATAATCATTGGGCCAAAGTTTTCTTAATAAAATTGTTTTAATCTTTCTTGGGGTTGTGTTTCTACATATTGACTGTAGGTGCCATATTAGTATATAGGGTTCACATCATCTTAGTATCAGAGCTTTGGTTATTATTTTAGGTCTGATTGTCAAATTTATTTCTGTGTTTGCATCATACCTCTTTAATTCCACATCTGTTTTCATACAAAACATAAATTCCACTTTTCTTGTTTTGCAAATTTTCATTAGAATTCTTTAAATCCACATCATACTATTAGTTTACATTCAAATCCATGAGTTTTTCATTAGTTTCATTGTATGAGCATTCTAAAAAAATGAAAAAAATAAAAAAGAAGGTGAAAAGAGAAAAGTTGAACACCATAGTTATTGGATTTAAAGTGAATTAATTTTAGAATTACCTTATTTACAAGATCAACACCTCGCGACATCAAATTAAATTCTTTTTTGAAATCAACTTGTTTTCCATTGTTTTTTACCTTGTTCCCTTTTATTTCTTGATTGTTTCCTGTTTTTTGTTTCTTTGTTGTTCTTTTGTTTCTTTTGCTCTTTTGTTTTCTTTTGTGTGTTCATTTTCTTGTTGAGATTTGTTAGGGGAAATTACTTCAAGTATAACCTTGGTGTGATCTATTAGCTTAATAAAAAACTTAGTAGGAAAGGATTGAGTTAAAAAAAAAAAAAGGTAGAGTAAAAAAGAGTAAAACATAAGTGTTGAGTGAATAGTAAGTGAGTAGAGTGAAATGCATTAGAAAGTGTTGTAAGGTCTTTTCTAATGATTCTTTTTAGGTTTCAATTATGTCAATGAACAAAGACAAAGATGTAAATGAAGGAGAAAGGGTGGATGAGTTATTCATGCTCTGATCAATGCAACAACAATTTGTGAGGTTCAAAGTCATGTTTAGAGAAGCAAGATGCTATTATCGCTAGTTTACGAAGGGGCTAGCCACAAGAAGCTCTTAATGTGCGAAGGAATGATTGATTGAAGATGATGATAAAGAAGATTTCAATGATGATCAAGCTACCATTGTTAATATGGACAGATTTGTGAGAGGTAGAAAGGGTTGAAGAGATGGATTCCATAAAGAAGATAAGAATAGGTGTAAAGAAAGACAAAATAGAGATTTGGATAGCATAAAAATGAAGATTCCACAATTCCAAGGAAAAAATAATCTTGATGCTATTTAGAATGGGAAAAAAAGGTAAAGCTAGTTTTTTATTGTTATGACTACTCAAAAAGAAAAATTAAGGTAACATTGACAGCTGTATAATTCACTGATTGTGCTATGATTTGGTAGGATCAACTTGTGCTAAATAGACATAAAAACTTGACACTTAGGAAGAGATTAAGACTATGATGAGAAAATGGTTTGTTCCTAGTCATTATGTACCCCTCTCTAGATACATACTCCTACTTGGAATAGGTTTGAAAGAGGTATGTTAACTTGAAACTTCCTCACTTAGACTCGCAGCAGAGATAATAAGCATGCATGATAAATAATTCACTCCCACAATCCCCAAAAGTGTAATTAAACATAATATTAGTCCTAGTGTCTGAAATCTAAGATCATAAAATAGAGCACACAAATATCACAGATAAACTCAAATATAGAAATATGGCCTAACATAAAAAATGACAAAAATGCCCTTACCTCATGCACTAGCTTGAGTGACCCACTAGCTCTCCACCGCCACCTCATTGCTCTACAAGACTTACATACAAAACCATAAAAGAATATGGCAAGTGAAACATACTCAATAAGTAGGTGACCCTATAATATCCAATATATGAATGCACATCACAGTTAATCCAAATCTCATAGGTGTCATTTGATTAGTTTCCTTATAGTATCACAGATGTTTTTACAACGTCTCTGATGCCTATTCGTATCATCTTAGTGTTTAGTTCCTAATCCTTAATAGCGATGTCATCTTGAATAACTAGTGCCAAATTATGTCCATTGGTGTCTTAGATGCATGGTGAAAGCATGAGTATCCCAAATGTAAATCATGAAGTATACCTCAAAGCACATGTCGGTCGGGCTTCAGGTTATGGACTATATTATAAGAGTAGTGAGAACACGAGCCTCCCCTACTATCGCACATGCATCTTAGAGGCTAAAATAGCTAGAATTAATACGTGCATAAGTAACTCAGATGCTAAGATGCCCTATGCTGATACATAATCATCTAATGAATCAAGGTCACACAGACTAGCATTGATGCTTTCATTGCCACACTGTGCATAGCTCAGTGGCACGATCACACTATACATAGCTCGGTGAAAAATTGCAATGTGATAATACATCATTTCTAGTTTTTAACTCAAAACCACTCTAGTCGAGGTTTGTGTTGTCGCCACATAGTCAAACACATTTAAATTCCCATCACACCATCTTCTACATAGTCCAACACCTTTATCCAAAACTAAACTCATATTGCCTTCATTAGGGCTTTAATCCATGTTTTTCTCTCATTTATCCCTTATAGGAGTAAATTAGTTATTTCCAAACCCATATACTCATATCAAAACTACACATACTTTTTATATACTTCAAATGTTTTTTATTTCCAAATTTCCCAAAAGTACATGGGGGTGTATTATACAATCCACACAGGCATATATCATAAGCATATAAGGGTGTATCCTTGCGGCAAGGCACATAGTCATGTGTCTTATACCACACGAGCATATGTTAATTCCTAATTCTATAGTGCCATGGCTTTAATTAACTCTGAGAGAATTTTTCCCCAAAAGCACAAGAATGTGTGTTGCTAAATTTCCAAAATTTTGATTTACAAAACACACATTCTGGCCATAAAAATCTCATCTTTTAGCATCCTAAAATTAACTATCCATACTACTACAATCCATATACCATTCTAAAGAAATCCAAAATAACAACTTGTAACATCATTTCAAAGTCATACACCAAATATTTATTTCATTCATGGCATAATCATAATCTCCCACTCACATGTTAGCCCATCCATATTCATTATCAATACTATATAGAAATCAATCAAGGGAATCCAAAATCGTGCTATTAGCCAGTTATCAATGTACATTCTTAAAATCTAATATTGTAAGAATATGATTACAACTATGGTTATGTACAAATTCAACACATATCCAATATCATATAATCAAATAACTCTTCAACCATCATAATCAAATCCATAATCATATCCACATAATTTATACACACTATCATAATTATTCATTAACAAATCAACAGAGAAACACAACGCTTGAGAAAGGGATTCACCTAATTACCTCTCTTTCGATGATATGAATAGTCTTCATGTGGACTTGATAAATCCAATATGACCTTTCCTTGCATCCATGACCTCCAAAACACTCAAAATCTTTTTTTTTTCCTCTTTGTTGGCTAGAAAGAATGGCAAAAGAATGTAACCAAACATGTTTGAAATCTTTTTATTTTTATTTAAAATGCACTAAACATAAGCGTGTATACCATTATCCATTAATGGCATGTTCCAAAATCCCTCGAAATATATCCTTATGCAAAATTCAAACATGCTAAACATGCATGGGCATAACATACAAACATGTGCTTACTCATATATGGGTATGTATCATGGGCGTGCATGCTATCTATACTTAACCAATTATCAAATATCAAAATGGAAAAGACTATTTTTGCTCGGCGATCACATACACAGGTAAATTACCTTTCCCTTACAATCTTGCAAGCCTAAATCCACATACAGTCAGCTTATTAAGCACAATCAATCATAAACAAACTAAAAAACAAAAATAACCTTAGACAAATTTGCAGGTATTACTATTGTAATCTTTATCAAAGATTACAAGGTCTTACTTAAAGATCTAAGAGTGTTGAGGATTACCACAATGAGATGGAAATCGCCATGATTAGGGCAAAAGTAGAGGAAGATAGGAAGATAATCATGGCACGATATTTGCAAGGATTGAACCATGATATAGCTAATATGGTGGAGTTGCAACACTATATGGAGTTGAAAGATATGGTGCAATGACAATGAAAGTAGAAAGACAACTTAAGAGGAAGAGTAGCACCATTAGGTTCAAGTAAAATTCAGGTTCCTCATATTTTTGGAACCTAAATTAAAGCAAAAGGGATGACAAGACCATTTTTAAGCCTAAGGTTGAAACATCTAAGGCAAAAGAAGTTGGAGTAACAGTGAGAAGGGTAAAACCAAGCTATACAAGGTTAAAATCGAGATATTGTAACAACCTCTTCAGAAGTATTATTCTATAAAGGAAGATGTCACTAAATTGACTATTGAGCATTGCTTTTATTAAAATATATAATAAAACTTGAAAAAGAATTGAATGAAAACCTCATTTATTATACTTTACAAAATTACCAAAATACCTTTGTCCAAAAACCAAAGATGGAAGCCTACAAAAGATGTCATAACTCAAAACATAATCGATAAACAATAATAAGAAAGTGTAGTTAAATAAATAAATAAACTATGATAAAATAAAAACTCTATGCCCTTTGATAAAATAATATGAACTAATGATAGAAATGCCCTTGCAACTTTACGCCCTTTGACACCATTAGTTTTATATCACTTATACCTGTACACATGATAGTAGGAAAATGAGTGATAATCACTCAATAAGTAGGAGACTCTACTATTAACTTTTAATGTATCATCTAAAATGCCCTTGATCTTGACCTATATTATCTTTATCATCCAAAGTCGGCATTAAACTTCATAAGAATGATGGTAGGTCTTTTCTATCAACTCTGTGCTCAAAGTGCACTATAGAGAATGTCTAGACCACATATTTTAACTCTCAGATTGAACTATATCCTACTTGATTACTAAAGAACCATTTCTCAGATTCCTATCTAGCGTAGCAATACTAAACTTAACTTGGTAGAAGCATCTATATCTAAAACCTATAACTAAAACTATATATTAAACTAATCAAATTGAATCAAATACATAGATTTGACACCTTAGTCGTGTGAGCTATATCTCTGTTCTATTACACCAAAGCTTTATCTTAATCAGGCTCTTTTATGAGTTAGTACCCTATTGTGGGTACAATGTCCAGTTACAAATGTGTTCTACTATGGAGAGTGTAAGGAAGGTATATTCATAGTGCTTGTTATAATGATCTTATGATGTCTAGCATGCATGCATCTCAAGCCTTAACTCCGCTTTGCTTGTTCTTACTTACACCTAATTATGTATCTCGTGTCCTACTTAAACTTATTTCTTAGGCACGTAGGATACTACTATATAATTGGGATCTCTATACTATCACTCGAGACAACCCAGAGGTTCTTAGCCTCATCCCTTTATCTTTTCTTTACTCTACTTCAAATACACGGGTGTATGTCTATTAACACATGGGGTGGGGGGGGAGGGGTGGGGGAGGGTTAGTCCCTTTATTCATTTGCACATAGCCTTTTCCTTTTGGCCTCTCCCTATGTGGTATTTTTCTTATACACGTAGGGGTGTGTTCCTGGGCACATGGGCATATGCCCCATTCATATATTTATTTCACTTTATTTTTTAAAATTCATCTTAATTATGCCACTTTGTAAGGGTATTTCAGTTATTTCATCTTCACAGGTCATGGTAAGACTATATATGTGAAATCCACTTGTCCTAATTGACCGTTTACCAATCAATGACACTTGATGATTATTATAATACTAGAAAAATAGGCCTAAATCTAGAATTTGAGTACACAGGTGTGTCCCGTACCATACTATCGTGAGTCGAATCCTAGAATTTAGAAACAATAACCTAATTTCACATCGTGATCTAAATGCAATGTCTTCTAATAGCAACTATTCAAGCTTTGGCACAAAACCAGACATAATCATCTTCTCATGCTAACAAAACATCCACATATTTCAACATGTGTCTATAAAATAATTCGTCCAAATATCAATCTACCAAAATTATTTATATAATTCAATTTCAATGCATAATCTCATATCAAGTCATTTAACAATCTCCTCAGTATCATTCTATAGATATTTTAATCACTATAACATAGTCATCAAAGGATCATCATAGTATGAATATTCACAAACATAGCCAAATAGCCTATGTCCATTAAATCAAGTTTGAAAACAACATACAACTTTTGATCATCTCAATCATATCTCATCATCATGATAGTATACTTTGGCAAGGAAAACAGTCCTCAAACATTAGGATTATACATACATGAATCATCAGCTAAGGAGAGAAGCAATACTCCTTACCTCAACTATGCAAAAGTTGGAATGCACAAATAGACACCTTTCTCTCTAGATTTTCTCTCACCACACTGCCAAAAAACAATCATTAGGACTGTTGCATAGAAGCAAGATGATCAGACTCTCTCTCACTCTTTTTTTTTGGGAATTTTGTGTGTTTAGAGATTATAAATAGTAATCCCTAAAACACAATAACGTTTATTTTACAAAACTAGAAACATGTAACGCCACACATGGCATATACTACTCGTACACGGTCGTGTACCACAATTTAAATTTTATATAGAATCTCCTTATCTAGCTAACATTACATCGACACATGGGCATGACCTTTCCATATACAATCGTGTGTCATTGAAAATTCATGCTTTGACTTTCAATTCACACTAACTCATACAAACATTAGATAAACTCATTTATGAAGACTATTTTGCCCTTGAGACGTACCTATTGGTATTACAGATATAAATTATTTTCATTGCTTGGGGAAAAAGCACATTGCATCATAATGCCCTAATAAATGCATAATGATTTTGAGAGATAATGGTTATATTGAAATCGAGGGTGAATCTGATGACGAGTCTATGCCACCATTAAAGGATGATGATAATGATGATGTGGAATACCCTATTGTTTAAGAGCTACTTATAGCAAGGCATGTTTTAAATGTGCAAGTGAAAGATGAGAATGAAGTGTAACACGACAACACATTTCACATGAGGTGTCATATCAAAGATAAAGTATGTAGTGTGATTATTAATGGTGGTAGTTGTACTAATATTGCTAGCACCAAGTTAGTGGAGAAATTGAGCTTACTTACATTAAAACATCCTAGACCATACAAGTTTCAATGGTTAAATGATTGGGGAGAGGCTTAGGTAACAAAACAAGTGTTAGTTCTTTCATTATTAGTAAGTACGAAGATGAATTGTTATGTGATGTTGTTGGTCCCTTGCTTTTAAGGCATCCATGGCAATATGACAAGAAAGTAGTGCATGATGGATATAAGAATATATACTCTTTTACCATGGATATGTGTTAGTTCACTTTTGTGCTTTAACACCTAGACACATTTATGAGGATCAAATCAGGATAAGAGAGAGTGAGCAAAAAAATGAGAATTTTGAAACAAAAGAGGTTGAGAAAAATAAAGCAGATTATAAGGGAAAAGGTGATAAAAATGTTAGTGTATGCCCTAAGAACCATTCATGTTATCGGTTTCATGACATTTTATCTTATATGTACACTTGTTATAACTTATTAATAAAAGAAGTAGTCATTTTATTCATATACATAAGCTATTTCCTTTAATATGCGATAATATAAAATATGCATGTGAACTGTCCGAATGACTTACTTAATATATAAACTAAATCATCAAATTATTCCCTACAGAAGTGATATAACTTGGCAATTAATCACATAGTAGACATACAAAATATCTTTATTGAATACCATGAGATAACATTAATGTAGGTGACGATGATTGTCATATTATTAGGGTGTTAGTATGAATCAATAGTTAGAGAACCATTTTTTGAACATGACCAATAATGATAAGTCACATGGTCATTAAATTGTAATCAATGACTTATCATATAATTGTACTAGTATACAAAGTAACTCTTTGACTTGAGACATTATGGTTGAATCCAATACGAATGCTCGTGTTCATATAGTGTATGAATATAGGGTTAACCATATTCCGTACGAGAAACCATATTGGTTATGTTCTATTTGTAGACGAAGATGAATTATTATCAAGATGGGATCATTGACTCAAAAAGTATTGAATTTTGAATATTCGTTGATTTAACCTAGATCTAAGTTTCAAAGAAAATGTTGATAAATATAGAAAATTAAAATCTTTGGCTAGAGTATAATGAAACTCATACGAATTATGTTCGTAATGACATGTTCCAAACATTTCAATCGATAATTCATACAGAATTGAAATTTGGACTTTAAAGATCCATGAGTCTGAAATTGGTTTGGATTAGACAATGGAAAACAAGAATTGAGATATTAGGCTCGGTGGAGTATTTTTTTTCATCATTGTCTAGGGCTATGACACATTGTTAAATGTTTATCATAGTCGTTGAGTTCTTGGATACACTTTTGGATCATTCAAAAGAGACTTACAACTACACCATGATGAACCTAAAAGGTCACATCAATAAACTAAGCTTTCAAGAGGGAGAATTAATTATACGGGGTTGGCTAGCACCTTCCGAAGGATAATGAAAATCATATAAAATGTTATATGGGTGCAAAGATAACATTTTAAAAGTTAAAGTATTAATAAGAAAGAATTAAGGTGGTTAAAGTATATAATGGATATACATGCATGGAAATACTTTAAATTATTAATTTAATGAGCCAAAATAGAATTTTAAAATTGCATAATGGGCCACCATTATATAAAGTGGGTTTTAATTCATTTTGAACTAACATAAGCATTTCACAGTTTTCTTTCTCTCACAAACAAACTAAAACCTCTCCCCTCCTCTAAAGCTCTCAACCAAGGGGACATTTTGCTTTAGAGGTTATTTCATTTGAGAAGTTTTGCCCATCATCCTATATCCTTATAAAAAGCAAAGAAGTAAGTAACCTTGTTTTATCCTTCTCTTATTTGCAACTACATGTTTTGGTTTTTGTCTTAAGCTATATGCATGGCATTTTTTGCTTCTTCTTCATCATCTACATCTTTCAAAAAAACTTAAGTGTGTGCAAAAGAAAAATGGGCAAGTCGAGTGTACGAGAGAAAATGAGGAAAAGAGAATGAATGTTTATGCAAAAGATAATGATATAAAAGTTGTTTTCTTAGCCAAGTGACAAGTGTATATACTTTTGTATAAAGATGCCTATTTTTCTAACTTTAACCTTGATGTTTATTTGCTAGTGTTGTTACAAATCTTTTCTAGGATTTTAAGGATGTGTTCCCCAAGAAGATACTTGATGGATTGCCATTAAAGATGGGAATAGAGCATCAAATTGATTTCATACCCAAAGTTATTATTTTAAATAAACCTACTTAGATAAGCAATCTCAAGAAGACCAAATAGCTTTAATAACAAGTTAATAAAGGAAGAGCATAAGTCCATGTGTAGTTTTAGTATTACTTGTGCCTAAGAAGGATAGGACATGGCAGATGTGCATTAATGGTTGCACTATCAATAAAATCACTAAACAATGACCACATATAAAATCAAAGATCTTTAAAAGAGTTATTAGTTAGAAAGACACATGGGGGTAATTTAATGGGACATTTTGGTGTTAGAAAGACTTTAGATTTGTTAGATGAGCATTTCTTTTAGCCACATATGAAGAAAGATGTTGAGAAAATTTGTGAGAAGTGCATAACATGTCAACAGTCTAAGTCTAAAGATTTACCCCATGGTTTGTACATGTCTTTATCCATACCTACTGAACCATGGACTGATATTTCCATGGATTTTGTATTGGATTTACCCATGTCCAAAAAGAACCAAGACTTTGTGTTTTTTGTGGTTAACAGGTTTTCAAAGATGGCCGATTTCATACCATGTCACAAAAATGATGATGTAACAAACATTGTTGATTTATTTATTCTTCAAGGAGGTTGTGCAACTTCATGGAATGCCAAGGACAATAGTTTCATATCAAGTTGTGAAGTTTTCAAGCTACTTTTGGAAAACTTTATGGGAAAAGTTAGGAAGGAACTAAACTCTTATTTTCTACTATTAGTCATCCACAAACTAATAGGTAAACAGAAGTGGTTAATATGATTTTAACTACCTTGTTGTGTTGTATAATCCCAAAGAACTTGAAGAGTTAGAGGGAGTGTTTGCCACATGTGGAGTTTGCTTATAATAGAAATGTACATTCAGCAACAAATTCCTCTCTATTTGAGGTAATTTATGGATTTAATCTATTGACTCCATTGGATTTGATACCACTACTTATTAAGGAACAAACAAATATGGATAGAAAAAATAAGGCTGAATTTGTTAAATAGCTCCATGAGAAGGTTAGGCAACACATAGAAAAGAAAATTGAGCAATATGCAACTCAAGTTAATAAAGGGCGTAAGAAAGTGGTATTTGAATTAGATGATTGGGTTTGGGTGCATATGCACAAGGAAAGGTTTCCAATGCAAAGGAAATCTAAGTTACAACTATGAAGAGATGGTCCATTCCGAGTGATTTCATGAATCAATGATAATGACTACAAGATAGATTTGTCCGGTAAGTATAAAGTTAGTGTTACATTTAATGCTCTAATCTTTCTCTTTTTGATGTAGGTGATGATTTGAGGACAAAACCATTTTGAGGAGAGGTGTAATGACGAAAATCAAGGTAGCAATCATCAAGAAAGATAAAACAGCTCCAAAGATCTTTTGTGCATCAATGGTAGAGCCAAAACTAAAAGGATGAAAGAAACACTAATTGGGCTAATCAAGGATATTTGACCAAGTGTCATGCACAACATGATTTGGGCAGCTTAGAGGAGTTACAAAGGCTTAAAAACACCATTCAAGTCCAAGAGGATCAAGATTGAGGGAAATTAGGCCAAAACACAAGGGGGATGCACGATTTGGGCCTAATTTGGTATAAGTCATGCAATTGAAGGCAACACTTATTATCTCCATATGGGGGCTACATTTTGGGCCTTAAATTATACTTAAATCATGCTTAATTATGCTTAATTTTTATTTATTTTAGCTTATGTTTGTTTTTGGCTAAAACCATATTTTAACTTAAGCCTATTTGTTTGATTTAGGGTTTTTCTTAAGATTAGTTTTATCCTAATTGGTTTAGGATTATTTTCATATATAAGGGTTGTGTAACCCTAAACTACAGTAGCTGGCTTTGACTATTGAATGAAAAAAAAAACTTTTTTCTTTCTTCTTTTATGAACTTTGTGATCTTATCAAACTAAAGCTTGTGGCACTCAAACTTGACTTATCTCCCATCTTCTCAAGTTGTTATTAAGAGTGGCGTCTTATAACTTTGGTTTGTGATTGGCCATAATCATTGGGTCAAAGTTTTTTTAATAAATTTATTTTAATATTTCTTGGGATTGTGATTTTAAATATTAACTATGGCTATTAAATTGGTATATAGGGTTCACATCAAAGTGGAAGAAGAAGATGAAAGAGACAATAATGGGAAAATAAGTTGGAGAAAAAAGAGAAAAATTAATATTGACATTTGTTTAGAAGAAATATGTAAAAGAAACGAGGAAGAATGGGAAGAGAGATATTACAATTTATTGAAAGGAAACGAGTCAAAAAATAAGAGGAATAAACATTAACAAGTAAATGAGAAAAATCCCAAGGGTTAATAAAACTGATGGAATATTAAAGCTTCCAAGGTGAAAAGGGAATTCACGATGTAGTAGTTGTGGATCCTAAGGGCTTATACGATGTAGTAGTTGTGGATCTGGTCATTGTACATTGAGTTTATCCGTTTAACAAATACAGGCAAAAAAAAGTGAGAAAAGGGAATTCACTAACAAGATAACATTTTTAGCAAAGGTGAATGTGTAAATATGTGGATTAGAAATATTATACAATTTTTGGTTTTAAGTTTGTCTTAAAATAATTTTTTTTCATATAATCGAATTCATTAACAAAACTAGATGATAGATGTGAAATTGAATTTTTCAAACTTTAAGCATAGACATTGTTATTTCTCAAAATCTCGGGTGGAAATAATCATCGGGCCTTAGTATTTCACTATATTAAAATTATGTTACTTTTCAACATTATGAAGTAATATTCCAATTTTTTCATTGTTTAAGACTTTCTAAAATCATACAATTTGAGTGAGTTCACTCTAAAGAATCTAATACCAAGACAAAAGTAGACAAATTAAAGCACAAACTTCCCATAATTTATATCTCAAAAATTAATGATGGCCATTTCTGTAATATTTGACTAGAATAATTGAAATAAAAAAACTAAAATTGAAATATTTTTGACAGTCCTAATGAGGCCATGGGCCTCTAGGGTTTCATAACTCTGCTTCCAGGCTAATTGTCACTTTCTCAAAGAAGCTTCCTGCCCTTGCAACTTTTATCATCCACTCTTTGTTTCACTTTTTTTTTTTTTTTTTTTATGAATAATCTGATGAAATAATAATTTTTCACCTATTAAATTATAAAATCTATTTACCCTCTTATCATCCACTCATCTTCATTTATAAAAGCGTTTGTTTTCATTATAAATACAAATTTGTCTTTTTAGTAAAATTATTAATCTATTCTTATTATTTATTTAAATTACAAAAATTTTAAACTAAATTTAAATTTAAATTTAAATTATATTATTTTTAATTATTTTTTACGTTATGGGTTTTTGGTAACACCTTGTCGCCAACTACCTATCAAACTTTGTCCATATCGAACCATATTGTCCTTTCATTACTCTCACTAAACATAAACGTTAGCTTCTTATCACATCGTCTTCACTCACAACACTAAACCCAAATGCTAGGTCTTGCCACAACTTCCTTTCCCCACTACCCCATCCGAGAAGCCTTAAGTTGTCAACCACACCTCTCTTTCCTTACCAGCAACCATCATTCAATATCTATCAACTCATCATGCTTACATATCCTAACAACTATTATCTCCAATGCCATTGCAAAATCAAACAATCAACCAAATCACCACCTTCAAATCCAACACACTTAATTCCCATCTCTATCAACACTTATTTGCAATCAAATTTGTGATGTGAGTGATTCTATTTTTAAATTTTGTATATTTTTAAAACATACTACTCTTAATATAATCAATGATTCTTTTTTAATTTATACATTTAAAAGATGTATATGTCGAACCCTTGGTTATTTTCTTGCAATACTCAATTAAAAGTTTCAAAATTACTTTTTTATAACAATATTATTATTATCTTTACTCCTACTTTTTGCCTTATTCATACTCTCATAAACCATACAATCCTCTCCAAGGCTCATTAACCGTGAACCTTTGGATCCTTTTTAAGGATTAGGATGATGTTCCAAAAGCCTACCAGCCAATTGTCATCCCTAAATAGGGTTCCCTCATTCAATTCCATTTAGGGGTGGATAGAAGTTGAGCCAACTTAGAGTTTAGCTTAAACAAGCTGAATACGAATTAGGTTAACTCCAACTCAAGTCAAACAAGCCACTTAAAGTCATTAACAAATTAATCTTCTCTAATAACTTTCATCTTCTTTGGTGGTTTTCAATTTCTACGATGACTTTTTTCTTCTTTACAAATCTTCTTCTTCATCTCTGGCAATCGTGCTTTTCCTTTTTTTTTTTTTTTTCTTTCTAGTAAGTATATTATAAACAACGAAGCAGAAGCAAGTAAACAACCTAGGCTTAGCTTTAAGAAAACAACTTCAAACTAGCAAAATCTATACAATAAAAGTCCATATCCAAGTGATAAAATGATATACCTCTTCCCATAAGACAAGCCCCTAAGTGAAAAGATTACAACATTGAGCACTGCCTTGCTTTTTCTTCTCTGACACTTTGAACAACTCTCTACTAACTCAACTTAAATTTTTTGAATTCAACACAAACTCAAATAAACTTGACAAAATGGATGAGCTACCTACAAGTACTCGCTTAAAAAAGGGCGCTTGTGTTTCAAGCTTTTGAACTCGTACCTATATAATGCTCGTTTTTTATGGGTGGGCTGAGTATGTCATGGGTTACTCATAATATAAAACCAACTATAAATAACATTTACATTGCACTAATTTCTTTTTGGCCGAAGAAGTATTTCTCAACCAGGTTTTAATGTTAAGATAAATCACACCTACGAGGTTTGAAAAGCCTAAAGTTCTATCCAGAACTTAACTTCGGTTAAAATTTTTTATGAGAGACAATGATAAAATCAGCATTTTATTAATAATATTATAAAATTATAAAATTCAACATTCCCCCCCTAAAAATTTTTAAAACTAACAACTTCACTTGTACCTAAAGTTTTCTAACTTTAAAAAATAACATTTTCTTCTCCCCCAAACTTATGGTTTATATTTTTTTCCCTTTTCGACAGCTATCTCTGGCCACCGACGACAATGCTTTTGCCTGAGGCACATTGACCAAAGCATCTTCATCTCTCACCCTTTATAATGCGCAACGAAGACAAATCTTTGTTAATTTCAGACAAATTGATGAAAACTTCTGGAATCAACGAAGAGGTATCTTTGTCATGCATCGAAGACGGTGAGAGATAAAGATGCATTGGTTGATGTGTCTGGAGAGGGGAAGAATATAAACCCTAGATTTGAAGGAAAAATGTTACTTTTCAAAGTTAAAAAACTTTAAGTCAAAGTAAAGTTTTTAGTTTTTAAAACTTTGAAAGGGAAAATGTTGAATTTTATAATTTTTTAGTATTATTGGTAAAATAACATTATTTTACCTTTCTTTCTAAAAAAAAATTTTAACACAAGTTATAAGTAGAATTTTGGGTTTTTCAAACCCTATAAGTCTGTGTATTTGTCTTAACACTAAAACTTAGATAAAAAAATAGTCCTTTAACCTTTCTTTTTATAGTGAGATGCTCGAAACCATAATATAAAAGTTTTGAAAGCTTAAAAACACGTTTTCCTATATTTGGACTCAGTAAAACGTCTATTTGGGTGTTAATCAAACAAGTCATGTTGAAAATTGGCCATCCTTTTGTAATATTTTCCCTTATCGAGGTACGTATTAAAATTATTCATTTGCATTTCATCATTCAACCTAAAATTATGCTGACTTTTAATCAAACTGCAGGAGCTTTGTGATGGCATTTTGTTGTCCTTTAGGTTTTAGTTAAAATTTGTTTAATTTCGTCTTGGAGTTTTTTTGAATAACTAAAAAAAGAAATATTAAACTTAACAAATTAATAATTATAGGTTCCTTGTATGTTTGGGTTTTCAAAATTATTACCCATATATCTCAACCCATTTTCGATACATACCCATTTCCCTAGCACCTATTTTGCCCCAAACAACATTTAATTTAACCCGCCCCTTTGCCATATCTAAAACCTAAATCAAACCCTATTTAAACTTAATTCGAATCCACCTCTAATCCCATTAATTCTCCATCTAATAGAAAACTTATTTATCATATTTATGCATCAAATATCAAATGATTTTTATTAAGAATTAAATTTAGGGAGATTTAATCTAACACAAATAGAACCTCCTATAAAGGAGATTTCTATAATTCCATTGGAATCTCTATAGAAGTCTTGGCAACCTGCAGTGAAACTTTAAAAAAATTCCTAAGCCCAAAGAATGAAAAATTCTTTTCAAAACCCATAAAATCAACCACAATAATAATGAGTCATATGATATTAAAATGAGTGATATATATAAACAAATCTTATTAAGTTATTCATACAACCTAATATAACATCAATTGATTAAAGGAAAAGAAAATATAAACAATCACATAATCCAATCACACAATGCCAACTATACAAATAAATTAGTAAAATTTGTTAGTACAAATAGTTTTATTCATAATAAATAACATTTGACAACACACTGGCAGCAAGTAGACATAAATAAAAAGATTCGATGTGTTACAATGATACTATAAAGGTGCACATTTTTTTAACATTTTCTAGTTGGTTTAAATTACAAATGCTGAATGAATGCAAAGGAGTGAGCATAACAAGAAATTAAGCCCCTAAAATATATAAGTAGCCTAAGCTTTTTCTAACAAATACAACTAACCTACCAACAAAAGTATTGTCCAAATACCTTGTGAGCAGAGAGAGAAGCGATGCTGATGGGCAGTTAGAGTTTCACACAAACCATACAAAAACATGAACATGGTTTTCATCGATTCACTCGTGGAATAAGTGTTTTCATCTCCCACCCAAAAAAACCTTGCACAAGATATCCATTACAAAAGTCGCTCTGTCAATAAATTTTCAGTAACTGACCGTCATGGTGTGGTGTTCAAGTTCGACCTCCACTTGTGTCACGGCTATGATAGTTTGTGGTTCATGAGTCTGTCATTCCTTAGCAGCAGCTGTTCGATTTCTTTTGTTGGTATAATCTCAGATGATGGAAGAACTCACTAATGATAGCTCATGGAGCTCACTTAACATCCACTCTTCTCCTGTTTGGCCACCTAGGGCTATAGCTCTTGTGCCACCTACTACACATGTACTGTGTCCCCATGCAAATCTTGGAGGTCGTCCGGGTACATTCAGTACTCTCCATGTAGGCTTTTCATCAGTAGGGTCCAGAAGATAAATCTGGGTCGCAGAGTGAAGACCAGCTACTGATCCACCGAAGATAAGAACTCTCCCACCCGGGAGGCTCACAGCCACATGGTCAAGTCTAGGAGGAGGAGCTACTCCGCCTGGGTTTCCAGCACCAGGCATTCCACTTCCAGTTACAGATCTCCAACAAGGTTCCTCCTCACTAAGATCCATTGTGAAGACATCGCTAGAACGAAAACGCAGATGACCACTCTTAGCTAAACCCCCAAACATCAATATTTTCCTGCCACCATAAACTGATAATGTATGGCCCAACCGAGAAGGGGGAGTCCAGGCTGCAGGTATCTCTCTCCAAACAGGTTTCTCCATTGACAGATCAAGAAGAAATGTGTCACTTAAAAGTACTCCAGAGTCTGCACAACCACCAGAAACTATCAATTTGGTACCATCAAGAGTGCAGGAGCTGTGCCATGATCTTGGAAGAGGCGGAGCCAATCCGGAGATTTCACGCCAGGTGGGAGGCTTGGCATCCAAATCCAAAACAAAAACATCGTTGAGTAAGCCTTGCCTACCACAGCCACCAAATACTACCAAATTAGACCCATTTACACATGAAAGAGTATGACCCCAACGACCAGGAGGAGGAGAGCTCACTTGGACATGCTGCCATTCCGGTTTACTAGAATTCAGGTCCAATACAAAGGTGTCATTCATTGGTTGCATATTAACCCCTTCTCCACCAAAAAGAACCACCCGATTCCCAACTGCACAGGCGCTAAAGTTGCACCGAGATGGTTCAACAGCACCTCCAACTGTTAGCTTCCTCCATGCTGCAGCTTCAAGAGTTGTTAACTCCCTAGCCAGGCGACCCCAGCCCAGTCTCTTTGCACCAGGCACAGTCTCTAAAACACGAGTTGTTTCACTGCCCCAGGCATTCTGGCAGACCATTCTCCAAAGGTCCTCATTTTTCGTCAGCTCATAAAGTCGCCTACAGACAGAACCAACTGATGCAATATCTCTAGGAGTCAACCACGATAATATCTTAAGACACAGCACCTCATCGCTCAACTGCAGTATCCCACAAACTCCACGAGAAACATTTCTGTCTCCCACTGGTTCAGGATGCAAATTGGAAAAAGCAGAACGGAACCGGTCAGATGCTTTTCCAGACTCCTTCAGTGAATATCCAGGCACTGGACCCAAATCAACATTTGCTTCTGTAAAGAACTGGATTCCAATAACATGAGTTATTGTGTCATCATCTTCATATATAGGAGTCAGCCGCAATCTGTTCATCAGTGGAGATCCATCTTTCCGAAAGTTCAGCAATTCACCTTGGAATTCAATACCCTCCTCAAGGCATCTCCTAATTTCTGAAACAACTGTTGAATCAACTAATGGATGTCTTCTCTTAGCAAATGGACCTCTGCATTGCAAGAAACGGCTGTAATCCAACGAAACCAGAGCAAAGATAAAATACAGTCAGTATCTAATAGTATAATGAACAAATTAGACATCATCATGATCATAGAGTAATTAACAGTAAAGAATAAAAAAGAGAAAAGCAAAAGCAAAATTACCGATGCCATAGGATTGGAACAAACCATATATCATCATAGAAGGTATTGAATGGACTGACAGCAAGACATTTATGCATAATAACAGCATAAAGACAAGAGTTCAAATCATATGTTGCAAAAAATGAGGCCATTTGAGCAGTTAACAAGTCAAATGTAATTTAAGGACTTCTCAAGTCAATATGAACACAAGCACATGTGCATCCAGACTTATGATATGCTTTGTACCTTGATCCAAAAAATTAGAGAAATCAAATACAACACTTGTTCATTGATAGAAAGTAAGAAGGGTACATGTCATAGCATAAAAGTAAATTAGGAGAGATGAAAATAAGAAATAGAGACAGCAAGAGAGAAATTCGAGTGCAATGATAGAAGAGGAAAAATATGCGAAAAAGTAACTTAATATCCATTAAAAATATATGCTAAAATAAATGAAGTAAAATTAAACAAAGCTTTTTGGTTCTGAATCATTACAGTCATAAAAGGTGAACAAGAAGTCCATTCAACAAAAACTCAGCCAACAAAGAGACAGCACAGTTAATTCATGAAACCTCCCAGTTGTGGAGTAGGAAAAACAGCATCCCTTCAATTTACTTGAAATTGATGCCCATAAACACTTTATCTCATTATAAGTTTGCATACTCCATACAAGAGTCATCAAAAATCCTTCTATTCCTCACCATATAGATGACATTTCAGTCAGCATACAATTTCAAAAGCAGCAGTCTTGTTCCCCTCCTTTCCGAAACACTAACTTTATGAATGCAGAATAGCCCATAGGCATCCTTGGAATGTTGCATACCACAACCAATAAAACATTCATAAATCATTCAAGATGGCTTCAGTTCTTAGTGCTTTGAGTAAGAGAAGGGGCAGAAATTTTTGCCTTCCATGGGCATTTTAGATGGCTTCAGTTGCAACAATAAAGGCACTTTCTTAGTCTAAATCTAAGCACACTCCTAAGTGGGGTTTTAAATGACACTCTAACACATATCATAGTAGAATATTATCAATAAGAAATATTGCCTTGAGTTATAAATGGGACTCATTAACTAGAAAGAAATTACATGAGACATAAAATAGATACAATTATTACTATGGGTTCAACATTTCTGAAGCATCTTAGTGATTAGAACTCAGACAAATTTCCTGAAACCATTGAGGTTTCATAACATTTAAAAATCAAGGAGATCCATAATATATTCATTTAAGAAATTGAGATTTCACTATCATGCTTTTCCTAGTTATCTCAGGCAATTATATTAATGCTCAAAGTGTCAACTTACGCACAAAATTACTGGCCAATACAAACTGAACACATCGATTACAAACTGTTAAAAATGCTCATCAAAGAATGATGTCTAGTCAGAATACTTATAAGAGTATAGCAGAGAAAATGGTAGAAACTTAACTTTGGTTGCTTGGAGGTTTCTTCTAAAGTATGTAGGAGAGTTGGAATTGAAAAGCCTAAATGGAATGTGGTATTGTTAGGGCTCAGATTTATGTAAGGAAGAAAACAAGGAAGAGAGCAGGGGAAACAAGTGGCAGCAGCTCAGGAGGGACTCTTGGAATGCACCAGGTCAAGAGAAATGCAACAACTGGCAGTTCTGGAGGGATGCACCAAGTAGAAGAGAGTAGAGGAGCACCTACACCAGCTTCACATCAGCTCAAAGAAAGTGCGTCAACTTCCCAACAGAATGAGGGGACCACAAATATACTCAAGTCTGACATAGCAGCACGAGTGGGCATGCGAGGAAGAGGGAAACAAGCGTGATATAGCTTGGGAGAGGAAAGGAAAAAGGGCAGCAATGAATTAAGAAGAAAATGGAGTAGGGAGAGGGCCAGCCTCTCTGAAGCTGGTACAGTCTTGGTTAAGTTTCTGGGATTTGATTGTTTCTGTTGGAGTTAAATTCTGTTAATTTTGCCGGTGTTACTTGAGAATAAACATCGAGTATCTGTAAACAATTGAATTGCTATTTGGTGAAGAATTAAGCAATACAGAATCTCAGTTTCTCATTTGTTTTTGATTCAATATTACATCACTGCTGTGTTTTACAAACTTGCTGAATTCCTGTGGTTGAGATAATCTCTGGAGAAACTCAGCTTCATTGCAGAAGCTCTGGACAGTTGAGGAAATTGAAGTGGACGATTGCTCTGGGACAGTAACAGGTATTCTTTGATTGACATCAATACAATTGCTTTGAGGAAGTTATTTTTACAGCACCCTATCTAAAACAGATTATATACACACACTGGCAAAATTCAATACATCTATATCAAAATAATAGTAAAACTTGTTAACTCCAAACATCAATGAAGATACTGACAAAAGAACAAGATTTCTAGATCCACTGAACAGGAATTTCGATGTACACCTAGGTGAAGCACTAACTTAGCATGTTACCAATACCTAAGAATTTACAAATTGTGATCAATAAGTATACATAAAAAAAGTTATACCAAACCCACAAATAACCATAAGAATAAAGAGAGAATTATTTCTAGTCTCCAGTTTCAGGAAATTTTCACAAACAGTTACCTAAATATGCAGGATGTGGATGAGAACATATTATTGCAGCTGGACACACAAAAAAGTTTACAACTATCACCAATCTGCAGCTCAATTATGAAATTTCTTCATCTCTCAGTTTCCAAGGTAGAAAAAAAATTGTAAAAGCAAAGAAAAGTCGTTTTTAGCTTATTTTTTCATCCAAAAATTTGTACAGTAATCAAGTGGAGGATATGTAGAACAGTCTGTAGCTTGTATTCAGCTATAAAAGTTACACGGAAAATGATGTTAAGAAAGTTAATATTGCATCCATAAAGATCATTTATAAAAAGAGGAAAATTAACACCGAAGAGGGATTCTTTCTTTGTATATAGGGAGCCAAGGGAAACCAAACTGGTCCCTAGGAACATATTCCATTTTGTTGTGTAAAATTATTGGCTCTAAAACCAGATGCCTGCAAACATTATGCCAACAACAACAGGATTTCATACCATAACAGGCTAAGATACAAGAGCAACATATAATTCAAATTAGGCTATCTTGAAAGTTTCCAGTATGTTCATGCATGCTAGAGAACAACTGAGAATACACCCAGGCATATACATGGTTTTTAACAATGAGTTATTGGCATAATTCATAAATTCAATGAATTCAATCTAATAAACATAGGACATAGAAGCCTACCACAGAAAAATAAATAAGTTCCACCTCATTACTTTCTTCAATGTTTGGACACAAACTCAAGAAAAAATTATGAACAAAAATCTACATATTAAAGAACTTAAAGTACTGGATATGACACACAAGGTATATGTCAGAGTGGTCATATTCACATCAGTAGGGAATGAGAATTTTTCCTCAGAACATCTTAAGAAGCACTGATGAAAAATGACAATGAACAGAAGTGAAAAGGACACTTACGACTAGAAAAAGAAATAGCAGCAAAAAAACAATAAAGAGGCACCAAAATTGATAATTCTTACAAGATATATTTGCTAGCATATTCTACTTATCAGTAACTTCCCTATCCTTCAATTCCATGGACTTCACTATCCTTTGACGAAAGATTGGAGGATTCAAAATAAGCAAATAAAACAATTGAAGGATGCTAATAGTATTTCCCAATTTCTTTATCAAAATGGAAACCAGTTCAGAAAATTTTAACTAGTGTAAGTCTCAATGTTTCATCAATAAGCCTGCAAGAATGGACTGAGCCTCATAGATAGATGGCTTCTCTGCAGCCCAAAAATGATGATTAAGTTTAGTGATACAGTTCCTCCAGAATGATCCTGACTAATAAGTGTACCTCAGTAAGACAACATGATAAACTTGAACTAATTTATCCTACTTGGCTGAAATAAACAAGCCACTAAATGCTCCACCCACATACCACATGTTGCATAAAGTACATTTCAGTCTCTTCCTTCAACAGCCCTCACCCAAGCAAAAGGCTTCTTTAGCATCTACTGCATTCATACCCTTACCTTAAACATAGAACTTAATGAATCAACTCAAGATATTGGCAACATGTTGACACTATATATAGGTCTACCTCTATACCCTTCACTCTATCATTACAATAACTCTGATCAAATAAAAAATAATTTCAACTTTGAATTTGTCTACTGAAGCAATCAAACTCCTTCATCTAAAAACAGAAAATAAGTCCTTACACATCTCCAGCTTCAAAAAATTTAATTCTGAAATATATTGCCATAATTCACAGCTATGTTAAATGACTCTTACTGTTAACAGTAAGAAAACCACATGAGAGATTGCACATAGTACAACTTAAAATTGCAGCATAAGCCCACCCTTCTTGGAATTTTTAAATTAAATTATCCATTAAGTGTATGTACTGCACTCATATGCTCTTACTCCCTACCTTAAACATTGAACTTCATAGATCAAATCAAAATATCAACAACATGTTAACACCATAAATAAGTCTACTTGACCCCTCACATCATCATTACAACAACTTTGATTGATTAACATCAAATTTGTTTACTGAACCGAAGAAACCAACTCCTTCCCATCCCCAAAAGAGAAAAAAGAAGCCCTTCATAATCATATCCGGTATAGTTGTCAACATCAAATAGCTAAATGTTTCACTATAATTAGCCATGTTGAATGATTTTTAGTGTTAATGCCAATATAACCATAAGAAAGATCACACATAATAAAAGTTGAAATTTCAGCAAAACCCTTCTATTCTCGGAATTTTTTAAATCTAAATATCAACTACGAGCATCTTGAATATATCTCCTTTTACCTAAAAAATTAGAGCTACATTCCTCACAGCATCGTCAAAATTAAATCGACAGAACCTACAAGCTCAAACTCAGTTTTAGTGATCATATTATTTCTATCAACAAAAACAACCAAAATTATCTCGCAATAAAAAGAGCTTAACGGTATCTAGTTTAGACCTTAAAAAGAACCAAGTCCCCAAGTTGGCCAGATTCAATTGAACAAACTCAATCAAACAATAACCTATTTTTCTCTACATATCACAATTAACAAACTGGCAGATGGGTATTCAAAAATCAATTAAAAAAAAACACAAACTAAAAATTAAACAAAAGAAGTTCCCCCACATAACTTAACAGCAACAAAACATTAAACACCTTATAAGCAAGTAAAAAGAAAAAAAACCCCATAAGGAATTAAACAAAACACTAACCAATTTCGATCAAGAACCTCTTCGGCACGATACCCAGTAACGGTCTCAAACACGGAATTGACATAAATAATGGGGTGGTCAGGCTCAAGCGCATCAGTAACGACGATCCCACACGGCGCCGTTTGAAACAAACTGTCCACGGGAAAAGGGAGGGGCCTAGCGGGCTCATCTTCTTCGTCGTCATTAAATATGAACTCCTCCTCATCCTCATCCTCACTGTGATCGGAATTACTATCCCACTCCATGAAAGACAGCGAAAGCGGAGGAGGGTTCAACCCATTTGAGGTGGGGAAAGAGAGGCGGGGTGAAATTGAGAAAAGGAGAGAAAACTTTGGGGAGTGTAAACGTGGGGTGAGCAATGTTCGGAAGGAACTTGTTTTGGGTTAAGCTAAAGGCAAGGAAAGGACAAGAAGAGCTAGCACTGAGCGAAAGAGAGATTTTTCTAAACGTGTTTATGTTGGTGGAAAAATCTTGAATTCAGGGTTCGGTTTCGGGTTCGGGTTCCCTTTTTGTTTCGGGTTTTGGATCAGGGTTTTCAGCTTAGTGCCCACGCCACGTTTTCGGGATGCAATAATAATAATAGATCATGCTAAAATGAATCTAGCGTACAGTGACGGGATAAAGTATTATTTTTAACTGGATGTTTAGTTTGAGTAATGTTTTATTATTAAAATAAAGAGATTATCTGAAAGATAAATTACTGAGAAGATTTTGGATATAAATTATTACTATATTTAATAAAATTTGACAAAAATAAATGATACAAATAATTAATATATTTAGTTAACGGTAATAAAAGAATACTAATAAATTATTTTACTTAAATATCTTTGAATATAATTATTTTTATGTTATTTATTATATTAATTAAAAATAAATTTATTTTTATCTTAAAAATTAATAAATAATAATATAATTATAATAAAATCAAGATTATCTTGGTAATCGTCTAATACTTAAGGTAAATATGGTAATCAGATTATCACATATATTATCTGTTACATCAACATTGGTAATAAAATATTACTGTAATATTTTATTACTAACAAATCAAACAAAGTAATGTAAGTAATAAAAGATAGATTACTAAAGTAATCTTTAAAACACCTCAATCAAACGGCCCCTTAGAGGAGAAGAATATTTACATGGAGCGTGGTTGCAAGCCAAAGCCAAATTCAAACATCATACCATTCAAGTTTAGTTTAACTTGAAAAATAGAATTAAATTTGACTTAAGTTTATCAAATCAAAATTAAAGATAATTTAAATTTATAATACAGATTCGTAATTCAAGTTTATAGCATATTAAAAAATAGTATCATTTTACCCGATAATAAAAAAAAAACAATATCGTTTTACTCAATAATAAAAAAATAATATTATTTTAATAATTATTTGATATGATTTGAATTAAATTATAAGTCGAATCAAATTAAACTCTCTCTAACTCAAATTTTATTCAATTTTAGAAATGAGTTGACCCTACTAATTCAAACTTAACTTGAATTTGAACTAAATAAATTTAAATCTAACTAAACTAAATTAAACCAATTTTTAAGCCAAGACAGCTCGTTTCAACTCCAACTTTATTTCCACCCTCAAAGTTAAAAAAAAAAAAAATCTTATTACCCCTCTACTAGTAAAATTCATTAATTTTTAAGATAGACCTATTAAAAAAAAAAAAAAAATCATTTAAGGTGGTATAATCATGAAGATTTTGATGAGATTTTCACAAAATCGCATCATTTAATTTGATATGATTTAATTAAAATCATATCAAGATGATATAATTCAATTAAAATTTTGTTTTTTAAAGAGAAATTATAAAAAATAGGCAAAAGTAAGGGGGTTTAAGCGAAATTACTCAAAAAAATCATATTAAAGTAAAAATGTCTAACTTTTGTGAAATATCAAAACTGTCCATATATAAACCTAGCAAATTTCCACTGTCCCCACTGTGAAATCACTGTTCAAAAATAGGGGAAAATTTGAAAATTTCCACTGTCCCATTGTCATCGTACTGTCAACCAGATTTTTGGTGATTTTCGTAGTTTCCGACAACCGAAAATGGCACACCACGTTAGAATATCTTTCGTCATCTTGTTTGAATCAATTTATTGTTCATATTATTGAGATTTGAGTGAGATTTTACAGTTTAGGGTTTAGGGTTTCGATTTTGAACAATACTTGAAATGTTTTGATTCTTGATCGTTTTCGTTGAATTGGTTGAGGGGTTTTGTGTTATAGCCTACGTAGACTTGATTTGTGTTGAAATTGAAGGCCGAAACGATGAATTTTGGTCAAAAATTCGTTTCGAAGCTATCGGCAGTCGACAGTGGGAACAGTGTTTCCCACTGTAGAACGATTTCTCCCACTGTCGACAGTGGGTTAGAGGGTTAATTAGCTTTTTTCAAAAAATCGGGGAGCTGTGTGAGAGTCCTAATTCCACTGTAGACTTTTTTGAAATTTACCACGTGACAGTGGGCTGTTGGTTGGAAATTAACTTTTTTAAAACTATAAGGTTTATATGAGATAGTCTTTGAACAGCTATACCTTTTGATCCAGGAGGAGTTATGGGGCCTATAATATATTAACACGAAGCTTGTTTCGAGCTCTATAATGACAACCAGCTTTGCTGGTTGCGCTGAATTTGGAGGCCAAAATAAAACTGTTTCAATGTGTATTATGCAGTTTTATTATTTTATCAAATTTAAGATTTTCGGTTTTTATGATTTTGAGTTTGTTTGTGACCGGACTAGACTTTTTTCATATGTAATTTTCAAATTTGATATTTGTAATTATAACACATTTTTTAGACACATTTTACGATGTAATTACGAAATTTTTGATCAATTTTTCGGTGTTCTCATTCATAAGCTATTTGAACATGTAGTTTTATAAATTTAGATCTGTTTTTTAGAATGACAACAATCGAAAAATTCTTCAGAAATTTAAAAAATACAAGTTGATATATCGTAAAGCAGTGAAATTAGCAAAAACTGAACTGAAATTCGAATTCTAAAAGTTAAATACCCTAAAATGGCAACAATCGAAAAATTCTTCAGAAATTTGGAAAATACAAGTCAATATATCGTAAAATGGTGAAATTAGCAAAAACAGAACTGAAATTCGAATTCTAAAAGTTGAAATACTCTAGGATGACAACAATAAAAAAATTCTTCAGAAATTTGGAAAATACGAATCAATATATCATAAAACGATAAAATTAGCAAAAACAGAACTGAAATTCGAATTTTAAAAGTTGAAATACCCTAGAATGGTAACAATCGAAAAATTCTTCAAAAATTTAGAAAATACGAGTCGATATATCGTAAAACGGTGAAATTAGCAAAAACGAAACTGAAATTCGAATTCTAAAAGTTGAAATACCCTATAATGGCAACAATCGAAAAATTCTTCAGAAATTTAGAAAATACGAATCGATATATCATAAAACGATGAAATTCGAAAAAACCTAAAATTTCATTTATAATGCTACTATAATGTTTAATATCAAAATGCCCCCCAATTTTAATAACATTTATTTGACCCCTCAATTATCTATTCCTAAAATTTCATTGAGAAATTTATAATGCTTTTACAATGTTTAATATCAAAATACCCCTCTAATTTTAATAAATTTCATTTAACCCCTCATAATGAGTGAGGAGGGTTTATATAAATGAGGAGAAGGGTAATTTTGGTATTTTAGAAAAAGTCATGGGCATTTTTGCTTAGCAATAGTGGCTTTGGACATTTTTGCTTGAAAATAGTGGCTTTGGGCATTTTTGCTTAGTGGGAGGGTATTTTGGCCATTTTTAATAATTTCCCTTTTTTAAATGTGATTTTATCTATCTCAAACGATATTCACCATTGACAATTCTTAAAATTTTTTAAGTTTCTTTTGTAAGCTTTTGATTTTTTTTTTAATTGAAAGATATGGTGTAATTTGATAAATACCTAAATTGATAAAAGAAATTTTCAATTTTACAAACTGAACAAGTATCTTTTTGATAGTTAACTTTAATATTTAAATTTTGATAGAAGGTGATATTTGAGGGTGGAAAAGGGTCATTAGAGCTAAAAACGGGTGGAACAGTAACTTTCCCATTTCGGGAACAACTGGGCCTGATTTTAAAATAACTCCAATGGATGGTCTGTTTCGGACGATGTATTAATTGAATGATCCGATGGTTTCATTGGCGTAAATATTTTTTATAATATAATTTAGGTTTATGTTGCAACATAATTTGTTAAAAAACAAATCACTACTGATTTATAGAAATTCAATTATTTAACATTTTTTTAAATTTTTATGCTTATTTAAGAATAATATAATATACTACTATACATTAGTTACGATATGAAATTTGATATTTTATTTTTATGTGTGACATTATTTACTCTAAAAATAATTTTTTTTTGGCTTTTATAGTATTTTTTATTTTTGAAAATATTTTTATCATTAATTTATTTCCACTAAAGAGTTTATTGATATAATTGTAACAAGAAGTGTAATATGATAAATGTTATACAAAATGAAAATAAGGAAGAAGAAGAGAAGGAAATAGTTTGATTTAGGCCATGAATACTCTAATGCAGACATGTCAATGGGCCAGATTGGATCGGCTCTGTCTTGGCCCATTGGACTCATGGGTTAGGTCGGGCCATAGGCAAGCATGATAATGGATCTTTGGGGCGGGTCAATCTATAGATTTTTGAAGACTCAAGACCCAGCCCTGTGTATATAGGATCGAGTAAGGCCCGATCCCATTTAAACAATTTTTTTTTTTACATTTTGATTAAAACTTTTAAACACAAATTATTTTTCAATTATTAAAACCAAGAACAGTGCCCCGAATATTTTATTTATAATCTCTCATTTGTAATAGAAGATTACCGTGATTATATAATAAAAAATATTATAAATTTATAATATAGTACAAATAAATTAATTTACATACTGTATTATTACAAATATAAATAAAATATATATACTATACCATTTATCTACTCGTTTTCAACATTCAAATTTCTGAATTAATTTGATATTGAATCTATTTGTAATATTTTATAATAATAAAATTGAAATAAAAAAGAAATTATAAACACAAAAAATTATTATTTACAAATTCAAATAGTTTCCAAAAAAGAATTGATGAGAGAAAATAAGATTGAGAATACAATGAAAAAATTGATATTAAATATTTGTAAATAAAATTAGAAATGAAAAAGATTTGGATTGGTTTATATACAAAAAATTAAAAAAATAAAGTCTTGCTTCTACCACAAGTAGAAGTCAGGCTCCTGCCATTTCCTTTTATTTATTTAATTTTTTAAACAGTACCGGACTGGGTCAGATTGACCCATGAGCTTAATATTAAAGCTCATAGTCTAAGCATATGGGCCAAACCCAACATGCTACAATATTGAGATAGGCCTCCATTTGGCCCAACCCAATTGACATGTCTATTCTAATATTTGGATATGTGTATTCACATGCTAATGTTAAAATTGACTTGAATACAAAATATCAAGTAGCACTATGTTCATAATGAACATAAATTTATACTCAAACGATGATACATCACTATGTTATTGAGTATTATTTTATCTTCAATTCAAAATCACTCAATCTTATAGTGATATTTCATAATTTGTATATAAATTTATACTCATTATTTGTGCACAAGCTTATACTCATTATTTGTGCACATAGTTTTATTGTAAAATGTTTCATGTAAATTCATGTGTTAAAATAAATTAAAATTCATTGTGTGAAAAAAAGAATAATAATAATTTTACATGAATATATATGGTATGTTTTGTATTTAGATTTATAAACTCATGTTTTGTAACAACCACAAGTACGCCCAAGGTTATTTTCGTCATTTTTCTCTTATTGTGCTTGATGTATTTGTGTTTTGTGATTTTTGGATGTGTATGGTCGTGTGACAGAGTTCACACATCCGTGTGTGTCTTGGCAAGGACAAAATGGTCATTTTTTGTAGGTTGCATGAAAATGATTAAGTTTGGGTGAAACAAACGCCCATGTATAGAAAAGTGTAAAATAAAACGTGAAGATGATGATGAAAAACCAGATGCATGTAGAAAAAAGCAAAAATCAAATGTTATACAAAGAACTATGAAGAAAGTTGGTGTTTTTACCTTTTCCAAGCTAATTTATTTGACATAGATGATGAAGTGGAGCTTCCCACATACAAAACCTTTAAAAAATGACACCAAACCAAACTTGAAACCTTTTTGGCCAAAACTTAGAGAAAGAAAAGTGTTTATAGCAAAAATGAGTTCATGTTCTATAAAATGAACTAACATTGACTTTTAATATTAGTGGACTTAGTTGACAATATTTTAATTGTTGCATGTGTTAGAGTAGATGTCCTAGAGCCAATTGATTTGATATTTGTAATTGTAATTTATCTTATTAATTAATAAAATGATTTATAGTTATTTAGTTCATATATTTGTCTATTATGTGATTGTGCAAATAACATGTCTTTAGAATGGTAGAATAGTGACGAGCGGATTAGACGACTGATCTATACATATTAAATGACTATTCTAGAAATGTCTATAATCCCGACATTACATTGACCATGGGCACATGTAATGGTGATAAGATTATCATACTGTTGAGCGAACCTATCAAAAGGTGACAATAGATCTCACGTGTCAAAGTTATTTGTTGACGACTTAGTGCAACACATGGGTGCACGTTGTAAACATGTTCATTGAACCGATCCCACTAAAAGATATCTATATAAATGGTTGCTCCAATGTCTATGGAATAAATCTTTTGAACACTACAAATGCATATGATCCTTTGACTTAAGGTTGTTAGACTGTCTCGTGTAAGGATTAATATGATTCGACACTATCTAATGTATCGTCATAATAGGGGTATCATAAAGGTAGTGAATAACCATATTGTGAGATACAAGGAGGTTATGGTTAATCAATAAAGGATTTATTACTCTTGAACACAAGAGAAGATATCCCATATATGAATACTAAAAGACATTCATAACTGCCTGAATTTGTCACCATAGTGGAATGAGGTTGTAGCCTAATTTGTGTAAGTTATTAATATGTGTCAGCTCATATCGAGGAACTATTGAGATAAACAAGCTTCTATGTCTTAGTTTAAAGAGATATCAGTTGATGAAATGATTGAATTGCACGTAATTGTGATGTTGTAAAAGCTTTTAGAGGTGTTTGCTGACACTTTGTCATTTGGGCAGCCATGACGCTTTGCTAGAGGCCAATTTTGGTCTGTGCCTAAATTTGACCTGAATTCAAACACTATTGGTTCAATAGAAAACTTATAAGTTACACGCATTAAGGGGTTGATATGAACCAAGAGGCAAAGATCGTTTGATAACAATCTTAAGATCATGGAAAAAGAGAAATGTATGGATGTGTTTTGACTGAATAATTTAGTGTGCACAATGCCATATGGCATCATGCAAATGCAATGCATGGTTTTGGTTAGACCCACTTAGGAGTCCAACCAAGTAAGGCCAAATGATGGTTGCGAATCAACTAATTAAGTTAACTCATAGGTAAGATATTTTAGTTAAACAAAAATTCTTCGAAGTTTTTGTTTGATAGAAAATTTAGGTTGAGTTGGAATTCTAATTTAATTAAGATTCTTATGTATTAAAACTTTTAATAAATTAAGAGTCTTAATTTAATAAAAACTCTTGGACACCTTATCATTTAAGTAGTTAAAGTACTAACTAACTCAGGATTCTTTCACACCTTATAAATAAAACTGTTTAGTTTGAGTCAAAGTTTGTTACAACACAAGAGAAAACACATACATCCTTAACACATATCTCTACCCCTCGAATCTTGTTGATGTAAGCTTCTATTGTCGTGATCTAATTTTCAAGGTCTAGTTGACAAAAGCCCTAGTAGCCTTCTTTGTAGATCTCCTTTATTTGTACTATGCACAAACACCAAGGCATCACCTTAAGAGAGTTGGATAACGATCTTTACATAGCCACGTAAAGTCTTGGAAGAGCTAACAACTTAGGTATAATTTCTAAACACCTTATGTGTGTTTAACATGTTCATGAATCCATGCATCAAAATGGTTATCTTAGATGGGTTTTAGGATCTTTAATAGTTTTTAAATTTTTAATTCCACTATACTGCCAATTAACGACGCCTTAAAACCTTATGACATGGTACCTTGCAAAATTCTCTATTTACATAACAGTCATGCAAGTATATCTTATATATACATCAACCACTCTTACTTTATCAAATAAACATCTTAGTTTTTAAAATATTACTTTCACACATATATAACACTTTATATGTTACCTTTATTACTTTTTAGAAGGTGTTAGCCAACCCCGAATAATCAATTCTCACTCTCTAAAATATTTGGTTTATTAGTGTGACCTTTTAGGCTCACTATAAAATAGCCATAAGCCTTTTTTGGATGATTTGAAAAATGTCTAATAACTTAACGACTATGGAAAACATCTAGTAATATGCCATAATCCCTAAACCATAATGAAGACGCACTCTATTAAATCTAATTTTTGATCATACGTTTCATGTAGGTAAGAATATTTCATTGTCAAATCTTTATTAAATACGGGTTCATGGTTTGTCAAAACCCTAATCTCGATATTCTACAAACCGTTGATCATATATTCAGAATATGTTATCACAAACATCTTTCGTATGACTTACATTATACTCTAGTCAAAGATTTTTATTTTTAATAGTTATTAACATTTGTGTAAGAACTTGAAACTGAATAATTCCTAAAGCAATAGATACTTTGAGTCCAATAATAACGAGTCAATGGATCCTCTTTTGATCATCATTCGTTTCTGTATATAAACAACGTATGACTAACTTGGCTTTAACTTATGGAACATGACTAGCTTTGTATTTATACACCATATGAACCACACGCATCCGTATTGGATTCGACCATGATATCTCTAGTCAAAGGATTATTTCATATACTAGCACAATCATACGATAAATCAACTACATTACAATGACCATATGACTTATCGTAATTGGTTATGTTAAAAAAATAGTTCACTAATTGTTATTTTATACAAATGCCCTAGTAACATGACCATCATTGTCACCCGCACTAATAACATCTCATGATGTTGAACAACGACATTAAATGTGCCTATGTGTGACATTATAGCTCAACTAATATCGCATTTATAGAGAACAATTCTATAATCTAGTTTTACTTATTAAATGAATTATTTGGACAGTTCACACACATACTTTATATTTAAACAAATAAAGGAAATAGTTTATGTATAAGAACAAGAAAACACTATCTTTTATTAATAATTCATAATAACATATATACAAGATGAAATGCCCTAAAATTGAAAACATGAATGGTTCATAGGGCATACACTAACAAAACTCCTACTTGCATTACGACATTCATTATTGTATCTTATGCCCATCTTCTCAAAATGATGGTTCGACTACTTCAGTGTCATCGCTTTAGTCTATGGGTCAATAATATTATTTGTTGATAGTGTCTTATGTATCAATATCTCTCTAGTTATAATGAATTCTCTTAGAATATGTAACACCTATATGTAAGCTCAAAGGTATTCTAGTCTTTTCTTATGTATTAAATTGAGTTAATAAATGTTTCTAGAGATATGCACGCTAATGTGTAAAGGCACACATGGTTGTGCATTGTCAACAAGTTTAAAAATTTTCTAATAAGATAAAAATTGTGACAAGCTCGGGTATTGCCTTAGTTATGCGATATGATACACGTGCGTTTCCTATAGATATACATCCACTGTCAAGTCCAAGAGGCAAAAATAAAATGGCTTTTAACCTAATTCCCTTTGCACTTATAACCACACACCTAGAAAAAAAAGAAAGTAGAAGAAGATCTTTGATCATCAAAGGAAACCATCAGCCATCGAAAACACCACAACTACTTGAAGACTAAGGCATTCTATGAAAATCAAGTAAGTTAGCCCTTCTTTTGTTTATTTAAAGAACTAATTATTGGAAAGATGAACATTATATTGTTAAATAATGATATTTTTATTGTTTCAATAGAGTTATGGTGAACTTTTGTATGATAATTATGTATGAATTGTGTGATCTTCTTATTCTGAGTTTGGTATGTATGCTAAATAGAAAAGGTAGTGTTTTAATGATGAGAAATGCATGATAGAATATTCTATGTGTGTATATGTGATTTTAGTTGCAAAAAAAGGCTAGCAATGTTTATAAATGTGGCATTTCCAGTTGAGTACTCTATGGTTATGATATTAAATTAATCTAATTAGACTGAGGATGATGATAGTTAGGATTCATTGTGATGATCATGTTTATGCTTTTCTAGATTATACGAATCAAGTTAGGAGGCTTAGAAATGAGTTTCGAGACTTGTATTATATGTGAGATTACTTAAGGTTAGTCGAAAAATGCAAAAATCATAGAAGTTACAATCTTTAGATCACAACACAAAACCATGTATGGTCTCATACATGCTCGCATGTCTTTTAAGCAAAATAAGAAATTCTACAATTTTTGTGCTCTTGTTTTGAGAAAGGGTATACACAATTGTGCAATATGAGACATACGCCCATGTGTGATTTTTCAAAAGTAGATGTCACACCTAATTAGAGGAACACATAAATGTACACTAGGCACACACCCATGTAAGCAATAAAAGACCATTTTACCCCTAGTTCAGGTATCAAGAAAGGGAAGAAAAAGAAAAAGAAAAAGAAAATAATAAGAGACTTTGGTAAGTAGACAAGATAGTTAAAATTTAAAATAATGCTCGACTATGTGGAAGATGGCACAAGACCTTGATTAAGTCATATTTGGGTTGAAAATCAGGAGAGTTAAGGAAATTGTGTGTATAAATGACGATGTACGTGAAAGTGATAAGGTTGTATACCTATAAGATGCATTAGTGCATTAGCCATTTAGTTCAATTTAATTCAGGTATGTATGGTAAGAGATTGTGGCTTTAAGATAGTTTCTTACATGGTTAGTGGGATTTATCACATATGTACCCATGGTAGAGGTTATCCTAAGATAGTTTAAATAGAAATTTTGTGACTAGCGTATGTGGTAAGAGAGGTTTTGCTACCAAATTTTCCTGTGGGATTAGGATATCCTAGTTAGCTAGTCCAATAAGCTATTTGGCATGTGCACAAGGCACGATAGATAGTGACATGTAAGTTGTCTTACGTTTTCACTAGGACATCAGATATGATGATTTCAGCTTAGACATTAGTAATCTTTATAGATAGCCTATGTTAGGGCATGTAACCACCACAAGTAAGCCAAAGGGCATTCTAGTCTTTTTCCTTACTTTTAATTGAGTTAATTAATGTTTTTTAGAGTGATACATGTCTGTGTATAAGGATATACACGACCGTTTATCGTTAGCAAAATTTGAAATTAACATAAGATTTGAATCATGATGAAATCGAAGGATTTTCATAGTTGCGTGACATGACACACACCAATGTAAAGTTCGTACAATCCCAAGTGTCATATCTACAAGGCAAAATAAAAAGAGACATTTTAACCTAATTCTCTCATTCTTTATGTATTCAACCGTACCTTAAAGAAAGAAAGGAGAAAGTAGAAAGGTTTTTAGTTGATGAAGGAAGCCATCGATTGTCAGAAATGCCACAACTATGTGAACCCCTTAGTAATCTTTAGAAGCCAAGTAAGTTGGCCCTCTTCTTAGTTAATTAAGAGACTGATTCAAGTGTTATGTGAATGTAATGATGATTCGTAGACCTTTAATGATCCTTTAATCAAGTTATGTTGAATGTTTGCATGTTAATTGTGATTAGATTTTTGTATCTTGAAATCATAAGTTTTGGAAGCATGTTATGTAAGTAAAGTTGTGTTCTAATGGCATTAATCATAAGAGACAAGATTGTGTATACCTAGATTAATTTTGGGTTAGGAGGAATATGTTTTTGATCACCTTTAAACATGATGGAACTGCATACTAACTATGTAATATAGAATCGGCTGTTGAGTATATGAGTTATATGATGTTGATGATTATTAACTAATGTTTAATTGTGTTTATGTACCTTTGGATGCAGAAACTTGATCTAGGGTCCTTAGAAATATATTTGTATGCTTGTACATATGTTGGATTGCCAGAAAATTAGCTAGAGAATATAAAAACTATAGACGTTGTGATATTTAGATTAGGACACATGGTCATGTATGGCCTCATACACGCTCATTTGTCCTTAGATTAAAATAGGAAATTATGTAATTTTCACACACTTATTTTGAGGAAAGGCATGCACAACCGTGTGATATAGGACAAATGCTCATGTGTGACTTTCTAAAAAGTGGACGTCTTATTTAGAAAGAGGCATATGAGGGTGCATTTTAGGCACACACACGTGTAGTCAATCAAAAGACTATTTTACCCTTAGTTTAAGCAATGAAGGGGAAAAAGAAGAAAAAAGAAAGAATAAGAGACTTTGGTAAGAAAAACAAGTTAGATAGAATTAGAAAGAATGTTTGACTATGTGAAAGATGATGCAAGACCTCGACTGAGTCAGATCTGGGTTAAAAATTAGAAAAAAGTTAAGAAAAGTGGTTCATATTTACTTAGCCACTAATTGTGTATAGAAGTGGCATGACATATGAAAGCAATAGGGCTAGATACCCATAAAATACATCATACACTCAACGCATAGCTACTCAGTTTTGTTTAGGTATGCATGGTAAGGGATTATGACATTTTAGTTATTCCTCACATGCTCAGTAAGATACATCACATATGTACCTATGGTGAGGGTCATCTTAGGATGGTTTAAACAGTAGTTCTAATTAGTTTATACAATAAGGGAAGAGTCTACTACTAGATTTTCCCATCTAAAGAGGGTGTCCTAGTTAGCTAGCCTAATAGGTAGTATGACATATGCACAAGACATGACATATAGTGATACGTAAAATGTCTTATGCTTTCACTAGGGTATTAGATATGTTGATTTTAGCGTAAGCCATAGTAACCTTTATGGATGACTATGTTAAGGCACGAAAGTACTGAGTTGTGACCACATCTAAATTCACAAATGGAAAGCTAAGTTTTTCATATTTATGTGTATTCAGGGTGCTGAGAAGTTACCGACTTACTGTTTGTTTTCACTCATGAGTTCCTTTTTGTTATTTTGTAGATAAAGGTGAGTGGTGAGGCATGTGGAAGAGCCAATGGTCTAATCGTACATCTGTATAAGGGCAATGGGCAAAAGCATCATTTCCAGATTTTTACATTGCTTTTGTATTCAAATTTCGGTTATGCACATTATCATTTTTTAGTTATTTTCTCAAACATATTAGTTGTCATAAAGACATGATTATTTTATACAATTGAGGTATTTATTCATGTTTCACCTTTTTGCACGCTTGAATATTTATGATCATGTATTAAATTATCAGGTCTTAAATTAAATAGTCTAGTTATGCATGTCTTTTTAGGTCATATTCCTAATAAGCATATGTATATGAAAAACAATGTTTAATTTATGGTATCAAAACATAATCTTGGTACCCAAAAGGTGTTAAGTTCTTATGTGTTTGAAAGTGCATAATAAAGTTAAGTAAGGAAAGTAGCCTCTTATGTAGCATTGACTATCTTCACACGCCCACCACTGTAAGTATAATAAACCTATACTTAGTTAAAGTGTTATGTGGGCTTGAATCATAATCTTATTTTGAGATGAAGAGATCTAAGAAATTAATCAAAGATGCCCTAAAGGTCCCTAATCAAGAGATGAGCCAAACTAAGTATACTTTAGGGGTAACTAGCTTAAACAGGGATAAGTTAGAGTTTTTCCTCGGACGACTCAAGTTAAACATCATCAAGGATGTCATGATGGGAGATAACCCTTCTAGATCTTTATAAGAGACCCTAAGTAGAGTTTTGAGGTTAGAGGTCATGAGGTAGAGAATAACTAGAGAGAAAAGGATATTAAACCAGCCAACGCCAATAGCCCTATCCTAGATATGGGATCAAATGAGCTCATATGCTAAATAAAAGGGTAGCAACCAATATAGAGGCAATAAAGACTTTAAAGGTAAGAGGTCATTCTAACCTAGAAACAAAAATAACTGGAGGTAAAAAACATAAGAGAAAGGATAAGCCAAGGTGCGATGATCCTTTTACTTGCCATCAATCTAGGCAAAGACATGTCAGAGAGTGTCTTACAGGTTAGAAAGTATATTATAAGTGTAAGCAACCCAACCACGTTACTAGACAATGCATAACCTCTATAGAGTAGATAGTTAGGAGAAGACAAGCTTGAGTGTATACAACCACTCAGACCCAAGTTGAGGATAGCTTGACTGTAGTGATGGGTCAATTAATCTTTCATTCTTGTCCTTTCTAAGCATTGATTGACTTTAATGTTACACACTATTTCATTATTAATGTCATAGTAGAGAGATTAGGGTTACAACCCGCAACTGTCTTACAAATTAGTATAGAGATGTCAAATGGAGACAAAATCCATAGTAGCCATATATTAATTGGAGATATGGTTTCTCTAGGAGATTAAAATATGGTTGTGGAATTGATAGTAATGGGCATGTCAAATTTTGATATAACATTAGACATGGACTTTTTGAGCAGATATGGGGCAGAGATACACTGCAAAAAGAAAAAGATCTGGTTTAGTTTAGATAGTGATAAGTAGTTTAATTTTGGAGAGGGTCGAGTTTTCATCATGATGAACAATAATGTCAAGGCCAAGAAAATGTTAAGCAATAAATGCATAACATTTTTAGCTCACATAGTGAATAGATCAGATGAGTCAATCCTGAGTATGAAAGATACTTTAATGGTGTAAAAGTTTCCATATATTTTTCCTAATAGTCTTCTAGGGTTAATACCTAAAAGAGTGGTATAGTTTAATATTGAGCTCACCCCGAGTATAGAACCAATCTCTAAGGCATCATACAAAATTTCCTTAACTAAACTATAAGAGTTGAAGAAATAGTTACAATAGCTGTTAGATAGTGATTTCATCAGACTAAACCACCACAATATGTTGCATTGATTATATTTGTAAAGAAGAAAGATGGATAGATGAGAATGTGTATCAACTATAGATAGTTGAACAAAATAACAGTGCAGAATAAACACCCATCCTTGAGGATAGATGACTTGTTTGATTAGCTTAACGAAGTATCAATATTCTCTAATATCAGCTTAAGGTTAAGTTATCATCTGTTCCAGGTTACTGAGCAAAATATACCCAATATTATATTCAAAACCAAATATAGGCGTTATAAGTTTATGGTTATGCCCTTTAGGTTAACTAATACCCCAATAGTATTTATAGACCTTATGGATAGAGTGTTGCAAGATTGCCTAGACAAGTTTTTGGCAATGTTCATAGATGACATCCTTGTATACTTTAGGAATCAAGAAAAATATGCATAGTATCTAAGGTTTGTGCTACAAAGATTGAGAAAAATATAGTTATATGCCAGAATTTTCAAATGTGAGTTCTGATTAGACATAGTGGCTTTTCTTAGACACATGGTTTCAACAGATGGTATTTTAGTAAGCCCAATGGCTACTTTTCAAATATGGTAATTTAGACATGTGGTCTCAAAATTAGTTATATGCAAGACAACTAAGGAAGTGAAAATTTCCTTAGGTTGACAGGTTATTATAGTTAGTTTGTTGAAGGTTTCACTAAGTTAGCCCGATGGCTAAGGAAGTAAGTTGTTTATTGACTCGTAATGATGTTCTTTTCAGGTGGTCTAATATCTACAAGTAAAGTTTTCAAGAGATAAAGAAAAGGTTGACATCAACTCTCGTTTTAGCCTTGGCAATAGAAGGTAAAGAATATGATCTTTTTATAGATGCCTTATATTAAGGTTTATGAGCAGTTTTGATTTAGAATAGTAAAGAAATAACATATGTCTCCTGTGAGTTAAAAGATTATCAGACTTGGTATTCAACACAATCTTGAGTTGACAGTCATCGTGTTTGCTTTTAAGATATAATGACAATATTTATATAAGGGTTAAGAGTAATATATATATGGATCATAAGAGCCTTAAATATTTATTTACCTAGAAGGAGCTTCATATAAGATAAAAATAGTGGTTAAAGTTAGTGAAATATTATGAGTATGAGATCAGTTACCATCCAGGCAAAGCCAACATAGTTATAGATGCTCTAAGTAAAAAAGTAGTCTTATATAGATTATCACTAATAGAGAGTTACAACAAAAATTGGTAAGAGAGCAAATAGAGGTAATTATAGGGTAGTTAGCAAGCCTGCAGATTTAGGCATCTTTGTATGTTAGAAGATGTAGATCACTATTACATTAGGATGAGATATAAGAGAGAGATGTCTTGACTTAAGCTTTAGGACCAGAGATGACCCTGAGCATGATTAAGGATATTAGATTAATAAAGAAGAGAATGAGGCAGACTCAAGGGTATCAGAAGAGTTATTTAAACCAAAAGAGATGTGGTTTTGAGTTTAGTGCGGGTGGTACGTTGTTCATTAGAGTGGCCCCTTATAAGCATGTTATGAGATTTGACAAGAAAGATAAATTAACATCAAGGTTTGTGGGACCATTTAAGGTGTTAAAGCGTGTAGGTAAGGTTACCTATTAGCTTGTGTTGCTTGGGAACATGGATTGCATTCATAACATGTTCCATGTATTATTACTATGAAAGTAGATTAGTGACGCAACCTATTCACTTAGAGAAGAGGATGTCGAGCTTAAAGATAATTTGATGTATGAGAAGCATCTAGTTTAGATTTTAGACATGCGAGTTAAAGAGCCTAGGTACAAATAAATTCCTTTAGTCAAAGTTCTATGGAGGAATCACTGAGTTGAGAAGACTATATAAAAGGTCGAGCAAGACATGGGTAGTGGTTCCTATAACTTTTTGAGTAAATTTTGAGGATGAAATTCATATAAGGAGGAGGACTATAACATCCATAAGTAAGCCCAAAGACATTTTAGTTTTATCCTTGCATTTAGTTAAGTTAATAAATGTTTTCCAGAGTGATACATACTCGTGTATAAGGGTATCTATGACTATGTATCATTGGCAAAATTTGAAATTGAGATAAGATCAAAATTACATCAAAATCGAAGGATTTCTATAGTTACACAAGACAACACACATTTGTGTAGAATCCATACAAGCTTGTGTGCTACATTTAAGAGGCAAATTAAAAAGTGACATTATAACTTAATTCTTCATTCTTTATGCACTCAGTGTACCCTAAAGAAAAAGAGAAGAAAGGAGAAAAGAGAAAGGTTTTTAGTCGTTGAAGAAAGTCGTCGATCGCTAGAAACACCATAGCCATGTGAAGACTTTAGCAATCTTTAAAAGCTAATTAAGTTGGACCTCCCCTTGGCTAATTAAGAGACTAATTCAACTATTATGTGTATGTAATGATGATTAGTAGACCTTTGATGATCCTTTAATCAAACTATGTTGAATGTTTGCATGTTAATTATGACTAGGCTTTTATATCTTAAAATCATAAGTTTTAGAAACATGTTATGTAAGATAAAGTTGTGTTCTAATGCATGCCTAGATGAATTTTGGGTTAGGAGGAATACATTTGTGATCACCTTTAAACATGATAGAATTACATACTAACTTTGTAGTATGGAATCCACTGCTGAATATATGAGTTATATGATGTTAGTGATTATTGGCTAATGTTTAATTGTATTTTTGTACTTTTGAATGCGAAAAATTGATCTGGGGTGCTTAAAAATATATTCGTATACTTGTACATATGCTAAATTGCTAAAAAATTAGTTGAAGAATGTAAAAACCATAGAGGTTGCAATCTCCAAATCATAACACATGATCATTTATGGCCTCATACTACATGGTAAAGGACTGTGGCTTTTTAGTTATTCCTCATATAGTCAACAAGATGCATCGCATATGTATATATGGGAGGGACTATCCTAAGATGATTTAGATAACAGTTTCGATTAGCTTATATGGTAAGGGAAAAGACTGCTACTAGATTTCCTCATGTGACAAGGGTGTACCACTTAGCTAGCCCAATAGGTCGTATGACATATGTGCAAAACATGATAGATACAACATGTAAGGTGTCTTATACTTTCACTAAGGTATCAGATATACTAATTTTAGCTTAGGCCTTAATAATCTTTACAAATGGCCTATGTTAGGGCATAAGAGTATTAAGTTGTGACCACATTTGAATTCACAAATGAAACACTATATTTGTTAGATTTATCTGTATTTAGTGTGTTGACAAGTTACTGATTTACTAAGTGTTTTCACTCATGCATTTCTTTTTATTATTGTATAAATAGAGGTGAGTAGAGGGGCATGTGAGGAAGTTAGCAGTTCAACTGAGAAGCTGCATGAGGGCAAAGGGCAGAAACATCATTTCTAGATTTTTACATTGCTTTTGTATTCACATTTAGATTATGCATATTATCAGTTTTTAGTTATTTTCTTAGACATATCAATTGTAATAAAGTCACTGCTGTTTTATACAATTGAGGTATTTATTCATATTTTACCTTTTTGCACGCTTAAATATTTATGATTATGCAATACATTACTAGATTTTGAATTAAATAGTTCAATTGTGCACGTCTCTTTGAGATATATATCTAGAGAGGGGTGTTATAGGGCAAAAATTGTGACCACATCTAGATTCATAAATAGAACGCTAGGTTTAGCAATTTTATGTGTATTCATGGTGCCTAGAATGAAAGAAAGGATGATAAAAAGGAAGATGCAAAGAAGACATGCATGTCAAGAGAGAAAGAATCAAACATGCATGTAAAGAATAAGAAAAGTTTACCTACTCCTATGATTCTTATAAGGATATAGGATGATGAATGAACCTCTCAAGTAAGCTAGCCTCCAAAGAAAGTCCACTCCAAGCGTTTCCTTCACCTTGGCCAAGAGACACAAAGAAAGAGAGGGGATTTTGTTTTCTTAGTGAGAGAAAGATTTTGTATATTATAAACTTGGTTAATTCAAAATGAATTAAAAGGCATGTTTTTATAATGATGGCTCAGTTGTAATTTTAAAATTCTCTATTTGCCTATCAAATTCTCAATTTGAAGTTTTGTCATGCATGTATATCAACTACATACTTTAGCCACACAAAATCTAACTTATTAACACATTAACTTTTAAAATGTTCATATAACATTTATATGATTTTTATTATCCTTCGAAAGGGTATAACCAACCCTAGATAATTAATCCTTATTCTCGAAAGCTTGGTTTATTGGTGTGACCCTTTAAGATCATGCGGTATAGTTATGAGTTTATTTTCAAAAAATCCAAAGGCATTTGAAAACTCAACAACTATGGTAAACATCTAATAATGTGTCATGACCTCTAAACCACAATGAAGAAATACTCAATCGAACTTAATATCTCTAATCATACGTTTTGTGTAGGTAATATCCTTTCATTATCTAATCTTGATTGATTTTAGACTCATGGATCGTCAAAGCCTTAATTTTGATTTCTTGTTGATTGTTGATTTAAATATTTAAAGCGTGTCATTATGAACATCCTTTACATGACTTATATTTTACTCCCGTTAGAGATTCGATTTCCAATACTTACCGATGTTTACTTTAGAACTCAAATCCAGGGAAACTTAGCAAATATTCAGAACCTAATACTTTTTGAGTCAACAAATCTCATCTTGATCATTATTTGTCTCTATATACAAATAACACATGACCAATATAGTTTGTTTACAAGATGTGATTAACCTTGTATTTATACAACATATGAATCAAACATATTTGTATTAGATTTGGTGATGACATCTCAGGTCATAGGATTACGTCTTAATAAGTCATTGACTATGATTTAATGGTCATGTGACTTATTGTTATTGGTCATGCTCAAAAAACAATTTTCTAACCATTGATTCATACTAATACCCTAATGATATGATCATCATCGTTATCTACACTAATGTCATCTAATGACATTCAACGAAAGTATTCGATATGCCTATTATGTGATATAATTGCCGAAGTTATGTTACATTTGTAGGGAATAATTCGATGACTCATTTTGTATATTAAGTGAGTAATCCAAACAGTTCATATACATACTTTATATTATCTTAAATAACATATGAACAAAATGACTACTTTTTTTATTGATTCACTATAATAAGTGTACATATGAGATAAAATGCCCTAGAACCTATAATATAAATGGTTCCTAAGGCATACATTAATAAAAAGGTCACCAAGTTACTAAGTGTTTATCATTCACACGTTCTTTTTTGTTGTTTTGTAAGTAAAGATGAGTAGTAGGGCATACAGGAGAGCTAATGGTCCAACAAGTAGTTGCGTAAGGGTGAAGGGCATAATAGTCATTTTTTAATTTATGAATTGATGACATTTAAATACAATTTTATATTTGTTTAACACAATAACCATTTAGATTGAGTTTTCAAACATTGGTTTTTATTTATGAAGTATAATAACTAAGATATTTCATGTTTTATTTTGACCACACTTTTTTGCACGCTTGAATATTTATGATCATGCATTAAATTTTGTGTTTCAAAGTCCAAAAGTCAAGTCATATACGTCTCTTTGGGTTATATTCTCGATAGGGGTATCTATCTAGAAAAAGGTGTTACAAAATGTGATACTTTTTTTGAATATGTTTAAACTTTGATATACCTTTGGTTCATTTGTCTGTGCAATAACACCAATATTATCACAAAATATGGCTATCAAATAAGCCATGTTTAGAACCACACTAAGTTTGAATACAAACTTGTATATTTATACAACTTGAAGCACGAATATATTCAGTGTTTATACTGAAGTTAGTTATGGTTAACTGTTTGAAACTCTTCCAACTAACCGTGACTCTATTACATATGAAAATAAACCTAACGTAGACTTTTTATCATTAATGTTTGACTAAAAATCAGAATCTAAGCATCCTTGAATGTTTAACTCTGAACATCCATAACATAGAATTAGATCTTTGGTTCTTTTCAAGTATTTAAAGACTGATTTTACAATCGACCAATTCTTCTCCCTTGGACTGGCTTGATATTTGTTTGTAACTCTTATGACATAGATTATATCAGGTCTTGTACATAACATTCATACATTAGTTCATTTACAACTAAAGCATAAGGCATATAACACATCCATTCTCACTCTTCATCAATGAAAGGCAAAAAACCTCTTTTTGAATAATAGATCTTAACCTCATTCATCATGCCAATATCATTTCCCATTAGTAGTATGTCATCTACATACAATATAAAAAATATGATTGCATGGTTCTTAACCTATTTGTAAACATAAGGTTTATCCAACTTCTTTACGAAACCAAACGATTTGAATGTTTTATCAAATAAGATGTTTTAGCTTCTTGAAGCTTGCTTCAATCTATAAATAAATCAATGCAATTTGCACACTTTATGTCTTTCAACAATGGATACAAAACCTATAGGCAATTCCATATGAATGTTTTTCTTAATGAATCCATTGAGGAATGTTGTTTTGACATCCATTTGCCTAATCTCATAATCATGGTATGCAACAATGACTAGTATTGTATGAATGGATTTGGTTATAGCTATGGGTGAAAAAGTTTCCTCATAATCCAAACCTTGTTTTTGAGTATGATCTTTCACTACTGGCCAAGTTTTGTATGTCTTTACATTTCCATCCTTGCCAATATTTCTCTTGAAGGTCCACTTATAGCTTACAGGAACTATTCCTTCTTGTGGATCAATAAATGTCCAAACTTGTATAACATGCATGAAATATATTTCAGAATTCATGACTTCCAAACATTTACCCGAATTAGTATTCAATATAGCTTTATCATAACTTCTAGGATCATCGCCATGATTTATTTCTTCCACTAAAAAGGATTCAAAATCTTGCTCATGTAGAAATCAGTATCTGTCCAAAGGTCTCGATATTTTAAAAGATCTTTAAACTGAAATCAATGTATCATATAAACATGTCTGTTGAGAAGATTCTCTTGGCTAAGCTTGTTTGATCTAATGCTCTTCGAACTTTTCTTTGAGCTATATTCCTTTTTTTTTTTTTATAAAAACTTTTTCTCCAACAAGTGCATGTTTCTACTAATCGTAATTCTTTGATCAGTTGGGAAGTATAAATAATATCCTAAAAAATCTTTAGGATATCCTATAAATGGACCTTTTACAAATTTGACATCCAATTTATCAGTCTTAACTATGTTAACATAAGTTAGACATCCTCAAACCTTTAGATAACCAAGATTAGGAGGCTTGCCTAACCATATCTCATAGGTGTCTTTTAGACATATTTGAATGGAGTTCTATTCAAAATATGCACAACAAAAAGTAAGGTATATCTCTACAATGACATCAGAAGGTCTGAAAAATTTACCATAGACTATACCATATCCAATAGATTATTGTTCCTCTTTTTTGATACACCTTTGTGTTATGGTGTATATGAATGAGTTAATTGGGATATGATTCCATTTTCTTTTAGCTAGTCTTGAAATTCCATACTCAAATATTGATCTCTAAGATCTAATCTTAAGGCTTTAATATTCTTTTCAGATTGTTTCTCTACTTCATTTTTCAAGTCCCTGAACTTTTCAAAAGATTTGAATTTGTATTTCATTAAATATATGTACCCATACCTTGAATAATCATCAGTAAAGACAATAAAATATTGGAAACGTCCTCTCACTATTTCATTAAATGATTCGCATAAATTTGAATATATCAATTATAGTAATTCTTTGGATTTTTCATGTCTATTTTAAAAGAATGATTTGGTCATTTTTCCTTGAAGATATGATTCACAAGTTAGATAGGGTTTATAACCCAATGGACTTAAAATCCTATTTGTCTCTAATCTTATTATCTCGTTGTCTCCTATATAGCCTAATTGATTGTAATACCCTCAGGTATGTTCTAGGGGCAATTATGTCTTTTGACGTTATTTTGAGATATTTCCCATTTTAAGTGTATATCTATACATTCACATGGATATATGTGTTTTTAGAATAACTATATAGATATATATAAAAAGAAAAAGAAAAAGAAAAAGAAAAAGAAAAAGAGATAAAGACAAAGAGATAAAGATGTAAATAAAAAGACAAAAAAGTAATAAAGGATGCTTCAAGTTTTTCTATCATCTTCTTCCGTAAAACTCCAACAACCAGCGCCTTTATGCTTGTTTTCTTCATTTTTTAGAAGGAAAGTGGATGATTTGAAAAGTTTGAAAGAAAAGTAAGGAAAGAAAAGAAGAAGAAACACTTTTGAAGCTTAGTAACGAAAAGATCTCCTTCCTTTCCCTTTATCTATGTTTATATGCATGTTATGTGAATATGTTAGTGTGTTTTGGTATTGATTTAAAGTGGTTTTGGGGATAAAGAAAGCAAAACAAAGAGAAAGAAGTCAACTTGCAAAGATTTGGCTTGAAACAAGGTAAGGGGTATCATTCTTGATATGTTGCATGTTTTAGGCTTTTAGTTCCTTGGATCTATGTTATAAATGATGATTTTGAAGTTGAGAAATGTTGTTTTGCCATTTGGGGTGTCTGTTTGTGATTTTGTTGATGGTAGAGAGTTAGACAATATTTACAGTTTTGCCACTGAATTCGTCCCATGTTTTGGCTGCCTTACCTAATGAGTTATAAGTGCTATTATATCTTGTTGGAAAGCTCTTTGAATACTATTTTCAAAGATATATAGCTTGTATATATTGGGGATCATGTGGACTATTAAATATTGTATGAACCAGAAGGACTGTTTTACCAAATAAACAAAGGAGACAGTTTTTGTCACTGAATTCATCTCATGTTTTGACTGTCTTATCTAATGAGTTATGAGTGCTATTATATCTTGTTGGAAATCTATTTGAATACTCTTTTCAGGGATATATAGCTTGTATGAATTGGGAATCATTTGGACTGTTAAATATTGTATGAACCACAAGGACTGCTTTACTAAATAAACATAGGAGATAATTTTTGCCATTGATTTCATCTCACGTTTGACTACCTTATCTAATGAATTATGAGTGCTATTATAGCTTGTTGGAAATCTCTTTGAATCCTCTTTCCAATGATATATAGTTTCTATGAATTAGAGATCATGTGGACTATTAAATATTGTATGAAACAAAAGGATTGTTTTACCAAATAAACAGTGAAGACAATTTTTGCCACTAATTTCATCCCACGTTTTGACTACCTTATCTATTGAATTATGAGTGCTATTATATCTTTTTGGAAAGATCTTTGAATCCTCTTTTCAACGATATATATCTTGTATGAATTAGAAACCGTTTGGGCTATTAAAGTGTATGAAAGAAAAGGCTGCCTGCTAAATGACTGTCAGTATTTCGCAGTTTTTGGAAAGAAAGAAAGAAAGAAAAGGAGGAGAAAAAGGAAAGAAAGAAAACAAATAAAAGGAAAGAAAAGGAAAGAAAGAAAACAAAGAAAAGGAAAGAAAAGGAAAGGAAAGAAATGAAAGAAAAAGAATAGAAAAAGAAAAGAAAGAAAAATAAGAAAAGGAATTTAGGGCTCAGGATTTAGGGGTCGTCCCAAGAGTATGGTCTGGTGAGTTATGAATAGATTTAGATGGAAGCAAGATTAGTAAGATATAAAACACGCATGTATACTATGAATTATGACGGGGCACTTTACACTACACCACCCGCAATAAGGCACGTCTGTAGTAGGACACGTCCATAGTAGGACATAGACCCACTGTAGGGTCCGCTCGTAGTAGAGCATACTCATAGTAGAGCTCAAATCAGATTCAAAAATGGTGTAGTGAGAGAAAGGAAGAGAGCTCGAACTTAGAAAAGGGCCAAGTCCCTATAGTCAGCTTCTAGAAAGTATCAAATAAACACCAGAGGGACAAAATATGACCCAAATAGTAAAACATGAACTAGATTATCCATTAGAGTTCTTATGGGGGTTATAAGTGAGGTTGAGTCCCGAGAGTGAGTTAGAACAGGAAAAAGATAGTTTACTTAATTCTTTCCCCTTACTGAGTGTTGTTATCTCTCACTTATTTTTCTTTCCTGATTGCAAGTACAAGTGATCAAGGTAGCTGCGAGGTAGGGTCAGGTCAGTGAAGATAGATCCGAATGGAATAGGTTATCTCTGGTTTATATTACATACATACAGTGGTATGTTCTTGTCGACTTTTGACCTTTTTGAGATGATTGTATAGTTGTATATGATTACTCCTTGTTTTCATATGCTTTCAGATGAGTTTTCATATAAGTATATACATATTTTGTTTACTTCTAGATTTTCAGTTTTCTTGGAATACTTTCTAAACACTTTTAGTGATGCATTTATTTTAAAGTATTTTAAAAGAAAAAAATAGACACTCCAGATATTAATTCGTAATATTTCTCCTTCGGTGGGTAGTACTTCCAGGGAGGGGTGTTACGAGTTGGTATCAAAGCATGATTTTGGGAACCTAAAAGATGTTTTCTAAAACAAAATGAAGTAATCCAAAGTAACATAGAGATGGAATACCCTCCAACCACGCTGACCACCCTCGCAGCCGATCACTGTAAGTTAAGTTTTCACTTATACCTGCGGAGTTTTATGAAACTAATGTGTTCATTTTCAGGACCTATGAGTCAAACACCAGTAGATCCTTCTCAGAGGAGCCAAAGTGAAGGAACAACCCTCTATGTACCTCAAGGGGCACTCAGTGCACATGATGTGTGAAAGATTTTTAGAAAGATAATGAGAGAACATATAGTTGCTCCTACATAGGGAAGTGAGATGGTGCATACGCTACCAACCTAGGGGCATGATATGAGGGAGGTTACTTCAGCATCTACAACAGCCCCAGTGAGGACTCAGTTGCATCCTATTTTCAACTTCCCTAGTATGCACCAACCTCAAAAATTTGATGGTGTAAAGGACCCAATAGCAGCTGAAGAGTGGTTGGAATCAATAGAGAGTGCAATGACCCTGTTTGATATGACCGACCAAGAGAGAGTGAGATATGCCACTTATCTTTTCAAGTCAGGGGCAAGAATATGGTGGAACTTAGTCAGAGAGACAATCAATGTCTTAAAAATGACATGGTCCGAGTTTAGGCACCGATTTGAGGCAGAGTACAGAGGCGTCAATGTTACTTGTATCAAGGCCTAAAAGTTTATTAATTTAGTACAGGGGATAGATTCTGTAAAAGAATATTCTACGAAGTTTAATCAATTGTCTCAGTACGCCCCTAAGATAGCTAGCACAGAAATAGGGCGTCTGCAGAAGTTCGTGTACGGGTTAGATCGAGAGATAACCCAAGATGTTATGATAGGGTCGCAACCACCTAGGACTTATGTAGAGGCCTTCGATAGAGCTTTGAGGGCAGAGGTTTTAGTAAGGAGGAGGTTTGGTCAGACTATAGGGCAAAAGGTTATACCTTCTACTGTCATGCCAGTTCCCTCGGTGAGTAGTGGTTTAGTTTTAGCACAGAGGGACCCTCATTTAGAGCGAGACATGAAGGGTAAACGACTTCTCTAGTTCAGAGGCATGAAAAAGAACTGGAAGAGTGGAAAGAAACAAAGAGGACCTGAGATACCAGTTTGCCAAAAATGTGGAAAACAATATAGAGGAGAGTGTCTAGCAGGCTAGGCAGTTTGTTTCAGATGTCGTCAGCCAGGACATATTGCTCATTTTTGTATAGCTGCCCCAGTGAGAGTAAAAAAACAGTAGCCTGTTCAAGGGGTTACAACCAAAGTTTATACGATCACCCAGGGACTAGCAGAGGCTAACCTATCAGCAGCCACCAGTCAGATTCTCTATCTTGATACACCTATTTATGTTTTAGTTAATTGTGAGGCTACTCATTATTTTATAGCCAAGAGTTTGCTTGAGAGGTTAAAGTTGTAACCCGTTAGAACTAACCTAAAGGATTATGATTGAGTTGCCAGATGGGGGGTCAGTCATTAACGAGATGATGCTGCTAGGACAAAGTATTATGATTCAGGGTCGACAGTTACAGGTGGACCTAATTGTGTTCGAAATGCTAGATTTTGACATGATTTTAGGGATAGACTTTATAGGGAGATACGGAGTTGAGATTGATTGAAAAAAGAAGAAAGTGAGATTTAACCTGGACTCTGGAGATCAATTCGAGTTCGGTGAGGGTCATATCCAGAGTTTGATGATCAGTATTTTAAAAGCTAGTAAAATGTTGAAAAAAGGGTGTACAGGATATTTGGCTCATGTAGTGAGCAAGGTTGAGTTAGACCAAACTATTGATGAGACGCCAGTGGTATGTGAGTTTCCAGATGTGTTTCTAAGTGAGCTACTGGGATTAGCTCCCGAGCGAGAGGTTGAGTTTAGCATAGAGTTGGCACTTGGCACAATACCTATTTCAAGAGCACCCTATCAAATGGCCCTACCGAGTTACAAGAATTAAATAAGCAACTTCAAGAGTTGTTAGATCATGGTTTTATCAGACCGAGTCATTCTCCTTAAGGAGCTCCCATCCTATTTGTGAAAAGGAAAGACGAGTCTATGAGGATGTGCATCAATTATAAAGAGCTAAATAAAATCACAGTTAAGAACAAATGCCTATTACCTAGGATTGATGACTTATTTGATTAGTTGAAGGGATCCGTGGTTTTCTCCAAGATAGATTTGAGAACTAGTTTTCACCAGGTGAGAGTGGCTGAGAACGATATACCCAAGACAATTTTTCGAACGAGGTATGACCACTTTGAGTTTGTAGTGATACCGTTCAGATTGACAAATGCCCCTGCAGTATTTATGGATTTGATGAACAGGGTATTCCACGACTGTCTAGATAAATTTATTGTGGTATTCATTGATGATATCTTAGTGTATTCTTGTAGTCGAAAGGAGCATGAGCAACACTTGAGGTTTACCCTCCAGAGGTTAAGAGAGAAACAATTATATGTCAAATTCTCGAAATGTGAATTTTGGCTAGATAGAGTTACCTTTTTGGGGCATATGATTTCAGCAGAGGGTATATCCGTGGATCTTAGTAAGATTAAGGCTATAGTTGAATGGCAGAGACCAAAGACTGTCAAAGAGGTTTGTAGTTTCTTGGGTTTAGTAGGGTATTACCGAAGGTTTGTGGAAGGATTTGCCAGATTAGCTAGACCTCTTATAACCCTTACAAAGAAAGCAATGCCATTTTAGTAGTGGAATGCTTGTGAGACAAGCTTCCAAGAATTGAAAAGAAGATTGACTACTGCTCCTGTGTTAGCACTTTCAGAGAGTTAGTTGAGTACGATTTATATACTGATGCCTCACATGGTGGTTTAAGAGCAGTGTTAATGCAGCGAGGCAAGGTGATAACAGCAGTAATTTTTTCTTTGAAAATCTGGAGACACTATTTGTATGGGATAAAATGTAATATTTATACTAACCATAAGAGCCTTAGATATTTTTTCACTCAGAAAGAGTTAAATATGAGGCAGAGGCGATGACTCGAGTTAGTAAAAGACTATGACTATGATATTAAATACCATTCAAGCAAGGCTAATGTGGTTGCAGATGCCTTCAGTAGAAATGTGATGATATCACAATTGACAATCCAAAGAGAAATTCAGGGAGATATGGACCAAGAGTAGATTGAGCTTGTGATTGAAGCCCTCGCCAGATTAGAGATTTAGCCTATTCTTATAAATGAGATTCGAGAGGCTCAGACAAGAGATGAGTGGTGCCAACAAAAAATTCAGAAAGTAGAAGAGGGTCTAAAGACAGATTTTCAAGTATTGAATGAAATTCTCAAATTTAGAGATCGAGTATATGTTCCCCAAATAACTGAATTGAGATAAAGAATTCTTATAGAGGCTCATAGTTCTTTTTACACTGTCTACCTTAAAGGTGTAAAGATGTATCAGGATTTAAAAAGACATTTTTGGTGGTCAGACATGAAAAGAGATATAGGTGAGTTTGTTACCAGATGTCTCACCTGTCAGCAAATTAAGGCCAAACACTAGAGACCTTCAGGGTTGCTTCAGTCTTTGCCTATTCCAAAATGGAAATGGGAGCATATCTCTATGAACTTTATCAATGAACTCCCTAAAGTTCAGAATGGATGCAATGCTATTTGGGTGATTGTCGATAGATTAACCAAGTCAGCTCATTTCCTGCCTATCAAAGATTCTACTACCATAGATCAGCTAGGGAGATTATATGTTAGAGAGATTATTAGATTACATGGTGTACCCAGGACCATAATATTTGATCGGGATCAACTTTTTGGAAGAGTTTCCAAAGATCTTTGGGTACTAATTTGGCATTTAGTACAACTCATCATCCTCAAACAGATGGACATACAGAGAGGGTTAATCAAATTTTAGAGGACATGTTGAGAGTTTGTTGCTTGGATTATAAAGCTACATGGGTAGAAATATTGCCCTTTGTGGAGTTTGCTTATAATAATAGCTACCAGATGACTATTCAGATGGCACCTTGTGAGGCTTTATTGGTAGGAGGTGTCGTTCTCCTCTTCACTGGGATGAGATAGGAGAGAAAGATGTGTTATCCAGATCCCTTAGGCCCGAATTGACCCAGAAAATGATTGATGATGTTCAACTGATCAGACAGAGAATAAAACAGGCCTAGGATCGATAGAAAAACTATGCAGATCATCGACGTCGAGACTTGGAATTCAATGTAGGTGAATTTGTGTTTGTAAAGGTTGCTCCATTCAAGTATTTGATGAGATTCAGAAAAAAGGGAAAACTAGCTCCCATATTTATTGGTCCATATGAGATAATTGAGAGAGTTGGTAAAGTGGCTTACAGATTGGCCTTACCAGCGAGTATGGACCGGATTCATGATGTATTTCATGTCTCATCATTAAGGAAATGTCTTGGTGATCATTCCCAGGTTGTGAATACAGATGATATTAAGTTATCAAAAGACCTTAATTATGAAGAAAGACCAATTCAGATACTTGACAGAAGAATTAAGCAACTAAAGAACCGACAGATTCCTTTAGTAAAAGTCTTATGGAGAAACTAGAAGATAGAGGAGGCTACTTGGGAAATGGAGCAAACCATGAAGGAGAAGTATCTAGGGTTGTTTTTATGAATTCCGAGGACGGAATTCTTGTGAGGGGGAAGAGTTGTAATACCCTTAGGTATGTTTTAGGGGTAATTATGTCTTTTGACCATGTTTTAAGATATTTCTCATTTTAAGTATATATATATATATATATATTCACATGGATATATGTGTTTTTAGAATAACTATATAGATATATATAAATACAAAAAGAACAAGAATAAGAAAAAGAAAAAAGAAAAAGAGATAAAGAGAAAGAGATAAAGATGTAAATAAAAAGACGAAAAAGCAATAAAGGAAGCTTCAAGTTTTTCTATCATCTTCTCCCGTAGAACTCTAGCAGCCAGCCCCTTTAGGCTTGCCTTCTTCATTTTTTAGAAGGAAAGTAGATGATTTGAAGATTTTGAAAGAAGAGTAAGGAAATAAACGAAGAAGAAACACTTTTGGAGCTTGGTAACCAAAAGATCTCCTTCCTTTCCCTTTATCTATGTTTATATGCATGTTATGTGAATATGTTAGTGTGTTTTGGTATTGATTTAAAGTGGTTTTGGTGATAAAGGAAGCAAAACAAAGAGAAGGAAGCCAACTTGCAAAAAATTGACTTGAAACAAGGTAAGAGGTATCATCCTTGATATGTTGCATGTTTTAGGCTTTTGGTTCCTTAGATCTATGTTATAAATGATGATTTTGAAGTTGAGAAATGTTGTTTTGCCATTTTAGGTGTTTATGTGTGTGATTTTGTTGATGGCAGAGAGTTAGACAATATTTACAGTTTTGCCACTGAGTTCGTCTTATGTTTTGGCTGTCTTATCTAATGAGTTATGAGTGCTATTATATCTTGTTGGAAAGCTCTTTGAATACTCTTTGCAGGAATATATAGCTTGTATGAATTGGGGATCATTTGGACTGTTAAATATTGTATGAACTACAAGTACTGCTTTACCAAATAAACAGAGGAGACAATTTTTGTCATTGATTTCATCTCACGTTTTGACTATGTTATCTAATGAGTTATGAGTGCCATTATATCTTGTTGGAAAGCTATTTGAATACTCCTTTTAGGGATATATAGCTTGTATGAATTAGGAATCATTTGGACTGTTAAATATTGTATGAACCACAAGGACTGCTTTACTAAATAAACAGAGGAGACAGTTTTTGCCATTGATTTCATCTCATGTTTTGACTGCCTTATCTAATGAATTATGAGTGCTATTATAGTTTGTTGGAAATATCTTTGAATCCTCTTTCCAATGATATATAGTTTCTATGAATTAGAGATCATGTGGACTGTTAAATATTGTATGAAACAAAAGGATTATTTTACCAAATAAACAGTGAAGACAATTTTTGCCATTGATTTCATCCCACGTTTTGACTGCCTTATCTATTGAATTATGAGTGATATTATATCTTGTTAGAAAGATCTTTGAATCCTCTTTTCAACGATATATATCTTGTATGAATTAGAAACCGTTTGGACTATTAAAGTGTATGAAAAAAAAGACTGCCCTGCTAAATGACTATTTTATGAACAATATTTCGCAGTTTTTGGAAAGAAAGAAAGAAAGAAAAGGAGAAGAAAAAGGAAAGAAAGAAAACAAAGAAAAAGAAAGGAAAGGAAAGGAAAGAAATGAGAGAAAAAAAAGAGAAGAAGAAAAGAAAGAAAAGCAAGAAAAGGAATTTGGGGCTCAGGATTTAGGGGTCGTCTCAAGAGTATGGTCTGGTGAGTTATGAATAGATTTAAATGGAGGCAAGATCAATAAGATATAAAACACGCATGCATGCTATGAACTATGAGGGGGCACTTTACACTACACCACCTGCAGTAGGGCACGTCCACAGTAGGACATGTCTATAGTAGGACATAGACCCACAATAGGGTCTACTCGCAGTAGAGCATACTTGTAGTAGAGCTCAAATCAGATTTAGAAATGGTGTAGTGAGAGAAAGGAAGAGAGCTCGAGCTTAGAAAAGTGCCAAATCCCTATAGTTAGCTTCCAGAAAATATCAAATAAACATCAAATGAGACAAAGTATGACCCAAATCGTAAAACATGAACTAGATTATCCTCTCAAGTTTTTATGAGGGTTATGAGTGAGGTTGAGTCCCAAGAGTGAGTTAGAATAGGAAAGAAGATAATTTAGGCCAAATGACTATTTCCCACCCAAGGTTTGATGTTTTCTCAAGTTTCTACCCTTTAACTATGGAAACACCAAACACCCACCCATGGCCGGTTAGATTTAACAAAACCCTAACCCCTAAAAATTTAATCTCATTTTCCCCCCTTAAAGTTTAAAAACTAACATTTTTTCCATAAGCTAAGTTTTAAAAGATCGCATTTCCCCCCCTAAGGTTTATTTCTAAACCCTTTCACTTTCTTCGGTGCCATCGCCAGTTGTCTTCCCCTCTCGACGGTTTCTCTTCCACCGACGACCCCTCTCAACTCCACCCCAACACATCCAACGCAGAGAGAAGTCATCTGGGAAGAGAAATCGTCTTCCCAGATGAAGACGACTCGTCTTCCTAGAGGACGACGAGTCGTCTCATCTTCCCAGAGGATGATGAGTCATCTCATCTTCGTCTGGGAAGATGATTGTCTTCCCAGATAACGATAGCTGGGAAGACGAAAAACTTCATCTTCCCCAACGAAGTTCTTCATCTTCCACAACTTCTCTGACTCCGATCGGGCATCCAAATAGGAGAAAATAGATCGTCGAAAGGAGAGGATGCTTCAGAAGGGAGAGGTCATCGACAATAGAGCTGGAGATATCATCGAAGATTTAAAAACGAAACCCTAGGGTGAAACTGTAATTTTTTAAAACTTAGGCTGGAGGAAAATTTTAGTTTTTAAAGTTTAGGGCGGCAAAATTAGATTCTAATTTAGTTTATTTTTAATATTATAGAGAAAATGATGGTTTTACCCTTACCACCGTTAGGGTTTTGTTAAATCTAACCGGCCATGGGTGGGTGTTTGGTGTTTTCATAGTTAAAAGGTGGAAACTTGAGAAAACATCAAACCTTGGGTGGGAAATAGTCGTTTGGCCGATAATTTACTTAATTCTTTCCCCTTACGGAGTATTCTTATCTCTCACTTCCTTTTTTTTCCTGATTGCAAGTATAAGTGATCGAGGTAGCTGCGAGACAGGGTCAGGTCAGCGAAGATAGATCCGGCTGGAGCAGGTTATCTTTGGTTTATATTACATGCATACAGTGACATGTTCTTGTCGACTTTTGACCTTTTTGAGATGATTGTACAGTTGTATATGATTACTCCTTATTTTCAGACGCTTTCAGATAAGTTTTCATATAAGTATATACATTTTTTGTTCACTTCCAGATTTTTAGTTTTCTTGGAATACTTTCTAAACACTTTTAGTGATGCGTTTATTTTAAAGTATTTTAAAAGAAAAAAATAGGCACTCCGGATATTAATTCGTAACATTTCTCCTTCGGTAGGTAGTACTTCTAGGAAAGGGTGTTACATTGATGATGCCAAAGTAACCTGTGATTAATTTCTTCTTGAGATTTCTTATTTGTAACAATATTTATAATACTTAGATTATGCAGTTCTAAAACATACAAACCATTTGTTTTTACTACTTTGCCAAATAGAAAATTTCTAAAATGAATTAAACTTTCATTTCCATTAAAATGTGCACTGTAACCATTTTTACATAGAATACAAACAGAAATTATATTTTTAATAGCTTCGGCAAAATAAAGTACTCTATACAATCTCAAAATGTGTCCAAACAGGAGTGTCAAAGAGTAATCTCCTTTTGCTTTAGTGGTGTAAGATCCTTCCCTAGAAGTACTACCCACCGAAGGAGAAATGTTACGAATTAATATCCAGAGCTTTTTTTTTTTTGAAAATACTTTAAAATGAACGCATCACTAAAAGTGTTTAGAAATTATTCTAAGAAAACTGAAAATCTGGAAGCGAACAAAAGATGTATATACTCATATGAAAACTCATCTAAAAGCATCTGAAAACATGGAGTAATCTTATACAACTGTACAATCATATCGAAAAGGAAAAGAAGTCAACAAGAACATGCAACTATATGCATGTAATATAAACCAAAGATAACCTGCACCAACTGGATCTATCTTCGCTAACCTGACCCTGCCTCGTAGCTACCTCGATCACCTGTACCTGCAATCATGAAAGAAAAGGAAATGAGAGATAAGAACACTCAGTAAGGGGAAAAAATTAAATAAACTTTCTTCTTTCCTATTCTAACTCACTCTTGGAACTCAATCTCATATCATAACTTCCATGAGAAATCGAGAGGATAATCTAGTTCATTCTTTACTATTTGGGTCATACTTTGTCCTATCTGGTGTTTATTTGATACTTTATGGAAGCTGACTATAGGGATTTGGCACCTTTCTAAGCTCGAGCTCTCTTCCTTTCTCTCACTATACCATTTTTGAATCTAAATTAAGCTCTATTACGAGCATGCTCTACTGCGAGTGGACCCTACTAGGGGTCTATATCCTACTATGGATGTGTCCTACTACAGACGTGCCCTACTGTAGGCAGTGTAGTGTAAAGTGCCCCCTCATAGTTCATAGCATGCATGTATGTCTTATATCTTACAAATCTTGCTTCCATCTAAATCTATTCATAACTCACCAGACCATACTTTTGGGATAACCCCTGAATCTTGAGTCCCAAATTCCTTTTCTTTCTTTTCTTCTTCTTTTCTTTTTCTCTCCTTTCTTTCCTTTCTTTCTTTCTTCCTTTCCTTTTTCTCCTCCTTTTCTTTCTTTCCAAAAACTGTGAAATACTATTTACAGAACTATTCATTTGGTAGGGTAGCTTTTCTTTTCATACAATTTAATAGTCTAAACGGTCTCTAATTCATACAAGCTATATATCATTGAAAAGATGATGCAAAGAGCTTTCCAACAAGCTATAATAGAACTCATGATTCATTAGATAAGGTAGTCAAAACATGAGATGAAATCAGTGCAAAAACTTATATTTCCTGTTTATTTAGGTAAAGCCATTTTTTGATTCATATAATATTTAACAGTCTAAACGATATCTAATTCATACAAGCTATATATCATTGGAAAGAGGATTCAAAGAGATTTCCAAAAAGCTATAATAGCACTCATGATTCATCAGATAAAGTAACCAAAACGTGGGATAAAGTCAGTGGCAAAAAACTATCTTCACTGTTTATTTGATAAGACAGTTTTTTTGTTCATGCAATTTAATAGTCCAAACGGTCTCTAATTCAGACAAGCTATATATCATTGAAAATAGGATTCAAAGGGATTTCCAAAAAGCTATAATAGCATTTATGAATCATCAGATAAGATAGCCAAACGTGGGACGAAATCAGTGGCAAAACTGTAAATATTACCCAACTCTCTGCCATGAACAAAATCACACACATAGATACCCCAAATGGCAAAACAACATTTCTCAACTTCAAAATCATCATTTATAACGTAGATCTAAGGAACCAAAAGCATAAAACATAAAACATATAAAAGATAATACCCCTTACCTTGTTTCATGCCAATCTTTACAAGTTGGCTCACTCATCCTTGTTTTGCTTCCTTTATCACCAAAATCACCTTAAATCAACACCAAAACATACTAACATATTCATATAACATGCATCCAATATATATAAACATAGGTAAAGGGAAAAATAAGAGATCTTTTGGTTACCTAGGCTTCCAAAATGTTTCCTCTTATTTTCCTTCCTTATTTATCTTCCAAAACCCTTCCAAATCACCCACTTTTCTTCAAAAACAAAGCAAAAGCAAGGAGAAATCTGCCTTCTTCTGGAAGAGATGGGAAAAGATGGAAAATGAGGCTTAAAATGTTTATTTTTATCTTTTCTCTCTTTAGAGATATGGATATATATCCATATATATGTATATACAACTTTATCTTTTTGTCCATATATATATATATATATATATATATATATATATATATATATATAATACATACATGTGAATATATATATATATATATATATATACATATGTATTTAAAACTAGAAATATCTCAAAACAGGGTCAAAAGACATAAATGCCCCCGAAATGTATCTGAGGGTATTACAAGTGGCAACCTTGCTCTATTTGCCATTTCAATATTACGTTATTCTTTGACAACACAAAACTATTTTATAGGTCCTATAATGAAACACATATGTGAGATGTAGCTACTGAATCTAATATCTAGGAATGATCATTTGAATTAACTATTAGTTCAAATTATATTACATATGAAGGAAATATGTCTACTTATTTTTCTTTTAGGCTTTGAAGATAAAAAGGACAATTCCTCTTCCAATGTTTGCCTATCTTGTAGTGGAAACATTGCCCTTTGGCTTTAGCCTTTTCCATAGTGGTTTCAACTTTCTTTAAGTTTTTCTCTTTGGTCCAACTTTTGGACCTTTTGGAGGTTTTTTGTACTTTTTTTTTGTCCCGTCAAAAAACAATATTAATTTCCCCATACCCCTTTCTTTGTTTATAGAACTTCTAAATCTCATTCAAAAGCTCTAAAATTGTATGTTCTATTCTATTGATATTGTAGTTTGTTATAAAAGGATTATAACTACTCGGAGTCAAAAGGGATTTTAGAATCAAATTCACTTTGAGTTTGTTAGACATGATAACTCCATATACATCCAACAACACTAAAAAGTTAATCATCTTTATATATGATCATCTAGAGGCATTCCTTCCCTTAGTCTTATCCCGAAAAGTGTTGAACACAATTCATACTCGATGACTTGTGAATTCTCGCCATACAACTCTTGTAAGGTGACTTGGATATCGTATGCATATGGAATATTTTTGTGTTTCATTTAAAACTCTTTGTTCATTAAAGCCAACATGTACCTTTGGGCTCTCAGATTATCCTTTTGCCATTGTCTAAAAAACTTCCTTTTCATGTTTTGTGGCATTTAGAGACAAATCAATAGGAAATGGCGCTTCTAATATGTATCCAGACTATTCTAAATTGAGAATGATTCTCAAAACAAGACGTTATTGGCCATTTTTAAATTATTACAAAATTATAGAGAAATTGTAAAGAATATTATAGTTTTATTAATGTCTCGTATAAATTTAAACCTTTAATTCATAGCTCTCATTATTTTATTTGAATCCTGTACTCCTTTATTTAGGATCCTAAAATTTTTGTCAGATTAAATTTTTAGTGGGGAGTCGAATTCTTGTTAAATTTAATTAACCTCAAATAATAGAAATCTTGGTCAATTAACTTTAATAAGTAGGATACCATTTTGTTTTATATTCCTATATAATACTCGATTCGTATTTCTTACCTTTTGCTTCGGATACCTCATATAATAGAAATCTTGGTACCATTGGCTAGTTAAATCCAAACCATTACGTTTTCTTAAAATGACATTTTCATTATATTCTCACATATCAAAATGAAAATATTCTTCCAAAAACAAGATAAACCTAATTTCATGACATAAAACTCATATCCCTCACATAATTGAAATCTCGTGATATCATAATTTATATCAAAGAGTTTAGTTATCTCATAATGGAAGGTATAGATTTAATCATTTTATTTAGGGAGATTTAGGTTTAACTTTAATTGATTGAATTTGATCAATCAAATATCATACATACATCACATATATGCATAACAATAAGCATGATGAGATGATCATACGATTTTCGAAAATACACCATAAAGTCAAACTATTCATTTAGGTTTATATCTTTGATTGGACTACCATCCTAATTCTGCTTGGGTCCTAGTTTGGCCAATGCAATTACATTCGGAATTCAGACATGTAGGCTCAATAAAGTAAAGTAAATGAAAAAATAATTATTACACGCTCTTTTAATAAAAGAATATTACATTCTAATTACTTAAACTTCGAAAAATCACAAATTACACTCATAATCATCCATAATAAGCATCCATCCATGATCTATCAACTAAATTAATATTTATTAACTATCATAAACACATTCATACTATAAATAAACATTAAACATTCAATTGATCCAATCAATTATAAACACAATATAAATTACATTGATTCAAGGATTTAAGAATAAATGGTATAATACATATAATGCAAATATCCATAATATTTACCTTAGGTAATAATTACTTAATTTTACTCCATAATTAAATAAGGATACATTTTACATTTTACATCCCTAATTTATATTATATCAATATATTTTTTATGTCAACTTTAAATCAATTCTTACATTTAATCACTATTCAATGCCAGTTGACATATATAATATTATTTATCATTTAATCACTATTCAATTAAATCATGCATTATTTTTCATGGCACATAAACATTTCATAACATTCATAATGTCATCTAAAGTCCTTTTCACCATGCATCCATATTTCATGCAAATGAATTAAATTAATTGCACATATTCTATTCTTCGCCCAAAATTACTTTAATCAAAATTAAGACTTACACATTTAGCATGTTTAATTCAAACCTTTTAAACCAAACTTTTAATTCCAACATTTCAAAATTATATGCATGTTAAACACAATGTCTAAACACATTTGATATTACCCATACATATATCATACATGCATGCTTTTAAAACACATGTTTCATGTACTTTACATTAAAAAATCACCAAATTAGGAACATATGCCATCATATACACCCATGACCGAGACATTCATGATACATTTCATGTTGAGAAACAATTTTCAAGCCAAACAAGCACATGCATTTGACATTCAAGGAGATAGTTATGCATTATATGAACCATTCAAATGTATATGGATTTTAAAACATCAATAAATGGTTCAATATTTGTCTTCTTTACCTTAACATCATTAGAATACACAAAGAAATAAAAATTCCAGCCACTCAAGCTTGGCTAAGAGTCAAGTCTCCTTAAACAAGCTAAAAGATATGATTTTAAGACAAACCAAGCACATCCATGTACACCCATGTTAGTTACACATTCTATTATGCATAAAAAACACAACTTTGGCTCAAAATCAAACATGCAAAGAGCCTAAAATGGCTCTAATACCATTTGTAAAATTAGAGGTGAAGATGATAATGGAAAACCACTTGCATGTAGGAAAAAGTAAGAATCAATGTTATATAAAGAACTATGAATAAAAGTTGGTGTTTTTAGCTTCTTTAAGTAATTTATTTGATGTAAAGATGATAGAGTTGAGCTTCCCACTTGCAAAACCTCTAAAAAATTGCATCAAACCAAGCTTGAAACCTCTTTGACTGAAACTTAGAGAGAAATGGAAGTGAGAGAAGTGCTTTTAGCAAAAATAAGTTCAAGTCCTATAAAATGAACTAACTTTGGCTTTTTTATATTGGTAGATTTACTTTGCAATTTCTTAATTGTTTCATGACACTTTGCAAAATTCTCTAATTACATAATAGCCATGCATGTATATTTTATATATGCATTAGTCACCTTTTTTTTTTTTTATCTCATAAACATCTTACCTCTTAAAATTTTATTTTCACACTCATATAATACTTTATATGATGTTGCATTTATTTCTTTTCGGAGGTGTTAGACCCAGATAATTAATTTTCACTATTTGAAATGCTTGGTCTATTGGGGTGACCTTTTAGGTTCACTGTAATGTAACTATGAGCCCTTTTTAGATAATATGTAAAACATGTTTGGAAACTAAAAGACTATAAAACACATCTAGCAATGCGTCATAGTCCCTAAATGACGATAAAGTCACACTCCATCAAACCTAATGTTTGATTGTATGTTCTATATAGGTAAGATTCTTTCGTTGCCAAATTTTGATCGAGTACAAGTTCATGGTTTGTCAAAACCCATATTCTATGAATCGTTGACTGATATATTCGGAATGTGTGATGACAAACTTCCTTTGTATAACTTACATTATAGTTTGTCCAAAGATTTTTATTTTCCATATTTATTAATGTTTGTGTGGGAACTCGAAATCACATAATTCTTGAGTCAGTGGATACTTTGAATTCGATAATTTTGAGTAAATGGATCCCCTCTTGATTATCATTCGTGTTTGTATATGAACAATGTATGACCAACTTAGCTTTATCATATGGAATATGACTAGTTTTGTATTATAAACCATACGAACCATACTCATTTGTGTCAAATTTGATCATGATATCTTATATCAAAGGATTACTCTTTGTACTAGCATAATCATACGATAAGTTATTGACTACATTATAATGACCATGTGACTTATCGTAATTGGTCACGTTCAAAGAACAATTCACTAACTATTGATCCCTACAAATGTCTTAGTGACATCATCATCACTATTACTTATACTAATATTATCTCATGATAATCAACGAAGACATTAAGTATGCCTACTTTATGAAATTATTGCCCAACTAATATGATATCCATAGAAAACAATTTGATAATCTAGTTTTACATATTAAATGAATTATTTGAACAGTTCACAGATACACTTTATGTTTAAATAAATAAAGGAAACAATTTACGTATATAAATAAAAGAACACTTTCTTTTATTAATAATCATAATAACATATATACAAGATGAAATGTCCAAAAATCGATAATACAAATGGTTTTTAGGGAATACACTAATAGGAAGTACACACCTGTGTGTGTTTAATGAATTTAAATTTTGGATAAAGATCAATCCATGATTTTAGAAATTGTCATTAATAGGTAACAACTTACAGGCTTGTGTGTAAAGAAGTAGACAATTGTATGTCATGATTTTCAAGCAAAAACAAAAGAGAGAGCACATTTTTTTTGGTTGACTTTGAGGCACATTAATATTTCATAGCAAAAATGAGAGTATGAAGGAGGTTTTGGAGCTAAAGGATGTAAGAGATTACACTAAGCCACACAAAAATTAATCTTGTCGCCAAAAATGAGGTAAGTACGGTGGCTTTTCTTTTTATCTTTGATGTTGAATAATTGTTGAATTACTCTTAGGTTATTTTGTAATTTTGTTAGCATGAAAATGTGTTACCTAATGACTAAACAATTGACTTATGAGGATATTATCATGTTGTGCAATTTAGAGATATTGTAAACATATTGCATATTTCATAGTTGGATGTTGATTAATGATTAATCTTGTTGTGATTAATTTGCTGGAAGTAAGTAGTTGATCTACCCTTTTTAAAGCTTATGGATAAGGGATTGTGTGTTGTGTATTTTAGTATTGATAAATGCTAAACTTTGCAATGTAAATGTGGCATAATTATATTCTAGTAATGATCAAGGGTTGTGTAAATCATTGACTATGCTTAACTATCTTTGTGGATGAACTTGTGAGTATGGTCAATTAATATGAATGGCTAAATTGAGAAGAATTGATGGATATTGTTGTTTAGAAGCATGATAGGGATGAATAGTAGTGATTTAGCATGATTGATACTATATAAATTATGTTGGTTGGCCGGTGAATGCAAACTCCAAGCTAAATTGTAAACTACAGAGTGTGATACATGTTAGTGTATGCCTAGGAACCATTTATGTTGTCAGTTCTAGGGCATTTTATCTTATTTGTACATTATCATACTTATCAATAAAAGAAGTAGCTTTTTTATTTACGATAATATAAAGTATGCATGTAAACTATCTGGATGACTTACTTAATATACAAATTGGGTCATTGAATTGTTCCATATGGGCATGACATAACTTGGGCAATTATATCACATAGTTGGCATATCAAATACCATGGGATGGCATTAGTCTGTGTGACAATGTGGTCATGTCATTAAGGTATTAGTATGGATCAACAATTAGAGAACCTTTTTTTAAACATAACCAATAATGATGAATCATGTGATCATTAAATCGTAGTTAATGACTTATCGTATGATCATACTAGCATACGAAGTAATACTTTAACCTAAGAGGTTATGGTAAGATCCAATACAAATTCACATTATTCATATGGTGTATAAATACAAAGTTAACCACATCTCGTATGACAAACCATATTGGTCATGGGTTATTTATATATAGAGACAAATGATGATCAAGATGAGACCTACTAACTTGAAAAGTATTAAGTTCTGAACATCTGTTAATTTGACACAGATCTGAGTTTTGATGTAAACATCAATAAATATTGAAAATCAAATCTCTGGCCAGAGTGTAATGTAAGTCATACAAAAGATGTTCATAATTACGTGTTACGAATATTTAAATTGACAATTTGTATAGAATTGAAATTAGGACTTTTATGATCCATGAGTTTGAAATCAATGTAGATTAGCTAATGGAAAGGTATTAATTACACAAAATGTATGATTGGAGATATTAGGTTCAATGGAGTATTTTTTTCATCGTGGTTTAAAAGTTATGACACATTACTATAAGTTTACCATAATCATTGATTTTCCAGATGCATTTTCAAATTGTCCAAAATATGATTCATGACTACACCATAATGAACCTAAAGGGTCACACCAATAAACTAAGCTTTCAAGATGGAGGATTAATTATCCGATATTGACTAGCACATTTCGAAAGATAATAAAAATTATATGTTATATGAGTGTAAAGATAACATTTTAAAAGTTAAAGTGCTAATGAGATAAAATTTAGGTGGCTAAAGTATATAGTTGATATACTTGCATGGGCTTAATTTAAAAGTAAGTTTTATTGGGCCAAATTAGTAATTTTAAATTGCATATTAGCCACCAATACAAAATGAAACTGTTGCTCACATGATGATTGGCTCGCCTTTGCATGATGGCTCATAGATTTCCCATCACTAGAAAATTTAGAAACTGAGGTTGGAAATATTACTCTACATGATTGGAAAGAAAACTGAATAGGTTGGTGTTGTGCACAACAAGGCCGTTTTATGTCGTGATGTACATCAGACAAAAACTATCTTATGGGTTAACGCAGGTGGCAACCTGAACTTTGACCATTGAGATGTGGTAGGGTAGCCTTTACCCTATCCTGTTGTTTAGGTACAGGTTAGTGCATCGTTGGATGACACCCACTTAGGTAGTTTTGTCTAAGCTGCGCATTACTGTTGGTGTACTCGTTGTACCTTGAACTTGCACTTAGCTAGGTAAGTTTTCTACCTAAGCTGTGATTTTTTTTTGTGCAAACCATGTACGGTGGTCTTCTATGATGCCCTCGATGTGTCTACCAAGATACTACATGCCCTTCAAGATTGGAAATTAGCTTTTGGTTTGAGTTTCATTAAATTGGAAACAAAACAAAATTTCCTTAAGTTTTGGGGTTAAACGATTATTTTACAAAGTTTTAAGATAAAAGTGTAATTTAACACTCGACTAACTAATAATTAAAATTTAATTTTAATAGGATGTGTATATATGGATGTGTGTATGTATGTATGTATGTATAGTGCCTAATATGTAGCCAACGAACCAATGTGAATGATTATTTTATTTTATTTGGGTTATAATTCTTAAAAAAGGCTTGTGCACTTTGCATTATTCATTTCTTCTTTTAGACTAAGTTGTTATTTTATTTTCTTAGTATCATGTAACTAAGAAACAAAGCCATGTAATTATTGAAGATTGGAGATGAAAAGAACAAGTGCAAGGATGAAGACCTGAAGACAAAATATTCACCTAGGTTGACCAGTTAGACTTTTCTTGGCTCGAGAGGTTTAACATTAGTTATGACTGTGTACTGACACGTTTTAATTTTATATTGTTAGATGGATATGAATGGTTATATTTTTTTCCAGATATCACCTAACATGTAACATAAAATCTAATAAAACCAATTAATTAAAAACTCTCAATTTAAATACTAAGTTTAAGAATAAATTGGTGTCATCTAATATGATGCCCTAATTAAGCCTTTGTTTATTGGAACCTTGTTTACTAAAGTGAAGGGTACACTTTTACCAGGTGAAAAATTATAGGATGTTCATATTAGGTTCGACTTAATTAGTGTACTTTACTTATTTGTCAAAGCAAATGTAAAGTATATTATAGACATAAGTAGGGAATGCCTTTGTTGATACAATGTGATATGTAGTATCCACCCTACTAGTACCGATAGTCATATTTGAGGCTGTATGATTTGCTGGGCCAAAACCTAGCTTGAGATCATGGGATTTTGGTGATTAATTTGAAATTTATCTATTTGATTATTCGAATTTGTTTACCGAAGTGAAAGGGAGAATTAATGTGATGGGGTCTCAGTCTACTAGAAAGTTTATCGAAACTTTCTGAGTACAATAGTAAGGGCTATTGGCTTGAGGAAAATAGTGGAACATTTTAATTAATTAAATATATAATCAAAATGAATATTAATTATGAAAAAAATTACTAATTATCTTTATCCATAAATTGAAATCAAATAATCACCATGTCAAACCTAACGTATCAATCAATTCTTGAAAAAAAGAATAGACTTGATGGAAACAACTTCACTAATTGGTATAAAAATCTTTAGATCATTTTGCATCAAGAAAATAGGTTGTATATCCTTGGAAGGTTGTTGCCTAAAGAGCCTGCTTTTGATGCCACCCAGGCAGAAAAAGATATTTTCACAAATATCTTAATGACTCAGTGGAAGTTCAATGCCTCATGTTGACTTCCATTACACTTGAGCTCAAAAAACAACACGAGAAAATGGATGCTTCATCCATACTTGCTTACTTTTAACGTTATATGGCATTCGTGTGAGGGTTGAACGATATGAGTTGATAAGTGCTTTGTTTGATTGCAAACTCTCTAAGGGAGGACAAGTTAGCCTGGGTTGGCGAACTTAGGCTTCATTATGGACAATGAGCTTGCTATTGACCTGGTGTTAAAATCCCTCCTTAAATCATAGGCTAATTTCATTATAATTTTAACCTACACAAGAAAGAAAAATCCTTGGAGGAGTTATTACATATGCAAAAGCAGATTGAACAAGAGGTATGAATGATAGCTTCGAATAAAGTGCTTATGGTTAAAGCCCAAACACTTAAAACCAAAGCTAAGGGTAAACAGAAAGCCAAGGCCAAAGTTAAACCCAAGGCAAAAAAAGAACATGATGTTGCTACTCAACCAACAAGGGGTATAGGAAAGTGAAAGGTTGTAGACACAAGATGTGGCAAAGCTAGCTACCAGAAGAGACATTGCAAAGCCTTTCTAAAGAACAAGAAAAAGAAAATAGTTGGAGCTTTTACTTTAGGTATGTTTGTTATTGAAATAAACTATTATTCTTGTTCATCCTAGGTTGTAGACACAAGATGTGGTTCTCATATTTGATTTGATATGTAAGAACTATAACACAATGGATCGCTTACCAAAAAAGAGGTTGACCTATGAGTTAGAAATGAAGCATGCGTTGCTACATTAGTTGTAGGAATTTATTATCTTAGATTGCCTATTAGGCTAGTTTTAAAATTAAATAATTGCTATTATGTTCTATCTGTTTCTAGAAATTTAATTTCTATGTTTATTTTAGACAAGAAAGACTATTCATTTTTCTTTTGTTGGTGGTACTATAACCATTGGTTTTAATAAAATTTTTTATGAAACAGCTGATTTGTATAATGGTTTGTACATTCTAAAACTAGATAATGAAATTCTTAATGTGCAAAATAATAAACCTTTGAAAAAAAAACGAACTGAATACTACATATCTATAGCATTGCAGGCTAAGCCACATAGGACCAAAACACATATCAAGACTTCTTGAACAAAGATCTTGTAATCATTTGACTTCTAATCTTATCATGAATGCAAATCATGCCGATTAGGTAAGATAACCAAAACATTCTTTACTGGACACAATGAAAAGGCAAATAAATTGTTAGAGATTATTCACAGCCATGTGTATGGGCCCATGACAATGCATACTAGATATGGGAAACCTATTTCGTCACATTTACTTATGATCTTAGTAGATATGGCTATATGTTTTGATTGAAACACAAGTTTGAATGTTTTAACAAATTCAAAGAATTTAAGACTGAGGTTGAAAAGTAACTTGGGAAACAAATTAAAACCCTTCGAAGTGATAGAAGAGGTAGATACCTAAGTGTTGAATTCTGAGATACTTAAGAGAACATGTGATAATATCTTAACTTAATCCTCTTAGTACATCATAACATAATAGTGCATTTGAATAAAAGAATATGACCTTGATGGAAATGGTTAGGTCTATGATGAGTTTTACTAATTTACCCATGTCTTTCTAAGGACATGCCCTAAAGACTGTTGCCTATATACTGAACCATGTCCCATCAAAATATGCAGATAAAATTCCATATAAGTTATGGTTTCACCCAATCTAAAATACTTGAGAATTTGGGGCTGTGAAACTTATGTCACGAAATTGACTTCAAACAAGTTGAATGTTAAGTCTAAAAAGTATATCTTTTTAGAGTACTTGAAGGAAACTAAAGGATACTACTTCTACCACCTAGAGAAGTAAAAAATCTTTGTTGCTTATACTAGTGTGTTCCTTGAGAAAGAATTTATTCTCAAGAGAACTAGTGGGAGAAGGGTGGAACTCGATGATGCTCTTATACCATAAGTTACCATAGATGTTAGATAGGATGATGTGCCATCATAGATGGTTGATCATGAAGAAGTTTCTCAACCTTAAGAAGTATAACCTCAGAGCATATAAGAGTTATGTAGATTTACATGAGTATGTCACGAGCCATAAAGATTTGGTTTTCTTAGGACTCAAAACAACAATGTATTAGTCACCTCTGATAATAAACCTAAAACTTACGATGACACTATCTCGAGTCTAAATTCTAATAAATGGTTGGATGCCATGAAATTTGAAATAGACTTTATATACCAAAATCAAGTATGGACTTTGGTGGATGCATTTGAAGAAGCAAAACTTGCAAGGTGCAAATGGGTTTTCAAAAAGAAAACTGACATGGAATATAATGTGCATACCTATAAAACACAACTTTATAAAACACAACTTGTTGTCAAAGGTTTCACATAAAAATATGGCATTGACTATGTTGAAACCTTTTCGACAATTGCTATGGTTAAATCTTTTAGGATTATGCTTGCTATTACTGCATACCATGAGTATGAAATCTTTCAGATGGATGTCAAAATTGTCTTCCTAAATAGTAACCTTGTAAGGTTTTCTATATAGTGCAACTTAATGGTTTCGTTCTTGTTAGATAGGCTAATATAGTATGCAAGCTGTAAAAGTTTATTTATGCACTTAAGTAGACTTCTAGAAGTTAGAACATTTATTTTGATGAAGCTATACAAGAGTTTGGTTTCGTAAAAAAATAAAGACGAGGCTTATATGTATAAGAACGTCAGTAGGATCATAGCTGCATTCATAGTATTGTATGTCGATGACATTTTGATTATTAGAAATGACATACCAAACTTACAATCGGTAAAGGCTTAGTTATCCAAGTGTTTCTCCATGAAAGATTTAGAAAGAGTAACATTTTTGGGATTAAAATTTATTGAGATAAAGGGTATAGACTATTTGCCCTAAGTCAAATGTATGAAAGAATCGAAGAAAGGATTTCTGCCCATATCTCATGGTTTATATCTTTCAAAAGAGATGTGTTCATCTTCACAATATGTGAGAGATAGGATAAGTAAGATTCCATATGCCTTGGTTATAAAATCCATCATGTACGTCATGCTATGTATGAGGATTGATGTCTCATACACCTAGAGTGTTTGTAGTATATATCAATCTAATCTAGGTGAAAGACACTAGATGGCTATTAAGAACATTCTAAAGTACTTGAGAAAGACTAAGGATGCATTCTTGGCTTATGAAAGGGATTTTGAACTCACTATTAAAGGGTATAGTGATATTAGTTTCTAAATTGATTGAGATGACTTTAAATCACAATTTAGGTTTGTGTTTTATTTAAATGGTTGTGCAGTTAGCTGGAGAAGTTCATAGTAAAGTACAGTGGCTAATTCTACAACAAAGTCTAAGTATATTACCCTTTCAAAAGCGATAAAAGAGGTTATATGGATCAAGAAGTTTGTTACTGAACTTGGGGTGATTCTGAGTATAACTAAGCTGCTTGAGCTCCAATGCAATAATAGTAGAGCGATTACGTAGGCAAAGGATCATGATCTCATTAGAGATCTAAACACATACTTAAATGATATCACCTGATTCAAGAGATTATTCAATGTGGTGATATACAAATAAAAAAGATTGATATAAATGACAATTTGGATGACTCATTGACAAACGTCTATTGCAGCAGAAACAAGATAAACATGTAGTAGGATTGGACATTAGATATATGAATGATTGGCTATAGTGCAAGTAAGAGATTGTTAGGGTAGGTGTCATAGAGTAAATTGATTTGACATTTGTAATTGTAATTTTGCATTCATTAATTAATAAAGGATTAATTGTTATTCAATTTATATGTGTGTCCTGTTATATAATTATGCAAATACCATACCCTTAGAATAGTAAAACTATAACGAGGGAATAAGATGATTGATCGTGAGAACTCTATGAACACATCAAGTAGCCATTTTGGAAACATCTATAATTCTAACATTACAATGAACAAGGGCATATGTAATGATAATAGGATTATCATAGTGTTGAGTGATCCCACCAAAAGGTGACAACTGTTCTTATATGTTAAAGCTATTCATAAAAAGTTTGGTGTAACGCATGGGTGCATGTTATAGACGTGTTTATTGGATAGATCCTACTAAAGGATATCCATATGGATGGTTGCTCTAATGTTTATGGAATAAATCCTTTGAACACTATAAACGCATATGATCTTATGACTTGAGGTTGTTAAACTGTCTCTTGTAAGGATAGGCATGGTTTAACACTATCCAACATATCGTTATAATTTAAGTATTATAAAAGTAATGTACGACTATATCATATGATACATAAAGGTTATGATTGACCAATAAAGGATTCATAACTTCTAAGCATAGAAAAAGATATATTACATGAGAATACTAAATGACATTCATGACTATTTAAATCTGTGGCTATAGTGGAATAAGGTTGTAGTCTAATCCATGTTAGTCATTAATGTGTATTAGTTCATACCAAAGAACTACTAAGATTTATTTTTTGTCTCAACCTCACAAGATATTGGTTGATGAAAGGATTGAATTGCATGTAATTGTAATGTTATAAAAGCTTAAGAGATGTCCATTAACACTCTATCATTCGAGTGGCCATGACGCTTTGCTAGAGGTCAATCTTGGTTTGTGTTTGAATTTGACCTAAATTAAAACACTATCGTATCTATAGAAAGCTTATAGGTCATGCACAAATAAGGGTTGATATGAACCCAAAGGTGAGAATCGTTTGATGAAAATCCTGGTGTTTAGAAAGAAAAAGTATTTGTTTTACCAAGCTTTGACTAAGTGACTTAGTGTGCACAGTGTTATTTGGCACTATACAAAATTAAAAAGCATGACATAGCTTGAAGACTTTTCCAGTGTAGTTATACAAGGCCAATACATGGTATAGATGGACAAGCCTTGCCCAACCATGCAATGCATGTGACATGCTAGGTGGCATATCTTTATGCCCACCTTTGCACTTATGTTGAAAGAGATAAGTTTGGATGAAATTTGTTTGGGACTTAGATACGTGCACAAATTTATAAATACAAATCATGAGTTAAACTACATATAGAAGTCTAAAAATATACAAAGCACGTACATAAACGAAAACCTAAGTTGTCGTATGGGTTTTCTAAAATTCTTTCTTCCTGTTAACATGCCATTCGTTTACCATAAGAGCCTTAGTAGCCTTCTTTTTGGATAGCCTCCTATGTTTATGCTTCATGTGGATAATAGGGTACCGCCTCACAAGGGTTTGATAACGTTCATTTCTTTGCCATGTAAAGATTTGGAGGAGCCATAAACGTAGGTATAAACTTTCAAAATAGCCTATGGTTGTTTTGAATGTTCATGATAAATATGTTTTAAAACGGGTATCTTAGTTAGTGTTTTAAGATTGTATAATTTTATAATTTATAATTTTGTTGTTCTGCCAGTTATCAACACCCAAAAACCCTATAGAGAGTATGAGAAGTCTAAACATATTTAGAAAAAATATCTCATTTTAAGAGAATTTGTTGGAACCAGAGAGATTATAGTTTAAAAGACATAGTCATCAGAGAACACTGCTTACCTATTAATAAGACAATGACACTGAAATAGTTGGACTATCATCTTAAGAAGATAGGTATTCAATACAACAATGAATGACTTTAGTGCAAATGAGATTTTTGTTTGTGTATGCCCTAGGAACCATTTATTTTATCAATTTTAGGCATTTTATCTTATATGTAAACTTATCATGACTTATTAATAAAAGAATTAGCTTTTTTGTTCATATGCATAAATTGTTTCATTTATTTGTGATAACATAAAGTATGTGAAGTGTTTGGATTACTTAGCTAATATACAAATTGAATCATTGTTCCCTAGAGATGTGACATAACTTGGGCAATTATATTATGTAGTGGACATATTAAATACCTCTATTGAATGTCATGAGATGACATTCGTATAGGTGGCAATGATGGTCATGTCATTAGGCTATTGGTATGGATCAATAGTTAGAGAATTGTTTTTCGAACATAACCAATAACAATAAGTCACATAGTTATTAAATCATAGTTAATGATTTATCATAAGATTGTAATGGTGTACAAAGTAATTCCTCAACCTAAAATGTCATGGTCAGATCTGATACGGATATATGTGATTCATGTGGTGTATAAATATAGGGTTAACCATATCCTATATGATAAATCATTTGGTCATGTGTTATTCGTATATGGAGACGAATAATGAGCATGATGAGATCTATTGACTTAAAAAGTATTGAGTTTTGAATATCTATTGATTCGATTCGAATTTGAGTTTCAAAGGGAACGTTGATAAATATTAGAAATTGAATCTCTAGCCAAAACGTAATGTAAGTCATGTGAATGATGCTCATAATGATGTGTTTTAAATATTTAAATCAATAATTCATATAAAATCAAAATTAGGGCTTTGACCTTCCATGAGTCTGAAATCAATCTGAATTAGACAATGGAAGGACAATATCTACAAGGAATGTATGATTAGAGATATTAGTTTCGATGAAGTATTTCTTTATCGTGATTTAGAGGCTCGACACATTGCTAGAAATTTTTCATAGTCATTGAGGTTTTGGATGCACTTTTGGATCATCTAAAAGAAGACTTACCAATAAACCAAGCTTTCGAGAGAGAGGATGACTAGCACCTTTTGAAGGATAATAAAAATCATATAAATGTTATATGGGTGCAAGGATATAGTTGATATACCTGTAAGGGCTTAATTTAAAATTAGGTTTTATTGGGCCAAATTAGTAATTTTAAATTACATATTAGCCACAAATTTAAAATGAAACAAACTAATGCATTTTAGTAACTTAACTTCATTTTACACAAAATCTCTCTCACTCTAAAAGTTCAAATTCTTTCCTTGCTCTCTAAGGCTCTTGGCCAAAGACTTGTTCTTGCTTGGCATTGATTCTTATTCTCTCTTACTCTATAAACTAGAAATGATGTATATCCTTATTTTAGCCATCAAGTTGTGTGTAGTGTGACAATAATAGCATTAGGGCTAGTTCGTGTAACCTTATGATTGTTATGCACTGATGCGGGGCACATTGGCATTTGGGATGCTTGTGCACACACTAATGTTGGGTGTCTTAACATTCAAGATGCTTATGTGATATTGTGAGAGGCCCAAGGCTTCACTCCTCTTGTGATAGGGTATTATTAACCCGGAGCCTAATCGACAAGTGTACTGGGTGCACTTTATGTTAGACATATGTGATGTCATATGTTTTCATCAGGTGTCTGAGATGCTAATGTATATCATTTGACATTAGTCATCTAGGATGATGCTACCTTTGAAGAATGGGCACTGGATGTTGAAAGGATTCGAATGGGCATTTCGGATGGTAGGAAAACATATGTAAATACCGCAATATGTTGAGAATGGAATACATGAGTTTTAATGTTGATGTTTTCTACAAGGTGTCGGAAGGTAACCTACTTATTAAGAATGTTTATCACTCACCATATTCTTTTTATGGTTTTGTATGTAGGATCATAGATCAACGAGGTGGCCGGGAAGTTAATGGGTCAGTTCAGGATGTTGTATCAGACAAGTGGTATTTTAGTCATGTGGGCTTATGGATGATCATTATGTTATTTATCGTTAAGATTGTTATTTATGCATTACTTATTATTTATTTTTAGACACACTGGTACTTAAGTTTAACTTGAGATGTTTTGGATTTGAATTATTTATAGTATCGATGCATGTTTGGTTTAATGTGTTTACATCTGTTTATGTGATGTGTGGGTTGAACATAATCATGCTTTAATTACTTACTCCGTGTTTGTTTGGAAGTGAAGTTTTGAGTTGACACATCTATTCGGATTCATATTTTAGGTAGGAATATGTATATGGAGAGGGGTGTTACATGTTTTGTGAAATTGTTGAAAATATAACTAAAAATAATTAATATAAAAATCATACTATATACACATATAATGTGTGACCATGTGAGTGCGTGTTACGTTATTTTTTGATTCAAAATAATTGGTACATATTTTAAGTGTAAATAGTTTTATTGCTAATGTAAACTATGTGCATCTAGAAAATGAAAGGGTATACTTATATGAAAATGATATTTAGATACTTGCCAAAAGAAAAATTGAAAATGATTAAATGAAAATGCATTCAATATGTTTATCTAAAAATAAATATCATAATAAATGTGTTGGATACTTGGACTTATATTCTTAAAAACAATGGTCCAACAGCTCAAAATATGACAAAGATGGAGCTTAAAATTGACAAGGTTGTAAATTAGACATGAAAATAAAGTTTAAATGTAAAAAGAGAATCTAGTTTTTTATTTGATATAATGATTTTTTAAAGAGTTTTTTCTTCCATGCAGGAAGGTTAAAAAACACTTTATACTTTCTTTAAACTAATTCGTAGTTTGATATAAACCTTAAGAAACATCGAATAGGTAATTTGCTAAAACTAATGAGAGATTGTTAACCCATGTGAAAAAGTGATTATAATGATGTACAATATGAAAATGTTAATCCATGTAGCTCAAGGGTTGACCTAAGCGGTGAAGGGTAAAAGGTCATTTATAAATGTTCAGGGTTCAAGTGACCACAATAAAGCTTACTCCTAATTTGTCCAATCCCTAGTTGCAGGTCTAGGTGACTATGGACCCTGAGGTTTATAGCAAGGGTTTCTTGGATTAATTAAAAAAAAGATCAAAACGACATAGTTTTTGTATTCAAAATTAGAATAACTAACAAAAAAAAAATTAAAACCCTTAGAAAAAACAGAGTTGATACATTCTCTCTTTCTCTTCATGCAAAGAATAGCTGTCTTCCTTTATGATTTTTACCATAGCATCATTTTAGGTGAAATAACTCTCATTTCTTATCCTTTTAGTGATTCGGAAAGTAACCAATCAAGCCCTAACTCATTATGGCTCGATAAAAATCCTAATTTTTATCTTTTTCTCAATCTTTAACAAGAAAAAGGGATTCTTGAAGCAAGATTTGAAAATCTACATCAAGTGAGGCTAATTTCAACATTCAAGGTAAGTGAAACGTCCCAAAGTCTACCCTTAATTGTAATTAGAGGCTGGATATTTATTGAAACGAAAATCTCATAGGTTTACTCTTCAAATAATTTGCTTTCTCAGAATTCTTCGCTTGCAACTACAATGACACCTTCTAAATGACTAAGCTCTCAACATATGAATTACAGCTCAATCACTTACCTTTATATAGCCATAACAATTTAGTCCAATGTCTAGGGAACCAATTATGGCCAGAAAAACTACTGCATGCTAAGGATGTCACAAGATATGGAAATCTTCATTAAAAATGAATTATTGTGTTGGCAGCTCAATTTGAATGATTTTACTATATTTTAGGTTTGATTATGCTGCTGATTTTATAAAACAAAATAAAATTTTGAATGATTTGACAACCAAATTTATTGTATCTTTGTCCTGGATCATTGAAAGTGAAAAATGTGAGTTCTATTTGTTTTATGGATTCTTTCTATTGCTTTATTTTGGTGAATTTTATTTTGTTTCGGCACCTATTTTGCTACCAATTTTATGAAATCAAATTTTATTTTAAATCGATTTGACAACTATTTAATTTGGATCTTTATCAAAAACCATTGGGGGGAAGAACTATAAATTTTGGATTACTTTCGTTTTGCATATTTGTCATAATTTACAACGCTTCAATTATGAAATTTTATAAATAAAGAATGGTGCAATAACATGAGTCAGGATTTTCATAAAGGTCGTATTACGCAGAAAAAAATGCTCCAACCTCTCTCTAACCCTCCCACCCTTTCCTTCCCAATTCTTCTCTGTTGAACCAGTTTTGTGTTTTATTTTGCATCCTGGTTGCTGTCATCTAACACAACCCATCCCCTCAACCTTCTCCCTTTCCCACTCCTGTTTGTCCTTCGCCCCCACCTTTCTCTTTCCCTTTATTCTCCCGAGTGTGCTGGGTTCACTGATGGTCGATGTCTCTTATACTGGTGTTTAGTCTTCTCTTCTGCCTAGCAGTTCTTACTGTTATCCTTGTTGGTGTCCTAATCTTGTTGATGCTTGTTTGGGGGTTCGTTTGGTTGAGGTTTGCTCGTGGTGGGGTTCCTTGCTGTGGTGGGTGTTGTGCTATTGTTGTGTGTCAGTGGCTTCGTGTTTGTCGGGGTGTGGTTGGTTGTTTAGTTTGTCAAGGCGATGTAATTTTTCTTGGGGTTGATCTAGTTGTCGGAGTTGGTGTGCTAGCCATTAGTTTCTTTGGCAACTTTGCTACTGGGCCCCTAGTTTGAGAGTTGGGTTGAGTTGGCAGGTTTTTTCGGCTCGATTCCTGTATTTGTTGAAGTCTGGGCTTGGTTTGGGTGCCTGTGTGTGTCCCGGTTGGCTGGCTTAGGTGCGTATTTTCGGCTTGGGCTCTTGTGTTTTTAGCGGTTGTGCAGGCTCTTGTAGATTTTGGTCTCACCTGGTATATTTTTAGTAGCGCCTTTCCTATACATCTTTTGCGCTCTGTTAGTGCATGCAGGCTCTTGTGTTCACTGTAGGCTACTAATTTCTTTGTTCCTCTGTTCCCTACTTCGCTCTCTAGTCTTCTTTGTCGTATTGGGTTTGAGTTCACCCATGAGAGGTTGATCTAATCCGATTATATTAACTGTTAAAAGGCAGTTGGGAAAGAAGTTGAATGGCAGTTGGAATATTATTTATATGTCCAAAACTGCCATCCCAAAATGTGAACGCCATTCTACATAAAGCAGCACATTTCTTTTTTCTTCTCCTCTCAACGCCAGACATGCACAAAAAATAGTGTCTCCTATTTGTGCAATCTATAATGGTTGTATGTATGCAAATAGAGTCATAGAAAATGACTAATGTTTATTCTCGAAGTACATTCGATTTATCCCACAAACAAAATATAGAATCTAAGTATGCTTTTTAATTTACATAATTTACAGAATTTGATTTGACATGCCTTAAATTTTCCAACATTGGTATAAGAGATTTTGTTATGTCATGCCAATTGTTCTCTACCTTCTAATAATCTGAATTCTAAGTTATTTTTGGTTGAAAATTGGTTCTAATTTGTTTTTTTAGCACGAAACAAATTCGACCAAATTCATGAAATTGGATGTTAAAAGCATGTTATGATGATTGTTGGATGTCTTCTGCATATGCTAGTGTGTAAATCGTGTTGAAAACAGTCCAAAATTGACGTGAACCAAGCCAAAAATTGAGACCCAAGTCGTGTTCTTCTAGTCGTCGTATCACCAGATTTTGACGACGTTGGCAGCTGTCATTGGTCTGAGTAGAGCGGTTGGCATGAGAGTTGTAAAAGCCTTAAGGTTTCATCATCGGAATTCCAAGGATGATGAGTGTCGTTGGTTCAAGTAGAATAGACTTTGGCGGCTGCCATTGGTTAGAGTAGAATAGACGTTGGCAGCTGTAGTTGGTTCAAGTATTTGATGAAAGAGTATCTTCTTATTCAACTACCTTTACCGAATTCCAAGGATGGTGATTGTGTTGCCGGAAAACGATTAAAAGATAAGGAAATTGTGCCTGCTCTGTATACTGACAAAGAGGTGGGGTTGGCAGAGTTGAAAAATGGTGAAAATTTAGTTTGTCTAAAATCTAGTTTGCAAGGAGGAAAGAAAAAGGAAGCACCCTATTGAAAGTGAAATGAATGTGAGGGAACATAACTGTTGAAAAATTTAAGGCGAACATGCGAATATTCTGTAATATGTAGTTGTGTAAAATTTTATGGTGTACCTTGATTGTATTCTGTTTACGTGGATGGTTTGCTGAGGTTATGACGATTAGTCATTTCTCCACAACACGATTTGCATGTGTACATTACCATTCAATTTTATGTTTGGGTGACACCATAGTTCTTATGCTTACAATGGTTCTGTATGTTTCTAAGAAGAGAAAATGCGTTGCTGACACGGTTAGGTGTTTTCTTGGACATATATATAATAGTCCAATTGCTATGTAACTGCCTTTTGGCAGTTTTAATGAAACCAACTTAGGTCGATTTGTTATGAGTGGATTCAGACCTAATATCTTCCACTACATATGATAGAAGACTCAAAACAAATATCTAGGCACAAAAATCTCATATGGTAGTATATTTCATATTTGCAAATGTATCGTGTGACCTCGTGAGTAACCTATACTTGAGAGCTTATTATTATATATTTGTTAGGAATAACATAATCATTTCAACCTAAATAAAATATAATAAAACATTAGGCTCGCATTACCCTCGACTTACTTGATAACACTAGCTCCTTTTAATGTCTTATTTATCATTGTGTTATTTTTCTATGTATCTATAATCAAGTCCATTCTCCCAAATGGATGACAAAATTGGCTGACCAATGGACACATGTAATATATAAGTCTTCTTCTTTCAATTTAAACATAGATGCTTTTCTAGTCATGTTTCATAGATTGAATCATGTCTTACTTATGCTTACATGGTATCAATCATGTGCTACAATGTGTATTCTGTATTAATATTAATATTTCAACACTATACAGATCTTCGTTTAGTCGCTACATGCAATGCCTAACTTGGGTTCTTAATAATCTTTACACTTGCACGTATTTATTCATATTAAGAACTCACCCTTTACAAGTTATTAGATGTGGGGGATCTAAATCGGTCATTTTCAAATGTATCTATCCATAACCTTATTTTAATCGATCATCAATGCGACTTTTAACTTCAACAAATTTTTTCTTGAGAAATTTGTCTCCTATTGACATGCCTTCTTAGTGCCATTTTTGTTAAGAATAATATCTCATCTTTGCTCGCTCTCTTAATGTCAAAGATGATTGCTCGTGTGAGCGAGTAAATCTTTAACTTACGTGACATTGAATCTTGTTAAGCTAAAAATGATGTGTATGCAATGAAAACCCAAGAATTTTGAGATGTAAGTTCAAAACAAAATGAACTTGAATTTATGGTTTTCAACAATGTATCTCCAGTACAATATATATAAGCTCAACTAATCAATCATAGTTTATGCAATCGACGAGATTTAAAATGTGTAAGATATAAATGTCTTGGAATAAGCTTGGTCAAAAGATTAGTGACCATTCGACGCGTAGAATTATATTGTACACTCAATTCACTTTTAGAAATGATATCTCTTAAAACATTGTGTCTAATGTTAATATGCTTGGTTATGCTATAAAACTCAAGATCTTTTATAAAAGTTATCCTATTTTGATTATTTCAACAGACAATTATTCCTCCAACAATATTGTCATGTTTACTCAGATTAACGAAGAATCTTTTTAACTAAATAATTTCTTGCATAATCACTTAATAGGTTATATACTTGATCTCTATTGTGGATAAGGCTACACATGTCTATTTTTTATCACTGTAAGATACGAACCCTTTTGGAGTAAGAAAACATAGCCAAAAATTGATTTGTGTTTATTTGAATCATTTCCCAAACTGACATCTAAATAGTTAATCAAATGCAAATTTGATCCTTAACAACATAAACAATAATCCACAATACCTTTTAGATATATTAATATCCTCTTAATATCCTTTCAGTGCTCTTTTTAGGATTTGACTCATATTGACTAACCAACCTGGCAACAAAAAACAAATGTCTGGGCATGTACACATTACAATATACATAAGATATCTGATGACATTTGAATAGGTAATTGTTGACAATTTTTTTGCTTTAATCTTGAGCTTTGTGACATATCTCTGGGCTTAATAATTTGCCATTTGACATAGGAGTATCAAGGGGTTTGCAGTTTATCATACTGAATCGTTTTTGAATATTATACTTTTGTGACAAAGTGAAAAGTTTCCTTGAAAAATCTCTCTAGATTTTAATTCCAAATATGTAATCTGCTTAACCACATACTTTAGGTTAAATGCATGGACAACCATTCTTCAATGGTTATCACTTACTTCAAATCATTATCAACACATCATTACATACAGAGATAAAATTGCAAATTTGTCATCAGACTTTATCACATAGACATAGTGGTCTTGTTTAATCATCATAAAGTCATAAAACTTTATAAGCTTAATGTTCTTGAAGCTTCCAAACTCTTAGCTTCTAACTTATAACAACAAAATCTATATGTCGTTTCACGTAGATTTCTTTGTCAAGTTCTCTACTAAGGAAAACTACCTTGACATTCATCTAAAACAATTCTAAATTCAGTTGAGTTACTATAACTAGAATCAAATAGATTGAAGTGAATTTTTCAACTAGTAAAAACGTTTCTTCGCAATTTATATACCTTATTGAGTATAGTTATCAACCTTATGATTGATTCTAGAAATCCATTAGTTCCCAACAGGTTTTTGACCTAGTGATTGGTTAACCAAAACTCTAGACTTGGTTTGTTTCTACATATTTCATCTCTTTTTCTAATACATCTCGTCATTTTTCCTTATCAAGGGATAAGATAACTATTTTTATAACTTTTGGTTCTCTATCATCTTAGTGAGTGGTAATGAAAACCTCGTTTTTAATTCCAAAAACATCACTAGGATACTTTCAGATGTCTACTATTCATAATTGAGGATCATTGCTTCTATTATCTAAAATAGATTGAAGTTTAATCTCAATGCTCCTACTAGATTAATATAGATGAAACAAGACATTGAGGATTATTACTCCAATTATATAAAATAAATTGGAGCCCAATCATATTTGTTCCTACTATCTAGAACAAATATAGGTATTATCTCCTGCGACTCAACAAATGGTTAGTGAGATGTATTTATCCCTATTCTTTTCCCATCTCATAAAGACTTATATTAGTATCATTTTTACTAGAAAAAAGATCCTTCATGAATGTAGCATCTCTTGATATAATTTTAGTTAATCTTTCAATGAAATCCTCCCTAATGAACATATACCTTTCGGAGTGTCCAACGTATTTTATAATGATACATCCTTTTCTTCTCGATCCCAATTTTTCAAATTGGAATAAACATTACTAACCACTAAGGTCACCATTAATTAACTCAAGTGTTCCACCTATCTATAACTTATAAGGAATGAAAGTAACTAATTTAATAGACACTTGGTTAAGTATATAATCAATAGTTAATGTTACATCATCACAAAGTGATGTTGAAGATTTGTCTGCACTATCATTAACCTAATCATTTCTAATAGAATTCAATTTCTTTTCTCTGCTACATCATTTTGTCGCAAAGTTCTTGGAATTATTAATTGTTGTAATATTCCTTTTTCATTATTCAGTTCCTTGAACTTTTCAAACAAGTACTCAAGATTTCGATCAATTATTAAAAACTTTCATCATTTTTTCTAATTGATTCTTAATCTCATTTTTTCATATATAGTGTCTAAAACAGTCTATTGTTTTTGACTCATACGAGATCAAGTAGACAAGACCAAATTGAGTATAATCATCTATAAAAAGTAATGAAATATGTACACTTTCTCAAACTTTACATTTATGAGAACACATTTACCTAAGTATATAAATTAAAAAGGAAGTTAAACTCTTATAGCTTTGTCAAATTCCAGTTTTGTGAAAGTTCCTAATAAACTTTCATAGGCTAATCAATTCATTCTATCTTGGCCAATATATCATAATTCAACATGTCATATATTTGCATTCACATCCATACTTTTAGGAGAAACAAATAATGAAAAACTATCATTGTCATGGTGTAGGTCAACTAACACCTTATAACCATTCAACAACTAACCAAATCCATAAAAATCACTTTTATTATATTTTGACAGAGCACTTGGAGAAATTCAAATTATAAACTAATTTAAGAAGAAGCACTTTGACCAAGATTCATCGAATATTTAGGATTTTATATAGGTATAGGATTCGACCACCTTGCAAAACTTATTTGCTCTTGTCTATCCTTCATCCTTCAACTCTTGTGTTATTGCCTATATAAATCTAACTCACTTTTTTTGAAATTCATTAGAAATCCACTAAAGCTCCTATGTCAAGAGTTACTTGGTCAGTGGCTTCTACGTCTATAATCCACATAGGATAATACTCAGTTAATAGCACAGTACTAGAAACTAAAGTTTCATTACTCTATACAAAATGAGACAATATCATTTTCAACTCCATGCATTCATAGGTTAAATAACTTTTGTTGCTTCAGTTGCAAAAAATCATTTTGTTTCTATCTCTTATTCTAGTATGTTTGCTATTTATCGTTTTAAATTCTTATTCTTTTTATTTGAGCATTGTATAACCGTCTTCCCTTACTCAGACTTATGCCACTTACTTTTGAAACCACAAATAACTTTTAGAACTCAACTCTATAATGTATGCATGAATTCCTAGTCTAGCTGCCTCAAGGATACTTGTCTTCTAGTACAATCTAATGAGAATTATCAACAAAAGTCTTTATATTCTTATTGTGGATCATATGCACCTTCATATACTCTAACTTTCGAAAAAAGATTGTCCTATTAAATAAACCTATTATTCATTTATCAGGTTGTGTCTGGTTAACTTTAATTCCATAATCATATACACCTTTATAGGCCAAACACCTCGTATTTTGTTAATTAGGGAGTAATGATAAAACAATAGATTTTCTTACATACATTACTATGTTTGCTCTTTAGCAAGCTGTAAAGTATCAACTCAGTCCCAAAATTTCTTTTTGTCCCAAGCAAAATCATTTATTATAAGGTCTAATGGTCATGCATGAATATGATTAGATTGTATACCAACTCTTTTCCAATTAAGAAGGTATGACTTATCTTTAAGACTAAATCTTTATTGTATATATATAGTCTTAACATGCACTATTCGATGATCACACTTATACTTAATGTGATGGTCTCTAGCCAACAAACTTGCATGAATTAGAAACATATGTTTTGAAACACTGATATGTGTAGAACCCATAAAATATATTCCACATGTAGATTCGAGCAACATAAAGCTACCACAAGTCAAAAAACGGTTTCACATGCCAATACGTGACAAAAATAGTATCTCATGCATTATCACATGCTAAAACATGGTCTCGTGCACCTTCATGCATAGAAATGATGTCTTACGTGTTTTCTCGCTTGAGGATGAGTCACATGCACTGGTGACTTATTGTTGATCATTGTCATTAATCGATCAATTGATGATAGGTCAAACTTTGATTGTTAACCAATTAACTAACTTGAGTGGGCATTGAACGGTTCAAGTTTAACTTTGTTGACCACGGGTTAACCTATTGACCAAAGGGTTTGGACAACTTGTTGACCAAATAGGTTGGGCAATTGGGTTTTCTTAACTCAAGTGCAACTCAAATTGACAACAAAGAACCTAATTTTAGATTGTTTAATTCACCTTTTCTAACAATCTTCTAATGTTGAAATCTTAGGGCTTTTGTAGTTCTTATTTCGGTTATCCTACTTAGACAAAGGGTAGTTGCCAATATCGTTAGAATTCGATGATATGGTGACGAGAAGAACATAACTTGGGTCCTTACTTTGGGCTTGGGTTTTGTTGATTTCAGGTTATTTTTTATGCGATTTTCATAGCAAGAAAAATAAAGAACATCCAACAATCATAACAACATGTTTCTAACATTCAATTTCATGCAATTTGGTCAAATTTAATTCAAGCCCATAAACAAATTTTAACAAAATTCAACATAGAAAATAAATATATTCTAGAATTTAATTTTACAAAATAGATGACATATACACAACCTACGTTTTGATACCAATGTTAGAAAATTTAAGATAAACATGCCAATATTTTGTAAATTGTAATTCTATAAAATTTTTATGGTGTACCTAGATTGTATTCTATTTGGGTAGATGGTTTGTAAAGGTTACGATGCTTAGTCATTTCTCCATAACATAATTTTCATACATACACTGCTATTTCAATTGTATGTTTAAGAGACACCATTGTTCATGTGCCTGCAATGCTTCTGTATGTTTTTGAGAAGAGAAACAAAAGAGAAAATGTGTTCCTCATATTGTTAAGTGCAGTTTTGGACATATATATTATAGTCCAACAACTATGTAACTACCCTTTGGTAGTTTTAATAAAACCGAGTCAAGTCAACTCGTCATGAGTAGACTTAGACCCAATAATAACTCTCCTTATTAAAGCAAAATCCAAGAAGGATAGTATGAGTAACAAAAAAGGAAAGTTATATCCTTTTAACAAAGAAAATTGATGGGCTTGATATTATCAACATGTTTTCTAAGGAAAGTGGTTGCACAATGGATGAAAAGATGGTTTCCCACTTGATCGTGCCTTTTGGAAATTATTAAGGTTTTTAAAAAAAATTATAGATGATCTTTGAAGGTTTGCTTAATAGGAAACAAAAGAGAAATATGGCAAATAGAATTGCATGTGCAACCTTATCCCATTATTAGATTCAATGCTTGGAACTTTAGCGGCTTAAACTCCCTTATTAAATAAAATGAAGACAATTTAGTGATTGTAGGTATTTTGGAAACAAAGGTTAGAGAAGGCAATGTGGAAAAAGTAAGTAAAATGTATTTAGGAGATTGGAATTTTACCAATAATAATGACCTTAGCTTTAAGGGTTGTATTTTGGTAGCTTAGGACCATTCAAAGGTTGACATGACGATTTCGAAGAAGACAAATCAAGTAGTGCTTTGTGAGGTAGCTATCAAATATACCTCCATTAAGTTGTAGTGCCCACAAGTACGTCATAAAGATAAAATAGTCTTTATTCATAAGTTTATACGATATAAGCATGATTAAATGCCATTTTTGAGTCAAAGTCCAAGTTTTGGGAGACGTACAACCATGCACGAAGAGGTCATTCTTGTGTGTCATGCCATATCAGCCAGATAAGATTAATTCCATGTAAGATTTAAATTTAAATGACATATGATTGTGTGCCTTAGACACACACTTGTGTGTGCTGAATATGTTTTTAGTTTATATATGACACATTATTACGTTTAAGGGATTATGATCGCTAATCCTTAAATACATGAAACCTCCCAAAAAGAATGAGAGACAAAGTCTGATCCTCTAGCTTTCTCATCGCAGTCTAGCGATCCAACTCTAACAACGTAGAAAGAAGAAATGTTAGAGAAGAATAGCCTCTTTCATGAATTTTGTTGCGATAGTTTGATAAGAGGTAAGTAGGATATGTATTTTTCATTATGATTAATGTTGACGTTGTTTAAGGCTCTACATGGTCCTTGTGGTCATGATAATTAAGTATAGAATCATGTTTGTTATGATGGTTTTGATGAGAGCAATGAATTTGTTTTGTTTCCTCTATGATTGTATGATACGTTTACATATTCATGCATTGCCATGATGGGTCACTATATTCAATTGTTAATTGGCATAAAAGAGGCTTATGAAGATGTTTCATTAGTGAATTGTTAATGAGAATAAGGTGATAGATAATTGTGTGATGATATTAGTTCCAAGTCATTATTCTTTATGACCTTGTGATAATATGTATCTATAAAACATTGATACAATATGCATAATTTATTGATAAGTTATTAAGTATAAATCCATGTAAGTGAAACGTGGATTAGATAGAAGAAAGAAAGCTTTTCGGAGAGATTAGATTAGGGTACATAATTGCATGTTTTCTGCATTCTGGACTTACCACAAAATCATGTGTATAAGACACACACTTGTGTATATGAAACTTATAATTCGATTTACGTTTTCTGACATTCTAATAGTCGTTAGACATCATTGACTGGTTTGTGGTTAAGTAGAACCTATAGACTTCCTGTGTATAGAATTAACACGATCATGTGTGGGGTGAAATGACTACAAATACCCTTAAGAAGTAGTACTATCGAAGAGGGAATAAAAAAGGAAAGTAGAATAAATAGTTGAAGGAAAGTAGATTAAAGTTCATAACTACATGTTTTATGCATTCTTGACTCACCACACAATCATGTGGTATGGGACACACGCTTATGTGTGCAAAGCTCAGAATTTGGTTGACATTTTCTGGCATTCTAGTGATTGTTCATATTGTTAATTGGTTAGTAGTCAACTAGGACATGTGGACTTCCCATGTATAGTATTAGCACAAACATATGTAAGGTGATATGACTAGAAATACCCTTAAGAAGTAGTGTAATCGAGTAGAGAACATAAAAGGGAAGTAAAATAAATAGCTGAAAGGGCACACGCCTATATAAACAAAGGCATACACCTATCTATCTAGAAATAATAATACACAGGTAGAAGCCATGAGAAAGAATAGTCGTATGTGAAGAGGAAAAGACACACTCTTATGTGTCAAGAGCTATACATCTGTGTATTTAGGGTAGAAGAAAGAAATAAGTAAGGTAACTAGGCTAGAGATTTAAGGGTTGTCCTGAGTAAAAATGTCAAGATCTTAAGTACCTAGTAGTACTTTATATGCCTAAGAGTTAAGTTATAAAATAACACAACATATATTTTTAGATGGAAGCAAGAACGGGCCAAAGTTAGTTAAGGCTCGAGATGCATGCATACTAGACATCATAGGATCGTTATGGGGGGCATTATAAGTACGTATTCATTACGCTGTCTATAGTAAGATATGTTTACAGTAGGGCACCAAACCTGCTGTAGGGTACATGCTTACTATAGAGCTTAGCTGAGATACAATTCCTCTGAAGAACTTTAACTAGTGGAATTTGTTTGTTATTGAATTGTTTCACCCCATTTAACCAGAATTCGAATTAGGCGCTCTTCATAGACTAAATTATCTTCAAACTCTACATCCTTTACTTTCAACCTATGAGCAAAGTCACTGATATACTTACATAATATTATGAATCTCGTCCATGTTCACTAACAATACAAGCTGACAGACAGCCTTACCTATACGTTTTAGATACACAAATAGTCTTATACATCTCATAGTTAACTTACCTTCTATCTAAACCTCATCACATGATAATAGGGGACAACTCTAACAAACACTTTATTATTAGTGTATGCCTTAGGAACAATTCATGTTGTCGGTTCCAAGGGCATTTTATCTTATATGTACACTTATTATGATTTATTAATAAAAGTAGTCTTTTTGTTCATATGCACAAGTTGTTTCCTTTATTTGCGATGATATAAAGTATGTATGTAATCTATTTGGATAACTCACTTAATATATAAACTAAGTCACTGAATTGTTTCCTATGGATGTGACATAACTTAGGCAATTATATCACATAGTAAACATATTGAATACCTTTGTTAAATGTCATGAAATGATGATGATGGTTATGTTATTAGGGTATTAGTATGGATTAATAGTTAGAGAACCGTTTTTCAAACATGATTGATAAAAATAAGTTACATGGTCATTAAATCATAGTAAAAGACCTATTGTAAGATTGTGCAAGTATACAAAATAATCCTTTAACCTGAAACATCATGGTCAGATCTAATATAGATACGCGTGATTCATATAGGGTTGACCATATCCCATAAGACAAACTATATTGGTTATGTGTTATTTGTATATAGAGAAGAATAATGTTCAAGATGGGATTCGTTGACTCAAAAAGTATTAGGATATGAATATTCATTGATTCAACCTAGATTTGAGTTTAAAATGAACATCGATAAATATTAAAAATCAAATCTTTGGCCAGAGTATAATGTAAGTCATGCGAAAGATGTTTGTTGTGATATGTTTTGAATATTTAAATCGATGATTCATATAGAATTGAAATGAGTTTGAAATCAATATGGATTTGACAACGAAAGGATATCACCTACATGAAACATACAATTAGAGATATTAAGTTTGATAGAGAATTTCTTCATCATGGTTTAAAGGGTATGACACATTGATAGATGTTTACTACAGTCGTTAAGTTTTCAGATACCTTTTAGATCATCTGAAAGTAAATTCATAACTATGTCACAGTGAACCTAAAGGGTCATACTAATAAACCAAGCTTTCGAGAATGAAGATTAATTATTCGGGATTGGCTAGCACCAATAAAACAAGCTTCCAAAGGATAATCAAATCATATAAATGTTATATGGGTACAAAGATAACATTTTAAAAGTTAAAATGCTAATGAGATAGATTTTGGATGGCTAAAGTATATAATTGATATACATGCATGGCAAAACTTCAAATTAAGAATTTGATGGGTAAAAAGAGAATTTTAAAATTACAACCAAGCCATCATTGTAAAAGCATGTCGTTTAGTTTATTTGCACAAAAATCTCTCTCTCACTAAAGAAAAAAAATCCTTTCTCCTTTTCTGTGTCTTTAGGCCAAGGTGAAGAAAGAGCTTTAGGTGGACTTTATTTAATGGCTTGCTCACTTAGGAGGTTTAATCATTATCTGATATACGTATAAGAGGCAAATGAATAGGTAAATCTCCTAACTTTCTTTGTTTGTTTTTGCATGCTTTGATTTTTTCTTTTTTGTTCATGTATGACATGCTTTACATTTTTTCTCTTCATCTTCCTTTCATTTATCACCCACTTCAAACTCCAAGTCTTGCCTTCTCTGATTGGTATAACGTTTATGGTAATCCTTAGCCTGTTTCATCTTTTCCGTAATCAACTTTACATCTTTGATCATTTTTAAGTTATCTCTAGCCCTAAAGCTTGTACTAAGGCATCTTTCTCACCTATCTCATCCCAATGAAACAATTATCAACACTTTCTCCCATAAAATGTCTCAGTAGAGCCATCTTGATGGTCGTTTGATAGTTATTATTATAAGCAAACTTTATAAGCGGTAAAATATCAATCTAACTCTCTCTTTGATCCAGATAACATGCTTTTAACATTTCCTTGATAAAAATCTTATCCCTCAATATTGCTACACTAGGATGTAATACCCTCAGGTATGTTCCAGGGGTATTTATGTCTTTTGACTCTATTTAGAGATATTTTTTATTTTAAGTACATATATTTGTTTTACATGTATATGTGTGTTTATATATATATATATATATATATATACCTAAAGAAAAAGAAAAAAAAGAAAAGAAAAGAAAAGAAAAGGAAAAAGACAAAGAGAAAAAGAGAAAGAGATAAGGCTTTATAGAGAAGACTTTTTCATCATTTTCGTCCATATTCCAGCAGCCTCTAGCAGCCACCATTCTTCATGTTTTTCCTTTGCTTTCTTGAAGAAAAAGGAAGGATTTGAGGGAGTTGGAAGATAAGAAAAGAAAAGAAAAGGAAGCACTTGGAAGCTTTGGTAACCAAAGATCTCCTTCCTTCTCCTTTTATCTATGTTTATATGCATGTTATGTGAATATATTAGTGTGTTTTGGTATTGATTTAAAGTGATCTTGATGATAAAGGAAGCAAAACAAAGAGGAGGAAGCCAACTTACAAAGATTTGGCTTGAAACAAGGTAAGGGGTACCCTTCTTGATATGTGACACGTTTTAGGCTTTTGGTTCCTTAGATCTATATTATAAATGTTGATTTTGATGTTGAGGAATGTTGTTTTGCTATTTGGGATGTCTATGTATGTGATTTTGTTCATGGCAGAAAGTTGCAGAATATTTACAGTTTTTGCCACTGAGTTCGTCCCATGTTTTGGCTGCCTTATTTGATGAATTATGAGTCCTATTATATCTTGTTGGAAAGCTCTTTGAATCCTCTTTCCAATGATATATAGCTTGTATAAATTAGAGATCATTTGGACTGTTAAAGATTGTATAAACCGAAAGGACTGCTTTATCAAATAAACAGGGGAGGCAGTTTTTGCCACTGACTTTATCTGCTGTTTTGACTGCCTGATTGAATGAATTATGAGTGCTATTATAGTTTGTTGGAAATATCTTTGAATCCTCTTTTCAACGATATATAGTTTGTATGAATTAGAAACCATTTGGGCTGTTAAATTGTATGAAAAGAATGCTGCCCTGCTAAATGTCTGTTCTGTGAACAGTATTTCGTAATTTTATCACTGAGTTTAGCTCACGTTTTGACTGCCTTATCTATTGAATTATGAGTGCTATTATAGCTCGTTGGAAAAATCTTTGAATCCTCTTTTCAATGATATATAGCTTGTATGAAGTAGAAACCGTTTGGGATGTTAAATTGTATGAAAAAGAAGACTGCCCTGTTAAATGACTGTTCTGTGAACAGTGTTTCATAATTCTGGGCAAGAAAGAAAGAAGGAAAGAAAGAAAAGGAAGAAGAAAGGAAAGAAAGGAAGGGAAAGGAAAGGAAAGGAAAGAAAAGAAAAAGAAAGAAAAACAAGAAAAAGAATTTGGGGCTTAAGATTTAGGGGTCGTCCTAAGAGTAATGTCTGGTGTGTTATGAATAAATTTAAATGGAAGCAAAATTAGTAAGATATAAGACCCGTATGCATGCTATAAACTATGAGGGGACACTTTACACTACACCGCCCGCAGTAGGGCACGTCCGCAGTAGGACACGTCCGTAGTAGGACATAGACCCCCAGTAGGGTCCGCTCGCAGTAGAGCATGCTCGCAGCAAAGCTCAATTCAGATTCAGAAATAGTGTAGTGAAAGAAAAAGAGCTTGAGCTTAGAAAAGTGTCAAATCCCTATAGTTAGCTTCCAGAAAGTATTAAATAGACACCAGACGGGATAAAGTATGACCCAAATAGTAAAGAGTGAACTAAATTACCCCCTCAATCTCTCATAGAGGTTAGGATGTGAGGTTGAGTCCCAAAAGTGAGTTAGAACAGGAAAAAAAAAAGAGATAGTTTACTTGATTCTTTCCCCTTACTGAGTGTTCTTATCACTCACTCCCTTTTCTTTCCTGATTGCAGGTACAGGTGATCGAGGTAGCTGCGAGGCAGGGTCAGGTCAGCGTAGGTAGATCCGGTTGGAGCAAGTTATCTCTGGTTTATATTACATGCATACAGTGGCATGTTTTTATCGACTTTTGACTTTTTGAGATTATGGTACAGTTACATATGATTACTCCCTGTTTTCAGATACTTTCAGATGAGTCTTCATATGAGTATATACATCTTTTGTTCGCTTCCAGATTTTTAGTTTTCTTGGAATACTTTCTAACCACTTTTAATGATGCGTTTATTTTAAAGTATTTTTAAAAAGAAAAAAAAAATAGACGCTCCGAATATTAATTCGTAACATTTCTCCTTCGGTGGGTAGTACTTCTAGGGAGGGATGTTACATAGGAACACAAACCCAGTCTTTGAAACTTAATACATCCTCAGTAATATTAAACCTAGCTTAACATCTTTAATAACTCTCTGCCTCATCCAAATGCACCAATCATCAGATAACTAAGCCTCATGGATTTCTTACAATAAGGTCAACTAAATTCTTAATCTAGCTAACAACCTAGAAATCAACTCTATATAGTGTCTTTCTAATTTTCACTATAACTTTTAGCAAGCTGTAATTTGAGACAACATAACCTTTCTTCTCAAGGCATTAGCTACCATATTAGCCTTTGATGTCATAATCTTTACTAGTTTTAACCACCTTATCTGTCTTATATTTAACTCTTTCTGGATAAAGATTACTTCAAGCTCTTAAGATCGTTATTGATATTGCTCTTAACCACATTTAAGTAATGCTGCCAAATTTTTAATGCAAAGACAACAACGACTAATTCCAGATCATGGATGGGATATCAAATCTTGTAATTCTTAAATTGTCAAGAAGCATAAGTAATCATTTTCCTTTTCTGTATTAACACAACTCCCAAACCTTGGTGAGAGGCATCTTTATACAAATCACACTCTTCTTCCTCAGTTAATAATGCTAAAACTAGTGTCGAAGTCAACTTGTTCTTTAATTCCAAAAAGTTTCTCTAATAAACATCAAACAATTTTGATATAAAGCTGACCCATGATCAATCAAGTTCTAGCACTTCAAGCTTCACCAACATTACCAAAGCCTATGTTCTATCCTTATAGCAACCAACCCTACACTTTTCTTTGGGTCTAAACCACTCTATCGGGTGCAATATGACTAGTTGGGACTAAGCCTAGCAACTAAACCCAATGAAGTCACTTGTGTGTTTAATTATATTTTAGTTTAACCATGTTTTAGTCTAATAATGTATTTTGTTATGTTAAGCCTTATATAAAGGCTTGATAATCTCCATGTAAGTAAAGACTTGGTTAACAAAAATCATAGTGCTTATTCATTGAACAACTAGTTTCCTTTATCCTTTTCTCCTTTGACCAGAGATTTGTAATGGATTTTCCTAGGTTGATGGTTCTCCTTTAAGCCATAGGTGTGTTTTTGGTTAATTATTAATTTCTATTTTATCCTTTCTCTCCTGATCAAAGTTAAGTGGTGGAATCCTTTGGCCGGTGGTGTTTTTTTAAGCCTCAGGTTATTTCTTGGTCATTTATCTCTATTATTCTTTCTTTTTTGATAAAAAATTATTAGTGGATCTCTTTTGGCTGGTGGTGCATCCTTTAAACCTTAGGTTTTTACTTGGTCAAATATAAATACTAACTTCTTTTCTTGATTTTAAGTCTTTAACTCACTTTAAACTTAATTAATATAGACACAAGATTCGTATCACATTTAAAAGAAACATTTGTTCGAGTGAACTCAGTCAACGACCAACCTAACTTAGTAAAACTTTCTAGAACAGTTTATAGTAACCTATCAAACCCAAAAAACTGCACAACTATTTAGCTATCTTAGGCCTCTGTCATGCCAACACAACCTTAATCTTACTAGGGTCCACTGAGATACCATTAACAAAAACCATGTGTCCTAGAAAAGCCATACATCCAACCAAAACTTATATTTTAAGAACTTGGCGTATAGTTGCTTCTTACATAGTCTCTGTAATACAAAATTAGATACATCTTGTGCTTTTCATAAGTCTTGGAGTACACCAAGATATTATCGATAAAAACCACAACAAATTTATCAAGGCTGTCTTACAACATTTTGTTCATTAAATCCATGAAGACTGCAAGTGCATTAGTCAATCTAAAAGGCATTGCCACAAACTTATAATGTCCATACCTTGTCCTAGAAGTAGTCTTCGAAATATCTCTCTTAGTTACCCTAACTTGATGATACTATGATCTCAAGTTGATCTTTGAAAATATAGAAACACCATTTTGTTGATCAAACAAGTCATCAATCTATGACAACAAGTACTTATTCTTGATAGTCACCTTGTTTAGCTCTTTATAATTAATCACTTGTGCATCGATCCATCCTTTTTTTTCACAAAAAGAATTAGTGCACCCTAAAGTAAGTGACTAGGTTTGATGAAATTGCTATCTAGAAACTCTTGTATAGGGCTTTAAAGACTAGTATTGTCCCAAAAGCTAACTTAATGCTAAATCAAGGTATTAGCCCTAGTAGATCATCTAGAAACAGATCGTAAAACTCAAATACAATGAGAGTATTTTGTAAGCTCAAGACTGATTTATCAATTTTGTTTGCCACATGCGCCAAATATCCCCTGCATCCTTTACTTGACATGTTTTTTGCTTTCACATTATTGATTATCATACTCAGCATATGACCCTTTCTAAAAGTAAACTCCTCTAAATCATCTAGCTGAAATTAGACTTATTTTCCTACAATAAATCTCAGCTCTACAATGACTCAAAAGATTTATACCTAAGATTATGCCAAAATCTAACATATGAAACACGATCAAGTCTACGACCATCTTATGACCTCTCAACAATATTATCTCACCCATTAATATTTTGTTGCTTAATATTTTATCCACATTGGATATTTTGATGCTATTGTTAGTCATAAAGTAGGCTCTAACCTAAACCTCTCAATAATCTCTCGAGTAATGAAACTGTGAGTAGTATCAATATCAATTAATGCATATAATAGGTAGGAGTGAAAAGATAAATAACCCGTAACAATAGATGGGCTAACCTCAACTTCAGTCTAGGTTGCTACATAAACCCTAGCCTACCACTTACAGGCAAAATGATCTAGTTGCCTATATCAGAAGTAGACCCTATGAGCTATTATACACTCCCCAAAATGCTTGCGACCATATCTAAGAGAAGTAAGGACCTCTTTTCACCTTAGTTGCTCATATCTCTTAGGTTGCTTCTCAAGTCTTAACCTCTTACCCTTCTAGCCCTTTTTGGAATCTCGAGACTAAAGGTTTCTCTTACTTTTATTATCCTGGCTACCTCTCTCTCGATTGCCTCTAGGGATGGATTGGTCATATCTTAAAGCTAATAGGGTAGATTTGTATTGTTCTCCCCTTTCTCTACCATCCATAATCTTATAGCCTCCAACCATTAAGCTCTGCCTAATGCCTCTGTATAAGATCTACGAGGGTTGTTACCAGTCAACAATATCTAATCTCAACCCATTGACAAAAATCTCCATTTTCCTTTGTCTATATTAGTTACACCTAGGGCATATCAGGCCAATGCATTGAGTATAGTGAAGAACTCTTTCACAATCATGTGCTTTGTCATAAATTGAAATACTTTTGTGGCCATATACACAGAATATCAAGTGACATAAATTCTTTCTCAAAGCCCTCCCTAAACTTGGTCTAAGTCATCCTATTAGTTTGTTGGGCATCTCTTAATGCTCACTATCAAATCTTGGCATCATCTCATCAATTAGGCAACATATCAAATCTTTTCATGATTTGTTGTTTGGAAAAGCTTTATAGCCTCCTACATAACCTCTAGCCAATCCTCAATTGACACTACATCTACCTTGATACCATAGAACTCTGAGGGCTAATGTTTATATGCCAAACTGTAAATAAGACGGATCTGGCTTCTACTATTACCCACTATCATTGGCCTTTATATGGTCTCGCCTATTCTCTCATGTTGGGATGGTAAGTTAGCAGCTGATAGTTATTACTTAACTATTAATGAAACCTAAACTATGTTGCCAACACTTTCTAAGGCCTCATGATTAGCTCAGAAGACTTTCTACATAATCTTCCTAATGGTGGCATTATCAATCTGAGGCATTATAGCTACGCCCGAGATCTGCCACTAAGCCACCACCTAGCTACCCTTTGGGGTTAGGATTTCCTCTTTGACATCCTCATGGATAGTGCCCAATAGTCTAATGGATCTTCTTATCCTAAAACCAGACACACAATCTCAAATGGATATTTCATAACTTAAATACATGTTAAAACAATACTACAACAGCTGGCATGTAGGAGTGATTAGCATAACATGAGGGATTATCAAAACCTTTATACACTTATGCATATTTAAGCACTTTTGGGTTCCAAAACCATACTCTAATACCAAAAATGTAACATCTCTCTCTAAATACATACCTTTAGGTGAAATATACACCCAAAGAGACGTGCCGAATTTAAAACTTTCATATAATAATAGCAAATACACACACACACACACACACATATATATCTCTCTATATGTGTGCATGAATTTGTTACCATTCAATAGACAAAAAAAAAAATCTGTACATTAACTTATAAAACCCAATATGCAATAATAATCAAAAGTACAATGTGCATAAATGTTTAAATACAAATTGAATATCATAAAATCTCAATAATGGAAATAATGGTATCACCTTTACCTTCATACAACTTGATGAGTTGACCTACTGGCTTCATTACTGTTATAAAAGTTTACCTACAAAACCACACAAACAGAACACATGAGTGAAATGCACTCAGTAAGTAGGTAATTCACATATTTATATTAAATAATTTACTCGTATTCTTTATTTCTTATTCTATGATATCCTAGATGTTTTCCCCGCATCTTAGATACCGATACTAATTAGTTCGGTCCCTAGTGCCCTTTTCTCAATGACACTGTCATCCTAGATGATTAGTGTCAAATGATGTATATTAACGCCTCTGACGTCTAGTGAAAGTAGGTGACATCTTAAATGTTATTCATAAGTTATACCCAATACACATGTTAGTTGGGCTTAGGCTAAGGATACCATATCAAAGGGCAATGAGACCCCGAGTCTCTCTTGTTATCACACAGGTGACATGAAAGTTATCATAAGATATTGAACTTCTATAGAGTCATCAAGATACATATTAAAAGTATCTTTTTTCTCTTCAGTGGCATCAGGACCAAACTCACAAGGCAACGACCCTGTAAGATATCTTTTTCCTGATCCAAAGATTCTTGATCCAAAGGCAGGGCGTGTAGACCCTATTTGAGAATTATAACACAAATAAAATAAAAACATTCACATCGGTTCATTGGTTGTGTACTGGGCACCATCTATACATATATCCATACATACACATTCAATTAAAATTAAATTTTAATTATTAGCTAGCAAATGTTAAATTACATTTTTATCCCTAAAACTTTGCAAAATAATTGTTCAACCCCAAGACTCAAGAAAATTTCGATCTTGGTTCCAATTTAATAAAACTCAAATCAAAATCTAATTCCCAATCTCAAAGGGTATGTAGGCATCTCAAGAGGCACATTAAAGGCATGATGGAGGACCACCATACATAGTTTGCACCAAAACCAATCACGGCTTACGCAAAAAAATTGGCTAGCCATGCACAAGTTCAAGGTGCAACAAGTGCACCAATGGCAGGCTGGATAAAATTGCCTAGATAGGCGGTGTTCAACGATACACCAGCTCGTACCTGAAGAACGAGGTAGGGTAAAGGCTACCTGACCACGTCTAAGTGGCCAAAGCTTAGGTCGCCACCCTCATTAACCTATAGAATAGATTCTATCCAAGGAAGCTAATCATCCTGTAAGCAGCAGTGGCTGTAAACCACACTCATGTGACAAACTGATTATTAATGTTGAATTTAAAATTGTATCAATAATTAAACACAAGAAAATTTTAAGAATAATCACTCAATAAATTTAACGCATTTTTACGTTGTTCTTGAACTTAACAAATCATGCGACAACATAACTACAAATCAATTTTACTAATTTTAGGGTTTTGATTATTTATCAATTACATGCAACAATATATATATATATATATATATATATATATATATATAAAATCAAAACTTGTAGGTATATTTTCATGAAAGTATGCCTATACAGTGGCTCTAATACCACCATAGTGTTTAAGGGTGTCGTTAATTGGCAACGCAAAAGAATTAAAAATTTTTTAAAATACATATCAAAGATCCTAAAACCCATCCAAGATGCTTGTTTTAATGCATAGATTCACAAACATGTTAAACACAAATAGGATGTTTAGAAATTATACTTATGTTGTTAGCTCATCTAAGACTTCATGTGGCTATGTAAAGATAGCTATCTAACCTTATTGAGGTAGCACCTTGGTATCCATGCAAAGCACGACTGGGAGACAATCCAGAAAGAAGGCTATTAGGGTTTCTATCAACCAGATCTTGGAAATTAGATCATTATAATAAAAGCTTACTTCAACAAGATTTTAGGCGTATAGATGTGTGTTTAAGATTGTTGTGTTAAAAAATTTTTGACTCAAACTAAACACCTTTATTTATAAGTTATGCATAAATCCTAAATTAGTTAGGACTTTAACTACTAAGTTAAGGTGTCCAAGAATTCTTTTTAAATTAAGACTCTTAATTTATTGAAAGTTTTAATGCATAAGAATCTTAATTAAATTAGGATTCCAACTCAACTAAACTTTCTACCAAACAAAAACTTTTAATTTATTGAAAGTTTTATTGCATAGGAATCCTAATTAAGTTAAGATTCCAATTCAATCTAAACTTTCTATCAAACAAGCCTTGCTAAACTGAAACACCTTACCTACAAGTTAACCCAACAAGTTGACTCACATCCATCATTTGGACTTGCTCTATTGGACTCCTAAGTGGGTTTAGCCAAAACCAAATAGTGCATTTGCATGATGTCATGTAGGACCGTGCACACCAAATGATTCCAATCAAAATACATCTATATGTTTCTCTTTTTCCATTATCTCAAGATTGTTATCAAATGATCATTGCCTCTTGGTTTGTATTAACCTCTTAATGCGTGTGACCCATAAGCTCTTTATTAAACTGATAGTACTTAAATTTAGATCGAATTCAGAAACAAACCAATATTAGCCTTTAGCAAAGCGTCATGACATCTCTATAAGCTTTTACAATATTATAGTTACATGCAATTCAATCCTTTTGTCAATTGATATCTCTCGAGGTTGAGACATAGATGTGTGTTTCTTTCAGTACCTTGATATGAGTTGATACACATTAATGACTTACACGGATTAGGCTACAATCTTATCCCACTTTGGCCACATATTCAAGTAATCATGAATGTTTTTTTAGCATTCACATATAAGATATCTTTTATTATGCTTATGAGTGATGAATCTTTTATTAATCAACCATAGCCTTCATGTGTCTCACAATATGGTTATTCATTACCTTTATGATACCCCTATTACAACAATACATTGGATAGTGTTAAACTATACTAATCCTTACATAAGATGGTCTGGTAATCTCAAATTAAAGGATCACATGCACTCATGATGTTTAGACTATTTGTTTCATAGACACTAGAGTAATCATCCATATGGATATCCTTTGGTGGGGTTAGTTTGATGAACATGTCTACAATATGCATCCATGTGTTGTACCAAGCAGTCAGTGAACAACTTTAACACGTGAGAACTATCACCACCTTTTATTGGGATCGCTCAAAACTATGATAATCTCATCACCATTATATGTGCCTTTGGTCATTGTAATGTCAGGATTATAAACATTTCTAGAATTAACATATAATGTGTGCATAGAGTTCCCACAATCAGTGGTATGATCCCTTCATCACAAAAATACTATTCTAAAGGCATGTTATTCGCACAATCATATAATAGACAAACATATGAACTGAATAATTATAAATTCTTTTACTAATTAATGAGATAAATTACATATACAAATGTCAAATCAATTGGCTCTGGGGCATCTACTTTAACAATCCACCTATATTTTTTACTCTTATGACAACCACCCCATACTTTGAAACTTTCACTTCTCATTCTTTTCTTTGATTGCCCCTCACTTTTTAAAGTCGTTCTTCATTCCATTAGCAATCTTTCACTACAAAATCAATAGATAGATGACCAGGGTTGAACAAAGAGTTGTCGTTGACTAAATCAGTATGAAAGACATGACTTAAGGTTTTAGTTTTATGTTAGATTCATCAACAAATTTCCTGTTGTCATCCACCTTTCCTTTGTGGTTGATAACGATGCGACATCTCCTTCCTTTGATTCATCAAATTAAATGGAGATAGAACACTAATTTAGCCAAATTGAAGCGTCGATGGTTAAAATTGAATGAAATCTCTCTTTAAATTTCGGTAGGATTTTATGTTAGACAGAAGATAAATGGGAAAAAGGCAAAGGGGATGCCACGATGACTCACTCTTAGATGTTGGAGACGAGGGAAAAGGACACAAACAGTGATTTGGAAGTTGAAGCTAAAGAAAGATGAAATTGAAATTTTTTATAATGTTGGGTGTGGCTTTAAATGGGAAAAATATGAGAGGTTGAAATCTGTGGACCTTGGGGGAAAAGATTAGTTTTCAAATAAAAAAAATTAGAGGGAAATTGTTAGTTTTCAAAACTAAAGTGGAGAAAAATAGATAATTTTTATATTCTTTAAATAAATTCTCTAAATGATGACTTTACCCTTAACAGTAACAACCAAAATTAACAGACTGATGGATTTTTGGGTTTTTTAAAGTTTGCGTATGTGAGTTTAGGTTCAAATTAAAAAAGCAATGTTATGTATCCAGTTTTAATTAAATATGAAATTGGATAGTCAGATAATATGGTTAAGTATTATTTTATCCTTAATTTAAAATCACTTAATCACATAATAACACATTATATGGGTATATAATTAGGTATTTTAAACTAAGTACATATAGTTTTATTGAAAGTTAAATATTGTTAATGAAATATAAGTTGAGATTTTAGGTTGGCTCCATGCATACATGCACATTTTTTGTTTTTAAATGTGTTGACTCTTATGTAGTTAGTAAAATCTATTGCAGGTGTTAACTATCAAGAAGTTTCCAGCACCAATAACGCTTAAATCGTTAACTTGCTTGGCAAGGACTTTACTAGCAACTATAATGACAGCAATTCTAGATCATAAACCTTCTTCTTGAAAATTGTACTGAACATTAGCCTTCTTGCTCCTTCTTATAGTGTAAGTTTTCAAACTTATTAATCTGAGACTATCTAGGAACTTTATTAATGCCTTTGAATGGTAATGAAATTATATATATGGATCTATCATAGTTTATAAAATTAATTTATGCACGCGGAGAGTTGTAGTTTTTGGAGCCACAGTATATTTGCAAACTTTGGCTATGAAGGAAAAAGGTCCAGTGTTCATGACAACATTTAGACTACTGGCAATAGTAATTGTAACTATTATGGGACTTTTCACTTTAGGAGAAAAAAACTCTACCTAGGAAGGTATGCATTTTCATTAACTTTGTGACATGTTACACCATCAAATTTTGTTTTTCTCCTAATTTGAGGTTTTTATGATATATTGATTTTAATGAGTTTCACTTTTAATTTTTTTTTCTTATTATCGGTGTATTAATAAAATTTGTCATAAAATTAAGGTATGATAAAATAATAAGAAACTTCTATGCCTTGTTTATCAATGTTTAAATGTTTATAAGCCATTACAATTTACACCGTTAAAGTTCATAAATATCATCAAATTGCCCTTTTTTTAGGGGTTGGGGGGGGTTGGGTGGGGGTGGAGAAGGGAAGGGTGTGTTTTAAAGAAACCTTTTTTCTTTTTTCATCACGTCTCAGGGTGATTAATGACATTGATGAGCCAAGGTGGTCCAAGAGAGTGCCCATTAAAAAAATACCTTGATTAATGCATGGAACGTGGAACACAACTGCATGGAACATGTACATGTAATGCAAGTGCAGGGAAACGTGTACAGTGGACATGCAGAATGACATGGTCTGGAAGCAAGACGTGGCCTAGAAACATGCAAGAAGTGGTCTGGAACATGTACACACTCAGAGATATTATCTGAGAATTAGGAAAAAAGTAGTTACTTTATTTTTTTTTGTATTTAAACTCTTTTCCAGTTGATGCTTGAGGAGAAGATTGTTTACAACAACAAAAACAAATTTATTAGCATTGACTGGGACCTATCAATTGGTATCAGAGCTTTCATCATCATGACAACCAACAAAGAAAGAATCAAACATTTGGAGGCTGGGTTAGGAAAACTTCAACAAGGTGTGAATCGAATGGAGGTTGGTCTTACCGACAAGTTGCGCCATCTGGAAGAAACCCTTACCAAGCTGTCCGAGGTGTTGCTCTCCAACAAAGAAGAATCTCACAGTAACACTAATGCTCGTAATGATCAACCGCGCCACAACAGAGCTGAACACAAAGATAATGTTGAGGGGGAACGCCAGATGTTCTCATCCAAATTTGTAAAACTTGAGTTTCCATGATTCTCAGGTGATGACCCAACAGAATGGTTTAACAGAGTGAATCAATTTTTCGAATATCAGGCCACACCAGCAACACAAAAAGTCTCTTTGGCGTCATTCCACCTTAAAGGTGAAACTAATCAATGGTGGCAATGGCTACGCTAAGCCTACAAAGAAGAAGGGCATAACCTAACATAGACAGTTTTTGAAGAAGAACTTTGGGCTCGTTTTGGACCCACTAACTGTGAGGATTTCAACAAAGCGTTGTAAAAGATCAAACAGACCGGTTCTTTATGAGATTACTAGAAGGAATTCAAACGATTGGGAATCGGGTAGGAGGTTAGACTCAAAAGGCTCTAGTGGGAACATTTATAGGTAGACTTAAGACAGAGATAGCAGATGGCATTCGTATGTTTAAACCACAGACTTTGAAGGAAGCTATTAGGCTTGCCCAAATGAAGGATGAACAAATAAGCCGACAACCAAAAATTGTCCAACCATTTAATCCACATGCAGCTAGTGCAACAAAGGTCAATATTGCATCACCACTAAAACGACTTATATGGGAGGAAATGCAAAAACGTAGAACTCAAGGTCTTTGCTTTAACTGTGATGAGAAGTTTACACTTGGTCATAGGTGCCAAAGACCATAATTCCTTTTATTAGAAGGTAGCACCTACAACTATTATTCCGAAGATGAGGAGGAATCTGAAACCCAAGTGGAGGGCCCAACCGAGTATTGATTCCTGAACCTTGAGGACAAGGTTCCTGTTCAAAGGGAAGGTATTGATGAGCAAGACGGTCCAAGAGAGTGCCCATTAAAAAAATACCTTGGTTAATGCATGGAACGTGGAATGCAACTACATGGAACATGTACGTGTAATGCAAGTGCAAGGAAACGTGTACAGTGGACATGCAGAATGACATGGTCTAGAAGCAAGACGTGGCCTAGAAACATGCAAGATGTGGTCTGGAACATGTACGCACTCAGAGATATTATCTGAGAATTAGGAAAAAAGTAGTTACTTTCTTTTTTTTTTGTATTTAAACTCTTTTCCAGTTGATGCTTGAGGAGAAGATTGTTTACAACAACAAAAACAAATCTATTAGCTTTGACTGGGACCTATTAGACATTAACCCTACTTAAAGACTAAAAGATTATGTACTTATTATTGTTCTTTGTTTTTAAACCATGGAATGTGTTTTACCTTGCTTCTTCACCATGTGCTTGTAAACATTATAGGCTAGAATCATTTGAACATTTTGTAAATTTTATGAAAATAAATGTTTTACTGAAATACAAAATTATCATTAATATTTAATATAAATACTAAATTATCAATATATTTTTGTCAGTCTAAATATTTATTATTTAAACTCCTAAAAAAATACTAAACTCTGACTTTAAAATATTGTATTTTGGTTAGGTTTTTAGTAGTGTAAATATCATTTATTAGAGCTATCGAAATTTTAAATTTTAAAAACACCTTATAAATTTTTAAAATTTTGTTTAACCTCTAAACTTTTGAAAAAGAAAAATAGAAAAAATAAGGGGAAAACAAAAATAAAAAATATAAACAAATAAAAAGGAGAATAGAAAGAATAAAAGAGAAAAGAGAAAAGAGAAATATAAAAATCTATATAAAATGACCATCCTACCATTTAAATTAATGGAATTCAATAATGAAAGTAAATGATGGGTAAAAATGTGAATTTTTGAAACTAAAACAGTCAAAATTTGTCATTTTATCAAACATTTTCTAGAAAATAGTCATTTGGTATAAAATTAATGGAAGAAAGTTCACTCTTTTGTTCATTAATTTTCACGTTATTCTATCAATAAAATTATGTGTGTACTTTTTTATACATAATTTAAATATACAAATGATATATCATCATATGATTAAATGATTTTAAATTAAAACTCAAATAATACTCAATCACATGATGACATATAATTTGTATATCAAAATTGTATATTAAAAATATATACCTATAATATTGCTCTTTATTCTATTCATATATATTGTGATTGCTTTATTCATGAGAAAGAAATGAAGCTAATTTTTACATTTCTTATTTCCAGTATTGTGGGATTGATACTGATAATTGTTGGTTTGTGTGCAATTCTATGGGCCAAAGATTATGAGAGACAAAGAAAAGTCTTGAAGCTTGTTGTATCTGATAGAGAAAATGTGATTAACCCTGATACATAAGAAATTGTAATATAAGAACTCATTACAATTTCTTATGTAATTCCAAATAAAAATATTGTAGTGGAACCAAATATCATTATATATACACAAAAATATGTAAAATTATTAATGTTGCTTTTGACCCTTAATATTCCAATGGTTTAATAAAACGTGTGAATGTGGAAGTATCATTGAGATAGTAAAGTGAGTTGTGAAAGCTATAACTAAACACAATTACCGATAATTACATTGAACTTGAAATAAAAAAATCCCCTTTCATACAAAATAAGGGAAACAAACAAACAACAAAAAAAGTAAAGGGTACCAAATATTTTTTACATGGATCGGCTAAAGCCTTAGCATACATTCATGAGACTTCATTTATTTCAAGTCCATTAAGCTCAAGTAAACGTCAAATAGTAATTTAGCTCAAACAACTAAACTCACAAGCTTACTTAACTAGCTTTTCATTTTTTTTTACTGTTATTTTACATAGATATGAAACTTTTAAAGAATCATGTTTGTCTTCAAGCATCCCACTTAGAAATTAGTTCAAGATCACCTTGAACTTTTTATGCCAAAATCCCTTCAACTATTAAGGTTAAAATCCTTTTAATCTCAAGTCAAAAAGTGTCTCAAGATCTAAATGAAAGAGAAAACTTGCCAAATAAAACTTAAGAGCAAAACATAGTAACAATGTGTAGTACTGTTAGACTTTTAGGTGTTTTGATAATAATAAAAATCTAAGTTAGAATTGCTAGCATGTCTAAAGAATGTGTGAAAACATTACAAAATAAACAAAGTTTGAAAAATGCAAGAACAAACAAAATGAACAATTTTCAATTCAAGGCAAACTTTTGTCATTAGACAAACTCGACTCATTCATCAAGTCATTCCTCTGCTTGTTCACGCTTATAGAATTCTAGACAAATCAAATAAGATAATGAATGATTGTTCACCAAAAAGTGACATCCGTTCATAACCATTTTCAAGCAATGAATGAAAAAAGATGCTTGTCACTCTTGCACATTCAACTTTTGAATGGAGCCAATGCAAGAAAAGTCAAAGTTTATAGTAACAATCGTTCTTGATGATTAGTGATGATTGTTCATCAAGAATTATGAAGATTAACGAGGAAAGTTTATGTTTATGGCACTTGTTTATGGTCAAATTCAAGGTTAAGGGATTTAAAGTCAACAATTCAATGACAATCGCTCCTTAGAGTGTGGCATCCATTCCTAGTGCAAATTCTAGCCATTAAAATGCTCATTCTTCAAACCATTAATACATTCATTCATGACTTTGAAATTCTTGAAGGCTTGAATTGAAAAGATGAATGACTGTTCATTTTAAAAGTGATGACAGTTTAATTATGACATGAGAAATAAAGTCGTTGGAGGTCTTATCAAGGTTGACCTACATCAAAAAGAAAATTTAGAGTCAAGAACGACCGTTCATGGGAAGAGTGACAATGTTTACTTGTTCATTTCAAAAGAAAACTGTCATTTTCTAAAGTTAATTGATAGTTTTTCAAACCTAATAGCTCTATCAAGTCTCCTGGCCACATTTAGCTATAAATTTAGCACATTTGAAGTTGGATAAGGTTAGACATTATATTAATACAATCTTTGAAATCAATTCTACTAGCTGAAGCATTGTCATTCTCTCACTAAGCTCAAACTCCATTCTTTGGGAGACTTCTTGTACCTAATTCATGTAATCAACCTTTGTGAAGCATTTTAAACACAAACTTGTATTCACACTCTTGTGGATGAAATATCATATAACTATTGTATTGGGCAAAATCTCAGACTAAGTGTACAAGTTTCAAGTAATAGTGGAACTTCAACCCAGTTACTTAAGGAAATAGACGTAAGAGACTTAAAAGAGAAAATTTTGAACCATTGTAAAGCATTGAACATTTTCTTTCCTTCCACTTTCTATTTTCAACACATTTTTATTGTTGTGTGAAATCTTTAATTTGTGCATTAATTTTTAAAGATGCTATTCACCCCTTTCTATGATCATTTTAGCCATTAAAGTGATTTTCAATTGGTATTAGAAAAGACACTCTAGTTTTATTAAAATCTAACGATTTTTAGAGTAAAGGATCATATTAGAATGGCTAGCACATCTACACCTGTTTTTAGTGAAGGTCAATGCACATCTAGGCCACTTTTTTTTTGCAATACAAATTACAATCAATGAAAAATTAGGATAAGACTACATGTTAGGTCTAAAATTTTAAATTATGCAAAATCATTTACCATGGAGATATAATTCCTAGGGATCATAGGACAAATGAGCCAAAACTGGAACTAGATTATAATGAAGATGATAAGAAAATGATGAGCTTAAAAACCAAAGCTATTAATATAATGTTTTGCACTCTTGATGTCATAGAGTTCAATCGAGTTTTGGCTTGTGAATTAGCTAAAGAAGTTTGGATCATTCTTCAAACAACATATGAGGGAACAAGCCAAGTAAAAAAGTCTAAGATTGAGCTCCTATTTCGTGACTATGAACTATTTGAGATAAAGGAAGGAGAAAACATCATTGATATGTATAAATGGTTTTCAAACCTTGCCAACAACCTAAAAGGACTAGGGAAGAGATTTGAGACCATAGAACTTGTCAAGAAAATCTTTAGGTCTCTATCGGATTCATGGACTATAATGGTGGCAATGATTAAATAATCCAAGGACTTGAGTAAAATGGGAATAGACAAACTCATAGGTAGTCTCTTAACCTATAAGATGAAGAGAAAATCACAAGAAGAGGAAACCAGGGCTAAAAGAGATATAGCCTTGAAAGTGGTTGGTGAGAAGGAAGATGATGAGTCTTCAATGGATGAGAAGGATGTAAGCCTCGCTAAAAGGTTCAACAAATTTTTCTTAAGATCTAAGAAGAACAAGGGGAGAAGCATCTAAAGTGTGCAAGTATGGATGGAATAAGTGAAGGAAAAAATTTGAAAAATGTTTCTAGTCATTCTTATGCCGTTGGTCTAAAGTTCTTTTAGCCCATGTAGGTAGAAAACAGTTTTTCTATCATATGCAATTAAGTGCAAAGATGGCTAATGCAACTGATGTGTGATTCTATGTGATCCTAGCCATGTATCTTCTATATACGTGTCTAAGGTTGCATGCATATGATCCTACTATTATGACTATAATGCAAAAATTAAAAAAATGCTAAAGGTAAGGAAAAAATATTTCTCAGATAAAAAAATTTAAAAAATATCCCTCCCTACACTTTAAATCGGGCAATGTCCTCATTGGATTGAAAAGAAAAGAAAAGAAAGAGGCAGAATACTCCTTGTATATGCATCTTGCAAAGGTTGTGTTAATCTGAGAATTCATTAAGTCCAAATTTTTTGTTCAGGCTAATTGGATTTGTAGTTGGTACTGTATCACTGTCTAAAGAAACTTAGCATAGACATTAAGTTAGGATTAAGACAAGATAAATTACTACAAGATAGTCCAGTCAATGTTATGTAAGACAATTAACACAAAATATATGCAAGTGATACTCATCGTATCCACTAGGTTCTAAAAAAAAAAAAAATTACAATGAGTAACAAAAAAAAAAAATCAAATAGAACATGAAAAAAAAAAGGGTTTCTGCAGTAATTCAAACATCCAAAATAGAACAAAATCCATTCACAGTCTTGCAATCTAAATCTACCCCGCCCTATATCTAACTAACTGTAATTCGACCGAACACCAATCTAGAAATCATCATCCTTTTTCTCTTTCTCCCCTGTGAATGCATGTGATATTGACACACACATAATACTAATTTTGATGAGCTTGGCTTGGATTAGGTGTTTCAATGAGGACTTCAACCTGTGTTTTCAGTTCTTCAATTTCTTTTTCCAGTATATGCACAAGCAATATTGGGTTAGTTGAGATAGTGAACTCTTCAGTGCGATAGTGCTCGAGGTCGAGCTCCTGTGCATCTTCTTCCTTCCTTCTTATCCAGCTACTCTAAGGTGAATGCAGTCAGGTCTATACAAGAAGGTGCAAATATGAAATTGCCATCCTTCTGTAATTTACAAATGTCAATTTTTTGGAGCATTTTCAGAGTAAGGAACATATCCCCTAGTATTGTCTGTAGCCTCGTTTGACTAATGCTGAAGTTAATCATTCTTTGTGCGAAGGCCATCGTCATGCCACTATATAAGATTTTCAGTCTTTTCTTTTTCTCGTCTAATGAGACTTGCATCAGATGTGAATAAAGAACCATCCCAACATTGAATAGTATCCAGTCGATAAGGTAGCTCAAAATGAATAAGTCAGATTTCGAGACTGTGGCATCACTACCGACTTGAGCGTCAAAGTTTCAGGAGATAAAACAGTAGAGGACTCGATGGATAGGGCTATTAAACATTGACGATTTGTCAACGGAGCTATTCTTAAATTGAAAGCTAGTAAGTTGGCTCCAAAGTAGTGGGTAGTCTAGTGAGGGTGTATCCTTTTTGCGAGAACCCGAAGAGATCATTCACTCCAATCATGGTCATTATTAGGTCACAGTTTTGGAGATGGAAATTAACTAGTTGGTGGTTCAAATCGTAACTAAAGGAGATGAGGAATTCAAAGGTGAGGGACTCGTGACTAAGGAGACTTATATGAGTGAACCTATCAAGTTTGAAATCAAATAGTATTTCTAAAATTTCATTGTGGACGTTGAAGTGCCTTAGCGCCTCGAAGTCCAGGTAAGAGGTAGGCTTGACTATTCTTTCCCTAAGCTTCATATAAAGGAACTCATGGATCAGGTTGTTAAATTTGACTGTAATGGTCATTATCAAAATTTTTAGTTCTAGGATGGTTGCACTAGGGTTTGAAGTAGAAGTGGTGGACCTGGTCATGCTACTCTTAGGTGTGGTTTTAGTGTTTGAGGATGAACGATGTTTAAGTGCGATGAAGTTCTTAACCATTGTGTCTAGGTATGGTGAGAATTATGGAGAATGAGGCATGGATGAAAAGTTTGTTTATATAAAGGTCGCATTTGGAGGGAAAGTTAACCTAATTTGAACTTTAGGGGCGTTTGGTTTCTGTATTTAAAGATTACCTTAATAATCTATCTTTTATTCTTTTGTTTGGTTCATCAGTGATAAAAAATTACAGTAATCTTCTATTACCAATGTTGACGTGACAGGTAATATAGGTGGTAATCTAATTACCACATTCACCTAAAGTATTTAAAGATTATCAAGGTAATCTTTATTTTATTATAATTATATTATTATTTATTAATTTTTTGAGACAAAAATAAATTTATTTTTAATTAATATGACAAATAATATAAAAAATATTTAAAAATAATTATATTCAAGGGCATTTAAGTAAAATAATTTATTAGTAATCTTTTATTATCTTCAACCAAATATAATAATTATTTATATCTACCAAGTTTTATCAAACATAGTAATTATTTATACCCAGTAATCTTCTAAGTAATCTATCTTCAAATTAATTTTTTTATTTCGATAATAAAACATTACTCAAACCAAACGCTTCCTTAAAGTTTTAAGAAGAGTGGGAGAAACACATTGCTATTTTTGTGGCACATAAACAGCGTCATGATTGTAGCAGGCGCTCAATTCCTAACACTAAGTTAAATAATTTTCCTACCTAAATCACCTTTAATTACCATTTACTCCTACCCTAACTCATAGTAAGTGGTTGTTGCCATGGTGATATTTTTGTCTACAAATTACAAATTGCAAGATTAGTAATTGATTTCATTATTAATAATTCATTTAATTAATATTTTAGATTAAACGTTCCCATTATTTTCTTTATGTCAATAGCCTTCATTGCTAGACTTAGAAAGTCTCAATGGACTTCTTAGTTGACTGAGATCTTATTGAACCTACCCAACCTTCATTTTGAAAAACAAGCTAAAATTGGATCGATTAGGTAAATACACAAAATTAATCTCAAAAACCCATAATCTCAAGTTTAGGAGCTACCCTAACAAATTATGTGACTTCAATTGTGACTCTCGTTATCAATAGAGTGAATACTACTTATCAAACATATTCCCTACTTTGCTTCTAATAAATTCAACCTTCGTTTTAGCGAACAAGTAAAGTATATTAGTTAAGTTGCACCCAGTACAACCAACATTCGATTTTCCACCTAGTAGAAGTGTATCATTCACTTTGACAAACAAGATTTTAATGAATAAAGACTTAATCGAACTATTGTATTGAAAGAAGCTAGATTATTATTATTTGACTTAATATTTGATTTGAGGGATTTTAATTAGTCTCACCAATTTTCAGTTCACATGTGAGGTGATATTTTTAGGGTAAAATAAAACCCTAAACATGCATTTCTATAACATGAAGTAAACATGATAGTGTACAACTTAATTTAATGTCAAGCCCTTCTAGCCAAGAGGGGTGGATGGGTCAACCCAGGTCTTGCTCTTCAAATTTTCAAAACTCCTTCATCTTTGATCTTCAAATATACATTGCTTTGTTTCCTAGCTACATTTTTCTTATAAAAGAAAAATAAACTTAATCTAAATATTTACATTTGTAAAGTTCAGAAACCTTAAGTTACATTTGAAGGGAGTTATGTGAGAAGAGAAATGCATTCTGACTGATAGAGAAGACAAGACATGCATGCCTTGTTTCAAAAAGAATACTACAATCATTCATTCCCACATAAAATTTTGCATCCATAGGTTCGAGGTTGTATAAAAGGCACCATACATATACATCCATACATGCATTCATAATTGAAATTAAAATAAATTAATTTTAATTATTAATCAAATGTCAAGTTACTTTTCACCCCTTCAATTTTGCATATTTGTAATTCAACCCAAAAATTACGAAAACTTGTAGTTTGGTCTTTGTCAAGCAAACCAGGTTAAAACTATAATTTTTATCATGAATGGGCATGTTTCATGTAGATACGGGCATTCGTTGCCATAGATCTAAAATTTAATGAAACTTTAGCCCTATGAATGGCAAGAAGGATGTTTTCCATGCACGTGGACAATTTTTATTACAAATGGGTGTCACCATAATATGAATGTCCATTCCTTCATGAAATTGCCCAGTGATGGGAAGACTTCACACTCGTTAGAGTTGTGAAATGAGTTGACAAACAGTCATTCGTTAACATGCAAATATCAATTCTTAACCCATTTTCCAGGTCCTATTGGGAAGCATTCATAAAAAAATCCTCCCAAATCTAGTTAGCCTTCTGGTAGAATGAAACTAAATGGCATGAATAGCCATTTTACTCCACTAGCAACCTTCATATTAAAAGTGATTTTATGCAACAACATGAAATTGCAAGTTATCAACTGGAAAAATAAATAAAATAACACATTCAAGCAAATACACATGTAAAATTGAAATAGCAAAAATCAATAAAATAACACATGTTTTACATTCCACTGATCCTCAACATGTTGCAAACCATATTTACAAGATTTAATAAGATTGATCGCAAAATAGCAAAAATATACATGCATTCAATCAATCTTGGTAACACAAGTATTTTCATGGAAATGTTACTAAATGATGATTGTGATACTAATGCTTGAACACTTTGACGGCCAAAATCCTCCAAGGGTAACAAAAGGAACATTCTAAAATTTCAAGCAAGACCAAAAGTGCTTCTTGCATGGCTTCCATTTTACACAACATGTAACACCCATAGGTAAGCCCAAGGATATTCTAGTCATTTTTCCTATTTTAACTGAATCAAAATTGATTTTCCAAAGTGATGTATGCTTGTGTATGGTAGAATACATGACCATGCATAGTCAATAGAATTTGAATTTTGAGATAAGATCACGATCGCAATAAAATCAAATGAATTTCATAATTGTGCGATACGACACACGCTTGTGTAGAGTCCATATGCATCTGTGTGTCATATCTAGGAGGCAAAAATAAAAGTGTGTTTAACCTAATTTCTTATTATATTTACATACCTAGTCACACCCAAATGAAAGAGCAATGAGATGAGAGACTTTTAGTTGTTAGAAAGGAGTCGCCAATCACCGAAAAACTATTTGCCACACAAAGAATTTGTTTATACTTCAAAAAACAAGTAAGTTGGCCCTCTTTTTACCTATTGGAAATATTTGTACTATGATGCTAAATGGTATTATTTGATTGTTTTAATATAGTCATGGTGAGTTTTTATATGATAATTATGTATGAATCATGTGATATTGCTATTGTGAATTTGGTATGCATGCTAAATAGAAGAAGTAACATTTTGATAATGAAAAACATCATATGGGAGATTCATTGCCTATATATGTAACCCTAGATGAAAAAAATGTCATTAATATTTATAAACATGACTATAGCAGTTCAATACTCCGTGACTATAATATTGCTTTAAATTGGTTAGATTGAGGGTGTTAATGCTTACGATTTATCATATTGACCATGTTTATGCCTTTATGATTATATGAATCAAGTTAGGATTGTGATACCCCTCTCTAAATGCATGCCCCTATTTAGAATATGACCTAAAGAAATATGTATGGCTGGACAACTTAATTCAAAACCATATCATTTAATGCATGATCATAAATACTCAAACATGCAAAAAGGTATGATAAGAATAAATACTGAATTACCTCATTTATTAAATTTCATAAATAAACTGTCTGAAATCAAATTGCATAATAACTCATAAAATGTACTGAAATAGCAAAATATATAGATGGAATAAAATCTATAAAAAAACAATTTTACCATTTGCCTTCACATAATTGCTTACTAGACTATTGACTCTCTCGTATGCCCCACTACTCATTTCTACTTGCAAAGCAACAAAAAGGAACACATGCGTGAAAACACTCAGTAAATGAATAACCTTTTGAGACCTTGAAAATAGATATAATTTGGTAAACCTAGCGTTTAATTTGTAAATTTGCATGTGGTCACAACTCAACATTCTTATGCCCTGACATAAGTCTTCCACCAAGCTTACTAAGGCCTAAACTAAAATCAACATATTTGATGCCCTTGTGAAGACACAGGATACCTTATGTGTCACTATCTATCATGCCATGAGCACATGCCACATGGCCTATTAGGTTAGCTAACAAGAACACCCTGGTCATATAAGGAAAAATCTAATATTAGTCACTTCTCTTATCACATAAGCTAATCAAAACCACCCTAAGATGACCCCTACATATATGATGCATCCCGCTAACCACATGAAGAAATATTTGAAAAGCCATAATCTTTTATCATGCACTTTTGAACTAAATTGAATGGCTATGTGCCTTAACATCAAGTACATAATTCGTCTCATGGGTATCTAGCACTTTTGCTTTCACATATCTTACCACTTCTGCATATAGCTGAAAATAATCTAGATGTGAACAACTTTTCTTAACCTTTTCGATATTTTACTTGGATCTGACTCAATTAGAGTCTTGTGTCGTCTTTCATGTAATTAGATACCCTTTCTAGTTTTATTTGACTTGTCTTACTTACTAAAGTCTTTTATTCTTTTCTTTTTCTTCTTATTCCCCTTCATTAGCTTGACCTAGGGATAAAATAGTCTTTTAACTAATTACACAAGTATATGCCCAAGGTGTACCACCGTGTACCACCGTGTGCCTCTTTTTAAGCATAACGTGCACTTTTGGAAAGTTACACACGAGTATGTGTCCTATACCACATGGTCGTGTATGACTTTTCTCAGAACAAGCACGCAAAAATTAGTAAACTACTTAATTTAACTAAAAACACACAATTGTGTATGAGGACACACAAACATATATGACGCCATACATGACAGTGTCATGATCTAGAAATAGCAACGTCTACTGTTTTTATACTTTTCGGCTACTTTTTTTTGGCAACCCAACATATGTAAAAGCATACAACATATTTCTAAGCACCTTAGATCAATTTTCTGCATCCAATGGTACATAAATGCAATCAAACATTAACTGATAATCATCAACATCCACACTAGCATAATATATATATATATATATGTATATAAGTATGTATGTATGTATGTATGGAGACAAGTTCATCAATTTACATGATTCCTAAACAAAATCAACAACATCTCAACACATATAATCATCAAAATCACTAGCATAACATCACTACTATATAGAAACGTCATATTTCATGGTCAAAATTTGTAAAACTATCAACAATTATGCTCAACTTAACCAAAAGGTGCTAACTTACTTGTCCTCTAACGTATAAAAAATTCTTCACGTGTCTACAATAATTTTCGATGACCATCGACTCTGTTCTGGTAATTGCAAGATTCTCTTCTCACTGTTCTCTCATTTAGGTGCAATTAAGGAGAGAAAATAATGAGTGGATTAGGTTAAATGCGTTTTTATTTTTGCCTATTTAACGCGACACACGTGTGTGTGTCATGTTGCACCATTGAGGAAATCCTCCAATTTCACTATTGAGTTTATTTGATAAATTCAAATTTTTTTATGATACATAACTATGTATGCCCCTATGCATGGGTATATATCACTCTAAAAAACATAAATTAACTCAATTTTAAAACAAGAAAAAAAACTAAGATACCTTTGGGCTTACCTGTGGGTATTACAATCCTACCCCATTATATGAATTTTCTCTTTGAAATTCACTCAAAGAGGTGTGGGAACCATTGTATCATGTTTTGCTTGACCTCCCATGTGGCCATATCAACTCGATTATTCCTCTATAAAACCTTGACTAAGGGAATTTATCTATGTCTGAGCTTTTTAACTAACTTGTCTAGGATCTGAACTAGACTAATATGTCAAATTATCCTTGAGCTTAACAACCTTAACTCTGAGCACATGAGTTGGGTTACTGATATACTTATGCTACAATGACACATAGAACATATTGTGAATATGATCCATGCTCGTTGGCAATGCAAGTCATTAGGTAACCTTTAAACACCTTAAATGGTCTAACAAACCTTGGCGCTAACTTGTATTTCTTGCTAAATCTCATAAGATGCTTGTAGGGGGTTACTCTAATAAACACCTTATCACCCATACTAATCTCAAGATCATGTCTCCTCTAATCGAAAAAACTATTCTGATGGTCTTGAGCCTACCTCATTCTCTCTCGTATCAATCTGACATCCTTAATCATCCTATAGGTCATCTCTAGTCGCAATGCCTGAGTCAAGGCATCTTTTTCTTCTATCTCATCCTAATACAATGGTGATCTAAAGCTTTCACCATATAAAGCCTCATACGAAGTCATCTTGACAGTTTTATGGTACTTTTTATTATACATAAACTTAATCAACAATAACACATTTAACTAGCTTGTTCCTTTATCTACGCAATAAGCCCTTAATATATCCTTGATCACCTGGTTGACTCTCTTTGTTTGACCATCTATCTAGGTAAAGTTGGGTTTGCATCAAACCTTGGTGGGAAATAACCTTTTGGCCTAATTTTTAATCACTATTCCATTGCTTGAAGATCACAAATTCTTCACATTGGTATCAGAGCTAACCTTGAGAAATTAATTCACAAAATTATACCTGTGAATTTATTTATTTTGATTGCATATTTATAATTGTTGATATCAGATTTTTTTAATTATAAATTGTAATTGGCTATTAAAAATTGTTGTTGTAATTTGATGATTGATGTTATTATTAATTTAAAATTGTTAGTTGATATTTTGTTGTTGCAACACATTTGAGGTCATATAAAGAACGTAAATTTGTGTTAAATTTATTGAGTTTTAGTTTCTGGAATTTTTGCTTGATATTGTTAAGATATGTTGGCTATTTAAAATTTGGTTGATTGGCCATTTATTTCATGTAGTTGTACAAAATTGCCTTCGAATTACGTTGTCACATGCTTCAAAGGTCGCTGCTAGTGTGAGAATGGCTTAGGTGTCATATTCCCTCAACTCGGCAATATGGCTTACTGAAAATTGAAAAGTTTTCTAGGTTTTTCCATCATTGGAGAAATCTAAAGAATTCAAGTCTAGAAAACTCCATGCATGGCTAGCTCTAAGCCATGCATGGGTTGGCCAAGTGGCACCTTCTTCGACACTATTAACATAGTAGAGAGCCTATGAATCATACACAAAAAGGAAGTGATCGAACTGTAGAAGCATAAGGTTTTTCAAGTTAAATCCAAATCAAATCTGATTTGGGTTTTGAGTCTTGGAAAGACTTATAGATATGAAAGTATATTTTATGATACCGAGGGATTAAAGTGAAATAATCTTGAGTGACTAGGGTTGTATATGAGAAAGTATAGGTTAGATTGGATTTATCCAATTGGATAAATCTAAACCTAGTTCATAATCCATGTGGGCCATGACTTTAAATAATAATAAAATATAAATAATATGAAAATTAAATAATATAATAATAATAAATGTAAATATATGGTAGAGCCTATAGGTGTGTAAATATCTATATGCATATTATCTTTCATTCTTCATACACAAATTATTAAGGAATGGTGCACATGGTCAACATTATTTTCTCACAAGAGAAGTTGTGGCAAATATTATTTATGTGCCTTGAAGAAAAGCCATTGTCGTGGCTTTCATCAAATTTAATAAATCATGCTCAAGCCCTAGCAGCCTTCTAACATGATTTAGCCTCAATTCGGTTTGTACTCCATGTGGACACCGAGGTTCAAGCCTACTTTGAGTTCAGGGAGTGACTTCACAATCTGTCTTAATCAATGGAAGTCACAAGAATCATCTTTGCACATGTATATTCTATAAACACCTTGTGAGTATTGATAACATGTTTGTAAATTAATTCTCCTATAAGGGTGATCCAAAAGGGGTTTTTGCAGTATGTTTATTTATTTATTAAAATTTTTAATTGTTATTCTGCTGCTTGAAGGCCAAAAATTCCTTATAGCACGGGTGTGTGTCATGGGCATGTATGTCACCTACACTTAGCCAATTTCACTCTTTTCACAAGAAAATACTATTTTACCTTTGCCATCAAACACATAAGCATATGGCCTTCCCATATGATCGTGCAAACCCGATTTCACACTCAGTATAATCTAACATGGTTAGTTATATTCAAAGCCAAAAGACAATAATAACCTTGGATGAATTTGCAGGTATTATAGGTAAGATACATAAAAGCAATAGGGTTAAATACCCATGAGATGTATCATATACTTGGTGGTAAGGCTTATAACCATTCAGTTTAGTTCATGTGTGCATGATAAGGGATTGTGGATTTTTAGTTATTCCTCATGTGGTCAACAAGATGCATTACATACATAAGTGTGGTAGGGGTTATCCTAAGATGGTTTAGACAATAGTTTTAATTAGCGTATATGATAAGGGAAGAGATTGCTACCAAATTTTCTCGTGTGACCTTGGTGTCCTAGTTAGTTAGCCCGATAGGTCATATGACATGTGTATAAGGTACGATAGCTAATGATCGCAAGGTGTCTTATGCTTTCATTAGGACATTAGATATGTCAATTTTAGCTTGGATCTTATTAACCTATATAGATATCTTATGTCAAGGCACAAGGTTAATAAGATCCAAGAACATTAGTTTTGACAAGTTGTATGAGAGTTTGGTTTTATAAAAAATAAATATAAATTGTGTGTATATAAGAAGGGTAGTAGGAGTATGATTGCATTTATGATAATATAATTTTACTAATCAAATTAATTAATATCTTTCATTTCATATTTGGGCTTTGATCTGTATCACTTTATATGCTTTTTAAGTGACTTTGTTGTCTAAGTGGACCTCCCACTCCTTTTAATTTATCTTTTCTTGATTTTCTATGTAAAATATAAGAAAGGCAGATGAATGACTTAAATGATAAATTCATACATAGATTTGTATAGAATTTCCATATAGATAACACACAATGCTTATTTAATCCAAAGTTAATTTCCAAATATAAGAAATTCCTATTCAAATTATTGTTCAGTGAAAATAATTTAAATAAAGTAATCTTTGAAGTGTATTTTTCAATTTTGCATGACAGTTACCAAGGAAATAAATGAAATTAATAACTGAAATAGAGGGCGATTTTTCTCTTAACTTCAAAAAGAGAAGTCCATAATTTAATTAATTTAATTTTTTATCTTGATTTTTGCAAAGCAAAACATCTCTCAATCACGATAAATTAATTCCGAATCCAAAATGTAGTACAGTGCTTATGAATAGTTCTAACATAATGGTTCTCCATATAATCTGAGATTCATATTGGAAACTTTTAAGATTCTAGAAGCCACATTCAAGAATGGTGAATTTATGACTATCTTAATTAAGATATATACGGAGAAGTGAACAACATTTTATAATATTGAAAAGCAAACTTATAATAATATAATGAAATTTAACACAGCATTGGATCAATGAAAGTTACATGTCACAAGTATGCAATGGTAAGAAAATTAAATTATCCTGAAATTTTATAATTAAAACAAAAATTATGCAAATTTGGATATGTTATCTCTGATTGTATTGAAGGTTATAACAACTTTGTTGAAGTTGTTGTTATGTACAAGAGGAAGCAACAGGATATGTTAATGGTGGTATGCTATGGTGAATTAACGGCAGGAGGTGAAACAGTACTTTCCGTCCTGGCTTTAACAAAATGGTAAGTCAGTGTCTAGGGTTCACGATATCTTTCTTTTCTTCTCAAGATTTTGGAGGTATTCAACATAAATTTGCACCGAACGGTTAGTAAGATACTAATGGTTGATTTTTTGTTGTAAATCTACAATTATTATTAGTTTTTCTTTTAGATCTCCAACTTAGACAGTTGTAATGTATAAATAAATAGGAAAGGTTTCTTGAGTCTTGTTAGTTTTTTGTAACAGTCATTGGAAAATATCTGTAATAATATAGTTCTCTGCTGTATTTCCTTGCGTTGTATTGTTTTGATTTCTTGGTTTGTTGTGTTTTTTCTGTCATTGTTTGTTTACCATTCATTTGGTTGACTTGAAACTGGATGAGTGTCTACATTTGTTTAGCATTCATTTGTCTTTTGTATATTATCAGAAGAAGTGCATATGCTCACAACGTGTATGCATAATCTGATGACAAAATTCTCATCTATGAATTTTCCCCTTCTTTTTATAGACCTTTTATGTAATGGTATTTTGCTTGTTATGATAGGCTTTGTTTAAGTGATACTTTGATGATCTTAAATAGAAACATGCCATCTTATGCGTGATTCAGGCCTATTATTTGTTCAATTTTTTAGGTGGATGTAATTAATGAGTTGTTAGAAGTCTGTTCTTTAAGAGTAGCCTAAAGCATCTGCTTTTTCTGACCTCCATTCGTGCAACTACAGGTGGAGAGGTTAGAAATGCGTAGCTTTCGTTACTGCGTTGACATGAACAAAATGGCGCTGCGTTTGGGTTCTATCTATCAAATTGAACGAAGGCCACGTGTTTAGGTTAAAAAAAATTCCTATGAACGAGAGTGATAGACCTTTACCCTATGATTGGTATTGGTCTCTAGCTTTTTTCTTAACTCTTTGATGGATCACACGGTTTTATTAATGCCTTTTGTATTTATGATAAGGGCAATATCATGTTTGGTACGGTGCAACTTTTATACATTTTTCATGTTTGTAACTAAAGTACAGCAGATATATCCTTAAATTTGGAATTATGTAGCCTTGAATATTTATAAGGTAAACTATTAAAAAAATCTTTTACAGTGTTGCTTTCCTCACTAATTGTTAATGTGGCGTGCATTGGTAAGTACAAGGTGAAATATTGGGTTTGATTCTTAGATAACTATAATTTATCTTATTTTTTTATTGAATACCATATATTGAAAAGAAATTATTTTTATTACATTCAAATGGTAAATTTTTTTTTTGGGTTTGATTTAGTTTAAAATTATATTAAATCTTATTTTTTAATTTGATTTGAAAAATATCTTAAAAAAATAATGATGAAAAAGTTGGTTTCTCGTACTACTTAGGAGAGTATTGAGGTTTCATATTTTTTTAGTAAGTATGTGTATTAAAAACATTAACCCATGCTTTAAGAATAAACCTAGGAATACAACTTAAAGCACATGTTGTTTTACCATCTCGATAAAAGCAAGATAGAGAAAAGATAGTTAGAAACTATATAAGAATATATAAAACCGAGTAAAAACATCAACAATATTAGTTTCCGTAGAAGATAACCCTTTTCAATAAAACGCAAACGGTCAAAGTCATGGAAAACTCCAACCACCATGGACTATTCCTCAAAACCAGCAAAATCAATGACCATCAGCTTTGAACAAAGGTTATCCTGCAAAATAGAAGAAACGTTAGAAAATTCCCTTTAACACCCCTTCCCTGCTCCTTCCCTCTTTCCACTTGAAGATGCACCTAGACAGCCCTCAATTGTGGATAATAGATTGATCCTCCCTCTGATAATTCACCTTTGAAAGACAAGACGCTCTCTCTAACCATACTCTTTATCAGTTTGATCGAGCACCTAATCTTCATAGTCTCATTAAAGATGGTCCTCCTATTCCTTTCCAACCATATATGGTAAATGGTTGCTCCCAAACTAAGTTTTTTCAACGTTGGTTTTAAACCATTGGCATTCCAGTTGGCAGCCAAGTAATTCACATAGTCATTCCATGCCATAATGTTGTACTTTCAGTTGCTCCAAGAAAGAAATTTTTTCCAAATCCTCAAGGTAATTTGGCAAGAGAAGAAAAGATTGTTTAATGATTCATTAGGCCTTTTGCAAAGACTACAAGCAGTGCCATTAGCTAGCCCATACCTAATGATCTTGTCTTTAGTTTGAAGCCTCACTTTGATTGCTATCCAAATCACAATTGAGTGTCTTGGGATATTCTTTTTAAACCACATAAGTTTATACCAAGGAACTAAAGCCTTCTTTCTCCTAAAGATGTCCTAAGTTGACTCCCCGCGGGATTAGTTGTCACTGCTTCTTTGATTTCAAATAGCTTCCATGTGTTTGCCATCGGCTAAAGCCAATCACCGTCTTTAATTATATCCTTTACTATAGCCTCTTTATCTAAACCAAAATCACGTATAATTCTACTCTAATATTTTTCCATAAGCAAGCCAAAGGATACCAATTATCAGACCAAAGGGAGATGTTTTCCCCATCACCAATATAATGAGTAATGCATAATTTGACTTCATTTCTAGGTTGTAAAATGTTTCTCCAAGTCCTAGAGCAATTTGGCAGGATTTTAGTCTCTCAAAATACATAAATATGTATACATTTATATATATAATCACATAATTGAGTATTATTTTATCATTAATTTAAAATCATCTAATCATATAATGATATATATAAATATGTATATATTTGTATACCCAAAATAAATATACATAGTTTTATTATAATAGAAATAGATTTGCCCTTTGGTATCCAAAAACAAAGAATTAGGGTTTCAAGATGCCATGTGGGATTTGCCAATTTCTAGGAAATTAGGTGCATAATCCATACTTACATGTACTTTAAAACAACATAACAACCCAAAATCACTAATAAATTATACATAAACAACTCCATCCAACACATGCATGCCTTCCTTCTTTCTCCATATTTTATTTTCTCTGGAAACAAACAAACAAATCCCTCTAGGGGCAATGCAATCAACCTCAAGATTCTTGTCTGTTCTCTCCACCGAATTCTCAATACAAATTTGTCCCAAGTATTGTCTTCTCCATGTGACAAAACCTATATAAAGCTTAAAAACTTGACTAAACAAATCATTTAGAACTATTTTGTGAAATTGCTGGTACAAGGTTAAAACGCGTGCGTTTGCGTGTCATTGGTTGGGTCGGCGAGTAATTTATATTTCTTCGAAAATAAGAAAAAAAAAGATAAATAATAAACAAATTTGGAGGCCAATCTGGTGAGATTCGTTTACTTTCCACTTCATAGTTTGCATAAAACGAGGAATGAGAATTAAAAAATGAATGATTTCAAAAGCAATAATTGAGGGATTAAATAAGAGAAGATATTGTTGTAAAATGGAATATGGGATCCAGATAAGATAAGGCTATGGTTTGGCCCAAAAATAGAGAGATTCCTTTGCTTTATTATTGTTTGTTTGTATTGGTTGAATCTGATGCATTGAATGTGGGAACAACAGATTTTATCTACTCTTTAAGAAATAAAGAATCATCTTGCCTGTTTCAGAATCTTCTTCTAAAGCCGTTTGTTCTTTTCTTTACTCTGTTTATAATTATTAATTTCAGGTTTATCTTAAATATAAAAGGATACATGATATAGGAGAATAATGAACAGTTTTTCGAATACTTTTAAATTGCTGAATAAGAATGAACAGTTTATAAGGAAACTGTTTTTGTATTTACATATTTGATAAGAACAATGAATATTATCAAAAAACAAAAAGTTTTTTCATGATTTTGGTGTTTTTTTAAACATAAATGTTATATATACCCAAATTTGGTACCCAAAATGATACCCACTGACGTGATAGATCCCATCTCATTTGCCATATCAGATTGATGCCACATCAGATTAAAAATAAAAAAAATGATATATAAAATTAATAAGATAGTTTAATTTTCAAATTGACTTTTTTCTTTTAAAACAAAACCATTAATTTTTCAAAGCAAGAATAAAAACCAAAACACCAGAACTTCCAATCAACCACCCACCACCTGAAAGTCTCTGCCCACCACCATTAGTCTCGACTCTGCCACATTAATTAGAAACACTGAAATTTCCATCAGTTATTGTTGTCGTTACCACAGTCAGACATCAACCATCAATCATCATCAACCTTCTTTTTAGGGTAAATTTAATTCATTCCGTATTTTTTATTGTCATCAAATTATACTTTTTTGATGTCCTTTATATTCTTGAGCTCCAAAAGATTTTTTCTCTAGTAGGTGATTGTTTTAGATTGTTAGCGTGTTGGGAAGATAGGAATAATGTGTCACATAATATGAATAATTTTGTCATTATTTACTGAAGATGAGAACAATGGCAGCACTTTGATATGTTATCCACTTACTACTTATAACTTAAAAGTTAAACTTTCGTTATTTCTGAAACTTCTTTAAAGAAGGTTACTAAGATTACCTGTGAAATTTTTCCTATAAACTGTATATTTGATGTTAAGTAATTGCTTAGCAGAGAGACACAGTGTGTTTTTCAATCATTTGATTATCAAATAAACCTTTGTAGATGGTAATTGACATTTTTCCCATCTTGCGTGAATAATTACACCCAACAACCTAATTCAGAATATGAATAAAGTCTCACAGATTATAAATAATTTTGTAATTATTCACAGAAGATCAGAACAACGACAACAATTTGTTGGGTGTAAAATCAACAAATCTAGCAGTGTGGCTTTGATTTTTCAAGGCAGTGCTTGTATCCAATTTAGGTTTCTTAAGTTAATTGGACATGAGGATTTTTAACCCAAAAGAAAACTTGCAAGGCAGTGCACGTATCCAATTTAGGTGGTGTTGGTTTGTTCTTGTTATTAAATTATACTTTTTTGTTGTTCGTTGTATTCTTGGGTGGTTGATTGTTGACAATCATTGATGTTATTGTACTATGGTTAACTTGCTGAATGCCTCAAACACAAATAAAATATTATAAGTTATTTTAGCCAAAGAAGAATTGGCACCAGATGCTGATTTGGAAGATGGATATATTGATGTTAATTATTGCTTTATTTTCAAACTTGGTGTATGTTACCAATACACTAAATGCATAATAAATTTTTAGTTGGATGTAATTGTGGTCTTGCATGATTCCTAAAAGCATGACAAACACCTGTTGGCTGTAGTTTGTGGTCTTGCAGTATAATTTTGGCTGTAGTTTGTGGTCTTGCATTACTAACACCTGTAGGCTGTAGTTTGTGTTTGTGGTCTTGCAGCATGACAAACATCTATTGGCTGGAGGAAATGCTGGAAGGGTCCACTTTATCAGGTACTCCCAGTCTTTATCTCAAAGGAAAATGATTAAAGCAGCGGGCCTATAGAGTAGTATTCAAGCCTCTTGGGATGGGAATTTTCTCTGTACAAGATGCCAAGAAGCCGTCCTATTCAGGTAATGTCCTTGGAGTGCTTCCCTAACTGTCAATTGGCTGAGCTATTGTATCCTGATAGTGCAGCCTGCACACAGGAAAATGTGTTGCACCTCTCGGATGCTGCTAACAAAACCAGTCCAGTGTTAGAGCTAAAGTTTATATAAGGAGGAAAGGAGAAAGAAAGCAGAAGAAGTGCTACATGGCAGCCAATTGAAGGGAACATATGGCAACAGTAGGGGTGAAACAGATGTCAAGCAGTAAGTGGTGTAGCAGACTATGAGGAAAATAGCAGAATTGCATGCGCCCAAGGATGATACAGAGCAGACGGCAGAATCAGGGGACCGGAATCTGGAAGATGGATGAGGTGGCAAGCAAGGATTGGCCAAATAGAGAGGAGAAGGAAAGAAGGGATATAGGCCTGGAGGGAAGGAGAGATTTGAAGGGAAAAGGAAAATTGGGAAAGACTCCCGCCCCTCGAATATGGAGAACCTGGGTTAAGAATTGTATTAGTCTTGTTTCCTGTAGTTCGTTTAATTTCCAGTTTGCTATCAGTTTATGTAAAACGAAAGAAGTGAACAAGGGATTCAACTTAGTTGTATTTCCATTTAAAAAAATTGTTCAATACAAAAATATTTCCTGTTTTTTCTCATTACAATCAACTGTTACATTGTTTATAATTCTTGAACTCTGGATGTTTGAGTGTTGGCTTTCTTGCACCTGCGCTTTTGATCATAGCAAAGTTGAGTGGCTAAGAAAGAGAGAGATATGGCTAATCATTAGGGTCATTAGATTGAAGAGCGACCATAGCAGGGACAAAAATGCCAAGTTGTATACTGATTGGTGCTTTTTTTTGTTTTTTGTATAGAACTGAATTAATAGATAGGTCTGCTCTTACAAATGCAAAGTTAGGTGAATGTGATTGTGAATATATCTCCTCTTCAATTTTATCAACTTTTCTTAAGAATGGAAAAAAATATGCAGCCTCATTTTATCTTTCATGAAACAATGCAATGACAAAATACAAAAAATGCTGCTGTGGCATTAATAAAATTTAACTAAAAACTCATAAATACTAAAAATAAAATTACAGTAAACTCCATATAATGTAACTCCAAATATCAATTATTTATGTTAAAATTCATCAAATTACCAATTATGAAATCAACAAGTTTATATATTCGAACCATTGATAAAAGAATCAACATATTCATAAAATCTTTTTCTATTTTTGCAACATGATCCAGAGACTATCCCCACTTTTCTTATTATATCAATAAAAGTTTCCCAGCTGGCGTTATAATTATCAAAAAGTTATCTTCCATCATTTACATGTCTATATAAAACTAAAGAAATTCACACCTAAGTACGTATGCACTTGGTAAATAGCACTTAAAAAAAGTTCTCCTGTAATATTAATGAAATACAATTAATTTAATATTTATCATAAAACAAATGGAAAAAAAATAACAAAATACTCTGTTAAAATAAAAATATTAAATTTTTTCCTTAATCCTTTTTAATCAAGTTTTGCATATGTAGTTTCTTCTCTTTCACTTTACGAACAATTTGCTCAACTTTTGATTGTTTTCTTTTAAATGGAGGGTGCCCTTTTCTATGAACAACCAGTGGAGCAAGAATTTTATTGTCGCCCTCATTGGAAGTACCCTCAACAACTTCACAATTTGTCATACCATTATTTGACATATTAAAACTTTTACAAATCCTATCATCATTTTCACCTAAAATAAACTTGTTTTTCATATCAGTTATCATTTTTATTACCATATTACAATCATCATTTCTATTACCAGATTACAATCATCATCATTGTTTGATGTTAAATCTGCAACGATGCTAAATCTGCAACAATGCTAAATAAATTAAACATTATATCAAACCTTTGCCCTTCAAGATTGGTGCTTCAATTATTATAACTTATTTTGATCTTGGTATGACACCTATTTATGTTTTTCCTCCATAGCCTTAAAATGAACTTTTTTAGAACATGAGAAATTTGCTTCTCAATCAACACGACAATTGCATGTCGACATAGAATTCCTCTAAACTCAAACATTCGACAATTACAACAAATGTCACAAGTTGTTTCATCAAAGCAAACCACGAAAAGAACATGACAATAAGTCTCTCTAACCACAACATCTTCTTGTATTATAAATTTCATATAAGAACCAAGCTCTTTAGAAGAAGACAATCCATAATAGATCTTAGCAGCAAGCTCCTGTTGAAATTCTTTGAATTTTGAAGTGATATATGCATCTTGAAATTGTTTCTCAATTGGATAAGTGTTTATGTAAGGGATCTATGATTATAAAGATCTACAATCAGCCTTCCTTTCTTTTTCCACTTTATCACATAATGCATTTTCATATTGCTCCACAAACTATTTTAAGGTGGTTTTTGAATTAATATAACCAACAAAGAATGAATGCATACTTTCACTACACTATGTAGTGGACATACCTGCTTAAAAAGTATTATTTACAAAAGCAGACGCCCAACGTCGTCTTTTATTATATAATCTAAGTAGGCATGCATTGTTGTGAAAGTTGTATTTATCAATGAACTCATTCCAACGTTATTCAAATTCATCACTTGTTAATGAATTATACACAATATTTTGTAAAAAAAACTTAATATGTTCATATTCATAATAACCTCTTACCTTTTCAAGCTATTTCTTCATTATATGCTATAAACACCATTTATATCCTGTATTGGGGAACACAATCTTGATTGTATTTTGTATTGCCTTGTCTTAATCAATACTTATTGCTTTAGGCGGACAGTTCAACATACATGTAAGCTAAGATTGAAAAAATCATACAAATGTCTTTATGTCCTCATTGGATATTAACCCACAACCAAATAATGTTGAATAACCATAATGATCAACTCTCACAAAAGCACCAAATGACATATCATATTTGTTGGTCAAATATATAGTGTCAATGTCACAACATCACCAAATTCTTTAAATGCGGTCTTACTTCTCCCATCCACCCATAGAACATTTTTAAGACGACCTTCTTCATCTAAATCCATTATGTTGAAGAAATTTGAATTCTCACTTTGCATTTTAAGAAAATATTTTTGGGTTGCAGAAGCATCTCCAACACCATATTGTAGCCTCCTCATCTTTTCAATATAGTTCTTGTAATTTTTTTTGTGGGAACATCAAATTCTTAGCACCGCTTGTTTCAACTATTAAGGCATTAAAATTTTTATTTGGTCTAATTCCAATCTTGTCATTTACTTCAAGCTTCCTTGTCATAGCTAGATGTATTATTTGATTGCTTTTAAAGTATCTAGTCTTGGTAAGACTATTGAGTTCATGGTTATGATCTAATATAATAGAACACATTGTCCATTTACCATCAAAACATATGTTTGCATGTATTTGAGCCTTACAATCTGTTTTTGTCATTGGATGCATTTTAAAAAATTCCTACAGTTACCTTTAGCTTTGCCATGACAAGAGCAAGCTAAACCACGTATTTCATATCTCTATCATCTCCTTTTGTTGTTGATGCAAACCTTGACGATATCACACAAGACCCTACGTTCAAGAAGATATTTTTTCCAAGATTGAATCAGTTTCATCACTTAGATGACCCTTAACCCTAATCGATATGAAATCGAACGAACCTTGGAATCATTAATGGTGAATGCCACAAGATGAATCTTGACAAGTTCAAGAGATTGATAATTCAACAATAAACGAAACTGTGCAAAAAGTTGGCTAAAGATCCTTTCATCATAAAAAAAAATTAAGTTTTTATAGTGCAATACCAACTTAACCCTAAAACTACCCAAGACCGAATGTACTTCCAAACTTCCCAAGCCTATTATCTAATTAACTACCCAAAACACTAATTAAATTAATTGGAAGTATGTCAATTGGGCTCAATAAAGTCTAGCCCGGTCACAAACAAAATCAAAATCATAAAAACTGAAAATCTTAAATTTGGTAAAATAAAAATTGTCTAATACACATTGAAATGGTCTTTATTTGGCCTACAACCAACAAAGTTAGCTTTTGTTATAGATCTCGAAATCAGCTTCGTGTTGATATATTATAGGCCCCATAACGTTTCCCGGATCAAAAGTTATGGGCATTCAAAGTCCATCTACGCGCTTTGGATTAGATTTCTCCATAGGCTTAGGCCTGAATCAAGTGACCTCTCTGTTGGCTCCTTCTAGCATCTAGTCGTCTTTGAGTGAGCTGATTTTAGTCTCTAAGCCCTCCACAAGTCTTTTTAAAGCCTATTGCACCGTTTTAGCTCTACTCCTCGTAATTGACCCAACCAAAATGTGTAGCGAATCTCCTTGCTAACTCAATGCTTTCACGATGCCTCTATCAATTGTTGATCGTATAATAGCTTAAAAACCCTTTTTATTTGCATAGCTTTTGTAGTATTGGACTAAATTCTCTAATGAATCAAAAACCATTCCAGTCTTAGGCTGTCGTTCCTCCCTCTAAACTTCTTGAATCATTGATATTAAATTAGTTAAAATTAGAATAAAATAATACTATGGAAAAGGTTGAAATAAAACCTATAACAATATATAATAAAATTATGTCAGTAAATAAAAATATGACTATAAAGAAATAAAAGTACCCCCACAACATTGAAATGAGAAAAAACGTTCTCAAAATGTGTTTGACTGCACTTTTTTTTTTTTGGAACTCTAATGCAACACTAACACCAAGTTTAAAGGGTAACTAATTTTAACAATTGTTTGATTTTTCTTCCCACTTACATAGCATGATATATAATTTTCTAATGTATAAAATTTATATATATTGATGATGGATAAATAAAAACTTTTTGTTATTTTAATACAAATGCAAATGATTATACAAAATTGTATTTATATTGAAAATTGATTTTCAAAATTTAATATTACGTAAATTATTGCAAGAAGAAGAACTAAAGAAAAAAATTAAAGATAGAATGTTTGTTGGCATTTTGTTCTAGAAACTAGATCTAAAAGATTAACATACGATTTTGGTATTGATTTAACCAATTTTTGTTATTAATCTCAACTCTAACAACACAACATAGGATCTTTGAATTTTAAACTAGATCCAAGATTGGTTTCTTCGTAAATGACTCTAATTTTGAAAGCATTTGAAAAACAAATCTCATTATTAATTACTCGCCAATCACGAATCACAACAAAATATTATTACTTTGCCTCAAAATTAAAGCATTAACAATCATATATAACACTAAAAAAAGGAAAAACTGAAAGAAGCTTAAACAAAAATGAAAATCTGAGCTTGACCCAACTTTCATTTTTTGCCCACCACCTTCAAAACCCTGACCTTGACCTTGACGGTGGTCGGTGGAGACTTTCTAGTGGTTTCATAAAACAACGTCTAACGATGGTGTATTTGATAATTAAATGAATGAAAAATACACTGTGTCTCTCTGCTAAGCAATTACTTGACATCAAATATATAATTTATAGGTAAAATTTCACAGGTAATCATAGTAACCCCTTTAAAAAAGTTTTAGAAATAACAAAAGTTTAAATGTTAATTTATTAGTAAGTGGATAAAATATCAAGTTTTATAAATAACAAAAGTTTAACGGTTAAGTTATAAGTAGTAAGTGAATAACATATCAAAGTGCTACCATTGTTCTCATCTTTAGTGAATACTTACAAAATTATTCATATTCTGTGATACATTATTCCTATCTTCCTAACACGCTAACATTCTAAAACAACCATCTAACAAGAGAAAAAATATTTTGGAGCTCAAGAATATAAAGGACATCAAAAAAGTGTAATTTAATGACACAAAAAAATAGGAAATGAACTAAATTTATCCTAAAAAGAAGGTTGATGGTGACTGATGACTAATGTCTAACGGTGGTAATGACAACACCAATCGATGAAAATTTCGGTGTTTCTGATTGATGTGGTAGAGTTGGTATTGATGGTGGTGGGTGGCCAATTGGAAGTTTCAATGTTTTGTTTTTGATTCTTGCTTTGGAAAATTAATATTTTTGTTTTAGAAGGAAAACATCAATTTTGTTTTAAAAAATTAAGTTGTCCTATTGATTTTGTATACTTATATTTTTTTAATTTTTAATCTAATGTGATACCAATCTGACCTGGCAGATGAGATGAGATCTGCCACATCAATGGGTATCGTTTTTGGTGCCAAGTTTGGGTACATATAGTATTTTTGTCTTTTTAAAAGGAATCTCAATTGTTTATTTAAGGGAAATTATTCTGATTTAATCACTTTTTTGAAATATTATAACAACTTAAATATGTAGAGGTTTTTAGTGTTTCGTTTTTGCAAAAAATTCTACTCTAGATACGTTCTTGGATCTTGAAAATTGATTGCATTGAATCTAATATTCTTTTTGAGTGCTCTAAAGTTTTAAGCTGTTAAGAGTAATTTAAAGTATTTATTGTCTAACTCAGGTTGCACAAAATTTGATTGGATGGTTTAAGAAGTTTTAGTATTTATGATTAGACAATTTTTTGGGAGCCAACAAGCACGAATTTAGCCTACGAGCGGCTCCATTAAAGTTGATTTCAAATTTAAATAATTAATGATCATATTAAACTAATTTGCGGTTTTTGATAGGAGATAAGCCACGGTTGTAATATCAACAATTCAAAACCTTTCTAATATTTAAGATGCTCTCATTACATCTAATTAGGTAAAATTCACAATCAAAACACGGATTGTCAAGAATTATTGAGGTATTTTGATAATAAATATGTTATTATTTGCCACCCTATCTCCCCTGCAAAGAAGATTTCTTTAGAAATAAGCCGAAACTGCTTACACATGGTGAGGCAACACAATTTGGGCAAATATTTATGGGGATTTTTGCCTAGTATGGAATAGCACAAATAACTCAATTAAGTAATGTCAATACCACTTCTTTTATATTAATTAAATTGAAGATAAGATAATAAAATTTTATCTTATCTGAATTGTGTCAATCTTATGAGAACGATATTAGTGATTAGAAATGTCCTATACTAACATAAAACTAACTACTCTTCAATATGAATATTAACTATACATGAGTTGAAATAGATTGAATGTTTGATGAATTAATGGGGTAAAATAATAAATAAGATGACTTTTCTAGATTTCGTACTAGTGAAAATGACATAGACTTTTGAATCTTCCCATTGTAAGATCGGTAGTGCTTTTGATTGATAAGTAGGTTCATATCATTATCGAAAGTTGGTTCCATGTTCCCACATCAAACTAGATTTAATTTTAATTACCTTAAACGCTAGCCATGATATTTGTGTACATCCACTTAAAAGTAGTGATTAAGGCCCTTGAGGAATCCCAAGTAATGAACTAATTATCCCAATCAAGTCAACTCACAAAGTGACCATTAGATCTTTCCCACTTCGATCAAAATCACTTTCAACAACTGGGTTTGTGACATGTGTCAGTTTATTGTAGAAGGATCCCCAAAAAAATTATTGTATTTCTTATGTATCAAGAAGACTATGAATAAATTAAGCAGATGAATTGCCGAATCCATAGATCATGACAGCACTTAAATATGCCAACAAGTGGCTAATATTCAAGCTACAAAATTAGAAGAAAACTAAAGACATTGGTGGGTTTATTTTCGTGGGGTCATAGAATAAAGAGAATCATTTATATCTTGTTTACTAATTATTTTATGTATTGTTTGTAAACTTTGATGATAGCTACAAAAATAAGTCATTTTATTGGCTTATTCGATTTAGGAGTTTGGTACGGTTTGTTAGGGTTTATTATGCTTGTAAAAATATTTTCTTTATTTATTTCTTTCATTCTTTCTTCTATATATTAAGATCTCTCTTTTGTGTTTATGCCTGATTTACGAAAAAAAATATACAATTGAATAAAAAGATGTTTTATGCATATTTGGGTTGTACTAAATAATAAAAAAAGTTACTGTAAAAACCAAATGTATAATCGTTTTTCTATAAAATTTTTACAATTTCTTTTAAAAAAATAATCAATTCTTTTAATTCTTTTAGAAAAATATTTCTGTCCCGAGTTTTACAAAGTTGTCAGTCAATTGTAAAATACGCTGGAAATGTCAAGGAAGAATGAACTCTATGTGACAGAAATTTATGTATAGAGCCAAAAAAATACAACAAAAATCTTGTACTCTTTCAAAAGTTTCGGTGATTTATACTAAATAATAAATCTCATATCTTGATATTACAAAATCCCCGAAAAAGGAAAACCTTATAAAGTATGAGGTATAAATAATTGGAATATTGAAAGGGAGAAAGAAAAGGAGAAGATGAAGATGAATGAATTATGATTGAAGAAAAAAAGAAAAGAAGAAAATTGGGTCCATATTCTAACAGGTTGTGCCTTGGATATGCTACAAAGCGTGCCAGTTAACAATCCAATGAATTAGGACAAAGTTAAAAAAGATGCCATCACTTGATTTGTCGTATATATCTTTGTGTTTGTGTTCAGACATGATTTCCTAATTTGAATATATGGAGCCAATGAGAATGACATTTTTGGATGTTGGGTGCGTCATTTCTCCTCCACCTTCTATGGGAGTCAACACCCCATTTTTATCTTCTATTTATGCCTCCTATTTTCACAATAATCTAATTATTGTTAAGAAATTGATACCATTATTCATCCTTACTTGCTAATATTTTGGTTGCTTTTGACGAGAGGAAAATGTATCAATGAATGAGTTTTTACCAATAATGAGTATTACAATATATACATTTTACATTTCAATCTATCTCCTAATAATAGATAATTAAAATTAATAATACGCTCCTTCTAAAAAAAAAATGTTGTAATATATTGCAAATGAAAACAATCCATCAATACTCTCCCTCAAATTGAAGCATGAAGCATAGAAATGTCAGCCAAACCAACAATTCATGAAACTAATCATGCTAAAGTGATTTAATGAAAATGTAACCCAATACATTATTTGAAGAGATCAGTTTAGTAACAACAATCTGTGACTAAATGTGTTGTCAAATAAAATGAAAGTCTATTTCAATGTGCTTTGTACACTCGTGGAAGTTCAAATTAGCAACAATGTGAATTACAACCTTATTGTCACAAAGAAAGGGAATTGGGGATGACTATGCCATGTAAAGATCCCATAAAAATCATATCCACCAAATGATTTCAAAAGTAGTGGTGGCCATGGCTCAATATTCAACCCTAGTAGAAGAATGAGAAACCACTGTTTGTTTCTTGGATCACCATGAAATAGGTCTAGATTTCTATGTCATTGCACATCCTACCTAATTTGCATCATAATATGCTCATATTGATAAGGAGCTATTTGAGAGAAGTAGACTACCTTGGCATTGATTCCTTTTAAGATAATGTAACCCACTATAGGCAACATAATGATGTGGTTGTAGTGGTGATTGCATTAACTAACTGAAGATATGCCTTGCATAATTGATTTTTAGACAAGTAATAGTAAGATAAAGTGGGTGACCTATCAAATGATGATACTATCGATGATTAAAACAAAGGTCATAGGAATCATGTGAGAGTTTTTGTTATTGATTCATGAGAAAAGGAATTGCCTTGCAACTGGTGAGACCATAATCAATCAAGATGTCAATGACATACTTGTATTGAAATATTACAATCCTTATTGAGTAATGTGCCATTTCAATCTCAAAGAAATATTTGAGTTTTTTTTATGTGAAATTTGCATACAAATAATGTTTTAACTTAGAAATGTGGATTGAGTTTGTTCCTATGACAATTACATTATCAACATATGAAAATTACAACAAAAGATCCTTCACAAGAGACAAATGAATAAGTGTGAAAATTAATAAATAAACAATGTCTAAAAAGATGTAATTGAAGAGATGTCATGATGAATAAAGAGTGGAAATAAGATACTAGATGATGACCACATTACAATCTATTTTGTTATCTCATGATCACACTGCTTTCTATTTGTCATCTTATATTTAAATATCTTATTCATTGAACTTAATAAATAAACAAGGTCTAAAAACTCAATTTGAATGGTTATTATGCATAGCAAATCTACAACTATATATGAATGTTATCAATACATGAATATAAAGAAATATATATAAATGGCTATCATGACCCTCGCCTTGTGCAGCTACTTGTTAAACCACTAGCTCCCCCCACCATGACCTAATACTCATTTCTACTTGTAAAACAACAAAAAAGAATGCATGAGTAAAAACACTTAATAAGTCGATGGCCTTTTGACACCTAAAATACTCATAAAACTAATAATCCTGGTGTTTCATTTGTGAATCTCAATGTGGTCACAACACTCTCATGCCCTAACATTAACCATTTACAAAGTACTAAGGCCTAAAATGGACTTAACATATCTAATGCTCTCGTGAAAGTATACGACACCTTACGTGTCACTATCCATCATACCTTGTGCACATGTCATATAACCTATTGGGATAACTAATTGGGGCACCCTAGTCACATGGGAAATAATCTAGAAGTAGTCCCTTCCTTTATCTTATAAGTTAATCAGAACTATTATCTAAACCATATCGGGATAACCTTTACCATGGGTACATATGTGATGTATCCCACTGGCCTTGTGAGAGAATATCTAAAAAGTCATAATCTTTACCATAACCACTTAAACTAAACTTAGTAGCTATGGGCCTTAGTGCCAATTGCATGATACATCTTATAGGGATCTGGTCTTATTGCTTTCACATATCTTACCACTTCTACACATAGTTGGTTATGAACTATATGTGAGCCATTTCCTTTAACTTTTATGATTTTTGACTCAAATCTTACTAGATCGTGGTCTCGTGCCATTTTTGATATAATCGAGCTCTCTTTCTAATTTTATCTGGCTTGTCTTACTCGCTAAAGTCTCTTATTCTTTCCTTTTTATTCTTTTTCCCTTTCATTATGCTTGAAATAGGGGTAAAACAGTCCTTTAACCTTCTACACAGGTGTTTGTCTAAGGTGCACCCCCATATGCCTCTTTTAAGTATGACATCTACTTTTGGAAAGTCACACATAAGTGTGTGTTCTATACCATGCGACCATGTACACCTTTCCTCAAAACAAATGTGAAAATTATGAAATTTCCTATTTTAAACTAAGGACACATGGGCGTGTATGAGGCCATACACAGTTATGTGTCTGGATCTAAAGATCACAAAACTCACGGGTTTTACAAATTTCAACCAACTTCTAGTGATTTTAACACATATCTATAGATCGGGAGAATATCTAAACATTCTAAACATTTTTTATCGATCAAACAAACATTCAAAACCATTCATTATCACAAATTAATGACAATAACATCTCTAATCCTCATATATCATACATAATCAGTTCAAAGCATTTGCAAATGGATTTCACATTATACAGGCATTTTACAATTATCTTATATAATAACATCTTATACTTGCTCTGAAATCATCACTTTTCATCACCAGTTTTAACATAATTGAAAACATGTTATCTAGTCGTAAGAAAAAAAAGACCAACCTACTTGGCTTCTAAAGATTATTAAGGTCTTCGTGTGGCTGTTGTGTTTTCGGTGATCAATGACTTCTTTTGGTGACCAAAAACCTCTTTACTTTCTGTTCTTTTTCTTTAAGGTATGGTTGAATGCATAAAGAATGAGATAGTTAGGTTAAAATAGTTCTTTTTATTTTGCCTTTTGGACTTGACTCACGAGTGCGTATCTATAGCACACAAGTGTATGTCATGTCGAACAACTAAGGCAATGTCTATTCTTACTGCAATTCTTATCTTATCTAAAAGATTTAAATTTGTTGATGATGCACAATCATGTGTGTCTCAAACACAGGTGTACATCCCTCTAAAAGGCATTAATTAACTCATTTTAAATAAGGAAAAAGACTAGAATGTCTTTGGGCTTATCAATTGATGTTACAATTCTTCCTCTTATATGAATTTCATCCTTAAAATTCACTCAAAAAGTTATGTGAACTGTTGCCTCATGTCTTGCTCGACCTCCTATATTGCCTCTTCAACTCGGTGATTCCTCTATAGAACGTTAACTAAAGGAATTTGTCTACGTTTGAGCTCCTTAACTCACATGTCTAGAATATGAACTAGGCATTCCTTATACACCAAATTATCCTGAAGCTTGACATCCTCAACTTTGAGCACATAGGTTGGGTTACTGAAATACTTGTGTAGCAATGATATGTGGAGCATATTATGAATGCAATTCATGCTTACTGGCAACACAAACAAGTAGACAACCTTGCATACACGCTTTAACACCTTAAATGGTCTCATAAACCTTTGTACTAACTTATGTTTCCTATCGAATCTCATGGCATACTTGTAGGGGGCTACTCTAACAAACACCTTATCACCCATTTCAAACTTAAGATCACATCTTTTTTGGTATGAATAACTCTTTTGATGCTCTTGAGCCTACCTCATTCTCTTCTTTATTAATTTAATATTCTAAATCATACTCTAGGTCATTTCTGGTCCCAATAATTATGTTAGTACATCGCTTTTCCCTATCTCATCCCAATGCAATGATGATCTATATCTCCTGCCATACAAAGCCTCATATGAAGTCATAATAGTAGTTACCTGATAGCTACTATTATACACAAACTTTATTAATGAAAACACTTTTATCCAACTTTATATTTAGACAATAGGCCTTTAACATGTCTTCGATCATCTAGTTGACCCTCTTAGTCTGAATATCTTTCTAAGGATAATAGGTTGGGCTAAATGTTAATCTCATACCCAAAGACAAACTCGATGTCTCGATCTAAAACTATTTTCCTAAATACCTCATTTAGCTTGACTATCTTCTTAACATACATCTAACCCAACTGATTTGTACTTGTGGTGTCTTTTACTATAAGAAAATGTATTGACTTGGTCAATCGGTTTATTATGATCTACAAAGCATTGTATCCTTTTCTGAATCTCGACAATCCTACCATGAAGTCTATCAAGATATGCTCTTATTTCCACTCCAGAAAACTAAGAGGCTATAATAGTCTTGATGGTTTATGATGTTCAACCTTAATTTGCTGGCATATTAGGCACTTAGCATAAAATTAGTTATATTTTTCTTCATGCTTGACTATCAGAAAGTTCTTCTTAGATCTTGATATATCTTTATAGTCCTGAGGTAGGCAGTATACACCTTTGTGAGGATTTTGTCCCTTAAACTTTGGTCTCAGGAACACACACTTAATCTCTGAATCTCAAAATACCTTCAATAACATAAAAATCTAGCTTGATACCCTTAATGACTTTCTGTCTTATTTGAACACACCAATCATCTGCTATTTGGGCCATATAGATCTCATCTAGAAAGGTTGACTAAATCTATAGACTTACCAACTATCCTAAGATTACCTTAATTTACTCATTTACAACTCCTGTTGTAATTCACAATGAACGGTAATCTATGATAGAACTATTTTTCTACTTAAAGTATCTGTAACTACATTGGTTTTGCCCAAGTGGTATCTAATCTCACATTCATACTCTTTCACTTATTCTAATCACCGTCTTTGCCTCATATTGAACTCCTTCTAGATAAAGAAATACTTAAGACTCTTATGATTTGTGTATATATTACTCTTGACTCCAATAACTAATATCGTCATATCTTAACAGCAAACATAATAACTGTCAACTCAAAGTCATGTATCGGGTACCTAGTCTCACAGTCTTTCAATTGATGAGAGGCATATGCTATTACTTTACCATTCTAAATCAAAACTGCTCACAAACCCTGATGTGAGGCATATGTAAAAGGATCATATTCTTTTCTTTTTGTTAGTAAGCCTACGATAGGAGCCAATGTTGACCTTTTTTTTAACTCCTTAAAACTTTGCTCACAGGCATTAAACCACCTGAAAGGGACATCTCTATAAGTTAGTTCTATGAGCGGTTGGACCAACTTAACAAAACTCTTAACAAATCGCCTATAATAACCTGCCAACCCAAGGAAACTCCTCACCTCCTTAGTTGTCTTGGGCCTGTACCATTTTAATATAACATCTATTTTGTTGAGGTTTACTGAGATGCCATTTGTTGAGACTACCCAAGGAAACGCTTAACAAAGCTTTATGCATTTAGCATGTTTAACCCAAATTTTTAAATATTAAAATTTTAATTTCAACATCTCAAAACCCATATTTATGAAAATCAATATATCTTCATCTATTAGGCATTTTCCATACATACCTCTTACATGCATATCTCTAATTCACATGTTTCATGTACCATACATAAAACATCATCAAAATTGTAATGTATATTAATATATACATCATAACCAAGACATGAATGTTAATCATTCATATTGGAATTAATTTACAAACCAAATAAGATCAAACATGCCATATTCAAGCATATATTCATGTATCTCATGAAACATTCATCTATACATGCCTTAAATGATATGTTCTTTATCTTAAAATCATTATAACACAAAAAGGAAAAAAAAAAAAACCCAATGAGAGGTACTATACCAAAATAGCTTGAAAACATGACTTCATGCCAAATCAATAACATGCATGTATACTCATGTCATCTACACATACCTTTACGTATAAATAACACATATTTAGCTCAAAATCAAACATGTAAGGAGCTGAAATGGCTCTAATAATATTTATAAGAACTTGGTGAAGAAAAATCATGGAAAAACAACATGCATATAACATATAAGCATTAATCAATGTAATACAAAAACATGGAGAAAGGATCAGTGATTTTACCTACTCCAAGCTTGAAGAAATGATGAAGGATGATAGAGATGAGCTTTACACTTTTCAAGTCTCTAAATAAGTCCACCCATTAAGCAAAATCTCTTTGTCCAAAACTTTAGAGGGAAGGGAGAGAAAGATTTTAGTGTGAGAACCTTTTTAGTTCAAATGAACATCTCTCTTCTAAAATCAGCTAAAATGGATATATTTATATTAGTGGCTTACTTAGCAATTTAATAATTGTTGCATGGCCCTTCTAAATTTTCAATTTAGATAATGGCCATGCATGCATATTAAACATATACATTAGCCACCTTAATTTATCTCAAGAATATTTTAATGGTTAAAATGTTAATTTTACAATCATATAACACTTTATATGATATAATCTTTATTAACTTTTGAAAGGTTTTTGCCAACCCTGGATAATCAATCCTCGTTCTCTTAAATGCTCAGTTTATTGATATGACCTTTTAGGTTTATCGAGGTGTAGTTGTGAGCCTTTTTTGGACAATCCAAAAAATATGTCTGGACACTCAACTACTATAATAAACATTTAGCAATATTCCATAAATCCTAAACCATGATAAAGAAATACTCTATTGAACCAAATTTCTAATCGTACATGTCATGTAGGTAAGATCCTTCAATTGTCCAATCTTGATCGAGTTCAGGCTCACGGTTCATCAAAACCCTAATTTCAATACTCAATGAATCATCGATCAATATATTTGGCACATCATCACAAACATCCTTCATATGACTTTTTATCCAAAATACTAGAATACCTTTGAGAAATAATATGACTGAGATGAGAATAGAAAAAAAAAGTGAAATAAATACTTGAAGAGGCATATGCTCGTGTGCTTAAAAGCACGTGCCTGTGTGTGCAGAGATATTGACACACAGGGAGAAGCCACGTGCAAGAGGTTATAGAGACATACCCCCATGTGTCCATAGACATACACCCGTGTGTGTAAAGTAAAATACAGAAAAGAGAAAGAAAATTAGGCTAAGGATAAATGGGTTGCCTTGAGCAATAGTATAAAGATCCTGAGTACACAATAGTACCATACATGTCTAAGAGTTAAGCCATAAAATGGCATGAGATATATTTTTAGGTGGAAGCAAGAGCAAGCCATAGTTAGTTAAGGTTGGAAATGCATACATGTAGACATGATAAGATTGGTACGGGGGGTACTATTAGTATACATTCACTACACCGCAGTAGGATACTTGCTTACAGTAAAGCCCTATTGAGATAAAGTTTAGTGTAGTGAAACATAGAGATAGCTCACATACCAAAGGTGCCAAATCCCTCAATTTGATCCAAACCGATCAATTTAGTATATAGCTATAGTTATAGCTTCTAGATTTAGATATTTCCACTGAGTTTAGTATGGTCACATCAGATTGGTTCTTTAATGATTGAACGAGACATAGTTTGACTAGCAAATTATGATATACACTTTAGGCAATCCTTAGATTTCAATATGAGCACATAGACAATATATAAGACCTGTCATTATCAGCAATGAAGTTTGATGCCAACTTTAAATAATAGAGTTAGCATGAGGTCAAGTTTAAAGGCATTTTGGGGACTTTAATATAAGTTATTGATAGAGTCTCCTACTTATTGAGTGTTTTATCACTCATTCCTGTCTTTTATGCATGCTGGTATAGGTGATCTTGACAGTTACAAGACAGACAGTGGTTAAAAGGAGTAACGCAACAAGGGCATTTCCATCTTTTTAGCTTTTATTTTATTCAGTCTCTGTTTATGTATTTGACTACACCATTCTATTTCTTAGTTATATTTTAGATTATGATGTCTTTTGTACACTTTTGATTTAAGTATCAATAAGGGTATTTTGAAAAATTTTAGATAATAATAAATGATGTTTAATCAAAGCTTTTGTATAGTTTATTTATGAGTTTTCAAAAGTAAAGCATGCTTAATTAGACAATTTAGTGACGTCTTCCTTCGAAGGGTAGTACTTATGGAAAATGGTGTTATAGGAACTCAAAATTGGATTGATTCAACAAATACTCTGAATCCAATATCTCTGTGTTAATGGATCTTGTCTTGATCATCATTTGTGTTTACATACAAACAACATATGGCCAACATGGCTTTTCATATGAAATAAGATTAGCCCCAGATATATACACTATATGAACCATATACATCTATATCATATTTGACCATGATGTCTCAGGTCAAAGGATTACTTCGTATACTAGTACAATCATATTATATGTTACTGGTCATATTGGAAAAACGATTCACTAACTGTTAATCCACACTAATGCCTTAATAACATGATCATCATCATTATCCATACTAATAACATTTCATGATATTCAATGGAGATATTTAGTATGTCTTCTATGTGATATTATTGCCCAAATTATTTCTCGTTCGTAAGGAACAATTCAATAATTTAGTTTTATATACTAAGTGAATTATCTGGACAGTTTACATACATACTTTATATAAATGCAAATAAAAGAAACAACTTACATATATAAACAAATAACCTTTTCTTCTATTAATAAATTATTTTTATATATATATATATATATATATATATATATAAAAGATAAAATGCCCTGAAACTAAACAACATGAATAGTTCTTAAGGCATATACTAACAGTTTTGACAGTTATAATATTCAAATTATATAAAAGGGAAGGACGTTTTGCATAGCTCTCAACTTTCCAATTACACATTATCACCTTTATCTTATATCCATTTTTATTTCCAACAACTAGAAGACATTTTAAGTGAAGACATGTGACTAAAAAGGGATTTACAACATGAACTCTTCTAGCATAGGAGGTTAAGTAAGTAGAAGTTAATTTTTTGTTGTGATTTAGATTGATTTTGAATGAATTAGTGATTTTGGAATTTCAATTTAGGAGATTTTATCATGGTAGCGTTATGATGTATTTGGTAGATGATTGTGCATGATTTATTTGGTGATGAAACACGGCCATGATTGATTAAGTAATGATAGAAGCTGGAATTATGAATTTTCGAATTCATCATGGATGATATAATAATGTTTTGTGTTTAATCTTGAGTTGTAACATGTAAGATTAAGGTGTGGATGAATGTTGGTATGATTGTGTTAGGAAATATAACCCAAAAAAACAAAATTTGTCAATTTTGACATAAAAGAACAATCGTTTCTAGGACAAAGCCAATTGTTTATTAATTAGATTAGGGATTTTGATTTGTGATGGATGACCATCCTAGGGACATATGTGGTTTTTCATCCCACATAGACTAGGATGTTATGAATACCCATGTAAAGGTTGTAAAACTATTCATGCAGGTGAAAAGAAAACATTATCCCTAGGTTATAAATGATCATGAACAAGACAAAGTGTATCACATTCATGATAAGATGATGAGCAACCATCATGAGGTTGAACAATCGTTCATGAGAATAAAATGTTAAACGGTTGTTCTAAAAAGAGAATAATCATCTGTAAAGTTGTCTTATAAAAATTTATAGGACGTTGAGGTACATTGAAATACCAAGATGTGCTTGAGAGAGAATACAAGATAATTCATAAAAATCAACATCATGTACATGATAAGTGGAAGTAAGAATGAACCAAATATGAGTTTTATATAGGCTTAAGATTATGATTTAAAAAAAAACATATCTTTGACTTTATGATTTTTAGTAATGATTTAAGAGACGACTTTCTTGTTTTCTGAGCATTATGCTGATTTAGGACATAGATATCCTAGTAAACACATGCAAGTCACAAAGATCTCTTAGAATGTGTGGGGCATAAAGATCTTATAGATAGAAAGATTTTTTGTCATCCTTGAGAACATGTTTTTCTCATAATGATTTTTTATAAGATATGTTGTTTAAAAGGTAGTTGTGAGTGAGCACCTAGGATATATCCTATGTACCCATAAAGAGGTGTTGTACCTATAGTGAGGATACATTATTCATTGTATGCACCTATATAGAGGTACACACCCACAAAGAGGTATTATAGGAGAGTCCATAAATTTGCACCTATAAAGTGGTGTTAGGACAAGTTTATACATAATGTGAGATATAATAATCTAAAAGATTTACGTGGCCAAGGTACTGAATCCTTACCTTAGCCTAGCCAAATCATTAAAAAGATTTTGATGACCTTATGATATTGATTTTGAAAAATGTTTTCATATAATGATTTTTGAAATGATGTTTTACATGCATTTGCATTTCGTATGCGAATATAAGTTTTCTATTATACACATGATCTAGAGTTGTTTAGACATGAATATGATGATTTATATGTTGCATTTGATTTGGTATGCAAATACAATGAGCCATATGCATGTTTTGTCCCTTAAGTGTATGAATATTACATGTTTTGGCTTGATAATTCAGTAATGTCATAAATATGATGTTTATATAGGTTATAAGGCATGATTTTCAGTAAATAAACTATTTAGGGGATTTAGAGATTCTTGTATTGGCATGTATGTGTGATTGAATAACCTTATTTGCGATTAAAACAACGTAGAAACCCTTAGGACGTGATTTCCAAATCATGACACATGGTCGTGTATAGTCCCATACATGCCCATGTGTTACTCTAGAAATTTCAAAAGTTTGAGATTCGTATTCTTGTTCTAAAGGAAAACATGTATGACCATATGGTATGGGACACACGCCCGTGTATGGCTTTCCAAAAGTGGACAATGTATAGTAGAATACACGTGGCTAGTATGCATGAAAAAAGGTGTATGGTAGTGTGTCCAAGTTAACTCCCTGTGTGTACTTGTTTTATGCACGACCATGTGTTGAGTGTCACATGTCTGTGCATATGGGCTAAGAGGCACACGTGCATGGGTAGAAACGCACACAACCGTGTACCCTTAAATAAGGACAAAAGATGATCATATTCCTTGGCTATATGCATAGAAAATGAGAGTTAAGTAAGAAGAATAATGAGCTATTAAAGATAAAAAATTCAAGAAAGACATAGATAAGGTGCCCGACTATGTGTACGATGACACAAGTTTGGATCAAGTTGAATCCGAGTTGAAAAATCAATAACATTAAGGTTGTGTCACACAATTAAATAGTCACCAACTATTTGCATGAATGATGATACTTGTGAAAGCAATAGGGCTGGATACCCATGAGATGTATCATGCACTTGATGCTAAGGCGCATAGCCACCTAGTTCCGTTCAAGGGCTTATGGTAAGGATGTGGCTTTTAGATATTCCTTACATGAATAGTTGGATGTATCATATATGTACTCAAGGTTAGGGTTATCTTCAAATAGTTTGTCAATAGTTTCGATCAGTTTATATAGTAAGAGAAGGAGCTGCTATTAGAGATTTTCCTGTGTGATCAGGGTCTTATTCAGTTAGCCAATTATGTCATTTGGCATTTGTATAAAGCACTATAGTAACTTTCACCAGGTATCACATATACTGATTTTAGCTTGGGTCTTCCCAGTTTTCATAGATAATCAGGGCACTATGGTGTCATAGCTTACGAATAGAACACAAGTTTTTATTGCTAGTTAATTTAGCAGTTAGGGATATTGAATGGTCTCCTTTTACTAAGTTTCACTCACACTTTTCCTTTCGTATATTTTACAGGTAGAGGTGAGTAATGGGGTAAACAGGGCATTCAATGGTCTAGTGAGCAGTTGCACGAGAGAGATGTGTTATAATGTCATTTCAATTTTTAAAAGACATTAAACTATTGTTATTATTATTAATGTTTTTAGACACAGGGATTATTAATGTTTACATAGTTATTTTATGTCAGAGATTTCTAGATGTTTAGTATTTATGAGTTTTTAAATCAATAAAGAAATTATTTCTTTATTACATCACCTTGCACGTTTTATGATTATGATCATGCATTAATGATTTTTAAATGGTTTAGTCATGCACGTCTCTTTTGGTATATTCCTATCAGAGGTATGTATCTAAAGAGTGATATTACATTTATGATATTATAGTATGATCTTGGTACCTAAAAATGTGAAAAAGTTTTACGTGTCTAAAAAAATGCATATAAGGACAAGAAAGTAACCCCTTGTATAATGTCGACCACCCCTGCATGCCTACTATTGTAAGTATAATATATCTACTTCCATGTCAAAGTAATATAAGCCTAAAGGTTGTTATAATTTCAAGATGAAGAGATTTAGAAAATTAATCAAAGATGCCTCAGAGTTTCAGGGATAAGCATTGAACGCCCCAATTACGCCCTCTATTGATAGTACTATTTTCCACCAAGTAATGAAGAGGTCTTGAGACAGAATTGAAAGGTGTCGACCAGTATTGGGTATCCAATTTAGGCCTTATCAATACTAGAGCAGTATTCAAAGGTAGAGACACCCTTCCAACATAGTAGAACGAGTGTATGAGCACTTTGAATAGAGATTAAAGGTAATAATAAAGGACAGACATATCTTATTTATAGCCTATCTAGTTATTATCAACCCTCAGATTTCAGAGACAATGTAGTGTTAAAAGGATTACTAACCAAAGAATGGTTGAAAGCAGTGGACGATGTCATGAGGATCTATTTGGTGACAAATGCTAATAAGATACAATACACCAGTCTTTTATTAAAAGATGATGCTAAAGTTTGGTGGTAGATGTTGTGTTATACACATCGACATACGCTGACTTCCAATATGCCTTTGAGTTAGAGTATGTTTCAGTTGACATTATGTTTCTGAAGGCTCAGAAGTTCTTTCATATTAGGTAAAAGAACATTTTGGTCAAGAGTTTTCAACTAAGCTAAACACGTTGGCCAAGTATGCTTCTAACGTGGCTATTTCAAAGAAAGGTAAACTAGAAGTGTTCATCAGAAGGTTGAGACTAAACATAGCCAAAGATGTGATAATAAGAGATAATCCTCCCAAGACCTTTCAAAGGCCTTTGTTCGAGCACTAAGCTTTAAAACCATAAAGTAATGCATGGCTAGAGATAGAAAATTGTTAGAGAAGTTATACTACCAGCCTTGGTGTAGAAATAGAGTCAATTGACCATCGGTGGCAACTTAAAAAAAGGTGGTAAAGATGGTCCTAGTAGAGACAATAAGGATAAAAGGTCCTTTTAGCTTAAGAATAAGAAGAATTAGAAAGGTAAGAAATAGAGAAAAGAGGATCAACCTAAACATAATGATCCCCCTACATGTCACAGATACAATAAAAGGCATACCAACGAGTGTTTAGTCAAACAGTAGGTGTGTTATAAATGTAAACAACTAGGACATTTTCCTAGGTAGTGTACAACCTCATCAATGACACCAACCCTAATAAAGTAGATAACAAAGAGAGGATAGAAAGAGTGTTCAAAATTACTCAGATATAGGTAAATACTAGTCCTACAGTTATGAGGGCTCAGTTATTATTTCATACTTGTCCTTTATATGTCTTAATTGACTCTGGTGCCACACATTGTTTTATTAGTAGAGGCATAATTAAGAGATTAGGACTAGAGCCTTCATTCGTCCCTTAGATTAGAATAGAAATACTGGATAGGGACCAAGTTCACAACAATTCAATATTAATAGAGGAGTCAATTTTCCTAAGAGACCATGAAATATCTGTAAACCTAATAATCATAGACATGCCAGACTTCGATGTGATACTTGGGATAGACTTTCTAAGCAGATATTGGGTAGAAATAAACTACAAAAAGAAAAAAGTTAGATTCTGGTATGGATAATAGTGAACAGTTCACATTTAAAAAGGGTTGAATCTTCAACATGATAATTAGTAGCATTAAAAAATATTTTCAGTTTTAAATACATATATATATATATATATTCACATGAATGTATGTGTTTATATATATATATATATAATATTGACAAAAAGATAAAGGTATATATATATATATATATGGATAAATATATACATATCTCTAAAGAGAGAAAAGTAAAAAAAAGCAACATTTTAAGCCTTTTTTCCATCTTCTCCTGTCTCTTCTAGAAGAAGGCAGTTTTCTTCTTTTTTTTGTTGTGTTTTTGAAGAAAAGCGGGTGATTTGGAAGGGTTTAAAAGAAAAGAAGAGGAAACACTTTAGAAGCCTTGGTAACCAAAAGAATTCTTTCTTTTTCCTTTACCTATGTTTATATATGTTGGATGCATGTTATATAAAGATGTTAGTGTGTTTTGGTGTTAATTTAAGGTGTATTTGGCGATCAAAGAAGGAAGACAAAAAGGAGGGAGCCAATTTGGCAAAGATTGGCTTGAAATAAGGTAAGAGTTATTATCTTTGATATGTTTCATGTTTTATGCTTTTTTTTCCTTGGATCTATGTTATAAATGATGATTTTGAAGTTAAGAAATGTTGTTTTGTCATTTGGGATATCTATGTGTGTGATTTTGTTCATGGCAGAAAGTTGGATAATATTTACAGTTTTGCCACTGATTTCGTCCCACGTTTTGACTGTCTTATCTGATGAATCATGAGTGCTATTATAGCTTGTTGGAAATCTCTTTGAATCCTATTTTCAATGATATATAGCTTGTATTAATTAGAGACCGTTTGGACTGTTAAATGGCATAAACAAAAAAACTGCCTTACCAAATAAACAGTGAAGACAGTTTTTTGCCACTGATATCATCTGACGTTTTGGCTGCCTTATCTGATGAATCATGAGTGCTATTATAACTTGTTGGAAAGCTCTTTGAATCCTCTTTCCAATGATATATAGCTTGTATGAATTATAGATCGTTTAGACTGTTAAATATTGTATGAACCAAAAAGACTGTTTTATCCAAATAAACAGGAAATACAGATTTTTGCCACTGATTTCATCTCACGTTTTGACTACCTTATCTAATGAATCATGAGTGCTATTATAGCTTTTTGGAAAGCTCTTTGAATTTTATTTTGAATGATATATAGCGTGTATGAATTAGAGATCTTTTGTACTGTTAAATTGTATGAAAAAGAAGGCTGCCCTGTCAAATGAATAGTTCCGTGAACACTATTTCACAGTTTTTGGAAAGAAAGAAAGAAAGAAAAGGAGGAGAAAAAGGAAAGGAAGAAAAAAAGAAAGGAAAGGAAAGGAAAGGAAAGAAATGAGAGAAAAAGAAAAGAAGAAAAAAGGAAAGAAAAGCAAGAAAAGGAATTTGGGGCTTAAGATTCAAGGCATCCCAAGAGTATAGTCTGGTGAGTCATGAATAGATTTAGATGGAAGCAAGATTAGTAAGATATAAGGCACATATGCATGCTATGAACTATAAGGGGGTACTTTACACTACACCACCTGTAGTAGGGCACATCCGTAGTAGGATATAGACCCCTAGTAGGGTCTGCTCACAGTAAAGCATGCTCGTAGTAGAGCTTAATTCAGATTCAAAAAATGGTGTAGTAAGAGAAAGGAAGAGAGCTCGAGCTTAGAAAAGTGTCAAATCCCTATAGTTAACTTCTAGAAAGTATTAAATAGACACCAGATGGGACAAAGTATGACCCAAATAGTAAAGAATGAACTAGATTATCCCCTCGATTTCTTATGGAGGTTATGATATGAGGTTGAGTCCTGAGAGTGAGTTAGAACAGAAAAGGAGATAGTTTACTTAATTCTTTCCCCTTACTAAGTGTTTTTATCCCTTATTTCCTTTTATTTCATGATTGCAGGTACTAGTGATCCAGGTAGCTATGAGGCAAGGTCAGGTCAGCGAAGATAGACCTAGGCTCGGGCTAGTTACCTATGGTTTTTATTACATACATATGATACTGTATCTAGGGGCATGTATATGATTACTCCATGATTTTAGATATTTCAGATGAGTTTTCATGTGAGATATATACATCTTTTGTTCGCTTCTAGATTTTCAGTTTTCTTAGAATAATTTCTAAACACTTTTAGTGATGCGTTCATTTTAAAGTTTTTTTTTTTAAAATAGACTTCGGATCTTAATCATAACATTTCTCTTTCGGTGGGTAATACTTATGGGGAGAGATGTTACACTAATCCTCTTCGTAAAAAAGAAAAATGGATTAATGAGGATTTGCATTAACTATAGGGAGTTGAATAAGACGACAATGAAGAATAAGTATCCACTCCCAAGGATTGATGATTTATTTGACCAACATAAAGGCGCATTCATATTTTCTAAGATAGATTTGAGGTTAGGGTATCATTAAGTCAGAGCAATAAAGCAAGATATACCCAAGACTATTTTTAGAATCATATATGGGTATTATCAATTTGTGGCCATGCCTTTTGGATTGACCAATGCCTTGATAGTATTTATAGACCTTATGAATAGGTGTTCCAGCATTCTTTGGATAAGTTCTTGGTCATATTCATTAACAACATCCTAATCTACTCTAAAACTTAAGATGAGCATGAGCAACATTTGAGATTTATGCTCTAGAGGTTGAAAGACAGGAAATTATTTGTAAAATTCTCTGCATGTGAGTTATGGCTGGATAAAGTTACATTTTTAGGTCATGTGGTTTCATCAAATGGCATATTAGTAAGCCCTAGAAAAATTGAAGCAGTATTAGAGTGGTAGAGGCCTAAGACAACTAAGGAGGTTAGAAGTTTTCTAGGATTGGCAAGCTATTATAGATGCTTTGTTGAAAGATTCACCAAGTTTACTTAACCTCTCATAGAGTTGACATGTAAAGAGATTCCTTTTAGACTTTCCAAGAATTAAAAAGGAGATTAGCCTCAACTCTTATCCTTACCTTGCTAGAAGAAGGCAAGGAATATGATTTATTCACAAATGCTTTACATTAGGGTTTGAAAGCAGTATTGATGCAAAAAGGGAACACAATAGCTTATGTTTCTCACCAGTTAAAGGAGTACGAGGCCATATACCCTACTCACGACCCTGAGTTGATAGTTATGGAATTTACACTTAAGATATGTTAACACTACCTATATGAGGTAAAAAGTAATATCTACACGAATTACAAGAGCCTTAAATATTTCGTCACCTAAAATGAACTGAATATAAGACAAAGATAGTGGTTGGAACTAGTAAAAAACTATGATTATGAGATTAAGTATCACCTTGGTAAAGCCAATGTAGTTTCAAATGCCTTGAGTGAGAAAGTGGTCATATCACAAATTACTACTCATTACAAGTTACAACAAGAGTTGGTGAGAAAGCAAATTAAGCTAAGTGTAAGGCAGTTGGTAAGTTTCCTGATTAAGTGAACCATTTTGTATAAGATCCATGTAACATAGGTTTTAGATGAGATGTCTACAAATTAGATAAAAGATGATCAAGAATGTTAAACCTGAGTTCAATATTGTAAAGGACATCTTGAGATTCTAAAAAGGGATATGTGTTCCCTGAAAGTAGAGCTTTAGAGATAAGATCTTTACAGAGGTATACAACTTCTTTTATATTACCCACCTAGAAGTGTAAAGATGTATCATAATCTAAAGAAGTTCTGGTGGCTAGGAATGAAGAAAGACATTAAAGAATCTGTGGCTAAATGTCTTACGTGTTAGTGGGTTAAGGCTAAACATCAAAGGCCATCCAAACTCTTGTAGCCTATTAGTATTCTTAAGTGGAAATAGGAATGCATATCGATGGACTTTATGGTTAGATTGTCAAGAGTCAAAGGTGGTTATAATACATCATGGGTCATAGCTGACTAGTTAACCAAGTCGACACATTTTATAGTAGTCAAAGATGTCATATATACAGATCAACTAGGTCAAATCTATATGAGAGAGATTATTATACTTTTTGGAGTACCTAAAATGCTAGTATCAAATTGAGACACTAGATTTATCTTAGCATTTTAGTAGAGTTTACAAAAATCCTTGGGTATAAGATTAGCATTTAACACAACATATCATCTTCAGACTGATGGGCAGACTAAAAGGGTCAATCAGATGATCAAGGACATGTTGAGGCCTTACTACGTAGATAGAGAAGTGAGTTAGATGGATTTATTGTGATTGATGGAATTTGTTTGTAATAATAATTACCAGACAACCATCAGAATGGCTCTTTTTGAGGCTTTGTATGGAAGGATATATAGATCATCGCTGTACAAGGATGAGATAAGAGAAAGAGAGATGTCTTATCTCAATCATTGGGACCCAAGCTGACTCAAAAGATGATTAATGATGTGAGGATGATCACAGAGATGATGAAACAAGTTTAAGACCATCAAAAAAGTTATGTAGATTAGATGAGATGTGACTTTGAGTTTCACATAGATGATAAGGTGTTTGTCAGAATAGGCCTCTGTAAACATGTTATGAGATTCAATAGGAAAGGCAAGTTACCATCGATATTTGTAAGGCCTTTTAAAATATTGAAGCTTGTAAGTAAGGTTACGTACTAGCTTGCGCTATTAGCAAGCATGGATCGCATTCATAATGTGACGTATATATCATTGTTATGCAAGTATATTAGTGACCTTACCCATATGTTTAGTGTTCAAGATGTTGAGCTTAAGGATAATCAAATCTAAGAGGAGTGACTAGTTCAAATATTAGACTGTTGGGTTAAAGAGCTCAAATATAAGTAGATTCCTCAAGTAAAAGTTCTTTAAAGGAATCATCAAATTGAGAAGGCCACAAAGAAGGTTAACCAAGATATGCAGTAGAGGTTTCCACATTTATTTAACTGAATTTCGAGGATAAAATTCATATTAGGTAGGAGGATTGTAACATCCATAAGTAAGCTTAAAGGTATTTTAGTCTTTTTTCTAGTTTTAAATTCGATGATGAATGGTTTCCAATGATACACACCCGTATATGAAGGTATACACGGTTGTATATGGTCAGCAAAAAGTCAAATGTTTAGATCAGATTGTGATCGTGACAAAATAGGAAGTTACCTTTGTTAAGCAACTAGATAGATGCTCATGTATGGCTTGTAAACACTCTAGTATATGTGATTGAATGACCTTATATGTGACTGGAACAATGCAGAAATCCTTAGGACACGATTTCTAAATCGTAACACATCGCCATGTATGGTTCTACATATGTCTACCTATCATTCCAAAAATTTCAAAAGTATGAGATTCTCACATTTGTTTTGAAAGAATATATGCATGAGTGTATGGTATGAGACACAACTTATGTATGGCTTTCTAAAAGTAGACAACGTGTAGTAAAAGACACATGGTAGGTACATATAGAGCAAGTTGCACGAGAGTGTGTCTAAGTTAACTCCCTGTGTGTACCTACTCTATACTTGACCATATGTTGAGTGTCATACACCCCGTGCATGTAGGTTAAGAGGCACATGGGTGTGGGTAAAGAAGCACACGATTGTGTACCCCTAGACAAGGACAAAAGATGATTATACCTCTAGGTTATGTGCATAAGAAATAAGAGTTAAATAAGAAGAATAATGAATTATTAAAGGATAAAGAATTCAAGAAAGACATAAATAAGGTGCACGACTGTGTGGATGATGACATAAGTTTAAACCGAGTGGAATATGAGTAAAAAAGTTAACAACTTTAAGGCTAGTGTCACAAAACTAGATAGTCACCAACTATGTACATGAGTGACGATACTTGTGAAAGCAATAGGGTTGGATACCTATAAAGCACATCATACACTTGGTGCCAAGGCACATAGCCATCCAGTTCAATTCAGGGCTATATGGTAATAGTGTGACGTTTAGATATTCCTCATATGATCAGTGAGAAGCATCACATATGTACCTAAGGTAGAGGTAATCTCTAAATAGTTAGTCAGCAATTCCAATCAGCTTATGTGGTAAAGGAATTAAATGCTCTTAAAGATTTTCCCATGCAATCAAGGTTTCCCAGTTAGTTAGCCCAATAGGTTGTTTGACATGTGGACAAGACACCACAATAACTTTCACCAGGGTATTACATATGTCAATTCCCGTTTGAGTCTCCCCAATTTTCGTGGATGATCTATGTCAAGGCACCAAGGTGTTGTAGTATGACCATATTTAGCTTACAAATGGAACGCAAGTTTTTATTGCCACTTAATTTAATAGTTAAAGATGTCAAAAGGTCGCTCTTTACTAGGTTTTACTCACATTTTCTTTTGTATGTTTTGCAGGTAAAGGTAAGTAATGAAATAGATAGGGGATTTAGTAATCAAAAAAAACAGCTATGTAAGGTAGAAGGGCTATTATGTCATTTCAATTTTTATAAAACATTCAACTATTGTTATTATTGGTAATGTTTTCAAACATAAGGATTATTCATGCTTTACACAATTATTTTATATCAGAGATTTCTAGATAGTCAATATTTATAAGTTTTTAAATTAATAAAGGAGTTATTTCTTTATTACATCACCTTTTTCACACTTTATAATTATGATCATGCATTAACGGTTTTTAAATAGTTCAGTTATGCACATCTCTTTTGATATATTCTTATTAGGGGTTTGTATCTAAAGAAGGGTATCACTGGTTTCATTGATTGTATTTTTAATTTGTTGTTGCATGTAATGATATTAAAATCAATCATAGCTTTAAAAAATTGTAAGGCAATTTGCATTTGTGTTATTACATAATCATTGAGCATTGTGAAACAATGTAAATCTATGTTAATTTTATTGAGTTTTGAAATCTAATTTTTGCTTAAGTTTTGTTGATATTATGCAGGTTGAAAGACTCAGTAGATTGTCACTTAGATTTCATGTTATTGCGTGAAATTACCTCGATATGCATTATTATGGGCCTTAAAGGTTTCTACTAGTGTGAGGATGGCTTTCATGCCATATTACCTCATCCTAGTGAAAGCGTGCCAAATTTGAGGAAGTTTCTGGTGATTGCGTGGAATTCTCTTTTTCCTTAAACACCATAATTATCATCAAATAATCTCCGCTTTGGATTTGAATCAACCCCTATATGCATATGACTTATAAGCTCTTTGTCAAACCGGTAGTGTCTAAATTTAGGTTTAATTCAGACATAGACCAAGATTGGCCTCTAGCAAAGCATTATTGTCACTGGGATGATAGAGCATCAAAGGATATCTCTTAAGTGTTTACAAAGTCACAGTTACGAGCAATTCAATCCTTTCATTACATAAAAAAATTTCTATCTTAAAGGTTCCTTGGTATGAACTGATAAACATCAATGACTAACATGGATTAGGCTACAACTTCATTCCACTATAGCCATAGATTCAAACAGTGATGGATGTCATTCAGTATTCTCATGTGAGATATCTTCCTTAGTATTGAAAAGTGATGAATCCTTTATCGATCAATCATAACTTTTATGTATCTCATGATATAGTTGATTACTACCTTTATAGTTACCTCTATTATGGTGACACCTATGATAGCGTCAAACCATACCAATCTGTACAAAAGATCGTTTAGTGACTGTAAGTCAAAGATCACATACACCCATGGTGTTTAAAGGATTTATTCCATAAACACTAGAGCAGTCATCCATATAGATATCTTCTAGTCAGGTTAGCATGATGAACACATCTACAATGTATACCCATATATTGCATCAAGTTGTTAACAACAGCTTTGACATGTGAAAATCATCACCACTGTCATTAAGTCGCTCAACATTATGATAATGTCATCATCATTACACGTGTCCTTGTTCATTGTAATGTTACGATTAGGGACATTTCTAGAATAGCCACTAAAAATGTATATAAGGCTTCCATAATCAGTCATCTAATCTTCTTATCACAGTTCTACCCTTCTAAGGGTATGTTATTCGCACAATCATATAGATAGACAACATATGAATTGAGCGACAATAAATCCTTTATTAATAAAGGTTTTTGCAGTGAGTCAGACAAATTGTCATATATATCAATCCTTATACTTTGCTTAGAGCTTTTTCAACTAACTGCAACACTATTCAATCAAAACACAAACCCTAATTATGATTTTTAATCATCTAATCAGTTTTGAAACTGGTGTCATTGTAACCTCTTACAATAAGTTCAGATTCCCCTCATAAATTAAAAATTTATCATTAGTTATTCTTAGGTATTTCAGGATATTCTTGACAACCATCCAGTGTTTTTCACTTGAATTAGATTGATATCTACTATAAACACTCAAGATGTATAAGACATCAATCCTTGTACATAGCATGACATAAATGATTGAACTTATACTCTAAGCATATGGGATCCTACTTATCTTACCTCACTCAGATTATGTACATGGATACATCTCTTTTGAAAGACATGTATTATGGGACATAGGCAGAAATCCTTTCTTAGATTATTCCCTATTGAATATAGTTAATACATTATCCATATAGGTATTTTGACTTAGGCCCTCAGTCTACACTCTTTATCTTAGTAAATTTTAATCCCAAAAACGTAGGCTACTTCTCTTATGTCTTTTATAAAGAAATATTTGGATAACCAAACCTTGATTGATTACAAGTTTGGTAGGTTATTTCCAATAATAAAGATGTCATAGACAAATAATACCACAAATGCAATCACATTTCAACAAACCATTTATACACAAACAGTTCATCTCTATTTTTGATGAATTTGAACTCACGAACAACTTCATCAAAAAAAAATATTTCAGTTTCTCAAAGTCTACTTAAGTCCTTAAGTGGATTTTTCCAACTTGCATACTTTATCTGTCTATCTAATAAGAATGAAACCATTAGATATTTTCTACAAAATTACCATTTATGAAAGCAGTCTTGATATCCATCTAAAAGATTTCATAATCATAGTATATAGTTATAGCAAGTATAATCCTAATAGACCTAAGCATAGTAACCGACGAAAAGGTCTCATCATATTTGATACCATATTTCTAAGTGAAACCTTTGGCAACCAGTCATGCTTTATAGGTATGCACATTACCTTCCATGTCAGTTTTTCTTTTAAAAACTTATTTGTACCCTATGGGTTTTACCCTTTCAGCTACGTCTGCCAAAGCCTATACTTGGTTCTAATACATAGAGTCTATTTTAGATTTTATTGCATCCAACCATTTATCAGAATCTAGACATGAAATAGCCTCATCGTAGATCTTAGGTTTATTATCATTAATGACTAGTATGTTATCGTGCTAAGTTAGTAGAAAACCAAATCTCTCTAGCTTATGACACATTTATGTAGACTTACATAACTCTTGTGTGTGTTGTGGTTGTTCCACTTAAAATGAAGGAACTTCCTCATCATGATTAACCATCTATGATGGCACATCATCTTATTTAATATCTATGGTATGTTGTGGTATAATAACTTCATCAAACTTTACCCTCTTTTCGTTGATTCTTTTGATAAGAAATTCTTTTTCAAGGAACATGCCAGTACAAGTAACAAAAACCTTTTGCTCTTCTGAATGGCAGATTTTGTATCCCTTAGTGACTTTTGGGTACCCCATAAAGATACATTTTTCAGAGTTAGCACTTATCTTATTCGAAGTTAATTTTTTGACATAAATTTCACAATCCTAAATCCTCAAGTAGTCTAAATTGGGTTTTTACCTAGTCTACAACTTGTATGGAGTTTTATCCATAGATTTAGATAGGACATGGTTCAATGTGTAAGGCAGTAATTTATAGGGCATGACCCTAAAAAAACATAGGTATATCGATAAAACTCATCATAGACCTAACCATTTTCATCAAGGTCTTATTCCTTCTTTTAGATACATCATTATGTTGTAGAGTATCAGAAAGAGTGAGTTAAGATACTATTCCATATTCCTTCAAGTATTGTCTAAATTCAACACTTAGGTATTCACCCTTCGATCATTTTAGACGATTTTAATTTCCTTCCTAAGTTACTTTCTACTTCGTTCTTGAATTCTTTGAATTTATCAAAGCATTTAAACTTATGTTTCATCAAAAACACATACTCATATCTATTGAAATCACTAGTAAATATAATGAAGTACACTTCCCTATATTTGTTATACATTTTCATAAGTCTACACACATCACTGTGAATGATTCCTAATAGTTTAGTCCCTTTCTCATTCCTAATAGTGTCATCTTACTTGATAGACACAATTTATATTCATCATATAACTAGAAGTCAAATGATTGCAAAACTTTTTGTTTAAGAAGTCTTGATATACGTTTCAGTCCTATGTGACCTAGCATGCAATGCTATAGATATATGGTATTTAGATTGTTCGATTTTAATGGTTTACTAGTTTGTATATTAAGAATTGCATTATCTAGTTTCAGAATATATAAACCATTATACAATCTAACTGTTCTATAAAGAATATTATTTAAGCTGATGGTTATAGTACCACCAGTAATAAAAAGTGAATATCACTTTTTGTCTAAAATAGACACAAAAACTAAGTTTCTAAAAATAGAAGGAACATAATAACAATATTTTAATTTTAAGACTAACCTAGTAGGCAACCTAAGATAATAACATATATGGCTAAGATAGCAACACGTGTTCTATTTCCAACATGTAAGTCAATCTCTCATTTAGCAAGCAATTTACTTTGTTGTAGTCCTTACATATTAGAACAAATATAAAAACCATATCATGTGTCTACAACCTAGGATGAACAAGGAGAATAGTTTATCTCAAAGAGAAATATGCATAAAGTAGAGGCTTCAACTACCTTATTTTTCTTATTCTTTAGAAAGGCTTTGTAATGTCCCCTCTATTAACCTGTCTTGCGATAATAGAAGTAGACAACTTTTCCCTTCTCCATACCACTTATAGGCTAAGTAACAGTATCGAGTTGTTTCTTTGCTTTGGGCTTGGGTTTAGCCTTAGCCTTGCCTTTGCCCTTAGTTTTGACTTTTGATGTTTGGGTTTCAACCATACATATATCAGTTGAAGCTACCTTTCATACTTTTTGTTTAGCCTACCTAAGCATATATAACAACTCCTCAAGGGTTTTCTCCTTTTCATTCAGGTTAAAATTCATGATGAAATCAGCCCACGATTTAAGAAGAGATTTTAACACCAGGTCAATGGCAAGCTCATTGTCCATAATGAAGCAAAAGCTTACAAACCGCTCAATGTAGCCAATTATCTTGACCATATGAAAGCCAACTTGTCTTCCTTCAAAAAATTTTTAATCAAACAACGCACTTGACACCTCATATCTTTCAGCGTTTACAAGAATGTCATATAACTCTCAAAAGCATGCAAGTATAGATTGTGAATCCATTTTCTCATGTTGTTTTCGAAGCAAAGATGACATGAAAGTTAGCATGAGGCTTTAAACTTTCACAAAGTCATCAAGATACTTGTTAAAAGTATCTTTTTGCTCTTAGGTGGCATTTGTATCAAGCTCAACAGGTAATAACCCTTCAAGGATATAAAACCTATTCACTTGATGCAGAATAATCTAAAGATTTATGTACCAATCTGTAAAGTTGCTTTTGGTAAGCTTATTTGTTTTCCGAGAATTGATTAATACATTGGATTTGACATGGTAATTAAATGATCTACAATTAACAAATAAAGAATTAGTAATTTTACTTAATTATTAACATTCATTTTAATTACAAATTTAACAATTAAAATGCTCTAATTATTTTCCTCAAGCCAATGGCCCTCACTATTGAACTCGAGAAGTTTCAGTGAATTTCCTAATGGACCGAGATCCCATCGCATTAATTCTCCCCTTCACTTTTGGCGAACAAGTTAGATTTAATTGAATAGGTAAATTTCAAATTAATCACCAAAAGCCCACAATCTCAAGCTAAGTGTTACCTTAACAAATCACATGACCTTAAATGTGACTTTCAGTATCAGTAAGGTGGATATTACATATCTCATTACATCAACAAATACATTCCTTACTCATGCCTCTAACATACTTTACCTTCATTTTGACAAACAAGTAAAGTACATTAGTTAAGTCGAATCTAACATGATCATCTCCTAATTTTTCACCTAGTAGAAAGGTACCATTCACTTTAGCAAACAAGTTTCCAATGAACAAGTGCTTAATTAGGGCATTATGTTGGAAGACACCAATTAAATCTTAGATTTAATATTTAAATTAAGAGTTTTATTATTTAGTCTCATTAAATTTTAAACCGCATGTTAGTTGATATTTGCAAAATAAAACCTACACATACATTCTACAATGTAAATAAAATCGTGCCAACATAAAACCATAACTAATGTTAAAACACTCAACCAATAAGAGTTTGACTAATTTATCTAAGTGAATCTTCACCTTCGAGTCTTTATGCTTGTACTTTCATCTCTAGTCTTCAATTATTACATGGTTTTATTTCCTAGTTACAAAATTCTAAGAAAATAAAACAACCTAAACTAAAAGAACAATGAGGATAAAGGTAGGGCGTGCAGACCTTATTCAGGAATTACAACCCAAAAATCAAACAAAAATTTAAAAATATCTACAAAGGTTTTTTTGGTTGTGTATTGGGCACCAAGCATACATATATCTATACATATACATATCAATTAAAAAATAGATTTTAATTATTATTATCTCCAGTGTTAAATTACATTATAGTCCTTAAAGTTTTACAAAATTGTAATTCAACCCTCAAAGCTCAAGAACATCTTGATTCAGTCCAAATTTGACAAAACAGGATTAAATCATACTTTTCAACTTTGTCAAGTGTGTAGACATGTTGTCCAATTGTGCATCTGGAATTCAACAAAATTCCAGAATAATGCATGGCTGAAATCATGGCTTAGGCACAACTTGAATGTAATTAGGGTGGATGCACAAAAAGCCACGACTAGACCAAAATTGGTCTAGCCATACCATGCACCAAAAGTACATGGCTAGACCATTGGTGCAAAGCCATTCAACCCAACATCTTCCTTACATTGTTAGGAAAAAGTCGTGTAGGAAGGTTCTAAGACTTAGTTTTCTAGGTTTTCTATCGACAGAAAATCCAAAACATTTTTATTCTCGACAGGCAAATCACTGGGTGAGCGAATATGACATGTAAATTGTACTCATACCGATGGCAACTCTCAAATCATATAGTCAATAAGATTCGAAGGCAATTTTATGCAATGACACAAAACCTATAGCTTTCAACCAAAATTCAACCGGTAAATTTCAATGAAACTCAAACAAATATTTAGATACCATCACTAAATAATTTAACACAGTTTACATTGTATATGATACTTAACAAATCATGTAACAACGCAATTGCAAATCATCTTTACCAATTTTAGTCTTGATTAATCCGATTACATGCATTCACATATAAAATTAATCAAAACAATCCAGTATGTATATATTTTTATAAAATGATGGCTTTACTACCACTATAGGGTTTTTAGAGCACTAGTAACAGATAGCGTAGTAGAATTAAAAAAATTTAAAATAAAAAATCCCAAAAACCCTAACCAAGATATTTGTTTTAGACATACAATTATAAACATACAAAACACACATAAGGTATTTTAGATTTTATACCTGTGATGGTGGCTCCTCAAAATCTTCATGTGACTTAAGACTGAATGTTATCTAACTCTCGAGAGGCAACAGCTTTAGATCCATGCAAAGTATAAAAACATAAGAGGCAACCAAGGGAAAACGCTACCAAGGGAAGAGGCTGCTAGGGCTTCTTTATTGAATTATTTGTGTTCATAAGAAAAAAGAGAGAAAAACAAAAAATGTGCAACTAAGGTTTCTGCTATGTATGTATTCTACTTTTTCTTTAATTCTAATGCATTTTAGATATGTGTTGGTGTCTGAGTACAACAAAATTTCATCTAGACCCGGTACCTTTAACACATATACACGGCTAGTACATTTCATAACATGCACGTGTGGTACACAAGTGTATTGGTTGACATGTTTTCAAGGCATGAATGAGTGACACATAAGTGTGCCACTTGGCATGCACTTTGGCCTTGCACAATTGGACAAATATTTGTGCAATTATGCCATGCCATTTATAATTTGCATGGTATTAAGACACCAAGGTCTTCTTTGGCTAAAGTATGGTCAACAAAATTATCTTTTTTCCCTAAACACCAGAATTATCATCAAATAATCTTTATCTCTAGGTTTGAATCAACCCTTATATATATGTGACCCATAAGCTCTATATTTGAATTTAGATCGAATTTAGACACAAACAAAGATTGGCCTCTAGTAAAGCTTCATGCCACCCAAACAATAGAGTGTCAATAGACATCTCTTAAGCTTTTACAATATCATATTTACATGTAATTCAATCCTTTTGTCAACCAATATTTCTCAAGGGTCAGACATAGAAAAGTGTTTATCTTAGTAGTTCTTTAGTATGAACTGATGCACATCAATAACTAACATGGATTAGGTTACAACCTCATCCCATTATGGTCATAGATTTAAATAGTCATGGATGTCATTCAATATTCTCATGTGAGATATCTTCTGCCATGCTCAAGAGTAACGAATTTTTTATTAATCAACCATAGCATCCATGTATCTCATGATACGGTCAAATACTATATTTATAGTTACCCTATTACAGTGGCATATTGGATAGCATCAAACCAATCCTTACAAGAGACAATTTGGCAACCTCAATTCAAAGATCATATGCACCTGTGGTGTTGAGAGGATTTTTACCATAAACACTAAAACAACCATCTATATGGATATCCTTTGATTAAGTCATCTAACGAACACGTCTACAACATACACAAATGCGTTACACCAAATTGTCTATAATAACTTTGCCATATGAAAACTATCGCCACTTTTTGTAAAGTCACTCAACATTGATAATCTCATCATCATTACACATGCCCTTGTTCATTATAATGTTAGGATTACTATGTGGGGTTTTAGGGCTCTGTTAACTGGCAGTATAATGGAATTAAAAATTTTAAAGATTATCAAAGATCCTAAGGTGTGCAACCGTTCTTATTAAATTAAGACTATTAATTTATTAAAAGTTTTAATATATAGGAATCCTAATAAAATTAGGATTTCAACTCAACCTAAACTTTCTATAAAACAAGGACTCTAAAGAATCATTGTTTAACTAAAACACCTTACCCACAAGTTAACTCATCCAATTGACTCATATTTATTATTTGGCTTTACTCGGTTAGACTCTTAAATAGGTCTAGTCGAAACCATATAGTGCATTTGCAGGATGACAAATGGCAGCATGCACAATAAATGATTCTAGTCAAAAAACATTCATATGTTTCACTCATTCCATGATCCCAAGATTGTCGTCAAATGATTCTTGCAAAGTATCATGGCCACCCAAACAACTAATTGTTAGCGAACATCTTTATAAGCTTTTACAACATCACAGTTACATGCAATTCAATCTTTTCCTTAACTGATATCTCTCGAGACTAAGACATAGAAGTATGTCATCTAAAAAATTCCTCGATATGAGCTACTACACATAAATGACTTACACATATTAGACTACAATCTCATCTTACTATGGTTATAAATTAAAGCAGTCATGAATGTCTTTCAATATTCGCATATAAGATATCTTTTCTTGTGCTCAAGAGTGATGAATCCTTTATTCATCAATCATAGTCTTTATGCATCTCACAATATGACCAATCATTATCTTTATGATACCCCTATTACGATGATACGTTGAATAGTATCAAACCATATCAATCCTTATATGAGACGATTTAGCAACCTCAAGTTAAAAAATCATGTGCACCAATGGTATTCAAAGGATTTGTTCTATAGACATTGAAGCAACCGTCCATATAGATATCCTCTAGTGAGGTCAATCTAATAAACACGTCTACTACATACACCTATATGTTACACCAAGCCATCAGTAAATATGTTTGACACATGAGAATTATCGTCACCTTTCAGTAAACATGTTCAACACTATGATAATCCCATTACTGTTACATGTGTCATTGGTCATTGTAATGTCAGGATTATGGACATTTCTAGAATGACCACTTAATATATGCATAGGGTTCTTATGATGAGTCATCTAATCTCCTCATCACAATTATACTATTCTGAAGGCATGTTATTCACACAATCATATAATAAATAAGTATATGAAACTAAATAACTATAAATCCTTTGATTAATTAATGAAATAAATTACAAATGTCAAATGTCAAATTAATTGGCTCTAGGGCATTTATCCTAACAATCTTTCATTTACACTCTAGCCAATCGGTCATGTATCTAATATCTAATCCTGCTACATGTTCGTCATGCTTTTACTCTAACATAAGCTTTATCAATGGGTCAGTCAAATTGTTGTCGATATAAATCCTCTCCATCTGTGTGTCACCTCACTGAATAATCTTTTGAATTAAGTGATATCATATGAGTATGTGTTTGGACCTCTGATGAAGTTGTGGTTCCTTTGCTTTGGCAATTGCTCTATTATTGTCACAATATAGCTCAATTAACTCAACAATTCTTGGAACCATTCCAAGTTCTGTCACAAACTTCTTCATCTATATAACCTTTTTTGCCACTTCTAAAAGGGCAATGTACTTAGACTTTATTGTAGAATCAACCACTGTACTTTGCTTGGAGCTTTTCCAACTTATTGCACCATCATACAAAAAAAACACAAACCTAGATTATGATTTAATGTCATCTTGATCAGTTTAGAAACCAGTATCACTATAGCCTCTAATAGTAAGTTTAGAATCCCCTCTATAAACCAAGAGTGCATCCTTAGCCATTCTTAAAGACTTTACGATGTTCTTGACAACCACCTAGTCCCTTTCACTTGGATCATATTGATATCTACTGCAAATGCTTAAAGCGTATGAGACATCAATCCTCGTACATACTATGATGTACCTGATGGATCTTATAGTCAAGGCATATAAAATCCTATTTATCCTATCTCTCTCAAATTGTGAAGATGGACACATCTCTTTCGAAAGATATACACTATGAGACATCAGTAAAAATCCTTTGTTAGATTCTTTTAAATAAAATCTTTTTAATACCTTGTTATGTATGTGCTTCAACTTAGGCCAAGCAGTCTATACCCTTAATCTAAACAAATTTTAATCCCAAGAATGTAGGATGTTTCTCCTAAGTCTTTCATAGAGCAAAAACTTGGATAATCAAGCCTTTACTGATTACAAGTTCAATATGTCATTTCCAATAATTAAGATGTCATTAACATACAATAATAGAAATGCAATTATGTTCTTATTGACGTTTTTATACACACACAACTTGTCTTTGTTTTTGACAAAATCAAACTCTTGTACAACTTCATCAAAACGAATGATCCAGCTTCTAAAAGCCTACTCAAGCTTGTAAATGGACTTTTACAACTTATGTATTTTATTAGCTTGTCCAGCAAGAACATAACTATTAGGTTGCACCATATAGACGTCTTTTATGAGGTTATTATTCAAAAAGATAGTTTTGACATCTATCTGAAAGATTTCATAGTTATTTTATACAGTAATAATAAGTGTAATACTAATAGAGTTAAGCATAGCGATTGGCGAAAAGGTTTCATCATAATGAAACATTTGGCAACTAGTCAGGGTTTATAAGTATGCACGTTACCTTCCATGTTAGTTTTCTTTTTGAAAACTCATTTACACCGTATGGGTTTTACTCCTTCAGGTGCATCCACTAAAGTCTATACTTGGTTTCGGCACATGAAGTATATTTTAGATTTTATAACATCTAACCATTTATCAGAATCTAAACTCAAGATTATCATCATAAGTTTTAGGTTTATCATTAGAGATGACCAATTTGTCATGACGTTGACTCATAAGAAAACTAAATCTTTCTAACATGTGACATACTAGTATAGATCTACATAGCTTTTATATGCTTTAAGGTTGTTCCTCTTAAGGTTGAGGAACTTCCTCATGACTAACCATCTGTGATGGCACATCATCTTGTCTAACATCTGTGGTATCTTGTGATATAGGAACTTTATCAATTTTCACCCTCTTTCCATCGTTCCTTTTAAGAATAAATTCTTTTTCAAGAAACATAACGGTATGAGCAACAAAGACTGTTTACTTCTCCAAGTGGTAAAAGTAGTATCTTTTAGTTTCCTGTAGGTACCTTGTAAAGATACACTTTTTAGACTTATTGTTCAGCTTGTTAGAAGTCAATTTCTTAACACAAGCTTCACAGCCCCAAATCCTTAAGTATTCTAGATTGGGCCTTCACCCAGTCTATAACTTATATAGAATTTTATTTACAAATTTAGATAGGATATGATTCAGAGTATAGGTAATAGTCTCTAAGACATGTCCCCAGAAAGACATGGATAGATTAATAAAACTTATCATAGACTTGACCATTTTCATCAATATCTTATTTCTCTATTTAGATATACTATTATGTTACAGTGTACCAAGAGAAGTGAGTTTAGAAACTATTCCATATTCCTTCAAGTATCCTTTGAATTCAACACTTAAGTATTTACCTCTTCTATCACTTCAAATGATTTTATTTTGTTTCCTAAGTTATTTTTCTACTTCGATCTTGAATTTTTTAAAATTGTTAAAGCATTCAAACTTGTGTTTCAACAAAAACACATAGTCATAACTACTGAGGTCATCAATAACGAAGTAGGTTTCCCCTTATCTAGTATGCACTGTTATGGGCCTACACACATTGTTGTGAATGATCTTGAATAGTTCAGTCGCCCATTCATTTTGTCTAGTGAAGGGTGTTTTGACCATCTTACCTAATAGATAAAACCCATCCAGGATACCCATTTTAATACATAGATTCATGGACATGTTCAACACACATAAGGTGTTTAGAAATTATACCTGTGTTGTTAGCTCTTCCAAAACTCCACATGATTATGTAGAAACCATTATCCAACCCTTTTGAGGCAACGTCTTGGTATCCATATGGAGCATGAATGGGAGGCGATCTAAAAGGAAGGTTGTTAGGGCTTCTATCGACTGGATCTTTGAAATTGGATCACAGCAAAATGAGAAAATGGTCAAAACAATGAAAGCTTGCTTTAATAAGGTTCTAGACATGAAGATGTGTGTTTAGGATGCATGTCTTAGCTTGTCTAAATTTTTACTCAAACTAAAAGCCTTTATTTATAAGGTATGCATGAATCCTAAGTTAGTTAGGATTCTACCTACTTAAGTGATAAGGTTTCCAAGAGTTCTTATTAAATTAAGAATTTTAATTTATTACAAGTTTCAATGCATAGGAATCCTAATAAAATTAGAATTCTAACTCAACCTAAACTTTTTATCAAACAAAGACACTGAAAAATCCTTGTTTAACTAAAACACTTTACCTATGAGTTAACTTAGTTAATTGACTCACATTTATCATTTGGTCATGCTCGATTAGACTCTTACATTGGTCTAGTTGAAACCATGCAATGCATTTCCATAATGCCATATGGTACTATACACCAAATGATTCCAATCAAAACACATTTATACATTTCTTTTTTTTTATGATCTCAAGATTGTCATCAAGCAATCCTTGTCTCTTGATTCATATCAACACTTTAATGTGTGTGACTCATAAACTCTCTATCAAATTGATAATGTCTGAATTCAAATCAAATTTAGACATAGACCAAGATTAGCCTCTAGCAAAGTTCATGGCCACCGAGATGACAGAGTATCAATAAACATCTCTATAAGTTTTTACAATATCACAGTTACGTGCAATTTAATTTTTTCCTCAATCAATATCTCTCAAAGTTGAGACATAGAAAAATGTGTTTCTTAGTAGTTCTTCAATATGAGTTGATATATATTAATGACTTACATGGATTAGGCTACAATCTCATCCAACTGTGGCTATAAATTCAAGTTGTCATGAATGTATTTTAACATTCTCATAGGAGATATCTTCTTATATGCTCAAAAGTGGCGAATCTTTTATTGATCAACTATAGCCTCTATACATCTCATGATATGGTCAATCACAACCTTTATGATATCCCTATTATAGTGATACATTGGATAATGTCAAAACATACCTATCCTTGCACAAGACGATCTAGCAACCTCAAGTCGAAAGATTGCATACACCCTATGGTGTTTAAAGGATTTGTTCCATAGACATTGGAGTAACCATTCGTATAGATATCCTTTAGTAGGGTTAGTCTAATGAACACATTTACAATATGCACCTATGTGTTACTCCAAGTTGTTAGCAAACAGCTTTGACACGTGAGAATTATTGTCACTTTTTAGTGGGGTTGCTCAATACTATGATAATCTCATTACCATTACATGTGCCCTTAATCATTGTAATGTTGAGACTATGAACATTTTTAGAATGGTCACTTAATATGTGCATAGGGTTCCTACGATCAATCGTCTAATCCCCTCATCACAATTCTACCATTCTAAAACCATTTTATTCATACAATCATATAATAGACAAATATATGAACTAAATAACTATAAATCTTTTTATTAATTAATGACATAAACTACAATTACAAATGTCAAATCAATTAGCTTTAGGGCATTTACCCTAACATACGGATGTTCCTAAAATGGCTATTGAAAGTTTATATAGAGTTCCCATAATCAGTCATCTGATCCCTTCGTCACAATTCTACCATTCTAATGGTATATTATTCACATGATCATATAAATAAACAATATATGAATTGAAAAACAATAAATCTTTAATTAATTATTAATATAAAATTACATCTATAAATATCAAATTCAATTGGCTCTAAGGCACCTACTTTGACATAAACATCATGGTCGAGACATGCAATGACATTCCAAAGTAGGAAATTCAATTTACAAGCCAAATAATAACATGCATGTCACATTCAAGTATATATACATATATCTCATGAACCATTCATCATATACATCTCTTAACTAACGTGATTTTCATCTTAAAATCATTAGAAAACAAGAATAATCAATGAAACCCAGCCAAACTACTTCAAACGAGAGGTACACTACCAAAATAAGCTTGAAAGCATGATTTAATGGCAAATCAACAACATGCATGTATACTTATCTCACCTATACCCTTATGCATAAATAACACATATCTAGTGCAAAATCAAACATGCAAGAAGCCTAAAATGTCTCTGATACCATTTGAAATAATTTGATAAAGAAAATGATGAAAAAACACATACATGTATCAACAATGCAATAAGCAATGTAATAGAAAAATACCTGAAGGAAGGTTAGTGATTATACCTACGCCAAGCTATTTCTTTTGATGTAGGATGATGGAGAAGAGTTTTCCACTTATAAAGCTTCAAAAAAATCAAACCAACCTAGCAACATAGGCTATGGCTAAATGTTAGAAAGAATGAGGAGGAAAAGCTTTTAGTGAGATAAAATTTTAGTTCAAATGAATTTTCATGTCTAAAATGAACTAATTCCTTATTTATATATTGTTGGCTTAGTTAGCAATTAGATAATTGTTGTATGGCCCTTTCAAATTCTTAATTTAAACAATGGTCATACATGTATGTCATATATATACATTAGCCACCTTAATTTTATCTCATAAACATTTTAACTTTTAAAATGTTATTTTTACACTCATATAACACCTTATATGATTTTACCTTTATTGCCCTTAGGTAGATACTAGTCAACCCTAGATAATCAATCTTTATTCTCTGAAATGTTTGGTATATTAGTGTAATCCTTTAAGTTCATTATGGTATAATCGTGAACCCTTTCAAATTATCTAAAAACCATGTCTGAAAACTCAACAACTATAGTAAACATCTAACAATGTGTCATAGTCCCTAAACCACGATAAACAAACACTTCATCGAACTTATTCTTTGAACTTTTCAAAGGATTCAATTTGTATTTCATTAAGTCAAATACTTGTATTAAGAATAATCATCAGTGAAGGTAATGAAGTAATGAAATCCTCTCCAAACCATACTGCTAAATAGCCCACATATATCTGAATGTATTAATTCTAGTAATTTTTTAGCATGTTCCCTTTTACTCTTAAAGGGAGATTTGGTCATCATACGTTTCATGTAGATAAAATCCTTTTGTTGTTTAATCTTGATCAAGTTTAGGCTCATGGTTCGTTAAAACCCTAATCTTGATAATTTACGAATCTTTAATCGATATATTTAGATGTCATCACAAACAACCTTCATATGACTTACATATACTCTGGCTAGAGATTTTATTTTCAATATTTATTGACATTTGTTCATGAACTCGAATCCAAATAATCTTGAGTCAGCATATACTCTCAATCCTATAACTCTGAGTCAACGAATCCTCTTTTGATCATCATTCATCTCCATATTGGACAATGCATGACCAACTCATCTTTATCGAACAGAACATGATTAGCTTCGTATTTATACACCATATAAACCACATACATCTGTGTTAGATCTAACCATGATATCTCAGGTCAAAAGATTATTTTGTATTCTAGTACAATCATATGATAAGTCATTGACTACATTGTAATGACTATGTGACTTATTTTTATTTGTCATGTTTGAAAAACAGTTTACTAACCGTGAATCCATATAATGCCTTAGTAACATGATCATGATCATCGCTCACACTAATATCATCCTATGATATTCAATTGGAGGCATTGAGTATGCCTACTACATGACATTATTGCCCAATTAATATCATATCCATAGGGAACAATTCGATAATTCATTTTTGTTTATTAAGCACATTATTTGGATAGTTCACATACACACTTTATATTAAAGCAAATAAAGGAAACAATTTATGTATATAAATAGAAAAACAACTTTTATTAATAAATCATTATTACATATATACAAGATGAAATACCCTGAAACCGATAACATGAATGGTTTTTAAGGCATACACTAACACTTTTATAGTCAAGAGGTAAAGAAGTCAAAGTGGAATTCATCGTGATCATTCAACCTACACATTAATTCAATGATTCAAACTAATCATTTGCAATTACATCCCATAAGGAAAGTGAAACTATAAAGTGGATATGCCATTCAAACTATACAAAGTTATGATAATTTCATCTTGTATAATTAAAAAGATACGGTGCAATGTCCACATGGAAAAAGGTTCTCAAAGTTTATAAAATCCTCTTCGCACTCTAAGAACTAGGGATCATTGTTGTGCAATCAAAAAGTTCTCTTTGAAGTCAACCTTCAAAGTGCAACTAGATGCAACGATAAACATATAGTGATTAAATAGTTCTCTAGGTCAAAGTTTGTAACTCAGTCGAATCTTGTCTAAAGCTTAGACATCTCAACAAGTGACTAGTGATCAGATGACTTTTAACTCTATAACTTGTGAAGTGGAAGATTCCTTTAAAGGCAAACCAACAATTACAACCTATCAAAAGAGGGATACATCCAAATTTTATAGCAGAACATCCGCATAATGTACATTCAACGAGATGTTAACTTTCCTTAAATGCAAGATATCGTTGATATTTTGGGATCAATTAACTACTATGCAAGGTGAACCCCTGACAGACTTGGTACAATGGTTACGGGGTCTAGTCACTATGCCACGAGGAGTTTGCTGATGAACAAAAAAAAAAGATACCATTGGTATAGGCATAATTTCCTCTCATTTAAATTCAAATAACTAATTAAGATCCTAAATTGGGGGATTTTCAAATAGAGATTTCTCTTCAAAAATCTTGTATATAAATAGACAAGGGAGAAAAAGGAAGAGATAGGAGAAAAAAGCAACAATACAAAAAGAATACAACCACAATGAACACTATTATTGTGTATACTATCATGTAGTATTATTGTGTTATACTCAAACTAGTGACAACATTATAAACGTAGATATTCTGATCATTAGGTTGAACAACATAAAATTTTTGAACATAAAATTTTTGTGTCTTTGTTCTTTTCTAATTAAGCTTCATGTATCTTCTCTCAAACTCATAGTAGACACCTAAGTTTGCTTATATTTTAATCACTACTACTATAATCCATCTTGTGCAAGTCTTTGAATTATGTACATCACTTAGTGATGAAAAATCACATTAACAACTAACATACACATATTCATATAATATGTAATTTAGATATAATATGCACTTGGATACCTGAAAAAAAAAAAAAACCAAAATAAAATATATGTAATTTGATCTCTTTTACTTGTGGAAAGGTTTCCAAGGTTGCATTTATAATTTTTTTAAAATTAATGTTAGATTAAAATATAGTTTAAACATATACAAATATAATACAGTGGTATCCATGTTAATGCGATAATTGATCATTTATACATTATATAATTATCATGTAATTCAAAACAAAAAAGAATAAAAGAATATTAAGTGATTGTATATCTCATCATCTATATACCATGTTGTCTCAAGGGTTAAGGTTATCGTTTTTAGACTTGGGTCAGACAAATATTTGATGAAGAAGCCAGGACAATGGTCAAATCAGATGAACCAATAGTTGGACTAATAAACTGTTTAGGGTTGATTTCATCTATTTTGTTTTACTCTATAGTCAAATTGATATATTCTTACAACTGATTTTATTGCTTTCATTTCATGCAAGAACAAATTGATATTTGCTGGTGAATATAAAAGCAATGTGAAATGTTGCAACAAAGGAGGGAGCCACACAGAGACCATAGCAAACCCTACGCACCATTCTCACCTATAACAATTAACCTCGTCTCTAATAGTTGCTTCTCACGATGATCCCCTCTCTGACAGTTCCATCCCGTACTGACTTTGTCTTCACTAGCTCCATCCCATCTATAATTTTTTATTATTATCGTTATTATTATATTCATGTCAAGTAAATATAAAATTAACATAAAATTTATCAATAAATTAATTACTTATAATGTTATCCAAAATCACATGGGTTTTAATTTCACCATGAGAATGATTAACAAAAACTTGAAGAGAAGAAGCACAAGGCAGAGCAAGGCTGCCACAAATATAAAATTAAATGTTGTATGGCCTAGGCAAGTGGCTGTGAAATCTTTGGATCAGAATTATCAAGTGCCAGATTTTCTGCCATGCTTTGGAGGAAAAAGTTATGGGTAGGAAGTTTCCCCTTTTCCCTCTTTTTTTTTTTATAATTAACTAATGTTCTGATTTATATAAATGTCAATTGGTTCATAGAAATAAACGATAATTAAATAAATTAAAAAAAATATAGCATATGTGCAGATTTTTAAAATTGGATGTAGATTCCTGATACACGCAGATGCACATAAAGTAGTATATTTGCAACACTAATACATGAATGAGTAATCTCCAACAATTATGATGTATATTTAAACTGTATACAATGCCTATGCTTGTATTTTAGATGGCATTGATAAATAATTTATTAATGCAATAAATGTATGTTTAGTTTGTATTAATAATTAAAAATTTTGTCTTATATTAATTATCGACACTATCTAATTGGCGACAGTCCAAAATTCTTTAGATATGCAAAATTCATTACTTGATAATTTTCTTAATACTAGAAAGAAAAATTCAATCAAACTTTTTTGTATGAAAAATTGTAAAATTAATCATTGATTATTTACCAAAATCATTTAATGGGTGTACTATTTTTCCTTGGAAACCCAGTTAGTGGTAATTAAAAATGATGCTATAATGTGGATTTTGAAAGAAATAAATTTTAATTGAGTAAAAATTAGATTTAAATAAATTTTAATTTATTTCAAAAGCATCATTTACGTGATTACGTCCTTCATCTTATTTTTCATCTCTGTCTCTCAATATAAATGATTTTAATATAGGTTTTTTCTTTTTTAGAGTTTCTGCAAAATTTACGAAATTTTACATTAATGATTAATTAATTAAAGCATAATTATATTAAATAGATTTCGCTTAAAAAATTCTTTGATGATTGCATTGTAATTTTTATTTTAAAAAAACAAACAAACACCACTCCTGAATCTAACCATTTGTTAAACTATAATAGCGAACAAATTAAAAAAGAAAAAAATGGATACTTTCCATAAATTTAAAAAAAAAAAATTATTTAAAACGGTTTAGCTACCACAAATATGTGAATAATTAATTTACAAAGAAGGAAAAATAATCGATTAAACACAAATAATATTTCGTATTATTGGTTTTCTAAGACTATTATGTTATGTTATAACTTTCCTTGCACAAGATAAAGCAAAAGTCAGTATCACCTGGTGAGGGGGCCTTTAGTGATATTGAAAATTTTCCCACATTTTGGGTTCACCTATATAAATCTATCACATTTTTTACACACTAAATATTTATACCATAAGGTTAGTTGAATACCTAAATTACTCTTGTCTTCAACTTTATAAACACAAGGAAGAGTCGACCTTTTGAACACTAAAAAGCAAATTTTTTTTAGAGATCTTGCAGAAAACTCATCATAATCCATATCAATGTTGATTCATACCCCTTATCTTACATATTTTTTGTTTAATAGTTGAAAACCAAAGATTGTATACTAGATGAAGTAGATGATTTATGATAAATTTATGTTAATATATTGCCGAATGTTGTCATTTGTATGTTAAAATAGTTGAAGTATTGATTCTTAGTTCAACTGAGATCTGGATCTTGACTGAAAAATGAGTTAATATATTGTTGAATGTTATTATTTGTAATTTACTATAATCTAGAAATTGTAAGAAGAAGGGGTAGGCAAGATCGCCTAGTATAGGCAACTTGGCTACCCCTTCTTCCTACAAGAATTTGCAATTTTTCGTTAAAGTTTATTCGCTTTAAGAAAATAAAAAGGAAAAAGCCATATTTAAGATTTGTTTCAAAGGACAATGGATTACAGGTGATAACAATGTATGAAATATGTTAGTAGGAATAAAAGACTGATCTATATCAACACAAGTATTGATTTTAAGGATTTGTAGCAAAAATATACTATCGTCTCAGAATCAATCGAAGTCAACCAAATGTTCACATATTTATCCCTGGTGATGTATCGGTGGGTCTAATTAAGATTATAGATAATGATGATCTTAAGTATGTGATGGTGGTAGCAAAAAGTTTACGAGTATCGACAAAACTTTATGTTACCAAGAGTCTTTTTGAAGGAAAGGACAATCAACAAGACAAAAAGATTCATGAGAAAGAAAGAGAGGATCATCCGACGTACGACTGGACACAACAACAAAGTTTACAAGAGAATGGTGTGAATCATGGTGATGATGATGATGATAATGACGATGTAGATGAGGATTATAATGTTGAGGGTAATAACGATGATAACGATGATGATGAATTTCCAAGGTTTGATGATGTTGACAACATGTACTACATATCAAGCTAAGACATTAGGAGAAGTTAAATCAATGCTTATAATAACGAGGTCGAGTGTAGCACAGGACGTCATGGCTTCATATATATTAGAGCATATATAAGTCACATTCATAATCCTAATATGTTTTAATGGGTTCCTAAGCTTGTCATGGATGTTGAGAACACGAGTGTTAGTAATTGAGAAATACAAAGAGGCAACAGTCTAAACATTATGGGTTTTTATGATTCAAAAGTTGAATTGATGTTTTATTTGAAAGATATGTTTTAGAGACAGGTAATCAAATGGAAAGTTGATTACTCTAATAGGACACATTATGAGATTAGGTGTGTATCTCCTCAATGCCAATGGCCGACAAGAGCAAAAGGGGAGGAGGATGGAGACTACAAGGTATTAAAGTGTATAAATAATATACAAACTTATCCAAGAGATCAAATATTGTCATATCATAGATAGAGTAGTGCAAGATCAGTAGGGACCATTTTAAATTAATGTTTGTGGTTGATCGCATCTATCAACTTAAGGGAATTATTTTCAACATGGTAGATAGGTGACATTTCATACACATAAGCATGACGTGTGAAGATATACGTTATAAATGCATTACGAAGATCTCCCAAGGAGTTTTTCATGCTCTTACCTGAGTATTGTCATAATCTGAAGCTAAAGAACCCAAGAACTGTTATACATATTGATATTGATATGGAAAATAAGTTTCAATTCTTTTTTATGGCTTTAGGTTGTTCGATAAGGAGATTCTGACAAATTTGTCACCTGGTGATTTGCACTGACACTTCACATTTGAAAGGAAAGTACCTTGGGTCTCTTTTTCATTGCTGTTGTGAAATGTGACAATAATCAAATTTATCCATTGGTTTTCGATTTCAAGCACAAGGAATGAATAGATACGTGGACTATGTTCTTAAGGTACTTACACTTGTGCATTAGCAATGTTCCAAGCTTGGCCATTATTTTTTATCGACATCATTCAATCATTGTGTTGATGGTGAACGTAATGCCTCATGCCCGTTATGGTTTTTGTAACTACCGTTTAAAAGGTAACATGCATATGCACTTCAAAAATACCTAGCATATTAAAAGATTATTTTTGAAAACTATGAAGGCATATCGCATCAGTGACTTTAAATTTGCCATGAGTATAATTATTCAAGTGAATGTTGTTACGGTAGCCCATTTGGCCAATCTTAGGTAGAGAAAGACTGCTCGTGTTTTGTTTGTCACCATATTAGTTGAATTTCTTAGAAGCACAATACAACATTGGTTTTACAATTGGTGAAACCTAGCAGATATAATTACCTAATATTGGTATTAATTTATTTTTTATTACATTGGATTTTATTAGTGTTTTAACATGTGAGAGATCTCACCTATTAACACCATGGTTAGAGGATAAAATTGTTGGACATGTGAGTAAATCTGCCAATACAGTGGTTAAACAATCAACGTCTACGAATATGACATACATGATATGCGGCAATAGATGTTCCTTATGAATATTTTGTATCAAACATGTGAATATAGGAAATTTCAACTTTCTCAGATTCCATGTACACAAGTGGTTGTTGCAAGGTTCAATAATCTCTTAGACTGTTTCAAATAAGCTATTATATATTATTCGATAAAATATTTGTAAGGGGTGTATAGAAAATATGGTAATCCAATAGAGAATCAATCAACTTGGGTACCATCTAATATGCCGCCATTGATGATATTCCTATACCTAGTCCTTAACTGCCCTCTAAATGTCAATATAATGTAATGATATGTTAACACTTGAGAAGTATTCCTCCTTCAATATAGGCCTTTCTGAACAATTCACGTAGTGTGATACTTCTACATCATGCCCAAATATAAGATTAGTCACAAAAGCAAACTCCATTGGACTGAAATAGGCATCCATGCCATTTAATCTAAACCATAGTTCACTATTGGGGTCTATGTGATTATTTAAATGGAATAGTACCATATATATAATAATGACGCTAAACGGGATCTCATCCGATCTCAAGAATTACCCAAAACAGGTAGTATGAAACATCTCTCATTACATCATCATCAGTTTCTCATTTATGATGCTCACTACATCTATCTTCATGCAGAGCATCATTTACACATGAAATATGAAGACTTTGTGAAACCTGTAGTTCCCCTCATGGTCATTGATTATGTTCCTAAAAATGAACAAAAGCATTTCATTATTACTCTGTATCCCAAAAGAAAAAGTTTTTTATGAACAATGTAAGTAAGCAACATCACTTACTTGTTCTTCAACAAATACACCAACCAAAACCCACCAAATCACAACCAAAATCAGGCATACACTTATATATTTGTTTTACGACTAAAAACCCTTTATTATCACCAAAAAAATCCTAACTTTTCATTACCGAAACCCTAGATCTAACTGAAAAAACCAACCATCAATAATCAACCATTCAAATCTCATTCACCTATCCTGCCATTGCAAATTGGTCAATCGATCGGCTTTAGATGATGGTTTCAGCATCTACAATTGGAGAACATAGTGACAACGACTTTAAATCTTTGGTGTTGACAGCGGATCTTCAACTCTTACGTCAGTAGAAATTGGCTCTTCAATTATTCGACGTCGATCAACATCGGCTCTTCGTCAATCAATGTCGACTCTTCCACTCTTCCACTCTTGCATGTGTTTCCTCTTTGCAATGGATTTTGATGGATTGAGAAGAAGTTCACGTAAAAGAAGAAAAAGAGGACCTTGCCTATCCTATTTAGTCACACTTAAATAGTAAGCAGTGTGTGGTTTCAAAGTGTGGTCAACTCAAGGGGCATTTCTAGGATTGTTCACATTTTATGGTATAAATATTTAGTGTGCAAAAGGTGTAATAAATTTGTATAGACGAACTCTTTTAGTTACAAAATTTTTTATATCCCATGTTTCTATATATTAAATAAAAATTATGTATTAATTTTAAATAATGGGTGTGTGCATATATATATATATATATATATATATATATATATATATATATAATCTAATAAATACAAGAAATTTATATAAACTCATATCATATCTCAATCATCTGGCTAGATTTGCTTGTTTGGCACAGAGAGAATAATCAGATGGGAAACCGTTGAAATTTTCCTTGAACAAGAAATGATCAGTAGATAGAACACATGTCTATTCTGTTGGACACAAATTCAACAAATTTTTAGTTTTAAATATTATATCTATAACATTAAACCATATAATAAGTAATTAATCAAATTTACCTTATGGAGTATACAATATTCAGCTACAACTATGATGATGAGTTAGTTTTTCCTTCTCATTGAAATCCCAACTTTTATTTTTCTTTTATTTTCTTATTTTCTAGGTCTTTCTTGAACCTTAGAGAGGACTGGATTTCTATATTTGAACATAACTTTAGAAGGATCTTTTGTTTTTTAAAATAGTACTATGTATTCTAAGTTAATATCCCAATTTATTTCTGAAGTTATTTGCCTTGAATCTTACATTAACATATGGAAGATCATAATATGGAGTACAAGACTCGGAAAAACCAACTTTTCATACATTATAATTGTAAATATTATGAGTAGTGTTATATGACCTCAATTTGGAGTTTTTAATTAAATACTCAAATAATGTGTGAATATATAATTAAATATTATTTTATTTTTAATTTACTTTTCTTCCCACTTCTTTTCATCTCCTCCAATGTACAGTTTGCAACACATATATACTAATACCATCATAATATAATCCCTTGTACTAAAACTTTTATATATTATTATATACACTTTAATTTATTTATAAACACCCTCTCTCTCTCTCTCTCTCTCTCTCAAAATATTACACACAATATTTCTACTGGCCTAGCATTTTTTCTTTCCCTCCTTCACAGGCTGTCATGGTTGAATTATTAAGACCCTGAATTATATTTTTTAAGCCTTGATGATTCTCTTTGTTGTTTATTCAAGCAAAGTGGGACTCCTTCCCTTTCATCTCCAGATTTTTGCTTCTTCCACTGCTTTGTTTGCTCCGTCTATGTTGCTCAATATTTTCATTTCATTTCTTTCTTAATTCATTAAAGACTTCTTCTTCTTCTTCTTACACTTATGGATCCAACGACTTGTCGCTTCAGCAAAGAAGAAAAATATTTTTTTCAATGAGCCTCATACAAGAACTTCTCCATCTGCTCATCTTTTGTTTCAGGTAATTTAATTGAAGTTTGTTGATGTTGATTTTTAAATATATATGTAGTGCTTTTGTAGTTTAAGAATCTTAGATTGTTTTTATGTTTAAAATTATTCAATATTGAAAGAGACTTTTGTTTTAGATGATGTACAGTGTTGTGTTCCAAAACAATTTTTTTCATCAAACTTTCTCTTTCAGTCCTACTGTTTGGCTTGTATAATATCGTTTTTGATTTGCTTTTGGAAGAAGCAAATAGAAGGGGAAACTTTTCGAGAACAATTTAATTAAATTCCTGAAGATAGATAGAATTAAGAGAAGGCCACTGAGAATAATGGCTGGTGACCCATTTGACATATCTTTGGTCTCAGTATTGCCCACATCCCACTTCACCTTTAAGCTTTAGAAGCTATTTGGTAACACTACTTTCAGAGCTCCGAATGAAAATTCACAAAACGTTTAAATTTCCATTTGTTTCTTCTTCTATTCAATACCTTGAAAATTAACTCTCACCGCTAATTTTCAACACCTTTTTCCATGTGCCAAACGTGGCCTGCATTTGGTGCCCCAATTGGGGAACCATAAAGCTTTTTTGTGGATAATTTCACTTTGTAATGGCCTAAAGTTCCCTCTTTCCAGAATTCAGTTGATTTTGTTTGGTCTTACTACTATTCCATTTTGTTCATGATCAGATCTATTAATCAAAAAATTTTTCGAATAATTGTGTCAGTTTTCTCTTCTATTTTAGCAACAAATTTGAGGGTCACTTAATTTCAGGCATGGGAACCAAATTTGAGTATGCAATCAATCCGTTAGCAGTTTCAACAAATTCTAACAGCTTCGACTTTGATCGTGTGGACGATTGGGATTATTTCCAATCTAGAGAGGTGAATAAGTTTCAAAGAACTCAACAAGACTGTTTTCGCAGCTCCATGGACAGGATGCTTGACAAGCACAACATTGAATCCATAAAAAGAACAATGCAGATCCAGGAAGATATCTTCAAACACCAGGTGAACTCAAGGTCTTTATATCTCTTAATTATTTGAACTCTTTATTGTAAGATTTCGATCCATTGTCAAGATATTATCTTTAGTGCTGTTTATATCCAGCAGACCCACCTCAAATAGTGAGACTTAGATTTCCTATAAATTTGACTAGGATTCCGAAAATTTCAGGTCCAAGAACTCCACAGGCTGTATAGCGTGCAAAAGATGTTGATGGCTGAGCTGAAGAAAGAAAGTAAGCAAAGTAGAATTTCAATGGCGAGTTCAGAAATGAAGCATTCACAAACATTTATGAAAACACAAAACGCAACAACTGCTTCAGGCTATATTTTCCAGGTTCAAAATATTCCTGAAGATCCAAGCACCAGGGAAAGAAGCGGCAGCAGCCAAATTGGGAATAAATTACCGAGCACTGAAGGGTCTAATGAAGAGAGTGAAGTTGAGTTAACATTAAGCATTGGAGTAAGGTCAAACAAGAAGAGATCAAAAGGTCAAGAATTGAAGGAAACCAGGGAGATTGATTCAACGGCATCGTTTAAATCTGATAGCGGCCCAACCACTCCAATAAGTAGCTCAAGTGCCACATTTGATAACCAGGAAAAGAAGATACCTCATTGGCTTTTCGGATTAAGCATAAACAGGAGTTGAAGTGAAGAAGTGAATTGTAGTTTAATTAATATAATCAATTAAATTAATTGTATGTGTGTATCCTTTTAATCTTAATTAATTAAATTACTCTAGCTGCAGCCTGGAACCATGAAATTTAATTACTTGGGTTCCATGAATTAAGATTCCTAATTTGGTTTCAAAACTCAAAATCTAATAAATGGATGACCCATTTTAATTGTTGTAAACACTTCTCAATTTATGGCACTTAATTTGTTGTTAACCTCTAGTTTAATTTCTTTTGCATTTTATGCAACTCAAAAAGACTTAGATTTACTCTATATCCATTCGTTCCATATGTAAATCCTTCTGTTGTAAAAACTATAGATCCAATCTGGAAATTAATTAATTAAGTTAAATAAATTATTTTTTTCTTTAATAAATATTTTAAATAACTCTATGCATGAAAACTAAGCGTATAGGATTTATTCATAAACTTAACATATTAGGTATAGGTACGAGAATGAATTGATTAAAAAACTTGTTATAAATTTTCTTTATGTAGACTAACATTAATTATAATTTTAATTTAACAAAAAATTAATAACGGGATAATGTAATAAATGTTTATGAATATACTCAATATAATTAATAAAAATAAAGTCAATATACTTTTACAAGTTATGATTTGCATAGATGGTTCATTATAAGGTTTTGCGTTAATAGACCTTTGATGAAAGTTTAACAATCTTGTATAGATTGGTTATATCTTCTTTTTGAATCTCTAATATAATAATTTTATTCATCAAAGGTCATTCTACCAGAGGTTTGAGAAGAGTAAAGCAAGTTAGTATACTAAAATGATTTATAAGCATATCTCATTCAATTTTTACTGTAGCCTTGCTTTAATTATGTGTTTAATTATTCAGTATACCATATTCTATACATGATTATAGTTTAATTATAAATCAAGTATTACGTTGCCAAACCCCATAATCTCTAAAAAAACACATTGGTTTAATAAGTATTTTAAATATGTATACTTTAAATAAAATATGGAATAAGACTTAAGATTTTATTAAAAAACGGAAGATACTAAGTTAAAGTGTGACAATGAGTTCATTCAATCAAATTAGAACTTGTGCAAAAGGGAAGATACCTAATATTAGACATTAGGTAAAGGTATGACAATGAGTGCATTAATTAATCTTTAGAAAGCAAGCTCAAGGGAACCTTCGCACAATTTTATGCCAATTTTATGAAGTAAACCACAATTTTTTTTTATTTTTTTTATCTTACCAAAAATAAAAATAAAAATTTTTGAGAGTCAAAAAAGGGCTTAATCATCTATCCAAGTTCTCATGTGAATACGGCAATGAAACATAGCGGGGAAATTAACTTGAATCTCTTGGCCCTAATTATTTAGAAGTTGGAGCAGCCTAACAAGTGGAAAGTTAAAGCTGTTAATCGGACCAATTGAATTGAATCCGGCTTGTTTAAACCCGAGGTCGTAAAAAGATTTTTGATCCAAGCTTTAGGTCTAAGGCTTTTTTGTCCAAACTTCAAATTTTTTCTTTGAGCTTATTTAAAATGTATTTTAGGTCTGTCTGTAATTTTAAAGACTTACAAAAATATTTTTATAATTCCAGTGAGTTTAAGAAGTTAACAAATATATCCCTGATAAATATGAATTTTTTAGTCTTATCGTGCCTCGAGCTTAGGTAACTCCTGTTCAAACTGAAGCCTGAAAATTTAAAGGATAAATTTGTTTATTTAACCTAACCTGTTCATGCCCGAATTCTATTTGACTTAAGACTGAATTTTTGGCATTGAATATTCATAGCAACCCAAGTGACAGTTGTATAGAAAAGGTTGATAAATTGACCAATAAAAAAAATGGGGTATCAAATTGAAGAGCGTTAATGCCAAATGATAATGGCTTACTTGGGCATATATAATAATAATAATAACAACAACAATAAAAGATATTTTAAGTTATGGTTATCTGGGAAAAGCATGCGCCGCAAATTATATGAAATAGACACATGGCAACATCTAAAAGACGACAATTATGAATACCGTATTGCTAACTTTGTCGAATTCATTCCCCTCCATAACAGAGAAGTGGGCCCGACAATAGAGGGAAATGGACAATTTCCCACGTAAGTTTTTTTTAAATAATAAATATATATCCGTTATACATACAAATTTCAAATATCTATTTAAGTTTTAATCTTTTAAAATATATCTAAAAACTTTCTATTAAAATTAAATAATAATTTTTTTATTTTATTAATAATATTAAAATAATTAAAATTATATATTATTTTCTTCTTAGTTTGAAAAACTAATATTTTTCTCCTTAAATTAAGTTTTGAAAAATTCATTTTTTCTTCCTGAAATCCAACTACTTTCTCTGATAAATAGTTGATCAACATTAGAGAAATAAAACAGAGTCATCTAGGGGACGACCTCTAGATGACAACTATCATCGAAGGATGATGACCAATAAACGTTGTCTGCACTAGATGACGTTCCGTCGTCCAAATCTAGATAATAAAAGTCGTCTAGAATAGATGACAAGTATTGTTTAGATCTGGACAACGCTTGTCATCTAGCAACCAACTGTATTGATCACTTAATGGAGGAGTAAAGAAAAAAATTAAGGATTTGAGAGAGGAAAATGTCACTTTTTAAAGTTAAGGTATAGGGGTTAAATGTTAATTATTAAAGTCTAAGGATAAAAATAAGATAAAATTATATGTTTTTAATATTATTATTAAATAACGGTTTTACCCTTATATTTAACAAAAAAATAACGACAATATAGGAATAGGTGAGTGTTTGGGTTTTTCATCTACTATGAGTATATTTTTAAGAGTGAACTAAAACTTAGGTGGGAAATAGTCATTTACCTCACAATAAATACCCTTTTTAATAATTTTTGAATGAAGGATAACATTTTATGAATGCTGAGATTATAGGTTGCAATTTTAAATTTGTTAACATTGTTTAATAATAATAATAATAATAATAATAATAATAATAATGAGAGTAATATTATGTTTATCTATTTTTAATATGTAAATGTGTACATATTTATGTATATTATTATTAAATTAGGTATTATATTATTTTTAATTTAAGATCACTTAATATAAGTGTACATAATTTCATTTTGACCATAATAATAATAATAAGGACAAAGGACTATTTTCTGCCCAAGGTTTGATGTAAACTAAATTTTTTATCTATTAACTATAGAAAACTCAAATATCTACCTATCTATTAAATTTCACTATTATTGTCAAGGGTAAAATTTTTATTTAACAAAAATATTTACAAAAATTAAAAATTTATCACATTTTCACCCCTAAATATAAAAATTAACAAATTCTCTCATCTAAAGTTAGAAAAACTTAAATTTCCCCGGTAGGATTTTTCCAGCACGCTACCAGACGTTGGAGACTATAGCGACAACGACATTCTCCCTCCCTCCCAACTTCTCTGTCAGTTTAGCTCTATTTTTTATCGTCATTGATCGAGGAAACTGGTCTATGAAGATTGTTCTTTGTCTTTAGACAAAGACATGATTCGACGAAGATGAATCATGTCTTTATTTAGAGATAAACAATTTTTGTTTGTCAGTCAGCTTTTTCAGTCGATAATGACTAGAAATGAAGCATGACTGAGAGAGATGCTAGGAGGGAATGAGATCGTCGTCAACAATGTTGGTTGGAAAAACCTTAAAAAAAATTTTGATTTTTCAAATCTTGAGTGAAGGAAATTTATTAGATTTTTAAACTTATAAGAGGGAATTATAATAAATTTTTAGGTTTTTAAAAATTTTAATAAATGATAATTTTACTTCTAACAGTAACAATGAAATTTAATATATGAGTGAATAGTTAGGTTTTTAATAGTTAATGAATGGAAAATTGGGTTTGTATCAAACCTTGGATGGGAAATAGTCATTTGGCTTAGCAATAATTTAACTTATGAAGAAAAACAATTAATGAGTTTAAATGCTATTTTTGTAATATACAAAAATACCATCGGCATGGCAAGATGTTGTAAAGTACATAGGTGGAGACACCATTTTGGAAATCTTACCTACCCATCTAATAAGATAATATAAAAATTTAAATTATAAATTATATTACATATTGTATTTTTTAATAATATCTCTCTTGTAATAATGCTATACCACAATTATATTAAAGAGTCATGGGCCATCGCGGCACATAATGGGTAACAAGCCCAATAGGTTTATTGTTGGCCTGTAGGAAGAATACATTCGGAGGTCCAAATAGGATATGTTTCAATAAAAGGTTACATTATGGTCCGCTTACTTCTTTGATTTAAAATAGTAATTTACATTTTTCAAATTTGATTTAATAAAACCAATGGTAGGAGAATATGACATTATAAATAGTCATTTGGGGAAATGAATAAATTTATCATTTTGTTAAGGTTTGTACGATTTTAATCAGTTCTCTAGGGATTATATCATCCTTACCAAATATATATATATATATAAAACTGAGGACACCAAAAAATTGCTCATTCTACCTTTATCCTTAACTTTATTTAAACCCATTGCCTTTCATCGATTTATTCTCATTTTCACCAAGAATTCCAGCAAATTTTCATTGAAAAATCATGAAATCCAACAAGCACTTTATCTAAATCTTGGTAAGTAATTGTGTTTTTCCAGACGTTTATTGTTTTTATTAAAGATTGATGTGAATTTAAAGTATAACTTACGTAAATTATACAGAACCTGTTGGTAGGCGTGGTTTGGTCTTTTGGGCGATTTTACACCAAGTGGATTGAATATAATTTGCCATTTTGTTGCAGGAAATAATGGGTGCTTAGTAATTTTACATAAGAAGGGGTAATTAGTTTTTTTACACATTAAATGTTTATACGACATTTTTCACTTCAGAGGCCTTAAGATATTTGTCGATGGAGGGGCTTATATGATATTTTATGATAAACAGTTCAATGATATTTTACTACTACCAAGTTAGAATAGTCGAATAAGATATATCCAAGACAATCTTCAAGATGAGGTACAAACATTTTGAGTTTATGGTAATGCCCTTTAGATTGACAACTTAGGGTTTAAAATTTATTAATAACACCTACAAGTATGTCTAATGATATTTTCATCTTTTGGAGCTTTTATATGTGTATTCATGATTGAATAATTAATATGTATGAAATAGTTGGCACACGACAGTGTAAGGAGATCACACACTCGTGTGTGTGGTGTAAAAAAGGCAAAAGCGTCTTTTTCATTTGACGCGTTACATTTGGCTAAGCTCGGTTGATCCACAGGCCCATGTATAATGGTGTACATGCTAGTGTATGGTTAAAGTATTTTAAATATTAGATAAGGATGCATTTCACGGGGATTTCAAAATATGGCTTTAATGTTAATAACTTACACGCCCATATCCCTTAAGTACACAGTCGTACGTGTCGTTATTTCTGGAAAAATAAAAGAACACATTCGCGTTGGCTCATCACTTTTCACCCATTTTCTTTAGTAAAGCAAAGAGATTTTGAGAGGATTTGCTGAGTCTTGGAGCCTTTGATGTGAAAGGAGGCAGAAAGAAAGCAATCAAAGCCACATAAAGGTTATCAAAGCATCATCGGAGGAGAGGCAGTAGCGTATTCTTTAATTTGTATGATTTTTGATTCAATGTTAAGATCCTTGAATTGAGATAATACTACTAAACGGGTACACCATTATGTTTGTATGCATGGGATGGCTATATGCATAAGAAAAAGGTAGTTGAATTGGCGAATTTGTTATTAGGATTAGGGTTGAATTAATTTGTTATTAGATTGGATTGTTATTATACGATTATTGGTCATTATTCGATGTTTGAATTAGATGCATGAATGACAATAATTGGTAATGGTTGTAATTTTTTATTCAAGGGTGGATAGATATGGATTGATTAATGATATTATGATTGTGAGAGTCTGGATTACATGTTATTAGGTTTGGATGCCTTATTTGATGTGAATATGGATGTGTAATGTATAATGATAATTGAAAAAGTGTGTAGTTAGTAGTGTTATGTAATCTGGTTGTCAGAAAAAATGGATTTGTTGGTCGGAGAATGTAGGAACGACAATTTGTAATTATGTAAAATCAACGCTACACGCTTGTGTATGTTTGCATACACGATCGTGTATAATTGTGGATTTTCTCCCCATGGTAGAGCAACCACAAGAGTGTGGATTTGAGAATAGACACATGCCCATATGGTATAGGACACATGATTGTATGTCTTGGCCCCAAAGATACACACTTGTGTGCTTAGAGCTTTCATTGTATGGATTAATTAATACATCCCAATGTGTGAGAGATACACACTTATGTACTTTTAGGAAAATTAGAGAATAGAGACATAATAAGTTAGCAAAGAAAAATTGATGTTCGGATGACAGCATAAGAGTTTAGAAATGACAAATTTGCCACTAAAGAGGAATGGTTACGAGGAAAGTCAATGATGAGGCCTTGACAAAAGTTGTTGATGATGAAAATTATTATGGGTCTTCTCGATTGGGTGGATGATGATACGTACCCCAATTAGAGCGGTTCTAAGTCAAAAATTGAAAATGATGTACTAAACTAGTATGAACCACCAAACTGTGAATAGTGAGGTGAAAGCAATGAGATTAATATACACTTTTATGATCTCAATACTTTTGAATAATTATGCATTGACGATGGGCATCATAGCATTTTGGATACATGTGCGATGGCAAGAAAGGCCTATGGTCTCACATTCTCCTTTGATATGGTATCCTTAGCCTATGCTCGATTGACACGTATATAGGGTATGCCTTATAGAAGACATTCGGTATGTCCCCTGTTTTCATTAGACGTAAAGGATATTAACATACATTATTTGGTACTAGTAATTCAAGATGACACTATCACTGAGAAAAGGGTGCTAGGCATTGAGATAATTCGGATAGATTTTTGGGATGCTAGAAAAATATTTGTGAGACCACAAATTGAGAAATAAAGGACACATGAATGTCATTTACATATATATATATATATATATATATATATATATATATATATATATATATATATATATATATATATATATATATATATATATATATATATATATATATATATATGTATGTATGTATGTATATATATATATTTTCTATTTATGTGGTTTTGTAAGTAAAGTTATAAACTAGCAAGTCAGTTGTGCACGAGGGAAAGACAACAACGTTATTTCTATTTTATTGGATATTTTATGTAATTTGAACTATTCGTTCTTTATGTATGCATTTTCAATTTGTGACATGACTTGTTTGGATTCATATGCTTGATTTTCATTCATTCATTAATATATTTTTGGGATTATGAGTTTTTCATTAATAAAACATATTGGCGTTGATTTTATACATGTGAAGTTTTAATTTGACATGTCTCTCTGGATGTATATTTTGTGTAAGGGTTTGTGTCTGGAGAGGAGTGTTATATGTTTGTAATGTCTATGAACTTGATGAATATGGTATTCTAAGACTACATAGATAAATTTAGAATGACATTTATTGATGATATATTAGTGTATTCCAATATTTATGAGGAGCATGAGAAATATCTGAGATTTGTAGAGGCTAAGAGAGAAACAGTTATATTCCATGTTTTCAAAATAAAGTTTTGGTTGGATAAAGTTACATTATTTTATCATAGTGCATACATTCAAGGGGAGAAAACTTGATTTTTTTTTTTTTAGAGCATACCTTCTTAATTTTTCAATAAATGCCAGTGTTTCATTACTTCAAGGAAATATATTCATTTGCATATTTCCTATTGTTTTTATTTACCGTGCCTATGTTTTTGTCATCATAAAAAAAAAAGATTATTTACTCAAAGAGTCACCATGCTCTTATTTCAATGATAACAAACTAATATATCATTAAACATAATTATTAATATTGTTTACTAGAGTGTGATTTTAGATTTTAAAAAATTACCCAATGTATTTAAAGGAGGATCAAAGTGAGAAAAGACAAAGTTTAAATGAAGAATTCTCAAAGATTTAAAGAGAAGTTCATGTTTAGGTAATTTTTGTTATAATCATTAACATTAGTCTTGATTGGAAAAATTATGTGCATGTGAAAGCTCTCTTAAAATTTTGTCTTCAGATTTTTCATTTTTTTAGGTCAAAATGTCACTTTTAAAATCTAATGGATTAAACTGAACTTTAGCAAATTTCGATATAGTATCATTTAACCTATTTGGAATCATGAATTTTTATATCATGGACTGAAGTGTCATGTCTTAAAGTTTGGATTTTTTTCCCTTAGAATTTTCAGAATGGGTTAAACTATCATTTTTCAAAGTTTAGGGGAAATTGCACTTTTGGAAAGTTTAGGGGGCAAACAAAATTATTACGATCAATCAAATTGACTTAAATCATCTATCATTTTCATCCACTGAAACAAAATCCAATCAATCGAATTGGACAATTGACTTTCTAACATCTAGTGATACGTCACATGATGATCAAATTAAATTCAATAGACCAAAATTTACTATTATAAAATTTTATAAAAGTTATGTTTTGTTCGTAAAGGTTACATTTTTTGAAATTTTCTGTATAAATCAAATCAAACCCATTTGTAAAGAATTTTTGTTAGCCAAAATTTTCAAATTAAAGAGAAAGAAACTTTCTTGAGCTATTTACTTAAATTGTTATCTCTAATCAAAACCCTTTATATATACTTTCATTTTTAATTATATTCATCGGGTTGTATTCAACTTTCATATCTACTTTTTGAGAGAGAATTTTTCACGCTTGTAAAACTTCAACTTTGTAAAAGAGTGAGTTTTACTTTTGTTAAGACTAGAGATTTATAATGAAAGAAATGAAACCCTAGTGATTGTAAAGGTTCAATAGCACTTGAGAAGTTATTTGTATTAGTGAAGAAAAACTTGGTTGTGAGTTAGCTACCAAAGATTAATAGAATACTCTAATGAAGATAGCTTGAAAAAGTAGACACAAGTTAAACATTGTGTTGAGCCATTATATGTTCAGTGTTTGATTTTCTTCAACTTTTACTTTATTTCATATATTGTTGTAATTTTTTTAATCGATTGTCATATCACCTCGTTTTTAGATTAAGTGTATTCAAATAAGTAAAATCTCTTTAGATTGCATAAATAATTTTGATTTTTTTTAAATAGTATTAAAAGTTTCAAAGCCTAATTCACTCCCTCTTAAATCATTTGATTCTTCAACCGTAACAACCTGTAGGTTGAGAGAAGACACTGACAAGGTACGATCTTATCCAAAAGCAATAATAGGAAACATAGGTTACCATGTGCCATGACTTTAATAACGTCACTACTATGAATGTAGATTCATGGTTTTCTAGCCGTATAACATTAAAATCTTGATAGTCTCTTGATTTTCTTGTGTCTTTTTTTTTTTTTTATGTTGAATTCTATAACATGTTAGTGTAATTTTCATTAATACGAATCTCATTTATAACACTATTGCAACATCAATCTTATAAAATACAAAACTTACAAAGATAAAAAAAATATTTATGTTATTTTTATAAGATATTAAAATATATTAAGTTTCAATAGTTTAATATTATTGAATGTCATAATTAAGTTGTCTGATATTACTTTAATTCATTAAAATTAATATAAATTATTTTAAAATTTGATGATCTTAAATTCTTTGAATATAAATTGTTACTATATTTATATGAATAATACTATGTATATCTACTTTTAAGTATATAAATGAATACATATATATGATGTGTCATTATATGATTAAATATTATTTTATTATTAATTTAAAATCACTTATTTACTTAATGATACACATTAAGTGTGTCCTTATTTATATTCTAATAAAACTATGTATATCCACTTTTGATACATAATTCGTGAATATAGATGATGTACCATCATGTAATTGAGTGATTTTAAATTAAAAATAAAATAATATTCAATCACATATGACACATAATTTGTGTCCATGAATATGTACAAAAAATAAGTATACATAGTATTGTTTTTTATATACTCAAAATAAATACACATAATTTTATTGTTTATGTTTTATAATAATTTTACCAAAAGTTGTTATATTTGCTTCAATTTTTGAGTTAAGGTTGTCATTTGTGTACAAATAATAATTATTTTATGGCCAAAAGATTATTTCCTACCCAAGATTCGTTCAAATAATGAGTGAGAACTCGCAAAAAAGATAAACTTTAGGTGAGAATAAATCCTTTGGCCAATAACAAATTTGTATTTTTTAAGTTTCAAAAGGTCATATTCTCATTTGTAATCTATTTTCATTTGTGAATTCGGTTAAATAAAATAATAGAAAAATCATTTTTTTATATAATTTTCTATTTTCTCTTTTTCCTCTTATCATTTCTATTTTCTTTTTTTTTTCCTTATTCTTTTTAATTTGTTCCCTTATTTTTTCAAAAGGATGGGAGGCAAACTAGTTTTTGAATATTTTAGGAGTGTTAATGAAAATTTTTAAAAGGTTTTGAAATTTTGAAAAAAGTTTGGGGTATTTTTATAATTTTTAAAATTTTAATATATTTGTTAATAATTTCAAAAATAATAATTATACTTAAAAACTGAACAAAATAAAAGATTTTAAAATTGATAAGAGTTTTGTTTGTTTTTTTTAATTTGATTAAGTTTTGATATTTTTCAAACTTAATAATATATATATTTTTAAATCGATAAAAACATGACAATAATATGATATTAATATTAATATTAGGTCAAAGAATTATTTCCCATCGAAGTTTTTGCTTAATCTAAAAAACGTGTTTGTAATAGTTCAAAAACTTAAATACTCACCTATGGACTAATTTTTATTAAAATTTTCAATTATAGATAAGAGTAAAACCATTATTTTACTTTCGATATAAAAAAAATTAATGATTATATATCATTTTCCCCTTTAGATAAATAATATTTCAACCTAACCTTACAACTTTGAAAAAGTGACATTTCACCCCCACAAACCCTTCAATTTTCTTTTCTGTAATGACAACAACAACAATGACGACTACTATTCTTTTTCCTTCTCTCTCTGCCACCAACAACTACGTCTCATGATTAGGGCTGGACTCAAGCCGAGCCAGCTCGAGCTCGGCTCGGCTCGGTTCGAGCCCGAAATGAACCGGGCTCTGCTCAGCTCGATCGAGCTCGAGTTGGCTCTTTTTTTTTTTAAAAAATTTTTATACAAAACGACGTCGTTTTGATCCATATACAAAACGATATCGTTTTGATATGAAAAACGAGTCGAGCCTAGCCGAAAATGAGCCGAACTCAAGGTGAGCTGAGTTCGGCTCGAGTCGAGCTCGAGCCGAACTCGAGCAGCCCATAAATAAATCGAGCCAAGCCCGAGCTGGCTGCGAGCCGAGCTCGGCTTGGTTCGAATCCAACCCTACTCATGATAGAAGAAGAAACACCGATGTGACAAATTAAAGACGAAGAAGTTATCGTCATATTTTCCTCCCTTCTCCCTTAGATCCATCACATTTTTCATCGAATGAGCTCTAGAGAAAGCTTCCATTGTGTGATTTGTCTTTGTCTGAAGCTGAATTAACGAAAAATGAAGTTGCTGCTGGAGAAGTTGAGGCTTTGTCGTATTGATGCTAGAGAAGTTGAGGCTTTGTTGTTGATGCCTCTTCCTCTGTCGTGAGATATCATCGGCGGTGGCAGAAAAAGAAGAGAGGAGAATGATGGTCGTCGTCATTGTCGTTGTCATCATTGTCACTAAAGAAAAGAAAACCTCAGGGTTTGTGAGATGAAATGTCATTTTTTTAAAATTGTGAGGTTGAGTTGAAAGTGATTTTTCAAAATCTAGAGAAGAAAATGATAAAAGTTATATATTTTTAAATATAAAAGGTAAAATATCGGTTTTTAAATTATCATAAATATATTTTTAAGATTGAGTAAAACTTGGGTGAGGAATAATTCTTTACCCTTAGGGGGCGTTTGGTTTGAGTTTTTTAAGATTACCTTGGTAATCTATCTTTTATTCCCTTGTTTGGTTTGTCAGTAATAAAATATTACAGTAATCTTCTATTACTAATGTTGACGTGACAGGTAATATAAGTGGTAATCTGATTACTACCTTCACTTTAGGTATTTAAAGATTACCAAGATAATCTTGATTTTATTATAATTATATTATTATTTATTAATTTTTTGATATAAAAATAAATTTATTTTAAATTAATATGACAAATAATATAAAAAATATTTTAAAATAATTATATTCAAGGGCATTTAAGTAAAATAATTTACTAGTAATCTTTTATTACCTTTAACTAAACATAATAATTATTTATACCTACCAAATTTTATCAAATATAGTAATCATTTATACCTAGTAATCTTTTAAGTAATCTATTTTCATGGTAATTTTTCTATTTTGGTAATAAAACATTACCCAAATCAAACGCCCCTTGATATTACTTTATCCTTAGGAGGCATTTGGTTTGGGTTTTTTAAGATTACCTTGGTAATCTATCTTTTATTCCCTTGTTTGGTTTGTCAGTAATAAAAAATTGCAGTAATTTTCTATTACTAATGCTGACGTGGCAGATAATATAGGTGGTAATCTGATTACCACTTTCACTTTAGGTATTTAAAGATTACCAAGGTAATCTTAATTTTATTATAATTATATTATTATTTATTAATTTTTTGAGATAAAAATAAATTTATTTTTAATTAATATAACAAATAATATAAAAAATATTTTAAAATAATTATATTCAAAGATATTTAAGTAAAATAATTTACTAGTAATATTTTATTATCTTTAACCAAACATAATAATTATTTATGTCTATCAAATTTTATCAAATATAGTAATCATTTATACCCAATAATTTTTTAAATAATCTATCTTCATGATAATCTTTTTATTTTAATAATAAAACATTCCCTAAACTAAACCTCCCTTAATATTACAAGCTAATAGGAGTTTGGGTGTGCCTTTAATTTTTCATCAAACCCTGAAGGACATAGTAATTTGACCTTATTTTAACTTGAAGTACTATTTTGCTCATATAGGCGTTCGGCCAAGTGTCCTTTAGCTTTGGTCATAGTGCCAGAGGGCGTGTGTGGCATTATGCCTTTTCAACTCTTTCAAAACCCTAATTCTATCCTCACCGTGTCCTTCTCTTCCAGTTACCCCATAACCACTCTTCTTTAGACACAAAAACACTCTTTATGACATGGTCGGCAAGGTCTCTGCCCAGCAACCGCCGCAACGACATAACGCTTGGACCGCGGATTCTACGGCTACAAGATCCGTGGCTGCCGAAGGCATGGACCAGGCGTCAGCTTCTAGTGATTCAGATGATGATGTAAGCTTTAATTCAGTCTAGAGTTCCCAGATCTTGTATATGGTATATCACGTATATTCAATTGTTGGATTATTATTGTCATCATTATTAAATCTAGCGCTTTGGCGTGTTTCAAATTTGGGGTGGAGTTGAACAATGATAGATAACGGTTTTGTTGGTTATTGTATATGGATTTATTTGAAATTTTGACGGCTATTTTAAGTACAATCGTTTATGTAACATAGATCATGTGTTACTCTAATTAGTCAGAAATAATGTCAATTGAATTCTCACAAATGAGAGTTTTTATTATCTAGTGTGGCGGTGGCTGTGCCAATGAAGATGCTAACTAAGGTCTTTTAAATGGGTTACTTATTGCTCAGAAATCAGCTGAAATAAAAATGAGTTTTACTCTCAACTTATGCAAGTTACTTAATTCAGTCTCCAATAATTTACCTGTTTCAAAGAATGAGACGGTTCAGTAATAAAGCTGAAGTTATGTGATTGAAAATTTCCTTCTTATGAGGGACACAGTTGGTATAGAGCAAATTGTAAGATTGTTAAATGATGACAACAATAAAATGAATAAAGTGCAACATAATGAGATTTTGTGATCAGCTAGTAATCTATTATTAGAATGAATAATATATTTGTTTTGGGAGTGGGTGCATGTTTTAGTTATAAATTGGAGTTTTTAGGTTGATATTATTGTTTCCTATTGATGCATGTGTGATTTGCCTGCTTGTGTGTTAGTGTACGTCTGTGATTGCCTTGTAAGATGCACTATAAAATAAATTATGCTCTGTGCTTGGCAACAATTGATGTATTTTTATAACCTTTTGATTGGTTTTGGATTTTCAAATATTAGCCAAAAAATTGTAGCTGCTGTTACCTTCTCGGGTTATTACTTATGTTTCAATGTCTTTGTGAAATGATTCAGATAGAAGGGGAATTTCCTTATAGTTTATTTTTTATTTAAAATTATCATCATCATCAATGTTATTGTTACATATAGTTATTGCTGTGAAATTAAATTGTCTTCACTTTCAATTACCAAAAGGGACTCTCTAATTATAAATAATTAAGTAAACATCTCTGAATTTTACATAAATTGAAAATGAAATTCCTTTTCATTCAGTCGCCTCATTTGTAACAAAGTAATTTCTTTAATATTTTTCTTCTGTTCTGTAGAAAAATTTCCTTTCCGTTTCTTCTCCACCTTTTTTTAAAAATTAACTGTTCTTGAAAAATTACAGTTCTTTTGCAATTTTGAGACCATGGACATGTGGCAGGGACTAAAACTTAAAGTGAAACTAGATCTTGATGAAAAGAAAAAGAAGTCAAAGGTGGGGGCACTGGTGAGCAGTGATGATGAAGAAGCAAACGAGGATCTCAGCCTTAAAATTGTGGAGAAACATCTTTTGATGCATGCAGCCAAGTTAGTTCAGAATGACGATGATGATGACAACAATGATGTCGTATTAGATGGTGAGAAGGTGGATCTCTCTTCTTCGTCTTTGCTAGAATCTGAGATTGTCACTGCTGGTTCTAGTAGGATCAATGATGAGACTGTCATTGATGACAAGAAGAGTGATAATAAGAGAATTAAGGTTAAGAAAAAGAAGAAAAAGATTGAGAAGATGGAAAATGGGGGCCAATCTGTGAGTTTATTTTTATTGTTCATTATTGTTTTCTCTGAATTTTACTATTTTGCTTTATTTATTCTATATAGTTTAAGAAAATTTGTAATAAAGGATTGCATTAGGTTATTGCAAAGGAAGTTCATGTGGAGACAGTTGAGAATGGTGAAGAGGCAGTTAAAGCTTCAGATATATCAGATAATATCGTTCTGCGAAAGCTTCTTGTGAGTCAAAACATTTGCTTAGAACTGTCTTTTTGATAATTTGCAATTTCCATATGGAGCCTTAGACTAGTATCTTTCTGATCTTTATTCTATCAGCGGGGGCCAAGGTATTTCGATCCTCCAGATAGCGGTTGGCAAACTTGTTATAATTGTGGTGAAGAGGGGCATATGGCTGTGAACTGTTCATCTGCTCTGAAGCGGAAGAAACCATGCTTTATTTGTGGGAGTTTTGACCATGGTGTCAAACAATGTTCCAAGGTTTGTAAGAAAATACTGTTGTTTGAAGCCATATATCCCATTTTTGAGCTGTTTTGTTTGTGTTTTGTTTTTTAAATTGATGAGTCTTGCTTTGGAAGATATCTTTCCATGGTCAAAAGACTTATTGTTTATTTTGTCCGTCTTGTTAAGATAAAAGACTTCAAAATCATAAGCAAGTATGCTTTTATTGTAATGTTCAGGTTAGCATTTTTGCCTATTAATTTGTGTTATTGTTATCAGGAATAATGAATTAATTGAGCTAAAAAAATCATGTGTAAGTGCAAATAGGTGTATTAAGGGGTACTATGGTTACTGATATATATAGCAGGGATGTATGCATGCATAATTTGTTTTTTTTTTTTGGTTTTCGGCAAAGGTTTATGCTTTGTTACTATATGTTCTTTGATTTCATAAGATATAGTTTTCTCCAAATTTACTGTTGTTTGTACTTGATTATAACAGTGATGTCTATTAGTATCTGTGTTTCTTTTGCATGTTCAAATGTTTTAACTCTTACTTATTGCGTGTATTGGAAACACTTTTTGCATATGTATTTAGTGCTGATTGCTGGGTTCTCTATGTCTAGGATATCTAATAACTTAGTAAATAGTGAAACTGTACCTTTACCATTCCCTGTTATTAATAATGGAATGATCTACTATAATCATAAAGATTTTATCTCCTTTGTATGGGTAATTTTTGTGTGCCACTTATATTATCATGTTATGTGGACTTGTTGATTGTTTAAGGGTACATGAATCTGACATACATAACATTTTTGCTATGTGGCTTCTTTTAACTTTCCATAAAATTGGAATGAATAAGACTAGTTAGGGGACCGTCATTATTGGTGACTCCAATGCCAATTAAGGGTCTTGGAATGTAATTTTGCTTAAACTAGGTTTTGGAGTTAAAGAGAAAAACAGAATGAGAGTAAAAAGAAAGAAAAACAAATTGACCCAGTGAAGTTCCTGTTCAGTTTTCACAAACCATTTAATGGGCTGTTGTCTCAATCAATGTCTATTTATTTATTATATTTTTTTTTCTGAAACTATGTACATAGGAATAATTTCTTGTTCATGTGTCTATTATGTATGCATATTTTTATTTTCACCTTCTCTTGTTTTTTGTGTACACAAGATTGTTTTGTGAATCAGGTTATTATTTGTCTGGTAATTCAGCCATATTTGATTTCTTGTAGGCACAAGATTGCTTTATTTGTAAAACAGCTGGTCACCGTGCAAAAGATTGTCCAGAGAAATACAAGAGTAACTCTCAAAATGCCAAAGTATGTTTGAAATGTGGAGATTATGGGCATGACATGTTTTCATGCAGGAACATTTATCCACTTGATGACCTCAAGGTCCGGATTCACTTCTGGAGTTTTTTCCTACCCTTGTTGGTCACTTTTAAATTTCTTACAATATGAGTTTTTGTAAATATGTTCTGAATTTGTGGTTCTTTAACTATTTTCCCATTGTGTTTTTGTTTGTTTCACCAGGAAATACAATGTTATGTTTGCAAGAGTCATGGCCATCTGTGTTGTGTTGACGTCACTGATACCAGTTCAACAAAAGTTTCTTGTTTCAAATGCGGTCTGTCTGGTCACACAGGATTGGTAAGCCTTTTTCATTTTCATTTTGATGTCTGCTGGAAAGAGCTTTCTGTTGAATATTCTTGACTCTGAAAATTCTTTTTTCTGCCAATCATATAACATTTGTATGTTTCCTTCATCTTCTCTTCTCAATTGATGCATCTCAATTACAGGGGGTGATTCCTATCATTTTAGCATTGGAAACATTTGTTCTCTTTGTCATGCAAAAATGAGTTCTTGATTTTGGTTGTTCAATCTTTAGTCGGTATGCTGTATATAAATATTCTTGTATTTAGGCATGCACTACATTGCGAGGTGAAACCATGGATGCTGCATCAGCTAGTTCATGCTTCAAGTGTGGTAGAGAAGGACATTTTGCACGTGAATGCACAAGTTCCGCAAAGGTAAGCTAAATGTTTGCAGAGCCATTATGTGCATGGACATTCCTTTTCAATTTTGTTATAAATTTCCATCGTCCAGTTTGTGGTTTCAAAATGTAACCATTATGCCTTTGATCCTATGCAGATTCGTAAGAAGAATTTTGATTCATCAACTCCAACACTTAGACCTCATAGAGAAAATAAAGACTACTTAGGATACAGATCTGCGCCTAATGATCGCGGTAAGGGTCATAAAAGGGAAAAGACCCAAAATGAAGATAGTGGCTTTACAACGCCGCAAAAATCTAGACAGAGAGGCGGTTGGATAACAGAGGATCCAGGAGATTTCTCATATAGTAAGACCAAAAGGAGTCGATGGAACTCTCCTGCAACACCTACTGGTAGGGGTCATAAAATTTGTGCTGTCAGTGCTGTTGGTCATATTTCAAGGTCTCAGTCATCTAGGAAGAAATCTGTTCATCATAGACATGCCATGTCCAGGTTTGACAATTACGGCAATGATGGGTTTAGGAGTTATGATTGGTGGTAGAAGCCCATAGATAATTTATGAATACTTAAGAGGGCCTTTTAGGGGGTTACTGATTGAAAAGGATGTTGCCTCTTGTGTTCCCCTTATGGATCATTGCACCTTCTTTATTCAATAATTTGAATGAAGCGTTTTTAAATTTTTTTTTAACTTTCTTGTCTTTTAGATGCTTGATATTCATAATGCAATTGGTTGAGACTTAAACTGAAATATTAATACAAAGATAAATTACCTCAAACATTGTAAAGTATTAATTATTATTATGTTTGATGAATGTTGATATGTATAAATATTGTTTTTGGTTATTTTATTTAAATGCACTCAAAAGATTACTGCATATATATTTGTATTGTGTTTACTTAAATTAACATATTTTATATTAAAATATTTGTTTTTTATATATTCTAAATATTTTATAAGAATTTTTTCATTTAATAAATTAATTTTTTAAGTTGACATATTATATTTTTTATGAAGTATTTATAATATTATTTGTTATTTTAATTAGAAATAAGAGTTTTTTTTTAATTTTAATTAGGATAAAATTATAATAAAATTAAGACTACTTAATTATCTTTGTAACGTTAATTATTATTTGTCAAATAAAATAAAATATTATGGATATCAATTAAACCCCATATTTATGGTAATATAAAAACCACTCGCAATTTTTTGAAAATAAAGCATACTTTTACTTTGATAATACATACACACATACATATATATATATAATAAAATTATATATATATATTTTTAGTATATAATTGGAGTATATAAATGATGTATTATTATGTAATTAAGTTATTTTAAATGAAAGATAAAGTAACACATAATTATATAATGACATTATTTATATATTCAATTGTATATAAAAAAATTGTGTACGTATAACATTACTCATATTTTAATATTCTTTAAACTAATGAAGAGTATTTTTGACAATAAAACTATGTGTACACATAGTTTGAGTACACAAAAAGAGTATTCAATTGATTTATTATCATGTGATTGAATAATTTTGAATTAAGAATAAAATAATATCTGATCATATAACGACAAATAATCTATGTACATATTTTGTGTACTTAAAATGTGTACATGTAACATTGCTCATATTTTAATATTCTTTAAACTAATTAAGAGTATTTTTTGACAATAAAACTATGTGTACACACAATTTGAGTATACAAAATGGGTATTCAATTAATTTATTATCATGTGATTGACTGATTTTATATTAAGATAAAGTAATATCCAATTATATGATGACAAATAATTTATGTATATATTTTGTGTACTAAAAATGTGTACTGATAGTATTGTTCTAATTTTGACTTTTTAATTGCCATATTTTAGAGAATGTGTTATGATGGCCTATCAATATGTGAGTTGTGTATCAAGAGGGATATAAGGGTGACGTCGGAGGAAGTGAAACACTTAGGGGCTGTTTGGTTCAAGTATTTAAAGATTATCTTGGTAATCTATGTTTTATTTCCTTGTTTAGTTTGTCAATAATAAAAAATTATAATAATCTTTATAACCAATGCTGACGTGGTAGGTAATATAGGTGATAATCTGATTGTCACATTCACCTTAGATATTAAAAGATTACCACCTTCACCTTAAGTATTAAAAGATTATCAAGGTAATCTTGATTTTATTATAATTATATTATTATTTATTAATTTTTTGAGATAAAAATAAATTTATTTTTAATTAATATGATAAATAATATAAAAATATTTAAAAATAATTATATTCAAGGGCATTTAAGTAGAATAATTTATTGGTATTCTTTTATTACCTTTAACCAAACACAATAATTATTTATACCTATCAAATTTTATCAAATATAGTAATAATTTATACCTAGTGATATTCAAAGTAATTTATCTTCAAGGTAACCTCTTTATTTTGGTAATAAAATATTATCCAAACCAAACGCTCCCTTAGGGTTGCAAATAAAGCTGAGTTGTGAGTTATTTATCTTCAATTGAATTAAACTTGAATTTAACCTAATTGTTACATGTTACAAAATGTGTTGAGATGGTCTCTCAATATGTGAGTTGTGTAGTAAGAGGGATATAAGGATGGTTTGAGAGGTAGTGAAGCACTTAAAGTTGCAAATAAAGTTGATTTGTGTGTTGCTCATCTTGAATTGGGTTTAGTTTAAATTTAGTTGTTTGAGTTTGACTCTTAAATTGAACTTGAATTTGATGAATTCATAAACTCACAATTTGATTAGAATAAAATATCAAGAAGCATTTAAAAGTTTCAATTTTGCATTTGTAATTAAGTCGAGCTTGAATTAATCCCTATTTAAAATAGTTTGATTGGAACTTAGGTGGGTGGTTGGGTTTTGATTTGAATTTTAGAAAAATTATTTTTGTTGGCTTTTGCTAAGATTTAGGTAGAATGCATGGGTTAAATATTTTTATGATTGAGTTGTGAAGAGTTGGAGGGATTATTGAAATTCTTTTGAAAAAGATAAAGATTTTAAAATTATTTTTTAACAGCAGATTTCTTTGGATATTATTATTATTTAGAGAAAAATTATATACACATACTTTTGAATACAAAATTGAATATATAAATGGTGTATTATCATATGATTATATGTTATTTTATTTTTAATTTAAAATTATTCAATCATATGATAACGTATTTATCTGTGTACCCAATTTATATTTAAAATATGTACGTTTAATTTTTATTGTTATTATTATGATAAAGTTGATCATTATGAACAAGTGTAAAATAGATAGTTTAATGGTCATAACAAGTCAAATAATAATTTGAGTAGAGTTAGATTCAAATCGAGCTAGTTCAAACTCAATTGCTAGCTTAATTCGATCGAGTTTGAAATAAGTAGTTATCGCTCAAGTCAGATCGATCATTGTACAAGATGATAACCTCAAATTGAAAGATAATATGTATCATCAATTGTTAGAATATACGTTCCATATATACTAGAGCAACCACACACATGAATTCCTATTGGTGGATTAATTTGATGGACACGCTTACACAACATACATCCATGTGTTATATTAAACTATTGACAAGCAACTTTGACACGTGAGGTCTGTCATCACTTTTCGATAGCGTCATTCAATATTATGAGAGTCTTATTCGTATTATCTATACCTTTGGTTAGAATAAGATCAGGATTACAAATGTTTCTAAAACGACCACCATAAGTGAGCATGAGACTCCTCTGATTAGTTGACATATACTAATCCCTTGGCTACGGTTCAATCATTTTATTAATATTTATCTAATATATATGGGAGATAAGATGAAGAAAATGTCATATTGTTAGATAAAATTTTGATTATATTATTTTTACATAGGAATGATTGTTGGTCTTAGAACATCTACTCTAGTACTTCTCTTGACCTTTCTCTTGATGATAATAAGTTTTAACAATTTTATCTCAACATTAGGGGTGAGCAAAAAAGCCAAACCGTAATTGGAATTGTCGGGTACTTGTCTTTCAATTCCAATTCCTACTTGAAACTGGATGACTTCAAGTAGGTTCTGGTTCCAATTTTGTGGAATTGGATGGTTTTGGTTCCAATTTTGGTTTTGGTTCCACCTCCTAAAAAACCAAAAGCAGAGCCAGAACTAAAATATAAAAATAAAAGAGGAAGAAATAATGTGTGTGTGTGTGTTTTTGGGAAATACATCGTATTCAAAAAGCCTATAATATTTACAATGTTATGAGGGTCTGCAACTTTGTTAGCAAAGAACTTGAAGTTGAATTTTGATTGTTGAGAATCTAAACCTTATGGTGCCGACCAAAACTTTTTATCTACAGAGATATTAACAAGATGTTGGGTGACGTCTAAGTAGCAATGAGAGGCTGTCAAAAAGAGTGGGGTTATGTTTGTGTTTTAAGGAAAGTAATGGTGGAGGAATAAATGAAGACTTGAATAGATTGCATGGTGAGAAATGATGAAACTTTCTACTAAGTGAGGTTTGAAAATGATGTTAGAAATTTGTTGATATGCTTTAACATTAATTAATGTTTTTGGTTTAACAAAACCAAGCAATTGAATAGTTCAATACCACTTTATAGATGAAATTGAGTTATCAATAAAGATAAGTCTAGTACACTTAAAGGTTATAATATAGGTGCATAGCATAAGTGTGGACCTTGATGTTTATTGAACTTTGATGAGGGGTCAATTAACCAACTATAAATTGGTTAGATCTCTGTTGTAAAACCTTATACAGTATGACTGCAGTATAATTTATCTATATAAAACTATCATTCAAGGGGGTTTTTGGAGTAGAAGACCAAGTCGTATTGAGAGGTGATATCGGTAGGTAATATCAATAGGTAATTTTAGCAGGTTTATGAATTCAGTTTGCATAACGATCTAGATATTCCTAAAATTTTAAGGTTTAATTCAGTATTTTATAATCTATGTGTTGATCATGTTAATTATAATTACATGATTTTATGTTTATTCATGCATAAAGAATCTTACATAGGGTATCATAGCAAGGCATAATAGATTATTATAAAACTTTTTTTTTTTCAAATTGAAATCAAAATTTATTGATTCTGAATTAGGGTTTGAGTTTTCAGGAATTGGAGTTAAAGTTTTTTTTTTTTTATTATTCTCTCTAATAATTCTAATTCTGAATTAGGGTTTTGAATCAGAATTAAAGCTTAAATTTAAATTAGGGATAGATTCAATTTCAATTTTAGGGTTTTAATTAATAAATCAAATAATGAAATCAAGGTTAAAATTTCAAAAATAAGGTTCTTTTGAATTTGGGTTTAATTTATTTTTTCAATTATGTTTAAAACTGGATATTTGAAATTAAAATGTAATTATCCTTAATGTGGTCTTCGGTAAAATGGGGACTGATGAGCTGTCAGCAGTGTGAACCATGTCTCACGCTACTTTCTTGTCAGTTGAAACCTCTAATAAGCAAATGAAATCTGCAAAAAGAGACCATTAGTGTTGTTGGCTTTGCCTTCTTTGTCGGAACATATCAACTTGAATCCAATGGCCAAGTCATTAATAAACTAATTATTGAGAGCTGACTCTTGTTTCCCCTATTGTATTAGACAAATTGAGCGATCAAAGATGGAGATTGAGATGTCGATGGTGGAGAAATCTTGAACCTAGGGTTCATGTAATCATGGGTCCTCTTCGGGTTAGAACAACCCGATCCGTTAAGGTAAATGGATAGAGTTCTACCCAGTCAAAGTCAATGGGACTAGAACAACCCATGAACTCGACCCAAGAGAAGTTGAATTGAACCCGATCTGAACCCACCAAAATACCGAATCAAGTATGGAAGATGCATAAAAACATGCACATGGAGAGTTAGGATTCAATGACTTGCACGTGATAATGTGTACAGGTTACCCAAAGTACGTGAAGGCACGTGATTCTTGAAGCACGTGCAAGCGTGTGTAAGATGGAGACTATGCGTGGAGGCATGTGATTGGATCCTGGAAGCGCGTGACCACACGAGGTTTGATTTAGAGGCACGTGCAGTGCATAATCTTCTTCATTTGGCACGTTTATAGTCTTTAAAGATACCTGTAAGCTTAAGATAGGTGTCAGTATTATGTAGGGTCTTCCAAAAGTGTGTTAATGCATCTAAATAATGTGTAATTGGTTCCTTGTTGGTGTGTGTACTTGCATAAAGGATCATATAGACATATTAATGTATATGAATGTCATATGATAACATGTAATAAAGTTTTAAAGTTTTTCCTCTACGTCATGTTATTGCACTTTATAAGATTTTAAAGTTTCTAGGGCACACAATGGTCGTAAAAGGTTTTTAAAGTGCATTAAGAGTGTTAGATAATGCATTAAACATATTAAAGTCATATAGACTTCTATAGGTCTCTATTTGAAAGTAAATTGATTTTTTGATTAAATATTGTGGCATAAAGTACTCCGTTATTGTTAAGATTAATGAATTCAAATATTAACTCTTTAGTGTGTGGTTAATTTACCACATTAGGTCAAGATTATTGTTCACTAGGTTAGATGCAATAATTTTAAGAAAAGATTGTCAGAGACAATAAAGTAACGTATCTCATGAAATCGTATTAAAGGCGATAATATTTAGTATTATTGGAATATTTTGTGAGTTTTTATGATGTTAATCACTAAAGTGGTACATTGTTGAGACTTACAAAATTTTCCCTTTAGTAATGATGCATTTTTCAATTTTTTTATGTGTAAGGTTAATTATGGAAATGCCCTGGTCATGGAGAACTCAATACACCCAAAGGTAGTTGGGCTTATTCAATTGACATGTGTTTACCTATTAAGTAGATGAGGAACAATGGTCTAAAAAGTTTTATCTGCTCGAATGTGATTTTTTTTCAAAAACCATATGTTCTAAAGATCCTCATATAGGTATGAAACGTTATGTTTAGGATCCTAATATCATGTCATTTTTTCTACTCAAAGATGATTTAATGATGATGTACCAAAAATTTTTATAAGGTGTTGCTTAAACGGTTTCAAACCTACTTTGATTATTGTCTAGTACGGTTTTGTTGCAATAGTTAATTAAGATTGTCACAGATAATTCCGTGCCATATCTCATAAATTTTAATTTTGGCAATATTATTTAGTTTTAGTAGAAATTATTGTAAGTTGTTAGAATGTTTAATTGCTAAAATAATATATTCATTGAAGCTTGCAAAATTTCTATATTCAGTGAAAGAGATATTCTTCAATTTGATACATATAATTTCCTGCCTAAAGGTGGTTATTATGTGAGTAAACAATTGATGGTTGCATGAGGTGATTGTGGAATAACATTGGTCGTGAAAATTTCAATTCACCTAAAGGTGGTTGTTATTTTTCAATTGACATATGCTTAATTTAGGGGGTTTTCTGCCTAAAGGTGATAGACTTTTCAAAAGTTATTTGTTCTTCGTAGTTGTAACCTTATGCTCGAGGGCTTTAATTACATGTTGTATTCAAAGCTACTTTGATTATACGGTTTAATCGCCAAAATGATGCATTCATTGAAGCTTGCAAAATTTCTATATTTAGTGAAAGAGATATTCTTCAATTCGATACATATAATTTCTTGCCCAAAGGTGGTTATTATGTGTGTAAACAATTGATGGTTGCAAGAGGTGATTGTGGAATAACATTGGTTGTGAAAATTTCAATTTACCCAAAGGTGGTTGTGATTTTTCAATCGACATATATTTAACTTAGAAGGTTTTTTGCTCAAAGGTGATAGAGTTTTCAAAAGTTATTTGTTCTTTGTATTTGTAGCCTTATGCTCGAGGGCCTTAATTACATGTTGTATTCTCTGCCTAAAGGTGATTATAAGATGATGTGCCTGAAACTCTCATGGATAATAACTTATAAGGTTTTAAGCTATTTATTGCCAATGATATTGCTTATTACATCCTCTCTTTTAAAATCCATTATTGTAAATAATAAAAATAATATCACAATAAAGATCCTGACTGACTCTAACTCTAAAGAGTTAGAGATAAGATTTTAAATTTGCATTGCTAATTAAGGATATAGTTTTGACCCAACAAGTTGGTGAACCACCCAAGCTCAAGTTAATAACTTAATTGAATTAAAGTATTTCTATGTTAAGTGGGAGAAATCCATCAGGTTAAGGTTGGTTGTCGTAAATAATCTCTTATCAACTACCTTATTGGAGGTTTACTTTAAACCATAAGTGTTAAAAAAGTTCTCACTAAAATTAGCTAGACATCTAAAAATATTGAAATTACTAGTTTAATGAATGATATGACTTAGATAAGGTATGATAGTCATAAAGGAGTCAAAAATTGATAAGTATATGTTGGGTTTTAAAAGGCACCATAAGACTCATTTGACTTCAGTCAAATCAAGACTAGTATATGGTTTAGAATCAGATATAAGAAATTATTAATCTTATTTCTAAAAGTTCGTGAATAAGAGAAACATAAAGTGAAGAAGTTTTTAATGGTCGGCTTGGTTGTTCAAATGATGTCTTGTTATAAAGGAAGAACAACAATAAGAAGTGCTAGTCTTATTACCCAAATAAGGTTAAAGTTTTGGATGTAAAATTGGTCAATAAAGAAAGCTAAGTAATCGGGAGCCCATATTTAGGATTGAAAATTTTGTGGACATTAAGGTTAGCAACATAGGCAAAAAAAAAAAAAAAAAAAAAAATTTACCAAATTTCCAAGATTTTGGGACTCCAAAATGACATTGCTATAAAACTTAGTTATAGTTTTAAAGTTATAAGAAAAAACAAACGTGACTAAGTACTTATTTGGTAAAGTAGTTAAGATGACATAGTATTTTTCTTAATAAATTCATTTATATATTAGTGCTAAAGTTATCTTTAGATCTTTGGACATGAGGAAACCTAGCTAAATACATTTTGAGTTTGGGGATGTTCCTATTAAGAAAATGCTAAATCTAAGATTAGTTTACTGTTATTTCATTGGTCATATAGAGTATTCCAAAAGATATAATATGTATTACCCTAATTAGGATATTAAAGTGATTGATTCTAATATGGAAAAGATCTTAGGCTTTAAGACTTTCGAAAGTGATACTTCTCCATATTAAGGAATTGAAATAAATCTGTTCAATTCTTTAAATGTCTATAAGGTTGGGGAGTGTCATAGCTAAGTCAATAGTGGGAGCCAATAAAGTTATAAAGTCTAATAGAATCTGAGATCACCTTAGAGGATGTTTCCACTAAGAATTGATAGTTAATCACATAGTAAATGAACCAAATATGATTGATATAGTGTGGAAAGCTTGATGAAAAGTCTACTATAAAGGACGATTTGCTATCATTAAGAATTTTTATGTGTATCTTAGTAAGGGAGTTTATATGGTGCAATCAATTTTATCAAAAGCATAAGGAATGAAGCTTTTAGTATGCAATTGTGAGAAGTCTATCTATGGTTCAAATAGATTGCTTGATTGAAATAAACTTCTTGAGAGTGGTGTGTTAATCTCATATAACTTCACAAAGAACAAATTAGACCAATATAGGAATATGAAGATCAGTGGGAGCAAATTTGTCTTTATGGTATAGTTCAATATATTTGTAATAGTGATACTAACATCAAGCCAAATTTATCCAAGATTTATGATGTAAAGGATCTTGAAGATACATTATTTATTATTGGTATTGAGACTTACTGTGAAAGGACTCATGGGCTTAGTGACTTATCTTAAACACATACTTGAAACATGTGTTTAAAAGGCTTAACATGTAGAATTGTAGGGTAAGCGATATGCTATTGTGAAAATAAATAAGCTCGACATCAAACATTGAGTAAAGAATAAGGTTGAAAAGGAATTCATGTGAAATGTCCCTTATGTTGGTGCTATTTAAAGTTTGGTGATTGCACAAGTCACTTTTGCATTTAAGGTTCTCAATTTATACCTCTCAAATCCAAGTTTTAATTATTAGGTTGTGGATTAAGAGGTAATGAGATATTTGTAAAAGTTTAAGATTTTGATGGTTGTAAATATAAGCTAAAGTTCATTTTTAGATATAGTATTATACTCGTTGAATGGGCCATATTTGGAAAAGTACTAAATAGTCATTAGTTGCAACATCAACCATAGACATTCAATTTGTAGCTTACCATGGGGCAACTTCTCAAGTGTGTGGTTAATGAATTATTTGATTGAACTATTTGGGGTAGATTTTATCTACTATAATAGTAGTACAATTAGGTAAAAACTACTGGTAGATTGAGACATACAGAATAAAATATATTACAGTAAGGAACCTCGCAAAGAAAGGAAACATTAAGGTAAAGTACAAAATGTTTAAGCCCCTAACCAAAGGAATAAGAATTGTAACCCATAAAGTCATATTGAAAACATGAGGGTGTTTAGGGTCTTTTGATATCTAGGGTTAGTGAGAGTTTTTATTATTATTACTTTGTTGATATATTTATTTATTGATCATGATTATATTGAATATATGTGCACATATACGGTTAAGGTACAATATATGTCTCAAAATAAGGTTCTCTTGAATATAATAGTTATATGTGTATGTTTCACGAGTCTCGAGCAAGGTTGAAACATACAAGCTTCGTTGGAAAGAAAAATATTTCTTTTATTTATTTTGAAATATAAGGTTATAGAGAAATCATAAAGAGCACTGACAAAGACATAACATATGTTTGTGATCCTTTGTTGGATGTTATTTTTGTCATACTCCTAGATTTGATCCATGTTGATTTAATTATTAGTAATTGTGATAAAAAACAATCTTATGGTGATAGAGGATATAAGTAATGTCTTAGTTCGGTATTAATAGTTATATTATTAATTAGATTGTTTATTGAAGTGCAATTTATCTTTAGATTATTTTGTTTTCTAAAATAGTGGCTACTTAAAGTTAAAAATGTTAATTCCCTAAGAGTCAAAAATTGCTTTTTCCTTAAAATAAAATAAAAATAATTAATGTTGCCCAAGTGGGAGAATGTTAGAAATTTCTTGATATGGGCTAACATCAATTATGCTTTTGGTTTAACAAAACTAGGGTAATTGAATAGTCCAATACTAGTTTAACTAATACAGTATGATTGTAGTATAATTTACCCATACAAAGCTATCATTTAAGAAGGTTTATGGACTAGAAGATCAAGTTGCATTGAGAGGTGATCTCGATAGATAATTTTAGTAGGTTTATGAATTTAATTTGCATGATGATCCAGGTATTTTTAAAGCCCTAAGTTTTAATTTAGTATTTTATAATCTATGCATTGATCCTATGAATTATAATTGCATGATTTTATATTTGAAAATGAGAGAAATGAAGAGAAGAAATAAATAATTTCTTGAAATGAGTGATGGGAAAAGAAGGAAAGAGTAATTAGATAGTATTTTATGGTTAAGAGGCAAAGATAATGAAGGAGTAAACCAGTCACCCTCTATTGTTGATGTTGTACAGGAAACATCTCATATATATCAACAGTGATAACCTTTATGCTTTCACATTGGGTCCATAAGCTAAAGATCACACAATAGTGACTCATGAATTTATTTGTGTCTAAGGTTATACAACATTGCCACTTTGTGTTAAAGACCGCACAACAGTAGTACATGATTTATTATTCACACCAAAGATCACAAAACATTGGTGTCTTATGCTAAAAGACAAAATAGTTGCACTATTTCATTTCTTATGCCAAAGATAACATAACATTGCATTTATCCTCTCACCACATATCACATAGCAATGGCTATTATCCACCATTTTCATGCCAAAGATCCTACAACATTAGCATCTAATCAATCTCACACCTTTATGCCATTGATCATACAATTGATGATTTGTTATTCAATTAACAGTCATTTCACCCAATTTGCAACTTAATAAATCTCATGATATCTTCATCATTTCAACTCGTAAAATATCGCATTATTTCTTAGTGCATAAGGCTATATTCATTCGTATTCCTTTATTGCACACAACTTAGGGGTACAATTGTAATTTTAGCTTAATAAACGGGTGCATAGGGTCAATGCAAGATTGTACTCATTATTTCATGCATGCATGGGTGTTACCATCCTAGCAATGATCATGCATTCTTATACATCATCACTATAGTTAATTCCATAAATGGGACATTGTTTATCGTCTTTTTCCTTACAAATGAATGATTGTTCCTCACCATAAACAGTTGTTCATTTAAGTTAGTAATTTTTAATTTTTAACTTTTAGGGATTGGCTTTTTGCCTTAAAGTATTAAATTTAAACCTCTAAGTACTTTGGTTATGTTTTTCATCCCATATATTTTGCATGCTTAATTAGTCACAATTTTATCATTATAAAACATTATATACAACAATCTCATAAGCATAAATTTATGTCAATATATCATTATATACAATTATTATCATCAAACAATTTTCTATAATCACTTGAATGATTTAAAACATGCTCAAATACTTAATACCCAATTCAACAGGATGATAAAATCCTACTTGGATTCCAATGATAAAATAGTTTTTATGTGGCAATATTCTAATGATCAACCTTCTGTCAATAACAATTGTTCCTTAAACTTTCTAATAACCCTCTAAACTTTCTCTTTTAGTTTGTGGGTATATAATAAAATGTGTAAAACCCTCTATTGAAAATGCAACATCCTCATGTAATTTTTTAGTATAAACTAATATGAATAGGAGTGCAGCCTTCATGCATAGGTGTTCATAATAGTTCAACCACTTAAATCATGCTCTCTCATTCTTCAAAACCACAATTATCTAATAACCACCACTCATGAATAATCATATGATGCTAACAAGTGTAGTTGGGGTTGTGATTTCGTTTACAAGGACGATTAAAGGTTGATATTGTTCAACTAACGAAGAGATAAATAAGAATAATGTTTAAGAAAATAATGTTTCTTAAAGAAAACTCAATTGAATTTTATTGATGATATGATAAATTCATTAATTAACTTTTTTGAATTACAAAATTTATGCCTTTATATAGATTTATTTTCTTAACTAAACTAGGAGAACTCATTGATATTAGTTTAACTAGAATTAGGATAATTAATTAATTCTAAATTCTAAAAAACTATGATCTGGAAAATAATATTAATAGATTTTACTAAAATTGAGGTTTCCTAAACAAATATTCCTAAAATTTCTTTATTATATTTGATAATTTTCTAAACACAAAATATTCCTAAACTCAAAATAGACTTTTGAAATTATTAGAAAAAATAATATTAATAAAATATTCAATTAATTAAACTGGATTAGAAAACTTGTCTCTACTTGACTTGCTACATAAACATGCCACCTCATGCCACATAAGCACACCACATCACTTTGCCATGTCATCATTGTCTACCACGTCATTCACCCATCCTTTCTCTTGCCTTTGGCTCATTTCTTCAATGTCGTTTCACCCAATCACCCTCTTACTTCAAATCTTCTATCAACCTCTTTTCCTTCCATAATTTAGTCTTATTTTCCTCCATGATTGGAATGCCTTGGTCCTCAATCACCATATGTCTTACATGCATGATCATTCATAATTTTGAATTTCCAATCTTGCACTTGAGTGATCGTTTATCCTATATGATTGCATGACTGTTCATCATCTCATAATTTCAAATTTAAACAAATAAATATCTATAAAATGATCAAAGTGCCATTAGAAAATAAGTGTGGGTGTTATAAAGATTCTTCCATTCACCCACGTAGAGCATATAATCCTCTCTATTAAAGTGTTAAAGAAATGTACATTCCTTATTGATTGCCTTAAAAAGACAAACAAATGATTGCTTATCATGACGTTTTCCTTTGAAGAGGTGTCAAACTCCAAACACCCCTCTTTTGCCATGGGCAAAAGCTCCACATGTAGTTTCAAGTTCTCACCTAGACAAAGAAGCAAAACAAGTTAGTTCACCTTCAATATAGGACTCTCATATTTGAAAAACCCTTTCTTACAAACTGTTTTAGATAATCCACCAATCAAATAATAAAAGAGAGCTTTTAGAGTATCAAAAGACTCATAAATGTTTAAAGTGCAAGAGACTCAAACCTCTCACCATCATTTAATAGCCATCTAAGAGCAAATTGAAGATTGATCACAACCATTCAACTTTATTCCTAAACACATATTGACCATCTTGTGATGCAAGTAAAACACGTTTAATCGAGTTCATGGAGAAGTGAAATAACATGATCAATGCATGATCCAATGTGTATGAAGCAATGATTCTACCAACTAAAAAAGCCCTCATCATGAACATCTCATAATCTCCATGTGGCATTGGTCCAAGAACACAAAAAAATAATTTTTCAAAGTCCTTATTGTACTCTAGAAACTAGGGACAATTGTTGTAGTTCCTTACCCTGTAAAATGTCTCCTTAAGAAACGACCAATTGATAGAACTAATATATGGTGCTTCGATCACTGAATAGACATTGAGCACATCACATTAGTTAGCATAGACTTCAGGTCATCAACCCACAATAGAAAGTAATAACTTTCTACCATATTAGTTTCAATCGTAATTTTGTTCATTAAATCTGTTTAGAAAGTTAATGCTTAAGTTTGAATTTTAAATTTGTAACCATAAAACTATAACCAGTTTCTTGAATTCCATAAATATGGACTACCTAGAGAAAACAGGGTAAGCATATAACACACAATAGATATCACATATCTCTTTTACATTTAAGAGCAGTCTTGTTCCATCCTAAATTCGACAACAAGGGCCCTTATAACCAACAATGTTTTTGGAGATATCTCTCAGCTTTCCATTCCCTTTTTGGGGTATTCTTTTGTAATATTAGTATTTGCTCTGTCACATCATTCTTCCAAAGCTACTAATAGCATAACCGTGAACCTTTGGAGTAATAGTTCGAATCACATTAAAAGATCACAATTCTTCCAATTTTTTTTTCCACATTAAATTTTTGTCAACGTAGTGGAAATCAAAATCCATCATGTCCTAATCTATTCTTTAAGATATTTTAGTTTTTATATATTATTCATTCCTTCTCCTCGCGCATGTACTATTGATGGTCAAAAGCATTTTACTTTGGTATTAGTCCATTAATAATAGATCTTATAGTACAGTTAAATTTGAAACGAGTTTATTTGAATTATAAATGAAATTTATTTGAACAAATCTAAAATGAGTGTCTTTATGTGAACCCAAATTCAAACCTGAGCTGGAATAAATTGAAAAAACTGAACATGAGCACAAACTTGAGTAGCAGCTGCGCTCAGCTCATGAGCTAAGCAAGACTCTCTTTTTTATAATTTAAAAAAAAAAATTATGTTGTTGCTTTGCTTGAGTTAAGAAATAAAACAAAGGGAAGAAATAAACCTTCCTTTTCAGCTTTAATGCGTTAAAAACTCCAGTTCTTCTTCCCCCCACGCTTCGCTTCCTCCAGTTCTTTCCTTTTCAACCATGAAATTTTATTCTTAGTTTGAACTTCGAATACTGTGACCATGGCTTAGTTTGATTTTATTTTGCACGCTATACATTTTTCATTTTTGGGCTTGTAATAGATTCTATATAGGTGAATTATTCTGGATAGTATGAGAGATAGTTCATGTTGTGGGTATGGGTATGAAAAATATCAATTTACTATTAATAATGATTTAATTTTATATATTTTGGGTATGGGTATAAAAATATCAATTTACTATTAATAATGATTTAATTTTATATATTTGTTTCACTTTCTTGTTTATCTTGATGTTGTGGCTATTCTCGATCAAAAAATTTCTAATGCATATTTGGCATATTTGAACCTGTTTGCTTGGAATGAACAGATTTCTAGACGAACGCAAGCATGTTGCAAGCTGAACACAAACTCCCAAGTGGAGAAGTGAGTTGAACATGAACGAGCTATTATTTAGGTTTAAAGAACCTAAATTGAGCCCACCAAAAAATGAGTTGAAAATGAGCTTTGCCCTGTTCGGGTTTGGTTTTATTCGAATCTAGTCCTATTTAACAGCTCATGTCATCAGATCTTATTTGTATCGTGTTAATTTGGATTTTGGGTAAAAGATTCAAAACTTTAACCTGACTCAAAATATAATTATGTTAAAATTTCTCAATCTTAAATCAAATTGAAAATTTTCGGGTTGACTTGACCTTAATCGAATTAACCCAAATTATGTATCAAGTAAAGTCGTGTCAAAATACAATATGTAATGACATGATTTGTTATAAAATAACACATTGTCAAATGTCAATGAATAACACAATTTGCTACAAAATAACAAAAAAAAGCATTTTGACACAAAACAATATTTTGTCAAAACAAAATTGTTTTTAAGTGAATATTAATAGTTTGCAATTTTAACTTCAAAATGTCATTGCTAACTAACGAGAGTAATAATTACTTGTAAAATATTTAAGAAATTTAATTTTCTATCTATATGATGAATGTGACTGCCAGAAATATTAAAATCATTACTAAGTAAATGAATATAATACACTAAACATAATAAGTTTAAATTAATAGTACCTATAACACACCAATTAAAAAAACAAATAAATTGCGAATAATTTTTTATAAGTTTGCCAGAAAGAATTATTAAATTAAAATGAATGTCTTTGAGTGATGCAAATTTGGTGTTAGATTATACAATGCAATTTTTTTGTTGATTCGAATTAGTGAATAAAGATTTTGTAGATTGAAATTTTTTCTATCAAATGAAGAAAATAAAGGATATTAGAGATTTTTATTGTTACTATGTTATGCAATATTTTATTCAAAAATTTCAGATTAATTTGGGTCAATTCGGGTGGCTTCATGTGAACCCAAAGATGACTTAATTTTTTTGGGATCAATCTAAATCTAATCTAAACTACTTTTTATGTAAAAAATTATAATCTTAACCTGATTTTTTTTTTTTATATTATGTCATATTAGGTTAATGAGTCATGCCAAATTTCGTTAAGTTTAATTAGTAATTAAGAAAATATTTATTAAAAGTTACCAAGCAAAAACCTGTTAATTAAAGCTACAATTGAAACTTTACACATATAATATAATATTATATAAGTCAAAATACCTCTTTATACAATTTATAAGAAGTTTTGATCTTTCTTATTTAGCATATGTTATGTAAATGAATTATCTTTAGTAATAGTTATTAGGCCGATAGAGTTGTTCCCACCTAAGGTATGGTGAAATACTAAAATCCCATCTTTTAACTTGTAAAAGCTCAAACACCCATCCATGAACAAAATCTGTTTAAAATCTCAATTAGGATTAAGGGTAAAACTGTCATTTACTAAAAAATTAAAAAATTAAAGTTTGATCATATTTTTCTCCCCAAGTTTAAAAATCTCACAATCCTCCCTCTACACCCAGAGTTTAAAACATCAACATTTCCTTATAGAATTTTGAAATAGTTGCTGGAGACAATGAACTTTATCGTTTCTAGTTATGTTGGCTCTTCCTCTCAACTTATCTCATCTTCGTTTTCATTGAAAAAAATTTGTTTCATTAGTGTATAGGGTTTGATCGGCAAAGGAGGGAGAGCTAATATGGTTGGAAACGACGAACTTTACAGTCTCCAACGACAGTTTCAAAACACTATAGGATAAATTGCTATTTTTCAAATTTTGGATAGAGAGAAATTATTAGATTTTCAAACTGAAGGGAGAAAATTTAATCAAACTTTAGTTTTTTTAAATTTTTTTAAAATAACAATTTTACCCCTAATTTCAACTGAGATTTTAAACATAAATTGACTTATAGATAGGTGTTTGAGTTTTTAAAAATTGGAGAGTGAAAGTTTAGGATTACACCTAACCTTAGGTGGCAACAAGTCTTTTGGCTTGGTTATTGTTATATCATAATTATATTTAAAGAGTACATAATTTTTTCATCAATTTATTTATAGTTAGTCAGTTATTGTCCCAACTAAAGGTGGTGTTGGGTCAGGCTAGGTTGGCTCCAGTTCAGCCTATCAAGTCATTGATCAGGTTGAGCCTTAGGCTTGTACAGTAATAAGCCTTTGAATTGGGACGACCCATGAAAACTTTAAGACCCACGGCCTAACCTTATATAAAACAAGTTGGGTTGGGTCTTAAACGGGCCTACCCATTAGCTTTAATTAAAAAAATTTATTAAATAATTTTTTTAATTATGTTTTCTTTAAATAGAAAACATGTTAGAAAATTAATTTGTGATTAAAAAAAGACAAACTTATTTATAATAAATTAGTTGAGTTCTAATGATCAATTTCATCAATGTGAGATCTAAAATATGAGTTTGATTGAACCTTTTACTTTGCTTAACCTGTATTTAAAATGCATGAAATGAATGAGTGATTATATTCTTTTAGATGTGAAACTTTTACACTTACACTTTCGCACTTTGTAAAAAGTTCTACATATAAAAGAATAAAATCTTACACTTCTTTCATCTATTATAAGTAAAGGTTAAATAACATGTTCCAATCAAACTAAACTTTCAATTATCTCATACATTTGATATTGATCCAAAGAACTCAAACTCATTTTAAGTCTAAAATTTTTATTTTTTTAATAAATATTTATAATTTTTTATAGTATAATTATTAATTGATTATCATTTTTGAAAAATTATGAGTAGTAATAGGCTAGACCGACCCATGGCCTTAACACCTAGGCTCATAGATCGACCCAAAAGGCCCATGGGTCTGACCCGACATGCTATAATATAATACTAGGGTAGGCCTATTTTTGGCTGAGCCTCCATTCGGTCTAACCCAATTGACACCTCTAGTTATAGCACACTGAGTGAAAAGAAATGCTAAACTAATCCATTGAGGTCTTACAGATGCTCGCAAAAACTATATATTTGAAAATCCAAATATCGAATAATTTATTGATGTGTTTGGTTTAGGGTATTTAAATATTATTTTGATAATTTATTTTTCTATTATCAATATTACTTTGTTTGATTTATTAGTAATAGAAATTTTTGATAATTTTTTATTATTAATGGTGATATAATTGATAATGTAAGAGAATTCTGATTATTACCTCCAACTCAGATATTAGGGAATCTTGATTTTGTTGCAATTCCATCCTTATTAATTTTTTAAGACAAAATACCCCCGTTTCAATAAATATAACAACATATAAGTAAAAATAATTTTTTCATTTTTTTTATTATATCAACCAAATACAATAATTATTTATATCTATTAATTTTTATCAAATATAATAAAAAATTATACACAGTTATTTTATAGACAATTTATTTATGTGGTAATATTTTATTTTTAGTAATAAAAGATTACTTAAACAAAACACACCTTAAAACGTTAAATTTCCACCTTTTAAGTTTTAAAAAGTCAAATTTCCACCTATCATTCACTTTTGTTAATAAATATGCTAAGGTTTTTCTTTTTTGGAAAATGACCATTTTAATTTTGTTATTAAAATTGCAAAATTGTCGTTAACATTTGATATAAATGTCAAAATACTAATATCTCTTTATTAGTAAATGTAACATCCCTTTTTAGAAGTATATCCTTAGCAATAATTATCTCAAAAAGACGTATCATATATGAATAAATGAATGAGTAATACCATATATTTATTGAAATTAAATTAGCATGTCAAAAGGTATCTCGAAAATGAGTTTAATAATTTTAAATAAATTTATTATTCCTAATGTGCATAATTTCATAAAAAAATATTAACTATGAGAATTAAATAATAGTAGCCAAAATTGCCGCTCAACATGCCAATTCACTAGCTTCCCCGCCAGCCTCGCCATCTCTCTTATCGATAAATATAGGACAAAACATACGGTGAGTATAAATGCTCAGTAGGTCCTCATGATTTCGATTGTATTCCCTATTAACCCAATAGAGTCTTACTATCAAACGCGCTCCGAGTGCAATGGCTGGACACTCATCTTAAGTGTCTCTTATGGACATTCGTCTCAAATACATATCGAATTGAGCACCCATCTCAGATGCCTCTTATAATCATAACCGGGATGAACACCCATCTCAGATGCCTTTTATAACCATAACTGGGATGAACACTCATCTCAGGTGCCACTTGTCTCCCTTTAAAGTAACAAATTATTTTCATTCCACTTCTCAGGACCGAGACATCTTATCAATTAGCCCGTGCATTCTCAATACTAGGAAGTCTCATCAACTGGCTTTCGTTGCAACTCACCCATAGTTTTATACAATTATACCACATTTTTTGACTTGACCCCCTACAATCTCCTTGATAGAGTCTCACCGTCTTACATATCCCTAATGTACTCAACTAGACACTTGTCTGAGATGCCTCTTAGACCTTTGTATTGGATGGGGCATTCGTCTCAAATACCTTTTATGTCCATATTCATCAAATTCGAACACCCATTTTAAGCATCGCTCACATCATCATCACGTATTGAATAAATTCCACTTTCTTCCTTATTCGGAACTGAGACGTGTCATCAATGGGTTTGAGCACTCCTAAGATTAGGACATCTCATCAATTGACATCCAATACGATTTATAAATGCTTATACCTTCATTGTGATTATGTTGATCCATGTAGTTTATCGATTAAATATGAAGAACCACCCCTGGAAGCATTATTCAAGGCAATAAATCAAACTCATTAATGTAGTTACACAAAATCATATGATAAGCCATTTGTTTACTTAACAAGCTCAAGAATCCAGCATTAGTGCTTCACAGGTGGTTGAGATTCCTTTAAATGGTGTAGTTACAGCCTGACATGTGTGGATGTGCACATTGGATCCCAACCTAAAGAAATGCATTTTTAATTGCTGCATGTACACCCTAACGTGTGCAGGTGTGCACACTGGATCCTAGCCTGTTAAAGTGTTATTTAAATGGTGCAGGTGCACCTTAATCGATGTGGTTGCGCACACAATATAACAACCTATCGAGATGCAATATAAGTGGTGCATGTGCATCCTAATTCTGGTAGGGGTGCGTAGAAAATCCTAGCCCAAACAAATACATTTGCGTGCAGACTTCCGTATGTCCTTTTCTTCTCCGTGATGAAGTTCCCATTTTTACAGCGATTGATGCTTTGGCTCCTGCCAGATGTGTACGCCGCACGACAGGCGTTAGCGCCGTACTTTCGGTGTGCATGCCGCAAGATCGACGTGCACTGTGCCCGACTGGATGGAGCTCCAGTTTCAGTCGAGAAAGGTGCACTACAGGCACTCAATAAACGCTGATCGTGCACCCCGCTACGAATCCGACTCTCGTTGCTAACGGATGACGGCCTAGCCAAGGCACCGTCACACAACTCCTGTGTGCGGATGTGTTGGCGACCACCGTCTCACATTTCCGTTGACTTTGATTTGGAAGTAGCCACAATTACAGATGATTTCACACAGCCTAACATGCAATTCATCACTTTACAAAGAGGAATTGCCCAGACATATAAACATCAAACCTTCGCAACATATCCAACTATCTAACATCCTAAATTCATCCATTTCCAGACGCCAATACATGGGATATTCTGGCCAAGAATATATATATATTCAAGCTATACATGAGCATCATTAACGTAATTGTACATACACACATGCAGAAACTATAATCACAGAATTTGGGCACAAGAAAAATCAAGGATTGAAGGCCTACCTGTCATTTGGTGACTACAACGATCTTCCCGTGGAAAGGTTTTTCCCCGGCGATTTCCTTCTCTGGACTGCGCACGTGAGTCTCGGCGCCATCCCTCTCTTTGTGAATAGAGGTTAAGTAATTAATTTAGAAAAACTCCGTCTTCCAACGCCATTTCCTTGGATATAAAAAGGGAATAGTGCTCGCTCCCTTAATCTTAGTGCAATCTTGGAGATTATAATTCCATAGGTATACATTCCCAGAAAAAATATCTACTATACATCTTGCATACTGATATATATAAATGCCCGGGCATACACAATTTTGAATATGAGGGCATACACACAATCAAAACATTTGATAAATAAAAATATAGTATCGAATAATCAAGAAGTGACTGAAATGCCTTTTACACTCACCTAGAGCATTATAGTAAACTTCTAAAAAATATCAAAATTCTATCAAACTTTAAAAAATTATATTTTAGTTAGTTGTTTGAGCTGTAATGATTATTTTTTAAATTATTGAGAGGTATATTGAAATTTTAAAAATTTTAAAAACATCCTTAAACTTTTTTTGAATTTCCAAAATACCTTGAAAAATTTTACTAACATGTTTAATATTTTGAAAAATTATAGTGTGCCCCTTAAAGTTTTGAAAAGGGAAAATATTAAAAATAAAAGAGAAAAAAAAAATTAGGGGGAAAAAGAGAATACAGAGAGGGAAAAAAGAAAAAGGAAAAATCTATATAAAATGATAATCTAGCATTTCTATTTAACAGAATTCGTAGAAGACAGATAGTAATTTAGTATTTTGGAACTTAAAAAAGTGAAGATTGTTGTTTCAGAAAATCTTGGGTGGGAAATAGTGTTCTGGCCATAAAATACATTAAAGCCCAAACCAAAACCCACACATGTTTTTATGTGGAATCAAGAATTGGCCTTTACATAACATTGAATTTAAATCACCAAATTTTCATTTTATCTTCTCTCTTGTTTTTGTGAGACCCCGAAGCTCACTTCACTGCACGTATAAAAATATTGTTCATTTTAATCAGCACTTGATTATTAAATTTTGATGGAATTTATATGAAACTTTTGCATTGTAGAAGATCATACAAACTAATTAATCAAAATCATCCAGTTCAATTTAAAAGATGAGGCACTGATGAATCAAAATGTCAGCATAACAATATTATTCATTATTCATTTCTCTAACATACATGGCTCTTTCATCACTTATAAACAAAAACCAAAAACAAATTCATAAGACCAAGAAATTAAGAAATGCACTTTAGAATAATACAAAACTAAAAAATTAATTTAGCTGATCTCTAGTTCACAAGAGTACAATGTCTCCGAATTTCCCCTTGGTTTCCAGTCTTAACATCTACTCGACCAAGCCGGGTTATAGCACTAATGAAAGCTTGTTGAAAAGCTGTATTGTTTGATGCAAAAAGCTCTACTGTAGCTCTTGCTCTTGGATCAGTGAACAAACTTTGATCAGAGGTGAAGAGTCCCTTTCCTTCTTTAAGGTTGATGAAATAGGCATTGTCGAATTGCTGTGGTGTCCTCGGGTCCATGCTGATTGCGATTCTTGGATCGACATTTATGGGGCACATTTGTTTTAGTTGCAATGCATAGGTAGGATTTATGGTGGGATCAGTCTTGTTCTGGGAGCTGAATTTGTAAAGTCGTTTAGAGAATTTGCTGCAATGAGAGAATCCAATAGTATGTGCACCTGTATTAAATTAAATTAATTAAAGACATGATGTTTGGTTAGTAATTTATTATGCATGACTCAATAATTTATCAAGTAATTCTCACTTGTAAAACACATCATTTCAATCTATTGAGTGAATTAATTTAAACATGACTCTAGTATAATTAATATCAACATCCTGATGCAAGCGTATTAGATAAATCATAAAATCAAATATATTAAATACAAATTATATGAACAAATAAAAACATGTTACATATATATATATATATATATATATATATATCCACTTTTTTAAAAGAATAATGTATACTTAAATTAGTTTAAAGTAATACCTGATAATGCGATCAGATCAGTTTGAGTGAGACCATGTGAGGCGAACATGGAGTTAAGTTGATCTAAATTAAAATCAGGGTGAGGAAGTCTGTGTTGAACACTTTTTTTGGTCGATATCCTCCCATCACGTCTTCCCAGTTCTACTTTATAAAATGGCCCCCCTGTCTGCATATTAATTAATTAATTAATTAATTTACATGTCACCAAACCATATAATAATTTCATTATATTAACTCATAATATATTGTAGCAGTTAGAAGTAGGTAGTTTCATATACCATAAGGACAAACATTTGGGAGGATTCTTCAGTAACAGATGAGTTTCAATTAAAATATCAAAACAATATATAAATTATTACTTTTCTCCTTTTTTACAACTTCCTAATTAAGAATCTTCTTTATCTTTCTTTTTTTTTTAAGGTAAATTGTAAAATTTTATTATATATGTTATTGTCTCTTTTCTCATATAATTAACCACTAGTTAAGCAATATTAAGATTAACTGAATCTTTAATTTTAAACGCAAAGTAAAAATACATAAATATTTGTATCAATCAACAAAAAATTCTACCATTTAAGAGATTTTTTTTTTTAATCAATAAATGAATATTCTTCTAAAGTATGCTTTAATTGATGAGTGATAGAGATTATTTAGTGCAGTTAGAAATATTTCATTGAAGACTTTGACTATATTGACGTATAATGATCAATTTTCACTAAATATTATTCATACAAAATTCATACCAAGGCAACGACATCTCTAGTAGCAAGAGCTAGAATATCTGCACAAGAGACTTGGTTTTTGCACTGAGGAACACTATCAACCGCTGCCTTAGCTTTGATCACTGTGTCAAATCCATCCCCAGCAAGCGAAATATCATCAGGATGATCCTTCTCAGGACTACTGTTTGCCAGCATAATGGAAGCATCACATCCCTACCACAAAAAATAACATAAAATAAAATGAAATGAAATAAAATCTAAACATATGTATTTGAGAATGCTTACAAACAATGAATATAAATTTATATACAAACGATTATATGTTATTATGTGATTAGATGATTTTGAATTAGAGATAAAACAACAACCAAATACATGATAATATATTATTTTTTATATGAAAATTTATATTAATATAGTAGTACTCATTGAAAAAAACCCACTAACCCGAACAAAGCAATCATGGAAATAGAGTCGTAGAGTTGCAGGAGCAGTGACGAAGGTCTGCTGAAACTTCTTTACGACGGCAGAGCGAACAAGGGATTCAACATTGGGGCATGAGGTCTTGTAAAAGTTTTCCTTAAGTTGAGCAGAAACCGAAGTTAAGAGGAGGGAAAGAAGAAGTGATGCGAAAATAATGAAACTAGAGCTTTGATTTTCCATTGTTTGTGAGTCTTGAGTTGCTGTTGCTTCACATGTTGTGTTGGCTTCATTTGTCTGTATTTATACACAGAGGTTGAGGAGATTGATTAATTGTATTAGTTTGAATTGGAAAATAAATAAATTATTGGAATATGCAAGTGGGATTAAAGAACAAGTTCTAGCCGTTACACCCTGGCCAATTACATAAATGATTATTATTATATATAATTGATTTTTGGATTGAGAAGGGCGAGTAAGGTGACACTTGAAGGAAAAAATAATTATGAGAACATGTATGAAACAAATAGCTTGAGGATTTGACTATAACTTCTCTCTCTTTTTAAGAGTTGTGAAGGTCACATGCATAAAATTATTGGTATTAAAAGAATCGAAAATATTTTTCATGAACAGAAATTCAACATATACATTTTATATTTGTGTAAGAAAATTGACAATTTTTTAAGCTATATATATATATATATATATATTTATTATCTACCAGCCAGGACAATCATAGATATATAGATTTGTCATAAGAATTGGAATTTAGCTCAATGAAGTAGTTAAATAAATATCTGCCAACTCAATTGCACGTTACTCCTCAACAACTCTCTCAAAAAACACAAAAAAAAATTGAAATATTCCAATCCTGGTCCGCTTCTTTTAATTCATTGGAGATAGTCTAAGAATGGTTTTGGAAGAAGTTCAAATCAATAAGAAAAATTGAAATTAGACCACAGCTGGCTTAAGAATTTCGGTCACAGTATTATATCTAAGTCAAATCGATGTTGCTATTTGCAATAGTCAATGTAAACATGTTTTATTTGTTAATTTTATACTTGTAATTATAGTCAAAATTAGGAAATCATAAAATTAGAATTTACGTTCAACTAAACATAATTGGGACCTTAACAAATACAGCTTTATTAGATGTAGGTCCTTTAATAGTAAAAAATTATAACAAGATAGAAATTTGACTTTTAATACAAAAATTACTAATCAGTTTGTCGAATATATAAACTAAAGAAATATAACACCACCATGTTCTTTTTAATAGCAGATGACTTGTAATTGATTAAGGTAACAAATTTTCAATATTAAACATAAAAATAATAATGGATTTTTTTATGGTGCAGGAAGGACATTTAAATTGAAATCCAGTGGTCCGCAACCCATTGAAATTCTATTCAAAAGCCATCAAACAAATCCTACCTGACACTCCATAAGAAAAAGTATCTCTGGATCAAGGCAATAACTATGCTCCTTTCAAAAGAAGAATCAGTCTAGAATTTTTTTTTGCAAGACATTCTCATAATGTTTATCCAGGATCCTGTCGATATTTGCAATATTCTTTTTTTATTTCAATCAGTTAGAAATATATCTATTATAACCCCCAAAGGATAAGAAAGCCTAATTTTTTTCTCTTGTAATATGCATCTATATTAATAACAATACTGTAGATGTAAAACATTCCAATCATTGAGCCAAATCATGTTAGAAAATTTTTGTCTCATTTCTTTTTTTTTCATATATTTTTTACACTATAACATAAAATCCCAAGTTTTTTCAGATTATAATTGTTCTTGTCAAAGCCCATCTAGCATAGGATTATAAATTGTATACATAAGTTAATGATGAGAAATCGCATGAACAATTTTGTGCTAGGAGGGCACAATCATATTCCACCTCATTAATTCTTACAGATGCTAATGATGGTTTGCAACAAATGACACTTAAAACCTTTAGATAACCAATCTTTGAAAGATTTGAAGAGCAGTTCAAAGCATTCCCCTTATGCAGAGCACAATCATTTCACTTTCAAGGTTGGCACGATGCAACCTAAACAAGATACGACTCCTAAGCCAAAACCAATTGTAAATAATTTTTTTAATGTCTTTCAATAGACATATAGCTCTATCCCATCACTATACATCCCACTGGAAAGGCTTACCTGCAAGTGGTAAACGTTCACCAAAAAGTTTGTACCATATTTAAATACTTATCGCTCTCAGTGACAATGAAAATAACAAATCAATAATATGATGATCTCGAATACACCTCAGTGCTCTTCATACCTATAACCTATCAGCTCTCAATAAAGACCCTTCAATGGGGAAAAATAAAAGCCTTTTTTATAGCATAAAATGCCACATCAAACTCTTTTAGGATGACACTCTAGATCAACACTTGTATTCCTCAAGATTGATGAACCTAACAATGTTTCAACCTTGGATGATGAAGAGAAAAGCAATAAAGCTTGTCTAACCTTGAGGCTATTGATGCATGACCAATTGAATGGTCCCTAAGCCTTATAAGAGAAGGTCGCCATAGATCTCTTCTCAAGCTATAGGATGGGCTTTCTACCTTACTAGTTGTATTCATCAATAGATCTTTTGGACTAGCTCATTGTTTCTTAATATGTTGACGACAAAGACTAGTAAACTATACATTAAAGGAGAAGACATTCCTCTTACCCATTAAGTAACACCTTCATGGACTCTAAATTGAATATTATTGTATAAATATCATTATTGTTTATTTAATATAGTTTAGGTTCAATGACATAATATATTGATTTTTATAAGCTCAGCTTCATACACAAGTAAAACATATATTAATCAAATCAAGAAAAATTAATTCTAATAATTACAAAAATAATGCTCATTTTAATGAATATGAAATGAAGAAATTATTCACACTAAATTTATTACATCACATATGAATACAATTGCTCATCTAAAACAATAATCAAATTACATATCATTTGAATAACAGTCATAAATCATATATTTAATAAAACTAAACAGAAGCTTGTCAAGATCTCAATTCTTTACCTTTTCTCGATGAATCCTATGGGACGAAGCTCAAGACTAGTGCTAGGCTTTTACATTGGGTTCGGACATGTCTTAATTCCTTACAACGACTGCAAATCATGGGTGTAACATTTTCCCCTTGTGAAGGATATTGATTTCTGTTCAAAGGGCATCCTGGTCGATGATTATCGAGTACGGGGGGCAGGATAACTCTTTCTTCTGGCGCATGCAACCATTCTGATTGGTTTCCAAGAAGATTGACAAGTTCCTTATATATTGCATGGTAGAACTTGGTGCGGAAGAATGGATGAACCCATGCATCGACATTTGTGAGTCTCATGTGTCTTGCAACAACAACGAAATACTTGCACGAAATACATTAAAGCTGAAACTTTCTACACGTATAAGACATTTCATTGATGTCCACAATGCCCATGTATCCACCAAAACCAATAACCTAATACCGAAGAGGTGTAATTGGCCGAACTTCCAAGTGCGTAGACTTTGACACACGATGACTGATCTTCTCCTCCATCCAAGAGGTGATAAAGTTGGGGTATTTATCTATAATTTGAAAAAATATTAACAACACATCCTTTAATAACAAATATAAGGGAAGAAATACATGCTCAAATACGTAGTTATTAACAATTGGGTACGTACTTGCATGGTTTCTCCTCTCGTAAAACCATCGCTGCAACGTACTATGAATGAACTCGGCGAGTATTGTGATAGGCAGACCCTGTGCATGTTTGACAAGGGCATTAAATGACTCTGCAATATCAGGTGTCATTATGTTGTACCAATGCCCTGAAAAGTGTGCTTTACTCTATCGCTCAAATTCGACCTCACGTAGATAAGCCTTAGCTTGAGGGTTTATCACATCATAGCCTCAAAATCTATTTCTGTATATAATTTCGTGGCTTTCCAATATACACCTGCAACCTGCAAGATAATAAATAATATGAGAACTTTATGATCAAAATTTATTAAATGTTAAACAGAATAAAAATTTTATACATATTTAAACACGTTACCTTTGAGTCTCATTTGTACTTTGCTTGTATGTTACATAGAAGGTGATGACAACAACATCCATGGTGGAATTTGGAAAGACTTCAACCATTGCAGAGTATATAACATGATGTCGATTTGAGATTATCGCCAACTCGGGGATATCATGGATGCATTCTTTAATCTTCTTGAGAAACCAATATCACATGTCGTGATTTTCTCTTTTACCGACACCAAAACCAATGACGTATATCTGGTTATTACCATTGAGACCCACTGTAAGGAATAAATGACCTAGATATCAACCTTTAAGGAAAACAATGTCAATGCAAATAATAGGTCGAATATATTCTCTAAATGCATGAACGGAACATCCTAATGCTATGAAAAAAATACTTAAATCGATGGTCATTGTCTGTTTCAATAGCGGTAACGGTTTCCAGATTAGTACATTATAAATTATAACAATAATCTGGTAAGAGCATAAATGATTCTTCTAGTGAGCCTCTCAGTGAATTTAAAGCTCAATTTCTTACCCGCCAAGCTTGTGAATATGAAATGTCAATTTTATACCGGTCGACGATATCCACAATTATTTCTTTAGGTCAATAAATTCGATCAATCAACACAAACTTTGATTTTATTAATTGACCCAAAGCTCGAGCCCCAGTTTGTCGGTGATGTGGCATTATTTGATCAACTGAACATATGTGGATTGGATTCATTTTACTGATTTGAAAGACTTCACCGACTTTGGATTTGGATGTAGATATGTACCACTGACAGTTTTTAGCCTCGCACTTAATATTCCATCACCTCGTATCAGACTTCTTTACCTTTTCTTGAAATCCTTTCTACAGGGCAAATTGCTTTACAGTATCTTTCAATTGTTCTTTATTATGAAAAATATCACCAAACTTTATAGCATTCTCCTCTTGGATCGATCTTGTACCACTTAATGATGTTGATGGTTGTGGAGAAAAATCAAGAAGCCACCTAAACGGATTAGTAGGGACATTGTCAAAAAATGGCCCAGAATAATTTCCACCACCCAAAATAGGATCTTTAAGCTGTAAATTATTCATACTCTCGGTAATAGGTGGCTTATGCTCATACTCTACCTTTTCAAAAGGAATTTCAGTTATGTCATTTCCATCAAGTCACCCTAGTCAGGAACCTTATCTTTCTCTCCATAAGCCCATGAATTTGCAATATACAATGCGTCATTATTGAAATCAATTAAGTTTTCCAAATCATATTCCTTTTTTACTCCACTAATTTCTTCTTCTTCTTCCTGTCTTTCAATCGGGGTACATGTAACAAAAACAAAAATACATTTCTGTAAGTATTGAGACATATTAATAAGACCCTAGACATTTTCATTATTTTGGATCTGTACGAGGCAGTCGAGCTCAATTTTTCTAGGCTTCATAGATAGTTGAAGGTAGTTTTTCATTTGATCAAGGTAGTTTAATTTCCCTTAGTTTAATTAACAATAAAACTATATATATCTAATTTTGAGTATTTTATTAAATATTTAAATTATATGTTATCATATGATTGAATAATTTTAAATTAAAGATAACAATCAGTCAAATAATAATTTATGATATAAATATTTAAATGAGTACTCAAAATAGAATATAGATATGATGTAACACGTCTCATCATAAGTATAACCCTAGCGGTAATTATCCCAAAAAATGTGTCATGTATAAATAAATATTTTAAATTAAAACACTTTATTTAATGTAGATGAATCAGTAATGTCATAAATTAAGTCAACGTGCCAAGGTGTTTTTTGAAAATAAGTTTAGGGCTTCCAACTCCGTTGTGTATTTCCACTCCATGTCCAGGTTATCCCAGGCCAAGCGTCTGACCGAAGCTTCAAATAAAATTGTTGTTCCCAATGTGCACAATTTCATAAAAATTTAAATAAGATAATGAAATAATGGTAGTCAGATTTGTAGCTCAATGTGCCAATCCACTCGTTTTCCCGCATGCCCTATCGTCTCTCTTACTTGCAAATACTAAGCAATGAACACGATGAGTATAAACACTCAATAGGTTCTCATAATTTTAATGGTATTCCCTATTAACCTTCCCTCCAACAAAGTCTCACTATCGAACACGACCTGAGCACAATGGTTGGATACTTGTCTTAAGTGCCTTTTATAGGCATTTATCTCAGATGCATACCGAATTGAGCACTTATCTTAGGTACTTTCTATAACCGTAACTGAGATGGACACCCATCTCACATGTCGCTTATCTCCAATCAAAAGAATTATTTTCACTTCCAAGGACCAAGATGTCTTATCGGTCGACCTATAAGTGCCCGAGACTAAGACGTCTCATTAACAGACCTCTAATACAACTTGCAATTCTGCCTACATGTTCGAGCCCGATCCTTTACGAACCCTTATGAACACCAAATATATCGCCACGTTTATGAGTAGTACTAACATTACCTTCCTAGAATTCGACTCGAACCTGAAATACTTAACATGGGTGTATTATGGGTTGTCGGAATGTGTTATAAATGGTGAAGGTGCAACCTAACATGTGTGGGTATGCACACTGAATCCCAACCTGTAGAAATGCAATTTAAATGGTCCAGGTTCACCCTAAAATGTGTGGATGCGCACAGGGAATATTAGCCTGTAGAAATGCAATATAAGTGGTGCATGTGCACCCTAACATGTATAGGTGTGCGCAGGGAATCCCAGCTCAAACAAATGCATACAGTGATTTTCGTTCATAAAAAGTGATGGAGGTTTTTGCTTCCATTAAATAAAAAAAGTCGGAGGTTTCGCCTCTCCCAGGCGTGTATGCCACATTCCCGTCGTGCGCATCGCATGTGCGACGGGCACACTACATAGTCGGCATGTGCACCACTCATTCACACTACTTGTATGGGCGGTGCGCGCTACACTCTAGGTGGTGCACAAGTCTTGACAAGCATAGAGCATGACGAACACTCCTGAAGACACCGAACACACTTCTTGCTACAAGCTAGATTTCTGGCGATGTCGGGTGGTGATCCAGCCGTAGCACTACCGCACACTTCTCATGCATATGTGTCTAGCGTCTGTCGCCGCACACACCCGCCAACTTCTGTTGATTGAAACAAAACTCAGGGATCCCAAATATGTGTTTCTGATCGTCTGCCACAGAATCTAGACTCACGCTTCATATACACCAAACTCATCAATGCTTCCAAATTGTCAATCATTATCCTTAGAACTTATTTCATCTTCTAGTTCCCATTAATACATACATATATATACAGACGCCACGGCTTATACAATTTTCATATATTAATGTACACATGACATAAATTGTCCATATGCATTTAATATACATACATATGTACACACAAGACATTCAGAGTCTCAATTACAACACTTAAACGCAAAAGCGGAATGGGATTGATGGCCTACCTCTCCTCGGTGATCATTATAGTCTTTTCGTGGCAAAGGTTTCCCCGACAACTTCCTTCCTTAGTCAGCATATGCCCGGTTCAGCTTTCTTTCTCTCTCTAAGTATTGGTGCTAAGTATTTTCAAAAGAAAAGCAAATTCCCCTATCCCCAATGTAGCTATCTTTTTAATATGTATTAAAGATAAAATTAACATGACAACTCTATCCATCTAAAGTTCACTTTGGCATAAATTGGGAGAAATTTCTCATCATCTATGGCCAGAATCTTGGAATTAAAATCACGATTTATTATTATTATTATTTTTTATTTTTGCTGAGTAAGTGAGATATATACTAAGCAAAGGTGGCCTCAAAAGAGAAAATTGGAAAAAAAAAAAAACCTAGGATCCAAGGCAATGCCTCCAGCCAAAAACACCTAAAAACAACTCAACTAGGCCAAAAAAAGACCTCTAGGACAAACCCTAACTTGCAGGCACCTAACCAAAGCAAAAGGAGAGTGTCCCTCTACCAAACTATCAAGCTTATTAACTTGACAGTTATTGAGAGAAGAGGCTAGGCAGCAGTAGCAAGGAAAAGAAACAAAAACACTTTATATAGTCCATCTTTCCTATACACATCCATATACACACAAATGAATATCCATCCAACAAAAGAATCCCTCATATGATAATCCCAAGCATGATGAAGACCAAATGTGATGTAGCATATGGTAGGGATGTTAACACCATGAAACTATTTAGCAAGTCATGGCGAACAATGGTCTGTTCCAGGCTTTGTCACTGATAGATTTGCTCCAAGCTTTAATAATGTATTCGATACTCTTTCTTAATTGGCCCTCTCAATCCCTTCTTGAATGCATTATTATTATTATTTATTTATAGGCAAATTTAAAATAATGAGATTACAATCTTAATTTCTCATAACTTCATACCCAGCAAAAGTCAAATAATGAGTAATAAATTGTAATCTTGTATGATAGGGGAAATGACTGAAGTGCCCCTTTACCCTACCTAGGGATATTATATTTCTCCTCCCCTATTTTAAAAGAATTTCGGCCTCAAAATTTACTCTAACAATTGGGGGAATCTCTATCTCATATCCTTCTCTATCTCTCAAGTAGCCTTCTTCACTCAATGATTTTGTTATTGAACCTTGACCAAAGGAATTTGCTAGCGTCAAAACATCTTGATTTGCTAATCTATAATCTGAATTAGGCCCTCATTATATACCAAACTATCTTCTAACTCCATATCCTCGAGTCTTGAGATAGGTCACCTAGAGACTTGCATAACAACAACACATGAAACATATTATGAATACTTCTTATGCTTGTTGGTAATGCAAACCGATACGCCACCTTGCCAATCCTTTTGTTGATCTCGTACGACCCAATATATCACGATGTCAACTTTCTTTTTGTACTGAATCTTATTACATGTTGGTACAGAGCAATCTTCATAAACATATGATCACTAACTTCAAACTCTAAGTCACGCCTCTTTCGATCGACATAACTCTTTTGTTGATCCTATGCCTGTTTCATCTTTTCCCTAATTAGCCTCACCTGATCAATCATCTGTTTGGTCATCTTAGGCCCTAAAGCCCTAGTTAACTCATCCTTTTCTTCAGTCTTGTCCCAATGTAATGGCAATCAACATCTCCTCCCATAGAGTGCCTCGTATGGAGCCATCTATATAGTTACTTGGTAACTGTTGCTATAGGCAAACTTTATTAAAGGCAAAATGTCGATCCAACTTGCCTCATGATCCAAACAACATTCCCTTAGCATATCCTCAATCATTTGATTGATTCGCTTCATCTGATCATCTGATTGAGGGTGGTATACTATATTGAAAAATAGCTAGGTACCCAATATCTTCTGTAAACCCTACTAGAAAGCCAAAATAAGTCAAGTGTCTCTGTCTAACACGATCCTCCTTGGTACCCCATGGAGTTTTAGTATCTCTCTTACATAAATTTGTCTTAATTGATCCATGCCCATATTATCTTTGATTGGAATGAAGTATGCCAACTTGGTCAATTGGTTTACAATAACCCTTAAGATATTAAATCGACTTCTGACCTTTGGTAGTCCAACTACAAAGTCCATTAAAACTTTTTTCCATTTCCACTTGGGAATGTTCAAAAGTTGTAGTAATCTATATGACCATTGATGTTTAGCCTTAACCTGTTGACAAACCATCAATATTGACACAAAATCTACCACTATCTTTTTCATACCAGACTACCAATAAGCTTTTCTCAATTCTGGTACATCTTTACACTCCTAAAGTGGGTGGTGTAAAGTGCACCATGCATCTTTATCAGAATATGAGCCTTCAGGTCATCACTTTAAAGAACATATTCTCGATCCCTAAACCTCAAGACCTTGTTCACTACTTAAAAATTTGGTTCAAGTCTATCAACAACCCTTTATGCGATCTATACACACCACTCATCAATAGCCTGCCTAACTCAAATTTCATCTAAAAAAGTCAATTTGATGTCCAACCTAACCAATAACCCAATAACCATCTCAATCTATTCATGGAGGATATCCCATTGTAACTTAGTAGATGTGGTCATCTGAGACAATGTCACCTTCCTACTCAAAGTATCATCCACTACATTAGCTTTACTCAAATGATATCTAATATCCATGTCATAATCTTTGACTAATTCTAACCACCGATGCTACCATTTATTCAATTCCTTCTAAATAAAATGGTATTTCAAACTCTTGTGATTAGTGTACATATTAGAGTTCACCCCATACAAATAATGGCATTAGATATTAATAGCAAACACCACTATGACTAATTCTAAATCATGAATTAGGTATCTATCCTTGTAATCTTTCAGCTGGTAGGAGGCGTAAACAATCACCTTTCCTCTTTGCATCAAGACAACTCCAAGTCCTTGATATGATGCATCCGCATACAAATCAAATTATTCTTCATCAATTAGTAGCATCAAAACTGGAGTTATAGTCAAAATTTAATTTAAGGCCTAGAAGCTATCCTCGTAATCAAAAGACCACCAAAAGGAAACATCTTTGTGAGTTAATTTCATTAACAATCGGGCTAACATGGAAAAACCCTTAACAAACCACTGATAATAATAAACTAATCTCAAAAAAGCTCAAACCTCTTTAATAGATTTTGATCTTTGTCACTCTACCACAACCTTGACTTATCCATGAAAATATCATCCGCTGAAACCACATGCCCTAGAAATGTTACATAATTAAGCCATAATTCATATTTGGAAAATTTTACATATAATTGTCAATCCCTTAACCTTTGCAATACCAATATAAAATGATATTCATGCTCTTCCTAAGTTATGGAATATACCAAAATGTCATCGATGAAGATTACGGTGAAATTATCCAACCAATCATGGAACATGTAATTCATAAGATCCATGAAAACTGTTAAAGCATTGGTTAACTTGAAAGACATCACCACGAACTCATAATGTCCATATCTAGTTCTCAATGTAGTCTTTGGAATATCATTCTCGACAGCTTGAACCTGATGATACCTAGAACTTAATTCTATCTTTGAGAACATTGTAACTCCTCTTAACTGATCAAACAAATCATCAATTTTTAATAGTGGGTACTTATTTTTTATCGTCACCCGATTAAGTTCTCTATAATCGATACATATGCGTATCAATTTGTCTTTCTTCTTAACTAAAAGGATTAATGTACCCCATGGTGAATGACTCGACCGAATAAACCCACTGTCAAGTTGCTCTTATAACTGTTTCTTCAATTCTTGGAGTTTTTCAAGGTTATACGATAGGGTACCTTCGATATTGGTGTTGTCCTGAGAATCAGTTCACTACTAAACTCTACTTCTTTCTCAGGTGCTAGGCTTGGCAAGTTATCCATAAAAGTGTCTAGAAATTGCAAACCACTAGAGTGCCTTCTAGACTCGGTGCTACCTCAGAATAAGATATGTTTACCACCTATGCCAAGTACCCAACGTATCCCTTATTTAACATCTTGCAAGTCTTGACACTGCTAATCATCATGCTACGTAATCAACCCTCACCAAAAGAGAATTCATCCCCATTTTACAAGCTAAACTTGACCTTCTTCTTTGTATAGTCGATCTTGACCCAATACCTACGGAAGTCCATACCTAAGATCACATTGAGATTGAGCATATCAAACATGATCAAGCTATTGCCAATTCTTAGCCCTTCAATACCAGTGTTTGACCCAATTGGCAATGCCGTCGTCTACACTTAAATTAAAATCCTAAATTCCTACAACAAAAACATAGTAAAAGAAAGTAGGGATCGTTCCCTCGAAGAGTTCCAATTAGTAAGTTGTTACTTACTCGCAAAACAATGAAACTGGAGGGTTTTTTAATTGAACACAAATTGTAATTAAAAACAACAAATGAGATTCAGCAAAATAATTTAAAATAAATAATCAATTAAACAAACCTTGGTCTATGGTCACAACCACCATTGAAACTACGATTGATCATCGACACCTAGATATATTAAATTAATTATTCAAATATTCGTTATGGTTTTAATTACACGTCTTTCCTTATGATTAGCTAACCAAAAACATGTATTCTAGTTAACTCTTATTGATTAACAACTCGGATACGATCTTGAATTTAATCAAACAATAGCATTAAGATTTAGAAAGACCAACGAAACAAGATAACACAAGCGTACGATATTGCATTTAATCTAGTTGAATATTTTCCCTAGGAATTACAGTTCCTAACGCAGCAAATAATAAATCTCAATTGCCACTTTGATTAAATAGATTATACAATTACGAATTTAACACGTAAACTAGTAGTAGATTATATTAACTGATAAACTAATCGCGCGCCTTAGCAGTTAACCAATACAATCATAATAGATAATTCAGAAAAATAATCAATACTTGAATAATTAAGAAGATGGATTAAAAAACGAAAATCTCATAATCTTTGTAGTTCAATGGGTTCAGATCCCTTCAACCAAGAGAAAAAATTTTAGCCACTGTAAGCGATGCTCAGATCTCCCTTCATTTAGATAAGATAAAAAATAATAAAAATAAAAATATGAAAATATCTCCTAATCTGCTCCTAAAAGAAAAATATATATACATATATATCCTCTCCCAAAAATTTCGTCTCTTTCTTATATATATCCCTTATGTCATCAAAAGTATTCCCTCTTTTTCAGCTAACAGTCATCCATTTTTTAGAAAGCAAATTTTGACTTTCTTAGAATATTTTAGCTGATTTGGAATTCAAAATTTAAATTTTGAAATTTGCTCTCGTCATTGCACGTGCCCACACCTAGATAGCATCATAAATTTTGTTGACTGGTAAGTTTGCTCCACTTTTAGTCTTTTTGGCCTAAATTTATCTCCAAAAGTATTCAAAGCTCCCTAAGTGCAAAAGACACATAATTTCATTAGATTGAATTAAATTTTCATGCAACATAAGGGAATTAGAAATCAACATAACGACAATTAACAACGTTATCAAATTCCCCAATATTTATCTTTTGCTTGTTCTCAAGCAAATCACAATTATCGTTTAAAATAAAATAAAAAGGTTCCATCAATCCCTTTCTTATGATACTAAAAAGGTGTGCATACCTTAAGATTTAAACTAACCAAGATTTAAGCAACAACGCACATCATAATCAAACTTCACAAGAAGATGCGAACAAAGAAAAATCAAGACAATTGCATTCTAAAGCATGTAGGAAGTTTTTGGTGAATCTCCTCACGGTTATCACTCATACCACTCATGTGTTTAATGGTTCGGTGTTTTGCTCAAGTTCTTCCAATGCAAACAACATTCTACCATAGGCTTGCTTATGCACCAAATCTCAACCACTTAGAATATATACATGCATAAATCAAAAGGACTTTATTTTAGGTTGTAATGGGGTTCTGGGTGAAGGTGAGAATTAAAAGATACGAAAGGTTAGAACCATGAGCATTAACAAAACATTTAAACACATAGAGGGAACAAAAATCTAAAACTGAAACCATTACATTCACCATATTTCTCTTATAATTCCTTCTAACTGTTAGAGGTAGATACAAGCCGAGCCGAGCCCAAACATGGTTTAGCTCATTTTCAGTTAAGCTAGGCTCGAGCTCGCTTAGGGCTTATCGAGCTTGTCAAAACATATGTTCGTATTCGGCTCGCTTTATAATTTAAGTGTTCGTGTTCCGCTCGCACCTAACTCGGGTTCGTATCTATTAACTCGAGTTCGCTCAGCTTGACTTTAGGCTCGGGTTGTCAATAGTTAATATACAAAATAGAATGGGAAATTCTAGTACCTTTGAAAAATAGAGGAGATAAGAGATTTGCAAAAGGTTTCTCTAGTCAGGATTTGAACTTTTCAACACTCTATTTTTAACATAAATCTCATGGAAACAAAAGGACCAAAACACCACAACAAACGATAGCTGAGTCAGTATCAACTTTTATTTCTCTTCTCTACTACCAGTAAATCAAATCAAAACTGCAAAAACATCAAAACTAATACCAAACTCGTAACAAAAAGATTGAACACCAACAACAACAAAGAAATTGAAAATAAAAAATAAATTCAGAATTATGAACTTCATAAGATCCAGAAAAATCTTGTTGAATCCTTACTAAAACCCCCTTCTCTGTAAAGAGATTAACATAAGACTTTATAATCAGAATTGATCATATATTGCTCAATTTCTAAGTGTTTTAACAACTTCACAACCAACTATGGACCTTTTAAAAAAAAGTTCAAAAATGAAACAAAGCAGAAACCAGCTCCATAATAGAAAGATGAAAGAATATTCAGCTGAGAAATTAACCAAAAACAAAAACTATTAGGAAGTTTCCGTAGCTGTTGGCAGCTTAATGGTGTTGTAATGGTGGTGGCTGAACGGTTTAAAGTTTAAACTGTCAGCGAATGAAGGAGTCTAAATGGTAGCAACAGTTCTGGAGAAATGGGAAGAAGAAGAAAAGAAAATGTTAGGTTTTTTTTGGGTTTAGTATAGTTTAATTGTCCCAAATAGTGGCGCTTTTTAATGCAATATAAGGCCATCAAGGCAAACTTTTCAACAACAATCACTGTGGATAATATAAGGCCCAACTCAAAATAATGAAGGCCAGCTTAACTAGTGAGCCCAACTCGGCTCGTCGAGCTGATCGAGTCGAGTATTGCCCTGTTCGGGTTCGGGCTCATGTTCATTTTTTTTATTTTTGCTTAAGCTTGTGTTCGTATTCGTGCTTGTTTATAACAGGCTCGTTTCGGGCTCGTTCGAGCCAAGCTCGTTTCGAGCCCGAAAAAGTTTGCCTCAAATCCAACCCTAGTTACTATCATTTTCTTTTTTTCTTCTTTTTTCTTTCTTTTACTTGAATAATTAAAAAGATTTTGGGAGTAAAGATAACAATATAAGGAAATAGCAATAATAAAGCAATAACAAATATTCATACCGATTTTTTTTTTGTAATCTTATCCTAACGCATTTAAGTCCCCTGTTCCCCTACACTTAATTTTTCAAGATAGTAGATTCACCAAGCAACAAAATTTAGTTTAAATACCCTGCTAACGTTCATGGTTGTGTGAGGATATTTACTTGAAGGCTTGGGTTTGTAATATGGTTTTAGATTAAAGACTCAAGGGCTTTGTAAGGTTTAAGGGGCTAACTAGGGAAATTGAAACAGGCTGGCTTTTTAAGCTAAAAGGTTTAAACAAGAAGGCCTTTATTACTTTCATGCATGTATATATCGATGCAGTCTGGAAACAGTTCAAAACAAGTTCTAGAGATATATTCATATTGGAGAATACAACTTATCAAAGAAAACACAAATTCATATGTATGTTTCAATATTTTTTTTTGGCTCAAAACCTACAGGTTAAATCAATTCACCTCAACTTCAAACAAAGCTCTGCCACTTAATTATCAAAATTTGTTTAAGTACATACCCCTAGTTAATCTAACAAATCAATGTGTATTGCTTTCATACTTAATCAGCTAAATCCCATGACATGCACACAATTTAATTCATTCAAAATGAAATTAATGAAACTATTTAGTTGACTAAACCAGGAGAGTGTACACTAGTTATCATATCAATAAAGAACACAAACACAAACCAAAATTTAACTAGGAAAGAACAACAACACAAACAAAACAAGACAAAAAGTAAGACATAACCAGAAGAAGAAAAACACAAAGAAGAACAAAAGAATAGATAAACCCTTCCCCTACACTAAAATTAAACATTGTTCGCAATGTTTAAACACAACACACAATAATTAAAACTAAAATTTAAAAGAAAAGGGAAAGAAGATTTCTCTAAAATTGTGCAAAAAAGAATAATAGTCAACATTATGGAGAAGGGGATAAGGTGGCGTGAACCTTTAAGACTCGAAAAACACCATTAGATTATGCTCTATGCGGTCTAATTTTCATTCAAATCTATGCAGTAGTACATTGAGGTTATTAAACAAAGGAGCATAAGATGATGTTGGAATATCCGCCAGTGGACGGTTACTGGTTGTAGCTGTTTCTGCTATTGTTCTCTGACACCTACTAGGCTGAGAAGAAAACATGGCTATTGGTCCAGGTTGCATAAAGCTGAAACTACCATTTGATTATTGTGTCACAAGTCCCATCCTATCTAAACAAGTCATATCTAATAGTTCCATTTCATAAGCAATATGCATGTTATGGTTAGAACTATCTAATAAACCCAAATTAATTGTTAGTTGAGTGATATAAGAACCAAGGATCAAAGGTTTATTTTTCTTTTGGACCACTGATTGGAATTGATTAAGTAACCAAAAAGCTAAATTTAGTTGAATATTATGCTTCATACACTATAAAAAATAAAACTCAGCCTTAGCAAAAGTACTTCCACTATTTCGCTTCTCTGAGAAATTAAAATCTAAAAAATGTTATAAGTATTTAAACACAAGAATTTTTAAGTGAGAACTCTTTGAAGCACTAGGGTTATATAGAGTAGAATCGACAGACCATTCATGCCACAACTCAATAGATTTAAAATTTGGGTTGTAATTACACTAGGAACGTATATATCGCTCACTCTTGGCATCATCTTTTTTTGGCTAAAACAATGTTAATTTTAGAAATTGAAAGTGAACATTCTCTCCCCATTATCCCAAACTTAACTATCCCCTTAAAAAATAAGTCAAACTCCTCATTATCATTAAATTGAAATGTTGTATAAAACTCACGTGTTAGCTCAATAAAGACAGGGTAGTGCACATTTATATAATTTTTCCAACCCATCCTATCAACTAGCACATCAAATTTATTATGAATGTACAATTGATCAAGAGTTTAAGTATGAACATACTTATAGGGGTAGATTTTTTGTTCACACTTAGACCCATACCTCTATTGGTCTTGTTTATCAATAAAAGTGTTGAAACCGCCCAATTTAAGCTTTAGGCTATTGGAAAGCTTAATTTGCTTCCCTTTTTGCATGCGAGAACGTAGACCAGATTAAGTTGAAGGAGTGGCGTGTTATCGTGGTTAAGGTGATGGTAAGGAAGACGATGAATGAGGCATTGAGCAGAATAAAGATGAAGACTATAAGTTACAATTGACAGAGGATGTTTTAGTTCCAATGATGGTTTGGGTGTAGGGGATTTCCAATGGGTGTTTCCTAATGGCCTTTTATGTTATGACTGAGTTTTTGCCATGGCGATTTAGAATGAGTGCAAAGGCTACTAGGGCTTGAATAGGAAATAACTACACTTAAGCATATGAGCCCTTATGTTTAAAAAAAAAAAATTAGAAAGAGATGCACATTTACAAAAACACATAAACTAGCCCTAGAATATTGAAATTACAGATTGCTCCCCTATGAACTAAAGGCTAACTGAAACCTAGGTAGAAGGAAGAAGGAAGAAGGTGACTTAATAGTGAAAAAAATTAATTAAAACAAACCTAATCTAAAATTATAAAAAAAAAATCACCAATTAAACATCAAAGATCTTAAAACTAAAATTTAAAACCAAAATTTAAACACGTAGACTGAAATTTCAAAACAAATGCCCATAAAAATTAAAATTGAGAGATTAAATAAAATAAGATTGAAAGCTTGAGTTGTCTCCTAAGTAGCGCCTTTGTTTACTGTCATTGGCTCGATGTAATGCCTCCGTCTATTGATCAATGTAGGTGGGATCTCTTAACTCCAATTCAACTACATTTTCAACTTGTAATCCTTCATAAAAAGGTTTGAGTTTGTGACCATTAACTTTGAACACATTCAAAGTTACTGAGCTCTGAATTCTACTACACCATGAGGAAAAATGTTAGTAGCAACAAAAGGTCCAATCTAATAAGATTGCAGTTTACCTGGAAACAGCTGAAGTTTTGAATGATAAAGGAAAACTTTTGGCTAATTGAAAATTCTTTTATGGAAATCATTTTGTCATGAAATGCCTTTGTTTTCTCATAAATTCTTGAGCTATCGTATGCATCATTGTGATTTTCTTCTAATTCTTGCAGCTGTAATCTTCTATGTTCGCCACTTTCATCCAAGTTCATATTACATTACTTAAGAGCCCAATATGTTTTATGTTCTAATTCAACTGGAAGATGACAGGACTTTTCGAATACTAGCCTATGCGGTAACATACCGATTGGTGTTTTATACGTTGTTCTATATGCCTATAACACATCATCTAAGAGTAAACTCTAATCTTTTCTAGTTGGACCAATGGTTTTTTTAATGATGGATTTAATCTCTTGATTCGAAACCTCAACTTGTCTGTTCGTTTGTAGATGGTAAGATGTAGCAACCTTGTATGTTTCACTATATTTTTTTAGCAACGCCTCAACTGTTTGGTTACAAAAATGCTTCCCTTGATTGCTAATTAAAGCTTTTGAAATGTCGAACCTACTGAATATGTTAGATTTAAGGAAACCTGAAACAACTTTAGAGCCATCAGTTTGGTTAGCTTTTGCTTCTACCCATTTTAAGACATAATCAACAGTTAATAAAATGTAAATGTAACTAAAAGAAGCTGGAAAAAGGTCCATGAAATCAATATCTTAAACATTTAAAATTTTGCAAAATAAAATTGGAGTTTGAGGCATCTCATTTTGCTATAAAATATTACCCATTTTTTGGCAACGTTCACAAGATTTGCAAAAATAATATAAGACTCAAAATAAAGATGGCCAGAAAAACCGACAATCTAAAATATTTTGTGTTGTCCTTCTGGATCCAAAATGGCCTCCACAAGCATATGAATGGTAGAAGGTAATAACAGAAGCAATTTTAGTTTCGATACGCATCTTCTTATAACTTGATCAGCATAATAGTTTGTGTCATTTTTCAGTTTGTCTTTTAGAGCCTTAAACAACCCAGTTGGTAACATGTTACTAGTTAAATAATTCATAACGTTCACGTACCAAGACAACCTATAGCTTGCGAAAAATAAATTTTCATCAGGAAATTACTCTTACAAATTCTTCTCGTTTTTTACATGAACTAGATAGCTAAAATGATTAGCAATGCGATTCTCCGCTCCACTTTTATCCTTGATCTCCAGGTCAAATTCACTCAACAGAGGAATCCACCTTATAAGCCTTGGTTTTGCCTCTTTCTTTGTTATCAAATACCTAAAGGCTGCATAATCAAAGTAAATAACAACCTTAGTACCTAATAAATAAGAATGAAATTTTTGCAATGCAAAAACAACAACCGGGAGTTCTTTTTTAGTGGTTGAATAATTTTTCTGTGCATTATTTAATGTCATTGAGGCATAATATATAACATGTGGTGCCCTTCCAATTCTCTAGCCCAAAACAACTCCTACGACATGATCACTCACATCACACATTATCTCAAATAGAAGACTCTAATTAGATGGTTGGATAATTGGACCTGAGGTCAGCAACTACTTCAACTTGTCAAATGCATTCTTACACCCTTTATCAAACTTGAAAGCCATATCTTTTCGTAGCAACTTGCACAACAACAATGCAATACAGGAAAAATCCTTAATAAAGCGTCGGTACAAACCTGCATGGCCAAGGAATGAACGAACTTCTCGCAGGGTAAGATAGAGATTGAATAATATCAATTTTAGCCTTATTTACCTTTATACCCCTAGCTGAAACTACATGCCCAAAAACTATACCTTGCTCAACCATAAAATGACATTTTTCAAAATTCAAAACAAGTTTAGTTTCAATGTATCTTTGCAAAACAAGTGCAAGATTATGCAAATAATTATCGAATGAATCCTTATGAATAGTAAAATCATTCATGAAAATTTATATAATGTGTTCAACATAATCTAAAAATATACTGACCATACATCTTTGAAAAGTGGCTAGCATATTATAGGCTCCGAATGACATTCGTCGATATGTAAAAGTTCCAAATGGGCATGTGAAAGTCATCTTTTCTTGATCTTTGGGAATAATTGTAATATGAAAATAACTTGAAAAATCATATAGAAAACAATAGTAAGCTTGACCAGCTAGCCTTTCCAACTTCTGATCAATAAACAATAAAGGAAAATGATCGTTATTAGTTACAACATTTAATTTTCTATAATCTATACAAACCCGTTACCCATTTTGAACTTGGGTGGGTACCAATTCATTGTTTTGATCTTTTACCGCTATGATGCTAGTTTTCTTCAGAATAACTTGAATAGGCTGACCTATTCATTGTTTGAAATTGGATAAATCACTCCAGCTTGAAACAACTTCAAAATCTCATTCTTTACCACTTCCATTGGTCTAGCTCCTTTGTGGTTGTCGGATTGGTCTAGCTTCCTCTTTAAGCAAAATCCAATGCATATAGGTAGAGAGGTTGATTCCTTTAATATCAGTAATGGTCCATCCTATGGCTGTTTTATGCCTTTTAAGAATTTGCACCAAATTTTCTTCTTGTACTTCATTTAAATTACTTGAAATGATCACTGGTAAGGTCTCCCCATCTCTAAGGTACACGTATTTAAGGTGATTTGGAAGAGGTTTCAGTTTAAGCACTAATACCTATAATACAAAAGGCACAAGTCTTTTGTTAGGTGTTAGCAGCTCAATATAAGACACATTACTTGAATTTTTCAGTTCCACGAACTTATTCATTTCAACTACTATATCTTGAAGATTAGAATTTAATTTAAGTTTATCATTTTTTTTCAAAAGATGTTTATGGTTACCCACTTTCAGCTCATTTTTGTCACCAAGTTCAAAAACATCCTATGCTAGAGAGTCAATTAAATCAACTGAATAAACAGAAAAATCAACATCAGGTATTTCATCAAATCATAAATATTGAATTAAACAACATCACCATTAAACTCTATAGTTAGTATGCCTTTATGAACATCAATTTTTGTTTTGGCTGTTTTTAGAAAGGGTCTTCCTAATAAAATAGGTGTTGATTGGTCATTATTTTCCATGTCAAGAACATAAAAGTTAGCAAGAAAAATGAGTTTATCAATAACCTGGACAAGAACATCTTCAATCAACACCATAGGATAAACATTTGATCTGTCAGTTAGTTGAATCACTATACCAGTTTTTTCCATAGGTCCAAGATTAAGAGCAAAATATATTGAATATGACATGATATTAATAGATGCTCCTAAATCTAACATGGCCTTTTCAATTCTAATGCCACCTATTATGCAAGGGATGTAAAACATACCTAGGTCCTTGTAGTTTTCTAAAAGACTTTTCCAAATTATGGCTGAAACATTCTCTCCTACCTTTATTTTTTCACACCTTTTGAGTCTTTGTTTTCTTTTCATTGTATATAGCTCTTTCAAAACTTTAGTATAGTGGGGCACTTGTTTGATTGCATCAAAAAGTGGGATATTGACTTCGCACTTTTAAAAGGTTTTATATAAATTCGCATTACATTCATACTTTGGATTATCTGCTAAAGCTTTGGGAAAAAGAGGAATAAGTTTATATTCACTTGAAAAAGAAGATTTACCTGTCACTACATTCTTGTTTGGAGAATTATTTTTTGCCTCCACTTCATCTTTTTTTCTTTTTACAGTGTTGGTGTAAGTGGTGCCTTAATTGACATCTCTAACTCTTTTCCACTCCTCAACATTATTGCACTGCATTCTCTTTTGGGTTCACCATAATTTGGATGGCAATTTACCTGAATTTTATGCCTCCAACTGGTTGATTACCGTAGCCATTTGACTTATTTGACTTTCCAAACTTTGAATGTTGGTTCTTATCTCTTGCTGAAATTTCACAGTGTTGTAGCAAAAGTTTTAACAATGTCTTCAAGAGACATACCTAAACTAGAGCTTTGAGCTAGTTGTTGCTACCTAGGAATGTAAGCTTACTGGTATGGCTGAAAGTTGCTTGAAGGCTGATTTACATGTGTATTCCCATAATAGTGATTAAGATGGTTCTTCCAACTTGGGATGTAAGTATTTGAATAAAGATTATAATTTCACTGCAATTGTCTCGAAAATCCATCTACTGCATTGGCTTATTCAAAGGAATCCTCTTGAAGCATTGGGCATATTAGTTTGATGCCTCATAACTAAACAAATTCCATAAACCTTTGTTGCCTCCATTTTTCCTATAACCATTTGATGTACAAGATAAGTTAGATCATCAAGTTGTCTTTCAATATAAGAGACATTTACCTCATTGACATGCCAAGATGAATGGTATGATCTAATCCCGAATTGTTGTAAATTCGACGCCATGTTTGTAATTAAATTTTAGATTGCCTCAAGTGTTTTGTCAGCCAACACTCTACCACTAGCTGCGTCAATCATATTCCTATCAGTTGATAAAAGTCCCTCATAGAAGTGTTAAATAAGGAGCTAGTCACTAATTTGGTGGTACACTTAACTTACACAAAGTTTTTTAAAACACTTCCAATACTTGTATAGAGACTTTCTATTATGCTGCCTAATGCCACAAATTTTCTTCTTGATGCTAGTGGCTCTTGAGGCTAGAAAAAACATCTCCAAAAATAGCCTCTTCATCTCATGCCAAGTGGTGATGTTTCCAACGGGCAGTTAATAAAGCTAATCTTGCGTATTTTCTTTCAAAGAGAACGGGAAGGTGCACATCTTGATTTGTTCTTTAGTCACTCTATTTGGTTTCATATCGTGCACACTACATGGAATTCTTTGAGACGTTTATGAGGATTTTCACTAGTAGAGCCATAAAATGTTGGCAAAAGATGTATCAGTCTAGATTTTAACTCAAATGTAGTATTAGTATCTAAATTAGGAAAAGTAATGCAATGAGGTTGTTGGTTCAAATTTGGAGAGATAAGCTTTCTTAAAGTCTAATTCTCAGCCATATGTTCTTCTATTTTGTGAGCAAATCTGTGTGCTTGCAATCTTATTTTTGATTTTTTTTTCTTAACCTTTTACAGTCTTTTCAATCTCTAGACCAAATTGTAAATTAGCTTGTTTCGAAGATCGCATAACAAATATAGAAACTAAAAACTCCCCAATAACAATGCCAAAATTTGGTAGTGTTGTTATCTACACTCAAATTAAAATCCTAAATTTCTACAACAAAAATGTAGTAAAGGAAAGTAGGGATCGTTCCCTTAAAGAGTTTCAATTAATAAGCCGTTATTTATCTCGTAAAGCAATGAAACTGAGGGGTTTCTGAATTGAATACGAATTGTAATTAAAAGTAGCAAATGAGAATAAGCAAAATAATCTAAAATAAATAAATAATTAAACAAACCTTGGTCTACGTTCATATCCACCATTGAAACTATGATTGATCATTGACACCTAAATGTATCAAATTAATTATTTGAATATTCATTATGGTTTTAATTACCTGTCTTTCCTTATGATTAGTTAATCAAAAACATGAATTCCAGTTCGATTAACAACTCGGATACGATCTCAAATTTAACCAAACAATAGCATTAAGATTTAGAAAGACCAACGAAACAAGATAATAGAAACGTATGACATTGCATTTAATCAAGTTGAATATTTTTCCTAGGAATTACATTTCCTAATGTAACAGACAATAAATCCCAATTGCCACTTCGATTAAATGAATTGAACAATTTAGGATTCAACATCTAAACTAGCAATAAATTATATTAATCGATAAACTAATATCGCGTCTTAGTAATCAACCAATGAAATCATAATAAATAATTTAGAAAAATAATCAATACTTGAATAATTAAGAAAATGTATTAAAGAACGAGAATCTCACAATCCTTGTAATTCAATGGGTTCAGATCCCTTTAACCAAGAGAAAAGATTTTAGCCACTGTAAGTCATGCTCAGATCTCCCTCCATTCAAATAAGATAAAAAATAATAAAAATAAAAATATGAAAATATCTCCTATTCTCCTTCTAAAGGAAAAAAATATATACAAATATATCTTCTCCCAAAAATTTTGTCTCTTCCTTCCATATATCCCTTATCTCATCAAAAGTATTCTCTCTTTTTCAGTTAACAATCACCTCTTTTCTAGGAAGTAAATTTTGATTTTTCTATAATATCTCAGCTGATTTGGAATTCAAAATTTAAATTTTGAAATCTGTTCTCGTCATTGCACATGCTTACACCTAGTCAACATCACAGATTTTGTTGACTAGTAAGTTTGCTCTACTTTTAGTCTTTTTGGCCCAAATTTAGCTCCAGAAGTGTTCAAAGTCCCTAAGTGCAAAAAACACATAATTTTATTAGATTGAATTAAATTTTCACACAGCATAAGGGAATTAGAAATCAACATAACGACAATTAACAACATTATCACCAATAACATATTGTTGCTTAGTATTTTATCATCATCATACATGTTAATACTAATATGGTTTACCATTGTAGGCTTTAACCCCAATCTCTACATTAATTCTTGAGCTACAAAACTATGTGTTGCATCCCAAATCAATTAAAGCATATGAAAGAATAGTATGAAAGGGTAACTGACCCATTATGGTAGATCAATTAGCCTCAGCTTATGCCTATACCATTGTATACACTTTAGCTTGTCCTCTATCTGCAGGCTACCCTGGTCTTACTAAAGTCACCCTAACTATTGTAGGTCTCTTTTTGGAAAAATGCCCTGGTTGATCGCATTTGAAATAGATCCCCTAACCTAGTTTGTACTATCTTAAATACATGTGGTAACACCTTTAACATATAAGAGGTTTTTTTTTTGTGGGACCATTTGTCTCTATCACTTCTTTCCTCTTGCTCAAAGGTTTTTTTTCCTCCTTTTTTATCTTTATCCTTATTGGTCCCTTTACTATCAGTGTCTTTCTGAATTGAACTATGGTTGGCTCTTTGGAATGCTACCTATGAATCCCTTTCTCTATCTATATGGTCCAACATAATGTCCACCTTCATGGCCTTGTTTAAGGCCTTAGAATAAGTAGCGGTGGCATAGTGTCCAACCATCACCTTCTTAGTGAGGCCAACTTGATGTCTTTGGACAAACAACTCTGTCTTACCCTAGATCGCATCAATTACTCATAGGGCATACACAGTAAAGGCATTAAGCCAGGTAGAATACTTATAGACTATCTCATTGCCCTGCCTCAAACTAAAGAACTCTTAGGTGTGAGATTTTATGGAATCTACTGACTTGTATTCCTTGTTAAACATTCGTCTGAAATCGACTCATGACATACCTTTTACAGGATAAGTGGTACACATATGCCTTTACTATACCTTGGCATCCCCATTGAGTAAATAAGCAGCATGCCTAAAATTTTTCTAGTTAGTCATAATAAACATGGTTATGGCCTTCTTTACGACCTCTAACCACTCGAGGGCCATAACTAGATTCATGGTACCCTTAAACTTTGATGACTGATATCTACCTACTAATCTATAAATCAGGCATGTTTATCCTCTCATGTTAGTCATCTACTAGACTAGGGGTTAAGTAGACTGTTGAATGGGCAATGACTAGATTGAAGCTGCTCGTACCTCTATCGAATGGCTAATACTAGTAAACTATTCACAGTGCTCTCTTAGCATCTCTTGAAAAATATTCATGATCTAAAACACAATCCTATCTTGGTGTCGATGTCGATGTTGGTACTAGTGCCGGTGTCAATGCTAGTATTGTGTCTCTAAAAGGCTTTCCTCTAAGATGGGAGTATTCAACTACTAGACCTCTTCGTATTGTGAATACATAGAGAACTTAGTATGAAACATACCAACAACTATTATAGGTAACTTACTTATAATCGTTAAGGCACGAGAGTGATCGATAGTGCTTCGACTACTAATTCATCATATTTTTATAAAAACTATTTTCTAACACCTTTTGGGGTTCCCAAAATCATGCTCTGATTAAAAAAACATAACATCCCTCTTTAGAGACATACCTCTAGCAGAATTTTCTTGAAAAGACATGTCAAGTGTAAATAAATATTTTAAATCCAAACGTTTCATTTTAATGTAGATGAATAAGTAATGCCATAAATTAAGTCAAGATGCCAAAAGGTATTCCCAAAAGAGTTTAATAGTTTCAAATAAAATTGTTATTCCTAATGTGCACAATTTCATAAAAACATTAACTAAGATAATGAAATAACAGTAGCCAAATTTGTAGCTCAATGTATCAATCCACCTACCTCCCTGCTTGCCCTACCATCTAGCCTATCTACAAATATAGAACAATGAATACAATAAGTATAAACACTTAATGAATACAACTGTTACATCTGAGGTGTGTTCAACAATGAGTCTCACTATTGAACGCACCTCAAATGTAATAGTTGGACAGTCGTCTCAAGTGCCTCTTCTAGGCATCCATCTCAAATGCATACCGAATTAAACACCCATCTTAGGTACCTCCTATAATCATAACTAGGATGGAACCTATCTGAAGTGCTACTTATCTCCCCTTAAAACAATTATTCTTACTCTACTTCTAAAGATTGAGATATTTCATCGACACCTGTGCATACCCAAGACCAAGACATCTCATCAATTGGCCTTTAATATAATTTATAATTATGCCTACATGTTCGAGCCAATGTATTGCCCGCAAGTATGTCTCAAGGGTAATTTAGTTTTTGCATGAGTCGGTATGAGATAAAAGTAAAAAAATTGACTTTAAGGTAACACACGAACGTGTGTAGAGAAGACCATGCTCGTGTGTCCCTACCATGTCAATCAGGCAAGTTGATTCAATGCAATATTAATTTATGAGTGATACATGACTGTATATGTCTCAACACACACCTGTGTGTCTGAGCACAAAATTGGTTTATAAATTGGTGAATTGTGGTGATTTGGGAGACATAATTTAGAACCCTAAAACACCTAAAATGCTAGAAAAGTGAGAGAGAAAGAAAGTATGATATCCCAACTATTGTGTAGCATCTCCAACTAGCTTTCTCCAGTGACATGGTGGCGAGGAAACTAGAGAGAATGAAACCTAGTTATGTTTGATAGTTTTACTAAAACAAGGTAAGTAAGATCTACCTTTCTTCCTCGGTTATGTTATGTGTCTCATTTTGAATTATTTTCATTTTTTTTCATCCAAATATTTTAGAGGAAACTTATAGGATTGATTATGAAGGAAAAAGAAGGATTATCACTGAGAAGTTCAACCAAGATTGCCATTATTCTTGATAATGCATCTTAATGGATGTCGTTTTTGAATATGCATGTGGATTATCATGGATTGGTAACCTAGGGTGAAACCCATGGATTTCGTGATGATTAATATGAAATTGATTTGAAATAAAATTAGAATTGTGTAGTTTGTTATTAAAGAATAAGTTTTAACATTATGAACCGTAGAAAGGTTTTTAGTTGGGTTCCTTAATGAGTTTATGTTTGTTATGCTTATGATTCATGTAAGAGTGAAGTATGGTATGTTATTAATTCTTGAATATGCCTAGGAGTCAAAAAAGATTTGTAGAAACTCAGCTAAGGTGTGTTTTCAAGCCTATTCCTAAAACGAAGTCGACATACAGTCATGTGGTATGGGACACATGCCCGTGTGCATGACCTTCAAACTTTAAGGTGGGTTTTCGCAGTATCCTGATGGCCTCTGGATGCTATCAACCGAACAATGGTCATCTAAGGCATGTCGTCAAAGTGTAAGTATCATTAGCACGAGTAAAAAAGAAGTGAAATTACCAAACTACCCTTACAAAAATGTGTGATTGAGTTGTGATTAGGAAGAAAGAGTTAGAGTATTTTAGCTAAAGGATACACAAGGGTGTACATGAGGGTACATGCCCATGTGCCTATGAATAGTTTTATGTAAGTTATGGCCTCAAGGAAAGGAATAGTGAGCATACACACGATCATGTGCGGGTAGCACACACACCTGTGTATAAAGGTAGAAAAGTAATTTGACTAAAAAATTAGGTTAGAAAGAGAAGGATGGTCTTTATAGATAAACTAAGCCTTAGGGTACACAGTAGTACCTCACGTGTCAACCAGTAAAAGTATTTAGAGGCACAAACCAGTAATAGGGTGGAAGCTGAAACATGCTAGTCATTCTAGGATCGTTATAAGAGGACATTGTGAAAAATTATTCCCAACGTCGAACCTACAATAAGGTAATACTCAAGTAAAGCCTAATTAAAGTAAAACTGAGTTGGGAAGTAATAACTCACATGGCTAAGGTGTCAAATCTTTGTATTCGATTCAAACTAATTGGATCAGTTATAATTAGCTTTTAGATTTAGATGCTTCCACCATAATTACTATTGTCACACCAGTGCGAAATCCAAGGGAATGGTTCCTTAATGACAAGATTAGGACATAATTCAACCCGAAGTTAAGATGAATCTAGAAATAAAATGTGAGCACTAAGTCAATAATAAAGACTCGTCATCATTCAATAAGGAGTTACATACCAACTCCAAATGATAAACATCTTGGAGTTATAAAGGTTAGAGTCTCCTACTTACTAAGTGTTTAACACTCATCTCTTTACTTTTATGTATAACTATAAGATGAGTGGTGGTTAGAGCGCATATAGTTGGAGGGCCTTTTTGTCAATTTATAGACTTGATTGCATAATTAGTTTTATTTTAGTTTTATGATGGACTTTTACTGGTAATTGATAAACATTTTTGTTATGTTGTTTGTTGATTTTATAAGGATATTTTGGCATTTTAACAAAAGTACTTTACTTAGATTATCATGTTCTATGTTTTTATTTAAATTAAATGCTCTAGTGACCTATTTAATAGCATTACAACTTGGTACTTTACGAAATCTTATAAACACCAAATATTTCCCCACATTTGTGAATAGTGCTAACATTATTTTCCTGAGATTCATCATGAACTTGAAATACTTGGCATGGTGTATCACGAGTTGTAGGGATGTGCTACAAATGGTGTAGGTGCACCCTAATGTGTGTGGGTGTGCACGCTGAATCCTAGCTTGTAGAAACGCAATTTAAATGGTGCAGGTGCACCCTAATGTGTGTGGGTATGCACACTGAATCCCCACATGTAGAAATGCAATTTAAATGGCGCCGGTGCACCCTAACGCATGTGGGTGCGCACATGGAATACTACCCTGTACAAATGCAACATGGGTGCCGCATGTGCACCCTAACGTGTGCGGGTTCAGACGGGGAATCCTAGCCCAAACAAATACGTGCAGTGATTTTCGTTGATAAAAAGTGATGGAGGTTTTTGCTTGCATTAAAAAATAAATGTCGGAGGTTTCCCACGTGTGTACGCTGCACTGCCGTCGCGTGCGCCCAATGTCGCCGTTCTCACTGCTCGTCCAAAGTGCCCGTTACACGTCTGGGCAATGAGCGCTGCCCTCCTAGGCAGTACGCTAGTCTTGACGAGCACAGAGCACGACAAACACTCCTGAGGATGTAAAACGTGCTTCTTGCTATGAGCTGGATTTCTGGCGGCATCGGACAGTGATCCAGCCATAGCACCACCGCACACTTCTCGTCCGTGTGTGGCTGGCTTATACAATTTTCATATATTAACATACATACACACAAACACCATGACAGATATAATCCCTACGCATTTAATATATATATATATACACACACGCGACATACATAGACTCAATTACAGAACTTCAATGTAGAAGAGGAATGGGATTGATGGTCGACCTCTCCTCCGGCAATCACTATGGTCATCTCGTGGCAAAGGTTTCCCCGACGACTTCCTTCTCTGGTTGGCGTACAGTCAATTCAACTCTCTCTCTCTCTCTCTATCTCTCTAAGTATTGGTGCGATGTATTTTCAGAAGAAAAGCATATCCCCCTTTTCCCAAATACAACTATCTTTTTAATACACATTGAAGATAAAATCAACATGGCAACTCTATCCATCTAAAGTTCATTTTGGCATAAATTGGCAGAAAATCTTTATCATCTATGGCAAAAATCGTGGAATTAAAATCATGATTTATTATCATTACTATTATTTTTTATTTGTGGGCAAATTTAAAATCATGGGATTACAATCTTAATTTACTAGAACTGTATACTCAACAAAAGTCAATTAATGAGCAATAAATGGCAAATTGAAATTTTTACCCCTTTTTTTAAATCATATATATATATATGTCAATCACCTCAAAGCCTAAACAAAAATATCACAACAGTAATCATTTTTTTCAAAATACCCCCAGTGATGTAACTCATGTGAAAAAAGAGACTATCATCTCTCTTTTTTTCCCTAGCCTTCTAGTAAGAAAGAAATTTTTGCAGTATGAAAAAAATTCTTTAACAAAAAAGACACCTATGATGAATAATAAAACCCATGAGAAAACTATTATAAAGGATTTAACTTGGACACAAGGGAGGGAGAGACGAAAATTGTTAAATTTATTTAGAGAATTAACATTTGTTGCAAAGATTTCATAGTAAAATCATTCACATTCAAGTCATTGTTGATTTAACCCCGTATGTTATGTGTTTTCTTGATGAATAATTGAAAATCAAATAATGTATGGTAGATCATGTTTATGACTTCATGTGAAATATAATTTTGTTGTGATTTCATATTGTTTTTATTGTTTAAAGTTGTTATAATGTTGTTTAATATTGTATTGATGGTTATAAAATATAAAAATTCAAGTTTGAAAAAAAACCAGAGGAAGAACAGGTTGGCATTAACGCTAACCCCCTAGGCCCCTCTGAATTTTTTTTGGTATGTTTTCTTCTATTCCACTTAAATTCCTTTATCCCATTCTCTTGTGTTTAGGGAGCGATGGTGGAGTTCCAAGGTTGGTGGATTTATCCTTTATGCCTTAGTTATACTTGTGTTCCAATTTGGTGTCATTTTAGTGTGTATATTGTATTCCTTGTCTTGGCAGAGAGTTGTATAAAAATTACAAAATTGCCATTGTCATTTTCTTCCATTTTTTATTGCCTTGCCTTGATCAATATTTGTACATTACTTAATAATATGATAGTTTAATGTGTTATAAATACGTGTGTATGAAGCTCGACTACATTGGTATTACATTTAGGGCTTAATTTGAAAAAATTGTAAAGTAATGCAATTTGGAGTGAATAGTGTTTTCTAGCTTACCCCTTGTGGATTTATTGCTCATTCTTGGTCGTACGCATCAGTTTGGTACCAGAACATTGGTTGTTTGTGTGAGCTATTTGTGATTTTCTTCATTTTGGAATTACTATTCTTTGCCAAACGATACTATTCACAGTACATAAACTATGCCTAAACACAAGTGTTTTTCTGTTTTTAGGTTTATTTTAAGTTAAGATGGAAAAAAACTGCATTTAAAATTTGCTATGAAAGGCAATGGATTGAAGGTGATGATAATGTGACAAGATATATTGGTGGGAATGAGAGAGGGATGTGTATTGATACAAATGTTGATTTTAAAGGATTCATTGTGAGAATAAGTTATCTTCTAAGACTCGATCAAAGTCAATCAAATATATGCGTATTTACCCTTAATGAAGATTGTAGATGATGATGATGTGGAGTTTTTTATGGTTGTAGCAAGAAGTTTACCTCCAACAAAACTTTATGTTATCGAAAGAGATAATCAACAAGCTAAAGATGTTCATGAGGAAGAACGGAAAAATCATCCGACAAATTAGGAGGCATATCCATAAAGTTTCCAAGAGTTTGGTGGAGTTACGGTGATGATGATAATGATGACGACGTGGATAAAGATTATAAAGTAAAGGGGGATGATGATAATGATGAATTCTCAGGGTTTAATGAGGACATATACAATGTTTCGAGCCAAGACGTTGGTAGAAGTCAAAGCCATGGTTGTAATGAAGAGGCTGAATACAACACAAGACGTTATGGCTCTATGAATATTATAACATATCCAAGTCACATCCATAATTTAAATCATTTCAATGAGTTCTTGAGCTTGTTGTTGATGTTAAGAATACAAATATTAGTAATCGAACGACACAAAGGGACAAACATTTGCAAGTGATGGGTTTTTATTATTCGAAGACAAAATTAAAAACATTATTTTGAACATATGTCTTAGAGACAAGAATTCAATGGAATTTCGGTTACTTTGATAATATATGGTATGAGTTTAAGTGCATACATCCACAATGTAAATGGTGGGCACAAGCAATAAGAGAGCAAGATGAAGACTATTGGGTGTTACAACATATGGATGAGACACACACTTGTCCACAAGATCAAATATTGTCACACTATAAACAAGTTGGTACAAAGTCATTGGGGAACATACTTAAGTTAATGTTTGTGGTTGATTATATTTATTGACTGAAAAAAATCATTTCAGACATGATAGATAGGTATAGAATCGACATTTCCTACATGCAAGCATGACGTGCCAAAACATCTACATTAAATGCATTACGAGGTTCTCTCGAAGAGTCTTTTATGCTATTGTATGATTATTGTCATAATTTGGAGCTTAAAAACCTAGGTACCATGATACTATTGATATCGACCCAAAAAATAGGTTCAAGTTTTTTTTCATATGTATAGGTTGTTCAATAAGAGGGTTCTAACAATTTGATCACCTGATGATATGCATTGATGTTTCACACTTAAAGGGAAGATATCTCGAGTCTCTTTTTATTACTGTTATGAAGGACTGTAATAACCAAATTTAATTGCTCGTATTCAGTATTAGGCATAAAAAGGGAATAGATACATGGACACCCTTTTTGACGTACCTCCATATGTATATTGGTGATTTGTAGGATTTGACCATTATTTCTGATCGTCATCATTCAATAATTAAGTCGGTATTGAACATAATACCTCATACCCGTCATAGGTTTTGTAATTACCGTATAAAGGGTAACATGCGTACACAGTTCAAAAAAACCAAACATATTAATGGATTATTTAGGAAAGTTGCCAAGACATATCGCTTCAAAAACTTTCAAGCTGCCATGAGTAGAATTGTCCAAGTAAATCCTGTTGCAACAGCTTATTTGACCGATATTAGGTATAAGAGATGGGTGCGTCCTTACTTTTGAGAATGGCGGTACAATATTATGATGACCAATATTGCTAAGTCCTTCAGTGCTTTGATATGGACTACTCGTACTTTGTCTATCACCATATTAGTTGAGTTTCTGAGGAGCATAATGCAACATTGGTTTTTTAATAGGCGAAATATGGCTGGTACATATGACTAAAATTTTAATGATGTTTATTTTTTTATTGCATTTATTAGTTATTTTTGCAGGTGAGAGATCTCACCTATTAACACTATAGGCTGAGGACAAGTTTGTTGGACATGTGTTCAAATCTACCAATATGGTTGTGAAACAAATCAACATGCAACAATACAAAGTCCATGATTCATGACAATAGTTGTTCATCAACTTGGGGACCATCAAATATGCTTATGATTTATCTTTTAGTGATGGAACAACAACGGTCTGATTGTCTTTCTAACCATGAAAGAAGACCTTCATAAGGAGAGGAACTCCTTGACAATAAAACTGTAGTCAATGTCATCAACCTAGCCAAACTCACTTGAATTGTTTGAGCTAGCTCTAGTGCAGTGGTTGGCTCATCTCACATATCAAGTAGTAGACAAGGACGAGGTTGTTGTAGCCACGATGCAACCCATATGGCTGAATAGGTTATCATGGTTACTTTTCTTTATTGTCTGATATTGTAATTTTAAGTGTATATATATTGCATGTTTAATTTATCTATTAGGTTTGTTCAAATTTTAATGTATAAATCTTTTATTTTCAGGCTCTTACATGTACGTGATGACAATGAAATAAAACAGCAGAATGGAATTACCATGACATTTATTTATTATTGTTCATTTTATATATATATTTGATTTCATTGTATCACACCATGTATTTTGTATTAACATATTTTATTAATTCATTTCATTTCATGAATAAGCATTAAAAAATCATCAAAAGGAAGTTATGATATAAAATGCAAGTACATTACTTAAACAATAATAAAATACATCACAAAAACAATAATAAAATACAATCCAATTTATATACATGCTTACCAACGCCTTAAATGAAATCCTCAAAACCTGCATTTAATAAATACTTACTTTAGGCCCTCCCTTGGAATACGGTTGTGGCCATGTGCCTTAGCCTCCTAGAATGTTTTGATGTGAAGTTAAATACACGATCTTGGGCAAGGTATTCTATAAACATAAGTAAAAAATTGCCTCAGTCTCTACTTGCTACATCTTGTTTTGGCATGTCACGAACACACTTATATTGTAACATTGGTGGAGTCTTTGGTAGTTGGATTCCCTTTGATTTATAAAAATGACTTGCCCTCATTAGGTATGTCAGTGTCCTATATGACCACATCAACTTTTTTATTCCCTCTAAGCTAGTGGTATATTCTGTAAAGTTGTATATATATATCTTCCAATCATTGATATCCAATATGTAACACACCCAATATTGGTTGTTGAAGTTAAGGGGAAAGAATATTTGCCAACCAATAAAGAGAAATAAGTACAATTATTGATAATTGTATACCTTAAACAACTTACGTTTGTAAACCACCTTGTTGACACTGCTCTATAGCCAAAAGTATTCATTGGATTGTACATGTGAGATGCCATTAATTTGATTTAGGAAAAATAAGGGTCATTCTATATTTGTACCCAAACATTTGAACTCATTGTAGCACTATAAGAGAAGTGCAATGAAATAGGTCAAAATCGTTATCTAGTTTCTATCTGGAAAAGATTTGTGAAGTATTCCCATGAAAGCTTCGATGTGCTATGTACATAAATAAGTTAGACCATAAGTTGAAAGTGATAACTAATATGAATGAATACAAAAGAATTGTGTATATCATATTTTCCAACTATTGCTTCTGAGTTACAATTTGGGTCTACCAAGGTTTGTTTATATTGATTGTCATTCTGTTTGGTCCTCTGAGGAAGACACATCGGTTGTCATTATCTGAAGCATTATGATACCATAATAAGAACTTTGAGCAGGCCTCAGCCAATAACAAGTCCAGAAGATGATCATTAAGTACGAGTTGTTTGTTCTTTCATGCCTTTGTTAGATCTTGAAAAAACTGACCATTTGTTTCCCCTTTCATAACACTCGTCTATATGCTAACTCATTTTTTACTATCGATGGCTTCTCTATAGTTGTCAATTCGTCCTTATCTTATTATTACACATCATCATCCAATAAGTCATCCAACTGGAAAAAAAAATTATGGTTCTCAATATTCTATAATACAACAAATTGAAATAATAAAAAAAAGTATAGTGGATAATAACCTGTATTGATCCTGATGCCGAACATACAAATCCTCAAGTCTCATAATTTGATAATTTAATGAGGATTGGAGTTCTTACATCTCCCTACAAAGCATTAATATCTATTGTTGCGATTACTCTTGTAGCTCCCCACAAAATATTGATACCTACTACTACCACTGCTTCTGTAACTCCCCACAAAACACTGACATTGGTCATTGCCATTGCTTCTATGTCTCCCCATAGAACACTAATGCTTGTTGCTACCACTGCTCCTACATCATCACAACATGTTAGTTGAGTTACTACTACATCTAAGAACTAATGGCTCTTCCATGATCCATTAAGAGTTGTTGAAGACGGTCAAACGATACACCACAATTCCAAGTCTAATGAAATGAGTGTCTTGTAAGGGTGACCCTCTAATACTCTAGAGGTTGGGAGGCGTAGGAGGTAAACATCTATAGAGAGGATTCACGTACATTATAAGAGGCCCTATGTGACTCTCAAGGGTATGCAATGTGGAAAGATAACACCCGTGAAGGGGATACCTGTCTAGTATGAGAAATGCCAAGAACAACGGGTTGAGGCCCTCGTGATAAAGATTTTCAAACAAAAGCATTAAAGACTTGAGGGCTAGCCATATAGGTAGGGAAAACCCGTATTAGGGGGATGCCATAAGGACATGAGGGGCTTAAGACTTATCAATTAAAGACTGTAAAGACACTTTAGAGGCTGTTTAAAAGGCAATAGGATAAATCAACTGGGTATCATCATCATCGCTTGAATCTACAAACTTGTCATCTGATAATGTTGTGGTGTATGTTCTTTCATAAACTCTAGAACCCATATGTACTACTCAAAGTTATGCTCAGTTTTAGTTGAACACAATGCAGTTATAATCCCTTCTTGGAACATGAAGGAAATTTATAAAAATTAATGAAATGAAAGATAGAATAATAAAATATAAATCTACCAATGAGCAACTTATTGACGGAGCATCCTAAAGTATCAATATGTCATCTTAGGTTAGTAGTACAACTGTTTTTCACTTCAGGATATAGGGAATTTGATCATTTGCTTTCAAATAGACATAAGACGATAGATTGTGAATCATCTCAGAAATCCAATACTGCATAATGTACAATACTTATAGTTAGTATTTACAATCATCGTTATAAATGTTAACTTTATCCATTATGTGCTACTTACTTGGAAAACGATCAAGCATTCCAAAATATTATAACTAAGAAGTGGGAGTGGACTCATTTACGACGGGTAGTGTTCAACGTAATGCTAATATTTGTTATGGATACTCTTCTACATTAATTCAACTGTTTTATTCTATATTACCATCCTTCATAGGTATCGACTAATGATCTAAATTGTTCGTTAAATACAAAAAATGATCAAATATCTTTGTTATGTTGTTTGCCCCTAATAATCTTATAAATGCATAATACAATACCACGAACTTCACTACATCATTGTCATTGTCACACCAAATTTGATCGCTAATTGCTTACTCGATCTTTTCATAAGATAACAACCTGTGAATGCCCAGAAAAGTATTCCTCTATTAATTGAGGCATCTTCATGCAATTAACATAGTTGGACACCTTCATGTCCTCCCCAAAAATTAGACCAACGACTAGCGCAAACTCAACAAGGTTGAATCAGAACTTAAGACCATTTAATTTGAACCATATTTCTCTGTCTAAGTTCCAATGATTAATCATACGAAGTAACATCGCATGCACAAAAATAACATTGAATCGTGGCTCTGCCAAATCTAATAAGTGTCCAAAACAGGTTGTCTGAAAAATAACTCTCTAAATAAACATTAGTTTGTTCTTAATCATAGTCATAGTGTCTATCTTTGTCCAAAGTGACATACGCACTCAAAATTTGTATGCATCATGGAATTTGTATGCCTTCTCTTGATAGTTGATTGCAAATACCTGAAAAATATATTAATTCGATTATTACATTAATAAAAGATTAATGAAAGACAATCATTTTTAGTTAAAGATTAATCAAACAAACTGGATTATTATTATTAAATTAATATGGTCGGCATCAACTAATGTAACATTGGAATTTAAAGAAAAAAAGGATTATCATTATTAAAATAAATTTTTTCATGAGTAACACGTTTTTAAAAGAAATGGATAGGTGACAGGCAAAATTGGAATCAAACCTAGCAAAAAAAAAGGTTAACGAGCCAAACTAGATTATCATTACTAAATTAATATGGTTGGCATCAACTAGTGCAACATTGGAAAAAAAAAACTAGATTATCATTAGTAAAATATATTTTTTCATGAGTAACATTTAAAAAAAAAAAACTAGATTCATACCTAGCACCAAAAAAGGTTGTTGGCCGAGCTATTGGTGAGAACGCCAATCCTTGGGGTCGTTGCCGCCAAAGGTTGGCATTTTTGCCAACTGTTAGTACGACCAACCTATTCCCCATGCAACTTTCTATTAGCTAATTTATTTCAAGATCGATTCAAGATTTACATTTACTTAATTGGTAATTTACATTAAATTGCTTAATTGAATTCAAATTGAATTAAATTAAATTAGTATTTGTAATTTACATTGAATTACTTAATTGAATTCAAATTGAATTGAATTTGGTACGATACAATTATGCTTCCGTTTTATAAGGAAACTTCACCTGTTGTCCTGCCATTACATTGTTGCTGCTAATCCAACAAGTTTCGTCATTGGCCGATTGCTCATTGAATTTTCTTCATGCATGGGAAATCAATTCGATAATCTATGTTATATATGTTAACTCTTATATGCTATATATGCTATAAATATTAACTATATATAATATGATCTTCACGGGAAAACATTCAAAGACTATTGCAAAAAATAATTGCAAAAGTATGCATATTCACATGAATGAAGCAAACAAGCATTATTTGAAAGTATTCCCTGCAATATTCTATGCTTTTTTGCAATATTCTCCTGCACAAATTTTCTCTACAATATTTGCTTTGCTTCTTGGGATATTATATTATATTATATGATATATAAAAGGGAAAAGTATTCTTTGTGCTATTCTCTGCCAAGGCCTAAATTATTTGCACAAATATTCTTTACAGTACACTGAATTCTTTGCACAACCAACTTCAAGGCCTTCAGTGCATGCTCTTCATGGCTCACTTATTGGATTATTTTTCTATGTGGTGCTTCAATATGAGATTAAAGCCAACCAAAATTTAGGGAGATAAGATCAAATGAGTTTAAAATTTTTTCAGATTTAATCTAAAAAATTTGAACTCAAAAATTTTAAATCCACTTGATCTTATCTAACACATATACCCTTTTAATGTTGTCCATGCAGAGAGATTTTCTCTTTTTCAATTAATTTTTTGCAACTTTGGAAAACATTTTGTGTCAATGGAAATTAATTGAAGCATTGAAAAACTTTAAAAAATAATTGAAGCACATGTGATTGATGCCACCATGGCATTTTTTAAAAATTAAATCTAGAGGAGGAGAGTTTTCATAACCCCATGCACTGAATGATCTTTTAAATTAATATTCTATTATATTTGACTTTCAGCTCACGTTGAAAGTGATATCAATGACTATCTCACTATTATAATTTTTAATTATTATTATATTATATATTATACCATCATCTCACTACTTCAATTATTTTCCATTGATACAAAACATCTTTGAAAGTTGCAGAGAAAATGAGGAAAGAGAGAGAATCCCTCTACATGCATCGGGTCAAGAGGGGTATTTTGGAAAAATGGATTACTGTTGTAGTATATTTGTTTAGAGTTTGAGATGAATGGTATATATGTATATATGGATTATAATATGACTAAAAAATTGAATATCCTACAATAAATTGCAATCTCACATGATAAAAGAAATAACTATAATGCCTTTTACCCTACCTAGGGATATTACATACCATTGCTGTATTAAGTGATAGATTTGAAATGACAACTTCTTTTATCTTCTGTCAAATAAGGCTATAAAATTAGTTTAATAGGAAAAAAATCTTTTAAATAAATAAAATAACAAATCTTAAATTAACATAGTCAGCATGTTCGAGTAATTAGCTAATTTTTTTAACATTTAGAATAATTTAAAAAATAAATTGGTTGACTTGATTGATGTCAGATCTAGTGTCAAATCTTGGTGAAACCAATTTGAATTGAAAGAGTTGATCACATGCCATTCCCTTAGCCATTAGTAATGTTGAAAGATGTTTGAAGAGGCACTAGTGTGATGAATTGAAAAGAAAGAATTTAGCTTGTCCAACATCAATGCTACGAAGCCTTGACGTCTTTAGCAACAACTTCATTTTTTGTCGATTTAGCTTCAAATAAAGATGAATTATATGACATAAGCTTTGTCTAGAGCCAATTCAATGCAAAACACGGCGAATCTGAGGGATAAGGGAGAAAAATATCATGACAACTTCTTAGTCTTCAATTTGTTGAGTCGGTGCTTTTCCATCCATCATGGGACGTCATCAGTGGTGGCAGAAAGATATGGGAGGAGAATGGTGGTCGTCACCGTCGTCATCCCTATCATCAAAGAGAAGAAAACCTAATGATTTGTGGGGGTGAATGTCCCTTTTGCAAAGTTGGGAGACAAGGTTTAAATATCACTTTTTAAAACTTATGGGGGAAATGATATAAAATTATATATTTTTAATGTAAAAGGTAAAATGACAATTGTACACTTATCTAAAACTGAAAATTTTAACAGAAGTTAGTTTATATATGGGTGTTTAGGTTTTTAAACTGTCGCAGATATGCTTTTGAGATTAAGTTAAAACTTAGGTGAAAAATAGTCCTTTGGCCTTGAAGATTTTTAGCATAAGGTTTGTCATATGCTAACTCTTCTTGTAAGTTGCAACTCAATATTTGCTTCTAATTAATTTAAGAAATCAATTTACCTCCATTTTGGTTTTGCCATTTAACAACTCATCTCTCTTGCCGACAATCTAGACTTCAATTCTTTGTTAGGATGAGTTTGTTAATACGAAAAAATTTTGAAAATTTTTTCAACAATTCTTATAGAATTTATAAAAAAAATTAAAAAATTTTGTAAAACATTTTACTGTTGGTGTTTAAAGATGTGTTTTAAATAATTTTTAGACATCTTTTTTTTTTTAAAAAAAAAAAGTGAGCTTTTCATTTTATCCAACAAAATATAAATATTTTTATGAATATTATCATATATATTTTTTTCAATAGGTAATTTTTAATTCATCGTTATATGGATTGAATAGAGACATAAACTTACTAAATAAATTGATAATAAAGTATACACAACATATAATTAATTTATGAAAATAATTGCAACACCCCTTTTTGGAAAGATACCCCTAACGATAATTATCCCGAAATGACGTGTCACGTGTGAATAAATATTTAAATTAAAACACCCATTTAATATATAAGTAACACCATATATTTATTGATATTACATAAGTGTGCCAAAAGATGTCTTAAAAATGAATTTAACATTTACAAATAAAATTATTAATCCCAATGCGTATAAGTTCATAAAAATTAACTAAGACAATAAAATAACTATAGCCAGATATGTAGCTCAGCGTGTTGATCCACTTGTTTTATCGCTTGCCCCGCCCTCTCTCTTACCTGGAAATACTAAAGAAATAACACAGTGAGTATAAATACTTAGTAGGTATTCATGATTTTGATAGTATTCTCTATCAACCTTTCCCTTGACAAAGTCTTACTGTGTCACTATCGAACATACCCTGAGCACAATGACTGAATACTCGTCTCAAGTGCCTCTTATGGACATCTGTCACAGATGCACATCAAATTAAACACACATCTCAGTTACCCTCCTCTAACCATAATTGGGATGGAGACCTATCTCAGATGTTGCTTACCTCCTTTTAAATAATGAATTATTCTCATTCTACTTCCAAAGATCGAGACGTCTTATCAATCGGTTCATGTATTCTCAATGTCTGGACGTCTCATTAACTAACCTTTGACATGACTTACCTCAAAATATATACAATTATACTCATGTTTTTAGACTTGATCCTTCCAATCCCTTGTAGACCCTTACACTCGTTCCCATGTCGGTACTTAAAACGAGAATTATCTTCTCAAGATTTGATCAAGTATGATGTAATCAGCCCGAAAATACCATGGATGAAATTAAATAATTAATTAAAAAAAACACATTGTTTAGGGTGTAGGTGCACCACAACTTCTGTGGGTGCGCCTGCACCCAATACTTGAGTAGGTGCGCACGTGCACCCAAAGTTTATGTAGGTGCGCATGTGACACACCTACCAAAACGAATGCACGCCTGGCCTGCAAGTTTGCATGCCAGGTAGTTGTGTTCTTGCGACGGCAGAGCATCCTCCCGGCGTGCACGTTGCATGACTGCACGCCAGGCCTGCTCGCTGCTTGTCTGGCGTGTTTGCTGCATGCCGACAACAAGAACTTGGCTCGTCGTGCACGGCCTACGCCAATCGCCTGACCGCAAGTCGGAAAGAGAAGAAAAAGGAAAGCCTGGTGGCGATGGATGGAGCCTTAGCCGAGGCAGAAACACGATCCATCCGACTCCTTTTGTCAGGTTGCACAACCAACCATACAACTTATATTCTTATTCCATGCCCAAATTTAAAACACCATGCAGACACAATATGCCATACTTCACCATATACATTTACCATTACCGTGATTCATGCTTTATTATGTGATCAGGAATATATACACTTATATAGCTTATGAGAACATAAAATCTAGGCATAGAGAATGGCAGTTGATGGCCGACCTCTCCTCCGGCGATTTTGATGATCTATGCGTGGCAACGGTCTCTCCAACGACTTCTTTTCTTGGCCAGCGTACTGAAGGTTCTGCCCTCTCCCTCTCTGCGCGAGTAGATGTTGAATCGGAGAAAGGAATATGGTCAGCCTCCCTCTTTTTTTTTTTCTTTTCTTTACGCCATTGGCCTTCAAATGCTTATAAAAGAAATTCATGCATGGCAATTCTATGTAGCCATACTTATCCTAGCGAAACTGGAGGAAAATACGTCTCCCAGGCGCAAGAATTGTGGGAAGATATATCCACATGCATATATATTTACTTATATATATATACACGCACACAAAAAAAAAAAAAAAATTAACATCAACAAAAATGAGAAATAAATGTAGCATGGGTAATAATAACATGACTGAAAAGCCTCGTGAGAAAAAAAGAATTTTTCCCTTGAAATTCATTGGGGAAATCTCTGCCTCATGTTCTCTTCTATTTCCTAAGTAGCCTCTTCCATTCGATGATTTTGCTATTGATCCTTGACCAGAGGAATTTGTCATCATTAGAGTATCTTAATTTATCGATCCACAATCCATATTGAGCGCTTCTCATACACCAAACTATCCTCTAGCTCCATATTTTCGAGCCCAACAATTTGGGATGGATCACCTAGACACTTATGTAACAACGATACTTGGAACACATTGTGAATACGTCCCATGCTTGCAGGCACAAGCTGATAAGCCACTCTATTGATCCTCTTGGTGATTTCGTACAGCCTAATATATCGCAGTTCCAATTTCCCTTTTCTACCAAATCTCATTACATGACGATATGAAGCCATCTTTACAAATACGTAATCACCGACTTCAAACTCCAAGTCATGCCTGTTTTGATCTACATAGCTCATTTGTCAATTTTGGGTCTGTTTCATCCTTTCTTTAATCAGCCTTACCTCATCAATCATTTGTTGTGTCATCTTCTTGGGTTTTAAGGCATCGATAACAGGCAGTACAGTGAAATTAAAAATTTATAAAAATCAAATAATCCTAGTTTTAAGGTTTATATCAGTTTTAAAACATATTTAACATGAATATACAAAAACAACCATAAGGTGTTTTTAAGGTTTATATCTGCATTGATAGCTCCTCCAAGTCTTCACGTGGCAAAGAAAAGAATCAATAGTGTTTGAATATAGGTCAAATTTAGACACAGACCAAGGTTAGCCTTTAGCAAAGTGTTATGACTACCCCGAACAACAGAGTGTTAGCAAACATCTCTTAAGCTTTTACAATATTGTAGTTATATGCAATTCAATCCTTTCGTAAACCAATATCTCTCGAGATTGAGACATAGAAATGTGTCTGTCTTAGTAATTCATTGGTATAAACTGATATACATTAATGACTTACACAGATTAGGCTAAACCTTATCCCACTGTGGCCACAGATTCAAATAGTTTTGAATGTCATTTAGTATTCGCATATGAAATATCTTCTCCTATGCTCAGGAGTGATGAATCCTTAATTGATTAACCATAGCCTCTATGTATCTCACGATATGGTTGTACATTACCTTTATGATACCCCAGTTATGATGGTACTTTGGATAATATCAAATCACACTAATCCTTACATGATACAATCTAGCGACCTCAAGTCATAGGATCATATACACCCATGGTGTTAAAAGGATTTGTTCCATAGACATTGAAACAACCATTCATATAGATATCCTCTGATAGAGTCAGTCTGATGAACACGTTTACAATGTGTGCCTATGTGTTGCACCAAATTGTCTGTAAACAGTTTTGACATGTGAAAACTGTAGCCACCTTTCGATAGGGTCACTCAATGCTATGATAATCTCATCATCATTACATTATAATAATCGTTTGTTCATTATAATGTCGGGATTACAGACATTTCTAGAATGACCACTTAATATGTGCATAGGGTTTCCCACAATCAGTTATCTGATCCTCTTGTCATAATTCTACCATTCTAAAGATATATTATTCTCACAATCATTTAAAAGAATCAATATGAATTGAATAACAGTTAATTTTTTATTAATTAATGAATGTAAAATTACAATTATAAGTGCTAAACTAATTAGCTCTAGGGCACTTACCCTAACACATCTTAAGTCTCGAAGCCTTGGTCAACTTATCCTTTTTTCCAATCTCATCCTAGTGCAATGACAATCAACATTTCCTCCTATAAAGTACCTCATACAGAGTCATCAAAATTGTTGTTTGGTAATTGTTGTTGTAAGCAAACTCTATTAAAGGCAAAACATCTATCTAACTTGCCCTATGATCCAGACAACATGCCCTTAGTGTCTAACCATTCGACTAAAGGTGGTAGGTCATACTGAAGGACAATAGGGTACCTAATACCTGTTGTAGTCCTTGTTAGAAAGCCAAAACAAGTCATGTATCTATGTCTAATATGATCTTCCTAGGTATCCTATAAAGCCTAACTATCTCTCGCACGTAGATTATCCTAACTATCTCTGACTGGGATGAAGTGTGTTGACTTGGTCAATTGGTCTAGAATAATCTACAAGGCATTAAATCCACCTTTGACTTTTGGTAATCTGACCATAAAGTCCATTGAAATCTCTTCCCTCTTTCACTCAAGAATGGTTAAATGTTGTAATAATCCGAATAGGTGCTGATGCTCAGCCTTGACCTATTGATAAACCATACACTTTAATACAAAATCTATGATCGCCTTTTTCATACCGAACCACCAATACATTCTCTTCAAATCTTGGTACATCTTTACACTCCTAAGGTAAGTAGTGTTAAGTATACTATACGCCTCTGTCAGAATTTAAGCCCTCAAATCATCATCTTAAGGAACACATACTTGATCCATAAACCTTACAATCCTGTTAATCACTTGATAATTCGATTCAAGTCTATCAGTAACTTTTTGTACCATCTATACACATTACTCATCAATAGTCTGCCTAACTTTGATCTCATCTAACAAAGTTGATCTAATATCCAATCCAGCCAATAAACTGGTAACCACCTTGATCTATATCTCGTTCTAAATCAAGAATCATAGTCATTTGAGGCAATGTTACCTTCTTACTTAAAGCATCAACCATTACATTAGTTTTGCCCGAATGGTATATAATGTTTATGTCATAATCTTTGACCTACTTCAACCACTGATGCTACTACATATTCAATTCCCTTTGAGTAAAGAATTACTTCAAACTTTTATGGTTAGTGTATACATTTGTCTTTATCCTATACAAATAATGGTCCTAGATTTTAAAAGCAAATACCATTTCAGCCAACTCTAGATGGTGGGTTGGGTACCTATTCTTATAATCCTTCAACTGGTAGGAAACAATACGATCACCTTGCCTTTTTGCATCAAGATAACACCAAGTTGCTTATTTGAAGCATTAGTATATAAGTCATGTTCTTCCCTGCCAACTAGTAGGGTTAAGATGAGAGCCATATTCAATTTCTGCTTTAGAGCCTAGAATTATCCTTACAATCTGAAGATAATTGAAAAGGAACATCTTTATTAGCCCATTTAGTCAATAGTCAAGCCAATTTAGAAAAATCTTCAATAAATCATCAATAATAATTTACCAATCCCAATAAACTTTGAACATCTTTAACTAATTTCAACCTTTGCCATTTTATCACAACTTTAACTTTACTAGGGTTCATGAAAATACCATCAGCAGAAACCATATGCCCTAGAAATGTTACACAATCTAGCCAAAACTCATATTTGGAAAATTTAATATATAATTTTTGCAATACAAATCTTAAATGTTGTTCATACTCCTTCCGAGTCTTGGACTATCCTAAAATGTCATTGATAAAGACTAAAATGAAGTTATCCAACCAATCTTAAAACGTTCATAAGGTCCATGAAGATTGTTAGAGCATTATTCAACCTAAAAAGTATCACTATAAATTCATAATTCCTATATCTGGTTCTAAATACAGTTTTCCAAATATCCCATTTTATAACCTGAATCTAATGATATCTAGACCTTAAGTTTATCTTTGATAACACTGTAGCTTTTTTTAACTAGTCGAACAAATCATTAATTCTCAATAGTGGGTACTTATTTTTTATTATCACCTAATTGAGTTCTTTGTAATTGATACTCATATGCATCAATCCATCCTTCTTTTTGACAAAGAGAATCAATGCACCTTATAGCAAATGACTTGGTCAAATAAACCCACTATTAAGTAGCTCTTACAACTACTTTTTTAATTCTTTGAGTTCCACTAGGACCTTTGTAAAGATAGGTGAAGAGAATAGATGCAAAACAAATATACATATCAAGAGAGAAAGAATCAAAGCATGCATTTGTAAAAGAAAGAAAGGATAAAAATTTCACCTACTCCTTTGCCTTCTATATGGATATAGGATGATGGAATAAGTCTTCCACTTGTGAGAATTCCAATAAAAGTCCACCACCAAGCCAAAAGACAACCCTTGTTGTAAGGTAGAGAGAGGGAAGAGAGTTTTTGTAATTTTAGTGAGATAATTTTTAGTTTAAAATTGACTAACTCATTTTAAATAAACTAACTTCATTCTTTTATAATAATGGTTAGTTTTAGTTTTCTAAAATTCTACTTTTAGCCTACTAAAATGTTGATTTAAAGATTTGTCATGCATATATATATATATAATATAAGTAAGCCACATTAATTCCATCTCACTAGTACCTTAACTTTTAAAATGTTATTTTTGCATCTATATAATATTTTATATGATTTTTATTATCCTTTAGAAGGTGCTAGCCAACCCCAAATGATTAATTCTTACTCTCATAAGCTTGGTTTATTAGTGTAACCCTTTAAGTTCACCGTGGCATAGCCATGAGTCCTTTTTCTAATGATCCGAAAATGTATTCAGAAACTCAATGACTATGGTAAACATCTAGCAATATGTCATAGCCCCCAAACCACGATGAAAAAATACTCCATCGAACCTAAAATCTCCAATCATACGTTCCATGTAAGTAATATCCAATCTAGATTGATTTCGAACTCATGGATTGTCAAAGTCCTAATTTTGATTCTTTACGAAACATCGATTTAAATATTTGAAACATGTTATAATGAACATCATTTATATAACTTACATTATACTTTGGCCAAAGATTTGATTTCCAATATTTATAACTGGTCGTTTCAGAACTTAGATTTAGGTCGAATCAGTAGATATTCAGAGCCTAATACTTTCTAAGTCAATGGATCTCATCTTGACCATAATTCTTCTCCACATACAAATAACACATGAGCAATATGGTTTGTTTTATAAGATGTGGTTAATCTCATATATATTCATCATATGAATCACATGTATCTATATTGGATTCGACCATGACGTCTCAGGTCAAAAGATTGCTTCGTATACTAGTACGATCTTATGATAAGTTATTAACTACTATTTAATAACTATGCAACTTATAGTTATTGGTTATGCTTGAAAAACAATTCTCTAACTATTAATCTGTACTAATATCCTAATAGCATAACCATTATCGTCACTTGCATTAATGTCATCTCATGACATTCAATAAAGATATTTAGTATGCCTATTATGTGATATAATTGTCCAAGTTATATCACGTCCGTAGAAAACAATTCGATGATTCAATTTATATTAAGTGAGTCATCCAGATAATTCATACACGCATTTTATATTATCATAAAATGAAGGAAACAACTTATACACATGAACAAAATAACTACTTCTTTATTAATAAATTATCTAAAAGATTATATACAAGATAAAATGCCCTGAAATCGATAACACGAATGGTTCCTAAGACATATACTACCAAAACTCCCATTTACACTAGAGTCATTTGCTATTGTATCACATACCCATCTTCTTAAGATGATGGTCTAGTTGTTTTAGTGTCATCGCCTTAGTCAGTGGGTCAGCTATGTTATCTACTGATGGTGTTTTCTAAATTATGATCTCTTCAATTCCAACAAATTCTTTTAAAATATGATATTTTTGTTGAATATATTTGGATTTTTGATGTACCATTGGTTCCTTTGCATTTGTAATAAGCCATATTTGGAACCATACCAAGTTCAAATACAAATTTGCATATCCATATAGCCTTTTTTACAACTTTTGAAGTAGCAATATATTAAACTTCTGTAGTGGAGTTAACTGTGGTTGATTGTTTGGAACTTTTCTAACTAACTGTAATTCTATCACAAATAAAAATAAACCTTGACGTAGACTTTTTATCATCAATATCTGACTAGAAATTAAAGTTTGAGTATCCTTGAATGTTTAACTTTGAATACCCATAACTTAGAACATGATCCTTAGTCTTTCTTAAGTATTTAAGGATTGATTTCATAGTTGACCAATGTTTCTCCCTTGGATTAGCCTAATATCTACTCGTAACTTTTACAAAAAATGTTATATCAAGCCTTGTATATAACACTACATAAATAAGTCCACCTACAACTAAAGAATAAGGCACATTATGCATTCATTGTCACTCTTCATTAGTCTTTGGACCCATATCTTTAGAAAGATGAAAACCATGAGTGAAGGGCAAAAGTCCTCTTTTCGAGTTTTCCATGTTGAACTTTTTCAACAACTTTTCTATGTTTTTGGGATAATTCAATTATCCTTTTTGTTCTATCTCTATAGATATGAATTTAAAGGACATAGTGGCATCTCTCAAATTTTTCACTGAGAATGTTCTAGATAACCAAATCTTGACCTCATTCATCATGTCAATGTCATTACCCATTAGTAATATGTCATCTACATACAATATGAGAAATGTAACGACATGATTTTTAACCCATTTGTAAATACAGGGTTTATCCGAATTCTTTTCAAAGCCAAACGATTTGATTGTTTCATCGAATTGAATGTTCCAGATTTTGAAAGCTTTCTTCAATCCATAAATAGATTGATTTAACTTGCATACTTTATATCTTTCGGAAGTGGATACAAAACCTATAGTTTGTTCCATATATATATTTTCCTTAATGAACCCATTGAGGAATGCGGTGTTGACATCCATTTGCCAAATTTCATAATTATGATATGTTGCGATAACTAGTATTATTCTAATAGATTTAATCATAGTCACGAGCAAAAATGTTTCCTCATAATCTAACCCTTGTTTCCAAGTATAATCATTCGCTACTAGTCATACCTTATAGGTCTCTACTTATCCATCCTTGCTAATCTTTCTCTTGAAAACCAATTTACAGCTAATAGAAATAATTCTTTTTGGTAGATCAATAAGTGTCCATATTTGATTAGCATGCATAGTTTCTATTTCAGAATTCATTGCTTCTAGCTAGGGCTGGATTCGAGGCAAGCTTATTTAGGCTCGAAACGAGCTTTGCTTGAACAAGCCCAAGTCAAGCTTCTCTTAAACGAACCAAAATAAGAATACGAGCCTGGATTTTAAGCAAAAAACGAATATGAGCCTGAACACAAACATAGGTTGAGCAAGCTAAGTTTGACTCGCAAGCCACTCACTCAAATGAAAAAAATTTTAACTTGGAATAAACAACAACATTTATTCCTTAAAAGACGAGCCTGAAGTCGAGCTTTCAAGCTTGAAATGTGAGCCCCAGCTAGAACACATGAGCTTGAACAATAAAATTATGAAACAAGTCAAACACGAACATGTGTTTAACGAGCTCAACGAGCTTGAACCCAAGCCCAAGCTTGAGCTCATAAAAAATGAGGTGAAAACAAGTCAACACCTGCTCAGGCTCGGTTCGACTCATATCCAACCCTACTTCTAACCATTTGCCTGAATCAATATCAAGTATTGCTTCCTTATAGCTTCTAGGATTATCATTATGATTTATATTTCCCATTAAGTAAGATTCAAAATCATACCTTATGTTCATGAAGAAATTCATATATTTTTGTAGGCTTAGATATTGTAGAAGATCTTCGAATTGGAATTGATACATCAAATATAAAGGTCCATCGAGAGGACTCTCTTAGCTTAGCCTATTCAATCTGAGATTCTTCAAAATTTTCTTTGAGCTATATTATTCTTCCCATACCTCATTCTTGTAAGAACTCCTTCTCCAAGAAATACGCATTTTTACTAATCAAAATTCTTTGATTAGTCAAGAAATAAAAGTAATATCTTAAATAATCTTTACGATATCCTATGAACCAAGCCTTTTTCAGACTTGACATCCAGCTTATTGGTTTTAATTAATTTAACAGAAGCTAAACATCTCCAAATTTTAAGATAAGGCTTACTATACCATATCTTATATGGTGCTTTCTGAACTAATTTAGACAGTGCTTTGTTCAAAATATGCACAACAATAAGTAATGCATATCCCTATAATAATGTCGGTAGGTCTGTAAAACTTACCATGGACTGAACCATATCTAATAGGGTACGATTCTTCCTTTTTGATATACCATTGTGTTGTGGTGTATACGAAAGAGTCATATGGGATATGATTCCATTTTCCTTCAGGTATTCTTGAAAATCCATACTCAAATATTCACCTCCATGATTTGATTGTAGGGCTTTGATATTCTTTCTGAATTGTTTTTCACTTCATTTTTTAATTTCCTAAACTTTATCAAAAGATTCAAATTTGTATTGCATTAAATACACATACCCATATCTTGAATAATCATCGGTAAAGGTAATAAAGTATTGAAAACCACCTCTCGCTATTTCACCAAATGGTTTGCATATATCAAAATGTATTAGTTCCAATAATTCATTGGATCTTTCCCCTTTATTTTTAAAAGGTAATTTGGTCAGTTTTATTTGAAAATATGATTCACAAGTTAGATAGGGTTCAGAACCCAGTGAATTCAAAATTCAACTTGTTTCCAATCTCATTATCTTGTTGCCTCCTATGTGACCAAAACGATGATGCCAAAGTAACCTTAGATTAATTTCTTCTCGATATCTTTTATTCATGATAGAATTTATAATATTTAGATCATTTAGTTCCAAAACATATAAACTATTTGTATTTATTGTTTGGCCAACTAGAGAATTTCCAAAATGAATCAAACATTCATTACTATTGAACTGCACATTGTAACCATTTTTACATAAGACAGATACATAAATTATATTTCTAGTAGCTTTAGCAAAATACAAAATTTTGTGCCATCTGAAAAATATCGTGATGGAAGCTTTAGAGAATGATCTCTTATGGCTTCAGCTGTAACTCTTGCTTTATTGGTTATCTTTAAAATGACTTCATTCTTAGACATTGCAGAGCTATTCTGTAGGTCTTATAATGACACACATATGTAAGATGTAGCTGCTGAATTGAATATCTAGATTTGATCATTTGAATTAGCATTTAACTCAATTTCTATCACAAATGAAGGAAATATACCTATTTTCTTTTCTTTCAAACTCTGAAGGTATTGAGGACAATTCCTCTTCTAGTGTTTATCCTTGTTGCAATGGAAGTATTGCCCCTTTGCCTTGGCCTTGTTTATATTGGGTTGGTTTTTCTTAAAGTTCTTTTTGTTTGATCTAACTTTTAGACCTTTCTATGGTAGTTTGTGTTTCTTCTTTGTTCTACTCATGGAGGTAATGTTAACTTCTCCTTGCCCTTTCCCTTACTTATAGAATTCCTAAATCTTATTCAGAAGCTCTAGATATGTGTGTTTGATTCTATTCAAATTGTAATTTGTTATAAATGTTTCATAACAAATCGAGAGGGATTGGGGAATCAAATTCATCTTGATTTTGTATGAGTCACAACCCTGTAGACATTTAACTGCTCTAAAATATTTATCATCCTAATGATATGGTCATCTAGAGGCATTCCCTCCCTTGGTCTCACTCTAAAAAGTGTCGCACATAGATTATACATGATTACTCGTGAGTTCTTGCCATACAACTCTTCTAAGGCCATGAGTATATCATATGCACTTAGCATGTTTTCATGTTTTGTTTGAAGCTTTCTATTTATTGAAGCTAGCATGTAGCTTTAGGCTCTTAGATTATGATCTTGTTAGGCTTCCAAAACTTTCTTTTCATTATCCGTGGCATCTAGAACCAAGTCAAGTGAAATGAGTGCTTCCAATACATATGCAACTTTTTCAAAGGTAAGAATAATTCTCAAATTTCTTAGCCAGTCTTTAAAGTTCGACCCAATCAATATATTGGTATCTAGAATTCGTAATAAGACATTATTGGCCATTTCTTTTTATCTTATCACAATCATTTAGAAAATACTACAAAGAAAATTGAATTTTTATTAGTGTCTTATATATATACAAACTGAAACCCTTTTATTGCATAATCTCATTAATTCCCACTATTTTTTTGAAGTCCTACACTTCACTAGTAGGATCTGGAAATTTTGTTAGATTTAATTTCTTAATAGGGAATCGAATTCTTATTAAATGTAATTAACCTCACATAATTGAAATCTTAATTAATTAAATTTAATAAGTATGAAACTCTTTCCATTTATATCTCTATATAAGACTTGATTCATTTAGCATGTCTTTCGTTTCGGATACTTCATATAATAAAATTCTTGGTACCCTCAGCTAGTTAAATCCAAACTATCACGTTTTCCTAAAATGACATTTTCATCATGTTCTCATATAATAGAATTCTTGATTATGATGAAAATATTCACTCAACAACAAGATAAATTTAATTCAATAACATAAATTTTACATCTCTCACATAATAGAAATCTTGGGATATTAAAATTTATGTTATAGAATTTAATTATCCCATGATGGAAGGCGTAGATTTAATAATTTTAATTAGGGAGATTTAGGTTTAACTTAATTTTAATTAAGTTCAATTAAGCATGACATACATACATCTCATATACGCATAATTTAAAACATGGTGAGATGATCGTAGGGTTTTCGAAATTACAACCTAATGACAAACTATTCACCTAGGTTTATGCCTTTATTCAGATTATCTTCAAGTCCTCATCCAATCGCTCCGATTACATTCAAAACTAAGGTCCACAGGCCTGATAAAATAAAATTAAACAAATGGGATAGAGTTATTTAATATAATCCCTTAATTAGAAGAATGTTGCAACTCAATTATTCCAATTTTTGAAAGAAGACAAATTACACCCATGATCATCTCATAATCAATCATCTATCCAACATTCATATTAGCAATTAATCTAAATTAGGAACTCATTCATAATCTATTAAACATTAATCTATAAAATACGATCTAATAAAAAACATGCAATGATTCAATCATTTAAGCATAAATGACATGATGTCTATTATTCAAATACTCATAATATTTATTTTTAAGTAACATTTACCTAAAATTAGACTATGACAACTTCCATATTTAATCAACATTAAATGTTAGTTGACCTTGTGCACATTTATCAGCTCATATACTCAATCATCTTAATGAAAGTTGATACTTGTACACAATGCCTCATTCAACTAATGCACTTAATCACATTAATGCAAGTTGATTCTTGCGCACAATCTTTTATTCAACTAATGCATCTATTACATTAATGAAAGTTTATTTTTGCACACAATTTTTTATTCCACTAACACACTTAATCACATTAATGTAAGTTGATTCTTGTACATAACCTTTCATTTGACTAAAGTGAACAAAATCATCCACAACATCTCATGGCTCATACACATCCATTACCATTCAAAATAACATGCATATACTTTCACCATGCATTATAATCTTTTAGATTATATATAATTACATTAATCACATACATCATAATCTTCACCCAAGTGTCTTAATCAACATTAAAACATCACTTAGCATGTCCAAATGTGAACTTGAAAATTCCAGATTTTTTTTTTAATGAACATTTCAACATGTATATACAAATATACTAACATATTTCCATACATCAAACTTTCCTATGCATATAACATACTGCATGCCCTTAATTCATACATTTTATGTACAATACATAAAATTAGCATAAATTTTTCAATGTATATCATCATATACATCCAGCCAACATGCAATAATAAAAATTTCAGGATTTAATTTCAATTCTCAGGCTAAAAAGCACATGTATGTCTAAATCAAGTACATATACATGCATCCTATGAACACTTCATTATATACATGCCTTAAAGCACATGTTCTTCATCTTAAAATCATTAAGACATGGGAAAAGAAATGAAACTCAGCTAGAAAGATTCAACCAAGAGTTATAAAGCAAAACATGCTTGAAAAACTTGACTTCCTAACAAACTAACAACATGCATGTACACATATGAAACATATACATACCTTATATATAAAAATCATATATTTAGCCTTAAAAAGACATAAAAGGAGTTGAACCAAGCTCTCATACCATTTTGTAAAGATTGGGTGAAAAGAATATATGCAAAACAAACTTACATATCAAGAGAAAAAGAACCAAAACATGCATTTGCAAAAGGAGAAAGGATAAAGATTTTACCTGCTCATTTGCCTCCTATGTGGATATAGGATAATGGAATGAGTCTCCCACTTGCAAGACGTCAAAGAAAGTCCACCACCAAGCACCCTTATTGTGAGGTAAAGAGAAGAGAGAGTTTTTACAATTTTAGTGAGAGAACTTTTAGTTTAAATTGAACTAACTCATTTTGAATGAATTAACTTTATTCTTTTATAATGGTGGGTAGTTGTAGTTTTCTAAAATTCTATTTTTGGCCCACCAAAATGTTGATTTAAAGATTTGCTATGCATGCATATATATATATATATATTTGAGTCATATTATTTCCATCTCACTAACACCTTAACTTTTAAGATGTTATCTTTGCATCCATATAACATTTTATATAATTTTTATTATCCTTTGAAAGATGCTAGCCAACCCTAGATAATTAATTCTCACTCTCATAAGCTTGGTTTATTGGTGTGACCCTTTAGGTTCATTGTGACATAATCATGAGTCCCTTTTCGGATTATCAAAAAGTGTATTTGGAAACTCAATGACTATGGTAGACATCTAGTAATGTGTCATAGCCCTTAAACCACGATGAAAAAAATACTCAATTGAACTTAAAATCTCTAATCGTATGTTCCATATAGATAATATCTTTTTATTGTCTAATTTAGATCGATTTCAAACTTAGAGATTGTCAAAGTCCTAATTTCGATTTTTTACAAAACATCAATTTAAATATTCTAAACTTGTCATAACGGACATCTTTTGTATGACTTACATTATACTCTGGTCAAAGATTTGATTTCTAATATTTATCGATGTTTGCTTCAAAACTCAAATCCTAGTCAAATTAGTGAATATTCAGAACCCAATACTTTCTAAGTCAATGGATCCCATCTTTGTTATCATTCTTCTCCACATATAAATAATACATTACTGGTATGGTTTGTTTTACAAGATGTGGTTAATCCTATATATATTCACCATTTGAATCACATGTATCTGTATCAGATCTGACCATAATGTTTCAAGTCAAAGATTATTTTGTACACTAATATGATCTTACAATAAGTCATTGACTACAATTTAATGACCATACGACTTATGGTTATTAGTCATGTTTGAAAAATAGTTCTTTAACTATTAATTCATACTAATACCCTAATGTCATGACCATGATCATCACCTGCACTAATGTCATCTCATGACATTCAATGGAGATATTCAGCATGTCTACTATGTGATATAATTATCCAAGTTATATCACGTCTATAGGGAACAATTCAATGATTTAGTTGTATTAAGTGTGTCATTTAGATAATTCATACATATACTTTATATTATCGCAAAATAAAGGAAATAACTTATGCATATGAACAAAAAAGACTACTTTGTTATTAATAAATTATATATAAGATGAAATGCCCTGAAACTGACAACACAAATGGTTCCAAGAACATACACTAACAAGGACTAACAATAAGGTGTCTTTGATATTGGTGTTATCCTCGGAGCCAACTCGATGTTAAACTCTACTTCTCTTTCAGGTGCTAGCCCTGACAACTTATCTAGGAATATGTTTAGAAACTTATAAACCATCAACATTTTCCAAGTTTTGACGCTACTAATCATTATGTTAAGTAGTTGGCCCTCATCGAAGAAGAACTCATCCCCATTATCCAAGATGAACTTGAGCTTTTTTCATTTACAATTAATCTCAACTCTATACCCTTTGACAAAGTCCATACCTAAGGTCATATCGAAGTTAGACATCTCAAACATGATCAAGTTAACTGTCAATTACCCTCAACTCCATTATCTATCTCAATAACATGTTATTTAGTATTTTGTCCTCGTTAGGCATTTTGATACTGATATAGTTTACCATTATGGGCTTTAACCCAATCTCTATACCAGTCCCTAAGTTACAAAATTATATATAACACCTAAATCAATCAAAGCATATAAAAGAATAGTATGACAAAGTAATTGACCTATCACAATAGATAGGTTGCTTTGGCTTATGTTTAAGCAATTATGCATACCTTGGTCTGTCCTAAACTTACAAGTTGCTTCGATCTTGCTGGAGTCATACCAACTCTCGAAAGACACTCTTTAGTAAAATACCCTACCTGGCCACATCTGAAACAAACCCTCTAACCCAGTCTGCACTCTCCTAAGTACCTGTGACCATACCTCTGACATATAAAAGTTACCTTTCAACAAAATCTCTTATCTTTATCACCTCTTAATAGGCCATTTGACTCAAATGCTCTTTTTCTTCTTTTATCCTTGTTTTTGCTAGTCCCTTTAACTAACATTATCTCTCTAAACTAGACCTTAGCTACCTCCTCTAAATGTTATCTGTGAGTCGTTTTCTCTGTTAATATAGTCCATCATGATCTCTACCCTTATGGCCCTATTCAGAGCCTTAAAATAGGTTATAGAGGCATAGTCCCCTATCATCACCTCCTTAGTGAGCCTAGCTCAGAGTTTTTAAAATAACATCTTCATTCTACCCTAAACTGTGTTAGTTACTCTTGAGGCACATATAACAAGAGTATTGAACTAGGTAGAATACTCTCAAACAGTCATACTACCTTATTAAAGTTGAAAAACTCTTGATTCAAGGATTTTATGGAATCTGTTAACCTGTATTCCTCATCAAACATTCATCTGAAATCTACCTATGATATGCCCTTCATAGAATGAGTCATACACATGAGTCTCCTACCAAACCTTGACATCCCCTCTAAATAGGTAGGCAACATACTTAACTTTCTCTTAGTTTGTTATAGTAAACATGAGCATAGCCTCTTCCACGACCTCTAATCACTTGAGAGCCATCACTGTATTCATGGTTCCTTTAAACTCCAATAGTTGATGTCTGCTTGCTAGTCTATATATCAGATGCATTTGGCTACTTATATCAGTTATCTGTAGGATTAGAGGTTGAATAGGCTATTGTATCGGTGATGGCAGATCACTCATGGTGCTTTCTTAGCAATTCTTGTATGATATTTCTAATCACTAACACCTTAACCGTCTTTGGTGCTAAGTTTTGTACTAGTGTTAGTACTGGTATTGGTATCAATGTCAACATTGATTTTGGTGTCTTAGAATGGCTTTCCTCTAGGATGGGAGCATTCAATTAGTTAGACCTTCTAATACTACAAATACACATAACATTTAGAATTAAGTATACTAATAATCACAATAAGTAACTTACTTATAATTGTCCAGGTATGAAAGCGATCAGCACTACTTTGGCTACTAATTTACACGTTTTTTTCTTTTATAAAAAACTGATTTCAACACCATTTAAGGTTCCCAAAACCATGTTTTGATACCAAAAATGTAACAACCCTCTTCAAAAGAATACCACTAGTGGTAATTATCCTAAAGTGACATGTCACATGTTGTAACACCCATAGGTAAGCCTAAAGGTATTTTGGTCTTTTTATTTTAAATTTAATTATTCAATGATCTCTAGAGCGATACACGCCTATGTATAGGGGTATACACAACTATGTATCATCAACAAATTTGAATTTAGCAAATAAGATCATAATCATGACAAGATTAGATGTTGTCTTAGTTATGTGATGTGACACATACCCATGTATAGTCCACACATGCTCGTGTATCGTGTCCAATAGGCAAAAATAAAAGCATGCTTAATCTAATTTCATTCATTCTTTTCATATCCAATCGCCTCTAAATGAGATAATAGTGAGAGAAAAATTTTTCAATCACCAAAAAAGAGTCATCGATCATTAGAAATCACTATATCCAATTGAAGAACTGCTTGTAAGATAGAAGACAAGTAAGATGGCACATTTTTATTAGTTAAGCATGATTTTTTTTGGAGCTTGTGAATCCTAGACATAAAGGATGATATTCTTGTATAGTAGTGATGTCCTATTGATTTTTTATGCTTAAGATGATGCTAAATTCGTTTAAAATCTATTGGGTTAATGTATTGGCTAAGAAATGTGTATGTTTATGCTAATGGTGTTATGGATGTGTGATTTCAATTAACTGTTATGATAGAAGTCATGACAAATACCTATGATACTTAAAAATATCAGATGAGTTTGGTATGTGTGTTGACTCAAGGAGTCATTATGCTCTTATTTTGATGATAACAAACTAATATGTCCCTTAGCATATTAACTAATGATTTTACTTGAGTGTGAGTTTAGATTGCAAGAATTTATCTAATGCACTTGAAGGAGTTTCAAGATAAAAATGAAGACAAGGCTCAAGTGAAGAATTCTTGAAGATTTGAAGTAAAACTCAAGTTTAGGTAGACGTGTTTGTAATTTGGAGCATTCGTTTTGATTAGAATATTTATTTGCATAGGATAGCTCACTTGAAAACTCATTTTTATATCTTTCAAATTTTGGGTTAAAATGTCGTTTTTCAAACTTATTGGGTTAAGCCAAGCTTTTCACTAAATTTTATTAATTCATTTAAAATGATGAAGTTTTGTGAACTACATTTTCATAACTTAAAGTTGCTTTTGAAAGAATTTTCAAAAATGGGTTAAATTGTCACTTTTCAAAGTTTTTGGGGTCAAATTGATTTTTGAAAATTCAGGGGGTAAAATGCAATAAATTTTGATCGACCGAATCAACTTCGAATTGTCCAAAAGCCATGTATTTTTGCTTCCAAAAATTTGGTCAATCGAATTAAATTCGGTCGGCCGAATTTTGATTTGAATTTTCTAACGGCTAGTGCCACGTAAGCTCCACGGAAGTGCCACGTCACATTCGATTGACCGAATTACATTTGGTCGACCAAATTGTGCATTTTCTGGAAAACTAAAACGGCTATTCTTTATGCGCAATAGTAACTTTCCTTATTTTCCCCTATATAAACCCAATCAAATTCGTTCGAAAAGAACTTTTGCCACAAAAAACTTTCATATATTTGAGAGCAAATTAGTTTTGAGCTATTTACTTGCAAATTCTTCTCTCTAATCAAAACCCTTGCTCATACACTTTGTAATTTCATTTGCATTGGGTTGTACTAAGCTTTAACTTTCATATACACTTTTGAGAGAGATCATATTTCAATTTCATACTAAAATTCATGCTATAAAAGAGTGAGGTTCACTCTTGGAGAGATTAGAAAATTTCTTGTGAGAGAAATTGAGTTTTAACATTTGTAAAGGTTAATAGCACCTTGGAAGCTATTTTGGTTGTGAAGAAAAGCTTGGTTGAGGTTTAGGTCAACCAAGGATTAGTAGAATACTCTAAGGGAGAAAGCTTGAAGGAGTGGACGTAGGCCGGGTTGAGCCAAACCACTATACATCGCGTGTTTGATTTTCTCTTCCCTTAAACTCATACTTTATGTTATGTTATTTTGATTGTATTGATTATTTGGAATATTTTAGTTATTCTTATAAATTGGATTAAAAATAGGCAACATTCATTGATTTGAATAAATTGCTTTAATTCTCAAATTTGGTAAAGATTGTAGGATCGAATGGCCTAATTCACCCCTCCTCTTAGGTCATTTGATCCTACAATTGGTATCAGAGCTTGGTTGCTCATTCTCATAAACTTAACCGTTTAGAGCAATGGTCATGAACCTAGGAAAATCTCATACCGTTAATGAAGGGCTTGCCCCTAATAGACCGTCATTGTTTGATGGCACCGGATATGCCCATTGGAAAAATCGTATGTCGATTTTCCTTTAAAGTGATTATGAATTATGAGATGTAGTGCAAGATGGACATTTTATTCCTATGAAAGAAGTAGATGGAAAACAAGTGCATAAAACTAGGGAAGAAATGACCCCTCAAGATAAGAAGAATATTGCCATTAATGCTAGAGCTATGAATGTGTTATATTGTGCATTAAATGAATATAACTTTAACAAGGTACAAGCTTGTACCTCGGCTAAAAAAATTTGGGAATTATTGATGGTGTCAAATGAGGGGACTTCACAAGTCAAGGAGACTAAAATTAGCATGCTCACACACTCATATGAGTTGTTTAAGATGAATGAAAATGAAACTATTAATGACATGTTTGATAGATTTATTACTATTGTGAATGAATTGAAAAATCTTGGTAAAGTTTATACTAACCAAGAAAATGTCAAGAAACTTCTTAGGTGTTTGCCTCCCTCTTGGGATCCCAAAGTGACGACAATTGAAGAAGCAAAAGATGTCAAGACTCTACCTCTTGAAGTGTTTTTAGGTTCACTTCTCACTCATGAGCTTACTATAAAGCAACGACAAATTGAAGAAGTGGAGAAGAAGAAAAAGAGTATCGCCTTCAAGTCATCCATCAAAAAGAATGAAAAGTTCCTAGAAGAAGAAAATGAGACATCAAATGATAAAGATGAAGACATTGCACTCTTGACTAGAAAGATTGGAAAACTTCTAAGGAATAGAAAGCTAAGAAGAAATGGAAACTTAATTAAAATAGAGGCTTCTAAAGGTGAAAGGGGAAAAAGACAAAGGAGAGAACAAGTTGTGTGCTATGAATGCAAGAAGCCAGGACACATCAAATATGATTGCCCTCTCCTCAAAATTGGTAAATCGAAAAAGAAAGCAATGAAGGCTACGTGGGATGATAGCGATGAAAGTGAATCCGAAAAGGAGGATAATGAAGTGGCCAACATGTGTTTCATGGCAATTACAAATAATGAGGTAACTAACTCTAACTCATCTAATACTTGTGATGATTTAGATGACATAGATGATGAGATAGATGAAAACCCCTCATATGAAGAGTTATATGATACACTTGAAGAGATGAATGAAAAACTTGCTCTTTGCATGTCTAAAAATGCAACCCTTAAAAAGAAAAATTTTAATTTGGAAAAGGAAAATGAGTCCTTAAAGAAAGAAAATGAAAATCTTAACCAAAAAATCCTTAAGCTTAAAGGAAAAGAAAATGAAGAAAACAAGTATTCCATTTTTGAAAAAGAAAAACAAAAGTTTGAAAATGATCTTTGCATAGCTAAAAAGGAAAAAGAAATTATAGAAAATGAAATTGAATTTTTAAAAAGAGGAGCAAAGGATTTAAGTGAAATAGTTTTAAAATTTAAAAATGGAAAATATATTCTTGATAAAATGCTTAGTGTACAAATGGGAGTCTTAAACAAAAGAGGACTTGGTTATAAACCTTTTATCAAGGCAAAATACTTAAAAAATTATTTTGTTAAAGCCTCAACTTCAAGTGAATCAAATATAACTTACAATTATTGTGGAAATAAATGTCATATCTCATCATCTTGCCCAATTCAAAATAAACATCATATGGGCACTAAGAAAGTGTGGGTTCCTAAGGGAACAAAAACTAACCACCAAGGACCAAACATGATTTGGGTACCTAAGACAAATTCTTGAATCTCCCATTATGTTTAGGAACCGAAAAATAAAAGGAAGAAAAGCAAATGGTTTCTCGATAGTGCTTGCTCAAGACACATGATCGGAGATATTTCACTTTTCTTGACAATAAGCAAGAAAGATGGAGGACATGTCACCTTTGGAGACAATGCGAAGGGTAAAATTATTGGCATTGGAGATATTGGTAACAATTCTCATATTATCATTGAAAATGTTCTTTTGGTAGATAGTCTTAAGCATAATCTCCTTAGCATTAGTCAACTATGTGATAAAGGATTTAAAGTCATTTTTTAGCCAAATAGTTGCACTATAGAAAATATGAATGATGGAAAAACAAGTTGTGTAGGAAATAGAGATGGAAATGTTTACACTATAGATGTAGAAAATGCATCTCATGAAAATCTATGTTTCTCCGCATTGCATGAAAATAGTTGGTTGTGGCATAGAAGATTAGGTCATGCTAGCATGGACTTGATTTCAAAAATCTCCAAGAAGGAGCTTGTAAAAGGTCTTCCGAAAATAGATTTTATTAAAGATAAAATTTGTGATGCGTGTCAATTTGGTAAACAAACAAAAAATTCTTTTAAAAGTAAAACTTATATTTCTACATCTAGACCTTTACAACTTCTTCATATTGATATTTTTGGTCCTTCAAGAACCGCAAGCCTAAGTGGAAAACATTATGCTTTTGTTATTGTTGATGATTTTTCAAGATTCACTTGGGTACTTTTTCTTGCATCAAAAGATGAAGCCCTCCATGCTTTTTCAAAATTTGTCAAGAAAATACAAAAAGAAAAAGAAATGTATATTTCTTGCATTAGAAGTGATCATAGGGGAGAATTTGAAAATCATTTATTCAAAAACTTTTGTGATGAGCATGGTATTGAACATCAATTTTCTTGTCCTAAAACTCCCCAACAAAATGGTGTTGTTGAAAAAAAGAATAGGACAATTCAAGAGATGGCTAGAACCATGTTAAATGAAAAAACTTTACCTCAATATTTTTGGGCGGAAGCCTTAAACACCGCATGCTATGTTTTAGATCGTGTTTTAATAAGACCATCTTTAGATAAAACTCTATATGAACTTTGGAAAAACAAAAAACCAAATATTTGTTATTTTATATGCAAATGCTTTTTTTTGAACACAAAAGAAAACTTAGGAAAATTTGATTCAAAATTGGACATTGGCATTTTTCTTGGATATTCATCATCTAGCAAAGCATATAGAGTGTTTAACAAAAGAACACTAGTAGTTGAAGAATCCATGCATGTCATTTTTGATGAATCTAATCCTTCAACTAGTGTGCAAGTTGATATTGATGATGATCAAGTTAAAAATGGTTACCAAACGGAAATTCATGATTCACCAAATGATGATAAGGATGAAGCAAAACAAGAGCTAAAACATGAAGAAGATAAAGATAAAGATCTTCCTAAAGCTTGGAGGTATGCAAATGCTCATCCTAAAGAATTAATTATTGGTGAGGAAAATCAAAGTGTTAAAACTAGATCATCCTTTAATCTTTGTAATAATTTAGCATTTCTTTCACAATTTGAACCAAAAACATTTCATGATGCATTAAATGATGAATTTTGGATTTTAGCCATGCAAGAGGAACTAAATCAATTTGAAAGAAATAATGTTTGGAAACTAGTCCCTCGTCCGGATCATCAATCCGTTATTGGCACAAAATGGGTTTTTAGAAACAAAATGGATGAGTCCAAAGTGGTTGTTAGAAATAAAGCTAGATTAGTGGCTCAAGGCTACAACCAAGAAGAGGGAATAGATTTTGAAGAAACTTTTGCACCGGTAGCTAGACTAGAATCCATTAGGATGCTTTTGGCATTTGCATATTTTAAAAATTTTATTTTTTATCAAATGGATGTCAAAAGTGCTTTCTTAAATGAATTTATCATGGAGGAAGCATATGTTGAACAACCTCTTGGGTTTGAAAGTCATAATTTCCTAAACCATGTTTTTAAACTTCAAAAAGCTCTTTATGGTTTAAAATAAGCACCTCGAGCATGGTATGAACGTTTGAGTAAATTCTTGCTTGAAAAAGATTTTTGCATTGGAAAAGTAGATACTACATTGTTTATTAAGAGAAAAGAGAATGATATACTTTTGGTTCAAATTTATGTTGATGATATTATCTTTGGATCTACTAGTGTCTCTTTGTGTGAAGAATTTTCTAACCTCATGAGCGAAGAATTTTCTAACCTTATGAGCAAAGAATTTGAGATGAGCATGATGGGAGAACTCAAGTATTTTCTCGGACTTAATATCAAGCAAAACAAAGAGGGTATCTTCATCAACCAATCTTCATACATCAAGGACTTATTAAAGAAGTTTGGCATGGAAGGACTAAAAGCTTCAAGCACACCAATGAGTTCAACTATCAAGCTCACCAAAGATGAAAGTGGGCCAAATGTTGATGTTAAAATGTATAGAAGTATGATTAGCTCTTTTTATATTTAACCGCTAGTAGACCCGATATTATGTTTAGTGTGTGCTTGTGTGCTCGATTCCAATCATGTCCCAAGGAATCTCATTTAAAAGCCCTTAAAAGAATCTTCAAATATTTACATGGTACTAGATCTTTAAGGTTGAGGTATCCTAGAGAAACGTCTTTTGACCTAGTGAGCTATTCGGATGCCGACTTTATCGGAAGCCAAAACGGTAGAAAAAGTACTAGTGGTACTTGTCATTTTCTAGGTCATGCAATAGTTTCATGGTTTTCAAGGAAACAAAACTCCGTAGCTTTATCAACCGTGGAAGCGGAATATATTGCCATCGGTAGTTGTTGTGCTCAAGCCTTATGGATGCAACAAACTCTTAGGGATTATGGAGTTAGCCTATCTAAAACTCCAATCTTGTGTGACAACACAAGTGCTATTAGTTTATCCAAAAATCTCATTCAACACTCTCGAACCAAGCATATAGAAATTAGATATCATTTTATTCGAGACCATGTTCAAAAGGGTGATATTTTTCTTGACTTTGTATCCACCGAAAATCTACTTACGGATATTTTTACAAAACCTATTATGAAGAACGTTTTTGCAAAATTAGAGGTGAGCTTGGGATCGTGGAATCACCACATTAACATTTGCACTTAAATATCATTGTGGTTGTGGTGTTTTGGATTAATTGAGAATGTCAATATATGCTTTATGCATCATTTCATGTTTGACCATCCTTGATAGTTTTCTTGTACCAATTATTCTTGCATTGATTTTTAATGTGTTTGATTTAATTTTCCTCATATTTAGCATCAAATTTCATTATACTTTATGTTATTGAGTCAAAATTACATAGTTGGATCATTTTGGCTTGTTTATACTCAATATGGGACAACAAAGTGCATAAAATATACACCAGAATTTCGCAGAATTCGGCTGACGAATTGGAAAATTCGGTCGACCTAATTTGTCAAAATTCGGTCAACCGTTTTATATAGTGTTCTGCAAAGTATAAGGGCAAATGTTTCTCCACCTTTTTACATCATGTTTCTTCAACTTTGTTTTTATCAAATTGGTTCCCAACATTTTTTCTACACTTTCTAACCAAAATTCTCTTTCAAAAACATCATAATTCACCTAAAATTTCAACAAAATGTCCAAAAATTCTAAACCCTAAAAATTTGATTTTTGCTCAAATTCATCCAAATTTTTGTTATTTTATATAAAATACACATTTATCCCTTCTAGTATCATTCTAATATTTCCTAAATACTAATTTTTGAAATTAAGTCTTAAATCGAAAACCCTTAATTTTATCATCCAAAATTCGGTTTTTGTCTTAAAATACCTCTTTTGGTTATCCTTTTTTTTGGATTTCAATTATACCATTGGATTTCTCTCACCATTTTTAACTTGGGTGTGTATTCAAATTTCAAATGTGTGAATGTTCATGTAGATTTACATTTTTGCCCTTGTACATACATTCGAAGCCATGGTGCATTTCATCACATTTTATTGCATTCAATATGGCATTTATACTTCTTCTTCTCTATTTTCCATTTCGAACTTACTTTTGTGCTTCATTTTATTTAAGTTGATAATTATGTGATTAGTTTGTGCATAGTTAAGCATTTGTTCAATTATGTGATATATTTGTGCATTTTACATGAACTTACACTTTATATTGTGTAAGCATTAGTACTTTTACTTGGATGATTATGATTGTTTGGACTTTTTTTTTCATTAGATTAGCCTTGATATTTAATGTCTATGGATTTTCCACATGCTTTGATGTTTTATCTTATTTGAATTCTTAATGCTCTTATTTTGATGCTCATACTTATTTAGACATTCTATTCATGCACTAAGCCTTAATGTTTATTATTGGCCATTTTGGTGATCATTTTTATACATTGTTCATAAATGATAGTCTTCTTTTGTCTCCTTGATTATATCATTTTATCCATTGTCTTATTCTTTTTTATAATGACAAAGGGGGAGAAAAGTTTGATTAATGATTGCTACTTTCATTTCATTGATGTTATGGATATTTTGATGAAGATATATGTTGTGGATATTTTGATGAGGATATATGTGATTAATGAGATTAATGTTGAATATATTATTATTTGCATATATTCAGGGGGAGGAAACTTGATTTTTTAAGGCGAACTCTTGCAATTTTTTTTAAAATCAAGTGTTTCTTAACTTCAAGGATATACATTCATTGATACATTTTATAAAATTTCTTAAAGTACATATGTGTTTGTCATCATCAAAAAGGGGGAGATTGTTGACTCAAGGAGTCATTATGCTCTTATTTTGATGATAACAAACTAATATGTCCCTTAGCATATTAACTAATGATTTTACTTGAGTGTAAGTTTAGATTGTAAGAATTTATCTAATGTGCTTGAAAGAGTTTCAAGATAAAAATGAAGACAAGGCTCAAGTGAAGAATTCTTGAAGATTTAAAGTAAAACTCAAGTTTAGGTAGACGTGTTTGTAATTTGGAGCATTCGTTTTGATTAGAATATTTATTTGCATGGAATAGCTCACTTGAAAACTCATTTTTATATCTTTCACATTTTGGGTTAAAATGTCATTTTTCAAACTTATTAGGTTAAGTCAAGCTTTTCACTAAAGTTTATTAATTCATTTAAAATGATGAAGTTTTGTGAACTACATTTTCATATCTTAAAGTTGCTTTTGAAAGAATTTTCAAAAATGGGTTAAATTGTCACTTTTCAAAGTTTTTGGGGTCAAATTATGATTTTTGAAAATTCAGGGGGTAAAATGCAATAAATTTTGATCGACCGAATCAGCTTCCGAATTGTCTAGAAGCCATGTATTTTGGCTTCCAAAAACTCGATCAACCGAATTAAATTCGGTTGACCGAATTTTGGTTTGAATTTTCCAACGGCTAGTGCCTCGTAAGCTCCACGGAGGTGCCACATCACATCCGATTGACTGAATTACATCCGGTCGATCGAATTGTGCATTTTCTGAAAAACTAAAACGGCTATTCTTTATACGCAACGGTAACTTTCCTATTTTTCTCTTATATAAACCCAATCAAATTCGTTCGAAAAGAACTTTTGCCACAAAAAACTTTTATATATTTGAGAGCAAATTAGTTTTGAGCTATTTACTTGCAAATTCTTCTCTCTAATCAAAACCCTTGCTCATACCCTTTGTAATTTCATTTGCATTGGGTTGTACTAAGCTTTAACTTTCATATACACTCTTGAGAGAGATCATATTTCAATTTCGTACTAAAATTCGTGTTATAAAATAGTGAGGTTCACTCTTGGAGAGATTAGAAAATTTTTTGTGAGAGAAATTGAGTTTTAACATTTATAAAGGTTAATAGCACCTTGGAAGCTATTTTGGTTGTGAAGAAAAGCTTGGTTAAGGTTTAGGTCAACTAAGGATTAGTGGAATACTCCAAGGGAGAAAGCTTGAAGGAGTAGACGTAGGCCGGGTTGAGCCGAACCACTATACATCGCATGTTTGATTTGCTCTTCCCTTAAACTCATACTTTATGTTATGTTATTTTGATTGTATTGATTATTTGGAATATTTTAGTTATTTTCATAAATTGGATTAAAAATAGGCAACATTCATTGATTTGAATAAATTACTTTAATTCTCAAATTTGGTAAAGATTGTTTTAAAATTGCCTAATTCATCCCTCCTCTTAGGCCATTCGATCCTACAATGTGATGGTGTCATTAGAAGTTAGTCAAAAAAAAAATAAAGAATCTGTGAGCCTTTGGCATTTCTCAAATCACGATACATAACTATGCATGGTCTCATACATACCCATGTGTCATCAATTATAAATAGAAAGCTTTAAAATTCTTGTGTGCTCATTCTAAGGAAAACTATACATGGTCGTGTGGATTAGGACACTCACCCATGTATGACTTTTCAAAAGTGAATACCACACTTAAAAATAGGCACACGGTGGTGCATCTTAGATACACACCTATGTTATTAGAAGAAAAGACCATTTTACCCTTAATTCAAGCAAGGTGCCTTATGCTTTCAATAGGGCATTAGATATGTTGATTCTAGCTTAGGCCTTAGTAAACTTGGTGGATAATCTATGTCAAGGCACAAGAGTGTCGAGCTATGACCATTTTCAAATTCACAAATAAAATGACAAGTTTACTAGTTTTATGAATATTTAGGATGTTGAGAGATTCCTAGCTTACTAAGTGTTTTCACTCATGTATTCCTTTTGGTTATCTTATAGGTAGACATAAGTAGTAGAGCATGTGGGGGACTAAGTAGTCCAGTAAGGGTGAGGGGCATAACTACTATTTTTTAAGATTTTCTTTCCTTCATGTAAGTGGAACATTTCAGTTACATTTTGAGATTTATTTATGCATAATAACTTCAGATTAAACTTTCAAACTTTTTATGCATTTATGAATTATTAATAAATGATGTATTTTAGTTTTATTCATACTGCACCTTTTTGCACACTTAAAATATTTTTGATCACGCATTAAATTATAAAGTTTTAAGTTAAACAATCTAGTTATGCATGTCTCTTCAGATCAAATTCTAGATAAAGTTATGTATCTTGAAAAGAGTGTTACATTTACAGTATTAAAGCATGATCTTGGTACTTAACAAGGTATTAAGTTCATAAGTATCTAATAGTACATAACTGAGTTAAGTAAGGAAAGTAACCTCTTATATAGCTTTGACTGCTTTCTTTATGCTTACCATTGTAAGTATGATAAACTTGCATTGAGTTAAAGTATTTTATCTGCCTTAATCAAGATAAGGAGATCTAAAAGATTAATTGGCTACATTGAGCATTTGGTGAGTTTGGGCTTTATCATAAACAATGAGTTTGCCATTGACTTAGTGCTAAAATAACTCTTTAAATCATAGGCTAATTTCATTATGAATTTTAACCTGAACAAAAAGGAGAAAAACCCTCAAAGAGTTGTTATATATGCTTAGGACTGTTGAATAAGAGGTACGAAAGGTTGCTTTAGATAATGCACTTGTGGTTGAAGCCCAAACACGAAAAGTCAAAGCTAAGGGCAAAGGTAAAGCCAAGTGATAGGAATTAAGAAAACACAACTTCAAGTGATTCATAGCGTATACATGAGGTCTAATAATAAAAGCTAAAGCTAAAAGGATAGGAGAAGCTTTAAATGGGCTTACTGAAAATATTTGGACTAAAAACAACTCACAAAGCTTAAAGGAACATTACGACTCAATAAACTTCATTCAAGTTCAAGGATAATATATTTGAAAATTTTGAGCCATGCACATATGTGTTATTTAATTATTTTATGTTTAGGATGGCTTGAAACTATGTCTTACTTCAAGCCCAGTCATTTATTTAATAAGTCAATAATTGTGATAGGTTGGACTATGTTTTAATTTAACCTTATTTAATAGGTGGGGTTATTGATTTCTATTCTATTTAGGATTCTATTTTAGATATAAATAGGTTTGCAACCCTTTGGAAATGGGACTTTCGATGAGAGTAATAATATTGAAAGACTTCTTTCTCTTTGGTTCTTTTGAGAACTTTTCTAATCTTATCAAGATTATTCTTGTGGCAATATAATCTGATTTATCACTTATATTCTCAACTTGTTTTTGAGTATGGCATCAAAATCCTTTTTTATACCCCTGGTTCATGTTTCTTAATAAACATTGGGTCAAGATTTTTGCTTATATAAATAGGATTTAGCCTTCTTGGGGTTTGAATTCCTTGTTTTACTTGTGGGTCTCATTATGCTCTTTAGGGTTTGCATCACCAAGGCTAAGCCTAAGCCCAAAGTGAAATAGGAATCTGAGGTGATGTGAGAAAGGGGAAAGTTGTTTGCTTCTATTATAACAAGATAGGTCATTGTAAAAGACATTGCAAAGTTTTTCTAAAGAACAAGAACAAGAAGGCGATTGAAGCCTTTATTTTAAGTATCTTTGTCATTGAGATAAATTACTCTCCTTGTTCATTTTAGGTTGTAGACCTAAGATGTAGTTCTTATATTTGTTCTGATATACAGGAACTACAATATAGTTGATTACTCACCAGAGGAGAAGTTAACTTACGTGTTGGAAATAAAGGACACGTTAATGCATTAGCCATAGGAATTTATTATCTTAGGTTACCCACTAGGTTAGTTTTAGAATTAAGAAACTATTATTATATTCCTTTTGTTTCTAGAAACTTAGAATCTGTGACTGTTTTGGACAAAGATGAATATTTATTTTTTATTACTAATGGTATTGTAAACATCAGCTTAAATAATATTCTCTATGGCATTAAAACTAGATAATGAAATTCTTAATGTGTAAAACAATAAACGACTAAATTGAATGATCTAAATATCATGTATCTATGGATTTGCATGCTAGGCCACACAGGAATGAAACATTTATCAAGACTTCTTAAACAAAGAGTATTACAATCATTTGACTTCTTGTCATATGATAAATGTGAATCGTGTTTGTTGGGTAAAATGGTCAAAACACTTTTCACTAGACATAGTGAAAAGGTGATTGAACTGTTAGGGATCATACAATGTAATATGTGTAGGCCCATGATAGTGCATAATAGATATGGGGAAACCTACTACATCATATTTACTGATGACTGCAATAGACATGGCTATGTGTTTTTAATGAAACACAAATATGAATGCTTTGATAAATTTAAAGAATTTAATAATGAAGTAGAGAAACAACATGAGAAAAAAATTAAAGTCCTTTCTAGTGATCGAGGAGGTGAATACTTAAATACTAAATTTAGAGAATACCTAAAGGAAATAGGATAGTAGCTCAACTCACTCCTCTAGGTACACCACGACATAATTGTGTATCTGAACGGAGGAATATGACCTTGATGAAAATGGTCAGGTCTATGATGAGTTTTAGTTATTTATCTATGTCTTTCTAAAGTTAGACCTTAGAAACTATTGTCTATACATTGAACTGTATTCCATCTAAATTTGTAAATAAAACTATTGACTTTGAGATAAATAATAGAAGCATTTTAACTATTAAATCCATAATTAAATTAATATTAATGATTACATAAAATTGTTGATTCTTTTATCTGTAAATTGTATATCACAAAATCATTATGTTAAACTTAACATATCGATCAATTCTTGGAAAAGAAAATAGGCTCACTAAAGACAACTTCACTTATTAGTACAAAAATCTTCAGATTATTCTACGTTAGGAGAAGAGGTTATATATCCTTAAGTGGTCATTTTTCCCTGAATCGGGTCCTAATACCACCTAAAAAAGGAAATATACTTTTTATAAGTATCTTGATGACTCTGTGGAAGTTCAATATCTTATATGACTTCTATGTCACGTGAGCTTTAAAAACAATATGAGGAAATAGATGCACAATCTATACTTGCACACATTTGAGAGTTATATGACGCTATTTTTAACTATTGATTGATTACAAACTATCTGAAAGAGGACAAGTTGGCCATCATATGGTCAAGATAATCAGTTATATTGAGTAGCTGGCAAGTTCAGGTTCATCATGGAAAATGAGCTTGCCATTGACCTAATGCTGAAATCGTTCCCTAAATCGTGGGTTAATTTTATCAAGAATTTTAACCTGAATGAAAAGGAGAAAAACCCTTGAGAAGTAGCTATATATCTCAAGTAGGCTCAAAAAGAAGTACGAAAGGTAACCTCGACTAGTCTACTTATGGTTGAAACTCAAACATTAAAGGTCAAGGCTAAGGGTAAACGCAAGGCTTATTGTAAGCCTAAGCCTAAAATGAAAAAACAACCTGATATTGTTACTCAACCTATATGTGGTGTGCAAAAGGGAAAGGTTGTCTGCTTCTATTGTGGCAAGGCAGGTTATTGGAAAAGACATTGTAAGGGTTTCTAGAGAAAAAAATGAAAAAGGTCGTTGAAGCCTCTACTTTAGATATGTTTATCATTGAGATAAACTATTCTCTTTGTTTATCCTGGGTTGTAGTCACAAGATGTGACTCTTATATTTATTCTGATATGCAGAGATTGGGACAAAGTAGATTACTTGCCAAATAAGAGGTTGACCTACGTGTATAGAGCATGTGTTACTGCATTAGTCGTAAGGGTTTATTATCTAAGGTTGTCCATTGGGCTAGTTTTAGAATTAAGAAATTGTTATTATATTCCTTTTGTTTCTAAAAACTTAGTTTCGATATCTATTTTAGATAAAGCGGGATATTAATTTTCAATAACCATTAGTTTTAATAATATTCTTTATGGAACAACTGAATTGTATAATAGTTTATATATGTTAAAACTAGATAATGAAATTCCCAATGTACAAAATAATAAACAAATAAAATTGAATGATTTGAATACCATATATCTACGGCATTATTGACTAGGCCACATAAGCTGGAATGTATATCAAGATTTCTTGAACAAAAAATCTTGCAATCATTTGACTCTTAGTCATATGATGAATGTGAATCGTGTCTATTAGATAAGATAGCCAAAACACCCTTCACTGGTCACAATGAAAGGGCGATTAAACCGTTAGGATTATACATAGTTATACATGTGGGCTCATGACAGTGCATATTAGATATGGGGTAGCCTATTTCGTCATATTTACTGATGACTTTAGTAGATTGGTTATGTGTTTTTGATAAAAAATAAGTCTGAATGCTTTGAAAAATATAAAGAATTCAAGAATGACGTAAAAAAGCAACTTAAGAAACAAATTAAAGTCCTTTAAAGTGATTGAAGAGGTCAAAACCTAAGTGTTGAATTAAAAAAAAACCTATGGAAACATAGGATAATATCTCAACTCAATCATTTTGGTACTTTACTACATAATAATTTATTTGAATAGAGGAAAAAGATCTTGATGGAAATAGTCAGATCCATGATGAGTTTTACTAATTTACACATGTCTTTCTAAGATCATGCCTTAAAAACTGTTGTCTATATATTGAACTGTGTTCTATTTAAATCTATGGATAAAACTTTATACGAGTTGTGGATTGGGCGAAAGGTTAATCTAGAGCACTTAAAGATTTAGGGTTATGAAGCTTATGTCAAGAAATTAACTTCGAATAAGTTGAGTACTAAGTATAAAATTGTATCTTTGTGAAGTCTCGAAGGTTTCTAAGGGATATTGCTTTTACCACCTAGAAAAGCAAAACGTCTTTGTTGTTCAGACTGATATGTTCATTAAGAAGGAATTTACTCTTAAGAGAACCAATAGGAGAAAGGTAGAACTTGTTGAAGTTCTTATACCATGAGATACCACAGATGTTAGAAAAAATGATGTGCCACCACGATGGTTGATCATGATGAGGAAGTTCTTCCATTTCACATGGAACAACATCAACACATAGAAGAGTTATGTAAGTCTACAAGAGTATATCACGAGCTAAAAAGATTTGGTTTTCTCTCGACTCAACATAATGATGTACAAGTCATCAATAATGACGAACTTAAAATGTATGACGAGGTTATTTCAAGTCCAAATTCTAATAAATGGTAATATGTCATGAAATCTGAAATAAACTTCATATATCAAAACAAAGTATAGACTCTACTGGATACACTTGAAAGGATAAAACCCAATAGGTGCAAGTAGGTTTTCAAAAAGAAAATTGACATGGAAGGTAACATGCATACTTAAAAGGCACAGTTGGTTACCAAAGGTTTCACTCAGAGGTATGATATTAAATATGATGAAACCTTTTCGCTTATGCTTACTATAGCAGTATATTATGATCATAAAATCTTTCAAACAGATGTCAAAACTTGTAATCAGTAAAACTTTGGTTATCCAAGTATTTCTAGTTGAAAGACTTAGGGGAAGGAACTTACATTCTTGGGATTGAAATTTACAAAGATAAAGAGTGTAAACTATTAGACTTAAGTTAAAGCACATACATAGATAAGGTATTGACTATATTTTATATGGCAGAATCCAAGGAAGGATTTATGCCCTGTCCTATGGTGTATATCTTTCAAAAGATATATATCCTGGTAATATAATCTGAAAGAGGTAAGATGAGTAGGATCTCATATGTCTCAGCTATAAGATTAATCATATACGTTATGCTATGTATGACGATTGATGTCTCATACGTCTTGAGTGTTTGTAACATATATTAATCTAATCTAGGTGAAAAACATTGAATGGTTGTTAAGAACATCCTAAAGTACAAAAGAAGGACTAAGAATGAGTTCTTGGTTTATAGAGGGGAATTTAAACTCATTGTAAAAGGTTACAGTGACACTAATTTCCAAACTTATCAAGATGATTACAAATACCAATCAATGTGTGTTTTGTTTGAATAGTGGCATAGTTAGCTAGAAAAGCTCCAAGCAAAGTATAATAGCTATTTTTACAATAGAGTCTAAGTATATTGCCCTCTCAAAAAGGGTAAAAGAGTTTGTATGGATCAAAAAGTTCGTGACTAAGCTTGTAGTGGTTTCGAGTATCACTGGGCTGATTGAGCTCTATTGTGACAAAAATGGAGCGATTGCTCAAGCAAACAAGCCACAGTCTCATCAGAGGTCTAAACATATACTCAAACAATATCACATAATCTAAGAGATTGTATAATGAGGTGACATACAAATAGCAAGGATTGATACAAATGACAATTTGGTTGACTCACTAACAAAGCCTTTGTCATAGCAATAGCATGATAGACATGTTTCGAGCTTGACATTAGATATATAACAGATTAGCTATAGTGCAAGTAGAAGATTGTCAGGATGTGTGCCTTTGAGCTAATTGAATTTGGCATTTGTGGATACAATTTATTTTAATAATTAATAAAAATGATATATTGTTATTCAAATCATATATTGTTTATTTATATGATAGTACAAATAACATGCCCTTAGAATAGTAGAATTGTGACAAGATGATCAAATAACTAATTGCGAGAACCATATGTACACATTAAATGGTCATTCTATAAATGTTTGTAATCTTAACATTACAATGAATAAGGGCACGTGTAATGAGCAATCCCACCAAAAATGATGACAATTCTTATGTGTCGAAGTTGTTATAGACAACTTGGTGTAACACATGGGTATATGTTGTAAACATGTTTATCGATTGGAACCGCTAGAGGATATCTATATGGATTGTTGCTCTAATATCTATAGAATAAATCCTCTAAACATCATGGGTGCATATGATCTTTTCACTTAAGGTCACCAGACCAGCTTGTGTAAGGATTGGTATGGTTTGATGTTATCAAGCGTGCCATCGTAATTAGGTAACTATAAAGATAGTAATTAGTCATATCGCGAGATACATAGAGGTTATGATTGATCAATAAAGGATTTGTCACTTCTAAGCATAAAGAGGATATGTCACATAAGAGTACTATAAGACATTTATAACTGTTTGAATCTATGGCAATAATGGGATAAGGTTGCAGCCTAATCCGTATTAGTCATTGATATGTATCAGTTCATACCTAGGAATCACTAAGATAGATACATTTCTACATCTCAACCTTAAGATATATTGGTTGATAAAAGGATTCAATTATGCATAACTGTGATGTTGTAAAAACTTAAAAAATGTCTACTAACATTCTATCATCCAAATGGCCATGATGCTTTCTTAAAGGCCAATCTTGGTCTGTTTTTGGATTTACTTTAAATCCAGACACTACTAACTTTATAAAAAGCTTATGAGTCACATGCATAAAAGAGTTAAATTGAACTTACAGGGGTAGACTTTTTATTGACAATCTTACTGTTCAGGGCCAAGAGAGAGAGACTACGAATGGATCAAGGTTGCCCAATAGGTTGAAAGGACTTGGTTTGATCATAGTTGGACCAAGTGCCAACCGTTCACTTGGTGTGATGGTGTTGGCTATGCAAATGCATAATACTAGTCAACCCCATGTGATTAAGCTTTCTGATTGACACAGTTAAGTGTGCCAACCATGCAAGTGATTTAACTTATCAACTGGCACATTTATGTGTGCTAGTTGTGCAAGTAATTTAACTTGCTAGCTGGCACATGTCGACTGTGTATTTTACATGCCAGTTATACATGTATGTTGAAGGTGTCGTGCACACTTAGAATTCCAACCATGCTTGGACATTTGCACATATAAATAAAGCATGAATTTTTTTGTGAATTTAGATAAAAAATATAGAGAAAAACCTAGTCATCATTACATATGTTTCTCTTCTTTATGTGAATATGGAGAGTCTAGTCAAGAGCCTTAGTATCTTCTTCACTTAGATTTCCTCTATTTGTGTTCATTATAACAAGATACCAATGCACCACCTCATAAGAGTTAGATAGCATACTTTCTCTTGCCACTTGAAGATTGAATGAGCCATCAACATATGCATAAAGTGTTTTGCATGTTCATAAATATATGTTTTAAAATAGGTATTCTGGTTTGAGTTTTTCAAGCTTGTTTGTTTTAAAATTTTTTAAATTTCGTTGTGCTATTGGTTATCGACGTCTTTAAAACCCTACAATGGTGTACTAAGAGGAGTGAACTGTGATAATATCCATTTTTTCATTAGGTATTCTTTAAACTCAACAAACAAGGATTCAATTTCTCAATCAGTTTGAAATATCTTTGTACAACTTCTAATCTCTTTTTCTACTTTGCTTTTTAATTATTTGAATTTTTCAAAGCATTCAAAATTATGTTTCATTAGATACACATAGTCATATCTACTAAGATCATTAGAAAATGTGATGAAGTAAGAATACCCATTCCTGGCTTGCACTGTTAAAGGTCTACATACATTGCTATGAATTATGTCTAACAGTTCAGTTGCTCTTTCACTATGTCCTATAAAAGGTGACTTGGTCAAATCAAAATGTTTAGTTCTTTTATTTTTCAATACTATATATTTTATCATCCAAATCAAGAACATAAAAATCATTTATCAAACTAGCAGTTCCATAATGAATATTATTCAAGCTAATGGTCATAACTAAAAGAAAGGATGAAGAGAATAGATGCAAAACATGTCATACATGAATAAGAGAGAAGGAATCAATGTTTGCAAAATCAACCAAAGAAAGGAGATTTACCTACTTTTTTGCCTCCTATAGAGATATGGGATGATGGATTGAGCTCCTTACTTGAAAAACCTCCAAAAAATGGCACCACCAAGCTAAAAAGTTCTTCTCGGCCAAGAGACACTTCGAGAGAAGGGAAAGGTTTTTCTAATTATAATGAGAGATAGATATTAGCTCAAATGAACTTAGTAAGTTTAAAATGAACTAAAGGTAACATTATTTATTAGGGGATTTAGTTAACAATTAAGTAATTATCATTTGGTCCTTATAAATTCACAATTTAAAGTGTAACTAAGCTAGTGTATCAAACATATACATTAGTCACCCTAATTTTATCTCACTAATATCTTAATTTTTAAAATATTAATTTTTAAACCCATATAACATTTTATATGATTTTCAGTGTCCTTCAAAAGGTGCTAGCCAACCTCAAATAATTAATTTATTTAGGTGTCCTAGTCATGGGGATAAGCGTTTCAGTCATAGGAATGGGTGTCCCTATTCATTTGATAAAAATTCCTGAGAGCTTCAGACTTACAAGGACTAGCATAGGACGAGCAAAGGAACCGACATCCCATAAGGGACGAGTGTCCCACATTTGGGTTGGGCATCCCATATCTGAAAAGTTAAAAACATAAATTTTTCTCATCTTTTGGTTTTAAAAATTTTATGTCATGGACTTAGTTAGCTCTTTAAATATTAATTAACAATTTTAAACTTAGTTTTGGCATAATCACAACACCTAGGGGTCTAATATATTTTATTTTAGAATTCATTGCTTCTAGCCATCTACCTAAATCAATATATTGTATAGTTTCGTCATAGCTTCTAGGATCATTATTATGATTTATTTCTCCAAATAAGTAGGATTCAAAATCCTTCTCATAAAGAAATCCATATATTTTCAAAGTTCTAAATACTATAAAAGGTCTTCAAATTGGAATTGCTACATCAAATACAAAGATTTGCAGAAAGAAATCCTCTAGCTCAACTTATTCAATCTAAGGCTCTTTGAAATTTTTTTTTAGCTTTATTACTCTTCTTGCACCTTCTTCTTGCAAGAACTCCCTTTCCAAGAAGTGTGTATTTCTACTAATCAAAATTTCTTGATCAGCTAAGAAGTAAAAGTAATATCCCAAATAATCTTTAATATATCATATGAATTAGGCCCTTTTAGACTTGACATCTGGCTTATCGGTTTTAATTTATTTAACACAAGTTGGATATCCCCAGACTTTAAGATAATTGACATTAGGAGGCTTACCGTACCATATCCAGCTTTGTTTAGAATATGCACAACAGTAAGCAATGCAAATCCCCACAATGATGTCGATAGGTTTGTAAAACTAACTATGGACTGTACCATATCTAACAGGGTACGATTCCTTCTTTCTAATACACTATTATATTGTGGTGTGTACGGAGAAGTCATCTGGTATATGATTCCATTTTTCTTCAAATAGTCTCAAAATTTCATAATCAAATATTCACCTTCACAATCTGATTGTAAGGCATTGATATTCTTTTTGTATTGTTTCTCTACTTCATTCTTGAATTCCCTAAACTTTTCAAAGAATTCAAATTTGTATTTCATTAAATACTTATACCCATATCTTGAATAATCATCAGTAAAGGTGATGAAGTATTGAAAACCACCCTTGCCATTTTATTAAATGACCAATATTAGTTCCAGTAGTTCTTTGGATCTTTCCCTTTTACTTTTAAAAGGCAATTTGATCATTTTTCCTTGAAAGCAAGGTTCACAAGTTGGATAAGGTTTAGAACCCAATGAATTCAAAATTCCATTTGTTTCCAATCTCATTATCCTTTTGTTTCCAATCTCATTTGTTTCCATTTGGTCGTTCTTGAATTCCCTAAACTTTTCAAAGAATTCAAATTTGTATTTCATTAAATACTTATACCCATACCTTGAATAATCATCAGTAAAGGTTATGAAGTATTGAAAACCAATCTTGCCAGTTTATTAAATGACCAATATTAGTTCCAGTAGTTCTTTGGATCTTTCCCTTTTACTTTTAAAGGGCAATTTGGTCATTTTTCCTTGAAAGCAAGGTTCACAAGTTGGATAGGGTTTAGAACCCAATGAATTCAAAATTCCATTTGTTTCTAGTTTCATTATCCTTTTGTCTCCTATATGACCTAATCGATGATGCCAAAGTAATGTTACATTGATTTCTTTCGAGATCTTTTATTCGTAATAGCATTCATAATATTTAGATCATTTAATTCTAAAACATATAAACCATTTGTATTTATTACTTTGCCAATCAGAAATTTTCCAAAAAGAATCAAACATTCATTACTATTGAACTTCACTTTGTAACCATTTTTATATAAGACAGTTACAAAAATTATGTTTCTAGTAGCTTTACCAAAATACAAAATCTTGTATAGTCTTAAAAGGTTTTAATAGAAGTGTCAGAGAATGATCCCCTATGACTTCAGCTACAACTCTTGTTCTATTGGCCATCATCAAACTGACTTTATTCTTGGATAGTGTAGAACTATTTTGTAAGTCTTGTAATGGCACACATATATGAGATATAGTTATTGAATCTAATATCCAGATTTGATCATTTGAATTAGCATTTAGCTCAAATTCTATCACAAATGAAGGAAATATACCTATTTTCTTTTCCTTTAAACTTTGAAGGTATAGAGGACATTTTTTCTTCCAATGTCTGTCTTTATTACAATAGAAGCATTGCTCTTTGGCCTTGGCCTTGGCTTTCTCTATATTGGTTTGCACTGTCTTAAAGATCCTTTTCTTTGGTCCAACTTTTGGACCTTTTCAAGGTGATTTACGTTTTTTTCTTTATGCCACTTGTAAAGGCAATGTTGACTTCCACATGCCCTTTCTTTTGCTTATAGAATTCCTAAATTTCATTTAGAAGCTCTAGAAGTATACGTTCGATTCTATTCAAATTTTAATTTATTATAAACGGTTTATAACTGTTTAGGGGGGATTGGAGAATCAAATTCACCTTGACTTTGGGTGGAATTACAACCCCATAAACATTCATCTACTCCAAAATATTTATCATCTTAATGATATGGTCATCTAAAGGCATTCTTTCTCTCAGTCTCATTCGAAAAAGTATTGCACACAGATCGTACTTGACCACTCATGATTTTTCACCACAAAACTCTTGTAAGGTTATGAGTATATCATAAGCACTCTGTATGTTTTCATGCTTTGTTTGAAGCTCTCTATTCATCGAAGGTAACGTATAGCTTCATGCTCTCAGATTATCATCTTGCTAGGTTTTGAAAACTTCCCCTTTATCATCTATGGCATATAGAGCCAAGTCAAGGGGAATGGACGACATACAGAGCCTTTTCAAAAGCAGGAAAATTCTCAAATTTCTTACACAATCTTTAACGTTTGACCTAGTCAAATATTGTTATCGAAAACTTATAGCAACATATTATTAGCCATTTATATTCGATTTTATCACAAATATTGAGAAAATACAACAAAGAAAAAATTGGTTTTGATGCGGATCTTATGCAAATATTAATTAAGTTCTAGGTTAGTTAAAGATTTAGAATCAAGAAAACAAGAAATGAAGTTCGATATTTATATTTGACCAAGTAACAACCTAAGACTTAAAAGATGCACCGCCGACCAAAGGAGATTCACCACTAATCTCGAGCCAAGAGAGAAAGGATAAAAAAGATAAATACTAAAGAAACAACTTAAGGCTTAAAGAATCACCACCAGCCAAAGAAGTTCCACCACTTAACTCTAGTGAAGAGAAAAAGGATAAAGGAGAAAAGAATAATTGAACAAAAACACACCCATGGCTTAAAGAAGAGCCACCAACTAAAGGCAAATCCACCACCAATCTTCGGCCAAGGTGGAAAGATGATAAAGGAAATTAGTTGCTCAATGAACAAGCACTATCATTTTCATTAACCAAGTCTCCTTTTTACATAGACATTGTTAAACCTTTATATAGGCACTATTATATTAAACTAATACAACTTGGAATTCAAACTAAATATTAATCTAATATAACTTTTGAATTCAAAATAAGGTTAAGCATTAAATTATAGGAAATTCATATTGAGGTAAGGAACAAGGAGCTACCTATGGATACTAACCTTGTCCTTGCAAAATAAGGTAACCTTGAGTCGTCCACTTGTTTCCCTTGTCTCCTTCATTAAAGCTTCATTTGACTTTGTCTTTACTTTCTCAAGGTGAAATAATACAAGACTAACAAGGTTTAACATAACTAAATACATGAGTAGACTAAAACATGTTTAACCTAATACATAATTAAACACATTAGTAACTTCAATTAGGTTAGTTGATAGGCTTGGTCCCAAATGATCATATTACACCCAATGGAGTGGTTTAGACCCAATAACAAGTGTAAGGCTAGTTGTTATAAGGATGGAACATGGGTTTTGGTAATATTGGTGGCGCTCGATATGGTATAACTTAATGGATCATAAGTCAGCTTCATATCATCCTCTCTAGGTTGAAAAGGATTAAACCTCAAGTCTGGGAGATTTTTATCATCAATATTTGGTGAAATTTTTTGGAGAATGAACAGTAATATCGAGAGTAGGCAATAACTTCAACTAATCATAAAAATGGAACCATAGCAAATCACTTACACAACCCAAGATCTGATATCAGTTGTTGTGGAACTTGTGCAAGTATTAATTAAGTTCTAGCTACATTAAAGACTTAGAATCCAGAAAACAAGAAAAGAAGTTTCATATTTATATTTAACCCAGTAACAACCCTAGGTTTAAAAGATGCATCACTGACCAAGGGAGAAGTACCACCAATCTCCGATCAGAAAAAAAAGGATAAAGGAGATAAATGACCAAGAAGCAACCTAAGGCCTAAAGGATCACCACCCGCCAAGGCAGTTTCACCATCTACCTTCAAGCAAAAGAGAAAGGATAATAGAGAAAAGAATAATGGACTAAAAACACACCCATGGCCTAAAGAAGAACTACTGGCCAAAGGCATTTCCACTAGTAATCTCCAACCAAGAGAGAACAGATAAAGGAAACTAGTTCCTTAAAGAACAAGTACCATGATTTTCACTAACAAAGTCTCTTTTTTACAAGGAGATTTTTAAGCCTTTATATTGGTACAAAATACATTAACTAATACAACTTGGAATTCAAACTAAATATTAATCTAATGCAACTTTTGAATTCAAAATAAAGCTAAGCATTAATTTATAGGAAATTCTAAAAGAGGTAAGGGATAAAGAGCTGCCCATGGATGCCAACCTTTTCCTTGCTAAATGCGTTAACCATGAGCTACCTCTCTTGTCTTCCTTGTCTCCTCCATTACAGCTTCATTTGACTTTTTCATGTGTTTTCCCAAGGTGAACTAATATAAGACTAACAAGGCTGAACATAACAAAATACATGAGTAAACTAAAACATGTTTAAACAAATACATTATTAAACACATAAGTAACTTCATTGGGCTTAGATGATAGGTTTGGTCCCAAGTGATCATATTCTACCCAATGGAGTCGTTTGGACTCAATGACAAGTGTAGGGTTGGTTTGTATAAGGATGGAACATGGGCTCTGATAATGTTGGTATAGCTTGAAGTGTTAAAACTTGATAAATCATGGTTTGGCTTCATATCATCCTCCTCGGGTTAAAAAGGATTTGAACTCAAATCCAGGAGGTTTTTATCTTTTACAAATGGTGAAATTTTTTTATGAATGAATAGTAAAATCTAGAATAAGCAGTAAGTTCAGCAAATCATAATAATGGAATCATAAACAAACTCACATATGCAACTCAAGTTTTGATACTAGTTAATGTGCATCTTGTGCAAGTATTAATTAAGTTCTAGCTGAGTTAAAGACTTGGAATCAAGGAAACAAGAAAAGAAGTTCGATATTTATATTTGATCAAGTAACAACCTAAGGCTTAAAGGATGCACCACCGGCCAAAGGATATCTACCACCAATCTTTGGTCAAGAGAGAAAGGATAAAAGAGATAAATGACCAAGAAATAACCTAAGGCTTAAAGGATCACCACCCGCCAAGGGAGTTCCACCACCTAACTCCAGTTAAGAGAGAAAGGATAAAAGAGAAAAGAATAATTGACCAAAAACACACCCATGGTTTAAAGGAGAACCACCGGCCAAGGGCAAATCCACTACAAATCTTTGGCCAAAAACTAGTTGCCCAATGAACAAGCACCATGATTGTCATTAACTAAGTCTCTTTTTCACATGGAGATTGTAAGCCTTTATATAAGCACTAAAATACATTAAACTCATACAACTTGGAATTCAAACTAAATATTAATCTAATACAACTTTCAATTTCAAAATAAAGCTAAGCATTAGGTTATGGTAAATTCCCAAAGAGGTAAGGGATAAGAAGCCACCTATAGACGCCAACCTTGTCTTTTCCAAATGGGATAACATTGAGGCACCCATTTGTTTCCCTTGTCTCTTTCATTAAAGCTTCATTTGACTTTGTCATGTCCTTTCCCAAGGTGAACTAATACAAGACTAAAAAGGCTTTACATGATAAAATACATTAGTAGACTAAAACATGTTTAAACTAATACATAGTTAAACACATAAGTAACTTCATTGAGCTTAGTTGCTAGGCTTGGTCCCAAGTGATGATAATGCACCCAATGAAGCGGTTTAGACCCAATGACAAGTGTAAGGCTGGTTGGTATGAGGATGGAACATGGGCATTAGTAATGTTAGTGGAGTTTGAAGTGTCGGAACTTGATAGATCATAGGCTAATTTCATATCAGGTTTTATTAGTGTCTTATATGTGTGAATTTAAACCCTCTTTTATTACATAATCTCATTAGTTCCCACTATTTTATTCAATTCTCGCATTTTCTAGAACAGGATCTAAAAATTCTATTAAATAAAATTTCTAGTGGGGAATTGAATTCTTATTAAACATAATTAACCTTATATAATAGAAATCTTGGTTAATTAAATTTAATAAACAGGAAACCCTTTCCTATTTATATCCCTATATAAAACTCGATTCAATTTTCATGCCTTTCACTTCGAATAGCTCACATACTAAAAATCTTTGTACCCTCAACTAGTTAAATCCAAACCATTATGCTTCCCGAAATGGCATTCTTATCATGTCCTCACATAATAGAATTCTTAGTCATGATGTAAGTAACCACCCAAGAACAAGATAAATATAATTGCATGACATAAATTTTATATCTCTCACATAATAGAAATCTTGAGATATCAAAATTTATGTTATAGAATTTAATTATCCAATGATGAGAGGCGTTGATTTAATAATTTTAATTAAAGAGATTTAGGTTTAACTTAATATTTAATTAAGTTCATTTTTGCATGGCATACATACATCACATATATGCATAATATAAATCATGGTGGAATGATCATGGGATTTTCGAAATTACAGCCTAATGGTAAACTATTCACCTAGGTCTAAGTCTTCATTTGGATAACCTTTGGGTTCTCATCCATCCACTTCGATTATATTTGAAACTTAGACACACAAGCCAAATAAATTAAATTAAATTACATTAAATAAATGGGATGGGTTATTTAATACAAACCCCTTAATAAAATAATATTACAACCTAATTACTTAAAATTTAAAAAATGACAAATTACACCTATGATCATCCCTAAATAATTCATCCATCCGATATGAACTCATTCATATCCAATTAAACATCAATCCATAAAATTTGATATAATAAAAACTAATAAACAACATGCAATGATTCAATTATAAATGATATATTGCATAATATAAATATTCTTTAATATTTATCTTAAGTAACATTTACCTAAAAAAGAAGGTCATGATGTCATGCACACTTATTTAATTTAATATTATTATTTTTCAAATTATTATAAAATGATTATGTCAACTCTCATTCTCAATCTACATTAGGTGCTAGTAGGTATATGTGTAATATAAAAAAAATATTATATTTGTCATCATGTCAATTCTTGATAACTCTCACATGCAACCATGATTAAGAGCTAGTTGGTATTTATGCGTGACATCTTCATTTAATCAACATTAAACAAAGCGAAAGGGCATATGCATCATTTCACATGCCTTCTAAAATGTTCAATTTCATGTCAACATTATATCACATCTTAACTCCCAATCATTATTAGTGCAAGTTGACATACATACAAAATTTACCATTTTGTCAAATTGAACTAAATTAAGCAATAAGTATTCATGGCCATTCAAACGTATTATGCATATTCACTTACCATGCCTCATAATTTTTATAGATCATATGTAATTACATTAATCACATACATCATTACTTTCATCCAAGTACCTTAATCAACATTGAAACATCATTTAGCTTGTCCAAAAGAGAGCTTTTTATGATGGACCATTCATGATATATATGCTCACAAATTAATATATCATTATATATCATTGACTTTAATGCATATACCATACTTGTATGCCTCCAATACATGTATTCCATGTACAATACATAAACTAACATCTAAGAAATTTCACCAAGCATATTATATACACAAGGAAGCTGAAACATACACATAGCATCAAGTTTTAATTTTTTTTTTCCAATTTTCAAGCCAAATCACATAACCAACTACACATGCATGCCCCTAAATCATATCTTTTATACACCAAGCAAAACAATGAACTCAAAACAAAATTTATACCTCAATATACATGGCAGTCATGACATGCATCCCCATTCCATGAATCAATAATTCATTAAACAAAGTGAAATGCATATGCATGTCAAGAATAAGCCTACTCACATGTATCCTATGAGCACTTCATCATGTACATTCCATATATAACATGAAGAGAAAATAAAAAACCTAGTCCAGACAATCCAGCCGAGACATTGAAGAAGACTTTATGCTTGGAAAAATCATTTCAAGGCAAAAAGACAACATGCATGCATATATGTAATACATATACATATTATTATGTACATTAAACATATTTTTGGCTCAAAATGAACACGCAAAGAGCTTTTTTAACTCTAATATCATTTTGAAAGAAAGGATGAAGAGAATAGATGCAAAACATGTCAATAAGAGAGAAAAAATCAATGCATGCAAAATCAACCAAAGAAAGTTAGGGGAGTTTCCTATTATTTTGTCTCTTATAGGGATACAGGATGATGGATTGAGCTCCTCACTTGAAGAACCTCCAAAGAATGGCACCATCAAGCCAAAAATTCCTTCTTGGCCGAGAGACACTTAGAGAAAAGGGAGAGATTTTTCTAATTTTATTGAGAGATAGATATTAGCTCAAATAAACTAAGTAAATTTAAAATGAACTAAAGGTAACATTATATATTAGGGGGTTTAGTTAACAATTAAATAATTATCATTTAGTCCTTGTAAATTCACAATTTAAAGTGTGACCAAGTTAGTATATCAAACATATACATTAGCCACTCTAATTCTATCTCACAAACATTTTAACTTTTAAAATGTTAATTTTTACACCCATATAACCTTTTATATGATTTTCATTATCCTTTATAAGGTGCTAGCCAACCCCAAATAATTAATTCTCCTTATTTAAAGCTTGGTTTATTGGTGTGATCATTTAGGTTCACTATGGCATAACTATGACTTTTCTTTCAAACAATCTAAAAGGCATCCGAAAACTTAACCGCTATGGTAAACATCTAGCAATATGTCATAGCTCTTAAACCATAATGACGAAATACTCCATTAAACCTAATATATCCACTCGTACATTCTATGTAAGCAATATCCTTTTGTTGTCCAATCTAGATTGATTTTGGACTTATAAATCGTCAAAGCACTAATTTCAAATTTATACAAATTGTCAATTCAAATATTCGAAACACGGTATTACAAACATCATTTTCATGACTTACATTACACTCTAGCTAGAGATTCGATTTTCAATATTTATTGACGTTTGCTTTGGAACTTAGATTCGAGACGAGTAAGCAAATATTCAAAACCTAACACTTTTCGAGTCAATAGATCTTATCTTGATTATCACTTGTATCCATATACAAGGCAAGGTCCTATATGAGTCCGAAAAAGACTACAAGACAAGGTCAATGGCCAAGTCATTGTCTATAATCATTTTCAGTGATGCCAACTGTTCTATCTAACAAATCATCTTGACTATGTGAGGCCTCACTGTTTCTCCCTCAAACTTGCTACACTTATAGAATGCTTCTAAAGCATCCCATAGAGGTAAAGAAGAACAGATTGGGCATCTTTGTCTTCATGTTGTTTCTGTAGCTTAGGTGTCATTGTCACCACCATTAAGCACTAATCATTATTGGAGTCATCTAAATACTTATTATCAGTATCATTCTACTCTTATGTGGTATCAGGACCAAGCTCAAGAGGCGTTGCTCCTTCAAGAACATATAGTTTCTTCTCTTAACGTAGTATGATCTAAAGACTTTAGTACTTATTATTGAAGTTACTACCTTTAAGCCTATTTTCCTTTCCAAAATCAATCATAAATTCATGTTTTCTAACATAGTGGGTTTTGATCTACATGTGCATAAAAGTAAATATTAGTAATCTTAATTTTAATTATTTATTCAACATGGTCTTTATTGAATAAATTTTCCCACTATTTTATTCAAGTCAACAACCCTCTCTATTGGACTTGGAAAATCTCATTGGACTTTCTAGTAGGCTGAGATCTTATTGCATTAACTATCCTCTTTGCATTGGCACACAAAATTGAATTAATAACATGTAGGTCATCAAACCAATCAGAATACGATCTCTAATTTAGCACTTAGCATGAATCAATCATGTGATATCAATTCTAACTCTTGATTTATAGTAAAGTGGATACTACATATCACCTATGCAACAACAATTGCATGTCCCTAACTATGACACTAATACACTTTCACCTTCACTTTGGCAAATAAGTTATGTGTACTAGTTAAGTCAAACCCAATATGAATAATCATTTGGTCTTTTGCCTGCTAGAAGTACACCCTTCGCTTTGGCTAACAAGGTCTCAATGAATATGGGCTTGTCCCAAATCATCATATTGGAATGCATTGGTTATTTTCAACTTAATTTGTTTAGGGATTTATTATGGTTTATTTAGCATGTGAGTTGATTTTTTGAAAAATAAAGCCTAACACGCATATTACAACGTAAATCATAATTGCGCTAATACACAAGTTTTAACTAATGTCATTTCTCGAGCCATAGGAATTAACTGATCAACCTCGTTCTTGCTCTTAAAGCTTTAAAAATTTGTTCGTCTTTAAATTTAATAAGTACATGGTTTTGTTTCTTAGTTACATTTTTCTAATTTAAAAAAAATAAATCCTATTCTAATTTTACATTGGTAAAATAGAAACCTCAAGTTACATGTTAGCAGATTTAGGTGAGAAAAAAGGTATATCAGAAATAAGAGAGAAGGCAAAATGCATAGGCCCTATTTTATTAAAAAATAAAAACCCAAATATGAAGCATTTAATATAAATCGTCCAACTGTATACTAGACACCATGCATATCACCCAAACATGCGTACAATAATGAAAAATTATTTTTACCCAAGCATTAATTTTACTTTAATCTTTCAAATTTTATATAATTGTAACTCAACCCTAAAGGCTAGACAAATTGCAATTCAGCCCTAGTTCATCAAAACAAGACTAAATTGAATTTTTCTACCTTAGCCAGACATGTAGGTAGGTTGCTAGTTGTGCATGCCATGATTATGAAAGTCACCAAAATTACAAAAGCATTCACAGCTTATGAAACAACTTCGTGTTGCCCACACTTTGCTAAATTTTACATTCTAAATTGCATTAATGATAAAATTGCTACTAAATTTTTATAACAGTAGTTACAAAATTATAAGCACCATTCAATATCAAAAATAATAATAATAATAATCGAAGACCACTGTACACTGGTTGCACCAAAAACAATCACGGCTTAGGCAGAAAAACTACCCAACCACGCGCAAGTTCAAGGTGCAACGAGTGCACTAACGGCAATGCATAACCTAGAAAAAACTATCTAGGTGAGTGTCATTTAGTGATACACCAACTTGTACCTCAATAACAGGATAGGGCAAAGACTGCCCTACCATGTCCTACGTTGACCCAAAGACAATTTTTGTCGAAGCGCACATCGTGGCATGGAGTAGCCTTATCGTGCATGACATCACCCTATTTAGTTTTCATTCCAGTAATGCAAGGTGGTGTTTCTAACCTCAATTTCTAGACTTTCCAATGATAGAAAATCTAGAAGCTATCGTGCAAAGGCAAACCAATCATCATGTGAGCAGTGGTGGTGCGTAAACCACTCTCATGTGACAAACCAACGATCAATCTTGAATTTAATCCTGCATCAATAATTAACTCAAGAAAATTTTAGGAATAATCACTCACTAAATTTAACACATCTTTACATTGTCATTGAACTCAACAAATCGTATGGCAACATAATTGTAATTCAACTTTACCAAATTTAAGGTTTTGATTATTTATCAATTACATACAATGACATATAAAGATAATTAAAACTTGTACGTATATTTTCATGAAAATATGTCTAAACGATGGCTTTGATATCACTGTAGGGTTTTAGGGCACCATTAACTAGCAACGTAGTGAAATTAAAAATTTTAAAAATTATCAAAGATCCTAAAACCCATCCAAGATACTTGTTTTAATTCATAGATTCATGAACATGTTAAACAAACATAGGGTGCTTAGAAATTATATCTACGTTGTTGGCTCTTCTAAGACTACACGTGGTTATGTAAAGATCGCTATTATCCACATAGACCACAAATGGGAGGCAATCCAATAAAAAGGCTACTAAGGCTTCTATCGACTAGATCTTGGAAATTGGATCATGGCAAAATGAGAAAAATGTCACAACAATGGAAGCTTGCGTCAACAAGGTTTTAGGCATGAAGCTACCTTTCGTACTTCTTCGTCAACCTACTTATATACACATCAACTCCTTTAGTGTTTTCTCCTTTCATTTAGGTTAAAATTCATAATGAAATTAGCCCACGATTTAGGGAAGGATTTTAACACCAAGTCAATGTAAGCTTATTATCCATGATGAAGTCTATGTTTGCCAACCACTTAATACAACAAATCATCTTAACCACATAAGGGCTAACTTGTCTTCCCTCAAAGGTTCGCAATCAAATAGTGCACTTGACATGTGAAATATAACTCTCGAATGTGTGCAATTATGGATTGCATATCCATTTCCTTAGGTTGTTTTTGAAGCACAAATGATATGAAAGTCAGCATGAGGCATTGAACTTCACAAAGTCATTAAGATACTTATTAAAAATATCTTTTTGCTCCTAAGTGTCATCAAGACTACGCTTAAGGGGCAATGACTCCTCAAGGATGTATAACCTCTTCTCCTGACACAAAATAATCAAAAACTTTTTGTACCAATTAGTGAAGTTGCTTCCAAAAAACCTATTTTCTTTTTTGAGAATTGATTTATACATTGGGTTTAACATTGTGATTTTATTATCTACAATTTATAGATAAAAAAATTAATCATTTTATTTAATATTCATTTTAATTACGAATTTAGTAATTAAAATGCTCCCACTATTTACGTTAAGTTAATAGCCCATATTATTGAACTTAAGAAGTTCTGGTTAATTTCCTAGTAGACCAAAACCACATTGCATTAATTCTCCCATTCATTTTAGCGAATAGCTTTGAATTAATTGAATAGGAAAATTTCAAATAAATCACCAAAAGCCCATGATCTTAAGTCAAGTGTTACCCTAACAAATCATGCGACCTCAGATGTAACTCATAGCATTAATAGGGTGGCTATTACATATCTCCATCCATTGGCAAATGCATTTCCTACTCATGTCAACTAAGGCTTACATGGCTTAGCTACAACATTGTCCAATTGACATGGCTAAGGCTTGCACACAAATATGTGTCCACTAGCATAGCTATGACTTGCATGACATGGCTACAAATTGGTCTGTAAGTTTTTATTACAAGGTGTCAACTAGTATCATGCATTTGCATGTTTGGCACCTATTTCACTAAGTGCACAGCTAACACTTGGTCAAGATATAGTCAAGCTGACTCTTCTAAACTAGGCAATCTTTATCCATTTTTTCTCTCTCTCTCGGCCCTGAACACTAGGATTATCAACAAACACTTAACTCCTCTGAGTTCAATTTAACTTCTTTATGCATATAACCCATAAGCTCTCTATCAGGTTGGTAGTATCTAGATTTGGGATGAATCTAAACATAGATCAAGACTAGCCTCTAGTAAAGTATCATGGCCACCTAAATAACAAAGTGTGAGTAAACATATCTTAAGCTTTTACGACGCCATAATTATATGCAATTCAATCCTTTTATCAACTAGTATCTCTTAAGGCTAAGACCGAGAAGTGTTTCTATCTTATTAGTTCCTCAGTATAAACTTATACACATTAATGACTAATATAGATTAGGCTACAACTTTATCCCACTGTGGTCATAGATTCAATCAATCATAGATGTCATTCAGTATTCTCATGTGACATATCTTTTCCTGTGCTCAAGAGTGACAAATCTTTTATCGATCAAATATAATCTCCTTATATCTCACGATATGACTGATTATTATTTTTATAGTTACCCTAATTATGATGGCATGTTAGATAATGTCAAACCATACAGATCCTTACATGAAACAATCTGGAAATCTTAAGTGAAAGGATCACATGCACCCCTATGTTCAAAAGATTTATTTTATAGACACTGAAGCAACCATCCATATGGATATCCTCTAATTGGGTTAATCCAATGAACACATTTACAATATGCACCTATGTGTTGTACCAAGTTGTTTATAATAACTTTAACATGTGAGAACTATTGCCACTTTTGCAAGGTCGCTTAACATTATAATAATCATATCATCATTGTGTGTGCCCTTATTCATTGCAATGTTAGAATTATGGCCATTTCTAGAATGACCACTTAATGTGTACCTAGGGTTCTCATGATTAATTGTCTGATCTTCTTGTCATAGTTCCACCATTCTAAAGCTATGTTATTTGTACAATTATATAAATAAAAAACATATAAATTAAATAACAATAAATCCTTTTATTAATGATTAATATAAAATTACATCTACAAATGTCAAATTCGATTGGCTCTAAGGCATTGAACTTCCATGGAGTCATCAGGATACTTATTAAAAGGGTAAAAATATCCTTGATGTAAAATATTCTGAAGATTTTTTTACCAATTAATGAAGTTGCTTCTAGTGAGCCTATTTTTTAATTTCAAGAATTGATAGATATGTTGGGTTTGGTATAGTGATTTTGTGCTCTACAATTTAGAGATAAAAGAATTAGTAATTTTATTTAATTATCAAAGTTCATTTTAACTACAAATTTGATAATTAAAAAATGTTCTCACTATTTTCTTCAAGCCAGTAGCCCTTACTATTGAATTTGGGAAGTTCTGATGAACTTCCTAGTGGACAGAGATCTCATCACATTAAATCTCCCCTTTACTTTGGCAAACAAGTTTGAATGAATCAAATAGGGAAATTTCAAATTAATTATCAAAAGCTTATAATCTCAAGTCAAGTGTTAACCCAATAAATCATGCGACCTCAAATGTGAATCTCGGTATTAGTAGGGTAGATATTACATATCTCTTCGCATTGACAAATGTATTCTCTCTTTATGCCTCTAACATACTTCACCTTCACTTTGGCCAACAAAAATAATATATTAGTGAAATCGGACCACCATGATTATCACCTAATTCTACACCTAGTATGAATGTACCATTCATTTTGGCAAACAAGGTTCCAACAAATAGGGTTTAATTAAGGTATCATTTTGAAAGACACCAATTAAATGTTAGACTTAATATTTAAATTGAGAGTTTTTTTATTTAGTCTTATCATATTTTAGTTGCATGTTAGATGATATTTGCAAAATAAAACCTATACATGTATTCTACAACGTAAAAATAAAATGTACCAGTACACAACCATAACTAATGTCGAGTCGCTTGAGCTAAAAGTAGTTTCACTAGTCAACCTAGGTGAATCTCCATATTTAAGTCTTCATGCTTCTTCTTTCATCTCTAATTTTCAATTATTACATGATTTTGTTCCCTAGTTACAATTTTCTAAGAAAATAAAATAGCATAGTCTAAAGAATAAAGAGGATAAAGGCAGAATGTGCAGACCCTTTTTAAGAATTGCAACCCAAAAATGAAATAAAAATAAAAACCATCTACAAAGTTTATTGGTTGTGTACTAGGCACCATGCATACATACATCCATACATATACATAACAATTAAAATTCGTTTTTAATTATTATTATCTTAAGTGTCAAATTACATTTTGGATTCAAGTCAAATTCAGACATAGACCAAGATTAGCTTTTAACAAAGCGTCATGGCCACCCAAATAATAAAATGTCAGCAAACATCTATATAAGTTTCTATAATATCACAATTACGTACAATTCAATCTTTTCGTCAATCGATATCTCTCGTAGTTGAGATATAGAAGTGTGTCTATCATAATAGTTCCTCAATATGAGCTAATACACATTAATGACTTACACAGATTCAGTTATAATCTCATCCTACTGTGGCAATACATTGAAGCAGTCATAAATATCTTTTAGCATTTGTATATGAGATATCTTCTTATATGCTCAAGAGTGACAAATCCTTTATTGATCAACCACAACCTTCATTTATCTCATAATATGGTCGTTCACTATCTTTATAATACCCCTATTATGGAGATATATTGAATAGTGTCAAATTATACTAATCTTTACATCAGACAGTCTGGCGACCTCAAGTCAAGGGATCACATCTACCCATGGTGTTCAGAAGATTTGTTCTATAAACACTAGAGTAACCATCCATATAGATATCCTCTGGTGGGATTAATCCAAATAACATGTCTAAAATGTGCACCCATGTGTTACACCAACTGTCAGCAAACAGCTTTGACATGTGAGAACTATCGCCATCTTTTAGTGAGGTTACTTAACACTATGATAATCTTATTACCATTACATATGCCTTTGGTTATTGTAATATTAGGATTATATAGGGTTTCTATGGTCAGTCGTCTGATCCTCTCATCACAATTTTACCATTCTAAAGATATGTTATTTGCACAATTATATAAAAGACAAGTATATAAACTGAATAACTATAATTTTTTTTATTAATTAATAAGATAAATTACAATTACAAATGTCAATGGCTCTAAGGCATTTAATTTAACAATCTTTCACTTACACTATAGTTAATCAGTCATGTATTCAATGCCCAATCCTATTACGTGTCTGTAATGCTTCAACTATGAGGCTTTGTTAATGTGTCAGCCAAATTGTCATTTGTATTACTCCTTTCTATCTGTATGTCATTTTGTTGAATAATCTCTCAGATAAGATGATATCATTCGAGTATATGCTTAGACCTCTAATGAGATCATGGCTCATTTGCTTGAGTAATCACGCCTTTTTTGTCATAATAGAGATCAATCGACTCAGTAATGTTTAGAACCACTCCAAGTTTTGTCACAAACTTTTTGATCCATACAACCTCTTTTATTGCTTTTGAAAGGGCAATTATTTAAACTCTATTGTAGAATCAGTCACTGTACTTTTTTTGGAACTTTTCTAGCTTACTGTATCATCATTCAAACAAAACACAAACCTAGATTGTGATTTAAAGTCATCTCGATCAGTTTGAAAATTGGTATCACTGTAGCCTCAAATAGTGAGTTTATCCTTAGTCATTCTCAGGTACTTTAGGATGTTCTTGATAGTTCTCTAATATTTTTCACTTAGATCAAGTTGATATCTATTACAAACACTCAAGGTGTATGAGACATCAAGTCTCATACATAGTATGGCGTACATGACTGATCCTATAGTTGAGGCACATAGATCCTATTCATCTTATCTCTCTCAAATTATAAAGATGAACACATTTTTTTAAAAGATATATATAATGGGACATGGGTAGGAATCCTTTCTTAGATTCCTCCATAAAGAATCTCGTCAAGATATTATTTATATACAAGCTTTGACTTAAGCCCAACAGTCTACGCTCTCTATCTCGATAAATTTTAATCCTAAGAATGTAGGTTGTTTCTCCTAAATGTTTCATGAAAAAACACTTGGATAACCAAGCCTTTACCGACAAATTTGGTATGTCACTTCCAATAATCAAGATGTCATCGATATACAATACTAAAAATACAATATCCTTCCCAGTAACCTTCTTATACATACAGCTCGTCTTCTATTTTTATCAAACTAAACTCTCATACAGTTTCATTAAAATGAATATTCTAACTTTTGAAAGCCTGTTTAAGCCCATAAATGGACTTTTGCAACTTGTATTCTTTATTAACTTATCTAGCAAGAATAAAACCATCGGGTTATGCCATGTAGACGTCCTCTACAAGGTTCCATTCAAAAAGGTAGTTTTAACATTCATTTGAAGGATTTCATAGTTATGGTATGCAGCAATAGTAATTATAATCCTAATAGACTTAAGCATAACAACTAGCGAAAAGGTTTCATCATAGTCAATGCATATTTGTGTGTGAAACCTTGGCAACTAGTCATGCTTTATATGTATGCACATTACTTTTCATGTTAGTTTTCATTTTGAAGACTTATTTGCATCCTATGAGTTTTACTCCTTCAAGTGCATCTACCAAAGTCCATTTTTTATTCTGGTAAATTAAGTCTATTTCAATTTTTATGGTATTCAACCATTAACAGAATCTAAACTCAAGACATTGTCATCATAAGTCTTAGGTTCATCATTAATGATGACAAATACATTGTCATGTTGAGTCATAAAAAAACCAAATCTTTTTGGTTTACGACGTACTTATGTAGATCTACGTAGTTCTTCTATGCTTTGAGGTTGTTCTTTTTGAGATTGAGAAATTTCCTCAAGATCAACTATCTATGATGGCATATCATCTTATCTAACATCTGTGATATCTTGTGGTATAGGAACTTAATCAAGTTCTACCCTTCTCTCACTGGTCTTCCTGAGAATAATTTTTTTCTCAAGGAACACACCAATACGAGTAACAAAGCAAAAACACTAGTCTTCTTGAGAATAAATTCTTTCTCAAAGAACATACTGATATGAGCAACAAAGACTTTTCATTCCTCTAAGTGGTAGAAGCATAACCCTTAGTTTCCTTCGAGTACCCCATGAAGATACACTTTTCAAACTTAATGTTCAGCTTGATTAAAGTCAATTTCTTAATATAAGTTTCACAGTCCCAAATCCTCAAGTATTCTAGATTGGGTTTTTGTCCAATCCATAACTCATATGAATTTTTATCCATATATTTAGATGGGACATGGTTTAACGTATAGGCAGCAATCTCTAGGGCATGCCCCAGAAAGACATGGGTAGGTCAGTTAAACTCATCATGGACCTGATCATTTCCATTAAAGTCTTATTCCTCTGTTCAAATGCACTATTATGTTGTGGTGTACTGGAAGGAGTGAGTGGAGAGACTATCCCATGTTCCTTCAGGTATCCTCTGAATTTAACACTTAGGTATTCACCACCATAGTCACTGTGAAGGATTTTAATTTGTTTCCTAAGTTATTTCTCTACCTTGTTTTTTAATTCTTTGAATTTATCACAGTATTCAAACTTGTGTTTCAACAAAAATACATTCTTATCTACTAAGGTCATTATTAAATGTGACAAAATAAGTTTCCCGATATCTAGTATGCACTATTATGAGCCAACACACATTATTGTGAATGATCCCTAACAATTTAGTCATTCTTTCACTGTGTCTGGTGAAGGGTGCTCGGGCATCTTATCGAATAGGCATGATTTGCATTCATCATAAGATTAGAAATCAAATGATTGCAAGACTTTTTTTTTCAAGAAGTCTTGATATGTGTTTCGGTCCTATAAGGCCTAGCCTGCGATACCATTGATATAAGGTATTCAGTTCGTTTGTTTTCAAATGTTTATTATTTTTGCACATTAAGAATTTCATTATCCTATTTTAGAATGTACAAACCATTATGCAAATTAGTCATTCCATAAAGAGTATTATTAAAACTAATAGTTATAGTACCACCAGCAATAAAAGATAAATATTCTTCCTTGTTTAAAACAAGCACAAAAATTATTTTTTTAGAAACAGGCAGAACATAATAGCATCTATTTAATTCTAAAACAAGTCCAGTGGACAACCTAAAATAATAAATTCCTATAGCTAGTGTAGCAACGCGTGCTCCATTTTCAACTCAGAGGTTAACCTCTCCTTTGGCAAGCAATCTACTATGCCACAATTCTTGCATATCACAACAAATATAAGTACCACTTCTTGTGTCTACAACCTAGGATGAACAAGGGAAATAGTTTATCTCAATGACAAACAAACCTAAAGTAGAGGTTTTAGCTACCTTTTTCTTCTTGTTTTCTAAGAAAGTCTTGTAATGTCTCCTCTAGTGATCAACTTTGCCACAATAAAAGCAAACAACCTTTCTCTTTCCCACACCACCTGTTGGTTGAGTAGCAGTATTTGATTGCTTCTTTGCTTTAAACTTGGGTTTAGCCTTAGCTTTGCCTTTTCCTTTAGCTTGAATCTATGTGTATAGGCTTCAACCATAAGCACATTAGTTGAATCTACCTTTCATACCTCTTGTTCAATCTACGTGAGCATATACAGTAATTCTTGGTAAAAGTGTACCCTTCGCTATGTTGAACAAGGTTCCAATGAACAGGGGCTTAATTAGGGTATCATATTCGACAGATCTAATGTGATCTTAGATTCAATATTTAAATTGAGGGTTTTAATTAATTAGTCTCATTAAATTTGATGTCGCATGTTAGGTGACATCTGGAAAAATATAAGCATTCATATCCATCCAACAACGTAAAATTAAAATGTGTCAATACATAGTCATAACTAATGTCAAACCTCTCGAGTCAAAAGAGATCTGACTGGTCAACCTAGATGAATATTTTGTCTTTGGGTCTTCATCTTTGCACTTGTCCTTTTCGCCTCTAGTCTTCAATAATTACATGACTTTATTTCTTAGTTACATTATTTTAAGAAAATAAAATAACAACCTAAACTAAAGAAGAAAAGGAATTAAATCAGGGTGTGAACCCAAAGAAAATAAATAAAATAAAAACATTCTCATCAGTTCATTTGCTGTGTACTAGGTACAATGCATACATACATCCATACATGCATATTGAATTAAAATTAAATTTTAATTATTAATTAGTCAAGTGTTAAATTACATTTTTATCCCTAAAACTTTGCAAACTAATTGTTCAACCTCATGACTCAAGAAAATTTCAGTTTTAGTTCCAATTCAATTAAATGCAAACCAAAATTTGGAACTCAGCTTGTTTGAAGTAATTTCTTAATATACGCTTCACAACCCTAAACTTTTAGATACTCTAAATTAGGCTTTCGCTCAATCCATAACTTGTAAGGAGTTTGGTCCATAAACTTGAACAAGACACTTCACAATCCGAAACCTTTAGATATTCTCGATTAAGTTTTTGCTCAGTCCACAACTTGTAAAGAGTTTGGTCCATAGACTTGGATGGGACATTTGACAACCCCAAACATTTAGATATTCAAAATTAGGTTTGCACTTAGTCCACAACTCATAAGGAGTTTGGTCCATAAATTTGAATAGGACACGGTTCAGTGTATACAAGGTTATTTTTAGGGAATAGCCTTAGAATGACATGAGTAGATTAATGAAACCCATCATAGACCTGACTATATCCATCAAGGTTCAATTACTCCATTCAAATACACCATTGTATTATGGTGTACCTTGAGGAGTGAGTTCAAACAATATCTCATATTCTTTTAGGTATTCTTTGAACTTAGTAGTTAAGTATTCACCTTTTCAATTATTTCAAAAGATCTTTATACTCTTTCATAACTACTTTTATACCTCCTCCTTAAATTCTTTGAATTTTTTTTAAGTATTTAAATTTGTGTTTCATAAAAAACAAATAGTCATATTTACTGAGATGTAATAAGAGTAATCATATATGGCTTGCACTATTAGAGGTCCACACATATCACTATAATCGTTAATTTATTTTTGTTAACTAGTAATAAAAAATTTCAAGAGACTACTCGAGGTCGTTAAAAGTGCATCAATGGAAACTAATATATCAGTTATATTAATGTTGCTTGAGCTAGGGACGGGGATGAATAGATTCCAACAAGACCTTTCTCCTATTAGTTAATAATCTTGTGTATTTTTAACCTAATACTCTCGTAACAATTTCATGCATATTAGTTTTTCTATCATGCATTCATACGTATATCATGCATTCTGTGATCTTCCTCATGAAATCTCTGCAACCTAATCTTTTTTGTTTCATGTCGTCTTTTAATGCAAGAAAACCTCATTCAAGGTTCAGGCCAGCAACGCTTGTTGGGTTTGGTTACTTACGGAGAAAAGCCATTAAGATGTTTGCTTGGGGATCAGATGCTGAACAGTGGATCACTCAACGGTGTTCAATACAAATCATATAAAAGTTTATGAATGCACCCAACATTGCAACAACCTATTAATAATTTACCAATGAAAATTGCCAATCAACTCCCATGTTCATTTCACAGGATCCTGCAGTCTAATACTATCAACATTCTAAACAGCCATTTCAAGATCCTTAGAGGGCGATTGAAAGCAAAGAAAACAACATTTCACACTAACATAACAGAATATATGTATTTTCATTTCATTTTCATCATAATAGCAGCACTTGTTCTTAGTTCTATTCAGAGTTATATCTGTCTGTTCCATTTTGACACAATATGAATAATACCCATTTATCAATCTTTGTTTTTGGTTCAAACAGTTTGTCATTTAAGAGCTGCATTATTTAACAGTCCTAGCCAGTATTGGACCCATCTTTTCAACCAAGAGGGGGAATTTCACAAGAAAAAAAACAAAAAATAAAATATAGGCCAGACATCATTATACCAATCCATCCACGTGTTGCAAACATATACCTGAAAAGTAAACAACGTGTTAAGAAATGGATGGAAGAGTATAGCCATGAAACAATAACAAAACAACTAGAATACGATCAGAGGACACAACCTAAGAAAGAAAATTAACAAAAGCTTGGGGAGAGCAATGGAGTAACAATCAGTATTACAATATCACTAGATAATTGACCAGAGAGTTCACTAAATCAAGAACCTGTCCATCTTTTTCCATTACTGAATTAATGATTCAACCTGATGAAGAATATTTATACAGCTATAATTGGCAACAATACTTTCAGATTAGACAAATTTACTTTTATTCTTTCTGTCTGCTGACATACTTACTGAAGACGAGAAACCATAATAACATTCAATAACATTTAAGCATCCACACATAATCTCCATATAGCTATCCACTTTGAAAAATCAAGATCTGATAAGCTCAAATGTACTAGAGATAGTGAAACAGGAAAAACAGCTATAGACTATTATAAATAACAGTTTGAACTTGAAATATGCATGCATATGTGTTTATGCACGCTTTTAGGACAGAAGTTTGGGTTTATAGAACAAGACAACATAAACAATGAAATGGAACAAGAAGAAGTATGATCACTAAATTGTATTCCTCTTCAATCAATTTAGCCTTTCAGTTTCTTATCACAATAAAAAATAAATAAAAATAAAAGATGTCTAGAAAATAAAATCAGAAGTAGTAAGGTATTGATAATTCAAAATCAAATATTCCCAAACAGGCATATTATAGGCACCAGACTCTTGCACAGCGAATATACCAAGGAAACAGAAGTTTTTAGCCAAGCTACCTGTACAGAAAATAGATCACAATGATCAATCTTTCAGCTGCTGAGAAGAACTTTCTGAGGATCAAGTTGCCCACTGCAGTAACTTGAAGGAACAGCAGAGAGTTCCTGCCTTCCTCTCCACTCTTCACCAGGTTTTAGTGTAATAGGCTTTTCAATAGCAGCCGCCTCCACACACAGCATATGCTTGTACTCATCATCACCAAAATCAACCATAGCCTTTGCTTTCTTATCCCATGGATTCCACACCACTGCATTAAAAGGAGGCATGAAAAACCCACATACACTGAAACAAGTTAAAGTAGCTTATATAAAAGGTCATCTAGAAACATTTTTTACAAACATTATAAACTGTCATAACAATTTTTGGAAAGAAAAGAAAATCTGAAAGTTTTCTGTGTTTCTAACCTTACCACCCTGCAAAGTCTTACAAAACTTACAATATATCATGTCATCAAGAACTCTAAACCAACATCATAATGGTCTCAAAAACCTCCGTATGAACAAACCCAGTGATGTTTATATGCTTCAATTCATATGCCATCTCAATTATGTACATAAATACGTAAGCAGCAAAAATAATTAAACTTGGAGGCAATAAAATGATGAAAATTGATCCATGTGATTCCGAACTTGAGTGGGAGGAAATATAGGAAAAGAAATAGTGCTCAAGCTCAATGTAGTGATATGTTTTAAAAGATACTTCTTAAATTTAAATAAAGGGTGGTTTCAGAATTCAACTCTCTCTTTTCCTAAAGCATGATTGCCGATACGAAAATCTATATGACCTCATTTTATTCCTTTTGTAAACCGTATTCTGTTGAACTGGTAGACATGTAATGAACCCACATTTCACTCGTTTATCCAGGTTTACTGATTTTTCTATCTTTTAGTACACTCTTGGTTCCAAACTCTTTGAAGCTTTTATACACACGGCTTATGCAGTCACAGTATTCATATAACCACATTTCAACTTATTCAAGCTATTAACACAATGGAATATTAGGTGTTGAACTCGTTTCATTTGACAGAAGCAATAATGTTAAGGCCATTATTTTATTGCATTTTTGCCTGAGAAAAATATAGATCTCCCAGCTAACATAGCAAGATACATTGATATCAAATAAAAGCCCCCATATATTACCAAAAACATTGCTAATAAAAGTATACAGATAAAATTAGTCTCACCAGCATCTGGAAGCCCATCTTTACGAATTACAAATGTTCTCTTCTTTTCATGATCCAGAATTGCAATCTTTGTAGGAGTGCTCAGATATATTTTGTCCACCTGTGTAACCACAAAAGTATTACCAAAACATTAGAGCTAAACATAGAATAAGCACACCCGTAAAAATATGGTATCATAAACTCACTTCTGATTCAAATGTTATTGCATCTCCTTGTTCAGTAAAACGCTCCTTGTTCTGTAAGTTGTCAAGATAATCCAGTGTCTCTAATCCCTCAACACGAACTTCACTGAGCACAAGCAACAAACCCCATTTAAGGACAACACAAATATGCAGAACATAAACTCAACCATTTGTTGCCCAAAATTAAGACTTAACTTCATATCAGTTTCACTAACTCAAATAGTATCAAGAAGCAAAACATTAGAGCCAACCATAAACATAAGCATACACAGTTTCTCCTGAAAGTAATGCCTTACAGACATATTTCTAGTGACAAAAACTAAACTTGATAGATTTGAAGATGGTCAGCCCTAAAACTGATTGCAATGTAGATAAATTGTGGCCAGTGTTTCCTGTACCATCTCATTGCTAAATTAAGAGCCATAATTTCCCCTGAAACTAAATAGATAACTGACAGCAAGATTTATGCTGCACTTGTAGAAAAAGATTACAACCTAATTTCAAACTCAGCATAATAAGATTGATTCAGATAACTCATCACATATTTGTCAGCAATTGTTTCATATTCCTACGTATTCATCTCAATTAAGTAACCAAAAGGTTCCATCAAAAAATTTGGCATCAGATACAATCAGCTTTGGTAAAACGAGAATAAGTTGTAAATCAAAGATCACAATCTATTGATAACTAATTTCATCTCACCCATGTTACTCATTTAAGTAACTTCTTTCACCCAATTTTCAACCACATTTGATTAGTTCCCTTATTTTAAATAGTTGTTTTTTCTGATTTTCCCAAATGACAAGCAAAGTTTAAATTTTTGGACTAGAAAATAGCATTAATAAGGCTAAGAACTTGCTAAAAGGTACCAGAAGTGCCATGCACCCAGGCCTAGTAGACAAATTGGTTAACACAACCAAAATCCAAGACTATTTGTTTGAGGAAAATTCACTTTTCAGGAATGCAGCTCATACGGCTAGGAGAGTTCAGAATGTTAATGATAATTTGGCTCCCACAATAAATAATAAACCCCTTAGGAGTCAATACAGCATTTGAAAATAAGTTTAAGAAAGCAATGTAGGTCAACTAAAGTTCTGAATCCAGAACATTGGAATGTTGTACTTGGATACCAACGATATTATCAAACATGTAGGATGGAGCCAGCATGGTCCTTTTGAAATAAAGGACTTCATTAGGTTTTTTATGTGATCCATAGAAGAGCAAGAACATGTGATTCAATAATGAAGGACTATGATAAGAGTGTGATAGGCTAGATAGCATTAAAAACATTGACAATAGATGCTAGCGTTGGATTTGAACCGAGCTTGTTCAAACTCGAGCTTGAGTTCGGCTCAAACGAGACATAAATGAACCCGAGGTTGAGCTACATAGTTGAGCAACTCGTGCGGCTCATGAGCCAAGCCGCTTGTGTCATAATAATAATTTTAAAGTGAATAATGCATTTCACTTTAAAATTTTCATTAGTCAAAGAACTAAAAAGACAATAGTTCTTTACAGACCATCATTGCTAAATTAAGAGCCATAATTTCCCCTGAAACTAAATAGATAACTGACAGCAAGATTTATGCTGCACTTGTAGAAAAAGATTACAACCTAATTTCAAACTCAGCATAATAAGATTGATTCAGATAACTCATCACATATTTGTCAGCAATTGTTTCATATTCCTACGTATTCATCTCAATTAAGTAACCAAAAGGTTCCATCAAAAAATTTGGCATCAGATACAATCAGCTTTGGTAAAACGAGAATAAGTTGTAAATCAAAGATCACAATCTATTGATAACTAATTTCATCTCACCCATGTTACTCATTTAAGTAACTTCTTTCACCCAATTTTCAACCACATTTGATTAGTTCCCTTATTTTAAATAGTTGTTTTTTCTGATTTTCCCAAATGACAAGCAAAGTTTAAATTTTTGGACTAGAAAATAGCATTAATAAGGCTAAGAACTTGCTAAAAGGTACCAGAAGTGCCATGCACCCAGGCCTAGTAGACAAATTGGTTAACACAACCAAAATCCAAGACTATTTGTTTGAGGAAAATTCACTTTTCAGGAATGCAGCTCATACGGCTAGGAGAGTTCAGAATGTTAATGATAATTTGGCTCCCACAATAAATAATAAACCCCTTAGGAGTCAATACAGCATTTGAAAATAAGTTTAAGAAAGCAATGTAGGTCAACTAAAGTTCTGAATCCAGAACATTGGAATGTTGTACTTGGATACCAACGATATTATCAAACATGTAGGATGGAGCCAGCATGGTCCTTTTGAAATAAAGGACTTCATTAGGTTTTTTATGTGATCCATAGAAGAGCAAGAACATGTGATTCAATAATGAAGGACTATGATAAGAGTGTGATAGGCTAGATAGCATTAAAAACATTGACAATAGATGCTAGCGTTGGATTTGAACCGAGCTTGTTCAAACTCGAGCTTGAGTTCGGCTCAAACGAGACATAAATGAACCCGAGGTTGAGCTACATAGTTGAGCAACTCGTGCGGCTCATGAGCCAAGCCGCTTGTGTCATAATAATAATTTTAAAGTGAATAATGCATTTCACTTTAAAATTTTCATTAGTCAAAGAACTAAAAAGACAATACTTCTTTACAGACCATCATTGCTAAATTAAGAGCCATAATTTCCCCTGAAACTAAATAGATAACTGACAGCAAGATTTATGCTGCACTTGTAGAAAAAGATTACAACCTAATTTCAAACTCAGCATAATAAGATTGATTCAGATAACTCATCACATATTTGTCAGCAATTGTTTCATATTCCTACGTATTCATCTCAATTAAGTAACCAAAAGGTTCCATCAAAAAATTTGGCATCAGATACAATCAGCTTTGGTAAAACGAGAATAAGTTGTAAATCAAAGATCACAATCTATTGATAACTAATTTCATCTCACCCATGTTACTCATTTAAGTAACTTCTTTCACCCAATTTTCAACCACATTTGATTAGTTCCCTTATTTTAAATAGTTGTTTTTTCTGATTTTCCCAAATGACAAGCAAAGTTTAAATTTTTGGACTAGAAAATAGCATTAATAAGGCTAAGAACTTGCTAAAAGGTACCAGAAGTGCCATGCACCCAGGCCTAGTAGACAAATTGGTTAACACAACCAAAATCCAAGACTATTTGTTTGAGGAAAATTCACTTTTCAGGAATGCAGCTCATACGGCTAGGAGAGTTCAGAATGTTAATGATAATTTGGCTCCCACAATAAATAATAAACCCCTTAGGAGTCAATACAGCATTTGAAAATAAGTTTAAGAAAGCAATGTAGGTCAACTAAAGTTCTGAATCCAGAACATTGGAATGTTGTACTTGGATACCAACGATATTATCAAACATGTAGGATGGAGCCAGCATGGTCCTTTTGAAATAAAGGACTTCATTAGGTTTTTTATGTGATCCATAGAAGAGCAAGAACATGTGATTCAATAATGAAGGACTATGATAAGAGTGTGATAGGCTAGATAGCATTAAAAACATTGACAATAGATGCTAGCGTTGGATTTGAACCGAGCTTGTTCAAACTCGAGCTTGAGTTCGGCTCAAACGAGACATAAATGAACCCGAGGTTGAGCTACATAGTTGAGCAACTCGTGCGGCTCATGAGCCAAGCCGCTTGTGTCATAATAATAATTTTAAAGTGAATAATGCATTTCACTTTAAAATTTTCATTAGTCAAAGAACTAAAAAGACAATACTTCTTTACAGACCATCATTGCTAAATTAAGAGCCATAATTTCCCCTGAAACTAAATAGATAACTGACAGCAAGATTTATGCTGCACTTGTAGAAAAAGATTACAACCTAATTTCAAACTCAGCATAATAAGATTGATTCAGATAACTCATCACATATTTGTCAGCAATTGTTTCATATTCCTACGTATTCATCTCAATTAAGTAACCAAAAGGTTCCATCAAAAAATTTGGCATCAGATACAATCAGCTTTGGTAAAACGAGAATAAGTTGTAAATCAAAGATCACAATCTATTGATAACTAATTTCATCTCACCCATGTTACTCATTTAAGTAACTTCTTTCACCCAATTTTCAACCACATTTGATTAGTTCCCTTATTTTAAATAGTTGTTTTTTCTGATTTTCCCAAATGACAAGCAAAGTTTAAATTTTTGGACTAGAAAATAGCATTAATAAGGCTAAGAACTTGCTAAAAGGTACCAGAAGTGCCATGCACCCAGGCCTAGTAGACAAATTGGTTAACACAACCAAAATCCAAGACTATTTGTTTGAGGAAAATTCACTTTTCAGGAATGCAGCTCATACGGCTAGGAGAGTTCAGAATGTTAATGATAATTTGGCTCCCACAATAAATAATAAACCCCTTAGGAGTCAATACAGCATTTGAAAATAAGTTTAAGAAAGCAATGTAGGTCAACTAAAGTTCTGAATCCAGAACATTGGAATGTTGTACTTGGATACCAACGATATTATCAAACATGTAGGATGGAGCCAGCATGGTCCTTTTGAAATAAAGGACTTCATTAGGTTTTTTATGTGATCCATAGAAGAGCAAGAACATGTGATTCAATAATGAAGGACTATGATAAGAGTGTGATAGGCTAGATAGCATTAAAAACATTGACAATAGATGCTAGCGTTGGATTTGAACCGAGCTTGTTCAAACTCGAGCTTGAGTTCGGCTCAAACGAGACATAAATGAACCCGAGGTTGAGCTACATAGTTGAGCAACTCGTGCGGCTCATGAGCCAAGCCGCTTGTGTCATAATAATAATTTTAAAGTGAATAATGCATTTCACTTTAAAATTTTCATTAGTCAAAGAACTAAAAAGACAATACTTCTTTACAGACCATCATTGCTAAATTAAGAGCCATAATTTCCCCTGAAACTAAATAGATAACTGACAGCAAGATTTATGCTGCACTTGTAGAAAAAGATTACAACCTAATTTCAAACTCAGCATAATAAGATTGATTCAGATAACTCATCACATATTTGTCAGCAATTGTTTCATATTCCTACGTATTCATCTCAATTAAGTAACCAAAAGGTTCCATCAAAAAATTTGGCATCAGATACAATCAGCTTTGGTAAAACGAGAATAAGTTGTAAATCAAAGATCACAATCTATTGATAACTAATTTCATCTCACCCATGTTACTCATTTAAGTAACTTCTTTCACCCAATTTTCAACCACATTTGATTAGTTCCCTTATTTTAAATAGTTGTTTTTTCTGATTTTCCCAAATGACAAGCAAAGTTTAAATTTTTGGACTAGAAAATAGCATTAATAAGGCTAAGAACTTGCTAAAAGGTACCAGAAGTGCCATGCACCCAGGCCTAGTAGACAAATTGGTTAACACAACCAAAATCCAAGACTATTTGTTTGAGGAAAATTCACTTTTCAGGAATGCAGCTCATACGGCTAGGAGAGTTCAGAATGTTAATGATAATTTGGCTCCCACAATAAATAATAAACCCCTTAGGAGTCAATACAGCATTTGAAAATAAGTTTAAGAAAGCAATGTAGGTCAACTAAAGTTCTGAATCCAGAACATTGGAATGTTGTACTTGGATACCAACGATATTATCAAACATGTAGGATGGAGCCAGCATGGTCCTTTTGAAATAAAGGACTTCATTAGGTTTTTTATGTGATCCATAGAAGAGCAAGAACATGTGATTCAATAATGAAGGACTATGATAAGAGTGTGATAGGCTAGATAGCATTAAAAACATTGACAATAGATGCTAGCGTTGGATTTGAACCGAGCTTGTTCAAACTCGAGCTTGAGTTCGGCTCAAACGAGACATAAATGAACCCGAGGTTGAGCTACATAGTTGAGCAACTCGTGCGGCTCATGAGCCAAGCCGCTTGTGTCATAATAATAATTTTAAAGTGAATAATGCATTTCACTTTAAAATTTTCATTAGTCAAAGAACTAAAAAGACAATACTTCTTTACAGACCATCATTGCTAAATTAAGAGCCATAATTTCCCCTGAAACTAAATAGATAACTGACAGCAAGATTTATGCTGCACTTGTAGAAAAAGATTACAACCTAATTTCAAACTCAGCATAATAAGATTGATTCAGATAACTCATCACATATTTGTCAGCAATTGTTTCATATTCCTACGTATTCATCTCAATTAAGTAACCAAAAGGTTCCATCAAAAAATTTGGCATCAGATACAATCAGCTTTGGTAAAACGAGAATAAGTTGTAAATCAAAGATCACAATCTATTGATAACTAATTTCATCTCACCCATGTTACTCATTTAAGTAACTTCTTTCACCCAATTTTCAACCACATTTGATTAGTTCCCTTATTTTAAATAGTTGTTTTTTCTGATTTTCCCAAATGACAAGCAAAGTTTAAATTTTTGGACTAGAAAATAGCATTAATAAGGCTAAGAACTTGCTAAAAGGTACCAGAAGTGCCATGCACCCAGGCCTAGTAGACAAATTGGTTAACACAACCAAAATCCAAGACTATTTGTTTGAGGAAAATTCACTTTTCAGGAATGCAGCTCATACGGCTAGGAGAGTTCAGAATGTTAATGATAATTTGGCTCCCACAATAAATAATAAACCCCTTAGGAGTCAATACAGCATTTGAAAATAAGTTTAAGAAAGCAATGTAGGTCAACTAAAGTTCTGAATCCAGAACATTGGAATGTTGTACTTGGATACCAACGATATTATCAAACATGTAGGATGGAGCCAGCATGGTCCTTTTGAAATAAAGGACTTCATTAGGTTTTTTATGTGATCCATAGAAGAGCAAGAACATGTGATTCAATAATGAAGGACTATGATAAGAGTGTGATAGGCTAGATAGCATTAAAAACATTGACAATAGATGCTAGCGTTGGATTTGAACCGAGCTTGTTCAAACTCGAGCTTGAGTTCGGCTCAAACGAGACATAAATGAACCCGAGGTTGAGCTACATAGTTGAGCAACTCGTGCGGCTCATGAGCCAAGCCGCTTGTGTCATAATAATAATTTTAAAGTGAATAATGCATTTCACTTTAAAATTTTCATTAGTCAAAGAACTAAAAAGACAATACTTCTTTACAGACCATCAAGAAGCTGGACAAGCACCCACTTAGAATTAAGAAATGAAGAACCATCGCTCCAACTTCAAGACTAGTGGAACAAACCATTTTCTAATATGAGATGCTAAACAATTTGAGAATCAATATTAAATAAAAGAATATATAAAATTTGATATGTCATCCAACCAAAACCTACTCCTATACAGAAGAAAAAACTTGCAAACTTAGTGAGAATTACTGATCATTTTGGTATTCAGCAACCCAGGGAATCATTAATGAAATTACATAGAAGGTATAGGCAAACTAGTGCAGGAAATATATCAATATCTATATCCACATTACAGCAACTGCAACAACTGGTATGCGAACAAATCTTTCACAATTGAGAAAATGAAGTCACAGTAAAAGGATACTGCATATACTGTAGTGAAATAGGTGCCAAACAAGTTAAGGAATTAGTCACCTGATGTCTGAAACAGAGAAATAGGTGTGATAAGCGAAAGTGAATGTAAATGGCTTTCCATCAGCATTAGTATTCCTGATGCGAGATGTCAACATCAAATCTCCACCAGGACCCAAAGCTACCCTCAGGCGAAACTCAAAACTAGAAAAGAGACAGAAAAATGGTTAAAGTTTACTGAAATTCATGCTGTAAAGGAATTTTAAAATCTGACAAGTAACTATCCATCATGTATGAATATCAGAACATGATTGAATATCCAAGTATTTACCTGTGAGGCCAGATTTTCAAATCTTCTTCAGACGGCCTAAGGATCAAATCAATAAAAGCATTATTTGAGGGATTTGTTGGGAAAGGATACAGGTCATCGTCCACAGTCCAGAACCTATTTCTAGCAAATCCATGCTGCTCTAGAGAGCCATGATTGCTAAACTGCATATAGGAAATAAGTTTGTTAAAGAGATGAAAGTAATGAAAAGTAGTAAGAAGTACAGCCTAGGCAACCACATACCTGTGGAAAGCATATTGGAATTCCTCCACGAACTGCTTTTGGTGGCTTATATATAGCCTGTGCAAGACAAAATATCTTCATTTTCTGATAACTTCAATTTGCAAACAAAATGAACTAAAAGATAAACATACAAATCTGAAAATTGAAATAAAAAGAAAAGATGCCAATGTATATATTTTAGCCCCTTTATCACCATCAAAATGCTGGACATTAGTATTTCATGGTGCCAATTCATGTCTCAAAGACCAATAAAGATAACTTTAGGAGGTATTTTCAAACCTTAAAGCATTGATCAACACAATCACAATGTGAAAACCAGCCAAATACTTTATCAGTGAAAAGGTATGACCTTATAGAGAAGATTGAAGAGAAAAAGAAAACTGAAAAACAACCCAAGAAAAATAAGATTTTATGTCTTTGTAAAATGCTATAACCATGAACAGCCCAAAAACATCCCCCAGTATGTGATAATGGCTTATAAACAAGCAAGCAATGCAGGTTTATCAAGTACTTGAAATTATAGCAAAGGCTAATTGGCAGTAAAATGAATGCAACATCAAAGACAGGAAGACCTAATTTTTTGCAATACACTACTATTACAATTCTTGAGATGTGTTTGAACACTATATGAACCAAGTTATAATCATAATGTGTACGTTGTGGAGGGCCAGAACTTCTCATGACAAAAAATATTGCAGTAGAAATATATACATTACAGAACCACAATAACGCCATTGTAAAAATTCTGAATCAGCATGCTTGGAATGATGGTCAATGCTTGAATTATTCAAAGGATCTAAAAACTGGAATTCAGACACATCAAACTAGGAGATATGACAAATAGACAATTATAACATTTCCAGATCATCATTCAATGAGGCCTGTTATGGCAGTTAATACTTCAACACCCCCAACTTGGTGTATGGACAAATTCATGAAGAATGCGTGCCCCTTAGGTGATGTTAAAATGATACATTAAAGCATAAGAATGGCCCATACAATTTTCAGCCTCTGCTTCCTACGCCATTTAACTTCTAGAAAGAACTCTTTTATCATACCAGAAATCCTCCAAGTTCTCCTAAAGTTCACCAACCACTAAGTTGGAGCCAATATCAAACTCCACAACCTTAACTACTTAGTCTCAAAATAAGCCTATATGCAATTAGATAAATAGATGAAAAATTTTGTAAAACTGTTCAGTTAGATTATTGTGTAGCACCTTGTCACTGGAAAAACAATCATTTTTTCCCATAGCATACAATAGAAAACCAATATAGTTATCATTACAATATCCATAGCACCTTACTACTGACAAAAAGCAACTCCTCGCCATGGTCATTCTTCCAAGATGTCACGTGACCCCCATACAAATACACCTGGAAAACTCAAAAAGAAAAAAAAAAAAGAATATGGTAAGAAAAGAAAAAAAAGGATTTTGGAAAAATTCTTGCAACCTTAAAATTTATAAATGATAAAATAAAATAAAAAGAAATGGGAATGATAAAAATTAAACTATGCCAGATAATTCCAAATCTCTGTCAACAAAAAGATAATAATAAGGCAACAAGGAAGTGAGAAAGGGGGATTGTGCATTCAGAAAATTGTTGAATCTTATCAAGCACCTTCTCTCAGCTAAACTTCTTCCATTGTGTTTGGTCCCTTATCACAAATCTTAGATTTTGCAATTTTTCCATTTAACAGGCGAAATTTTCAATTCTGACAAGAAAATAATATGTGTAAAACTTCCTAAAATAGACAAGATCAGTTACTAACAAGGTACTGCAAGACCAGATTTTGATCCTAGGAAATAAAAATCCCTCTGATCCCAAAAGAAAAAAACAATCTGGACAGACTCAGCAGGAAAAAACATAGTATTTTCAGTTAAAATCAAGTTTGATATAGAAAACCAGCTCAATTAACATTGCAGCAGAAGATCCAGAAGATGCTGCCAGGAAACACCTTCAACCAGATAACATACGTCAGATTGTATCAGCACCATATTTGAGATCATTCTTTGCACCATTAAAAGATCTTTCCAGTAGTTAAAAGAGTTTATTTCTGAGTATCTTGAGAAAATATTTAGCAGCTTCTATTTAGAAACCTTTATACATACATACATACATATATATATATATATTTCAGATGAATGCCTTACAAAAAAGCACTTTTACTCAAAGCCAGTTAAAAGCAACTTCTACAACAAAATTATGGCTCCACTAAAACAGGAAGTTGCAGTTGGAAAAATAGCATTAACACAACAATCAATTTCACATGATATTGACACAGTATTTGATAACGTTCTGTACACCATTATGGCCTTTTTTCAAGTGGCTAAAAGTGCTTTTCTGTGCGTTTTGGATAAAATTTGAAAGGCACTCTATTTAAACCTTCGTATGTTCTGTTCCAGCAATGCTTTTTGAGTATTTTTACAAAATCCCTTTTACTCAAAACCAGTTAAAAAACACTGCCTAGAAAGGAATTGCCAAAAAAGGATTGAACACTATCAGATGGTGCTTTTTCCATAATTTCCAGAAAAACACTTTTTAACAGCAATTTCTCCAGAAAATTTGTCCGTGTACTTTTACAAAAACCCCTTATACTCATAAACAATTTTTCCAAAAGCATTCCCAAGCACAGCCTAAGAAACCCAGCTAAGAGGTACAAACAAGCTCACATTCTCTCCTCCAGATCTGAAACAACGAAATCAAACAAAGCAACACATAACCTCACAAACTAGCTAACTTAATACTAACAATTCAAAATTAAATAAACTGGGTATCAACTAAATCGAACATAACAAGTGATCCAGATTAAGTATGCCTATCAAGAAATAGCAGTAGAAATGAAAAAGGGAAAAAAGAAAAACAAGTGAATAACATGAAACGACGTAGTTTCAGGTACCTCAGCAGAACTGCCGCGGGGGTCTCGCAGAATGACCTTCTCAAGGCCATTAATGCCTTTGGATAGCTCAACTGGTATCTTCTCGCCCGACATAACTGCCAAGTAGTCTTTGTTGAAATCCGATCGAGCCATGCAGTAAGCTGCGCATGTATATAGAGTGATTCACATTGTCCCACCCAAAGTTTGGCCTGAACACTATTTCATCCACCCAACTTTTAAATCACACATTACCACCCAAAATTACAACACTATTGTGTTTGTATTTCCAAATTGCCGGAAACCGGTAAGGCAGCCAAATACAATTTAAAATTCAACAAACAACCCGAAAACTCCGTTTTGGTCCCTAAGGGCTATAAAACACACTTTAACCCCAAAGACCCCCCAAGACGTGAAACCCTCAATCCTGAATTTAGACCAAATTCATCTCAAATAATCCTATAAATCCAAAATTCGATCAACTCCTCTATTGATGAGGGACCAAGGCATGGAATGAAAGCAAGGCTAAGACATGAAAATAAATGAGGTCAATAGAAAATCTAAGGTAAGAGGGCAATTGGGTGAAAAAAGCAAATAAAGAAAAGAATGATATTAATGATATTGAAAACTCTTGACAAGAGGTTGGTAAGGTGGAAAACAATAAAACTATGTGCACCTATTTTTCGTACACAATTTGTGTACACAGATAAAGTGTTATCATGTGATTGGATGTTTCTTTATCATATGATGATACATGTTTTAAAATAACCTAATTACATGATGACACATTACTGTGTACATAAATTATGTATCAAAAATGGGTACACATAGCATTGCTCTGTGGAAAATACTAAAGAAGATGAAGAAACAAACCAATGTGGAAATGATGATGTGGCAACCAAATACAACATAGCAACATGGTTGGTATGACATGGCAAAACAATATGGCTTGCTTATATGGCATGAGGTGGCATGTTCTCTAGTTGTAAAGAGTTTAATTTAATTAAACATTCCTAATGTTATTGAGTATTTCATTTTAAGTCAATTTCTTATTATTTTGGGTTTAATTATTAAGTCTTTAAAGAGTCATATTTTGAGTTTAAAAATATTTTGTGTTTACGAAGTTATTAAATATAATAAAGAATTTTTAAGAATATTTATTTAAGAAAACTCAATTTTAATTAAGAGACTATTAATATTATTGTCTAGAATCATAGTAACCTAGAATTTAGAATTAATTAATAATTTTAATTCTAGTTAAACTAGTATTATATTTTAATAAGTTTTTTATTTTAGCAGAGTTAGGATTTTTATTTTAATTAGGAGAGTCATTATCCTATATAAAAGGTTTAAGTCATTATATTCAGTTCAGTTAACAATTCAATTCAAGCTATCAATAAAATTTTTATTTGAGTTTTCTTAAGAATTCATTTGCAATGATTGTATGAATTCTTGTTATCTTTTTACGTCTGTTGAACGATATCACAACTCCATCAACATTTGTCATTAAAGTCTTGTCTTAAGATGGCTAGGCATATAAAAGATATGGAGAGGAGTTTGTTCTACCCAACTACATAATCTGATGACTCACAATGCAAAAGAACCTTTTGTTACTGTATGTCTTAAGAGCCATTCATGTTGTTGGTTTTGGGGCATTTGATCTTATACGTACATTTATCATGACTTATTAATAAAAGAAATAGTCTTTTTGTTCATTTGCATAAGTTGTTTTCTTCAATTGTGATAGTATAAAATATGTATGTGAATTGTCCAAATGACTCACTTAATATACCAAATGAGTCATCAAATTGTTCCTTAGAACGTGACATAACTTGGGCAATTATATCACATAGTGGATATATCAAATACCTCTATTGAATGTCATGAAATGACATTAGTATAGATGACGATGATGGACATATCATTAGGGTATTGGTATGGATCAAAAGTTAGAGAACCATTTTTTGAACATAACCAATAACAATAAGTCACATGGTTATTAAATTATAGCGAATGATTTATCGTAAAACATACTAGTGTACAAAGTAATCCTTTGATCTGAGACATCATAGTCAAATCTGATACGGATAAATGTGATTCATGTGGTGTGTAAGGATAGGGTTAACCACATCTTGTACAACAAACCATATTAGTCATGTGTTATTTGTATATGGAAATGAATGATGATCAACATGGGATTAGTTGACTCAAAAAGTATTGGGTTTTGAATATCTACTGATTCAATTCAGATCTAAGTTTTGAAGTGAAAGTCAATAAATATTGGAAATCGAATCTCTAGTCAGAGTGTAATATGAGTCATACGAATGATGTTTTCAAATATTTAAATTGATGATTCGTATAGAATCAAAATTAGGGTTTTGACAATTCATGAATTTGAAATCGATCTAAATTAGATAACAAAAGGATAATACCTATACAAAACATACGATTGGAGATATTAAGTTTGATGAAGTATTTATTTATCGTGGTTTAAGAGCTATAATACATTATTAGATGTTTACCATAGTCATTGAGTTTTTTAATACATTTTCAAATCGTTCAAAAGAAGACTTATGGCTACACTATAGTGAACCTAAAAAGTCACACCAATAAGTCAAGCTTTCGAGAGAGAGAGGATTAATTATCCATGGTTGGTTAGCTTTTTTCCAAAGATAATAAAATCATATCAATGTTATATGGGTGCAAAAGAATATTTCAAAAGTTAAAGTGTTAGTAAGATAGATTTTAGGTGGCTAAAATGTATAGTTGATATATTTGCATGGGCTTAATTTGAAATTACATACTAGCCACCAATATAAAATAAAACAAACTATTGTATTTTAGTAATTTAACTTCATTTTACACAAAATCTCTCTCATTCTAAAAGTTCAAATCTCTTTACTCTCTCTAAAGCACTTGACCAAAGACTTGCTCTTGCTTGGTGGTGCAACCTTTTGGAGGTTTTTCAAATGAAGAGCTTGATCCATCATCCTTTATCCCTATAGAAGGCAAAAAAGTAGGTAAATTTCCTAACTTTCTTTGGTTGTTTTTGCATGCATTGATTCTTTCTCTCTTGTTCATGTTATAGGGATTTTGTGGTCTTCAACAATGGAATAATCATATTAAAATTTTAATTTTATATCAAATAATGTGCAAAACCCTTTTCTAGATCATCTTCATAGAAAGATTAATTCACAAACATAAAGTGTTTGTTAAATATGTTTGTGTGGGCAGTCACTTCGTCTTTCATTGGTAGAGAGAGGTCACAAAGAAGTCATTATTAGTATCAAGCGTAGGTCTACTCTTTAGTATCCACATGAAGTAGTAACTATGAAGGCTCAATTATACTCGTGGCTTGCTAGAACCAGATGACAGCTTTAAGTGAGAGGGAAGGAAAATATTTATCTATAGTGGCTAAGGTTGAATAAATTTTATAGTATATATATTTTTTAATTAAAAAGAGAAATAGGCATGTATATATTGTAACACCCCTCCCTAGAAATACTACCCACCGAAGGATAAATGTTATGAATTAATATCCGGAGTGTCTATTTTTTTTTTTTTAAAAATACTTTAAAATAAACGCATCACTAAAAGTGTTTAGAAAGTATTCCAAGAAAACTGAAAATCTGGAAGCGAACAAAAAATGTATATACTCATATGAAAACTTATCTGAAAATGTCTAAAAACAGGGAGTAATCATATACGACTGTACAATCATCTCAAAAAGGTCAAAAGTCGACAAGAACATTCCACTGTATGCATGTAATATAAACTAGAGATAACCTGCTCCAGTCGGATCTATCTTCGCTGACCTAACCCTGCCTTGCAGCTACCTCGATCACCTGTACCTGTAATCAGGAAAGAAAAGGAAGTGAGAGATAAGAACACTCAGTAAGGGGAAAGAATTAAGTAAACTATTTCCTTTTTTATTCTAACTCACTCTTGGGACTCAACCTCACTCATAACCCCCATAAGAACTCGAGGGGATAATCTAGTTCATGTTTTACTATTTGGGTCATATTTTGTCTCATCTGGTGTCTATTTGATACTTTATGGAAGCTGACTATAGGGATTTGGCACCTTTCTAAGCTCAAGCTCTCTTCTTTTCTCTCACTACACCATTTTGAATATGAATTGAGCTCTACTACGAGTGGACCCTACTAGGGGTCTATGTCCTACTGCGGATGTGTCCTACTACGAACGTACCCTACTGCGGGTGGTGTAGTGTAAAGTACCCCCTTATAGTTCCTAGCATGCATGCATGTCTTATATCTTACTAATCTTGCTTCTATCTAAATCTATTCATAACTCACCAGACCATAATTGGGACGACCCCTAAATCTTAAGCCCTAAATTTTTTTTCTTATTTTTCTTTCTTTTCTTCTTCTTTTCTTCTTCTTTTCTTTTTCTCTCATTTCTTTCCTTTCCTTTCCTTTCCTTTCCTTTCTTTCCTTTCCTTTCTTTTCCTTTCTTTTCTTTCTTTCTTCCTTTCCTTTTTCTCCTCCTTTTCTTTCTTTCTTTCTTTCCAAAAACTATGAAATACTATTCACAAAATAGTCATTTGGCAGGGCAACCTTCTTTTTCATACAATTTAATAGCCCAAACAGTTTCTAATTCATACAAGATATATATCGTTGGAAAGAAGATTCAAAGATCTTTCCAACAAGATATAATAGCATTCATAATTCAATAGATAAGGCAGTCAAAACGTGGAATGAATTCAATGACAAAAATTGTCTCCTCTGTTTATTTGGTAAAACAGTCCTTGTGGTTCATACAATATTTAACAGCCTAAATGATCCCCAATTCATACAAGATATATATCCCTGAAAAGAGTATTCAAAGAGCTTTCCAACAAGATATAATAACACTCATAACTCATTAGATAAGACAGTCAAAACGTGAGATGAAATCAATGGCAAAAATTGTCTCCTCTGTTTATTTGGTAAAGCAGTCCTTTTGTTTCATACAAGATTTAACAGTCCAAATGATCTCTAATTCATACAAGCTATATATCAATGGAAAAAGGATTCAAAGAGCTTTCCAACAAGCTATAATAACACTCATGATTCATCAGATAAAATAGTCAAAATATGGGACGAAATCAATGGAAAAACTGTAAATATTATGCAACTCTCTGCCAAGAACAAAATCACACATAAATATCCCAAATGGCAAAACAACATTTCTCAACTTCAAAATCATCATTTATAACATAGATCCAAGAAACCAAAAGCCTAAAACATGCAACATATCAGGGATGATACCCCTTACCTTATTTCAAGCCAATTTGTTTACAAGTTGGCTTCTTTTTCCTTGTCTTGCTTCCTTTATCACCAAAATCACCTTAAATCAACACCAAAACATACTAACATATTCATATAACATGCATCTAATGCATATATAAACATAGGTAAAGGGAAAAGGAAGAAATCTTTTGGTTACCAAAGCTTCCAAAGTGCTTCTTTTTTTCTCTTTTTATTTTACCTTCCAAAATCCCTTCAATTCCTTCCTTTGGCTTCACAAAACAAAAGAAAATAACATGAAGGAGGCTGGCTGCTGGAGCTTTATGGGAGAAGAAGATGCTAGAAAAACTTGAAGCTTTATTGTTTTTGTCTTTTCTCCTTTCTCTTTATATACATTTTTATCTCTTTCTCTTTTTCTTTTTCTTTTTCTTTTTTTATTTATTTCTTTATATATATATATATATATATATATATATATATATATATATATATATATATATATATATATATATATATATATATATATATCTAGAGAGTTATATATATATCCATATATAAATAAAAACACACACATACATGTGAATATATATATATTCTCGAAATAGGGTTAAAAGACGTAATTACCCCTGGAATATACCTGAGGGTATTACATATACACTTCACATGTTTGTCACCTGGGACTTGAATATGTCTAAGGCAACACATCCATGCATGCCTAACACAAATTAATGTGCCAAGCAGACATGATTTGCATGGGAAAAATTCCCACCTAGCTTTCACGTATACAACTCATCAAAGTTGCACAGTTGGTCAATGAAATTAGAGCTTGTATATTCCTTCACTAAGATCTCATTAGCTTTTCACCATTTTTTATATTCAACCCAAATTTAGAATATTTCAATATTAATAACAATAGGATAGGTTAAAATCCTATTGTAATCCTAATTTGAATTTCAAATTAGGTAATATGAATTTGAATCAATCTAACTCAATCTTATCAAAACTCACATATACCCAATAACTCAAGATTATTACACTAAGGTCCCAAAGTATATTAAATTATATTTTGGATCCATAAACCTTTCCAATGCTCTAGATTCTTCATCCAAAATCCAAACCAAATCGAACTTGGACAATTTTCATGCCTCTAGAATTCATCAACTCCTTTTATGTGTGATCTATAGGCTTTCCATTAAGTTAATAGTGATAGATTCGTATCGAACTTTCTATTTGGCATATGTTTAGACACAGACTCAAATTGGCTTCTTGTAATGCATCATTATCACCCAATTAGTAGAGGTCAGCATGTAACTTCTTTTAACCTATCAGTGATAAGATTACTCATACAATTTTATCCTTTCGTCATACGATATCTCTTCAAGGTTAAGGTATAGATTAAGTGTCTCTCTCAAAGCTCCTCGAATTACATAGATTAACTTTTATTAATAACCAAATAATATTGAATCTAACATCAACTCAATTCTACTATGATCATAAATTTAATTAGTCATTGACATCCATAAGTAAGCCCTAATTGAGATATCAACTCTTATGCTTAGGAGTGACGAATCCTTTATTGATCCATCATAGCTTTCATACAAATCTTGATATAACCAATCAACACCTTTTTGGCAATCCTCAAACTAGACTACATTGGACTAGTTTTAAACCATACCGATCCTTGTACAAAACGATCTAATGACTTCAAGTCTAAGGATCATATATACCTCCGTTCATTAAAAAGATATTTTTTATAGACACTAGAGCAACCATCCATATAAAATCTTCTTGGTGAGTCAGTCTGATAGATATATCTACAACATGCACCCATGTGTTACACTAAGTCATTAATAAACAACTTTGACATATGAGCACTATCATCATTTTTAGATGAGGTTGTTCAATACTATAATAACTCTATCACTATTACTCATGCATTTTGAGTTTTTGCATGAATATCGATAAATATTGAAGACAAAATCTCTGGCCATAATATAATATAAGTTATAAGAAGGGTGTTCATGATGACATCTACCAAATATGTCGACCAAAGATTTGTAAAGCATCAAAGTTAGGTTTTTAATGATCCATGAACCTAGACTCAATCAGGTTTTGACAACGAAAGGATTTTACTTACATGGGACATACAATCGAAAATTAGATTCGATTGAGTGTTTCTTTAATGTGGTTTAAGGTCTATGACACATTGCTAGATGTTTACTATAGTCATTGAGTCTCTAGACATGTTTTTTGGATCATTTGAAAAGGGCTCACAACTATGTCATGATGAACCTAAATGGTAACACCAACAAACCAAGCATTTTAGAAAGTGAGAATTGATTATTTGGGGTTGGCTAGCATGATCCAAAGGGTAATAAAGGAAACATCATAGAAAGTGTTACATGGGTGTGAAAGTAACATTTTAAGAGTTAAAATATTTATGAGATAAAATTAAGGTGGTTAATGTATATATATGAATGACTATTATGTAAATAGAAATCTGAAAGGAGCCATGCAACAATTATTAAGTTGCTATTAAGTCCACCACTATATAAAGCTAAAGTTAGTGGAATTTTATGGACAAGTTTCATTTTAGCTAAAAATTTCTCTCACCTCACTTTCTTTTTCTATTTTGGCTAAGACCATTTTATGTTTGGTTTGGTGCAGTCTTTTAGAGGCATTACAAGTGTGGTACTCCATTCCATTATCTTCATCAAATAAACAAGCTTGGAAAAGGAATAAACACTAACCTTTCATTTTGGTTGCTTGTATTATATTGATTCTTGGTTAATTGTTACATGCATGTGTTTTTTCCATCCCTTTCTTTACCAAACTCTTTCAGATATATATAGAAATGGTTTCCTACTTGTTGAATTTAATTAACCAAGATTTCTATTATGTGAGGTTAATTAAATTTGATAAGAATTCGATTCTTTGTTAAAAATTAAATCTGATAAAAAATTTTTGGATCATACTAAAGATTACGAGATTCAAATAAAAGAGTAGAAGCTAATATAATTATGCATTAAAGGTTTATGTTTATATGAGACACGAACAAAATTATAATTTTTCTTTATAGTTTCTCTAATTTTTGTGATAAATTAGACAATAATATATTAACTAGACCAAATTTCAAATACTGGCTAAGGAATCTCATAATAGTTTTGGATGTTGAGAAGATAGTCTATGTCTTGGAAGCACAACCTCTCATTAACATAGCTCCAAATACCTCTAAGAAAGAACAAAAAACATTTGAAATGTGGATCAAGGATAATAAGAGAGCTTGTGGCTACATGCTAGCCTCAATGAATAGAGAGCTCTAAACTAAGCATGAAAATGTTTTAAGTGCATACGATATACTCGTTGCTTTACAAGAGTTGTATAACAAAAATTTTATAGTGGTTGAATATGAGTTGTGTGCTTCATTTTTTAGTATGAGACTCAGGGAAAGATTGACACTAGATGATCATGTTATAAAAATGATCAACAAATTAAGGCAATCGGACTTGTATAGGGTAGTTATGCCAGATTGCCTCAAACTGAATCTAATTCTACAATCTCTCCCACCAATTTATAAACCTTGTATAACTAATTATAATCTGGACCAAATAGAGCAAATACTTCCTAAGTTGTTTAATAAACTTTAAAAGTTTTATAAGCAAGGGAAGAAATGAACAAAACACGAGAATGCTTGTATGGCTTTTACTCATAAGGCAAATAAAAGGCCTAATAAACAATAGAAAATGGGTCTAAATGTTGAACCTGAGAAAGGAAACTCTAAGCAAGGTGCAACTAAGGTAGAAAAGGCAAAGGCAAAGGAAAGTTTGTTCATTGCTAATAGGATAGACGTTAGAAAAATAACTTGTTGGGGTTGGTGTTATAGAGCCAATCTCTATGAATATACAAGTTTATTAATAAAGGCATATTTGTAATTTACTGTAACATTCTTTGTCTATAAAGTATATTAATAAATGTTTAAATAAATGTCTTAAGAATAGTTAAACCGTGATAAGAGGATCAGTGCTCGACACTTAATTGTGAAAACCTTATGTGCACAATAGATGGTTATTCTTAAAACATTTATAACTTTAATATTATCATGACCAAGGGCATGAGTAATAGTAATAGAGTTATCATAGTGTTGAATAGCCTCATTGAAAGATGATAACAGTTCTCATGTGTCAAAGTTTTTTGTTGACAACTTCGTGCAAAACATGAGTGCACATTTTAGACTAGTTCACCAAATTAACCCACCAAAAAGATTCCATATGGAGGGTTACTCCAATATTTATAAAATATATCCTTTTATTAAAAGGAGGTACATGTGATCCTTAGACTTGAGGTCATCGAATTATCTTACGTAAAAATCGGTATAATTTGACACCAACTTAACGTAGTCTAATCAAAGGATTGCCAAAATTGTGATGATAAGCCATATCAAATTCTATACAAAGGCTATAGTAGATTAACAAAGGATTCGTCACTTTCGAGCATAAGAGTTGATATCTTAGTTAAGCCCCTTTAATGGATAGAAAAAAACCAATTAAATTTATGGCCATAGTAGGATTGCGTTGATGTTCGATCTAATGTTTTTTCTAGTTGTCGATAGAAGTCAATTTATAAAACTCGAGAATCCTTGAGGGAGACACTTCATCTACACTTTAGCCTTGAAGAGAGGTCATATGACAAAAAGATCAAATTGTATGAGTAACTATATCATTAACAGATTAAGAAGTCATATGTTAACACTTTACTAATCAAGTGGTCATGATGTTTTCTTAGAAACCGTTTTTAGTTTGTGTTTGGATGGATGTCAAGTCAAAAGCCTAATACATATTTGATCATTATCAATGTAGTTGAAAGCCTAGGGATACACACAAAAAGAAATTGATCAATCTCTAGAAGTATAGGATTTTTTCAATCGAATCAAGTCAGATCTAATCTAGATTGTAGATTAAGGGTTTCGAGTCTTATAAAGGTCTTTAGACCTAAAAATATATTTTATGATACTTAAGGATTAAAGTGAAATAATCTTGAGTGATTAGGATTATATGTGAGAAAGTACATATTGGATTGGACTTATCTAAGTTGATAAATCCAAACCTAGTTTATAATTTTATGTGGACCAAAACTTTAATTAAAATGAAAGAAAAGAATAAATAATATATATAAACATGGGTGGGGCTTGCAAGTGTCTATGTATATATATATATACACACAAAATTCTCTCATAGAAGATATATATGTGTAAGGTAGCACACACTACATGTTTTTCTCATGCCAAAGTACAAGATGCACATGATGTAGCAAAATAAAAGAACCCTAACTACTACCTAAAATGAAAAGTATTATAGTGTTTTTCATCTATTTTGTATAAATCATGTTTAAGTTCTAGTAGCCTTTGAACATGGTCTTAGTTTTTAATCATGTTTGTGTTTTGTGTAGATACCAAGGTTCAAGCCTACACTTGGTTCTAGGAACGACTTCTTAATATGTCATCATCAATGGAGTTAAAGGAGCCGCCTACACAAGTATATTCAATAAATGCCTTACTAGTGTTAATAATATGTTTGTGAATTAATTATGTTATAATATCAATCTAGAAAGGGTTTTTGCAGTATGTTTGTTTATTAATTAAATTTTTAATTGTTATTCTACTACTCGAAAGTTGCAAATTCCCTACAAAATTGTCCTCAATACTTGAAAAGTCCTAAAAAAAAAACAAGTATAATCCATTATTAAGTTATTGAATTTGAATTAAGTTTGGATTCAAATAATCATTTCTAGGTATTAGATTTGGTAGCTATATCTAATATATGTATTTCTAGGCAGATATTTCAGAATAGTTTTGATTTGTCAAAATGCAAGATCATTTTAAAGATGGCAAATGGGGCAAGAGTGACAACCGAAACCATAGGGACGTACTATATATGACTTCATCAGGACATATTTTGAGATTATGTACAATTTTGTATTTTGAAAAGGTCATTAGGAACATCATTTTTGTTTCTACTCTATGTAAAATTGGTTACAATATACAATTTAATGGAAATGAATGTTCTATATTTTTTGAAAATGTTTTAGTAGGCAATGTTGTAAATGCAAATGTTTTGTATGTCTTAGAACTAAATGATTAAATGTAGTAAATTTCATTACAAATACAAGAATTTGAATTGAAACAAATCTTAAGATTCGATGGCACCATAGATTAGGTCACATAAGAGAAAGAAGAATGGTCTAGCTTGAAGAAAGAGAACTTTTAAACTTATTAGGTTTAGAACCTATCCAACTTGTGAATCATGTCTCCAAAGTAAGATGACCGAATCTCCTTTTAAAAGTAAAGGAAACAAGCCAAAAAATTATTAGAATTGATAAATTTACATGTATGTGGGTCATTTAGTAGCATGGCTAAAGGAGGATTTCATTAGTTCATTACTTTCACCTATGTTTATTCTTGGTATAGGTATCCATGATCTACTTCTCCCACTAAGAAGAATTCAAAATCTTATTTATGAAGAAATATGTATTTATCTAGAGGCCTAGATACTCTAGAATATCTTTGTGTTGGAACTGTACTATATGATACTGAGGTTTGAGAATGGACTATCCAACTTTAACAGTGTCATTTTGATGCTCTTTAGACTCTTCCTTGAGCTCAATGTTTCTTTCTACACCACCTTCTTCCAAAAACGCTTTCTTAAGAAAGTGTGCATTTCTACTAACTGTTATACTTTGATCAAATGGAAAGTAAAAGTAATATCCTAAAGGCCAAAAGACTTATTCCCACCCAAGTTTTGATACATTCCTAAAGTTCCACTCACAAAATTTGAAAAACCCAAAGTCTCATCTATGGATAAACTACCGTAAAAGTTTTTATTAAGATTAAAGATAAAATCGTCATTTTACTAATAATATTAAAATATTTATAATTTTATCTCATTTTCTCTTCTAAGTTTTGAAACTCACATTTCACTCCCTAACCTTAGACTTTGAAAAGTAACCTTTTGCCTCAAATCTCTAGGGTTTATTGCAAACTTTCTACAAAGGTAACTATGGAGGCCAAATGGTTTCGGTGTCGACTGGCCTTTTGTGTGCCTCCCTCTATTATCGTTGCTAATGCTAAACAAAGGCCAATGAAACCTTAATGATGACGAAGCCTAAATCTGTATAAACTTCATCGAATCAATTCGAGATGACAAGAATTCATCGTGTTTATGGTTGGAGAATAGGTCTTCATTGACGATGGTCTAGATTTGAAGTCAAATTAATAAATTCTTGTTGTTTGGAGCTGATTTGATGAAGCCTCTTTGTCTTCACACTTTGTCACCATCAAGACTTTGTTAGCCTTCATATGACATTATTAATGATAGCAAGAGAGGTTTATAAAAGGTCGATTAACGTTAAAACTAATTGGTTGCCACTATTTTCATTGTTGTTATCAGACGTTTATAGCAAACCCTAGACATTTTGGGGGAAAAAATTGCTTTTCAAAGTTTGAGGTTGGGGTGAAATGTGAGTTTTCAAAACCATGAAAAAAATAAGATAAAATTATATATTTTAATATTATTAGTAAAATAATGATTTTACCCTTATCTTTAACAAAAAAATTTTAACAGTAGTTGGTCCATGGGTAGGACTTTGGATTTTTCAAGCCCCGTAGGTGGAACTTTGGGAATGCATCAAAATTTAAGTGGGAACAAAACCTGTGGCCTATCCTAAACTATCTTTAGGATATCCTTTGAACCGACCTTTCTTTGATTTAACATCCAACTTATCTGTTTTAACTATTTTAACATAAGTTGGACAACCATAAATTCTCATATAATTAAGATTGGGATGTTTTGAATACCATAACTTATATGGTGTTTTCTAAACAAATTTTAATGGTACTCAATTAAAGATGTGCACAACAATTTAAAAGGTGTCTCCCTATAATTACATTGAATCGTACTATATTCAATAGAGTATAATTCTTCCTTTTAGATACATCATTATAGTGAGGTGTATGTGGAGAAGTTAATTAGGAAATTATTTCATTGTCTTCTAAGAATCCTTGAAATTTTGTCTTTTCTCCATTATTTGATCATAAAATCTTAATACTCTTTCCAGTCTGTTTTTCGACTTGATTTTTGAATTCTCTAAATTTTTCAAAGGATTCGGATTTGTATTTCATCATGATCCTAGAAGTTATAAAGAAGTTATACTGGATACTAATTCATGTAAATGGTTAGAGGCTATAAATTTTGAAACAATATCCATTCATGTTAATCAAGTTTAGATACATGTTGATCCACTAGAAGGAATAGTTCATATAGGTTGTAAATAGGTCTTCAAGAGAAAGATTAACAAGAATGGAAAGGTAAAGACCTACAAAGACTAGTAGTGAAAGATTATACTTAGAGACAATGGTTGGATTATGAGGATACCTTTTTCGCTCGTAGTTATGATTAAATCTATTTGTATAATACTAGCATTATCTCATACTATGATTATGAGATTTGGCAGATAAATTTCAAAATAACATTCTTTAATGGATTCTCTAAGGAAAACATCTATATGGAATAACCCATAGGTTCTGTATCCGCTATTGAAAGATAGAAAGTATATAAGTTGCATCAATCTATTTATTGATTAAAGCAAGTTTTAAAAAGGTAGAACATTTAATTCGATGATATGATCAAATCGTTTGGTTTTGTAAAGAATCCAAATGAACCTTGTGTTTACAAATGGGTATCATGCAATCACATTTCTCATATTGGATGTAGATAACATACTATTGATGGATAATGATATTGGTATGATGAATGAGTTTAAAATTTGGTTATGAAAGGCTTAAGAGAGATGACCTATGTCCTTGAAATTCTTATTTATAGAGATAAAACAAAAGGGATAACTAAAAATTGTAAATAGAAAACTTGTTGAAAAGGTTCAACATGGAGAATTCAAAGAAAGGCCTTTCACTTTTCACTCACAATCTTCATCTTACAAAAAATATGGGTCCAAGGACCGATAAAGAGCGACAATGGATGCGTAATGTGCCTTATGCTTCAACTGTAGGCAAACTAATGTACGAATGATATGTATAAAATTGGATATAACTTATGTTGTAAATGTTATGAGCAAATATCAGACCAATTTAAAGAAGAAACATTGTTCAACTATAAAATAGATCATTAAATACTTACGAAGAACTAAGGATCTAATTCGGAGTTATGGATGTTTAGAATTAAACATTCAAAGATACTCAGATTTCGATTTTTTTGTTAGATGTTGACAATAAAAGATCTACGTCAAGGTTTATTTTCATATGTAATGGAGGTGCAGTTAGTTGGAAGAGTTCTGAGCAATCAACCACAACCAAATCCACTATAGAGGCTAAATATATTATTATTTCATAAGTAATAAAAAAGGTTATATGGATATGCAAGTTCATATCCAAACTTGATATGGTTTCAAATATGTCTTATCTGATAATCATATTTTGTGACAATACCAGTGCTATTACATCGAACAAATGAACCTAAGGCATATTAGAAGTCTAAACATATTCAGCGAAAGTATCACATTTTGAGAGAATTCATCGGAATTGTAAAGATACTAGTACGTGTTGGTAATCCACTAAGTAAGCTGATAACACTAATGCAATTGGACCATCATCTTGAAAGGATGGGTATGAGATACAATAACAAATGGCTTTAGTGCGAATAGGAGTTTTGTTAGTAAATGTCGTAGGAACCATTCATGTTGTTAGTTTTAGAGTCTTTCATCTTTTTTATATATATATATATATATGTCATTATGACTTATTAACAAAAGAAAGTGTCTTTTTGTTCATATATATAAACTGCTTCCTTTATTTCTTTAAATATAAAATATGTATGTGAATTGTCTAGATAATTCACTTAATAAGTAAAACTAGATTATCAAAATGTTCCTTATGGACGTGATATTAGTTGGCTAATAATATCACACAGCTGGCATACTTAATGTTTCTGTTAAATATCATAAGATGATATTTGTGTGGTTAATGATGATAGTCATGTCACTAGGACATTAATATGGATTAGCAGTTAATGGACGATGTTTTGAACGTGACCAATTATGATAAGTCAAATGGTCATTGCAACATAGTCAATGACTTATCGTATGACTGTACTAGTATACAGAGTAATCTTTTCACTTGAGATATCATGGTGAAATGTGGTAAAAATATGTATGGTTTAAATGGCGCACAAATACGGAGCTAATCATACTTTGTATGGAAAGGTCATATTGGTTATGCGTTATTTGTTTGTAGAGACAAATGATGATCAAGACATGATTCGTTGACTTAGAGTTATTGGATTCAAAGTATCCATTGACTTAAGATTATCTAGTTTTGAGTTCCTAAATGAATGTTAATAAATATTATAAACAAAATCCCTAGACAAAGTATAATGTAAGTCATACAAAAGATGTTTGTGATGACACAATCCAAATATATTAATTGATGATTTGTAGAGTATCGAGGTTAGGGTTTTAATGATCTATGAACTTAGACTCGATCAGGATTTGACAATGGAAAAATCTTACTTACATAAGACGTACAATCAAAAAATAGGTTCGATGGAGTATTTCTTCATCGTGGTTTAAGGACTATGACATATTACTAGATGTTTACCATAATTATTGAGTCTCTAAACATGTTTTTTAGATCATCTAAAAAAAGCTCACAACTACTTCATGATAAACCTAAAAGGTCATACCAATAAACCACACATTTTAGAGAGTGAGAATTGATTATCTCGGGTTGGCTAGCACCTTTCGAAGGGTAATAAAGATAACATCATATAAAGAGTTATATTGGTGTGAAAGTAATATTTTAAAAGTTAAGATATTTATGAGATAAAATTGAAGTGGCAAGTATATATAAGATATGCATGCATAACTATTATGTAAATAGAGATTATGCAAGGAGCTTGATAGGGGACCAAAACATTCTAATCATGGAGGAAAAATAAAACTAAGTTATAGAAGAAAAAAAGATCGATAGAAGATCCGAGGTGAAAAGGAGGTTGGATGGAAAAGGCAAATGAGGACATTGAAAAAAGGAGTCAAAGGCAAGAAGGGGGATGAGTAGATGATGTGGCAGCCAATGAAAATGTAACAACATGTTTTGCATGACATGACAAAGTGATGTGGTGTGCTTATGTGGTATAAGGTGGCATGTTTATGTAACACCTTCTCCAAAAGCACTGTTTTCCAAAGGAAAACATCACTAAATGGCCTACTTAGAGCATGCATTTAATTTAAAACATGCAATTTAACCCCAAAGCATTTGAATAAAACTTCATTTATTAAACATTATAACATTACTTAAATGCCTTTTAGTAAAACTATCTCGAAAGCGTATCAAAAGATATCCATAAGAAAACATAATAGGTGTAGTCAAATACATAAATAATCTAAAGTAAAAATGCCATATAAAACTCTAAAAAAACAGAATGATAGAAATATCTCAAAATCTTATGCCCTTTGACCATTGTTTATCTTATAGCCATCACAATCACATATACCTACATATAAGAAAATAAGGGAATGAGTGATAAAAACACTTAATAAATAGGAGACTCTACTGATAACTTTTACTGAAATCTCCAAAATTCCCTCAATCTCAACCCTTACTATTTCTATCATCTAAAGTCAGCATTAAACTCCCTTATGGATAATAATATGTTTTATATACTATCTTTGTGTTGATACTGTACTCTAAGGATTGTCTAGGCTGTATACTCAACTCTTGAGTCGAACTATGTCCCACTGGGTCACTAAGGAACCACTCCCTTAGATTCTTATTTGATATGACCCTAGCTAACTTTATGGAAGCATTTGAATTTGAAAAATGTAATTGAAGTTGTATACTAGGCCAATTGGTCTAGATTGAATACAAGGATTTAACACTTTGGCCATGTGAGCTATCTCTTTATTCTACTACACCATTCGTTTCTCATCTGTGCTATTTTTAAACAAGTACCCTACTATACGTCTGGTGTCTTACTACGAACATGCCTTACTATGGGTGGTGTAAAGAATGTGTACTCATAATGCCCTCTTGTAACGATCCTATGATGTCTAGCATGCATGCATCTTAAGCCCTAACTAGGTTTAGGTCGCTCTCATTTTCACCTAAAAATGTATCTATACTATTTTATATCTTAACTCTTAGACACGTAAGGTATTACTACGTACCCAAAATGTCTATATTGTTACATAGCACAACCCTTAAATCTCTAGCCTAGTTCCCTTGTTTTTTTCCTATTTCTGCCTTATACACAAAAACATGTACACCTTAACACACGAAAGTGTGTCTAATTACTTTATCCACACACAATTACTCCCTTATAACTTTTACCCATGTTTCACTATTTATAAACACACGACCGTGTGCTTTATCTAATAAGGGTGTGTACCTTCAGACAATTATTCTACTTTCCTTTTCCATTCTCTTCCCAACCATGCTACTTCTAAGGGGTATTCTAATTATTCCACCTTACACACAATCGTGCTAAAGCTACACACGGGAAGTTCCCATGTCATAGTTGACTTCTAACTAGTCAATAACACTTGATAATCATAGGAATACTATGATAACCTGACTAGAATTTTGGCGATACACACAAATATGTGATCCCATACCACATCGTCGTGTGACAAACTTAGAAAATACATTGAGTGCCCTAATTTTGATCTCTAATTCTATTCCAATCACTCAAACGTTGTCTATTCAGTCTCTTGGCATGCGTATAACACGCCACCAAATGCTTAGGAATCATAAACTAATCCACCTACTCAAATCATCAAGCTTTTATAACAAAATTTAATACACAAACAACTATTCTCCTCTAATTCCTTATACTCAATTGTATTTCTAATGATTTTACATGCACAAGGTATATTTCATGAATAACAGGATTATTAACAAGCCGACAATTATTAACATAACATATATAAATACATACACATATAGATCACTTTAACTTATCAGTTAAGACAACAACATCACAATAATGGTGTCACACTCCTTTAGCATATCTTAATTATCATAAACATCATAACAAAATCATGTGATTTATTTTTTAATTACATCATAACTTAACAAGAAGCAGAGGAAATCGTGCCTACTTATCTTAACTCCGCAAAAAACAATGTTTTAATATGCCATTTTCTCTTTAGAATTATTATCGATCCGATTGTTGGGAAGTGTCATCGGAGCTGCTAAACAAGAGTTGGATGATCAAGCTCTTTCACACACTCAATTTCTAAGGAAATCGTGTGTTTATGGATTATGAGATAATATTCCCAAAAAAGCGATGTCATGCCATGTATAAACATAAAATTCGTTACGCATACATGAGTGTGTGTTCAAGGCACACGGTCATGTATCACTTAATTTTGAATTTACATGAAATCAATCTTATCCGACTAATGTGGCAATGACACACGGGCATGACCTTACTATTCATAGCCATGTGTCACTCAGAACCCATATTTTTGGCATTTAACTCATGTAAACTCATATGAAAAAACTATCTTACCCTAGAAACATACTTGTGAGTGTTACAGTTTATGTGGCAAATCATGAGGAGACAATTTTCTTAGTCTAGTTCAGTTAAATGAATATTTTATTAATCTTATTTTTTCTATTAATTTCAGGAGTCATATTTTGAGTTTAGCAATAGTTGTGTTTATGAAGTTATTAAATATAATAAAAAACTTTTAGGAATATTTGTTTAAGAAAACTCAATTTTAGTAAGGCCAAAGTACTTGTTTCCACCCGAGTTTTGATGCATTGTCAAACTCTTACCTGCAAGGTTCAAAAAATCCAAAATCTCATCCATGAGTTGTTACTGTTAATGACTTTTGTCAATCTAAGATGAAAATGATGATTTCACCCTTCTTAAGTATAATATTAAAAATACCTTTTAATATAAATTATAAATTATATATTGAATATAAATTACCAATTTACCTCTCATTAATGTGATTTGTTCATCTAATTGAATTTCTAATTTTGATGAATCTATTAATTTTGCAGTTTCAATGCATATTTATGTAACTGTTTGATGGATTCATACAAACTATATACCAACAGTGGAAGACATAGACATAATCAAATCTATTAATCAAACAAATTCAAACAAAATCTCAAAATTCTTTAAAATCTGGCAATATTATAGTTAATCCAAAAATTCATTCCAGTGGACAAAAATCCATAAATTCTTAAACTTCAACAATTCAAGCTATAACAAAATTCCAAAAATCCAAAAATATACACCCAGTAAACCCTTACCATTCCAAGTAAACCAAACTCCAAATAATTCAAACTAGAATAAAGTGACTAAATATTCTTGATGAAAGCTTTGGTGATGGCAAGGTTGTTTTGCTGAACGGCTTAAGTGGATACCATTAAGGTGTGAATGAGTCAAATTCTATTCTCGTATGAGTCTACTAGGATAACCAAATGAGTTGACTCGAGCAAGCACAACTCATTCTTCAAGTGTTTGTGATCTCTAATGGTGGAAATTGATAAAGAAACAAGGACAATATTGTCATTATATATAGCCTTATCGAGAATCACTTTGAATCATAATCGAGAGTACAAGCTTTTTCAAAAATCCATTGGTGAATCGAGAAATTGATGGAAGTAAGTGTCGATGGGTCAAAAATTGAGTTCAAACTGAACTTTAGGAGTATCTTTTTGAGCCAAATGGACAAAATTGACTAGGTCATAATGAACCGAATTTGAAATAAGTCGAGAAAATTGATCACCAAAAGTGCTAATAATTCATCTATCCCTCCATCCATAGTCACAACTGCCATGTCATCCTCCCACATCTTCACTTTCTCTGGTTTTACAGTCAAATTGGTAGGTGGGTCTAACTAGTTTTGTTCCCTCTTCATGATAAAAAATAAAATAAAGACAAAATGAAAATGAAATTTTTTGGCTAGGCTGTTCTATGAGTGAAGGAAAAGATGGGTGTTGAAAAAGAAGAAAAAAATGGTGCTGATGGATAAGTGAGGTTCAATGAAAGGGAGAGAGAAAATGTGTAATACCTATAAGTACGTCTCAAGGGTAGTATAGTTTTTTTGCTTTCATCGGCGTGAGTTGAAAAATCAAAGTTTACATTTTAGGTGACACATAACCATGTGTAGGGAGGCCACGCTAGTGTGTGCTTGCCACATAAGTCGAATAAACTAATTCAACGCTTAATTGAAATATTAAGTGACACACCCATGTCTGTCTTGACACATGCCCTTATGTTAGGAGTACATTATTAGTTTGTAAAAGGTTTGTCGCAACACTTTTAGGACATCAATTTTAAAAACCTTAGCGCACAAAAACCCTAGGAAAAAAGTGGTATTGAGCATTTGATCATTCAACCTCTTAGTGGCAATTCCAATGACGTTCCTTGACAAACTAATTGTTGACATATCCAGAGAGAATGAGGCTCACTAATGTAACGTTTTTTGCAATAAAAAGATCTAAGTAAGATCTGTCGTCTTGCTCTAATAATGTTTTTGATCTTTGTCAACCTTTTCAAGATTCTTGTTGATAAATATACTGGAGTTCAATAATATGAAGCACTGTAATGAGAAAGATGTTGTGCTAGAAGAATTTTATGCCAAGATTATTTATGTCATGCATCATAGTGTTGAGTTGATCAAGTTCTATTGTTGTTTATGTGAGTGTCAACACAGAAGAGATTTTATGATGGTTTTAATACATGCTAGAATAGGATTGATGCCTAGTAAATTGATTATAAAAGTTGGCTTGCATTGTCTATGTGTAACGAAAGATAAAAACAACTTAAGTAACCTAAAATAAATTATGGCTTGATCTTTTAATCTTTATGGTGTGATACACTATGGTTAGGGTGATGTTCTTGATGCTAATATATGTATGGTTATGTGAAAGAATCGTAGAAACCAAGTAGGTTACATTTCTAGGCTTGTTTCTAAATTCTAGAGTCGACACATGGTTGTGTGATATGGGATACATGCGCGTGTGCATAACCTCCAAAATCTAGTAAATGTCTAGTTGTGAGGCAGGTTTTCTCAATGTTTAGGTGAACACTAGATGTTACTGACTAATTAATGGTCATCTAGGAGGTATGGACTTTTCGTAATTAGTCTTATTATAGTTGAGTAGAAAAGTAGAGTAACCAATCTACCCTTACAAAGATGCGTGGTCAAGTTGGCATTAGGAAGAATGATTTAGAGTATTTTAGTTGAAAGGTACATGAGGGTGTAAAAGAAGATACACACCTATGTGCCTATGACTAGCATTATATAAGTTACGGTCTTAGGGAAGGAACAGTAAGTATAAATAGTAACTAAACACATGGCTATGTGTAAGTAGTACACACACCTAAAAAGTTAAGGGTCGTCCTTAAAGATAAACTAAGTCTTAGGATACGCAATAGTGCCTCATGTGCCAACTAGTAAAAGTATTCAGAGGCATGAATTAGTTGTCACATGGAAACTAAAACATGTTAGTCATTCTAGAATCATTATAAGGGGGCACCATAAGAATTTATTCCCGTTAGACCTATATTAGGGTAATGTTCACAGTAGAGCCTGGTTAAAGTGTAGTTAAGTTGGGAAGTGATAACTCACATGACTAAGGTGTCGAATCTCTGTATTCGATTCAAACTGATTAATTTAGTTACAATTAAATTTTAGATTCAGATGCTTCCACCAAGTTCATTAGTGTCACATTAGATAAGAATCTGAGATAGTGGTTCTTTAGTGACCAGATAGGGATGTAGTTCAATCTGAAAGTAGGATATATAACCTAGTGAATTCTAACTCAAGATATGATTGCCAGTTCAATTACTACAACCGATCATCATTCAGTAAGAAGTTCGAAGCCAACTCTAGATGACAGAGTTAGTCAAGGGTATTTTAGAAAAATTTAGAAAAATATATTAGTTAGTCTCTTACTTACTGGGTGTTTATCACTCATCCTCCTTACTTTTATATGTACAGGTACAAGTGATCGTGATAATTATGAGACGAGTGGCGATTAGAAGACATAGAGCGACAAGGGCAATTTCATCATTTATAATTTTACTATGTTCACTTTATTTGATAAATTTAGATTATATTATATATGAGTTATGGCTACATTTTACTTTTTACTTCTTTTGATACTTTTTGACATTATTCATTAATTGTAATGATATTTTAGTACCTTTAAACAGTTTAAATAAAGTAGTTTTATACATATTTTTATTATCTTTTATGAATTTTATTAAGTGATATATTTCTATGGTTAATTTAGTAACACTTTCTTTTAGAGGGCAATACTTCCGGAAGGGAGTGTTACAAAATGAGTGAGTGGCGTTTGAAAAATGAGGAGTGAAAGTTGCAAAAAATAGATAAAGATGCAAAAAAGGTATAATAAATTTTTTTCAGATCTCCAATATTTATTTAATGTTTTACTGTCTTGCGTGTGAATTTAGCAACTTTTCAGCCGCCAGTATTTATTAAGATAAACATTTAAGTTAAGATGATCAAATTTACTTAAATAACCTTTTCACTCACAAATTATACTAACGTTAATAGTTCATGGTTGGAATTTTGGGTTTTTCAAACCTTATAGATGGGAGTTTGACAATGCATCAAAATTTGGGTGCGAATAAGTCTTTTAGCCCTTTTGTAAAGTCTATTAACATTATTTTTTTTAAGTCATAGTTTCATAAAATTTGAAATTAATTAATATTCTTAATTCTAGTTAAACTAGTACTAATAAACTTTCATATTTTAATAAGTTTTCTAGTTTAGTTAAGAAAATTAGCCTATAAAAAGGCATAAGTCGTGTCCTTCAAATTAGTCAATCAATTATAAGATTATTAATGAAATTTAGTTTGAGTTTTTTTATTAAGAATTGTTTTGCAAGTTATATTGAATTATTTTTTATGCCTTTGCATCCTTCAAACAATATCAACCCTACGCATCCTTGTGAACTATATCATAATCTTATCAATGTTTATCCTGCGTTAGGTGGTATCAAAGCCTTATCTTAAGATGGTTAGGCATAAAGAAGATATGGAGAGGAGTTTGTTTACACTGCTACACAACTCGATGACTTACTATGCAAGAGAACCTTTTAGAGTGAATGTATAATTAATGGTAAGGTGTGCAAGCTCGTGATTGATAATTGTAGTTGTGAAAACTTTGTATCTTATAGGTTGGTGGAGTACTTTAAGCTAGAAATCAAACCTTATCTTGCTTCATATACTATAGGTTGGATTCAGAATGGTCCAAGTATGCGAATAATGAAACAATGTAAGTTGTCATTATCTTCAAGCAAAAACTGCAAAGATGAAATGTTATATGTTGTAGTAGAGATTGATGTGTGTCATATACTCTTAGGATGTCCATGGCAATATGATATGGATGCTACAAATAGAGGTTGAGACAATACTTACTTTTTCATGTAAGGCAAAAAACGAATCACCATGCATAATAAGGTTGAAGGAAACACTTTAAAGCAAGAGGAGAGAGTTTTGATTTCCATACCACTAAATGAGGATGAATTTAAACTTGGAGTTTACAAAAAAGTTAAAAAAATTGGGGAAATTCATGTCAAAAAGATGAGGTTAGAGCTACAATTGCTAATAAAGGTGAAAAAATTCAAGAGGTTGAGGCAAAGAAAGAAGAGCAACCTAGGGATGATAGGAGAATCGAAAAAATGAGCGAAATACCTTCAATTCAAGAAAATATTCATTTCTTTCACGACAATTTTGAAATCAAAAGTATTGTTGACAAAGATGATCTCAATGTTATTTAAGGTAACTCTATAATAACTCTTAAAAACAATTATATAGCTGCCAATGAACTTAAAAGGAATATTATGGAAGGGTTACATCTTTGGAAAAAAAAAATTTCTTCCTCAAATGAAGGCAAGATTCACACCTTGGTTTCATCCTTTTATATGTTTGGATGGTACATTACATGATAATGGCTTGAGGGCGAGTCTTTTCTTTTTTAGTAGGGGAGAATGATAAGGGATCGAGACATTCTAATCGTGGAGGAAAAATAATACTTAATTATGAAAGAAAAAGAGATCGGCATAAAATCCAAGGTAAGAGGGAGGTTGGGTAGAAAAGACAAATGAAGATATTAAACAAATGAGTCAAAGGCAAGAGGGAGGATAGGTGGGTGATGTGGCAACCAAGGATGATATGACAACATGTTTGGTGTGACATGACAAAGTGATATGGTGTGCTTATGTGGCATAAGATGACATATTTATGTGGCAAATCATATGGAGACAAGTTTTCTAGTTCAGTTTAGTTAACTAAATATTTTATTAATATTATTTTTCCTAATAATTTCAAGATTCCAAATTTGAGTTTACAAATATTTGTGTTTGGGAAGCTATTAAATATAATAAAGAGATTTTAGGAATATTTTTTCAGGAAAGCTCAATTTTAGTAAAGTCTATAAATATTATTTCCTAAAGTCATAGTTTCCTAGAATTTGAAATTAATTAATATTCATAATTCTAGTTAAACTAGTATCTATAAGTTTTCTTATTTAGTTAAGAAAACAAACTTATATAAAGACATGAGTTTTGTTATTAAAATCAATCAATCAATTATCAAAGTATTAATAAAATTTAATTTGAATTTTTTCTTAAGAATTGTTTTGCAAGTTGTATTAAATTATTGTTTATTCCTTTTGCATTTTTTGAATGATATCAACCTTAAGCATCCTTGTGAATGATATCACAATGCCATCAACTTTTATCTTGCATTAGAGCCATGCAACAATTAAGAAATTGCTAATTAAGTCCACCAATATAAAAGATTAAAGTTAGTGCATTTTGAAAAACACATTCATTTTAGCCAAAAACCTTTCTCTTATTAACTCATTGCCAAGGGCTTATTTAGCTTGGTTTGGGGTAACATTTTATACGCCTTGCACTTGAGAAGTTCCACTTCATCATCGAGAAGGTAAAAACCTAAACGTTCTTCATGTTTTTATGTATGGCATTGATTCTTGCATGAATGGTACATGCATGTGGCTTTCCATCATCCTCTTCATCTTCAATTTTTCACAATCTAATCCCACTGTAGCTACAGATTCATGTGATCATTGATGTTATTAAGTATTCTCATGTAAGATATTTTCTCTCGTACTCAAGAGTGATGAATTTTTTACTGATTCAGTATAACCTCTATATATCTCATGATATAACTAATTACTACCTTTATGGTTATCCAAAGATAGCGACACGTTAGATAACATCAATCCATATTGATCTTTACATGAGACAGTCTAGTAACCTCAAGTCAAAAGATCACATGCACCCATGGTGTTAGGGGATTCATTCCAAAGACATTGAAGTAACCATCCATATGAAATTTCACTAGTTGGATTGTTAAGATAGATGCCCTAGAGCCAAATGACATTTTTAATTGTAATTTATCTCATTAATTAATAAAAAGATTTATAGTTTTCAGTTCATATGTTTGTCTATTATATGATTGTGCAAATAACATGCCTTTAGAATGATATAACTGTAATGAGGGGATCAGACAACTGTCGTGGAAACTCTATGCACACATTAAGTGACCATTCTAGAAATGTTCATAATCCTAACATTACAATGACTAAAGGCATATGTAATAGTGATTACATTATCATAATGTTGAGTAATCCAATCGAAAGGTGATAATAGTTCTCATGTGTTGAAGTTGTCTACTGGTGATTTGGTGCAACACATAGGTGCACGTTGTAAACGTATTCATTAGACTGACCCCACTAGAGGATATCCATATGGATAGTTGCTCCAATGTTTATGAAACAAATCCTCTGAGTACCATAGGTGTATGTGATCCTTTGACTTGAGGTTGTCAAATCATCTCGTGTAAAGATCAGTATGGTTTGACACTGTCCAACGTATTGCCATAATAAAGTTATCATAAAGGTAATGATTGGCTATATCGTAAGATATATAAAGACTATGGTTGATCAATAAATTATTCGTCAATCCTGAGCACAAGAGAAGATATCTTATATGCAAATGCTAAAAAATATTCATGACTACTTGAATTTATGGTCACAATAGGATAAAGTTGTAGTCTAATCTATGTAAGTCATTAATGTGTATTAACTCATATCGAGGAACTACTAAGATGACACATTTTTATGTCTTAGCCTTAAGAGATATCGATTGAGGAAAAGATTGAAATGCATGTAATGGTGATATTGTAAAAGCTTATATAGATGTTCACTGATACTTTGTGCCATAACATTTTTCGAGAGGTCAATGTTGGTCTGTGTTTAAATTTGACCTGAATTTAGATACTATTGATTCGATAGAGGCCTTATGGGTCGCATGTATTAAAGGGTTGATACGAACCAAGAGGCAAGGATCGTTTGACAATAATTTTGGGCTCATAGAAAGAGAGAAACGTATGAATGTGTTTTGACTGGAATCATTTTGTGTGCACGATACCAAATGGCATCATATAAATGCACTACATGGTTTCGATTAGAGCTACTTAATAGTCCAACCAAGCAAGGCCAAATGATGGATGTGAGTCAACTAGATAAGTTAACTTATAGGTAAGGTGTGCTAGTTAAACAAGGATTCTTTAGAGTCCTTGTTTGATAGAAAGTTTAGGTTGAGTTGGAATATTAATTTCATTAGGATTCCCATGCATTAAAACTTGTAATAAATTAAAAGTCTTAATTTAATAAAAACTCTTGGGCACTTATCGCCTAAGTAGTTAGAATTCTAACTAACTTAACATTTATGCACACCTTATAAATAAATGTGTTTAGTTTAAGTCAAAATTTTGACAACAAGCTAAAACATACTTCCTAAACACACATCTTCATGCCTAAAACCTTGTTGATACAAGCTTCCATTACCATGGCCTTCTTCTCATTTTGTCGTGTCCAATTTCTAAGATCTAGTCAATAAAAACCTTAACAATCTTCTTTCTAGATCGCCTTCTATTTGTGCTCCATGTGGATACCAAGGCATTGCCTTAAGAAGGTTGAATAGCAAACTTTACATAGCCACGTGAAGTCTTAGAGGAGCCAACAATGCAAGTATAATTTCTAAACACCTTATATGTGTTTAACATGTTCACGAATTTATGCATTAAAACGGGTATCCTCGATGGGTTTTAGGATCTTTGATAATTTTTGAAAATTTTAATTTTGTATTGTTGTAGGTTAACGTTGCTCTAAAATCCCACAGTGGTACTAGAGCTACCGTTTAGGCATATTTTCATGAAAATATACCTATAAGTTTTGATTATATTTATATGTCGTTGCATATAATTGATAAATAATCAAAACCTTAAAATTTGGTAAAACTGATTTACAATCATGTTGCCACATGATTTGTTGAGTTCAAGAACAATGTAAAAATGTGTTAAATTTATTGAGTGATTATTCTTGAAATTTTCTGGAGTTTAATTATTGATGTAGCATTAAATTCAAGGTTGATAATCGATTTGTCACGTGAGCATGGTTTATGCACCATTGTTACTTACATGATAACTGGCTTGCCTTTTCAAGACAACTCCTGGATTTCCCATCACTAGAAAGTCCAGAATTCAAGGTTAGAAACACCATGCTACACGGTTAGAATGAAAACCGAACAAGTGGTGCCGCACACAGCAAAACTATTTCACGCTACGATGCATGCCTGGATAAAAACTATCTTACAGGTGGCAGCCTAAACCCTGGCCACTGGGACGTGGCAGGAAAGCCTTTACCTTGTCCTGTTCTTAAGGTAATGGGTTGGTGCATCACCGGACAGTATTTGCATGGGTAGTTTTGTCTAGGCTACACACTGCTGCTAGTGCACTCGCTGTACCTTGAACTTGCGTGTGGCTAGACAGTTTTTCTGCCTAAGCCTTGATATTTTTGGTGCAAACCATGCATGGTGGTCTGCTATCATGCCTTCAATGTGCCTCTCGAGATGTTAACATACCTTTTGAGGTTGACAATTAGCTTTTGGTTTGAGTTTCGTTGAATTGGAACCAAACTAAAATTTCCTTAGGTTTTAGGGTTGAACGATTATTTTGTAATGTTTTAGGGATAAAAATGTAATTCAACACTTCGTTAATTAATAATTAAAATTTTATTTTAATTAGATATGTATGTATGCATGGTGCCTAGTATGTAGCCAACGAACCAATATGAATGATTATTTTATTTTATTTAGATTGTAATTCTTAAATAGGGTCTGTTGTTCTGCCTTATATTCCATTTCTTTTAAACTAGGTTTTTATTTTATTTTCTTAGAGTTATGTAACTAGGAAATGAACCATATAATTATTGAAAACTAGAGGCGAAAAGGACAAGCGCAAAGATGAAGACCCGAAGATAAAATATTCACCTAGGTTGACCAATCAGTCTTTTGTTGGAATGAGAGATTTGAAATTAGTTATGGGTGTGTATTGACACATTTTAATTTTACATTGTTGGATAGATGTGAATAGTTATATTTTTCCGTATATGACCTGACATCCAACATAAAATCTAATAAGACCAATTAATTAAAAACCTTCAATTTAAATATTAATTCTAAGATTAAATTAGTGTTTTCCAATATGATACCTTAATTAAGCCCCTATTCATTGGAATCATATTTCCCAAAGTGAAGCTGAAGTATATTAAAGGCATGAGTAGGGAGTCCATTTGTCAATGTAAGGTGATTTGTAGTAACCACCCTATTGATACCAAAAGCCACATTTATGGTTGTATGATTTGTCGGCCCAAAACCTAGCTTGAGATCATGAACTTTTGGTGATTAATTTGAAATTTGCTTATTTAATTATTCGAACTTGTTTGCTAAAGCAAAGGGAAGAATTAATGCGATAACGTCTCAGTCTACCAGAAAGTTCTTTGAAACTTTCCAAATACAATAGTGAAGGCTATTAGCTTAAGGAAAATAGTGGAAGCATTTTAATTAATTAAATCTATAATTAAAATGAATATTAATTATGAATAAAATTACTAATCATCTTTATCTATAAATTGTAGATCAAATAAACACCATGTCAAACCTAAAGTATTGATGAATTCTCAAAAAAGAGAATAGACTTAATGGAAGCAACTTCACTAATTGGTACAAAAGTTTTCGAATCATTTTGCGTTAGGAAAAAAGGTTGTATATCCTTGAATGGTCGTTGTCTAAATAGCCTACTCCTGATGCCACCGAGGTAGAGAAAGATATTTTCAACAAATATCTTAATGACTTTATGAAAGTTCAATACCTTATGCTGACTTCCATGACACTTGAGCTTAAAAAGCAACATGAAGAAATAAATGCTCCACCCATACTTGCTCACCTTCAAAATTTATATAACACTTATGCAAGGGTTGAATCATATGAGATGACAAGTGCTTTGCTAGATTGCAAACTCTCCAAAAGAGGACAAGTTGAATCTTATATGGTCAAGATGATTGGTTATATTGAGAGGTTGGTGAGCTTAGGTTTCACTATAGACAATGAGCTTCGTATTGACCTAATGCTAAAATCCCTCCTAAAATTGTAGGCTAATTTCATTATGAATTTTAACTTACATGAGAGGGAAAAATCCTTGGAAGAGTTGCTATACATGCTCAGACAGGCTGAACAAGAGGTATGAATAGTAGCTTCAAATAACATGCTTATGGTTGAAGCCCAAACACCTAAAACCAAAGTTAAGGGCAAAAGTAAGGCTAAAGCCAAAGCCAAACCCAAGGCAAAGAAACAACCTGATACTACTACTTAACCAACAGGGAATGTAGGGAAATGGAAAGTTGTTTGCTTTTATTATGACAAAGTTAATCACTAGAAGAGACATTGCAAGACTTTTCTAGAGAACAAAAAGAAGAAGGCAACTAGAACCTCTACTTCTAGTGTGTTTATCATTTAGATAAATTATTCTTCTTATTCATCTTAGGTTATAGACACAGGATATGGTTATCATACTTATTTTGATATACAGGAACTACAACACAGTAGATTGCTTGCCAAATGAGAGGTTGACCTACGAGTTGGAAATAAAGCACACATTGTTGCATTAGTCATAGGAGTTTATTATCTTAGGTTGCCCAGCTTATTTTAAAATTAAATAATTATTATAATGTTCTATCTGTTTCTAGAAATTTAATTTCATATCTATTTTAGACAAGGAATGATATTTATTTTTTATTGTTGGTGGAACTATAACCATTAGCTTTAATAATATTCTTTATTGAATGGTAGATTTGCATAATGGTTTGTGCATTCTAAAACTAGATAATGAAATTCTTAATATGCAAAATAATAAATATTTGGAAACAAACGAATCGAATACCATATATTTATGACATTGCAAGCTAGGCCACATAGGATCAAAATGCATATCAAGAATTCTTAAACAAAGAGTCTTGCAATCATTTAACTTCTAATTTTATGATGAATGTGAATCATGCCTATTTGGTAAGATAGCCAAAACACCATTCATTGGACATATTGAAATGGTGACTGAATTGTCAAGGATCATTCACAACAATGTGTGTAGGTCCATGATAGTGCATACTAGATATGGGGAAACCTACTTTGTCACATTTATTGATGACCTCAATAGATATGGCTATGTGTTTTTATTGAAACACAAGTCTAAATGCTTGGACAAATTCAAAGAACTCAAGACCGAAGTAGAAAAGCAGCTTAGGAAACAAATCAAAATCCTTCAAATTGATAGAGAAGGTGAATACCTAAGTGTTAAATTCAGAGGATACCTGAAAGAACATAGGATAGTCTTTTAGCTCACTACTCCTAGTACAACACAACATAATCGTGTATTTGAATGGAGGAAAAAACCTTAATGAAAATGGTCAAGTCCATGATAAGTTTTATTGATCTACTTATGTCTTTCTGAGGATATGCCCTAGAGATTGTTGTTATGCATTGAATTGTATCCCATCTAAATATGTGGATAAAACTCATATTAGTTGTGGACTAAACAAAAGTCTAATCTAGAATACTTGAGGATTTGAGGCTATAAAGCTTATTCAAGAAATTAACTTTGAACAAGCAAAACAGTAAGTCCAAAAAGTGTATCTATGTAGGGTACTAAAAGAAAACTAAGCGATACTAATTCTACCACCTAGAAGAGTGAAAAGTTTTTATTGCTCTTACTGACATGTTTCTTGAAAAAGAATTTATTCTTAAGAAGACTTGTGGGAGAAGGGTGAAACTCGATGAAGTTCATGTACCATAAGATACCGTAGATGTTAGACAGGATGATATGTCATCACATATGGTTGATTATGAGAAAGTTCTTCAACCTTGAGAGGAATAACCTAAAAACACATAAAAGCTACATAGATCTACACGAGTATGTTGCAAGCAAAAAAGATTTGGTTTTCATATGACTCAGTAGGATAACTTATTGGTCATCTCTAATGGTGAACCTAAGACTTAGATAATGCTACCTTGAGTTCATATTCTAATAAATGGTTAGATGCCATAAAATCTAAAATAGACTTCATATACCAGAACCAAGTATAGACTCTAGTGGATGCACCTAAATGAATAAAACTCATACAGTGCAAATGAGTTTTCAAAAATAAAACTGATATGGAAGATAATGTCCATACCTATAAAGCAAGACTGATTTTCAAAGGTTTTACACAAAAATATGACATTGACTATGAAAAAACGTTTTTGTTAGTTACTATGTTTAAATCTATTAGGATTATGTTTGCTATTGATGCATACCATAACTATGAAATCTTTCAAATGAATGTCAAAATTTTTTTCTTAAATGGTAACTTTGTAGATGATGTGTATATGGTGAAATCCGATGGCTTCGTTCTTGTTGGATTGGCTAATAAAGTATACAAGGTGTAAAAATCCATTTATGAGCTTAAACAAGCTTCCAGAAGCTAGAACATTTTGTTTTGATAAAGATGTACGAGAGTTTGGTTTTGTAAAAAACAAAGACAAGTCGTGTGTGTATAAGAAGGTTAGTGGAAGCATAGTTACATTTTTAGTATAGTATGTTGATGACATCTTGATTATTAGAAATGACATACTGAACTTGCAATCGGTAAAGACTTGGTTATCCAAGTGTTTCTCTACAAAAGAGTTAGAAAAAACAACTTACATTTTTAGGATTAAAATTTACTGATATGGAAGATATAGATTGTTTGGCCTAAATCAAAGTACATACATAAATAAGGTGTTGAAGAGATTTTATATGGAAGAATCTAAGAAAAGATTTATGCCCATGTCTTATGGTGTTTATCTTTCGAAAGAGATGTATCCATCTTCATAATGAATCTAAACACATTTTGGCTTTCATTCACAAAAAAATTTCAAAAACAAAAGAGGGTTGTAAGTGAGAGGCAAAGAAAGACCTAGCTAAAGGGAAACCATTTGTAAAAGTTCTTGCCATACGAGGATTTATCACCAAACTTCAGATGAGAAGTAAGTAGGATTTTAGGTTTTACGTGAAGAATCGTCCATGAATAATCCTTGTATTATTTTCTGCCATATTGATTTGAATGTGAATATTTGTCTATTAGTTACAATTTTTGGAAGCACAAGTGTGTGTGTGTATACACACATATATTTTTCATGAATGTTATGCTTTTGTGTTGATAATTGGGAGTATTAGAGATTAATAAGCATTTATGGGAGTTTATGCATTTTTGAATGTTATGCTTTTGTGTTGATAATTGGGAGTATTAGAGATTAATAAGCATTTATGGGAGTTTATGCATTTTTGAATTAGTGATAATTGGGATGTAATTAAAGATTGTATTTGGTAAAAACATGTGAATTTTTATAAAGCCTAAGGTTTATACTTCTACCATGATGGATTGCTCAATTACATGACTTCGAGATTATGATGCGATATGGGTGATGTTAGGATTCATTGTAAAAAGTTAGAAGTACGTTTTCATGTTTTAAAATGAATTGTTTAAATTAAAGTATCAGAGAACGTAGGAGAGTTGAGACCAAATTCTGGGAAATGTGAGACACACACTTGTATGTCATGTGATACATGACCATGTAGATTTGAAGAAATTTCTCCCCGTTTGTGACATGTACATGGTGTGTGTTAGGAGAGAGAACACTGTCATATGTCAAGGACACTCTTTGTGTATTTTTGGAAAAGTTGGTATTATGGATTTTAGATAGAGAAATGTTACATATAACTTTAGAAATAACTAAGTTACCCCCGAAGAGGAATAATTAAGAGGAAATAAGAAAAAAAAGGCCTAAACAAAGGCAACCAATAATGGGAACCATATTAGGGGTAGACGACGATACAAATTTGAGTCGAAAATGCCAACAATGCATTATGAGATTCTATTACCAAGTTGTGTGCTGTGTGAGTCCCACTAAGCTTAGTGTAGTATAGATTAGTCATCGAGTTAAATGTAACATGACTAGTCACTAAGCTATATGTAGTGTGATGTATTACTAAGCTGGGTGTAGTGTGATATATCCACCGAGCTATGTATAGTATGGCGATGAAAACAAAGGGGGTGTTTGTGTGACTGTCCATATGACTTGAACCATAAGCCCAACTAGCCTGTGTATAGAGTACATTAGATAGTTGACATTATGAATGTTACGTACTTTTACCAAACATCAGGGATGTCATCAATAACATTGGACATAAGTTATCGAAGATGACGTGATTGATTAAGATTGGGAATTGAGTGTCGAGTAAATTCAGATGGGCAGTTGGGCTGTTAAGAAAACATCTGAAATACCACAATGTTAATAACAATAGGATACTTAGGAAACGATTGATATTAATATGCTATGTTCTTACTTACTTATTAAGTGTGTTTAACTCACTATGTCCTTTTTATGGTTTTGCAGGTAGAGTTTTGGAGCAGCTTGGTACTAGCAGGGAAGCTAGGAGGTTGGCATATTGAGGCGCATAAGAGTAGGGGCATTTTAGTAATTTGTATACATAGATGTAATTATGTCTTTATTTGGTTAAGTTTTTTGATTATATTTAATTCATGTACCTGGGATTTCATATTGAGCATATGTATGATTTGTTTTAAGTAAAAAACCTTTGTGGGATTTTGTTTATTATGCATGTTTGGTTTTTATATGAAGTGTTAAACAAGCACACCTCTATAGTTAAATATTTCGTATAGGAGTGTGTAACTTGAGAAAAGTGTTACACTTCCTCTTTCCTTAATTCTACCTTAAACACAAGGGTGTATGTTTCTTAAAACATGGGGGTGTGTCTCATTGTACTCTTACATGACCATTTTCTTATCGTGGCCTCTCCTCATATGTTAATTTCTCTATACACATAGGCGTGTGCTCTTTCTAACATAAATATGTGCTTTTCTAGACATCCATTCTACTCTTCTTTTCTATTCTCTTCTCAACCGCACTACTTCTTAAGAGTATTCTGGTCATTTCATTTCACCCTACATATTGTCATGCTAATGCTAGGCGTGGGAAGTCCACGTATCTCAATTGATCGCTAACTGGTCAACAAAGCCCAACTATCATCAAAATGCCAAGTTGTTGTTGAAATGCAAGAAAATGTCAACTAGATTCTAATCATGATCGTGTGTCCCATACCACACAGTCGTGTATCCCATACCACACAGTCGTGTATCGAGTTTAGAATGCATAAACGTCAAGAATTTAACCTTAAATCGGTTTCCCTCATTTTAACATGATTTCAAGCATCCTTCTCAATATCAACGTCATAGAAATCTTAGAACATTGATTGAATTCACAACATCAAGCACAACCACTTAACATGTAAAATTAAAATACATGATACTTAAGCATAACCATAACTCATGGGAATTATATTCACAACAATATAATAGCATAGATAACAATATTTCATTCTCTAATCATAACATCCCTATCAAACATCTCGTTTAAATAGAAATATTAACATAATATCATATCTACACTTTTATAAATACATGAAATCATCTCATTATAAAGAAATCATGTGCTCATATAAACTTTTCGGTGATCCCAATTGCAATTATCTTCTAATTGATATAGACTAAAGGTAAACCCTTCCTTTAATCACAATTCACAATTGGAGGGAATAATCAAAACCCTACTTACATAAATTTCGCATAACTCAATCATACAAATAGGTATTCTCTCTACTTTCCTCTTTGTCACATCGTCGAAATCTATTTATTAAGGCTGCCACACAAACGCTAGATGATCAAACTCTTATCGTCTCTCTTTTTCTGGAAAGTTTCATGCATTTAGGGATTATGAATAATAATCCCTAAAACGTAACAACATGTCTTTTATAAAAAACTAAAACACATAACTGCCACACGAGCATGTACTATCCAATACATAGCCAGGTATTACCTGATACATAGCCATCTATCTTTTCCAACTGATGTGACAGGACATACAGGCATGACCTTTCCATACATGATTATGTGTCACTAAAAGTTCATACTTTGACTTTTAAATCACACTGACTCATGCATATATTTAATAAACCCGCACAAAAAGACTATTTTGCCCTTAGATGTACCTGCAGGTGCTACAAATACGCTTGAATGTACCTATAGGTGTTACAAAACCAATGCTCTAAAAAACAAACTTGAAAAGGAATAAATGCAAAACATTCCTTATGCTTCAGCTGTTGGAAGTCTAATGTATGTTAAGGTCTGCATAAGACATGTCATTGTATTTGTTGTTAGAATGTTTGGGAGATATTAGAGTAACCTAGGAATTGACCATTTGAGAGTTACAAAAAAAGTGATATTGTATCTTCAATAAACCAAAGACTACATACTAATGTATAAATAGACTAATAAATTAGAGGTAATTAGTTACTCAAATTATGATTTTGCTGGTTGTGTTGATTCAAAAAAATTAGCTTCTAGATACATTTTTATATTTTTTTAGTAGAGCCATATCTTGAAAGAGTGTCAAACAATAATTGATTATTACATTTACTGTAGAGGTTGAGTTCGTCTTTTATTTTGTGGTTATATCACATGGTGTATAGTTATAAAGTTGCATGTTTTGGCTTAAAATTATGGATTTTTTAACTAAGCCACTAAAAAAATAATATGACAATTCATTTGTTGATTTTTTGACTAAAAATAAAAAAATAACAATCAAAGTAAACATATCGTTATTAAATATTCAGCCATAAAAAATGTGTTAAAAAATAATGCGGTCATTGAATATATCAAACATTGAATTAATAATTATTGATAATTTGACAAAAAGACATGTCACTAAAGAGTTTTAAGGATTCCATGATATAATTATGATGGGACTAAGTTCCATTGTTTGATTTAATGTATATACAATTTTGTATAATGAAACTCAATAACATAATGTTTATTAATTAAATTACAAAGAAATGAAATACAATACAATTAAAGTTAATACTCTTGTTCTCATATGACTTATTGTCATGATTCATATACCTTATTTTTTTTAATTTTAATATGTGAGTTCTTGAATTACGAACTAATTTGGAGAATGACAATTCCCCCTCTATCAATGTAACCACTATAAGTAGTTAATGAAGTAATTAAATAATTGTTCTATAACTTTTCCCTTTAAGATGTACATTAAGATTTCATAATGAAAGTTCTTGGGTGATGGAATTTGATATTCACATATACCATCCTTGTACAATTCAGATTGCTTGAAAGCCCTTATATTCAAAGGATGAAGAGATTCCATTTCGCTACAAATTCAACATTAAATAGTAATAAGAGGTTAGTTTTACATCCCGTAAAATTTATAATTGATTTTAATATACATGTAGTTTTGATACTATACATAAATAAAATATTTCCTACTGTCCCAAAATATCAAAATACAATTTCTCAATTTTCTTGAAAACGATAAATTATATCCTTATAATACAAGTAAAATTAAATTAGAATAAAGAACCTAAATTTCTAAAACTGGGTCAACCTCAAAACCCCTACCTTTTGGCTTTAGCCTCTATGAACTTAGCATAAAATAAATAAAGGTTAAAAGACTTATTCCTATTTAAGGTTTGGTGAAAACGTAAACTCATGCTTATTAATTTTCAAAAATCTAATTCCTATTCATCTATTAAAATTTACTATTAAGATTAAGGGTAAAAATGTTATTTAGCTAAAAATATTTAAAAAATTAAAAATTTATCATATTTTCTCTCTTAATTTAAAACTTTACCAATTCCCTTTGTCCCAAAGTTTAAAAACTTATATTTTCCCTCTAGAGTTTCATTTTCACTTATCTTCTCTGACAAGCATTCTCAGGTTGATAACCGGCCTTCTTTCTTTGCCACAGACAACCATCAATACCGATTGGAACGAAAGGCCTAAAGACCAATGTTTCTTGGAAACTTCGTCGACTTCTCTTCGCAACAATGATCATGTGAAACATCGATCTTTGACATCCTTTGTCTTCAAGAAATGTCAATTAGAGTTCATCTGTGGTAGAGGGAAAAGGTCAATTGTTGATAGGAGAAAACTCACTGGAGAAGTTAAGTAAAAATGAAATTCTGAGGGGAAAATGTAAGTTTTCAAACTTTAAGTAGGGGGAATTGTTGGAATTTTAAACTAAGAGGTGAAATGTGATGAATTTTTAATTTTTTAAATAGGTTTAACTGAATAACATTTTTATCCTTAATATTAATAATGAATTTTAACAGATAGATGAGTATTTAGATATTTGAAAATTAGTGGGTATGAATAGGTTTTCACAAAACCTTGGGTGGGAACTACTGCGTTGGCCATAAATAAATGATGGTCGGTGATCGACTTTCCCCATTTTTCTCACTCTTCTTTTTTGAATATTGTTTATGAACCCATTCGGTACTTACCATTTTCAATAAAGTTTTATATATTAAAATTTTAATTCTTCGATTAAAACATCGAGAAGAAACTAATGAAAATATTAGTTGCATTTTCACTTTCTTTATTCTGACTAAGCAATGTATAACAATTGAGAGTTTCTTCGAAATTAAAAAAAAAAAAAGAATATCTATAAGCATGTATTTTCTCAAATTTTAATTGTTCTATATTAATCTAAACTAAAACAACAATGACATGCTTGTATAAAATACATGAAAATTAAAACTTCTTACATGTATTAGATATTTCATTAAAGTCCACAATGCCCATGTATCCACCAATACCTAGAACCTGATACCTAACATATGTAATTGGGTGAACCTCCAAGTGCACAACCGTTAACAACACATGGTAGCCAAGTTTCTCCTTCGTCTATGGGGTAACATAGTTAGGACATTCATTTACAATTTGGAAAAAACAACAATACATCTGTTAATAACAAGCATAAGGAAAAAAGGCATGCTCAAATAAATAATTATTATTAACTCCATACATACTTGCATGCTTTCTCTTCTCATAAAACCATTGATGTAATGTGTCATGAATGAACTCGACGAGTATCATGATGGACAGATCTTGTGCGTCTCTAATGAGGGCATTCAATGACTCTGTAATGCTAGTTGTCATTATGTTATATTGATGCCCAAGCAAATGTGTCCTACTCCATTGGTAAATCCCCACCTCACGTAGGTAAGCCTCAGCTTGAGGATGCACCACATCAAGAGATCTCGTCGTAGTCTCAAAATCTACTTCTGTATATGACTTACGACTTTCAGATATAAACATGCAACTTGTGAGTTTATAAATAATATGAGCATTTCATTATCAAAATTTATAAAATGTTAAATGGTATAAAAATTTTATACATGTATAAACACGTCACCTGTGAGTCATGTTTGTACTTTGATCGCATGTTATAGAGAAGGTGATGGCAAAAACACCTATGGTATACATCTGGAAAGACTTCAGCCATTGCAGAGTATATAACATGATGTTGATCCGAGATTATTACCAACTCTGGGATTTCATTGATGCATTTTTTAACCTTCATTAGAAACCAACACTATGTGTTATGATTTTCCTTTTTACTGACACTGAAAGCAATTGAGTATATTTAGTTATTACCATTAAGGTCCACCACAAGGAATAAATGTCCAAGATATTGACCTTTAAGAAAAATAACATTAATGCAAATAACAGGTCAAATATATTGTTTATATGCACGAACAAAACATCCTAATGCCATGAAAAAAAATATTTAAATCGATGTTCATAGTTTGTTTCTATAGTTGTCACGGTTCTCAGATTAGCATGCTCTGAATTATAGTAATAATCAGGTAAGAGCAGAAATGATTCTTTCGATGAGCCCTTCAGTGAATTTAAAATCCAATTTCTTGCCTGTCCGACTTATGAATATGAAATGTCAATTTTATACCTGTCGGCAATGTTAAGAATAATCTCTTTAGGCTGGTAAATTCGATCAATCAACATAAACTTTGACCTCATTAATTGACCAAAAGCTCGAGCCCCAGCTTGTTTGTGATGTAGCATTATCTGATCAATTGAACATGTGTGGATTGAAATTATTTTACCAATTTGGAAGACTTGATTGGATTTGACTCTACTTCCCGTTAAATACCATTGACATTTTTCATCATAACACTTAATCTTCAATCGTCTCGTGTCAAATCTAAGTACTTTGTATTGAAATTCTTTCTCTATGGCAAATTGGTCTACAACATCTTTCAAGTGTTTTTTGTCATGAAAAATATCACCAAGTTTTAAAACATTCCCTTTTTGGATTGATCTTGCACCACTTGATGATGTTGAAAGCTGTGAAGGAAAATTGGGAAGCCACTTAAATGGATTAGTGGGGACATTGTCAAAAAATGGTCCCGAATAATTTCTGTCACCCATAATAGGATCTTTAAGCTACAAACTATTTATATCACATGTAATAGGTGACATATCTTTGGACTCTGCCTTATCAAGAGGAATATCAGTCATCTTGTTTCTGTCAAAGTCACCCTAATCGGGAACCCTTTCTTTCTTTCCATGAGCTCATTCATCAGTAATATATAATGCATCATTACTAAAATCAATCAAGTCTTCCTATTTAGATTCTTTTTTCACTTCACCAAGTTCTTTTTCTTCTTTTTCTTCTTCTTCTTCTTGTCCTTCAATCGAGATACATGTAACAAAAACAAAAATATATTCCTTAAAGTATTGAGACATGTTAATAAGCCCTTGGACATCTTCATCATTTTTTATCTTTATAGGGTAGTCAAACTCAATTCTTCCTAGTTTCATACATAATTGAATGTAATTTTTAATTGGATCAATATTGTAATGTTTATTTAAAAGTTGGATAAATTTCTCTAATGTTGTTTCAGAGGGAATTTTAACCAATTGTTTACAATATTCAACATACTTCATTGTGTTCTTATCATGTTGGATTCATTTTCTTAGAAACAAACAAAAACATAACCCCCATTTTAATTATTAATTTTACAATGAAAAATTTTAGGAAAAAATTAAACATTTATAAGAAAAAATCCACAATAACTATTTATTGATATGCATATGTCACCTCTAATTTTCCAAAATCTCTCTATTTATTCATAACATTTCATTTTAAACATTCTTACAATGTTTAATATCAAATTGCCATCATACTTTTTTAACATTTATTTAACCCCCTATAATTATCTAACATTTCATTTAACACCTTCATATGATGTCATGTATTAAAATGTATCTATGTATTTTTAACATTTCATTTTAAACCTTCTTACAATGTTTAATATCAAATTGCCATCATACTTGTTTAACATTTCATTTAACCCCCTATAATTATCTAATATTTCATTTAACACCCTCATATGATGTCATGTATTAAAATGTAACTATCTACTTTTAACATTTCATTTTAAACCATTTTACAATGTTTAACATTAAAATGCCCTCTATATTTTTATAATATTTCATTTAACTTTATATAATTATGCAATATTTCATTTAACACTCTCATATATTGTCTTGTGTTAAAATGCATATATCTATTTCTAACATTTCATTTAAAACCTTTATCTTTGTTTAATATCAAAATACCCCTATATTTTTTTAATATTTTTTTAACCCCTAAATTATTATCAAATGTCCACCCTTTACATAACATACGAACTAGATTTAACAAATAAAATTAAGTTTTGAGTTAAGATTTGTATAAATACTTTGTTTTCATGAATTGATTTCTTTCAATTTAAATTCAGAAATACAAATTTTTTTCTTTTGAATGAAATTGCAGTATCAAATATTGAATAAAAAGGAGAGTGAAAATGAATGTTTAAATGATATGAAAAATGTATGTAAGAGGTTTATATAGAAGTGAATATTTTTGCTTAAAGATTTCAATTTTAATTCCCTTTTAAACTATTGATGTGAAAACATTTTTTCAATTCAATTTTATGGAACTAATTTAACAATTCAGATTTGGAACATCAACAGCGACATTGGAAAACATCAAATTATTACTTCATTCCTATAAAAAAGAGTAAACTTATTTTTTTATTAAAATCATTAAACTTTCAATCATTTTTATTAAAAAATCAAAATTTTAGATTTTCTGTTAAAAGGATTATGTTTTTATTACTTCCCATTAAAAACTCTGTACTAACGATCTTGTTTTCAAAATTAAAACAAAACAAAAATCTTATATATGTTTGCTCAATGCATTAAAAAAAATAAAAATTTGATCAATTCAATAAAAAAAATATGAAAATTCAGTTTATTTAATTAAAAAAATTTAAATTTCAGTCTTAAAATAAAAAATAAAAAATTCAATTCCTTTAATAAAAAAATTACTATAATTCGGAATCTTTATGAGTAGTTGTAGAATTAAGATTTTTATTAAAAATAAAGCAAACAAATTACAACATGGGTTGTGTTTTCTCTCTTATTTATTCTGAGTTCACCTAATTAAGAAATTTAATTAAAAAAATGACAATTGAGAAATATAATAAATAAACATTTAAAAAATAAAATGAAACATGGGATGTTCTCAATTTTCCCTCATTTTATTCTCAGTCCAATCCTCACAATGCGGAAGTCAGCTCTCTAATCAACCATACACTGTATTTTCTTTTATACGATATTTTCTTTATTGTATTTATTATTTATTTTTACCTTTTCCAATCTGTTTTTGTTTTGTTGTTTTAACGTTTTAATCTCTGATTGTGTTCTTGATCACATTCCATATTACCCTCAATCCAAACACTGCAAAAAAGTTTTTTTTTACCAAACTGTAAAACAAAAGTTTATAAAGAAAGATTTTGAAGTCGAGATTTGGATCGAATCTGTCTATTAAGGTATTTTATAAATTTATTTTCAATTTGTTTATTTGCATTTTTTAGAACTATTTACCTGTTTCTGGTTTTGTTCTTGAATTTGTTTGAATGTATAGCAATATGATATTTTTCTATATTTTTATTGATTAAATTATAAATAATTTTAAAGATTTTACTTTCGCATTTATGAAGTTAAACGTGCCTTAAAAAAAAAAAAAAAATTGATTTTGAATAAATAAATATAATATAAACCGAATCATTCATGAGATTTAACCAAAGAAAATTGGTTTAGCAGTATTAAGATAGGAAAATGAATAATAATTAGATGCAAATAAGAGGATTGATGTGGTGTTGCCGTTAGTGATAAGCACGCCTGGCAACTCGTCATCATTCTTCCCTCCAATCTCGCTCCACCTTTTCTCCTCTCTTTGGCCCCACTATATTTCTCTCCCTCTCTGTCACCCTTTACTTTCCCATTTCCCCTTTCAATTTTATGTCATTTTACTTATACTGAATCTGCCTTCTTGCCGCTTTTCTCTCTCTCTTTCTTTCCCCATTTTGTCGATTTTCAGGTAATGATTCTTCTGTTTTTGTGTTTTCGCACCCTGTTTTTTGGCATCTGAGTAGTGGTTATGTTTTGTAAAACTGTGTTTGTTTTATTAAAATTTGTGAGAATTTTGATCTGATTTCAGTATTTTTGCAGTGTTGGGATTAGAATTTTAGTGATCCGCTTGCCCATTTGCTTGTTTATTTCGATGTAAATGCATTGCTTTCTATACCTTGGGATTTTGTATTTCTTTTTTAATTATTCTTTTTTTTCTTCAATTTCAGTGGATTTATGTCTGTACTGTACAATGTGCATTCCGGGTTTTTTGTATGTAGAAGAGATTATTAATTTTACTCTTTATGTATATTGAATATTTTGTTTGTAGTTTAGATGAGTTTCATTTTCTTGGTATGGAGTGTCATTTATTTGCGTGCCTGTATTTGTAATTTTTACTACTTGTCATTTATTGGATTAGTTATTGATTGTTACACCACCATGTGAGGTTGCCCTGACATTAAATATAACAACAATTGCTAAGACCATTTTAGATGGGCACAAAGTTATTTAGCTATAATGGAATTGGCTGAAACAGTAGATGTAGATGGAGTTAATTGGCAACTCTTAGGAAGCTCTGTTTTGGCTTCTCTTTGCTTCTGGACTGAAAATGGATAATACTCTAGTACCAAGGTGGAATTTCAAGAATTGCTCTTATAGTTGGGTGTGTTACCTGGTCTGCTGTTGATGTAGTTCTATGTTGCTCTGTGAATCGAACTATTTCAACAAAGAATCTTGGGGTTTGAAGGACTTTGGATTGTGAGTATGCAATGTCTTACTATGCTGCAAGTCTTGAAAATGAGTTTGTGATTATGGTTCATCCCTTCACAGGCTTTCTGTAAATGTTAATTACTTCTCTTTGTATATAGGTTGATAATAAATTTTACTGCTAATCAAGTGTGGAAGTAATTGAATTAAACCCAATTATATCACATTTCTTAAGGTAAAGTTGTAACTTAATTATACATAAAATTCAAATTGTTTCTGCAAGTTTTTATTAGGAGTGTTCTGTGCAGCATGCTTTGTTTTAGAAAGATGTTTCTTCGGCAATGTGTACTTGTTGGGGGAATAGATAGACGTAAGCATACATATGGGTTTATTAATTCGATAATTTTTCTTCTGCCATTTCAGTATTATAATGATTGACATCAAATTCTCTTTTGTGTATGCCTGTGAGCTCAGCTACTGCACCTTTTAGTGTCCTTGTATAAATTTTCTTACCTGGAAAAAAGAGAAAGTATGAAAATATGGTTTCTCAGCTACAACTTGTCGTCTGAGTTTTTTCCAAGAATTGCTATGCTGATTCTGCTTCCTATTTTATTTATCTTTATGGGTGTCACTTATTTTACAGGTTACCTCTATTCCTATCTTTGAGCTAGAGTTGTGGAAAATCAAATAGTTAAAACTACAAGATTTTTATGGCTGTTTCCATGAGAGATTTAGATTCAGCTTTCCAGGGAGCTGGACAAAAAGCGTATCCTTTTCTGCTGAAATACATCGCCAAAATCGTCATAATCAACAAATTAAGTTTCTTTAGCTATAATAATCTAGAGGATCCATATTTTCAATATGGCTAAAAAAGTTGTATAGATGATAATTAAATGCATGCGGAATGTGGTTATCTTTGATACATAGCATTTTGAATTGATCTTGTACATCTAGTATTCTCCTTGAAAATATTACAGTGGTATTGAAATATGGCGGATTGAAAATTTTAAGCCTGTTCCTGTGCCAAAAGCTACCTGTGGGAATTTTTTCACTGGAGATTCCTACGTGATTTTGAAGGTAAGTGGTTTTGTTTATGTTTGTGTTCCTCACATTTTTCTATGCCATAAAGATCCAGTACAAGAAATATGAACTCAGTCTCAGTCTTGTTTAGTGTTTTTGTGTCTTCAATATGGTCTGCTGCTCCACAATTGTGTCTTTTCTTTCAATCATCAGTAACACTTTCTTTTTGTTCCATTATGTATTCAAATTTGTTGTGCTCAAACTATATCAAACGTTTATTTAATGTTTAAAACTGTATTATTCATGCTTACCTGCAGAGCTGTAGTTATAACAGACATTTTTTTATGGTAAATGCTGTAGTTATTCATTGTTTTGGCCTATAGGCATGTATTTTATTGTTTTATTTGGGTAATAATGTAATGCCATGGCTAGTGCTTGCAAATCCATGTTTTTATATCTGAGTTTGTGTGGTATAAGATGTCTTTGTGCAGTAAAACTGATTCTAAGCATATACCTATGCCTAGTACCTTTTCCCTATTCCGTAAATTTGTACCATCAGAAAGGGAACAATATAGTAGAACTTTAAAACATCCTGTTATCCTATAGCTGATATCTTGACAGTTTGTCTTAGCATAACTTAAATTTTCTCCTCATCAGGTACTTAAAAGTTTGTCATTGCCTTTTCCCCAGGTTTATGTCATTTTTAATTCAAACTTTTTATTTATACTGGAAATTCTAAAAGCAGAGACAGTTTTGATCTGTGATCGTTTCCATTAATTTCTTTTTGTAGTACAGTAATCAAAACTCTTAACCACTGGCTGCTGATATGTGTTGTTTCTTCCTGGCGTTGTTAGATGATGACATTATTTCTGCCAGGCCTTGACAGATTAGACTGAACTTCTAAAATGCCATCCGATTATTTTGATTTTTCCGTTTCATCTTAATAGAATCTAGAATTCAAAAAACTTAATGGGTCAAAATATAACACAATTATCATGTCTAGCATTTATGTTTTTTGGCTATATGTGGTGCCTTGCATCATGAGAAATTGTTGTATGTCCTCTTATTCTACTAGATTTAGCAACTGCTGTACATCTCTTTTGTTGGGTCCATCTGGTGAGTTCAAGTAGAGCTTATTAAAGTAGATCTTATGTAGAAAATAGGGTTTGATAAAAAGGTTGTTGGTTGATTGGATATGTCTAATGGTAAACTATCAACAAGGGTTTCATCAAAAAGGAAGGATAAACTGAAAATTATAAAATAGGATGGGGACATTTCAAAACTTTAATATTGCTCCAAAAGAGCTTAATGGAAAAGCTTAAATAAGTATTAGACATAAAACAACACATATAGTTTGCAACCAAGTGACACAAAGGATATTGTTAGGCACTTTTGATGAAATAAGTTCTTTTGGCCAATGTATGAGTCCAAATAAACAAACACTTAGTCATCAAATTTATGATTTGAAGAGCTGGATCTTTTGGAAAAAACAACAGCTAAATACACTTTCAGTGGCTTTAAATTTTAGATGATTTTGTTTTTTCAAATATTATTTCCTTGTGAGCCTTCTGGGTGGTATGCTGTAAATTATATCACAGTGACAAGTTGGTTTTATTAGATATGGCCTAGTTGATTTCATATAAAAAATTTGTTGTTCTTTGATCTTTAAACTCTTTTACCCAAACTAACATATTCTCAGTAGAAAGTTATTTTGTTTTTGCACTTTGTCCTTAAAAAAAAAAAAAACGGAAGAAAATGTAGGAATTCAAAACCTGAAGAAAGCTAAATCAGTTTTATCAAAGGAAAACCCTGACCCAATGTTTGTTAAGAGACACGAACCAACGGTATAAGAAAAGATTGTTTATGCCACACTAAAAAAAAAATTGAGGTTTTGAGTGATAAGTCAGATTAGAATGCCACAAGAATAATCTTGATAAGTTCTTCAAGTTCTCAAAAGAATCAAAGATAAAAGTCCCTCCAATATTATGATGAGAACAAACGCAGACAATAAATTGAATGTAGCAGCAGATATTGAAACAGAGTATTGACTGGAAAATGGGCAATGGAAATGCTTCTTTATTAATCTGAATTATCAACAAAAGTTACCATAACTCCCATAATTCAACCAAATCTCCAAAACAGAAAATAGCAACAAATGAAAACAACAAAAAACAAAACACTCTGGCAATTTGATAGGCCAAGACTCTTCAATACAAAGGCTTTTGGTTGTTGCAAGTGGGGTTACAAGTAGGGGTGCTAGAGGCTTCTTGATTTTTCTCCATGTTTCTAGCTTCTTCTCAGGTCTTCTCAAGAATGTTAGGTGCCTCTTGATTCTTTTGAATTTTCCCTATAAATTCATTTCCAACTTCTCTTTTCTTTAATTCTACCTCGTCATTCTGTTCTTCTTTTTTCTTTAATTTAGCTTTTGCCTCCTTGTTTTGCTTTAATCTAGTTCTAGCTTCTTCAGCTCCTACCTCTTTGCATCTTTTCCTTATTTTGTGCCTGCGAAAGTAGACTCTTGTGATGAGTGCTATAGACAACCCCCGCTTGGGGCCTCGAGCCTCACCTTATACTCAAGGTGGAACTCGGGAAATTATTGCAAATTTCAAAGTAGTCTTCCCACATATTTTCACAAGGAGGCAGATTGGCCCATTTTACGACTCCCACCTTTATAATTTGATAAGGTCTATAAAATCGAGGGCTTAGTTTCTCATTTGGCTTTTTGGCCAAATTTTGAAACTTATATGGTTGTAGTTTGAGAAAAACCATCTTGCCAGGTTGATCATGAATTTCCCTTCTTTTTGAATTCACATATTTTCTCATGCGGTCTTAGGCACAATGTAAGTGCTTTTTGAGTTCAGTCAATATCTGATCTTGTGTTTGCCATTGAGCTGCAAGCTCATCTACCTTCGAATTGGCAGGGTCACATTGAAGTAACGTGGGAGGCTCCCTACCATATAAGGCCTTGAAAGGAGTCATACTTGCTGAACTATGTTATGTGGTGCTATATTAATATTCAGCCCAAGTGAGCTAGTGAACCCAGCCCTTGGGTTGTCAAACATAGAAACAACGTAGATAAATCTGTAAACTTTTGTTGACGACTTTTGTTTAGCCATTTGTTTGCGGTGGTAGGTGTTGCTAAATTTTAGAGTGGTACCCACATTTCAAAACAACTTAGTCCAATAAAGATGTTGTTTTGATCAGAAACTATGGACTGAGGGTATCTGTGAGGTCCGAATACTTCAGCTACTTCTTTTGTTGTGTAAGGGTGGTGGAGGGGCATCAAATGATTGCATTTGCTGAGGCAATCTATTACGACAAAAATTGTATCTCCTTTTTTTGTTTTTGGACGGCCTCTAATGAAATCCATGGACACGTCATCCCATACTTTGTTCGGAATAGGCAAGGGTTGTAGTAAAGTCCCAAGGCTCATGGCTTGGTACTTGTTTCGGGACACATTTCACAACTTTCCATAAAATGGCGTATAGCAACCTTTATTCCCATCCAATAAAATACTGCAATGATGCGCTTGTAAGTTCTAAATAACCTAGTGTCCACCGAATGAAGTGGAGTGAAATTCGATTAGAATGATAGAGATGAGAGAGGAGAGAGGAGAGAGGAGTGAGAAGTTAAGGCCAATTGCCCTATGTACAGTGAAGTGCCATTTTTCATAGAAAAATTACCGTGGCTTTGTGGATCCTTCAACAGATCTTGAATGACTCCTTGATAGAGTGTATTAGCATAATCCTCTATATTCGTGGTCTCCCTATCAGCCTATTAACTGATTGAAAAGGTAGTAAGGTTGACAAAATCCCCTGGTTTTTTGGACAATGCATTTGTAGCCTTGTTGTCATTGATTGGCTTATAGAAGAGCTCGAAGTCGAACCCAAACAATTTAATTATCCATTTTTGTTAATCGTCATTTACAATGGTCTGCTCCATGAGATGTTTTAGGCTTTTCTAATCCATATAGATCATGGAACATTGCCAAAGTAAATAGTGCCTCCATTTTTGTAATGCAAAAACAGTGGCCATTAGTTCTCATTCGTAAACCGATTTGGCTCAAGCTCCTGGTGATAGCACTTGACTCATGTATGAAATCAGTCGTCCTTCTTGCATCATAACCACCCTAAGACCTATACCTAAACCATTTGTCTTTATGACAAATGGTTTTGAAAAATTAGGCATCGCTAGGACTAGTACTATTGTCATTACTTGTTTTAACTCTTGAAATACATTGTTAGCCTCCTTGCTCCATATGAATGAATTTTTCTTTAAAAGATTGGTTAACAGCTCCGTTATCCTCCCATAGCCTCTAACAAAGCGGCGGTAATAGCTTGTTAGTCCCAAAAATCCTTGTAATTCTTTGATGTCTCTTGGCTATGACCAATCTACCATGCATTGGATCTTCTTTGGGTTGCTCGCGACACCTTCTGTGGATATGGTGTGCCTCAAGTACTCCAATTGGCGGACGGCGAATGGACCTTTTTTTCTGTTGACCATCAACTGATGTTGAGGTAGTATATTGAAAATCTCCTATAGGTGCGTATAATGACTGTCCATGGTTCGGTTGTACACTAAAATATCTTTAAAAAAAACTAGAATAAATTGTTGTAACTTCTCCCAAAAAATTTCGTTCATAAGATCCTGAAAAGTTGCAGGGGCATTAGTTAATCAGAAGGGCATTATGAGAAATTCTTAATAGCCATTATGTGTCTGGAATGCAATTTTCTTAAATTTAGATTCAAGGACTCTTATTTGTGATATTTAAACTTGAGATCTAATTTGCTAAATATAGTGACATTACCCAATTCATCTAATAATACATCAATTGTAGGTATAGGAAACTTATTTGATATTGTGAGTTTGTTGAGAGCCCAGTAATCCACATAGAAGTGCCATCCTCCATCATTTTTTTGTACTAGTAAAATAGGACTAATGTTGGGGTAGATAATTCCTACTTGCGACGTCTTTTTAACTAATCCTTCAACTTCATATTTTTGGTGGTGCGGGCATTGGTACGGTCGTAAATTAGGAGATTGAGCCCCTTCCACCAATTGGATTGCATGGTCATTTGGCTGCTTCGGTGGGAGGCTCGTAGGTTCCTTAAATAGATGCTTGTAATTTTCTAGAAGAGAAACTACTGATTCGTCGACAACCTAGGTACTCTCGAAAGCTATTGTGCCTTCTAATCTTGCAAACTCTAGCTAATATTTGGTTTCTTTTGCCTTTATCGATTTCTATATTCCCTTCATAGTGGTTTCCATTGTGATCAATGAGGGATCCCTTTAAAGAAGGACTTGTTTCCCCTGCCATTCGAAATGTATGGTTTAGGTCTTCCAATTACTACAAACTTCTCTGAGGGTCGACAACCAATCAATACCCAATATGACGTTCACATTTCCTAAGTTGAAAGGAAAGAAATCCTGGGTCAGTTGAACCTTTGATAATGTCTGAGGGTTATTTCGACAAATTTCTGCCCTTTTAATACTCCATCCATCCCCCAAAATTACTTTAAAGTTTTTTGGCTGATTGGAAGTTGCAAAAGTTTTGCCAAACTTTGGGTGATGAAGCTATGGATAGCTCCACAGTTGATAGGGACGATAACTAGCTCTCCTCAAATTTTCATGGTTCTTGGGAGTCAAAACTAGCCACCAAACTTTGAGATAATTCAATAGCCTTGTCTTCCACCACAGGAGTCTCCTCTACTTCTGAGACTGAGTTTTCTTCCCTATTGTCATCATCTTGGCACAAAAGTATCCTTAGTTGTTTGATTCGACAAATGTGGTTGGGTCTGTAATTTTCATCGCAACGGTCTTGCGCCATTTTGGCTTGGAATTTGGTTGGTGATAGTTGCTTGAACTTGTTTTGCAGTGTTGGTTGTTGGTTGGTGGGTGAGTTTTTGATTGGGAGATTTTGTTGAGGCAAAGCAATGGGTTGGTGAGCAATTTGTGTGGCGTTTAGGTTAGATGAAGGGCTTGGTGAATTTGGGAGAGGGTTGGGAAGAGTCATTGGGGGTAAGGTAGCAGGTGGACTTAGGTTGGGCCTCATAATTGCGTTAACTGTGTTTTGGGGTGTGTTTAGGCTGTGTGGGTGGAGAGTAGTTGGGATTTGGGCTTGGGCTTGTGGATTGAAATTGTGAGTATGACTTGGATTGAAAGATTGGTATATTAGGTGAGCGGATAATGGGCTAATGGAAGCATTGGACTTGGTTTGTGAGGTCTTAGGCTGAGTTGATCCCATTTTTGCTGTTGGATCTAGGGGACCCAATCCATTGAGTGCCCAATTTCAAGCTTTTACGCACAGGGAGAGGTGCATTAGGGCATCTAAAGACGTCACCCTGAACATGTGAATTTCGGCTTAAACCTTGTCCCTCAATCCTGCCATATAAACTTCGGTTAGCCATTCTTTTGTCGTCCTTGGAACCTCCACCCCAAGCTTTCAAACCTTTCTCTATATTCGATCACAATGTCGGTTTGCCTAAGATTGATTAACTCCTCCTGTGGTGATCAGAGCTGGAGAGAGTTGAATCACCGAAACTCGCTCCGCTTCATTGATTCCCTTCATTCGAAAGTAATGTTCCACCTTAGCTAGCCACCCGTGAGGATCTTCGCCATTGAATAGTAGCAATTCGAGTTGTTGGCCATGCTGCTCTTTGTGGGTTGGTAACTCCATCATGATCAAAGTTGGTGGTTGTTGGGCGTGTGAATTCTCTCCAATTGTTATTCTGATACCCTGCTGAAATTGTTGTTGAACAATGTTTGGAGAAAATGTTTCTGATCCCCCTTCTTTTTATTGAAGTAGTGATTAAGGGTTGTTGATCGTCAAAGAGTGCACCACTGCTCTGTCTTTCCCCTTGCTACCTTCATCATATATTGACATATTTCATACATGTAGTTGTCTAGGGCGTCAAAATGACATTCAGTTTTGCTGACTTTCATAGTTATTTCTTCCATCTTATGGTCCATGTGAGCCATGCATTCCATTACGTTTCTGTATCCTTGCTTCAATTTCTCTATTCTCCTTTCCGTTATGGTCGCCACCATTTGCGGGAAACGTCGGCTTTGATACCAATTTGATGAGAACAAACACAGACAATGAATTGAATGTAGCAACAAAAATTGAAAGAGAGTATTGACTAGAAAATGGGCAATGGAAATGCTTCTTTATTAATCTCAATTAGCAACAAAAGTTACCACAACTCCCAGAATTCAACCATATCTCCAAAACAAAAAAATAGCAACAAATGAAGACAACAAAAAACAAAACACTCTGGCAATTCGAGAGGCCAGGACCCTCCAATACAAAGACTAATCTCTGATAATTTTCTCCATGCCTTTCTTCCTTCCTCATCACCTCCTTTTATGCTGCTTGGTTACCAACCATCGGGAATGCTAGAATCTTCTGGTTGCTGCAAGTGGGGGTGCTGGAGGCTCCTTGCTTTTTCTCCATGTTTCCGGTTTCTTCTCTGGTCTTCTCAAGAATTCCAGGTGCCTCTTGATTCTTCTGAATTTTCCCTATAAATTCATCTACAACTTCTCCTCTTTTCTTCAATTCTGCCTCTTCATTCTGTTGTTCTCTTTTCTTCAATTCAGCTTCTGCCAATTTAGCTTCTGCCTCCGCATTTTGCTTTAATCCAGTTCTAGCTTCTTCAGCTCCTACCTCCTTGCATCTTTTCCTTATTTTGTGCCTGCAAGAGTAGACTCTTGTGATGAGTGCTTTATCATATTATAACCCAAATTGATAATAATCTGCTGCTGCAAAATATTTTTTTATTTAGTAAGGGAAGTTTAGAATGACAGACACTGGAGCTTGTGACTTGAGTAATTTTTTATTTTCTTTTCTCATTAACCCAACTGTTTGGAAAAGACAGTTGTAGCAAATCTAACATGGCTGTTTGTATAGGATATCCTGGACCTGGGTAAAACTCTGGAATTGCTTTTTACTTCCAAAGAAGTCTTTGGCATTTCGTTAATTGCCTCATTTTGAATGGTCAATGCCCTCCACTGTTGTCAATTTAGTTTATTACACTTAATTTTTACCCTTCTCTTGTGTAGACAACTGCCTCAAAAAGTGGTGCCTTACATCATGATATCCATTATTGGCTTGGTAAAGATACCTCCCAGGCAAGTCCTTGTTAATATTTAAGTCTAGTTTTTGTGCTAATAATATCTTGGCATATAATTGTGATTTCATGACTAGCACTGTGTTAAAATAGGATGAAGCAGGTACGGCTGCCATCAAAACAGTTGAATTGGATGCAGCACTTGGAGGACGTGCTGTTCAGTATCGTGAAGTACAGGGCCATGAGACTGAAAAGTTCTTATCTTATTTTAAACCATGTATCATACCTCAAGAAGGTGGTGTTGCATCCGGTTTTAAACATGCTGAGGCTGAAGAACATTCAACACGTTTATTTGTTTGCAGAGGAAAGCACGTTGTTCATGTGAAAGAGGCAAGTCTATTAGCATAGCTTGTGTTCTAATTAGATACTATTCCTTGAAGACTATCTATATGTGGTTTCTCTTCGTGAAAATAGTTTCTTCCTTGCTGTGACAGGTTCCTTTTGCTCGATCATCTCTCAGTCATGATGATATATTTATTCTAGATACTCAGTCTAAGATATTTCAATTTAATGGTTCCAATTCATCTATTCAAGAGAGAGCAAAGGCTCTTGAAGTTGTACAGTACATTAAAGATACTTATCATGATGGAAAGTGTGAAGTAGCTGCCATTGGTAAATTTCTGGATTTAAAGTTCAAAGTTGACCCTCAAAATGGCTCTTTGTTGAGCCTAATGGTTTACCTTTTATGTAGAGGATGGAAAGTTGATGGCTGATGCTGAAACTGGAGAATTTTGGGGTCTCTTTGGTGGCTTTGCTCCATTGCCCAGGAAAACAGCCATTGATGAGGATAATACTCCTGAGTCTCATACTACTAAGCTATACTGGTAATTATGATTTTGTTTGCCCTTTCCTTTTTAACAGCAAATTTGGTGGATCTCTTTGGTGATGATGTCTTTTTATTTCTATCTGAGGTTGTACTTTAACATAAATATAAATATTTGTGTTTGCATTTGTGTATTTATCTACATCCAATTTATTTTTTCTGAATTTTTTGAAGTCATTTTATAGAATTTGGAAGATATATTTCTGTAATATGGATATATTTTTATTTATATGTTAAAAAAAAGCATGAATTGTACATATTGCATCTCACTTTCTAATTTCAATAACTTCTCCATAAAATATGCTATAAAATCTTTTTCTTTTTATATATTCAGAAAAAAAGTTGCATAAATGATGAAAATCAGATATAGTAGTATGCACTTAGTGAATTAAATTCTTATATTTAAAAATTTGTTATCAGACTTGATAGTGCTTTAGTTCTGACAGAAACATATTGTCTTTTTTAAGTGTTAACAAGGGGCAGGCTGAACTTGTTGAAGCTGACTCCTTAGCAAGGGAGTTGTTAGAGACAAACAAGTGCTATCTTCTAGATTGTGGCATAGAAATTTTTGTGTGGATGGGGAGAACTACATCTCTTGAAGAAAGAAAAAGTGCCAGTGGAGCTGCAGAAGTAATATGCAATCCTTTTTTTCAATATGTTTTGCTAAATCTTGGTAGACATACCAAATTGACTCTCATATTACTTCTGATTTCTCTGAACAGGAGTTACTCCAGAGTGTTGATCGAGCAAAATCTCACATAATTCGTGTAATTGAGGGATTTGAGACAGTTATGTTTCGATCAAAGTTTGATTCCTGGCCACAGACAACTAATGTGACTGTCTCTGAAGATGGTAGAGGCAAAGTTGCTGGTAAGTTCATGAATATTCTCCAAATGCTTTTGCCCTGCCGATATGAAATATTCCAGAGATTAGAACTATTATATTTTCTCATATTCATTGTCTAGAGACTCTTGTCATTGTTTTCTTTTCATGGATTTTGCAGCTCTTTTAAAACGTCAGGGGGTTAATGTCCGGGGTTTGTTGAAAGCTGAGCCTGTTAAAGAGGAACCTCAACCGTTCATTGATTGCACTGGAAATCTGCAGGTGTTTAGCTAACAGTATTATGTTTACATACAGTACTCTATTAGATTGGCTGACATCATTGGATTTGTTCTTATATTCATTTCCCCCCCACCCCCAGCCCATTTTTCCCATTTAATTTACATTTCTATATAATTTCACCAACTTCAGAAGAGAAAGTTACCATCTTATCCTATTACTATTTCCATCTTATATATGGTTTTGCAACAGAAATTGTGCGAGACATTGTTCTTGTGAAATATCTTTTGTTACTTTCCATGTCTCCTTTCGTTACTGTAATAAGAAATGTAAGCAGAGAAAGACTGAAGGCAGGAGAATAGTGGTCTAGTAGATATGTTGCTTGTCTAAAGAATGCTCTAGAATTAATTTTGGACTTCATATGAGCTCTACAAAATTTGTAGAAGCCTTAACGTAGGGGTTTAAAACATTATGTGAGAAATGTATCAGGAGTGCTAAATGAAATATATGGGCAAAATCAAAGGAACATGAAAAAATTACAGTTACATTTCTAGAAGTTCCTAGGTGTTTGATAAAATAAAATTCCTTACCTAAAATATATAAGTTCTTATGTTGCCTAAGATTAATTTATAGCAACTAGATTCTCTCCCTTCTTTGGGATCTTTTTTGATATATTCTAGAAAATGTAGGCCAAATTTGAAGTTGACCGTGTATGATTTTGTTGATTTTCTCTTCCTGGTTGCTCAGGTCTGGCGTGTAAACGGTCAGACTTCAGGATCTTTTATGATATATTCTAGAAAATGTAGGTCAAATTTGAAGTTGACTCTGTATGATTTTGTGGATTTTCCCTTCCTGGTTGCACAGGTCTGGCGTGTAAATGGTCAGGAAAGGATTCTCATTCCTGCTGCTGATCAGTCAAAATTTTACAGTGGGGATTGCTTTATTTTCCAGTATTCATTTCCTGGAGAAGATAATGAGGAATACCTTATTGGAACTTGGTTTGGGAAGCAGAGTGTGGAGGTGATTTTTTTTTCTTTTTGTGCTACATTTCCTTTTGTAATTATTTTCTTGCTGAAATTGTCTCCAATCTCTCGTCACCTTCACCACCACTAGCACTCACGTGGTAGATTAATGGCACCAAACATTTAGTCAGTTTCTTACATCATTTATAGATCATTGAATCCAAGAACTCTAATGTTTGAGATTGCATCAAATTCATGTCATTTTCTAGATACATTAATTACGCTGCTTGATTTAGGGGTCTATAACTAGTAATAATTGAGCTTCCGTAAATGTTCCTTGGAAAAGTATTTAATAAATCTCAACAATGTTTATTCCATTAATGTGAAATTCTGCTGTCAAGGAGCCGTTTAGAAATCTTTATCATTTCCTTAATTTATTTATTTACTCTTACCATTGGTGTAATCTCGCATAATGAATGTTTCGGTGATTCTGGCAGTCTGCAATTTCTCTATCTAATTGATAGGTTTCTTTTGTAATTTTGGATGGTTATTATCTGAATAATTCTTTCCCGGTTATCAATTGGAGTTGGACACTATTCTTTTATTAAGCAATTATTGTTTGTCAAAACCGGTTAATTATAATTTCTCTTGTGATAATGTTAGAAACTAAAATTTCAACTACATGTTTTGCTCAATCTTTTGATTGACAGTGTTGGAGTTCTTTTTAATGATACTGAATTTGAATGAGTTATTCCTTTTTGGTATTCATGTTGTCACTAGATGAACTTAAGAATTCTAACAAAATGGTACTCCAAATTTTAGATACATAATCAGAATAGAACATTTATGGTACTCCCATACATAGTATATTGCTGAAGCCAGCTTTAATTGCTGTGCACAAACAGTCTGTGATTCATTGTTTTTGTAGGATTTTTCTTTATATCTTTTGTTCTTTCTTTAACGACATGGATTCATATATATATCTGTGTGTGTGCATAGGTGAACAAATCAAAACAAACACAGAGATGCACAAATATAAATTAATTTATTTATGATCTAACTGTCTTGCATTTGTTAGATTATATACTTACTACTTTTTTCTTTTCGATTATAGGAAGATAGAGCTACTGCTAATTCACTGGCAAGTAAGATGGTTGAGTCAATGAAGTTTCTGCCTGCCCAGGTAATTTTCTTTGATTTGTGATTGTTTTATTAAGTTGATGAAGTTATTTGTCTTTGCTATGTCTCATTATTCTTATGTATGCTGCTATTGGTTTCTAGGCTCGCATTTATGAAGGACATGAACCGATTCAGTTCTTTACAATTTTTCAGAGCTTCATTGTTTTTAAGGTTTGTCAGATTTTGATTGAAAACCTTAATTTTCATCATTGAAAATTCATAATTTGGTTTTTATTGTTCTTGTGACTATAAAAATGAACCAATATTAAATATAACAGGGCGGTCTTAGTGATGGATACAAGAATCTCATTGCAGAGAAGGAAATCCCAGATGAGACATGCAAAGAAGATGGTGTTGCTCTATTTCGGGTTCAGGGTTCTGGACCTGATAATATGCAATCTATACAAGTTGAAGCTGTAAGTTATCCTTTTCTCTAAGTTGTCTATGTCTTCTGGAACTGATTGGGAAATGTGTTTATGTCGCAGCTCTTTCCCCTCTTAGTTACTTTTTTCAGACACACATTAGATTTCTTCTTTTTCTTCTGGTTTTCATAGCAAGTAGATGGCTGTGTAACCTTCTGCTTTTTACATAACTTACTTACATGTGCATGAGTCCTGCAAGATTTGAATGCGTTTTGACTGTGAACCCTATTATTCTCAAATATCTTTGTTTATCTTTTAATTATCTGTAAAGTCACAATGATGTTACAATTGAGTGTTTGAAGTGAAAAATAAAACACTACATATTCAAATTTATTGGAGTCTGTTATGGGTACTGAATCCAGTTGATGTTCAGAAGTTGTGCTTTTATTAGAACCCAAAATCTTTAATTGATTTTGGTTGTAGATAAATTCTTCGCATTTGTCGTAAATGCTTTAAAGCATTTTGTTCGTTTGTGTTTGCATTTTGATTTTTAAAAGCTATTATATATTTGAGAAAATTTTTCTTTCATTTCTTAGGTCCTTAATGACAAGTTTGCAATGATTGGCTGAACCTAATGGTATAATCCTCCAAGTCATTATATTTGAGAATTTTTTATTAACTTTCCTTGTGCAAGTTATCATGGTGTCTTTGTTCGTTTCCTTACAGGAACACATGAAACGGATTCCATGTTGAATAATTTTGTTTCTGGCTTCACATATGCACTTCCATGTATTGTTGCATGGGGCCACTGTCTTGCAGAGGAAAAATTAAATTCTGTTGAAGCCTGCTAGAGTGTTAATTTTTAAGATAGGGTATTATTGAACTTTTGTTGTTAATTTCATATGAATACAATGTGAGGTGTGTGGAGGATAACTCCAAAATAACCAATTTCCAGACTTTCACTTTCAGTTTCTTATTCTCTAACCTATTCCTGGCTGAGACCTACAGTTTTTGAAGCTTGTTCGAATTTCATTGTGTCGACTAAACAATTATTTATGAGCTGAGCATGTGCAGTTGTTATCTTTGACTGACAAATGTTTTGCAATATTATCTGACTCAGTTTTTCCTCATTAGTGACTCTTAATTTCAATAGCATTGCAAAAATAATTATTTTATAAAAGTAAAATGTGTCATTGGAATTGATTTTACTCTTATTAATTGTTATATAATTTGGAACTGCTGGTTCTGTTGCTGAATTGTAAATTGTAATCTGAATTGTTACTAAATATTTCTTAACTTCAATCAGGTTGCATCATCATTGAATTCCTCATACTGTTACATATTACATAATGATTCCACTGTCTTTGCGTGGGCTGGAAGCCTTACAACCTTGGAGAACCAAGAAATTGTTGAGCGTCAGCTTGATCTGATAAAGGTATATTATATATTTTTGTTTGGGAAGTTTATTTCAGTTTGTACACAGCTTTTCAAATGTTATCTGGCAAAATTTTTTAAAATTTTTTGAACATGAAGTTAAAGAAAGCTGCAAAATTGTTTATAGGGACCAAAGCACTCTGTGAATCTCTTTAAATTCAAATTTTTAGTTGGGAGTACTTTGATTCCTGCTGAATAAATAAATTGATGCATTAGGATATTCATATTTCTTGTCTTCTTTTTTTTTTTTTTTTCCAAGTCAGGGCTCTTTGATTATATATTTCTCACATTTTGTTGATTTTGTGCAGCCGAATATACAGAGCAAGCCGCAAAAGGAAGGTACAGAGTCTGAACATTTTTGGGAATTATTAGGAGGAAAGTCTGAATATGGAAGTCAAAAAATTTTAAGAGAGGCTGAAAGTGATCCTCACCTATTTTCTTGCACATTCTCAAAAGGTATGGTTTCGTATCTCTGTTGATAGTAAAAAAAATTCTATCTATTTCCAGTTCTCTTATGTTGTTAATATAAAAATCTAATTCTTTTTGTTTTTATTTTTTTTCCTTTTTCATGGGTGTTGATTACTGCCAAAATCCATGCTGATCTGCAGGAAATCTGAAGGTAATGTGAAAACTGACGTCATAACTTGAAGTTCACTCAGTTTTGCTAATTAATAAGATTTGATCATTTTAGGAAAGGTTCATTTTTATGCATTTTACATTCATGTGTCCTGTTGTTGTGGCTTGATTATTCTCTTTGTTTTTAATTGGTGAGTTATTTGACATCATACCTTACAATGTTCACTTGAATGAAGAGCAATATTATATTTGCATTGTTATTTTCAACATGGCTTTAAGTTAAAAGTCGTTGCTGCAGGTGATAGAGATCTATAACTTTGCCCAGGACGATTTAATGACTGAAGATATATTCATCCTGGATTGTCACTCAGAGATCTTTGTCTGGGTTGGGAAACAAGTTGACACTAAAACAAAATTGCAGGCTCTGACCATTGGTGAGGTAAGGTTAAGTGGCCCTTGGGTGTTATCAACAGTAGCACTTTGGTTCTTAGGGTGCAACTTGCATCATACTTCTTAGGAATGTGTTTTTGGTCTGTGCAAATAACTCATTTTATGGGTGCTAACATCTGGTTTTTGTAATTTACATCCTAAAACCTTTATGAAATGCCAACTTACCTGACCATAGAAACTGTTCAAATTGACTTAGGGCTGTGATAATGGTTTGCTGTCCATATTTAGGGTCTTTATGATTCTTAATTGTAAGCTTGCTTTTCACTTGCTTATCTTCTCTGATTCGGTCTCTTTACAGAAATTTCTTGAGCATGATTTCCTTTTGGAAAAATTATCTCCTGAAATTCCAATATATATCATCATGGAAGGCAGTGAACCACCTTTCTTCACACGATTCTTTACATGGGACTCTGCTAAATCTAATGTAAGTGGCTTTATTTGAAATTAATTGTTTTAACTCTGAACTTTTCTTGGGATTTAACGTTTTAGTTTGGTGCAGATGCATGGAAACTCATTTCAAAGAAAACTAGCAATAGTGAAGCATGGTGTTACTTCATTAGTAGATGTAAGAATTTTATCTCTCTTTCAGTTAAACTTCTTTCTTGTCTGGAGTTTGAATTATCACTTTCCTATTGTCCATGCACATTTTGAACTTTGAATTCTTACTGTCCTATCTAACTGCTTTACATCCTTTTGTCTATATGTCTATTATACTTTCACCCTTTTGTGTATATGTCAATTATGCTTTCACCTTTAAGTGTTAGATGTTAATTCAATCTTATTGAAGAAATTTTCGCTTGGCAACATATTTTGTTCAAAGTTTATGAAGTTCCGTTAAGAGAAAATATAAGAAAGTAATCTTGAAAACATTTGAAGGAGATCAGTGGATGCAGTTTTTGAAGTTAATGCTTTGACATTTGATCTTAGTTGTTGTGGTAAATTGAAGAACCTCAAAATATCTTCATCAGTTACATAATAGATGCTTGTTCAAGCTTCTTCTTGTTATACGTGTCCAACATTAAAAATTTATGTTGCCTTGAATAGGGATGGATAAACACAGAAGTCGTGAAATGATCAAAGTGGACATAAAGTTTGCCTTGCACCTTTGAACTTAATATTTTCCATAGAAGACTTATATGCTGTTTTGACAAGTAAATTATAAACTGAACAGTTGAGAAATGATTGAAGTGGACATAAAACTGGCTTTGCACTTTCCAAGTTTAATATCTTATTTGTTAAAACTTGAATTGTTTAGCATAACATAGTGAGCTATATGATACACTGTTGACTTATTTTATGTTTGACCAATTTGCATGTGTGGGTTTTCATATTCAAGTTTTTGGTTCTAATGGCATATATTTCTGCCTGAGCTATTTTTCTGATAATATATATATGATGCATGATCAGAAACCCAAACGCAGAACTCCTGTATCATATGGAGGAAGGTCTACTATGCCAGACAAATCACAGCAGCGTTCTAGAAGCGTGTCTTTCAGCCCGGATCGAGTTCGTGTGAGGGGTAGGTCTCCTGCTTTCAATGCACTAGCTGCTAATTTTGAGAACCCTGGTAATAGGAACCTTTCAACTCCACCCCCAATGGTTCGGAAGATCTATCCTAAATCTGTGACAGAGTCGAAATTGGCTTCCAAATCTTCTGCAATAGCTGCCCTCAGTACTTCTTTTGAAAAATCGCCACCGACGCGAGAATTTCTTATACCAAAAATTGTAAAAGGTATGCATTGATGAAGTACCTTAAAGGTAGTTATTTTTTGTTAAGTCCTTTTTAAGAAACTTTAGATTTAACTTAAATAGTGAAAAAAGATGAAGTTACCAAAATAAGCAATAGACCACCATGAATTTAAAAAGCTGAGGGGGTGACCACCCCATTCAGGGACAATAAAAATAAAATATTTTTGGTTGAAACTGCATTTGTCCACAATTTTCGCTTTCTTCCTTTCTCAAGAGCAAAAAAGTTTTCTGAGTCATGAATCACTTAATCTTGCTAGTTCAATTCCTATTGTACATTTCTTATACACCACTAAGATTGAAAAAATTTTCTGTCATGGTTTTAGCAAGCCCTCGGTCAGTTGAGTCAAAACTGGAAACGAACTCTAAGGAGGATGATATGAGCAACAGAATAGGGTCCCTCACTATACAAGAAGATGTGAAAGAGGGTGAAGTTGACGATGACGAAGGTCTCCCAGTTTATCCTTACGAGCGCCTGAAGATATCATCAGAGGATCCTGTGACAGAAATTGATGTGACTAAGCGAGAGGTATGATATTAAAACATTTCTTCATGTCACATCTTTGATTTTGTTCTTACAGTTTTTGCACTCAATGAGTGCAGACTTATCTGTCATCAGAGGAATTCAAGGAGAAATTTGGAATGGCAAAAGCTGCTTTCTATAAGTTGCCGAAATGGAAACAGAACAAACTTAAAATGGCCCTTCAATTGTTCTAAAATCTGCTCATTGCAACTACAATCTCGTCAGCACCCTGCTTTCAAGGTTGCAGCCTTGCAGGTGGAAGAAAGCTTGCTTGCAAATCTGTACAAATTCTTTTCTTTTACGATAAGCTTGTCTTGAGTGTCCTTTAATCATAATTCCAAACATAACCCTATTTACCTCACTTTTCTTTCTTTCTACGTGCAGTCAACAAACGTAATTTCTCAGGTTTGAAAGGGACAGCACAGTGCATTTTTAGCTGCTTCTGCTCCCAAGAAGCTTGTTTTCTTGATTGATGATCAAACTCAGATTTTTTTTCCTCACTTGATGGTTTGCATGTCTAGCATTTCTATTTTTTTATTTTATTTTTTCATTTGGGTGGAGTTAGCCAGTTTGTTATTCCTTATGATTACAGGTTTGTTGTGAGCTTGCATTTTTGTTACTCATTTTCAAATTTTCTTGAAAAAAGGATCAATTTCAATGATAGTCATTAGGGGGCTTGGAAATGCCAGACGATTTAGGTTGGTTGTACTGTACAACTGAGGATGGAAATGTGTACAGCAGTGTAAAAACTAGTCCACTGGTTATTTTATTTTTTCCTGATAATAAAAGTGTGATTTTTTTGGTTGCCTTCTATTTTTCAATATGAACTTTCAGTTTAACTGTTCCCAGAAAAAGGGCGTTAACCCTGTAAAAAATGTTTTTATTGATACATGAATTATTAGAATATTTACGGTAAAAGTTATGATACAATGTTTATAACATTGAACTGATAGGGATTTGTATCATCTAATTGCTTTAACAGAAGTTCAATTTTGTTATGAAAATAATACAGATTGGGATATCATAATTAAGTATTTATAAAAGTTCATCTTAGTATTTATTATTAGGCCAAAGGATTATTTCCCACCGATGTTGTGCTGTATTCCTAAGTTCTTCCTTTTTAACTTTGATAATTTCAAATACCTATTTATGAACAGTTAAAATTAATGATAGTAAGGGTAAAATCGTTATTTTCTCTGTAATATTAAAAATAAACTAAATATAATCTCTTTTTGTCCCTCTAAATTTTAAAAACTAAAAGTTTTTTTCAGTCTAAATTTTAAAAAATGACAGTTTCCCCATAGGGTTTCGTTTCGAGATCTCCGATGTCATCTCTGGTATCATTGTCAGTGACCTCTTCCTTCCAAAGCTTAATCTCCCTCTAGCGGTCTCTCTCATCTCATTTGGATGTTTGATCGACGTCGGAGGATCCATAGAACGACAAAGCTCTTTGTCTCCTTCGTCTTCGTCTTTCACAGCTCCTTCAACGCCTATTGGATGTCCAAATAAGTGGAGGGAGACTGTCGGAGGGAGAGGAAACTTCGGGACAAAGAGGCCATCGACAATGGAGTCGAAGATCTCGAAACGAAACTCTAGTGGGAAACTATCATTTTTTAAAACTTAGGTTGGGGAAAACTTTTAGTTTTTAGAGTTTAGAGGGCTAAAAGAGATAAAAATTTAAGGAGTTAGAGTTTCGTTAATTTTAACTGCTCATAGGTGGGTATTGGAGATTATCAAAGTTAAAGGGGAAAAACTTGAGGATACAGCATACCTTGGGTGGGAAATAGTCCTTTAGCCTTATTATTATCATTTAAAAATATTGATTAATTGAGGAATGCTATGTGTATTTATAATGTATATCATAATAAAATCAATTCTTGTTGGGAAAATCTCAAGTTTTCATTAGTATAGATGAGAAGCACAATTTATTCCATGCTTACTGATTTATAGGTTAATGCAGGCATCCAAAATTAACTATTCTTACAGTATTAACAAACGCTCATCATCTTTCCTTATCATACTCATTGCAGGGAATATGGATTATGTTATTTATTTTTTCATATCATTTTGTAAGAAGATAAAGAATGAAAGCACTTACAAATGATTGGTTAAGGCTTTAACCTCTCGCTTGAGAATCAATCTAAGGTAGAAACATATTCATATAATAATGAATGGTGAAAACTAAAATTCATGGATTGCCTTAAACATCCAAGACAATCATGACATTCGATATTTGATAGCATTAGCTAGAAAAATGAAACAAGCAAACACCTCTTTATGTGATGCGTAATCATATGAAAATAAGAGCAAAATTTAAAAAGAGCATTATGATGATCAACATACAGAGGGACCTTCCATATTAGCGAAAGAGGATCACTATTATGCACTAGTTAATGTGGAACCATAATGTGCCCTAAAAGAAGATAAAAGTGTAGGGTTTTCAGGCGCCACAACTGGCAGCACAACAGAATTTAAAATTTTAAAATAAAACAATCCTGCAAACCCTAACCAGGATAATTGTTTTAAACATAAGATTTATGAAGCATGCAAAACACTCATGGAGTGTTTTAGATTTTATAACTACATTGGTGGTTCCTTCAAATTTCACATGGCTAGGGAAAGAACGCTATCCAATGCTTACAAGGCAGTACCTTTGTATCTACGAGGGGCATGAACAAGAAAGAGGGAATCCTGACATAAAGGCTACTAGGGATCTTGATTGAATGTACTTGTTCACAACAAAAAGAGAGAGCATATAAAGTAGCTAGGGTTCTTCATGTTTTTGTGTTGTTTTTTTATTTCTCAAGCTCACACTTTATTTTATATGTATAGGTGTCTAAGCACTCCTATCATTATTATCCGTGCCCTTGTTCATTGCAATGTCAAGATTACAGACGTTTCCAGAATAACTATTTAATATGTACAAAGGGTTCCTATGATCAGTCATTTGATCTCTTTGTCATAGTTCTACCATTCTAAAGACATGTTATTCACATTATCATATAATTAAACACATATAAATAGAATAACAATAAATCTTTTTATTAATAATTAATATAAAATTACATCCGCAAATGTCAAATACAATTGGCTCTAGTACACTTAACCTAACAATCTCCTACTTGCACTATAGGCGACTTATATGTCTAAAGGCAAATTTGGTACATGCTTATCATTCTTCTTTTGCAACAGAGGCTTTGTCAATAAGTCAGCCAAATTGTCATTTGTATCAATATTTGCTATCTATATATCACCCCATTGAATAATCTCTCAAGTTAGATGATATCTTCTGAGTATGTGCTTGGACTTTTGATGAGACTATGATTCCTTTGCCTGAGTAATCACTCCATTGTTGTTGCAATGAAGCTCAATTAGTTTGACAATACTCAAAGCCATTCCAAGTTCAGTCACAAACTTTTTGATCCATGCAACCTTTTTTGCTACTTCTGAAAGGGCAATGTACTCGAACTCTATTGTAGAATTAGCCACTATACTTTGCTTAGAGCTTTTCCAACTAACTACACCACCATTTAAATAAAACACAAACCCTAAATGAGACTTTTAATCATCTCAATCAGTTTAGAAACTTGAGTCACTGTAGCTTCTAACAGTGAGTTTAGATTTCTGTCGATAAACCAATAATGCATCCTTAGTCCTTTTCAAGTACTTCAAGATGTCTTGACAACCATCCAATGTTTTTTATTTAGATCAGATTGATATTCACTACAAATGCTTAAGGTGTATGAGACATTAATCCTCGTACATAATATGATGTACATGATTGATCCTATAGTTGAGACATATGAGATCTTTCTTATCTTATCTTTCTTAGATTATGCACTTGGACACATATCTTTTGAAAGATATACACCATGGGACATGGGTAGAAATCCTTTCTTAGATTCTTCCATATATAATCTAGTCAATAACTTGTTTATTTACGTGCTTTGACATAGACCCAACAATTTATGTTGTTTATCTTAGTAAATTTTAATCCCAAAAATGTAGGATGTTTCTCTTAAGTCTTTCATGGAGAAACACTTAGATTACCAAACCTTTATCGATTGCAAGTTTGGTATGTCATTTCTAATAATTAAGATGTCATCGACAAACTATACTAGAAATACAATTATGCTCCCACTAACCTTTTTATAAACATACGGTTCATCTTCATTTTTGATGAATCCAAACTCTCAAACAGCTTCATCAAAATGAATATTCCAACTTCTCAAAGTCTACTTAAGTCCATAAATGGATTTTTACAATTTGCATGCTTTATCTCCCTATGTAACAAGAACGAAATAATCGAGTTGCACTATATAAATGTACTCTTAATGTTCAAAAAGGTAGTCTTGACATCCATCTAGAAGATTTCATAGTCATATAATACAGTTATAACAAGTATAATCCTAATAGACTTGAGCATAGCAATTGCCATACTTATGAGTGAAACCTTTGATAACCAATTGTGCTTTCTAGGTATACATGTTACTTTCTATGTCAGTTTTCCTTTTGAAAATTCATTTGCACTCTATAACTTTTAGTCTTTCAAGTGCATCCACTAGAGTCCATACTTGGTTTTGATACGTGAAGTCTATTTTAGATTTCATGGCAGCTAATCATTTATAAGAATCTGGACTCAAAACAACCTCATTATAGGTCTTAGGTTCGTTATCGTGGATAACCAGTACATCACCGTGTTGAGCTAAGAGAAAACCAAATCTCTTTGGCTCATGATGTATTGTGTAGAACTTCGTAACTCTTGTGTGTGTTAAGGTTGTTTCACTTGGAGTAGAGGAACTTTCTTATCCTGATCAACCATCTATGATGACACATCTAACATCTATGGTATCTTGTGGTATAGGAACTTTATCGAGTTCCACCCTCCTCTCACTAGTTGTTTTGAGAATAAATTCATTCTGAAGGAACACATTGATATGAGTAACAAAGACTTTTTACTGCTCTAAATGGTAGAATCAATATCCTTTGAGTACCCCACAAAGATACACTTTCTAAACTTAGCGTTCAACTTGTTTGAAACTAATTTTTTGACATAAGCTTCACAACTCCAAATCCTCAAGTTATATGGATTAGGCTTTTGTCCAGTCCACAACTCGTATAAAATTTTGTCTACTGATTTAGATTTGACATGGTTTAGTGTATAAACAACAGTTTTTAGGGCATGACCCTAGAAAGATATGAGTAGATTGATAAAATTTATCATAGACTTAACCATTTTTATCAAGGTTCTATTCCTCTGCTTAGATACACTATTATACTGTGGTATATGAAGATGAGTGAGTTGAGGTACCATCACATTTTCCTTCAGGTATTCTTTGAATTCAGCACTTAGATATTTACCTCCATGACCATTTATAGGATTTTAATTTGTTTCCCAAGTTGTTTTTCTATCTCTTTCTTGAATTATTTGAATTTATCAAAACTTTTAGACTTGTGTTTCATAAAAAACACAAGCCATATCTACTAAAGTCATCAGTAAAAGTGATGAAGTAAACTTTCCCATATTTGTTATGCACTATCATGGGCCTACTTATGTTATTGTGTATGATCCTTAACGGTTCAGTCGCCCTTTCATTTTGTCTGGTAAAGGGTGCTTTTGCTATCTTACCCAATAGATATAATTCACATTCATCATATGACTGAAAACCAAATTATTGCAAGACTCTTTGTTCAAGAAGTCTTGATGTATGTTTCAGTCCTATGTTGCCTAGCTTGTAATGCCACAAATACGTGGTATTTAGATAATTCAATTTTGGTCGTTTATTATTTTTCACATTGAAAATTTCATTATCCAACTTTAGAATATATAAACCATTATGCAATTCAACTGTTCCATAAAGAATATTATTTAAGATGATAATTATAATACCACTGACAATAAAAAATAACTATCCCTCTTTGTCTAAAATAGACATAGAAACGAAGTTTCTAGAAACAGATGGTACATAATAACAATTTTTTAGTTCTAAAACTAGCGTAGTGGGCAATATAAGATAATAAATCCCTATGATTAATATAGCGACGTGTACTCCATTTCCAACATATAAGTCAACCTTTCATTTGATGAGCAATTTACTTTATTATAGTCCTTACATATAAAAAAAAAATGAAATCCACATCTTGTGTCTACAACCCAGTATGAGCAAGATGAATAGTTTATCTCAATGACAAACATACCTGAAGTAAAGCTTCAATTGCCTTCTTCTTCTTGTTCTTTAGAAAGGTCTTACATGTCTTCTTTAGTGACCTGCCTTGCCACAATATAAGCAGACAACATTTCTTTTCCCCACGCCATCTGTAGGTTAGGTAGCAGTATCAGATGCTTAGGCTTCAACCACAAGTAGATTAGTCAAAGCTACCTTTTATACTTCTTGTTCAGTCTGCCTAAACATGTATAACAACTCCTTAAGAGTTTTCTCTTTTTTGTTTAAGTTAAAATTCATAATGAAATTAGCCCACGATTTAGAGAGAGATTTCAACACCAAGTCAATGGAAAACTTATTGTCCATGATAAAGCTCAAGCTTGTCAACTAATTACTGTAGCTAATCATCTTGACCACATGAGGGTTAACTTGTCCTCTTTTAGAGAGTTTATAATCAAATAGCTCAGTTGACACCTCATATCGTTCAACCCTCACACGAGTGCCATATAACTCTTAAAGGTGAACGAGTATGGATTGTGTATCCATTTCCTCATGTTATTTCTAAAGCTCAAGTGACATGCAAGTCAACATGAGGCACTAAACTTCCCTAGAGTTATCAAAATACTTATTAAAAGTATCCTTTTGCTCTTAGGGACATCAGGACTAGGTTCAAAGGGCAATGATCCTTTAAGAATTTATAACCTCTTCTCTTGACGTAGAATAATCCAAAGATTTCTATACCAATAAGTGAAGTTGCTTTGAGTAAGCCTATTTTCCTTTTCAAGAATGGATCGATACATTAGGTTTGACATAGTGATTTTATGATCTACAATTTACAGATAAAAGAATTAATAATTATATTTAAATATTAATATTCATTTTAATTACATATTTAATTAATTAGAATACTCTCACCATTTTTCTTAAGCCTATAACCCTCATTATTGAACTTGGAAAGTTTCAATGAGCTTCCTAATGGACTGAGATCCTATCACATTAATTTGACCTTTTGCTTTGGTGAACAAATTCAAACTAATCGAATAAGTAAGTTTTAAGTTAATTACCAAAAGCCTGTGCTCTCATACCAAGTGTTAACCCAACAAATCATGCAACCTCAAATGTGACTCTCGGTATCAGTAGGATAGATACTACATACCTCATTACATTGAAAAACACATTTCGTATGCATGCCTCTAACATACTTCACCTTTGCTTTGACAAACAAGCAAAGTACATTAGTTAAGTCAAACCCAATTTAATCAACTTCTAATTTTACACTTGGTAGAAGTGTACCCTTCACTTTGACAAATTAGATTCCAACAAACATGGGCTTATTAGAGCGTCATATTGGAAGATACCAATTAAATCTTAGATTTAATATTTAAATTGAAGGTTTTATTAATTAGTCTTATCAGATTTTAAGCCATATGTTAGGTGATATTTGCAAAATAAAATCTACATAGACATTCTACAAAGTAAAATAAAATATGTTAGCACAACCATAACTAATGTTAAGCCCTTTGAGCCAAGAGAAGTTTGATTGGTTAACTTAGGTGAATCTTTTTATTTAGGTTTTCGTGTTTGTTCTTTCGTCTCCAGTCTTTAATTATTATATGACTTTGTTTTTTAGTTATATAATTCTAAGAAAAAATAGACAACTTAATCTAAAAGAAGAAAAAGGATAAAGGTATGACCCGTAAACCCTATTTAAAAGTTACAACCTAAAAAAATAAATATAAAAAAAAACATTTACATGATCCATTGGCTGTGTACTAGACACCATGCATATATACATCCATACACATATACATGTACATACCAATTAAAATTAAAATTTAATTATTATTATCCCAAGTGATAAATTATTTTGATCCTTAAAATTTTACAAAATTGTAATTCAACCCCAAAGTTCAAGAAAATGTCAATTCAGTCCTAATTCAATAAAATAGGACTAAACTAATATTCTCAACTTTGCTAGGCAAGCAAGTAAAATGTCCAACTATGTTTATGAAATTCACCGAAATTCTAGAATGATGCACAGTTAGACAACACGACCAGAAGATAGTGGGCATGACTAGAATCTACTAAGGGTGGATGGTTTGCACCATGTAGAGGTCATGACTAGATAAGGAATGTCTAGTTATACACCATGGCATAGTGCCAAGGATGACCACTCGACACTACCATATGGTATTGAGTGGTGTGCACCTAACACTACCATGTGCGTTTTGGCCCTAGTTGTGCATGGTGGGTTTTCTCAAAAGCCAAATTTTTGGACTTTGCTAGTGATGGAAAATCCAAAAATTTTCTCAGTTTAAGACAAACCAATTTGTTAGGATGAGAAAATGCAATACGTAAAATGTACTCACTCTCACAAAAACCCTCAAATTATGCAATCAAGATAATTCAAAAGCGATTTTATGTAACAACATGAAACCTATGACATTCAACCATAGCAAGCTTGCATATATCAACAAAACTTTAAAAAAAAAAAATTCAGGAATTATCACTCAATAGTTTAACACAATTTGCGTTATACATGATACTCAACAAATCATGCAATAACACGATTGCAAATCACCTTTACCAATTTCATTCAGTCTTGATTAAAGTCAATTACGTGGATTCAACATAAAAAAATTAATTAAGAGTAACTATAAGTATAATTTTCTTGAAAATTATGCTAAACGATGGCTCTGATACCATTATAGAGTTTTCAGGGCATCAATAATTAATAGAGCAATGAAATTTAAAATTACAAAATAAAAAAATCTTGAAAACCCCAACCAAGATACCCATTTTAAACATAAAATTCATGAAGCATGCAAAACACTCATAGGCTATTATAGATTTTATACATATGTTGGTGGCTTCTTTAAAATTCATATGGCTAGAGAGAGAATGTTATCTAACCCTTATAAGGTAGCACCTTCGTATCCACGTAAAGCATGAACAAGAATAAGAAATCCAAGAAAAAAAGGCTACTAGGGCTCTTGACTAGATGCACTTGTTCATGTTAGAAAGAGAGAACATAAAAAACGACTAGGGTTATTTGTGTTGTTTTTTTATTTCTCAAACTTATGCTTTATTTTATATATGCATGTGTCTAAACATGGTTGGAATCTCAACCAAGCACGACAATCATCAACACACACATGCACGACTAGCATGTGGAATGCATAATCGACATTCTGCTAAAGCTTTTGCATATTTGACATCACTTGTGTGTACTAGTCAGGATGGCTAAAGGCTTGCATGACTGACACCACATATGTGTATTGGTTAGTATGCTTTTTACTCATGGTGTCGACTAGCATCATGCATTTGCATGACTGATGCTATCCCACCAAGTGCACGATTATCACATTAAGGTTTATGGTTGTGCACTTGGTCAAAGCATGGTCAATTGGATCATTTCAACCTTAATAAGCAAACCTAGTCCATTGTAATCTCTCTCTCAACCATGAACACTGGGATTATCAATAAACAATCCTCACCTCTGAGTTTGATTCAACTCATTTATGCGTGTGACTCATAGGCTTTTTGTTAAGATGATAATATTTGAATTCAGGTTGAATTCAAATAAAAACCGAGATTAGCCTCCAACAAAGCATCATAGCCATTTGAATGACAAAGTGTCAATAGACTTCTTTTAAATTTTTACAACATCACAGTTACGTGTAATTTAATCCTTTCATTAATTGATATCTCTCGAGATTGAGACATAGAAAAGTGTCTATTTTAGTAGTTATTTGATATAAGCTAATACACATTAGTGACCATTATTGACTAGGCTACAACCTTATCTCACTGTGGCCGTAGATTTAAGTAGTCTTAGATATCATTCAATAATCTTATGTGAGATATATTCTCCTGTGCTTAGGAGTTATCAATCATTTATCACCAATCATAATCTACATGTATCTCATGATATGGCCATTACTACCTTTATAGATACTCCAACAACGATGACACATTGGATAACGTTAAACTATACTGATCCTTACATGAGACAGTTTGACAACCTCAAGTCAAAGGATCATATACGCCCATGATGTTTAGAAGATTTATTCCATAGACACTGGAGCAATCATCCATGTAAATATCTTTTGGTTGGGTTAGTCTGATGAACACGTCTACAACATATACCCATGTATTGCACCAAGCTGTCTACAATAGCTTTGACACATAAGAACGGTTGCTATTTTAAGAGGGTCACTAAATAGAATAATAATAAATCATTTATTAATTATTAATATAAAATTACATCCACAAATGTTAAATGTGATTGACTCTAAGGCACATACTTTAACAAAAAGGTGTAATGTGAATGTTGGTGTTGATGACAAAGATGTAAAGGATCATATAAAGTTGTATGTGACCACTGGAGAATGAGTTTATTATCAAAATGATAAAGTAATGACTTGGGGTGTATTAAATTAAGGGGTAGAGATGGATGATATTTTTGTAGAAGACCTATGTTTGATGAAATATTGACTTGATGAATCATAATGCTATTATTTTGATGATAGCAAACTAATAAGTCCCTAATCATATTGATTAATAACTTTACTTAAGTGTGAGCTTAGATTTCAAGAATTTACATAGTCACTTGAAAGAGTATCAAGATAGAAACCAAAGACAAAATTCAAAATGAAGAATTCTTAAAGATTTGAAGAAAAGCTCAAGTTTAAGTAGATGGTTTTTGAATGTTGAAGTATTAGTATTGATTAGAAAATTTGTTTCATGTGAAAGCTCACTCAAAATTTGTTTTCATATCTTTCACATTTTTGGGTTAAAGTGTCATTTTTCAAACCTAATGAGTTAAACCAAATTTTGTCAAATTCCAATAACCTATTTGAAATTATGAAATTTTGTGAACTAAAATATCATATTTCAAATTTGGGTTTGAATATTGTTTCCAAAAATATGTTAAATTGACATTTTCCAAATCTTTCAAATTGTTGGGTTAAAATGTCATTTTTCAAAGTTACTGAGTTAAGATAAATTTTTATCAAATTTCAATAACTCATTTGAAATTATGAAGTTTGGTGGACTAAAAGTTCATGTCTCAAAGTTGGTTTTGAAAGAGTTTTCTAAAATAGGTTAAATTGTCACTTTTCAAAGTTTTAGGGGAAATTAAAAATTTTCAAAATTCAAGGGGTAAAATATAATAAAATTTGGTTAACCAAATTTGACCAAGCAAATTTTTTGGTGGCAACTTTCAGATTATCTAGAAACCATGTATTTTGGTTTTCAAAAATCTAGTTGATTGAATTCCTTTCGATTGATTGAATTGTGTTATGAATTTTTTAATAGCCAGTGCCATATGGAAGCTGCAAAAATGTCATTGCATATCTGGTTGACCATATTACATCTAGTCGACTAAATTTTGTGTTTTTTATAAAATTAATATAACTAGTCTTATGCATAATAGTAACTTTCCTCATTTTCCTGTATATAAGATCAAGTAAATCCACTTGAGAACGACTTTGCCATCATTAACTTTCATATATTTGAGAGTAAATCATTTTTGAGCTATTCACTTGCAAATCCTTTTCTCTAATCAAAACCCTTGCTTATACACTTTCTTGATTTCATTTGTATTGAGTTGTACTAAACTTAAATTTTCATATACATTATTTGAGAGAGATTATATTTCGAATGCATACAAATTTGTATTGTAAGAGAGTGGGTTTCACTCTTATTAAGGCTTGAGAAAATTTTTAGTGAGAGAAATTAAGTTTTAGCACTTGTAAAGGTTAGTTGCACCTTGGAAGCTATTTGTATTGTGAAGAAAAACTTGGTTAGGGTTTTGTCCACCAAGGATAAGTGGAATACTCCAAGGGAGATAGCTTGAAGGAGTAAATATAGGCCAGGTTGTGCCGAGCCACTATATATTACGTGTTTGATTTTCTCATCCCTCGAACTTATATCTTGTGTTATATGTTATTTGATTGTGTTGATTATTTGAAACATTTCTTGACATCCTCATAAATTGCATTAAAAATAGTTAACATTCATTAAGTTGCATAAATTGGTTTAATTCATAAATTTGGTAAAAACTTATTTAAATTGCCGAATTTACCTCCCCTCTTAGCATATTTGATCCTTCAATTAGTATCAAAGAGAGGTTGCTCCTTTTCGTAAACTTAATTGTTTAAAACAATGGCCATGAACCTAGGAAAATCTCTTATTGTTAGTAAAGGGCTTCCCCCCATTAAATCGTCATTGTTTAATGGCATTAGATATGCCTGTTGGAAGAATCGCATGTCAATTTTCCTTTAAAGTGATTTTGAATTGTGAGATGTAGTCTAAGATAGACCTTTTGTACCCATGAAGGAAGTAGATAGAATACAAGTGCCTAAAACTAGGAAGGAAATGACCCCTCAAGATAAAAGTAATATAGCCATCAATGCTAGGGCAATGAATGTCTTATATTGTGCTTTTAATGAATATAACTTTAACAAGGTGTAAGCTTGTACCTTGGCTAAAGAAATTTGGGAATTATTGCTAGTGTCAAATGAGGGAACTTCATAAGTCAAAGAGACTAAAATTAGCATGCTTACGCATTCATATAAATTATTCAAAATGAAAAAAGATGAGACTATTAGTAAAATGTTCGATAAATTCATTACTATTGTGAATGAATTGAAAAATCTTGGTAGAGTTTATAATAGCTAAGAAAATGTCAAGAAACGTCTTAGATATTTGCCTCTTTCTTAGGATCCCAAAGTGATGGTAACTGAATAAACAAAAGATGTCAAGACATTACCTTTTGAAGAACTTTTAGGGTCACTTCTCACTCTTGAACTTACCATGAAACAATGACAAATTGAAGAAGTGGAAAAGAAGAAAAACATTATGGCCTTCAAATCATCCATAAAAAAAAGTGAAAAACTCCTAGAAAAGGAAGAGGAAATGTCAAATGATGAAGATGAGGATATTGCTCTTTTGACTAGGAACATTAGAAAGCTTCTCAGAAATAGGAAATTAAGAAGAAATGGAAACTTCACCAAAAAGTAGGCTACTAAAGATGAAAGAGAAAAAAGACAAAGGAGAAAACAAGTTATGTGCTATGAATGCAAGAAACTAGAACATATCAAATATGATTGCCCTTTCCTAAAAAATGGAAGATCGAAAAAGAACGCAATAAAGGCTACACTGGATGATATGATGAAAGTGAATTCAAAAAAGAGGAAAATAAAGTAGCCAACATGTGATTTATGGCATTAACAAATAATGAGGTAACCAACTCTAGCTCATCTAATACTTTTGATGATTTAGATAATATACATGAAAAGATAGATGAAACCTCTTATATGAAGAATTATATGATACACTTGAAGTGATGAATAAAAAACTTGCTCTTTGTATGCCAAAAAAATGCAACTCTTATAAAGAAAAATTTAAACTTGGAAAAGGAAAATGAGCCTTTAAAGAAAGAAAATGATTTTCTTAACCAAAAAATCTCTAAGCTTAAAGAAAAAGAAAATGAAGAAAACAAGTATGCCATTTTTGAAAAAGAAAAACAAAAGTTTGAAAATGATTATTGCATAGCTCAAAAAGAAAAATAAACTATAGAAAATGAAATTGAAGCTTTAAAAAAGGGAGCAAAAGATTCAAGTGATAAAATGTTTGAGGTACAAAGGGCAGTTTTAAACAAAAGTGGACTTAATTATAAGCCTTTTATCAAAGCAAAATATTTAAAAAATTATTTTGTCAAAGCTTCAACTTTAAGTGAATTTAATATAACTTGTAATTATTGTGAAGTTAAAGGTCATGTCTCATCATCTTGCCCAATTTAAAAGAAATATCATATTGGCACTAAGAAAGTGTCAGTTCTTAAGGAAACTAAAACTAACCTTTAAGGACCTAACATGATTTGGGTACCTAAGATAAATTTTTGAATGTCTATTTTTTTTATAGGAATGGGAGAACAAAAGGAGGAAGAATAAATGGTACCTTGATAGTGTTTGCTTAAGACATATGACTAGAGATATCTCTCCATTCTCAATGTTGAGCAAGAAAGGTGAAGGACATGTCATCTTTGGAGGCAACATGAATGATAAAATTATTAGTATTGGAGATATTGGTAACAATTCTCATCCTATTATTGAAAATGTTTTCTTGGTTGATAGCCTTAACCATAATTTTCTTGACATTAGTCAACTATAAGAGATAGAATTTAGAGTTATTTTTTAGCCAAATAGTTGCATTAGAGAAAATACTGAAGGATCTAATGGCCTAGGAGGGGGGGTGAATTAGGCAATTTAAAACAATCTTTACCAAATTAGAGAATTAAAACAATTTATTCAAATCAATGAATATTGCCTATTTTTAATCCAATTTATGAGAATAACAAAAATATTTCAAATAATCAATACAATCAAAAGAACATAATATAAAGTATGAGTTTAAGGGAAGAGAAAATCAAACACGTAATATAAGTGGTTTGACTCAACCCGACCTACGTCCACTCCTCCAAGCTTTCTCCCTTGGAGTATTCCACTAATCCTTGGTTGACCAAAAACTAAACCAAGCTTTTCTTCACAACAAAATAGCTTCTAAGGTGTTATTAACCTTTACAAGTGTTAAAACTCAATTTCTCTCACTAGAAATTTTCTAATCTCTCCAAGAGTGAATCTCACTCTTTTATAGTATAAATTTTAGTATGAATTCGAAGTATGATCTCTCTCAAAGAGTGTATATGAAAGATTAAGCTTAGTACAATCCAATACAAATGAAATTACAAAGTATATGAGCAAGGGTTTTGATTAGAGAAGACAATTTGCAAGTGAATAGCTCAAAACTAATTCGCTCTCAAAAATATGAAAGTTCTTGGTAGCAAAAGTTTTTTTTTTAATGAATTTGATTAGGTTTATATAAGGGAAAATGAAGAAAGTTATTGTTGTGCACAAAGACTAGCCGTTTTAATTTTCCAAAAAATGCACAATTCAATCGACTGGATGTAATTCGATCAACTAGATGTGATGTGACACTCTCGTGGTGCCTATGTGGCACTAGCCGTTAGAAAGTTCAAACCAAAATTTGGTCGATCGAATTTAATTCGGTTAACCGAATTTCTGAAAGTCAAAATACATGGCTTTTGGACAATTCGAAAGCTGCTATCAAAGAATTCGATCGGTCAAATTCGGTCGACCAAATTTTATTATATTTTACCCCTTGAATTTTTAAAAATTGTATTTGACCCCTAAAACATTGAAAAGTGACAATTTAACCAATTTTTGAAAATTCTTTCAAAACCAGCTTTAAGATATGAAAATGTAGTTCACAAAACTTCATCATTTTAAATGAATTAATGAACTTTAATGAAAAAATTGGCTTAACCCAATAAGTTTGAAAAACAACATTTTAACCCAAAATGTGAAAGATATGAGAATAAATTTTCAAGTAAGCAATCACATGTAAATAAATATTCTAATCAAAACGAATGCTCTAAATTACAAATATATCTACCTAAACTTGAGTTTTTCTTCAAATCTTCAAGAATTCTTCACTTGAGTCTTGTCTTTCATTTCCATCTTAAAACTCCTTTAAGTGTATTAGATAAATTCTTGCAATCTAAGCTCACACTCAAGTAAAATCATTAGTTAATATGCTTAGAGACATATTAGTTTGTTATCATCAAAATAAGAGTATAATGACTCCTTGAGTCAACAAATATAAATGATAGAAAGCCAATTTTTGTAGGAAATAGAGATGAAAATGTTTATACTATAAATATAGAAAATGCATCTCATAAAAATAGTTGGTTATGACACAGAAGATTAGGTCATGCTAGCATGGGTTTAATTTCAAAAATTTCCAAGAAAGAGTTTGTCAAAGGTATTTAAAAAATAGATTTTCTAAAGACAAAATTTGTGATGCTTGTCAATTTGTCAAATAAACAAAAAGTTGTTTCAAAAGCAAAACTCATATTTCCACATCTAGACTTTTACAACTTCTTCATATTAATCTTTTCAGTCCTTCAAGAACCGCAATCCTAAGTGGAAAACATTATGTTTTTCTTATTGTTGATGATTTTCAAGATTCACTCAGGTAATATTTCTTGCATCAAAAGATAAATCTTTTCATACTTTTTCAAAATTTGCCAAGAAAATACAAAAAGAAAAAAAATGCATATTTCTTGCATTAGGAGTGATCATGGAGAAGAATTTGAAAAGTCATTTGTTTGAAAACTTTTATGATAAGCATGGTATAAAACATCAATTCTCTTATTTTAGAAATTCTTAACAAAATGGTGTAGTTGAAAGGAAGAATAGGACAATCCAAGAGATGACTAGAACCATCCTTAATGAAAAAGCTTTACTTCAATATTTTTGGGTGGAAGCTGTAAGCACTGCATATTATGTTTTAAGTCATGTTGTAATAAGACCATCAGTGGATAAAACTCCTTATGAACTTTGGAAAAACAAAAAGCCAAATATTGGTTATTTTAAAGTTTTTGGATGTAAGTGTTTTATTTTAAATACAAAAGAAAATTTAGGAAAATTTGATTCAAAGTTGGACATTGACATCTTTCTTGGATATTCATTATCTATTAAAGTATGTAGGGTGTTTAACAAAAGAACACTAGTAGTCAGGGAATCCATGCATGTTATTTTTTATGAATCTAATAATTCAACTAGTTTGCTAGTTGATATTGATGATGATCAAGTTAAAAGTCTAGATCAAATGAAGATTCATGATTCACCAAATGAAGTTAAAGATAAGATAAAAGAAGAGCCAAAACATAAAAAAGATAAAAATCTTCTTAAAGGTTGGAGGTATGCTAATGCTCATCCTAAAATTAATAATTGTTGAGGAAACTCAAGGTGTTAAAACTAGGTCATCTTTCAATATTTGTAATGATTTTGCATGTCTTTTACAATTTGAATCAAAACATTTCATGATGCATTAAATGATGAGTTTTAGATTTTAGCCATGCAAGAGGAACTAAATCAATTTGACATAAATAATATTTGGAAACTAGTCCCTCGTCCAGATAATTAATCCATTACTAGCACAAAATGGGTTTTTAGAAACAAAATGGATGAATCTGGAGTGGTTATTAGAAATAAAGTTAGATTAGTGGCTTAAAGCTATAAACAAGAATAGGGAATAAATTTTGAAGAAACTTTTGTACTGTCAGCTAGTCTAAAATCTATTAGGATGTTTTTGGCATTTGCAAGTTCTAAAAATTTTATTTTATATCAAATAAGTGTCAAAAGTGCTTTTTAATGGATTTATCATGGAGGAAGTTTATGTTGAACAACCTCCTAGGTTTGAAAGTCATGATTTTGCAAACCATGCTTTTAAACTTCAAAAAGCTCTTTATGGTTTAAAACAAACATCTCGAGCATGATATAAATGTTTGAGTAAATTTTTGCTTGAATAAGGCTTTTGCATTGGAAAAGTAGATACCGTATTGTTTATAAAGCATAAAGAAAATGATATACTTTTAGTTCAAATTTATGTTGATGATATCATTTTTGGTTCTCCTAACGTCTCTTTGTGTGAAGAATTTTCTAATTTTATGAAAAAAAGTTTGAAATGAGCATGACAGGAGAACTCAAGTATTTTCTTGGACTTGACATCAAATAAAGTAAAGAGGGCATCTTCATCAACCAAGGTTCATGCATCAAGGACTTATTAAAAAAGTTTCTTATGGAGGGACTAAAAGCTTCAAGTACACCAATAAGTTCAACTATTAAACTCATTAGAGATGAAAGTGGGTCAAATGTTGATGTCAAAAATGTTTAAAGGTATAATTGATTTTCTTTTATATTTAACCGCTAGTAGACCCGATATTATGTTTAGTATGTGTTTGTGTGCTTGATTCCAATCACGTCCGAAGGAATCTCATTTAAAAGCCATTAAATGAATTTTCAAATATTTACATGATACAAGATTTTTAAGCTTGTGGTATCCTAGAGAAAATTCATTTGACCTATTGAGCTATTCGGATGCCAACTTTGCCAGAAGCTAAGTCAACAGAAAAGGTACTAGTGGTATTTGTCATTTTCTAGGTCATTCATTAGTTTCATAGTTTTCAAGAAAACAAAACTCCATTATCGATTACAAAAGCAAAATATATTGTCACTAGTAGTTGTAGTGTCCAAGCCTTATGGATGTAACAAACCTTTAGGGATTATAGAGTTAGCTTATCTAAAACTCCAATCTTGTGTGATAGTATAAGTGCTATTAGCTTATTCAAAAATCCCATTCAACATTTTTGAACCAAGCATATTAAAATCATATATCATTTTATTTGAGACCATGTTCAAAAAGGTGACAAACCCTATTTATAGTTTAGTAGGCAAACATTAGCCCTTTGATTTTAAAGGCAGTATAACTTTAGGTGGGGTACTAGTTTAAAGGCAAGAAGCAATAGATGCCATCATAAGGATCTACACCATAAGAAATGTAGATAATATCTAATATAAGAGCCTATTATTAAAAAATGATGCGATGTTATGGTGGTAGACGCTTTATGGGACACGTCACATATTGAAGATAACTTCAGTTGATTTTTGATCGGCTTTTTAGAGAGAATACCAATCTGTAGACATTCTTTATGTGAAAGCCCAAAAGTTTATCCACTTGAGACAAGGTAATATGATAGTTAGAGAGTTTTCCACTAAGCTAAACTCTTTAGCTAAGTATACTTTAAGGGTAGCCAATTTAAACAATGACAAGTTAAAGGTTTTCCTTGGTGGACTCAAATAAGATATCATTAAAGAAGTCATGATGAGAGATAATCCTCTCAGATTTTTATTAGAGGCCTTGGGCAGAGTTTTAAAATTAGAGGCCATAAAATAGAGAATGGCTAGAGAAAGAGGGATACCAGGCCAACCACTAGCCCTATTTTAGAGACTAGATCAGATAAGTTTAGGTGGTAGTTGAGAAGGTGATAGTCAAGAAAGAGGTAGTGGAGACTTTAAAGGTAAAAAGTCCTTTTAGCTTAGAAACAAGAAAAATTAGAAGAGTAAGAAATAGAGAAGAGAGGATCAATTAGATAACGCCTTGCTGATATAAGGGTATGTTATAAATGTAAGTAGTCTAGCCATTTTACCAAGCATAACACTACCCCAGTAGCACTAGTCCTAGTAAAGCAAATAGTTGGGGGAGGACAAGCCTAATTGTATGCGACCACTTAAATCCAAGCTGAGGCTAACCCAACAATAGTGACAGGTAAGTTAATTTTTCATTCTTGCCCTTTGTATACATTGATTGTGTAACACCCACAGATAAGCTCAAGGGCATTTTAGTCTTTTTTCTATATTCAATTTATTGAATAGATATGATAAAAAAGGTTAAAAGTCATGTTTTTAATCTGTGTATGGGGAATTATTATGATGCTTTTTGGGAAGGGAATCCGTGGGTGAAAAAGTAATAGTCTTTACATGTAGGGTTGTACATCCTTCCTTGAATTTTTCTTGTGTATTAAATACTTGAAATTATGTTTATTATGATGTTTACATGCTTTTAAATTTGGCTAATTCTATGAATAGTTGTTAATCTAAATAATGGGCATAAAGATAGTGTTAATGATATGTAGTGATGTGGTAAAAGTGATTATTATCATATATTGCTTGTTTGGTTCCTTAATAATGTGTTTTAGGGGTTTAGAGACTGGTATACTAGCCTTGATGTGTTTTGTTGCCATGGAATTGTAGTCTAAATTACGTGAAAACCTTAGGACACAATTTCCAAATCATGATACATGATTGTGTATAGTTTCATACACACCTGTGTGTTATTCAAAAATAAGGAATCTTCGTGTTTCCCGTGCTAGTTTTGAGGGGAGACATACATGGTCGTGTGGAATGGGATGTATACCTGTGTATGGCTTTCCAAAAGTGGATGACGTGTATCATAAGACATGTGGCTTGTACACGTGATTTTGAGTGCACGGGCGTGTTTATAAGAAGTTCCTTATATGTATTAGTTCCTGCATGATTGTGTGTTTAGTACCATATGCCTGTGTATATCTATTCGTAAGCACACAAGCATGGATAGCCATCACACGATCGTGTGCCTTTAGGCGAAAGCAAAAAAGATAATAATACCGCTAGGCTATGTGTATAGAAAGGGAAAACTAAAAAGGGAGAATAAAAAACAACTAAAAAATAATGAAATCAAGAGAAGCTTAAGATAGGTGCCCAACTACGTAAATGATGGCAAAAACCTAGATTGAGTTAAATTCAGGTTAAAAGTTAGAAGAATCTATGGATAGTGGTATACATCTATGTAATCACTAGCTATATACATAAGTGGCAATAATAGTGAAAACATTAGAGCTGGATACCCATGAGATACATCATGCACTTGGCACTAAGACGTATAACCACTCAGTTTAATTTAGGTGGGGATGGTAAAGATGTGGCTTTTAGTTATTCTTTACGTGATCAACAAGATGCATTACATATGTATTCAAAGTAAGGGCTATTTTCTGGTGGTTTAGATAACAATTTTGATTAGCTTATGTCATAAGGGAAAAGGATACTACCAAATTTTTTCCCATGTGATCAAGGTGTCCTAATTGGTTAGCCCAATAGACCATAAGACATGTGCCCAAGGTATGATAGTTAGTGATATGAAAGGTGTCTTATGCTTTCACTAGGGTATCAGATATGTCGAGTTTAGCTTAGGCCCTATAGATCTTTGTGGATAGCCTATGTCAAGGCACAAGAGTGTTGAGTTATGACTACACTTAAATTCACAAGTGGAATGTCAGGTTCATTAACTTGATATGTTGTTCAAGGCATCATAGTTAGCTAGTCTAATAGGCCAAATGGCATGTATGCAAGACACGACATTTAATGGGCACGCAAGATGTCATATGCTTTCATTGGGGCATTAGATATGCCAGAATCAACTTAGGCCTTATCAGTCCATATGAGATGGCTTATATGTTTAAGGCACAAAAATGGTAAGAATTAAAAGATGAGCAAAAAGAAAGCCATAAACATTTACTTCAACAGCATGGATATTCAATGATGGAACGCAAAGATTTCAGTTTTATGCCTTGTGTATGATATCGAGATATCATTGGCTTACTAAGTGTTTTAACTCACACGTTTCTTTTTGTGGTTTTGCAAGTATAAGTAGATAGTTTATCAAGAGAGGTTATTTATCAAGAGAGAAGCCAAACTAAGGTTTAAGGATAAACATACTGTATAATAGCTAAGCTAATTATAGATAGTGCAGTTATCAAGTAGATGGTTAGTGATATCCTTAAATAGAATAAATAGGCTTTCAAGAGTATTGAACATCTAATTTAGGCCTCATTAGTGACAAAGTAGCCTACAGTGGTTGAGTTACCACCTAATAGGATAAAGTGAGCTAAGAGATATCAAAAGTTATATTAATGGGTGATATTAAAAGGCTGGTTCACTTTATATGTAACCTAACAAATAGATATCAACCTCCTGAGTTTAGAGGAAGCTCAGTTCCTTGAGGATTTCTAGTTCAAGAATGTTTAGCAACAATAGAGGATGACATAAGGCTATTTGTTATGATTGATGCAAAAAGGATCTAGCATGTTAGTTTTCCTCTAAAAAGAGATGCCAAAATTGGGTGGTAGATGTTATGTGATACTCGCCTTGTTGTAGGAATGAGTTGGGTTGATTTCAAATAGGCATTTGAAAAAGAGTAAATACTAGCATACATTTTTTTATATAAGGGCCCAAGAGTTCATCAACCTCAAATAAAAAAACATGTTAGTTAAAATGTGTTCCGCCAAGTTAAATGATTTAGGCATTTGAAAATGAGTACGTACCAGTAAACATGTTAGTTAAATTGTGTTCCACTAGCAAGTATAGATAAGGGCAAGATAGAGGTTTTCATAAGTGGTATCAGATCAAACATAGCTAAGGATGTCATAGAAAAAAACCATGCCTTTAAGTCCAATTTAGAGGCTTTAAGTCGAGTATAAAGGTTAGAGGCCATAAGGCAGAAAATGACAAGCGAGAGAGGAATATTAGATTAATCAGGTCAATAGCTCTAGCCTAAAGACAAGATCAAACATACCAAGTGGCAAACAGAGAGTTTAGGGTTAAAACCCAAATAAGTCTCACAAATTAGTATAGAGTTGCCCAATAGAGAAAAAATTGTACAACTATCATATATTGATTGAAGAGACAATTCTTCTGAGAGGCTGAGAGTTAGTCATAGACATAATATTGAGGGATATACCATATTCCAATACAATACTTATCATGGATTTCTCAAGTAATCATGAGACAGAGATAGATTGCAAAATAATAATAATAATAATAATAATAAAAAGAAAGAATAAGAAAAAGGTTTGTTTTAATTTGGGTGGTGTAATGAGTTCACTTATGGAGAATGTCAAGTTCTCAATGTGATAATCAATAGTTTTAAGACCATCAACATGCTAAGTAAAGGGTTCATAGCATGTTTGGTGCATATAATAAACAAGTCATATAAGGCAACCCCGAGTTTGAAATACTCTAACGGTGTAGGATTTTCCAAACATTTTTTTCCTAACAGTCTTTTAGGGTTAGCACCTAAGAGAAAGAGTTAGAGTTAACACCTTTTAGCCCCAGACACAATGTTAATTTCAAAAGCACCATTCAAGATGGCTAACCAAACTACAAGGGCTAAATAAACAATACAAGAGTTGTTAGACAATGGCCTCATTAGATCGGATCACTTATCATAGGGTGCACTGATCCCATTTGTGAAAAAAGACAAAGAAATAGATCGAGAAAGATATGCATCAACTTTCTAGAGATGAAGAAAGCAATAGTGAAGGATAAATGCCCACTCTTGAGGAGAGATGATTTATTGACCAATATAAAGGTGTCTTAATATTTTTCTAAAATTGATATGAGATCAACATATCACCAAGTCTGAGCTACTAAGCAAGATATACCCAAAATTGCCTTCATAACTAGGATTGCCTAGGTAAGTTTATTTTGATGTATATAGATGATATCTAGTATATCCTAAAACTCAAGAGAAGCATGTGCAACATTTAAGGTTTGTGCTGCAATAGCTAAGAAAGGGGTAGTGTATCCTAAGTGTTCCAAATATGAGTTCTGGTTAGACAGAATGACATTCCTTAGACATATGGTCTTAGTAGATGTTATCTTGATAGACCCTAGCAAGATAAAGTTGGTGTTGGAATGGAAAGGGCCTAAGACAGCGAAGAAAGTATAAAGTTCCCTTAAGCTAATAGAGTACTATTGGTAGTTTGTAGAGGGCTTTGCTAAGTTAGCTAACCACTTACAAAGATGAATTATAAATACATCCCTTTTAGATGGTCTAATGCATATAAACAAGGGTCCCAAGAATTAAAAAAGAGTTGACATTAACTCCTATTTTGACTTTGCTAGTAAATGGAAAATAGTAAGATCTTTTTACAGATGTTTCACATGAGGGTTTGGGAGAAGTTTTAATGTATAAAGGTAAAGTTATATCATATGCCTCTCAATAGTTGAAGGACTATAAGATCAGATGACCAATACATAGCTTGAGTTAGCAGGCTTTCAAATCTAGTCAATCTTTCTAGATGAGATTCGATAACATTGTTAATTGTTATTATTTTGATTTTTAATTCCTTTATGTGAAAATTTAATTCAATCCAATGGAATTATTTATCTCTTTGCATTTAGGAAGTTTTGAACATTTTTGGAGCTGAATTTAGGCCAAGAAGATTAAAAATTGAAGTAGACCTATTAATCTACAAAATCTGTGATGCTGACTAGGCGTGAGCACGTGAAATGACGAGAGCAGATTTCAAAATTTAAATGTGGATGTCCAGATCAGCTGAGATATTCCAAAAAAAAAATTCAAAGATTTGCTTCCTAGAAAAGGGGTGATTATTAACTAGGAAAAATGATTATTTTAGATAAATAAGGAAGGATATTTTTGGGGGAAGGATATATATCAAAATATATATCTTTTCCTTTCTTTTTGGGAAAGATATATATATATCATTTACTTGGCTGGATTAAAGGATTTTTATTGCCTTTTATTTTCGGATCTAATTAGAGGGGAATATATATATATATATATACACACACTTTATTTTGCTGGAAGATTATCATTGTAATTGGCATAAATGTTTTTCTAGATTTTTGGCTGGCTTAGGATGGTTTATAGTGGCTAAACCCTTTTATCTTGGTTGAAGAGATCTGAAACCATGGAACTGGAAGAATTGTGAGATTAATTTTTATTCTTTAATGCATTTTTTAATTATTCAAGTATTGATTATCTTTTTGAATTATTTTTCATGATTGTGTTGGTTGATTGCTAAGGTGTGTGATTAGTTTATCAATTAATATAATCTACTACTAGTTTAGGTGTTGAATCCATAGTTGTTCAATCCATGTAATCGAAGTGGTAACTGAGTGCAACATCTCTCCCCATAATTACTACCCTGCGAAGGAGAAATGTTACAAATTAATATTCAGAACGTTTTTTTTTTTTTGAAAAAACTACTTTAAACTAAACTCATTATTAAAAGTGTTTAGAAATTATTCTAAAAAAAATTGAAAATTTGGAAGCGAACAAAAGATGTATATATCCCATATGAAGACTCATCTGAAAGCATCTGAAGACATGGAGTAATCATATACAACTGTACAACTATCTCAAAAGGTCAAAAGTCAAAAAGACATGTGACTGTATGCATGTAACATAAACCAAAGATAACTTGCTCTAGTCGAATCTATCTTTGTTGACTTGACCTTGCCTTGCAGCTACTACAATCACCTATTCCTGCAATAGTGAAAGAAAAGGAAGTGAGAGATACAAATACTCAGTAAGGGGAAATAATTAAGTAAACTATCTCATTTCCTGTTCTAACTCACTCTTAAGACTCAATCTCACATCATAACCTTTATAAGGAATCGAGGGGATAATCTAGTTCATTCTTTATTATTTGGGTTATACTTTGTCTCATCTGATATCCATTTGATACTTTTTGGAAGCTGATTATAGGGATTTGACACTTTTCTAAGCTCGATCTCTCTTTCTTTCTCTCATTACACCATTTCTGAATCTGAATTGAGCTCTACTACAAGCATACTCTACTACAAGTGGACTCTACTGTGGGTCTATGTCCTACTACAAACGTGTCCTATTGTAGGCGGTATAGTGTAAAGTGCCCCCTTATAGTTCATAGCATGCATGCGTGCATTATACCTTACTAATCTTGCTTCCATCTAAAACTATCCATAACCCACCAGACCACACTTTTGGGACAACCCCTGAATCTTGAGCCCCAAATTTCTTCTCTTACTTTTCTTTCTTTTCTTCTTCTCCTCTTCTTTCTTTCTTTCTTTCCAAAACTATAAATCACTGTTTACGGGACTGTTCACTTAATAGAGCAGTCTTTTTCTTCACGTAATTTAACAGTCTAAACGGTCTCTAATTCATACACGCTATATATCATTGAAAAGATGATTCAAATATATTTCCAAAAAGCTATAAAAGCACTCACGATTCATCAAATAAGGCAGTCAAAAAATATGATGAAATCAATGACAAAAAATGGTATTTACCGTTCATTTGGTAAGATAGTCTTTTTGTTCATGCAATTTAATAGTTTTAACGGTCTCTAATTCATACACGCTATATATTATTGAAATGAGGATTCAAAGAGCTTTCAAACAAGCTATAATAGCGCCCATGATTTATCAGATAAGGCAGCCAAAACGTGGAATGAAATCAGTGGCAAAAAACTATATTCACTGTTTATTTTGGTAAGACAGTCTTTTTGTTCATGCAATTTAACAATCCAAACAATCTCTAATTCATACAAGCTATATATCATTGAAACAAGGATTCAAAGATCTTTCAAACAAGTTGTAATAGCACTCATGATTCATCAGATAAGATAGCCAAAATGTGGGACAAAATTAGTGGCAACATGGTAAATATCATCCAACTTTCTACCATGAACAAACTAACACACATAGATACCCCAAATGGCAAAACAACATTCCTCAACTTCAAAATCATCATTTATAACATAGAGACAAGGAACCAAAAGCATAAAATATGAAACATACCAAAGATAATACCCCTTACCTTATTTCAAGTCAATCTTTGCTAAATTAGCTCCCTCCTTTTTGTCTTCCTTCTTTGATCACCAAAACCACCTTAAATCAACATCGAAACACACTAACATCTTCATATAACATGCATCCAATATATATAAAAATAGAAAAAAGGGGAAAAGAAAGAGATCTTTTGGTTACCAAGGCTCTAAAAGTGTTTCCTATTCTTTTCTTTTCTTACTTTTCTTCCAAAACCCTTCAAATCATCCACTTTCTTTTTAAAAACAAAGAAAAAGCATGAAGGCTCTTTTTCTGGAAGAGACGGAGACGATGATGGAAAAAGTATAAGTTTCCTTTTTTTTGACTTTTCTTTCTATATATATATATATATATATCTACATATATATCTTTGTTTTTTGTTTTTTTTTTTGTAATTGCTTTGTATATATATATACATATAAAACATATATATTTAAAACTAGAAATGTCTCAAAGCAAGGCTAAAAGACATAAATGCCCTTGGAACGTACTTGAGGGTATTACACTTGGATTTATTGTTTGCAACATTATATGCTTGTGTTGTCTTGTTTTGTTGGTCTTTCTAATTCTTAATGCTATTGATTAATTAAATTCGAAATCGTATTTGAATTGTTAATCAATAAGGGTTAATTGAAATACATGTTTTTGGTTAACTAATCATAAGGAATGACAAGTAATTAATAACACAACGATTATTTAAATAATTAATTTGATATGTTGGGTGTCGATGATCAATTGTATTTCAATGGTGGATGTGACTGTAAACCAATGTTTGTTTAATTAATTATTTGTTTTAGATTATTTTGCTGAGTTTTTATTTACTATTTTTAATTATAATTTGCATTCTATTCAAAACCCTTTTTATTTCCTTATTTTGATTGATTTGTGACGACGTACTAATTGGAACTCTTCAAGGGAACGATCTCTACTTTTTTTTACTGCATTTTTGTTGATGATAGCACTTACCAAAATGTGAAGTTTGATTGTTTTGCGAAAATTCTTACCCTAGCAGTCACCCAACCCAGGGAGAAATGAGGGAAAAAGAGAGAGAGAAGGACCATGGTCATTAAAGAGGAGCCCACCACCATCGGAATTCCTATAGCAATGTCAAGAACTTGTAAGCTTTGGATGAAAAATAAATATGGTGACCCTCTAGCATGTTTATGCAAGATTTATGGATATTAGAGTTGTGTTTATCGATTTATTGAATAGAGATGATTAAAAAAAGGTTAAAAGTCATGCTTTTAATCTCTGTGTATAGGGAATTGTTATGATGCTTTTTAGAGAGGGAATCCATGGGTAAAGGAGTAATAGTCTTTGCATGTAGGGCTATACATCTTTCCTTGATTTTTTCCAGTGTATTGAATGCATGAAATCATGGTTATTATGATGTTTACATGATGTTAAATTCGGCTAATGCTATGAATAGTTGTTAATCTAAATAATGGGCATAAAGATAGTTTTACTGATATGTAGTGATGTAGTAGAAGTGATCATAATCATATATTGCTTGTTTGGTGCCTTAATAATGTGTTTTATAGGGTTTAGAGACTAGTATACTAGCCTTGATATGTGTTACTACCATGGAATTGTAATATGAATTGCATAGAAACCATAAGACTCAATTTCCAGATCGTGACACATGGCTGTACATTTAGTGCCATATACCCGTATCTGTCTATTGGTAGACACATAAGCATGGATGGCAGCATACAATTGTGTACCTTTAGGCAAAAGTAAAAAGACAATAATACCTTTATGTTACATGTATAAAAGGGGAAAACTAAAAAGAGAGAATAAAGAACAACGAAAGAATAAGGAAATCAAAAGAAGCTTAAGATAGGTGCTCGATTACATAGACGTGGCACAAACCCATATTAAGTCAAATTCTGGTTGAAACATAGAAGAATCTATAGACAGCGGTACATAACTAGGTAGTCACCAACTATGTGTGTAAATAACAATAACAATGAAAGCATTAGGCCAGATATCTATGAAATCATCATGCACTTGATGTTAAGGCACATAGCCACACAGTTCAATTCAGGTGTACATGGTAAAGATGTAGCTTTTAGTTATTCCTCACGTGATTAGTGAGATCCACCACATATGTACCCAAAATAAGGGCTATCTTTAGGTGATTTAGACAATAGTTCTAGTTAGCTTATGTAGTAGGGGAAAAAGTTGCTACCAAATATTTTCCTGTGTGATTAGGGTGTTCTAGTTGGTTAGCCCAATAGGTCGTATGAAATGTGTGCAAGGCATGATAGTTAGTGACACACAAGATGGCTTATGCATTCACTAGAGCATCAGATATGTGGAGTTTAGCTTAGGCCCTAAGGATCCATTTGGATGCCTATATTAAGGCAAGAGAGTTTTGAGTGTGGCCATACCCAAATTCACAAGTGGAATGTCAGGTTCATTAACTTGATATATTATTTAGAGTATCATAGTTAGTTAGCCAATAAGTCATATGGCATGTACGCAAGGCACAACAGTTAGTGGATACGCAAGATGTCATATGCTTTTATTGGGGTATCAGATATGTTGGGATCAATTTAAGCTTTACCAATCTATATGAGATGACTTATATATTAAAGTCATGAGGGTGTTGAAAATTAACGGATGAGCAAAGAGGGAGCTATAGACATTTGTTAGGGTAGATCCCTAGAGCTAACTGATTTGACATTTGTAATTGTAATTAATCTCATTAATTAATAAAAGAATTTATAGTTATTCAGTTCATATGCTTGTTTATTATATGATTGTGTGAATAACATGCCCTTAGAATGTTAGAATTGTGACAAAGGGATCAGACAACTGATTGTAGGAACTTTATACACATATAAGACGATCATTCTAGAAATGGTGATGGGATTATCATAGTGTTAAGCTATCTCATCGAAAGGTGATGATAGTTTTCACATATCAAAGTTGTTTGTTGATGGCATAGTGTAATATATAAATGCATGTTATAGATGTGTTCATCAGACTGACCCCACCAGAGGATATCCATATGGATAATTACTCCAATATCTATAGAACAAATCCTCTAAACATCATGGGTGTATGTGATCTTTTGACTTAAGGTTATTAAATCGTCTCGTGTAATGATCAATATGGTTTGACACTATCCAATGTATCATCATAATAGAGGTATCATAAAGGTAATGAATTACCATATTGTGAGATACATGAAAGTTATATATGATTAATAAAAGATTCCTTACTCTTGAGCAAAAGAGAAAATATCTTATATGTGAATGCTAAAAGACATTCATGACTGCTTGAATCTATGACCACAATGGGATGAGGTTATAACCTAATTCGTATAAGTCATTAATGTGTATTAGCTTATATCAAGGTACTACTGAGATAAACACACTTCTATATCTCAGACTTAAGAGATATCATTTAGCGAAAGGATTGAATTACATGTAACTGTGATGTTGTAAAATCTTATAGAAATGTTCGCTAACACTCTATCGTCCAGGTGGCGATGAGGCTTTTCTATAGACCAATCTTGGTCTATGTCCAAATTTGATCTAAATTCAGACACTACCAGTTCGATAGAGAGTTTATGGGTCATATGTATTAAGGGGTTGATACGAACCAAGAGGCAAGGATGTTTTAACAATAATCTTGAGATCATGGAAAAAGAGAAATGTATAGACGTATTTTGATTAGAATCATTTGGTGTGCCCAATGCCATATGGCATTGTGCAAATACGCAGAATGGTTTTAGCTTGACCAACTTAGGAGTCCAATTTAGCAAGTCCAAATGATATGTGCGAGTCAACTAGTTGAGTTAACTTGTGGATAAGGTGTTTTAGTTAAACAAGGTTCTTCAAAGTCCTTATTTGATAGAAAGTTTAGGTTAAGTTGGAATCCTAATTTAATTAGGATTCTAATGCATTAAAACATTCAATAACTTAAAAGTCTTAATTTAATAAGAACTTTTGGATACTTTATCACCTAAGTAGTTAGAGTACTAACTAATTTAGGATTTATGCATATCTTATAAATAAAGGGGTTTAGTTTGAGTCAAATTTTTCTTAACGCAATAATCTTAAACACACATCTCTGCTTCTAGTTCTTATTGACACAAACTTCCATTGTTGTGATCTAATTTCCAATATCTAGTCGATAGAAGCTTTAACAACCTTTTTTTAGATCGCCTTCTATTCATATTCTACATGGATACTAAGGTACCACCTTATGAGGGTTGGATAACGATCTTTACATAGTCACGTGAATCTTGGAGGAGCTAACAATGCAGGTGTAATTTCTAAACACTTTATGTGTGTTTAAAATGTTCATGCATCAATATATTAAAATAGGTATCTTGGATGGATTTTAGGATCTTTGATTTTTAAAAAATTTTTAATTCCATTGTGTTGCTGGTTAACGGTGCCCTGAAACCTTATACTGGTATCAAAGCCACCATTTAGGTATATTTTTATGAAAATATACCTAAAAGGTTTGCTTATATTTATATGTTGTTGCATATAATTGATCAATAATCAAAAGCCCAAAATTGGTAAGATTAATTTGCAATCTTGTTGTTGCATGATTTGTTAAATTCAAGAACAATGTAAAGATAAGTTAAATTGATCGAGTGATTATTCGTAAAATTTTCTTGAGTTTAATTGTTTATGCAGGATTAAATTCAAGGTTAATAGCTGGTTGCTCATATGATTATTGGCTTGTCTTTGCATAATGGATCTTGAATTTCTCACCATTGGAAAGTGTAGAAATTAAGGTTGGAAAGATTACCTTACATGGCGCACTCCTGGATGACAACCTTGTGCACATGCTATGTGGCCCATTATGCTAACTAACTAAGATGCCCAAATAACATATCAATTTGATGAACCTGACATTCTATGTATGAATTTGGGTGTGGTCACAACTTGACACTCTTGTGCCCTGACATAAGTTATCCTTAAGGATACTTAGTGTCTAAGCTAAACTCGACATAGCTAATGTCGTAGTGAAAGCTTAAAACGCCTTGCATGTTATTAACTGTTATGCCTTGTGCATACGCCATATGAGCTATTAGGCTAGCTGACTAGGACATCCTGATCACACAGGGAAATCTTTTGTAGTAGCCCCTTCCCTTACCACATAAGTTAATCGAAACTATTGATTAATGATCCAAAGTTGTCTCTTACCTTGGGTACAAATATGGTGTATCTCGTTGATCATGTAAGGAATAACTAAAAGCCATATCCTTACCATGCATAACTGAACTGAACTAGGTGGTTATGTGCCTTAGCACTGAGTGCATGATGCATCTTATAGGTATATGACCTTAATGCTTTCACGAATTATCATTACTTACGCATATAGCTAATGACTATCTAGTTGTGTACCACTATATTTAGATTTTCTAATTTTTGACCCAAATTCGACTCAATCTAAGTTTTTGCTGTCATCCACGTAGTCAAGCACTTATTCTATGTCTCTTTTGATTTACTGTATCCTCTGGTTGCTCTTTATTCTCTTTTATTAACTTTCCCTTTTCTATGCACATAACCTAAGGGTATTATTTTTTTTTTACCTTTATAAAGAGTACATAGTTATGCACTTTCCACTTATGCCCATGTGCCTTCAAGCAAATATACATAAGTGTATGACACTCAACATATGACTATGTATAGAGTAGGTTCACACGGGAAGGTGCTCTTGACACATTTCTATGTATAGCTCATCACTTGTACTATGCCATGTGTCTTTTGATAAATGCCATTCGTTTTTGGAAAGCTATACACGAGTGTGCATCCCATAGCATATGATTGTGCATGTCTCCCTTCAAAATGAGCTTAGGAAACTTAAAGGTTCCTTATCTTTGAATGACACACAAACATATATGAGACCATACAAGATCATGTGTTGTGATTTAGAAATCATATCTTAAGGTTTCTATGCAGTTCAAACTGTAATTCCACAGCAAGAACATACATCAAAGCTAGCATACTTGTCTCTAAACCCCTTAAAAAATATTATTAAGGCACCAAACAAGTAAGATATGATTATGATCACTTCTACCACATCACTGCATATCATTGACACTATCTTTATGCCAATTATGTAGATTAGAAACTATTTATAGCATTAGTTGAATTTAACAGCATGTAAACATCATAATAACTATAAATCTCACATAAACATTCCAAAGGGTCACCATACTTACTTTTCATCCAAAGCTTGCAAGTTCTTGGCATTGCTATAAGGATTCTGATGACCATGGGTTCCTCTTTAGCAATAAAGGTCCTTTTCTCTCTCTTTTCACTTTTTCTCCCTTGGTTGGCAGTTGCTAGGGTAAAACATCTCGTAAAACGATTAAACTTCACATTTAAATAAAACTCTGCCCAGACACGACACATGGGGGTATGCCCTTTTTAATTAACAACTATACATCTAGGTAAGAACGAAGATCACTCTTACAATGCATAATCATTCCAACTATAAATCCATTTGAATGACACTCCAAACATAATTTTAAATATAAGAAAAAGAGTAAAATACTTTTGGGCTTACTTGTGGGTGTTACATTTCTCATATTCTTAAATGAATTTTGTCTTCGAAATTCAGCCAAACGGTTATGGGAACCTCTTTCTCATGCCTTCCTTATCCTCTTATGTGACCTTCTCGACTAGATGGTTCCTCCAATATCTTATATGGTCCCACCAACCTTGGTGCTAACTTGTATTTTCTGTGAAAACTTATAGTATGCTTGTAAGTGTTACTCTTATAAAAACTTTTTCGCTTACTCTATACTCAAGATTTTAGTTCTTCTTGTCAACATACTTCCTCGATATTCTTTAGTTTACTTATCCCATCTCTGAATTTCGTAACATCTTTTAATAACCTTTATGTTAACTTTAGCCTTTATGACTATGATAAGACATCTCTCTCACCTATTTCATCCATATGTGAAGGTGATTGACACTTTATACCTTTAAGTGCCTCATATAGAGCCATTAATATCGTTGTCTGATGGCTATTTTTGAATGCGAACTTCATTAATGATAACTTATCAATCCAACATGCTTTTGTATCTAGGCACCAAACCCTTAATATATCTTTTATCACGTGGTTAACTTTATCAGCCTAACTATTTGTTTGGGGATAACAGGTTGTATTGAAGGTTAACCTTATACCTAAATACCTCTACATACTTTTTCCAAAAATATTGAGACAAACCTAGTATCTTGATCTGGTATTACCATTCTGGGTACCCAATAAAACCTAACTATCTTTATAGTATAAATCTAACTAAGCTTATGTGTACTCGTGGTGTCTTTAACTATAATGAAGTGCATCAACTTGGTCAATCGATCTATTATAACTTATAATGCATTATAGTCACCTCTAACCCTTGATAATCTAACTATGAAGTTCATTGAGATGTGTTCCTATTTCCATTCTAGAATACTAAGAGGTTGTAATAGTCTTGATGGTTTCTAATGTTTAACCTTAACTTGTTGGCACACTAGGCATTTGGCTATAAAATCTACTATACCTTTTTTATATACCTGACTATTAGAAAGATATCCTTAAATCTTGATACATCTTTACACTATTAGGGTAGGTTATGTAAAAGGAATTATGCATTTCTGCTATAATCTTATCTCCTAAACTTTACTTTCAGGGAACACATATCCTCTCTCAAAACCTTATGATATCTTCTATTATACTGAAATTGATCTCAGTATTCTTAACCAGCTTTCATCTGAGCTATAGAAATTCATCATCTGAAGCTTGTGTTGTACAAATCTCATTAAAAAGGGTCGACTAAATCTAGAGACCTCATAATTACCCTATGATCATAGTCTTTTACGAATTCCAACCACCATCTTTATCTCATGTTCAGTTCCTCTTAAGTGAAGAAATATTTAAGGCTCTTGTGATTAGTGTAGATGTTACCTTTTACCTCATATAAGTAGTGTTGCTATATCTTAAGTACAAACACCAATGTTAGGTTACTGAACTGCCATGAGAAAGCTTGAAAATCAAGCTTCAAATATCTTTCTGTCACTCAAGGAAATACGTGTGTTTGATTAAGGTTAAAAATCCCTAAACGTAGTGAACATGACTTATATAAAAATTGATTACATGTTCAATACACATAGATTTGTGTTGAGGCACATAAGTATGCATCTATTAAATTTGAATTTTACACAAATTCCTTTTATCTGACTAACATGGTAATGAAACACGACCTTGGCCTATCCATACATAACCATGTGTCACCTAAAACTCATATTTGGAGTTTAAAAAACATACTAACTTATGTGAAAAGACTATTTTACCCTTGGGACGTACTTGTGGGTGTTATAATTCCTACCCTTTTAATGGAATTTCAACCTTATAATTTGTTGGAAATAGCTCAGGATACTTATCTCTCATGGTTTGCTTTATTTCCTAGGTAGCTTCCTCAATCTTGTGATTCTTTTAAAGAACTTAACCAAGAGAATCTGTTAATTCCTCAATTGCTTGATTCTTCTATCTCAAAGAATACATCATGAAAACGCATGAAAACAATCAACTATATAAGCCAAATGTTAGAATACATCATGAAAACGCAAGCTTGATTCTTTTATCTCTCATCATAACTCAAATGTTTTGAGAGTTCAATCACCTCAGTCCTTAAAATATGAGAAGGATCAACTATATATTTGCATAATGATAAGACAGAGAATACATCATGAAAACAATCCATGCTCGTTGGTAACGCAAGCTTATAAGCCATCTTACCGACTTTCTCCAATGTATCGTTGTAAGGATTAGATTGGCAACGCAAACCTATAAGTCATCTCATCAACTTTCTCCACTCATGTAGATAGTTTTGTACAATATATGGGTGCACGTCAATGACGTTTTCATTAAATTGACCTCTCTAAAGGATATCTATATGGATGGTTACTTTAGTGTCTATGGAACAAATTTTCTAAACACCATAAGTGCATGTGATCCTATGACTTAAGGTCATTAGACTGTTTCATTAGTATATTATATATGAAATATCATTGAATAATTTATTATTAATATTCGTACAGAGTACTGGTCATAAGATAGTATCGGTTGAGAGTTCTCTACGTACACTTTCCTTGATCGTAAAGGTAGGGTAGATTCTTGTTATTCAGTTAGTTGAATGTATTTAAATATTATTATGTATATTTAAATTTTTCTTTTCTTTTTTTTAGGATGAACGATTGTGGTTAATTGTTGACCTCCTTAGTGCAAGCAAAGAGGTCATTGATATTAGCTCACAAAGGGATGAGTCACTCGATGTTATGTAACAGGGAGAGCATGATGAGATATATCCATAATTAAATGTATATTTATAGATATATTGATCACTGGTAATATTAAATTACTTCTCTAATCCATCGTGGGGTACAGATGGTTGACTTGACAACAATAGATGATTTTTCTGCCAAACCTTCTCTATCGTATGTCGAGAAGGTAACATTAATTGATTTCATCATGTTTGTTAATTAAGATGAATTATTGAATTAACAATTTATGTAATTTTTTCATTTGGTGTGGACCGCTCATGGTAGGGTCATTTAGATGGCTCCACTCATTTGTACTCTATATACAAATCCAATAAAATTGAAGGCAAAATGACTAGTTCAGACCATTCCATCCTCTGTTGTAGAGCATAAGGAAGCTTTACTCATGTGGTACACTGGAGGTACAACATCCGACAACCATGATATGTATTTCATAGGAGCGAAGTCCAAAGCCACTTTTTGGCACACCATTATCGAGCTACGTGAGTGGTTAACTGATGATGTAAGTGGTCTGTATCTATTGATTTTGTTTAAATATTTTATATATTCGTGAAAACATAATACAATTCATGTTTTATATCCATTTTATCATTTAGATTCCTTCTTGGCATTACTACATCAACATCAACACGAGTAGCTAGTCATCATCCTACAGAATTGGATGACGGCTCATAACTTCTTCATGAGGCATATCAGGATAGTATATGAGAGTTGGAGTACCACACTGCCAAATGAGTACGAGTGGCCTGAACTATTCACAAACATGGTAGAGACAGATTACATGCCTGATTTGTTTTACAAACCATGGTAAGAGGTTGATAGGGTACTGTATATGTGTGTTTCTATTATAATTTACTTATACACAATAATGCGTCCATTATAATTTCTCGATGTTTCTAGGTTTTCATCATTATAAACTTTGATTGTGCCTATTAGGTCATCAAGTCTTGGTTTGTATGATTAGTTGATCATCGTATATAACTCTAAGACAACTTATACAAGTAAACATGATAGGCTTGCTTGACGGATGCAACCCTACACCACATTCATTAAAAAATGGTCCAAAATAATTCTTGTCACCCATAATAGGATCTTTAAGCTGGAGACTATTTATATCACAATTAACAGGTGACACATCCCCAAAATCCAGCTCATTAAAAGGAACATCAATCATCTTGCTCCCATCAAAGTCACCTTAATTTGGAACCCTCTCTTTGTCATCACGAACCCATTCTATAACAGTATAGAATGCATCATTATGGAAATTAATCAAGTCTTTCCCATCGGATTACTTTTTTACTTCATTATTATTGTTGCTGTCTATTTCTTCTTTTTCTTTTCCTTGGATTGTGATACATATAAAAAAAATTTGGAATACATTCCTGGAAGTATTTTGACATGTCAATAAAGCCCTTATATCTTCATCTTTTTTTATTTTTACAAGGAAGTCGACCTCGATACTTTTGGTTTCATGCATAGTTGAATGTAGTTTCAGATTGAAACAATACCACACTTTTAACTGAAAAGTTGGATAAATCCTTCAATATTGTTCCAGATGGAATTTTAACCAACTTTTTAAAGCCTTCAATATACTTCACTGTGTTTTGATCACAGTAGCATAACTAGATATTTCAATTATCAATTCTACAATATAAAATTTTGGTAAAAAAAATAAATATTTATTATAAAAAATCCAGAACAAACATTTATCAATATCAAAATGACCTCTATATTTTTTTTTATAATTTCATTTAACCCCTTCATTTATGGTTAAATATCATATGCCACTTCTAATTTTTCAATATTTCATTAAACAACCCCATACATTATTTGAAATCAAAATGTTTGTTTCATATATTGATTAATATCCAAATGCCTACTATTTTTTTAATATTTTTTTACCCCCTAATATATTACAAATTATCAAAATGCAACCTATATTTTCATAATATATACGAATTTGATATTCTCATAATATCGAAATGCCCCCTCATTTTAAACATATTTTTTAGCACCCTAATATTTTGTTTAATTTCAAAATATCCCTTATATTTATTTAACATTTTATTTAAGAGTCATATATTGTCTTGTATTGAAATAACCCTACATTTTATCAAAATATCCTTATATTTTTCTAACATTTCATTTAAAACCTTAATATATTGTTTAATATCAAAATGCCCTTATATTTTTCTAACATTTCTTTAACACCCTAATATATTATCAAATATCAAAATGCCCCCTTTATATAATATAAAAATTTGATTTAACAAATAAAATTAAATTTAGGGTTAAGATTCGTATAAATAACTTGTTCTTACGAATTAATTTTTTTACTTGAATTTAGAAATACAAATTTTTTTTTTCCTTTCGAACGAACTCATAATATTAAATATTAACTAAAAATGAATGTGAGAATAAGGGTGAGAGTTTGAATGATGTGAAAAAGTGTGAGAATAAGAGTTTATATAAAAGTAGTGAAAAGTAGTCTTGGTATTTTTAAAAAAATTTGTGGCATTTTTGCTTGTGGCTTTGAAAATAGGCCATTTTCACTAAGAAAATGGAAAATGAGACATTTCTACTTAGTTTAGGATAGAATGGGGTATTTAATTTAATTTCTTTAAAAACTTCGTCACAACTTTAATAAGACATACATTTTGTGGGCAAAGTAGTTGTCATATATATTTTAAATATTGTGATAAATATAAATGTTATCACAATAAATTTATAAGAATGGACTTAAACTGACAATAGGAATGACAAAAAATTGCCACTATATACGCATTATGGCAATAATAATTTATAGTAATTGTAACAAAAATTTTATCATGATATATTTAAAATATTGTAACAAAAATAAAGCTTATCATAATAAACTTAAAAGAACGCGCTTATTTTGACATTTATAGTGTCACTATATACATATTATGACAATAATAGTTCATAGTAATTGTGACAAATTTTTTTTCACAATATATTGAAAATATAATGACAAAAATTAAATTCATTACAATAAACTTAAAAAGACGAACTTATTTGGATAATAGTGACGACAGAAAATATTATCACTACATATATATTATGACAAAAATTAGATTTATTGTGAGAAAAATTGTTACCACCAAAAAATAAAATTTCTGGGTTAGCACTTGCATGTTTAGTCAACTTCGCAAGGGGAATTAAGGTAATTCAAGATATTCAACCATCAATACATTATGATTATTATAACAATTTAATACAATTTATAGTCCCACATGGGGTTCAATGAAGTCCCAAGTGCTAGGAGCCTTTCATAAACGAAGTTAAGAAACAGTGATACTATCGTATTATTCAACCGCATTAGTTAATCATATTAGTAGTTGTATAATTATTAATATTAGGAGTTATTATTATTACTTCCTTACAATCCTTAATAACAGTCTCTTTAACTAATACAAACCTTAAAATAAATTAGTAATTAGTTTCTTAATTCTGGTGAGATTAATATCTATTATACTATTTATCAATTCTTACACTTGTGAGCAAGATGTAACATGTAACAAATTATAGTTAAAATTTTGCAAGATTAAAATATTCTAAAATGAATATATCATGAATATATTAGTATTAATATTAAATTAAACACAGGTGCCAAGAATTTTCCCATAAATTCTTACTCTTCCAGGGAACTGCCAAGTTCATGATACATTCATTTTCTCAAACTGCACTCTGCATTGTCGGTAACTGAAATCAATTCCTTGCAATTTTTACTCTTCAAGTTCGCCTATTTATGTCTCTATAATCGCTAAGGCCAATACCTCATTAATTATATATACAATACTTATATCTCCAGCGACCATCACAAAACCAACAAATGGCAACTGTGAACTTGAAGAATTCTCAAATGGTGAAGCCAGCTGAAACGACATGGACTGGCACTGTAGCCCTCTCAGAGTGGGATCAAATTGGCACCATAACTCATGTTCCCACCATCTACTTCTATAAAAAATCTCTAAAACTCGATTCAGGTTCCGTTCTCGATACCTTGAAAGATTCACTTAGCCGTGCTTTGGTCCATTTCTACCCTCTTGCGGGCCGTTTGCGTTGGATAGGTAATGGTCGGTTAGAGCTCGACTGCAATGCAAAAGGTGTTCGGCTCATTGAGGCCGAGTCTCAAACAAAACTTGAATCTTTGGGTGATTTTACCCCATCTCCAGAGTATGAACTTCTTGTTCCATCTGTTGATTATACTATCCCAATTGAAGAAATCCCACTGTTGCTAGTGCAAGTTACCAGGTTTCAATGTGGGGGTATTAGTCTCAGTTTCAGTATATCTCATGCAATTGTGGATGGTCAGAGTGCGCTTCATTTCATATCCGAGTGGGCGAGAATAGCCCGTGGTGAGCCTTTAAGTGTGGCGCCGTTCCTTGACCGGAGAGTCTTGAGAGCTGGAGAGCCTGTGGTGGGTTCTCTTGAAGAGTCTGATGATCATAATCATGAAGAATTCAACCACCCACCGCTCTTGCTCGGGCAATCGAACAACTTAGAAGAGAGAAAGAAGAAGACCATCGTAGCCATGTTAAAGCTGAGCAAATTCCAAGTAGAGAAGCTTAAAAACATGGCTAATGAAAGCAAAAACGCAGGATACACTCGCCCTTTTAGCCGGTACGAGACAGTGACAGGACATGTGTGGCGTTGCGCCTGCAAGGCTCGCGGGCACATGCCCCAGCAGCCCACCGCACTAGGCGTATGCGTCGATTCACGCAGCCGCATTAAGCCAGCATTGCCACTTGGTTACTTTGGCAATGCAACTCTTGATGTCATCGCCATCAGCTGCACTGGTGAGCTCGTTTCGAAGCCATTAGGTTATGCGGTGAGCAAGATAAGAGAAGCGATAATGGCAGTGACTAGTGAATTCATTAAGTCTGGGATTGAGTTCTTGAAGAAACAACCGAGCTTAACAAAGTTTCAAGATATTCATGCATTGGGGGAACAGAAGGACCCTTTTATGGAAATCCTAATCTTGGTGTGGTGAGTTGGTTGACGCTGCCGATTTACGGTCTCGATTTCGGGTGGGGGAAGGAGGTTTATATGGGGCCAGGAACTCATGATTTTGATGGGGATTCTTTGATTTTGCAAAATCCTAATGAAGATGGAGGGTTGATTCTTGCATTGTGTTTGCAAGCTGGACATATGGAAGCTTTCAAGAAGTATTTCTATGAAGATATAATGTAGGAGAAATTAAACATATTGAGAATAATTAAGAATTAAGAGTTAAAAAAACAAAGGAATTTAAAGAAGAAGAATATATGAAACTTGGTCACTTTGGATTTGATTTGAATTTAATTTCGAGATCTATTTTCACGTTACATATATACATGAAGTTTATTCCGATGCTGTATGTGAATGAGCAAGTTTCATAGGTTTATTATTTTTCACGTTAATCCAAGGAAAAATTATTGAGTTTTTATTTATTATCATAGTAATATAGTCCTCGTCCTTCTAGTTTTCATGGAATTATATCTTCCTTTAATGAGTTGAAAATACCATATCAATGGTTTAACTATTTCTTATTGCAAAAGACCCAAATTGAATATATATAATTAGTACAAATTATACATATTTTGTTTGAAAATTTTCCGATACGGGTTAATATTAATCATATTTTTTTATTTTAATAAAATCAGATAATAAATAGTTCAATAATAATTTATAAATTAATTTAAATGATCAATAAAAATAACCTAATATACTTAAAAGTTATGATATAGATAAACAATATAAACATGGATCTTAAGGGTTAATAGACCATTATTAATATGTTCCAATAACCTACTATAGAAGGGTTAGGTGTCCTTTCTAAAACCCTAATAGAACATTTTTATCCATTGAAAATCGTTATTCAAAGAGCTTTAAAGGAGGAAAACCTATTACTTCAATGCAAGAAATTTTTAGGAAATTGGCGAATTTAGAAAGCATTTCGTTTCAAGTTTTCCTATAATCTCTTCTTTAATTTAGTATTTTATGCTCTATGCATAGATCTTGCATATTAGGATTGAATGAATTTATTTTGTTAATGTAAATTAAATCTTACATGTGTTATCAAAGTTAGATGTTGTAGGTTATAAAATCTAAAATTCAGATACTGAAATTAGTGATTAAAATTTAAAATTTAGGGTTTGATACAATTTTAATTTTTGAAATCTTATTTAACCATTGAAATATGCAATATGTAACACGTACAAGTAGTTATTTTATGTATTTCATATATGTTTATGCATTGAAAATTTCTAAGTGTTAAAGAGGATGTGAATTCTAGCCTGATGTACAAGTATACATGTAAGGTGCATGCTTTTTTATCAACTTGTCACATGAACGATATAAATATCTGTCATGTTGGAGATTAAGTATCAGATGCATGATTGTGCATCAATGGATGCATGACCATGGCATTGATTATTAGCAAATTTTTTATAATGGACATGTCAACCATATTAAGGGATGTTTGGTATTATCTAATAACATTCTTATCCAATTGGGCTTTATGGTAACTAGTAATCTAGCCAAAGAAAAGTATCACACCCATCAATGCAACTTAAAAAAGGTCTCTGCATGAAACTCTGCTATAGAGAATCTTCCTCCACGCTCACAAAACCCTGGAGGTAACCTTGATATATCAAAATCATTGACTACAAAGAAGAACCCTATAAACATTAGATGACCAAATAGAGTCGTGATCTATGAGAAGTCACCAAACATGCTTTAAATTGTTGCCTTATTCCAATCTTGAGTCTTCTTGATCTCCAAACCTCCATACCTTAATAGATAACACGCCAATGTCTAAGCAACCTTAGCACTTGGATGTGAAACTAAGGTGTGAATAGAATCAAAATAGCAAGAATCGAAAAGGTTAATTATGAGCAAATATTACATAATATTATGTAATTATGTTGTATAATTTGTTGTGAAATTATGTAGAAAAATCTTCTTTATTAGGCAAATAATAGTTCTTAATTACTATGCATAGTTCACTGTTGTAATATAAATAAATCTATAATTTTTTAATGAGATATAGAATTTGATTGTCTTCTTCTTGGTTATTGATTTTTTTTATATCATACCTATTTTTCTCTTTACTTAACATGTTATCAGAGCAAGGTTAAAAGAATTTCTTTCAAGATTATTGAACCCTCCTTGAGGAAAATACTTTAGAGTATCATTAATCATATTGTTATCAACAAGCACTAGTTACATTCAGCACTTCTAGGCATTAGTTTGCTATTATTTGAATTGTGATCAAGTATCAACCTTTTGTGGTGATTCGCTCTCTAATTATTGTCAATTAAAGGACAAGTGTGATATGAACTTTAATCATTTACTTTGTGATATTTTCTTTATTAAGATGAATTTTGAAAAATCAAAAACCATATCACTTAAATTTAATGGAAAGAATTATTCTCTATGAGAATTTCATTTTCTAACCTTTGTTGAAGGAAAGGATTTGTTTTGAATCCATGATAGATGTATAACTAAACCTATAGATAAAAAAAAAAAAAAAGGTCAATGGAAAACTAAAAATGCTAGTCACCATTTGGATTTTGAATTTTGTTGAAATAAATATTGCATAATGTCTTTAGACCATTTAAAACTGCTTTTGAAATCTAGAAACACTTGGAGAAACTATATTCTCAAACCAACTAATCTAGGCAATTAGAGATAGAATTTGAGATTGCAAAAATTTGCCTAGGAGATAGAGATGTTAGAACTTTTTATTTTGAACTTCTAAAATTATGGATAGAAGAAGATATGATGTCAACAGTCTTATTTTTGAGCAAACCTATGAAGAATTAAAGAAAGAAAGAGATTTTGAACTTCAAGTAGAGTCATGGAATTTCTTATAAAATTGAGACCATAATTTAAAAATGCTAGAGCAAACATTATTAATCAAGGTATTAAGAAGCTTGATAGTGCTCTTAGTGAACTCATACAAAAGAAAACTAGGCTGAGTACATAAGCCATGTTAGATGCTAAAAATAATTCAATAGATACTATTTTTCTTTCTTCTAGTCGTAGGTTTCAATCAAAACAAAAGCATGGTGATCACAATAATGTCCAATGCAGGCATTGCAATGAAATTGGACATATACAATCTCATTGCAAGAAGATAAATTTTTGTAACTATTGCAAAAAGAATAAGCATATAATTCTTGATTACCGATTGCTGAAGAATAAACAAAATCAGCCTGCATTCTTTACTTCAAGTGAGGAAAGATCCACCTTCAGAGGCAATCATATCTCATAAGAAGCTACTCAATAGATGATACAAGACTCTTTACAATCAACACTTCCAAGTGTTATCTTCTTTGCTTTCTCTGTTGTTGGCTTGTTAGGTAAAGGAATTAAAATCCCTTGGTTTATTGATTTATCTACATTTAACAACATGTCTGGACAAAAACAAGTATTTTCCAACCTTAAGATATCTCTCACATATAAATTTCTTATCATAACTAATGGGAAAGAATTACCTATTAAAGGTGTTAGAATCATTCATTCAATTGACAAAAATAAAACATCTTTTTTGGTAAGTATAAATTAACAAGTGCAAAGCGAGAACAAAACAACCTAAGCATGCTTGAAGAGTGAATCTTCAAGTTAGCAAAATCTATACAAAAAGGATCATACAAAAGCACTAATAATAACCTTCTTCTTATAGGACAATTTCCTAGGTGAAGAGTATTACAAAGCTTATAGAAAATAACACAAAATTGTAATCCTCTTAAGAGTCTATCTAAAGGCATTGAAAGATAGAAATCAAGAGAATCTAAAGAGTAAAAAACATAAAAACAACCCTCAAACATAGGAAGGACAATCCGAATGTTGGAATTCGACAAATATGCCATTTTTTAGAGATTAAAGCAAACACACCAAGGCCACTAACGACTAAAGCTTTAACCAGGCCTATTAGGAAAAGCTTCACTCCGCCCAAACCAAGATTACACAACAACCCCTAACTTTGAATGATGGAACTATCCTTATCTTCATACTTGATACCTTACATTGTCAAGGCTCTTTCTCTAAAGGATTTAATCTCCATAATTAAAGAATGAGTATCTCAGACATTTTTGGAAAAAAATCTTATTATTGCACTCTCTCCAAATAAGGTAGATAGTAGCACCAAAACTAAACTTGGCTAACAAGAATTTCAATTTTTTATTCTACCAATTCAAACTCACTAAGTTAATATATTCCAACCACGACAACACATTATAGTCTATGTTGCTCCATCTAAGAACCTCTTTCCAAATCCGTCTAGTGACCATGCAAGTGAAATATAGGTGATTAATAGATTCCAAGGGTTTTTTTATAGAATACATAATCCATGTTATTGATCAGGCCAAGTTGCATTAGTTTGTCTTTGGTTTTGCAATCTATCTCTTAAGGCCATTTATAATATGATTGAGTTTTTAGGGATTTGGTGCTTAAACCAAAAGAGTACTCTTTAGACTTGAAAAGCTCCTAAGTCGAATGAGTGGTGAAATCTCTAGTAGAGATGGCATTCCATTTTATTTTATCTTCCTTTCCAATCGGATTAAAGTTAACTCCCTTTTTAATCTCCATCAACTCCTAGGAGTTAGCATTAGGCTAAGCTCGATTACCATCCCTAATGACGTCTTACACCTTAGCCATGTGACCAATACTAAAGTCATAGATAACTCACTTGCCATATCTATCAACTGGTGAACCAAAAAGGTGTCATTTGTCATACAAAAGACTGATATTTTTACCATCATCCACACTTAGCCTTCTCAATCAGCTTGAAGATACTTCTCCAAGTCCAATAGCAATTTTGGGGAATACTTACCTTCTAAAAAGAATCATTCTTCACATAGTGCAATAAACCCATTGAACCTAAATTAAATCTTTTTTCCTGTAGGCAATATTCCACATATGGCTTATTATAGTTGCTTTTTTCCATTCCTTAGTGCGTATGATTCCAAGGCCACCTTTTTGCCTAGGGAGACAAATATTCTCCCAAGCAACCTTAGCTCTAGATTTCACCCTTGAAAAAGCAAACCAAAAGAAAGTTTTAAGAGTGTTTTCTATGCTTTTGTGGATGCTTGACAGGAGAATAAACAAGCTGAAATAGTATATTTATATGTTGAAGAGAATGGACTTTTCCACAAATTGACCCTTGCAATGATTCTCTCAACCAAAGGCTTGAAATCACCATTCCTTAACTTGGTAGTGATCAATGGGACTTTGAGATATTTGATTAAAAGTGAGTTGATGGTAAAACCAATATATTCCACAAGCCTTCTATGAAAAAGAGTAGTCTTAGATGAAAAGAAAATGTTGGATTTCATGTCATTGGCCCTTAAATCTGACCAACTACCAAAGATATTAAGGGTTTCCTAGAGATGAAAGATTAAGGATTCCTCAACACTGTAAAAAAGCATAAGATCATCTACAAAACACAAATAGGTTATATTCAAAGCATTACATCCCTTATGGTGTTTGAAATTCCAGTTCATATCTATCTTATTAAGCAAATTAGAAAGAGCCTCTATCACTATCATAAAGAGATATAGGGATAATGGATCGCCTTATCTAAGTCCCTTGGAGCCATCAAAGAAACCAGCCAATTCACCATTCAAATACACTAAAAATTTAGGAAAGGAGATGCAAGCTTTAACCCATTTAATCATAATGTTGAGAAACCCTATCACTATTAAAACTTCAAGAATGAAGCTCTATCTTATCGAATCATAAGTTTTCATCAAATCAATCTTCATTATGCAATCATTTCCTTTCTCTGATTGTCTATGATAATTTCAGAGGAATTTTTGACACATAAGAATATTGTCCCTAATCCTTCTACTGCCCATAAGGCTACTTAAGCATGATCAATAATCCTCAGAAGCACACGTTTGGTTCTATTAGCCATGATTTTGGTTATGCACTTATAAATTGTATTGCAATAATATATAAGCCAAAACTTATTACATGTAGACAAGTTTGGGCACTTGGGAACTAAAGCAATAATAGTGCAAATCACTTATTTTAATAACTCACTAGTCTTAAAGAAGCTCTTGATAGTCGCTTCAATATCACCTCTAACAATGCTCAAAGCTTTTTGAAGAATATAGCTCCATAACCATCCAAACCCAAGGCCTTGTTGTTAGCCAATCTAAACATGATATTTTCAATTTCCTCCATTATCACAAACTCGTCAAGAGTAGTCGTCTCCTCTAAGATAATTTGGTCATTATTTGACTCTAGCACAAGTGACCCTTTCTGAGATATTCCTAAAGTGATTATTGTTAAACTCTTTAAGTCTAGACTTTAACAATTTTAGCTTAGAGACAAGCCTAAACATAGGAGATCCTCTAATCTTCTTAGCCTAAACTTCACTCACTAAAGGAATAAAGTATTTGTGATCCACCTATATATTGAAGAATTTGAAAGGAGTCTTCCTTTTAACTTTATTGGCATCGTAATACATAATGCAAGGACTATGGTCTGAAATTGATAGAAGTTGAAATAGTGTGTTTGAATCAACAAAGTCTCTTATCCAAACATTATCGATAAAAGCCTTATCGAGCTTACAAATGATTTTTCTCTCTCTACTGTTTTTGTTACACCAAGTGAAGAAGTTACCCTTATACCTTAATTCTTCCAAACTGTCTTCACTGCACATATAATTGAATTCCATACTCATGTTATCATGAAATATACCTATTGTTTTGGTTGCACCAAGTGAAGAAGTTGCCCTCATACCTTAAGTCTTCTAAACTGCCTTTACTACACATATAATTGAATTCCATACTCATGTTATCATGAAATATACCTGTTAGGGTATATTCCATAGAGCTAATTAATTTGACATTTGTAATTGTAATTTATCTAATTAGTTAATAAAAGGATTTATAGTTTTTTAGTTCATATGCCTATCTGTTATATGATTGTGTGAATAATATGCTCTTAAAATGGTAGAATTATGACGAGGGGATTAGACAATTGATTATGAAAGCCCTATGCATACATTAGATGGTCATTCTAGAAATGTCAATAATACCAACATTATAATGACCAAAGACACATGTAATGATAATGAGATTATCATAGTGTTGAGCTACCATACTAAAAGGCAACGATAATTCTCATGTGTCAAAATTGTTTCTTAACAACTTTGTTCAACATATAGGTGCATGTTATAGACATATTCATCAGATTGACTATCAACAAAGGATATTCATATGGATGGTTTCTCAAGTGTCTATGGAACAAATTCTCTGAACACCATGGGTGCATGTGATTCTTTGACTTAAGGTTGCTAGACTATCTCCTGTAAGGATTAATATGGTTTGACACTATCTACTATATCACCATAATAAAGGTATCATAAAGTTAGTGAACAACTATATCATGAGATACATGAAGGCTATGGTTGATTAATAAGAGATTCGTCACTTCTAAGCATAAGAGAAAATATCTCATATATGAATGCTAAAAGACATTCATGACTACATGAATCTATGACCACAATGGGATGAGGTCATAGCCTAATCTGTGTAAGTCATTAATATGTATCAGCTCATATCTAGGAACTACTAAGATAGACACTTTGACGTCTCAGCCTTGAGAGATATCAAGTGAAAAAATGATTGAATTGCACATAAATATGATTTAGTCAAAACTTATACAGATGTTCGTTGACACTCTATCGTCTAAGTGGCCATAACGTTTTGCTAGAGACCAATCTTGATTTATGTCTAAATTTAACTTGAATTTAGACACTGTCACTTTGATAGAAAACTTTGCTAGAGGCAAAGATCGTTTGATGACAATCTTGAGATCATAGAAAGAGAGAAATGTATAGATGTGTTTTGACTAGAACCATTTGGTGTGCATGGTGCCATGTAGCATCATGCAAATACACTATATAGTTTTAGCTGAACCCACTTAGAAGTCCAACCAACCAAAGCCAAATGATAGATGCAAATTAACTGGCTAAGTTAACTTGTGGGTAAGGTGTTTTAGTTAAACAAGGATTCTTCTAAGTCTTTGTTTGATAGAAAGTTTAGGTTAAGTAGGAATCCTAATTTATTTAGGATTTCTATACATTAAAACTTTCAATAAATTCAAAGTCTTTGTTTGATAGAAAGTTTAGGTTGAGTTAGAATCTTAATTTAATTAGCATTCTTATGCAGTAAAACTTTCAATAAATTAAAAGTCTTAATTTAATAAGAACTCTTGTACGCCTTACCACCTAAATAGTTAGAGTCCTAACTAACTTAGGATTCATGCACACCTTATAAATAAAAGTGTTTAGTTTGAGTTAATTTTTTTAACACAATAATCCAAAACACTCATCTTTATGCCTACAATCTTGTTGACACAAGCTTCCATTATCGTGATCTAATTTCCAAGATCTAGTCGACAAAAGCCCTAGCAGCCTTTTTTATGGATCGTGTCTTATTCATACTTTCCATGGATACCAAGATGTTACCTTAAGAAGGTTAGATAATGATCTTCATATAGCCACGTGAAATCTTGGAAGAGCCAACAATGCAAGTATAATTTCTAAACAATCTATGTTTTTTTAACATGTTTATAAATCTATACATTAAATCGAGTATCTTGGATAGGCTTTAAGGTCTTTGATATATTTTTTAAAATTTTTAATTACACTACGTTGTTTGTTAATGATGCCCTAAAACCTTACAATGGTATTAGAACCACTATTTAGGCATACTTTCATGAAAATGTACCTATAAGTTTTGGTTATTTTTATATGTTGTTGCATTTAATTGATAAATAATCAAAACCATAAAATTGGTAAAATTGATTTGCAATGTTGCACGATTTATTGAGTTCAAGAACAAAGTAAAGATGTATTAAGTTTATTTAATGATTATTCCTAAAATTTTCTTGAGTTTAATTATTGATCTAGGATTAAATTCAAGGTTGATAGCTGGTTGTCATGCGAGTATGGTTTACTCGCCATTATTGCTTACACAATGATTAGCTTACCTATGCACAATGGCTTATAGATTTCTTGCCACTGGAAAGTCCAAAAACTGAGGTTGGAAACATCACCCTACATGGCTGGAACAAAAATTGAATAGAGTCGTACCATATACGGCAAAGCTGTTTCATACCGCGTGTCATATTCTTGAGGGTGCCAACCTGAGCTCTTGCCACTTGGATGTGGTAGGGCAACCTTTGCCCTATCCCATTCTTGAGTTACAGGTTGGTGCATCATCAGACTACACCTATTTAGGTAGTTTTGTCTAGTCTGTGTGATACCACTATTGACTCGCTGCACTTTGAACTTGTGCTTGGCTAGGCACTTTTCCTGCCTAAGCTATGATTATTTTTGTGCATATCATGTACGGTGGTCCTCCATCATGCTCTCGATATGCCTCCTGAGATGTTTATATGCCCTTCGAGATTAGGAATTGGATTTTGGTTTGAGTTTCATTGAATTAAAACCAAAATGAAATTTTCTTGAGTCTTGGGGTTGAACAATTATTTTGTAAAGTTTAAGGAATAAAAATGTAATTTAACACTTGGCTAATTAATAATTAAAATTTAATTTTAATAGGATGTGTATGTATGGATATATGTATCCATGGTGCCCAATACATAGCCAATGAATCAATGAGAATGTATTTATTTTATTTATTTTTATTGGGTTGTAATTCTCAAATAGGGTCAGTGCACCTTGCCTTAATTCCCTTTGTTCTTTAGTTTAGATTATTATTTTATTTTCTTAAAATAATGTAACTAGGAAAAAAAGTTATGTAATTCTTGAAAACTAGAGATGAAAAGGACAAGTGCGAAGATGAAGACTCGAAGACAAAATATTCATCTAGGTTGACTAGTCAGGCCTTTCTTAGCTTGAGATGTTTGACATTAGTTATAGCTATGTACTGACATGTTTTAACTTTATGTTGTTAGATGGATGTGAATGGCTATATTTTTCCAAATATCACCTAACATGCAACATAAAATATGATGAGACCAATTAATTAAAAACCCTCAATTTAAATATTAAGTTTAAGATTAAATTGGTGTCTTCCAATATGATGCCTTAATTAGCTCCTATTTGTTGGAACTTTGTTTGCCAAAGTGAATGGTACAATTCTACTAGGTGGAAAGTTAGAAGATGTACCTATTGAGTCTGACTTAACTATTGTATTTTGTTTATTCACTAAAGTGAAGGTGAAATATATTAGAGGCATGAGTAGGGAATGAATTTGTCGATGCAAGGTGATATTTAGTATCCACTATATTGATACCGAGAGTCACATTTAAGGTTATATGATTTGTTGGGTCAAAAGCTAACTTGAGATAATAGGCTTTTGGTGATCAATTTAAAATTTACTTATTCGATTATTTAAACTTGTTGGCCAAAGCGAAGGAGAGAATTAATGCGATGAGATCTTGATCCACTAGAAAGTTCATCGGAACTTTCCAAGTAAAATAGTAAAGTCTATTAGTTTAAGGAAAATAGTGAAAATATTTTAATTAATTAAATCCATAATTAAAATAATATTAATTATAAATAAAATTACTAATTATCTTTATTTGTAAATTGTAGATCAGATTATCACCATGTTAAACCCAACATATTGATCAATTCTTAAAAGAGAAAATAGGCTTATTGGAAGTAACTTCGCTAGTTGGTATAGATTAACACCTTTCGACATTAAATTAATTTCTTCTTTAAAATCAGCTCATTTTTTCAATTATTTCTTACCTTGTCTTTTTTTATTTCTTGATTGTTTCGTGCTTCTTATTCTTTTGTTGTTTTGTTGTTTTCCTTGTTTTCTTTTATATGTGCATTTCCTTGCTGAGATTTGTTCGGAGAAATTACTTCAAGGGTGATCTTGATTTGATCTATTAGTTAAATAAAAAACTTAGTGGGAAAGGTTTAAGTTAACAAAAAAAATAAGGGGATAGAATTGAAAAGCATGAAACACAAGTGTCTAGTCAACAACATATGAGTGAGTGTTGTGAGGTCTTTTGTAACAAGTCCCTTTAGGTTTCAATCATGTTAACGAATAAAGACAAAGATGTAGACGAGAGAGAAAATGTGGATAAGTCATTCATACTCTGAGCAATGCAACAACAATTTGAGAGGATCAATGTCATGTTTAAAGAAATTAAAGACAAAATGGAGAAGTAAGATGTTGTTATCAATAGTTTACAAAGGGGGCAACCACAAGACGCTTCTAATGTAAAGAGGAATAATATGATTGAAGATGATGATGATGAAGAATTTGATGATAATCAAGCTACCATTATTAATATGTGATTTGTGAGAGGTTGAGGGGATAGGAATAGGCATGAAGGTAAAACTAGTTTTTTATTAGATAAGAGATAGGAACAAACGTGAAGAAAGGCAAGATAGAGATTTGGGTAGCATAAAAAAAAAAATTTCGTAATTCCAAAGAGAAAATGATCCTGATGCCTATTTTTTTTATCTATTGTATAACATAGTTGTAATTAATAGAGCTCACAAAGGTGTTCACATTATCTTGAGTTACCTAGTTCCTTCTTTTAACATCTATCAATTTGTTAAGAGGTTGTAGATTGGTAGAGAGGGAGGCTAATTTGTGTTGTCTTTTGGTGTTATCTCGCAAGTTAGGGGTTGTCCTACGAGTTTTTGTGCTTCTCGTTTTCCCATTGTTTCTTAGTTATGGTTTTGCTGGTGGCTTTTGTTTTAGGCCTCCGAGTGTAGGCTGTCTTCTGTTGCCTTAAGTGGTGCGTTTTTTGTTCGTTCATTAATACATACTTGCTTAGCAAAAAATGTTTAAAAAAAAAAGTGGGAAAAAAGATAGAGTTAGTTTTTTATTGCCATAACTACTCTGAGGAGAAAAAGGTGAAATTGGCAGCTATAGAATTCACCTATTACACTGTGATTTTATGGGATCAACTTATGCTAAATAGACATAGAAATTGAGAGCATTCTATTAACACTTGGGAAGAGATGAAGGTTATGATGAGAAGGTGATTTGTTCTTACTCATTACTACCATGATCCTTATCAAATATTTCAAGGTCTTACTCAAGGGTCTAAGAGTATTGAGGATTAACACAAAGAGATGGAAATCATCATGATTAAAGCAAATGTAGAGGAAGATCAAGAGGCAACTATGACACGGTTTTTGCATGGATTAAATCGTGATATACCTAATATGGTGGAGTTGCAATATTATGTAAAGTTAGAATATTTAGTACATATGACAATGAAAGTAGAAAGGCAACTTGAAAGTAAGAGAACTACTATTAGATATAGACAAAATTTGGGCTCCTTATCTCCTTGGAAACTTAATTTAAGCAAAAGGGATAACAAAGCCACTTTTAATCCTAAAGCTAAAGTACCTAAAGCAAAAAATGTTGGAGGCAACAATGAGAATGGTAAAACTAAAGCTATACAAGGTCAAAATCAATATATCAAGTGTCTTCACTGCTTGAAGAGATAACACCGCATTATAATGCCCTAATAAACGCACAATGTTTTTAAGAGACAAAATTGATATTGAAATTGAGGGTGAATCCAATAGCAAGTTTATGTCACCATTAGAGGATGATGATGATGATGTGGAATACACTGTTGTTGGAGAGATACTTATAGCAAGGTATGCTTTGAATATGCAAGTTAAAATGAAGACAAAGTGCAATGCGACAATATCTTTCATAAGAGGTGTCATATCAAAGATAAGGTATGTAATGTCATTATTGATGGTAGTAGTTGTACTAATGTTGCTAGCACAAATTTAATGGAGAAATTGAATTTAATTACGTCAAAACATTCTAGACCATATAAGTTACAATAGTTAAATGATTGTGGAAAAGTGAAGGTAATAAAATAGGTGTTAGTTTCTTTTAATATTGGTAGGTACAAAGATGAAATGTTATGTGATGTTGTACTTATATATGTTGGTCAATTGTTTTTAGGGCGTCCATGGCAATATGGTAAGAGAGTAATGCATGATGGGTATAAGAATAGATACTCTTTCACCATGGAAGAGAGATTGTTCACTTTTGTGCCTTTAACATTTAGACAGGTTTATAAGGATCAAAAAAAGATAAAAGAGAGTGAGCCAAAAAAAAAAGTCAAAGTTTTAAAGCAAAAGAGTTAGAGAAAAATAAAGCAAATTTTAAAGGAAAAGTGAAAAAACACTAGAGTGTGTGCAAAAAAAAAAAAATTGGGCAAGTCGAGTGTAAGAGACAAAATAAGGAAAAGAAAAAAAGTACTTATGCAAAAAAGAGTGATGTGAGGGTTATTTTCCTAGCCAAGTGGCAAATGTATTTACTTTTGTAAAAAAAAGCTTATGTTAGGGTAGATGCCCTAGAGCTAATTCATTTGACATTTGTAATTATAATTTATCTTATTAATTAATAAAAGGATTTATAGTTATTCAATTCATATGTTTGTCTATTATATAATTAGGCGAATAACATACCTTTAGAATAGTAGAATTGTGATGAACGGATTGGACAATTGATTGTTGGAACCCTATACACACATTAAGTGGTCATTCTAGAAATGTTAATAATCCCGACGTTACAATGACTAAGGGTACATGTAATGGTGATGAAATTATCATAATATTGAGCAACCTTACCAAACAGTGACAATAGTTCTCATGTATTGAAGTTGTTGATGGCTTGTTACAACACATAGATGCACATTGTAGATGTGTTCATCAGACTAACTCTACTAGAGGATATCTATATGGATGATTGCTTTAGTGTCTATAGAACAAATCCTCTTAACAAAATAGGTTCCAATCCATCTCATATAAGGATTGATATGGTTTAATATTATCCATTGCATCGTTGTAATAGAGGTATCATAAAAGGTAATGATTGGCTATATCATAAGATGCATAGAGACTATAGTTGATCAAAAAAGGATTCATTACTCCTGAACACAGGAGAAGATATCTCATGTGTGAATGTTGAAAGATATTCATGACTCTTTAAATTTGTGGCCATAGTAGGATAAAGTTGTAGCTTAATCCGTATAAATCATTAATGTGTATTAAATCATATCAAGGAACTACTGAGATGACACACTTCTATGTCTTAGCCTTGAGAGATATTAGTTAAGGAAAAGATTGAATTGCATGTAACTATAATGTTGTAAAAGCTTATAGAGATGTTTATTGTCATTTTGTTGTCCAAGTGGCCATGACACTTCGTTAGAGCCCAATCTTTGTCTATGTATAAATTTGACCTGAATTCAAAAACTACTGATTTTATAGAAAGCTTATGGGTCATACACATTAAAGGGTTGATATGAACCAAAAGACAAGGATCATTTAACGACGATCTTAAGATCATAGAAAAAGAGAAACATATGGATGTGTTTTGACTGGAATCATATTGTGTGAATGGTGTCATGTGGCATCATGCAAATACACTGCATGGTTTTAGCTAGATCCACTTAGAATTCTAGCCATGCAAGGCCAAATGATAGATGTGAATTAACTAGCTAAGTTAACTCGTGGGTAAGGTGTTTTCATTAAACAAGGATTCTTTAGAGTCCTTGTTTGATAAAAAGTTTAGGTTGAGTTAGAATCCTAATTTTATTAGGATTCCTATGTATTAAAACTTTTAATAAATTAATAATCTTAATTTAATAAGAACTCTTGGACACCTTATCACCTAAGTAGTTAAAATCCTAACTAACTTAGGATTCATGTACACCTTCTAAATAAAGATGTTTAGTTTGAGTCAAAATTTTGACAACAAGCCAACACATACATCCTAAGCACATATCTTCACGCCTAGAAACTTGTTGATGCAAGTTTTATTATCATAACCTTCTTCTCACTTTCTTATGATCCAATTTCCAAGATCCAATCAATAAAACCGCTAACAGCCGTTTTTTGGGATTGCCTCCTATTCATGCTCCATATAAATACCAAGGCGCTACCTAAAGAAGCTTGGATAGTAATCCTTACATAGCCATATGAAGTCTTAGAGGATCCAACAATGTAGGTATAATTTCTAAACACATTATGTGTGTTTAACGTGTTCATGAATCTATACATTAAAACGAGTATCTTAGATTGGTTTTAGGATCTTTGATAATTTTTTAAATTTCAAATTCCACAGTGTTGCTAGTTAATGGCATTTTAAGACCCTACAGTGGTATCAAAGCCATCGTTTAGGCATATATTTATGAAAATATACCTACATCTTTTGATTATATTTATATTTCATTGCATGTAATTGATAAATAATCAAAACTCTAAAATTGGTAAAGTTAATTTGTAATCGCATTGCTGAATGATTTGTTGAGTTCAAGAACAAAGTAAAGATGTGTTAAATTTATTAAGTGACTATTACTAAAATTTCTTGAGTTTAACTGTTAATGTAAGATTAAATTCAAAGTTGATTGCTAGTTTGTCATGTGAGCATAGTTCATGCACCACCATTGCTCGCATGATGATCAGCTTGCTTTGCAAGATGACTCATAGATTTTTTGTCATTGGAAAGTCTAAAAACCTAGGCTAGCACGTTTGGCATGAAAACTTAACAAGGTGGTGTTGCACATGGCAAGATTGTTCCACGCCACAACATGTGCCTAGACAGAAACTATTTTGTAGGTCAACATGGGTGGTGGCTTGAGCTTCGGCTATTAGGATATGGTAGGGCAACCTCTACCCTGTCTTGTTCCTAAGGTATGGATTAGTGCATCACTGAATGACATTTACCTGGGTAATTTTGTCTACACTACATACTACCGCCGGTGCACTCGTTGTACCTTATACTTAAGCATGGCTAGACAATATTTTTGCCTAAGCTGTGATTGTTTTTGGTGCAAACCATGTATAATGGTCTTCTATCGTGCCTCTTGAGATGCCTACATGCCTTTCAAGATTAGGAATTAGCATTTGGTTTGAGTTTTGTTGAATTGGAACCAAAACTGAAATTTCCTTGAATCTTGGGGTTGAACATTTATTTTGCAAAGTTTTAAGGACAAAAATATGATTTAACACTTGGCTAATTAATAATTAAAATTAAATTTTAATTAGATGTGTATGTATGGATGTATATATGCATGGTGCCTAGTACACTGTCAATGAACCGACATGAATGATTGTTTTATTTTATTTGGGTTGTAATTATTAAATATGGCCTATGCGTTTTGCTATATTCTTCCTTTCTTTTAGACTAGGTTGTTATTTTATTTTCTTAGAATCATGTAACTAGGAACCAAAGTCATGTAATTATTAAATACTATAGGAGAAAAGAATAAGAGTGAAAATGAAGACCCGAAGACAATATTCACCTAGGTTGACAAGTCAGACTTCTTTTAGCTCAAGAGGTTTAACATTATTTATGATTGTAGACTGACACATTTTAATTTTATGTTGTTGGATAAATGTGAATGGTTATATTTTTCTAGATATCGCTTAACATGCAACACAAAATCTGATAAGACTAATTAATTAAAAATCCTGAATTTATATATTAAGTCTAAGATTAAATTGGTGTCTTCCAATATGATGCCCTAATTAAACTCCTATTCTTTGGAACTTTGTTCGCCAAAGCGAAGGGTACACTTCTACCAAATGGAAAATTAGGAGATGATCATATTAGGTCCGACTTAACTAGTGTATTTTGCTTGTTTAACAAAGTGAATGTGAAGTATATTAAAGGCCTAAGTAGGGAATGCGCTTATTGATGCAAAGTGATATATAGTATCCACCCTACTAATATTGAAAGTTACATTTGAGGTTACATGATCTGTTGGGCCAAAATCTGGTATAAAATCATAGGATTTTGGTGATTAATTTGAATTTTACTTTTTTGATTATTTGAACTTGTTCACCAAAGTGAATGAGAGAATTAATGCAATGGGATCTCGGTCTACCATAAAGTTCATTGGAACTTTCTGAGTATAATAATGAGGGTTATTAGTTCGAGGAAAATAGTAGAGCATTTTAATTAATTAAATTCATAATTAAATTGATTATTAATTATGAATAAAATTACTAACTATCTTAATCTATAAATTCTAGATCAAATAATCACTATGTCAAAACTAACGTTTTAATCAATTCATGAAAAAGAGAATCGATTTGATAAAAGCAACTTTACTAATTGGTACAAAATCTTTGGATCATTCTACATTAGGAAAAGAGATTGTATATCTTTAAAGAGTTATTACCGAAAGAGCCTACTTCCAATAACACCTAGGTAGAGAAATATATTTTTAACAAATATCTTAATGACTTTGTAAAAGTTCACTACCTCATGTTGACTTCTATGACACATGAGCTTTAAAAACAACATGAGGAAATGGATGCTCCATTCATATTTGCTCGCCTATGAGAGTTATATGACACTCATGCGAGGGTTGAACGATATGAGATGACAAGTGCTTTGTTTGATTGCAAACCATTTAAGAGAGGACATGTTGGCCTTCATGTGGTCAATATAATTTGGTATATTGAGAGGTTAACAAGCCTATGCTTTATCATAGATAATGAGCTTGTCATTATCCTAGTGCTAAACTCCTTCGCTAAATTGTAGGCTAATTTCATAATAAATTTTAACCTACACGAGAAGAAAAAAATCCTTGGAGGAGTTGCTATACATGCTTAGGCAAATTAAACAAGAGATACAAATATCAACTTCGAATAACGTGCTTATGCTTGAAGTCCAAGCTTCTAAAACCAAAGCTAAAGGCAAACAGATGGCCAAGGCCAAAGCTAAACCCAAGGCAAATAAGCAACCTCATACTACTATTCAACCAACAAAGGGTGTAAGGAAGGGAAAGGTTGTCTGTTTCTATTATGGCAAAGTTGGTCACTAGATGAGACATTACAAGGCTATTCGGAAAACAAAAAGAAGAAAGCAGTTGAAGCCTCTACTTTAGGTATGTTTGTCATTGAAATAAACTATTTTCCTTGTTCATTCTGGGTTGTAGATATAGAATGTGGTTTTCATATTCATTCTAATATGTAAGAACTGCAATATAGTAGATAGCTAGCCAAAGGAAAGGTTGACTTACGAGTTGGAAATAAGCCATGTGTTACTGCATTAGCCATAGGAATTTATTATCTTAAGTTGCCCATTAGGCTTGTATTAGAATTAAATAATTGCTATTATGTTCCGTTTATTTCTAAAAATTTAATTTCCTTGTCTATTTTAGATAAGGAAGGATATTTATTTTTTATTGCTAATGATATTATAATCATTAGCTTTAATAATATTATTTATGGAATGACTTATTTGCATAATAGGTTGTACATTCTAAAATAGGATAATGAAAATTTTAATGTGCAAAATAATAAACTTTTGAAAACAAACAAATTGAATACTACATATTTATGGCATTACACACTAGCCTACATAGAACCAAAACATATATCAAGACTTCTTTAACAAAGTGCCTTGCAATCATTTGACTTCCATTCTTATGATAAATGTGAATCATGTCTATTAGGTAAGATGGCTAAAGTACACTTCATTAGACACAATGAAAAGGCAATTGAACAATTAGGGATCATCTAAAGCAATGTGTATAGGCCTATAACAATACATACTAGATATAGGGAATCCTACTTCATCACATTTACTTATAACTTCAGTAGATATGGCTATGTCATTTTGTTAAAACATAAGTTTAATGTTTTGAAAAATTTAAAGAATTCAAGACCAGAGTAGAAAAACAATTTGGGAAACAAATCAAAATCCTTTGAAGTGATAGATGAGGTGAATAACTAATTGCTGATTTTAAAGGATGCCTAAAAGAATATATGGTAGTCTCTCAACCCACTCTTACTGGTACATAACAAGATAATGATGTATTTGAATGGAGCAATAGGACCTTGATAGAAATGGTCAGGTTCATGATGAGTTTTACAAATCTACCTATGTCTTTCTGGGGACATGTTTTAGAGAGTGCTACTTATACACTAAATTGTGTCCCATCTAAATTTGTGGATAAAACTTTATATGAGTTGTGGATTGGGCAAAAGCTTAATCTAGAATACTTGAGGATTTGAGGCTATGAAGCTTATGTCAATAAATTGACTTTGAATAAGTTGAATGTTAAGTCCTAAAAGTGTATCTTTATGAGGTACTCGAATGAAACTAAGAGATATTGTTTCTACCACCTAAAGGTGCAAAAGTCTTTATTGCTTGTATCGACTTGTTCCTTGAGAAAAAATTTATTCTTAATAGGACTAGTGGGAGGAGGGTGGAACTTGATGAAGTTAATATACCACAAGATATCACAAATATTAAATAGGACAATATGTCATCATAGATGATTGATCATGAGAAAATTCCCCAGCCTTAAGAGGAACAACTTCAAAACATATAAGAGCTACGTATATTTACATAAGTACGTCGTAAGCCATAAGGATTTGATTTTCTTATGACTCAACATGGTAGCATATTAATCATCTTTGATGACAAACCTAAAACTTATGATAACGTTGTCTCGAGTCTAAATTTTGATAAATGGTTGGATGCCAAAGGTTTCACACAAAAATATGAGATTGACTATGATGAAACTTTTTCGTTAATCATTATGCTTAAATTTATTAGGATTATGCTTGTTATTGTTGTATACCATGACTATGAAATCTTTCAAATGGATGTCAAAACTGTTTTCTTAAATAGTAACCTTGTAGAGGATGTCTATGTGTCATAACTTGAGGGTTTCATTCTTATTAAACAGGTAATAAAATATACAAGCTACAAAAGTCTATTTATAGACTTAAGTAGGCTTCTAAATACTAGAACATTCATTTTGATGAAGTTGTACGAGAGGTTGGTTTCATAAAAAATAAAGACGAGTTGTGTGTGTATAAAAAGGTTAGTGAGAGCATAGTTGCATTTCTAGTATTGTATATCGAGAACATTTTGATTATTAGAAATGACATACCAAACTTGCAATCAATAAAAGTTTGGTTATCTAAGTGTTTCTTTATAAAAGACTTAGAAGAAGCAACTTATATTCTTGGGATTAAAATTTACTGAGAAAAAGGGCATAGGCTATTTGGCCTAACTTAAAGCACATATATAGACAAAGTGTTGAAGAGATTCTATATCTTTTAAAATAGAGGTGTCTATATTCACAATTTGAAAGAGATGGGATAAGTAGGATTTCATATGTCTTGGCTATAAGATTTATCATGTACGTCACCCTACATATAAGGATTGATGTCTCATACTCTGTAAATGTTTGTAGTAGATATCAATCTGATTTAGGTGAAAAACACTGGATGACTATTAAAAACATCCTAAAGTATTTGAAAAGGACTAAGGATGCATTTTTGGTTTATAAAGGGGATTTTGAACTCACTATTAAAGGATATAATGATGCTAGTTTTCAAACTGATTGAGATGACTTTAAATCATAATCTAGGTTTGTGTTTTGCTTGAATAGTGGTGCACAAAAAGCTGGAAAAGCTCTAAGCAAAGTATAGTGGCTAATTCTACAACAGAGTTCAAGTATATTACTTTTTTAGAAGCGATAAAAGAAATTGTATAGATGAAAAAGTTCGTGATAGAATTTAGAGTGGTTCTAAGCATTGTTGAGTCGATTGAGCTCTTTTACGATAACAATAGAGTGATTACTTAACCAAAGGAGCCACGATCTCGTCGGAGGTTTAAGTAAATATTCAAACGATATCACCTTATTTGAGAGATTGTTCAGCGAAGTGACATATAGATAGAGATGATTGATATAAATATCCCACTGATAAAGCCTATAATGAGGTAGAAGCATGACAAGCACATAGTAAGATTAGACATTAGATACATGACTTATTAGCTATAGTGCAAGTAGGAGATTGTTAAGGAAGATGCCCTAAAGCTAATTAATTTGATATTTGTATTTGCAATTTATCTCATTAATTAATGAAAAGAATTATAGTTATTCAATTCATATGTTTGTCTATTATATGATTATGCAAATAATATGCCCTTAGAATGGTAGAATTTTGATGAGGAGATCAGACGACTGATTGTGGGAGCCTTATGCACATATTAAATAGCCATTTTAGAAATGTCTATAATCCGAACATTACAATGACCAAGGGCATATGTAATGGTGATAGAATTATCATAGTGTTAAGTGACCTCACTGAAAATGGCTATAGTTCTCATATGTCAAAGTTGTTTGCTAACAAATTGGTGCAACACATGGTACACGTTATAAACATGTTCATCGGACTAACCCTATCAAAAGATATCCATATGGATGGTTGTTTTAGTGTTTATAGAACAAATTGTTAAAACACCACAGGTGCATATGATCCTTTTACTTGAGATTGCCAGACTTTCTCATATAAGGATCAGTATAGTTTGACACTATCCAACATGTCACTATAATATGAGTAATAGAAAGGCAGTGATTAGTTATATCATGAGATGAATGGAGGTTATAGTTGATCAATAAAGGATTCGTCACTTTTGAGCATAAGAGAAGATATTTCATATGTGAATGCTAAAAGACATTCATGACTATTTGAATCTATGGTCATAGTAGGATAAGGTTGTAGCATAATCCGTGTAAGTTATTAATGTGCATTAGCTCATATCGAAGAACTAAGAGGATAAGACACTTTTATGTTTCAGCCTTGAGAGATTTCAATTGAGGAAAAGATTGAATTGCATGTAACTCTACTATTGTAAAAGCTTATAAAGATGTTTACTAACACTTTATCTTCTGGGTGGTCATGACACTTTGCTAAAGGCTAATCTTAGTTTGTGTCTAAATTCAAACACTACAACTTTGATAGAGAACTTATAGGTTACATGTATTATGAGGTTGATATAAACTAAGAGGCAATGATCGTTTAACAATAATTTTGGGATCATGCAAAAAAAGAAACATATGAATGTGTTTTGATTAAAATCATTTGATATACACGGTGCCATGTGGCATTATGCAAATGTATAGTATGGTTTTGAGTGGACCTATTTAGGAGTCCAACGGAGCAAGGCCAAATAGTAGATGCGAGTCAACTAGTCGAGTTAACTTATGGGTAAAGTGTTTTAGTTAAACAAGGATTTTACAGAGTCCTTATTTGATAGAAAGTTTAGGTTGAGAAGGAATCCTAGTTTCATTAGGATTCTTATGCATTAAAACTTTCAATAAATTAAGAGTCTTAATTTAATAAGAACTTTTGGACACCTTATCACCTACATAGTTAAAATCCTAACTAACTTAATATTTATTCACACGTTATAAATAAAGGTGTTTAGTTTGAGTCAATATGAGTGTTATCTAACCTTAGAAAGGTGAAACCTTGGTATTCATATGAAGCACGAACTTTTACAGGCTATGTTGCTCATAAGAGGTTGTTAAGGCTCTGTGAACAACTTGTATTATGTTAGGAGATAAGAATGAGCGACTAAGGTTCTTAAAATAAACATTTTTTTTAGGACACAAATGATTGGTACCAAAAGTAGGAATAGTCATTCCTTACAGTGGCGAACGGGCGTTACCCACTATGAATAGTCATTGTGGTCAAGAAAAAAGTCAAACCAAACTATTTCAATCTTATTGGATAAGCCCAGTCCGTTTGTGGTCTCTTCCTTATTCCTTAACACTAGGATTATCATTAAATAACCCTTTGCCTTTTTGTTCAAATTTACTCCTACATGGGTATGACTCATAAACTCTCAATTAATCTAGCCGTGCCAAAATTTAGATCAAATCTAGGCCCAAACCACAATTGACCTATAGTAAGGCATCATGGTCATCCAATCAATAGAGTATCAATAAACATCTTTACAAGTTTTTGCAATATCAAGGTCATATGCAGTTCGATTCTTTCGTCAATCAATATCTTTTAAGGCTAAGATATAGAAGTATGTCTATCTTAGAAACTCTTATATATGAGCTGATACACATTAATGTCTAACATGGATCAGACTATAACCTAATCCCATTATGGCCACAAATTCAAGTGGTCATCGATGTCTTTCAGTAATCTCATATAAGATAACTTTATGCAAACCTTAAAAAACACAATGAGACTTACAAACAAAACAAGGAATTCAAACCCTGAGAAGGCTAAATCAGATTTATATAAGTGAAAACCTTGACCTAATATTTATTAAGAAATAGGAACCAAAGGTATAAGAAAGGATTTTGATGCCACACTCAAGAACAAGTTAAGAATATGAATGATATGTCAGATTAGATTAGCATTAGAATAATCTTGATAAAATCAAAAAGTTCTCAAAAGAACCAAAACAAAAAGAAGTTTCTCCAATTTATTACTCTAATCAATTTTTTTTTTATAACTGGGAATCTTCATTGTATTTGTTAGATGAGTAAACTTGAGGCACAATGATTGAACCCATAACCACTACACCAGGTAAGTTAAGGTTTCATCAGCGTAGCAAAGGCTCGAAGCTAGATCTTCACCTTTGAAGTTCTAATACTCCACCAATTTTGCTAACTTTTGAGGTTTACTTTAATCAAATTTCCTTTCCTAAAGGGTTACAAGTCTATTTATAGCTAAAATAGAATCCTAAATAGAATAGAAATCAACAACCCAACCTACTAAATAAGCTTAAATTAAGACATAGTCTAACCCATCACAATTAATGATTTTTTAAATAAATGATTAGGTTTAAATTAAGATATAGTTTCAGCCCATCTCAAACATAAAATAATTAAATAACATATGCGCATGGCCTAAATTCTTCATATATATTATCCTTGAACTTGAATGAAATTTATTATGCCTTGAAGCTCCTCCAAGCTTTGTGAGTTGTTTTTAGTTCACATATATATTCAATAAGGCTGTTTAAAACTTCTTGCATCATCTTAGCTTTAGCTCTTATTATTATGTATGGATAATGGATCACTTGAAATTGTGTTTTCTTGATTCCCATCATATCTTTTCCTATGCTTGGGAATAACAAATCCTCTATTGATCCACCATAACCTTTGTGTATCTTACTATATGGCCAATTATTACATTTATAGTGACCCTAATTATCGTGGCACGTTAAGTAGCATCAAACAATATCAATCCTTACATGAGATGGTCTGTCAACCTTAAGTCAAAGAATCATATGCACCCATAGTGTTAGAGGATTCATTCCATAAACACTAGAGCAACTATCCATATAATAATCCTATAGTCAAGTCAGTCTAATAAACATATCTATAACATGCACCCATGTGTTGCACTAAGCTGTTAATGAATAATTTTGACACATGAGAATTGTTACCACCTATTAGTGGAGTTGCTTAGCACTACGATAATCCTATTATGACTACTAGTGCCTTTGGTCATGGTAATGTTGAGATTACGAACGTTTTTAAAATGACTATTCAATATATACGTAGGGTTCCCATGATCGGTCATTCGATCCCTTCATCACAATTCTACCATTCTAAGGGCATATTTTCTTTTGGTAAATAAATTTCATTAACAAAAAATGAGGCCTTACTTTGAGATAAAACCTCGGGTTAAGGCAAAGATAACACTACACAAGACCACATGAACCTATAAATTTTACCATAGGACAAGCCTGTGAGTTAAAGCGAAAAAACCGTCATGTTAATAACTATTTAAAGGGCCTAAAAGATATGGATCAAAAGGAAAAAAAAAAGGCTATAGTTTATTAACTTTAAATCTATAACGAGGTCCTAATTAGAGGGTAAATCTTTATTTTCCTCTGTCTTTTTCTATATTAGTCAAAAGTGAAACTCTTTCTCTAACATTCCTTTAATCTTGGCCAAAATTCTCTCCTCGCTTATTCTTTCTTTGCCAAAACAAGCATTATTCTATTAGATCCAAATGAAATACACCAAAGCTCCAATACTTAGTTTATTAAAAGTATTCCTTAAGAACTTTTTTTCCAAGTCTGATAACTTTTTTTCCAAGTTGTGACATATATCTACAATTGCAAAGTGTCATATTTTCTTTTTGTGATTAAAAAGTCTCATATTATCACTCCATATATCATAGCTAACTCTATAGTTAAAAAATAAATGATCCAAATTTTTTGTCTCCTAGTTGCATAAGCTACAAATGTCAACTGAAGTAATATTAAATCTTAGATGTTTATCCTTAGTCAAAAGTTTCTCCTTGATTGCTAACCAATTCATAAAGGAGTGCCTTGTGAAGTGCTTCTTGAACCAAATTAAACCATCCTAATCCACTCTATTCTTCCTCACTTTAATTTCATTCCATACAGATATTATAGAGAAAACACCTATGGGATAGAAATTCAATTAATGCTGTCTCACCACCTTATGGCAAAAAGTCTAAAGAGGCTTTAATTTTGATAAGAGCTAGAGAGTTTGCAAAGGGCTATCTCCACCTTGTGTCATTCATGACCTCTTTTACCATTGCATGACCACTAAATCTAGAGTCATAGTTTATTCTTCTCTCATACTTGTCTAATAACAGACTATTGGGATGCCACTTATCCAGCCATAAGTAAGTATCTTCCCTATTACCAATTGTTTTTTTGCATCTTTGTCTAACTTCTTTTTGGAGCTTTAAAAGTTTTCTCTATGTTCTTGAGTTATCCAAAGAAGAGTTGATTTCCCATAAGCATTTGTTTCTTAATCTATAGCTACGGGTCCATTCAGCCCAAAGAGACCTATTTTTGCTTTGTAAGACATTCCAAGTGTGTTTAATCATGGCCGCCTTATTCCAATCCTTACTTCTTATTAAACCAAACTCACCTTCTTCCTTAGGAACACACACTTCTTCCTAAGCAACTTTAGATTTCTTCAAATTCAAGCCTACTCCATCGCAAAGAAAGGCTTTAAGATAAACATCAATTATTTTATGCATTTTAGAAAGAAGAAGAAATAATTAAGACCAAAAAATTTGTATGCTAAAGAGATGGCTTTTATGAGCACAAGTCTTTCGACATAAGATAAATACCTATTTTTCCAAGAGGATACCCTAACAATTATCTTTTCAATAAATGGCTTGGAATCATTCGTTGAAAGCTTTCTAGAGTTTAGTGAGGCACCATGGTACTTGAAAGGAAAGAAATGTTCTTCATAGCCAAGAATTCCAAGGAATCTGCCATTTTCATCCTTAGACACTTCCAAAAAGAAGATATTCCTTTTAGAGGGGTTAGCTTTAAGAATCCTAAAGGCATATTATTGGTTCAATTATATAAATAAGATACATATAAATTGCATAACAATAAATTATTTTATTAATAAATAATATAAAATTACAATTACAAATGTCTAATGTGATTGACTCTAGGGCAACTATCCTAACACATCCATGTTTCATTAAAACCATATGTGTCGCACATATTTATATCCATTCAAGCATGCAATAACTTTTCAACCAAAAATTACACATTCATATGCTTGTAACATTGTTTCTCAAACTATTTCATAAGATCACAACTGTTCAATTTTTTATAGGCATCAAAAGCAACATGCATGTTATATTCATATATCAAAATATAATGACTATCAAATTTCAAGTAAAATTAACATGCATGCATCATTTAAAGCCTAAACATTAACATGCATATCACATGCAACCACCAACATACATCAAGAAATTGAGTTCAAGTTTATTATTAGTGAGTGGGGAATCCTTGCCTTCTTGCAAGTTTGATGCATTTTTTTCTTGCAGCTCAAGAGTTTGAGTTTATTATTAGTTTGGGCTATCCTTTTTCTTTGGTTAATTTGTATTCTATGTTATACTTGATGTTGTCCCTAGAATATGTTTATAGTTTTTTGCTAATTAGTTTGGTTGCATTATTTATGTGCACTCTTGTGAGCTCTATCTTCATAAGTGCTTAGATAGGTCATTAAGAGAGTCAGGTTTAGACTATATTTTTGTTCGGATTATAGTTATCCTATCGTCCAATGGACCTATATTTTTCCTCTTTTGATGGTTTTGTCGTGTATACATTATGACTATCTTGGCTCCTATTTAGGTTAAGATGAGCTTAGGTTTTTCCCTAAGTCTCCTTCTTAGGGGCTGATTTCGAACTTTTTTGGTTTAATTTTCTTACTTACCAAAAAAAAAATCAACATTTTCAAGAATGAATAATTTTTTTTTTTAACCAAGGAACCTCGCTTTGATTGGTTAGACAAATAAACCCTAGGACAGAATGACTAGACCTATAACCACTATACCAAGTAAGTTAGGGTCTCACAAGTGTGATAAACTCAGACCTTCTCTTTGGAAGTTTTAGTATTTCATTAGTTTTGCTAACCTTTGAGATGTAAGAAGAATGAATATTTACTTACATGACATATTCAAACAACTATTGAACAATCTTGAAATTTTTCAACCACAATAAACATGTTTATAGTCATGTGTTCTTCCATCTAATGTCATTAAAACACAAAATGAAACAAAATTTCAAATTAAATAAACATGGCCAAGACATGCATAAGAAAATTGTTAATAAAATAAAATTTTCAAACAAATAGGAAACCTGAATGACCTGATCTATGTATTCAACACACCATTATGTACAACAACCTATTTATCCAAAAAAAAAAATGAACATGCAAGGGCCAAAATGGCTTTGATTCCATTTGAAGTTTTGGATGGAAAAAGATGATGAAGAGCAAGCATGCTTGTTCATAACATACATGTTATGGTCTTATGATAAAACAAACATAAATGAACATGTTGGTGTAAAAATTATCTACTCATTTGCTAATTCTTGTTTGATTCTTCTAGTATAGATGAAGTTGAACCTTGAAACCACAAGACCTCTAAAAAAATCCACACCTTTATAAATTAGAAAAAGAGCCAAATTTGAGAGATTGTTTTTTTTTTATGAAAGAGAGAATTTTGTTTTAAATGAAACTTGTGTAATAAATGAGATGATGCTTACCTTTTCATACCAAAGGTTTATGAAATAATTTATAAATTGTTTACATGCTCCTTAGGCAAGGTAATAACTATTCAAAACCTTTGATATAAGTCTTATCCACATCTATGGCTTCTGTGTTATATCATTTAACATTTTAATACCTTAAAATGTTATATTTACATTCATGGAACAATTTTACATGAAATAACTTTATTACCCTTAGTAAGTACAAGCTATCCTTGAATAATTAATTTTCTCTCTTTGCTCTCTCTAATTGTTGTGCTTTTTTATGTAACCTTTCAAGTTCATTATAGCCTAATTGTGAACTTAAAATTTACTTTTTGAAAAATGTATTTGAAAATCTATCAACTATGGTAAACATCTAGTAATGAGTCATAATCCATAAACTATAATAAAGACAAAAACCATTTTCTCGATCATACATGTTGTGTAGTAAATTCCCTCCATTGTCAAATCCTAATCAAAGATGGGTTTATGGTATGTCAAAACCCTAGCCTTAATTGTTTATTAAATCATTGATCCATATATTTGGAATGTGTCACCACGAACAACCTTTCATGTGACTTTCTTTATATTGTAGACAAATAATTCTGTTACTAAAATTTATTGACATTTATTTGGGAACTTAAAATCAAATTATTTTGAGCCAACATATTGTTTCTTGTTTATCACATATTTTTGCATATAAACAATGTATGACCAATTTGACTTATTTACATGACATGAATGGCTCATACCTATACATAATATGAAATATGTGTATCTATATTTGATTCGAACATGACATCTTAGGTCTAAGGATCATTGGTACACCCAGGGCTAGATTCAAGCTGAGTCAAGCTCGAGTTTGGTTCGTTTCAAGCTAGAACTTAATTCAAGCTCGAACTTTAACTAACTCATTTGTAAAATGATGTCGTATTAATACATATCAGTCAAAATGACGACATTTTATATCAAAATTTTTAATGCGGGCATTTGATGAGATAAACACTCCAAAGCTCAAGCTCGTTGTAGGTTAGCCGTTTCAGGCTCGATGAAGCCAAACTTGGTTTGAATCCAGCCCTAGATACACTAGTACAATCCTTGAAAAATCATTGCCTACATTTTACATGTCAATATGATTCATCATAATCGATCATGTTTAACAAATGATTCATATGCATACAATATGTTTGATCTTCAAAAGATACATATCATCCAAACAATTCATATGCATACAATATGTGTAATATAGAACACATGTTTTATTAATAAAACACTTTAAAACTAACAACATGATTGATTCCTAGGGCATACACTGACTAGGGTTAATAATTTATTTGATCTATTGAGAGGAGCTATGGTATTCTCGAAGATTGATCTAAGATATGGTTACCATCAAGTTAGTATAGTTGAGTAAGATATACCTAAGACAATTTTCAAGACAACATAGAGGCATTTCGAGTTCGTAATGATGTCTTTTAGATTGATGAATTTCCCTACAGTGTTTATGAACTTGATGAATAGGTGTTCCAAGATTGCATAGATAATTTCATAGTTGTTTTTATTGTGTATATTTTGGTGTACTCCAAGAATCACAACAAGGAAAATGAGCATTTGAGATTTATCCTGTAGAGGCTAAGAAAGAAGTAACTATATGCAAAGTTCTCTAAATATGGGTTTTGATTGGATATAGTTGCCTTTTTAGGTCATATGGTGTTTGTTGAGGGTGTATCGATAGATTTAAGCAAGATAAAGGCGATGTTAGATTGATAGAGGCTGAAGACTATAAAAAAAAAATTAACTAGTACTTCAGTTTTGGCTCTACCTAAGGATGAGGTTAAGTTTGACTTGTATGCAAATGCATCCCATAGTGGTTTAGAGGTAGTATTATTGTAGGGAGGTAAATTAATAGTTTATGCCTTAAGATAGTTGAAAGATTTCGAGATCAAATACCTCAAAAGGAGTTGAACATGAGATAGAGAAGATGGCTTACGCTGGTGAAGGATTATAACTATGACATCAAGTTCCATTCAAGCAAAGCTAATGTGGTGGTTAATACCCTTAGCGAAAAAAGTATTTTTTTCACAACTTACAACTCAAAGGGTGATTCAATTGGACTTGGATTTAAAGTATATTGAGTTGGTCATTAGGGCTCTATTGAGGTTAGAGATCAAGTCCACTTTGGTGGAGGAAATCCAAGTTAGAAAATTTGAAGATAATTGGTGTAGACAGAAAGTTTAAAAGGTACATAATGGTCTCAAGATAGATTTTCATACTATGGATGGTGTGCTTAGATTTTAAGGCAGAGTTCATGTTCCACAAGTTGAGGATTTGAGACAAAGAATTTTAGTAGAGGTATGCAATTCTTTTTACATAATCTACCCTAAGAGTGTAAAGATGTACCAAGACTTGAGGAGAAGTTTTTGGTAATCAAATACGAAGAAATGTGTGTATGTGTATGTGACAAGGCTTCTCACTTATCAATAGGTTAAGGACGAGCACCAAAAACTATTAGGATTGCTTCACTAGAGTGGAATTGAGAGCATATCTTTATGAATTTTATTGTTGGGTTTCCAAGGATACAGAGTGGATACAGTGTGTTATAGGTTATTGTAGACATGTTGACCAAGTTGGTGCATTTCCTGCCAATTAAGGAAACCACCCCACAAATCAACTAGGCAAATAATAAGAAGTTTTTAGGTTTTTTAGTAGATCAATAGTTTCTAAACTATTTTCTCTTTTGATTTTTTTCTTTATAGAAAATATTATGAAATAAAGTTAATATATAATTTAAAATAAAAAAATAAAGTAAAAAAATGAAATCTATTGCATAACATGGAATGTTTCCTAAGTTGAACTCTTAACAGCTCTTTATCTAGCAAATGCCTATGATATTGGAGCCACTACTACATTTTCAAGGCCGGAGATGTGTAACAAAGTAAATGTAAGAGATAAAGCATATAAGAAAGAAAACAATATAGCTAGTAGACTATACAAGTATGTAATACCATTACCAAAAGAGGAAAATCAATGAAAACTGAAGAACTCTTGTGTTATTGCAGTCTTTTTTTCCCAGTATAATTTTTTAGGGCAAAAGAAGGATGCAAAGGGCGAGAATCTACAAAAACACTATGTTTCATTTTTTATTTCTTAATTTAAAAAATGATAATGATAATTTTGCTCTTTTAGAATTTTCTATAGAATTAAATTTTGAGTGAAAAAAATGTTATTTATATTATTAAAACTTTAAAAAATATTTTTAGATCGAATATTAGGTTGAAAAGTGTGATTTATGCCATTAAGTTGTGGAAAAGTCTTTGTGGGCCAAACCTTTGGTGGGAATAGCGAAATTACTCAATGAAAACGTCTCGGGTCAATATAATACTAAAATAAGAAAACCACCAAAAATAAAAAATAAAAAATTGAAATATTATCCAATGATTAAAGCAGCTTTTAATTTAAATTGAAATTAAAAAAAAATCAACAATTAAATGAGCACATACACATATTATCAATACTAGGACTAATTAAACTACGGCAAAGGCCATGCCCATCTAATGGTCCTGGATATTTAGCTGCACAATTTTTATTGCAGCAGTCATCGTTACAATTAACACTACATCTTCCAATGGTTGATGTGCATATTTTGGGCGTCGTCGGCGTGCATTCATATACACATTTGCATGAATTGGTTGAAGCATCACAAGTGCCTTGCGCATTTGGATGTTTTGATGTGCACTTTGAATCACAATTACCATCACATGGACCCAAATCTTCCGTGCATAAATCACCGAGAACCTTACAAAAGAATTTTCCTATTGTATTTGTCACCATTTATATCAAGTTAGACTTCATATATGGATGGAAGCAAAATGATATAACGTGATTTCTCAAAATTGTGATAACTAAGAGTTAATTTGTAATATTTTGGCTCAAATCTATTAGATGTTGCCACTATAGTTATTAATGCATTTTCACAATTACCAATACATATGGTTGCAAAATTTTTCATAAAATGTTTTAAACAAAGTAACATCTCATAAAATTAATAAATAAGTAAAGAATATATTGAGAAATAAAAATTGAAGGCATAATAATTTATAACATGAATAAAATTAGCAACAAAATAATACCATTAGTTGAATATATTTCAAGTTGTTTAAAGGCCAAAGGACTTATTCCCCCCCGATAGTAGACTATTTTCTCAAGTTTTTTCCCTTTAACTTTGAAAATCTCAAATACCTATCCATGATTAGTTAAAATTAACGATAGTAAAGGTAAAATCGTTATTTTATCTATAATATTAAAAATAAACTAAAATATAATCTCTTTTTCCTCCAACCTAAGTTTTAAAAAATGACAGTTTTCCCCTAGGGTTTAGTTTTCATATCTCCGACGCCATCTCCGTCACCATTGTCAGCGGTCTCTCTCTACCCATTTGGACTCCCGATCGACGTCGGAGGAGGAGTGGAAGACAAAGTTTCGTCTTCCCCGGCGAAGCTCTTCATCTTTCACATCTCCTTCGACGCTTATCGGATGTCTAAATGGATAGAGAGAGACCGTCGAAGGGAAAGGATGCTTTGGAAGAGAGAGGTCATCGGCAACAGCATCAGAGTTTAAAACTTAGGTTGGGAAAAAACTTTTAGTTTTTAAAGTTTAGGGGGGCAAAAAGAGATAAAATTTTAAGGAGTTAGGATTTCGTTAATTTTAACTATTCATAGATGGGTATTTAGGATTTTCAAAATTAAAAGAGGGAAACTTGGAAAAGCAGCATACTTTGGGTGGGAAATAGTCCTTTGGCCTTCTTTAAAATGGAAGATTACCTGATGAAAAAGTTATAAGGACGAGAACAATATAATGAGATATGAAGGACTTTGCCATCTTTTCTAGCTGTTTGAAAGTGCTTTTGTTGTGTAAGTGCTTTTGAGGTGTGTACTAATATTTATATATAAAAAAGAAAATTCGTGAAGGAGGTCCACGTGTAATTTTGTTTTTGGTCATTAGGTCCACATGTAATTATAGACAAATATTCAAAAGAATGTGGATTTGCTTACCATAATCTCATTCAGAAATCTTATCTTCCCACAAATTGAGTACACAATTAGATAACCAATTAGATTTGCTTACCATATTATAATATTGATGCGGTTCTTTTCCATTCAAAGATTGATTTCAAGGTGGGTTAAGGTTTGACACCTCCTTCGATTTGCTTAATCAATTCGGCCAAGGAAACAAGGATACAAGAAATTATGTGATAGATTATGACCTAGAACAACCTAAGGCTTAAAAGGAGCATCACCGCCCTAGGGAGTCTACCACCAGTCTTTGACCACAGGAGATAGGATAAAGGAATTAGTTGCTAAAAGCACAAATTCAAGGATTTTCATGGAGACTTTAAGCCTATATCTGGGCCTCAAATAATATTAAACTAATACCTTTTAAATTCAAAATAATATTATGTTTGTTTTTACTTACTGAGTTGATGACTCACTCTTTATCTCCATCATTTTGTGAAATAAATTTTCTATAGTAGCTATAAGGTATGAAACAAAAATGAAACCAAGGCAAGAGAGAGGTTGTGGGATTTCTTGATGTGTAGAGTTAATGATTCATGAATTATGTGATTTTGAAAGATTTTATGTAAGACTTTAAATATGTTAAAGTTAATGGATTAGCATTTATGAGGAATGTAAAAAAATTTAAGTTGTAGAAATAATTATATATTAGAATAAACTCATGGAAAATAAGTAGCATTTCAATTCAGATGAGTTCTTAAATTGGGGTGCTTTATTTGTGATATCAACAATACAATTTGCCACATGTTTGAGCTTCTTAATTATGATCCCTTTTAGTTGTTTTACAAAAAGTCTGGCATATACACACACACACACATATATATATATATATATATATAAGATGGATGACATAAAAATGGTTGGTGAAGAAAAGGGGTTATATATAGAAGAAAATGACAGGTGTAAAATGCACCAATGACCACTTGAACAAGTTGTACAATAAGTGCGTGAGAATGACTAAGTTTAGACGATAGTCCTTCTATTTTATAGATTCATCATACAAAATGAAAAATACAAGTAGCAATATGCAGTCATGGCGAAGACTAGGGAAACACAATTCTTGAAGAATTATTTTAGAGACTTTTTAACAGTTGATTTAGGCTGGAATCACGTTATCAATGGTTGCGTTGCAAGGAGAACAAGTACTTGGCTTTGTATGTAAATTTTACGCTACATGTTGGAGTCTAAATCTTGAAATATGGGAATTAAATAGTTACTTATATGTGATGAGTCATATGTGTGTATATATGTGTTCTCTGTCCTAACTCATAAAGCAACTTTCTTTCTGATCCATGTTACTGGAGAGGTTTCAATGGCAAAGGATTCATCATCGGCCTAAAAAAAGGGATAATTTGGCTGATATTAAACACAGGCGAAACCGCAATTTTCTTTTCAAGAAGCTAATTGAAAAAAAAAAAAAATTAAGTACGAGTTCGACTGTCTCCTAGCATGAGTTCTGGTTTAAAGCCAAAAGTGTCAAAGCTGAAATTCGATAATCAAAAGATTACTAGAAAGAGGTCACATGCCTCACTTGAGTTACTTCTCTAGGATGCCTGAAATGCCTTACGTTGCAAAAAGTCACAAGCACCCTTTTAACACAGTCTCTTGAGCTAGTATTTACTGCTACCTCAACTGAGAGGAGGTAAGTTGGTTTAAAGGCTTGTATCACAGTTGACATAATAAACCAAAAGAACCCAATAAGAATTCTACAGAAAATCATGATTCCAAGTTCTCACGAACACGGAAAGAAAGTCTTCGCACTGATTCCTCATCAAAGGACTTATCCATCTCCTTAATTTTTGATACAAAGTCCATAGCTTCCTTATATTTTTTTGCTTTACAATAGCCATCCACAGCAATCTTATAGGTCAGTTCGTTGGGTCTGCAATTATGCTGAAACATAGAGCTAATCACATCATCTACCTCCATCAACATTCCCTGTCCAGCATAGCCCGCTATAAAGGTATTGTAAGTAAAAATGCAGGGTCGAATGCCTGCAGTGGTCATTTCATGCAAAATTCTTAAAGCCTCTTGCATCTGCCCATGTCTGCAAAATCCTTTGATAACAGTGTTATATGAAACAACGTCGGGCATTCCACCAGACTTTATTAGTTCTCTAAGGAAATCTTCTGCTTTCTGAGGCTCTCCCCCTCCAGCATACATGTCCATCAAGTTATTGTAGGTGAACAGATTAGGCTGCTGTCCACTTTCACTGATCAAGAGCAAAATCTCATGGGCCCGGTCATACAGTTTGTTCTTGGCAAAAATCGAAAGCATTGAATTCCAAATAACCAAATCAGGTTTGTAACCATTCTTTTGCAGTTCTAAGTATGCCTTCTCTGTACCCTCTAGTGACCTGCACTTGAAGTTTGCAAGAACAAGTGATCTCAAAAGCATCCAGCTAGGAAAGATATGGCCATTATAAATTTCTTTCTCAAGATTTGTTATACCCTTCAGATGCCTGCCCTTGGCATAACAATGGATCATCATTGAGTATGAGGTTTCAGTAGGCTTGAAGCCCTTAGTTTTCATGTCAAGAATGACAGATTCCGCTGCTTTCCAATCCCCTCTTCTAGCTAGAGCATTCAGAAGTGCATTATAAGATGTAATACATGGAGTAAAGCCAGCCTTCATCATCTCCCCAAACATTTTTGAAGCATCAATTCTCAAGCCACAGCGACCATAAGCACTAATCAGAGTATTGAATGTGTCTCTATCAGGCTCAAAACCACAACTCTTCATTTCTTGGAAGACCAGATTCACATACTTGTCCATACCTTTAGTACCACACATAGCAAGCATAGTATTCCATGTAATACGGTTTGGTATACATCCAATGGATTTCATTTCACAAAGTATCTTCAACATCTCCTCTAATCTTGATTTCTTCCCCAACATCCCAAGAACAGTATTATAAGTACACACATTAGGAACACAACCCGACTCTTTCATCCAGTCGAACAGACTTAATGCCTTGTTTACTCTCCCTGCTCTTCCATATGCATTTATTACAGTAGTATAGGTAACAGCATTCGGTGTTACTCCTTTACTGGTCATGGTGTCTATCAAAGCAGCCCCTTCCTCACAGAATCCAGCCCTGACATAGGCAGCCACAAGCTCATTATAAGTCACAGAATCAGGGGGACAATTATTATCCTCCATTTCTGTCAAAATACCTAAGGCTTCAGAATAAATTCCTGCCTTCCCAAACACTTGTAGTAAGGAATTATAAGTTACAGTCCCTGGTACATATCCCTGCAACTTCAGTCCATCAAAGAACTCTTTTGCTTCATTCAACAAACCCTCTCTCCCACAAGCAGATATGACAGTACTACAGGTAAATTCATCAAATTCAAGTCCCATGCTTCTCATCTCATCCAAAAGGCCTAAAATCTTATGCCATGACCGCCCCAACTTCCCATAAACATCTAGCATAACATTATACGTTACCAATGTGGGACTCAATCCTGTCTCCTTCAATCTTTCAAATAAATTTATTGCTCTCTCATACTTCCCCGTCCGCGAATAAGCATGAAGAACACTCGTATATGCCCTCACATCCAAAGAATACTCCTCTACAGATAATGCATCGAAAAGTTTTGAAGCAATTGAATGTTGTGACTCTCTCCCAAGAACCCTAACCATTAATTGAACAGCCTCTTTATCTACTTTCTCATTTTCAATACTAGCATTCCTAACAACCCACTCAAACAACAAAAGGGCTCTTTCCCAATTCCCTGAAACGTCTAGTGCTTTCAAAATACCAACTAAATCAACTTCAAGCAACTCAAACTTAAAAGAATCAAACAGATCACTCAAACCATCCAAAGGGTACTCCAAAATAGAATTAAACAACAACTTACCATTTCTTGACAAAAAATAAGGACCCCCATCTTCACTCACACCCTCAGCTTCCTTGTCCTCAAACTTCGGAGCCAAAACTGAAGTGGGGTTCTTCAAGTTCACGTTTTTAAGCCTTTTCTGAGAAGAAATGTGGAGAGACTTGAAGGCGTTGGTGTTATTGGGAGGCGAAGAGAGATGGTGAAGATGTTGGAGGAGAGAGTCTAAGGGGAAAGAAGAAGGAGAAGACTGTGAAGGAGGAGGGAGAGACAGAGTTGCAGAGCTGAATTTAAGAGGAGGATTTAGAGGTGTTAGTTCTTTTATTGAAGTGGCTGGATGAAGAGGCCTGCTAGGGAAGATTGAACCCTCCATTTGAGAGAGTTTTGAGATTTGGGTTTAAAAATGTTGAAACAAAAGAAGAAAATTTGAAGTTAGAGAAGAAGAGAGCAAAGTCATTGCATTTTTCATTTTTTATGGATTTGAGATAGACGGAGAGGAATAAAGGGACAATCTATCCGAGATGACTGGTGTTCATTGAGGGCGAAGGTAAAGACCATTCCCAACCAAGGTTTGATGCATGATCGGTCATACCCATTAAGTTCCAAAAATCTAAAATATCGTCCACCATCCAATTATGTTAATGTCTTCTATTAGTTTATAAGTTAAATGAGGCCAAAAGACTATTTCTGATGCAAGGTTTAGTGAAATGACAACTTCCATTTGTTAAGGTTAAAAATAACATTTAGTTAAAAATATTAAAAACTAAAAATTTATCATTTTTTTTTTTAAATTAAAAATCTAATAATTTTTTTCATTCAAAGTTTAAAAAGTGGTCATTCTCCAGTGAGTCTTCCATCTGTTTGTGCTCCTTCGATCTCCAAGACAAAGACACAACCACGAAATGACCAAGAAGCTACAAATCCAAGCAACATCATCAAAGATCTATCGTGTGACAGATCTTAAACAATGCCGTTTGGATTTGTCACCTTTGTGGCGACGTTTTTGTTCTCAAACTTGAAGGGAGCGCTAGCAAATAAGAGGTTGGTTGGAGAAAGAATAGGAAGGAATAAAAAAACCTTATAGGGGAAATGACACTTTTCAAATTTTAGGTGGAGAAAATTATTTGATTTTTAATTTTAAAGGAGGAAAATATGACAAATTTTTAGTTTTTTAATATTTTTAACTAAATAACTTTTTTACCCTTTATCCTAAGAGTGAATTATAATGTAAAAATATATATTTAAATTTTTCAAAGTCAATAGATGAGAGTTTATTATTTCACTAAACCTCGGATAGAAAATAATCTTTTAGCCTTTAAATGACAAATTTATCTTTACTGGTGTAATGACCAAAATACTTTTATTAATTAATTTAACTAAAAGTATTAATTTAAGCGGTTTAGTTTTGTGATTGAATATATAGATTATTTATTTATCCTTAATAATTTAATGAATAAATTATCTTTTATATTTAAATTAAAATTAAAAAAATATAATTTTTATTGAATTTGTATTATGGATTAACTACTCGCACCCTTAGTTCGTGCAACAATTAAATTATACTGCTAAAAGAAGATATATAATTCTGCCAAAAATTTTTGTAATTTACCTAACAAAACAATGAAAGAGAGTTGCGAGGAGGAGGCAAATTTAGTCTTCTAATGTAAAGAATTATGATGACGTATGTCGCCAAACTGATGCAACTTCCTGTTGAAATTTGCATAATCAGAAAATGAATTGATACTTGGAGAACCAAATCACCTCTTTGTAGACTTGCTAGTATAGGATATAAAGAATAAAAAGTCTATTTTTAATGGGAAACACATTCATAAAATATGTTAATTCTAACACTGCTTTCATATCATTCTTTCAATTCATTCCTTCAAGTCATTCCTCCATATTTAACGTAACCAACCAGCTTTTCGAGATGAAGAAGATAACCTGAAGGCAAAATATGGGCATTTCTTTGAAATAAAAAAGGCAGTAGCCATGGAGTGTCTAGCACACTTTAACAATTTTTTCAGAAGATGACGATGATAACAATAACTTCATTGTCCCCCCCTTTTTTTTTTTTTAAGTTTTGCTAAATAACTATTTTCCATTCAAGGATTTGGTGAAATGACGCTGCTACCATTTTTATTTGAAAAGTTTAATTTCTCATGCTTCAACTTTGAAAAGTCTAATTTTGTACTACACATCTCTTGCATCCTCTTCTGCTAACCCTTCTTCCAACCTCAACCATATCTCTTGCACTAAAGAATGCATCAAAGTTGGTCTTGACTCTAGCCATCCTTGGAACATCATGTTCAATCTCCACTCTCTCAAGTTGTCATCAAATTTCAACAAAGCTCTTGTCAGAATCAAATCAAACATTTCATACTTTCACATGAACTACACCATTTCATACTTTCACTAGTGGTTTTTAGTCATACAATCATCGATTGTGTGATGCTAATTGTCTTGTTGGTGTTGACTCTCATCTTGTTTTTGACGAATGCCATGAAGAATATCTAGGTGGCACTACTTATAAGGTGATGGTTGTGTTGGTGTATGTTTCATTAAGGAAAGACAAATGATTTGTTCTTGGACCAAGAAACTATTAGGTTGATGATGACTATTTCAATTGTGTCTTCTTCTTAACGTTTGTTAACGTTTATAAGGTGATGGTTGTGTTGGTGTATCTTCTTAATGGCAATATCAATGAAAACTACATATTGGGTTTCATCTTTTTTATTGTTGAAATTGATGAAACAAATTGTGTTGCAAAATTTTTACATTAAATTTTAGCAGAATAGATGAAATTGGTAAAGTTAGATTATGTCATTGTGCATATCTAGGGTTAAAATCATAATTTCACACAAGTTATTTAAGGTATGTTGATCATTTCACTTGTTTCAATTGCAAATCAAATTAAGGGTAAATTTTGTAAATATACTATTTATTAAGGGTATTTAATTAGTTTACATATTTATAAATCATAATAATAAAAATTAAAAAATAATGGTAATATGGTAATTGAAGTCTTTATACTTGTGTTAAAGCAGATTTTCCTTTTAAAGATATTAGGTTTTAGATTAAAAAAATGTATATTATTTATATATTCAACAGATAAAATAGTGTTTTATGATCAAATCTTGGCTGGAAAAATGTTAATAACTCAATAGTAAAATAACAAGACTTATCTCATGGTTACAAGAATAACAAAAAATTGTTATCCATAAGTTCTAGATATTAAAATAAGTAATTTTAGTGAATTTTTATAATTTTATTAACTTATAAAAAATGATGTTGTTGGCCTTCATAAATTGCCTTAATAAACTCCACTCCTCATATTACACCCCAAACTTTTGTGAACTAATTTCCCACTCTAAAAATTTGAGAAGTTTAATATTTCACTCATCCATCAAAGTCAGGTATTAGTTTTAAAAGTCAAAAGGTATTTTTATCATTTTGTAAAATATATAATAGGGTTAATATCACTTACACCTAAGGTGTGTATAGTTTAAAAGCCTTTTCAATTTTTCAAACAAATTAAAAAAAATGGTTTGAAAAATTTTCAAATCAAACTAAATCATTTTAGGTTTTAAATCAAGCAAAACTAAATTGAAAAAAAATGTGATTTGGGCTATTTTGGATTACAATTTGAACCTATTAAAATCATTTACTTCTAAATATATATTATTTAATAAAATTAATTAAATTATAATTTTCTAGAACATAATATCAATATATAAAATAAATATGAAGTATATATTCAATGTATATTAAAGAAAATGATAACATATATTTGAAAAAAATAAATTGTACACCTAACTACTTATTAAAAAATTCTATCAAATATGCTTATAGATATGTATTTTAAAAAATTATAGGTTATATATATATAAGTATCCGAAAGATTAATAAAACTGATAGAACATTAAAACTTTCAAAATAAAGATCTGAGTTCAAACTTCTATTATACGTATAAAACTCTGATTTATCTGATCTCGTAGTTAGATCATAGAGTTTATCCATCCAATTAATATGGGTAGAATCTTTAGTTACAAATAAAAAGAGGCGTATATACATATAAACACACACACACGCACACATAGACACAAACACACCTTTTTAAATCTTTATATACCTTTTTTAATCTTTTTTTTAACATATCAATCAAGCATATAAGCAATTGTGTGGATTAACACCACATGTGTTTTCTTTTAAAAAAAAAAGCCTTTAAATTGTGTAAATGTGCAAACCAATTAAAATTTAGAAATAATAAAAAATAATAATATAAACTTAATGTTTCAATGCATATATTTTGAACAAAACTCATTTCCTCTTGGTTATTTCGAAACAAAATCATGGTTTGTGAGGTAGAAAAAGAAATACAAATTTTAAATTAATTACAAACAAATTTGCCTATATTGATTGTAATTAAAATACTTGTATTATTTTAATAATATTTATAAACGATAAAATTGTGTTTCTGAAGAAAATATTAATTAAGGTCTGCCAAGGTAAAGATGGAGGGCAACACCAGCCAATGGAGGATTCATGTTATTTTTGAAATTTTAAGTTTTTTTTCATTTGACTTAATATTAGGGCCATAAATCCCCTATTTTGTTTTAATATATGAAGTTGGGAAGTTACATAAACCTATATAAATCTCTATTTAAGAACAATATTATTTTTTTGCGTATAAAAGTTTTTTAAAATATTATGATGAATACAAAAATATTTTTATTTCTATTAATAAGTAGATAACTTTATAGGGGAGGGCAAAAATCTATAATGCTTAATTATTAGAGTTACTAAAATTGAATCGGATCGGTTGATTCGACCAGTTCAACTGTGAACCGGCTCATAGTCCGATCTAGTTTACATAAAAAATGATCGGTTTGTCTTTTGTATATGTATTTATAAAGAAAGTGTAATACATGCAAGTAAACCCTAGGATATTAATGTCTTTTCTGAAAGTTTTAATTTTGAATAAGGTCAAAATTGAAGATATTATTTTTTTATTGGGCCAAAACAGAAATGGAAGTTATGTTTGAGCCTAAAGACTAGCCCATATAAATAAACTCTAAAAGATGGATTTTAATTAGTTAAAATGCATGAGAGACTTTATTAGTTAGAAGTCCTAAGTAACCAAAGGTTAATGGCCTATATAAGTTACTTTTTATCCAAGCTTTAGGGTTCTTTGATTTGGCCACCTTAATTGAGAAAAAAGAATTAAGAGAAAAGAAAGGTAGAATTGGCATTCAAGAGAAGCAGGAAACGGAAGCCAAAGAAAAGAAGAAGAAAGAAGAAAAATGCACTACCCAAATTTTCTGTGCGTGTCTATGAGAGATTTTCATGTTCTTTCAATTTCACCATTGGTTCACGTTGAGTTTTGAACTTCTATTAAAAGACTTATTGTTCTTCATTCTGAACAGAAGATTCTGTTTTGTTTCTTCAGTAACATGGTATGGGTGTTTAAACGTGGAAGAAAAATGCAAGTAGGGTAGGCTTTTTCCCTCAGGTTATTGCATCTTTGTTGGATTTTCTTGGTTGTTTGATATAATCTCCTTGTTAGTTTGTTATCCTTGAATCTTGGATGGGTTCTTGAATGTTTTTAGACTATTTTGATGATTTTTATGGTTGGAATCCTGAAAAGTTTCCAGGTGATGCAAAAAGGTTACATTTTTGAACCTAGAATATGTTAGTGTAATATGGTTTCTTTAGATTGAGTTTGGCAAACATGAAGGCTTGTCATGAAGCATTGCAGGCTGTTATTTGTAGTTTTCGATCCAACAATTGGCCAAGAAATAGATTCTTGGAAAATCTTACATTATCTCCCCAAGCTTTGCATACAAGTGATGTAGATTAAAGCGACTGACATGGAAAAGTTGGTTAGTGCATGTCCTGAGGTCATTTTAGGAGAAATTTTCATGGTGCAACCAAGGGAAAAATTTATTATGCATACAAAGAAAGATACCCAAGGGAGAGAATAGATATGATAATTAAGAGAGAAAATCCCAGGTTATAAAATAGATTGGACTCGAGAAAAGTCCAAGAGTATTCCGATAAGTTAGATATCAATAGAGACCAGATATCCCATTGAGATTTAAGATTATGTGATACCTATAAGACATTGAGATTGAGATTACTAGTCTGGTCTTTAGATTAAGAGATGCATTATTGTCAAGACTATAGGTTTATTGATTGGCCATGACCTACTAAGACTTAAAAAAGTCAGTCAATTGCCATATTGTTAGTGTATTTTTTAGGAACCATTTATGTTGTCGGTTTTAGAGTGTTTTATCTTGCATATACATTTATAATAATTTATTAATAAAAGAAATAGTTTTTTTTGTTTATATGCATAAACAACTTTTTTTACTTGTATTAATTTAAAGCATGCATGTGAACTGTCTAGATGATTCACTTAATGTATAAACTAAACCATCAAATTGTTCCCTACAAACATGATATTAGTTAGACAATAACATCATATAATAGACATACTCAATGCCTCTGTTGAATGTTATGAGATGACATTAATGCAGGTGAAGATGATGGTTATATCATTAGAGCATTAAAATGGATTAATAGTTAGAGAACCATTTTTTGAATGTGACTAATAATGATAAGTCGTATAGTCATTAAATTATAATGAATGACTTATCGTATGATTGTACTACTATATGAATGCGCGTGATTCATATGGTGTATAAAGAGAAAATTAGAAATTACAAAAGGTCACCATTATAAAAAAATATAATTAGTTCATTTTGAGAGGACTAATTCATTTTTATGTAAATGTCTCTCTCTCACCATTATGAATACTTTTCTAGTATCCCAAATACCCATATGGATTACATCAACGTCCAATGCCCAATCCTCATTAGTTGTGTTATCTCGATGACTAGTGCCATAGATGTATGTTGGTGTCCTAGGCGCAAAGTGAAAACATGTGACATCTCAAATTTCATTCATAAAGTGTACCTTGTACACATGTTATTCGGGTTTTGGGCTAAGGATACCATACCAAAGAGGTAATAAAACCCTAACCTCTCTTGCTATTGCACATGCATCTCAAATACTAAGACACCTAGCATCGTTGGAGCATACAAGAGCATCCCAGATGTTAATGCACCATACAATAGTGTAAATTCATCTAAAGGTATCAAGTCACATAGACTAGCTTTATTGTTTTCATGGCCACATTGCACATAACTCAATAGTTCAAATTAGTGCAACACATTGCTTTTAGGTTTTGACTTGAAACTATTATGATTAGGATGTATGTCATTGTCCATATAGTTAGGTACACCTATAATGGTTTTCATCACTAATAGTTTTTGTTAGAGCCTTATCTTTTAGTTTCCTAATAATCCTCCCTTATAAGGGTAAAATAGCCATTTCTATATTCATATATGAATGTTAGAACATTATACCCTGTATATATGCTTTTTATGACTTCATTCCCAAGTTTCTCTAAATGTACACAGGTGTGTATCCTTTACACATGGGGGTGTGTTATTAGTCCATAAGGCATGAAACCTAGACAAACAAGTGTGTATCTTTAAAGCATAACACAAGACTATATGTCACATACCATATGAGTATGTGTCCGTTCCCAAATCCATAATCTTGTGGCTTCAACTTAACACGAAAAGAAATTTCACCCAAAAGTACATGAACATGTAGCACGTTTTTCTAGACTTATGTTTCCACCTAAAAACACAACCTCTAATCACCATATCAAAATTTTGGCACCTAACCTTCCTAATATAGGGTTTTAAGGTATCATTAACTAGTAGCATAACAAAATTAAAAATTTTAAAAATTATCAAAGATCCGAAAACCTATCCAAGATGCCTATTTTAATGTATAGATTCATGAATATGTTAAACACATATAGGGTACTTAGAAATTATATTTGTGTTGTTGACTCCTCTAAAACTTCATATAGTCATGTAAAGATCATTATCCAACCTTTTTAAAGTGGCACCTTTGTATCCATATGGATACCAATGAAAGGTAATCTAAAAAAAAGGTTGCTAGGGCTTTTGTTGATTGGATCTTGGAAATCAGATCACAACGAAGTGAGAAGAAAGCCATGACAATTGAAGCTTGTGTCAACAAGGTTTTAGGTGTGAAGATGTGTGTTATGTTGCATATGTTGGCTTGTTGTTAAAATTTTGACTTAAACTAAACACCTTTATTTATAAAGTGTGCATGAATCCTAAGTTAAGATTCTAACTATTTAGGTGATAAGGTCTCCAAGAGTTCTTGTTAAATTAAGACTCTTAATTTATTAAAAGTTTTAATGCATAAGAATCTTAATGAAATTAGGATTCCAACTCAACCTAAACTTTCTATCAAACAAGGACAATAAACAATTCGTGTTTAACTAAAACACGTTACCCATGAGTTAACTTAGCTAATTGACTCGCATCCATCATTTGGCCTTGCTCTGTTGGACTCCTAAGTAGGTCTAATCAAAACCATTTAGTGCATTTGCCCTATGTCATGTAGCACTATGCAGACCAAATGATTCCAATCAAAACACATCCATACGTTTCTCTCATTACATGACCTAGGATTTTCATCAAATGATCCTTACCTCTTGGTTTGTATTAACCCCTTAATGTATATGATCCACAAGCTCTCTATCGAACTAATAATGTTTGAATTTGGTTTGAATTTAAACACAGACTAAGATTGACCTTTAACAAAGTGTCATGGCCATTTGGATGATAGAGTATTAGTGAATATCTCTTATAAGCTTTTATAACATCATAGTTATATGCAATTCAATCAGTATCTCTTAAGGCTAAGACATAGAAGTGTGTCATCTTGGCAGTTCCTCGATATGAACTGATACATATTAATAACTTACACAAATTAAGCTGTAACCTCATCCCACTATGCCTACAAAGACAATCAGTCATAAATGTCTTTTAACATTCACATATAACATATCTTCTCTTATATTCAAAAATGACAAATCCTTTATTGATCAACTATAGACTCCATGCATCGCACGATATAGCCAGTCACTACCTTTATTATGCCTTTAATACAGTGATATGTTGGATAGTGTCAAACCATATTGATCATTTCATAAGAAAGTATGGCAATTTCAAGTCGAAGGATCACATGCACCCATTGTGTTCAGAGATTTGTTCCATAGAACTAGAATAGCCATCTATATGTATATCCTCTGATGGGATCAATTTAATCAGCACATCTACAACGTGCAATCATGTGTTGCACCAAGCCTTTAATAAACAACTTTGGCATATAAGAACTATCGCCACCTTTCGATGAGGTTGCTCAATACTATGATAATCTCATTACCATTTCATATGCCCTTGGTTATTGTAATGTCGGATTATGGACATTTCTAGAATGGCCATTTAATGTGTGCATAAGATTCCTATGATCAGTCGCCTAATCTCTTTATTATAGTTATACCATTCTAAGGGCATGCTATTTGTACAATTATATAATAGACAAATATATGATTGAGTAACTATAAATCCTTTTATCAATTAATAAGATAAATTACAATTACAAATGTCAAATCAATTGGCTCTAAAGCATTTACCCTAACAATCTTTCACTTACACTATAACCAATTGGTCATGTATTTAATGCCCAATCTTGCTACATGTCTATCTTGCTACTATTGCGATATAAACTTTGTCAATAGGTCATCCAATTTGTCATTTATATCAATCATTTCTCTCTGTATGTCACCTCACTGAATAATCTCTTAGATCAAGTGATATCGTCTAAGTACGGGTTTAGACCTTTGATGAGACCGTGACTCATTTCCTTGAGAAATTGCTCCATTATTTTAGCAATAGAGCTCAGTCAGCTCAACAATGCTTGGAACCGCTCTAAATTCTATCACAAACTTCTTCATCCATACAATCTCTTTTATCATTTCTAAAAGGGTAATGTACTAAGACTCTATTGCACAATTAATCATTATACTTTATTTAGAGCTTTTCTAGCTTATTACACAACCATTCAAAAAAAAGACAAACCCAAATTATTATTTAAAATCATCTCGATTAGTTTGAAAACTGGTATCACTGTAACCTCTAATAATGAGTTCAAAATCCCCTCCATAAACCAAGAATGCATCCTTACTCCTTTTTAGTTACTTTAGGATATTTTTGATAGCCATTTAGTTTCTTCTACTACAAACGCTTAAGGCGTATGAGACATCTTGTGCATAACATAATGTACATTAGATCCTATAATCGAGGCATATGAAATCTTACTTATCCTATCTTTCTCAAATTGTGAATATGGATACATCTTTTTCAAAAAAGATATACACCATAAGACATGGGCATAAATCCTTTCTTGGATTCTTCCATACAAGATTTCTTTAACACCTTGTCTATGTATGTGTTTTGACTTAGGCCAAACAATTTATGCCCTCTATCTTTGTAAACTTTAATCTTAAAAATATAGGCTGTTTCTCCTAAGTCTTTTGTGAAGAAACATTTGCATCACTGTAGCTTCTAATAGTGAGTTCAAAATCCTTTTATAAACCAAGAACGCATCCTTAGTCTTTCTCAAGCACTTTATGAAGTTCTTAACAACCATTTACTATCTTTTACCTAGATCAGATTGATATCTACTACAAATGCTTAAGGCGTATGAGACATCTTATATATAACATGATGTACATGATAGCTTCTATAACCGAGGCATATGAAATCTTACTTATCCTATCTCTCTCAGATTATGAAGATAGACACATCTTTTTCAAAAGATATACACCATGAGACGTAGGCATAAATCCTTTCTTGGATTATTCTATACAAAATCTTTTCAACACCTTGTATATGTATGGGCTTTGACTTAAGGCAAACAATCTATGCCCTCTATCTTGGTACACTTAAATCTTAAGAATATAGGTTGTTTCTCCTAAGTCTTTCATGAAGAAACACTTAGATAACCAAGTCTTTATTGATTGCAAGTTTTGTATGTCATTTGCAATAATCAAGATGTCATTGATGTACAATACTAGAAATGCAACTATGCTCCTATTGACCTTCTTATACATACATAACTCGTCCTTATTTTTAACAAAACCAAACTCTCATACAACATCATCAAAGTGAATGTTCTAGTTTCTAGAAGCTTATTTAAGCCTATAAATAGACTTTTACAACTTGCATACTTTATTAGCCTATCGAGCAAGAATAAAACCATAGGGTTGCACCATATAGACATTTTGTACAAGGTTACTATTTAGAAAGACGGTTTTGACATCCATCTAAAAGAGTTGATGTCATGGTTTACAACAATAACAAACATAATCCTAATAGACTTAAGCATAGCGATAAGTAAAAAAGTCTTATCATAGTTAATGTCATATTTTTGTGTGAAACATTTAGCAACTAGTTGTGTTTTATAAGTATGCAGTTTACCTTCCTTGTCAATTTTCTTTTTGAAAACCCATTAGCACCCTACGAGTTTTACTCCTTCAAGTACATCTATTAGAGTCTATACTTGGTTCTGGTACATGGAGTCTATTTCAGATTTCATTGCATCCAACCATTTATTAGAATTTAGACATGAGATAAGATAATTGTAAGTCTTAGGTTTATTATTAGAAACGACCAATACGTCACAATGTTAAGTCATAAGAAAACCAAATCTTTCTAGGTCGCAGCATACTTGTTTAGATCTATATAACGCTTATGTATTATAAAGTTGTTCCTTTTGAGGATGAGGAACTTTCTCATGTTCAATCATCTGTGATAACATATTGTCCTCTCTAACATCTGTCGTATCTTATGGAACAAGAACTTTAACAAGTTCCACCTTTGTCCCATTTGTCCTTTTAAGAATAAATTCATTTTAAAGGAACACACCAGTACAAGTAATAAAGACTTTTTGCTTCTCCGGGTGATAGAAGCAGTATCCGTTAGGTATCCTACAAAGATACATTTTTTAGACTTAACGTCTAATTTGTTCAAAGTCAATTTCTTGATATAAGCTTCATAACCCTAAATCTTCAAGTATTATAGATTGGGCTTTTGCTTAGTCTACAACTCATATAAAGTTTTATTCATAGACTTAGATGAGACATGGTTCAATGTATATGCAACAATTTCGAAGGCATGTCCCCAAAAAGACATGGCTAGATCAATAAAAATCATAATGGATCTGATAATTTCCATCAAGGTCCTATTTCTCTATTTAGATACACTATTATGTTGTCATGTACCAAGAAGAGTAAGTTAAGAGACTATCCCATGTTCCTTTCAGGTATCTATTAAGGTCTTCAATAAATATGACGAAGTTGACTTCCCTATTTCTAGTATACACTATTATGGGCCTAAACACATCACTATGAATGATTCCTAACAATTTAGTCACTCTTTTAGAAGGGTGTTTTAACCATCTTACCCAATAGGTATGATTTGTATTCATCATAAGATTAGAAGTCAAATGTTTTGGTCTTATATGGCTTAGCTTGCAATGTTATAGATATGTGTTATTCAATTCATTTGTTTTCAAATATTTATTATTTTGCACATTAAGAATTTCATTATCCAATTTTAGAATATACAAACCATTATGTAAATCAGTCATTCCATAAAAAATATTATTAAAGCTAATGGTTATAATACCACCAGCAATCGAAAATGAATATCCTTGCTTATCTAAAATAAACATAGAATTAAATTTTTAGAAACAAACTGAATATAATAGCAATTATTTAATTCTAAAACAAGCCTAGTGGGTAACTTAAGATAATAAATTCCTATGCCTAATGCAGCAATGTGTGCTTTATTTCTAACTCGTAGGTCAACCTCTCTTTTAGCAAGCAATCCACTGTGCCACAATTCCTGCATATCATAACAAATATGAGAACCATATTTATGTCTACAATCTAGGATGAATAAAGAGAATGTTTATCTTAATGAAAAACATACCTAAAGTAGAAGGTCTAGCTAGTTTCTTCTTCTTGTTATCTAGAAAGACCTTGTAATGTCTCCTCCAATGACCAACTTTGCCATAATACAAGTAAACAACCTTTCTCTTCCCCACACCCCCTATTAGTCGAGTAATAGTATCAGGTAGCTTCTTTGCCCTGGGTTTAGCTTTGGCCTTGGTTTTGCTTTTGCCCTTACTTTGGTTTTAGGTACTTAGGCTTTAACCATAAGCATGCTATTCAAAGTTACCATCCATATTTTTTGTTTAGCCTACCTGAGCAAGTACAACAAACTCCTTTAAGGATTTTTCCTTCTTGTGTAAGTCAAAATTCATAATAAAATTAACCCATGATTTAAGGAGGGATTTTAACATCAGATCAATAGTAAGCTCATTGTCCATGATGATGCTTAAGCTCGCTAACCTTTCAATATAGCCAATCATCTTAACCATATGATGGCCAACTTGTCCTCCTTTGAAGAGTTTACAATTAAACAAAGCACTTGTCACCTTATATTGTTCAACCCTTACATGAGTGCTATATAGCTCTCAAAGGTGAGCAAGTATGGATGAAACATCAATTTCCTTATATTGTTTTTAAAGTTCAAGTGTTCATGAAAGTCAACATGAGGCACTGAACTTCCAAAGAGTTATCAAGACATTTGTTAAAAATATCTTTCTTTACCTAGGTGGCATCAGAAGTAGGCTTTTTGGACAACGACCTTTCAAAGATATACAACTTCTTTTCTTAATGTAAAATGATCAAAAAACTCTTGTACTAATGAGTGAAATTGTTTCCATTGAGCCTACAATTTATAGATAAAGATAATTAGTAATTTTATTCATAAATAATATTCATTTTAATTATAGATTTAATTAATTAAAATACTTCTACTATTTTCTCAAACTGATAGTCTTCACTATTATACTTGGAAAGTTCCGATGAACCTTTTAGTAGACTGAGACCTCATCGCATTAATTCTCTCTTTTGCTTTGGCAAACAAGTTCGAATAATTGAATAAGCAAATTTCAAATTATTCACTAAAAGCTCATAATCTTAAGTTAGATTTTGGCCCAAAAAATCATGCAGTTTTAAATGTGACTCTTGTATTATTATGGTAGATACTACATATCACATTGTATCGACAAATGTATTCCCTACTCATGCCTCTAATATACTTAACCTTTGCTTTGGTGAACAAACAAAGTAAACTAGTTAAGTTGGACCTAATATGAACATCTTCTAATTTTCCACCTGGTAGAGGTGTACCATTTGCTTTGGCAAACAAGGTTCCAATAAACAAGGGGCTTAATTAGGGTATTATATTCACCATTTTAATTTTAGACTTAATATATAAATTGATGGTTTTTAATTAATTAGTTTCATCAGATTTTATGTCACATGTTAGATGATATATGGAAAAATATAACCATTCGTATCCATCCAACAACGTAAAATTAAAATGTGTCAGTACACGATTATAACTAATGTCAAACCTCTCAAGCCAAGAGAAATCTAGTTGGTAAACCTAGGTGAATATTTTATCTTTGGTTTTCGTCTTCGCGCTTGCTTTTTCACCTCAAGTCTTCAATAATTACACAATTCTAGGAAAATCAAATAACAACCTAGTCTAAAAGAAGAAGGGAATAAAGTAGAGCGCACAAACCCTATTTAAGAATTACAACCTAAATAAAATAAAATAATCTTTCACATCGGTTCGTTGGCTATGTACTTGTCACCATGCATACATACATCCATACATAAATCTCCAATTAAAATTAAATTTTAATTATTAATCAACTAAGTGTTAAATTACATTTTTATCCCAAAAAAATTGCAAAAATAATTATTCAATCCCAAGACTTAAAGAAATTTTAGTTTTGGTCCCAATTCAATGAAACTAGAACCAAAAGCTAATTCTCAATCTCAAAGGGCATGTAGGCATCTCAAGAGGCATGTTAAGGGCATGATGGAAGACCACTGTACACAATTTGTACCAAAAACAATCATAGCTTAGATAGAAAAATTGCCTAGCCACGTGCAAGTTCAAGGTTTAGTAAGTGTATTGACGACAATGTGTAGCCTGGACAAGACTGCCTAAGTAAGTGTCATTCGACGTTGTTAACCAAGAATGAGACAAGACAGTGCCTACCTTACCATGTCTTAGTGGCTGAAGCTCAAGCTGCTTTATTATGTCATTGACCCTAGGATAAGTTTTGTATAGGCATACGTTATGGCATGAAGCAACTTTATTATGCATGACACTACCCTATTTGGTTTTCCTTCTAACCGTGCAAGGTGGTGTTTCTAGCCTTAGTGTCTAAACTTTCTAATGATGAGAAATCCAAGAGCTATCATGTAAAGGCAAGCCAATCATCGTGTGACCAACAGTGGCAAGTAAATCATGCTCATGTGACAGACCGTCTATTAATCTTATATTCAATCTTGCATCAACAATAAAACTCAAGAAAATTTTAGGAATAATCACTCAATAAATTTAACATATCTTTATGTTGTTCTTGAACTCAACAAATCATGTAGCAACACAATTACAAATCAACTTTACCAATTTTAGGGTATTGATTATTTATCAATTATATGCAATGACATATAAATATAATAAAAACTTACAAGTGTATTATCATGAAAATATGCCTAAACGGTGGCTATGATTGTAGGGTTTTAAGGTGTTATTAACCAACAGTGTAGCGAAATTAAAATTTTAAAAATTATCAAAGATCCTAAAACCTATTTAGGATGCACGTTTTAATGCATAGATTCATAAACATGTTAAACACAAATAACGTGTTTAGAAATTATACCTATGTTGTTGGCTCCTCCAAGATTTCACGTGACTATGAAATGATTATTATCTAACCTTCTTGAGGTGATGCACTGGTATCCATACGAAACATGAATGAGAGATGATCTAGAAAGAAGACTGTTAAGGGTTTTATCGATTGGATCTTAGAAATCGGATCATGACAAAGTGAGAAAAAGGCCATGATAATAGAAGTTTACATCAACAAGGTTCACAACAAAGTGAGAAAAAGGTCATAACAATGAAAACTTACATCAACAAGGTTCTAGGTATGAAGACATGTGTTAAAGATGTATTTATTTGCCTATTGTCAAAATTTTGACTCAAGCTAAACAACTTTATTTATAAGGTGTGCATAAATCTGAAATTAGTTAGAATTCTAACAACTTAGGTGATAAGGTGTCCAAAAGTTCCTATTAAATTAAAACTCTGAATTTATTGAAAGTTTTGATATATAGGAATCTTAATGAAATTAGGATTCCAACTCAACTAAACTTTCTATCAAATAAGGATTCTGAAGAATCTTTGTTTAACTAAAACACATTACCCACATATTAACTCAACTAGTTGACTTGTATCCATCATTTGGCCTTGCTTAGCTGGACTCGTATGTAGGTCCAATCAAAACCATGTAATGTATTTGCACGATGTCACATAGCACCATGCATACAAAATGATTATAGTCAAAACACATCCATATGTTTCATTCTTTCCATGATCCTAAGATTGTCGTCAAATGATCCTTGCCTATTGGTTCGTATCAACCCTTTAATGCATGTGACCCATAATTCTATCAAACTAATAGTGTCTAAATTCGGGTTAAATTCAAGCACAGACCAAGATTGGGCTTTAGCAAAGCATCATAGCCACCTGAACGATAGAGTATCAGTGAACATCTCTATAAGCTTTTACAATATCACAGTTACGTGTAATTCAATCTTGTACTTAGCTTATATCTCTCAAGGCTGAGACATAGAAGTGTGTCATCTCAATAATTCCTCGATATAAGCTAATACACGTTAATGACTTATATAGTTTAGTTTATAACCTCATATAACTGTAGCCTTAGATTCAAATAGTCATGAATGTCTTTTAGCATTCACATATGATATATTTTCTCCTATGCTAAAGAGTAGCAAATCTTTTATTGATCAACCATAGCCTTCATGCATCTCACGATATAGTCAATCACTACCTTTATCAAACCCTTATTATGACAATATGTTGGATAGTGTTAAACCATATTGATCCTAACATGAGGCAATCTAGCAACCTTAAGCCAAACGATCACATACACCCATGGTGTTTATAGGATTTGTTTCATAGACACTAGAGTAACCATCCATATCGATATCCTTTAATGAGATTAGTCTAATGAACACATCTACACCATACACTCAGATGTTGCACCAAGCCATCAACAAATATCTTCAACATATGAGAACAGTCACTACCTTTCGGTAGGGTTGCTCAACATCATTACATGTAGTCTTTGGTCATTATAATGTCGGCATTATGAACATTTCTAGAATGACCACTTAATAATGCATAAGATTCTCACATAGTTCTACCATTCTAAGGGCATGTTATTCACACAATCATATAATAAACAAGCATATGAACTGAATAACTATAAATCTTTTTATTAATTAACGAGATAAGTTATAATTACAAATGTTAAATCAAATACCTCTAGAGTATCTACCCTAACACCTAAGTTACCAAAAGACTGTTCTAATACATATCTAATTTGTAACATTTCGTTTCAGGTATATACCTTTACCTAGAATAGGTATCCAAAGAAGTATGCTACTTGAGACTTTCTCACTTAGACTTACAATATTGATAATAAACTTGCGTGATAAATTAATTCTCTTCTAGCAGCCCAAAAATGTAATAAATAATATTAAACATAATACCAATCTTAGAGTCTGAAATCTAAAGTCATAAACCAAAGTGTATAAATTACAAAGATAAACTCAAATACATAATTTTAACACAGTATGCAAAAATGGTGAAAACACCCCTACTTTATGTGCTACCCCAAGTTGGCCCACTGATTTCGTATCGTTGCCTCACTTTTCCCTAAGTCTACTTACAAAATAACAAAGAAAAATGGTAAGTGAAATAGATTTAGTAAATAGGTAAGCACACAACACTAATCATCAATATTCTCCCAAGTATCCTTCGATCAATCTCTTTATGGTGTTCAGATGTTTTTGTAACATCTTAGATACCCATCCAAATCATCTTGGTGCCCAACACCTAACCTTTAATGGTGGTGTCATCCCAAATGACTAATGTCAAATGATGCACATCGATGTCCTTGATGTTTGGTAAAAGCATGAGACATTCCAAATGTCAATCATAAAGTTTACCTAATGTATATACTGATCTAGCTTTGGGTTTGGGCTATGGATACCATATCATAAGAGTAGTGAGTCCCCAAGTCTCTCTTACTATCGCACATGCATCCTAGATGCTATGACGCCTATCGTTAGTGCTTGCACAAGCATCCTAGATGCTAAGGTGTCTTATACCAATGTATAATCATCCAAAGGTATCATGGTCACATAGACTAGCCCTGATGCTTTCATAACCACATTGTACATAACTTGGTGACAAGTCATAATATCATAGTACATTATATCCCATATCACACGAGCATGTGTCCATTCTCAATTATGCACTCTTGTGGCTTCAATTTATATAGGTAGAATTCCTCCAAGAATACACAAGCATGTCTCATTAAGTTTCCATAATTTGACAAACCAACCTCCCTACATTTCTTGTCTAATACACAACATAACAAGCACGAAAATGCATACACTAGTATTCTTGCCCTACCAAATACATATACCTTATAATACCAAAAATCCAAACTCAAATTTCACGTCATCAAACTCATAACTCAAACACACAAAAAGATCCACATTCTATATTCCAGCATACAACCATTCAATCTGAATTGATTCGATTCTCAAACCATATTCAACTTACTTTAATCACTTACATCATATTAACATGTACCGATTCATATATATATATAAGGCCTTATCAATAAGGCATAAGTCTTCTATGAAATTTGGTCCACCATTAACCATTCATGAAGATTGAACAACATTTAGAGTCTATTATTCATATTGATGATTTATCAAATTTACCCAAATAATCCATAAGTTACATTACTTTATTCATTTTGTATAAATATAAACAAGTATATAAAATTCATGGCTAACATAAATAATAAGGCATATAATTCACCAAATCATATTCAATATTCACACAAAACAACCATAGAATTTACTCTATTAAAAGCAGGGAAGTTTACCTATTTACCTCATTTCTAACGATAATCAAGTCTTCACAAGGTAAGATAACTCTAATCAATAATCCTTCGTGTTCCCAAGCCTCAAAACTCATAAAACCTTACTTTTTGATATGTTTTCTAAGAAGATGGAAAAGGATTCCCAACCAAATGGGTCTGAAACCTTTTATTTTTAATTGAAACGCACGATTCATAGGCATGTACTGTTCATATACTAGCGTGTATGTTGTTACCCATTATGGCACTGTCTAAAATCCCTACAAACGCATCCTTATCCAAATATTCAAACTTACTGACTATGCACGAGCATGACACACAAGAATGTATCATGGGTGTGCATGTCATCCATACTAAGCTAATTTCACTCTTTTCATTGGAAAATATTATTTTGCCCTTACCACCTGACACATAGGTATATGGCCTTCCCATATAGTCATGCAAGCCTAATTTCACACATAATAATTAATCACCAACAAAGCTCAAAACACCAAAATACCCTGGAGAAATTTATGGGTATTATATAATTACATCCACATGTTCCATTACAGTCACAATTTATCGAACTCTCAATAATCAACCATTCATGGGGCATCAAAAACAACATCACCTCATCAACATATTACACAACCACCATTTAATCTTTAATCTAATAGGTAACTAATTAGTTTGACAATAAGCAAATTAACATCGCCTAATTAACCATACATAATACATCAGATCATATCATAGTCCCTCAAAACTAAATTTCATCAACTTCATCATTCTACTTCAATATACATGATCCTAAGCAACAAATCACTTATACAATCAATCTTGAACACATTAAAACTAATCCAAGCAAGAATGCAAAGGGGAACTATGCTATCTTACCTTCCTTCCGATGAAACGTTAGTCTTTTTGTGACAAGAATTCCTCTTTTGATGCTCTCTCCTACGTCCAAGGTTCCACGTCTCCTAAAAAACTCTCTTTTCTTTAAAGGCATATGATTTTATAAGATGAATCTAAGTTGGATTTGATCTAGATTTTGGTTTGAGGGTTTTGATTTTTGGAAAGGTTTTTAGCCTTGAAAGTATATTTTATAATACTTAGGGACTAAAGTGAATAATCCTGAGTGGTTAGGGTTGTACATGAGAAAGTACACAGTTGGATTGGATTTATCTAGTTAGATAAATCCAAACTCGGTGTGTTATTTCATGTGGACCACTAAGTTTAAATAAAAATAAAACCATTTATAAATTATATATATAATAATGTTTATGATGGGACCCATGTAATTGCATATAATTTGCACATGAAATTAGTGTACAGATGACTTCTAAAGTTTATGTAAAAGTCAAAGTTCTCACATGGAAAAAAGGTAGCGCATGTCACTCACCTATATATGTTATTATGCATGTTAAGGTGGGATGGCACAAACTATTTCTCACATAAGAGAAAAGCACATTGAGTGCATTACTTCTCATGGAAAGAATAGAAGGCACGCCATATGTTTTTTCCACAGAAAAAAAGAAAATAGCATGCATATTTCTTTAATGTGTGCATAAAACCCAACCGTACCCTTTTATGGGGAATTATACTTGTCACGATTTTATCCAAAAGGTCACAAACCATCCTTATGATTCTAACGAATATTTTAGCATGGTTTCGGCCTCTAATCAATTCATGCCCTATGTGGATACCGAGGTTCAGGTCTACTCTTGATTCTGAGAGTAACTTTACAATTTGTCTCAATTAATAGAAGTCAAATAACTATCTCTATACAAGCATATTCTATAAACACCATATGAGTGTTAATAACATGTTAATGATCTAAAAGGAGTTTTTGTGGTATGTTTGTTTTATTAATTAAATTTTTTTAAATACTGTTCTGCTACCCGAAGGCCGCAAATTCCAAGAGTGGTATTAGGGCCAACCTTAAGGAATTAATTTAAAAAATTACACTTGTGAATTTATTTAATTTGATTGCATATTTTTAATTGTTGATATCAATTTTTTTTATTTTAAATTTCAATTGGCTGTTATAAAATTGTTGTGACAATTTTATGATTGATGTTATCATTAATTTAAAATTTTTGGCTGATGTTTTATTTGAGGTCATATAAAGAACATAAATTTGTGTTAAATTTACTGACTTTTAGTTCCTTAATTTTTTTTGCTTAATATTGTTGAAGTATGCAGTTATTTAAATAGAGAAGGTCATTATCTTGAATAAAATAGTAAGAGCATTTATTTAATGAAATAGCACGTTAAATAAATATAAAATTAAAATATGACTTTATTTTGTTTTTGTAAAATGGACTTAACACACTACCTAATTTTGAAAAGATATTCAAAAATGAGTTTGGGTTGGATGCAAAACACTTTGATTGGTATCAACATCTATGGACTGTACTAGAAAAAAGGATAATCTTGTATGTTGTTGCACAAGATTTACCAGTTATGCCCATACTTGATGCTAAAATGAAAAAATTTAATCCTTATGAGAAAAGCAAAATGGATGGCAAAGTGGAGAATGGAACTCACATGTTTAATACAGTTAAATTGATCGAGAGGGCTAAAACTCTAAACTCACGTATGATTAATAACATGGATGTTTAACTTTTTTATCTTATCTCTACTCGAATCGTACACTAAGTTTGTTATCGGCTTTTTAAAGGATAACTACAGAAAATCCATTGAAGGTTTCATAAGGATAGTAGTGCATGATTATGTACATATTAGAATGGCTAAACAAGTTAAAGCCAATTTGAAAAAAGTTGAAGAAAGAAGAAAGGTTAATGCCTAACTAAATTCTGAATCTTCGCCAATACGCTAGAACACACTAAACTCTCACAAAGGTGCAGTTGGCAAAAGTAAGGTAATTTGCTTTTGATATGGTAAACCTAGCCACTGAAGTGAACATTTCAAAACCTTTCTAGCTAATGAAATAAGGAAGACCAAGTCTTAAACTTTAGGTAAGATTGAGAATTGAACATTTTCTCGAAATCTAAGACTATTTAACACAAGATTTAAATGCTCGTATTTATTTGATGTGAAGAAATTGAGGCATAATAGAATACTAGCCAAAAGAAAATATGGACCTACAAGTTGGAAATATGATATGTGTATGTCATATTATCTATTGGATTTAACAATGGTAGTGACACTAATGTTAAACAATTAACTTGAGTTAGAATAGATTATCTTGTGTGATATTATAAACAAAACCTAAGAATATTGCTCTTCGAGTGCAAAATAGGTTTTAAAGTCTATTTTGGAAGATTCTTTTAGACGTCATTCTTTAAATGATCAAGTGGGAAGATAATAGAACTCAATTGAGTTCTAATTTACAAAAAGATAGACATAAAGTAAATGAAGTGCTAATAAGTATGGTTGAACACCATAATGAAGATTAATTATTCCTAGAGAAAAAAGGGTAATCAGCCTAAGTATATAGAATCATAGGAAAAATGAGGTGTATTATAAGTTTATAAGAATTAACATTCTCATAACTTTTGACAAACACACTAGTCATTTATGACGTTAAAATCTAAGGCTTATAAGTGATACTAAAATTTAGATATGCTTATAGTTGTTGCATACCATTAAAAGTTTACAATTAATTGTCAAGAGTAGCTCCAATGGATAAAATCTAGAATGGTTATGACCATAACATAACCAATGGTATTAACCTTTAAAAGGAGTTAGTTAGGTATATAAGTTGAGTTATATTAAACATTTCATGTGCGAAATCTATAAATTTCATATAAATAAAACCATAAGATCTTTTGGTTTTACTAAGTTAAATATGAAATTTGTATATAAAAGCTAATAGGAGTACAATGACAATTTTGACATTGCATATCTATATGACGATATATATCAGAATTAAATGTCATATTTGTAGCTAACATAAGAATTAGATAACCAAGTAATCTTTTATAAAAGAACTTAAACTGAGTGGTCCATATCCTCACTTGATTTATTGTTATAGATGGTATAAACTATCGAATTTAAGTGTTTATAATATATTAAGGCTGAAAGGATTTAGCAAATAAGAATCTGAAAGGATTTTTTTATCATGATGATACATGCCTCACTTGGATTATATGTCATTAAACACATAAATTGAAAGACAAAGATTGATAGATTTCTCTTAGCGCAACTATTACTATGATCATGAGTATTATGATATACACTCAAAGTTGATATCTTAATCCTTTAGAAATATCAGCTACATCCAAATAAGCATTGTTGGATGAAACACTAGGAAATATTTTTTATTTCCTTAAAAGGAATATAGATAGTTCCTAAGGTCTTGAAGGATGAAGTCATTGAATGAGAAATAATGACATAAAACAGATCAAGTAGAAAATAATGAATATCAATTCAAAAGGATAGGTCATAAATATGTTGAATCAAATCTGCAATAGAAATCGAGTATGAGGCATTCAAAATGCAAGGTCTTCAAAGGCAAATTAGATTGTAAAGTTGACTTCTATCATCAATGATTTGGTACTACCAAACAAATGCTTCATGGAGTCATGTCTCACCAAATGGTCTAGTTGCATACTTAGGTGATTTTACCATGTTAGATTGATAAAAGAAAGGTTGGTTAACCTTTAAAAAACTAAATGAACAAAATGTATCAATGAATGTTCTATTATAGTAAAAACAATGATGGGCACGTACAATCATTTGATGTTGGTTGCATAGATGATCGGCTATAGTTCAATTAAGAGATTGGTGGGGTTAGTGTCCTAAAGCTAATCCCCATGATAATACAAGTTCATTGATAAAGGTCATATTTGTAATTTATTGTAGCATTCTTTTTTAATAAGCATATTAATATATACTCAAACAAATGTCCTAAAAATGGTTGAACCATGACAAGGGGATCAATGCTTGGTACCTAATCATAAGAGCCTTGTTTGCATATTAGGTAGTTATTCTTAAAACGTTTGTAACTCTAATATTACCATGACCAAGGGCATAGGTAATAGTGATAGAGTTATCATAGTGTTGAACAACCTTATCAAAAAATGATAACAATTCTCATAAGTCAAAGCAGTTTGCTAACAACTTTATGCAATATATGGGTGCACATTGTAGACTTGTTCACTAGACTGGCCTACCAAGAGGATTCCATATGGATGGTTGTTTTAGTGTTTATGAAATATATCCTTTTAGTGAACAAAAGTGTATATGATCCTTAAACTTGAGGTCATCAGACCATTTTGTATAAGGATTGGTATGGTTTGACACCAGCCTAAGTTCCTTTTGAGTACCCCACAAAGATACACTTTTCAAACTTAGCATCTAGCTGATTTAAAAGTCATTTTCTTGATATAAGCTTCATAACCCTAAATCTTTGAGTAATCTAGATTAGGCTTTCGCTCAATCCACAACTCATATAAAGTTTTATCAACAGATTTAGATAAGACATAATTAGTATAAGTAGCAATTTCTAATGCATGACCTCATAAAGACATGAATAGATAAGTAAACCTTATGATGGAATTAGCCATTTCCATCAAGGTTATATTCTTTTATTCAAATACACTATTATGTTGTAGTGTACTAGAAGAAGGGAGTTGACATACTATCCTATTTTCCTTCAAGTATTCTCTGAATTTAATACTTAGGTATTCACTTCTTCGATCACTTCAAAGGATTTTAATATGTTTCCCAAGTTGTTTTTTCATCTTGTTCTTGAATTCTTTGAATTTATCAAAGCATTCAAACTTGTGTTTCATAAAAAAATACATAGCCACATTTACTAAAGTCATTAGTAAATGTGACAAAGTAAGCTTTCTCATACTGCTATGCACTGTTATAGGCCTATACACATTGTTGTGTATGATCCCTAATAGTTTAGTTGCCTTTTTATTATGTCTATTAAATGGTGCTTTGACCATCTTACTTTTTGTTCAAAAAGTCTCGATATACATTTAAATCCTTTGTGGCTTATCCTGTAATGCTACAAATATGTGGTATTTAGATTGTTCGATTTTAATTATTTATTATTTTACTAATTAAGAATTTCATTATCAAGTTTTAGAATGTATAAACCATTATACAATTCAACTGTTCCATAAAGAATATTATTTAAGCTGATGATTATAGTATCACCAGTAATTAAAAATAAATATCCCTTTTTGTCTAAAACAAATACAAAAGTCAAAACAAAAGGAACATAATAACAATCGTTTAATACTAAAACTAGCCTAGTGGGTACCCTAAGATAACCCCCATGGCTAATGCAGTAATGTGTGCTTTATTTCCAACAAGTAGGTTAACCTCACTTTTGGCAAACAATCTACTCTGATATAGTTCTTGTATATTAGAACAAATATTAACACCATATTCTATGTCTATAACCCAAGATGAATAAGGAGAATAGTTTATCTTAATGACAAACATACTTGAAGTAAAGGCTTCAACTACCTTCTTTTTCTTGTTCTATAGAAAGACTTTACAATGCTTTCTCTGGTAACCTGCCTTGTCACAATAAAAGTAGACAAAATTTTTCTTCTCTATACCACTTGTAGGTTGAGTAGTGGTATTATGTTGTTTCTTCGTTTGGGGCTTGGGTTTAACCTTAGCTTTGCCTTTTCCCAAGGCCTTGACTTTAGTTGTTTAGGCTTCAACCATAAGCATATTAGTTAAAGTTACCTTTCATACCTCTTATTCAGTAATTCTGAGCATATACAACAAGTCTTCAAGGGATATCTCTTTTTCATTTAGATTAAAATTCATAATAAAATTAGCTCTTAACTTAGGGAAGGATTTCAGTACTAAGTCAATAGCAAGGTCATTGTCTATGATAAATCTCAAGCTCACCAACTGTGTAATGTAATCAATCATCTTAACCATATAAAGGCCAACTTTGTTATGTATGCCTTAGGAACCATTCATGTTATTAGTTTCAGGGCATTTTATCTTGTATGTACACTTGCAATAATTTATTAATAAAAGAAATAGTTCTTTTGTACATACATACATACATACATACATACATACATACATACATATATATATATATATATATATATATATATATATAGATAAACTATTTCTTTTGTTCATATTTGGCCAAAAGACTAACTCCACCCTAAAGTATGTTAATTTCCCAAGTTTTCCTCTGTTAACTTTAAAAATCTCATTTACCTACCCATAGACGGTTAAAATTAACTGAGTCTGTTAGTTATATCATTTTTTTCTCTAAACCCTAAAAACTAACAATTTCTCCCAAACCTAAGTTTTTAAAAACTGTATTTTCCCCCTAGGTTTCCAAATTTTCAAATCTAATTTTTTCGACGATAATCAATGATCTCTAGGCACCATTTCTTCCTCTCTGACACATTCTCCTTTCAACCGTGCTTTTTCTAATGTCGTGAAGTGTCGTCATCGACAAAGATGATTTGTCTTCATCTCACTGACAAAGACTTTTTGTTGACGAAGAGTCTTCATCGTCAATAAAAACCTCATCTTCATCTCTGGACAAAGACGAGGCATCTTTGTTGATGACGATGCCTTACAGCATTGGAACGAGCACAACCGAAATGAGGACTCGCTAGAGAGGAAAAGACAATGCTTGAAGATCGTTGGCCATCACAAAAAAAATGGATTTGAAAATTTGGAAACCTTAAGGAGAAAATACAGTTTTTGAAAACTTGGGTTTAGAGGAAATTATTAGTTTTTAGAGTTTAAAATGGGAAAATGAAATCAAATTTAAGTTTATTTTTAATATTAAATATAAAATAAAGGTTTTGCTCTTAAAACTAACAGATTTAAATGGTCATGGGTGGGTAAATAGAATTTTTAAAGTTAATAGGGGGAAACTTGAGAAACAGTTTACTTTAGGTTGGAATAAGTCTTTTGGCCTTCGTATTTATATAAAGCATGAATGTGAACTATTTGGATGACACATTAATATATAAGTTGAATCATCAAATTGCTCCCTATGAATGTGATATAAGTTAGACAATAATATTGCATAGTAAGCATACTGAATGGCTCTGTATGACATTAGTACTGGTGACAATAATGGTCATGTCATTAGGGCATTAATATAATTAACAGTTTGAGAACCGTTTTTCAAGTGTGACCAATAACGATAAGTCATATAGTCATTAAATTGTAGTCAATGACTTATCATATAATTGTACTAGTGTATAAAGTAATCTTTTTACCTGAGATATCATGGGTGGATCCAATATTAATGTGTATAATTCATATAGTATATAAATACGAGGCTAACCATATTATATAAGAAGTCATAGTGGTCATGTGTTATTTGTATGTAAATATGAATGATAATCAAGATGAGATTCATTGACTTGAAAAGTATTGGGTTATGAATATCCACTTATTCAACTCAGGTCTATGTTTTGGAATGAATGTCAATAAATATTGAAAAACAAAATCTTTGGCTAAACTATAATGGAAGTCATACAAATGATGTTCGTGATAACGTGTTCAAAATATATCAACCAACAATTTGTGTAGAATCGAAATTACGACCAAAGATCTATAAGTTTGAAATCAATCTGGGTTGGACAACAGAAGGATACTACTTACACAAAACGTATGTTTGGGGATATTAAGTTTGATGTGTAGGGATTTTGTGGTCTTTGAAAGTAGAATAACAAATTAAAAATTTTAATTTAACAACAAACATTTTGCAAAACTCATTTTTTAGATCATCCCTATAGTACCTTTAATTCGCAAACATACAAAACACATATAGGGTGTTTATTAAGTAAATTTGCATGGACAACTCTTTCATCTTTCATTGATGGAAAAAGGTCATGAAGAAGTCATTCTCAAAACTAAGTGTAGGCTTGCTTTTTAGTATCCACACGAAGCAGTAACTATAGAGGCTTAACTATAATCGTTGCTTACTAGAACTAAAAGAGAACTATAGGTGACAAAGAAGGATATTTCTATATGTGTTTTATAAGTTTATGAATTTTATGCATAAAACGGGTATCCTAGTTAAGGTTTAGAGAATTGTTTGATTTTTAAAATTTTAAAATTATGTTACACTGACAATTATTGGCATCTTAAAAACTTAACACTTAACACATACAAGAGCCATAGAGGTGTAACTAGGGTTGGATACAAGCCAAATCAAGCCTGAATAGGACTCATTTTTGGTGAGCCTAAACTTGGGCTTGGGTTACGGTTTGGGCTCGCTGAGCTCGCTAAACACATGTTCATGTTTAGCTTGTTTCATAATTTTAGTATTGGAGATCGACTCACACTTAGCTTGGGTTCATGCATTCAGGCTAAGGTTCACTTTGATCGACTTTGGGCTCGTATTTCAAGCTCAACATCTTAACTTCAAGCTCGTACTTTAGGGAACAAATGGTGTCGTTTGTTTCAAATTAAATTTTTTTTCATTTGAGTGAGCAGCTTGCGAGCCAAGCTCGATTTGCTTAACTCGTGTTCGGGTCTAGATTCATATTCATTTTTTACTTAAAATCTAGGTTTGCGTTCATACTCGGGCTCGTTTAAGGAAAGCTCAACTTAGGCTCATTCGAACAAAACTTGTTTCAAGTCCGAATAAGGTCATTTCAAATCCAGGCCTAGGTGTAACACCCCTCTCCAGAAACATACCTCTACATGGAACATAACCTAAAGAAACATGTTTGACCTGACTTCTTTATTTAAAATTGTGGAAAACAACATGAAAATAATACCTTAAATCTAAAATGCCTGTTAAAAGGTGTAAACTGAATAAATACTTTAAAAACAATAAAACTCTCTATTATTACAACTCAAATGTCTGAAAATAACTAAAATCTCTATTGTGCATAATTTAGAAATCAATGAATAAATAACATAAAAATTATAAAATGATAGTTTTATCTCTTGCCCTCATTTAACAACTCGGCTGGATTGTTATTCACTTTTACTTGCATAACCACAAAAAGGAATGTTTAAGTGAAAACACTTAGTAAGTTGGTAACACCTCAGTACTCTGCACAAAGCATAAAACTAAAATATTAGTATTCCATCATTAAATATCCTTGTGGTAGAAGCAGATATATTTGGCTCACTACCTTGTCCATTCATTTATTCTTAACATCCTTGTGCCCTATATACATAGGTCGTCTCACATAATCTGCTAAGGCCTAAGCTGATCTTAGTATCTCTAATGCCTTAATAAAAATAAATGACAACACAAGTGTCTAAACAACATCGTGCTTTGTGCATGTGCCATATGGTTTATTGGGCTAACCAACTGTGATACCCTGTATAACATATAAAGTTGATAAACTTAGCATTCCATTCATAAATCTCTTTGTGGTCACATCTCGGCACCTTCGTGCCCTAACAGAGGCCATCAATAAAGGTTGATTAGGCCTAAGCTGAAATTAGCATATATGATGCCCTAATGAAAGCATAAGACACCTTGTGTGCCATTAATTATATTTTCTTACACACATGTCATATGAACTATCAGGCTAACTAACTAAGAGCCAGAATTACATATCAATATGATAAACTTGGCATTCCACTTATGAATTTAGCTGTAGTCATAACTCGATACTCTAGTGTCCTAACATAGGGTTTTCACAAGGATACTTAAGGCCTAAGTTGAACTCGACATATTTGATATCTTAGTAAAAGTGTAAGAAACTTTGCATATCACTAACTATTATACCTTATGCACATGTCATATGGCCTATTGGGCTAGCTGATTAGGACACCCAGATCATATAGGAACATTTTTTATAACAGATTGAAAATGTTGATTAACCATCCAAAGATAGCCCCTACCTTGAGTACATATATGGTGCATTTCACTGATCACATATGGAATAACTAAAAGCTATATGTTTACCTTGCATACCTGAACTGAAGTAGGTGGCTATGCACTTTAGTGTCGAGTGCATGATATATCTTATGGTATCCAACCCTAATGCTTTCAAAATTATAGTCATTTACGCATATTGCTGGTGACCATCTAGTTGTATACCACTACCTTTAGATTTTCTAACTTTCGACCTAAATATGACTCGATCTAAGTTCTTGTTGTCATCCACATAGTCATGCACTTGTTCTATGTCTCTCTTGATTTACTTTATCCTCTGGTTGCTCTCTATTCTCTTTTCTAAGTTTTCCCTTTTCTGTGCTCATAGCCTAGGGATTCTTATCTTTTTACCTATACTAGAGAGTAAACGGTCATATGCATTCTACCCATACTTGTGTGCCTCCTGGCAAATATACATAGGTATATGGCACTCAACACACGACTATGTATAAAATAGGTACACATAGGGTGGTATTCTTGACACACTCTTATGTACAGCTCTTCATGTGCACTATGTCATGTGTCTTTTGATACACATCATCTACTTTTGGAAAGCCATACACGGACGTGTATCCCATACCACATAATCGTGTATGTCTCCCTACAGAATGAGTGCAAGAAACATAGAGATTCCTTATCTTTGAACGACACATGAGTGTGTATGAAACCATACATAATCGTATGTCATGACTAAGAAATTGCGTCCTAGGGTTTCTATGCAGTTCAAACTATAATTCCATGGCAACAACACTCTTTAAGACTAGCATATTGTCTCTAAACCCTTTAAAACATATTATTAAAACACCAAACAAGCAAGATATGGTTATGATCACTTCTACCATATTACTACATATCATTAACGCTATCTTTATGCCCATTATGTAAATTAGCAACTATTTATAGCATTAACTGAATTTAACATGTAAACATCATAATAACCATGAATCTCGCATAAACATGCCAAGGGGTCACCATACTTACCTTTTATCCAAAGCTTGTAAGTTCTTGGCATTGTTACAAGGATTTTGATGATTGTAGGGTCTTTTCTAATGACTATGCTCTTTCTCTTTCCTTTTTTTCCCTCTTTTTCCCTTGGTTAGGTAGCTGCTAGGGTAAAACTTCTCATAAAATGATCAAACTTTACATTTAAATAAAAACACGCTTAGACATGACACACAAGCATATGTCATAAGGCACACAGATATGTGCCCCTTTTAACTAACAACTTTTACACACTCACGTGAAATGACTTTCTTGCCTTTTCTAGGTGCAAGCGAAAATCACTCTTACAATGCATGATCGTTCCCACAATAAATCTATTTGAATGACACTCTAAACATAATTTTAAATATAAAGAAAAGACTTAAATACCTTTAGGCTTACTTATGGGTGTTACATTCCTCCCCTCCTCAAATGAATTTCATCCTCTAATTCAACCAAAGAGTTATAGAAACCTTTTTCTCATGTCGTCCTCGTCCTCTTATATTGTCTTCTTGACTACATGGTTGCTCTAATATCTCATATAGTCCTACCAACCTCAATGTTAACTTGTCTTTTTTGTTAAAACTTATAATATGCTTGTCGGAGCTACTTTTACAAAAACTTTATCACCCATTTCATACACAAGATCTTTGTTTTTCTTGTCAGCATACTCTTTCGACAGCTTTTAGTTTGTTTATCCTGTCTCTAATTTTTTTTCTAATATCCTTTGTTAACCTCTATGTCAACTGACTTTACACCTATGATAGAACATCTCTCTCACCTATTTCATCCATATGTTAAGGTGATTAACACTTTCTACCATTAAGTGGCTTAAATAGTGCCATCAATGTAGGTGTATGGTAGCTATTATTGAATGCAAACTCCATTAATGACAACTCGTCTATCCAACATGTTCTTCTATCTAGGCACCAAACTCTTAATATATCCTTAATCACTTGGTTGACTCTTTTAGTTTGACTATCAGTCTAGAGATGATAGGTCACACTAAAAGCCAACTTTGTACCTAAAGACTTTACATACTTTTTAAAATATCAAGACAAACTGAGTATTTCGATCTGGTATTACCATTCTAAGTACCCAATAAAACCTAACTATCTCATTAACAAACATCTGACTGAGCATATATGTACTCATAGTGTCTTTAACTACAATGAAGTGTATCAACTTGGTCAATCGATCTACTATAACCCTTAACACATTATAACCACCTTTGACCTTTGACAATCCAACCACCAAGCCTATTGAGATATGTTCCCATTTCCACTCTAGGATACTAAGAGGTTATAGGAGTCTTAATGATATCTTATGTTTAGGCTTAACTTACTAACATACTAGGCACTTGGTTATAAAATGTATTAGACCTTTCTTTATACCTGACCACCTGAAAAATCTCTTTGGATCTTAATACTTCTTTACATTCTCGGGGTAAACTGTGTAAAGGGAATTGTGTGCCTTTGTTAGGATCTTATCTCTCAAACTCTACTCTTAGGGAACACATATCCTCCTTTGGAAGCTCTAGATGTCTTCTACCATACTAAACTCAATCTCAATATTTTTGACTTTTGACTGATTTGTAGATATCCTCAGTTGAAGCTTGTGTTACATAAAGATCATCTAAAATAGTTGACTGAATCTGGAGACTTGTTAACTATCGTATGATTACCTTAATCTGTTCTCTCACCAACTCCTACTATAACTCGCAGTGAGTGGTAATTTGTGATAAAAACACTTTTCTGCTCAAGACATCTATAACTATATTGGTTTTACCTGATGGTACTTAATTTCTCAATCAAAGTCTTTTACTAATTCCAACCACTGTTTTTGTCTCATGTTTAGTTCCTTTTGAGTGAAGAAATATCTAAGGCTTTTATGATATATGTAGATGTTAACCTTTCCCCATATAAGTAGTGTTGTTATATCTCATGAGTAAACACCATAGCTAACAACTCAAGATCGCAAATGAAGTATTTGGTCTCATACTCTTATGATTACCTTAATCTACTCTCTCACAAACTCTTACTACAACTCGTGGTGAATGGTAATTTGTGATAAAAACACTTTTCTACTCAAGACATCTACAACTATATTGGTTTTACTTGGGTGGTACTTAATTTTTCAATCATAGTCTTTTACCAATTCCAACCACTGTTTTTGTCTCATGTTTAGTTCCTTTTAAGTAAAGAAATATCTAAGGCTTTTGTGATTTATGTAGATGTTAATCTTTACCCCATATAAGCAGTGTTGTTATATCTTAGGAGCAAACATCATAGCTAACAACTCAAGATCACAAATGAAGTATTTGGTCTCATACTCCTTTTAACTACCTAGAAGTGTATTATAACTTCACCTACTTAGCTATCTTAGGTCTTTGCCATTCTAACGTGGCTTCTATTTCACTTAGTTCTACCAAGATCCTTTTACTAAGACTATATGTCTAAGAAAAGCCATTTTGTCTAGCCAAAACTCATACTTGGAAGACTTGGCATACAATTGCCTCTCTTTTTGTAACACAAACCTCATATATTATGCATGCTACTCTCAAGTTTTGGAATACACTATAACATCGTGATGAAAACTATAATGGACTTGTCTAGGTAATCCTAGGATATCCTGTTTAATAGTTCTTACAATTGTTGCCTTAGCTCTCATGGTTCTACTGTTGTCATTCTATATAGTGTTTTTAAGGTTGGCGTTGTCCCAAAAGCTAACTCCATGTCAAACTCCACTTCTCTTTCTAATGCTAATTAGGAGACTATTAGAAGAGACATTTGAAAATTCTTACATCACTAGAGTAATCTTTACACCTGGGACTATCTCAAATATCTTGTTTATTATATATAACAAAATCCTATACAACCCTTACTCAGTATCTTTCTAGCTTTAACGCTATTAATTATAAAGTTGAGCATTTGACCTTCTCTAAAGGAGAACTTATCTCCATTGTTTATATTGAATCAGACTTTCTTTTTTCTGTCGTCTAGATCTGTTCTAAAGTTGTGGCTAACAAGAAGATCATTATGCCTTAACTAATCATTTGTTTCTTGTATTTCCAACTCTTTTTATTACCTTTAACTATGAAGGACCTTTTACTCTTACTATATCCCTATTGTAACCTTTATGGTTGTCATCTAATACTACTCTCCAAACTAGGGTTGTTCAACTAGGCTGACCTGATGTACCTCGTTTCTTGGTCATCTTTAACCTTTTGGGTTTTAACCTTTGTGCTTTGCTCTAAGCCTTTGAATAGGTACTAAAGGCATGGTCTCTCATCACAACATCATTGGTTGTGTCTGATTTGAGGTTATTTATAAAAGTCTCTGTTTTGCCCTTATCTATGTTAACTATTCTAAAGGCATACCTGGCTAAAGCATTCAATCCAGTGGAAACTCATGTACAGTCATGTTACTTTATTTCAAATTAAACTTTTGTAGCCTCATGTACAATTAACTATTCTAAGGGCATACTTGATAGGAACTTTTTCTTAAAAGCCTACTTGAAGTTAAACCAAGTCATGTCTTCTATTTAGTAGGGTCTTACATAACATCCACAACTATATCTTAGCATATTCTTTTATAAGATAGTTGACATACTAAATCTTCTCTTAGTCGATTACTTCAAACAGCTCTATGACATACTCAACTGTCTCCAACCATTCATATATTGGTACTACCTTTTAAAACCAGGTTGCCCTTAAACTCAAAAGGCTAATGTCTAGCTACCATACTATAAATGGGGTAAAGCTAACCTTGGCTGCAACTTACTATTATAATTGGGAATCTCTATGCCTTTCTACTTACTCTATCTTGTTAAGGTGACAACTCAGCCATTAAGGTGACTCTATTATTTGTAAAGTCTAAACTGGATGTCTAACACTCTATAATGCCTTTTATTCTTTCTAAGAGCCTCTTATAAAATTCCTATAAGCATTGTCTTATCCATTGATGGTGCTCTTGACACACTTAAAGCCTATCCTTAAGTTTCTACTTAGTTTCTCTTTTGATTGGGGACCTCTGAAAATCATTGGTTGTTCCTTTAAATGTTCTCATCTTGAACCAAAACCATAACTCAAGCTATTGTACTACTTAAATTAATGTAGTTATAAAATACTTATAGCGATAGCATGCATGAATGGTCAGCATCGCATGAGGGAGTGCTTTCTAACTTGCTTACTTATGCACTTGTCAAATACATTAGAACTTAACACCTTTTTAGGTTTCAAAATTATACTTTGATACCATAATGTAACACCCCTTTTTAAAAACATACCTCTATATGGAATATGACTTGAAGAAATGTGTTCAACTTGACTTCTTTACTTAAAATAGCAGAAAACAGCATGATAATAATACCTTAAATTTAAAATGCATGCAAAAAGGTGTAAACCAAATAAATATTTTAAATACAATAAAATATCTATTATTATAACTCAAATGTCTGAAATAACTGAAAACCTCTATTGTGTATAATTTAGAAATTAAAGAATGAATGACATAAAAATTTTGAAATGAAAGTCCTGCCCCTCACCCTAACATAATAGCTCGGATAGACTGTTAGCTCTCTTGCATGCCTCTTTATTCACCTCTACCTATAAAACCATAAAAAAGAAAACATGAGTGAAAACACTCAGTAAGTTGGTGACACCTCAGTACTCTACACAAAGCATAAAACTAAAATCTTAGCATTCCATCATTAAATATCCTTGTGGCTGAAGCAAATGTTTTTGGCTCACTACTTTATCCATCCATCTATTCTTGGCATCCTTGTGCCCTGTATACATTTGTTGTGAATTTGTCAGCTTATCAGTATTACTTTCTATGGTTTATCAGAAAGCAGGTTGAAAGATTAATTTGAGCAGATTTGGAGCAAAACTGAAGATATTTTGAGCAAAATTCATCAGAGATTATGATTGGATATATCTTAAGATACTAATCAAAGCAAGAAGGTCAAATTGGAAAATCTTATCAAGTGATTACACTTTGGCCAATCAAAGAAGAGTCTACTTACAATCCAATTTAGAAAAGAAGTTGGTAGAATTGCGGAGGGAATCTGTCAAATAATTGAAATCCTATTTTTTAGCCTTGATATCTTATCATTAGGATGTGTTTTATGTTAAATAGAGAGAAAAGGGGAGGCAGTTTTTATGTTTTTGTTTTTTTCTCTCTGCAATTTCTTAGTAGAAAATGAACGGCAAGTTTACAGTTCGGTTCAAGGGGACGACTCTATCTCCATCATCGGTTATGAGAAGTAAAGTTGTGATTTGTAATTCTTTTGTATTCAAGTATTTATTTCTTCCTTAATTCGACTTTATGCAATTAATTATTATTTCTCGCTTGTTGAATTGGTTTAAGATTGCATATATGCTTTCTAGTTCATCTCAATCCGTAATTGTTGTTAGGAATTAGAATAAGAGGCAAAGTAAATTAATTGGATATCTTCCTTTTTCATGTTAATTTACTAGGAAGAAATGAAACAAGTTGAATCGTTTAAGCTTTTGAATGGTTGCTTGGAATAAATTTACATTCTCTGTTTTTATAGCTTTTATTGAATGAATGAGAATTCTTTTTCAATATTGAAATTGTTTGATAATAAGGAATTGATTGGAAGTTTTTTCCAGTTAATTTTACTATTGAATGTCTTGATTTCTTTTAGCTTTAAAGGAAATCGAATTTATTTGCTTGAATTAAAGATGATTATTTCACTTCTATGATCAATCAAATTTATGGAATGGATGTTTAACCCTTGAACTGGATTGGTTTTCTTATTTATTTATTTATTTTTAAAACTCTTAATTAAAATATATATATATATATATATATATATATATATATATATATATATATATATATATATATATATATAAACCTCACTCTCAATATTGGTTTTCTTTTGTAGAAAGTTTATAGTAAAATTTCCCTTGGGATTCGACTTGGTTTTCACTGTCACACTACAATAAAAATTTTGTTGATAGTAAAAATTAGTATTATTTTTTGAGGTTTCGACAGACCACCATACATATTTGAAGAGAGATGTTACAAATAACAAACTTCAGATGACAAAGTTAATATAGGTCCAGCCAAGGGTATTTGGGGATTATGGAAAAGTTAGTAGTACAGTCTCCTACTTACTAAGTTTTTTTTATCACTCATTCCTTTACTTTTTTGTGTGCAGGTATAGGTGATTACAATGGTTGTGGGATGAGTGGCAACCAATGAGCGTAGGGGACATGAGGGCATTTTTACGTTTATTTCTATGTTTGAAGTATCAGTTTATGTTTATTTCTATGTTTATAATAAGAGATGTTATGGATTTTATTAATGTATTCAACTACACACATTATGAGATGTTACTTTCCATTTTATGAGTTATGATTGGACATCCTTTAACATGTTTTTGATTAGTAATAATATGAGGGTGTTTTGGTAATTTTGAGATTTTAAATGTTGTTTTAATTATGTTTTTAAATGAATGCATGTTGAAATAATCTAAGTAGTGACATTCTTCTAAAAGGGGTGTTGCAAATAAACATGCATCTATAATTCAGCCTTAAGAGATATAAATGGACGAAGAGATTGAATTATATGTAACCATATGGTTGACAAAACCTAGAGTTATTCTTTAATATTTTGTCAGTCAGGTGGTCATGATGCCTTGTGAGATGTCAATCTTAGTTTGTGTTTAGATTTGACGCGAATTTAGTTATACCAGTTTGATAGAGTGCTTATAGATCACTTGCATATAGGAGTTTATTTGGACTATAGGGTATAAAGTTATGTGATAATAATCTTGGTGTATTTGGATTGAGGTGAAATCACAAATGGACCAAACTTGTCCAATAGGATTAAATCAGTATAGTTTGACTCTTTTCTTAACTATGAATGCACGTTCATGGACAATGAATCTATGTTCATCATGAGTTGGACACGAATAAAGTTGTATCCAAATCCATGTCCAAGAATCTAGATAAATCCCAGATTGTACAAATAAAGATCAAAGATGAGCAACCATTCATATCGCATGAAGAATCGTTCATCGTGTTCTTTATAAATGAAAACACATTTCACAATTTCAAATAGTTATTTGAAAACCTTAGCCAATGAACACATGTTCAATCACATAGACAACCTATTCATAGAGTCTTAGAAGCCTCTAGAGAATGGTTTTATCCTCTTTCGGTCCATGTTTCACATTGATACCAAGACACTGCCTCATTGTCGGTTGGAGAGCGTTCATATAGCCATGTAAAGAACGAATGAGTCATCTCACGTAGGTATTGTGCTCTTAAGCATCCTATATTTGATAAATGTCATGTTTCATGAATTTACTATCTAAAACGTGATCCTCAATAAGGTTTTTAGCCTTGATTGAATTTTTAGTTATACATTTTGTTGCCCACCAGTTTTCAACGACCAAAAATCTCAACTTAGCCAACAAAAGTTTTCAGATCCAATCAAACCCATTTGATTTGGCTAGATTCAGACAAATGGAAAGAACCTTTGATGACAAATTGAGTTGACACACTTGTTTGGCCAAACAACTTTTTCCTCCCTTCTCGCGTTGTTTTTATTTTTGGGGCTAAAACTTGAAATTTTGTCAAATCCATAGATTTTGGCCCCGGGGGCATGAAAAAAAAAACAAGCTTAATTTAATGTTCTACACTCATATTTCACATCTAATCCACCCAAATTCACATAATAACACAAAATTCAAGTCTTGGAGTAAATCTTAGGCTACCTAAAAAAATAATTGAAAACCCTAGATTTTGAATGTAAAGTTAAGGTATAAATCAAACAAAACCCTAAAATTGCATGTTCTTGAGCCCATCATCCCTACATGGCTCAATCAACAATAACCAACACAACAACACTCTTATCATTAACACATAAACGTTCTGCATTATTTAATTAAGAGTAGCAAATTATAGAACATATATATTGAATTCTTATAACTTTGTGGGTTTGACTACAAGTTTAGACAATTTAAAATTTTATTAAAATGAACATAAAACAGGAGAGAAATAAAAGGAGAAATTATGTTCAAGCTAGAAAACTTGTATAACTAGTGGACATTACATTGCCTCTTTTATCACAGAAAATAGTAACCAACAACACAATCCTTTATTATGACATTTAAATACATACAAAGCAAAAGCCAAGAGACCAGGAGAATTATAACACATAAAAAGCTCTCCTTTCCTTCAAACCTTTCTAATTACTGCTTAGGTAGATCTCCCCTTCTCTTAAACAGTGTTGGTCATTTAACAAATCCCTTTTTCAACTCTTCAAAGAGCGCTCCTCTCTTACTCCTCTTCACACTGTGTAATGTTGTTGGATTGTTTCGATGTCCAGTCCCTTCAGCTTTACGACTGAATCCACATGTCCTTTGAGCGTGTGCAGCTCCCGAAGCCTACAAACACAAAACGAAAGAAATCTTTATTGTCTCTAGATTTGCTTTAAAAAGAATAAACTTTTGGGGAAATGATGGGTTCAGAAGACCTTGCAATTTCGGCACGTCTTTTGGCCTGCTCTGCAATCTCAGATAACTCTCTATAGTTACCCTTTTCAGGGAAAAGATTAGCGGGTTCTGGTGGCTGAAGTCCATGGAGGGTTCTTTGAGCAAGAGCCCACTGAGCTTCCCTCTCTTCCTTACCATAATCTTTTTTGGTGGTGAATGCAGTCTGTTACTCGGAAAACAACAAATAATGTTAAGGGATCAAGCTATAGATACATTTCTGATACTGAAAATCATCGATGTCCTAGACAAAAATTCGAAAAGAATACCTTGTTCTCGAGCAGGTTGCGCCAAGCCTTCCCAGACAAGAGGTAACGAATGGCAAACTTCATAAAATCGAGTGGGATATAGAAGATAATGCTATAAATCCAGACCACACCGGCCCATCCCCAACCGGCACCTCTAATTCTAGCAAAACCCCAATTCGCATATACAGCTAACAGAGTTGCTACCTGAAAACAGATCAAGTGATTAGGCATTTGGGGAACCAGAAGATGTGTTCTTATAAATATATGTATAAGAAAAAATTCTTACCGTTTGCGCAATCACAAACGCACACATCAGTAGAAGTCCAGGGCGTTCAGCATAAGACCAGCTGCGCGAGCGAGTCACAAAAATCAGAGACTGGCTCACAATACTCACTTGTAGATACAATGCAGCCATCATTTGATCATCGTCATGGCTTATATCTCTTACGCCAAATGTGTCCTACATTGTGAGGAAAGAAGGAGCCAGTTGAATCAAAATGAAGAAGTCAATTTGAATATTTCATTGAAACTATGAAAAGGCAAATTAAAACATCTCTTACTGGGAAGAAATGAGTGTCGTGCATAGCCCAGAAGAATACAACAGTCATCAATGCCAAGTAACTGCCGAAACAAATTCCCGTAGCAAAAATCTCCTTTAGTCTCCAGCTATCAGGAACAGGAGATGGCTTCACCCTATCCTTTGAGATTGTCATAATTGTGCCTGAAAAATATAAATATTCTGGTCTCAGAACTCGAAAGATCATGCGTTGGAAGCGCATAAAAAACAGCTGGAAGAATGAAAACACATTTCAGACTAACCATCATTTAGAATAGCAATAATCAAGACCATGAATGGAGAAAAGTCGAACTTCCATATCAAAGCAATAAACAGAAAACCGAACTGCACAATCAGAGAAGAAAATCGAAAATTCAATCTGCATTGTGTTTTCATTCGAAGAAGTTTGTAAAACTAAGCCACCACCATGTACTTACCACAATACGAATTGTGATTGAGACTGCATAGATCTACAAAAATAAGAAAAAGGAGGAAACCCAAATAAGTATGAAGAAAAGACGCAAACATAATTTGGAAGAAAAGAACAGAGAATCTGACTGTGTAGTTCTTCATCCTCTGGAAAATCGCTCTGCTTGTCAACACAGCATGGATAATAACACTCAATCCGGGTTCCGTGAGAACGATATCCGAAGCGCCTCTTGCTGCATCTGTTGCATCCGCAACAGCAATGCCAATATCGGCCTTCTTCAGTGCAGGGGCGTCATTGACACCATCTCCAGTCATTCCACAAATGTGTTTCATCTCCTGCAACTTCTTCACAATTTCATATTTGTGCTCTGCAGTAAAGGAGAAATCAAATTCAGACACGGTGAGAAAACGTCGCTCAGCCATATTTGTGATTGTGGCTAGCAAACCATACCGAAAGCACCCACCTGGAAACACCCCTGCGAACCCATCAGCAGTCTCAATCAACTCTTCAATAGGAAGAGCTCCTAAGTTTGAATCCTTTTGCTGGCCAAGTAAAGACGCTGAAGGGTACATGTTAGTTCCCATTCCAAGCCTTCGGCCAGTCTCCTTAGCAATGGCAAGTTGATCACCTGAATATCATCAACAGATCGAGTAATTATCAATATAAAGAATTGAATTACAGTTTTAGAATATTTTATAAATGAATAACTTGAAATACCAGTAATCATCTTCACATTCACACCAAGATTGAGAGCCTGGCGGATGGTTTCACCACTGTCATGCCTTGGAGGATCAAAGAGTGGCAGCAAACCGACAAATTGCCATGGTCCTCCAGGACTTTCTTTGCTTTTCTCTGGCACTTCCTGCCAACAAGAAGACAAGGTGTTGGACATATTAACCAGGAAAGGCACAAAATAAAGCAATCAACACATATATGATGTTAAGTTGAAACCTGTCTTGCCACAGCTAATGATCGAAGCCCACGTTCAGCAAACTTGTCAATGACAGCATAGGCTTTCTTTCTAACATCTTCTCTGGCGTTGCAAAGGTTCATGATCTGCTCAGGGGCACCTTTGCTTGCTCTATGCCAGTTGCCATCTGAGTCAATATATGTCAGAGCAGTCCTCTTGTCCACAGGATTGAATGGAAAGAAATGCACCTCTCTGATATTGGCCCGAGCCTCCTTCGGATCAGCAAGCATTCCTACAATAGCACAATCAATGGCATCTTGATTTTCCATTCTAGAGGCCCTCGCCGCAAGCAGAAGCACATGATCTTTTTCAACGCCCTTTGCGAACACCTCAACCAAGTTTTTGTCAACACTGAGCTTATTGAGTGTCAGTGTCCCTGTCTTGTCACTGCAGAGGACATCCATACCAGCCATTTCTTCGATTGCAGTCATACGCTTGGTGATGGCGCCTTGCTGAGCCAGCTTGTGGGAACCAATAGCCATTGTGACCGACAGAACAGTAGGCATAGCAATCGGAATGCCACCAATCAAGAGAACCAATAGATTGTCAATTCCATTTCTATACTTTCGGTGTTGGATTGGGTACATGACGATAATCTCAATCACCATCCCCGTGGCGATGGAACAGATACAGAAGTTCCCAATGGAAGTCAGCACCTTTTGAAAGTGTCCAACTTGGTTGGTACTGTCCACAAGATGTGCAGCCTTTCCAAAGAAAGTATGAACGCCAGTTGCTATAACCACAGCTTCAATTTCACCTTGTTTGCAAGTTGAACCAGAGAAAATTTCATCGCCGGGATTCTTAGTCACAGGAAGTGATTCTCCGGTGAGTGCAGATTGATCTACCTTCAACGGATCACCCTCAAGCAGACGTGCATCAGCAGGGATGATATCCCCCAATTTAATGCTGATAATATCTCCTGGAACAAGAATAGCAGCCTCTTCTTCACTCCACTTTCCATCTCTGAGAACCTGTACAACATTACAAAACATAAGTAACAAAGTCTACCCACATAAAAATAATAATTGCAGCCAAGTTGTAAATTTGGAACCTTAGTTTTAGGAGCAAGGCCAGCCATGAGTGCGGCAGCAGCGTTACCGGCATTGTTCTCTTCAATGAAACTGATGGTTGAGTTGATGACAAGCAAGCAAACAATACCAACAAAGTCTTGCCAATCTGGAGGCTTGCCGCCGCCATTAGCCAACGCAATGGCCATTATAGCAGCGGATTCCATAACCCATGAGAGCGGATTCCACATGAACCCCAAAAACTTGAGAATTTTGCTTTCCTTTTTTTCTTCTAATTTGTTGGGGCCAAAGATTAGAATCCTTCTGTTCCCCTCCTCTGTGGATAATCCTTCCGGGGTACATTTCAACTGTTCAAACACTTCGTCGATTGGAATTTTCTCCTGCAAACACAAGGAAGGAACCTCACAATTTATTTATTTCGTGGTTTTTAACATTAAATAAAAAATTTCTTTTTTGGGTAATCGTTAATCAACTGTAATAACCGCTATTTTTCAAATTTCAGACAATAGGACAATAATACGAACACATATATAATACGTAACTCGTGAAAGAGTTGACTTCTGAAATGAAAATTATTATTTTTCGAATTATTAATATGAACATATATTATTTGGTGGTTTTTTTTTTTCTTCGGTAAGTTTATTTGGAGTTTTTTAACCTTAAAAAAAGCATTTACAAAAAAAAAAAGATAAAAATTAATAATCTGATCAATCAAAAATTATTATTTTTAAATTATTAAATTATTTTATGTTAATTAATTAAAAAAAGTGTAAACAAAAGGGCATTCTGAAAGCAAACAAAAGACACTTAAAATTATGAAGCTGCCAGTCAGAAAAAAAATAAATAAATAAATATATATATATATATATATATATATATATATATATATGTATTAAACAAAAGACACTGATAGAAAGAACAATTAAACGAAATTGTAACACTACCTAGCTGTCTTTGAATATCTTTTTTCTTTTTCATTTTAATCTCATGTGGACAGCTGAAAAATGGGTCTGTTTGGTGAGTGAGAAAAAGTTGAAGAAAATTTGAAAGTTAAAAAAGAAGAAGAAAACATGAAAGATGCAAAAGTTGGTAATGAATATTCATTCATCCCTTGGAAACAAACTACTAATTATTTGGAGAAGACCGGAGAAAAAAGGTTTCAGATAACATACCAAATCAACAGTTTCGTTCTTAATCCCTTCAAGAGTAGTAGCTGACTTGTCACCCATTTCTTAAAACTGATAAAGTAAGAACTAGAACAACATACATATATATATGTATATATATATATATAGAGAGAGAGAGAGAGAGAGGACAAGAAAAGTTTCAATAAAAGGAAATAGCAGAACAAGGCAAAAGCGGAATAGAAGGTGATAGCATTTAGGATGAGAAGAGCGGCGTTTATATAGAATGAAGTTTGGCAAGTGGGGTTTGGCTGTTTGTTTAATGTTGTTGATGATGATGATGTTGTGATGACGACAACGGTGGAGGCCATGATAAAGCATGGATCTAACCTTCCTGATCTCACGCTGTGAAGTTGCATGCCTTATGTGGGTTCCACTCTACGTCTTTAGTTTAATGTACTTAAACGCAAGTCAAATAACCTAAATTTTATTAAATTATATAGTTTAACTTTTCCCTTACAATATGATAGTGTATAATTTTTACATATAAATAATAATATATTATTATATAATTTAATATTTTTTTATTTTTTATTTTTAATTATTTAATTATATAATAATATATTATTATTTATATATAAAATTATATTCATAATATTATTCATTTACTTTTGTGTTAATTTATTCTCTTATAAGACAAAATTATCTCATAATAAATTATTTTTTTATTATTCCACGTGTTTAAAAAAAAGAGAAATTAAAGTAAATATCCATTTTACCCTCTTAAAGCAAAAAAATCTTCTTTTCCTGTTCCTAAACAAAAATACCCTATTTTCAAACTTTCAAACAAAAATGCCCTAAAAATATCTGAAAATACCAAAATTATCCTTCACAATTTCTATATAAACTCACTTATATACATTTTTCACATCATTCAAATACTCAGTCACACTTTTATTTTTACTCAACTATGTATGAAACTAAAAAGAATTGAGTTCGACTATCCTTTAAAGATTGAAAATGATGTAAATGTGCAAGGCCTTATTGATATGTCTCAATACTTCAAGGAATGTATTTCTATTTTTATTACATATACCCCAGTCGAAGGACAAGAAGACTAAAAAGAAATTGGAGGCAACAATGATAATGAAGTGAAAAAAGAATTTGTTGGGAAAGACTTAAATGATTTTAATAATGATGCATTCTATATTGTTGTTGAATGAGCTAGTGGAGACAAAGAGAGAGTTTCAGACTAGGGTGATTTTGAGGCAGACATAACAATGGGCTGGGCCAACTCCAGTTCAGCCTATCGAGCTTATAGGCTAGATCAAGCCCTAGGCCTATACAGTAATAGGCCTTCGGGCTAGGCAAGCTCATTCATTTTTGAAAGCCCAAAGCTCAACCCTATATATAAGGTCGGACCGGGCCTTAAATGGGTAGCCCATGGGCTGGCCCATGAGTTGACCCATTTAAACAATTTTTTTTTAATTTTAATTAAAAATTTTAAATACAAATTATTTTTCAATTATTAAAACCGAGAATAATATCCCAAACATTTTATTTATAATCCTATCACTTGTGGCGGAGGGATACTATGATTACATGATGAAAAATATTAAAAGTTTATAATATAGTATAAATAATTAATTTATATATTATATAAATTACAAAAATAAATAAAATATATATACTATATCATTTATCTACTCATCTTCAACATCTAAATCTTTGAATTCTTTTGACATTGGATCCATTTATAATATTTTGTAATGATAAAATTGAAATGAAAATGAAATTATAAGCACAAAGAATTATTATTTGTGAATTAAGATAATTTCTGAAAGAAAGTTGATCAAAGAAAATGATATTGAAAATATAATGAAAGAATTGAGACTGAGAGATTGAGAGGAATTGAGATTGAAAAAGAGTTGAATTGGTTTATATAGAGAAAATTAAATAAATAAATAAATTTTAAAAAAAATTAAAGGCTTTTGCCTTTGTGGCTAGCTTTTACAACAAAGGCTGAAGGGTAGAAGCCCTTTTGCCATTTGCTTAATTTTTTTTTTAATTTTTATTTTTTAAATAGTAATGGGTCAGGTCGAGCTGACCCATGGGCTTAATATTGTAGCCCATAGCCCCACCCAAAAGGCCTATGAGCTAAGCTCGATATGCTACAGTGTTAAGCTGTGCTTCAAATTCATGTTTCAAGTCAAACCTCTATTTGACTCAACCCAATTGACATGTCTACTTTGAGGGGAAAGAGATGACTGATATTCCTCTTGATGAGGCAAACTTCAAGGATATGTCACTTGTTAATTATGATATAAATAGTCTGTACCTTGAAGATCCTATTATGGGTGGTGAAAATTATTCGAGACCATTTTTTTATAATATCCCCATTGATTCATTTAAATAGCTTTTCGATTTTTCTTCACAATCTTCAACATCATCAAATGGTGTAGGATTGATAGCTTCTCGATTATTCGAGAAGGGAATGTTGTAAACTTTGATGACATTTTTTGTGACAAAAACACTTGAAAGATGTTGTAGATCAATTTGTTCTAGAGAAAAGATTTTAGTATAGAGTGCTTAAGTCTGACATAGGAAGATGGAAGATTAAGTGTTATGATGAAAAATGTTAATGGTCTCAATGGGAAGAAGAGTCAAGCCTAATCAAGTCTTCTGAATTGGTAAAATAAATTCAACTCACATATGTTCAGTTGATCAGATACTATCACATCACAGACAAGTTGAGATCCAAGCTTTAGGGCAATTAATGAGGTTAAAGTTTGTGTTGATTAATCAAATTTATTGGCCTAAAGAGATCATTATTGACATCATCGACAGATATAAAATTGACATTTCATATTCACAGGTCTGACAAGTAAGAAATTGGGCTTTAAATTTATTAAGGGGCTCACCCAAAGAATCATTTATGCTATTACCTGATTATTGCTATAATTTAAAGCGTACTAAACTGGGAACCATGACATCCATAGAAACAGACGATGAACATCGTTTTAAGTATTTTTTTCATAGCATTGAGATGTTCTGTCTATGCATTTAAACAATATTTTTGACCTATTATTTGCATTAACATTGTTTTTTTTTTAAAGATGATGTCTGAGATATTTATTTCTTGTGGTGGCCCTCGATGTAAAAACTAGATCTATTTAATTGCTTGCAGTGTTGGTAAAAATGAATATTATGACATATGGTGTTGGTTTCTGATGAAGGTTAAAGAATGCATCAATGAAATACCAAAGTTAGCAATAATCTTAGATCAATATCATGTTATATACTCTACAATGGTTGAAGTCATTCCAGATATATACCATGGGTGTTGTTATAATCACCTTCTATATAACATGTGATCAAAGTACAAAGGCGACTCACAGGTAACGTGTTTATACATTTATAAAATCTTTATACCTGTTAACATTTTATAAATTTTGATAGAGAATTGCTAATATTATTTATAAACTCGTAGGTTGCGTGTTTATATTGGAAAGCTACAAAGTCATATACAGAGATAGATTTTGAGGTTATGATGAGATTTATTGATACAATGCATTTTCAAGTCAGGGTTTACCTACATCAAGTGGGGTTTCTCCGATGGAGTAAGGCATATTTTCCAGGGCATCAATGTAACATAATAACAACTAACATTGTAGAGTCATTTAATACCCTCGTCAGACACACACAAGGATTCATCCATCATGATGCTCATCGAGTTTATTTGGGACACATTACAATAATGGTTTTACGAAAAGAGAAACTATGCAAGTACATACGGAGTTAATATTAATTATTTATTTAAGAATGTCTTTTTACCCTTATCTTTGTTTATTAATAGGTGTGCTGATGTTTTTTCCAAATTGCAAATGAATGTCTCAACTATGTTACACTATAGACAGAAAAGAAGTTTGGTCGTTATTTGTCGAAGGTTACGCCCTTGAAGGTTCATTCAATTACAATTGTTCGATATCAGCTTCTAGGTAGTGGTTAGGGCTGGATTCGAGCCGAGCCGAGCTCAAGCTCGAGCTCGGCTAGGTTCACATAGAGCTGGCTCAAGTTCGAGCTCGAAGGTTACGCCCTTGAAGGTTCATTCAATTACAATTGTTCGATATCAGCTTCTAGGTAGTGGTTAGGGCTGGATTCGAGCCGAGCCGAGCTCAAGCTCGAGCTCGGCTAGGTTCACATAGAGCTGGCTCAAGTTCGAGCTCGAAGGTTACGCCCTTGAAGGTTCATTCAATTACAATTGTTCGATATCAGCTTCTAGGTAGTGGTTAGGGCTAGATTCGAGTCGAGCCGAGCTCAAGCTCGAGCTCGGCTAGGTTCACATAGAGCTGGCTCAAGTTTGAGCTCGAGCTCGAGCTCAGCTCGTTTTTCATTATCAAAACGATGTCATTTTAATACATATTGATCAAAACGATGTTGTTTTGTATCAAAAATTTTAATAAAAAATCTAACGAGTAGTTCAACCTAGACCGAGCTCGGCTAGGGCCAGCTCATTTCAACATTCAAATCCAACCCTAGTAGTGGTGGATACATAGGCATTATAGACTTTAATGAAATATTTTGTACGTGTAAGAAGTTTCAGCTTTCATGTATTCTATGCAAGCATGTTATTGTTGTTGCAAGACATATGAGGCTCACAAATGCATATGTATGGGTTCATCCTTTCTTCACCACTGATTAGGACCATGCAATGTATGCAGAACATGTCAGTCCACTTAGGAACCAATTAAAATGGTTACATACCCTCAAAGAAAGAGTTATCCTACCCTTCGTTCTTGATTATCATCAATCGGGTCGCCCTTCAAATAAAAATTGACATTTTTCACAAGGGTAGATCAATACACCCAAGGTTTGTAGTTGATGTAAGCAACTAGGGTATATCCAAATATAATGCAAAAACCCAACACTGGTTCCATGCTCTATCCCGCGAGGTTCATCCACAAAAGATAAAGGAAAAAGATCTTCACAACCTTCTATTTAGTTTGATTAATATATGATTTATGTATATATTAAAATAAGATGTAAATGATGTAGTTTGATTAATGTTCTATTTGAATACCTGTTCATATGCAATGTAATATATTTATTGTGGATAATGTTTTAATTATATAGTTGTTGAAATGAGCATTATTTATGTAATTGTTGAAATAAACGTTTTGTTGTTTGATTAATGTATGATTTTCTTATGTAGTTGTTGGAATGAATATTATGTCAATATTATTTATGTTCCAAACATGTGTTCATATTATTTATCAAGAAAGTTACAATAAAACTAATAAAATGGATAAAAAATGAAATCAAACGCATAACCAATAAACCATCATAAATAAATATATACATAACAACCCAAAAATCATATGAATAAACAATGATAAATACAAATATACATCATTGATCTACTCGATGCAGTGAAAATATAACTATGAGGCCAAATGTAGACGCATAAAGGTGGATGATTCGCAAGGAAAATCTAGGCTCTATGAAAGCGTCAAACACTCTATGAAGCGTAACATAAAAATATTGTAATCACCGGAATCCTCACTTTGTTAGGGGACACCCTCCACTCAATGCAATACTAAGTGATCTACTCGTGGTGTACACCTAGAGATGGATGTTTGTGTATGATACCTCAGAGTCGTATATGATGATCGATCAATCACCGAAATCAATGACTCAAGTGACCTAATAGCACAATCGAAGTTTATAAGGATGAAAACTTATAAACATTGAAAAATTATAATGGATACGCATATTGCATATAAGTTAATTCAAAGTAAATTATAAAAGAAACATTATTATACTGTACTTATCAACCTCCCCCATGGTTTGTAAAACAAACCAGGGGTGTAATCCGTCTCTACCATCTTCGTGGATAACTCTGACCACTTGTAATCCTCTGGTGACATGATACTCCAACTGTCAAATACCATCCCCAATATGCCCTAAGAAGAAGGTATGGGTTGTCATCCAAATCTATGGAATGATGGCCTGCTTCTCATGTTGGTGTCGACATAATAGTGCCAAGAAAGAATCTACATGCTGAAATGGATATAGAACATGAATTGTATTATGTTTTGACAAATATGTAAAATATTTAACTGAATTCAATGGATATAGACCACTTACATTATCAGTCAGCCACTTGTGAAGCTCGACAATAATCATCCAAAAAGCGACTTTGGATTGCGCTTCAATGCAATAAACCTCATGGTCATCAGATATTATAACTTTGATGTACCATATGAGGAAAGATTCCTCATACTCTGCATCAAAGGATGGAATGGTCTAAATCTACCATTTTGCCTTTGATTTGATTGGATTTGTATACAGAGTGTGAACGAGTGAACCCTTTCAGATGACCCTATTATAAGTAGTCTACACTAACTAAAAAAAGCATAAAATTGTTAATTTAATATTTAATCTTAATTAACAAATACGATTAAATTGGTTAATGTTACCTTATTGATGTACAACGTAGGAGGTTTGGTGGAGGAATCTTGTATTGTTATCAAGTCAACCATCTGTACCCCCCAGATGGACTACGAAAGTAATGTTATATTATCAGTGATCAATATATTTGAAAATATACAAATTATAATGGATATACCTTATCTTGCTCTTCTTGTGAAATAACCTGTAATAACTTGTCCCTCTGTAAACTAATTTCAATGACTTTTTTACTCGAACTGGGAATCCCAGTAATTAACTACAATCACTCATCCTGAAAAGAAGAAAAAAAATTAAATATACATAATAATATTAGTAACAAATTGATTAATGACATTTAATAACAAATATAATAACAACAATAAATTACAAACCTTAGGTGGGGGAGGTGATGCAATCAAAAGGTCAATCAAAACCCTTTTATGACCAGTACCTTGTACGAATGTATAAAACAAATTGATAAACAACAATTCAAAATAATATAGTAACAATAATAAATAATATAGGGGAGGTGATGCAACTGAAGGGCCAACCGAAACCTCTTCATGGCCAACACCCTGTACGAATATATAAAACAAATTGATCAATAACAATTCAAAAAAATATAGTAACAACGATTAACAAAAATCAATTAACTAATCAATTAACAATTACATATCTTATCACCGAAGAATACAGTTCCCATATGACTCCAACCAGGAACATCTCGCGTATACCACCTGAACATCCATAGAGACACATGGACATCAACCAAGTCCACCTAATTATACATGGTGTCGATCATCTCATATATCCAATACTGCAATGTAAACATTAATGGTTAAATTTACTTAATTTGTTTCATTGCCAATCAATATATATAATCAACAAATATACACTTACCTAAAATGCAAGAGGGAATTCGTAGATGCCATATTTAGGCATGTCAAACAATTAGCTAGAGTAAATCTTGTCACTCACTTGAGACATCGACTTGAACATCATTTCCTACACTAAGACACCGCACGGGTAGGAATTAAACACATCCAAGGGATCAACCAACTAAAGATACTCTATAGACACCTTATTTTGTCAGTCATTCTGCAATAACACCATATACAAACAATACAACAAGGTCATTTTGACAGCGTCAATATCGTCATCTCTTATATAACATGCTCTAAATCATGAAACTACACCTTCTAACATCCCTAAAAATAGGTATCTCGAATCCTATCTTTGAAACCATGTGGAATATATGGTAAAAGAGTAGTTATCTGATTGAATGGTAAGCCAATCATTAGTGCAAACTTGAATGGGCTAAATCTAATGTTAACCCTATTAATCCTGAACCAAAATTTATCTTTGCCTAAGCCACGATATAACTGTCATAATGGAAATGAGTGCATCAACAATCCACTGAACTGAGTATCTGGAAATCAAAGAAGATGCCTAAAGCACGTCTTCTCAAACAGCAACAACTACTTTGGTGTTAATGTAGATCTAATCTTAGATATTGCGGTTTGTTGGAAACCTCTGCTCAAAAGTGTCATGACTTATTCGAGATTTTTAATTCACTATTGTCATATTTTTTTTATGAGAAATATCCTATTAAAAGATTAAAGTTTATAAAATTTCAAAAAAAAAACACATATAAAAACAGAGATAGAAATTACAAATATCAAAAAACGAATTTCCAAATTCGAAAAATACTTGTTGGAATACCCTAGAATGACAAAAACCAAAAATCAAATGAAAATTCAATAAATTAAATGTCGAAATACCTTGGAATTGAAAAAAATAAAAAAAGTAAACTAAATTTTAAAAGCTACACGTCCAAAAATTTTAAAATGATAAACATAAAAAAACAGACGTGAAATTCAAAAACAACATTTTGAAATATCTTAGAATGACAAAAACTAAAAAATCGATTAAAATTTCAAAAATTACATGTCAAAATACACTAGAATTGAAAAAATTAAAAAACAAAACTACAATTTGAAAACTATACGTCCAAATACCTTTAAATGATAAATACCAAAAAATGGACTGAAAATTTGAAAATCATATGTTTAAATACCTTAGAATAACAAAAACTAAAAAATCAATCAAAAATTCGAAAATTACATGTCAAAATACCCGAAAATGACAAAAATAAAAAAACAAGACTAAATGTTGGAATACCTTAGAATGACAATAGTCAAAAAATCAATATTAAATTCAAAAATTTCATATCAAAATACCCAAAAATGATAAAAATCAAAAAATTGAATTGAAATTTGAAACTACAAGTCGAAAACCCTTAAAATGACAAATATTGAAAAAAAAAAAACTTGAAATTAAAAAACTACATATTAAAATGCCCTAAAATGACAAAAACTAAAAATAGATTGAAAATTCAAAAATTTCATGTTGAAATACCCTAAAATGACAAAAGTAAAAAATGGAACTAAATATCGAAAACTAAACGTTGAAATACCCTAAAATAGAACAAAAAATAGAAAATCAATATAAAATTTCAAAATTACATGCCAAAATATCCTAGAATGACAAATGTATCGAAAAACGGACTTAAAATTCAAAAACTAAATATTGAAATACCTTAAGATGACAAAAACCACAAATCAATATGAAATTTAAAAATTACATGTCGAAATATCTTAAAATCACAAAAACTGAAAAATTGAGCTCAAATTTGAAAACACCACGGTTGAAAACCCAAGCATGAGAAATATTGAAAAACAAATTTGAAATTCAAAAAGTACACATCAAAAAACTCTAAAATGACAAAAATTAAAAAACCGATTTGAAATTTGAAAACAATACGTCTAAAAATATAGGATGAAAGCATCAAAAAACGAAAGTAAAATTTGAAAACTATATATCTGAAAACTCTAAAATGATAAACATCAAAAAATGATCTAAAATTCGAAAATAACACATCTGAAAATCATAAAATGAAAATATCGAAACACCAATCTGAAATTTGAAAACAACACATTTGAAAATCATGGAATGAAAACATCGAAAAATGGATATAAAATTTGAAAACAACACATTTGAAAATCATGGAATGAAAACATCGAAAAATGGATATAAAATTTGAAAATAACACATTTGAAAATCATGGAATGAAAACATCAAAAAATGGATATAAAATTTGAAAACTACATATTCAAAAACCCTAAAATGAGAAACATTGAAAACCCAATCAAATGTTCGAAAACCACACATTCAATTACCCTAGAATGACAAATACTAAAAAATTAATCTAGAATTCAAAAACTATATGTTGAAACTATAAATCAGAAAAATCAAAGAAATCAGTTGAAATTCGAAAAATTACATGTCGACAAACCCTTGAATGAGAAAAACGAAAATAAAATTTGATCACTATTTTATAAAAACCCTATATTAAAACAAACTATCAATTTCCCCTTTAACATTTTCTAATTCTCTAATAGGTACTAAAATTTTAGAGTAATATCAATTTGCCCTTAAACATTTCCTCATTCTCCCAAAGGTCCTAAATATTTATAAAATATCAAGTTGCCTTTTATAAATTTCCCTTTCTCCCACATATCCAAAATGTTTAAAAACTCACAATTCTCCCCCCCCCCCCAATGGTTCCCACAAGTTTGTCACTATTTAAAAAATAAACATTTCCCCCCTCCCTAGTGCTCTTCCCGGGGAAACTATTCCAAAACTTGTAATTTCCCCCTCTTCCAGTGTTCCCACGTATCTCCCCCGATATAAATACTGTTTAAAAAATCACATGTTCATCCCCTCCCCCTTGTCATTGATTCAACTTGGGGGAATTTCTCAAACTTGGGATTCCCCTGGTTTGCGAATATCCCCTGGGGTGAGTGTTGACTTCAAAATCGACAATTTCTTTGACCAAATTTGTAGTTTTCAGCCACCATTTCAACAAAAAACGATTGTATGCCTACTTAAACACAATAATCGTAAACTAATTCTTCAAAAACAAGCAAGAATCAAACCACAAAATCAATTTTCAAATCCAAAAACCCTAAACTAAAATCGCATAAAATCTTACTCTAAATCTATCATATCTAAATATAAAAATGGTTTAAACAAAATAAAAGACAATTTACTCACTTTCTTTGTCATTTTTGTTGTTGGAAAATGTCTAAAATTTCGTCCAAAAGTCAAAGAAACTATTGTCGTGGGAGACTCGTGGAAGAACTCGTGCGATTTTGTTTTGTGCACAGTTGAGTGGGTAAAATTTGGTTGAGATTATGAAAAAATTTTGTCTTTTATATGAGGGCATTTCAGTGATTTTAGGTGAATGAGACATTTTCGCTTAAGTCCAAAAGAATGGGATAATTTTCTTAAACCCCTTAAGTTTAGGCTACGTTTTTAATTTCCCATAAAAAAATGTGGGTAAACTCCTTATTATCTTATTTATTTAAATTAATATAATCATATACAATTAAATAATATAATTGTTTGTTTTTTTAATTTATTACATTAATGTATATAAATAAATTTAAAAAATTATTTATCCATATAGTTTTACTCTTATTGATAACATTAATTTAATCAATTAATATCTTTAATAGTTTTTTATTTATTATTTATATAATAAATAATGATAAAATGAATAGTAATTTTTCAAATTTATGATAGATGATTTATATTTTGGAAAATATAAATAGTAATAAATGTAACATCATACTATTATTTCATTTCACTTTCTCTACAAATAAATTCTCTCCCATCTTCAAAATATTTTTATTTGATTTAGGTGGATTTCTCTAGAAATTGCTAATGTTGGATGAAGTTTAAATTTGATTTAAGTTCAAAGATTCACCCATGATTCATTTTTCTAACATGATTATCTAGTAACTCAAGTTTAACGTAGATGATCTAGATTTGAGCAAAATTCAAACTAATATTTGTTTGAGCTTAGTTTAACTTAGATTCATCTTTACTCCAAAGGTTATCTAAGCTGTTCAAGGTAAGAATTAAGTGTAAAAAATTGGGGATATACCTATATATGTTAATTTACCTCTAATCCAATCATTTAAATTAAAGAAATTTAACATTAAATCATATAATGATATATTATATTTATACATGAATTATTACTTATTATTAGGTCATATACTCAAGTTTTTTTGTGAAGATAATCACTCTTAATATTTTTAATATTGCATAAATTTTGTATAGCTTGTATGCTATATATAAGATAAAAACTAAAAGATAGAATAAGAACTAGGATCACTAATGTATCTCCATACAATCTAATATTATTTAACATTTTGGTAATTGTTGAACCCCGCCCTTTTGTTTTCTTTTTTTCTTTTTTTGGTACAAGTGACCATAAAACAAACTAAAGTTTGGATTAACATTTCAAAAAAGAGAGAATTTCAGAACCATATTTTTCATAAATTCAAATTAAATAATTTTCGTTCAGGTCATGTCATGGGAATTGCCTTTTTTTTTTTTTTCCTTTGGCTATTAATAAAATCAAAGATCAAGTTGGGAACAGGCCCATCCTAAGTAATTTGTTTCAAATGAAAACGTAGAAAATTGAAAGTTTTTAAATGCAATTGTATAGTCGTTGATTTGGACTTGAGTTGGGGTTAGAATTATTAATTTTGTTAAGCTTATTATAATTAGATTATATTATTTACAAATAAAAATGTGTTGTGTTAAAAATATGTGGCCTGTTAAATGAAAAAAATAAAGGAAAATATCTTGCGGCAATATCTCTTAATCAACTAAATTAATGTGGTCTGATCACTTTAATTACAGGACTTCGAATTTATCTAACCATTTGATTATAATTGATTTATTATGTTTACTGCTTAGGCGATTAATATATTCTGTATATAATTTTTCAATTTAAAAATAATATATTTGCAATTCAAATATACATTTGAGTGACGGTATTGACCCTATGTTTTATTGGGCAAAGGACTATTTTTTCACCCAAATTTTAGTTTAATCTCAAAAACATATTCACGACAATTCAAAAACTCAAACCCTCATTCTTGAATTAACTCTTGTTAAAATTTTCAATTATAAGAAAGATAAAATAATATCTTTTATATTAAAATATATATAATTTATATTATTTTTCCCTCTAGATTTTGAAAAGTAATATTTCAACTTAACCTCTCAACTTTGAAAAGTGACATTTCACCCCACAAACCCTTAGGTTTTCTTCTCTTCGATGACAGAGATGGTAACGACAATGGTGACGGCCACCATTCTCCTCCCTTCTCTCTCTGCTATCGTCAATAACGTCCCATGATGGATGAAGGACTGTCTCGACGAATTGAAGATGAAAGAATTCGGCTTCTCGAGCACTAGTGCAATGAAGCAGCATCAACTTTGTTTTCAGTCGATTGAGCTTTAGATGAAGATGAATTGCATGAACGAAGCTTTGTTTGGAACCGATTTTACAAAAAATGCAACGAATCTAAGGGAGAATAGAGGAAAACGTGACAGCAGCTTCTTCATCTTTGATTCATCGCGCAAGTGCTTCTTCATTCATCGTGGGACATTATCGACAATGGCAGAGAGAGAAAGGAGGAGAATGGTGGTCATCATCGTTGCTATCGCAGGAGAGAAGAAAACCTAAGGAATTATGGGGGTGAAATGTCACTTGTTCAAATTTAAGAGGCTGGGTTGAAATGTCACTTTTCAAAATCTAAGGAGGAAAATGATATAAATTATATATTTTTTAATATGAAATATAAAATAATAGTTTTTCCTTTACTTATAACTGAAAATTTTAACAGAAGTTAGTTCATGAGTAGATATTTAAGTTTTTGAATTGTCATATGTATAATTTTGAGATTAGGCTAGAACTTGGGTGGCATATTGTTCTTTGCCCATATTTTATCTCTGTAAACTCCAAATTATTATTAAGATATTAATTATAATTTTAACCATATCAAAATAACTAAATAAGGCATAAAAGAGTTTCATACTTACATACATACACGTGTGTGTGTGCGCGCACACACACACGTGCATATATATAACTTAACTTCATCTTTCAATCAGAATCCATTATTTAATTTCCAAACCCTAATTCTATTCCAAACAATGGAGATAGAATTTTTGCTGTTGAAAAAGGTTTGATCAAGATCATGTAAGAATTAAATTCTTTGCTTCATCATTTTCCTTTACTCTTTTTTCTTAGGCAATCCTACAAAATGTATAAGTTAATTTGATTGATTAATATTTCTTAATTATTAATGTCACCATCTTAGAGGGAAAAACACATGTGAAAATAATTTAAAACAAGAAACATAAAAAATATTAAAACTGTACATATAAAAGGTATAAATAATAATGTATTTTCGGGGATATGTTGGGTTCATTAAGATTTTAGATATGTATTGTTAAAACATTTTGACAGAGTAAATTTGAACTAAATATAAAATGTGGAGTGCTAATATTTAAAAAGGGAAAACAAAGGAAATTAATTAATTTAGGCGAAAAAAAATTCTGCTTATACTTTTTAAGTCTGAAAATTTTGAGCTTTACTTTTCTAAGTAAACCCTACATTTCATGTTAATAATACCCCTTTCACAATGCTACCTTTTCCTTCATCATTTTCTTCTCAACACACCAAACAGCAAGCACACTCCTGGACCAATTTTCTTTCTTCTACAATATCATCACATTCCAAGTAAGTTTTTTAACTTATATCTATATAAATCGAAACTTTCATTTGCTTGTGTTAGTAATGAAAAGTTCAAGCTTTTAACAATTAGATCATAGTGATTTTTTTAAGATTTTTTTTTTTGTTGGTAGTTAAAATAATTACATTAATTATATAGATGGTTAATATCTATTGCATTTGTCGAAGTACAACAAGTTTTGGTGTTCAGATCGGAAGGAAAACCATAACCGCAATTTTCTTGGCAAATGCAATGTGTTTATGTATTTGCATTTGTGTTTTGACTGTAATAAAATTTTTTAAAATGTTTGTGGGTTAACTGCAATATACTAACACATGATTGAAATTTTTTTCATATAGAAAAATGGTTGACGTAATATATATGCTTAGATATTATGGAAGTTGAAAACACTTTGAAATACATTGGTGAGGTTCAAACATTAATATCAATTGACACAAAAATAAATTATGATGGATTCATAGAAGCAGTGTGTTCTTGCTTGGACATCGACTGAAGTTATAATGATAAAAAAATTTATATGCAAAACCTAGCCACCTTTAGTGATTTATCGTATCCGTTAAAGGATGGCTATGATATTTGGATTATGATGAGGCTATCTTGGGCACACAAAAGGAATTCATTATTTCTTGGTATGGTTATAGGCTTTAAAAAAGTCAAAACCAATTATGAATATTAACATTCTAAACCACAACCAAGGGTTCACTAATCCCTAACCATGGATGAAGTTCACTCTTTGGATAACATATATTGTGATACATAACTGAAAAGCGTGCCCAAAGGTGACAGGGTAAATGTGAACTTGTATCATGCCAGTGTTGAGAATGGGGTAAGCTTGATTGCTTTCTTTTAGGATTGGGCATATGGTGAAAAAGCAAGGCACCAAGAATCATAATGGGGTACTCCTGAGAGATGTTTTGAGATGGATAATGTTTCAATAGATGATTTTCAATTAGATGAAGAAAAATGTCGTCATTGTGATGATTGGGGTGATGATGCGAGGGTTGATCCTAGTTGGTTAACCCAACGAAGTTTAGATCAATAACACTCTAATTCATCGCAGGCCCATCCCATTAATATGCATATTCCAAATTCAGTTTTTGGTGGTTCAGAGCCTTATAGGATGTGAAAAATGAGGGTATTAAAATTCATTCAACTCTACCACGAGATGGGACATTCAAAGTGAATAATCAATTTGTCTGTAAACAAGTCTTAATAGACACTTTCAAAAAGATGCATTGGAAAACGATTACATTTTAGGGTGACAAGTGCAAAAAAAAAAAAAAAGATGAGATATAAACTGTGTGCATAAACAATGCAAATGGAGAGCACAAGAGGTGAAGTTAAGTAACAGTGACCTTTTCAAGCTACGAAGGTTGAAAAAGCACATTTATTTTGAAGATGTTATAATGCTCCACCATAGATTGGCTGGAAAAATGGCACTTGGAAAGATCAAAAAACATTATAATGGATATGACAAATAGGTACATAATTGATATCTCTTATATTCAAGCTTGACATGCCAAGAACTAGGCTTTGAATGAGATCGGATGTCCACAAGAATAGTCGTTCAAACTATTATTGATACATTGTTACAACCTAGAATGAAAAAATCTTAACACTATTACACACATGGACACAAATACAAATAATCGATTTCATTTCATCTTTATGGCTTTAGGCTGATCTATTAGAGCATTTTGGGAATACTGTTGTCCTATTATTTATATTAATGGGAATTTTTGAAAGGTCGATACCGAGGTACATTTTTATTGTTATGGGAAAGAATGAAACAACTAGATTTATATATCAACATTTGGTATGAGGGAGAAAGAAGAAACGATAACTTAAAGCCCATTGATGCCTTGTTGGAAGCCAATCTTGGTTTATGTTTGAACAAATATTGGATCAAGAGCTTGATGCTAATTCAGTCATTACCGACTTAATAGAGAGCCTATGAGTCACACATAAAAGGATTTAATGAACTCTAGAGGTGTGAGGATTGTCCAAGTTAGATTTGATCTGGATTTTGGATAGAGAATTCAAAGCCTTGGAAAGACCTATGAACCTAAAGTATATCTATTATACTTTGGGATCGTAGTGCAATAATCATGAGTTATTGGGGTGTATTTGAGAATTGGTAATATTTAGTTGGATTGATGAAAATCCACATCACTTAATTTGAAATTCAAATTAGGATGACAATAGGTTGTTATCTTACATTCATTAATATTGTAATCTCCTAATTTTGGGTTACTGCAAAAAATTGTGGAAGAGTTAATATGTTATTGATGAGAAAATATACAGCTCTCATGAGTTGTATATGTACAGGCATAGGCACAGGTAGGATGATTCGCACCCAAGCTATGCGTGCTTAGGACACTCATAAGTCCTGAGCATAAGTGGAAGAGCCACCCAAGACATATCCAACTCTAAGGCGACACATGTGATTGTGTATATATATTTGTGTCCTCTTTCACTTTAAACTCACAATATACTTTATTATACAACCCTAGCCGCTTGGAGAGAGTTTTTCCCTTCCTTCTCACTATAAAGTTGTCCTTGAGTTTTAGCAAACCTTAAGCATAGTCAAGCCTCTATTGATACTACTTCATATGGATACTAAGGAGTAGACCTATGCTTGATTTTGAAAGTAAGACTTCACAATCTCTTGCCATTAGAGAAATATGAAAGAGTCGCCAACGCAAATATATCAATGTAAATACATCCAAAAAAACTAACTAAACTAACATTAAATTAGTCGAAATAAGGTTTGACACAAAAAAAAACCCTAACTACCACCATAACCAACCTCATTTCATCTAATCCTACTTCAAACCACTACAAACCTAAGTATTGACATCTAACAATATCATACCAAGCGGTTTTTATCAAATGGACAAAAAAAAAAATAAAACCCATATTGAGTAACAATCGGCCAAACAAAAAATAGTTAAAGAAACGATTTAACTTAACTCTGAATCCATTTCCAAAGGCCTAGGTGTTTGTCGGACATACGAGCTACAAGAATGGAGTGAGTTTAGCCACTGATTGTGAGTTTTTTATGTTTGTGTTACTGTGTTTTCTTTTCTTTTGTCGGCAAAGTTTTTGCGTTTAAGTAAGTTATTTGAGTTTTTGATAGTTTTTAACACTAGGGACAAAAATGGTAAACACTATAAAAGTATAACTACAAATTTTTGGCCTATTTTATTTAATTTTCCAAAAAACAACTATTTCCCATCTGCAACTTGCTTTAATGACATTATTCACCCTTAAACTTTAAAAATGAAAATTTTCAGAATTTGTTCTTTTTGTCTGTTAACTTTAACACTAAAAGGGAACAAAGATAATTGTCTTACGAAAAAAAATTGAACTGTCAAGGAATGGCGGACAAGTGGTTTTGTCTTCTCTTGTTTTTTTTTCCCTCATTGTTTCCCGATCTTGCATGACTTTTTTGTTCCTTTCTCTTTCATCCCTTTTGTGTGCCCCTATTATACTTGTTCTTTTTGCCCGACTTCACCATTTTGCCTCCTTGCATGACTATCAAGCTTAATTACACACAAGTTGTAAAAATAATAATAATAAGGGAAAATGACTATTTCCCACACAACTTTTGATGCTTTCTTATAATGCCACCCACGACAGATCAAAAACCCTTATTCCCACCCCTGAGCCATTAATATGGATTATATCTATTTGGATAGAGTTAAAATGACCATTTTGCCCTTATAGATGAAATGACAAAAATGCCCCTTAATTAATCTACAAAATTTGTTTGATAATTTGACGTTAGGGTTTGATTGAAATTACCAATTTTCTTCGTAGAATGTAAATTACCAATTTACGTTAGGGTTTGATGTTTTTATGCCTTCAAGACTTCAATTATTTTTGTTCAATTCATAAGCTCATTTTAATGCTTTAGCTAATGCATGCGCAGTTCTGTTTAGGTAATGTTGCTGTTTAGATGCCACTTCAAATTCCAGACTGAAAACGCAGAAACCAAAATCCAAAAATAAGAAAATGAAGAAACCAAATCATAAATAGAACCTTGGAAAAAAATTAGACTCTCAAAAACTAAAAGAAAATGTAAAAAAATTTCAGAAACAAGAAAATGCAGAAGAAACCAAATTGTAAATAGAACCCTGGAAAGTAATAATCCTTCAGAAACAAAAAAAAAGAAGCAAAAAACCAAGGAAACCATAAGCTGGAAAACAATAATCCTTCAAAACCAAAAGGAAAATGCAGAAAACTAAATTGTAAACTGTAAGCTAGAAAACATCAAACTTTCAAAAACCCAAAAAAACAAGCAGAAAACCAAATTGGAACCAATGCAAGTGCAGTTATCAATAGAATCAATTAAATTCCAGAATCCAAATTTTAACCTATTAGTGCATAAACCACAAAACCAAGCACCAATGCACTAAACCAACATAAAATTACCAAAAAAATATCATTAGTGCAATTACGAACAGATGAAATGTCAATAGTAGTATATCAAAAAATAAAAAAACATTATACTCCAAAACTACTTATGAGTGATGTATATTAAAAACTACTTAATGAGCGCTGCATATCAAAAAAAAGAAATTATCTTAACATTTTTTAGAGTTCTACCAAAAAAACCAATGTAGTGAACTCTTCTTGAAGGCTACAGAGAACAGACTTGATGCAGTTACTTGAATTGGACCCCTGGAAAAAAAAAATTTGCACCAATTAAACCTTCTTGGTACAACATTTATCAACCATTAAACAGAAAGAAAAATTTTAAAAAATTAAATTGACTATGAATATGTATTCTACTGCATAAATGATATAATGTTGAAACACTGTGCATGAAACAACATAAAATTACCAAAAAAATATCATTATTGCAATTACGAACAGATGGAATGTCAGCAGTAGTATATCAAAAAATAAAAAACATGTTACTCCAAAACTACTTTTGAGTGCTACATATTAAAAACTACTTAATGAGCACTACATATCAAAAAAAAGAAATTATCTTAACATTTTTTAGAGTTCTGCCAAAAAAACCAATGTAGTGAACTTTTCTTAAAGGCTACAGAGAACAAGCTTGATGCAGTTATTTGAATTGGACCCCTGGAAAAAAAAAGTTTTGCACCAATTAAACTTTCTTAGTACAACATTTATCAACCATTAAACAAAAAGAAAAATTAAAAAAATTAAATTGACTATGAATATGTATTCTACTGCATAAATGATATAATGTTGAAACACTGTGCATGAAACAAGGAGACATGGATAGATCAAACCTTAAGGCCAAAGAACTTCTATAGCCCTTGGTTGGTATACTCTTCTTCATCATTGCTGCTTCAAACAACACGAAAAATCACTATCGTTGTCGTAGGTTCAAAGGCAATAGCAGAAAACCCTTCATGTTGTCATTGGTGAAAACACTACTTCGTTCACTCTTGAAGATGTTGTCATTACTATCATCGTCACCGTTTGTCATTGTCGATTTTTGGAACTCATAGGACGCTCAGACCTCAGAGAAAACATAGAAGACAACCCAATTATTTGAGAATGAAATGAAACCTTCATTCTCTTTCACTCGTTCAAAATGGTGTTTCAGATTATTAGGCCACGCATCACTTTTTCCTTCGGTCTCAATATAATAAAAAATTCTTTTTTCTGCCAAGATTTATTCAAAACCCTGTTAAATGACAAAAACACTCCAACACGTGTCCATATTTGATTGGCTTATCGATTCTGATATTGCCCATAGCTGTGGATTTCTATTTAAACAATATTAGCCATTGATTTTGAAAAATCATTGCGCCTTTAATTCTCTACAAGAGCTATGTACAAGTGCGCCGAAATGAGCCACCTCATCGTTTTAAAATCAGTGTCATTTTCTTTTTTCTTCTACGTGTCCTCATTTCCTTTTGCCACACCATCCATCAAAAACATGTCGTCAATTAATTCACTTCAACTTGCCAATAAAGCTTCCTTCCACAGTAAGTTTTGCCACGTGTCAAGCATTGGTGGATAACATGCAACAAAAAAGTTTGCTGCATTTAATTTTTACGGAAAATTGTTTAATAAACAATTTTTTATTCTCTCACTTTTATAAAACCAATATAACACTTGAGATTACTAAAATGCCCCTTCACTCAAACAAATTCTTGTAACGTTAATGGTTCATGGGTGAAAATAAAGGTTTTTGATCTATCATGACTGGCATTTTGAGAAAACATTAAAAGTTGGATGGGAAATAGCTGTTTTCCCTAATAATAATAATAGGCAAAAACTCGTCTTTTCTTTTTTCAAAACTAACCAACAGAACACATTCCTAGGTTTGTTGCTAATCTTTGGATTCCCTCGAGAGCTGTTCAATTCAAATGTTTAATTTAAAATATTACTACTTTAATTAGCAAGTAAGAAATGTACTCTAATTAGTATTTAATTTTTCTTATAGGCTAGGGTTAAGTTGTGGTTAGTCTAGCCGACAGACGAGGCACTAAGAGATGTTAGGACTAAATTAAAATATTAAAATAATGTATCATTATATAATTATGTATTATTTTATTTTTAATTTAAAATTATCTAATATTTTAAAAATAGTTTATTTAGATATTCAATTAGATACCCAAAATTAAGTTGACAAAAATATTAAAGGTGCTGGTACAGTAGTTTCCTTGAACATGACAAAACATATATAAGTATTTTCAAATTATTCTCCATATTCTCTAAAATATTTGCAAGGTTCAGCCATTATCATTTCTTATCATAATTTTTTTTTTTTTGGCAATTATATATTAGCACAGTGATGCTGGTGGAGGTAACACTAGTAGGATGACTATTTTGGATTTCATGTTGTACCAGTGAAGGTAACCTTATAAGGAAGACTTTTCTTTTGGTACTTTAATTTTAATTTTAAAATTTCAGGTGTAGACATCCAGACTATTTACGAATTCCAAGCCAAACATTTCTTCAATAAGAAATTGGACAATTTTAGTTTTTTTTTTTTCTGTATTCCTCGCATTACTAATAATATGCTTGATGTCCCAAATAGAAAATTATTTAGTATAAGTGCATAACTATACATAATTTCAAATTATCTTATAAATAGGACTTGAATCTTAATTTAATATAGTTGCCTTTTCATGAATGCAAATGACTGAAAGAAAAATTCATCTCTATATGACTCACAATCTATCAGTTACTTCTATGCCACTCTTGATTTTTCTGCATTAATTTAGTTTGCCCACCATCCCATTTTGACTTTTCTGTTTTTTAGTTAAAAATAAAATAATCTTATTTTAGGTCTATGTATAGGAAAAAGAAAACATTATAGGTCAAACAAGTTATATATAACTTACGTTAAGAAGTGAGAATATCTTAGGTGAAATATTAAGAATATATTATCATTTAAAATAATGTTGAATTTCTGATTGAAGAAACGTTTGTGATTATGTTTGATTAAAAAATTAAAGGCCAACAGAACGCTTAATGGTTTGATTAAAATAAATTACAGCAATATCTTTCATGAAGGTCCATTAATTTGCTTAGTGATTATGTTTGTGATATGTTTTTACAAAACGTACAAAATTAGAGAACATTCTTTTCTTACTTTTCCTAAATAGTAAGGCTCGGTGGCGTTAGAAGATTTCTGGATTAGTTTAAAAAAAAAAAAAAACATTAATATCTTTTAAATTAAATATAAACAAAATTATTCATCACCTACTTTTTAAGGCTTTATTTGAGTGTTTTGTTTCTTTATACCTTTTCAATAATTGATTCTTATCGGCTTGCGTGAACATGCACGTCCCAACATTAAAGCTGCTTATTATTATATATATATTTTAAATTCAATGAGGAAGTCTGAGTTGAAGGATTTCAATTATACATCTCAATCACCTGTGCATGCTTACACTAAGGCATGAAGTCATCACCCACAATAATAGGAAAAATATAATATAATTAAAAAAAAAAAACCTAATGTTCTCACATAATTAAGGCGTTTTGAAATTTTACCCATAGAAATTAGGGTTTAAGTACATACTGGTTCAATGATATTTAAAAGTAATGCTATATACTTTAATGATGAATATCTTCAATAACATTTTAGAACAATATTATGTAAATTGATAATGAATATCATATTATATAATAAAAATATGTTTTTGTCTATGCACTAAAACAAAATGTACAAGATGGAAACAAAAATCTATTATTTGCGGAATTTAAATTACTAAGCTCCTGTCATTGCTTAATTAATGTGCTTTCAAATATTAACTTATATACATCCTACCATTTAAGGATGATAATTGAAGGCTTTAGTGCAGTAAAAGCATTGGGAGTTACAAACCATTTTTAGCTTCATAATAGCTGCCTAATTAATCGCTTAAAGTAGTTATTAAGGAAAAGAAAAAACAGATATTCTCGCACTTGATCTGTAATCCATAAATCCACATAGTGAAGAAAAGAAATAAAGTATAAAAATCAAGGAGATAAGTCCTCTAAGAATAAGTATTATCTTCTATATATCACAATATATTCATTTTTTTATAACTTAATGAATAAACCTTATAGTTATTTAAGGTCCAAAAAAATCATTGTTATTCTCAACAATAATGTGCACATCAAAATATGAAAAAGCAAATCAACTGAAAAACTGAATGAGAGTTTCGTTATTTAAATATGTATATACATCAAATCATACAATGGAATCAAACCCCATCACAATTACAACATGGGACCAACTCTCATTTATTCAACATGATCCTTAAAACTCTTTGGTAGCATGTCTTTTGTCAAAAGATAAGCCATTATCAATTCAATGTTAACATATTCAATGACCACTTTATTCTCCCTAACACAATCCCTGATTGCTAAATACTTAATACAAATATGTTTACTTCAACTACCATTTTGTTATTTTTAGCCAAGAAAACAATAGTTGAATTGTCATCATAAATCTTTCTTAGCTTGGAAATAGAATCCATAATCCTAAGCCCAAATATAAAACTCTTTTACCATACACCATCTAAAGTAGCCTCAAAACAAGAAATGAACTCAGCCTTTATAGTAGATCAATGACTGTTTGACATTCCTCTAAGATATGGCTCCGTAAAAAAATATGATAATGTATCTAAATGTTGATTTTATTGAATAAACACAGCCAACAAAATTCGAATTAGAGTCACCAACTACCTCTAAATTATCAGTTTGTCTATACATCAACACGCACTCTTTGGTTCCTTAAAGGTACCACATCATTTCTTTGCAACTCTCTAGTAGTCCATACCTAGGTTGCTATAATATCTTCCTAACATTCTAACAACAAATGGAATGTCAGGCCTTGTGCAAACTTGAGAATACATAAGGCTTTCAACAATTGAGGAAAACGGAATGTTTTTTGCATTTTTTTCTTTTCAAGTTCGTTTTTAGAGTATTGTTTCATACTAAACTTATCACCCTTCACAATTGGTGTTTGTCAGGATAGTGCCCTAGAGCCGTCCAGATTTATGTATTTGTAATTATATAAACATTTATTCATTATTAATAAAAGGTATTTTATCATTTATTCATATTTGTATTTATAAAGTATGTTCGTAAAAATGATATACCCTTAAAATGATAGAACTGTGATAAGAAAATCAGATAATTGATCATGAGAACCCTTTGTACGCATTAAGTAATCATTCTAAAAACATCCGTAATCTTTAAATTACATTGAATTAGGGCACAAGTAATGATGATAGAATTATTATAGTGTTGAATGACTCCACCAAAAGATGGTGACAATTCTTACATGTTGAAGCCAGTAGCCAATGGTTTAGTGCAACACATGGATGTACGTTATATACGTGTTCATCGAACCAACATGATTGAGGATTTTCATATAAATAGTTGTTCTAGTGTTTATGAAATAAATCCTCTAACTTATGGGTACATATGATCTTTTGACTTGAGATCACCAAACTGTCTCGTGCAATAACCATTATCATTTGATGCCACCCAACATGTCATCATAAAATTGTGACTATCAAGGTGGTTATTTACCGAGATCTATATGGAGACTATGATGGATCAATAGAGGATTCGTCATTTCCAAATATGAGATCAATAACCACCTAAATTTGTGACTATAATGGAATCAGGTCAAAGCCTAATTTGGATCATTCTGTCATTAATATATATCAATTCATATCAAAGGCCCACTAAGATACACATATATTTGTGTCTTAGCCTTAAGAGATGTTAGTTGATAAAAAGATTGTATTACACATAATTATGAAGTTGGTAAGGCTTTAGAATTCGTTGACACTCTTTTGATATGATAGCCATGATGTTTTGCCAGAAGCCAATCTTAGTCTATGTCCAAATTTGATCTGAATCCAAACACTACCAACTCAATAGAGAGCTTATGTGTCATACACATATAAGAAAGTTTTTTTGGATTCATGAGGCATAAGATTATCTAAGACAAATTTGGCTCGAATACCGAATTGAGAATTTTGAGTCTTAAGAAGTCTAAGGGACCAAAATGTAATTATCTTGGTGTTCATGGGTTGTAGAGAAATTGATTTGAATTTAGAAACTACCGACTCAATAGAGAGCTTATGAGTCACACATATATAAGAAGGTTTTTTTGGATTCATGAGGCATAAGATTATTTAAGACAAATTTGCTCGAATACCGAATTGAGGATTTTGAGTCTTGAGAGGTTTGAGGGACCAAAATGTAATAATCTTGGTGTTCATGGGTTGTGGAGAAATTGTGATTGGATTAGATTTGTCCATTAGGATTGAAAGCCCAATTAGGCTTTTATCAAGAGGACATACAACCATTCCCCTTGTAGGAACAACCATTTGTGTTTACTTGGATTTGAATATGTTATCCAAAATCTTATCTATGTGGGCAACATGATTTCCAAGATTTTGTAGATTTTGAATGAGATAAGATAAAAAACAGAATGATCGTTTCTTTCAGATGAATGACCATACACGGCAAATCTATAAAAGGAATTATGAGACCACAGTTTTACTTCTTCATTCTCTTTGAGAAAAATACATAGAGAATGTCCATTACCCAAACACTGTTGCTTGTTCACATTTTCTACCAAACCATTATAAGCATTTGTCATCCTCAATTCTGTCTAAGCACCATGTGGATACTTGAGTCCTTAGGTTGGAGAGCACGTTCATTACCATGTAAATACTAATAGAGCCTTTAAACATTGGCATTGCTTTCTTGGACTATGTTTGGTTGTATATGTATGTTCATGTAATGCATTATGTATAATGTGTTCCATTCTTGGAGCATTTCATTTGTTTTAAATTTTTAAATTTGTTCTTCCATTATTGTGGTTGGTTTCCAATCGCTAGAGTACTCCAACAATGATATCAGAGCCCAACATAAAGCAATGTATTCATCAAATCACTTAAGACTAATCTTGTAATGTGATTTGCAATCAATGTCGAGGCATGTATTGTTGAAAATCGCTTGAATGTAAATATGTTATGTTATTGAGTTTTACTACTTGATTTTACTTGGTTATTTGCATTGTTTGTGCTTTGTGAATGACAGTCACTTGATATCTTTCGATTTCATGTTGATAATAACTTTCAATTTCATATTGATGCACAAAATCAATTTTATTTTGTGTTAAAGCACATTGTGAAGGTAGCAACTAAAATGAAATAGCCTTTCATGCCATTTTGTAACATTTCGGTACAAGCTTGTTAGATTTCAAGAAGATTTTCTTACAAATGCTTCATGGTAGAATCTCGAAAATGGGTTAGGATCATGTGTTCATGTGATGGCAAATCTCCATTCCTTAGCTCACCAACAGCTAGAACGAGCATCTGGTCTTCTCATTCCTAGAGAGTTTCTCAAAGAAAAAGATGCTTGTATAACGAGAACGATCATTACCGATTAAAATTTTCCTTTGCATTTGGTTGCTCTCCCATCATACGTGTCCCTTTTCATAATGTTATGGTTTTAACCCAATTCGTTTAACAAGGACTGAATTATAGTTTTCTAAAGTTTTGGGCAACCAATGCCATAATATTACAAAAAAAAATTTTCTTCGATATGGGAGAAAAGTCTTCATGTAATCGATTCCCTCATTTTAAGTAAAATCCTTAACAAAGAGTCTTGTTTTATATTTCTCAATGTTACTTAACAAGTTTCTTTTTGTTTTAAAGACACATTTACACTTAATGACCTTTGCCCCACTAAGTAACTCTACAAAATCTCAGACTCCATTACTTTTCATAAATTTCATCTCATTTTTATGACATTATACCACAAAACAGATTTATTGCAATCCATTGCTTGTGAAAACATTATAGGATAATCTTTGGCTCCTAAATTATGGTTAACTTCTTGTAAATACACTATGTAATCACTACAAATGTTTGATTTCTTTATTCTAGTTGATCATTTGAATGTTGTATCAACATTCTCTAGTGGAGTCAATTATATAAATTGTGGTTCAACAATATTTGGAAATTATTAAATAACTTGATCTGCTAGACTATTATCAATAACTTGTGGAACTTCACTAATTGGTTGTTCAACATCCATTTAAACTTAAAAGGTATTATGAATAACATCCAATTTATTACTTTAAGTAAATGGTTGAGTAACTAAATGATAATTCTTAGAAACTAAGTTTTAAGATTGATTTCTCCCACTGCTCAAGTCATTCTCAAGAAATATTGTATTTTGAGATTTCACAATTCTAGTGCTACATGATTGGCAATAAAATCTATAACCCTTGGACTTCTCATCATATCTATTGAAATTTTATTTATAGTTCTTAGGTCCAATTACTTTTCTTGTGAATTATACACTCTTACTTTAGATAGGCATCCCCAAATGCATTATATCATATTTGGTTTCCAACCTTTAAATAACTCAAATGGTGTTTAAGAAATAGTCTTAGTTAGAAGTCAGTTTAATATATACACTACCATTTGAAGAGCTTTAGTCCACAATAATTTTGAAAGTTTAAAGCTACTAAGCATGCTTCATACCATATCCAATAAGATTTGATTTCTTCTTTCTACTTGACCATTTTGGTCTGAAGAATGAGTCATAGTGTATTGGGCAGCTATCCAATGTTCTTCAAGAAACCTTACAAATGGGCTAGGTGTTTGTCCATGCTGAGTGTATCTACCATTCTTCACCTCTATCTGATCTCGCGATCTTAATTTTTTTTCCACATTGTTTCCCTACTTCTGCCTTGAAAACTTTAGAAGCATGTAAAGATATATGTATCATGAAAAATCATCAATTAATGAGATGAAGTATTTCTAACTATAAGCATCCATATCCAAATAACAAATATTTGTATACTTGATTTCTAATATGTATGAACTCTTATTAGCACCTTTCTTTAACTTGTTTGTTTGCTTTCCCTGTAAGGTTTTAAGACGTTGTTAACTGGCAGCACAGTGAAATTAAAAATTTTTTAAATGATCAATGATCCTAAAACCCATTCAGGATACTTGTTTTAATATATAGATTCATGAACATGTTAAACACATATAAGGTATTTAGAAATTAGACCTATGTTGTTGGCTCCTTCAAGACTTCACATGGCTATGTAAAGATCGTTATCCAACTCTTTTGAGGCGGCGTTTTAGTATCTACAAGGAGCACAAATAAGAGGTGATCCAAAAAGAAAGCTATTAGGGCTTCTTTCGACTGGATCTTGGAAATTAAAGTATGACAATGTGAGAAAAAGGTCACAACAATGGAAGCTTGCATCAACAAGGTTCTAGGTGTGAAGATGTGTGTTTAGGATGTATGTGTTGGTTTGTTATCAAAATTTTGAATCAAATTAAACATTTTTTTTATAAGGTGTATATGAATCATAAGTTAGTTAGAATTCTAACTACTTAGGTGATAAGGTGTTCAAAAGTTCTTATTAAATTAAAAACATTTGTCTAAGCATAATCATATACTTTCATAGACAAAGAAAGCTACAATAAATTACAAATATAACCCTCATTTATGAACTTGTATCGTCATAGGGATTGGTTCTAAGGCACTGACCTTAATAAGAATGACTAAGGCTACTCCTAGAATGACCCTTAGAATAACCTTATTTTGGATTATGATGTGTGAAACACTCATTCCTATCTAGACACCTATTACACTATTTTGACATCACAACAATTCCTATCTTGAGATTAAGCTCAAGCCACGAACTCTTAAGTTTGAGCCTTGTATAAACTTAATCTAGTTGAGCTCAAATCTAGCAAAATTTGGCTCAATTCAATTACCCCCGTTAAAGCAATTAAAAAGTCTAGCAAATACGAAAATTCAACAATCATATGGATTCATAATTCCTAATTCTCCAAAAAAAAATAGATTGTAATATGGAAAATGAAATAAAAATGAATTCCTAGGTAAAATAGAAATTTGTTCTGCATCAATGCAACAATATATCCCAACTCCTAATCATATATGTTCATAAGTGGTAAATTGCTACAAACTCTCGATAAAAATTTGACATTCTATCATAGAATTCATAAACTTGTAATTAAGCTTGAAATGTGTTAGTGGTTTGACATTTTATAATATGAATTTAGACACTCAATATTGAACTGTTTTCTTGGTTGAAAAGATACAAAGAGATAGTAACCAACTTTGCTAGTCACCTCAACTTGTTGACAAAATTACATAAGCATCCATTTTATATTTAATAAATTTGGCGACAATGATATTATCAAAATGTGTTGATTGCGGATACGCCACTTCAGCCTAATTTGGTGAATTTAAATCTAGGACAATTCTTATTTAAGGAAATATTACATATTTAAGCTTGATAGTAATTAATGTGTTTAATTAATTTCCCAAGTCACCCATTTGCAAATTGCAAATTTTGATATTCAAGTTTATTCTATACAAATTTTTCTTGTGAAAATATACTGATTTTTTTTTTTTTAAATTGATACACGAAAATAATTAATTGTTCAACAAGATAAAATTAATATTTTTCCTTGCTTCATTAATTTTTAATTAAGTTATCTTGCAAATAAATGCAGCAATATTAATTTGTATATTTTAATTTGTTACTGTTTATGCATTTTATCTTAAGTTTGACCCAGACAATTGAGGCTTTTAAATAAATTAATAAAAGCAGAAAATGGCCAAACAAAAGTCTTTGTTAAAATCCAACTTTAATGCTGCTGAGGGACACAGATTTTAGCTTCCTTAAAATACTCATTAGCATTAATAAACATATAATCACGACATAATTTATTACATACGACTTTTGAGCCAGTATTTTATATATAATATATATATAGGAAGTAGAGGTGGGCAATGAAGGGGCACGGATAGATTAGACAGTGGGCTTGGTCAGGTCAAATTAGTTTGGGTTAGTTTTAGTACAACCTATCTTGCTAGCAGCCTATATTGAACCAAGACTTACATAATAACCAATTTTGTGGGTTGGATTAGGTCAACCCGCAAAAATACTAAAATCTATAGCATACAGAGTTCATCCTACAATGAGTTGTATCATACCAAACTCTTAATAGGTCGGCCCATAAGTTTTTAACAAGCCAATCCGTTAATTATTTTTTTCAATTTTTATTATGTTTTTTTGAATTTTTTTATACTAATCCTTTAATTTTTTATAATAATAATGTTAAATAATTATTAAATTTAAATTTCTTATATTATCTTTTGATTTTCTATAACATTAATAATAATTTATTATTACTTTTTAATTTGTTAAAATATTAATAAATACTTTTAAATTCTTTATATAAATCCTTTTGATTTAATAATAAATAATTAATAAAGTTTAAAAAAATTATGTACAGTATTGTATAAGGCTTAATTTCACGGCCCAAGACACAATCTGTGTAGCCTGTGAGCCGTGCTCCTAGAAGTCAGGCCTAAAAAGGAGACCTGGCCAGGCCTGGGGCCAGCTCGCGCTTTGTCACCTCTAGATCCGGTTGCTGAAGGAACATTTCAGTTGAAAGAGACAAAATTCATTTTAGACGTCAACTCTGTTAGATATAAAATTATCAACCTTATTAAATAATTAATGATACAGAAGAAATAAATGTTTTGATCAGAACGTTTACAACTAATAACTAATTGGATTCATTAATTGTGTAATAATTATTAGAGACGATGACAAGCATGCTCTATAGAACCAGCAGGCACGCCTATCTAATTAACAGATTTAAATATAGGCCAAATGACTATTCCCGCCCATGGTTTGGTACAAAATCCATTTTTTATCTGTTAATCATTAAAAATTATAATATCTATCCTTCTATTAAATTTCATTGTTAGTATGAGGGCTCAAACATCATTTAATAAAATTATTTGAAAAAATTATAAATTCATCACATTCCCCCTTATGTTTAAAACTTAACAATTCACCCTCCCCCCACCTTCCTCTCATCCAAAGTTTAGAAAATAACTATGTCCCCCCTAAGGATTGCATTTTTCCCTTGTTGCTTCTCCGACGACCAAAGTTAGTTGACCTCCACTCTCCCATCTCTTAGACGAGGACGAATTGTCGATTGACAAGAAGTTTAAGCCTTCGTCCAATCAATCTATGCAACCCACAAATTTGTGCATCAACGAATCATCGGCCGACCTCTTGTTAGTCAACTATTCATCCTCATTTGAGAGATGGGAAGGTGGAGATTGGTTAGCTTCGATCGTCAAAAAAGCGGCAAGGGAGAAATTACAAACCCTTGGGGGAATAGTAATTTTTCAAACTTTGGGTGAGGAAAAAGTGGGGGAAATTGTTAGTTTTTAAACAAAAGGGGGAGAGGAAATGTGATAAATTTATAATTTTTTCAAATATTTTTATTAAATGATGATTTTACCCTTGACAAAGCAATAAAATTTAATAGAATTGTGGGTATTTGAATTTTTAATAGTTAATGGATAAAAAGTTTAGTTTGCACCAAACTATGGGTGGGAGTAGGCATGTGGCCTTAAATATATTATCATGGAGCTTGGCGCTCCCAAATTGTTGGTGTAAAAATTTATAGTAACCATAAATACATTAATCAATAAGATTCTAGTGTAATAATTCAAATAGATAAAATGTATAAAGAAAAGAAAATTGATTTTATGTAGTTTAGCTATGGGTGCATTCTAATTAAGCCAAACCTGAACATAGGTTAGTTCAAGTTTAGCTTGAATGATTTTAGAGATAGTTTAAGTTCGGTTCAAGTTCATCAAACTAATTAGAAAGAAAGTTTGAGTTTGGTAAGGAAGAAAAATTTGAGGTTCATAGTTCGATTCGAATTTATAGCTCAAATCTATAACTCGAGTTTGTAATTAGAATCCATAACTCAAATTTAATGATCAAATTCATGGCCCTTTTTTTTACCCAAGTTCATTAGAAATATTTAACAAAAAATAACTTTGGTGCAAGATGATTGCATGAACTGAGAGTATGAGAGAATTGAGAAAGTGATAGAGAGATATGGAGAGAAAATGGTTCTCAAATGACAAAGAACAAAAAGAGAATTGGTAATCTTTGTTGTTGTAGGTCTTTCTCCTACATACTTTTTACCAGCATGATTTCTTTATTTCATACTCTTTGCCTCTTTCTTCGGTGCACCAAAGTTTAGTGAACCATTTTCTTTCTGTTATTTGTCTGTGTGAAAGAGAGAGAGTGTTGAAAAAAGTGAGAGGGAAGAAAATAGGAAAAATAAAAGTGAAGAAGAAAGTGTTGAGAGTTAATGGAAAGAGAAATTTTGATGGAGAGAGATATGGATTTTTTAATTGAAAGTTGAAAAGTCAGAATAGGAAATGTAAAAAGGTGGGCGAGGCATAATTGAGAATTGCAAAAGTTGCAACTTTTTTCAAGGCAATCAAGCTAGCTTGAACGAGCCATAACTCAACTCAATCTAAGTTGGACTAATGGTTGGCTCATGAGCCAAAATGAATCGAATTTAATTTGGTTCGAGTTGAGCTTATTTTTTAGACAAACTATATTTTATGGTTCGAATTTGGCTCGAGCTCATAAAAAACGAACTCAAATTGAGTTACTCCTAGTCAAGTCAATTTCCAAGATCAAGCCTACTTGCCTCAGATCTAGCCCTACGTTTAGCCATAAAGCTTTAAGGGCTTACAATTTACAATGTTGCTATTGAATTGGTTGAAATATATTATAAGATTGTTTCCTAATAAAATGACTAACTCACTTGTCTTTGCTTTTAATTTGCTAATCCTTTACTCAATGTTCTATCTATAATTAAAAGTTTTACATTTGTTTAATGTAATAGTTAAAAATAATAATATAGTAATGGTTTCTAAAATGTTTGGTGAGATAACTAGATCTAGCTATTGATTTTCAAGAGGATCATTTCTTGAAGTAGGATATATCTTATTAATGTTGAGTCGTTGCTAAGATCATGATGTATGTGACTCCAATATCATGTTGTGAGGTTTCTAAAATATTAGAAAGTCATTCTCAAGCCTTGATCCTTGAAAAGCTTGCTTAGTCATTATCTACTAATCGCTATGTGTGGTCGTCTTCGAGAGTTGATTTCGGGGAGGATTTTTCATCATATAAAAATTTGCCCCAATTCCTAAAAATGTTTTTTAACACCCATTGTATAAAACGACAAGCTTTACTCTCTTGCGTAGATCATATTGGAGCAAGTGCTCTAGAGTCAATTTTGTTCTTTGATATAAATCCATAAAGAGTCATTTTTAAATATTCAAGTGGCAATCTTTATCTGGATTTTTTACCATATAAAAATCTCCCACAGTTTCTACAGTACGAATAATTTTGTGGAAACTAGATAAATATTCTTAGGTTGGAAGAACTGTGATGAATGATCAATAGGTTGTTTGATTGTGAGGACTTTATGAGCACATATGGTTGCCAATCTTAAATTGTTTGTAGCCCCTGTATTGTCCTAACAAAGGGCATAGATAATACAATAAGACTATTATAGTGTTGAATGACCCTAACGAAATGTAACGACATATCTCACATGTTAAGATTAAGGGTATCAACTTGGTGCAACATATGGATGTACGTTAGGAGCATGTCCACTAAACTAACCCACCAAGAGGATTTAATATAGGTGGTAACCCTAGTATTTGTGGAACATATACTCTTAATGGATAGTGGTACATGTGATCCTAGATTTGAGATCACCAAAACGTCTTATACACCAATTAGCCTAGTTTGACACTAGTTAAATGTCGTAGGGCTATTGGAATGGTAATGGTTGGCTATGTGGAGAAGTGTAGCAAGATTATAATGGATCAACAAGGATTCATCACTTTTGAGTTGGGTAGATATTTTAATGCGTTGTTTAGTTATAACAACAAACTAAAATCTACCACCATAATGGGAATAAGTTGGTGTCTGATCTAATGATTACATAGTCATTGCTTGAGTAACTGGATATTTATGTTGAGGATGAACTGGGGTAGACACTACTTCTGTGCCTCATCCTTGATAAGATATCGGTTGATTAAAATATTTGAATGCACAATAACAATACCATTAAAAGGGTTAAACATCAATCTTGTGCTTATTATTTAACAATTGGGTGCCCATAATGTTTTGCTAGAGGTTATTCATGGTTTGTGAATAAGTAGAGGACTAATAATGAATTATTCATTATCAACATGATAGGGAATCTATGGGTTACACACAATAGGAGCAAATAATCATGATTGAAAGGTTAAGGATTTATTAAACATAAAGGAAATCACTTCTGAACATTGTGATTTAGAGCTCTATTAATGAGTAAATATGGATACAATCATATTATAATGGATGTCTTACTCATTGTTGGACCTAAGTGTATAGGGTTAATACATTAGAGGTGAAACAATAATAATCCAATTGTTTATGGGTTGAAATGCAATTTGTGAAAGTTGAATTTGGGTTTAATTGCAAAGAGAGTGAATCATCTCAGGATATATGAGATACATTAAATATGGTGAATTTAGATCTCCAAAAATGTGTCTTAATATTTTGGAATATATATTAAGGATATTTAAAGGAAGAATTAATATTTATTAAAGGATTGGACCAAAGGTGCAATTAGGATAACCCATGGAATAACCTATATAAAGAGTTGGATTAAGATTATGATTGATTTCATATAAAGAAAGACATTTATCATAACCTAGTAAGTTTTTAGAACCTTAGCCGCCCACCCTAGAAAGAAGAAATTCTCTCAATACTTTCACTCCTTATTAATCAATTCTTGATGATCTAATAATCACCTGTGCCTCAAACAAGCCTTTATATTATTATATGATTTTTGTTACGTCCATGTGGACAAGGCTCTGCTATGTTGTAAGGAGGAACCATTTGCAACGAATCTGAGTGGATTTTGATTTGAAGGAGCTATCAAATGCAAGTTTGCAATACGAAAATCTCTTATATATGTATAACAACCACTAGATCTTGGGCATTAGGTTTTAGTGGTCCAAAAATTTTATTTTTCACCTTATTTCACTACCAATTAATTAGAATTTAGATAAGGAAAACCCAACAATGGTATCGGAAACATAAGGTGTATGTTATGCATATAAATCTTGTTTTGGGTGAATAACATATTTGTTTGATCATATGTTAATTTTGATTTCTTCTATAATCCATATAACATGATTATAATTTTTTTTGATTTTATTTGAATTTGATTTGTGTGATTTAATTGGGGTTTATTTGAAAATTATTTATTAGGGTTGAATCTCATTCAATCTCTTGTTGTCACACGAGATTTCTCGTTATTGTGTGATTATTCGTATGATAATTGATTAAGGCATCTCTCAAGATGTCATGGGACCATGGAGTGGCATTTCATGCCCTTAAAATCCGTTGAGGCTGAATTGGATGGCCATAATTCAAAAGAATTCACAAAAAAATAAACATAGAATTTTGAGGATTTGATCGACCAAGTTTAAACTGGTCAATTGATTCAAATAGAAACCATGACTTTTATATCAACTAATTCGATTGATCAATTTATACATGAATTGCTAGACGAAATTTCAATAGTATACTAGTTCTTGGATTTTCGAGTCAGAGCTTGAAGGTTCAAACCAAATATACATTGTAATGTATACCTAAAACATGTTGACTATGCATTGTTGTGGAAAGTTGAGAAACATATTACTCCTATTCATGTCGTTACATGAATGGATTCGAAAGTAGTTTTGGATTGAAAGACATTAAATTAAATTATGCAAATTAGATTATTTAAAAGAAATTAAACAAATTGTTTAAACAAGACCGAAATAAGCTTATACATGTGCTTGATAACATATTGATGTTTGATAAGCATGGTGTCTGGTACATAGAGCCTTAGCTTATGGTGTTTTTACTTGTATAATTCAAGGTTGTATGTTTGTAACAATTTTAAATATGAGTTGTGTGTCCTGCCTTTCTAATTACTATCGTGTATTTATCTTCTCACCTAACTCCTTTCAAATGTAACTCGAAGTTTTCTGTTTATTATCAAATGTAATATTAGATTAGATAATAATTGATGTTAAATATAAGAAAATAGTATGCAATGTAATTGAAGAGACGAAGAAAAGCCACAAACTTCGTTGAAGACCTAAAGAGGAAATGTTAAATAGTAGGACCTCTAAGTTGACTTTGTCGATTCCTTTTGGCTCAAGGGCCTAGTTATAGTTATCGACACATTTAACTTTATGTTTTAGAATGCATGCTTAAGGTTGTATGCATAGACTTCAAATATGCATAAAACATGACTAATAACAAAGAGACCTATGTAAATAAGTTATATAAAATCTCTCAGTTAATATTAAGTCATTTAAAAGCCTTCCATCGTTGTGGAAGTCAGTTAAGCTCTAGTTTGTCGAGGTCTTGTTTGCCACAACAAAGGGTAGTCTTCTAATTGGAGAAAACCGAGTCAGTGATAATGATAGGTTTGACTTAACTGAACCATAACACTTGCTTACCACAACGAAGTTGGATTGAGTTTATAGGAAAAAGTAGAGTTGTATATTTTTTCAATGCATTGATGATATATGATACCTACCCTACTAATATTAAGAGTTATACTTGAGGTTGTTTGAATTTCCAAGATTGAGAATCTTATCTTAAGTTCAAAGGCTTCTACAATTTGGCTTGTAGACTTCCCTTTCTACCCATGTAATTTGTTTGCCATATCAAAGGTGAAATGGTCTAGATGTGTAAAACCCCACCTCAAAAATCATATCTCTTAAGGTAAAGTGCTTCTCAATCAATATTAGGCATGTATGATCATCTCGATATGCATTCTAGTACTCTATAACCAACATGCTCAAAATAAAATTATTTTGAAATTCCTCAAGTCTTTATTAATAATAATAAAAACAATATCTAATATGATTCCCCAAGCATTAATATCAAAGTCCAACATAATCAAAATCATTATCGAATAACATCCATAAAGTGTGTACTAATATAATCTTAATTAATCATAAATATAAATCTATCAAATCTATGAGCCTATCAGTTGTATGTTGCCCTATCACTTGAAGGTTCAAAAGGAAAAAGATTATGAAAATCACACATGCATGTTCACAATATACATGTTATGGTCGTATAATAAAAAATAAGCATATGTAGAAGAAATTGGAGTGAAAAATTACATACTCATTTGCTAATTTTTTGCTTGATTCTTCTAGTAGGGATGAAGTTAAGCCTTGAAACCATGAGACCTCTAAAAGAATTCCATAGCTTTGCAAACAAGAGAGAGAATCCAAATTTTGAGAGGTTTTTCTTGAAAAGCTCAATGCAAAGCAATGTAGTTGATTATACGACTAAAGCTGAATCTATAACATTAACATCAATGACCAAAAGATCAAGAAGTTTGTAAAAGAACTTGGAGTGTTTTTGATTTGTTAGACCCCAGGTGTTTTAATGATAACAAAAACTAAGTAAAATTATCTACTTTGCCCATGGCATGAATTTCTTCATGACCAAATTGGACAAAAGTTGAAAAATGTAAAGGTTCAAGCATGGGTGCCCGGTTTTAAAGCATGAAGGAATTCATATGCCCATGGAGTTAAAGAAACATAAATCACCTGGATTTCATCTCTTGTTTTTATACAATGTACACCAAGCTTAAATACATATACACTAGGGCTTGGTATGTACACCTGGTATTTTGCTTTGTGTACACCCGGGTTTTACAAATATTGTACACTTGGGCTTGCAACCTTGTACACTCGAGCTTCAACACCTTCAAGCAAGTGTACACTCACATGCATTAATGTACCTCGGGCTCTTGATCAAAGTACACTTGTACAGTCTTGCCTCCCAAATGTTCCATGCCTGGACTTGCCAAATATGCAAAACTCAAGTATCAACTGAATAGTTGTGAAAATGCCATGTACACCATTCACAGGCAAATTTTGATGCATGTGTGTCTTCATTCTAGTGTTTGTTCACATGTTTGTAATTTTCAAGAATTAATCAAATATAATTATGAGTGCCTATTCATATTAAATTGTACACCCATTTATTCGTGAAAAGAAAGGAAAATTTGATCATTAAAAGGTCTATTTGAGATTAAAAATGTCAAGTACGCCCAAACATCATTGTATTTCATAAAAACAAATGTAGATGATAAAAAGTCTATATTTGGGTTCATTTTCATATGTAATCAAGGGCAGTTAATTAGAAAAGTTCCAAACAGTCTAATACTATTGATTCCATTACAGAAGCTAAATATATTATTTTTTCATAAGCAACAAAAGAGAATATATGAATGTGTAAGCTTGTAATTGAACTTGGTGTGGTTTCAAAAATGGATTATTTGATAATCTTGTTTTGTGACAATAATGGTGTTATTGCATAAGCTAAAGAACAAGGGTGCATCAAATGTTTAAACATGTTCAGCAAAAATATCACATTTTGAGAGAGTTCGTTGGAACTGGAAAAATTTTGGTGCAAAAAAAACCTTCAACGAAAAACATGGTTGACCCACTTACTAAGATGATAACATAGAAGCAGTTAGATCACTATCTTGAAAAAATGGGTATTAGATACCATAATAATTGGTTTTTGTGTAAGTAGGAGTTTTGTTAGTGTATGTCGTAGGAACCAATCATGTTGTCCATTTTAGGGAGTTTCATATTATATTAATAAAAGAAGTGTTTTGTATGTCACATGTATATTCAGCTTTATTTTATTTATTCATTTATTAAATATATTGTTTGCATGTAAATTGTTTAGACGATATGGATCTTTCAAATATCTAATCATCAAAGTTTTCCCTACATTTTTTATGCCAATTGGGTAATGATTTCATATAGTCGACATGTTGAATGTCTCTGTTGACTATCATGAGGTGATACTAGTACGAGTGACTATAAAAGTCATATCATTAGGGCAATGATGTGGATTAACGGTTAGTAAACTACTTTCAAACATGATCAATTATGATGAATTATATGGACATTAAAAATGTAGTCAATGATTTGTCATAAAATTGTACTAGTGTACCATTAATCCTTATACTTGAGATGTCACAATTGAATCTGATATGGATATGTATGTTTTATATGGTATATAAGTAAGAGGCTATTCATGTCATGTACAGTAAGCCAAATTGATTATACATTGTTTGTATACGAAAACAAGTGATAGTTAAGAAGGAATTTGTTGGCTGAAAATAATTTGATTTAGAGTTCCTAGACATATGTCGATAAATATTAGAAACAAAACCTTTAGCCAAAGTATAAAGAAAGACACATAAAAGGTTGTTCGTGGTGACACATTCCAAATATATTTATCAAAGATTTGATAAATAATTAAAACTAGAGTTTTGACATACCATGAACCCGTCCTTAATTGAAATTTGACAATAGAGAGATTTTACTACATGGCATGTACAATTGGAAAAAGGTTCTATGGAGTTTGTTTTCAATTTAGTTTAAGGACTATGACTCATTGTTAGATGTTTACTATAATCAATGAGCTTTCAGACAAAATTTTTTTTTGAAGTTAATTTTGATCTCACAACTAAGTCACAGTGAACCTAAAAGATCACATATAAAAAACCTAAGCGGTTAGAGAGAAAGTTGATTATCTAATGATAGCTAGCACTTTCCAAGGGTAATAAAGTTATTTCATATGAAATTATTCTATGAATATAAATATAACATTTTAAAGTGTTAAAATGTTATATGAGATGATACGTAAACCAAGGATGTGAATAAGATTTATATCAAAGACTTTTTAATAATAAATATTTTCCATAAGGGATGTGTAAACCATTTAGAAATTGTTTCATAAACCCCTTGTATAAAAAGGCAAGCTTTATCTCATTTAGCAAGCAAGTTGCATTTGAACAAAAAAATTTCTCTCACATGATATAGATCTAAGTTTTCAAGCTAACCATAACCTCATTCAGATTAAACATATAACCAAACCATGATTTATAGTCATCATTGTTAGATTGAAAACTAGTATTATTATATTCTTTTACAGTGAGTCTATTCTTTATAAACTATGAAAACATCTTTAATCATTCTTAGATACTTTGGATGTTCTTAATAGATGGCTAGTGGTGTTCACCTATATTTGATTATTATTTGCACATACACTCAAAGCATACAAGACATTAATCCAAATGCATAACTTGACGTACATGTAACACCCCAAAACCATCAAATAATAAGCGCACAATATAATTGAGAAATTACTTATATAAATAGCCATGATTACAAAGTTTCTAGCTTTAATACAACATAATAATTAAATGTCCTCAAAAGAAAATACACAATCAAACAAATACTAATTTTTTTATTTTTTGTCTCCTTGGCTTACCTTGTTTATTCTCTATTTTCAAATGCTAAGCAATTACTCACTTTTTATATCAACTCTAATTTGCAAAAAGTTAATAATAAGGGAGTGAGTCGTCAACTCGATAAGTTAAAGTTGAACGTGACATATGCACGTAAAATATTTAATTCGGATACTAATAATGAAAATCAAACAAAAAGAGATATCTAAGCATATAAAATCATGTATAAATACGAAACTATTTCTTAACTTTCTATATACTAAATTTTAAACCAAAATATATCTTAAAACTTATGTCACATAGTGTCACCTGTGCTCCTGATGATCTAGCCAAAACTTTAGATCATATGTCATCTGTACTCCTGATGACCCGACCAAAATTTTAGACTTAGATATCATTAGAATTCTCAGTGACCTGACCAAAATTTCATCATTATATGTCACTTGTATTCTTGGTGATCAATCAAAATTTAGAAGTGTGCACAATTAAACATATAATCCAACTAGATCAAACTTATTTCAGTGTTTAGAGTAGATATTCAAATACTACAGACAATGAGTCAAAACTTATATTTTTTCTCAATTCATAAATGAAAAATAAGTTTTTTTTTTTTTTAACTTTTGAAAATGCATCACAGAAAATTCTATTTTGGTTGCTGCAAACAGTAGATTCTATAAATCAAGGTCAAAGTAAGTAAATTTTTTGTTTAAAAACCATTTATGGAAATACTTTATAACTTCAAAAAACATTTATATACAAACAAAATAAAAATTTTATATAACTTATGAAAACATTTATTTAAATTTTTTGTTTAAAAGAAACATTTACAAAAATATTTTTATAACTTATAAAAATATTTATATACAGAAAAAATGAAATATTTATAGAACTTATAAAACCGTTTGTATAAATTTTTAGTTTAAAAGAAATGCTAATGAAAATATTTTTTAATTACGAAAGTAAATATAAATAATCAAAACAAAATATTTATATAACTTATGAAAATATTTATATAAATCTTTTTTTTTAAATTGCTTATGAAAATATTGTATAACTTACAAAGGCATAAGCTGTAGTTTTGGCCCCTATTTTCAAACATATAAGGTTACAATAAAAAAAATATATGCAGAGAAAACAAATAGTTTATATTTATGTCAATCTATTTATAATTTTTATTTCTTATTATGATATATAAAAATGAATTGTTATTCTAACAAAACTAATTTAATTAATAAATCATATATCATATTTATATACAAATAATTTAAATATTGAAGTTTTACTATATTATAAAAAACTCTTTTAACAATATTTCTTTACTACTTTATATTCTTTTTCAATAATGTTTTTGCCTTCTCTAATAATAATAATCACAATCTTTTAATTTTTCTTGTATAGTGTTTGTGTCATTGTTTAGGTGAAAATCCAAAAGTATAACACAAGAACAGAGTAAATTTAATGGTACATCACCCTTAAGATATATCTACTTTATTTTAAATGGAGGTTGAGATAATTATTCCTTAGCCTTAATATTCAAATTTTATGTCATATTTTTCAAAATTAAAATTTATCTCTTATCTTTAATATTCAAATTATATCATATCTTCTTCAAATTGGAATTTGAGATAACTAAAATTTTATCTTATATCCTTTTATCCATATCTCAAAACAAACTCATTAAAATTCTTATTTACTTATCTTTAAGATTCAAAATATGTCATAATTCACATCTCTTATCTTTATCTCAAAATAAAATTTATCATATTTTATAAACAATAATAATAATAACCATAAATACTATATTACATTAGCATTGAATTAATGATTGTTGATTATTTCACAAAAGATATGCCACTAAAGAGATTTAAGTATTATCTAGTACAAACTGGAATTGGTTCTATGATGTGATTTTGATATAGTAAAGAGGGAGGTTCGTTCCATCATGTGATTTTGATGTACAAATGTCTTTGTGTAAGAAACTCGTATTCAGTTGGTTTGTTTTTCTTGTGTGTATTTTTTAGAACAAAAGTCATTTTAGACATAAAATAAATGTTAAGGCATATGCATTGAGTTATATTAATTATGGGTTAACATTAAAAAATGGAATACACTATGTCGTATGGAACTCATTCTTAGAAAAATTATCCCATGATTCATGTGTTTTATTTCTTCTTTTAAGTATATAGATTCATGAATTACGGATGTGGTGGAAGAATGTTGATTTTTCTCCATTGTAACTGTCCACAATCAATTAATTCATTAAGTCAAGTGGTTACATCTTTTAATGGAAAAGATGTTTACAAAGAAGTCATATATGTATGTCGTTAGCCTAGACTTTCAATTTGTAACTATGAAATTTTACTTAAAACTATCATTGAGAGAACTAGAGAATCTAGAAATTTTGAGTATTAGAAAGGAATTTTTTGTTGCTCATTATTTGAATTAATGGCAGGAGGTAAGTTTTCATTTCCAAGTTTTAATTTGCATCTGTTTATGTGTATTAGAAATAAATGTGCATAGCTCGATTATTTAGAATTCCTATAGTCCAATTACATTTCTGGATTCTACAAATGTTATCAAACAAATACTATCAAATAGACACAAACATATTTTTTGACATTGAGAATTAACGGTAAAATTTAATGTTATTGAAAGTGTCAATTTTCATATTGTTGCAGGGCTTACGAAGGTTTGTACTTGATTGGACTTATAGAGAATAGTAGTTGATTTTTAGGCCAAAGGACTTATTCCCACCCAAAAATTACTGTTTTCCCAAATTTTCACTCTTTAACTATGGAAATCCCAAAGAGCCACCCATGAGTAGTTAAGTTTAACACTTTTTGTTAGGAAAAGGGTAATATGGTAAATCTGCTTCTCAATTTTATAAACTTTATAAATGATTTTGAGAAATGAAAATGGGATGCAAATAAAGAGAACATTTGCAACCAATTGATGTTGCAAGTGAGGCGTGCACACACAATGCACAGATTAGTGATGTGTGGCATTGCCTTTTAAAACGCACTGTGATTTTTTGGCCTTTTTTGACCATTTAGGGTTTGCATAACCTTAGTGGTTGACGTGGCAACACGAAAGGAAGACACCTATTGAAAACACGAAAAACCAGACACATAAAAATTGGACTCAATAGTTGAAAATGTCATGCTCAAACGTGTTGTAGGATGTATTAAGTGCAGCATGATTATTTTGAAATCAATAGTGGAAATTTCTTGGCACAAATCGACGAAAATGGATTAGTCTAGGGAAAGTGAGCCAATGAAGAAGTGACACATGAAAAGGCTCTATGTCATTTCACTTTAATTTGAAAAAACAAATCTAAAGAAAAATAAAAAGATTTTTTCTGTCTCACCAATTAATGGGGCAACACGTGTTCAACCGGCATTAGAATTCAATTTGAATAAAAATAATGCAACACCCTTTACAATTCCTTCTTTCGTTTGGCATTCATTGTGTGTGAGGCTTTTGTGAGTACTTTTGTGAGTGTTTGAGTGTACTCTTGAGTGTGATCATAAGTGAACTTTTAATAGCGACAACAAAGATGACCACTACAACACATCATTCGATGTAACCAAGGGTGAACGAAGGAGTTTAGTACTAACAAAGATGAGAAAGTATAACTTGATCGATTGGATATGGCTTGTTTGATCTCCAACAATTCCAACGACAAGCGTAATGGTTTTTTATGGTGGGTTAAGCAAGAACGATGACAAAGTCTGCTCCAAGTAAGGCCTTTAGCAAATTTTTCATGTTATCAAGGTTTATTCTTTTGGCTACCTTGTTTACCGATATTGCTAAGTGTATTGTATGTGTGATGTAAAATATATTATGAAGTTGATGTTTTTGGCTTTTTAGAGTATTTGGGTATTATAGTATTTTGTGTTTTGTTAGGGTATTTGTTAGGATCATACATTATATGTATATGTTAAGGCAAAAAAATAATAATAATAACGTGGGGGTTTTGCATGTCTACTATTTACAATTATTTAGGGTTAACTTATATTTTCGTGAGCGTTCAGTTCTGTGTATGAGTATTAAATGCTTTTGTTTGGCTTATGTATGAGTTTTGTAAGCACGATCAGTTTGCTTGGTGGAGTTAATATGTATATTTAGTTAATGATGTATGATCAATTTGTTTGTGTGAGTGCATTAAGTTACTGTTAAATAGGTTATGTCTTCATGCTTGAAACTTGTTTATATGTTTACATAATGGATGTTTGGTTAGTATACATGCTCGTATATGTACATATTGCATATGATCATTCCTACTTAATATTACATATGTTTAATGTTTGCACATGAACTTTACATGTTGGACATGTTTAATATTGCTTAATATTGCATACTGTCATGTTTCCTAATTGTTATGTTTACATACTACCATGTCTCTATTAAATGGGTGTTGTTGTTATGTCATTGTATAAGTTGTCTCGTTGTTACATAAGATGAAAAACCCGAGAGTGTATTGTTATTGGCATGAAAGAGAAGGTTTCTTTAAACCTCAATTCTCTCATGTGTGTTATAACAAGACTTTGTAACAATGATGCAAGTTGTGACAATAATTCAACAACAATGCAATATTCTTTTAATGATAGCAATGCAATAATTTTCTAATGATGCAATTATTTCTGAGTTGCTTATAAGTTTGATTGGGTATTTAGTGTTTAGGGTTATGCTTTCATGCTTGAAACTTACTAATATGTTTACATAATGGATGTTTACTTAACATTGGTTAGTGTACATACTACAAATAATTATTCTTGCTTAATATTGTGCATGTTTAATGTTTGCACGTGGAGTTTCATACTGAACATGCTTAATATTGCTTAATATTGCATACTGTCATGTTTCTTAATTGTTATGTTTACATACTGTCATATTTCTGTTAAATGAGTGTTATTGTTGTGTCATTATGTAAGTTGCCTCATTGTTACATAAGCTAGAAAACCTGAGAGTGTAGTGTTACTGGCACGAAAGAGAAGGTTTCTTTAAACCTTAATTCTCATAAGTGTAATAAGGCTTTGCAACAATAATGCAAGTTATGACGATAATTCAACAACAATGCAATATTCTTGTAATGACAACAATGCAATAATTTTTTAATGATGCAATTATTTTTAGGGTAATTGCTTACAAACAATTTCACATTAATAACATTCCAAATTACTTACATGAATGCTTTTACATTACTGTTTTGTTTAATGCAGAATAGTATTACTATTTTAAATTAAATGTTATTGTTTTAACTAATTATGTGTGTTATAAGATAAGTTCTACAATGTTGATCACTCATAAATTTGAAGCTTGTGACGTACCATGTGAAATAAAAAATGTTGATATGGAGAAGTATAGTTTCATTGTGTTCATCAAAGAGATGAAACATTATATTGCAAATGAAAATGAAGAGGAGCAATTTTATTCGAGTGAACAGATAAAGGTAGAAGCTAAAAAGCCTAATGAAGAGGGTAATTATATCATTGATAATGATGAAGACATGATGTATGTGTTTACAGAGTATTGTAAAACAAGTCAACAGACTATTCAGATATATGTTGAATTTATACCAATAAACAATGAAATTTTTCCAGTTTTACCACCCCCAAACAGTCAACCTAACACCCAACCATCAAAACCTAACACATAAACATTATATCTCACCTGTAAACCACCACACCCAAACAATCAACCCAACATCCAACTAGTAGAATCTAACTCACAAACATCAGAACCAACCTTCACAACACCACATGCAACAAACTTGTCTGAAAGTTCTAATGAGAGTGAAGTATTTATCCAACATGATGATAACTTACATTAGAGTGATGCATCACATGAAGATGAGATTTTTAGTCCTACTAAAGTTGAACTCTGATATTAAACTACTGAGGGTACCGAGGAGAAACGAGGACTTAATTATGAATATAACAATGGTGATATGAAAAGTGATAAAAGAGAAGAGGATGGTGCAAGCAGATTAGCTAGGCATCTAAGGGGAAAGGTTTTTAGGAAAGGTGTAGATAGGAAGATTTATTTCGAGGTTGGCCATGTTTTCAGGAGTGTTAACCATTTTAGGCATGTGTTTAAAGACTACAATCACTACAAAAAAATACTAGTTTTAGCAAGAGAAGTAATAATGAGGGGGTCATATCCTGTCTTTATAAGTATTTTCTTTTATAATTTTAGCAATCAATTATTTATACTCTTGTTAAAACTAAAGAAATTTATAACTTTAACAATAAAAAAATTGTTGTTAAAATTTTATTTTTCATCATTAAAAAGTTTTAATGATAGGAAAAATTTCATCATCGACCGTCATTATAGCTTTCATTGTTAAAAGTATTAACAACGAGAATAGAAGAAAATTTTCCTTCGTTAAAGCCCTTTTTTTTGTAATGAATATACATCGTGGGTTTGCTACAAGAAAGATATACAATGAGAAGAGAAGAATAAAAGTTGTGTAGATCTGAAGGCTTCTTATTCCATCTCTAAGCAACTATGATGGTAAATGGTCATTCCTATTAAATATGTTAGTACGAACATACACACACTTGCCTTCGAGTTCATAATAAACCTGATGCAAGTGCATCATGGATAGAAGATAAACTCAACAGTTTTATAAGGCCATAACAAGGGAGTAGCATTAAGTCTTTAGCTATTCAATTGGACTTGGAGCATTTCTTAAAGATAAATCATAAAAAGTTATATAGGACTAAAAAAATAGTCAATGGTTTGTCAGCAAAGGAGCACATAGAGTTATTTAACTCGTTGTTTAAATATTGTCATGTTTTATTTAGGATCATTGTCTACTATGGCGATTGATGCAAACAATGGGATATTCCCATTGGCAATTTGTGTTAGTGAAGTAGAAAACAATGATAGTTAGCGGTATTTCTTGGAGATGTTAAAAGAATTCATAAGTGATGTTTTGCCTATCACTTTCATGAGTGATAGGCAATAGGGAATAATACATGTTTTGCAAACTCAATGGCATAATGCAAAAGTGATAGGCAAAAAGGAATAATACATACTTTGCAAATTCAGTGGCCTAATGCAAAGAGTCGATTTTGTGTAAGACATGTATACGCGAGTATCAGAAAAAATTTCCCCAAGATACATCTTTAAAATCTATTTTAGTTTATTTCTCGTTCATCAAATAAAGTGGATTTTCAGGAGGTATTAAATAAATTGAAGGCAGTTGATGAAAAAGCTTATAAATGGATAACTGATAACAAGTCAAATCAATAGTCTAGATTTGGCTTTGACACTGAAGCCAAATTTGACCATATCATAAATAATATGTCTAAAACATTTAATAGTTGGCTTGGAGAAGATTGAGAGTTGTCTATTTTCAACTTCTTGGAGTTGTATCGATGAAGAATAATGAAGAAACTTCAAAATAGGCTAAAGGCAGGTAGTGAATGGATGACCACACTACCCCTATTGGTTGTTAAAAAGTTAAACAGAAGTATTTAGACAACACGAAATGTCTCTATCTTGTATATTGGACTGAAAGAGTTCGAAGTGATTGATATGAGTGGTATTCCAAGCATAACGTACAACTTGGATTTGAACAGAAAAATGTGTGATTGTGGGATATGGCTATTGTCTGGGATTCCTTGCCAGCATGCGATCTACTCAATATTGCACATGAATTTCCCCACCTTTAACAAGTTTGTAGATAACAGGTTACAAACTTCATCATATGTGAGAACATATATTGAAATTATTCATCCTGTTCCTAAAAAGAGAAGTTAGCTAGAGAACTGTGAAAGCAAGCTGGAGCCACCTATTAGGCATGCCAAACTTGATAGGCCCAAAAAAGCTAGAAGGAAAAGCCCTACTAAAGAGAGAAAGAGAAAACTTGTGTTTACACTTAAGTGCAATCAATGCCATGAATTGGGCCACAACAAAAGGTCTTGCCACCACAATCCAGACAATGTAAGAAGACAAAAACCAAAGGTATTACTTTTGTTTTCATGTTATTCTTCTTTATGCTACTGTTTAATATGTTTTATTTAACTTAATCATTTTTTTTCCTTATATCAGAGAAAACCAATTTCAACCATGGCAAGTCAATTAGCTAGAAGTCAATTTGTTTCATCTTCTTCCTCTTCACAACATCCACAGTCACAAAGGCAATGAATACCACTTGATGGAGTTCTGTTGAATATATGAATCTGTTAATTTTGAACTATATGGCAATTGGATGATTACATTAGATAAATTTGTTGGAGTATGTTTGCACCGCATATACATTTGTAAATTTTGTAGATTATTGCTCTGGAGTGAAATATTCTGTGTTCTTCCATTCAACATTTTTTAATCGAAATTGTCTATAATTTCATGCATTCTCGTATTTGCATTGAATTGCATTTCCAGGATTCTAGTACTTGCATTACATTGCATTTCCAAGTTTCTAGTGCTTGCATTGCATTGCATTTCTAAATTTGCAAGCAAAACGTGCATTGCATTTCTAGTACTAGCATTGCAATACATTCCACTATTTGCATTTCATTCCATCTCTAGTCACTTACATTCTCGTATCAAAATCCAAGGCATTTCCAAGCATCAATCTGTAATTCAATCTAGATTTTCAAGCCAAAATACTACATTTAAGTGTATTGTTTTCAGGCCAAAGAAGATAACAAATCACCTTAACAAATGTACAAAATACATTGTTACTATCTAAATTGGCAATTTAAATTCTAAAGGGTAAATTGGTTATTTCATTGTAAAGAGTAAATTGGTAATTTACATTGTTAACAGTAATTTGAAATAAATTAATTTAGTCATTTAATTTGGAGGGTATTTTGGTCATTTTATTTTAAAGGTATTTTGGTCATTTTACTTAAACAAGATAATAGTCTTTTGGCTTGTAGGGCATTTTTGTCATTTCAATTGAAAAAGGTAAAATAGTCACTCTGATTATACTTTAACAAAAAGTGTTAAACTTAACTACTTATAAGTGGGTCTTTGAGATTTTTATAGTTAAAATAATAGAAACTTGGGAAAATGTGGGAATAAGTCCTTTGGCCTTGATTTTTATAAGCCGGCCAATGTAAGAGAGAAGTTATCTGCATACTCTCAGATTGACAAGGCAGAGAAAAGGTAAAACTGAGGTTCCTTCATCAAGTATCAAAGGCTTCCTTCATCTACAGCCTTGTTGATGTGTTCTCCACATGGGCTTAGCTCAGGCCTCCGTTGGCCGAACGGAATTCTAGTGAAGCTTTTTAGACCATTCATGGCTGAGACAATGGAGCTTAATCTGTAAGAATCTTTCCTGTTTCCTCCAAATGTACTTCTCATACATTTCCAAAATTGTGTCTTCTTACCAATTGAAGTTAGTTGTTCAAATTTTCAGGAAGAGTTATTTTTTGTTTACGTTGGCTCACAACAATCTACCGTTTTCATTTTTATAATTGCATCATAAATCATTTGGTCAGGCACGTAGTTTGCCTAAACATGGAATGCACCACTTACACTAATCTCAATTACGTTATTGGGATCTATTTTGACTTAGAAACATGCCTGAACCCTTTTTTTTTTTTCAAGTAATCTCAAAGTTATACTAAATAGCTAAACAAAACTGTTATCAGCATAACCTAAAATAGAATCATCTCAAGTGATGATTATTAATTTTATAATTAAACAAGTGAGTTAGTCTTGAAATTAGGCAGAACAAGACCGTACTGGAAAAACCTAGAATGATAATTCCATATCCACTCTGATTTCCCCGCCTATTGACCACAAGTAGAAATATGGTTGCATTGTAATTCGACCTAACCCTTGTTCAAATAAAATACTAAAGCCATTTTCATAAATAACCCAGGTTCGTTGATTGTGTAAGCTCAACTTAGACACCAAAGTTGAATAACTTCAATCTCAAAATAAGCTCATTAAGTTTAAGTCAATCTTGTGATAACCCTTGTTTAGACTCCACCCACTTCAAATCCAATCTCTACTAGGAAGTAAAATTGGATTCGAAACGACCTTATTCAAACTCAAAATGAGTTTAGCCCGAACAAACTCAAACATAAACCCAAACATGAGCTAAAAAGTAAAACTAGAAACGAATTCGAGCCCAACTCCAAACTACAGTCGTGCTCAGCTCGTAAGCCAAGCACAACTCATTTAAACCCTTAACAAACAACGTTATTTCTAACTCTATCTAAAGATAAGGTTAAATTCAAAACGAATTTGTTCAATTGAAGCAAATGTTATGCTACCCGAAACGAGCTTAGCTCAGACAAACCTGAACACAAGCCTGAGACAGCAAACATTAACCCGATCACGAACATGTGAGTGAGTAAATTCGACGAGTACAAACTTAAACCTGAGTCAAGTCCAATCCAAAACGAGTCGGGCTCTGTTCAAACTCATCTTGGCTCGACTTATTGCCATCCCTACTAGGAAGGTTCATTTCAACATCAATGATTACATTAATAGAGTATCATATAAGCAATTTTCAACAAAAATATGGCTTTGACCAATTGATCAATTTGGTTAAGTACATTAATATGGAACTCAACCACAAGAATTTTGACACAAACATATGGGTGGTAAAATTTTTGTGAGAAATTGTAAACATTTTCATCTAATGAATCAACAATTGAATAGAATTATTAATCGGAAAATTCAACAATAGCTTTAGCAACTCAATCGGTTAAAAAAATGTTTAAGTTAATAGTACATAGGCAACCTAGAAGAATTGATAAGTATGCTATATATTCAATATGAGCATTGTGTGGTGTGCACTTGCAAGCACTACAATATCATATCAGGGTAAGACCCTTTACAGCCAAAAATAATGATAAAACTTGTGCAAAACTAGTAACCAAATTTTTACCGCAGGATTGCCACTTCAATTCTGGATTAGAGCAACAAAATAAATTCACTTTTCAGATTTTGCCTCCCTAAACTCCTAATTCGATGTAGCTGTCCATAAAAGAGAAAACAAATTGACCAACTTTAGATTAAATATTGAGAAAACTCAGCAATATGCACCACAAATTGAAGGCTCATGCAACCAGCAAAAACCTTTATCAAGCTGATAAATTTTCAAATTTGCCAATGTCAAAGAAGGGTACATTTCGATGATATGCAACCTGAATTGTTCCCTACTTGCAACCAGCACAAACATATATCCAGGTGCTAAAATAAAGTTTTAAAATAAAATATATATGTAGGTGGATTACCTTTACCAGCAGGTTCATCCTGAGGTTTCATGGCTGGGAAGAGGAGAACCTCCTGTTACAAAATAAGATACAAGTGATGAACACTGACTGCTAAAAACGCAACTAATGCCAAGGAAGAAATGCATGAGAGAGAACACAAACCTTGATGTTTTGAGAGTCGGTAAACAACATGGTCAGCCGATCAATTCCCAAACCCCATCCACCCGTTGGAGGCAATCCATACTCTAGAGCCGTACAAAATGTCTCATCCAGAGCCATTGCTTCATCATCACCTGATTGTCGGTCCTGATATTTGAACAAGACTTCAGATCACAAAATTCATGGCGGATTATTATGACAAAATTGTGACCCCAAATTCTAAACATTTGCCATACCTTTAGTTGTTCAGCAAATCGTTGACGCTGTACAACAGGATCATTCAGCTCGGTGTATGCATTGCAAAGCTGTGTAGTTGCATAATAGTGAGAAATAATCGTATTTAAAGACAAAAAAAGAACTACATCAAAATGGGCAAATTAAAAAAAAAACAAACTAGAATCCTATAATCAGATGAGCATACTTCATGCTTGTTAATGAACAATTCAAAACGTTCAGTCAAGCCTGGCTTTGATCTGTGCCACTTCGCCAAAGGACTCATTATCTCAGGATGGTTAATGATGAAGGCAGGATTAACACACATCTCTTCCAAAAAGTGACCCACAAGCTGCCACCACAGAAAAATAAGATTAATCAATAAGATAGATAATACAGTTAGAACATAAGGCATTTCGGGGAGTAATATATGGTGCATGCATGTTCCAGTTGAATATTCATGCTTAGAGTTCATATGTGCACACGTGTATGTGAAAAATTAAATCTTCTATTTGATAATCCAGGACACAGACTACTGAAGGTCCTGAACCCACACCACCAAGCCTCAACAAATAGATGGGAAGGGACAAAAAAATTACTGATAAAATCACAAATATTAGCTCAGGAAAAACTTCTTATATAATGATTATGCTTAAATAACATGTGAAAAGAATATTTCAGCCAGAGGTCAAGTATAAATAGAAATAGAAACATAAAACAAGAGTCACAACAAAGATCTTTTGTTTTTAGTCCTGTAGACCTTTTCTAAAACAATATAATTTTCCTATGTTCCCAAATCCAAAACTTTAAGAATCATGGTACATACTACACAATAGAAGGGCAATAAAAGTTTTCAATTTGCATCAATAAATTTGAAAGTCAACCAAAAAAGAAAATTAACCTTGTCTAACAGCCGGGCTGTTGTTTGAGGAGGGGGACATTTGATATCATACTTTAAGCAAGCATCCTGCAGATATTTGTTAGCCTCATCACTTGATAGGTCTTTTGGTATATTGAGGTTAGCCATCTTCTCCAACTCATCTATCATATCAATCCTTCTGTAACATTAAAACAATCAGGACAATTTCAACCACAAAACAGATCTTCACACAGATGTTTAATTTTATAACCTTGATAACCCAAAAATAAAGGATTGTGGACCTGAAAGGAGGTGTGAAATCAATCTCGATTGGATCCTTATCAGGCCCATTAGCATGATATTTGATTTTATAGCCACCGGTAATTTCCTTGACCATCCCTGTTTCATTTAAACAAAGTCAAAAGTTGTCTAAAGCCTGGTTGAAAAAGAAAAGCTTAATATACTGGAAACTCAGATTTCCCAAAATATCAATATTTTCTCCTTACCACTCAGCATACATTCAGTAAGTTCCATCAAATCATTGTAGTCTGCAAAAGCCATATAGAACTCGCAAGTGGTGAATTCAGGATTATGAGTCAAATCAATACCCTCGTTTCTAAATTGTTTTCCAATCTCATAAACTCTATCCAGTCCACCAACAACTAGCTCCTTAAGATACAGTTCAGGTGCAATGCGCATAAACAACTTCATATTAAGCTCATTGTGATGGGTAACAAAAGGACGTGCAGCTGCTCCACCAGCAATCATGTTCATCATGGGTGTTTCAACCTAAAGGTGAATACAGAATTAATGAAAATGAAAAGTAAACTTAAGCCAAATATATATATATATATATATATATATATATTTGTATGCTAATTCCAGCAAAGAAAGTGAACCATTGAACAACCAGACAGATGACTAACCTCCAAGAAATCAAGATTGTCAAGGAATTTCCTAATATAAGAAATAATCTTTGCTCTGGTCTTGAATATCTGTCGAACTTCCAGATTCAACATCAAGTCCAAGTAACGTTGACGATACCGAGTTTCCTACAGAGGAATATTAACATTTTAAATCACTGCTAACAAAAGGTCAAATTTAAACTAAATTGATGAAAAGTAAATATTAACACGCTTACAATATTCACATAATTACCAAAAACACTACAAAATTCCTCAGGCTCAAACCAAACATAATTATTAATAAAATAATACAGATTAAAAAGGAAGAAATGAGAGATGAGATATTAAAAGTGAAATCCGTGGCTCACCACCAAAAATTATGCAAGAATTAAGAGGATTAAACAGTCAGACAAGCTTCATCTATTGCACTAGAGGGCCCGCCTAGAAGCATTAGAGGGTGCCTACATTTGTCAACACACAAAGCAGGTTTGTTCACAATACTGAAGTGACATCCCTCTTAGCAAATTATTCATATTATTTCCCTGTTGCTATAGCTCCAAACGCGTATTTTTATGGAAAAAAAAATTGCAATTAGGCTATTATATTAAGAAAAAAAGAGGATACAACATAATGGACAAGCCGACTGAAAAAAAGAAAGGAAAAAGCTTTTCAAAACCCAAAATTTCAGAAGCTACACAAGAAAAAGTTAGCTCAAATCCAAAAACAAGTGAAGCCTTAGCCTATAAATCAAGAAGATCCTTTCTAATTAGGCTACTGAAGCTTCCCAACTTTGAAGAATAAAGAAAAACAGAGCTTCCTTACATTTCGAGGATATAAAAGCCCATGAGAGAAGCCCAAAGTTCCCTACTGGACTATTTAGTAAAATACCAAAGCAGTGTGTTGCAACTCAAGAATAACTTCTCCTTTTGAAAATTATTTTCAGCCATTATCACACACTCCAGCTTCAATCCTAAGGCCAACAATGTCCACTTAAGTTTGGAAGACAAGATATCAATAATAAGTAAGATCCTCAGTCTCAAGTACTGATATCACCTACAAACATCAACCAAGGTTTTGCTCAAATTAGGATCGCCAACGGACAGGCTAAATAATTCCAACTAACCTGAGCTTACATATGTGAAGGTTTGATAGAAAAATTCTACAATAACTGTTCATGGTTTGGTTTTGAACCAACTTTTTGTGAAAGCCTTAGGTGCATACCACTAGAAAAAATAACATGTACTTTTTATCAAGTATAACACAATCAAATATAATTATTACGCCATGAAAGATGATAATGATAGTACTTGATTTTAGTACTTCCAATATATATAAGCAGAAAAACACAGATCTGCAAATTTTGCAGTATACATATATGTGTGGTTATAGACGCATGCAAAAACTTGAATACATTAGATGGAGTAGATTATTTTGATTTATACAGATGTAGCATTGTCATAAGATGGTAATGAAAAAGACTATTCCCAGAATTCTCCAATGATGACCCTCAAAATATTTTTCTATGGAAGGCTCAACTAAAATTCCAAAAAGGGCTTGAATGCTGGCAGTAAATAATCCAAGGTACTAATTGCAGCATGTTTATTGTTTAACATAATCATCAAACCTATTAAAAATTTTCATGAGTTGGTTAACAAGGTGACACTAGTTATTACAGTGTTTGACTCATTACACATTAAAAAATAATAATTTGCTATACCAGTATATCTCATGTTTCCAAGACCTGGACATTGCCAAGCTTAAGAGAAAGGAGAAATACTCAAAACAGACTAACTCCAATTGAGCTATGAATACCACAATCAATCCTTACCACAGGTTTAGCACTAAATATATCAACAAATGTAAAGACAAAAAAAACCAATCTCAAATCTTATATGTTGTTCTCTAATTAGCTTCTGGCATTTTGCATCAGAATTTCATGCAGATCCAAATGTATGACAATGCACACTTAATACACCAAGATAATCTATGCATCCCCAAATTGGATGCAGTTTAATTTCATGAACATGGTCCAAAACATCTAAAAAGCGCAAAAATGACTTCTCCTTAATAATTGATATAACTGATACCTGATCTTTTAATATATAATTGTCAGGGTTCCTGGTACTTCCTGGGACCCATATGTCAGCTTTCTGCAGAAAAAGGATCAGATAGCTAACATCATGAAGAATCTTCATCAAAATCAAATCTTTCAGAACAAAATTTGCACACCTTAGAATTATCCACAGCAGGATCAGGTTTAATTTTGTTCCCCTTAGTATTATCCCCACCAAGACTGGGTTTCTTACTTGGCATCATATGGAGACAATGAGAAAGCACCACGAATATTTTAGGAAAGATACTCAATTCCCCTCTCTTAGTTTTTCCTGGAAAAATGAGGAAGAGAAAAATTAAACCAAAATATGCAACTAACTAGCATAAAGGTTTGTATCTCAGACCAGAAAACGCACTACCATCAATTGCAAATGAAGATACATTTTTATGTTTTTTTGGGTGGATAAAAAACTATTAAGTAGGATCACCACTTTGTCCAGCAGATCTCTACTACAGCTAATATATTTTTAGATATTTTTAAGCACAATCAATCAGACAAAAATCAATTACTTCTTGAATCCAAATAAAGTGATCCGCCACAGGTAACGTATTCTGATATTTTCTAAGCTCAATCAAGCTGACCAAATCAATAACTTCTAGAATCCACGTATAGTGAATTAAAACGATAATGTGAATTAATTAACAATTTTAACATCCAAACCTGGGAATCCAGTGACACCAACGATGTCACCACGCTTCACACTAGAATGGAACTTCGAAAATTCAACTTCGTCCATGCCTGACTTACTACAATCAGTAAATTCCCAATTAGTTAGCCCAAATAGAATGATAACAATAAAACAAAACAGAACAAAAAGGGAATCAGAAACAAATACCTAACAAAATACAAGAAGAGAGGTTGTTTATTTGGTGTCACATATTGAAAGATACAGGATATGGAATTTTTCAACCTTGACAGGCAAATAGTACCAACTCATACAAACTACAAATTATTATAACCGCACTTATAAAACCGGGGCCAATTCTATCTTGGAGAAAAATTCAAATTCTTCCCCCTTGCCTTTTTATTTCAGATAAGTAATCATTTCCCCTGATTCAACTTTTAACACTCAGGATAAAATTCTTATCTTGACTTCATTTCATTTTTATGGTTTTACAATAGCTTTTGATATTTTATCCCAAAACTGTTTTAGAGCTTTTAAGTAAATAATTTTCTTAAAATTCCTTGAAACCCTTACTTTAAAAATAAAAAATTATATTTGAATGCTTAATCAAGCTAGACCTTAATAGTTAAAGTATTCAGTTAGTTGAACAAATAAAAATAATGACATAGAAAAATCTCACTATCATTGCAGAAACGTAAATTTATTTGTAATTTAACCCCATCCTACTCATCCTCCCAAATTGAAAGAGAAAATATGTAAAATGCAAATGACTTTAAGAAATAGATAATGTAGTAATCAAAAAAAAAAAAAAAAAACCTAGCATCAGCCATAACTTGGAGTTTTGCACCACCACCATGCAAATCATAGAAGAAGAGCTTTGATGATGAAGATCGTTTGCTCATGATTCTTCCTGGAGAAAAAAAGTTTGATATTTAAAAAAATAAAAAAAATCAGAAGATAGCTACAATGCTCAAAGTCCCATTTTTTATACCTGCCAATGATAGAGTCAGTTCCTCGAGATGCTCCCCATTGCCTAAGCCCCCATATTTCTCAGTATACTCAAGTATAGACACATCAACAAAGAATTTGTGGGGATATGGATTTTTTCCATCAGCCTTCTGGGAAGAAAGATATTTCACTCGATTTTCGAAGTATTGCTGCAGAAGAAACAAATCAGAGAAACAAAACAGCAAACAGGTGTTATCTGCAAAAGAAATACAAGATGGCCTCAAAATTTTTTGCTGAGAACCATGCAATCATACCGTTGGATCCATATCTTCATCATCAGCTGCAGGTTTCTGGTTCTGCATGCTTGCCTTGGCAGCTGCCTGGAATTTGTAAACAAATGTGTAAATAACATCAAATCATTAACTACATTACACATATTTCTAGTCTCTTAATCCTCAGACAAGAAGATTATAACACCAACATTAGCACACACTTATGATTTAACTTCAAATTATTAACTACATTACACCTATTCTAGTTTCTTAATCCTTACAACAAACAAAAAATCACCAATAAGCATAAACACATATGTTCAAACTAATAACTTCATTACTTCAATTTTGGTCTATCCTCAAAGAAGAACAAAAACCAACAAATAGAAAAACCGAATACAAATACCCAATAGACATATCAAAAACTCAACCAGCTATCAGCTTAAAATAAACGCTAAGTACCTGTTTCGCCTTTTCCTCTTCTTTACGCTTCCTCTCCTCCTCTCTTTGCTTGTTCTTCAGCTCCTTCTTGCGCGCACTGAACACACGAAACCCACAAGAGATAAATCAGTTAACTAAAATTCAAAAAATAGAAAAGAAATAAAAAAAGGGAAAATTCATTATTTAAAAAATCCCAGAAATGATAGAGAAAGGAGACTTTTTGCTTATTGTTTCTTCGGGAGCTGAAGGTTCAGAAGAGGATGAATCCACGGCCAAGCTCGAAACAGCTTTGGCTGTTTCGCCAACTGAGCCCTCCATTACCTTTGGCTCGTTTGTGCGTGGGTTTGAGTGTGAGATGGCGAGCTGTGAAAGTGGAATGAGAGAGAGGGAAGTAGAAGATGAAGGGAACAGCCGCCACTGAGAGAGTATATGTAGGGTTTCTATTTGTTAAGTTGAGAAAAAATTGATCTAAAAGGAAAACATGTAAGGGGCAAATAACAGCGTATCCCGACTAAGGATTGGACTAAGGAGTAACAATTTTTCCCATAAAATTATATTTTATTTAAAAAAAAAACATTATTGATGTAAAAGTATATAGTAATCTCACTGTCCATTAATTTTGAAAAATTAAAAAATAAATCTCTGACATGTTAAACCCACATATTTTAAATATGACATTTAGCTTTTAAAAAATTTTTAAAAATTTATAAAGCAATCCCTAAATTTTTGAAAACTTTAGTAGTCAACTTCTTTCATTCACTACTTCTACGGTGTCATTGATGTTAACCTCTATCACTTTTTCTTCTATCATGATATGAGTTGTCATTGATTATAACTTAAAATAGTCAAGTTAAGAAATGGGAGGAAATAGTACAACATAATTAAGGAAGAAAAAGAAATTGATGAAACCAATAATGGCTTAAAAACGAGACGAGTGGAAGGAGTGAGGGTGAAAAAAAGGAAATAAGTGAGTTATTATGTAATTTGGATATTTAAAGTGTTTATTTTTAATTTTTATTAATTTAAAATTATATGATAATTTTAAAAAATAAAATAATAATCTCACTTTCAAGAGTTTTTTTTTTAATCATTAATATTGTTTTATTTTATGTTGAAAAGTGTTACCTTATATCATTTTAAGGGTGACGAGGTGTTTTTATATCAAACCTTAAGTGGGAAAAGGTGATATACTCATATATTTTATGTTGTAATGCCCAATACTAATTTGACACTTGATAATAGTACTCCTTTGGCATATGAATTTTTTCTTTTTTTATTATTATTAAAATTACTAAAATTAAAATTAAATAACCTACTTTTGGAGGATCCATAGAATGAATTGGTGAATTGGATTGTGATATAAACCTAGGTATAAAGACACTCTAAATACCAGTTTGTAAGAGTGACGAGCTTACCATGCTTTGCAATTCCAATGTCCATTGTGTCGACTCATAAGTGAATACTGTAATGTCGATGTTATCACTTGTATTGTGTAATTGTAATTAATATCATTCAATTATAATTAAAAGGCATGATTGTCTAACTCATATTAGTTCTAAGTGAATATTATAATATCGATATCACCACATTTATCACTTTTGTAAAACAAAAATAGGATAGATGAGTTTGAAGCTTATACGTAAAAACAATGTAAAAGTCCCTCCCTAGAGCCAAAGCCGGTATAAAAAGCTCATATTTTCCAAGAAATACTTAGTCCCATACCCTCCAATAGTATCCTAGCATAGTAAAGAGGCCAAATGACTATTTCCCACCCAATGTTTGATGAAATGATCTTCCCACTCATCAAATTTTAAAGAGTCATTTTATCACACTTTTGCTAAATTTGTTAAAAAAAATATGCTAATTTTTTTATGAAATTGTTGAAAAGAAAAGATAAACCCTCAAACTAAATAATATTTTGTCCCTAAAATTTATTAACTAAATTGTTTATCTCTAATTAATATTAATTTCAATTAAAAATAATTAAAAATTTTACTTGTACAAAAATAGATAAAGGGTGCCAATAACGTAGAATCACATGCTTAGGGTGAGCTATAATTTTGAAAATATCAGAGGCGTTAATGAATTTTTTAGAGGATTCTTTGGAGATTTGAAAAAGTTTAGGAATTTTTTTAATTAAAAATTTTTAATATGCCCTTCAAAAGTTTGGAAAAAGACTTTTTCACCTCCTAGAACTACACAAATTGCAACAAATTAAGAGTGTAAATATAATATTTCAATCTATTAGAACTATAATTATAGTTTAAAAAATATAAGGTGTGAATAACTCAGTTCAAGTCTAGCCCTAATATAGGTTAAAATCATCTCCTTTTTTCAAGGGGGATAATATTATGTCACATTCATAGTGTAAAACCCTAGAGATGATAATTTCAATCTAAATTTAAAGTCTTCAACCTTTTCCAACCCTAATGGGGAAAGAATCCTTAAATAGAAATAGGGAAAAGAACGAGGACAAGGATATATATGTCCTTTCCCCTTCTTACCCCATGTCTATCCTCGTCTCTTTATATTAATATTTTTACTTAAAATACTAACATACTTTTATAGTTTTATATTATTTATGTTTTTAAATTTATTTATGTTTTTTTTGTGCATATTAAGGTAGTTGGCATATGTTATTTGTGACATTTGAAATAAGTTTGTTTTAATTTTAGTTAATTTTATTGTTTAATATATTTATGTTGCGTTTAATGAGTACGGGGTAGAGATTTTTTACCACGGCCATAGGTACTAGGAGGGGGAGGGGACAATAAATCTTTGTCATCTATGTAACAGAGACAGGGACGGGGATGGGGAATAGGGTACTCAGCCCCACCTCTTCTCATTGTCATCCCTATAGTTGATGCATACCCGGCTCCATCACCATTGTTGGATTCCAAATCTTCCTCAAGCCTCCATGTCATCCAAGAGTTTAAGAAGAATGAAAATCCAACAACTGACAAGCCAAAAGAAGCATGTTTTCTTATTTTTGGCCTAATCTCACTTTTGGGCATAGCCTCATAACATGCAGTCAAGGTCCAAGTTAATAGCTTGCACTCATTAGCCCAAAAAAGCAACAAATGATGTCCATTTTGAGCTCAAACCGTCCAAAGAGCTTTAAGAAACCCATTTGGCCCAAACTTGTATATTTAGTTGCTTTAAAACTAGATGAAAACTTTGTTGCAAAAATAGGAGACATATTTTCTAGATTTAGGGAAAAAGATAACCACTTTTGTTTAGATATGGGCTTAGTATATGATGGATGACTTAGCATATATTAAGAAGTTTAGTTGATTTTTAATTAATTTTGTTGACAAAACTGTATCATTGTCATCCATGCTTTTTATATAAAAGGGTGGGCCTTCTTTATTTGTACTTTTTTGGGTTGGCATTTTGAATGAAACTTGAGATAAAACATTGAAGCTTTTATCTCTCATTTCCTTTATCCAATCATCTTGATGGAAGATTAGTGGTAGAAGGCCCTAAGGTTGGTGGAATTATTCATTTATGCCTTGGTTTCATTTTTACATTCTTAAAATCCAAAGTTGAATGTATTTGTGTATGTTTGAAGTGTATGCACCAGAGAGTTGCCAAGAAATTACTAAATCTACCACTGAGTTTTATCTTCATTTTGATTGTTTTATCTTGTCTCGTTTTTGTGTTGTCATAGATCAAAAGAAATCTCATTGTGTTGTGAATGTATTAATATAAGTTTGGTTTGGATTGGAATTCGTCTTGGCTATCAACTTGAATGAATTGAAAAACTGTCCCTTTCAAATGAATAGTGAAAACAAATTTTTGTATTGTAGATGTTGTTACATGTTTTGGCTAAGAATGTACCAATAACACTCATAAGTATGTCTAAGGGTAATTTTGTCATTTTTTCTCTTTTGGTTGCTTTAATTTTTTTAGTATAAGGAACCATGTATGGTTGTACACATCCAAAGTGTATGCCCGGACATGAGTCAAGAAAGGTATAATTGTTATTTTAAGCATATCACATGATTTGCTCATGTAAAGGAGGATGTATGACTATGCATATTGGTGGTGCACATTCGTATACCAGATAAATAAGGAACAATGCCAACTAAGTAGCAATATATGTCTATGCATAACAAAATCTATAACTGTACATAGGGTTTAAATTTTGGATAAAAACATTTTCAATGATCACAAGTCATGGTTTTTATCATGAAACCATTGGTACACCAGTGCACAAGGGTTGCACGACCGTAAGTGACATTATTTATGTAAAATAAAAAAAATGCAAAGGTTGGGTGTTAAGGCATTTGTGCATTTTGTTTATTTTTACTGTACAAGAGAAACAAGAGAGAGTTGTGAGAGATATTAATGTGATTAAAGAGTATTGGAAGAGAGTGTGGGATCACCAGAAATAACTCCAAAAGCCACATGAAGATTCTGTTTCGCCGAAGGAAAGACAGGTAGAATAACTACGATTTAAAGAATTCTAGACGAACTGATTGGCATGTTGTAGTTTAGATCCTATACATTTACGTTTGAATACCTAAATACATGTGAAATTGAGCCTAAATGGATTATAATCTGTGCATTATACTTATTAATAGAAGAATAACTATGTCATTGATGAACTAGGTTGGTATAATTTGTTATCTATATATTATGTGATGTTTAAGTATTAGAAACTTATTTTAGTGTTCAATAGGCATAGAGATTGATTGGTTGTATTAGAAAATGCTAGAAACAATATTATCAAACGATGATGTATGACCGTACAAATAGGTTGTACTATTGTAAATGCTTTAAATAGGCAATGATCAATTTGTGCATTAGTTTCACACTCGTGACGTTGTATAACTAGGTTATGTATTGTTATACATTATGAGGTGTATGCTAGTACATGTTCAAAGCGAACGCACAATCGTGCAGAGGTATTTCAATATGAGGACAATGTATGACCATAAAGAATGAAATTAAGGTTAACAAGTGTTAGTCAAGTTAGCATGTTGTTATGAAGGATTTTACGATACACAATTGTGACTCCAAAGAATGTACGTTCATACATAGTCCTTTAAAGGTATAGGCATGTATGGTTTAGTCATGCTCATACATAGTAGAGAAAAGATGATTTTGCCCCTATGATATACACTAGAATGAGGATAAGGATAGTGAGGCTTTTTTAAAGGCAACTCAAGAGAGTTAACAAATGATACATGCTTAATTGTGTAAAAAATGACATAAACCCTAAATGAAACAGACTTGAGTTGAATTCAGAAAAGTTAGGAAAATGATGTACATCGATTTAGTCACCATCTATGTGCGAAGTGGCATAGTATATATAAAAGCAATAAGGTTAGAAGTTAAATGCCTATGAGATACATCATACACTCAACACCAAGGCATATTAACAACTCATTTATATTCAAGTGCGCATGGTAAAAGAGAGTTGCACTAGTTTAGTTCTTCACATGGTCAACGTGATGTTTCGCGTATGTGCCCGTGGTAAGGGTCATTTGATGATGGTTAATAGTTAGTAGTTTTGTAGTTATGTATATGTGGAAAAAGGAAGGATTATGATTAGATTCCTCAAGGCAAGGATTACGATCAGATTCCTCGTGTGACCAGGGTGTCAATGATTAGTTAGCTCGATGCTCAATCAATATAGTGTTATGTGCACTAGTAGTTGTAAACATCTGAGATATTATTTAGTATGTGTTCACATGACATTAGAGATGTCGAGATTAGGAGTTGTTATCTCAATGATACTGTAAGCTTAGGACTAGTCATCTAGGATGATAGTGCTTATGGAGTTAGGGCATGAATATGTTATAGATTAGTCGGATGGGTATCAAGGATGCTGAAAAACATCCAAAAGTAGACCACAGCCTTATGAGATTTCAGTTCAGCTTAGAAACGCTAGTTTAGTTAATTTGTGCTAAAGGTAATGAAAGGTTATCTACTTATTGAGTGTTATAGCACTCACACAATCTTTTGTTTGTGATTTTGCAAATATGCAAGGTGAGTAGCGAGACATGCAGGAGAGCTAGCGATCTAATTTATGGAGCTTGCATAAAGAGGGGCATTTTAGTCATTTGTATTTATTTTTAAGTTATTGTAGTGGATTTATAGTTTGGGATTACGTATGATGATTATACAATATTTAGTTATGGATTTGTATTTTAGACATTGATTGTATGACTTTATGTGTTTTGATTGGAAATGGTTTTGTTTAAGTTGTTATATACACCTTTTTGCACGCAATGCACTATTAAGTGTATATCATACTTTTAATTACGTTGTTTATTTGAGTAGAAATTTTAAATATACACGTCTCGTTGAGTTTATATTTTATATAATATGGAAAAGATGTCATATACAGTAAAATCCATACACACATATAATGGAGCCCACTAGCCAAATTGTTTTTATTTGTTAAAGGCTTTTGTCCAATGGTATAATATTACATGGATCCGACCGAATTGAGTACTTGGCTTTAAAGTTAACATTAACGTATCTTTTTACTTTTTTAAATAAAAAAAAGTAGGTAAAACTAATAAGAATTTTTTTTCTATTTTATTTTATATAGTAATTGAAGAGCCTAAATTATTTTGGAAAACTATAAGTATACCCTTATTTAGCAGATATTGATAATTGCAAGGTTTCTTTTATTTTCATGCGTTTATTGTAATTTGAAGAAAAAAAATTAATAATCAATAATTTTTTATACATTATCTATAAAAATATCTTAATAGCTAATATAATCCTAGATGATGACATTATGATTATTTAAAAACTTATAAAAAATTAGAACTTTCATATAAATAATTGATCAAAATCTAACCAAAATCAAACCCCATAATAATGAACTTTGAATAAAGGGAAAGGGAAAGAAGTGTTCAAAATTTATATTGTTTGGAGCCCCTCAACCCAAGCCTTTTACATCTATTTCTTCAAGTAACTAGTTTGAAATTCTGCTTGTAAAAATCACTTCCCTTTATAATAGTTTTTCTAAATTTCACCTAATTACACTAATTTATTAAAGATTGTACCCAAAAATAGTGATATGAGATTTCACCCAATAAGATGGTTACAAATTAAAAAAAAAATGGAAATGCCTTTACAAAGGTTAATACAAAATATGAAGTATGATGATTCTCTTAAATGTATGGGTATGAGCTTTAGAGAGAATTTTTTAGGAGAAAAAAAGTATAAATTTTATATATATGATCTCTAACTTTATCAAATTTAAAATAACATGAATTTATAGGCTTAGATGGCTAGGAAGATTGTTATCACTGTTGGATTTAGAGAGGTGCCTGTTGACATCTAAAAATGAGTTTTTTTTTTTTTCTCTTGAAATGCAAATGCATACAAGCATACTAGCAAGAGGTACTAGCATACTTGACCGCAAAATTGACTTTTCAAATAAAATCAACTTCGGTCAGACCTCCCAATAGTCAAATTCCTTCTTGCGCCACACATGTATGGGTGTGCAAATGCTATGCATAGGCATATATAGGTGTATATAAAGTGTTTTTGTTAATTCTAGAGTTGTGGACGATTATCATGTACGTCTTAAATTTTGCCTATGCGTGGATGTACATTGCTCTTGCATCAGTGTACAAATAATATTTGACTTGGTTTGACTTTTCTTGGATATACTATTTGTGTATGAGGAAAGTGAGTCGTGACTCTATGTAAATATGATGTACAAGCATGTGCTTTATAAATGCATGAGCATATGTTTTGCTTTGACTTGAATGTTCGACGATGCACGACTTCTTCGCATATGGGACACCCTTCTCGTGACTTCTTCAATAAACATATGTATAGATGCACATTCTTTGAATGTACGAGTGTACATGAAACTTTGACCATGACCTGTGTTAACTTTTCTTGTAAATGCACAACTTGATGTGTATAGGAAGAGGACACTTGTGATTGGCCTATATTTAACAATATATGAACATATGTTTTGTTATGTACAGTCGTACATGCCATATTTGAATAATAACAAATATATATCCAAAAACACAGTTGTACTTGACCTAAAATATTGTATTTTTCAACTTTTGTCAAATTCGATTATGAACTAATTCATGTCATGAACAATTTAGATATTTTCACTTAGTTTACGTTATTATCTAAACACTTAAAAATTTAACAAAATAAATGATTTTAAGTTGAAATAATTCTCAGTTACATGATGTGACACATCAACATTTGTACCCAAAATTCTATTTGTTAATGCATATAATACTACTCATTTGGAGATTTCAAAACCTAAATCAAAATGGCTTAATAATTCTACCAAGGAATGTTAATAAGCAAGTTTTGATGATTAAAATTTACAAGATTTCATAAAGATAAACCAACCGAAGCCTAATCCACTTTTTGAAGTAAAGCCAATTTGACTTACCGGTGTTCCAAAATTTAGACCCCCACTTTATGAGAAACTCTGTAGAGGTAAATGGTTGAAATGGTTCGTTCCTGAACTATTAAATATCTTTGGCACAAGCATATCAGTAACTTCACTGTTGAGACATTACATACATACATGTAATCAAACTAAACTCATTTGTAATGAGGTACACCAAAGATGTTATATTGCTCAAGAGCATAGAAATTATAGATGTCTCATTGGTGGGTCAAGATTCAAGAAGATAAACTACATACAAATTAATAAAAAGTCCTTGGATTGCAAGTTAATCTTCCTCTGCTCACTTATCTTACAAATGGTATCAGCAAATACTCTGCATAAAACAGCTGCAACACAAAACACATCTTATCATGAAACCACATATTTGATTTGCCTAATTTCAGACTAACTTTAATTTGGAAAACATCAAGAAATTTCCTTTGAAGTTTAGATAATGACAAAATTCTCCAGTGAAGTTCATTAGAGACTTCAGCTAAATTTCATATAATTTATCAGAAACATCCAGAAGAGAGATTCCAACGCATTTTATTAATCAGAAAGGTCCGCTTGTAATTTTGGCAAACTTTAGGGAAGATCAATTAAATTAATGTTCTTTTAACCGATGAATATTAGCATAGTTAAAAATATTACTACTTGAATTCCATTTAACTCCTATATGCAAAGGCTACAACCTAGATATGCTTTTTAAAGAGAGTAGCTGACAGATTGAAAACTACCAGTATCAAAACCTGGGCCAGTTTTTGAACTCACATTTGTGTGATCATAATTTTTTCAGAAAGAGCTTTATATAAAATCGACTTGTCCGGCTGTAGCTCATTAGAATAGAAAGCTGAACTGACTCCTAACTCTCATTAAAATACTCACAGGCTATGTTGAGGTGTAAATTTTGGTTGTATTCTTGTAGCAAACTTTGCATTCAGTAAGGTAAAAATTGATGGTTACCTTCCAGATGAACATATAACAGGAAGTTATTGCACTTTTGCTCTTTAAATCTATGGATTTGGCACGTTGCCACAGTATCAAAGCCATGATGCCATGACACAAAACCTGAACCAATTCAGAGAGAGTAAATCATATTCTATGGCGACTTAATTCACAAAAAAATCTAACTGAATTGTTTGCAAGATATTAAAATTTGACTTTGATTAGATTATTTATTGCTTAATAAGTGAGTGAAAGGTCCCTATTATTGCATGGAACAGCTTTTTATGCGTAGAACTTCTTGTCATGCAATAACAGAGCCTAAATTATATAGGAAAGAGAAGCTGAATTGTTCAATTGAACAAAACTCAATAGATGCCATTCACCCATAAAGAAACCAATGACATTACAGTGATGATTTTGCTCCAAACATAGGAAGATGTTGCTCCGACTAAAATTGCAACACCATAAGCCATTTGTAGTAGAGAGATACAAGTCCAAAACACCTGCCAAAGTCAAGCACACACATGAGGATAAAAGGACAAAAGAAAATGTGACTCAAGGGAGAATGCCTATATTTAAAACTAACCCGCTCTTGACCTAACCGTACTGTAAAAGATCGGATTCCAAATATTTTATCTCCTTCAATATCAGGTATATCCTGAATAAGATCCAGTGTGAGCGTAAAAGAAAATATATCATTTAAATTGAGAGAACCGCAAGGCCAGAATATGTTAATTACAATATATGCATATTGGATCAAAACAAAAAGAACACCAGAAATGATACATAGTATTTACAGGATCAACATTTATTAATATTCAAATGAAACAACAGTTACCTTAAATAGTGCTATAACAACTGAGAAGAAGCTCATGAATGCAGTTGCAAAGATTAGAGCCCTTGAAAACATGGCTGGTCTTCCATACACATGAGTCTGGAAATTGCCTATCATGTTAGTATTTAGGAATTCGAGGTGCACAAGGCATGAAAAAGGAAACACTTCAAGGTTGAAAAATTTTGTGCAGATTAGCAGATAATGAAGTCAGACAATATTTTGGTCCTGACATCTATGTGAAAATAATTAAGTTTTTTGATGTCTGCATTGGATTTTTCAAAAACACAGATTAATCAAGACATGAATTGAGAGCACTCTCGTTTATGTTATATATATATATATATATACACAAGCTAGTGTTTCAAGTGCTAACAGGGAGGAGAGCCTTGTAACATGCAACAATTTCTTCATATTCTTGTTTGCCATAAAAAACTATATCAGTTAGGAAGATAGAAATCCTGGTTTTTTAATCGGAAAAAAGGTCTATAAGCCATGTATTACCAAAGGGAGAGTGATGTTTGATGGGGGTCCAGCAGAAAATAAAAGAGTAGAACAAATAAAGCAAAATAAGGAGAAGAAAGGAATGATAAACTGTAAGAATCAGAAAGGGGACGAAACATTCAGGGCAGAAACAAATATTTCAGTATCCAATAATCATCAAGTCATCTTGAAAACAGAGAATAACGTTCTTCTTACATATTGGCCGAGACCAAACAGATTAGGAAACAGAAATTACTTCCAATAACTATCATAATGCCTCCTTAAATAGGCAAACTCAGTCAAAGAAGAATAGATCAAACCAAATCAGGAATAAAATGTTTAAATTCAAAAGATAAAAAAATTGCTTAAGGAATAATGAGACTTCTAAGAGTCTTGAAAAGGAAATAGGGAAAGAATGACCTGCATGTGAAGATAAAAAGCAAGTTGAACTATTACTGCTCGAACTGCTAGGATGCACATTGCCGCAACCACTGCAGACCTTTTCCATCTCAATAGGGGCAACTGAAATACACAGAGAAACAATTGTTAAATCTGATAACCAACTCCATAGTTTGAATGACTGTCTCTTGTTTCTCTGCTGCTGTTCTGTTGCAAATGCATTTGCATTTAAACATGCCCACTGCTTGAGATGCATCAAATATATTATACACTCCAGCATGCGCCATTTTTTTTTTCCATTGAATAACTTTTCATGGTTGACAAACTCAAAGTATACTATAGAAACCTAGTGAACATTAGATCAAGAAAGCAAAAAGTCTTCTACCTAGGTTATTGATTTATTTTGTGTTGACAGGATGCTTCAAATTATTTAATAAGTACTGGTCTAGCAATAATTTTAAGTTCATCTATGTGTTCAAAACTCATGTCTAGCAATAATTAGTTGGAGTGCAGAAGCTAATACTAGCATGCTCCATATCAAGAACTTGTAATAGGTTTAAAGTGTTGACCTTAGCTTGATATGACTAGCAGATACTTTAGACGCATAAAGCTGACAACATGACTGCATTTTATCTTTATGTAAACACAACTAACATGTTTCCTTTTGACTTATTCGCAAGCCATTTGAAGACGACCATACATGCAAGATTAAGCAAATTAGTACCAAGCATGCAAGATTAAGCAAATAACAGCCACATGTATGCTGCCCTGCGAGTAATAACACATATCAAGTTGTGCTAGAGACGGCAAAGCCCGAGGAATGGCCTGGGCCCCTATTTTTTGGCCTCAGCAAACTATTGTAGTGGGTCGTGCTCGAGCAAGCCTGACACTGTAGCAAAAAAATTAAAAAATTTTTTAAAAATATTGCAGAACGGCTTTTGCAATTGCAGAAGTCATTCTACAAAAGGCCTGGACGCTTGGCCAGACCAATAGCTACTGGCCTACTGACAAGAAACTGTTCTGCAAAAGGTCTGGATGCTTGGCCAAGCCAATGACTACTTGACTACTGGCTTGGCAAGTAGCTGTTGGCTTGGCCAACTTTAAATTTTTTTATATATAAACCCCACACCTCCCTACTCTCTAACCATATACATCCAAACCTAATTTCTCAATCTCTCTCTACATTTTCTTCATTCAATTTCTCTCTACATTTTCTTCATTTATTTTTTTGTGTTCGGTTTTATATTAAAAATATATATTTTTTTAATAATTATTAAACTTTATTAATTTATATTTCTTTCAAATTAATATAATCGAAAATCATAAATAGTAGGTCAAACCTCTAAATCACATTTTGTTTATAAGTTCAAATGATGTAAAATCGTTTTTTATTACTAATTATTATATTCTAATTAAAAGAAATTCTTTATTTTAATGGTGACGCTGTGTTGGAACTTGTTTTCTTTGATTAAGTTTTCTTGGCTTACTTGACACTTGATATCTAAGACATCTGTCATTCATACACTTTGCATAACAGAAGAACTACAAAATTTGCGCGCATGGCCATAGAAAGTGTCACTTGTTTTTTTTTGTTGTACTTGTTACTTCCACCATTCCCCTTAATATCTATTAACAACTTAGTTTCTATTTTGTATTTTCAACTTTGTAGAGTCAATTGAATAGAAATAGGTGCAATATAAACATTGTAAAAAAAAAATTATAAAAACAAATAAGAGTTCTAGAAACAAATAAAAACTTCTACAAGGTATTTCTTACAATGTTTACATTGCACCTATTTTGGGTTAATTGAGTCTACAAAAGTGAAATCATCCCAATCATTTAAACAACTTTTTCGTTTGTAAAATACTAAATTTTTTCATTATCAAAATATTCAAAAAAAAAAAAATTAACAAAATTAAAAATACAAAATAAAAACTCAATTGTTAATAAACATTAAAAGAATAGTGACAGTAGGAGGTACAACAAAAGTATGAGAAGGGACATTGTCTAACGACCATGTGCACGAGTTACTTGATTCTTCTTGTTGGTGGGAGCATGTGAACAACTAACATGTCTCGGATCTCAAGTGTCAAATAAACTAAGAAAACGTAGTTAGAGAAAACAAGCTCCAATGTGAAAAAAAGAGTTTTCTTTAATTAAATACAACAAACAATATTAGAAAATGATTTTACACCATTTGAAAATATGTACAAAATATGATTTGAAGGATAGACCCACAATTTACGATCCTTGGTTGTATTAATTTGAAAGGAAATATAAATTAGTAAAGTTTAATAATTATTGTTTTTTAAATTATTATTTTTTAAATATTTTTCGGGCTTGCCCAATAAGGGCCCAACACTACAATCCTATATATATAAGGTTGTGCCATAGGCCTTGGCCCGACACGACCCATAGGCATGGTGGGTTGTGCCGAAGTCGGCCTAACACTGCCCGTCGCCATCTCTAAGTTGTACATTGTAAAAACCTGTTGAGAGTGAGAATAAATGACAAATTAATATTATAATAATAACTCACATTGATTGAATATGCAGTTCCGAGTACAAAACTGATGAAAAGAGCCCAAAACAATGGCCATGAACCAACAATCCATCCAAGCCAAAAACTCTGTAAAGGTAGAAAGGAAGTTATTTATAGTCATTGCAGTTAAGAATCCAACTTGCACATTCCGCATCATGAATAATAAGATTCACAAAGTTGAATGATTGAAACAAGAGTAGTCTTCTTTTGCAAATAACACATAACTCTTCATCAATGTTCACCTAAAGTTTTTAGGTAATTCAAAGTTAAATCCTAAAGGATTTTACCTTTTAAATTTATTCATGCTAAAAATTTAAACAAGGAATTCTATTGACATTTCAAAACAAAAGAAAAAGACCCCAAATTATGCATAAGACTAGAAGATAAGTTGCAATTAAGGGAAGAGTAACAAAATAAACTTCCAAACAAACAAAAAAAGAAAAGCCATATCTTAACTTCAAAATGAGCTACCAATCGCACAATCCTTGCCAATTTGGAAAATAAAGCTAATGGACCATCAACGATCAAAGTGTATCAAAGGAGGGACAATAGGGGAATTTTATCATAGGTTGAGGTGGCAATAGTTGAAATGGAAAAAAGGAACTTAACACAAGTGGAAAGACAACAAAAAGATAACAAAATAGAAGTATATTTTTAAAGGACTGGTTGGCTATTAAATAGGAGATTGTAGAGAAAGAAAGGATCAAGGAAAAAGTAAAGAAAATTCAGTAATTTAGGGGCTGCGACCTAAAGGATCTAGCACCTCTATTGCTATTGGTTTTCTATTTCTATTCATTCCAAAATAATCTAACTCAGTTGAAAACTATGTATTGCTTAATTTCAATCAATAAAAGACTAATTCAGTTACTTTGTGTATTGACTCTATTATACTACTAGTGAGAATTCTACTACCTTTAGTCTAACATTCTTGCAGAAGTCTGAATTTACTATTGCAAAGGGAAGCGACCATAGAGGAAGACAACTTGGAACTCTGACTAGGTATGCATCAAAATTAGTATTAGAGCGTGAGGCTTCAAGATGTGTTATGGTCAGTACAAGAATGGACGCCAAATTTGAGCAGTTGGATAAAGATGTAAAGAATAGGGTTGATGATTTAGAATCAAAGGTTCATTCATTGCAAGAAGGCCTTACAAATGTCAAGGATTTGTTGACTATAATTTATCAAAATAATCAGGCAAATAGAGATAAAGCCCTGATGGAACACTCCAAGGCTCAAGACGAGATAGGAGAAGGAAAAAGAGGGTCCCTAAGGGGGATTGAGAGTCATGGAATGGAGGGAACCAAAGTTGTCAAACCAAGGAGGAGTCGAAGGATTTGTGGAATCAAAAGTCATTGATTTACCCGTATTTCATGAAGAGAATCCCATGGGGTGGATTTTCTAGAATGAGCGGTACTCTACCGTGAATCGCATTGGGGCCAAGGACAAGGTTTTGACAATTACAATTTGTATGGATGACTTGGTTTTAATTTGGTTACAGTGGGTGGAAACGTGTCCACTGATCATATGATGGAAGCAATTTAAGCAAGCCTTGAAAAAAAGATTTCAACCATCATAAGATGGAACAATGCATGAAGAACTACTTTCACTTTGGCAGCATGGTACTATAGCAGAATACAGGAGCTAGTTTGAATGATTATCAGTGCTCTTACTAGATTTGTCTGATGAACTATTGAAGGGGACATTTATTAATGACTTGAAGGAAGATATTCAGGCTGAAATCGTGATGGGTCCTAGCACATTTAACCAAGTCATGGAAATGGCCTAGAAAATTGAAGACCGTAACATAATCTTGGACCAAATGAGGAAGCTAAAGGGCCAACCCATTAAAGGGAAATCATAGTACTACACCTAATTCATTTTCATGATGGAATTATGCAACCCCATAACCAAAATACACCACCACCAACCTAAACTCCTCCTACCCAGTTAACCCATTCCAACCACTTTAATCATGTTCGACCCCAATCCTTCTAACCCAACATCCAACCACACATTTGGACCAACATGACCAACCTAAACTGAGCACCATTCATCCCAACACTGTTGAAATCAAATCCTCCACTCTCCAACTCAAGCCCTAATCTCTCCCGACAATCGACAGGTTGTTTAAAAAAATCCCAGGGTAACAACCACCAACTTCCTATTTAGCAACTGTCTAATGTCGAGCATTAAGATAAGTACACTAAAGGTTTGTGTTTTAAGTGGGATGAGAGCTTTAGGCCTAATCATCAGTGCTGGAATAAGCTACAATAGGTGTTGTTGGTCAACGAAGATGTGAGGGGGAAGGACAGTTGCCAAACGACGAGAGGAGGAACATCGACGAAATCCAACCAGAATGTGACGCCAAGGATACTCAGATTAAATTGTCAACCACTGCGTTGCCAAAATCAACCCCTACAGAACATTCAAAATCACATGGAAGGTTAACAATAGAGAGGTGTGTTTTAATTGACAGAGGTATCACAGTTTAATAGAAGAACTTAATTTGAGCATATCACCGACTAAGGGGTTTAGGGTTATTATGGGTGATGGGTATCAGATTAAAGGTGCAGACGTTTACCAAAAAGTGAAATTGAAATTTTAGGGGATTAAAATGTTTAGGATTTTTTACCTATAAAATTTGGAAATATGAATGTGATTTTAGGGGTAGAGTGGCTATACTAATTAGGGGAGGTAAAGCGAATTGGAAATTGCTGACTCTAAAATTTCAGTTGCATGGGAAATGGATCGAAAATCAAGGGAATCCAACACTGTCCAAATTTGAAATTTCCTTAAAAACCTTTGTTAAAACTGTTAAGGAGATAGGGATTGGGTATTGGATAGAGTTGAGAAGCACAAAGGAACAGGTTGAATCCTACAAACAGGAAATAGACAAAGAAATAAATGAGTTGTTACAGGAATTCCCAAAATTGTTTGAGATTCCCAACACAGTACCTTTGCAACGCCACGCCCGAGTGATCATGCAATCAAATTTGTCGAAGGTACAAAAGCCCAAAATATATGGCCTTATTGTTGTCCTTGCTATCGAAAGAATAAGGTGGAGAACATAGTATAAGTAATGTTAGAATTAGGCATCATAAGACCCAATACTAGCCCATATTCAAGTCTGATTTTACTTGTTTAACAGAAGGATGGTGGTTAGAGGTTCTGTGTGGGTTATAAGGCTTTGAATAAAGTTACTATAATAAACAAGTTCCCAATTCTAGCCATAGATGAACTTCTCAATGAATTGAGCAGGGCGACCACTTTTGCGAAGTTAGTTTTAAAGTTAGGTTATCATCAAATAATGGTGGTAGAGAAGGATGTGAAAAAAAAACAACATTTCATACCCACAATGGCCATTACAACTTTATAGTAATGTCATTTAGGTTATCCAACACTCTGGAAACCTTTCAGATATTAATGAATGACATTTTCAGGCCCCATATGAGAAAATTCATATTAGTTTTTTTTTATGATATACTAATATATAATTCAAACATGTAGGCTCACGTGATGCATCTTTGAATGACTTTACAACTCTTAAGTGATCATCAATTAATACTAAATAAAAAGAAATGTTTCATTTAACAAATTGAGTACCTTGGTCATATCATTTCAGTTGAAAGAGTAGTGGTTGACCCAACCAAAATTGAGAGCATGTTAAAATGGAGAATTCCAAAAGATGTAAAGGAGTTACATGACTTCCTAGGAATTATTGGGTATTACAGGCATTTTTTGAAGGGGTATGGTAAAATAGCTAAACCACTTATACGACTTCTCAAAAAAGGTTTTCAATGGAATTCTGAAGCTCAAGAAGCATTTGAGATATTCAAAATTACAATGACCACTGAGCTTGTACTTGCCATGCCAGACTTTACCAAGATGTTTGTGGTGGAAATTAATGCATTAGGGGTTGGGCTTGGAGCAGTTTTAATGTAAGAGAGGCAATCAATTGCCTTCATATGCTAGACTCTTTCCAATAGAAACTAGTTAAAGTCAATTTACGAAAAAGAATTAATGGTCACAGTATTCGCAAAAAAAAAGTGGCGTTATTACTTATTAGGTCATCATTTTATCATTAGAATGGATCAAAAAAGTCTAAAGTATTTAATGGACCAGGGGTTATTGGAGGAAGATCAACAAAAATGGATAATTAAACTTTTAGAATTTGATTTTGAAATTCAATATCAACCAAGGCAAGTAAATAGCGTTGCCAACACATTATCTAAACAAGGGGAGCTTTCAGTAGTCTCGGTGGTTCAAGCTCTTATACAGATGGTATTACGAAGGAGGTCACGACTGATAGTAAATTATAGGTCATAGTTCAAGATTTACTACGGTTGCCAGAATCTCATTCAAAATATGCTCTCAGACAAGAGACTTTGTTTTATAAAGGGTGGTAATGGCGTCCAAAACTTCATTACTCATTCCGAAATTGCTATAGGATTTTCATTTATCTTCAGGAGGAGGTCATTCAAGAATTTTCAAGACATATAAGAGAGTGTCAACACTAGTTTATTAAAAGGGGCAAAAAAGTGATGTTCAAGCTTTCATAGGAATGTGTGAGGTATGTCAAAGAAACAAGTATGCGACACTTCACTCGACTGACCTTCTACAACCTCTTTTATTCTTGCCTAAGTTTGGGAAGACATTGCTATGAATTTTATAGGGGATTACCAAAGTCTAATGGGTTCGACAATATCATGGTAGTAGTCGATTAACTTACAAAATATAATCATTTCCTTTCGTTTAGACATCCTCACATAGTCCATTAGATGGTTGATTTGTTCACTTTGGAGATAGTTTGACTGAAAGGATATCCTCATATTATTGTATCTGATTGAGATAGGATATTCTTAAGCACCTTTCTGAATGGTTAAGACACCCCTGAAGTTTAGTTCTGCTTATCATCCTAGGTTCGATAGGCAAACAGAGTGGTCAACCGCAGTCTTGAAACATATCTTAGGTATGCAACCCAAATAAAGGTGAAATAGCTTTCGTGGGTGGAGTTCTGGTGTAACACCACCTTCCATGGTGTTGTTAGAATGACACCTTTCAAAGCCTTGTATGGTGAAGAGCCTCCAATTTTGTTACGATTTGGGGATATGGAATCACACGTCGAAGATGTCAACCTATAGATTCAAGAAAGAAATTTCATTCTAGATGAACTTAAAACAAAGTTAGGGAGGCATAAAATTGCATAAAGTAATCTGTTGACAATTCTCACCAAGAGGTGCATTTTGAACAACGCAACTGGGTTTTCTTGAAACTACAACCATCTAGGCTCCAATCATTGGCCTCTTGACCCAACGAAAAGTTGAACCCACACTACTACCGTCTTTAGGAAATTGTGGGAAAAATTGGTGTTGTTGTCTATTATCTAGCTATTCCTCCCTATGCTCACATCCACCTTGTTTTCCACATCTCTTAATTAAAGAAAGCTATTGGTCCTACCCAGGTTAGTCAACCATTGCCTCAATGTCTCACTAATGATATTGAATTACAGGTGCAACCTCATGATGTTTTGGATGTGCAGAGGGATGGCCACAACTTGTCGGAGGTTTTAATTTGGTGGGATGGATAACCTTCATGGGAGAGGACATGAGAAAATTTTGATACTATAGAAACCATGTTTCGTACCTTTCATCTTGAGGATAAGGTGAAACTCGTTAGGGGAAGGGGGGTGTTTGATAAACCATCAACAATCAAAATGTATCAATGAAGGAGGACAACAAGGGAATTCATCACATGTTGAGGTGGTAGCAACTGGAGTGGAAAAAAAAGAAACTCAACACACGTAGAAAGACAACAAAAAGATAACAAAACAAATTTTGATTTTAAATGTGCTGGTCGGTTGTTTAATAGGGAAGAATACAAAATGAAAGGATCAAGGAAAAAGTAAAGGAAATTCAGGAATTTGGGAGCTACGAACTGGAGGATCTAGTACCAATATATTTTCTATTTCTATTCATACCAATATAATCCAGCTGAGCTAGAAAATGTGTCTTGTTTAATTCCAATCAATAAAGGGCTTATTTAGTTACTTTGTGTATTGACTCTATTGTGTTACTAGTGAGAATTTTACTATTCTTAGTCTTACATTCTTGTAGAAGTCTAAATTTATTGCTACAAAGGGGAGTGACCACTGAGGAAGACAAATCGAAACTCTGGCCAAGTACACATCAAAAGCTCTTTTTAGAAGGTAAAGAAAATGCCTATGAGATGGTTTCCTACCAAAAACCATTTCTAATCCAATAACAATTATGTATGAGGGGCATTCATGTTCTTAAGGATTTATTATTACTTTTCATCTAGGATATAAGTTTTTTATTTTTTAAATGTCTAAAACAATTCAAGTTACTATTTCACAGACAACCTTTCACAATCTCAATTAGAAAACTTAAGTTGTGAAGCACCTTTTCCTTCATCCATTATCCTACTCATAGAATTAGTAGTTTGTTTTTCAAGGTGAACAAAAGATTATCAGCTTTATGTGCTTTTTCTCGTTGCTTAATCAGATCTACTTGATATTTAGATGATAACAAAGAAATACAAAAAAAAAAAAAAAAAGGATCATTAAAATAGATTACAAATGGATTCAATTAAGAAACCAATATTTTTCTCTGAAACATAATAACTTCAACCACCACAACAAGATTATTCATTCACTTCTTCAGCAGTTAAATTTATATGATCATAGGGTGCAACAACTGAGGAAAAATTTTCCAGTTTGCAGCTAGCAAAATATAATTTATACCAGTCTAAACAGCAGGTTATTCAATTATAGTCAAACCCAAAAAAATTAGAGGAACAACTTAAAGTTCTCATACCATGATGGAAAAGGATGAAACAATCAGCACACCAGTTTTGAAAGAATATTCCCCTGATGCTAAAGGAAGATAAGGCTTGTTGACCTGCAATGACACATGCAGTACACATTTGCAATTAGATGATCCCAATATTGTATATTGGAATTGTTTCTGCAATTCTGTCCACACAATGAAGGTACATGAAGTTAGAGCTCTTCACAAGTAATGGGATACTCAGAAACCAACCAAACAAACTCTTATACACAAACTAATTTGTTCCTTACATCATTGCCACATCATCTAATTTAATTTACTTAACTATTTTTCTTTGCTATTTTGCCCATTGTTTTATCCCACAACAGTTTGTATGGTTAGTTTATGAAAGTAAAATCACTCCTTAAATAACAATAAAGCATCACAAGTTGTTGATTTCCACATATGGATTCGCATATGATGTCTCAACTACATACTAGAATTGGATGCTAAGATGAATAATGAATAGGTGGGAGATTTAGATTGTTTGATTAATTCAATATATGGCCAGCAATGACAAGCAGATTGATGATCCAACAACAGATCCTCCCAGCACTTGCACCAACATATTGCCAACCATCGGTGAAAAAGATTCAAGGTCTAAAGGAGGCAGTCAAATTTTTTTTTTTTTTAAAAAAATTTTAACAATACTGAAAAACTATCAAAAAGATTCATCCATAAACCTACCTTGTCTATCTCAATGTCTGACAATTGATTCAAACCAACAATATAAATATTCATCATGAGTGCAGCAGCAACAGCCTGAAATATAAATTAACAAATGTTAAAAAAAGGGCACTGATTAGGCATAACAATTAACTGTTCAATCAATCTAGATGTTGGTGCATACCTCCAAAACTCCAGTGAAAAACAATGGAGAAATATCTGAAAGCTTTTCAACTGCAAGGAGGGCAACTGATACAATGCTTAATGCCTGTATCAAGAAAACATATGGCTAGTGGCTCAGCACTTTTCTCCCTTCTCAATACAAACCAATTATATAGACGTAAAACCATATAAATCAAATTTACAATTAAATTACTCATGCAAACCCAAGGAGATCTACCAATCAACATTTAAATTTTATAGATCTATACAATCAAATGTATACTTAACTGTGCCTATGACTGTGTGAGGCCTTGAAAACCTGTAAAAGGCATCTACGGCTTTTGTAACAGAGTCTGAACTGCTCTTGGGTTTATAAGCTTCAGGCTCACAATCAAGAGGGTTACCTGAGGCTGCATTTGCCAGAAACTTAGAATTATTACTCTGGTTGAAGGTTGATTGAGGCCCTATTCCTCTAACACGAGAGTTTTCCAAGATGCTCCATGAATTGGGCCTTGAAACTTGGACTCTGACACTAGAACCTGTTATCCATGAGATTTGAACAGTGTTAATGCAGGAGTATAACTGATGCTGAAGAACAGAATTGAAGTATTTCGTTTTACAGATCAGTGAGAAAATAACATCATAAAATGTGACAGATATCTAGCCACAAACAAGGTGGACTATCAGAAAAATGTATAAATGCCACAATACACTATGTATTTCCAAGTGCAAAACAGAATGCTCAACTATCATACCTAGGAACTAGGCTTAACAGAGTAGACAGTAGGTTAGATCATCAAAAAACTAATTCTAAAGCAATTTCCTAAATCCTTCATAGATTATTTTATAATTCAAGTTGAAGTTAGTTTGACAAACAAGTTACAAAACAAAGATGTAGAAAAAAACAAAGCTCCAATGTTGTCTAGTAAGATCCTATAATTTTACCTAAGCCGAAGGGGTCTCAACCGTAATAATTAAAAGCTTAGTCCAAGCTACAGTTTGGCATCATGGAAACCATTTAAATTATAAAAGAAGCTCATGAAGTTTGAACATCTCTCACCCACTATTCTATAATCCTATTACAGAACTTTCAGAATCAGGCCCCTATGCAACTATCTTCATCCTTCATTTTGCTAATTTTTAATCTCAAAGGTACAGTAACGTAAATCCAAGCCTATAATCTCCATGCAAACATTATAAGATTATAAGAAAAGAAAAACTTACTTGGAAAATGACCTGCCTTCAAATTTTTACTCCAGCAAGAACTGCTTCCACCTATAAAATGAACCATGCATCAGGTAGAACATAAAAAAATAGTGTCCTTGAATGTTAGGGATTATAACTTTTACAAAAATTGAAATTGAAAAATAAAAATAAATGATACCCAGAGATGAGTAAAAGCCAAAAGCAAGTGAAAATAAATAAATAAATAAACACAGACCGGAGGAAACCAAAGGAGAAACAGGAGAGAACACAAGAAGAAGAGTCTCCATGGGAGTGAGAAAAACTGCAACTTGCTACAGCAAATCAAAGAAAAATGGTAACTTTCTTCAGCGCCAGTGGGGCTTAAAACTTAAAAATTCAAGTCTTTTAAATACGCTCTTGATAGTGAGAGAGAGAAAAATTCTTGTCGCATTAACCAGTATAGCAAGCGTGTAAGCCTTTTTTTTTTCTCTATTGTTGCTGTCAAGTCGGCAGTTCGAAAGTTCACGTCAAATTGGTTTTCTTTCTTCTTCAAATTTATTTTAGAAAAGGTAAACAAAAATTATTTAAAAAAATGAATACTTTTTGTACGCTTAGAGACTGACTACAGAAGCCAGTTAGATGTCAGAGCTTTTTTCTAATGACAAAAAAAAGAAAAAAAAAATTAATTGTTTGAAACTAGAAAGAGTGGTAGCTAGGGTTGCTATTTTGTATGGAGAGCCCCTGCCCCGTAGATAGAGATGGTAATTTTGCCCAATTTTAGGAGCCTGACCCTCTCTGTCCTATCGAAAAGAAAATTTTTTTGATAAAAACAGAAAAAAAACAGAAATAAGAAAAAAAATTCTCCCAATAAAAAATAGGCCATAAATGAGGATACATGTATCTCTTTCTCGCTACATTCGTGTTTCTATCTCTTTATATTAATATATTTATTTAAAATACTAACATATCTTTATAATTTTAAATTGTTTATATTTTTTAAATTTATTTAAGCTTTTATTGTGCATATTAAAATAGTTAATATATTATATTTGTGATATTTGAAATAATTGATTGTTTTAATTTTATTTAATTTTGTTATTTAATATATTTATATTGTATTTAGAGGGTATAAAGAGGAGATTATTTTTTGTAGATACGGACAAGAAATTTTTTCTTACGGGGACGGGGAGGAAATGGGAAGAGAGTTTTTCCTCATGGAGGGGGGATAGGAAATCATTTTCATCCCCATAATAAGAATGAGTCGGGGATCAAGATTGATATCATCTACAGAGACAGGGATGAGGATTGAAATCCCCCCCCCCCCCCTTCCTCATTGCCATCCCTACTTGTAGATACCCAAATTCGTTGCTTTACTGCGATTATTTTAGCTTCACTTGAAGGGTTTATAATCCACCTTTTATTATTTTTATTATTTTATTATTTGATTTGATTTATATTTAATTTAATTTTATTTAGTTTACAAGTAATAAAATATTTCAATAATATTATATTATCATTAATAATTACATGATAATTAATATAAAAGGTAATTACTATTTTTACTTTATGTTTAAAAGATTATTAATATAATCTTAATTTTATTATAACTATATTTTTATTTATTAATTTTTTAAAACAAAAATAATCTTATTTTTAATTAATATGGTAAATAGTATCTTTATTTTATTATACCTTCGTGGGGAATAGTCATTTGGCCGCTGTTTAAACTAATTCCTGAGTAGGTTTATATCATGAATTGGTGACGTTCAACATTCAAATTAAAGTTACGATAAATTCTTCTTTATTTTAATTTTCCCAAAAAAGCGGTGGCCATAAAATCTACCAAGTATTGGTTTTGGGGTTTTCTTGCAGCAAAGAAAATTCCAACTTGCGGTGGAAAAACTAGTCTCAACTACAGGTTACAAACAGATGCATCGTAGCCTCAGTTGGCTAAAGACAGAACATTGTCCAGCTATCCGTAAATTACATGCGTATGGGCATCCATATACCTCGCGATAGATTTCCCGTCTTGAATTAACCCATATTTTATCCAAGGTGGAACCTACTTTAACACGTATACCATTTTGCTCCAATGCAACAAAATGCTTCTTAGTGTTTCTGTTGGTTTAGAATTTTGGATTGATTTACCCGATTATCAAAACAACATGCAAGAATATAAATGATACACAAAAAAAAAAAAAAAAAATTACTTGGTTCAGGTTTCTAAATCAAAACCCTATATTTAAGGTATAAAATATTCTTTTAGTTAAATCCACTAAACAACATAAGAAATTTATACTTTATAATACAAACAATAAATCTTTATCAAATACAAGATATTATCGCAAAAACCTCAAAACAAAGTTACACAGGACCATAACCAACAAACCTCATCAAGTGCACCAATAGATCAAAGAAAACAAATAGTTTTCGTCGATGTATAGTAAACCTTAATAGAGTAAAGGAAGAGAGAATAGAGTCGGATAGTAAAAATAACTAAAGTCATCGACCATGGGAAACCTAGGTTCATAGACCTAGGTTAAAAAAATATCTACTCAATAAAATGACCATTTTAACCATAAGCCAAAATTATATGAAAGACCTTGCTCGATACAATGACTCTTATAACCTTTATGTTATAAGTTTAAGATAATTATATCACAAACTCCACCTTGGCTTAAACTTAAGATATGCCTCTTAATTCAGGAAATATCCTCTGTAGACTCAATAGAACATTATACACCAATATTGAGTAAGTCTAAATATAACACCCCTCTTTAGATATATACTCTTATCTAGAATATGGATTCAAAACCTATTCACACACAACAGATAATTAAATCATGATTACATTCAAACTCACACAACGTGCAAAAAAGTATTCATATATAGTAAACCAAACATGCCTCAATAATATAAATAATCCAAGTTCAAACATGATAAATCAAATCCAAATACTCATGTGTCTGAAAATCATAATACGTAAACACCATTGCATAATTAACAATTCCAACACAAAATAAACATAGAGATGGTCCACAAACCCAAATGACTGAAATGCCCCTCATCTCATGTGATGTCTCAAGTTGACCCCATTAGCTTCTTTATTGCCTTGCTGATCCATGAACCTACTTGTAAAACCACAAAAGGAACACAATAAGTGATAAACACTTAGTAAGTAGGTGACTTCTCGATACCTTGCACACATCACAATTAATAATAAACTATAAATGTTCCATTTTCATTCTCAATCTCAATGTAGTATTCTTAAATGTTTCTCCAATATCCTAAATGTCTATTTGAAATATATTGACACCCAGTGCATATTCTTCATTGGCACTATCATCCCAAATGATTAATGTCAAATGATATATATCAACATTTCATACGTTTAGTGAAAGCATACGATATCCTAAATGTCTATCATAAAGTGCATTCAGTACACTTGTCGTCCTGGCTTCGAGCTAAGAATACCCTATCATATGAGGAGTACAACCTTGAACCTCTTCTAGTATCACATAAGCATCTCAAATGCTAAGACACTCGATATTAATGTGTGACTAAGCATCCTAGATACTAAGGCACCCAACATCAGTGTATAATAATCATATGGGTATCAAAGTCACATGAACTAGCCATATTGCTTTTACTATCACATTACAGATAACTTAATGGCTAAAATAAATATGTACCTAGTTATTTATTTTTGACACAGAATTGCTCCGATTAGGGTTCATATTGTTGTCCACACAGTTAGACACCCTTTGAAACATCATTCGTACCATGATACACTTAGTCAAACACCTTTCAAAATCATTTGTGTTGTCATGCACATAGTCAGACACCTTTGAAACTTATACTAACTCATTTTGCCTTCATTAGGGCCAAAATCACCTTATTTTCAACTTTTATGGGTAAAGTATTCTTTCTTATAACTATGAACTGGGTTTGACTATCCCTATGCACGCACATCACCAAAATTCCTAAAATGCACAATTGTGTTTCCTCTACACAGGAGTGTGTTAACCTAAACTATCACACACAGTTGTGTGTCCCATACCATATAGACGTGTGCATTTTCCCTAATTTCAAATTCTCATTCTCTCCACACATATGAAGACTATTCTAAAACTAAGACATATGGGCGTGTTGATGTTAGAATATGCCTTAAAAACCAATCGCTTTGTTAGTTTCAAGGGTTGTACATATTGCATATATATTATTAATAAAAGAAGAGTTCTATCATACTTCACATGTTTTCTGTGTCACTTTTATATATATGTTATAGTTGTATATTACATCTATATTAGCTACATACATATGACATGTAAAAGGTCCTGATGAATTTTAATAAACGTCATCAAATTGTTCATTGCATAGGCAATTTGTTTGGGCAATAGTATTGCATAGTGGGTGTGTGCTATATCACCACAGTATATCAGTGGATGATATTAGATATGGTGGACATATATATGGGTAAACAATAGAACCGTTTGATGATTAGAGAATTGATCAAAGATTATTATATTATATTGTTTATCGAATGTGATCGCTGAACGATGATCACATGGGCATTAATATGTAGTTAATTATATATCGTAAATTATACTAGTGTATAGATCCTTTGACTTGAGATATCATAGTTGTGCTTTGTTCTAGAATGTATGGTTCATATGGTGTATACCATAAGGCTAATCATGTCTCGTTCAGAAGCCGTTTTGATCATATGTTGCTTGAGCGAGAGGATAAGTGATGATCATATAGGGATCCGTTAGCTCGATTGCTCCCAAGTTCCTATACAAATATCGAGAAATATGAAAATCTAAGACACTGGCCAGTATAGATAAAAGACCATATGAAGAGAGTTTCGATGTGGCACATTATGATGTATTACTTGATATTCACAAAGACTAAATATTGGATTTTGACATTCCATGAATCCAAGTTTAATCGGGATGTAATGACGGAGGGATTGGACTACATGGTAAGTGTGAGTAAGAAATGTTCATTTGATATTATGTGAAACTTGTTCTTCATTGTGATGTAGGGGTCATGAGACATTGCCAGATAACACCACATGATCAGTAGGAGCTTTGTTTTATAGCGAAAAATGAAGTATATAGACTAACGACAGTTTTAAGTTATACAATGATATAATGAAACGTATCGTCTGATATGGGACCTATGACTACGTCACTATAAATCTTGAAGGTCACACCCATATTTCAAAGAAGAAAATGGTATTATGAAGCTGAAAATATTTATCCATGGTTGACTAGCACTTTCCAAGGATAAAAATTGTGCTTTTCGAATAAAATTCAGAAAAGGGGCGAAATTGTCATTTTACACCTTTTAAATTGTTTAGAAAGTTGCATGAATAATTTTAGGCACAAATTATTCAACATGTGTCAAATTATTATTTACTTTTAATTATCAACCAATGAGAATTAGACATATAATTTAAACTTGATAAATATCAAGTTTTAGTTTAATAAAAAAGAGAGAAATGTAGAAAAATATGACATTTTCTTTTCTTCTTTTGTCGGGAAAGCTTCCATTTTTCTTCCTTGAAGGGTGTAAGTCAAGAGATCACTTATTTTGGTGATTCAAGCTTCCAAACTTCAAATCAAATTACAAGGTACAAGATAGTTTATATGTTTTTATGTTTTATTTCTTGAAACAACATGTAAATTTTATATTACTATTGTTACATTTGATGTGAACATGATCTAAAATTTTAATTTTCTTGCCAAAATCCTACAGTTGATACCTAACATGAGAGTGTATTGCACTTTTGCAAATTTTCAACCTAAAGAATTCTCCGATTTCTAACCAATTATCTAGCACCTACAATTTATAATTCATCTTAATCAAGCAAAATCTATTACTAGTATGTTTCTAACAAACTGTATAGTACATTCAACCACAGAATTCTTAGATTGCATAATTAAACAAACTACATATGTTTTCAACACAATAGAGTAAAGTCTCATGAAGAGTTACATCAATTTCATTCACTGCACATACAATCATCCCCATTTGTTTTCAATAATCCTATACCCTCTAAATAGCAAAAATAACATTAGATTACCTTAATAATGCCATTAAGCATTATACAATGTAATATATGTATAAACCCTTTCATTAAGGACATCAATCATTTAAAGTAGATGTTAAATCATCATATAATACAAAACTAGATCATCAAGTTTTGTTGTAAGATCCAACACATCTATCAAGATTCACCAAGATCCAAAATTAAAAAGAAGTCATTATACTTACCTTTCTTCTGGCAACAAAACAAATCTTCTTGTAGCAAAGATGAATTTTCCAACAAATCCTTTAGTCTAACACAATGCCTTTGAACCCTTAAACTCACTCTTTTGCTCTAAATTATGAAGTATCAACCAAATGAGCCAAACATATTGCAAATGCCTCTTTCAATTTTGCTAGAAATGTATGACACATGACGATGTGTCTCCTTACACATGCGCGTGTAAGTTGTTACCCATTAATGATAATTTTTAAAATCATTGCAAATTTTGATCCTTATCCAAAATTGAAATTCGTTAGGCATACATGAACATGTACTCTTGCAAACATGCGCATGTATTTCTCCCGAACTTAGTTATTTTCATGCATCTTATAGAAAATGACCATTCTTCCCTTTCTTATTACACACATGGGTATGTGAACAGTTAGGGTACTGCCCTAGAGCTAATCTTTACAATTAATATTTAATATAATTATTGATATTTAATTAATGAAAATAGAATTCATTTTATTTGTATATTATATTAAACAGATAATTGTCTTAAGAGTAGTTGAACTATGGTAAAGGTATCAGTGTTCGACACCTGATTGTGAGAACCTTATGTACATATTAAATGGATATTTTTAAAATGTTTGTGACTTTGATATTACCATGATCAAATACATAGGTAATAATGATAGATTTATCATAGTGTTGAATGACCTTATAGTTCTCACATGTGAAACTTGTTTGTTGATAACTTAGTACAACATATAGGTGCATATTGTAGACATATCCACCAGATTGATTTACCAAGAGAATTCCATATAGATGTTGTTTTAGTGTTTATGGAAAATATATTTTTAGTAAACAGAGGTACATATGATCCTTAGACTTGAGATCACTAGATCATCTTATACAAGAATCGGTATGGCTTAACACCAGCCTAACGCAATTCGATTAGTGTGTTGCCAGAAAAATGGTAATTGGTCATATTGAGATTTGTACTAAGGCTATGGTGGATCAATAAAGGATTTGTCACTCCTAAGCATAAGAGCTGATATTTTCAATTAGTGTAACACCTCTCTCTAGAAACATATCCCTACACAGAATATGACTGAAAGAAACGTGCACTACTTGATTTCTTAATTAAAGACAATGGAATTTAAAAACATGCAATTAATTCACTTATATCTAAAAGCGTATAAAAAGGTGTAAACTGAATGAATACTTTAACATGCATTAAAATTCTATATTATTACAAATCAGGTGTAAGTTACTAAAAATTCATAAAATGCATATTTGAAAGCAAAACACAAAATTGACATAATTTCTATAAATGATGATTTTGCCCTTCACCCTCAGACAATAGCTTAGCTCAACTGTTTGTTCCCTTGCATGCCCTGCTACTTTTATCTACTTGTAAAACTACACAAAACATCGCATAAGTGAAAATACTCAGTAAGCTAGTGACATCTCGATACCTTACACAAAGCATAAAATTGAAATCTTGATGTTTTATCACTAAATATCCATGTGGCTGAAATAGATGTTTTCTAACTCTCTCATTTACCTATTTGTCTATTCTTATCACCTTTGTGCCTTAAATACATAGGTCATCTCACACAGACTAGTAAGGCTTAAGTTGATCTCAACATATCTGATGTATGGGTGAAAGCATATGACACCTTGTGTCTACTAATTTTCATGCCTTGTACACATGTCATATGACTTATTAGGCCAGCTAACTATAGTACCATAAGTAACATATTAGACTAATAAACTTGGTGTTCCATTATGTATTTAAGCATGGTCACAACTTGGCATCTTTGTGCCCTAACATAGGCCATCCATATAGGTTACTAAAACCTAAGCTAAAATCGACATATCTGATGCACTAGTGAAAACATAAGACATATTGTGTGTCACTATCTATCGTAGCTTGCACACATGTCATACAACCTATTGGGCTAACTAATTGGGACACCTTAGTCACAAGAAAAAAGTCTGGTAGTACTTTTTTTCCTTATAACAAAAGCTAATTGAAACTATTGTCTAAACCATCCTAAGATGACCCTTACCATAGGTACATATGTGATGCATCTCACTGAACACATGAGAAATAACTAAAAAGCCACAATCCCTTACCATGCATGCCTTGGTCACATGAAAAAGATCTGGTAATACTCCATTCCCTTATAACAAAAGCTAATTAAAATTGTTATCTAAACCATCCTAAGATGACCCTTACTATAGGTACGTATATGATGCATTTTGTTGACCACGTGAGGAATAACTAAAAAGTCATAATCTTTTAGTATACACACATGAACTAAACTGAATGACTGTTGGCTTTAGTATTGAGTACATGATGAATCTTATAGGTATCCAACCCTATTGCTTTCACGTATCTTACCACTTCTATACACAACTAATGGCTAATTAGATATGAACCACTTTCCTTAACTTTTCTAATTTTTGACCTAGATTCGACTTGATTAAGGTCACATGTTATCTTTCATATAGTCCAACACTCTTTTATCTCTATCTACCTTGTTTTTCTTACTAATGTTTCTTATTCTTTTCTTTTTTTCTCCCCTATCATTACACTTAGCTTAGGGATAAAATAGTCTTTTTTATTTCTTACTAAAGTATCTTATGCATGCGTCTCTTACTCATTCTTTCTTGTGACCTTCACTTAAACTTATATGGGTGTGTTTTTAATTTATCTTCCTATGCTTCTCCTTAGACTAAACACAAGGGTATGCTTGGTCAAGAACGAGCATCTCTTTGATTTAATTCTACTTGGTCGTTCTTCTTTCTAGATGTTCGTCCACGATTGGAAAAGTCACATATATGTGTGCATCCCATACAATATGATTGAATGGACATCCTTTTTAAGTTGAGTGTGCTTTTGCATCATTATTCTTCTTTTATTAGGAAAAGGTGACACACAGACATGTACTAACTATGCATGACCATGTGTTGCAAATTTGAGTTTTGTCCCCTACTATTTTCTACGATTTTTCGGTGAAGCTTTGACAACTTATCAACCAAACCTTTCTAGATTATGCCTTTAAACACCTTAGATACTTTATCTTTAACCCAAAAACATGTAATATAAGCTTTAACCATCAAATCTTTATCATATGCATCAAAGTTTCACCAATTCTCTCCTCTTAATGCATATAATCAATTGTATAGAATTTTTTTACTTATTTTAACATAAACTCAACATATAATCAATCTTAAATCATCAAGCATCACTCATAAATAATCTATGAAAATCTCAAAACATAGTTATAAAGTTTTATGGATGAAAACCCTAAAATTTCATAGCCAAGAAACCACCTACTTGTCTTCCAAAGCTTGCAAGTTCTTAGTATTGCCATAATGATTCTAGTGACTGTAGGTTCTTCTCTAATGGCCATGATCCTCTTCTCTCTCTTTTCCTCTCTTTTCTCCCTAGTTAGGTGGCTACTAGGGTAAAATAATCACAAAATAATCGTACCTTACATTCAAATATGAATCCTACTGTAACATGACACACGACTAAGTGCCCCTTTAATTCAACAAACTTTCATATGTTTTCATGAAATGACTTTCTTGCCCTTTCTAGGTACAAATGGACATCACTCTTATAATGCATGTTCATTCCTATTATAACTCCATTTAAATGATATTTTAAACATAAATCTAAATATAAAGAAAAAACTAAAATCCTTTCTTGTGGGTGCTACATTTCTTCCCCCTTAAATGAATTTCATCATTAAAATTCAACTATCATATCTTCCTTAACCTCTTATGTGGCCTTCTTGACCAAATGGTTCCTCCAACATCTCAAATGGTTCTACTTATCTTAATGTTAACTTGTCTTTTTTGTCGAAACTCATAATATGCTTATAGAGGCCACTTTTACAAAAACTTAATCACTTATTTAATACTCAAGATCTTAGCTCATCTTGTCAACATACTTTTCTAATAATCTTAAGTTTGCTTGTCCTTCTTTGATCTATCTAACATTCTCTATCAACCTTTGGGTCAACTCTAACCTTTATGCTTGTGACAGGATGTCTTTCTTACCTATCTCATCCATATACGAAGGTGATCGACACTTTCTACCTTAAAGTGCCTCAGACGGAGCCATCAATATGGTTACCTAGTGATTATTATTGAATATGAACCTATTAATGGCAACTTGGCTATCCTACATGCTCTTCTATCTAGGCAACAAACCTTCAACATATCTTCGATCACCTGGTTGACTCTCTGAGTCTAACCATTTGTTTAGGAATGATAGGTCATATTGAAGGCTAACTTTGTACCTAAAGACCTTTGCATACTTTGCCAACATGATCTCGATTTGATATTATCATTCTTGGTGCCCTATAAAGCCTAACTATCTTTTTAACATACATCTGACTAAACTAATCTATACTTGTGGTGTCTTTAACTATAATGAAATGCGTTGACTTGGTCAACCAATCAACTATGACCTATAAAGCATTGTATCCTTCTCTGACTTTTGGGAAACCTACTATAAAGTCCATTAAAATGTGTTTCTAGTTCCACTCTAGAATACTAAAGGGCTGTATTAGTCCTAATGGTTTATGATGTTCAATCTTAACTTGTTGACACACTAGGCACTTAACTACAAAATCTATTATATCTTTCTTCATACCTGACCACTTGAAAGATCTTATCAGATTTTAATACATCTTTACACTCCCAAGGTAAGTTGTGTAAAGGGAACTATACATTTTAGTGAGGATTCTATCTCTCAAACTCTAATCTTTGGGAACATATACTCAACTTCAAAACCTCAGGATGTTCTCAACAAAACTAAAATCTAACTTGACACCCTTGATAACTCTTTGCCTTAACTGGACACACTAATCCTCTGGTACTTGGGCCATACGGATCCCATCTAAAAAAGTTAGCTAAATTAACAAGCCAACTAACTATTTTGTGATTACTTTTATCTACTCTTTTACTAACTCTTATTATAACTCTTGGTGAGTGGTATTCTGCAATAGAACTACTTTTCTACTCAAAGCATTTGTAACTATATTGGCCTTGTCTGAGTGGTATCTGATCTCACACTTATAATCTTAAACTAACTTTAACCATTACTTTTGTCTTATATTGAGCTTATTAAGGGCAAAGAAATCCTTGAGGCTCTTGTGATCTATGTAAACATTGTTCTTGACCATAGACAAATAATATTGCATATTTTTAATGTAAACACAATTGCTACCAACTCAAGGTCATGTGTCAAGTACCAAGTCTCATATCTTTTTAACTATTTAGAGGTATATACTATACCTTTACCTTCTTAGCTATTTTGGGCCTTTACCACTCTAAGATGACTTATATTTTGCTTGGGTCTATTGAGATCCTATCTGCTAAGGCTATATGTCCAAGAAAAGACATTTTGTCTAGCCATAACTCGCATTTGGAAAACTTAGGATACAATTGCCTCTCTTTCAATCTTTATAGCACAAATCTTAAATGCTATACATGTTACCCTCGAGTTCTGGAATACAAATGAAAAAAAAAATCCAAACAATCATAATCATCCAAGTAAGAGTACTAATGCTTAGATAATATAAAGTGTAAGTTCATGTAAAATGCACAAATATATCACATAAATTAACAAATGCTTAACTATGCACAAACTAATCACATAATTATCAACTTAAATAAAATGAAGAACAAAAGTAAGTTCGAAATGGAAAATAGAGAAGAAGAAGTATAAATGCCATACTAAATGCAATAAAATGTGATGAAATGCACCATGATTTCGAATGTATGTACAAGGGCAAAAATGTAAATCTACATGAACATTCACACATTTGAAATTTGAATACACATCCAAATTAAAAATGGTGAGAGAAATCTAATGGTATAATTGAAATCCAAAAAATGATAACTAAAAGAGGTATTTTAAGACAAAAACCGAATTTTGGATGATAAAATTAGGGGTTTTCGATTTAAGACTTAATTTCAAAAATTGGTATTTAGGAAATATTAGAATGATACTAGAAGGGATAAATGTGTATTTTATATAAAATAACAAAAATTTGGATGAATTTGAGCAAAAATCAAATTTTTAGGGTTTAGAATTTTTGGAGATTTTGTTGAAATTTTAGATGAATTATGATGTTTTTGAAAGAGAATTTTGGTTAGAAAGTATAGAAAAAAATGTTGGGAACCAATCTGATAAAAAAAAGTTGAAGAAACATGATGTAAAAAGGTGGAGAAACATTTGCCCTTATACATTGTAGAATACTATAGAAAATGATCGACCGAATTTTGACAAATTAGGTCGATCAAATTTTCCAATTCGTCAGCCGAATTCTTCAAAATTCTGGTGTATATTTTATGCACTTTGTTGTCCCATATTGAGTATAAACAAGCCAATATGATCCAACTATGCAATTTTGACTTAATAACATAAAGTACAATGAAATTTGATGCTAAATATGAGGAAAATTAAATCAAACACATTAAAAATCAATGCAAGAATAATTGGTACAAGAAAACTATCAAGGATGGTCAAACATGAAATGATGCATAAAACATATATTGACATTTTCAATTAATCCAAAACACCATAACCACAATGATATTTAAGTGCAAATGCTAATGTGGTGATTCCATGATCCCAAGCTCACCTCTAATTTTACAAAAACGTTCTTTCCAAAGAGGTTTTGTAAAAATATCCACAAGTTGATTTTCGGTGGATACAAAATCAAGACAAATATCACCCTTTTGAATATGATCTCGAATAAAATGATATTTAATTTCTATATGCTTGGCTCGAGAGTGTTGAATGAGATTTTTGGATAAGCTAATAGCACTTGTGTTGTCACACAAGATTGGAGTTTTAGATAGGCTAACTCTATAATCCCTAAGAGTTTGTTGCGTCCACAAGGCTTGAGCACAACAACTACCGGCGACAATATATTTTTCTTCCGCGGTTGATAAAGCTACGGAGTTTTGTTTCCTTGAAAACCATGAAACTAATGCATGACCTAGAAAATGACAAGTACCATTAGTACTTTTTCTATCGACTTGGCTTCCGGCAAGGTCGGCATCCGAATAGCTCACTAGGTCAAAAGACGTTTCTTTAGGATAACATAACCCTAAAAATCTTGTACCATGTAAATATTTGAAGATTCTTTTGAGGGCTTTTAAATGAGATTCCTTGGGACATGATTGGAATCGAGCACACAAGCACACACTAAACATAATATCGGGTCTACTAGCGGTTAAATATAAAAGAGAGCCAATCATACCTCTATACATTTTAACATCAACATTTGGCCCACTCTTACTTTTGGTAAGCTTGATAGTTGAACTCATTGGTGTGCTTGAAGCTTTTAGTCTTTCCATGCCAAACTTCTTTAATAAGTCCTTGATGTATGAAGATTGGTTGATGAAGATACCCTCTTTGCTTTGCTTGATATTAAGTCCGAGAAAATACTTGAGTTCTTCTATCATGCTCATTTCAAATTCTTTGCTCATAAGGTTAGAAAATTCTTCACACAAAGAGACATTAGTAGATCCAAAGATGATATCATCAACATAAATTTGAATCAAAAGTATATCATTTTCTTTTCTCTTAATAAACAATGTAGTATCTACTTTTCCAATGCAAAAGTCTTTTTCAAGCAAGAATTTACTCAAACATTCATACCATGCTCGAGGTGTTTGTTTTAAATCATAAAGAGCTTTTTGAAGTTTAAAAACATGGTTTGGGAAATCATGACTTTCAAACCCAAGAGGTTGTTCAACATAAACTTCCTCCATGATAAATCCATTTAAGAAAGCACTTTTGATATCCATTTGATATAAAATAAAATTTTTAGAACATGCAAATGCCAAAAGCATCCTACTGGATTCTAGTCTAGCTACCGGTGCAAAAGTTTCTTCAAAATCTATTCTCTCCTTTTGGTTGTAGCCTTGAGCCACTAATCTAACTTTATTTCTAACAACCACTCCAGACTCATCTATTTTGTTTCTAAAAACCCATTTTATGCCAATAACGGATTGATGATTCGGACGAGGGACTAGTTCCCAAACATTATTTCTTTCAAATTGATTTAGTTCCTCTTGCATGGCTAAAATCCAAAATTCATCATTTAATGCATCATGAAAAGTTTTTGGTTCAAATTGTGAAAGAAATGCTAAATTATTACAAAGATTAAAGGATGATTTAGTTTTAACACCTTGATTTTCCTCACCAATAATTAATTCTTTAGGATGAACATTTGCATACCTCTAAGCCTTAGGAAGATCTTTATCTTTATCTTCTTCATGTTTTAGCTCTTGTTTTGTTTCATCTTTATCATCATTTGGTGAATCATGAATTTTCGTTCGGTCTCCATTTTTAACTTGATCATCATCAATATCAACTTGCACACTAGTTGAAGGATTAGATTCATAAAAAAATGACATGCATGGATTCTTCAACTACTAGTGTTCTTTTGTTAAACACTCTATATGCTTTGCTAGGTGATGAATATCCAAGAAAAATGCCAATGTCCGATTTTGAATGAAATTTTCCTAAGTTTTCTTTTGTATTCAAAATAAAGCATTTGCATCCAAAAACTTTAAAATAACCAATATTTGGTTTTTTGTTTTTCCAAAATTCATATGGAGTTTTATCTAAATATGGTCTTATTAAAACACGATTTAAAATATAGCATGCGGTGTTTACGGCTTCCACCCAAAAATATTGAGGTAAAGTTTTTTCATTTAACATGGTTTTAGCCATCTCTTGAATTGTTCTATTCTTTCTTTCAACAACCCCATTTTGTTGGGGAATTCTAGGACAAGAGAATTGATGTTCAATACCATGCTCATCACAAAAGTTTTCAAATAAATAATTTTCAAATTCTCCCCTATGATCACTTCTAATGCAAGAAATATGCATTTCTTTTTCTTTTTGTATTTTCTTGACAAATTTTGAAAATGCATGGAGGGCTTTATCTTTTGATGCAAGAAAAAGTACACAAGTGAATCTTGAAAAATCATCAACAATAACAAAAGCATAATGTTTTCCACTTAGGCTTGTGGTTCTTGAAGGACTAAAAAGATCAATATGAAGAAGTTGTAAAGGTCTAGATGTAGAAATATGAGTTTTACTTTTAAAAAAATTTTTTGTTTGTTTACCAAATTAACATGCATCACAAATTTTATCTTTAATGAAATCTATTTTTGGAAGACCTTTTACAAGCTCCTTCTTGGAGATTTTTAAAATCAAGTCCATGCTAGCATGACCTAATCTTCTATGCCATAACTAACTATTTTCATGCAATGCGGAGAAACATAGATTTTCATGAGATGCATTTTCTACATCTATAGTGTAAACATTTCCATCTCTATTTCCTACACAATTTGTTTTTCTATCATTCATGTTTTCTATAGTGCAACTATTTGGCTCAAAAATGACTTTAAATTCTTTATCACATAGTTGACTAATGCTAAGGAGATTATGCTTAAGACTATCTACCAAAAGAACATTTTCAATGATAATATGAGAGTTGTTACCAATATCTCCAATGCCAATAATTTTTTACCCTTCGTATTGTCTCCAAAGGTGACATATCCTCCATCTTTCTTACTTATTGTCGAGAAAAGTGAAATATCTCTGGTCATGTGTCTTGAGTAAACACTATCAAGGAACCATTTGCTTTTCTTCCTTTTATTTTTCGGTTCCTAAACACAATGGGAGATTCAAGAATTTGTCTTAGGTACCCAAATCATGTTGGGTCCTTAGTGGTTAGTTTTTGTTTCCTTAGGAATCCATACTTTCTTAGTGCCCATATGATGTTTCTTTTGAATTGGGCAAGATGATGAGATATGACTTTTATTTCTACAATAATTGCAAATTATATTTGATTCACTTGAAGTTGAGACTTTAACAAAATAATTTTTTAAGTATTTTGCCTTGATAAAAGGTTTATAACCAAGTCCTTTTTTGTTTAAGACTCCCCTTTGTACACCAAGCATTTTATCAAGAATTTCTTTTCAATTTTTAAATTTTAAAACTATTTCACTTAAATCCTTTGCTCCCCTTTTTAAAACTTCAATTTCATTTTCTATAATTTTTTTTCCCTTTTAGCTATGCAAAGATCATTTTCAAACTTTTGTTTTTCTTTTTCAAACTTTTGTTTTTCTTTTTCAAAAATGGAACACTTGTTTTCTTAATTTTCTTTCCCTTTAAGCTTAAAGATTTTTTGGTTAAGATTTTCATTTTCTTTCTTTAAGGACTCATTTTCCTTTTCCAAATTAAAATTTTTCTTTTTAAGGGTTGCATTTTTAGACATGCAAAGAGCAAGTTTTTCATTCATCTCTTCAACTGTATCATATAACTCCTCACATGAGGGGTTTTCATCTATCTCATCATCTATGTCATCTAAATCATCACAAGTATTAGATGAGTTAGAGTTAGTTACCTCATTATTTGTAATTGCCATGAAACACATGTTGGCCACTTCATTATCCTCATTTTTGGATTCATTTTCATCGCTATCATCCCATGTAGCCTTCATTGCTTTCTTTTTTGATCTACCAATTTTGAGGAGAGGGCAATCATATTTGATGTGTCCCGGCTTCTTGCATTCATAGCACACAACTTGTTCTCTCCTTTATCTTTCTCCCCTTTCACCTTTAGAAGCCTCCCTTTTTATGAAGTTTCCATTTCTTCTTAGCTTTCTATTCCTTAGAAGCTTTCCAATCTTTCTAGTCAAGAGTGTAATGTCTTCATCTTCATCATTTGATGTCTTCTCTTCTTCTTCTAGGAACTTTGCATTCTCTTTGATGGATGACTTGAAGGCGATACTCTTTTTCTTCTTCTATACTTCTTCAATTTGTCGTTGCTTCATAGTAAGCTCATGAGTGAGAAGTGAACCTAAAAGCCTTTCAAGAGGTAGAGTCTTGACATCTTTTGCTTCTTCAATTGCTATCACTTTGGGATCCCAAGAGGGAGGCAAACACCTAAGAAGTTTCTTGACATTTTCTTGGTTAGTATAAACTTTACCAAGATTTTTCAATTTATTCACAATAGTAATAAATCTATCAAACATGTCACTAATAGTTTCATTTTCATTCATCTTAAACAACTCGTATGAGTGTGTGAGCATGCTAATTTTAGTCTCATTGACTTATGAAGTCCCCTCATTTGACACCATCAATAATTCCCAAATTTCTTTAGCCGAGGTACAAGCCTGTACCTTGTTAAAGTTATATTCATTTAATGCACAATATAACACATTCATAGCTCTAGCATTAATGACAATATTCTTCTTATCTTGAGGGGTCATTTCTTCCCTAGTTTTGGGCACTTGTTTTCCATCTACTTCTTTCATAAGAACAAAAGGTCCATCTTGCACTATATCCCACAATTCATAATCACTTTGAAGGAAAATCGACATATGATTTTTCCAATGGGCATATCCGGTGCCATCAAACAATGACGGTCTATTAAGGGCAAACCCTTCACTAACGGTATAGGATTTTCCTAGGTTCATGGCCATTTCTTTAAACAGTTAAGTTTATGAGAATGAGCAATCAAGCTCTGATACCAATTGTAGGATCGAATGACCTAAGAGGGGGGGTGAATTAGGCAATTTTAAAACAATCTTTACCAAATTTGAGAATTAAAGCAATTTATTCAAATCAATAAATGTTGCCTATTTTTAATCCAATTTATGAGAATAACTAAAATATTCCAAATAATCAATACAATCAAAATAACATAACATAAAATATGAGTTTAAGGGAAAAGGAAATCAAACACGCGATGTATAGTGGTTCGGCTCAACCTGACCCACGTCCACTCCTCCAAGCTTTCTCCTTTGGAGTATTCAATTAATCCTTGGTTGACCTAAACCTCAACCAAGCTTTTCTTCATAACCAAAATAGCTTCTAAGGTGCTATTAACGTTTACAAATGTTAAAACTCAATTTCTCTCACAAGAAATTTTCTAATCTCTCCAAGAGTGAACCTCACTCTTTTATAGCACGAATTTTAGTACGAAATTGAAATATGATCTTTCTCAAGAGTATATATGAAAGTTAAAGCTTAGTACAACCCAATGCAAATGAAATTACAAAGTGTTTGAACAAGGGTTTTGATTAGAGAAAAGAATTTGCAAGTAAATCACTTAAAACTAATTTGCTCTCAAATATGTGAAAGTTCTTAGTGGCAAAAGTTCTTTTCGAATGAATTTGATTGGTTTTATATAGGGGAAAATAAAGAAAGTTACCATTGTGCACAAAAAATAGCGTTTTAGTTTTCCAGAAAACACATAATTCGATCGACCGGATGTAATTCGATCAATTGGATATGACGTGGCACTTCCGTAGAGCTTACATGGCATTAGCCGTTAGAAAATTCAAACCAAAATTCGGTCGACCGAATTTAATTCGGTTGACCAAATTTAATTCGGTTGATCGAATTTAATTCGGTTGACCAAATTTTTAGAAGCCAAAATACATAGCTTCTGGATAATTCGGAAGCTGATTCGGTCGATCGAATTTTATTACATTTTACCCCTTGAATTTTTAAAAATTATATTTGACTCCTAAAACTTTGAAAAGTGACAATTTAACCTATTTTTGAAAATTTTTTCAAAACCAACTTTAAGATATGAAAATATAGTTCACAAAACTTCATCATTTTAAATGAATTAATAAACTTTAGTGAAAGACTTGGCTTAACCCAATAAGTGTGAAAAATGACATTTTAACCTAAAATGTGAAAGATATAAAAATGAGTTTTCAAGTGAACTATCTCATGCAAATAAATATTCTAATCAAAACGAATGCTCCAAATTACAAACATGTCTACCTAAACTTGAGTTTTACTTCAAATCTTCAAGAATTCTTCACTTGAGCCTTGTCTTCATTTTCATCTTGAAACTTCTTCAAATGCATTAGATAAATTCTTGTAATCTAAACTCACACTCAAGTAAAATCATTATTTAATATGCTAAGGGATATATTAGTTTGTTATCATAAAAATAAGAGCATAATGACTCATTGAGTCAACAGTCAACTGGTAGGAACTCTTTCTTAAAAGCCCATTTGAAGTCAGCCTAAGTCATGTTTTCTACTTAATAGGTCTTATACAACATCTAACACCATATCTTAGCATATCTTTTTATAAAAGAGTTGACATACTAAATCTTTTCTTTGTCAATCATTTTAAACATCCATATGACATCTTGAACTACCTTTGACCACTTATTTGTTAGTACTATCTTTAAAAGTAGGTTGCCTTTAAACTTAAAAAGCAGATGTCTTTCTACCAAACTATAAATAGGGTGAAACTACCCTTTACTGCCACTCGATACTATAATTAGGAATCTTTATGCCTTTTTACCCATTTTATCTTGGTAGGGTGATAACTTAACAACTAAGGTAGTTGTTTAACAATTGGTAGGGCTGGAACTAATTATTCAACCCTTTCAAATGTCCCACTTTTCTCTTTGAGAAGCTCTGGTATGATGTCTGACTATTGCATGGTTTATTGATGCACTGAAGGCTTATCCTTGAGCCTTAGCTTGACATCTCTCTTGTTAAGGACCATTGAAGTATTCTCAATAAACTTCCTTGATCTTTTCATCCTTAAATAAAATTGATCTTAGGAAAATACACTACTTTTCTAATACAAGTTTAAAACTTACATATGGCAATAGACGTGCAGGAGTGGTTAACATTGCATAAGGAAGCCACTTTCCTTGACTTACTTATACACTTTTAGACACGTTAAGACTTACCACATTTTGTGGTTATAAAATCATGCTCTAACACCATAAATGTGACACTCCTCTTCTAAAACATAACCCTATATATAATATGGCTCAAAGAGACGTGCACTGCTTGATTTCTTAATTAAAAACAATGTAATTTAAGAGCATGCAATTAATTAACTTATATTTAAAAGTGTGCAAGAAGGGGTAAATTGAATGAAAGCCTTAACATACATTAAAATTCTCCATTATTACAAATCAGATGTATGAAAGCAACTAAAAATCCATAACTTCATATTTAAGAACAAAACACATAAATCTCATAATTTCTGGAAATGATGATTTTGCCTCTTACTCTTATGTAACAACTTGATTTGACCGTTGGCTCCCTTACATGCCCCAATACTCACTTTAGTTGCAAAACCATAAAAGGAACATATGAGTGAAAACATGTAGTAAATTAGTGATATCTTGGTACCCTATAAAATTCATAAATCTGAAATCTTAGAGTTCCATCACTAAATATCTGTTTAGCTAAAATGGATGTTTTTTGGCTCTCTTCTTTGTTTATCTATCTATTCTCAGTGTGCTTATGCCTCAAATACATAGGTCATCTCACACAGACTTGTAAAGCCTAAGCTGATCTCATCATATCTGATGTCTTAGTGAAAACATATGACACTTTGCATGTTTGCTAACTATTATGCCTTGCATACATACTATATGGCCTATTAGGCCAACTAATTATGGTACCTTGACTAACATATAAAAATGATAAACTTGGTGTTCCATTTATGTATCTGGACATGGTAATAACTTGGCACCCTTAAACCCTAACATAGGTCACCCATATAGATTACTTAAGCCTAAATTGAAATAAACATATCTAATGCCTTAGTGAAAGCATAAGATACCTTACATGTCATTATCTAGGACACCTTACACACATTCCATACAGCTTATTGGGCTAGCTAACTAGGATACTTTAGTCACAAAAGAAAAATCTGGGAGTAGTTTTTTCCCTTATCACATAAATTAATCGGAAATACTGTCTAAACTATCATGGGATAGCTCTTATCGTGGGTACATATTGTAGGGTTTTAAGGTGCTATTAATTGGTAGTGTAGCAGATTTAGAAATTAAAAAAGTATATCAAAGATCATAAAACTCATCTAGGATACCTGTTTTAACGCATAGGTTCATGAACATGTTAAACACATATAGGGTGTTTAGAAATTATACTTGCGTTGTTAGCTCCTCCAAGACCTCACGTGGCTATCTAACCTTCTTGAGGAAACGCTTTGGTATCCACATAGAGCATAAATGGGAGGTGATTTAAAAAAAAGGCAGTTAAAGCTTATGTCAATTGGATATTGGAAATTAGATCATGATAACGGAAACTTACATCAACAAGATTTTAGGTGTAGAGATAGGTGTTTAGGATGTATGTGTTTAGGATTATTGTGTTGTTAAAAAAAAAATTGACTCAAACTTGACACCTTTATTTATAAGGTGTCAAAGAATCCTAAGTTAGTTGGGACTCTAACTATTTAGGTGATAAGGTATGTAAGAGTTCTTATTATATTAAAACTCTTTATTTATTGAAAGTCTTAATATATAAAAATCCTAATTAAATTGGAATTCTAACTCAAACTAAACTTTCTATCAAACAAAGGCTTTGAACTTATTGAAAGTTTAATAAATAGGAATCCTAATTAAATTAGGATTTCAATTCAGCTTAAACTTTCTATCAAACAAGGACTTTGGAGAATCCTTGTTTAATTAAGACACCTAACGCACGAGTTAACTTAACTAGTTGACTTGTATCTATTATTTGGCCTTGCTCTATTGGACTTTTAAATTGTCCAACCGAAACCATGCATTGTGTTTGCACGATGCCACAACAAATGATTATAGTCAAACATATCCATATGTTTCTCTCTTTCCATGATCTCAAGACTGTTGTCAAACGATCATTGCCTTTTGGTTTGTATCAACCCTTTAATGCACGTGACCTATAAGCTTTTTATCAAACTGATAATATCTAAATTCAGGTTAAGTTTAGACGCAGACTAAGATTGGCCTCTAGTAAAGCCTCATAGCCACCCAAAGATAAAATGTTAATAAACATTTCTATAAGCTTTTACAATATCACAGTTACATGTAATTCAATCATTTCATCAGCTAATATGTCTATCTTAGTAGTTCCTCGATATGAACTGATACATATTAATAACTTATATGAATTAGACTATAACCTCATTCCACTGTTGCCACAAATTCAAACAGTCATAAATGTCTTTTAACATTCGTATATGAGATATCTTTTCTTGTGCTTAAGAGTGATAAATCTTTATTGATCAACCATGTATCTCACAATATAGCCATTCATTACTTTTATGATACCCTTACTACAAACAATATGTTAGATAGTGTCAAACTATACCGATCTTTATATGAAACGATTTAGAAACCTCAAGTTAAAAGATCACGTGTTCAGAGTATTTGTTCCATAAACACTAGAGTAATCATCCATATAGATATCCTCTAGTGGGGTCAGTTTGATGAATAAGTCTATAACGTGCTATGTGTTGCACCAAGCCATCAGTCTTTGAACTTCGACATATAAAAATTATCGCCACTTTTTAGTAGAGTTGTTCAATACTATGATAATTCTATCACCATTAAATGTGCCCTTGGTTATTGTAATGTTGGGATCATGGACATTTCTAGTATAACCACTAATGTGTGTATAAGATTCTTATGATTAGTCTTTTGATCCCTTTATCATAATTTTTCCATTTTAAGGGCATGTTATTCGCACAATCATATAATGGACAAACATATGAACTGAATAACTATAAATTCTTTTATTAATTAATGAGATAAATTACAATTATAAATGTTAAATCAATTGACTTTAGGACATCTACCTTAACAATCTCCTACTTGCATTATAGCCAATCGATCATGTATCTAACACCCAATCCTTCTACATGTCTGTCATGTTTCTACTATCACAAAGACTTTATAAATGGGTCAGCTAAATTGCCATATGTATCAATCCTCTTTATTTGTATGTTACCTTATTGAATAATCTCTTAAATCAAATTATATCATCTAAGTATGTGCTTGGACCTTTGATGAGACTGTGGTTTCTTTGCTTAAGTAATCACTCCATTGTTGTCACAATAGAGCTTAATCGACTTAGTAATACTTAGAACCACTCCAAGTTTTGTCACGAACTTCTTGATCTATACAACCTTTTTTATCGCTTCTAAAAGGGTAATGTACTCAAACTCCATTATAAAATTAGCCACTATACTTTGCTTAGGTACTTTCTAGTTGACTACACCACTATTCAAACTGAACACAAATCCTGATTAGGATTTAAAATTGTCTCAATCAATTTGGAAATTGGCATCATTGTAGCTTCTAATAGTGAGTTCAGAATTCCCTCTATTAATGAAGAATGTATCCTTAGTCCTTCTCAAGTACTTTAGGATGTTTTTGATAGCCATTTGATATTTTTCACCTAGATCAGAAAGATATCTATTAAAAATGCTTACTACATATATGGCATCAACCCTTGTAAATAACATGGTGTACATGATGGATCCTATAGTTAAGACATATGGAATCCTACTTATCTTATCTTTCTCAGATTATGAGGATAGCCATATCCTTTGCAAAAGATATACACCATGAGACATGGTTCTTGGATTCTTCCATTCAGAATCTTGTCAACATCTTATCTATGTACGTATTTTAACTTAGGCTTGATAGTCTATACTCTCTATCTTAGTAAATTTTAATCACAAAAATTTAGGTTGTTTTTCCTAAGTCTTTCATAGAGAAACACTTAGAGAACCAAACGTTTATCGATTACAAATTTGGTATATCATTTTTGATAATTAAGATGTCATTGACATACAATACTAAAAATGCAATCACACTCCTACTGACTTTTTTATACATATACTACTTGTCTTCATTTTTGATAAAATTGAACTCTCATACAACTTCATCAAAACAAATATTCTAGCTTTTTAAAGCCTGCCTAAGCCTATAAAAGGACTTTTGTAGCATGTATACTTTATTAACTTGTCTAGTAAGAACAAAACCATCAGATTGCGCCATATAGACGTCTTCTACAAGGTTGCATTTAGGAAAACAGTTTTAACATCCATATGAAAGATTTTATAGTCATGGTATGCAGTAATAGCAAGCATAACCCTAATAGACTTAAACATAGTGATTGACGTAAAGGTTTCATCATAGTCAAAATCATATTTTTATGTGAAACCTTCGGCAAGCAGTTATGCTTTACAAGTTTGCATGTTATCTTCCATGTTAGTTGTCTTTTTAAAAGCCTATTTGCACCTTATAGGTTTTACTCTTTTAGGTTCATCCACCAGAGTCCAGACTTGGTTTTGGTATATGAAGTTTATTTTGAATTTTATTGCATCCAACCATCTATCAGAATTTAGACTTGAGACGACATCATTGTAAGTCATAAGTTTGTTATTAAAGATGACCAATACATTACCATACTATGTCATAAGAAAACCAAATCTTTCTAACTTGCAACATACTTGTATAGATCTACATAGCTCTTATATGCTCCGAGGTTATTCCTCTCGAGGTTAAGGAACTCCTTATGATCAACCATTTATGATGGTACATCATCTTGTCTAACATTTTGGTATCTTGTGGTATAAGAACTTCATCAAGTTCAACCTTCCTCCTACTAGTCCTTTTGAGAATAAATTCTTTCTCAAGGAATATACTGATGTAAGTAATAAAAACTTTTCACTCTTCTAAGTTATAGAAGTAGTATCCTTTAGTTTCCTTTGGGTACCCCATAAAGATACACTTGTTTGAAGTCAATTTCTTAACATAAGCTTCGTAACCTAAATCCTCAAGTATTCTAGTTAGGCTTACACCCAGTTATAACTCATATAAAGTTTTATCTATAGATTTAAATAAGACATGGTTTAGTGTATAGGTAGCAGTCTTTAGGGCATGTCTTTTGAAAGACATTGGTAGTTTGATAAAACTCATCATAGACTTGACCATTTCTATCAATGTCCTATTCCTCCATTTAAATACAAGATTATGTTGTGGTATACCAAGAAGAGTGAGTTGAGAGACTATCACATGTTCCTTTAAGTATCCTCTAAATTTAACATTTAAGTATTTACATCCTTTATCACTTCAAAGGATTTTAATTTGTTTCCCAAGCTATTTTTCTACTTAAGTCTTGAATTCTTTGAATTTTTCAAAACGTTTAGACTTGTTTTTCAACAAAAATATATAGCCATATCTACTAAAGTCATAAACAAATGTGACGAAGTAGGTTTTCTCATATCTAGTATACACTATCATAGGCTCACATATATCACTGTAAATAATCTTAATAGTTCAGTTGCCTTTTCATTGTGTCCAATGAAAGGTGCTCAGGCCAAATGATTGCAAAACTCTTTGTTCAAGAAGTCTTGATATGTATTTCGATCTCATGTGGCTTAACTTATAATGCCATAGATATGTGGTATTCAGTTCGTTTGTTTTCAAATGTTTATTATTTTGCACAATGAGAGTTTCATTATTTAGTTTTAGAATGTATAAACCATTATGCAAATCAGTCATTCCATAAAGAATATTATTAAAGCTAATGGTTATAGTACCACTAGCAATAAAAAAATGAATATTCTTCCTTATTTAAAACAAACACAGAAATTAAATTTTTAGAAACAAACAAAAATAATAGAAATTATTTAATTCTAAAACAAACCTAGTAGGCAATCTAAGAAAATAAATTCCTACAGCTAATTCAACAATATGAGCTCTATTTTCAACTTGTAAGTCAACCTCTCTTTTGGCAAGTGATTAACTGTGTCACAATTCTTACATATCAAAACAAATTTGAGAACTACATCCTGTTTTTACAACCTAGGATGAATAAAAAGAATAATTTATCTTAATGAAAAACATCCCTAAAGTAGAGGCTTCATTTACTTTCTTTTTCTTGTTCTCTAGAAAGGCTTTGCAATGTCTCTTCAGTGACCAACTTTGCTACAATAAAAGCTAGCATCCTTTCTTTTCCCTATACTACCTTTTAGTAGGTGATTAACTATGTCATAATTCTTGCTTATTAGAATAAATTTGAGAACCACATCCTGTGTTTATAACCTAGGATGAATAAAAAGAATAATTTATTTTAGTGAAAAACATACCTAAAGTAGAGGCTTCAACTACCTTCTTTTTCTTGTTCTCTAGGAAGGTTTTGCAATGTCTTTTCAATTACCAACTTTGTTACAATAGAAGCTGGCATCCTTTCTTTGGCCTATACTACCTATTGGCTAAGTAGTAGTATCTAGTTGCTTCTTCACTTTAGGCTTAGGTTTAGCCTTGGTTTGCTTTTAGCCTTAGATCTAGGTGCATGAGCTTTAACCACAAGCATATTAGTTAGAGCTACCTTTCGTGCCTCTTGTTTAGCTTGTCTAAGCATATATAGTAACTTTTCAAGGGTTTTCTCCTTTTTGTTTAGGTTAAAATTCATAATAAAATTAGTCTATGATTTAGGGAGAGATTTTAGCACTATCCTGAAGTTCAAGCTCATAAAATGCGCAATGTAGCCAATCATCTTGACCACATAGGGGCCAACTTGTTCTCTCTTAAAGAGCTTGTAATTAAACATTGCACTTAACACCTCATATTATTCAACCCTTGCACGAGTGTCATACAACTCTCAAAGGTGAGCAAGCATGGATGGAACATCTATTTCCTTATGTTGTTTTTGAAGCTCAAATGTCATCGCAGTCAGCATGAGACACTAAACTTCCATAGAGTCATCAAGATATTTGTTGAAAATATCTTTCTTTGCTTGGGTGGTATTAGGAACAGGATTTTTGGGCAATGACCCTTCAAGGATGTACAATCTCTTATCCTAATGCAAAATGATCCGAAGATTTCTGTACTAATCAGTGAAATTACTTCCATCAAGTCTATTCTTTTTTTCGTTGGATATGACATGATGATTATTTGATCCACAATTTACATATAAAGATAATTAGTAATTTTATTCATAATTACTATTCATTTTAATTATGGATTTAATTAGTTAAAATTCTCCCACTATTTTCTTCAAGCCAATAGCCCTCATTATTGTATTAAGAAAGTTCTGACGAACTTTCTAGTGGATCGAGACCTTATCTCATTAATTCTCCCATTCGCTTTGGCGAACAAGTTCGAATAATTAAATTGGTAAATTTCAAATTAATCGTTGAAAGCTTATGATCTCAAGTTAGGTTTTGGCCTAACAAATCATGTAACCTCAAATGTGACTTTCAGTATCAGTAGGGTGGATACTACATATCACCTTGCATTGACAAAATGCTTTCCCTACTCATGCTTCTAATATACTTCACATTTGCTTTGGCGAACAAACAAAGTTACACTAGTTAAGTCGGAAAGAATATGAACATTTTCTAATTTTCCATTTGCTAAAAGTGTATCATTTGCTTTGGCGAACAAAGTTTCAATGAATAGGGGTTTAATTAGGACATCATATTGGAAGGCATAACTTTAATCTTGACTTAATATTTAAATTAAGGGTTTTTAATTAATCGGACTTGTCAGATTTTATACCATATATTAGGTGATATTTGGAAAAATATAACCATTCACATCCATTTAACAATGTAAAATGAAAATGCATCGGTACAAAACTATAACTAGTGTCAAACCTTTCGAGCTAAGAGAGGTTTGATTGGTCAACTTATGCGAATATTTTATCTTTCGGGTCTTCGTCTTTGCGCTTGTCATTTTCACCTCTAGTCTTCAATAATTATATGACTTTATTTCTTAGTTATATTATTCTAAAAAAATAAAATAATAACCAAAACTAAAGAAGAAGGGGAATTAAGGTAGGGTACGCAAGCCCTATTTGAGAATTACAACCCAAAGAAAATAAATAAAATAAAAACTTTCATATCAGTTTATTGGATATATATTGGGCACCATGCATACATACTTCCATATATACACATCCAATTAAAATTAATTTTTAATTATTAATTAGCCAAGTGTTAAATTACATTTTTATCCCTCAAACTTTGCAAAATAATTGTTCAACCCCAAGACTTAAGGAAATTTTATTTTTGGTTCCAATTCAATGAAACTCAAACCAAAATCTAATTCCTAATCTCAAAGGGCATGTAGGCATCTCAAGAGGCACGTCAAGGGCATGATGGAGGACCACCATACACAATTTGCATAAAAAACAATCATAGCTTTGGTAGAAAAACTAACCAACCACATGTAAGTTCAAGGTGGGGCGAATACAACAGTGGTAGCATGCAACCTGAATAAAATTACCCAAATGGATGCCATTTGATAATGCACCAGCCTTTACCTTAAGAATAGGATGTGACAAAGGCTACCCTACCACTTCCAAAATGTCAGAGCATAGGTTGTCCCCTTCGTTGACCCATAAAACATATTATATTCAGTGTGTGTCATGGTGTGGACTAGCCTTGTCGTGTGTGGTACCACCTTATTCAAGTTTAGTTCTAGTTGTGTTGAGTAATGTTTCCAGTCTGAGTTTTTAGACTTTCTAGTTAAGAGAAATCTAGGAGCCATTAAGCATAGTAGGCAAACCAATCATTGTGTGAGCAATAGTAGTATGTAAACCACATTCACATGACAAATCTACTATCAAGCAATTTTAGGAATAATCATTTAATTGTTAATCCTGCATTAACAATTAAACTCAAGAAATTTTAGGAATAATCATTTAATAAATTTAACACATCTTTACGTTGTTCTTGAACTTAACAAATCGTGTGACAATACGATTGCAAATCAATTTTACCAATTTTAGGGTTTTGATTATTTATCAATTATATGCAACAACATATAAAAATAACCCAAACTTGTAGGTATATTTTCATAAAAGTATATCTAAACAGTGGTTCTAATACCACTATAGGGTTTTAGAGTATTGCTAACCGATAGTGCAGTGGAATTAAAAATTTTAAAAAACATCAAATATCCTAAAATCCATCTAAGATACCCATTTTAATGCATAGATTCATGAACATATTAAACAGCCATAGGGTGTTTAGAAATTATACCTGCATTGTTGGCTTTTCTAAGACTTCATGTGACTATCCAATTGTCTTAAGGTGGCGTCTTAGTATCCACATGAAGCACGAATGAGAAGTAATCCAAAAATAAGGCTACTAGGGCTTTTGTCGATTGGATCTTGGAAATTAGATCACAATAATATAAGCTTACATCAACAAGATTCTACGTATAGAGATGTGTGCACGATGCCACATGGTATTATGTAATACCAAATGATTCTAGTTAACACACATTTATACGTTTCTCTCTTTCTATGATCTCATGATTGTCATCAAACGATCCTTGCCTCTTGGTTTGTGTTAACCTTTTAATACGTGTGACCCATAAGCTATTTATCAAATCAATAGTGTCTAAATTTGGATCAAATTAAGACACAAACCAAGATTGGCCTCTAACAAAGCGTCATGACCACCCTAGATAATAGTGTCAATGAACATCTCTATAAGCTTTTACAACATCATGGTTACGTGTAATTCAATTATTTCATCAATTAATATCTCTTGAAACTAAAATGTAAAAGTAAGTCTATCTTAGTAGCTCTTCGATATGAGCTAATACACATTAATGACTTATACAAATCAGACTACAACCTCATCCCACTATGACCACAGATTCAATCAGTCATGAATGTTTTTCAACATTTGTATATGAGATATCTTTTCTTATGCTCAAGAGTGACAAATCCTTTATTGATTAACCGTAGCCTCTATGTATCTCACGATATAGTCGTTCACTATCTTTATGATACCTCTATTATGACGATACATTGGATAATGTTAAACCATATCAATCCTTACACATGACGATTTAGTAACCTTAAGTCAAAGGATCACATACACCAATGTTGTTTAAAAGATTTGTTTCATAAACATTGGAACAACCATCCATATAAATATTCTCTAGTGGGTCAATCCAATGAATATATCTATAAGATGCACCTATGTGTTACATGTGCCTTTGGGCATTATAATGTCAGGATTATAAACATTTCTAGAATTGTTATGTAATGTGTGCATAGGGTTCTTATGATCAATAATTTGATCTTTTCATCACAATTTTACCATTCTAAGGGCATATTATTCACATAATCATATAATATACAAACATATGAACTAAACAACTATAAATCCTTTTATTAATTAGTGAGATAAATTACAATTATGAATTTCAAATCAATTAGCTACAGGGTATTTACCATAACATATATGTGATGTATCCCACTAACAATGTGAGGAATAACTAAAGAGCCATAATCCCTTACTATGAACACCTGAATTGAATTGACTGCCCATGCATTTTGGTGTTGAGTGCATAATGCATCTCATAGGCATCTAGCCTTATTGCTTTCATGTATATTGTCACTTTTGCATGTAGACCACTTTTCTTAACTTTTATGATTGTTTACTTGGATTTGATTCGGTTGAGATCATGTGTCATCTTCCATATAGTCTAACACTCTTTTATCTTTATCTACCATGTCTTTCTTCCTTTTGCCTCCCTTATCCTTACATTTAGCTTAGGGCTAAAATAGTCTTTTCCATTTCTTACTAAAGTATCTTATGCATGTGACCCTTACCTCTTCTTTCTCGTGAACTTCACTTAAACTTATACGGGCATGTTCTTAATTTATCTTCTTATGCTTCTCCTTGGACTAAACGTAAGGGTATGTTTGGTAAGGAATAAACGTCTTTTTGATTCAATTATACTTTGTTGTTCTTCCTTTTACACATTCGTCTATCGTTAAAAAAGCCACACATGAGCATGTATCCCATATCACATGATTGTATGGACATCTTTCTTAAGTCAATGTGCTTCTACTTCATCATTCTTCTTTTATCGAAAAAAGGTGACACATAAGTATGTGCTAACTATGCATAACCATGTGTCACAAATTTGAGTTTTGTCTCTTACTATTTTCTACAATTTTTTGGTGAAACTTTGATGTCTAATCAACCAAATATTTCTAGAATATGCCTCTAAAGACCTTAGATGCTTTGTCTTTAACCTAAAAACATGCAATATAAGCTTAAACCATCAAACCTTTGTCATGTTCATCAAATTTTCACCAATTCTCTCTTTTTAATGCATATATTAACCATACAAAATTCTTCTACATAATTTAACATAAACTCAACATATAATCAATTTTAAATCATCAAACATCACTCACAAATAATCTATTAAAATTTAATAGCATAATTGTAAAGTTTTATGGATGAAAGCCCTAAGATTTCTTACCCAAGAAACTACTATACCTGTTTTCCAAAGCTTGCAAGTTCTTGGCATTGCTACAGGGATTCCAACGACTGTAGGCTACTTTCCAATGGCCAAGATCATTCTCTCTTTCTTTTCCTTTTTTTCTGTGGGTTAGATGGTTGTTAAGGTAAAATAATCGCAAAATGATCAAACCTTACATTTAAATATGAATGTTCTCACTATAAATCCATTTAAATGACACTTCAAATATAAATTTGAATATAAGCGAACTACTAAAATGCCTTTGGACTTATTTGTGGATGTTGTAGTTAGGGTTTAGTGATAGATGTCAATAACTAATTAAATCTGTGGCCATAATGGGATTAAGTTGATGCTTGATTCAATATTGTTCGATCTTTGATAGAAGTGAATCTATATAGTTCAGAGAGTCTTGAGGGAGACATTTAATATATAACTTAGCCTCAAAGAGATATTATATGATGAAAGGATCAAATTGTATGAGTGACTATATCATTAGCTAGTTAAAAGATGTCATATGTTGATCTATACTAATTGGGCAACCTTAATGTCTTGTTAGAGACCAATATTGGTTTATGTCTAGACAAATGTGGGGTTGAGAGTCTAACACAAATTTGGTCACTATTGACTTAGTAGAGAGCCTATGGGTCATACATAAAAAGAGTTGATAAACTTTGGGAACATGAGAATTGTCCAAGTTAGATTTGGTTTAGATTTTCGATAGAGAATCTAAAGCCTTGGAAAGATCTATAGACCCAAAATCTATTTTATTATATTTTGGGACCTTAGTGTAGTAATCCTGAGTTGTTGGGGTATATGTGAGAATTAGCATAATTGAGTTGGACTGACTCAAATCCATATCGTTTAATTTGAAATAAATATGAGGATGTTGTGGGATTTTATCTTAATTTTATTAAATTAATAATCCCATGAATCATGGGAATTACATAAACATATATGCATTAAAGAAGACGTTGATTGAATGTACAACCCTTGTGAGTTGTACATTCATGTGCACAAGTGGGACAATTCCTACCCAAGTTATGCACACCTAGGACATTATTTTGTCTTAGGCATGCATAGGGATTTCGCCTAGGACATGTTCAAGTTCCGAGCAACACATGCAATTATGTATATATAGGGGTACCTTTTTGCTTAAAAGGACAAGTTTTATTTTATATAGACAAACTTGGTCATTGAGTGAAAATTTCCCTTTCCTTACACCATAAAGTTGTCTTCTAGTTTTAGCAAGTGAAGAACATAACTAACCCTTTATTCGGTACTACTTCATATAGATACCAAGGAATAGGCCTATGTTTGGTTATGAAAGCACGACTTTATAACCTCTCACAAACAGAGAAAGACGAAAGAACACCCAATATAACTATATCAAATAAAAACCTTATGTGTGTTGTTGTATGTTTGTTAATGAATCATACCACATGGATAATCCAAAAAGGGGTTTTGCAAATTGTTTGATGTTAAATTAAAATTTTAATTTGTTATTCCGTTGTTGAAGATGCAAAATCCCTACGTCATGGCAAGTCATTGGAAAATTACATCGAGAATGCCTATGCTCATGGTTGTGCATGGATGGTTGCTAGAACAAGCAATATTTTTCTTAACAAACTCCTTTGGAAGACACAATTAGACACTTTTGTGAATAATCGTGCCTTGGGAAAATTAAGTCATACCACGGATGGCATGACCATGCCACAAGTTATGCTTCAATGGCATGACTATTCCACAAGTTGTACTTGAATGGCATGGTCATGCCATAATTTGTGCATGGTCATGCATGGTTGGCATGGTTAGCACTAAGCTGTTCTGGAAGTCATGTAGACTTTTGGAGTTTTTGTGAGTTTTATAAACATGGCATGCATGACTAGCAATCTACTTACACTCTTAATTAAGGTGGGAAAAATTTTATTTAGTCCTGTTTTGATGAACTAAGATTGAATTGGAACTTTTCTTAGCCTTTGGGGTTGAATTACAATTGTAAAAAATTTAAGGGACTAAAAGTAAATTGACAGTTGGGTTAAATTAATTAAAATGAATAGTTTTTAATGTGGGTTATATGTGTACCTATTTATTGATATGCATGGTGCTTAATATATAGTTAGATAACCTATATTATGAATGTTTTTATTGGGTTTGTAATTAAAATAGGACATGGGCATCCTGTCTTCTCTTAATTTTTAACGTACTTCTTCTCTTGCTTAAATCCCTTTGAATGTAAGTCGAGGTTTTTATTTTATGAAAGTAAAATTAGAATAAGAATATATTTTTTCTTTATTAGAAGAATTGTCACTAGGAAATAAAACAACGTACTACTAAAGATTGAAGATGAAGGCTTTTGAAGAGTCGAAGAGCAAGACTAGATTGACCAGCCAATCTTTCATGGCTCTAGGGGATTAACATTAGTTAAAATTATATACCAACATATTTAAATTTACGTTGTAATATGCATGTTAGGTTTTATTTTTAAAATAAACACCTCATATGTTAAACAATTAAAATTGTTGAGACCATAAAAACTCCCTTAAACATATTAAGTCAAAAATAACCAATACCTTTCAATACAATGCATCAAGACAAGCTCCTATTCATTGAAACCTTGTTCACCAATCTGAAGGGTATACTTTTGCTAGGCAGAAGACTAAGTGATTATTCGTATTGGGTTTGACTTAACTAGTACACCTAATTTGTTCAACAAATCAAATGTGAGTGCATTAGAGGTAGAGTTAAGGATATCGTTGCATAGACGATATGTAGTGTCCACCCTACTATAAACCAAAAATTACAATTGATATTACACAATTGATTCATGCTAAATGCTAAAATAGAGATTGTGGATTTTTGTGATTGGTTTGATTGACTTATTTGTTGATTAATTCAAACTTATTTGCCAAAGAGAATATGAAAGCTAATGCAATGGAATCTTGACATACAAGGAATTCCATCAGGAGCTCTCAAGTCTAACAAAGAGAGTTGTTGGCTTGAATAAAATAATTGGAGGATTTATTCAATAAAGACCACGTTGAATAAATAATTAATTAAAATCAAGGTTATTGATAATTACCTTTTTGCACAAGTAGATAAAAAGACCACAATGTCAAACAATATGAATGTTTGATCGATTTAAAAAAAAACAGGCTTGAAGGTGATAACTTCAATGACTGATACCAAAGCCTTTAGATCATACTATGTCAAGAAAAAAAAATTATACATTTTTGAAAAAGGAATGTCTTTCATGAGCTTTTAACGTTGCTTAGGATTGTTGAGCAGGAGATGAAAAAGTCTTCTTATATGCTTCTGGTGGATACCAAGGCATACAAAGGCAAAGGTAAGACCAAGGCCAAGTTTAAGCCCAAAGCCCAAAATTTTTGTGTCTGCTTTAGACAAATTTGGATATTTTTTCTTGATTTCTACTAGTGTTATAACCATCAGTTTAAATAATATTCATTATGGAACTGCTAGTTTAATAAATAGGTTTTTATGTTATTGATTTGGATGATAAAGTATTTAGTATTGATAACAAGAGAACTAAACATTTTGATTTGAATACCACATATCTATGGCATTTCATGCTTAGTCATATAAGAGTAAAATGCATTTCAAAACTTCACAAAAATGGAGTTTTATAATTATTTGACCTAAAGTCTTATGATGAATGTGAATCACACCTTTTAGAAAAGATAACCAAGATGCCCTTCACTAGACACAGTGAAAAAACAAGTAAACTATTAGGCATTATTTATAGTGATGTATCTGGAGCCGTAATCGTGCAAGCTAGAAATGTGTATTTTTATTTCTTTATATTTACTGATGATTTTAGTATATATGACTTTGTGTATCTAATGAAACACAAGTCTAAATGCTTTGAAAAATTCAAAGAATTCAAAAGTGAAATGGAAAAACAAAGTAGAAATAGTATAAAGATTCTCCAAAATAATTGAGGAGGTGAATACTTATCTATTAAGTTCAGAGTACAAAAAGGTACATGGGATAGTATCACAACTCACTCCTCGTGGTACACCATAATATAATGGTGTATCTGAATAGAGGAATAAGACTCTGATGGATATGATTAAATCCATGATGAGCTTTATTGATCTACCCATATCATTATGAGGATATGCAATATAAACAATTACATATACACTAAACCGAGTCCCATCCAAGTCTATAGATAAAACTCCTTATGAATTATGGACTTGGTGGAAGCCCAATTTATAATATCTATAGGTTTGGAATAGTAAAGCTTATGTCAAAAAATTGATTTCAAAAAAAATTAAGTTTCAAATATGAAATATGTATCTTTATAGGGTATCCTAAGGAAACTAAGAGATACTACTTCTATCATCTTGGAAAATGAGCTCATTTCCAAAAGAACGAGTAAGAGGAAGATTGAACTTAATAAAGTTCAAACATTAAAAGATATCACAAAAATAGGATATGAGGATGTGTCACCTCAAAAGCTTAAACATCATGAGAGGATTGTTGTATAACCAACTCAGCATAGATATGAGCCATATATGTCCAATTGAGTATATTTTAAGCCATAGAGGTTTGGTTATCTCTTGAATCAATATGATGATGCACTAGTCATTCAAGATGATAAACCTAAGACTTACCAATACACTATCTCAAATCTCGATTCTGCTAAATGGCTTAAAGCCATGAAATCTAAAACATATTCCATATACTAGAACCAAATTTACACTCTGGTAGATCCACCTCAAAGGGTAAAACTTGTAAGGTATAAACAAGTTTTCAAAAAGAAGATCGATATGAAAGGTAACATGCATATTTATAAGGCATGACTGGTTACAGAAGGTTTCACACAAAAACATGGCATAGACTATAGTGAAACGTTTTTACTAGTTGTAATCCTAAAGTCTATTTGGATTATACTTACAGTAATTACATACCATGATTATGAAATTTGGCGTATAAATGTTGAAATTGCTTTCTTGAATGGAAACCTAGTAAAGGATGTGTATATGACACAACCTAATAGTTTTGTTATTAATAGACAAGCAAATCAGGTATGTAAGTTATAAAGAGACATTTATGAACTCAAACAAACTTCTAAGAGTTAGAACATTTGTTTTGACAAAACTATGAGAGAATTTGGATTCATAAAAAATGAAAATGAGTCATGTGTGTACTAGAAGGTCAGTAGAGGCAAGGTAATATTTTTGATATTATATGTTGATAACATATTAATTATTTGGAACAATATATCGAACTTGTATTTGGTAAAGACTTAGTTATTCAAGTGCTTTTCTATGAAAAAATTAAGAGAAACAACATATATCCTTGGAATAAAGATCTATAGAGATAAATCACATAAGTTGTATTGACATGAAGATGTACAGATAAGAAGAGTAGATACTTATGACAAACTGTCTAACCCATTGATGAAACCTTTATCGCAATAGAAGAATGATAGACATGTAGCCTTATATGCCATTAGATATATGTATGATTGATTATAATACAAGTGATAAATTATTAGGGTAGTGCCCTAGAATCAATCATCACAATTAGTATTTAATGTAATCATTCATATTTAATTAATAAAAATGATATATATATATATATATATATATATATATATATATATATTATCTGTACATTATATTAAATAAATAATTGTCATAAAAATAGCTAAACATTATAGGGGTATTAGTGCTTAACACTTGACTGTGAGAACCTTATATGCATATTAGATGGCTATTGTTAAAATGTTTGTAATTTTGGTATTACCATGACCAAGGGCATAAGTAACAATGATAGAGTTATCATGGTGTTGAATAATCTCATCGAAAGATGATGATAGTTCTCAAGTGTCAAAGTTGTTTGTTAATGACTTGGTGCAACACATGAGTACATGTTATAGACATGTCCACTGGATTAACCCACTAAGAGGATTCCATATGGATTGTTGATCTATTGACTATGGAAAATATCCTCTTAGTGAACGGAGGTACATGTGATCTAGACTTAAGGTCATCAAACTATCTTATACAAGAATTGATGTGGTTTGACACTAACTTAACGTAGCTTGATAAAGGGATTACAAAAATATGGTAATTAGCTCTATCAAGATCTGTACAAAAGCTATGGTGAATCAATAAAAGATTTGTCACTTCTAACACAAGAGCTGATGTCTTAGTTAGGGCTTATCTAATGAATGTCATTGACTAATTAGATTTGTGGCTATAGTTGGATTGAGTTGATGCTTGATTCAATATTATTCAATCATTGACAAAGGTTAATCTATATAATTCGGGGAGCCTTAAAGGAGACACTTAATCTATAGCTTAGCCTTGAAGAGATATCATATGATGAAAATATTGAATTGTAGAGTAACCATATTATTGACACGTTAGAAGAAGTCATATGCTGACCTTCACTAATTGGGTGGCCATGATGCCTTACTAGAGGTCAATTTTAGTTTGTGTTTGGAAGAATTTCAGGTCGAGAGTCTTACACAAATTTAGAACCAACTTAGAGAAGAGCCTATGAGTCACACACAAAAGAAGTTGATAAACTCTAAAGGCACGAAGATTATTTAAATTGGATTCATTCTGGATTTCAGATAGAGACTAAAGCCTTGAAAAGATTTATGGACTTGAAATACATTTTATAATATGTTGGGACATTAGTGTAATAATCTTGAGTTGTTAAAGTGTATACGAGAATTGGCAGAATTGAGTTTGATTGATTCAATTCCACATCATCTAATTTGAAATTTAAATTACGATGATATTAATTTTATCTTAATTTTATTAAGTTGATAATCCTATGAATCATGGAAATTAAATAAACATATGCATTAATGAGGGTGTTGATAGAATGAAAAACTCTTGTGAGTTATACATTCATATGCACGGGTGAGGCAATTCCCACCTAAGTCGTACATACCTGGGCATTGTTTTGTCCAAAACATGTATAAGGATACCACCTAGGACATGTTCAAGTCCCAGATGACATATGCAATTATGTATATTTATGGGTTCCTCCTTGCTTTAAAAGGAGAAGTTTTATTTTATATATACAATACTGGTCGATGAGTGAGAATTTCCTTTCCCTTACACCATAAAGTTGTCCTTTGGTTCTAGCAAGGCAAAAGCAAAACTAAGCCTCTATTCATTATTGCTTTGTGTGGATATTAAGAAGAGAACTTGCGTATTGTTTTGAAAGCACAACTTTGTAACCTTTCACCATTAGAAAAAGACAAAAGAGCTACCCAATGTAAATGTATCGAATAAACACCATATACGTGTTTTTGTATGTTTATGAATTAATCGTACTATGAAGATGATCTAACAGGAGGTTTTGTGGATTGTTTGTTGTTATTCCACTGTCAAAGACTACAAAATCCCTACATAACTCCCTCAAATAGTCATGTACACCCACAAAAACCATAACATACCAATGTAACAAGTAAAATAAGAGGCAAAAGATGAAATTAACTTTAGATGTACTTGTGGGTGTTATATTTCTTCATTTAATAGAATCTAGTCCTTAAAATTTACTTAAAAAGTTATAAGAACCTTTGCCTTATATCCTACTTCACCTCTTAAGTGGCTACCTCAACTTGATGGTTTTTCCAAAGAACCTTAACTAAAGCAATTTGCTTGTTTTTTTAGCTCTTTTACTAGTATATCAAAAATTTGAACAGAACACTTCTTATAAACTATATTGTTCTTGAGCTCTATATCTTTTATCTTGAAAACATGAGTTATGTCATTGATATACTTATGTCGTAACAACATATAGAACACGTTATGAATGCAATCTATGCTTGTTGGTAGCGTAAGTCAGTTAACAACTTTACTTACACACTCCAAAATTTTAAATAGTTTCGCATACCTTAGGGCCAACTTACCTTTTTGACCAAACCTTATTACATGTATGTATAAAGTGACAATTTGTATATTATGCAGATCACTTGTTAATGGTACAAAATACCTAATAATGGATGGTAAATTTGTAAGGTTTTTAGGGCACTAATAATTGGCAGCACAATGAAATTTAAAATTTTAAAATCAAATAAACTTGAAAACCCCAACTAGGATACCTATTTTAAACATAAAATTCATAAACATGCAAAACACTCATAAAGTGTTTTAGAATTAATACCTGTATTAATGACTCATTCAAACATCATGTGACTTGAAATAGTACATTATCCAAGCCTCATGAGGTGGCATCTTGATATCCATGTGAAACACAAACATAGATAAAGAAAATCTAAGCGAAAAGGTTATTAGGGACCTCGATTGGAAAAACTATTCATGACAAAAGAAGAGAGCATAGAAAACAACTACTAGGGTTTTATGTGTTTTGTATCCACTTATCTAATTTATATGAAAAAACATGCCTTATATATATGTGCAAGTATCCAAGCACAATTGAAATTCTAAGTGTGCACGATACCTTTAACATACAAATGAACGACTGGCATGAAAAATTGTCCAACCAATATCCATCAGGCTATTTGCACAATCGACATCATTTTTATGTATCAGCCAACATAACCAAAGCTTGCACGATTGGCACACATATGCGTGCCAACAGACATGGCTAAAAAAAAAACTTGCACAACTAGTATGATATATGTGTGTCAATTGGCATATCTTCGTTTTTTGTGGTGCTAAGTGGTATTATGCATTTGTATGGTTGGTACCTCTCTCGCCAAGTACATGACTAGCACATTAAGTGCATGGTTATGTACTTGGTCAAGATATGGTCAAACTGAGTCCTCTCAACCCATATATCTTTTAAATAGATGACTAGCACATTAAGTGGATATCTTTTAAGCTTTTACAACATCATAGTTGCATGTAATTCAATCCTTTTTATCAACCAATATCTCTCAAGGCTGAGACATAGAAATATGTCTATCTTAGTAGTTTTTCAAGATAAACTAACATAGATCAATGACTAACATAGATTAGGCTATAACGTTATTCCTTTGTGGCTATAGATACAAACACGTATGAATGTCGTTCAATATTCTCATATGAGATAAGAGGGAAGAGTTATGTGAGAGAAATAATAAACTAATAAAGGATAAAGAATTCAAGAAAGATTAGTGTCACATAACAATAAGTATAATACAAAGAATCTAGAGATTGTTCTAGTATGCCTACCACAGTAAGTATAATATACTTACTTTCAGATTAAAAGCAATATATGCATAAAGGTTATCAAGATTTTAAGATGAAAAAATCAAATAGATTAATTAGAGATGCCCTAGAGGTCCCTAGTTAGAAGAGGAGCCAAGTGGAGGGCGATGATAAGTATTCATGTACCAATTACACCATTTATTAATGGTATTGCTATCAGCAAGATTGTGGATGATGTTTTAAGGCAAAATAGAGAGGTGTCGACTAATATGATACATTTAGCCTAGAACTCACTGATGTTTGAGCAGTAGTCAGATACAAAGACACCCTTCCAATAGAGAAGAAGAAGTGTAAGAGCATCTTGAGTAGAGATTAGAAGTAGTAATAGAGGACAAATGTATCCTTTTTTATAAACTGTCTAGTCATCATCAACTTTTGGACTTCAGAGGTAGTGTAGTTTCAAAGGGACTGCCAACTAAGGAGTGGCTAGAGGTAGTAGAGGATGTCATAAGGATTTAAGGTCTAGTGGTGGATGTTGTATAAGACCTATCAAGTTTCAGAGATTTCATGGGCAAATTTTAGATAAACTTTTGGGTCAGAGTGTGTTTCAACTGATGTCATGTATGTAAAGGCCTAAAAGTTCCTTAATTTGAGGTAGAAGAACATATCGATTAGGGAGTTCTCAACTAAGTTGAATGCGTTGGCCAATTATGCTCCTAACATGGCTAATTAAGAGAGAGACGAATTGGATATGTTTATAGAGGGCTAAGGCCAAATATAACCAAAGATGTGATGATAGAAGATAATCCTCCTAAGACTTTCATAGGCCCTTAGTCAAGCATAGAGATTTAAAACCATGAGGTAACACATGACCAAGTTCAAAGAGGTGTTAGCGGAGCTTGCACCACTAACCCCAGTGCAGAGATAGAGTTAGTTGACTATTAGTGCAAACTAAAAGGGAGGCACTAAAGATAGTCCTAGTATATACAATAGAGACAAAAGGCTTTTCAAGCCTAAGAATACAAAAAACTAAAGGGGTAAGAAATAGAGAAAAAAAAAAACCTAAACATGATGATTCCTCTGCATGTCAGAAGGTAGGAGGCACACTGGTGAGTGTTTAGCCAGAAAAAAAGTATATTATAGATATAAGTAGCCAGAACATTTTGCCAGGTAGTACACAACCCCAGTAATGATGCTAACCCCAATAAAGTTGATAATTTGGAAATGATAAGCTTGAGTATTCGTAGCTACTCAGACATAAGCAGAAGCTAGCCCTATAGCTCTGACGAGTCAGTTATTATTTCATACTTGTCTTTTATATGTTTTAATTGGCTCTGATACCACACATTATTTTATAGCTTGAGGTATAGTTGAGAGATTAGGTTTAGAGCTTTTAGTTATTCCCTAGATAAGAATAAAAATGTCAGATGAGAATTAGGTCCACAACAGTTTAATCTTGGTAAGAGAAACAGTCTTCCTGAGAGGCCATGTAATGGTTATAAACCTAATAATCATAGACATGCCAAACTTCGATGTGATAGTTGGCCTTGACTTCTTGAACATATATGAAGTTGAAATAGACTACAAGAAAAAGAAAGTTAGATTCAATATGGATAATGGTAAGCAATTCATGTTTGGATAAGGTCGAATTCTCAACATAATGATTAGTAGTTTCAAGGCTAAGAAGATGCTGAGTAAAAAGTGTATGGTGTATTTAGTACATGTGGTTCAAAAATCAGTAGAGATAGTTCTAGGCATAAAAGATACTTCAATGGTGCAGTTTCGCAATGTATTCCTTGATAGCCTTTAGGGTTAGCACTAAAAAGGGAGATAAAGTTTAGCATTAAGTTGGCCTTGGAAAAAGCACCAATTTCTAAAGCCCCCTACATAATGGCCTAGCCAAATTACAAGAACTAAAGAAATAGTTACAAGAACTACTAGATAATGGATTCATCAATCCAAGCTACTCACTATAGGGTGCACCAATCCTCTTTGTAAAGAAGAAAGATGGATCGATAAAGATGTGTATTAACTATATAAAGTTGAATAAGGCAACAATGAAGAATAAGTACCCATTTTCAAGAATTGATGATTTATTTGAACAACTTAAAAGTGTTTCATTATTCTTTAAAATAGATTTGAGGGTAGGGTATCACTAAGTTAGAGTAATAAAGCAAGACATACTTAAGATTGCTTTCAGAATCAGATATGGGCATTATAAGTTTGTGGTCATGCTTTTCAGATTGACCAATGCCCTAACAGTATTTATAAACCTTATAAATGGGTGTTCTAAGATTTTTTATATACGTTTTTGCTGGTTTTCATTAATGACATCCTAGTTTACTATAAAACTCGAAAAGAACATGAATAACACTTGAGATTTGTGCTTCAGAGATTGAGAGAGGGGTAATTATTCATAAATTTTACTAAATGTGAGTTCTAGATGGATAAAGTGGCATTTCTAGGTTAAATGGTTTCAGTAGATGGTATATTAGTAGACCTTAGCAAAAATAAGGCAATGCTAAAATGGCAAAGGCTTAAGACAACTAAAAAGGTAAAAAGCTTTCTAGAATTGGCCAGCTACTGAAAATGTTTTATTGAGGGATTCACCAAGTTAGCTTGATCCATTATAGAGTTAACATGCAAAAAGATTTTTTTCAAATGGTCAGAAGATTGTAAGTAGAGTTTCCAGGAAATGAAAAGGAAATTGACCATAACTCCTATCCTTGCCTTACTAAAAGAAGGTAAGACTTTGATTTATACATAATGCCTCTCATCAGGGTTTAGGAGCAATATGATGCAAAAAGGTTTGAGAGTAGTATTGATGTAAAAAGGGAAGGTGATAACTTATGCTTCCTTTTAGTTGAAAGAGTATGAGATTAGATACCCCACTCTTGATCTTGAGTTAATAGTTATGGTATTTGTATTTAAGATATGGTGACACTACCTATATGAGGTAAAAAGTAATATCTAAATAGATCACAATAGCCTTATATATTTTTTCACTGAAAATGAACTGAATATAAGACAGGGACAGTGGTTAGAATTAGTAAAAGACTATGAATGTCATATTAAGTACCACCAAAGTAAAGCCAATATAGTTACAGATTCCCTAAGCAAATTTTTTTTTGTATAATAGATTATCATTTACCTTAAGCTACAGTAGAAGTTGGTAAGAGAGCAGATAAAGGTAATCATAAGGTAGTTGACAAGTCTCAAGATTCAGTTGGCACTTATGGATAAGATCTGTGTAACTCAGGCTTTAGATAAGGGATATATATGGATTAGATTGATGATGCTAGGAATATTAAGACTGAGTTCAGTATATAGAAGACATCTTGAGGTTTTGAGAGAGGATATGTGTTTTCTAATAGTAGAGTTTGAGAGACAAGATTCTAGTAAAGACATATAATTCCCTTTACATGGCCTATCTTAGGAGTGTAAAGATGTATCAGGATTTAAAAAAACCTTTTGGTGTCCAGGAATGGAGAAAAATATTGAAAACTTTATGACTAAGTGTCTTGTGTGTTAGTAGGTTAAGACTAAACATCAAAGGCCATAGGGACTTTTGAAGCCCCTTAGTATTCTTGAATGGGAGTAGGAACACATATTTATAGATTTTATGGTTGGATTATCGAGGGTTAGAGGTGGCTATAATGCATTATGGGTTATAGTGGATTGGTTGACCAAGTCAACACATTTTATAACAGTTAGAAACACTATGAACATGGATCAGCTATGTCAGATCTATGAGGAAATTGCTAAACTTCATAGAGTACTTATGACGATAATATCAGATCAAGACACCAAATTTGTTTCAATATTTTGGCAGAGTATACGAAAGTCTTTGGGTGTAAGATTGGCATTCAACACAACATATCAACTCTAGACCGATAGCCAGACTGAGAGAGTTAACCAAGTAATTGAGGACATGTTATGGGCTTATTGCTTGGACAAAAGAGCAAGTTGGATAGATGTGCTGCCATTGATGAAGTTTATTTACAATAATAGTTACCAAGCAACCATCAAGATCTTATAAGGCTTTGTATGATAAAAAATGTAGATCACCATTGTATTGGGATGAAATAGGAAAAAGAGATGTCTTAACTTAGTTATTGAGACTTGAGCTAACCCAAATAAGGATTAAGGATGTAAGGTTGATCAAAGAGAAGATAAAACAAGCTCGAGACAGTCATAAAAGTTATACAGATCATAAGAGATATAATCTTGAGTTTTAAGTGGGTGATAAAGTATTAGAGCACGTACGTAAGGTTATCTACCATTTTATACTACTAACAAGTATGAATCACATTCATAACGTGCTTCATGTATCGTTGTTACATAAGTATATTAGTGACCTTACCTATGTGTTTAGTGTTGGGGATGTTAGGCTAGAGGATAATTTAGTCTATAAGGAGTAACTAGTTCAGATATTAGATAGACGAGTTAAAGAGCTCAAACATAAGCAGATTCTTTTGACCTATTAGACGTAAGTAGATATGCAGCAGAGGTTATTACATTTGTTTGAGTGAAAGTTGAGGATGAAATTTATATTAGGGGATTGTAATACCCACAAGTAAGCCCAAGGGCATTTCAATCTTTTTTCTAGTTTTAATTAAGTGAGTTTTAAATTTCAGTAGTATATGCCCATGTATAGGGATATACATAGTTATGGATGGTCAATAGAAAGTCAAACTTTTGAACTAGATTGTGATTATTGTAAAACAAGAAGTTTCCTTAGTTGTGTAACTAGGCACACAATTATGTATTGTCCATATACACTCGTGTATCACGTTCTAGAGATAAAATAAAAACGTAATCAACCCTAAATCTCTCATATTATTTTGCTTCCCAACTACTTAAAAAGTGAGAAAATGTTAGAAAAAAGTCTGTGATTACTTAATGAGTCATTATCGATCATCGAAATCACCGTAGCCATGCAAATGAGGTTTTACCACTGGAATCCAAGTAAGTGAAGTGACTCCCTTTGCTTGATTATGAAATCCTTGAAGTTTGTCTATTATGCATATGGTCCAGAGTTGATTATGTAATTGATTGTAAGGAACCATATGAATGCTTAGTCTCTTGAGTGTATGAATATTTTGTATGTTAGCTTCATAGATCAATAAGGTCATAGATGTTATGCATATATTACTTGTATGACATGACTTTCAGTAAGTAAACTACCTAGGTGACTTAGTGATTCTTTGTATCGGCCTGTATATATGTTTGAAAGACTTTTTGTGTAATTGAAACAATATAGAAACCTTAGGGTGTGATGTCCAAATCATGACACACAACTATGTATGATCCTATACATGTTTGTGTGTCATTCCAAAAATTTTGTAAGTTTAAAGATTCAGGGAAGAAATGCATAATCATGTGGGATAGGACACATGCCCTTGTATGGCTTTCCAAAAGTGAATCATGTACACTAGAGGACACGTGGCTTATATACGTGGATCCAAGTATATGAGAGTATGTCCAGGTTAACTCCCCATATGCATCTGCTCTATACATGATCATGTGCCGAGTGTTACAGGCTTATGTATATGATTCAGGATGCATACGAGCGTAGGTTGAGAAACACATGACCATGTACCTTTCAACAAAGACAAAAGATTATTATCCCCTAAGGCTATGTACATAAGAAGGGAGAATTATGTGAGAAGAATAATAAACCAATAGAGGATAAAGAATTCAAGAAAGACATAAATAAAGTGCTCGATTGTTTAGCTGATGACACACTCGAAACGAGTCAAATTTGAGTTAACAAGTTAACAACTTTAAGGCTAGTGTCATACAATTCGATAGTTACTAACTATATGTGTAAATGACAAAATTTGTGAGAGTAATAAGACCGGATACCTATGAGATGCATTATGCACTCAGTGCCAAGATGCATATCTACCTAGTTTAGTATAGGTGTGCATGGTAAAGATGTGGCTTTTAGATATTTCTCATGTGATTAGTGAGATGCATCACATATGTACCTAAGGCAGAGACCATCTTTGGATGGTTAGTCAGCAATTTCAATCAGCTTATGTGGTAAGAAAAGAAATTACTATCAGATATTTCCTTGTTTCCTTGTGTGATCAAGATGTCCCAATTAGATAACCCGATAGGCTGTTTGGCATATGCATAAGACGCTACAATAGTTTTCATTAAGGCATCAAATATATTAATTCCAACTTGGATAGGGTATCGAGGTGTTATAGTGTGACAATAGTTAGCTTACAAATGAAACACGAATTTTATCATTAGATAATTTATTAGCCATGGATTTTAAAAGGTCTCCACTTACTGAGTTTTACTCACACGTTTTCTTTGTATGTTTTGCAGGTAGATGTGGGTTACGAGGCAGGCGGGGATCTAGTGGTCCAACTAATAGTTGCATAAAGCAAGAGGTTGTTATTATTTAGTTTATCAAACATATAGTTTTCATTACTATTATTATTATTGTTTTATTATTATCATTACTGCTAGTATTTTCAAACATATGGGGTTTTTACAAATATTGATTAATAAAGTGTTTTTATTACATCACTTTTTTACATGCTTTATAATTATGATCATGTATTAAAGTTTTCTAATAGACCAACTGTGCATGTCTTTTTTGGTATATTCCTATTAAAGGTATTTATCTAGAGAATGGTGTTTCATGTACCCATATGTTGTACCAAACTATTTACAACATTTTTGACATATGAGAATAGTCAACACATATCATGAGGTTGCTCAACACTTTGATATTCCCATCATCATTGCATGTGCCCTTATTTATTGTAATGTTAAAATTACAAAGATTTCAAGAATAGCCATATGTACCTAGGGTTCTTATGATCAGTCGTCTGATCCCTTTGTCTAACTTCTACCATTCTAAAGGCATGCTATTCGTATGATCATATAAATAAACAACATATGAATTCAACAACAATAAATCCATTTATTAGCCATGGGTGCCAAAAGGTCACCACTTAATGAGTTTTACTTATGTATTTTCTTTGTATGTTTTATAGGTACATGTGAGTAGTGGGGCAGGTAGGGATTTAGCAGTTCGGCTAACAGCTACATAAGGCGAGAGTTTGTTATTACTCAGTTTATCAGATACAGTTTTCGTTACTATTATTATTGTTTTATTATAATCATTACAGCTAGTATTTTCAGACATATAGGATTTTTATGAATATTGATTAATAAAGTTTTTTTATTGCCTCACTTTTTTACACGCTTTATAATTATGATCATGTATTAAAGTTTTTGAATAGACCAATTATGCACGTCTCTTTTGATATATTCCTATCAAGGATATTTATCTAGAGAGGGGTGTTTCATGTACCTATGTGTTGCACCAAACTATCTATAGTATCTTTGACACATAAGAATAGTCACCATGTTTCATGTTGTCGCTCAACACTTTGATATCTATCATCATTGCATGTGCCTTTATTTATTGCAATGTCGAGATTACAAACATTTCTAGAATAGCCACTTAATATATACATAGGGTTCCCATGATTAGTCATCTGATCCCTTTGTCCAAGTTCTATCATTCTAAAGGCATGCTATTCGTATGATCATATAAATAAACAGTGTATAAGTTCAATAAAAATATATCCATTTATTAATGATTAATATAAAACTACATCCACAAATCTTAAATTTGATTGGCTCTAGGGTATCTACCCTAACAGAATTATATCCAACAAAAATTATCAAATGACATTGGGGCCCCATTTTAGTGTATCGAAGAGATACAATAGGGACATAAACATCACAACCAAATATCTTCAAATGTGATATATCAGATTGGTGACCAATAATCAATTGTAGAGGAGAGTACTAATTATAAAAAGCAAATTAATGTTGTATAATGTAATATAGTATATCCCTAAATAGAAGTTGGTAATAGAGTTTTTAGTAATAAAGTACATAAAATTACATGGTGTCATTTGATAAAAGACTCAACTAATCATTTTTAAGTGTGGATATGCAAAACTAAATGTTTAATATTAATCCCCATAGACATACAATAATTATCAAATATCTTAAACTTAAATTCACCAACATTGTCCAACTATATTGACTTGATCAAATAATCTAAGAAATGTGCCTTCATTTTGATAATCTATATCAATAGTTTAACAAAGACAATATTTTAAGTTGGTAATAAATAAACATAATACTATCATGTAGATGCATTAATTAATACTATAAAATAACATAATGACCTACTTGGTGGATGAATAAATCCACATATATCCCATTGAATTCTATGTAAGAATGATAAGGATTTGACTCTAACTTTGGAGGGAATGACGTATCACAAATTTACCTTTTGAACATGAGGTATATAATTTTTTACTAGATAATAGAATCTTATGATTATTTAATGCATTTCTATGTGAATTTTCAACAGTTTTACACATTATTGTAGATCTTAGGTGACCTAGACAGTCATGCCAAAATATAAAAATCTTTGGATTTGAGAACCTCTTGTTTGATATTATGTGTAGTTCAATTACTTTTATGATTGTATAATACAATTCAGATGGCAAAGTGGACAATTTTCTAGTACACGCCTTTGACCAGATGGATTACAAGTTATACAAAGAAATTCTATATCATTTTTGTTCATGGTTTTAATATAATAACTATTATTTTTTATATCTTTAAAACTATATAGATTTCTTTTGAATTACTTAAATATAATGTATTATTGATGTTTAACTTGGTCGCAATTTTTAACAAAACTATAACTCTTTTTGAGCCTTCAATCAGGTTCATTGACCCTAAAATTATATTTACTTTAGCTTCAATCAGTGTTAAAGTTAAAAAATATTTTATTTAAGAATTGTGTATGTTGTTGCACTATCCACCAAACACATGCCTCTATCATTGGCTTTTGAAATCAATGCTTTAATTTTGGAGTCCATATCATTTCATTTAAAATTTACATTAGTTATAATGCATACAAAATAGTGAAAGAAAGGAGTACATGCTAATAAAAACACAAAATAATATTCATGACTCCAAAATAAGGAAATATGATAGACTCTAATTATGAAGATCTTAAGCATTCATGTCACTAGTCAAGTGACCTATATTCTTACTCTTTGAAAAAAGTCTAAAACATCAAGATTTATTAGACTGATAGAATCTGAATCATCAACAAATTTGATTCTTTCTTTTCTCATTTATTTTGATGGATGTTTAATATGGATCCTCCAAATGTTTGTGTATACAATAGTTATGCAATAATGACATTTATAACCATACCTATTTTCATTGTTTTGTGGTTTACGCTACATTATTCTTTATTTCGCTTTAACCTTAGTTCACATCTAGTGGTATCACTTGTTGGACCCCTAGTATTTTGATGATGCTAAAAACACAAGTTTGAATGTCTAACATTATCCAAGGAGTGTGCGAAAAACATTACCAAGTGGATACGAATTGAAAAATGTAGAAATAAGACATATATGCCTATGTTCCATGCCTACATACCCATGAGGAGAAGAGATCGTGTAGCTTCCACATGTAATTTTAGGCAAAATCAACGAAGTCAAACCAGACACATGCCCCGTGTGCCTTACAACACACGTCCATGTATAGACAAAATTTTGTCGTTCATGTTTGTATTTCCATTCCTTTCTCAATTGATTCCCTATTTAAGCTTTTGAAATTTTGGGAGAAAAGAAAAGAACGACTATGTTTCATCATGGAAAACCCATGCTTTGATCATTGGGAGCTTCAAACTGAAGATTGATCTAGGGTGGAAAAGTGAAATTTTAAATGACATACACCTGTGTGCCTTGGACACATGCTTATGTGTCTTGTAAATTTATGAAGAAAATGTTGATTTCGAAGCTCAACAGATATATTATCCCAACCAATAGTCATATGAGTCATTCCAACCATCCAAGACTATAAATTAAAAACTCTTGATGGAGAATAGGTTAGAGATCATATATGTAAAATCTTATACTCATTTTATTCTCTAATTTCTCTCCCAAGCTCATAATTTGTATTCTTGAGAGATACCTTTTGTGCTAAACTCTTTGTATTAGCCTAGGCATTTTATATTTATTTTTCTATATCCAAACAATTTTGGATAAAATCCTAGATAAACTATTGTGGTGGACAAAATCCCAAAAAACTAGTGTACATAGGTGAAATTCTGGAGAACTATTACAAAGAGACGATATTTTTATGAGTGAAACTTCAAGTGAGTTGGTTTAAGAAATAGACGTAGGAGGCTTGGAAGAGAAAATTTCGAACCACTATAAACTATTGAACATTTCTATCTCTTTCTCTTTACTTTAAGTTTTATATATTTGTGTTGTGAGAATTTGTTAAATATTGATTTTGCTTGATTATCCTCATTGAGATTGCTTATGTGGTTGATTTTGAGCAAATATTTGTTTTTTACATTTGTGTTTTGTTTGTGATAAGTTGTTGAATATAGTTTATACCTACATATGTGTTGTATGCTTTTATAAATTCTTGAATATAGTTTGTGCTTAAATGTTTGGATATATTGTTAAATTTATTGGTTTGGTTTTGCATGTTTAAAGATTTTCTTAAAAAGATTTTATTTACCCAAAAGTTTTAAATAATCCTATTTACCATCCTCCAGGATTATTAGTTATTTGTGGTTTTTCACGACTGAGATTTTCTATTATAACCATCTGTAGAGTAAAAATTATTTCATCTATGACCTCACCTACACCCATAATAACTATTACTGGTATTCGCATTCTCTTCAGAGAATGGTGCAATGCTAGTGGGGTGAGTTTGATATTTTTTCTTCAAAGAGCAAATATGAAATTAATTCAAAATATTTTTTTCCCGATATTACTACTACAAGAGAATTTTTTAAGGATGATATTAATCCAAAATATCTTTTTTCGATAGTACTATTACTAGAGCATATTTTAGAGATGAAAGGTGGAGAATGTTTTCTATAGCATACTCTCAATTATTTTCTCTTCCACATTATCTCATCGAGAAAAGATTTTGAATATAGCAAAGTTTAGTGGATCCACCATCATATTCACATAATCTACTTATAATCCTTCGTGGATGCAATGCTCGAAAAAAAATACCGGCCTTGGATTTGTCCATTTGGGACACTTTATTTAATTACTTATCCAAGGCTCATAAAATCTAAGTAAAGAATCGTGTTCAAGAGCCCATTTTGTATAATTTTATCCATCTAATCTTAGAGAATTTATTAGGATTAATTTTTGAAACTTGAGGTCCAGATATTATCCATATTCACAAAATTCTGGCTTTTGTAGAAAATGTATTGAGATTAATGTTTGAAATTTCAAGTTCAGATTCTATCTCATATTTACAAAACTTCTAGTTTTGTAATTACTTAATATTCATAACATTGAGTTTCAAATTATAGTATTTAAAACTTTATTTCCAATGATATTTCATATTGAATTTATGCATACTTCAGATTGCAAATGAGACATAGTTATAATTATAATATGAAAATAAATAAATTAAACAAAAATTATTGTATTAGAACTTCAAATTCATATTTGTTTTATTTTTACAAAAACTTCTGGTTTTGGATTAATATTCGAAATATTTAGTTTTAAATTATAATATTTAAAACCTTAATTACGATAATATTTAGGACTTTGTGTCCATATTTTCCCATGATTTTGCAGTCTTAGGTTGCAAGTGAGAATTATAATTTATATTTACAAATGTATATTGATTATAATAATAACATAAATATAAATAAACACAATTTATTTTTTGCAAACGGGAAATAAATATAATAAAAACGTTAAATAGGATAATAATAATAATTGAAACATCTATGATTTGTATTTTACAAACAGTATAATTTCATAATTGAAATACCCATATTTGTGTTACACAGACGAGACAATGACATAATTTAAACATTCATGGTTTTTATCTTTCAAACATGACAATATCCATATTTAAATTACACAAACGAAATAACGACATAATTTAAATATCAATAGTAAAATATAATGAAAAAGTTAAAACAAAACAATAATAATAATTGAAACATTCATGGTTTGAAATTTACAAACAGGTAATAACATATTTGAAATATCTGTATTTTCATTTTACAAATAGGACAATCCTATAATTGAAACATTAATGATTTGTATTTTGAAAATAGCATACTATTATAATTTAAATATCTATATTTGCATTACACAAACAAGACAACGATATAATCTAAATATCCATGGTTTATAATTATAAACCAGATAATATCATAATTGAAACTTTCATTCTTACATTTCATAAATAGGTTAATGACATAATTTAAATATTAATAGTATTAAGATATACATAAGTAGATTGTATTAATATCGTACTATTGTAAATATAAATATAATAGAGAGAAATCAGAGCAAAAGGAAATAAAATGGAAAGGGCGTGTGTCTATCAAATTACAAAGGATGGGGAAGATTCATATAGCATTTTGCACCATTCATCCAGCAGCTGGGAAATGGATTGGTTAATAAGAATTAAAACTAATTATTTGAATTAAAATACATTATTTGACAATATTATAGTAGTAACATACACTAAATTATAAATTTAGATTTGGTTGATGCTAATCATACTAATAAAAAATATATTTAATGGTGAGTGCAATTTGGTATAAGGTAGTTTATAACAATAGTAAAACAGTAAGATTGTAATAAACAGAGTATTACTTTTAATGTGATTCAATCTGCTATTTAGAAGTTTACATCAACTGTTTGCTATTGAGTGATTGAGTTTACAATTCGACATCATAGTAATATGTGTGTTAGAAGTGTCCTTTATTGGTTTATATGCAATCATAAATTTATAAGACAAAAAGTAAAATCTTTATGAGTAATTATATAGTTGGATGTTAGAATCCAATTGTTATAGAAAATGAAAGATTGTGTGCTCTTGATTTGAAGGAAGTTGATTGTATTCCAGTTATGACTAGAGGCATTATGGAAAGTGATCCTATGATAAATGGATATTGTAGTCGCATGTTGAATAGATTGTGGAGAATGAATATAACTGGCAAAAGTTCTCTCTGTTCTTTGGAAAGAAAGGTATTCTACTTGTATTATGGCATGAATTGCTATGTAGACAACATGCCAACCGATTGCCTCGTTGTTATTTTCAAGAATTTAGTCACATAGGAGTATGACTACACAAAAGAGAGTACAAAAAGACTAAAAATAGGGTTTGCATTAAGCAGTGTAGAAAAGAAAGTACAAAAAGGCCTCAACAAAAACGGCGACAACCTAACATGAAGCAAACCCTAGGTAGAGAACAAACAAAAGCCTAAAAATAAACTCTTAGCTCCTCTTGGTTGACTATCTAAAGATCACTAAGATAGACAACAAGAGGAAGTTAATGAAATGAATGCAATTAATTAATTAAGCTTAGTAGTTATTGAAAGGAATGCAATTAATTAAGCTCATCGACAATTGCAAAGTTAATGTCATATCTTGATTTAAACTAAGAACCAATTGATTCAATTGGACGGCAGTTTATATTAAAAATAATAAGTGATTAACATATAATGACAGAATACTTCATTGATTTAATGAGTACAAAATTTAGGGATGAAATGTTTGGTTCCACTTTAGACTTATAGTAATTATATAATTAAAAAATAAAATTATACTTATCAATAAATCTCATTAACTTATTTGTATGAATTACACTGATAGTTTATAATAAGATAATATGATCGTTTATTTTTTTAATTTTAAAATTATTTAATCAAATACTATCATATTAAATTATATGAATATGTTTATAATTTATTTGTATATACGAGATAATCTCTAAGCTTCAAATTAATTGTCATCTTCAATAAATATGATCAATTAAATGCAAACTTGGTGGGCTGAAAATCACTGTAATGCTCACTATAGACAAAATTGTAAAGTTTACTTTAACTGAAATGCCTTTTCTTCAGCAACATTATTTTTGTATAAGTAGAAGAAAGTCTATGATATATATCTTAATGGTACCATTGATTTTGTAATATTAAATAATACATATAAATAATTAGTACATTTTTTAAATATCTAATACCACTAATCTAAACAATGAGAAAAACAAAATAAAATAAAAAATCACAATTAACATAAATTTACCATAAGGCGACAATAGCTTCATTTCTATAAATAAACCTAATCTTCTGCAATTTGTATTCATTTCATCCATGGAACTCTCCTCTCTTGAATTTATCTTCTTCTACTTCCGCTCTCTCTCCTTCTACTTCTTCTTCACTCCACCAAAACAAACCCCTGGGAATGGCTTCAAACTTTATCCTTTACTCGGATGCTTACCAGGTTTCATCAAAAACCAGAAGCGCTTCCTTGAATGGACAACCGAAAAGCTCAAAAACTACCCCACAAACACTGCCGTATTCTACAATCCCGTCAATGTCTGTGGCATCCTCACTGCAAATCCTTCCAACGTGGAGCACATCCTCAAGATTAACTTCGAAAACTACCCGAAAAAAGGTGACTTGTTCGGCCGAGGAATCTTTAACTCTGATGGTGAGCTCTGGAAAGCCCAGCGCAAAACAGCTAGCCATCAGTTTAACACGAAATCGCTTCGAAATTTCGTTTTTGAGAATGTGAAATTTGAGGCTTGTGCGAGGTTAGTACCTATACTGACAGAAGCCGCGGAAAGAGAAGAAGTTCTGGATTTGCAGGATGTTTTGGAGAAGTTTGCGTTTGATAACATTTGCAAGGTGGCGTTTAACGTCGATCCTGGCTGCCTCGGTAGCGATGGAAGCGGTGTTGGTGCCGAGTTTATGAGTGCTTTTGATGATGCGTGCACTTGGAGTGTTGAGAGATTTAGGTATGCTTTTACATTTCTATGGAGGTTGAAGGGGTTTTGCAATATAGGATCAGAGAGACAATTGAAATAATCGATTGCAATAGTTAATGAATTTGCTAATAAGATTATAAATTCTAGATTGGAAGCAAAAGATAAGGAAAGTGAAAACGATCAGTATTTACTGTCTCATTTTATTGGAAGTGACTAGGATCTTGATTTGAAGTCGCGGCAGTTTTTTCGAGATATGGAAATGAATTTTATTCTTGCAGGACGGGACACAATATCGTCAGCTCTAAGTTGGCTCTTTTGGCTATTATCTTCTCATCCAGACGTGGAACAAAACATATTGAAAGAGCTTGAATCGATTTGGACAAAATTAAAAAAATGAACAGGCGAGTGTTATGGGTTCGATGAGTTAAGAGAAATGCATTATCTCCATGCAGCATTATCTGAATCGTTGCGATTGTATTCACCGGTACCGATTGATTCAAAAGTATGTTGCAACGACGATAGACTGCCGGATGGTACATTTATTGGCAAGGGATGGTTAATATCATACCATGCATATGCAATGCGGCGCCTGGAGAGCATCTGGGGCAAGAATTGCTATGAATTTTTGCCTGAAAGGTGGCTTGAAAATGGGATATTTCGGTCAGAAAATGCTTACAGATTCCCGGTTTTTCATGCGGGGCCAAGAATGTGTATTGGGAAAGATATGGCTTATTTTCAAATGAAGTCAATTGTGGCATCTGTGATTCAGAGGTTTATTGTTGATGTACAGGAAAAGAACAAGTCTCCTGAGTATGTTGTATCCTTGACATTTTGGATGAAAAATGGGTTGCAAGTAAAAGTGAGGAAAAGATCTCAGGATTATTTCTTCAACTGAATTATAACAAAAAAGGAGTACCTTGATAGCCAGTTGACTATACATAACTCTTCCTTTTGATTGTAAAGCTAGCGTTCTTCACAGTATTTGAGTTAAAGTCAAAATAGCGAACCCCACCCCCACCCTATTTTCCTGGTATGTGATATAAATAAACACTTTAAATGTGGTTCGTGCTGGGGTAACAAAGAAGAAGAAGAAGAGCTCGAATTCATTTTTGAAAAGAAGCTCAATACACCAATATTATCGCAACAACACAAGATCTAGGTTTTCTCAGCACAAAACATGCAACTAACAGTACAATGAACAAACTACTAGACTTTCATATACCAAATCTCCAGATCTAAGCTCAACATTCTCAACAAGTATTAAAAGAAAAAAACTAGAGAACACAGTATTTCTGAAGAATCCAACGAATTCAAACTTTACTCTTCGTACTGGCCTTTTACAGAATACAAATTAAAAAACAACTTTACATTTCAACTTCTTTTATAGCAAAACAAATGCATCTGTACAAATGAAAAAAAAAACTAGGATTATTGTAGCAGTATATTTGACGAAAGAATCTCACTTGACCGTCCGATGCCATTTCTAGCTCAACAGCACCATGGAAGACTCGAGAGAAAACAACTTCATAATATAATGTTAAAAAAAAATTTCTCAGACCTAACTCTTTGATCTCAGTTTCCTCTGCTTTTACTTTCCCTTTCTTTCATTTATCTGAATCAGCGTTGTTTAATAAAAACTTACTGTATCACTTAACTTTTTAATTTATTCAACCTGTGAGTACTTGTTCTCTTTTACGCAGCTGTCACCCTTTTGAACAATCCATTCAACTGATTAGAAAGACCAATTTTATTTCTATCATTTCAATCTAATATTTATAGGTAGGTTCCAAGAGTAAAATAGTCACATCACATGTATTTTTATATATAGGCAAGTTTATGATTTATTAAGGATGAAAAGAATTAAGTAATGTGAATTTAAATTGATAAACGAATGTGCATGGGGTAGGGATGTCCATGCATCATTTGCCATGTCAGCAGAGTAGATAATTGTCATGTCAAAAAAATTTTAAGTAATGAATGATCGTTCACGCGAAACATGAACATTCGTTCATGGTATTACGTGTTAACAGTTTAAATAAGACATGTTAGTTGTGTTTAAGAGATATTGATCCCTATCCAAATGTGCGAGTTTTGCCAGAGAAGAGAGAGAGAGTATTGTCTAACATCCTAGCTTTTCAGTAGCAGTTTCGACAACCCTTTTCGATGAACAAATTGACGACAAAGGAAGAGAGAAAGAAAGCAAGTAGTCAACCACAAAACTTCAAGCAACAAGGATTAAGGTAAGTAGGATTTTCTCTCTACTTATATTCAAGTTTTTCTAATGCACTGAGGTTTTTCCCTTCGGTGTTCTGATTTATGATCCTTGATTATGCTTTAATGAAATTCATCAACTAGTGTAATTGATGAGAATGGATTATTGTGTTTTATGGAAGTGATGCAGGCACTGTCATATGCTTGTTCATGATGTTATATGATCTGGTTTAATTTGTAGACTTCTTGCTAATATTTGGTGAGGTTGTTGATGATAAAAGATTGTTATTGTATTAAACACACTTTAGATAAGGTAGGCAGAATATTGGAATAATTTAGACTTGACTCTTATTGATATTGCGTGCAATGTGTATATGTTCATGTTTGTCTGCTTTGAATGTGGTGTTTAAATGTAAATTGGTGAGTTAGAGATGTCTAAATTAAGGTGTTATATAACACCCCCTCTAAAAGTATTGTTTTTTGGAGGAAGATGCCACTGCTTGACTAATTAAGGATACACAACTAAAAAAAACATATTTCATATATTGCATCCAACCATGATAAATTACAAAAATCCCCTTATGTCATAAATATGCAGAAATGTATCAAAAGATGTCACACAATCCATTATATATAAAGCGTGTAACAAAACATAATGTAAACATAATGTGTCAAATCTCCATTTCATAAACAAACATAAACAACATAAAAGAAATGACTTGATTACTCTTATGCTAACATGAATTATGCTTGTTAACCATCGTTCGCCCCACAGCTACCACAATTATCTGTACCTATACAAATGAAAGTAAATGAGTAAATGAAAAGTCACTAAGTAAGTTGGAGACTCTACTACTATCTTTTACATAATCTCCAAATTGCCCTTAGCTCGATCTATCATAACTTTGCCACCTAAAGTTTATCCATAAACTCTCATTAGGATGATTATGAATCCTATAACTCATGTATGTAACTCATAACTGAACTTGAGAACCTCTAGGCTAGATAACATATCTCTTGGGTCAAATTTATTTTGCTCAATCACTAAGGAATTACTTTAGATCCTAAACTAATGTGACCATATCATCTCACGATGAAAGCACTAACATACTGTAAGCTATAGTTATTTACTCAGCCGATTAGACTGGATCAAATACAAGGATTTGACACTTTAGCTATGTGAGCATTTGTTATGCAGTCCACTTGCCTATGCCATTATTGGACAATCAAATTATAATTGTAACTCTGTTTTGCTGTAAGCGAGTACCCTACTACAGACGTGCCCTATTTGAGTGGTGTAGGAAGTATATACTCATGGTGCTCCCTCGTAATGACCTTATGATATCTCTAGCTAGCATACATCTTGAACCTTAGATCAACTCGGACTTATTTTAGATTTCATCTTTAAACATAACTCGTGCCTTATTATTGTAACATCTACATGTATGCTTAAGATTATTTTGGTTTTTTCGGTATTTTTCCTATGTGAAATTATACTTGAGAAGTTATTACATGAATTGTGGCATGTATGGTTGCGCATGAAAAGCTGCACACTTATGCATGATGTCACAGAGAGGTTAAAGTGGTTTATTTTTATCTATTGCATGATTTAGCCAAAATTGGTCATTATGCATGCCTCGTGTAAGTAGGGTACACAGTTGTGTCTAATCGACGAATTTTGAATTCTGGGATAAGGATACGTTTTGTGGGGATCACATGATATGACTTTAATGTTTCATAATTGGCATACATGCTCATGTGTTTAGCATTCATACCTATGTATTTTTGATCAACCTGAAAATAAAAACGATTATAAAACATACAACACTCATTTTTTACCCTAAATTCCTTTTAGCCAAACAAGAGAGGTGAGAATATTGGAGAGTGTTAGAGCTGTGTCTTGCTAGAAAATAAGCCTTTGAAACCATTTCAAGCCACGGGAAGACTATCACGCTTACTACACTAAGGTAAGTAGGTGATTTCATTCTCTTTAATTTGTGAGATTATGTTAATTGCATTATAATCTAAAAATTAACCCTACAAGTATGAATATGCAAATAATAGTATTGTTTACTGTGATGATGTTATAGTGATTAGTGTACATAATTACTTTTAAACTCACTAAGAATGCTGATTGAAATTGATAGAATGGTTGTATGGAAAATAATGGTTCTCGGGGATGTCGATATTACAATTTTGGTTGTGGATATAATTTGAAACAAAATGTCATAGAAGTAGATATATGAATATGTAAAAGATGAAGGTAGATGTATGAAAAGAATAATTTCTGCAAGTTGTATTCATAGTTTTGAAGCATAGATTGATGTGGATCATTTAGTTGTGTAATTAGTGAATATATTAGCTTAGAGTTGTGTTGAATGGATGCTAGATGGGTAGAGACATCTTCTTATACTTAAGGTTAAGTTGTGTAGCTAGGAAACTAGAGTAGGAATTAGAGATGAAATTCTAGAAAATTCATGACACACGTTTGTGTGTCTAGAACACATGTTTTTGTGCCTTCAGGAAAAGTCTAATTATGTAAGTTAAATATAAAGAGTGTGGAATTAGGAATAGACACACGCTCGTGTTCCCTTATATGGCATGAGACACACGACTATGTGCTCTGCATCAAGGATATACTCTTGTGTGCTTCGGATGCATGTTGTGTGAATTGAGTAACACATACCTATGTGTAATGATTACACACTCGTGAACATTTAGGGAAACTTAGAAATAAAGACACTTAGGATTGATAAAGAGTATATGAAGCTCTAATATGAACATATGGGTTAGGAAAATGACAAATATAACCTTATAAGGATGTTTCTGAAGGAAAATCAATTATAAAACCAAAATAAAGATTATTAGTGAAGGAAATCAATATGGGTGTGTTTAATTATGTGGACAATGGCATGTACCCCGATCGAATTGAATCTAAAGGGAAAACAAATTGAAACAATGTATAATAATGATACAAGCCATTAAGCTATGTAAAGAGTGACAATGAAAGAAAAATGAGTCTATATGATTCCATACTAATGATGGGCATCGATCAAAGGCCATAAGATTGAGAATGGCTAGAGAAAGAGGAGAGAGATTTAGATATGTCCCACCAACTTAAAGTTATGACCCATATGACCTTAGGGTTAATAGTGTGAGAAGTAGTCGTGATGGTCATGACATCAAAGACAATAAAAATAGTCAAGGCAAGAGGATCTTCCAATCTTGAGGTTCCAAGAGGGGCTAAAAGAGCAAAAGATTAAGATGTGAGAAGTGACCTAGATGGGAGAAGCAATTGAGATGAGAGGAAATCCCAACATGTAGGAGATGTGGTCGTAGACACACTAATGAGTGTGTTGCTACTCAAAGGATTTGTTTTAGAGGTAAAAAGTAAGACATTTCACCTGGGAGTGTACTGCAACAACACCAACCCTGGCAAGACAAAAAATCAAAGGAGTTGGAGACGCTAGAATCTATATGATGACCCAAACTCAGGCTAAGGCTAAACCATCTATTATGATTGGTCAATTAATTTTCCATTTTAGTGTTACTCATAACTTTATTGCTCAAGGGATTATAGCAAAATAAGGATTAGAGCCTACCACAGTGTCTAATATTAGTATAGAAATGCCAGATGAATGTAAAATTCAAATTAGCCAGATGTTGTTAAGTGTGATTATGTTCTTGAAAAGTCAAGAGATAGTGGTAAACTTGATAGTGTTCAACATGCCAGACTTCTATATAATTTTAGGAAATGATTTATTGAGTCACTATTGAATAAAGATAGACTACAAGAAAAAGAAAGTCCGGTTTGAGTTGAAAGCAGAGAAGAATTTTCATTTGATGAAGGTCGAATATTGGGAAAGATGATTAACATCTTGAAAGCTAGAAAAATGTTAATAAAACGGTACACATAGTACCTCACTCATATAGTAAGTAAGCAAGAGGAAACAATCTTGAAATTATCTCTTTCGCCTTAGCCTTTTTTATAAACTTCACTTCAAAAATGATTCTTTCACCATACCTTTCCATAAAAGAGCCTCGAGAATGCCAATTATCATACTAAAGGGATATGTTTTCCTCATTGCCCACAACATATTTTAAATAATGTTTTATATCATTCATTTGCTTAAGAATACTCTGCCACACCTAACTACAATTTTTAGGAATACTTACTTCCCATATTAAGCCATTTATAACAAATAGATTTTAGCCCAACAAGCCTAAATAGAAATAACATTCGGTTGGGAGAAATGCCAAATGTGCTTAACAATGGTCGTTCTACTTTACTCACTAAGTCTTCTAAGGCCAAGATCACTTTCCTCAAATGGGAAACAAACTTCTTCCCACGACACCTTTGCTTTATATTTATTGAGGTTGACTCTCGACCATTAGAAAGCTCTAATGAGGCTTTCAATTTCCAATAGAATTCTAAAGGAAATAATAAAGATGGTTGACCAATACATTTGAATATTCACTAGCATCGATTTTATAAAAGTCAACTAACCTGCATAAGACAAGAATCTATATCTCCATAAGGCTATCTTTCTAACAATTTTTTCCAATAACAAAGAGCATTCAATTTTTTTATGCTTGGAAGTGATAAATAGCATTCCAAGGGTTTTAATAGGAAGGTAACCCACTTTAAAAACCATAATTCCCACAAGCTTTATCTTGACATTATCAAAAACTTCTAAGAAAAAGATCAAACTTTTGGAAGGGTTTGCTTAGAAACCCACCCAAAAAGGAAAAGTATCAAAAGTTTGCTTGAGCAAAAGAATGGAACCCTACTCCGCTTTACAAATAACATCAAGTTATCTACAAATCATAAATGGTTAATGCAAAGAGCTTTACACTAGAGATGAAATTGGAAGGGAGGATTTTTTTAACAACTTTGCTAAAATGGCCTAACGAAACTTCCATAACAATAACAAACAAATAAAGGGACATAGGATCTTTTGCTTCAACCCCAGTTTACTACCAAAGAACCTTGCAATCTCCCTATTCAAGGCAATTGAGAACTTTGGAATGGAGATACATTCTCAAATCCAATACACCATTTTCCTTGGAAACCCATAAAGGAGCAAAGATATGGTAAGGAAATCCCAATCAACATAATCATAGGTCTTCCTAATGTCAATTTTCATAGCACAATTCTTACTTCTATTAGAAGGTCCGATAATTAAGGAAAAGATTTTGGCATAGAATGACATTGTCTCCAATTTTCCTTCCTTCCATAAAAGCACTTTGGCTCGAATCAATTATCAAGAGGAGCATCTTTTTAAGTCTATTGGCCAAAATCTTAGCAATACATTTGTAGATTGCATTACAACACAATATTAGCCTAAAGTCATTACAAGAAGAAGGGCTCGCTACCTTAAGAACAAGGGAAAAAAAACTCTTAATAGCTTCCATAACATCTTCTTCCACAATATGTCATGCTTTTTTAAAGAAAACTACATAATACCCATCTAGGCCAGAGGCTTTATTGTTAGCCAAACCAAACATAACTTTTTCAATTTCCTTTCTAATGATTTCACCAATTATCTCCTAAGCATGATCTTCCAAGACTCTTTTGTTGATTACTTCCTTCAAACCCATTAAGTTTCTCTCCCTTTTTCTTTTCTATCATTAAACAATTTTTTATAATAATCAACAAATTTCATTAGTCATAGCTCAAAACTCTATTTCTACACTTGATCGGGTTACAACATTGTATTTCTTGCTTCTCTAAGTAATTAGATTCCTTAAAATATAGGTACAATATCTAATAATATATCTCATATCAATTAGAGATTAGGCATAGTCTATATCTAATTCTTTTATAATTACTCCTTTCCTCTTTTTAAATAAGACACCTCTCCACACATGTAAACTTTAGATATCGAAGGATTTTCTAAACTAAAGTGCTCCTCTTTTAGGTCATGCATGAAATGACTTACTACACTCATAACATATGTCATCTTTGATCATGTATGTGAATGGTAAATTAGCCTTTCCACCAGTCATTTATAGTGCCCCTTTGACCACTGTCTTTCCTTCCTTGCTATGACTAATTATGTGATTTGGATCTATAGGAGTTCTTAAAGGTTTGCTTCCAAGTGTTGCTAAATTTATGATTAAGTCTAACATATATTTTCTATAAGAGAAGAAAATTCTTTGTGTAGAGTAAGCCACCTCAATTCCCAAAAAGTACCTTAATTTCCCAAGTTTCTTTATCTTGAATTCCTTATAAAATTGATTACTTGATCTTTTATTTAATTTTTCATCATTTTCAATCACAATGATATCATTAATATAAACTAGCAATATAGTGATTCTTTCTTAAGAATTTTTTTATGAATATGGTGTGATCACCTTGACTTTTGTGTTTATCCAAGTTGAATCATGCCCTTAGTGATTCATCCAACCAAGCATAAGGGGATAATTTTAATCCTAACAACACTTTTTTGGGCTTACAAATACTATTCATCTTGTTATTTTCATCAAATCCTAATAGTATCTCTATGAACATTCTCTTTTAAGTCACCATTAAGAAATACATTATTTCATCAAATTAATGAAGATTATAACCAAAATGAGTAATGAGTGATTGGAGGATTCTTACAGTGTTCATTTTCACTGTAAGAGTAAAAGTTGCTTGATAATCCACTTTATAAGTTGTGTAAACTCTTTAGCAACCAACCTTTATTTACATCTTTCCAAGCTTCTATTTGCTTTAATTTTTTTATAGTGTATGCCCTTTTGTAGCCAACCACTCTTTCCTTTTTGATTAACTATATTTCAAGTATCATTTTTCTATAAGGCACTCATTTTTTCTTTCATTATAAGTATCCAATTTATGCCTCTTAAAGCATCCTGAATGTTAGAATATATAATATCCTAATTTATTTGTTGTATATTGTGTTTCCTATTATTTAGTAATTATTTTCCCTGTATAGGATATTATTTGTGTATAAATTCATCATGTACTAATACATTGATATATACAAAGTTTATTCCATTAAATTGATTTCACTTAGTATCAAACCCCAACACCCTATCAGTTTCAAAGTAGCCTCATTTATCCCTAAAAGTAGGGTTTTGATAATTTCTAATAATAACCACCACCTCCAACTTTTGAGAACTTTTAACTTCACGTCACACAAAAGCATAATTTTATGTTTATGGTCAATTAGTCTTTTCTCAAAGATGTTTTTTCCTTTCTCTAACCATCATCATGTGGGTTATCTTTTTCGACAATAGGTTTTTTTTTTTTTATGCTATTTTCCCTTTTCCGGTTAGTAGCTTCATCTTACCAACTATTTCTTTTTCTCAGTCATCATTGGTTCTTTATCAACCACTCTTATTCAAGTTTGTTTAATTTCTTTAGCCATCTTTGACTCTTAGATATTCGACAATATATCTCTCTAATGACTTATTTTCCTAACTCTTGGATCTTCGATGATTGACTTTTTCGATAGACTTTTCAACTTTAACAAAACTTATGAGTTTGTACCTTTGCTCTGACTAATTTGTTTTTGTTTGGGCTTGGTTTTAAGTATTTCCTTGGCTATTATAATTTTGGTGTTGGATGCATTGGGCTTGTTGTTGGGTTTATTTAATTTGTATTGAGTTGGACTTACTGTTGTTGAGTTGAGTCTACTATTTTGGTGTTGTTGGTTTTTTGTGGGCCAATTTTTAGTTGGTTTAGTTTGAAGTGTTGTTGGACTTAGACCCATATTTATTGTTAGTTATTATTGGAGTTTTATTCTCATAGAAAAATAAGATATTTCACATCTTATTAGTACCACCTTTAATGATACTAATATGTTATTTGAGCCCAAAAATATATGGTTTTCTCCAAAGTAAAAAATTATGGCATTATATTACTAATGATATCACTAGCCAAGCTAAAGGCCAAATAGAAGAGAGTTCTAATTATATTAAGTTGCTTAAAGAATGCGATAGTAAAAATTATCAAATTATTGCATGGTTTCATAATACATGTACTCTATCAATTAAGCTTCAATATAGGCATCTTGAGATTACAAAAGAAGTTTGGGATTTACTTGCCAAACGATACTCTATCACCAATGTCATTCATCAATTCTAACTCTATGGTGCTTTTCAATCAATTAATGATTTTCTATCTGAGATGACTACTCCATGGGACTAGTTATCTCAATCTAAATGAAAATGGCATGATGTTCATAATGCAATTCTTTATGCAAAAGAACTAGATGAATTTAGAGTTTATCAATTTACTATGGCATTGTATGATGAATTTGAATTAGTAAGATAATCTTTGTTACATAAGAATGCTTTTCCTAGTTGGTTATCGAAATATGTGTTACGTAGACTCATCTAAGTACATTGAAATCACTACAATCTTTACTATCCATTGATATTGTTTTGGCTAAGTGACTTGTTGCCATTGTCATAAACCAAGGCATGTTGTTTTTGAAAGTTTTAAGTTGTTATCTAAGAAAGGCACGAAATGACACAATCAAGCCAACTTTAAGTCTAGTAAGGCTTTTTCTTCTAATGTAGCAACTGTTGTCACCTAGGATTCATCTTCTAGCCACTCTTCTATCATAAATGAGCTTCTTAGTATGGTAGACCTTGACACTTTAAAATAAGCCTTAGCTTAGTTCATCACTAATACCTCCAATTCTTTTGTCTTATTTGTCACCCTAATACATCCTCATCTTAATACTTTGACTCTACATGTTGTAATCATATGATTGTTAATTCTTGTCTTTTTAAATCTAAGAATATTATGTTTTATTCTCCTATTATTCATACTACTAAAAACTCTAGTCTATTTGTTAGTCATATTGGTAATATCTTTACTTTTACTTTATCATTATCTAATGCCTTCTTGTTCCTAAAGTCTTAGTAAATCTTATTTCTATTGGACAATTATTTGATACTAGTCTTGAAGTAAATTTTTCTTGTTATGGTTGTTCTATGTAAGATCTATAGATGAAACAGATCTTTGGGACTATACGTAAAGTTAATCATCTGTTTGAGTTAATATCTCTTCAACTACCCTCCCAAATTACATCTAATGTGTCAAAGTGTGTTGTTGTTGTATCTCCTTCTACTTAGAATTCTTATCTTGGTCATGTTTCCTCCTCTCAATTAAAATATTTTTGCTCTAGTGGTCTTTTAGGAAATGTTAAAATTGATGATTTTGATTATGCTTCATGTGAACTTGGTAAACATCTTACTTTACCTTTTAACAGTAGCACTTTTGTGTTTTCTACTATTTTTGACCTTATGCATACTGATATTTAAGAACCATCTCCCATACATACTATAGGAGGTGGTAATTATTTTGTGATCTTTGTTGATGATTTTTCTTGATTCACTTAGATATATTTTATGAAAAATCATTCTTAGTTGCTTGAAATTTATGCCACATTTTTTACTCTTGTCAAAACTAAATTTTCTAATGTCATTAAAATTCTTCAAATAGATAATGCTATGAAATATAAATATGCTAAACTTTTTACTATTATCTCCCAATATGGCACTATTATTCATAGGTTGTGTCTCACTACAGCCCAACAAAATAGACATGCAGAACATAAACACAAACACATTCTAGATATTGTCCATACAATTCTAATCTCTGCATCATGTACTGAGCGGTTTTAGGGTGAAACAACTCTTACAGTTGTCTACATAATCAACTGTGGTCCTACTATAGTAACTAATAACCAAAACCTTTATAAACGGTTGTATCACAAAACTCCTGATTATGATATTCTTAAAGTCTTTGGATCTGATTGTTTTGTTTTTATACAATTGCATGAACATTATAAACTAAAACCTTGTTATAGGTTATGTTGTTTTTTCAGTAATGGTATTGAACATAAGGGTTATTACTGTTGGGATTCTATCTCTAAACATCTTCGTATTTATAGACATATTACTTTTTGGGAATATAAAACGTTTTCTACAATGTTTAAGTTTCAGTTGTCTAAAAACAATCCTCTAACAATGATAATGCAACTACTCCACCTTCATCTTACTTTTCAATGTAAAACATATAGATGATCACATTCTAACTGACCTTGAAGAATATAGCTCATCTGTATATTCTAAACCTTCACCAAATTCTTCCACTTTTCCAAGTAACAAACCTACTAGAGTGCGCCAACCACTTCCTTATCTGTGCGATTATCATGGTTACTCTATTATTGTTTCTTTGTATGAACCTTTTTCTTACAAAGAAGCTAGTGTGAATCCTTTTTGGCAGTAAGCAATGCGAGAAGAATTGGAGGCTTTAACAAATACTCATACTTGGGATTTTGTTGACATATTGTTTGGTAAATCTATTTTGCAAAGTAAATGGATTTATAAAATTAAAACCCATGTATATGGCTTAGTGGAATGCTATAAAATTCAGCTACTAATAAAAGGCTTTACTTAAGAATATGGCATTGATTATAGGGAGGCCTTTGCTCTAGTAGCTTTTATCACTTTTATTTGCAATCTTATAACTATTGTGGTTGTTAAAATGTGGTAACTTTTTTATATGGATGTGAAGAATGCATTTTTGAATGGGGACGTTTCTAAAGAAATTTATATGAAACCCATACCTAGATATAATCATCCACCAAACAAGGTTTGTTATCTTCATAAAGCTTTATATGGACTTAAGCAGGCTCCAAGAGCATGGTTTCTAAATTCAGCTCTACAATAAGCCAATTTGGATTCTCTATTAGCAATTATGCTCATGCCCGTTTCATCCACAAAACTGAGAAGGGATGTATCTTATTGTTTTTATATGTTGATGATATGATTATTACTAGAGTATTAAAGAGATAAAATAATTCCTCAGCATACAATTCAAAATGAAGGACCTTGGTCACTTGAGTTACTTGGCATAATAGTTTATTCTAATGGTGATGGTTATTATTTATCTCAAGCCAAGTATGCTACTAATATTTTATCTCATATTCGTTTGTCCAGTAATAAAACCACCAACACTCCACTTGAGGCCAATGTCAAAACTTTCTCCTATTAAGGGAACTATTCTAAATGATCCTACTCTCTATAGATAATCAGTTTTTATCTATTTAATTGCCACTTGACTAGACATAACATATACTATTCATATTATTAGTCAGTTCATGTCTACTCCTCGTACTACTTACTTTGCAACAATACTTCATATCTTTCGCTATGTTAAAAGTACTGTGTTTCATGGTCTTCATTATTCTGCTCAGTCATCACTAATACTACATACATATTTTTATATTGATTAGCTATGTGATCTTATAGATAGACATTCCACCACTAGTTATTGTTTCCTTCTGGGAGATTCTCTTATCTCTTGGTGTAATAAGAAGCAAATAGTCATTTCTCATTTAAGTACTGAAATAAAGTAGAAAGTGATTGCTAAAACTACTTACAAACTCATTTGGCTTCAATGGTTGTTGCAGCATATAGGAATTTCTCAATCCAAAGCTATAAATATCTATTGTGATAATCATAGTGTGATTCAAATTACTTATATTGATGGATTTCATGAATGTACTAAATACATTGAGATTAACTATTATTTTGTTTGACATCTTTTGGTCAATAATATCCTTCATCTTGCTTCAGTGTCTTCTATGGATCAAACAGCTAACATATTCACTAAAGCTCATCCTCCAAGACAGTTTCATGACTTAAATCACAAACTCAAGCTAGCAAACTCTTTGTCTATTTGAGTTTAAGGGTGGTTGTTAGAATATATTTTAGAATATATAATTTCCTAGTTTATTTGTTGTATATTGTGTTTCCTATTGTATAGTTATTTGTTTTCCTTGTATAGGATATTAGTCATGTATAAATTCATCATGTACTAATACATTAGATATATACAAAATTTGTTTCATTAAATTGATTTCACATTGTATTTTTTTTTTAGGAGTCTTAACTGAATTCAAGGTAGAAAAAAAAGGCTTTTTGTTGTGAAGAGATTCATTGTGAAGATACAAAGTGAGATATATAGTGTTGATACATGTTTCAGTACCTTTTAAAGAATAATAGGAAGATAAAGGTATAAGGTAGTGTTTGGAGGGTTATTAGGTGAATCTGAAGTAAAATTAAAGTTAGTTGATTAATGTTAATCAAAGAGTAATATAAGATATTCTCATAAGCTTGGGATGGAGTCTTAGAGTTGCTTAAAAGTTAGAATAGACTATTCTCTCCTATAATATTGTTTTTTTTTTAAGTTGGAATTTGAGGTTTTTCAGAAACTTAGTTTTCAATTTTTTTTTCGCTCTTTGTCAAGTTTGGATATTTTTATAGTGATCAGTGTCCTCCCTTTGTCACTTTTAGGTAGTTTTGTAATGATCTACAAAAAATATAATATGGGTTTGTCTGATGATTGAATTTCAATTGATTTGATTGAAGTTTGAATTTTGGCTTGGATTGGTGATTGAGACTTGGTTAACCTGGTTAAAGTTTGAGTCTTGGCTTGGATTGGTGGTTGTTGACTTGATTGAAGTACACCCTTAACTTAGATAGGTTGGATGTTAGGTTCTCATAGCTAGAAACATCAACTAATTTAGGTGTCAAAAAATGAGTCATGGCTACACATTAAGTTGGCAAGGAGTACCATAGAACTTCAGCAAAAATCATCTTCACTTGTTTTCTCATCTCAAAGTCGATGTTTTAAAATATCTTTTGATTTAATTGAATGTGACATCCAAAGAGAATGATTTTCCTTTGACAATGATCTTAGCATTTATAACCTTCTTAATCAAAAACACATTTACAAGCCCTATGATCTTGTTTGCCCTATTGAGCCGTATGAATGTAGACATAAGCTACACAATGTAAAGAAAATAACTTTTTTTTTTGAAGAGTATGGGTTGAAACTGAATCAAGACAACTAAGATAAAGTTTCAGTAGGACTTTTGTTTTTCAAAACTAAAGATGGAAGGCATTTGATAATAATAGTTAAAACAACTTCCCCCCAATAGACCTAAAAGCGTTTGAGTGAAATATGAGTGGTCTTGTAACTTCTAACAAGGGTCAATTTTATCTCTTTGCAACCCTATTTTTTTGGGGTGTTTAAAACATGAAGATTCATCGATTATTTTCTTAACTTTGAAAAAGTCACATGGCTTTCTATCTTAATAGTTTCTGACATAATCTCATGTAAACAGTTTTATTTTCTAACCAAATTGGGGAAATAAGGTACTAACATCATCATATTTATCTTTCGTAAGAAATAATCAAACTATTAAGACCCAATAACTGAAAAAAAATCTAGCATCAAAAACTGAGGAGCAAAATCAATAGGGACTCTGACGTGGAAAAGTGAAATTGATAAGTAAATTGTAGTGGACCTATTATATATAAAAATAGTAAATAATAGGAAACAATTAAAGTAGATACGTTTACACAATATTTACATAAAAATTGAATTATAAAGGAATAATTGAGATGTTGTTCACAGTAATAAGATATATTATAGAAAATAAATGGGACATTTTCTTTATCAATAATACAGACCTTGTAAAATTTAATTCCTAAGGAGATCCAAGGATGTGTTAGCTAAAACAATCAATGAAACTTAGTGATGACTGCAACTGAGAGGCCCTTCAGTTGAATCCTCACTATGATTTGAACACACATTTAATGTCATGCTTCAAAGTACCACGTCTAAGTGGAATGCTGAAGGGATCAACTGTGCCACTAGTTAGAAAAGAATCAGAAGATTCTAAAACTTCTTTCAAGACTCAGCTTTCCAAAGGAAGTCAAATCCATCCAGTGTCAGTTCAACTGAGATGTTAACCAATTCCTTCAGAGATCCTTTTAGACAAGTCAGACACTAGAGCATAATTGTTGTTCTCATAACATGCAGTCGTGAAGGCTGACAGAGTCACGTGATCAACATTACTGTCCTTCTCCAGTAATTTATGAAAGAACAATGCTGCTATTCCTACTTTACTCTCACTACAAAGCTTCCTGACCAAGGTATTTACCGTTCGGATCCAGAGCTTTTTGTCTAGGCTTTCCAAAATAACCATTGCCATGGCAGAATCATTTTTCTTGCAGTACTCATATGCTAGTGTTACCCGAGTAACTTCACAGGGGGAAATCCCCCTGTCTACCATAGTTTCATATAACTCACATGCCTCGTCCAACTTGGATTCTTTACAAAGCCCACTTATAAGAGCCCCATAAGTAAAACCATCTGGTACACAACCATGCTCACCCATCCTGTGGAAAAGCTTCAAAGCCATACTGACATTTCCATCCCTACAGTACCCACAAATCATGGAAGTATATGTTTCCTTGGTTGGAACCAAGCCAAGCCTGATGGCTTCCTCAAAAAGTTTCTCACTTTCTTTCATTCTTTTTTGCCTAGAGAATGCAGCAATCAATGTAGTATATGCATGTATATCGGCCTGCAGAGCAACTTTAACCATCTTACAGAAAAACACCAGGGCTTGTTCAATTTCAAATCGCTTACAGTGCTCAGATATGAGAATAGTGTAGGTAATTTTATCAGCTTGCAATCCCTCTTCAAACCCCTTCATAAGAACCTCATAAGCTTCTGTAACCCTGCCCCTTTTACAAAGGCCGTCAATAATTGCATTATAAGTACAGATATTAGGAGTAAAGCCTTCTTTGCCCATCAAATGCATCAATTCATATGCTCTTTCAAAATTCCCTGCTTTGCAATGCCCATCTATAAGACTAGTATATGTGTTGGTATTTGGAAACAGCCCTTGCTCTTTCATTCTGCCCAACAACATCTCTGCACGATTCATCTTTTCTTCTTTGCAGTACCCATTAATCATAGTGGTATATGTATACACATTTGGCTTGTAATTATCACTTCGAACAAGCTTAAGAAACAGCCTGAAAGCCTTTTCAGTCCAACCCTTCTTACAAAGCCCATCAATCAATATTGTATGAGTATACACATTCGGTTTAAAGCCTATTCGAACCATTTCCTCCAACATTTCAAATGCTTGCTTAATGCTGCCTCTCTTACACAACCCGTTGATCAAAGCCGTGTAATTGATCAAGTTCGGTTTCAGACCTGCTTCAATCATCCTATTAAAATACCAAAATGCTCTACTCACAAAACCCTTCTCACAGAAAGCACTAATAATTAATGTTAACGTCGAATTATCAACAAGGAGCCCTCTCTCAATCATTGCACTCAACCACCTATCAGCCTCTCTAAGTCTACCCATTCTACAATATGCAATAACCATCAACTTATAACTGCAAGAATCCGGACTTACACCTCTCTCACACATTTCTTCAAACACTTTCTCCGCGAACTCGACCAACCCCATTTCACAGGCAACCCCCACAACAGAGTTAAAACTACCGGTAACCAACGGCAACCCATGATTTGAAACCTCAATAACAATGCTAAACGCCTCCTTCAACCTCCCAATTTCAGCGAAACTCCTCACCATACACTGCATCACCTTGTGAGCTCTCTCAAAATTCCCATTATCAATCAATGAGGTGGCGCAAACTATATAAAGTCTCCGAAAATGACGAAACTTCGCAAACCCAATCGCCCAGTAAAAGAAACTGAGTGCCACCATCGAACCCGCTTCGTTAGCCAGTGAAGCAACCACAGTAATGGCCTGTTCGTGGGTCAAAGACTCGGTGTCTATGCAAAGATTGAGCTTGGGCGGGGATGATAGGAAATGGGCTTGTTTGTAATAAGATTCCAGGGCCGAAGAGCAAATTGTTTTTAGAAAAGATTGCGGTGGGGTCGGGGCTGTTGACGGTGATGATGATGGAGAAAGAGGGGGCTGTGCAGGAGCGAAGCGAACGTCATTATAGTGAGTGCAGTGCGAGAATGGCCTGAGAACGAAGAGAGTGAGGACTGATGTAGGTGATAGTTTTCGTTGAAGACAATGACATCTCTTAATAAAAAGAGACACCATATCAGATATTGGAATCGTTGTCCTTACAGTTTTTCTTGCCGAATGTCGAATTTGTGTTGCATCTTTCAACCATGACGATGTGAGTAGATTGTCGCTCCGAAGGCATGCTGTTTCAGTGCCATAGACTTTGGGCCTGAGCCCTGAGAATCTGACTTCTTTCGTAGTGTTAAAACTTAAAACCAGTTGAATCTCGCCAGAAAGAGGCCAAAAATAAAAATTAAGAAACCTGATTATTAAACTGTGATTAACATACTGATCAGCATAAAAACACATATTTTCACTTAAAACTTAACTTCATTAACATAAATAAATCTTCACCCATTTTAGAAAGTTAAATTACTATCAAAATTATCATGTCAACTTAATTAGCAAAATTTAAAAAAAAAAATTCGTTTGGATTAATTTTGCATCAACTTCTCTTTCTTTCATCCTTTTATATTCACCTTCTTTTTTTTATATCTCTCCTTAGCCCCCACCACTAGCACCCCCTAAATCTCATTGTACTCGAGCAAAAATCAAAAGATTGTATTTGTGCTGCGTATGCATGCTTCGAGTCTTTGGTTAATGTGATCTATGGAAGATTAAAAACGTGTGATCCAATAATGAAGGATTATAATAAAGAAGTTCAATTTCCTAGTATTTCTAGTTGTTTAGAATTTTTATTTGTTTTAAAAGTCTTAGTTTTAATTTTTTTTTAAATTATAATTACATTAGGATTATTATTATCTTATTCAGATTGAGATTGTTATTATTCTAAATATTAGAATTGTTATTATCCAAGAGATTATGTTTGTTATTATCCTATTTAAACTAAGGCTATAAATAATCATGTAACCCTGGGATAAATGATACACATTGGCATAATGAAATTGTGAAATCTTTTCTCTTAGTTCTCTTGAGAACTCATGAACTTATCAAGAATATTTTCTTGTGACATTCAATTATGACTTATCACTTTCCTTCTTTTCTACTCTAGAGTGTGGTGGCCACTTATATCTTTGATTTATGTCAATTATAGACATCAGGTCAATGTTTTTATGCCTCTAGTTCGTGATTATCCATAATCATTTGGTCAAGGTTTTTATACTTTTGGTTCATGTCAACTATAGGCATTTGGTCAACGTTTTCTTTAATTTGAAATATGATTTAGCTTTTCTAGGTTCTTAGTTTCCTTGCTTGCATATAGGGTATCATAGTTCATCTATGAGATTCGCATTATTGGCTATTGCCTTTCTCTGCTAACGCACGCTTGTGCTTGTATTCCTAACGGCTTACACAATGTAGTTAGTCTGTGAATTATGTCTCTGAAAGAACTCTCTCTGCTAACTTCCTGAAGGGCTTTATATAGTTTGTGTCTCCATGTGGTAATAGGAATGCTAGATTATTTCCCAATTCTTTTTAGCGCTAAATTTGCTTCTTTTCTGATTCGTTCCTAACGTTGACAACTGTAGTTTTGTTTCCTGTTCCTTAGCTATATATCTGTCTTCTCCTTATGTGATCGAGAGATTCTTTTTATTTTTTCTTATTTCTGCAAATTCTCTTCCTATGTTTCTCATTTTCTCCTCTAAAACAAAATTAAAACAAATAGTAAAATACCTTTAAATATTAATATTAACAAATAAATATCCTAAACTAATTTATTATTAAAATGCAAAAATAAATGCTTCTAAACACAGTTCACAAGCATATATTTTAAGTGTAACATTTTCCCTAAATTTAAATCTTTTCTTATCCTCAAGTAACTTAAAAACTTGACAAACGAGGAGAATATGTAGCTACACAACTATTGTTCCCCTTTTTGAACTCAAGTATTTCAAACAACTAGTGAGAATGCAATTTTTAAATGGTCTTTCGAAAAAGTCAGGCTCTCTAACATTCAAACATAACTTGGTAATCTGCTTAGTCGCCTCAATCGATCTTAAGAACTTCTCTTACTTAGCCTTTGTATTCAAGTATGTTGCACTGTTGCATTTCAGATTGAGAATATGCACACTTCGTTCTCTATTATAACCTCTATGCTATTGTGATCCATACCCTATACGCAAGACTACGTTCCTAATCTCCACTAATGTAGCTTCATACCTTGAGGAATCAATCAAGTTTTTCTTATGGTCGTAAAGTGGCTTGAAAGTGGTTGCTTCTGAATAAGGTAGATAAGGATTTTATTTTTCAAATACATAGTCATCCTCCTTTGGTCGGAATCTGAGTACTTGTATAATTGGTTTATATTTGTGAGGATTGTCTTCTTCTGCTCTGTGATTTCTATTTTTTCTACCTTTCTTTTTCTTTTTTTCTTTTTTTAAGGGAGTGATCTTCTTTTATATATGTATTAAATCAAATCCCTCAAACTTATTTCTTTGTATATTTGGGCATCTTATGTACCGGAGCTTTTTCTATCTTTTATGTGTTGTGTTTCCTTGTATATGATATATGGATGCAATGCCTTTCTTCCTTCTAATGTTAACACTTATTCGGTCAAGGTATAGCTTATTTAATTTATGTGGAAAGATGTATGTTATGAAAAAAAAAAAACATCTACATGACCTTTATATATGCAATTCATAGGTTTAAAGGGCTAGTAATCGTCTATGTAAACATAGAGATATTAAAGAATTATGCAAAAACAAGTTTTTTAGGTTAAGAAAAAAACTGTGCTTGTATCATATTCCTCTTAGTATGAAACCTTATGATTTTACCTTGAAAGGTTACACGATCAAGTTTTAAGGTTAGTGAGATTCTAGAGAGGTCACTTGGGCACACATAAGCTCTCTCTAAGTAAGCATTCATGTTTTTGTTAGTCAATCACATTTAGGCAAGAAATTGTTAGTCTTTCTTCCTTCCTCGCCAATCTCTAATTTTTTTGAGTCTCTTACCTTTCTAGAGTACAGTTTTGCAAAATGTTTTTGGTCATTTTATTTCCTTGGTCTAAGGTTCCTTTAACCCTTTATAGAAAACACTTTTATCATAATATGTAGTCTAGTGCAAGGATGGAAAATGCATTCGCGTATATGCATGTGTAATTGTAGCCAAGTGTTTTTTTGTGCTTGTGTCTAAAATTACTTGCATATGCTTCTGGTATTATACCTATGATGTGAAAAAAGAAAATTCTTTTCTAAAAATAAAAACTTTCCTAAATTTTCAAAATTTTAAAAATTGGAAGGCAAATATTTTAGATAAAAAGATAAAAAATATGTCTCTCCCACACTTAGAATGGACAATATGTGAAAAAATCGTAAGAAAAAGTGAAAAGTACTCTTTGTATTGCATTGGTCATAAATTTGTTGATTTGTTTTGTAATCCAATCCTTTAATACACACTCGATACTATTTATTCGATCATTAGGTTTCAAGAAAACATATTATTCGTTTAGACAGTAAATATATACAATAGGCATTTGGTTGAAATAAGACTAACGAATACTCACTGTTTCTATTAAAATGTGCAAAAATATGACATACAATGAGCATAAAAAACAAAAAAGAAAAAAGCAAACACAAATTCACTAGGGCAAATTTCCAATTCATCCAACAAAACAAAATCCAAACTAACCTTACCTTGTCTCTAACTACCATTTATACCTGAGTCACAACCATGACCTAAAAATTGTCTAAGTTGTCTTCCTTTTTGCCACTTAAGAATGTTATGATTGTCTCACATATATTGCTAATTTTGATTAATTCAGCCTGGATCAAATGTTAGCTGGTAGTAAGGACCTCAATTTGACACTTCAATGTTAGATTTCTTTCTCCAACATATGTGTCGACATTGTTGGTTGAATAGGTTCAAAAGGCATTTTAGTGCTAGGCTCAAGGTAAATTGTCGCTTCTCTTCCCTCATTCTTTTTAATCATTGGTTGCTTGGATACAGTTGCAATTGGTTCAGTGCAAGAAGAAGAAAATATGAATGTTTCATCTTTGTAGAGCTTGCATATTCTCAAGTTGCACAACATTTCAAAGGTCAAAAACATCTTATCAGGGACTAAAGGAAGTTTGGTCTTGTTAAGTTTAAATCGAACATCTTTTGGTCCAAGGCAGTACCAATGCCACCATACAGTATATGAGGCTTTTCCTTTTTCTCATCCAATGCAACTTGCATTAAACGAGTGCATATGAACTTGCCCACATTGAATGGAATATGTCTTATCAGACAACTAAAGATGAATATGTCTAGTTTTGAGATGATAACATCACTGTCAACTTTTGTCAGAAAATGGTAGGAGATGAATCTATGGAGGATTCAATGAATAAGGTCTTGGAACATCAAGGACTTATCTAGAATGATATTTTTGTAAGGGAAACTGATAAGCTCATTCCATGGGATAAGGTAATTAATGGTGTTTATATTAGAGGAAGTTAGGTTGTTTTAAGAGAATCTGAATACGTGTTGATCTCGATTATTGAGAGGCTAGGATTTTATTACCTGAGGAATTATTTAGAAACTAGGGTTAGAGCCTACACCTGTTATTGACATTAGCATCAAAATGTCTGATGAAGATAGAACATCGAGTAATCAGATGTTATTGGGCGAGTCAATATTCCTGAGATGTCGAGAGATTGTCGTGGATTTTATTGTGTTTGATATGCTAGAATTTGACATCATTATGAGAATGGATTTCTTAAGTCATTATGGAATGGAGATTGATTGTAGGAAGAAGAAAGTTTGGTTCTATCTGGATGATAAAGAGGAGTTTACTTTTGGTGAGGACCATATGTTAAGTATGATGGTCAACAATATAAAGACAAGAAAAATGTTGAGTGAGGGATGTATGAGATATTTGACACACATTGTGAATAAAGTTGATGAGTTAGTCTTAAGCTTGCAAAATGCTTTTATCGTATGTGAATTTTAGGACATGGTTCCAGATAATTTGCCAAGGTTAGCATTTAAGAGGAAGGTTGAGTTTAGTATCAATTTAGTTACTGGGACAGTGCATATTTCCAAAGCTTTGTACAAGATAGCCTCTACTAAACTCCAAGAATTAAAGAAGCAATTACGTTAGCTTTTAGATAATGGTTTATCAGACCCAGTCATTCACCTTGGGGTGTAATGATCTTATTTGTGAAAAAGAAAAATGGGTCAATGCATATATGTATTAATTATAGAGAATTAAACAAAGTGATAGTGAATGATAGGGATGGCAACGGGGAGGGGATATCAATCCCTGTCCCTGGCCCGTCCCCGTTACGGGGATAACAAAAAATCCCCGTCCCCTCCCCGCAAAGGAAAATCCTCTCCCCATCCCCTCCCCGTCCCCGCGGGAAAAAATCCCCTCCCCATCCCTGTGGGGAAAAATCCTCTCCCTATCCCCAAAGGGAAAAATCCCCTCCCCATACCCTAGCCAATAAATTTTAATTTCTCAATATTTTATGAACATACACACTTCAATGGTGCATTATTAATAATTTTAATAATCAATAAATAAATTTTACGAAACTACAAAAGAGTACCTTTTTTATTAGAATGAAATTAATTAAACAAAAATATATCAAAAAGATCTCACAACTTTTGTATAATGTTCCACCTTTTATAGAAAATATTTTAATATTTCAAGCACATTTTCCTATAATATAAAATAAATTATGTATAATTAAATGTCCAAATCATTGTTTCATAAATTGACATTGCCAATTCCATCACACTATGAAGTTTGAAGAAATAAGAAAACAATTAGACAATATCTGACACTTTTAATGCATTAAAAATCATCATACTCAAAAACATAGTCATTAGCAATAACTGGAATAGACAATGCTGCTACAACATCATCAATCTCACTCCACTTAGCCGGATCCCCTGGCCTATCTGCTACTTTTCTGCAAAATTTTTCAAGAAAAATACATGTCATAACTGAAAAATTGCTGATGTTGTAAACTAATTAAATTTTGTTGGAGCCAATATTGCTGACTCCAGAATAGAACAGCAGAGCTTGGATGCATTATGTGGTAAAAAGCCAACATAGTTGGTGAGTCTCACGCTTAAGTATTAATGATTGTACAAAATGTACAAGCCAATATCTAAGTGGGGCTTTTGCATTACGTTTTGGAGGCTGTTGTAGGGATTAAATAGTTACATAACACTGAAAGACAATCATAGGAATCCTTCTGTTTGCCCAAGTATAGGAGTATAACAAATATTACATCGACAGGTTTGTAATACAGAATTCAGATGACTCAGTCCGAAAAGTTCCTAAAATTTTGCGGTCACATCAGTAAAAAGGTGAATTTTCAAACTCCTTATTTTGATGAAGACACAACAACTCAGAAGATTATTTATTGTGTTATACTTGTTTACAAGTTTAAAAATCAGGATTTAAATCATTAATTAAATCTGAGAATTAGTAATGGAATGGAAAATTTGTAATTAAAAATATTAAACTAATTAAAATATAATAGAAAATCGAAATCCACTTACATGTCAAACATCAAGGTTGGACAATGAAACTCAAATCCATGTCATCAATTATCAACTACAATACAACATGTAAAAAAATAAGTAATAAATTCTTGCAATATTTTAAAAATCAATATTTTAGAGATTAATGAAAAATACTTACTATCTTCTGAATCATTATCATCGTAGATTGTTGAACAAGACTCTTCACCTTTCAAGAAAATTAAAAAAATTAAAGACAAAATCTAATAATGATTAACTTTATATTAAAGTTGATAAAAATTCATTTAATTATCTTTTAGGTCAGCCCATAACCAATTTTGAGAACACATCAATGCCTCCAATGTACCTGAATGAAGTCTATTGTGATGTAGACTTATTACCTTTCCAGCAGTGCTAAAAGCAAACTCAGAAGCAACAGCAGAGATTGGAATAGCAAGAATATCTCGAGCAATCCTCTGCAAGGTTGGATATTTAGGCCCATTTAACTTCTACCAAGTCAATATAGCAAAGTCTGGACTCCTAGGTAGAAGTTGCTCCTCTAAATAACATTCTAGTTCTGACTTTCTCAAGATATTACTTGATTCTTGTTCAATAAACATATCAAAATCTGCTAGATACTCTTCATCACCACAAAAACTAGATTGAGAAGAAGATGAAACAAACAAAGTTTGACTTGTACTACTTCCATGCTCCGGTTGATATTCATAAAGCAAATCATGACAATACTGTTGAATTCTCATTATTTCATCTTTGCCATCATCTCCATTTATCAAAGGAAAGAAATAATCTAACAATTTCATTTTGAATCTAGGGTCTAAAACAATGGCCACCCCCATAACACCATGAATCACACTCCAATATTTGTTAAAATTTTCAATCATTTGTGCAGCCATCTTCTTTATCATGACATTCTCACACATGAGCCATTTTGTCAAATGAATTTTGATTTGACAAATTTTAGGAAAATATTCATTTGTAATCAGAAATTTAGTACCAGAGAATAGTAGAGTGGCATTGTAAAATACTTCCAATTTCCCACAAATATCTTGTGCCAAATCTCATTATTCCTCCGTTGGTAAACATTTATATTATGACTCACGAAGCTTTAACCGAAAAAAAACTTCTTTGTAAATCAAAACTGTATTAAGCATAAGATAAGTTGAGTTCCAACGAGTCTTACAATCAAGAGACAACTTCTTTGTACTTTAAATACCCAACTGATTGACTGCTTCCTCAAATTTTTGCTCCCTTTTAGGTGATACTCTCCAAAAGGAAACACTCTCTCGAATCTTTGCAATTTCATCACTAATTACAGATAAACCATCTTGAACAATTAAATTGAGAATGTGAGCACAACAACGCATATGAAACAATGAACCATAAAGCATAAGTGCTGAACGTGGCAATTTATTCAAGATATCATCAATAATTGCACCATTAGTGGAACAATTGTCCACAGTCAATGTGGACAATTTTCTATCAATATTCCACTCATAAAAGCAATCAATCAATACCTGATAAATCACATCTTTTGTATGTGGGGTAAGAACATAAACAAACCTACAATTCAAATAAAAAATTGTTTACTAAATACATATATATGTATGAATGTATATATTAACAAAATATATTAAAAGACATTAAACATAAAAAAAAAAAACCTTATAAGTCTATTTTGTAACTCCCATTTGTTATCGATAAAGTGGGTTGTAATAGTTATGTACTCTGTGTTTTGGTTGCTTGCAGTCCATAAATCACAAGTGATTGCAATTCTCTCTAAATTTTTGTTTAACAATTTCATTGTCTTGCCCTTTTCAACATCATAAATGTTCATTATATCCTTCTTAATGGTGTTTCTAGAGACCATCTTGAACAAAGGTTGAATAGTGTTACAAAATCTCCTAAACCCACAATGATCTACTATGCTTAGAGGATATTCATGCAATATAATCATATTTGCAAGGTCTTTTCTACCTGCCTCTTGATCAAATTGATAAGTGGATAATGTCAACTTATTATTCTCTCTATGGGATCCCACAAGCAACTTCTATGATACATCATGGTATTTTCTCTTTGGACAAATTTTATGATGATCATGTAAATGTCTAGTGCCATTTTTTCCCCCACTAACCAATTGTTTGTGGCAATAGTTACACTCTGCCTTGTCTTTTCCATCAACCTTTACTTTCTTGAAATGTTCCCATACAATTGATTTACACCTTCCAGTAGGATCAGTAACAAGAGAGTTGTCAAGTACATTTTGAAGAGGGCTTGAACAAGGACTATCCAACTCCTGACTTGATTTATTAATTTCATTAATGGGCAATTGCATCTGATTACTTCCTAACGAAGTTGCAGTATGAGGACCACTTCCAGAAGATGTTAGTTTTTTAAAGGATTGAGAATTTGCATGTTAACATCTTCAATATTTTTTCTTTTATTAACCAAAGAGTTTTTAGCAGACATTCCTATCAAATAGTCTAAAATTTAAAATACAAGTTAATATATAACATAAATATTGAAACCCATAATGCGAATCACAATCAATAAACTTTACTTTTACTAAAACTAAGTTCAAAAAATTTGGGTCAAATACAAGCACTTAAATAAGAATAATTATAACACACAAATCACTTAAACAAAATGTGGATGTTTCACAAAATTTTCTCATACTAATGTTTTTTTGCTTTCCATGTCAACTCCAAGAAAAAGAAACAGTTATATAGGGGTTACACAAACAGAACTGAAATAAATGGAGTAGATGAAACCAAAATAAAAAGCTTACAACGTGATGGTACAGTAACATTTTAGAAGCAAAATTGCAGTATAAAGATCTGGAGCCACAATCATGTTATCCACAATTCCATTAGAAACACGATAGCAATTTCAACACTAAAGCGGAAAAAACCCTCATAAACCCAAGGAAACAAAGACATAGCAAACAATCATGCAAGTTTTACAGGGGAATACATATTGTGCTACGACATTCAAGTCACTCAGCTGGAATAAACCATTGGGAGGCAGAATGAACCCAATAATTGTTAGAGTCAAGGCTACAAAAGTTTGTACAGTGAACTGCACCATCAAATAATGGTGGCACCTTAAACAAAGCATCAAGGGTCTGGAGCATAATTTAGTCAAACCCTGTGCAGCTAATCTTCTGGTCTAGGCAGAATGTTTTTTTCAGCAGAGTTTTCAGCAAAATGTTTTTTTCACACTAATCTTTTTCCACCCTTGAAGTGTAACAGTCAATTTTCTCACCCATTTTCCAATTTTGTTAGTAAAATCTGTCAATTTCTATGATAAACTCATCGTAAAGACGGGTAACATCATAATATAAAGGAATTGTAAGCATAATTAGATAAAATAAAAACAAAATCCAGCAAGCAAAAACCCAAAACAGCTGAAAAAAATATAGATTGCACAACACAACAATTAGAGTCCTTGCATAAAAAAATATAGCTGAAAATTATTCTTTTTTTGGGAAAACAAATGTTGAAGGAAATATATTTATATCAAAAGTCTTTGCATGCCAGTGCAATCATGGAAGGAAGAAGCTTACCTCCAACTACAAGACAAAGAAGCTTTGGCTGGGAGAAGGAGTGCACAGTGCAGCTGTGGAGTGAAAAATGGAAGCTTTGGCTGGAAGAGGAAGTGTGCGGTTGTGGAGGAAAAATGAAAGGAAAAGGGGATTTAGATTTAGGGTTAAAAGATGGGTGGCAATTTCGTAATAAAAATTATTAGTAATATATGTGACCAGCCAACAAGAATCAAGCTTGATTTTGTCCATTAGCTAAGGTTTCCTTGCAAATGTTGTAGTACGAATCTCTTACAACAATACTGGTACAATTAGGCCTGGATAGGATTTTAGCAGGTTAGTTTAAATTTATTTAATTTAAATTTAAAATAAATTTAAATTAAAAGATTTAATTTATTTTTTAAATTATATTAAATTTGAGTTAAAAGATATTTAATTTATTTAGTTTAAATTTATATTTTAAACTAATAATTAGAATTTATGATTGAATTGATGGTTCGAATTTGTATCTTAATTTAATTTAAATTTATTATTCAAATTAATAATTTTAAATATTATTTAGATAAAATAGCATCATTTTGTTAATAAAACACAAACTTGAGTTATAAATTTGAATTATAAATTCAAATTGAATCAAATTACAACTACGAAATCGAGTTAAATTTAAAATAAACCAAGTTAAACTATTTTTTATTTAAATTAAACTTAATTTTAATTTAATAAACTCGAATTGAATTATTTTTTATTCAAACTAAGAGGTGTCCAAATTAAATATAGTTTATATTTGTCTAGACCAATTATTAAATTTAAATATTACTTATTTGGTGTAATTAACTTAACCCAAAAAGAATAATCAGTTTGTGTGAGTCGGTTGTCATAAAAAACCAAAAAAAAAAAAAAAGCTTATAAAAGGGTTCATATATTACAGTATATATAGTTATGAAAAATTCATGTAGTTGAGTCTTAAATATTAATATTTTTTGTGTGATTGTTAATGAAGTAAAATATTGATGTGACGTCAATTTATATAAATTATAATGTAAAAGTTTATAGAATTTAATAGTTCAAAAAAAATTATATTAATATATTAGATTTAGGGGGTGGGGTGGGGCGGGTCGTGGCGGGGAGGGGATGGGGAGGGGCGGGGCGGGGCGGGGAGGGGAGGGGTGGGGCGGGGCGGGGACATATGTATCTCCGTCCCTAACCCGTCTCCGATTACGAGGATTTTTTTCATCCATATCCTTGCCCCTTTTCCCGTTTTTATCGGGGAATCCCCTTCCCGTTAGGGTCGGGGAGGGTCGAAGCCCCTAAAATAAGGTCTAAATTGCCATCTCTAGTGAATGACGAGCACCCATTGTCAAGGATTGATGATTTGTTTGATCAACTAAAATGTGTCTCACTGTTCTCTCAAATCGACTTGAGATCTGGGTATTATCAAGTTAGAGTTATCAAGAGAGATATTCCAAAGACTACTTTCAGAAGAAGATATGGGCATTATGAGTTCGTAGTGATGCCCTTTTGGTTGACAAATGTTTCAATAGTCATTATAGATCTGATAAATAAGGTATTCTAAGATTACCTTGATAAGTTTTTGGTGGTGTTCATTGATGACATTTTAGTGTACTCCAAGACCCAAGAGAAACGTGAGTAACACTTGAAGTTTATGTTATAGAAATTGAGAGATAGACAGTTGTATGTCAAATTTTCTAAATATGAGTTCTGGCTATATCGTGTAACATTTATGGGATATGTCATACCAATTAATGGTATCTTAATAGACTCGAGTAAGATTGAGGCTATATTAGAGTGGTAGAGGTTCAAGACAATTAAAGAGATGTGCAGTTTCCTTAGATTACTATAAATAGTTTATAGAGGGCTTTGTTAAATTGTCATAGTCGTTAACTGAATTAACTTAGAATAATATTCCTTTTGAGTGGTCTAATGGCTGTGAGTTGAGTTTCCAAGAATTGAAGAGTAGATTGACTTCTACACTAGTTTTGGTATTAAAGACTGAGTGTAAGAATTATGATTTGTATACAAATGCTTTTTATTAAGGTTTGAGAGTTATATTGATGCAGAGACAAAAAGTATTACTTATGCTTCTCAATAGCTCAAGGATTATGAAATTTGATATCTTAGCCACGATTTGGAGTTGGTTACGATTGTATTTGCATTAAAAATCTGATGACACTATCCATATAGGTCAAGTGTAATATCTATATGGATCATAAAAGTTTGAAATACTTCTTCACATAGAAGGAATTGAATTTAAGACTAAGAAAATGGTTAGAACTAGTGAAGGATTATGACTGTGACATTTTATACCATTAAAGGAAAGCTAATGTTATAGTTGATGCCTTAAGTAGAAAGATGATGTTGTCTCAAATTACTAATTGTTGAGATTTATAATAAAAGATGGTGAAAGATCAAACAGAGTTACTTTCTAGGTTGATTGTCAAATTGGGGAATCATTTAACCTTATTAGACAAGATCCATGTAGCTCATTTGGCAAACATATGGTGTAATCCAAAAAGGTAGAAAGTTGTCGAATGTATTGAGTCAAAGTTCAGTATTGCTGAGAATGTGTTGAGATTCAAAGGTCAAGTCTATGTTCCTACTATTGACGAGTTAAGGAATAAGATTCTTGCAAAGGCTCATAACTTTCTTTATACTACCTACCTTGGAAGTGTAAAGATGTATTAAGATTTGAGAAAGTTTTTCTACTAGTTAAGAATGAAAAAAGATATGATAGAGTTTGTGACCAAATGTTTGGTGTGTCAAAAGTTAGGACGAAGCATTAGAGACTATTAGGATTATTACAACCTTTGTGTATCCTTGAATGGAAATGGATAATGGGTTTATCAAAGGTCATAGATGGATGTAATGTCTTATAGGTGATTGTGCACAGATTAACCAAGTCAGCATACTTTATTCTGGTTAAGAACAACACTAGTAGTAATTAGTTGGATAAAGTTTATGTTAGAGAAATTGTGAGGCTCCATGGTATACCTAAGACAATAGTGTCAGAGAGACACAAGATTTATTTCAATATTTTGGCAAAATTTGTAGAGGTTATAAGTATGAAATTAGTATTAAGTATGACCTATCATCCTCAGATGAATAGGTAAACTAAAATAGTGAACCAAGTAAGGGGGATCGATGTGTTGCCATTGATGGAGTTTGTTATAATAATAGTTATCAAGCGACTATCCAAATGGCTTTATTTGAAGCACTTTATAGGAGAAAATACATATCATTACTCCATTAGGATGAGATAGGTGAGAGAGATGCTTTGGCATAGACTTTAAGGTCAGAAATGACCCAAAAAATGATTGACAATGTGAGATTGATCATGGAAATGATGAAATAGACTCAAAATCACCAAAAAAGTCATTCGAATCAGAGAAGGTGAGACTTGGAGTTCGAAGTGGGTGATATGGTTTTGTTAGAGTTGCTTCTTAACTTCATGTAATGGGATTTGGATGGAAAGGTAAATTAGCTTTGAAGTTTGTAGGACCTTTTGAGATTTTAGAACATGTAAGTTAGGTTGCTTACTAGCTTGCATTGCTAATGAATATGGATCAAATTCATAATGTGTTTCATGTGGCGTTATTATGTAAGCACATCAATGACCTTACTCATATGTTGAAAACTGAGGATATGGAACTAGAGGATAATCTAATTTATGAGAAGCACCTCATTCAGATATTGGATAGATGAATTAAGCAGCTCAAGGGTAAACAAATTCCACCAGTCAAGGTTCTTTGGAGGAACCATTTAGTTGAGGAACCATCAGGTCAAGAGAGATTAATAGAAAACCATACCTGGATGTTTATGTTATATCGGACATTGTGGCAATTTTAAAACTAAGTTAAGAACATGTTGGTATGATTTTGCATCTGCTAGTGATGGTGTGTAACCTAAAAGTGGTGAAGAAATTGAAGGCAAAATTCTGAAAAAAGAAATTACACGCTTGTGTATGTTTAGGGAAAATTTCTCCCTGTGTTAGGTTAAGTTACGAGAGTGCTAATTTAGAAATAGGTATATGTCTGTGTGTGGATGTATGGTGTGGGACACACGACCGTGCATGCCACCATGGATTACATGTCTGTGTTAGTTAATTGTGCAGTTGTGTAGGGAGGATTTATACACCCTTATGTGTGGAGGACACATCCCTGTGTATAATCAAGGAAAATGGAAGAAAAGGTTTAGAGGGTTAGCAATAATTATGGATGATAGTGGTAATAACTATTTTACCCTTATAAAGGAATGAATATGAGAAAAACCAATAATAAGGTCTTGAAGAAGGTAGTATATGATAGAACTCACTATGGGTGTGCTTGACTATATGAACGATGACATCGATCCCGATCGAAGCAATTTTGAATAAAAAATAGTAAACAATTTATAATATTATTTTAAGCCATTGAGCTATGTGTAGTGTGGTTGTGAAAGTGTTAGAGCTAGTCTATATGACCTTGATACTTTTGAATAATTATGCATCGACGCTAGGAACTTTAGCATCTAGGATGCTTATGCACATATTGACGTTAGGCGTCTTAACATTTGGGATGTTTATGGGATCTTGGAAAAGGTTTGGAGTCTTACTTCTTTGTGATACAGTATCTATAGCCGAAAGCCCGACTAACATGTGAAAGGTATACCTTATAATTGACATATAGGTGTCTCTTACCTTTACTGGTGTCCAAGATGTTGACATACATTATTTGACACTAGTCATTTGTGAAAATTTATTAATTATTATGCATGATTTCTCTGTTTATTTTATGTAAGAAAATTTTAAGTTAACATGTTTGTTCAAATGCATATTTTGTGTAGGGGTATGTATCCGGAAAGGGGTGTTACACCTAGGTTAACTAGTCAAACCCCTTTTATGGCTTAAGAGGCTTGACATTAGAATAAAGTTGTATACTGACACATTTTAGTTTATGTTGTAGATTGCATGCTAAGTTTTATTTTAATAACACCTCACATGCGAACTAAAATTCCTGAAACATTTAGATGAAACCCTTAATTGAGATATTAAGTCTAAGATTATATTGGTGTCTTCTAATATGACACTCCAATTAAGCTCCTATTCGTCAAAGTGAAGGGTATATTTCTACTAGGCAAAAAATCGGGTGCTTATCATATTGGGTCTGATTTAATTAATGTACTATGTTTGTTTGTCAAAGTTAAGGTAAAGTATGTTAGAGACAAAAGTAAGGAATGTATTTGTCGATACAAAAAGATTTGTAGTATCCACCCTACTAATATTGAAAGTCATAATTGAGATTGCATGATTTACTAAGGTAGCACCTAACTAGAGATTGTTGGCTTTTAAGATTAATTTGAATATTTACCTAATCAACTAATTCAAACTTGTTTGTCAAAGTGAAAGAAAGAATTAATATGATGGAACTTGGTTTATCAAGACATCTCAAGTCCAATGTAAGGGTTATTGACTTGAGGAAAATAATAAGAGCATTTAATTTAAAATCCTTAATTAAATGTATTAATAAATTAAATAAATTATTGACGCCTTTTAAATTAGTAATTATAGACAAACAAACCATTATGACAATACTAACTTATTCATCAATTTTTGAAAAGAAAAATAAGCTAATTTGAAGCAATTTCACTGGTTGGTACTGAAAATTTTGGATTATACTACATCAAGAGAAGAGGTGTATATCCTCGATAAATCGTCGCCCTTTGAGCCTAGTCCCAATGCCACTTAGGAGTAGAAGGATATCTTTAACAAGTATTTGGATGAATCCATGACGGTTTAATGTCTCATACTAACTTTCATGTCATTTGAGCTATAAAAGTAGTATGAGATGGATGCATCATCCATTCTCACTCACTTTTATAAGTTGTATAACACTTATGTGAAAGCTGAACGTTATAAAGTGTTTAACACATTTATGATTGCAAACTCTCTGAAGAAGGCTAAGTTGACCCTCATGTGGTCAAGATGATTGACTACATTAAATAGTTGGCTCGCTTAGGTTTCATCATGGACAATGAGTTTGCCATTAAATTGGTGTTGAAATATTTTCCTGAATATTAGGCTAATTTTATTATGAATTTTAACCTAAGTGAGAAGGAAAAGACCTTTGAAGAGTTTTTATATGTGCTAAGGATTGCAGAGTAAGACGTGAAAAAATGTGCTACTAATAATATACTTATGGTAAAAGCCAAGGTGCCTAAAGTGAAAGATAAGGGTAAGACAAAAGCCAAGTCCAAGTCTAAGTCCCAAAACTAGAGGTTAGAACCTCTACTTCTAGTTGACACCATAAATGTGGCGAGGGCAAAGCCAAAAGTAAATTCAAGTCCAAATCCAATACTAAGGCATAAATCAACCTAGTCTTCAACCAATTGGTGGCACTGGGAATAAGTATGAGAAGGTAATCTGCTTTCATTCTAGCAAGTTTAACCATTCGAAGAGAAGTTACTAGACCTTCTTAGTAGAAAAATAGTCAAATACTTCCACTTCAGGCATGTTTATGATTAAGGTTAATTTATCTCTTGTGAAATCCTAGGTCATGAACATTAGATATGGATTTGACATTTGTCTTAATACGCAAGACCCAAGACAGAATAAATCACCACTCAAGTAGAGGTAGACCAACAAATTAGAAATAGAGCAAGAGTTGACATATTGGCTGTAGGTTCTAGTTATCTAAATTTGCCTACTAGTTTTGTCAGTTTCTAAGAATATAATTTATATGTCTTCTTCAGACAGACTAGGTTATTCATTTATTATAATTAAAGGTTCCTTATCCTTTAGTTTAAATGATATCTACTATGGAACAACCACCTTAATTAACAATCTATATGTTCTTGAATTAAATAGTATTATCCTCAATATTAATGTAAAGAAAACCAAACATGGTGAACTAAACCCTACATACTTGTGGCATTATACACCCGATTATGTAAACCCAACTCGTATTTTGAAACTCCAAAAAGATGGATTTTTAAAGTCACTTGACCTTTATTCATCTAATAAATATGAGTTGTATCTTTTAAGCAAAATGACCAATTCACCTTTCTTTAGACATAGTGAAAGGGTAACAAAACTGTTAAACATCATTTATTATGATGTATATGGACCTCTAACAATGCAGGTCATAGGTGTCTATTCTTACTACGTCACATTTATTGATGATTTCAATAGATATAGATATGTGTTTATTATAAGACACAAATTTGAATCATTTGAAAAATTCAAGGAATTTAAGAATGAAATGGAGAATTAGTTGGATAAGAGTATTAAAATCCTATGATATGATTGAAGAGATGAATATTTAAGTGTAGAATTTAGAGAAACCTAAATAATTTTAGGATAATGTCACAACTCACTCTATTTTAAGCACACCTTAATACAATGGTGTATTAAAAAGGAGAAATCAAACCTTGATGGACATGGTTCGATACATGATAATTTTAGTGATCTATCTACATTCTTTTAGGGCTATGCCTATAAAACTACATATAAGATATGGAAAGCCTACCCTTATTTGAGGATTTAAGATTGTGAAGCCTATGTCAAAAAGTTGACAAAAAATAAGCTAGTTACCAAATCTCATAAGTGTGTCTATGCGGGGTATCATAAAAAGACAAAAGGATACTACTTCTTCCACCTTGAAAGGCACAAAATGTTTGTTACTCGATTAAGAATTTTCTTAGAAAGAGAATTCATCCTCACAAGGATGACCGAGACAAAAAATTGAACTTTATGATGTTCAAATCTCATAAAATACCACAGATATTGGACAAGATTATATTTCACATTAAACGGTTGAAAATCATGATAAGGTTATACTATAACTAATGGAACGAGTAAAACCACTTGAAGGTACATAAAAGCCCTATATATTTGAGAAAGTATATCATAAACTCGACAGATATGGTTTCTCTTGACTCGGTATAGTGATGTACTGGTCATCTAGGATGATAAACCTATGACATATGAGAATATGTTAAAAAATCTAGATTTTGCCAAATAGCTTAAAGCTATGAAATTAGAGATGGATTTCATATATCGGAATCAAATATGGATTATGGTGGATCCATATGAAAGGATAAATTCATATGGTACAAATAGGTAGAGAATTGAAGAGATTAATTTGTGGCTGACTCTTTTGTTCTTACCACATTATTGATCATCAAAGATCTTCCTTCATGCCAAGCTCCTTTTGTCGATTGATTGAATTCTTTCCCCTTTCTAAGATTTGCTTTCTTTTTGATAAAGTTTGATGAAAGCGAAATTACAGTTTTCCAATAAGAGAAATCAATTTATATGTATTTTGTATTTCTTCTCTTTTTCCCAGAATCCTTTTTAAACTAAGATTCATATTATAACATGATGTATAAGCATATATCTTCACATTTTACTAGCATGGTAGCCTATATGGACTACCCGCATGGTGATCAACGTATGGGCATGCATTATCCATGCACGATTGTACCTTAACCAAAATGAAAATTTTAGCCCTACTTATTCCAAATTCGAATCTAAGTCTCAAGAAAAGTTAAATATGTTCCTAGAGTGTACCTAAAAGTGTTACAATTTGGCATTGAAGGCATGGCATAAACTCTCCTCTAAGTGATTGTCATTTTACCTAGCATCTGGTCACTCCTAACCTTCCCAAACTTATGATCCACCTATCGAAGGGAATTAAAATCAATAAGTAGAGAGTCTTTGACCTCTTTGCCTTAGTTAAGACATGATTTGACAATAATATTTAGTATGCCTTATGTATCCTAACACAACTCTTCCTACTCGTTCTTAAGTTTCTTAGTTGCTCAACCAACTATCGATTGATAAAATTTTTTCCATCACAAGTTTCACCCTTATTATTCTTTTGTTCATTTCAGCCATTAGGTCTCTCAATTTCACTTTCCTTTATCTTTCGCCCTCTAAAGCTTGTCATTCTCATTCCTTTCCTTTATGTTTAGTAACTTTTTCAGGTTTCTTCATCTTGCTATTGACAATGGTTACAACTTTAGCTTAAACTTTAATACTAAAATTAACTTCTAGTATAATGCATTAACCTCCTTTCCACAAGCTTTGATGCAAGCTTCATATGTCCCTCCAAAACCTAGCGACCATATGAACCTTGCTCTTTACCATCTTGGCTTTGATACAAACTAGGTATTAATCTAAAAAATTTGGGCACCCATATGAGCTTGTCTCCTTATGAATCTACTTTGATACCAATAGGGCATCTATCTAAAAATTTGGGCACTTACACTAGTTTGGCTCTCATAAACCTTACTTTGATACCAATAGGGCATCTATCTAAAAATTTGGGCACTTACACTAGTTTGGCTCTCATAAACCTTACTTTGATACCAATTGTCAAAAGTTTATCTATCCTACAATGATCATATGCAACACTTAGCTATTCTCGAAGCTAAGTCAACGTCCTCAACCTAGGCATACAATAGTAACAACAAAAAAACACAAAAAAAAAAAAGGAGTAACAAAGGGTGTTAGAAGGTGTTTTGGAAAGGAAGTTGTGTATTGCTTAAGATCTATGTTACATGTGTTTCAAATGTTGTACACTTGTGGCTATTTATACACACTTGATCCCTGAAATATCTAACATGGTATTCATTGGAAAAGTCTAGAAAACATACTATACAAATTTATATCTACACACCCTAGAAAACACTAGATACTTACCCAAAATAAAAATCAGCTTGAACACTCTAGATAGTGCACTATGCAACAAAATATTCACCCCATCCAATAGCTTTCAAATGCCTCTTGCCAAATATCCCATTATTTAGAACTTTGGCTAGTTGTTATGCTAAAAATATGGGTTGGACATGCCTAATGAGGTTAACCTTGGATTTTGGCTAGTTGTTATGCTAAAAATGTGGGTTGGACATGCCTAATGAGGTTAACCTTGTACGATGTTTGTTTGTTGTGTCGAGATAACCCTTGCCCTACTCAAATTTTACAGGCCATGACAATATTTATCAAAATAACTCACATATAAGAATTTTGATATAAAAATACTTAATAAATTATTGGTTTCATGTTCCACTTTAAATTTTAGGTATTTAATTTAATTTCTCTCATGGTATACATATATATAGTGCTTCGGATTAAATTTCATTCATAAATTTAAAAATCTGCAATGCACTTGTCACTTGAATGTCATTAAGTACTATAAAACTTATATGGTTAAGTCTTGAAAATGGTAAACAACATGCGTCCTTCAATTACAATATACCTAATTAGAAGTACATACTTTCTATAGGTATACATGACTTAATTAGAACCAAGAAAGCAGATTTAATTAGTAATTAAGTTAATAGGCCTTAACAAAAAAATCTAATTTTTTTGGGTAAGTCTTAAAACTTCTTTGGCAAGTATCTCTAATTGCACATGGACTTTGTTCATGTATGCTCTTTTTTACGTATAAATAATAGTAATACGCTACAAAGCACTTGCACCACAAAAACACTTTCAAACGGTTAAAAAAATGGCCAAGGGCATCATATCTTGTTATATTGTTCTCATCCTTCTATTTTTTTTCGTCAGGTAATCTTCCATTTTAATGAATTGAAGTATATTCAACTAATTTGTAATATTTTGTTGCTAATGTAATTCATGCTATGCATTATTATGTCATAAATTTTTATTTCTTAATATATTTTTTACTTATTTATTAATTTTATGACATTTTATTTTGTTTAAAACATTTTATAAAAAAATTTGCAACTAAATATATTATTAATTGTAAAAAATGCATTAATATATAAAGTGGCAACATCTAACAGATTTGACTTAGAATATTTCAAATAAAATCTAATTTATCACAATTTTGAGAAATTATATTATTTCATTTTGTGTTAATCTTTACATGAAATCTAACTTGATATAAATGGCGACAAATGCAATAAGAAAATTCTTTTGTAAGGTTCGAGGTGATTTATGCAAAGAAGATTTGGGTCCATGTGATGCCAATTGCAATTCAAAGTGTGCATCAAAACATCCAAATGGGTTCGGAAATTGTATTGCTTAAGTACACAAATGCGTATATGAATGCAAAATATGCTTATCAACCATTGAAAGATGTAGTTTCTAGTTGTAGCAATGACCATTGCAATAAAAATTGTGCAACTACACATCCAAGACCATTTGTGCATGGCATTTGTCGTGATAGCGACAATATGTGTATTTGCTCATTTACTTGTTAATTAATTATTATTATTATTATTTTTTTTGCATTTCAATTTGAAATAAAGGTTCTTATAATCATTGAATAATATTTCAACTTTTTATTTATTATTTTATTTATTTTCCTATTTTAGTAACATATTGACCTTAGACAAGTTTTATAGAGTAATGGCTTTTCCCACCAAGGCTTGGCCCAAAAAAACTTTTCCATCTCTTGATGACAGAAATCACACTTTCTCACATAAGGTTTGACCCAAGAACAGTTTCAGTCCTTGATGGAATAAATTACACTCTCCTACTCAAAACTTAACCTCATTAATATAAATATCTACAATAAAGGAAAAGTTTGTCATTTTCATTTTTAAAATTTAACAAATAATAAAAAATGAAACAAATTGTTTCTTCAAATTCTCTCCCCTTCACTCACTTCCTTGCCCAAAAACGGTTTTGTTGGAAAAACTATTACTGCAACAACACACAAATTCTTCATTCTTGGTTGATTTTTCCTCTTGGTAATGACATTACATGCTTTTATAGTTTGGTAGCTATATTGTTTTGTTACTGATTTGCTTTATCTCTTGCATTTACTTTGTTACACACATCCCGAACAGTGAAATCTAATAGTGGCTCTAATAGCAAAGCAATTTGCTAGGCAAAGAACTAGTAGGGGTAGATGACTTTCGACTGGGGAAATATCATAGGCACTGACTGTCGGTATTTGGGATTAAAATTTTACATGGCAATGGTAGATTACAATAAAAATTACACGAATACACACCAAGATCAAAAGTTAAAGGATTAAACATGCATATAAAACAATCATAGGATGTTTCAAATAACATATAACCGTGGGCAAATTCTTCCATTAGATTATCTTTGTTGGAATTTCTACAAACTCAATCAAGGATAGATTAGGTCCTATTAGTAATCACAATGGTACCAAAATGATCCACAACAATCAAGAAGGGCTATAAGTGTTAGTATATGCTTCAGGAACCAATCGTATCATATATTAAATTACAAAGTTTTGAATTAAATAGTCCAACTGTGCATATCTTTTTAGGTCATAGTCTTGATAGGGGTAAATATCTAGAGATAGGTGTTACAAATACTATATGAAAACAAGTATGAGTCAACTTTGCTACCATTTAATACCTTGAATATTTCTACAAAAGCTCACCTTAATATGGTTGCTTTTGTTTTACAATGTTTGTCGTTGTCAAAACTCTCTTTCAAATATCCCCTCAAACAAAAACTAAATGCAATGGAAATTCAAATTCAGCTAGGTTTTCATCCTTAGTTTGTCCATGTTAGACAACATCTTATCTACCTAAGGTGCTTTGCAATTCGCATACTATTTGTCTTTGTTAGCATTGATTCAAAGTAATATATATATATATATATATATATATATATATATATATATATATATATAAAATTTTAGTTGAATTTTTGACATCAACCAAAGAGTTTGAATGTTAATATCATTACATGATATATATCAATGCATAAAAGTACACAATTGTTTATGTAGATTGTTCTCAGATAGAACATTCAAAGTTCAAACTCAACAAGAAGAAATTGGTTGACTTACTTTGTTGACGTTGCCAAATGCTAAAAGTTTTTTAAAGAACCTTTAGACAAAGGCCAAAAGTTAGAGAAGAAGTGAAATAGAAAAGTCGGAATGCAGCAAAGAATTGAAGTGACATGAAATGCAACCAACAACGTCAAAGTCACAACGGCTGAATGAGAGAATTGGAGGAGGTAGCATTGAGGAGTGTGAGCGATTGAAGAGGTAGAGTCTCTAAACTTTGGAGTTTGAGGTGGCAAGCAAATTTTTTAGTTTTAGGTTTAGTTTGCTGAATGAGAGAATTGGAGGAGGTAGCATTGAGGAGTGTGAGCGATTGAAGAGGTAGAGTCTCTAAACTTTGGAGTTTGAGGTGGCAAGCAAATTTTTTAGTTTTAGGTTTAGTTTAGATTTTTGTTTAAAAAATTTTTCTTCTAAGTATATAACTAGCACCATATGGTGTTGTTTCTGCAAACTTAATTTTTCTAAGTGAGTCATGTTTGACTCACAAGCTAAGCAGGATCTATGTTCAGATTTGACTTTGGGCTTGTGCTCATATTTTGCTTTAACCCAAGCTCATGTTCATACTTATACTTGTTTAGGTAGAGCTCATTTTGGGCTCATTTCAAGCTCGAACAAGCTTGCTTTGAATCCGATCTTAATCTTTAGTATCAAGGTTTCAAATTTAATGATTACATGCACTAACTTCATACCTACCTTTCGATAGTCTATATCAGTCTATTTTCATGTGCAAAGTTAGGCCCTAAACTTGGCACACATAATTAAATACCATTTATTAAATCAAACATTTATGATATTATTAAAAATAAAGTAAAGGTTCTACAAATTTATGGGGACTGTTAGATCCCTTTTAGTTCCTAGAATAAAGAAAATTAGTCACTTATGCTAGTAACAGAAAAAAAATAACAAATATATGAAAACATTGTAACCCAAAAGCATAAAATAAAGAATTGTATTATCACTAGTATATGCGTTTGAGTCACTGGTTGTTGTTGCTAACGTAAGCTGGTCTTGTATTCCTAGTGGCGTATGGAATGCAAGGACTGATTACTGTGTCGCTAAAGCACTAGTTTATTGTTGGAAGTTGTATCAATGTCTAGTGCCAAAAGCTTTCACTATTTGATTCTTTAGCAGTTTTTATAATGTCTCCTCTCAATGTAGAAGTAGGAATATTAGATTTTGTCCAGATTCACTGAGTGTCAGATTTGCTACTTCCCGATTCACCCTTGACATTGACGACTTGGATCATGTTTCCTGTTTCCTATTTCCACTACAACGTATTCGACTTCCTAATGTGATCAGGAAACTCAACTGTCTTTTTCCTTAATTCAACATTTTTTCTCTTGCTTTTTCCTAATTTTCTCCTACAAAATAAGATTTAAACAAATAGTAAACTATCTATAAAAACTTATAATATTTTATTTATAATTCTAATTTATTTTATTCCTAAAATGTAGAAAATGATGACTTCAGGCACGGGAAATGGGCTTAATTTCTAAGTGCAACAAATTCCCCCAAACTTAAACCTTTGCTTGTCCTCAAGCGAAATTAAAATTTGAAAACAAGAAAAAAAATGCACTACACAGTCAATGTCCCCTTATAATGCAAGTAATTTAAGCAACCAGTAAAATCTATTTTTGAAGCGCAATTTTTTAAAAGGCTCAATTTCTCTAGTATATGATCTTAGCTTGGTTGTCAGCTTAATCGGCTCAATCAATCCTGAGAACCTCCTTTACACAACTTTCGTATTTGAGCCCATTGCACTTTAGACAAAGCCTATATACACCTAAACTCTTATCATAACCCCTTATACGCTGATGTGACTTAGTCTCCATAGGCAAGACTGTGCTTTCAATCTCCAATATTGTAGGTTCCATACCTTAAGTAATCAACCAGGTCTTTCTTTTAATTGTAATGTGGTTTGAGGTTATGGCTTATGATTGAATCGGATAGGGGTTTTTTCTTCTTTGAAAAACCATTGGTATCTTCTCCTAGGTTGGAATCCGGTGCACTTGTATATAGTTTTTTGTTTGATGATTCTTTTTTCCTTTATTTCAAGGCTCTTCTTCTTCTTGCCCTTGTCTTGAGAAAGTATTTTTTTTTTTAAAATCAAACATCTTCCCCAAAACTTATTCTTTTGTGTTTCTTGACATTATTTGTACTTGAGCCTTTCTTCATTTTGTAGGAGAGGGAAGAGAATTTGATGTTAGACTTAAAGTGGCCTACTTATTGAGCATTATGATTTATATTAATTTTTGTAACTGTTATTTTGAAGAATTAAATATGGTTATTAAGTTAATTCCTTGTAACTCTCTTTTGAGAGTTAATATGACTATTATTTCTTTATAACTCCCTTTTGAAGGTCATTATGTTAAAATTTTGTAACTATCTTTTGAAAGTTAATGACCATTATGTTTATTATTTTTGTAACTCTCTTTTGAGTGTTAATGGTTACTAGGTGTATTTTGTAACTCTTTTGAGAGTTAATAATAGTCATTAAACCGATAGTTAATTAAAAATTTAATACAATTTCTTGATGGTAGAAAACATTTTTTTGTTTTTTATTAATGAACCTGTAGATATATTTTTATTTTGTATATTCAACAAATGGAATAAGCAACAATATTGCTTTGAATAGAAATATTGCTTTTATTAGTGGTATCAGAACCTCACTCTTGCCATGTTGTTCAGTATTTAGATCATAAATTTTTTCTTTTTTGAAATTTATGTTGTTTTATAAGATTAATCGTGTATGACATGCTTATATATATGATGTTGGTATCATATAATTTTATGTAACTAATTCATATGACCCATTGAATTGTTTATCATAAATTTGATTTCTTTTGATGCATGTCTTTTTAATGTTTTAGAGTATGAATTATTGCATGTGCGTATAATCTAATTTAGCATGCATGTTATTTTCAATTATGAGTTATTTATTCATAATTGGATTGGACATGAAAGCATAAATGTGCATAAAGAAATCTTTTATTAAAAGAGAGTTTGATGAACTTGTACATGCACACTATAGTATAAAGTTTTTGTCCTATTTTTAAACACCACATATGCATTTATGTTAAACTTTTGTTTTATTAAAAAAAATATTAAATATATGGTTTCTTATTCCTTTGATACGGATTTCTATGGACGTCTCATTTTAAGTATTGGATTTCATAGTGATGTCTTAAGACTGATCACAACATCTTAAGTCATAAAGTATAACAATATAAATATTTGGACAAAGATTAATGAACATCTAAATTTTATAATTGATTTATAAAATATAGTCACTTTGCCCACAAGAAAGTGATTATTTTTATAAATTAATTACGAGGTAGTGAGTTCAAGATGCAAAACTAATATTTTTATGTCTTTTGTTATGGATTATTCTTTTTGTATTTGAACTTCACTAATCTTAAAGTTAATTGATAAATTCATGTTTGGTATAACCTTTGCCCACAGGTAGGATAGACTTTATCAATATTTCATATTTATTTTTCTGTTTTATTATATAAGATTTACATATTTCTTGGTTCTCGATCATTCTCATAGAATTGATAAAACTATAAATGTTAAATTTCTTAAGGATTTGAGCATAGCCGAAGTGACCTTCCTTGAAAAATAGAATTTGAGGAAGCAAAAGACCAAACTATGAGTCCCGCATTAAGACAACCAATTCAAGAACAAATATTTCATGGGGAAAAATTCATAATGAACATCAAGAACAAGTTCATAATGAACAAGAAATACAAAAAGCAATAGGAATGTCTGACAAATATCAAAGTAATCCAAGGTTGGAATATTGTAAAGTTGCTAAAAAAAATCATGAGATATTTGTAAGAGACCAAGGAAAACATGGTCACTTATAGTATACTGACCATTTGGAATTGGTTAGGTGTGTATATTCAAATTTTGGTGGATGTATGGACACAAGAAAGTCCATTTCATGCTATATTTTCCTTCTTATTGAAGAAGCTATATCTTAGATAAATGTCAAATAAACAATAATTGTTTCATCCACTATGGAAGCAAAATTCATTGCATGCTATGAAGTTATATCATAGGTATTGTAGTTGAGAAATTTTGTTTTTGGATTAAAAGTTATCAATTCAATAGATAGACCCTTAAAGTTTATTGTGACAACTTGGCAGCAATCATTTTCTCGAAAATGACAAAAGTGAAAGTTGTAGGAAGCATATTGATATAAAATGTCTTGTTGTTAGAAAATATATTAAGAAGTACAAAGTGAATATCTAATATGTTAGTATATAACTAATGATTGTAGATCCCATGACAAAAGAATTGTCAATTAAACAATATAAAGATCATATAGATTGTGTGGAACTTGTTAGTTCATTCAAGTTTTTATTTTATTTTGCTTCTTATTCAGATGTTTGGGTTAAGAATTTTACAAAACAAAATTAACATAAAGAAAAAATTATTTTGTGCTCAAAAGAAACTTGTATGTCTGCAGGTTTTTGAATGGACCATTGGATGACCATTTCATTATTATTACTAGAGTTTTCATTGATGGTCATGATAATTTTCAACTATCAGTTTATTCAAATAGGTCAAGTGCGAGAATATTAGACTTAAAGTGGCCTAATTATTGAACGTTATGATTTACATTAATTTTTGTAACTACTATTTTGAAGAATTAAAGATAGTTAATTCCTTGTAACTCCCTTTTGAGAGTTAATATAACCATTATTTCTTTATAACTCCCTTTTGAAGGTTATTATGTTAAAATTTTGTGACTCTCTTTTGAGAGTTAATGACCATTATGTTTATTATTTTTGTAACTCTCTTTGGAGAGTTAATGGTCATTAGGTTTATTTTGTAACTCTTTTGAAAGTTAATAATAGCCATTAAACTAATAGTTAATTAAAATTTTAATATAGCAGTTATGTTTTCTTGATGATAGAAAACATTTTTTTGTTTTTCATTAATATACCTGCAGATAAAAAGTCTTTAGCCCAATCAGTATAAAAGGTTTGTGACAATACTATTATTGTACTATCATTTTGCACTTCACTGATATAGACTAGAAGACATTCAAAAGAAAGGTGAGAGTTTATGCTTTATTATTTTTGTTTGAACACAATAGTTGAAACATCAGATATATTTTTATTATGTATATTCAACAAATGGAATAAGTAGCAATATTGCTTTCATTTGAAGGAGAGGGAAGAGAATTTGAAGAAACATTGTAATTATTTTTTATTTTTTATTTTAAAAATGAAAATGATGATTTTGTTCTTTATAGTAAATTTAAATTTTCCATTAATGAAGATTGGTTTATGCTATATAAGGGACGGAAAATTATTCTTGGGCTGCATGAGAAATTGTAATCCACTGTTAATTAATAATAATATCCCTTTTACTGACTCCCTAACACTAGAAGCGCCACTACTCCACCTTTGATCAACCCTTGATGTCGATTCGCTAACATTCCACATAGATATGTTGGTGATAGCTTAAGGGCGGAAATTTTTCTAGGCTCTCAAGGAGCGTTTAGTTTGGGGTAAGTAAAGATTAATCTGAAAATCTATTTTTTATTATTTATATTAGTTTATTTGATTTATAAATAATAAAAAGTTATGATAATTTTTTATTATTAATGATGATATAACAAATAATATAAGAATAATTTGATTACTACTTCCATCTTAGATTCTAAAATATTAGAATAATTTTGATTTTATTATAATTATATTATTATTTATTAATTTTTAAGAACAAAATTAATTTTATTTTTAATTAATATAACAAATAATATAAAAAAATATTTTAGAATAATTATATCTAAAAACAATTAAGTAAAAAAATATATTAGCATTTTTTATTTCTTTTAACCAAACATAATAACTATTTATATCTATCAAATTTTACTAAATAATTTACATTTAGTAATATTTTATCAAACGTAGTAATTATCTATATTTAATAATATTCAAAGTAATATATTTTCAATCAATTTTGATAATAAAATATTATTCATAATAAACACACCCTCAAGATACCAATTATCTTTGTTTTATTGGTGCAATTTCATAATCCAAACACAAGATCGATCCATCACTACTTGATTAGATTAAAAAAGAATCACAAAATTTTGTTGAACTGACTAAAAATCATTTCTAAAAGGCTAGAGGACCATTTTCCACCTAAGTTTTAATATAAATACAAATACACACTTGTGAGATTTGAAAAACACAAACACTTACTCATTTGCTAACTTTTGTTAAATTTTCTGTTTGAGGAAAGGGCAAAATCATTATTTTTTTCATTGAAACCCTAAATCCTATCAAAATTACATCATTTCCCCCCTAAATTTAAAAAACTAACAATTTTTCCCTGAGTTAAACTTTGAAAAATCACATTTTCCCCCTAGGGTTTCTCTTTTCTTCTTCTCCATCTCTGACGACCGAAATCTGGTTGTGCCTATCTGTGTCCTGTCGCTAAGCTTTCTTCTCCCAGATCTGCCATAAATAGTGACGAAGATGTCTTCCTCTCTAGTTGGAGACAAAAACAAGGTTATCGTCGGAAGGGATCTGGAATCTCTTCATCATCATCGTTGTATACAGTGGATCCAAGAGAAGAAAACATCGACGGCAAAAGACAGAGAAACACGACAAAATTTCGGTCATTGGAGATGGAGACGAAAAAAAGAGAAACCCTATGAGGGAAATGTGATTTTTTAAAGTTTAATCTATGAGAAAATTATCAGTTTTTTAATCTAAGAGAGCAAAATGATATAAATTTAGTAGAGTTTAAGGTTTAGTAGTAAAATGATGATTTTACCCTTACTTCTAACAGAAAAATTTAATAAAAGTTAGTCTATATATGAGTGTTTGAGTTTTTTAAATCTCACTTATGTGTTTTGTATTTATATTAAAACTTAGGTAGAAAACAGTCATTTGGCTTTTCTAAAACTTAGTTGTGTGCACATGTGGGACGAACTTCTAAATACTGGACACGGTCCCTGCATTTTATAGAAGCTTGCATTTTCAGTTATTGCAGGTACACTTAATAGTATAAATGTCTTCTGCGTTTCTTTGGTTTTCTTGGTAAACAAACAGAACTTAGACTGACATAGTTTATATGTTAGCTTTTTCATTTTCCTATAAATTAATGACTCTAAGGTGTTTTTTAAATATATGTTTTATTAGATCAGATTCTGACGTATTTGATTCTCGATTCCTAAATTGTTTGATGAAATGCCTTGGAGAATTATGAAAGTTGAACTTGATTTGAATGATGATAAGAAGAGTTTCCAAATCACTCAATGATAAAAAAGAAAAGAAAAAAAAAAAAATTAATTTAACCTTCTATCACACTTTCAATTTTTCAAATTTATCTTGAGCACTAGTTACAATTGTGATTGTATTTTGGTATTTATTAGTGCAACAAATTAGAAGATAGAAATATATATATATATATAGAGTTGTAATTGAGAAGCATATGGTCTTTTTCTCTTTCTCTTCTTGGAATGTATTCATATTTAACCCATTTTTGGGAAAGAAGTAAAAAACTAACTGTTAGAATAGCTAAAAAATGTTTTATTTCTCTCTAGCTGAAGCCAACGCTGTATATGGTGCTGTAGAATTGTTGCATATGTACTACTAAGGTATTTCTATATTTGAGTGCTTACTTCTCTAAGTTTCTTAAGGCTGGTGTTTTACCGTGATTGCAAAAATGCAAGTTTGAGTTATAGATACAACATACTGATACGAACCGTCGTCAGCAATGTTGCATTTCATTCCAGCTCCTGCGGTATCGTTTTGTGTGTTTATTAGTAGAATAAAACGTGTTGGTAGTGTGTGCTGATATGACAGCCTTTGTTCAATTTAGTATAAAGGGCTGTACAAAAGAATTTGGATTTTATGGATGAATAGTTTCCCATTCAGTGTCTTCTTCCTTTCTCCTCTTTGTGTTTCAAACTTCTCTTCAGGTTTTTTCTCTTATTCTTCAATCCTTCTTCTGATGTCCAAAGTTCTGACAACAAGATGCCTCAATTGGTATCAGAGCGGGTGAATTTCGGCTATGGAAGACGAAACGTGGGAGCAAGAGCTCAAGAGGGAAATGATGCAGCTGATACAAGAATTTGAACTCTGCCAGCAGAGGTTATTGACGTATTCCTTTGACGAAATCAAAAGTATGATTGGGGAATTTAGAAGGCAGCAATCAGAGATATTTACTAAGCAGAAGCTGGTGGATCTCACGGAGGGAAAACCTTTTGTAGTTATGAATGAGGTGACTCCATGGGGGCGATCCACTAAACTTGAATTCCCCAAATTCAGTGGCGAAGATCTGGACAGCTGGTAACTATGGGCTGAGTGCTTCTTCAACGTCGGCGGTACTGCACTAGAAAACTCGGTGAAGGTGGTGGCCCTGCATTTAGAAGGTAAAGCACTTCAGTGGCATCAAGGTTTTATAAAAACAAGAGGAGATCAGTCGATCACCTGGCAGGAGTATGTTTGGATGTTGAGTTCAAGGGTTGGGTCATTGGCCTATGATGACCCTCTTTCAGGCTTGAGCAATTTAAGGTAAGATGACTCACTCAAAGACTATTTAAATGCTATTGATGAACTTTACTGTAGAGCAGGAATTAGAGAGGATCAGGCTCTCAATTTTTTCCTCTCAGGATTGGTAGATGTCCTGCAAAATTCAGTTCGCATGTTCAAGCCAAAAACTCTTGAAGAGGGTTATGCCTCAGCCAAATGCAAGACCAGCCAAAACCACACACTAAAATATTAGGATTTACCTATAGAACCAATGTCAATCGCGCAACATCAGAGACAGACACCAACCAACTCCCTAAACCAGCAATTCAGACAGGCTTGTTACCCACACCAAACTTACCAAAAATTCAACCATTAGTTCCACCTAAGAGTAACCGATCTCTTACTAATAAGGGAATAGATGAGAAGATGGCCAAGGGCCCTTGTTTTTGGTGCAATCAAAGGATTCATTTGGGCATAAATGTAAGAAAAAACAGTTATACACTCTGCAATTACAGATGAACACAGGATAAAAGGACGAGTTGGAGGTTGGGGTATAAGAGATAGGTGAGAAACCTAGTCTAATGCTGCTCTCTTTGGTTTCTTTTAATGGAGTAGATGGGCTAAAGGTGATGAGGTCTGAAGGAACATGTTAGGAACCCAATTCTTATTCAACCAAAACACAAAATCAAAACACAAAAAAACATAATAAACTAAAATATTTCATTACTAAAAACATTACAAGATAAACCGAACAATTCGAGGAGTTCGGGACCTCCCATTTTCCGACCATTCGAGGCGCCGGAGACCTCCCTAAATCAGCCAAAGGTGGCTGCCCTCAAACCCAAACTCTAATATTTTTCTTCTCTTCCTATCTTTTAAAACTCAAACATATATTTATAAAAGAAATGAGCCATTGGATTGGGGACAAATGTCCCAATCCTAACATTTCCCTCCCCTTCAAAATCATCTTGTCCTCAAGATGAGATTTTTTTTTTTTTAACAGCTGTCTCTTTTTTTTTTCTTTATATATATATATATATATATATATTTCTCTCTCCTGTGCTTCTTCACTTTTCTTTTCTTCTTTCCAACGGCCCCACTTCTCTTCTTTTTCTTTTCCCAAGCTACTGCCTTCTTTTTGCTTCCCCTATAAGTTAGCCACATTTCTCTTTCTCTTTTTCCAACGCCCTAGCCTCCACCTTTTTTTTTCTATTTCTTTATTTTTTTATTTCTCTCTCCTTTCTTTTTCCTTCTCCTTGTCTTCTTCTTTCTTCTTTCTTCTTCTTTCTCTGTTTTTTTTTTTTCTCTTTTCTCAGCTTCCGCCGGCGTTTCATTTTTTTCTCCTTCTTCTTCTTCTATTTTCGTTTTCCTCTTCTTCTCTTTTTGCACTTTCAGACTCATTTCTCCAGTGAGGATTTTTCTTCAAGTCAGCCTCCTCCATGAACATTTTCCGATGCTTCTTCCCTTTTCCGACCATCATCTATCTTTCTCGCTGGATCGAATGCTCTGATACCATTTGTTAGGAACCTAACTCTTATTCAACCAAAATACAAAATCAAAACACAAAAAAACATAATAAACTAAAATATTTTATTACTAAAAACATTACAAGATAAACCGAACAATTCGAGGAGTTCGGGACCTCCCATTTTTTGGTCATTCGAGGCGCCGGAGACCTCCCATTTTCTAGTCATTCGAGGCGTCGGAGACCTCCCTAAATCAGCCAAAGGTGGCTACCCTCAAACCCAAACCCTAATATTTTTCTTCTCTTCCTATCTTTTAAAACTCAAACATATATTTATAAAAGAAATGAGCCATTGGATTGGGGACAAGTGTCCCAATCCTAACAGAACACTCGAGAGGAAACCAAATTGTATTTTGGTTGACTCATTCATGTTAAAACCTGTGAAATGACCTAAGATGTTGGTAGCCAATAGGCAGAAGTTGACATGTAATTTGTTTTGTGAGGGGTTTGAATGGAGAGTGCAAGGGTGGCAGCTTCTTGTGGATCCTCATATCCTTCCTTTATACGACTATCACCTTATTTTAGGCATTCAATGGCTTTCCACTTTAGGAAGCATATTATGGAACTTTGAAAAATTGAAGATGGCTTTCACTAAGGGAAGGCGGACATGTGTCTTGAGAGAGCCAAGGGAAAATAGACTAACCACAATCAATAACTTGCAACTGGAGAAGTTGTTAGTGGAAACTTAACAAATAACTTGTAAGGTTTTAGGGCACTTATAACCAGCTGCACAACAGAATTAAAAACTTATAAAATCATACAATCTTAAAACTTTGATTAGGATACCTATTTTAAAACAAATTTAACATGAACATTTAAAACAACTATAGGGTGTTTTAGGGTTTATATCTACGTTGGTGTGTCATCCAAGTCTTCACATGGCAAAGAAACGAACATTATCCAACTCTCATGAGATGGCACCCTGATATTCACGTGGACCACGAACACGAGAGGTTGTCTTAGAAGAAGGTTGTTAGGGTTCTTATGCTGGACGAGAATGTGTTTACGAGAAGATAGATATTTTAGAGAACCCGACGACTAAGGTTTTCTGAATCTATATGTGTATTATTTTTATTTTATTAGATTATATTTAACTCACTTATTATTACTTATTTATATGCAAGTATCCAAGTGCAACAAAAGTTTAACTCATATTGGACACCGTTATCACACATGCATAGGTGGTATAATGTGCCACTTGACACACTTTAACCCATGCATGAGTGGACACTAAAGTGTACTACCTTGACATGAATTATGCCTTGCACAGTTGGACAATTTGTGTCATGCATTGGCCTTTGCATGATTGGAAAATTTCCAGTCCAACTGTACTAAGCTTCCATTTTTTATAGTGTCATGTGGCTCTATACACACCAAAGGATTTTGGTCAAGCATGGTCAACAGAGTTCTTCTAATATTGCTCTACTGACTTTTGTAAGCTTCAAGTTTTCAAGAATTTTGAGTCTTTCTATAGTACTTAATTTTTCCTGTAGTTTTTTCTTTCCTTTATCCTACCTTTGGGCAGTATCTTGTTTTACAGTAGTTTCTCTTTTCTTTTGAAAGTTCCTTTTATAGGAATTCAAGGGATATTTAGAATTCCCTTTACTAGTGCTTCCAAATTCAAAGTTTTTCTTCTTATCAGAGTATTGTTGTGTCATCACGCTTGTTGTTGTAGTCTTCTGATATTTTGGGTTATGCTACTCAGAAGTATCCATATCCAAAGATTTTTTAGCTCTAGAACGTATTAAGCTTTGTGGAACAACAACGAATTCCTATAATTGATTTATAGTGATGTTGTAATGTTGTAAGAATCTATTTGAAAACTGTACTTACATCTTGTATTTGCAGAGTATCATCCACTTTCTTTGAATTAATAGTTTCGGTTTCAGACTTTTTGCTTTTAAAGTTGCTACTCATAGAACTTGACGTTTTCTGCATTACTACCTTTTTCCTAGAAGGGCAATTACGCCTCAAATGAGTTGTTGATTTATATTTGGAGCATAAAACCTTTTTTCCAATTTGATCCTTCTTATCCATTATTTTGTGATGCTCTAGACAAAAAGTCAGTGATAAAATTAGATTTTTCATATATAAATTCAATCTTAAAGCGATATTTCGCAAACCAAAATTAGATTTTCCATATATAAATTCAATCTTAAAACGATATTTCGTAAACCAGATTTGTCATCTGATTAATCTAGTTTTATCATCTTTTAATACTAATTTCATGAATGATGTCAAATATTTAGAATCATTTCTTAAAGTAAACTTTTTACTGATAACAAATAATCGAAATCGGTCAATACATTCTTTTTGTTGCTAAAACTTCTTTTTCATAAACAAGATAGTTTATTTTTGTAGGAGAGAATTTTTCTAATGCATATCAAACTATTCTTTTGATATTATCAGTGCCTTTGGCTTTCAAAACTCCTCTCTGATAATAATTCGTCGCATCACTCTCTATTATTAGAGAATCAGAGTCTATAGGGAGTGTTAATGTCTTAATTTCTGAGTCAAGTTCTTAGTCTAGATAACGCAGTTGACATGCTCTATAGTTCATGACCATGGTACTTTAGAGCTAACCTTTTTTGTTAATCTATTTATTACCTTAGCCAAATTTGGGATGTATTCCCTTATTTGGTTCGCAAGTCCAAGAAATTACTATAACATAAGCTTATCTTCAACATATTAGAAAATTCCAATAGTTTCTTTGCAATATGATTTTAGAGTTGGATTCCTCCTTCTCTAAATTCGACCCCTATGAATTTAATCTAAGTTTGAAACCAATTTATCTTTCTTTCAGATAAGACCATTCCACATTCAAGGAATTTTTCGATTACTTGTTCTAGATGATTTTTATGTTCTTCCTTAGTTTTGCTAAAAACTAATACATTATCTACATAAACAACAGGAAATCAGATAAGTCGAAAAAAACTTTATCCATTTTCCTTTGAAATATGACAGGTGCTTGTTTTAAACCAAATAGCAACACTAACCATTCAAGCAATCCTTTGGGTAACTAAATGTCATTAAAGGAATGTTTCGTTCCCCCATTCTGATTTGTGAAAATCTTGATTTCAAATCAAAGTGTGAGAATATTTTTCCAAATCTAACTTTGCTTAATAAAGCTAATTTGTGTTAGGATCCCAAGTGCAAGGTATGGGACTTGGGTCCCACATTAAAAAGTATGGGCAACTAGTGTGGGGTTTATATGGCCTTGGGCTCTCCTATCTCAATAGCTAGCTTTTAAGGTATGTGTAACATCCGAATTCAGGTGTGTCAGTAAACTCCACTTTCAAAATTACCCCTAGAATGGATTTTATAACTTGTTGTGTAAAGAAATTGCAAAAGAATTATAGAAAACTACTAAATGAGCAATATTTTTCAAAGGGGGTAAAATGATCATTTTATAAAGATTCAAGGGACAAAGTGGGAATTAAAATTGAAGGGCACACTTGAAATTATATGGTGGTGCTAAGGGTTTTTGGTAATTGGCTAAGGATAAAATAGTAATTTATGGAAAAGGTTAAGGACAAAATGGTCCAAAAGGCTTATAAACTTATGCTATTCATTTTCTCTTTCATTTTTGCCGAGAACTCCATGGTTTTAGCTAAGCTTTTCCCTTTAACCAAAATTCGTCCAAAAACCTAGCTAAACCACCTAATTTCCAGAGGCCCCAGTTATAAAAAGTGTAGATCTGTCAATTCTGATCAGTTCTAAGATAAAAAATTTAATTTTTAAGATATGTGAAATTTGGGAGTTTGATGAATGATTATATTTTTGGTTGATTAAGTTTGCCAAGAAGAAGAAAAGAAGGTGAATAAGCTTAAATCACCTATTTGGCAAAGAAAAGGTAAGAATTTCATACTTTACATACTTGAAGTAAATTTGAGTTAGGTTATTTAAATAAACTTTACTTATATAAGTGTGTAAGATATTAGAATTAGAGTGATTTATGCTTAAAAGGATAAAGAAATTCATTAGGAGATGTAATTTTTGGCCATAAGGGTAAAAAGGTAATTTTGGCCATAAGGGCAAAAATGTCATTTTATGCGATATAGGTTAATGTTGTTTAATTATGTGCATGTTATGTGAAATAACTCTTATATTAAGCCTATATTGTATAATTGAAATTAATTTGAGGCATGATATATATATAATATGCATGAGAAAATAATATGATATTTGAGAAGGAATGAAAAGAATAAGGGAAAATAACAAATGCGCATATTTCATATTATGGTTATATATGCATACACGAGGAATCATAACATATGCATGATTTAGAAAAAATAAAGAAAGAGAAAAAATATTTTCTAAGTCATGCATGTTTTTCCAATGACTCATATGATATAGGAAAGCAGAAAACATACTTAAAATCCTTACACGCCAACTGTACTGTGTGGACAACAAATAAAATAATCGGTTGTACTGTGTGGACAACCAGCTGTACTGTGTGGACAACAAAGAAAAAAAAATATCAGTTGTACTGTGTGGACAGCAAAGAAAAATATCAGCTGTACTGTGTGGACAGCAAAAGAAAAAATATCAGCTGTACTGTATAGACAGCAAAAGAAAAATATCAGCCGTACTGTGTGGACAGCAAAATAAAAATATTAGTTGTACTGTATGGACAGCAAAGAAAAAAAATATGCGTGTAAGAGAGAATTATACTTTGTATGGTGACTGCAAGTACTGTCATATGTAGTCTAGACCAGTCAATGAGAAAGAGAGAGAAACAAATTAGTAAATATTTTATGAAAGTAAATTGCATTAGAATCATACATACAAGCCTATGTGGCCGATAAAGAATTGAGAAACATGTATGATCAGAAAATAGAAAAGTCATGACACTCATACATGCATAAATCATAACGAATGAATCATATTTGTATAGTAAGAAAATGAATAAATGTGTGAAAAAAAAGAATTATGATATGTGTTAAATGCGTGTTCTGTGTCAATTATTTTGTTCTAAATAGTTCAGACACGCTGAGTATGGAAAAGATTATAAAAGATTAATACTGGTATGAAATACTTTAAGTGTTTAGTATGATTTTCTTATTGAGCCATAGTCGCTCACTCCGTTTAATTTAATATTTTACAGGTAAAGAAATGCAGCAAAGGTTCCCGGGGAGCACTAATGAGACATGAGGCTAAGGGAGGAAGGCACCATAATTTTGTGATTTAAATGTTATGATGTATATGTAATATATATATATACGACTAGATTTGAAAATTGATTATAAAGTTTCTGTGGGTGATAATTTTTATAATTGTTATTATTATTATGTATTTATTTTTACTAATTGTGATTAAGTTGATAAAAATCCAGTCGATTGGTAAGACTGGTTTGTGTGAATTATAAATTGGGAGTGTTACAGGGCATAATGAAAAAGAGAAAAATATTCCCCGGGCCCTCTACAATAGGGGAACTCATGCCGTTTTTCTGTAACACACCCAATGGTTAGGAGATGTTACAGTATGGTTCTCCTGAGATTTGTATCATTTGGTATCAGAGCCATCACCATGTCTCCCAGTTGCAATCGTATGACGTGGGTGGTGACACTAGCATTGCAATGTTCGCTCGGGGCTAGCAAGGAGCTAACGCACAATCAGTCCACGTGGGCACCGCAACTGCAGAGTGTGGTGGTATGTTAGGATTCCAAGTGCAAGATATGAGACTTGGATCCCACATTAGAAAGTATGGGTAACTAGTGTAAGGTTTATATAGTCTTGGGCTCTCCCATCTCAATAGCCAGCTTTTAAGGTATGGTTCTCCTAAAATTTGTATCATTCGTCAGTATTATAGTGTTCGCTCAAAGCTAGCGGGAGCTAGTGCACAGCCAGTCCGCGTGGGCACCGGGGCTGCGGAGCGTGGTGGTATGTTAGGATCCCAAGTGCAAGGTATAGGACTTGGATCCCACATTGGAAAGTATGGGTAACTAGTGTGGGGTTTATATGGCTTTGGGCTCTCCCATCTCAATAGCTAGCTTTTGAAGTGTGGTTTTCCTAAGGTTTATATCATTTGGTATCAGAGCCATCACCATGTCTTCCAGTTGCAATCGTGCGATGCGAGTGGTAACGCCTACTCACAATCCCTCACACTTCGTTGAGTTGCTCTTTGAGGCGTTCAATCCTTTCTTTAGTGGTACCTATAACCGGCTCTGATACCAAATTTGTTAAGTATGTGATTACTGTTGTAAAAAAATTGACTTTTGTGGTGTTGAACAGAAGGAACTTTGTAGCTTATATTCAAAGATAAACAAACCAATTTATGGAATTGGCAACCCCTTACAAACTTAATCAATTTCCCCCCTACAGACTAAGCAACGACCGTTATGTATAACTCTTAAAATAACAAACTCCTAATTAACAGCAACAACTCCTAAGAATAAGTAAATAATCAACATCCTAATGATAACTTTCATTCCTAAAATCATGACCACTTGCAGCAAACTTCCAACTCACGCCTAGCACCCAACTTCTTATCTTTCAGCCTATTATTGACTGCATCTTCTGACTTCTTTAGCATCCAACTAATCCAAATACTTTGGATTTGGTCTCCTCACCCGTACAGGCCTAATAATTTGTTAGGGATTTTATATGCATCTATAGTTTTGCAATTTAGCTGCCTATCGTCGATTACCATTCTAGCATTTCCTCTCATTTGCTCAACTTTATGCATTACCATGAAAGCTAGAGGAGAATTAGGGTTATTGCTCTCTCAAATTAATCCCTTTGATAACAATTCTAGAATTTGCTTTGTGAATTTCTCTTATATATTAGCGGAGTATCTACGAGATTCTAATTTTACTTGATCATTAGGATCTCGTAACTTTATTTTAGTAAATACTTCATTCATTTCCTATAATTTTAATGGTAAATCATCAAAACATGGAGAACGTTCCTCTTTAAATTCCTTAATTCTTTCAAAAATTCAAGAGTTTATATGACTATCATTTTTTATTATTTTGTTCCTCGTTGTTATTTTATTTGTGCTCTCAAGCATGCACCAGAGGGTTGAACTTCCTGTGATCTACCTCATGCAATCTAATTTATATGATTTTGAGGATTAAATTTTTAAAAATTCAAATGACACATCATTTCATTCCTATTGAACTTAGAATACTTGATCCACCATTTCTCTACAGACTTTATGGAGAATATAATGTGTCCCCTTTCAAGCTGTAGTTTTTTGTGTCGAAAGCCATTTCTAACTTTAGAGAGGTCTGACCTTGCTAGAATAGGAATTGTACGTCCTCCAAGAAAAATATAATCATTATCTTAGATGAACAACCTCATTTCTATCTATCATTGTAGAAACAAGTTTTCAAGAATGAAATCTACTTCTAAGTAATCTAGTAGCAGGACTTCCTTAGAACAAATTTCTTCTTATTTAACAATATTGTGACATCTTGGACATACTCTGTGATCATATTTTGTCCACCATCTACAATAGTGTTCATAATCAGTTTTATTCATAACTCGTTGAGGGTTATAGTTGGTTTTATTCATAACATTTTGTGACCAAGTTGAAATATCCATTGTTTTGTTAAGTTCTTGAATTTGCTGAAGTGTTGCTCGCCCTATTAAGATGTCTTTTTGAACCATTATATTATACCATGACTCTCCTATAACGAATTCCTAGATTTGTACAGGTTGAATGTTATCGTCTTTTTGAACCGAGAAAGCAATAACACAAATACACAGAGTGGTTGTTTAATTACATCTGGTATTTCAGGGTTTACCATCACTTCTTGCACATCAATCTCTATTACATCTATCCATCCTTTCTTTAAAAATGATTTGTAATATCCTTTCTGAAAACGTTTCCATGGAACATGTAATTTAATAAGTTCATTTGAAAATACAGAAAGTCTTCTTGAAGATCTTTAATGTCTTTGTCTTTTAGATGTGTCATAAGTCTTTTTAAAGTAATTATTTCTAGATACGACATTTCAAAACCAGCTATATCTTTTAGTAGTCTTGACTTTAAAAGTGATTGTTTCTGAAGAATAGATCTTCCTAAAAGTTCTTCTTATTTATAGTAAATCTGGTCTGCTACAAGCCAAGCTAGTCGATTGACTAGTCTTCGCAATATTTGCTCGAGTTCTACTTTGCCTTGTCCCATAGCTAGAGTTATATGACATTGAAGATCCAGATCTTCCAATATTGCTTTACTGGCTTCAAGTTTTCAAGAATTTTGAATCTTTCTACAGTGTTTAATTTTTCATGTAGTTTTTTCTTTCCTTTTATCCTGCCTTTGGGTAATATCGTGTTTTTTGGTAGTATCCTACTTTGCAGTAGTTTTTTTTTTTCTTTTGAAAGTTTATTTTATTGGAATTCAAAGGATATTCATAATTCCCTTTACTAGTGCTTCTAAATTCAAAGTTTTTCCTCTTGTCAGAGTTTTGTTGTGTCACCGCACTTGTTGCAATAACCTTATGATATTTTGAGTTACATTGCTTAGAAGTAATCGTATCCAGAGATTGTTGATATCTATAAAGTATTAAACTTTGAAGAACAACAATAGATTCCTGTAATTGATTTACAGTAGTATGTTGTAATGTTGTAAGAACTTGTTTTAAAACAACAATATTTACATCCCTATTTACAGAGTATCATCCACTTTCTTTGAATTAATAGTCTTGGTTTCAAACTTTTTGCTTTTAGAGCTGCTAGTCATAGACCCAAATTTTCCAACATTACTACATTTTTCCTAGAAGGGAAATTATGCCTCAAATAAGTTATTGATTTACATTTGGAGCATAAAAATCTTTTTCCAGTTTGATCCTTCTTATCCATTATCCTGCAATGATCTAGACAAAAAATCAACGATAAGATTAGATTTTTCATATATAAATTCAATCTTAAAACGATATTCCGTAAACTAAATTTGTCATCTGATTAATCTAGTTTTATCATCCTTTAAAACTAGCTTCATGAATGATGTCAAATATTTAAAATAAGTTCTTAAAGTAAACTCTTGACTGATAACAAACAATCGAAATTGGTTAACACATTCTTTTGCTGCTAAAACTTCCTTTTCATAAACATGATAGTTTATTTATGTAGGTGAGAATTTTCCTGATGCATGTCGAACTACTCTTTTGATATTATTGGTGCCCTTGGCTTTCAAAACTCCTTTCTGATAATGATTTGACACATCACTCTTTATTATTAGAGAATTAGAGTTTATAGGGAGTGTTAATGTCCTAAGGTTTTGAGTCAAGTTCTTAGTATTGATAATGTAGTTGGTATCTTCTATATTTAGAGCTTACATTTTTTGTTAATCTATTTATTACCTTAGCCAAATTTGGGACGTATTTCCTCATTTGATTCGTAAGTCCAAGAAATTGTTGTAACATATGCTTATCTTAAAGCATATTAGGAAATTCCAACAGTTTCTTTGTAATATGATCTTGGAGGTGGATTTCTCTTTCTCCAAATTTAACCTCTAAGAATTTAATCTTAATTTGAAACCAATCTATCTTTTTTTTAGATAAGACCATTTCGTGTTCAAGGAATTTTTTGATTACTTGTTCTAGAGGATTTTTATGTCTTTCCTTAGTTTTGCTAAAAACTATGACATCACTTATATAAATAACACAAAAATCAGATAAGTCGAAAAAGACTTTATCCATTTTCCTATAGAAGGTGCTTGTTTTAAATCAAACAAAAACACTAACCATTCAAACAATCTTTTTTGGGCAAGCAAATGTCATTAAGGAATGTTTTGTCCTACTATTCTGATTTGTTAAAATCTTGATTTCAAATCAAAGCGTGAGAATATCTTTCCAAATCTGGTTTTGTTTAATAAAACTGATTTTTTAGGGATTTTGTATGCATCATTTGTAGTTTTTCTATTTAGCTGCCCATAGTCGATTACCAATCTAGCCTTTCCTCTTATTTGCATAGCTTTATTCATTGTCATAAAAGCTAAAGAAGAATGAGGTTATTGCTCTCTCAAATTAATCTTTTTTATAGCAATTCTAGAATTTGCTTTGTGAATTCTTCCTCTGTATCAAGGGAGTATCTATAAGATTCTTATTTTACTTGATCATTATGCTCTAGTAACTTTATTTCAGCAAATACTCTGCTCCTTTCCCATTATTTTAGTGGTAAATCATCAAAACATAGAAAAAGTTCCTCTTTAAAATTTTTAATTCTTTCAAGAATCTAAGAGTTTATATGACTACCATTTTTTACTATTTTGTTCCTCTCTATTGTTTTATTTGTGCTCTCAAGGCATACACCAGAGGGTTGAGCCTCTTGTGATCTACCTTATGCGATCTGTTTTATATGACTTTGAGGATTAAATTTTTGAAAATTCAAATGAAACGTCATTTCAAGCTTATTGAACTTAGGAAACTTGATCAACCATTTCTCCTTAGACTTTACAGAGAATATAATGTGTTCCCATTCAAGCTACAGTTTTTTGGGTCTAAAGCCATTTCTGACTTTAAAAAGGTTTGGCATTGCTAGAATAAGATTGTATGTCCTCCAAGAAAAATATCATCATTATCTTGGATGAATGACCTCACTTCTGGTTGTCCTTATAGAACTCTTTTCTAGAATTAATTGCAAAGTTATGAATAAAACCCTCAACAAAGTGTTGTACACTTGATTTCTTGTTCAGTATATCCTTTGATAGGAAATACTTGCTCATTGGCACTAAAAGTTAATAACATAGGATAATTTTATATCTTTATGATATTATTAGAAAAGCGATAGTATTAGAAAAGTCAAAATTATTATTGGTCAAGGTTCCGTGTTTACCTATTTAACAAAATAGTAAGAACACGTTCCAAAGCTATAAGTCTTTATAAATCAAAACTATAACACTGTATGAGTGTTTTGCATGTTCATGAATATAGATCTAAGACAGGTATCATGGTCAGGGTTTTAGGGATTTTTTATCTTAAAATTTTTAATTCTGCTACATTGTCGGTTACTAGTACCTTGAAAACCCAACAAAACTATTATGTGATGCTTGCTCTTGGTGCCTATGGAAGAGCACTTCTACTGAGGTGAGATGCTCTGAGACGATCACCTTATTAGAGACTTTCTATGTTAGACTTACTTGCGTACCCTTAGGCATGTCTTGGCCCTAACGTACTGGGTATTTTTATTTTTGGTATTTTCACATCCTAAAATAAGGGAAATTAATTAATTTTCCCAAACTTGATGGGTCAAAAGAAATTTTTACAAAATTTTTGAATATAAACGAAAATGCCTATTTCACAGTGAAGACAAAATTGCTCTTTTTGAAAAAAGCGAATAAAAAGAATGAAATATCCTTCCCAACCACATGAAAACGTTTATTCATGTGCACTATTTCGTAAACGCATGATTGATTTTCTCAAGCAAATTTGGAAACTTTTCCAACGATCAAAATGGATGAAAAGTTTCGTAATATAATCCTTGTCATGTTTTTATGCATTTTATTATAAGATTTAATCGATTGGATGTGGTATTTAGGTGTTTAGACTTAGAGTTTTATTTGAAACATTTAATAAAATTGCTTGATTTGTTGATGTTTTGGTTTAATTTTCTTAGGGCTTTTGTGTTAGATCAGGTATAAAGTTGATTATTGATGAAATAGGATTTAAAAAACAAAGTTTGGAAGGTGAACTCTCACCACATGAATTTGGCTATCACCACATGAAATTTTTGTTCACCACACGAATTCATATGGTGAGATTTCTTGGAGACGAAGAGGTATTGGGCAATTTTCGAACCTTCTATACCACACGAATTTGTGTAATTGGGGGCCAAAGTGCGAGTTTTTAAACAGTGAATCATGTGGTAGAACAAAAGTGCAAATTTGCAAAAAGGGTGACACAAGAATTCGTATGGTGAAGGGAAAATTACGATTTTTTTAAGTTTTCCCACCATATGAATTCGCATGATAAGGTTTGGGGGCAGAATGATATTTTTAAATTTTGCATGTTTTTTGATATTTTTCATATGAGGCGGTAAATTAAAATTTTTTCATTTTAGGGTTTTTTTTATGTGAAAAATTCAAATTTGTGATCTGTTTTTTTGAATAATGTATCAATTTTGAGAATTAACTCATTTTTAATATAAAATTGATATAAAGTTGATATAATTGCAATTTAATTTTCTTACAGAGAGTTTTACAAAAGAGAAGAATGGATGATAAAAATAGTGAAATGAGATTTTCTATCGAAAAGCACTTCGAAGCTCAAGTTACTAAGCATAGGTATAAAGATGTAGGAGTTATGATTAAGAAAATATTGATAGAGAAGCAGTTAAAAATGTTTTGTCGTATCTATTTTGGACACTTCCTCAACCTCAAGAATAGTCGATTCAGTAGAGTGTTAGTACACTCTTTCATCCTAAGAGAGGTAAATAAGGCAAACTCAAGTGATGAGTTATGGTTTAGAGTTAGTAAGGTTGACATCAAGTTTAGCTTGTACAAGTTTGCCATTATGACAGACCTTTGATTTAGTCGACTATTGGACATTGACATGTATCTTCCATCGACGACCACAAAAAGGATCTAACATACATATTTCCTTGCGCATAAGTCAGTTACATACATTGAGTTGAGTTGCGTTTTTTAACAAAAGTGTTGGGGGGAGGATGACATTGATGTAATAAAGTTGGTCCTGTTGTATTATTTTTACATAGGTATTAGGGAGTGATTTGAGGAAAATAATCTCCTAAAAAATATTACAATTGATGATGACATACGTGTAAGGAAGGTATGATAGTTGAAATTTTCGCCATGTACATGTTTGCTCCGTAAGGTCAACCACACCATCATATTGGGCACTACCCAAAAACCTTGTATTGTTGAGATGTAATAGAACGCACCTCTAAGTTTGAAGACTTTCACATATAGTTGGCAATTTTCTCCTCTGCTGAAGTTGTTATCAGTTTGGTGCAAACATATGCAAATCATATAAATATCAACACATATGGTAAGTAATTAAGTATATATAAACACATTTATAATATGTTATATTATTAAATATGTACTTACTTGCATGATTTTTTCTTTCATAAAACTATTGTTGCAATGTACTTCTAATTAACTCGATAAGTATAGTAATGAGCAAACCCCAAACATGTTTGACAAGTGCATTGAATGACTCGATAATATTGATAGTCATTATATTGTACCTATGGCCTAGGAAACATGCGTTTGCCCATCGATCATAACTTACCTCATACAGGTATACTGCTGCATCAGGGTGCATATGAGACAACGACTTCATTATCTCTCGAAATTCATACTTTGTATATGTATTAGCTGTTTTCCAATACATCTATATGACTTTTGTATTCTTCTTATAATTAGATCGCATATTATGTTAAAGGTGATGGTAATAACAGTTGTAGTGCATACCTAAGAAGACTTCAGCCATTATAGAGAAGATATTAACATGTCAATCTGAAATTATTGCTAAATGAAGTAGCTCACTCAAACAATCTTTTAACTTTGTTAAAAACCAACACCACGTGTCATGAGCTTCCCCTGATCAATGTCAAAAGCTAATGGGTATATCTGATTGTTACTATACAAAGCAACAACAATAAATAATTGGCCTAGATATCTACTATTTAAAAAGACAGCATTAATAAAAATTACTAGGTGAATATGTTGTTGGAATACATAGATATTACAATCCACTGTGATGTAATAGTATTTAAATCATTCATGCTTATCTATTAGTGTATGCACCATAGTCCCTGGATTACAACGTACTAAATTATAACAATTCTCTGACAACAATATAAACGACTCTTCTGGTGTGCCCTTCAATGATTGAAGTGTCCAATTTCTTGCTTGTCATGCTTGTGCATATGATATATCTATTTTATATCAGTCAACAATGTCCACAATGATCTCTTTAGGTCGATACACATGATTAACCAATATAAATCTTGTCCTCAAAATTTATCTTAAAGCTCAGGTCACTGCTTGCCTATGATGAGGCATTACCTGATCTCAAGAACATGTGTGCTGGCTATCAAAACGACATAGTTTGAAACTGTGGATATGGAATCATCTATATCTTTTGTACTCCTTAGCTAATGGATGTAGATGATTGGTCAGGAAATTTAGGTAACCAATGAAATGTGCCAATACAAACATTCCTGATATCAGGATTTGCTTGTGGAAAACTATTTGTATCTCCATTCTCAATGGAAATATCATGCATAACCTTCCTATCAAATTCACTCCAATTTGGAAATTTCTTTTCATTACCACAAGCAAATTCTTTTACACTATAAAATACATCAACTTGAACATCATTTAAATATACGAAGTCTTCCTTAGAAAATTTTTATTTTAGATTGATCCTGATATTTTGAATCCCTTCTAATCCAATGTCATGATTTTATGGATAATTATTGGACTCATCACCTTATAAACTTAGTCATCATTTAGTGTAGTTGTTACAAAAATGGGAACATATTCTTTAAAAAGGTTAGACAGACTATTAAAAACCTCAACATTTTATTATTTAAAATTTCAACTGGGATGTCATCATCAAGATGTCTGGGTCTCATACTTATCTTAATGTTGCTTACTATGTTACACTTTTCGCTTATCATTTGGATTAATTCCTCGAATGTCATGTGCTCTAGAATTTTAATCAATTTCCTATTACCTCTAATATATTTTATTATATTGTTATCCATTTTTATCCATTCCCCTCCCTTTCTCCCTAGTATCAAATTGAAACATATCCCGCCATTTAGATCAATCCTACAATGACGTCAAAAAGTGTACAAATATAATCAACATAAATAGCATAACCAAAAATACTATCGAAAGATTTTTGTTACATTATTTTAATAAGTTCAAAGTTCATGATTTTATTTCTATTGTTTGATTACACATATTCTATAATTCTACTATATATTATAACTGTTAATATACTCTGAATAATTTGGTATTACTTTTAAGAAATATCACTTTATCTCTATATCATCAACTATCATTATATACTTAAATATTATTTAATATATCTAACACCGTTCATTGTAAAATATAATTTCACTGCTTACTACTATAATCATAAAATACCCTTTATAATTTTCTACTATTTTAATTTTTAGACACAATTCTATGTTATTATATAAAACACCACATATAATTATATTATTAATAAAAGTAATAACGATTGGAGTTATGTTACGTATAAATACGTCAATATCAAAAACTTTTTTATCTTGCTCGAAATCATGATCACGAACTTTTTTCTTTCTCTTAAAATCTCTCTCAGATAATGAGTAAAACTGTATATGTTGAAAGATAAAGGAAGAGTTATGATTTATATAGAATAAAGAAATGGTAGTTTTGATATTTTGTTGGATATTTAGGGGATTTTCATTTACCTCCTTTAAAATATGGGTATTTTTATTTAAGCCACAAAATTATAGGTAAATTTTTTATGACCCATAGAATATTGGTAATTTAATTAATATCTCCTAAAATAAAGACCCTTTTCCTATACTAGCATAAAATCTTTTAATAACAAATGTAATGTTCATAACCTCTAAGGCATTAGTCTCACGTCTCATAGTCAAAATAGATATTTAATTGTAATGAAATCTAGGCTCTTTGACTCATCTAATTTGGTTATTATATAGCTATTATAAGTAAATCTTTATCTTCAGTTCACTGATTTAATTGTCTTTCACTTTATATAGAGATTTTTTACAGCAATTAGTATTTGTAACTTAACTAGCTTGTAGTATACTTTTCACCTTTGACCACTTTCATGGTTGAAAGATATTCTAGTTGAATCTTTTTAAGCATATCATATTAATTTTATTCTTTTGGTTTGTTGAACCAATAAAGATTTCATATATCAATGATTGTTCATTAGGTTACAAAAATGCAAAGGAAGATCTCTTTGCCTAGATTGAACCGTGTGGAAATTCTTGTTTTTAAAGAATTTGAGTATCTTCTTCATTTTTTGCAATGGAAAAATTCATAGTTAATGTTGAGAATGTAAGATTTATTTACCATAAACTAAATAAATAAATCAATCAATTATACTTCTAAGATCTATGTATAGATTATAAAATACTGAATTATTCTTTAGGGTTTAAAAATACATGGATCGTCATGTAAACTGAATTCATAAAACTTCTGAAATTACCTATCAAGATTACCTTTCAACCTAACTTAGTCTTTTACTTTAAAAACCTCCCTCAATGACATTTTTGAATGAGTAAGTTATATTGCAAACATAGTACATGCGATTTTGGAGTAGGGACCTAACTAATATATAATAAGTTAATTGACCCCCTATCAAGCTTCAATAAACCTCAAGACTCATACTTATGTTGTCCACCCAGACCATATTTATTAAATATATTGGGCTTATCTTTATGAGCAATGCTATGTGTACCCAATTTTGGTACACAATTCATGTACACAATGATGTGTCATCATATGATAAAAAAATATCCAATCGCATGATGACACCTCATCTGTGTACACAAATTGTGTACCAAAATTGGGTACACATAGCTTTATTGTATCTTTATAGATTACTTAAGCGTATCTGTAAACTGATAAGAAACTATTCAATTATCCCCTTTTTTTAAACTAAAAATATAATTAATGTTAGCCTGTATCTTGAAATTTCTAACATTCTTTCAGTTGGGCAACGTTAAGTATTTTTATTTTATTTTAAGAAAAAAAAAATTTTGATTCTTGAGTAATTAACATTTTTAACTTTAAATGATCGTTATTTTGGAAAACAAAATAATTCAAAGATAAATTATACTTTAATAAACAATCTAGTTAATATGATTATCAATAACGAATCAAGACATTACTTGTACTCTCTATCACAAAAGACTGTCTTTTATCACAATTACTAATAATCAAATCAATACGGATCAAATTTGAGAGTGTGAAGAAATAGCACCCAACAAAGTGATCACAAACATGTGTTATATTTCTATTAATCCTCTTTATGATTTCTATTTAACCTTATGTTTCAAAAGAAACAAGATAAATTTCTTTGCTTCCAACCAAATCTGTATGTTTCAACATTGCTTAAGACTTATGAAACATACACATATAACTGTTATACTCAAAACAACCTTATATTTAGACACATATTGTACCTTAACCATATATATATGTGCATACATTCACAGACAAATAAATATGTCAATATGATCATGACCAATAAATAAATAAATATATCAACAAAAAACAATAATAATAAAAACTCCCACTACTCCTAGACATCAAAAGCCCTAAACACCTTTTATGTTCTCAATATAACTTTATGAGCTACAAGTCTTATTCCTTTGGTCAAAGGTTTAACCTGTATTATCTTTGTATTTTGTATTTTAGTCTAATGTCTCACTTCTTTATGAGATTTTTGGCTGTAAGATATTTTATTTTTATATGACTTTAGCTTAATCGGTGATCTTTTACCTAATTATACTACTATCATAATTAATAGAGTTAACACCAAATAGTTCAACCAAGTAATCCTTTAATCACACATATGAGAAATTGCCCCATGGCAAATTACAAATCCAATGTCTATGGTTGAGACTATTACTAATGACTACTTAGTATTTTTCAAAGTATGACCCATTCAACAAGTATAATAATATATCAAAAAATAAACTTTAGCATAACTTTACAACCACCAAAATCTTGATCTTTTGCGAGTCTCATTACCGCTTAAACCATAACCTAATAATCAAAACTTAGATTCTAGAGGTATAAATTGAAAACCTTAAATGCAAAAGTCATACTAGGCTCATGCATATTTATGCATTCATCAAGCTTCCAATAACACTATCATAAGGGACATTTCATATAAATTCCCCTTCAACCTCAATCTTTACACAATGTTTGATGTTAAGCTTATCTCCTTTCACAACAGACACATCACTCACCCTACAATCTTGTATATTGAACCTTTTAAGCACATGCTTCAAGTATGCATTGAGATAAGTCACTAAGTCCATGAATCTTTTCACAGTGGATATCAATATCAAAAATAAATTATGTATCTTTAAGATCTTTCACATCATAAGTCTTGAATAAAACTAACTTGATTCATATGAACCAAGTTAACATCACTACTACCAATATATTGAACCATACCATAAAGACAAATTTGTTCCCACTAATTTTTGTATGCCTATATTAGTCCAATTTGTTCCTTATAAAGTTATTTGAAATTAAGACACTATTATCAAGAAGTTTATTTCAACTAAGTAGTCTATTCGAACTATAGATAAACTTTTCATTATTGCATACTAAAAACTTCTTTCTTTATGTGCTTGATAATTCTTATTGCACCATATAAACTTTTATACAAGAGTTTCATTCAAAAAGACAACTTTGTCATTCACATTTCATAACTCTAATCCAAATGAGCTTTCAATAACACAATCTTCCTTATTAAGATATACATAAAAATTCTTAATGATAGCAAATTGTCCTTTTATAGTAGACTTTTTTCATTAAGGTTTCCACCATTATATCAATTGTATTTGACTCATCAACTATGAGGTTAACTACCAATATCAATTCTTTAGTAGGAACGTTCTTTAAGGTGATCTCAAATTCTATTAGACTTTGTAAACTTTATTGACTCCTACTATTGATTTAGCCGTGACATTATCCAACCTTATAGACATTTCAAAAATTAGATGTCACCATAATTGTGGTAATATATACTATATTATTTGGAATACTCTATATGGCCAATGACATAACAATGAATTTATCTTGGATTTTGTCTCTTCTCAATAGGATCATAAATATTTACTTAAGTGGACTATCCCTAAAACAATCAAAACTTTAGCCTAAGTTCTTTTTCATGTTCAAAACTCAAATAAATCTTTAGTATAGATTCACAAAGAAATTTATTGAGAACATACTATGCCACCTTGACTACTTTATCCCATACATATTCAATCACATTTGTTTATCATTAAAACTTCAAGCTATGACTAAATTTTTTCAACTACACCATTTAGACTCTCAAAATCTTGGAAATATAGAAAAATATTTATCATGCCCATATTAATGACTTCAATGTCCATATAATTTGCAAACCTAAATGTGGAGTCCCATTTATCTATTGACCAACTTCACATCCAAAAACCATAACCATTTTTAGGTAACAAGACTAATATTTCTTATTGTTGTTCATCCTTTATAATTGGGCATCATTTAAACAACCAAGCCTACCATTAGAACTTCTTCACTTTTTGCTTCTCTTATTCAAGAACATTTAGAAATCATATTAGCAATGCTTCATATCTAATTCTAAGCCATATACTAGTCTTGATTGGATTGAAGTCAAATGTGAGACTTGTGGTGCCTTTTAAACTTTAATAATTACTTATCATTTTTTGAGTCCTTTATGACCATCATACCTTATTAAATCCATATCACTCACTAACCAATATCTCTAATATTGTAAGATGTTTTAGTAACCTTAAGGTAAACCTCTAATGAGGTAATCATTAATGGATTCTTTATGGCTAGCAACCTTAAACTAATGGATTTCTCCCACTTACCATAGAAATCTTTTTATTTAATTGAGCTGCTATCTTGGGTTTAGGTGCTCCATAAACTTGTTTGGCCAAAACTATATCCTCAGCCCACAGTACAAATTCAAATTTTATCTCTAATTCTGTAAAGTTAGAATCAATCAAGACTTCAATTATGGTTTTATCATTATTGACAATAAATAGCTTCAAACCTTATAAGTTATTATCCTTGAGGGTTATAGACATATCATCATATAATTACCTTTGGGTAGAGAATACGACATGTAATTAGGACCTTCAAGCATAAAGTTACAAGGAGAACAAATAACTTTTGGAAAGTCTATCACCTTTGGGCAAATAGACCCCTTAGGTTACTGCTCTCTTTTGTACTAGGAGAAAAACATATGTTAATTGAAAATTCATAACCACCTTTAGGTAAATTGAAATTTTTACAAACAATGTAATTCTATGAACACCTTATGCAACTATCAATTTTTACACACATAATAACCACCTTTGGGTAGGAATTATATGTATAAAATAGAAGAATGCCTTTTTCACCAAATATAGAAATTTTGCAAGTTTTAATGAATGTATCGCTTTGGGGATTACACATTCTAACAACTTACAACAATTTCTATTGAGACTAAATAATATTGTCAAAATTAAGATTTTATGAGAAACAACACTAAATTATCTCTGACAATCTTAATTAAGTATTGTAATAAATTTGTATTAGACAATAATTAAGGTAGCTTTAAAACTATATACGTCACACCTTATAGGAATTCCTAGTGCATCATCATTAAATCACCTTTGGATAGAGAAAATGATTTGCTATTAGGATCTCAAACACAAAGTTTAAGTTATATAAGGACATTTGGAATGTATAGTTTTTGAAAGAAATACCACCTTTGGGTAAATGAAACTTTCTAGGCCACTATTTCTCCTCTATTTAATAGGAAAACACATGTTAATTGAATAAGCCCAACCACCTTTGGGTGTATTGAGTTCTCCACAACCAGTGTATTTGTAAAATTAACCTTAAAAAAAAAACAAAGAACATATCATTACTGAATGAAAAATATTTTAAGTTTCAATGATGTACTACTTTAGCGATTAACATACTGAAAACTTACAAAATTACTCCAATGATGCTAAATTTTATTGTCTTAATTAAGATTTCATAAGACACTATACTTTATTGTCCTTGAAAATTTTTCTTAAAATTGTTGCATCTAATCTAGTGAACAATAGTTTTGATTTAATGTAATAATTTAACCACACATAGTAAAGTTGTTATTATATTTTATCAATCCTAATAAGAGGAAGGTACTTTAATAATCCTAATGTCATAATATTTAACATAAAATTCAATTCACCTTCAAATGGAAACTTACAAGGTGTCTAATATGTCTTTATATGCCACCACAACCATTCACATGCTACTATAAGCTTTTACACACTCTAATGTGCATAAATGATCCTTTATGCATGCACATACCCCCTACTAGATACTTGATTACATACAATTACGTGCAACCACTAGATTTAATTTACTATTCACAAGCATTGACACACTTTTACAAGACCCTACAAGTTACTTGCACTGACTATAAGTGTACAAACACCTTCAAAGACTGCCAACACACTAAACAAACCATTTCACGCACTCACATGCCACTAGGAAAGGTTTCATGTGTCGCACATGTCATTAGAAATGCCACATTTGCCTTGTTGTGCTTCCAAGATTGCTTCATGCGCTTACATGCATTTTGAAATATTGTTCACACACTCCCATACGTATCAAAATGTACTCCACATGCTTGAATGTACTCCTCTTTGCACACTCTTTTCACGCATCTGGATGAGCTCACATGCGCGAATTACCAATATACATAATTTACCTTGGCGCATGTACACAAGTGCCCTCAGTTGGGTTTGATTAGATGGACCCAGGGTGGTTCCGAGTTTGGTGCGACCTGGTTTGACTTTGACTTGATCAACTTAGCCTATTTACATATGGGTCAAATATCCTGGTTTTCTCAACCCGGAATTGACTTAAGATCTAGAAAAACCAAAGGTTCAAGATCTCTTCATTGTTGACATCTCTATCTCTCGTTTTGATTGTCCAATTTGTCCAATACAAGAGGGGAAACAAAAGTCTACTCAAGGCGATTGGTTTACTAAAGACTTAGCCACCGGATTCAAAGTAGTACGTCACGACAGAGGAGGCAAAGCCAACAACACCAATGGTCTTTTTCTACAGATTTTATTCACTTATTAGAGGTTTTGACTGACGAAGAAGTGGAGTGAAACAACACTCACGTCGTCGATGGTTCATCCGCCCTTATTCCACTGCTAATCGCAACAGTATTTTACAGAAGACCAGATTAGGGATTGTCATATTTTAATTTCAAATATTCATTTTTAAACATAATTTTTAAAAAATAAATTAAACCCAAATTAAAAAAAAAACCCTATTTTTGAAATTTTAATCCCTAATTTCAATCTCTATAATCCTGATTTCATTATTTAATTCATCAATTAAAACCCTAAAATTGAAATTAAATCAGTCCCTAATTTAAAATTTTAAGCCCTAATTTTGATTCAATAACCCTAATTTAGAATTAGAATTTTCAAATTTAAATTCAGAAATATCTAGATTTTATAACTTAATGCGTTTGCTCTGATACCACATATAAGATTTATTTTACATAAACTGAATAAATAAATAAATCAACTATAATCTTAAGATCTACGCATGAATTATAAAATATTAAATTAAACTTTAAGATTTTAGGAATATCTAGATTACCATACAAACTAAATTCTTAAAGTGTTTGAAATTATCTATCGAGATCACCTCTCGACATGACTTAGTCTTCTACTCCATAAACCTCCCTCAATGATAGCTTTGAATGGATAAGTTATACTATAAGTATACTGCATGCATTTTTGGAGCTGAGACTTAGTCAATATATAGTAAGTTAATTAACTTTCCATCAAGGTGTAATAAACTTTAAGACCTATATTTATGTTGTCTATACAAATCATAATTTTTAAATGTATTGAACTTATCTTTATGGATCACTTAAACTCATTTGTAAACTAACACTGGATTATCCAATTACTCAATTTTGTTAAACCAAAAATATAATTAATGGTAGCCCACATCTGATAATTTCTAACAGAAAAACCATTAATCTCAAAAATATAAGATATTAAATAAGCCTCAGTAGTAATGTTTTAGGTTGTAATAAGGGCCCTCACATGGATAGCTTTAGCTGGTCTGCATTCAAACATATACACAATTGCAAACATTAAGACGTCTTTTTTAATGGGAGCTCGAACAAAAGATCTCTTTGTCAATTCAGCTCAATATCATTTTGGAAAATCATTAATATCAAAACATAGCTGACAGACAGAAGCTTAACAACAGTTTCTGTTACTTCTAATACTTGATTGAACCATACTAAGCATGTTTACTTTTGGGTAATTCACATATTTCCCATATTCATAATGAAAGACACATATTAGTTTCTCTTGATCATAGTATATACTTTATAGCTGAGTTCACAAAATTGGAAATTTCCTGTATTAGCTGCATGGTCTTCTATATAACAGGTGACAGCCTTTGAAGTTCCTTGTTTAGGGATATGCATAGCTTATAGAAACTGGATATTCAATGTGAAAAAGAAATACCCAGTGTACCGAGCTCTATCTGATAGGCTTTGGAAGGCATTGTTTTTACAAATACTTTTTCTCTTTCTCATGTACTAAATAAAATGTTATATTATTTGGTTTTTTCCCTTGATGCAGCTACGACCATTATTCATTTCAAGTCATTCAAGCTGAAGGGGAGCTGGTAACAAGTAATTTTCAACCTGTCAGTTAATTATTTTAATAATCAACTGCAATTTTGTTTTTGCATCCTTATGCCAAGCAGTCTGCTGTGAGGTTGAACCCATGGAATGCTTAGGCTAATGGTTGTATGTTTCCTTCTCCAATGTTTTTTTGAAGTGTTATCTTAGTGGTAATCTCTTGGAGGATTTAGCAAGTGTGTATTGTCTTCAGCACAACACACATTAATACATGAACAACATAAAAATTAACGAAATATTGTGTTCCAGTGCCCAACAAGGGAAAAAAGCCATAATTTTTTTTTTCCCTAAGATAACCAAATGTGAAATGCCAAACATATAGAAAGACCAAAGAGCAAGTGTAGAGTTGAATATATTACATCCTGAGGGAGCAAATTGACGCTCACTTATAACCTTCTACTGTGTTGCCATTCTCATCGGTTGAATGTAGATTATATGGTTGGACTCATTATCAAGTGTGATCACCTAAGTAGCACGGAAACGGAAACGTCGAAACGCATTTTTGCAAAAATATAGGAAACGGAAACGTGGAAAAATGTATAAATATTAAAAATGTTAGGATTATTTATAAATACCAAATTTTTATAAGAAAATACAATATTCTGCATTTGAAAAAATAAATAACACAACAATGGGACACTTTTTCCAATTCTTCCAGGAAGTATTTACAATCCAATGCTAACATGAATAAAATTTAAACCAGACAGCACTAATTTCTGAATGAATATTTACTGTCCACTATTTTCTTACTTTTTTCCCTCTGCATATTTCAAACTTTTCTCTGGGTTTTTTTCTTGTTCTTCTAACCTTCTTTTGATATTCAAAATTCTGACAACAAGATGCATCATATGTTCCTTTAATAACTACTTGAGAAACTCTTTTTACCACAGACTGATTCATATCTCTACAGTTTAATCGTCAAATTGAATATTGAAGACAAATATGAAGATTGCAGAAGAATAACGTAACAGATTCGCTTGAGACTTTGAGCCGCCGAAGGCAGTGAGGAGTTAAGATGCCGCGCTGGAGTCGGGGTCAGAGGCTGTGAGGAGCCAAGACATATATGCTTGGGATGGAGAGATGTTAGGTTACTGGAAATTGAATGAAATTGGGAATGAGGAAGAAACATATTGCTTTGGGACGTTTCCTATGCTTGGGGATATGTCAAGAAATGCGTTTCATATTTTTGCAAAATAACCGAAACGGCCCCGAAACGTTTCGTACCGGTTTCTGGCCGTTTCAGAAACTGAAACGTTTCGGAAACTCGGGAACGCACTATACTGTGCGTTTTCGTGCTTCCTTGGTGATCACTGGAGCTTTGAAAAGTAAGAAACTAGTTGTTAGATAAAATATGTGCAATAAAACATAAAGAGTAGATGTTTGAATTTTTGGGTCTCACATTAGGGAAGTTGGGAAAAGATGGAAGGATGAAAAAATGTTTTAATGTAAATGGGTTAGGCTTTTTTAAATGCTGCTTGTGCTTTCAAATTTGCAACTTATGTTTCTTCTGTCTTTTCAAGGAAGAAACATGCGAGGAAGTGGGAGATAATTACAAGATTGGTTGTAATTGGTAATTTCTATGAGTGAAATGAGGCTTTATGCTGAAATTGTTATGGCGATTTTATGTTCCCCTGGACAAAGACTGATCATGTATTCTTCAAAAAAGAAGCTGCTTGAAATGTAGTTTTATTCAATATGATTCATGTTCACGTACGATTGTCCAATTCTAAGCTCAACTTTGTAATTGATGAATGCAGGGGAAATTGGCATCAATGATTGGGGACGCAGGGTTTCAGAAGGGTTGATTATGAAAATCTTGTTGTTGGAGGCATTCATTCTGGATTGATGATTTGTTTAGAGGTCTTCCCTTGCTCAGTTTTGTTTAATTAAATTCATTCTTGTTTAATCCATTCAGATTGAGTTTATAACTCGAACCTATAATTCAAATTCACAATTCATTATAAAACTATATTATTTTATTTAATATTAAATAAAATGATATTATTTTAACTATTTTTTAACATAAATTAAATCAAGTTTTAATCAAATTTAAATTAAATTTAATCACCTTTTTACTCGTGAATTAGATTGAGTTAATTTTCTTTTACTCAAGTTCAATTTGGTTTCAAAAATAATTTTGAACTCCATTTGAATTTCTAATTAACTAAATTTGAGTCAAATTGAAATGGATTGAAATTTGTTTTCAAAATTGAGGAACCTTATCAACGTACCTCTTGTGATGTCATTAGTTTTGCTGTTAAATCTAACTTATGTTTTCGTGATCATTTTCCAGTCACATGTTGTATTCTAGTAAAGTAATTTTATGTTACAATTAATTTTGCTTGCTAATTTGGTAGTTGAAACTTTGGATTGCTAAACCCTAAAGATGGGTGTGGATTGGCCTGGCTTTCGCCAAAACCTGAGTGTCAACATGAGAGAACGAGTTCAGATGCATTGAAATATTTAACCATAGCATTAATTTTGAAGATAACTATTTAAAAAAAAAAAAATGAGGAAAGGAAAAAAAAACCTTCCAAGTGTTTTAACCAGATGAATACAATTTGACGGCTTAGCAGGGCTGTGGGGGTCAGCTATATATTCTCCCTAATAGTGTGTGTGTGTCGAACCGGCCAGAGTTAAAAGCACCACCTGAGATATTCTATGATGCTGAAGAGGCTTGCAAATACACTTCATCCTCTCGTATAATCGGAATTCAGTTTTTTTAATTTCATTTTTTATTTATCTTAATTATTTGTCTTTACAATGATAGAATAAAGATAACTGAATTCAAGCATGTCTGTTTGTACAGGCACAACTTTCAGAGAGAGCTATAGAGCTTCTTGCCTTGCCTGATGATGGAGTCCCAAGACTGCTCCTTGATATTGGTAATAATTACACTCGTTCTATCTGTGCATAAAGTAGCTGAGATGATTCATCTCATTAGCTTAATCAAATCAATCCAGGTCATTGTGTCATTTACTCGAGTGTAAAGTAAACTTCTATATAGATCCTTTCTTGGATTTTCATTTGCCTCCTGGTCTTGGTTTGTTACTGGCTCACACGGTGTATGTATAGTAACTTTTTAAGCTATGGAATTTATAAGTATACCAAATTATTATTACACTATTGGACGCAACTTTAATTGGGTTTGGTACTATTCATTAGGTTGTGGATCAGGTCTTAGTGGGGAGACATTATCTGAGAATGGACATCAATGGATCGGTCTTGACATTTCACCATCAATGCTTGGTAAGTAACAATTGAATTGAGTCAAATTAGAAATCTTTCTGCTGGAGAATTTTTATTCTAATTCGTATGTGTTTCATGATCAATTTTTTTTCTGAATCTAGATATTGCATTGGAGCGGGAGGTTGAGGGTGATTTGTTACTTGGAGACATGGGTCAGGTACCAACCAAGTCCTTTTGCTCATTGTCTATAATTGTGACATCTTTATGTCACTGTAAATAGCATAATTGTTTGTAAATAGGTTTTTTGATGTCTATTATAGTGCTTGGGGATAGAGCGCTGGGACTAGAATGCTGAATTAATGAGTCTCTTTCATTTGATAATTTAAGGATTGTTAGGGCTTGATGTCTAAATTTACGTGCTGCATATTCGTTTTTATTGTGTCTCTTGCAGAAAAAGATCTTTGAAAAAAAAGAAAGAAAAAAATAGTTAAAAATCTGATGCTTAAGTCTCTCTCTCTACCCCTCATGCGTGTTTCCAATTGTGCCAAGATAGATGGTTGTGATTCTTATTGATCATTGTTGAATCTGTGTGTTTTATCATTCAAATTATTTTTGCTTGCTTTGGCTTGCAATGCAATTGATTTCAAAATTCACTAAAAATTCTGACTCACTCTCTCACATATTTTCTCAATTGGTACCAAGATATATGTGCTACATGATGATCATTACTGAATCCTAGTCCCCTGTGCATTTTTATCTTTCTAATTTTGTTGCTTGCTCTGGCTTGTTAGGGAATTGGCTTCAATGATCATTTATTTAATTAAAGCTTGTTTTGTATTTGTGTTTTAATGTATAATCTTAATTTGCAGTGTGATAGAAAAATCTTAAGTCTGGAGTTAGCATGAGTTCTAATATGTTTGTTTTATGTTTCACGGTTTAGGTTTTCGCCCTGGAGTTATTGATGGGGCTATCAGTATATCAGCTGCTTAGGTTTGCTTTTTGCTTCACTTGACAAAAATGTGTTATGTGTTAGCTGTTACTTGTCTCCAGACATTGTGCTAAGTTTTCCCCTTATTGGCCTTTAATTGGCAAGCAGTGGTTATGCAATGCCGACAAGTCTTCTCACGAGCCATGATTAAGATTGAAGTATGTTAAGTTGTCTCTTCTATTTTTCCACATTCATCTTTTTATGAGTTGCAATCAGGATAAAAATGGATTGGAATGCCACTCTTTCCACTGTTATGATAAAATTCTCAATGGTTTAATCAAGTGAAATATCCATTGCCTTAGGTCATCTTTTCAGTTTCACAGCTAATTATGTTCTGCTCAATCTCTTTCTTTAGGGCTTTCTTTGGATCTTTATATAGAATCTTGGCAAGGGGAGCAAGAGCTGTTTTTCAAGTATATCCTGAAACTGTTGCACAGCGGGAGTTGTTATTAAGTTCGGCAATGCGAGCTGCGTTTGCCGGTGGTGTTGTCGTGGACTACCCACATAGGTAATGCTAGAGGTCTGGTGAGAGAGCATTGCAATCAACCGGGATGTTTTTCAAGAATGGCATTTTTTTAGGAAGTTCATTCAATGTGCAGCCTTTCTGGCCTTAGTATTTTTTATTCACCTTCCACCATGTCTATTTCTTCTTGACCAAGTACAATTTTCTTTTTCATTTTAAATTTGCTTTTAACATGTGGCCACCAAACAATTAATCAATTACTAATTAACAGGCAGAAATTGAATATTCAATTATGGTAATTGACAATTATTATCATTTCTTGGAAAATTATCTTTGATGTTTGATTCATTTGGAAAGCTTTAATTTGTCTTGCAATGTACGAACTAACGTCAATTGAAAGGGGCTGTTAAAGTTATTGTCATGAGTTGTTTTAATCTTTTTTGACCCCATGTAGGTTTGCATTTCAGACCGACATAGGCCCAGAAAAAGGCAGAAAATAAACAAGAAAGGGAAAGGTAGAGAATGGGTACTGAAGAAAAAGGAACAAATGAGAAGAAAAGGAAATGTTGTGCCACCACACTAAGTACACAGCTCGAAAACGGAAGGCCCGCTTTGGACACCATTAAGTAGGAAAACCTTATATACTTTCCTTGAACATTCCAATATATATATCAGCATCCACTCCTTCAAATCCTGATGAGTTTCAGTCTCACCGACTGAAAAGCCAGCATAAAAATTTTATTTCTTGTCAGGTGAGTGAATGAGGCACAATTTTGTTAAATGTTCCGGTTAAGGATGTTGGGTAAGTTTGAAGCAGAAGGCAAGCTGGTATTGTTTAAACCATGGTATTATTAGGCTTGAGTTGGGAGTTTTATTTTATTGATCTCATAACAGCAACACAGATTTTAAGGGATATTTGTCTTGCGGAGAACCATTTTTCCATGAGCCTTAAAAATAGATTTAGGTAGAATTTGCATTATTTTCGTTCATTGTTAATTTTATTGATCTCACAACAGCAGCACAAGTTTTAAGGATGCGGGGTATTCAAAATTTCCTTAATTTGTCAAGAACCTCCCCCGTATTTCTTCAAACAAAAATACCAATTAACAGATGGCCCTGACCAAAAAAAAAAAAAAAATCCATATTCTCTTAGACAAATATCATATCCAACCTTTCTACTTTGTATTTCTAGCAAAGTAAATTCTACCTTAACATTCCCAGTTCCATAAACAACACAATTTACAGGTTTCTTTCTAAATAATATCTTATCACTTATATAACCCACCAATCAAACCTATTTTCATAATCAATAATTGTATTTCAGATGCATAAACCACACCTTTGTAATATTTACATATTCACTGCTTCATCAAATCCTGGAACATAACATACCACCAAATTGCATGTGCTTTAGTCACAGGAAAGCCTTCTTCAATTGTTTTAAGTCACCTGCTTTCATACACCAATGCTTGGGGCTGGGGCTGGGGCTGGGGCTGGGGCTGGGGCGAGTACGATCATGGCATGTTGACATTATGATCCTGATGACTGATTATCTGTAATAGATGTTCTAAAAATCAATAACATCTTTCACACAGACTAAATTTCAACAATTTGATAAAGAATAGGCTAAATGCAGAAAGTCAAATATTAATGCACAAGCAAAGCAAATTAATATGTACGAGTGCAAACCTTCTAGCAGCATTTCAAACCGAGCAACAATGTGTTTCCCGTAAGTATACTTCTTTAAAGCATAAGCATGTGCTCTAATACGACTAAGCAACATGGCCTGTTGACTGTCAGTGCATATTTCAAAAATCTTCTGGACAACATAATTTGCAAACTGGTCCTTCATCATTATCTGTTAAGTAAACAGGAAACCCAGTAACTAACCAGAATACAAGCTTCAAAATCACATAATGTCAAGATGATAAATAATGAGTCTTTATATGTTATTTGCTGCTCTAGAAAAGTGTTATATCAGTAAGCGACATTATTAACAAGAAGTTCTCTGATCCAACGTAAGTGTTAACCTTGAAGAAGAAAATCATAAATCAACTCACAGAGCCTCCCATTATTCCCAATTTCAACACAGAGTACTGAAAAACATAAACAAAAGCTATTTTATTCATAAAAGGTTGTTTACATAGATAAACCAAAATTTCAAAGAGCAAGAGCCTCCCATTTCCGACCATTTGAGAAGTCAGAAACCTCTCACAAGCAGCCCTAAGGCTCCGCACAACCATAAGGTAGCCCAATCATCCGTAATTTTTCTTTCTTTCCCCCTTGATAACCCTAACTACCCCTATATATAATAAAACCTAACCTTTGAAAATAGGAGAAGTGTCCACCTACGTAAACAGAACACTAGGATTGTTTGGCGGAAAGATCTTACTTCAATTGCTAAAATGTGAAACATGACATATAGTGTAAAACAAAATAAAGCTTTCTAGTGGAATCTCCAAATTAGTTTCTGTAGCAGATAAACATCCACACTGATTCAATGAAACAGTTCATCATGTAAGAAGATAATTAGGAAATATGTTAGGATCCCAAGTGCAAGGTATGAGACTTGGATTTCACATTGGAAAGTATGGACAACTAGTGTGGGGTTTATTTGGCCTTGGGCTCTCCCATCTCAATAGCTAACTTTTGAGGTGTGGTTCTCCTAAGGTTCGTATCATTTGGTATCAGAGTCATCACCATGTCTCCCAGTTGCAATCGTGCGGCGCGGGTGGTGACGCCGGCATTGCAGTGTTCGCCCGGGGCTAGCAGGGAGCTAGCGCACAGCCAGCCAGCATGGGCGTCGGGGCTGCGGAGCGTAGTGGTATGTTAGGATCTCAAGTGCAAGGTATGAGATTTAGATTCCACATTGGAAAGTATGGGCTACTAGTGTGGGGTTTATATGGCCTTGGGCTCTCCCATCTCAATAGCTAGCTTTTGAGGTGTGGTTCTCCTAAGGTTCGTATCAAAATACCACAGCATTAAATATTGATCAATACTGATCAGGAAGATAGTATCACTTTGTTTCCTAGCTAAATGACTTACACAAAAAGGCACTTTGCCCTCCTATGTCGATTTCAGATTTTCTGGTGACTTATCGAGCTTGCATCACTTCCCCCTCAAACAACACTACTGATACATGTTGGTTCAAATTCAATATCAAAATAACTTTAAGCAGTAAGGCCTTATTTAAGCATACACACTTTATCAGGAAAAAGCTAGAAACCTGAGTAACAAACATCTGTTGTGAGATTGAAAGGAAAAAGTTGCTTCATGGAAGAAGTTTAGGCAAAAAATTAGGAAAACTATTCTCACAACAGCTTCAAAAGAAAAAATTAACATATCCCTTTTGCAAGTGCAGGTCAATGCTCTGAAAATTATAAAGTTCAAAAAGATGCAACACACTAATTCCAACTTACCAATAAATTATCGTTTCCCTCATTCTGTCCAACAATCTCGTCAATAATTACAGCCCGCTCGGCAATACCTCCATACTCCAAGCATTTCTCAATGACATTTGATGCAAATTTATGCTGGCTCAGTTGTACAATATGCCCAGACAATTTGCCAATTATTTTGCTTCTTTCAACAGTGTTTCCCCTCTCCAATACATGCTGTAAAGAGAGTCAGTTATTAGCATTCAACCGTTAAAAAAATGTCAGTTGTGCAGTTAGCAGACAAGAATAATACATTTCAGGGAACAAACTAGGAAACCTTATTCACATAGGATTATCACATTATCTCAGTCTGAACTACTAATAAGGTCTCCTTATGTATACATATTGACAAATGTATGCATTACAATGATGCTTTTTTGGGGTGGGGAGGAGAGAAGCAAGCTCAGAAAGCAAAGCAGCTTTATGGATTAGAAGAAAAAAAGTTGTCAAAATTAATAATAATTGTCATAAATAAATAAATGAAGTGCCAGAGCTTCATTAAGCAGCCAACACTCACGCACAAAGCTATTCTGCAAAGGGAAAAGATATTACAATCAAACGCAAAATCAGAAATTTCAAAAATTCTTCCATTAACAGCCTGTCAAGACTTGTTATCTCCTATTTTATTTCAATAGGCATAATTCCCAATAGAGGGAATCTCAACAAACTGAAAGGTTTTAGTGAATTTGAAGAGCTCAAAATCTTTAATAGCAGTCCATACTGTAACTAACCAAATTGAGAAACAGAAAAGCACTAAACCAGCTACATAACAAAAGCTTATATTTACCCCTGTTATTCAAAAGAGAATACTAAAGCACAAATTCTGAACAGTACTAGTAACCAAATATAGCATCTGGAATCCAATATCAAAAAATTGAATGAAAAGCCCAAAGCAGATATTCCTACCTGGGTAACATAATTGCCATACTGGTCCTGAGCAAGAGCACAAACAGAATCCAAGATCTCGTCCACAATAAACTGGCATTGATACTCATCCGTACAATGTTCTAAAATTCTCTAGAAGACAAAAAAAAAAAAAAAAAAACAGCTTCAGTTTCTTGAAGAATAACAAAGAAATAAGGGAGGAGAGATCAGAAATTCCACTGATGCATTTTTTTAACCTGAATAACACGGCAACCATAGGGGTGCATAGAAAGTGTTGCAACTTGGCCACGGAAAGCAGAAATAATGAACCCAACTTTCTCCGTTGGGATACACTCAATGCATTTTTGTATTACATGATTGCCATTTTGATCGCGCACACATCTCATGATATGCCCATCCAGTTCATGGACAAGCTGTGCCTTCTGTTCAAGCTCAATAACTTCAAGTGCCTAATATATCACAGAATCAAAGTTAATATTACATTATGGAAGGAAAAAGAGTTGGAGAATTGTCGGGAGCGGGGGGAAGAACAGAAGAAAACTTATATTGGGAGAAGAGATAATTGTACATATTAATGCATCTGTAGAATATAAATATTAGCTTCAAATTGACTTACATATATTTTGAAACACTTTTTAAGGACAGCAAACCATGGTTCACATACACGCATTTATGGACCTAAAAATTGTGCTAAGAAATACAGCTTTTAAATTCTTCTGGAATAGCGTTGATGCAGAAAGCTTTAAGCTTAGAGCAAAGCAGGACTATAAGTCCACTATTTTGATTTTGTATAAATTCAGTTTTTTTCTTCTCTGTTCAATTACACATCTCATTGTTATTTCTTGAGTATTTTGAAACGGTCATGAAATTAGCAAGTGATTTTTTGACGACTTTGGATGGCTGAATCTAGGTGCTTCTTAAAAGTTTTGTTGCATCCAACTGGAAAAAAAAAAAAAAAGAAGAAAACCACATTTTGATATTCAGAAGATATTGAGCCCATAAAAGATCCCCAAAATCCTTTTAAAAAAGGCATCCCCTCCTATTTTCTCATAAAAAATTCTTCTATGTCATACAAGCTAGAGAATCCAAAGAAAAGCCGTTAAAGCACAACACCACATGAATTTAGCTTTGTAATACTCTCAAGAACTGATATTTCTAATAACATAGAATAACATGAAGCATGGGCCACCCAACAAAGATTAAAGGCAGAAATTATATGCATCCAATAGTGTCAAGCAATAGGTCATTTTGAAGAGAGGCAACCTACAGTTTCAGACTCATTTTTGCACACAGTGCACCAATCAGTTGAAAGTCACAAGTTATAATATACCTGGCATCTAAAATTCTTAAATAGGAGACATGAGATAAGATCTTTATTATATAAACCAAGAAAAGACCATCTAAAGTAGTTCCCAAAGACATGCTAACTACTTAATAATCCTAAATTCAAAACTACTCTAAAAAAGCACACATAATCCATGAAATCTACCTCTGACAAATTGTACATGTTTCCAGTTATTATTATTACTATTTGCAACTAGCAAGCTTTCCAGTCAACATCCAAAATCTATCTTGCTTTTACAGCAAATAGTTTCTTTATGGTAAATGAAGGTATTGGGTGTTAAATTTTAATGGAACATTATACAAAATGGAAGAAAAGAAATTAAGCAAATCAATTGAGAGCCATAATTACAAGAAAAGAAAAGCTGAAAACTGTTCACAAAGCATAAGCAGTGAAGAAAGATATCCAATCAAAAGCTAGACAAAATGTAAGTACTTGTAATCTCTATTAGAATTAAATAAAACACTAATGAACCACAATAATGCCACACACCTTTTGGATTACACGACAGCCATACATTTGCAGACTTAAAGGCAAGATCTTCCCTACAAGTTGATTTGCTAGTTCCTTCTGCTGCTGAGAGCTTCCATACTCAAAGAACTGCAAACAGACAAGAAAAAGAGAATTAGAATCACCAATAGTCCCAAAAAAGAACTTCTACAAAAGTTGGCATATATTTTGAAAACACACCTTCTGGATAACATAATTACCAAAAACATCAGTCATAAGTTTGGAAGCATGAGGAAGAACTTCTTTAAATACAGCCGACTTCTCTTCACCACTACAACTCTCCAACTTCTGCTGAATAAATCGACTCCCATGTTGGTCAGCACTGGAATTAGAGATGCTTGGTGACTTATTATTTAGTGTAAACTGATAAGAATAATAATAATAATTCGAAAAGGCACACTACAAGCAGTAAAACTTGCCTAAATTCAACAATATGCCCTGCAATATCAGACAGCTCAAATCTTCGACCTTTGCCAGATTTCAGCTCTTCAAGAAAATTAAAGATTTTGGGATCATTATAATTCTCATATCCCCTTTGCCCATGCCAACCAGAATATCTGCCAGAACCAGGGAGAAATCTCATATCATTTCTGCCACCAGGAAATCCAGTCCCCACTAAAGGTGATCCAGGAAAAACTGGACTAGCAATTGGTGAAGAAGTGTACTGCATTGAAATGCCCATATGTGTTGGATTCCCCAAATAGTGAGAACTAATCACCCCTTTACCTGAGTTTGGATTCTTTGGTCCTGCACTTCTCTCATGTTGGAATTTCTGGTCATCAGAAGCAGCTAAGTCAGACCCTTTCTTCGAGTCATGAGCAATATTTTGGTTCCCAAAAACACCACTTGTGGAAGCTAATGGGTCAAATTGACCAGTAAAATTATATGCCTCCCCAAAAGGCTGTTGAAAGTATGGCAAATGAAAGAGATCACAAAAAGATGGTTGCAGTGCAAATCCAACTTGCCCGTAAAGCTTGTTAAGATGTTGTGCATCAGATCCATGAACAAAGCCTAAGCCTGCTCCAGCTGAAACCCCAGACATTTGAGTACTAAAGTTGGGACCTGCAGTGCCATCTAAAACAAATGGAACAGCACCATGGGGAGGATATCCAGCAATAAATGGAGGAACAACAGAGGAATTCACATAACCACCTAGACCATATTGAGGAGAATAAAATCCTGGGACTTGACCATTAGGGTAAAATGGATGTGATGAAGTCATGTCAGCTGCTGCAGTTGCATAGAATGGTGGTGTGGAACCAGATGACTGAAGTACCGGCTGTACCACTGTTGTGAACTTAGAAGGGCCATGAAGAAAGTGATCCGCACCAACATATCTGCCAATTACTCCTTTAGAATCTAATTGAGACTTAGAACTTCGAACTTGAGATGAACTGCTCTCTTGTTGGCATGCTTGGTGTTGATCTTGACTTTTTTGATTCCCTGAATTTTGCAAGCTCAAATTTAGATCCTTCATACGAGATGCCATAATAGTAACATCAGCATCACTGACACTGTGGACAGAGACTTCATTTTTTAGCTGAACATCTGTATTGTTCAAAGTTCCTTCATGAATAGGTGGAGTGAAAGGTAGAGTTCCTCCACTGTCCAGAGATGATGAGCTTGAAATATGGGAAGCCGATAGATCAGCTTTTGATGCTAACACTGTATCATCAATATCAATGGTAGATCTTACAGCATTTGACGAGCTAACAGTGAGATCTTGCAAGGTACTGGAACCAGAAATATGGTCAACTGCTTCCTCTGCCATTCCATAGCCCAAAGAATGAGACTGATTATATGCATGTGATGGAGTACAAGGAAAGACTTCCTGTAAACATGGAAACATGAAAACATAACTATGTGTTCACAGTCATGCTATTAAGGGAATGAAACTAGAAATAATTTTGATAATTTGAATCAACTTCAGAATTCTAATCACCAAAAATATATATATATATTCTGTGTTACTTACCATAAAAAAAATTCTGTGTTTTACAGTACAGTATATGAATATTTTATTTGATAAAAAGTCTACAAACAAGGGGTTGAGGAGTTTGAAATTTGAACATCCTAACATCAAAAATACAAATTGCAGGATATATCTAAGCAATTTCCTTTCCAGACCAACAATATAATTGCAAAATCAACTTCAGAGTAATGGATGTGTTTTAATCCATAAAATGGTTACCAGCATTGTATCAACCAGATTATTGTTTTGGCCTGACAATTGAGCTGCATCCTTTCCAGACCAGAGCCCATTTTTCCTGCCAGCCAGATCATCAAATGAATGTTGGGAAGAGTGATCGTCCTCAGACTCTTCATTGTGCGTAGAAAGGGAAACTTGAGATAAATGCGAGGAACTATTAGCAAAATCATCCAAAGAAGTTGAACCCCTATTATTTCCAAATCTATTCATACGGTGAAAAAGATGTCTAGGAAGCCTAGGGTTAAGGTTGACATTGGATCGGTAACATGTTAAATACGCTGGATCAGTTTGTAAGAACTCCTCGGACACACAGTTTTTTAAAATCTCATCTAAGCTAGCAAAGCTCACACTCAAACCAGAGCTCTGCTGGGATATAAGGTTATCTATAGCCACAAAGGAACCCTCCATGTTGGGAGGAGCACTTCCACTCCTATCAGGCACAGCATTTCTCCCACTGCCATGAACATTATGACCCTTTGGAAGCAATCCTAACTCCTCCACTGCCATATTGGAAGAAGATGGTGCAAATGTCGCAGCATTCTTTGGGGCGGGCCATTTTGCACTTGTTTCTGAGATTCTAATCAGACTCTCTGTAGCCATTCTACATGAAGATACTATTCCCTTTATTCTAATTGTAAGTCAGCAGAGATCTCACATATTCCTTGAAAAGCACAATAGATTTTCACAATATAAGAAAAAATTCTCTAGCATATCAAGAGATGAAAAATTAACAGCACCAAAAGAGGAGCCAAAAATACAGACCATATCATCAGAAAAGAAAACAGTCTAATAGCAGCAGACAATGAAACATAATCCTCGAAGAAAGTATCAATGTAGTACTTTAACTTTGATATCAACTACATAAACAGAAACTTCAACAAAACTAAGAAAATGACAGGAATAACATAGCTCATATAAACCCAATCAAGCCTACTTCATGATAGGAATAACCATAAAAACAGTTGGAAACAAGTTCGAAAACACAAGTTCATTTGAATAGCTAATCAAAATAGTGCCAAGAATATAAGCACAACAAGTTCAAAGAATCAACATGATACAACTAAGACTTAGCAATCCTTGTAGGTGGTAGAATAAGTTAAAATATATATGAAAGAATCCAACTTCTCAAACCAGGGAAAACATAATTTTCCACTCAACTAGCTGAATTATAAAAATAATATTAAAAATAAAAAGAAACTTCTGTTTTCCTCAATTTTCTCAGGAACCAAAGAAAAGCGTAAGTCAAAGGCATAATCAAACCCAAACATAGACCAGCCTTTTCAACTCAGAATCAATTCATTCTAAAAGAACAAGAACCCAACCAAAAGGGAAAGTCGAAAAGCATAATCAAATACTATAACAAAACCAATTCACTGAAAAAGAACAAGCTTACACATTCTTCCCATTTATGCAACCACACACACAAAGGAACTACAAGAACAGCAACTTAAACCAGCAGAATTGTAAAAACAAAAAAAAACCCAATAAAGATTCATGCCGCAAACAGTGAAACAAACACAAAGGATGAAAATTTACAACTTTTACTTACCCAAAAAGTTAAGAAGAAAGGGGATTCACTGTTGAAAACCCTAGAGCGTTGTGGGTAATGTATAGTGTAGAGTTTAGCCAAGTTCAGTTAAGTTTGACTCTAAAATGACATGTTTGGCTTATTTATTAGAGTTGCCGTAAGAGGAGAAATGAGTAAAATTTCCAAAATTTGGAGTTGGATTTAGTTGAATTGTTCTTGTTTTTGTACTTGATTTTCAGTGCTGTGTTGTGGGCTTGCTTTTGGGTTTTTTTGGTAATGCAAAATGACAAGCTCAGAAATTCCCAAAATAGGATACTTGTACAGACTTATAGATACGCAAACCAGATAAAAGACATGCACATTAACCTTTGAACAATGTCATAGATACCCACTTTAAATACGTAAATAAATATATATATTTATATATATAATCATATTATTAAATATTATTTTATTTTTAATTTAAAATTATATAATCACATGATGATATATAAAAGTATATATATATTTATATACTTAAAATACGTACACTTAATTTTATTGTTAATGTTTTTATTTTTCTAAGGATAATTTAATTTAAGTTTTTAATTTTTTTTTATAATTTGAATTTTGATGGCCCTCTAAATTTTAGTTAAATTAATTTATTTGGTTTTGTTTTACAAAATTATTAAGTTTGTTGATGAGAGTAAAAAGATTAAGGCGTTTGGTTTGAGTTTTTTAAGATTACTTTAATAATCTATCTTGTATTCCTTTGTTTGATTTGTCAGTAATAAAAGATTACAGTAATCTTCTATTACCAATACTGACGTGACAGGTAATATAGGTGGTAATCTGATTACCACTTTCACCTTAGGTATTTAAATATTACCGAGGTAATTTTGATTTTATTATAATTATATTATTATTTATTAATTTTTTGAAACAAAAATAAATTTATTTTTAATTAATATGACAAATAATATAAAAATATTTAAAAATAATTATATTCAAGAGTATTTAAGTAAAATAATTTACTAGTAATTTTATATTACCTTTAACCAAGCACAATAATTATTTATACCTATCAAATTTTATCAAACATAGTAATCATTTATACCCAGTAATTTTTTAAGTAATCTATCTTTAAGGTAATTTTTTTATTTTTGTAATAAAACTTTACCCAAACCAAACGCCCCCTAAACATTTAAAAAATGTATATGGGTTTTGGTGTTTGGCCCGAACGAACCAAGTTCAAATCTATTAACTTGTTTAAAAGTTATGAACAAATTTATCTTCTTTAAAGAATATTTTTTTCTAATAATTTTTTATTTTCTTTAACAATTCTCCTTCTTCTCTAACATCTTCTCAAGTCATTCTTCTTCTTAACGTTCGGCAACTATTTTTTGTTCTTTAATGTTTTTTGAAAGTCTTATAATCAATTCAAATAAGTTTGATTTAAGGAAAATTAAATTAAGTGACTATTTTACCTTTTTATTAAACAAAAATGCTTATTTTTCCTATTCCTTAGCAAAAATACTTTAAAATTTTTTTTAAAATATCGAAATTACCTTTCACCACATTTATATAAACTTTCTCGCTTTCACTTTCATTACATACACTTCTCATATCACTTAAACATTCACTTTCACTCTTATTTTTACTTAATATCAATTATTACAGATTCTTTCAAAAGAAAAATGTTCGTATTTCTGAATTCGAGTTGAAAAAAATCAATTCGTAAAAAAAAGTATTTATATGAATCTTAACTCACAACTTAATTTTATTTGTTAAATCTAGTTTATATGTCATGTAAATGGGGAATTTAGATATTTGATAATAATTTAGAGGTTAAATAAAATGTTAGAAAATATGGGGGCATTTTGATATTACACAATATATAAAGGATTTAAATAACATGTTAAAAATAGATAAATATATTGAAATACTCTAGAATTTCAACAATAAAAAAATCACTCAAAAATCTGAAAAAACAAATCTGAATTTCGAAAACTACATGTTCTTAGGAACAAAAAAACCGAAAAATCGATCTAAAATTTTGTAATTATATTGTAAAACATGTCTAAAAAAGCACAAAACTAAAGAGATAGATGTCAAATTTAAAAACTACATATCAAAAAAGTCTAGTCCGGTCATAAACAAGTTCAAAATCATAAAAATCGAAAATCCTAAATTTGGTAAAACAAAAAAACTACATAATACACACTAAACAATTTTATATGGGCCTCCAAATTGGGCACAACCAGTCAAGTTGGTTGTCATTATAGAGCTCGAAACGAGCTTTGCGTTGATATATTACAGGCCCCGAACTCTTTTCGGATTAAAAGTTATAGTCGTTTAAAGTCTATCTCCTACAAGCCCTATAGTTTAAAAAAAGTCAAATTCCACCCAACCCACGGTTTTCATGGACTGCCCCATGGTTCAATTTAAAATTTTTCACGGACCCTCGTGGATCTCCCCCTCTTCCCCCTCCCCCTAAAATTTTGAAAACACTAAATTTTTCCCCCACCCACGATCACCTGTGGGAGATTAACGTAGCGCCGACAGATTTAACCTATTTTCTGACAAAAAATCATCATTTCAACCTCTAATTTTAACACAAATCAAATCTACACATCTAATAACACAAAACCCTCAAGAAATTCAAGCAAAACAACCAAAAATCAAAACATTTTATACATTGTTCAAAATCGGAACCCTAAACATTCAAACCTCAAAATCTCCCTCAAATCTCAATTCTCTTAACAATAAATTGATTCAAACAAAAAGTGAGATGATATATTGTCTTTATTTATCATTTTCGATTGTCGAAAAATAGGAAAAGTCAATGGAAAAGACGAAAACCTGTTGCGTCTGTGGGAGACCTGTGAGAGATCCGAATTTTTCTTTGAATTTAAACAGTAAATCCATGGGAAATGTGGGGTTTATATATAAGGGCAGTATAGTCATTTCCCAAATTAAGGGCATTTTTGCTTAATTCTTAGAATTTTGGGTAATTTCGTTAACATCCTTTAATTTTAGACATTTATTATAATTTCTCTTGACTTTAAATTTAAACCAACCCTTGTTTGGGTTTGCTCAATTCGAATATACTTTTAAATTTATAAAAGTGATTAATTTTGAATATTAATACAATTGGAGATGTACCAATTCACTCTAAATTAAATTCAAAATAAATAGGAACCAAAAATTATAGTAAATAACACTATTTTAACCCTTTGTCTACTAGCATTTTTTGGAAAATACATCAAGGAATATCACAATTCTTTCAAATTAAATTGCTCTTATTAAAAAATTCAGTAGTATTAATGTAAAACTCATGCTGAAAATCTTAAATTCGATTGGAAACTTGATTTTGTGACCCAAAAGAAGCAATTTTTTTTACTGATTTGTTGAAATATTGGCTTTTTTAGTGACTGGAAGAGAGAAAAGTAAGCTTTAATATTTGAAAATTGTTAGAAATTTTTATTTTTAATATGCTGAATATATGTCTAGAAAACATATAAACAAAGTTATTTTTCAAATCACCGGTTGTATTTATGGTTGATTTAGCTTATATTCAATGGACATACCGAAAATGGTTGGTTTAGGCAAAATATGAGTATGGGTTTAGGGTTTACATATTTGACCAAGAAACTAGGTCCAGAATAAAGATGAGTTTTGGCCAAATTCAACCAAACATATTTTGTTCAAACGATCGAATCTGGCTAAATCTAATTAAAATGTAAGTTTTGGCCAAAATTTGTCATTAATCTTGACCTAATTTTTCAATCGAAACTAACATATCAACCACTTTCAAGCAAATTATTGTGGTTTCAAGGAGCATTTTCATCTAATATATGAAATTGTCTAAATTTTAAGAAATACGATCTAAATGTTTAATGTTGTTATATTTCAGAAAATTGAGATCTTTAATTCAAATTTTTGCAAAATATGGAAGACGCTAAGAATCTTAAAATGATGGTTCATACAAGTAATTATGATACATCAACAATAAAACATTTTTCATTGATATATTTCATCATCATTAAGTGATATATATATATATATATATATAAAACATTCTTGCTACAAGTCTACAACACTTAAAATGATGACAATTTTGATTTATTTTGTATTTTTCTAGAGGCCAAAAGATTTGTTCTCACTCAAAATATAGTGTAAATACTTTGAGATGTCTGACTCTATCTCTTCTTGGACATTGACGAAGAGACGATGATATCTCTTTATCTCTATCAATGAAGAAACATCTTTGTTACATCTCTTCATCAAAGGAGACGAAGAGATGTCTGCTTGGAGATGAGAGACATCTCTTTGTCTCATTTTTAGACACTCATAATCATTGTAGAAGGAGAAAAGAAACCCTAGGGATTTGTCGGATTGGGGTAGGGCAAGGCGAGGATAGGTGGGGCGCGGTGGGGTGGATGGGGGGGGGGGGGGGGAGAGTCATTTTTAAAAATTAGAAAAGTTAAGAGTGAGGTGAAATTGTCAATTTTTAAAACTTGAAAAAGAAATGAGATTAAATTATAATTTTTATAGTATTATTAATAAAATGACGATTCTACTCTTAGTTCTAACCAAAAAATTCTAACGAAAGTTAAGTGATAAATAGATGTTTAGGTTTTTAAAAGTTGACGAATATGAGTTTGAGATTTTACTATATCTTGGGTGGGAATAAGTCTTTTGGCCTTTTCCAGATGATTAAATTCTTAATTTTACTTAGAAGATATCAATACATTTGATTAATTCATTTAACAATGTGATTCATAAAATAAACAATTTATGCTAGGGTTGTAATTAAATCAAACCAAGTATTTTTAGGCTCAAACTTATGGCGGATGTGGTGTTCAACTTCAAACTCGACACCTTGAGAAGTCGCACACTCTAGATCAAGATAGGAAAATCTTAACTCAAATTCAACTTGAGAAATTATAGTAAAATCCTGTAGTTTATATATTTTTCAATCACCCTCATATTCAAAATTTGACTTGGGTTGTATGTGAGAATTTTAGAAGATAAAAGACCAAATAATTTTTTTTTATACTAGAATATAAATTTTTACTAGAGTGAATGTAAGTTGTAAGTTGTAAGTGGGGGGGGGGGGGTGGGGGTGGTGGTGAGAATGTAAGATTTTGGAGTATATATGCAAGATTTTAAACTTTTAAAGGTATTATACAACTCGTTTAAACTTGCAAGCTCTTTGAATCAAGTTCTCAAGCCTCTCAAGCTCAAGCTCAACTTGATTTTTATTGCAACCCCAAGATATGCTACGTATATGATTTAACAATTAAGTGCTACTTTATGAATAAATTCTTATTGAATGAGTAATAAACTAAGTGAAACAAGAAGATATTGAATAATTTATGACAAATCTCTATATGATATAACAATTAAGTACGACACATTAAGTTCTTAATTGAGTTCTCTGCCCAGATTTGCTGCTTATTTTCTGTGATATCCGGGTGCAAACACAAGTTTGCAGTTCAGCCAAGAACTTTATTGCCCATAATTTGGTCCAAAGCTGATCCAAAGAAGTGACCAAAGTTCAGCAATTTCCAGGCTTCGGCAAACTCTATCTAGATTTATTCCAAGTGATCTCTTTGTGCGGAAACTACCCAAATTCTGCAGTTTTTGTGCTAGTTTCCTGTTTCCTAAGACAGTAGCTGCTACTGCCATCCGTAATCTAGCTTCCTTTCAACTGGAGATTGCTGCCTCACCTTATCCTTGTGGCAATTTATTTACTGAAGGCAGTAGGGTATCAAGTCATTCCCTTGGAATTTTTCTGTTGTTGCAGCTAGGTATGGACAAATCTACAGTAAGGCATTTGGAAGGGATAAAAGACTGGCTTCGTCTTAGAGCCTTTAGGTTGATATGCAACCATAGTAGGGATAAAATTTCCAAGGTGTATACTGACTGGATTATTGGTTTTTTGTATAGTATAATCTACATGTATAGGCCTTCACGCTTATTTGTAAAGGTAGGCAGTATTTTGGATGTGTTTATCTTCACTCTTGAATTCTATCATTATAGAACTTTGATAGGTCTTCAAGAGCAAAGGATGTTAGGTTCATTTGTTTTGCTTGTGTAGGCATAGGTAGATATTAGTTTTTTGTGTTATCCTTTCTATTGAAAAGGATGAGCGTAGATTGTCCCGAACCCTTCTTAGGAGGGCTCATGCACTTCTTTTGTATTAATACATACATTTACTTACCCAACAAAAAATTACACACTACACATTCAAAAATAAGTTGCAAAAAAGAATGAAAAGAATCTCAAATGACAAAATAGGAGATGAAGGACAAAGTAGCAGCAAACATTTTCACCTTTCTTCTGAAGAGTGTGATTAAATGTTATAATAATGCAATATCAATTAGTTACATCGGTTTGACATACAAGGAAAGGGTTGCATATAATTTTCTGATAAAGTCTAGCGCAGAAACTTTTAGATTCCAATCATTTACAAGGCTCATATAAAAAGTGGGTGGTGATACAACTATATTAGAAGGGAATTTTCTTGTACGAGTTGATTGATTTGGAATTAATAAAAAACAAAATTTGAAACTTCACACAACCAAGCCTTTTAGTCTGAATATTAACTATAAATAATAGGTGAAAAAAAGAAGATGGAAAACCATATGCAGGTAGGAATAAAGGTAAGAATCAATGTTAAACAAAAACATGCAGAAAGCTAGGGTTTATATCGTCTCCAAGTTTGTTTATTTGATGGAGATGACGGAGTGGAGCTTCCCAAGTGCAAAGCCTCCAAAAGATTGCACCAAACTAAACTTCTTCCTCCTTGGTTGAAACTTTAGAGTGAGAGAAAAGTGAAAGGAGTGTTTTAGCACAAATGAGTTCATGTCTCTCAAAATGTAGCTAATTTTTGCTTTTTATATTGGTGGACTTAGTTGGCAATTTTTTAATTGTTGCAAAAATCTCTATTTACATAATAACCATAGATGTAGATCTTGCTCTTCAGGCTATAACTATAGAGATAATGAGATATTTGTAAAAGATCAAGAATAATAATTGTTTTCAAACTGTATTAAAATCTAGCTCTAGATATGTTATTCTCCTCATTGAAAGAGTCATATTCTGGATAAAAAGCCAAGTAGTTGTCAGTAGTGCTCTCAATCATGTAAATGAAATTTATGACCTAATATATGTTTCAAGTTGTGTGGTTGAAGGGTTTCTAGAAAATTTATGATCTACTATGATAACAAAGCAGCTACGTTCTTTACTAAGAACAAGAATGCCACAAGTAGATTATGATCTAAAAAAATAAATATCATGTAGTCAAGAACCTCATACAGAAGAGGATGATGATAAAAGAGTACATAAATATAGAGTTTACAGTGTTAAACCCCCTAACCAAATGACTAAGACCAGTTGCCCATATAGTCATGTTGAAAACATAAGGATATTTAGGGTCTTTTGATATTTAGGATTGGTAGGAGATATTGTAATTTGTTAACTCATTGAGAAGTTCCTTAAGATTTAGTTGATAATTTTATTTTAATCATGATTATTTTGATGTAAATATATATATATATATATATATATATATATATATATATATATATATATATATATATATATATATATATATATGCAACATGTGTTTTGTGACACTTTTTTTCAGATACATACCTCACCTAGAATAGGTAATCGAAGAGACATGCTAACTCAAGACTTTCTCACTTAGATTCTCAACATAAATAACAAACATACATGATAAATAGTTCACTCCCACAATCCCCAATAGTGTATAAAATCACATTAAACATGTTAACTATAACACCAATCCTAGCGTCTGAAATTTGAATTATAAAATAGAATGCATGAATACCACAAATAAACTTAATTACATAAATGCAACCCATCATGAAAAATGACCAAAATACCCCTATCTCATGTGTTGCCCCATTGGTTCCCTGTTGTCGCCCCGTTATTTCATAATCTTACCTATAAAACCACCAAAAAAAAAAAGTGAGTGAAACACACTCAATAAGTAGGTGCCCCCATAATATCCAATAAATGTATACATATCATAGTTAATCCCAATCTCGTATGTGTTCTTTGATTAATCTCCTTATGGTGTTATGGATATTCCTCTGGCACCCTAAATTCCCATCTAAATCATCTTAGCGCCAGCTCGATGATACGTCATAGTTCGATGATACATCATACTAAACACAACTTGATGACAAGTCATAATATCAAGTACATCATTTCCAATTTTCAACTGGAAATTACTTCGATCAAATTCCTTTCGTGTCATCTTCCACATAGTCCAACATATTTATCCAATATTAACCTTATATTGCCTTCATTAATGCACATTTTCCTCATATTTCTCCCTTATAAGGGTAACTTAGTCATTTCTATAACCGTGCAAAGTATTACCCACTTACACTCATTTATTCCCATTTTCCCTAATTATACACGGGGGTGTATCTTCTATACACAAGAGTTTACTAGTGAATTTTTGTGACATAAATATCACATATACACAAGCATGCAATTTGTGTAAGATACACGACTATGTATCTCATATCACATGGGTGTGTATCCACCCCCAAATCCACACACATATAGCTTTAATCTAACACAAGAAATATTACGCCAAAGCATACATGGTTGTGTATCCCCTATACACGAGCATAAAGCTTAAATTTTTCATAATGACAACTTCATCTGAACTCATTGTTTTTTGACCATTCTAATACATTCCAACCAATATAATCAATTTAGCACACTCTTGGGCACTCAATATGGTTTCTCGATATAGAAAAATCTCATATTTGCATTCAATTAACTAGATTGAATTTCTAATTACATGAACAAGCAAAACTTCTACATTTCATCCCTATGAAAGTCATCCTCCTTACCATGCAATTGAATGTATACAGAGATTAAATTCCCTCCATACCATTACTTTTCATCACTCAATCAACATATACACTAACAAAAGGCTCATTCAACAATACAACATTTATCTTATCAACATAAAGCCGATCATACATGTTGTATATGCTAAAACATGTAAGTAATATTAGGGTAGGTGTCCTATAAACAATTGATTTGACTTTTTTAATTGTAATTTTACTTTTATTAATTAATAAAGGATTTATTTTTATTTAATTTATTTGTGTATCCTTTTGTATAATTGTGCGAATAACATGTCATTAAAATGATGGAATTATGATAAGGGGATCATATGACTATTCATAAGAACTTTATGTACACATTAAGTGGTCATTCTAGAAACGTTTGTAGTGCCAATATTACAATAAACAAGGGTATATGCAATTATGATGAGATTATCATAATGTTAAGTGACTCTACCGAAAGGTGATGATAATTTTCATGTGTCAAAACTGTTTGTAGGTAATTTGATGCAACACATGGGTGCATATTATAGACATTTTTATCTTATTCACTCTACCAAAGGATATCCATATGGATGGTTGTTTCAGTGTCTATGGAATAAATCTTTAAATACCACAGGTGTATGTGATCCTCTGACTTGAGGTCGCTAGACTGTCTCGTGTAAAGATCGATATAGTTTGACACTATCCAACATACCATTACAACTAGGGTATCATAAAGGTAGTATACAACCATATCATGAGATACATAGAAACTATGGTTGATCAATAAATAATTTGTCACTTTTGAGCACATGAGAATATATCTCACATAAGAAACTTTTAAGTTGCTTGAATCTGTGGCCACAGTGCGATAAAATTATAGTCTAATCTATGTTAGTCATTAATATATATCAGTTCATATTGAGAAACTACTAAAATAGAAACATTTCTCTGTCTTAGTCTCAAAAGATATTCGTTGATGAAAAAATTGAATTGCACGTAACTGTGATGTTATAAATGTTTAAGAGATATCCGTTGATACTTTGTCATTCGGGTGGCCATGATGCTCTAGAGGTCAATCTTGGTTTGTGTATAAATTTGATCCGAATTCAAATATTATTGATTCGATAAAGAACTTATAGATCGCACACATATAGGGGTTGATTCAAGCTTTGAAACGAGGATCATTTAGTGACAATCTTGGTGTTTAGGGAGGGAAAGAACTTTGTTGACTAAGTTTGACCAAGATCACTTGGCGTGTATGGTGTCACATGGCATTATCAAATTGGTAGCATGGCATGACTGGATACCTTTAAATCTCTGAACAACTTAAAAGTTCTTGACGCCTTTATTAAATTTGCTATATAAATGGTGTAAGGAATAAAGTTGACATTTGAAATAAATAAAAATTGGCAAGTTCAGTCTATAAAAAATGTAATTTATAGGACCTTTAAGGCCAGAGGACTATTTCCCACCCAAAGTATCCTCTATTCTCAACTTCCCACTCCTTAATTTTGAAAATCTCATTTATCTATTCATAAACGATTAAAATTAACGAAACCCTAATCCCTTAAAATTTTATTTATTTCTCCCCCTAAACCTAAAAACTAACCATTTCCCCCATAGGCAAAGTTTTAAAAAATGACATTTCCCTCATAGGGTTTAGTTTTCAAACTTCAATATTATTACTGGCAACAAGCTAGAGAGACGAAGACAAAGATCTCATCTTCGTCTGGGAAGAAGATCGTCTTCCCAGAAAAAGACGTCTCGAAAAATGAAAAGTTTTGTCTCTTAAACTTGATTTGATGTCGATCGAGTATCCATCTAAGAGGAGAGAAATCACCTGAGGGAGAGAAAACTTCGAGAGGGAGAGACCACCAGTAATGATGTCAAAGTTTGAAAACTAAACCTTAGGGGGGGAATGTCATTTTTTAAAACTTTGCTATGGGGGAAATGGTTAATTTTTAGGGTTTTGGAGGGAAAAGGAGATTAAATTTTAATTTATTTTTTATATTACATATAAAATAATGATTTTACCCTTAAAATTAACAGACTTAACCCCCATGGGTGGGTGTTTAGGATTTTCATAATTAAAGGGTGAAAACTTGAGATTAAAGAATACTTTGGGTGGGGAAAAGTCCTTTGGCCCATACCTTTAATGCTCATTCATAATACACAGCATAGCTTATCAAACACCAATAGATGTCATTTCTTTTCTAACAATATAGTATTAAGCCAATTTCAACCACAACTGCGACTCAACCACTATTTTCATTTATTTACTTGAAAAGAGAATGATGCCATTTTACTAATGATATAGACATGATAATTGATTTTAGGATACCTAATCTACTCTAACATGATTGATGATGATACTTATTTTGTAATTTGTCAAAATTTCAATTATTATTTCATTTACTTGTAATTTACACTTTGTATTTTTTAAATCATCAAACTCCAAATCAATAATACATGCATGATTTAGTAACAACTTGTACTAAGTATCATACTTAGTATATAAATATATATATTAAATTTAAATTATTCTTTACTTTTTTATAGATATAAAATTTAAATCAAAGTATTAATAAATAAAATTAATCATAAACTAGAAAAGTATGAGCTGAAACGTTGTCTATTAGCCTTCACATAAGGCTTAATTTAGGTTTTGCATTTGCATACAAATCTTAAGTTAATCAATATTTCTAAGTGTTTGGGCTTTGAGAGGTTGGTTGGAGTTATGTTCAATCCTCCTTTTGCCCTAGTCTAATTTTTTAATGTATAAGAAAATTAAATCAATATTGTTCCGTTAGGCCAATTGTTTTAATAGGTTCTTAAACAACGTCAAATTATATCTAAGTAAACTTTAATCAGTTATACAATGAGAACTGCTAGTACTTCTCCTTAGTTTGGTCGATGTTCACAAGGTTCAACAATGAATATCCCCACCTTTTCATAACCTGTTTCAACTTCTATCTCTATAAACATTAGAAGTTGTAATTGGGTCAAACAACAACCCATTATTAATCTATGAAAGGTTAATATTTTACCGTTGTAAAAACATTTTTCATCAATTAAACGCATAAATTATATTTTTTCGCTCAAAATCTAACTTTGCTAATGAAAACTCTATCATAAAACATCACAATAATCAAATTTTATTTTCTAAAATTTGAATAGAGGAAACGGTAACACTTGTGTCACCGTTTCTCCATTTATTACAATAACAAAAGTCCACCAAATCCTAAGCTTTGCCATTTGGCCACCAAAGTGAAGGGAGATGGAATTGATAAGCCTAATAACAACCAATACTATAAGATTTATTGTCAAATGCAAAGGTAGACAAAGAAAAGGAGTGAAACACCCAACCCTAAGAAAGTTGCATGGAACCTTGACCCTATCTCATGAGGTTGCATTGATAAAACACAAAGTCTTAATTGGGCACTAGACATTGGTAAAACGATGAAGGAACACACAATCCCCATAGAGGAAATATTGATAAAAAAGTGGGTTGGATGAGAAGACTCATATATACGATAGATTCAAGAGCTATAATGAGTGAGGGAGTAGTTGGAGGAGACTTCAAAGGTGGTAAGGAAACAAGGTAGGCATGGAATTCAAAAAGTTAAATTTCTAACATTGTATTAAGACTCTTTTTTGTGATGAAATGGCGTTTTTTGGGGAAAAAAGTGTGATGTTTTCATTTAGTGGGAGCAAAATGATTTCATACTAAACCTTGGGTGGAACATTTAATCACTTAATTTATTGTCATTTCCTCCGATCTTTTCACAACAAAATCCTTGTCTCCTCCTCTTCACCGCAAAACCCTACCAAAAACTCCAATCTTTGAATCAGAAACCTCCTCCTTTGGCTTTTACTAACATTAAAAACCATAAAACCCATCAATGGAACAAATGGAACAAATGGAACAATCTCAAGAAAGAGAAGACTTAACTCTGGTGACGAGAAAGCCATGTTTTGGTCTACCCACGGCCTGCCCAACTTGCTTACCCGTTTACATTTATCTCAAACTCGCTCGCTTGCCCTTTCTCTTGGATTTCAACTCTTCTTACCCTGACTCTGGTAATTTTTTTCATTTTAAATTTTATTTTGGGTTAGATTTCAATTGTTTTTGCTTATTTGGATAAATTTGATACCTGGATAATGTTAAATTTTTTCATTGAATTAGTTTTGTGGTGTGAAGCGTTGTTGATATGTATGTTTTGGGGTCTCATTATATTGTTTTCACTTATTTGGGTAAATCTGATATATGGGTAATGTTTTATTTTTTCATTCAATTACTTTTGTGCGTGAAACTTCGTTTATATGCTTGTTTTTGGATCACATTTTCTTTGTTTAAAGTATTTGGGTAAATTTGATATCTTGGCGATCTTGATATGTTTCCTTTGTTATGTTTATTTATCTTAGAATTTTGTAGGTACTCAATGCAATTTTGTAATGTTTATGTTTTCAGAAATTTGCCTAATTGCATGCCATCTTGCCTTGTCTTGATGATAATTAATAGGGGAGGAATCCGATAAATTTTGTGAAACTTCTCTGAGGTTTTTGATGATTTCTGCAATGTCCTTATTGTTAGAATTAATGATGAATTTCAAAATTTGTGGGATCTATCTCTATTTAACTAAAATTCAATGTCACAGTTAGGTTATTACCATCCTTTCTCATTGATAGTTTGATGTTGTTACATTTGTATGATTATGTCATTGTCTAATGGGTGTTATTCTGTATGTTGTCTTCGCATTTTCTTCAAATGTTTGAGGTTATTAACGGTAACTTCTCGATTTTGTGTTTGACTTAAATGTTAGATCAAATTCCTTATGTTGAGTTGGGGACTTATGTGGCTTACAATAATGAGAATGGTGGAGTTATTGGACGTTTAAAGGAAGATGGCATTGTTGATTTGGACAGTGAATTCCAGTCGATCCCAGATTGGATAACAACAAAAGCAATGATTAGTTCGTGGCTTGCAGATGCACTTATGTATGAACTTTGGGTGGGGACTGGGGGAAATTCTGCTCGCAAGATATATTACTCTGATCTAGCCTGGCCGATTGGGAAAGTTTTGTTCCTACTGCAAATCCAAACAGTAAAGCAGCACTTCGGGATAACTAAAGACAACATTGAACGAAGGGAAAAAGAGGTTCTACTTTTTCCTTTAAGCTTCTTACTATAACAAACTTTATCTATGTGCACCCTTATTACCCTCTATGTTTATCTCTCTATTTCTCAGACGCAAACATGCAAATTGATAGACTGGAGTGATATTAGTTTTTTACTTTGCTTTTCCTTTTTTTTTTTTACCTTTTCTTTTAAGTAAATTTTCCTTTCTCTGTCTTCTCTTCTATCCTTATATGGTTTATTCTGCTCAGATATACAGGAGGGCAAACATTGCATACGGAGCTTTGTCCAGTAGATTAGGGGAGCATTATTTTCTGTTTGAGAACAGGTAGCTTTTGGATCCTTTTAGATTTTGCATAGTTGTTTGAGAAAAGTATTAAGGGATTTCTGTTTATTTTTTTGATTGAAACTACATTTATTATAAAAAATTTCAAATTAATAGCTATCCATTATTTCTTGCAGTCCATCAAGTGTGGATGCTGATCTTCTTGCTCACGTACTTATTACTCTTCAAGTATTACCAGTAAGTGGACCTAAAAGTCTATGCCATATCTGCTGCCTTGTCAAAGCTGATTTCTTCTGTTGGATTGAAAGCTAATTTCTTATTAAGACAAATATGATCAAAGATTCCATTGGAAGCACTTGTAAATCTTTCTAACACTATCTTAATTCGAGTTGATCATGTTGTTTTGCATGATGTTTTAGTTGTTATGATTGATTATCAGCTTGTGAGTGAGGTTTGGGGTAGGCTTAAGGTGCGTTTTTACTTTTCATGAGATTTGAGTATGTCTCAATACTATAATTGTATCATGCATACCTTGCTTTTTTATTTGTAAGCGTATGCAGACTGGTGCTTATGATAGATTTATTCTTGCATGTCTTCTATAGTTTTGTTGTTGGTTGGCATTTTAACTGTGTAGATGTCACACCAAGGAATAACCAGGCTTTTGTAAATTAAAATTTTCATTAATTTTTGACATAAGTTTATGGCTAGTAATCTATTACAATCCAACTGTTATGTATGTAGGCTAAAAGATAGAATAGTGTATACATCACAAACTTTTAGTCCAAACTTTTACATCCCAGCTGATGTGACATTAATTGAGATATGTATATCATTTATCACATACTCAAGTACTCCACATGATTTTTTTGTGTGCGTTTATTATATGTATAATGGTTGAGATTTGTTTGGTGATGTGAACATTGCTTTTTCAAAGTATTTTATCTTGCCTTGTATTACAATTTGCTAATGAATTTTAATTTTCTCTATAATGTAACTTTAATCCTGTTCCTGCAATTCTAAATTATTAGGAAACATCGGTTCTGCGGAGTAAACTGTTAAGTCATGATAATCTTGTAAGATATGCTGAAAAATATAAGGTGGACTTGATAGAGGATGGCCCATCATCTTCTGTTCCACAGTTTCACTCAAACCCGTCCTCATCAACTCCCCAAAGAGGTCCCCCAAATTGGAGTAAGCTATTCAACATCATCTTTTTCTTAATATATTAATGACATATGTTTGATTGCTTTGCCTTAACTCAACCAGTTTGGTTTTGTATTTTGGTGGAATTGAAAAATGTGGCTGGTGGTAAATTATTTCAATTGATTTCTTTTACTGGTTCTTGCCCAAAACCCAAGAATTTATAGATTTTGGGGATACTGATTCATATATTTACTTGGTATAATCTTCTTAGTGTCATTTTATCTTGAATGAATTGTTTGCAGATATTTTTTAATATAATAGACTTTGACCAGGAAGTTGAGTTATTATTGTTAAGAGGGTCAGACTAGTTTAGTTGGTGCATTTCATTGTGACCTTATGCCCAGACTGCAGACTGAATCTCATCTCCCTGTGGATTTCATGTCATCTGCAATATTCCCTTCCCCACAACGTGAAAAAAAAAAGAAAAAGAAGATTCATTTAAAATACCTTATTTTCTGTTATTGTCCTTTTTTTGTGGGGCATTTTATTTGAAAACACAACTCCTTTCTTCTCCAGTTGCAGCTTAAAAGGTGTGAAAGGGAAAAAAAAAATGTTGAAGAAGTATAAAATTCTCGTTGTCTATTAGCATTTGGATGGAAAGAGTGTCTTAGGGGGCTTCTGCTGATGCATTGGTTATGTTAGAAACAATATAGCCTATGATATAGTGGGCTTCTCTTTCCCCCAAAGGAGAGGGGGTGGGTATTAGAATTGAATGTTCCTTCTGGGTTATTATGGGATAGATCTTACTCAGAATTGTAAATGTAGGCCTAAAAGAAATAGTGAAGGAGGTTCTAGTGTCAACTAACTGTGAGAGGAGTAAGATATTCTGCCAATTTCTCTTACAGTACATGCCATGAATGATTTAGATCCCTTTTTTGATTTTTTATATCATGGTGAAGGTTAGCATCTTGCATTAATCACTCTCTAAACCATCTGAGTGTTCAGAATTTTGGTTCTGCTTATGGATTATTATGCTAAGTTCCTAATTTGTATGCTTAATTTCTGTTTTGCCCCTTTGTTTGAAGAAGCTCCAGCCTCAGATTTCTGGTTGTGATATTTAAACTTAATGTTTTGTTTATTAGAATCAAAGCCGAAGACAAAACCTAAGAGGGAAAAAACACAGGAGGAGAAAACTTTCAGAAAAAGGGCCAAATACTTTTTGGCAGCACAGTTGTTTGCAGTTGTGCTCTTTCTGTCTGTGATGGGCAGATATGATTCTTCGGAAGTGCAACTTGATGATGATGGAGACCTCAGTTTCGAGTGAAAGTAAAGACTTCTCCGACTTGTGTTTCTTAATACCAAGACTGCAGACTGCGTGAAGAGGATGATGCTTCTTGTTTCCCTTTCATTTTTGTAGATTCATTTTGTAACTTTGGATAATAAACGTTCACAAAGCAAGAAGAAAAGTTACGTGCAGTTGATCAGAGTATTTGTTGTGAACAAATTATAAGATATCAGGAAATTACTAGTTAGTCTATATACAATGCCGTTTAATATAATAATTAGTTTCCATTTAAGAGACTGTAATGTGTTGTGTCTTGATGAGCTGGCTTATAATGTAAAAAAATCTAAACTAAGAAAATAGAGATAACATTATGCAAAATCTGAAATTTTCTTCTCTCTGTACATCTTCTGCCTCCAAAATTCTAAGTTTCTTTGTCTTCATTTCTATTTTGTGCCCTGTTTTGCTTCTTTCTCTTCTCAATTTAGTTTAGTTCATGTCAATTGATATTAGAGCTTGTGATTCTCAACCATTGTAAAAGTGACCCAAAACCTGGAAATCAGGCAAACATTTTCGCAATGGGTGCAAGATACAGAACAATGACAAAAATTGATGATAAGGAAATCCATAGATGAACTCAAAAGTTTAATTAGAGAACTGAGCTCATGTTTTGGTGTGCTGTCGAATATGAGAAACTTGAGACAGGTAAGCTCTGTATAAAACTATATCATAGATCCATAGATGGTAAGCTCTGTTAAAAAATTGATGATAAGGAAATCCATAGATGAACTCAAAAGTTTAATTAGAGAACTGAGCTCATGTTTGGGTGTGCTGTCGAATGTGCCATTAGCTTTCTGTTATAATGGACTTGAGAAAACTAGAGGGAAAGAGTTGGTAGTTCTTACTGATTACATCATAAATCATACTTGGCAAACACTCCTTGAAGGTTATGATGTGAACCACCTTTGTGGTTTCCTCCAAGGCTACACAAAGGTTTTCTCTGCTAGTGCTTTAGATAAATCAGGATCTCATGTGGCTGAGACAACCCTCAAGTCCTTAGTTGTAAATCTTCGAGTTGAACCAAATTATTTTGTTGCCAAAAAGATGCTAACTATGATATGCAAGACAACTTTGAAGCTATTGGTAGGGCATGATGATAGGCTGCTTAAGATAATTCTTGTCCTTCAAGGTTATAAGAAAAAAAATGCAACAAAAGGAAATTTCATAGAGTTGTTTGTCCTGAGTAGCATTGTAGACTTGATGAAAGAAATTGCATGGAGCCATTTAATAGAAGTGGCTCTAAAAGTTGGGATTTAAGCCTTTGAAATTCCAACTGATGATTAGTAAAGCAATGTTGACTCATCATGAAAATGTTGACAATATATATGACAAAAGTTACAAATTATATAAATCAAATGGTATAAAAATTGCATTGGAAGGTAAGGAAAATCTTATGCAGAAGCTTTGTTTTTGTGTTCCTTGACGACAAGGAACTTTAAAGGGGGAGATATTGTTGTGGACAAATTATTAGATATCCGAAAATTACTATTTAGTCTATATACAGTGTCGTTTAATGTAGTAATTAGTTTCCATTTAAGAGATTGTAATGCGTTATGGCTTGATGAGCTGGCTTATAGCGTAAAAAAACTGAACAAAGAAAATAAAGATGACAGACATTATGCAAAATCTGAAATCTTTCTTCTTCTCTCTGTACATCTTCTCCTTCATTTGAAATTCTAAGTTTCTCTGTCTTCATTTCTATTTTGTGCCCTGTTCTGCTTCTTTCTCTTCTCAATTTAGTTTAGTCCATATCAGTATTATTGGTGGCTGAGTAGAAGGAATAAGAAAAAAAAAAGTCTTGGTGGACTTTGATTGGAAAGTTTACATTAAAATTTGAGTAGTTGTTGTGTTGGAGATGAGGAATCACCATACGAGTTTGGGAACTTCAAAATTCATGTTTCTCTATTTTACACACAAGTATTAATTGTAGGTTAGTCGAATATGCTATGATATTAGGATTATATTAACGATGGATACAAATATAAATATATAATTATATGATTAAATTATTTTAAATTAGAAATACATTAAATTACACATCAACATTTTTTTTTATATTTATACAGTTTTTAGTATGTAGAGTATGACTTTTATATTAATTATGTCCAAAAACTCTGCAAAGTAAACACTTTTAGGGATGGATGTAAATTCAACTAAGTTTGAACACTTTTTAACCCAAGTTAAGATCGAATGAAAAATGGTTGAATTTGAGTTTGTTAAACCAAAATTAATTAAATACCCCACTGTATATAAAACTAAACAAAAATGTCCCAAACTTTGTTCATTAAGCAAAAATTCCCCAAAAATGTGAAATAACCAAATTGCCCCTTATATAATTAAATTAAATGCCAACAGAATTTTGCAAAGTCACTGTGCAATTGAAAAATTCATTTCACATGTCATGAAATTTACTGTTCATCACCATGAGTCATCGCAAGACTGACTGATTCCGATAAATTTTTCCATTTTTCTAGTGATAAAAATGGCCAACGAGGTTAGTGATTTATTCTTTATCAACTTTCAATCATTTTAGTGTTGATATTTCACTGATTGAATGAAGATTTTTCAAATTTTAGAGTTACAGTTTTTGGTATGGGTCGATTTTTGTGTGTTTTGGATGAATTTCTTAAAGGATTTTGTTTTATGATATGTATTAATTTGTTTGTTGTTAAAATGAGGTCGAAAAATGTATTTTGTCATAAATTGTGGTGATGACACCATTTCGTGATGAAGTTATATGACTTGCATATTGCGAGTAATTGCATCTCAAAACAATTGGTTTTTCAAGGTTTTGCAATAGGGGAAATGCAAGTTTTTAAACAATATGTAATCTTTGAAATATTTCACAATAAGGGGAAAAAATGGACTCTTTGTGTTTTTTGATAGTGATTCTTTGTGATATTTCATGATAAGAGAGAAAAAGTGAGTTGTTAAATAGTAATTCTTTGTGATATTTCGCAATAGGGGAGAAATTGCTATTTTTTGAATTTGACGGGTAGATTGTCATTTAATGGGTTTAAGGTGGGCAAATTGACATTTTTAGGGTTGCGGGGTAGATTGAAGTGTGATGTTTATGAAGGGATAAACTAAAATTGTTATGGATTAAAGGGAGCAAAAAAAATGTTATGGATAAGAGGGGGCAAGTTGAAATTTGTAATGATTTTAAGGGCAAATAGAATTTGTCATGAATTTGGGGTAAATTAAAATTTGTCATGATTTTGGGGGACAAATTGAAATTTTTGCTAGTTCAAGGTTTTTCAATGTGCAGTCATCAAATTTCTAATCTGTTTTTCATATTATTGCAATAATTGGCAGATTTTACTCATTTAGGGGATATGTATATTTCATATTATAGTTTTTGGACATGTAATTTTTGAATTTCCTATTGGTTTTCTTGAATTATAAGGTTTATGAGAGACAAATTGAAATTGTTTTGCACAAGAGGGGCAAACTAAAATTTGTCATGATTTAAGAGGCAAATTGAAATGTTTGCTATCCTAGGATTTTTTTATATGTAGTTTTTAAATTCTCAGTCTATTTTTTTGAATTGTTGTAATAATTGATAAATTTTACTTATTTAGGAGATATGTACATTTCATATTAAGGTTTTTGGATATGTAGTTTTTTGAATTTTCTATCAAATTTTTTGAATTATGAGGTTTTTGAGAAGGCAAACTGAAATTTGTTATGATTAAGGGGTAAATTAAAATTTTGCTATCTTAGGGTTTTTTGACGTATAGTTTTCAAATTTCTAATCTGTTTTTTCGAATTATTGTAATAATCAATAGATTTTTCTTAAGGTATTTTTATTTGTAGATTTTGAGTTCTTAATCTGTTTTTTCAAATTATTATAATAATATTATGAAAATTATCATGATAACACTTCTTTTTTTATTGGGGGGAGTAAAAGAGCAAACTGAGATTTCCAGATAAGAGTCTATACTTCCCAATGAAGATAACAACCCTGCTAAAGCGAAAACCCATGGCCCTAATCGTGTCTACCTTAACCCAGACATAATTAGAAATGTTTGAGAGGATGTTCTTTGGATATTTTCTATGGTTTAAAGACATGAGATTCAACTTAGTTATGTATCAGATGTGACATGAGAGCCTAGTTATGGTTTTAGATCAATGCAGTTGATATGAGGTTCAACCTATGTGAGTTTCCTCTTATTGCTAGCTTTCATTTCTCCATGTTTACTAACATTGTGATGTTTATGACATAAGATCCCGAAAATAGGATCAGAGACACATATTTTAGGGGTGTTAAACCTGTGACCCATAGTGATGTAGAAAAGGTATTTACCGCGAGGCCATGAGGTTGATGATGAGGATGCAGTTAAATTGGCTCTATTATATTGTCTCTATGTGATGTTACTAGGGAATGACTAGTGAAAACAGGTTGATATGTGGTTTCTCTAATTGGTTGATCATCTTAATAGATTCAATGTTTACTCATAGGGCAAATAGACATGGGACACGTTGTACTGATCCATAAGCAAAGCCATTACAAGGTTATCATTGGACCCAACCAACACAAGCAAGAGAAAACATGGTATCATGGGGTTATCGTAGGCTTTTCAAGTAAGTGGATCAGAGTAAATAATCTTTTTTAATTGTCAGTAAATTGATGGAATCTAAACTTTTATTTTGTTATTACAGTTTTGAATATACGAGACGCTCAAGTCTATGTCTAAGTGGGTGGATTTGGTTGATTGTTTTGCATTTTTGTGCATGTTCAAGTGGAAGTCGAAAGGCCTTTTGGGATAGGTGATATAGGATATTTATTCAATGGAAATAAAGTCAGTAACTTTAAATTAATTAATTGATTAACAAAATGCTAATTGTTATATTTTAATAAGTAAGATGATGTAAACTTTCCATTGGATACTTCCCCAACCGAGGAGTAGTTGTTATGGTATATCGATGTCGTTGGCTACTTTAGACTAGCGGGTCTACATCCTTTTTCTCCACCAACATCATCATCGACTCTTACAGTTGGTGCTTTTCTACTCATTGATCCTACTCCTCTTATGTCACCTGTCGTTGAGCTCGTTCTTATTTCTCCATTCGTTGAGTTCGCTTCTATTTGTCCATTGGTTGAGTGCTTTATTGTTGAGTCGACTACTGTCAGTGACTCTTGTGTGTCTTTTACGATAAAGTGCCTATAGCCTACCGATGTAGCCATCACGACATAACACCTTTCACCCATCAATGTGGCCCTTATGGCGGAGCATATTTTGCCCGTGTCTATTGGCGTGGCCCCTATGGAGTCCACATTTGATGTTGCATTGATGAAATAGGGCAATCTTATATTGGACAGGATATAGCATGAGATGTCTCTTTTGCGGAAGGAGATGTTTGGTCAAATGTCTTGTTAAAGGCTTGGATGAGTCATTTAAAAGACATCGTGACACGGATCTAACTAGATACAGTTATTTAGGTGAAAATGTCATATGTATGTATGTATATGTGTGTGTGTGTGTGTGTATATATATTGACGTTTATTTATTCGTTATTAAATATTTTTCTACCTATTAGTCTGACATATATATATTTGTATAGGATACTCATGATGGTTTTGGTAGGGCCACACCTGTACACTGTGATTTCATCTCCTCTCCTAGCCGAGGTTAGTAGTTATTTATTTGTTATGACATTTTATATGAAATATTATTGAATAATTTGTTATTAAATTTCATACAAGGTTCTCCCGATAGTTGTGATGTTGGTTTTTAGGTTACTGGTAACTAGTAATGTAATGGAATTAAAAAATTTAAAAACAAAAAATCCTAAAAACCATAATCAAGATATTCATTTTAAAACATATATTCTTGAACATGCAAAACACTCTTAAGATGTTATAAGTTTATACATGCATTGGTGGCTTCTCCAAACCTTCACATGACTTGAGACTAAACGTTATCTAACTCTCAAAAGTCAGCGCCTTGCTATCCATGTGTTCTTCTTGTTTTATTTTAATTTTAATACATGCTTTAAATATGTGTAAGTGTCTGATTATAGCAAGGATTTCATCCAAACTCGGCATTCTCACACACATACACGACTAACATGTGAACATGCACAACAGTCATGTTTCATAACTTGCACGGGTTGCACATAAATGTGTCGCATAACAAGTTTTCGAATCTTGCACGATTGGACAAATTTTTGTGCAGTCGTGCCACCTTTTTATTTAATTAAAGCCTTGTACGATTAGACATGGTCTTGTCTAGTCGTGCCATGCTTTTATTATATTGCATGGTGCCACCAAACATTATGCACACCAAGTTTGACTTTGTCAAAGTATGGTCAACTGGATTCTCTCATTCTCTAAACATCGATATTATCACCAAATTTACCTCTAGGTTCAAATTAACCCCCTATATACGTATGACCCATAACCTCTCTGTCGAACTAGTAGTGTTTAAATTTGAGTTGAATTCAAACACATGCCAAGTTGGGCTCTTGTAAAACATCATAGTCCTCCAGATGATAGAGTGTTAACGGATATCCCTTAAGCTTTTACATCACAATTACATGTAATTCAATCATTTCTTTAACCAATATTTCTCGAGGTTGAGACATAAAAAAATGTTTTTTCAATAGTTCCTTCTATGAACTAATATACATCAATGACTAACATGGATTACGCTACAACCTCATCCTATTATGGTCACGAATTCAAGTAACCATGAATGTCATTTAGTATTTTCATGTGAAATATCTTCTTTTACACTTAAGAGTAACTAATATTTTATTAATCAACCATAGCCTCCATATATCTCACGATATGACTTATTACTACTTTTATAGTTACCCTAATTATGGTAGCACATTAGATAACGTCAAACCATATCAATCCTTACACAAGACGGTTTGACAACTTTAAGTCAAAAGATCACATATACCTATGGTGTTCAGAGGATTTATTCTATAGACACTGAAACAATCATCCATATAGATATCTTCTAGTCAGGTCAGTCTGATGAACAAGTCTATAATATACACTCATGTGTTACATTAAACTATCTATAACAATTTTGATACTTGAGAACTATCACCATTTTTGGTGGGATTGCTCAACACTATGATAGTTCAATCATCATTACACGTGCCTTTATTCATTGTAATGTCGAGATTATGAACGTTTCTAGAATAGACACTAAAAGTGTACATAGGGTTCCCACGACTAGTCATCTGATCCCCTCACACAATTCTACCATTCTAAGGGCATATTATTTACATAATCATATAAACTGACAACGTTTGAATTGAATAACAATAAACCATTTATTAATTATTAATATAAAATTACATCCATATATGTCAAATTCGATTGGCTCAAGGGCATTTTCTCTGACAATATTCTACTTGCACTATAACTAATTGGTTATATATCTAATGTTGAGTTGGTTACATGTCTATCATGTTTCTGCTATGACAGAGGTTCTGTTAGTAAGTCAACCAAATTGTCATATGTATCAATTCTTGTTATATGTATGCCATATGATTGTATAATCTCTTGATCAGCTGATATCATCTGAGTATATGTTTGGACCTCTGATGAGATCGTGGCTCTTTTCCCTAAGTAATCGCTCAATTGTTGTCGCAATGAGCTTAATCGACTTGGCTATACTCGAAACCACTCTAAGTTTAGTTATGAATTTCTTGATCCATACAATCTTTTTTCTCATTTTTGAAAGAGTAATGTGCTTAGACTCTATTGTAGAATCAATCACTGTACTTTGCTTAGAGCTAACTAACTGTATCATCATTCAAACAAAACACAAACTTTGATTGGGATTTGTAATCATCTTAATCAGTTTGGAAACTAGCGTCACTGTAGCTTTTTATAATGAGTTTAGATTCTCTTATGTAAACTAAAAAAACATCCTTAGTCATTCTCAGGTGCTTTAGGTTGTTTTTGATAACCATCTAATGTTTTTCACCTAGATCAGATCAATATCTACTACAAATGCTCAAAGTGTATGAGACGTCAATCCTTGTACATAACATGACATGTATAACTGATCCTATAACCAAAACATATTGATCGTACTCATTTTTTCTCTTTCAGATTGTGTACATGGATACATCTTTTTCGAAAGATATACACCATGCGACATGGAGAACAAAGGTCCAACCATGTCATTCATTTTAATTAACGTTGTTAACCATGACAAATATGTTCCAACTATGACACAAATTAAAGTCTTTCAACTCATGCCATTGTCATTCATTTAATGTCCCAACCATGACCACTAAATATTTTTAACTAATACATTTAATGTCCTAACCATGACTATTAAATCTTTTTAACTCATGCATTTAATGTCCCAACTATGAGAAATATGTCCTAGTCATAACCATTAAATATTCTTATGCATTGGTGCCATATGTCTAAGCAATTTTGTCCAAGGCTCATGTATTACTGCCACATGTCCAAGCAAGGTCCAAACAAATGTCTAAGCCATTGCATCGCTGCTATGTGTCATAACATTTAAATGTCTCAACCATGACACTTAAAAAGTGTCCCACCCCTGATAGTTTCTTCCAATGGATCATTGTCATGTGTCCAAGCAAATTTGTCCAAGTTGTCTATTGCTACCATGTGTCCAAAGCCTTAAATGTCCCAACTATGACACTTTGCACTCCAACCACACCACGTGTCCAAGCCATATGCATTGCTAACATTTCCAGCTTGCCATGTGTTCTATTTGTGACACTCTCAAAATTATCACAGCCCTGACATAGAATACCAATCCAGGTGTGACACATGTAAATTCATTCCTGTTGTGTAGTTTTTGAAAACCTCCTAGTCATTATACATAATTCAATCAAATTGTGACATATATAAAATCTTCCCAGTTATGTGGTTTTTCAAAACCTTCCAACCTTGCAGCAACCGTGCACCTCTTAAAATCAAACACGTATTTCAACCATGCACAAGCTGGCATACACCCTTTCAAGCTTTTGGATTTTTTTTAATAAGCATAGCAATGAAGTAAGCCACCCGTTACAAGGATTTGCCGCTCGTGCTAAATGTATTTAAAACTATCTATTGAGCCTTTAAAGCTATTTGTTGCAACTTTGATTGAGGTCTATCTTTTTTGCTGAATTTTTCAATTGGTTCTCAATGACAACTCAATCCAAATGGAATGCAAACTAGCCTTATAAATTGAGTTTGGATTGAAGAGCAAAAGGTAAGACCTCTTACAAAGCGAAAAAGAAAAACCTAAAAGACTATGTTTTCTTTCTGTCACTCTTACCAAGTGTTCATTTTATTTATTGAGAGAATTAGTGCACTCATCTTGTATTTACAGTCTTAGAGAAACAGTTAATATTCTTATATTTTTGTAATCAAACCTTTAGGCATAATCTCATATTAACTAGTGTAGTAAACATAATTCTAGATATACTATACGTAAAAAATTTTCAAGAGATAATGGAACTCCAAGGTGATTTGCTTGGAAAAGTGGACGCAAGAGGCATGCAAGAGAAAACTCTGAACCCCTTTAAATTGAGCTTTTTTTACAACTCAAACTCTTTAATTTTTGTCTAGTGTTTGTTCATTTATTGCTTAAATTATTGTTGTTGTTATTGTTATTTATTGCTGTTATGTTTTTGTAAAATCTTACTATATTCTTGCTATTTTATTGTTGTTGTGTGCTCTGTAAAATTTGTTGTGGTATTTATTATTACTTTGCATAAACTTGGTTGCTAAGAAAATGTTTCCTTTAATTTTTTTTAAGAACATATTCATCCTCCTCTAGGTTCATATTAACTATTACAAAAGTGTTTAACATTGATGAATCAGAACTCACGAATAGCTTTATCAAAACAAATATTTTAGTTTCTTGAAACTTGCTTAAGTCTATAAATAACTTTTCCATCTTGCATACTTTGTCTACCTATTCAGCAAGAACGACCACAGGTTGCGCTATATAAATGTCCTTTAACTGAAAGATTTCATAATCATAGTATACAACTATAACAAATATAATTCTAATAAACTTAAACATAACAACCAACGAAATGGTTTCATTATAGTTGATGTTATATTTCTAACTAAAACCTTTGACAACCAATCTTACTTTATAGGTATGTAGTTTCTTTTTGAAAACCCATTTGCACCCTACAGGTTTTACCCCTTCAAGTGCATCCACCAGAGTCTATACTTGATTCTGGTACATGAGGTCTATTTTGGATTTCATAGCATCCAACCATTTAATAAAATACAGACTTAAAACAATCTTATCGTAGGTCTTAAGTTCATCACCATTGATGACTAGTACGCCACTGTGTTCACTTATGAGAAAAACAAACACTCTAGGTTGTGATATAATTGTATAGAACTACGTAGCTTTTGTGTACATTGAGGTTGTTCCACCTGAAGTGAAGCAACTTTCTTATCATAATCAACCATATGTGATAACACATTATCCTGTTTAAAATCTATGGATCTTGTTGTATAGGAACTTCATCAAGCTTCACCTTCCTCTTACTTGTTCTCTTGAGAATAAATTCTCTCTCAAGAACACGTCGATAAGAGCAACAAAGACCTTTTGCTTCTCTGAGTGTTAGAAGCAATATCCTATAGTAACTTTTTTGTACTCCACAAAAATATACTTTTTAAACTTAGTGATCACTTTAGAGGATTTTAATCTGTTTTCTAAGTTGTTTTTCTACTTCATTTTTAAATTCTTTGAATTTTTCAAAGCATTTAAACTTGTGTATCATAAAAAACACAATTATATCTATTGAAGTCATCAGTAAATACGACAAAGTAAGTTTTCCCATAACTGTTATACATTATCATAAGCATACACACATCACTGTGAATGATCCATAACAGTTTAGTCACCCTTTCATTATATCTAGTGAAGGGTGCTTTGACTATCTTACCCCATATACACGGTTCTCATTCATCATATGTTTGGAAGTCAAATAATTACAAGACTCTTTGTTCAAAAAGTCTTAATATACATTTCTATCCTATGTGACCTAATCTGCAATGTCATAGATATATGGTATTTAGATGATTTGATTTCAATTATTTATTATTTTACATATTAAGAATTTCATTATTCAGTTTTAAAATATATAAACTATTATGCAATTCATCTGTTATAATACTACCAGTAATAAAAAATGAATATCTCTCTTTGTCTAAAATAAACACAAAAACTAAGTTTCTAGAAATAGGAGAAATATAATAACAATGTTTTAATTCTAAAACTAACCCAGTGGACAACCTAAGATAATAAACACTACGGTTAATGCAATAACACGTGTTCTATTTCCAACATGTAGGTCAACCTCTCTTTTGGTGAGTAATCTGCTCTATTGCAGTCTTTATATATCAGAACAAATATAAGAACTACATCCTATGTCTATAACCTAGGATGAACAAGGAGAATAGTCTATCTCCATGACAAACATACCTAAAGTAAAAGCTTTAGCTGCCTTCTTCTTCTTGTTCTCTAGAAAAACCTTGCAATGTCTTCTTTAGTGACTTGTCTTGTCATAATAAAAGCAAACAACCTTTCTCTTTCCTACACCACCTGTAGGCTGAATAGTAGTATCAAGTTACTTCTTACCTTTGCCTTTAGCCTTGAGTTTTGATGTTTAGGCTTCAACCATAAATATATTAGTCGAAGCTACCTTTCATACCTTTTGTTTAGCCTGTCTGAGTATATATAATAACTCTTCATGGGTTTTCTCATTTTCGTTTAAGTTAGAATTCATGATGAAATTAACCCATATTTGGGAAGGGATTTCAACACATGGTCAATAACAAACTCATTGTTCATGATAAAGCCCAAGCTTACCAACCGTTTAATGTAACCAATCATCTTAACTACTTGAAGGCTAACTTGTCCTCCCTCAAAGAGTTTATAATCAAACAGAATATTTGACACCTTATATCATTCAACCCTCGTACAAGTGTCATACAACTTTCAAAGGTGTGTAAGCATGGATTGCACATCCATTCCTCATGTTGTTTTTATAGCTCAAGTGACATAGAAGTCAACATAAGGTACTAAACTTCCACAAAGTCATTAAGATATTTGTTAAAAGTATCATTTTACTCTTAGATGGAACCGAGACCAGACTTAGGAGGCAATGATCCCTTAAGGATATACAACATCTTCTTCTAACACAAAATAATCTGTAGATTTTTGTAATAATCAATAAAGTTAGTTCCAGTGAGCTTATTTTCTTTTTTGAGAATTGATCGATACGTTGGATTTAACATGGTGATTAAGTAATCTACAATTTAAGGATAAAAGAATTAGTAATTTTATCTAATTTATTAATATTCATTTTAATTATGGATTTAATAATTAAAATACTCTTATTATTTTTCTCAAGTGAATAGCCCTTATTTTGAACTTAGGAAGTTCCGGTGAACTTTCTAGTGAACCGAGATCTCACCGTATTAATTATTTTCTTCGCTTTGGTAAATAAATTCGAATTAATTGAATAAGTAAATTTTAAATTGATCACAAAAAATCCATGATCTCAAGCCATGTGTTATCCCAACAAATCATGCAACCTCAAATGTGACTCTCGGTATTAATAAGGTGGATATTACATATCTTCTTGCATCAACAAATGCATTCCCTACTCATGCCTCTAACATATTTCACCTTCGCTTTGACAAGCAAGCAAATTATGTTAATTAAGTTAGACCCAATATTTCATCACCTAATATCCACTTGGTAGAAGTGTACACTTTGCTTTGACAAACAAGGTTACAACGAATAGAGACTTAATTAGGAGGTCATGTTGAAAGACATTAATTAAATCTTAGACTTAATATTTAAGTTGAAAGTTTTATTATTTAGTCTCATAAGGTTTTAAGCTACGTGTTAGGTGATATTTGTAAAATAAAACCTACACATACATTCTACAAAGTAAAATAAAAATATGCTAATACACAATCGTAACTAATGTCAAGCCCTCGAGCCAAAAGGAGTTTGATTGGCTAACCTAGGTGAATCTTCATCTTTAAGTCTTTGTGCTTGTCTTTTTATCTCCAATCTTCAATTATTATATGGTTTTATTTCCTAACTATAGGATTCTAAGAAAATAAAAATGACCTAATTTAAAAAGAGAAAAGGGGATAAAGGCAAAAATTAAAAACATTCACAAAGATTCTCTGGTTGTATACTGGGCATCATGCGTACATACATCCATACATATACATATGAATTAAATAATTAGATTTCAATTATTAGTATCTTAAGTGTTAAATTCTTTGGTCTCTAAAGTTTTACATAATTACAATTGAACCCTCAAAGCTCCAAAAAAATCTCAATTTAGTCCAAATTCAACAAAACATGACTAGATCATAATTTTAACTTTGCCACACATGCATGTGTGTTGTCTAGCTGTATATCTAGAATTTAACAAAATTTTAGAATACTGCACGACTAAAGTCACTGTTTAGGCACGATTAGATTGCAACTAGGGTAAGGATACATAAAGAGGCACATTGGACCAAAATTTGTCCAACCATGCTTGTACCAAGATATAATCATGATTGTACCAACTTGGTCTAGCCATGCACTTCTCATGGTGCATGACCATTCCATTTAGCACTTCCATTCATGGTTTGGATTATGTCGTGCATAGATGGTTTTCCAGACTCAGTCTTCCAAGTTTTTCGACGACGAAAAATCCAGAAGACTCCCGTTTTCAGTAGGCCAATCATTGGGGAGTGAATATAAAATTTAAACTGTACTCACACCAATGGCAACCCTTAAATTATGCAGTCAACAAGATTCAAAGAAAATTTCATGCAATGACATGAAACCTATAATTTTCAACCAAAATTCAACTTGCAAATTTTAATAAAAACTTAAACAAAAATTCAGATATTATCACTCAATAGTTTAACACAATTTATTTAATACATGATATTCAACAAATCATACAACAATACGATTACAAATCATCTTTACCAATTTTAGTCTTTGTTAATCTGATTACATTTAATTAACATATAAAATTAATCAAAACAAACCAACAAGTATATATTCTTATAAAAATATGCTAAATGATAGCTTTGATACCATTATTGGGGTTTTTAGGGCTTTGGTAATTGACAGTACAATGGAATTAAAAAAATTTAAAAGCAAAGAATCCTAAAAACTCTAACCAGATATCTGTTTTAGAACATATATTTATGAACATACAAAACACTTATAGGGTGCTTTAGGTTTGTACCTATATTGGTGGCTTCTTCAAACCTTCAAATAGCTTGAGACTGAATATTATCCAACCCTCGAGAGGTGGTGCCTTGGTATCCATATAGAGCACGAACAAGTAAGAGGCAATCCAAAAAAAGGTTATTAGAGTTTTTGTGTTCATCGAAAGAAAAATAAAAAACATAAAACTTGCAACTAGAGTTTTGTTATGTATGTGTTCTTGTTTTATTTTAATTTTAGCGCATGTTTCACTTTTTATTTAATTAAAGTCTTGCACAACTGGACAAAATGCTTTTATTATATTGCTTGCTGCCACCTAGTACTTGCACACAAAATTTGGCATGGTCAAAGCATGGTCAACAAGAATTGGCCTCTAGCAAAGCATCTTGGCCACCTAGATGACAGAGTGTCAACGAACATCTCTTAAACTTTTACAACATCACAGTTACTTGCAATTTAATCATTTTGTCAACTAATATCTCTCAAGGTTAAAACATATAAAAGTGTCTATCTTAGTAATTCCTTTGTATGAACTGATATGCATAAATAACTAATATGGATTTGTTTACAACTTTATCCCAATGTGGCCACAAATTTAAGCAATCATAGATGTCATTCAATATTTTCTTGTGAAATATCTTCTATTGTGCTAAAAAATGATGGGTCATTTATAGATTAACTATAACCTCCATATATCTCATGAGATATCAATTACTACCTTTATAATTACCCCAATTATGGCAGCATATTAGGTAGTGTCAAACCATATTGATTTTTATACGAGATGGTCAAAGGATCATATACACCTGTGATATTGAGAAGATTTATTCCATAGACATTGAAACAATCATCCATATGGATATCTTCTAGTCGAATCAGTCTGATGAATATGTCTATAATGTATACCATGTATTACATCAAACTGTTTATAACAGCTTCGACACGTGAGAATTGTCTCCACTTTCGATTGGGTTGTTCAACACTATAATAATCCTATCATCATTACGCATGCCTTAATTCATTGTAATATTGGGATTACGAACGTTTTTAGAATGACCATTAAAAGTGTATATAGAGTTCTCATGATTAGTCATCTAATTCCCTCATAATAGTTCTACCATTATAAGGGTATGTTATTGGCACAATCATGTAAATAGACAATATATGATTGAATAATAATAAATTCTTTATTAATTATTAAGATAAAATTACATCTATAAACGCCAAATTCGATTAACTCTAGGGCATCTACCTTAACATATGGTAAACCCTCTCCCGTACACGCTATGATTCCATTTACTCCTTCCCCAATCGAGGTTGGTAATTGTTTTTTACGACATTTTATATGAAATGTTACTAAACAATTTTTTGTTACATTATGTACAAGGTTCTATCTTTGAGGGAGTATCGATTCATGATTCTCCACATACACCATTCCCCAACGTGAAGGTATGTATATTGTTATTATGAAGTCAGTTAAATGAAGTCATTCCTAATAGGGTGATAACTTTTTATTTTTTGTATTTTCAGGATGAATGATTGTTCTTCCTATGTCAACATCAACACGAGCACCAAGTCGTCATCCCACAGAGTTAGACAACAACCCACACATTATCAGCATGACATAAGGTAATTAATGCCACCCTACAAGTTGACTACAAGTGGGCAGAGCTCTTCATGAAGATGGTAAAGGTAAATTATATGTTGGGTTTATTTTACAAACCTTAGAGGGTAATCGATAGGGTATTTATTGTATATACGTGTTTCCATTATAACTATTTATATATAACACATGTCTCCATTATAATTATTCAATTTTTGCAGGTTTTCATACTTATAAACTTTGGTTGTGCCCATTAGAGTATTACTGTATATGACTCCTATATCACTTTTACAAGCAGCCATGAGGGGTTTGCTCATCAGATGCATCTATACACCACCTTTATCTCGGAATTACTAGTGTCCATGAGTTTTTAGTCCATTGCAAGTCATACAACACAACAAGATCACTTAGCATTGTGCCAAACGAAGGGTGTCTTCCAGTAAGGTGTAGGATTTGGTGATTGTGGTGTTTTCATGTTGCACTTCATAGAATGTCTAACACTCGAGCAGAGTTTAGATTTCCCCCCAAGTTTTCCACCTCAATGCACAGGTGTTTGGCCTCAAAGTTGTATTTCCATTACATCGAATAGATTGTGTTTAGTTATCCTTTATTATTCATATGATTTCATAATTGTTATGTATGTATATTTTTTTTCAATATTTTATTATTTATGTATATGATTTCATGTTTTATCTATTTTATGAGGTGTCTGAAACGAGTATACTAGAAGTTCATAAGTAATTTTAATGCATGAGTAAATCAAACATAAATCAAACGTAAAACTAATTAATAGACATCTGAAACATAAATAATATTGATGCAAGATTTCAATGATTACATCTCATTTCAACAAGTACATAAATTAAACTAAACAAAAGATTTAGATTGTGAAGATCTTTTTCTTTCATTTCTTTTCAATGAATCTAATGACACGGAGCTTGAAACCATTGTTAGACTTTTGTAATGTGATCGTATATGTCCAAATTGATTACATCGATAGTAAAACTTTGGTATAATGATCTCACCTTATGAAAGAGATCGATTCTTATTTGAAAGATACTTGGTCAATGATAATTGAGAAACGATGGCAGGATAAGTCTTTCATCCTCGATATGTAACTATTCTGATTGATCCCTCAATGGATTGACAACTTTCGCATACATTACATGGTAGAATTTGGTAATGTAGAAAGGATAAACCCATGTATAGACATTGGTGAGCCTCATATGTCTTGTGACAACAATGACATGTATAAATAGAATGCATGAATGCTGAAACTTCATGCACGTATATGTCTGCTCATGAAAGTCCGCAATACTCATGTATCTGCCCTTACCTATATCTTGATACCAAAATTTGTAATTAAATAAACCTCAAAATTTATAGACTTCAACACATGGTGGTCAAACTTTTCCTTTATCCATGGTGTAACCTAATGGGGGCATTCATCTGTAATTTTGAAAAAGCATTAACACATCTGTTACTAAATAAACGTACGTGTAAATATTAATAGTCAATTAGATAATTAATATTAACACTATACGTACTGCATGGTTTCTCCTCTTATAAAACTATTGTTGTAAGGTGTCTTGAATGAACTCAGCTGGCATCGTAATAGGTAAACCTTATGCGTGTCTGACAAGTGCATTAAATGGCTTTGTGATATTAGTTACTATTATGTTATACCTGTTGCCTGGAAAATGTGTCTTGCTCTATCATTGATACCTTACCTTATGTAGGTAATCCCCCTTTTCAAGATGTACCTCATCAATAGTTCTCATCATGACCTCAACATGTGCCTCTGTATAGGCCTTCACTACTTTCTAGCATAAACATATGACCTGTGAGTTACACGTGTACTTCGATCACATGTTACAAAGAAGGTGATGACAATAACATCCATGGTGTATATATGAATATAACTTAGTCATCGTAGAGTATATAATGTGATATTGATTTGAGATTATTGCCAACCTTGGTACTTTACTAGATGTAATCTTTATGCTTTATTAAAACCGACACCATGTTGGATGATCTTCCTTTTTTCTCACACCAAAAGCTATTAAATAGATTTGGTCATTATCATCTAAGGCCAAAACAAGAAATAAAAGTCCAAGATTTAAGAAAGTAGCATTAATACAAATAACTACTTGAAGATATCGTTGAAATGCATAGAAGGAACAACCCAATGCCATGAAAAGTATTGAAAGTGATAATCCTTGTTTGTTTGTATATGCATCATGGTACTTAGATTATCACGCTTTAAATTGTATCAATAATCTACTAAGAGTATAAATGAGTATTCCAGTAAGCCTTTTAATAACTGCATTGCCTGTTTCTTTGCTTGCCAGATATATCAATTTTATATATTGGTAATGTTGATAATGATCTCTTTAGACTAATAAATATGATCAATCAATACAAACTTCAATTTCATTAATTGACCTAAAACTCAAGCCCCAGTTTGTCTATGATGTGGTTTTATCTAATCTCTTAAACATGTGTGCATATGATTCATATTATAGATTTGACATATGTCACTTGGTTTTATTCTTTTTCCTGATAGATACCATTCACATTTCTCATTAATGCACTTAGTCTTCCATCTTTTTGGGTTTAACTTGGCCACTTTGTATTAGAGTCCTTTCTCTGACGCAAATTGAGTCATTACATCTTTTAAGTGGTTTTGATCCCTAAAAATGTCACCATTTTTGACATCATCCCCTTTCGCACTGATTCTACACTACTTGATGTTGTTAAAGGTTGAAGAGAAAAATTGGGTAGCCAATTAAATGAATTAGTGGGAACATTATCAAAAAATGGACCAACATAATTCTCGCCACCTTGAAAATGATATCAAGTTAGAGACTACTTATATTATAGTTAATAGGTAATGTATCATTTAAGTCTGACTTATCAAAAGAAACATTAACCATTCCATTATCATCAAAGTCACCCTAATCTGAAACCTTCTCATTGTCTCAATGAACCCATTTTGTAGCAATATATAATGCATCATTACGAAAATCTATCAACTCTTCCTCATTGGATTCCTTTTTCAGTTCACCATCATTATTGTCACTTATTCCTTCTTCTCCTTATGCTTCAATGACAAAACATGTAACAAAAACTAGAACACATTTTTTGACATATTTTGCCATGTCAATAAGACCTTCGACATATTTATCATTTTTTATTTTTAGAAGGGAGTCTAGCTCGATATGTTTTGGTTTCATGCATAGCTAAATGCTATTTTGGATTGGATCGATACCATTTTTTTAACTCAACAACTAGATAAATCTCTCAAGTGTTGCTTGTAATGGAATTTTAACCACTAGTTTATAACTTCGAGTGTATTTTATTATATTCCGATCATGTTAAACTCATCATTTCAATAATCAATCCTACAATAAACAATATTGATTAAAAAAAATTATTAGAAAAATTCACATTAAACTTTACCAATATAACAAAATGATCCCTATATTTTTCTTACATTTTGTTTAATCCCTTCATATATTATTAAAAATTAAAATACCTTCTATATTTTTCTAACATATGCGAAGTTGATATTCTTATAATATCTAAATGCCTTCTAATTTTGGTGTATTTTTTAGCATCCTCATATTTTGTCTAACTTTAAAATACCCCCTACATTTTTTCTTGTATTTTATTTAACCTGTGTATATTATTAAAGATCAAAATACCTTCTATATTTTCCTTACATATACGAACTTGATGTTTTTATAATATTTAAATGCCCCTTATTTTGGTGTATTTCATTTACCACTCTCATATTTTGCCTACTATCAAAATACTTTTTTCTTATATTTCATTTAATTCTCTCCTATATTAACAAAAATCAAAATGCCTCTATATTTTTCTAACGTATACGAACTTGATATTCTTGTAATATCAAAATGCCCCCATAATTTTGGACTACTTCATTTAGCATCCTCATATTTTGTCTAATTTTAAAATACGCTTTATTTTTATCTGAAATTTCATTTACCACCCTCATACATGGTCAGATCTTGAAAAGTTTTTACATTTTTCTAACATTTTTCATTTAAAACCTTTATACATTATCTAATATCAAAATATCCCTATATTTTTCTAACATATATTTAACCCCCTTATATATTGTCAAATATCCTTCCTATGTCATTATTTAAATAAAATATACATATTTGATTTAATGAAGAAATTAAGTTTTAGATTAAGATTCGTATAAATACTTCATTATCACAAACCAATTTTTTTAATTCGAATTAAAAAGCATGAATTTGTTTCTTTTTGAATAAACCCACAGTGTCAGATATAGAGTAAAAATGAAAATTTAAATGGTGTGAGGAAGGTATGAAGGTGAGAGTTTATATAGAAATGATGAAGGGTATTATTGATATTTTTAAAAATTTGAGGCATTTTTGCTTAAACCTTTGAAAAGAGGACATTTTTGCTTAACATTATGTTTGGGGAGAATTCAATTTAATTTCCCCAAAATTATTGGTACTTAATGTTCGGTTTAAATAAAAATGGTTTAGTTTGAGTTTATGATTCAAAAGTGTGACTCGAATTCGTGGCTCAAGTTTGCAACTCAATGACGAAACAATGTTATTTTATCCAAGAATGGGCAAAATAATATCACTTTGATAATTGTTTGATATAATTCAAATCAAATTATAAGTTAAGTTTGAGTTGAATTAAATCATCAACCGGTTTAGGAGCAAGATTGAGACGAATTCACTCTAACTCGAGTTTGGTTTGAGTTAAAAAACATGTTGACTTTTGATTTGAGCTTAATTGAAATTTAAATTAAATGAATTCAAATCGAGTCAAATAGAGTTGACCCAACTTTTCAAAACAAGTTAGCTTGATTCATCTAGCCTTAGGTCACACTTTCCAACCCATAATTAGTTTTAGTCAATTAAATGGATAGTTGGAAGGGCAAATGGGTAAAGAACTCTAAAGTTTTCTTATATAAAAAATTATAATGAGAAAAAATAACTAAATAAATTAATTAAAAACGTTAATAATTTTTCATGTTAGGAATTTATGGGCTGTTAAAATATGGTAAGGTAGTGGAATAAATTTAAAAATTCATACAAGTCTGAAAATTCCATTGAGGATCATGTTTTAAGATGTATTATCATGAAACATTGCAAACAACACATATAGGGTGTTTAAGGATTTTATACTTGTGTTTGGAGGTTCCTTTAATCTTTATATGGTTATGTGAATGCTCTCCAACCCACTACAAGGTGACGCCTTGGTTCATAAGCAAAGCATGGGCGAAACCAATCACGTGAGATTGTTAGGGCTCTATGAACGGGTTAGGTATTCGCATGAACATTCATTCGTATGTGAAATAGGGCAAAACTTTTAACTATGAAATTCATTCTATACTTATAGAACACAATGAACAACTGTTCATGACAAATGAATGATTGTTCAGTCTTAATCCTTATCTTATAAGATCTGTGATGTATCTGAATTTTGGGCATAAATTAAAATGAAATTCAGATAAAGATTTATCCAAATTTGTGTTACCATGAATGGATGTTTGTGGCCTATCAATGGTCATTCATGGTTAAAAAAAAGTCAAACTGAACTGATTCAATCCTATTGGATAAACCCTGTCCAATCGCAATTCAATTTCTACTCGAATACCCTAGGATTATCAATAAATAATCCAATTCCTCTAAAGTCCGAATCAACTCTTATATGCATGTGACTCATAAACTTTTTATCAAAGAGACAATGTCCAAATTCAGGTCGAATTGATTGAGTGTCAATAAACAACTCTAAGCATTGTCAACTATAAGTTATGCACAATATGATCCCTTTGTCAATTGATAACTCTCGAAGTTGAAACACGGATATGTGTCTATCTTAGTAGTTCTTCGATATGAACTGATACACATAAATAATCAAATGACTTAGACTAAGCTTCAACCCAATCCTACTTTGGCCACAATTTCGAGTAGTCATCGATGTCTTTCAATATTCTCATTTGAGATATCACCTCCTATGCTTGAGAGTGACGAATCTTTTATTGATCCACTATAGCCTCTATACAGATTTCAATATGCATAATCACCACCTTTGTGGTTACACCAGTTATGATAGTACATTGGATGATGTTAAATCATAGCAGTTCTTGTACAAGACAGTTCAATGACCTTAAGTTAAAGGATCTATGTATCTGTGAGTTAGAGGATTTATTCTATACACACTGGAGTAATCATCCATATGAAAATCCTCTTGTCAAGTCAATTCAATAAACATGCATATAACGTGCACTCATATGTTGTACCAAGTTGTCAACTAACTACTTTAACATGTGAGAATTATCACTGCTTTTCGGTAGAGTTACTCAATACTATGATAATTTTATTTCTATTACTTGTGTCCTTGGTCAAAGTAATATTAGAATTACTGATGTTTTTAGAATGACCATTTAATTTGTATAGAGGATTTTAACAATCAATTTTCTAATCTATTTATCACGATTTTACTATTTTAAGGATATTTAACACAATCAAATGTCTTCATAGCAAAGTAAACCATAATAAATCATGAATATGAGTTTTATTAAAAGCACTTGTATAACCATGGGAATTAGTTCTCTAATATTAACCCCAACATTTCATAAATTAAATTTAATAATAACAATTAGGTAGGCAATCTCCACCTCCTGGCGAAGATTTGTGCGCTTACACCCAATCAACTATTTCCCTTGTTTTTCTTAAAAAGACTAAACATCTCTGATTTTTTTTTTAATCATAATTCATTCACTTTTTAACATATATATTAAATTATAATTTTTTACATTATTCATTAAAGGATTTCACCTAAAATTTTGGCATTTCTTAGATATATTTTTCATTATTAAGGATTAGGAAATTTTTTCAAAATTAATATATATTTTTAAGATTACCAGGATTTTTTTTAAACATTTTTATATTATTTTAATTATATTATTTCTGTAAATTTAAATAAGTTTAGAAAAAAAAAATTATTAAAATGATTGTATTTAAATTTTTTCCTTTAAAGTTTTATTCAGGAAATTTAAATACAGTGTTTTATTAATTTTAATGTATATTTTTAATACCACCATATATATATATATATATAAAGGATTTTTTTCAATTTTTTGAATTATTTAATATTTTTATTTACAAAATTATCATATATTTTTTTATTTACCCAACACATTTTCATTTGAAATAGTGTATATTCACAATAATACCAATTTCATTTTTATATAATTGTAATTTATATTTTATATTTAATAATTAAGTATATAAAATTGTTTTAAATATTATTTTTAATATTTTATTTAAATAATTTATTTATCTGACTACTAATCAGTTGGTTTAATCGTCGATTGATTTAGGGTAACCTCTTTATTAGATCAATATAAGGTCTAAATATTAAAACATCAATTCAGGTTATACATACAAATGTGACTTAATATATTGAAAATAAGTAGCGCTATATGCATAAATACTGATGTGTTATTATATGATTAGATAGTTAAAAATTAAAGATAAAACAACACTTAATTATATGATGAAATATCATTATTTGTACATATACTCTTATTGACTGGGAATAAATATGATTGATAACATACTTTGTTCAGGAATATGTGTACCACAAGAGTGGATATAGATCGAATTAAATTTAAATATTTTTATAATTCGAGTTCAGTTTGAATAAAAAATCAATTTATCTCAATTTCAATTTGAGTTTGACAAACCAAAATTAAGGATAACTTAAATTTGACTCAAGTTCATGACTTAAAGCTATAGCTTGAATCTGTGGTTCATTAATAAAATAATATCGTTTTACTTAATAATAGACAAATCGACATCATTTTGATTATTGTTTAACATAATTCAAATCACGTTACGAGTTAAGTTTGAACTGAATCGAACTACTTCTTGACTCACAAGTTAAATCTAATTGAACTTACTTTAACCAAGTTCGGTTTGGTTTTAAAAAAGAATCAATCATTCTTACTCAAATTTGGCTCTAATTCAAACTAAATAAAGTCGAATCGAATTAAACTAAACCAAACTAGTTTTTTAAGTTGAACCAACTCAATTCGAATATAACCTTATGAATGAATGATTGTCCTAAGAAAAACTCCTAGGTTTTACTTAGGCGATCTAACATCTTTCGTATAATCGACTCTGTTAACTTACTAAGGATGGTAAGACCATGACAAATCTTAACCAGTTGTATGTTGGCACATTCTCATTCATCTTGGAGAGGCTGATTGCATTAAAAATGGTTATCTCTCTCATCAGCTAATTGTAACTAAGCAGTAGGAGAACGGAGGCATTAAGAACTCTAAGCTACCTTGTTATAACAAGTTATATATCTGTTACTACATTGACATCCTTCAACTAACTACCTAGCAAAATATTAATTAACTATGTTGTCTCCTGTGGTGTTATCCCATTGATCAACAAGTTGTGTGTATCCATTTGCAGAACCCTTGGCAAACTCAGTCAGTGAGCTCATTGCAACTGACATTCCGGCACAAAGTACCTTTATGGCGACTTCTGCAAGTTTCTCCATAGTCATAACATCTTCTACTTGTCCAAACTCCACCACTTCCATATTCCCACCACATTCATCTGATAACCCACTTCCAAATCTCTTTGATCCAACTGGGATCCTATGAGAATCGTCTCTTAGCTGCTGTGCATAGAGAGACCCCATCCCAGCCGCAAAAAAGTCTAATCCATCAAGCACTGGCATCTCTCGAATAGCATCCAGAAGCCTTGACCATTGGATGCAAAGTCCAAATATTGGAAGGGCTCCACTGGAGCGTGGAGGAGAAAATGATAGTTTTGACATATCTACATCACACCTCATGCAACGCAGCAGCCAGCCAGATATTGCATGCACATAGGATCGTTGAGAAGTGATCCATGACTCAAAACAGGCTCGCCAATTCTTCAGCTCTGTTTCAAGATTGGCAGCTGATCTAGCCAGCTGGTGAGGATCAGTAACTGGCAGGGATGAGTGCCTCTTTGCATTCAGTTTTGAAGGTGTGCCTGCTAGTAAGAGTTTGGCTTCATCTAAGGTTCTTTTCTGTGATTGATGACACTCTGCCATTACTTTCCACATCTTTGCTAACCTGTAATTTGTTGAAGAATTACTTCAGAACATAGAATAAACTGTCCAAAGAGAGTTTTAACTTGTAGCAACAAGTTCAATCTGCCAAATATTTCTTCATTAAAAAATTAACTCTTCCTGTTAACTCTAACCCTGTAAAATCTAAACACCCAGAGCATAAATCTGGAAAACTAAATTCATCTATTAGGAACAGAAAACTGAGTGCAATGAGAAAGCAGCAAGAGTTTTATCTATAACTGAAGGTTCTGTAGCAACTTGAATAATATTTCCTGGATTTAACCTGAATCTTTTTTTGGTCAATTGGAACCATTTATTTAAAAATAATGATCTAGAGAAATATTGATTTTTTGTTTACCAATTCTATTTTTAAAGCATTAGGCTGATAGATATGAGTTGATTTAAGAATTAAACGGACTTTGGGGAGCTAGAGAAAATGAAAACAAGGCAGCATTATAAAGAGAGCAACTGATTAAAAATTTGGCAGATGCTGAATAAGGATGTAATTGGTTTTGTACGTGTGATTGAAAAAGTTTATCATTTGTTGAACAAAGTGTGTCCAATGAGAATCTTAAACTATGATGTTCTTGTAAAGTAACAACTTATCATAATTTAGCAGTGCAGATATACTATACTATCAGGAAATAGTGTCACATACCCTTTTATCAGTTCTACAAGTTGAGGCTGCAATTCTTCATCCCTTAAAGTCTCGATCCTCTTTGAAACAGCTTCAACTGAGTGTATTGAAACCTTTATTTGGGTATGCAAATCTCTAATTGCTGACCCTGTTTTGTCCGCAGCAGAGGGGTCCTCTCCTTTCACATCTTGATTTCTAAGTTGCTGAAGTTTCTTCTCATATGCAACACGAACCTTTTCTCCTGACTGATTAAGATGGTAACAGATAAGTTTATTCTTAGTTTTTTTTTTTCATAATTAAAGTATGTGTTCCTTGCAGGCATGGCTGGAGAAATATAATTCTTATTACCGATCTTAACCATTTTTAATAGTAGATTTTATTTATTTTTTCTCATAAAATTAATCTCAGGTATTAACTCTAGATTGAAGTAAAAAGTAATACCCTGACTTCCTCATAGAGTTTCTTTTCCCAAGCATACAATCTGTCCAATGTTGATTGATGACTACCAGAAAACATACAGGAGTCCTCGGACATATCACTATTGCTTTCGTAACCTTCATCTCTTGCACTTGAAGAATTGTTTAAAAATCTTGATGAGGATGAACGAGATGAAGCTGACCGTATCAAAGCTACTGGATTCAACATTTTCATGGCTGCAACATCAAAACGTGTCAGATTGGTACCAGTAACTTTAAAAAAATAACAATGAATACCAAAGCAATGGACAAAAGGGACTACATATATATATTGTGAGAGGATTTTATAGAGTATGCCTGCATTTGTTTAACAAAACGCTAGATATGTAATATGTTCTAGCAATTTGCTCTGATTTTGTTTGCAGCAGTAGAACTCTTGGACTTCATTATAAATTTAAAGCACTAGAAATAAATTTGAACAAGATAAGGACAGAGTAAAATGCAAGTGAAAAAAAAAAATTTAAAACCTGTGAGTTCGTTGGATTTTGTCAAGTACCGGGCTTTGCTAGCCTCTAACAATTTTGAGACTTCATTCGCTGCATTGCAAACAACCTTGAATTGATCTTCAAGGTCCTTGATTACTTCTGACATGCTTGTTGGCCTTTGGTTTACATAAACGGTAAAACCTGGAGTCTCTTCCTTAGATTCTTGATCACCAACTGCCATTTCTTGTCTACTAACTTCAACTTGCCCAGCCATTTGAGCCCGTGATATATCTATGTTTGTTCTACCATGGGACTGTAACCCTCCCATTTGATGCTCTGGACCAGTTTCGTTATCTGTTTCCCCTTCCTCATCATCGTCCTCCTCATCAACATCTTCTACAATAACTTCTTCACTAGAGCAACGTTTATGAGTTTTAGATCTTTCTTCTGTTACATGTACATTATTCTCACATTCTTCTTGCTCAGTTTCATCTTCTTCCAAATCTGGAATCCCTTCTTCTTCTCGAACCTGCCTTAGTCCTCTGATCTCATCTTCAACGGTTGTTTGATCGAGACCGCTTTGGTTGGGATAGCCATAGTTGTCAAGGGACGAGAATGGGTTCCAAAAGAAATCCCATTGCGAATTTTGAGGCGAAGGAGGGATATTAGTCTATTGTTGGGCGAATTAAAGAAGAATGAAGAACTCAGCGGTGATTGCTGCACTCCAAAAAATCCATCAAATCCATATTGGTGCATTGGAGAGTAAGCTTCGACCCGGACTGTTTCTGGTGACGGAGGCCTCTCTTCAACTGAAACTGCTGGATTCCCACTTGACCTTAAGTAATTCACCTTCAAAGTTGAGTTGGACGGCAACTCAATATGCGCAGGTGGGATAGATTTTGGCGAAATTGAGATGAAACCATTACTTATTTTCTTCACAGGGGTATATGGTGGAGTTATAAATGAATCTAGCAAGAACTCTCGTGGTTCATCTCCTTCCACATATTCGCGAAGAGCAGCAGACACTCTTTTCAAGGATTGGATATATGCTATGTGTCCAGAGGCAAATCGGGTTCTCTGCTCTAATGCCTGTTTGATGAATTGCTTTCTATCTTTACAAAGTTGAACTGCCTCTTCATCGTCCAGCTTTGATGTCGAACATCCCATTTCTCACTTTTCCTTTACTTAACTCTATGAATGTTTCAACCCTGAATCAAAATGGAAATCGCAATTGTATTCTTTCGTATTTCTCACTAGAATCATAAGTAGTTTTCTGGGCTGCTCAAGCAAGTGAAAAAAGGTTCAGTTGCCTGAATAATTACAAAACATTGTCAAACATGAAAAGAAACAAGAGTACAAAGTAAACAAGAAAGAAACAGATAGATTTACAACAGGCATTCAAATTCCAAGATAAAGCTATATACAAGAAATTCATTTCAACAAAGCTGTGGCGCTTTTCTTAAATTTCAAGTCATAGAGAAGGCCGAGAACATTTTCAGACTTAACACGAGGAATACAATATGTAACAAAACGCTTTGCAGTAGTATAGCGGTGAAATATTTAAAAATATTTCAGTTACCCTTAAAAATAATAAAAAGGTCGGATGGTAGGGCAATACAAATGATTAGGGGTGAACATAAAAATCAACTAAGATGATAAAGCCAGTACAAATTCTATGTAAAAGCACTAAAAATACTGAAATATTGTGACAGAAGAGTAAACAGTGACAAGTAATGGTAACATACTGAAAAAGAAAATGTGGTCAAATTGCAGAAAGATTATTTTTAGTTACAATGTAATAATCAAAAGAAGATAAAGCTTTAAAGCAGGAAAAAGAAGCAGACCAAAATGCAGAGAGATCATATGGTGAAATCTGCAAATATAATAAACTATAAATGGCAAAGGATGAAAATAAATTTAACTCTTTCACATTGACTGAAGCAGAACATTAAATTATAAATTGAGCTTGGAGTTGCAACATTGATAAAAAAAAATTTAAAGCATTAAATACCTTTCAAAATGAAATCTTTTTTCTTACATTGATAAGATGCAAATTCTAAATATAACTTTTAAACCTCAAGTAAAATAGAAAACAAAAAAAAGTTAAAAAAGCATTAATAAAGAAATGAAGTAAAAATTGAGGATTGAAACTCAATAATGTAACCCGTTTCAGAGTATTGATAAGCTAGATTAAGCAGCAAAACAATTCAAGAAAAAGAATTAGTTGTAATGGAAAGGAAAACCATTTTAGAATGTGAAGCAGAAATTTTCTTTGACAAATTAAAGTAGGATGACACAATTTTTAAAAGCTAAAACTAAATTTAAAAAAAAAAAAAGAGAATAATTCAATTCAAAGTATTAGAAAAAAAAAAGAACTTCAATAAATGATAGGATACAAACTAAATAAATATATGAACTTTAGATGAATAAAAAAATCTTAAAAATTAGTACTTACTATATTTTAAGCTTGTATAAAATCCAAAAAAATATTCAGAATATGAAGATGAAATATTGTTCCTCAGAATAAAGTAGAATGACACAAACTCCCTATAAGTTAAAACAAAATTTAAAAAAAAAAATAGTGTGAATAACCCAGTTCACAAATAAGGGAAAAAAAGAACGAACTTCAATAGATTATAGTGTAGAAATAAGATTATAAAGAGATAAACTTGCCATTAATTTCAAAATTTAAGTCCAATTTCAGGGATTCTCTTCGCTTTCTCAAAAAACAAAAAAGAGGGGAGAGATAAACCATTCTCAGAAATTGCCAAAAAAATTAACAAGAACAAGCTTTAAATGCTAATGATATGAGATATACAAGTAATGGAAAACAAACAACTATAAACTTGATATAAAATTCAAAACTTTGAGTCCCATTTGATGAATTCTCTTTGCTTTATCAAGGAAAGAAAAAGAGAAACCATTTTTTGTACAAGAACAAGCTTTGCATGCTAATGAAATGAGATAAACAAGTAACGAAAAACGAAGATATAAACTTGACATAAAAAAAAACAAAAATGAGTCCAATTTGAGGAATTCTCTGTACTTTCAAAGAAAAGAATAGAACCGTTTTCAGATGATGGAGAAAAATGACAAAAAGAAGCTTCACAGAGCACGAGAATGTTGTTGAAAAAAACGAAACAAAAACAGTTATTTTATGGGATTAAACACTAATTACAATCAATGAGAGAGAGAAAGAAATGGAGATAAGAAGGGTACCTGGAGGTGAGAATGGGGAAAGCTTGGAAGAAAAATGGAGGTTGATCGGAGAGAGAGAGGGAGAGAAGGGAGAGAGATGTTTAGAAAAGCAACGGTCAAAACTGAGGAAGAGAAAGAGAAGCGAAAGAAAGAAGGAAAGAGAAAAAAACAAAGAAAACATAAAAAACAAAAAAAAGTAGTGGTAGGAGAACTAACGAAAGTTGAGAGAGGACAAGGAATATGACAGCTTCAAATTGTTGCCCTTACTGTTTACATATATTTCATAAATGCCATTTTAATCTATTTATGATCTTGTTGTACTTGTATGATATTTTACACAACCTCATCTTACTTTTGATTCAACTTTCTCTTTCATATATTATTGTTAAATAATTGAATAATGTGATTAAATTTAGGAGGTGTTTGGTTTTGGATATTATTTTATTATCGAAATGGAGAGATTATTTTAAAAATAGATTACTTAAAAGATTATTGGGTATAAATGATTACTATGTTTGATAAAATTTGATAAATCTAAATAATTATTATATTTGATTAAAAGTAATAAAAGAATACTGATAAATTATTTTATTTAAAAATCCTTATATATAATTATTTTTAAATATTTTTATATTATTTATTATATTAATTAAAAATAAATTTATTTTTGTCTCAAAAAATTAATAAATAATAATATAATTATAATAAAATCAAGATTATTTTGATAATTTTTTAATACCTACAATGAATATGGTAATCATATTACTATTTACATTACTTAGCTTGTCAGTATTGATAATAAAATATTACTGTAATATTTTATTACTGATAAATCAAACAAAATAATATAATTAATAAAAAATAAATTCCCAAGATAATCTATAAATTCCTAGAACTAAACAACCCCTTAGGGGCTTTTGATATTTTTAAAAGTTTTATTTTTTTAATATTTTCTATGATTTAAATATTTTATGAAAATAATAAAATTATATCAAATAAATATATGTTATATATATTATTATATAATTAAATAATTTTAAATTAAATATAAAATAATATTTCCTCAAATAATAATACGTATAAGTATATATTCAAAATAGATAGATGAAATATTACTCTTCTAAAAATATTAAGTATAAAAAAATTATCCTATAAATTTTTTATATTTAAAGTAATAATAATTCCATAATATTCATTCATTGTGGTATAATATAGTGACCTGGTCAAGATTAATAAATGAATGATAGTTTCTAGATATTAAATTATTTTCCTTATTTACGTTGATCTTCTACATTAATAAGGAATATTTACTTCATATTAATATAAAAATATATTTAACAAAATCTTGTTAATTAATTTGATGAGTAAATTCAAAGTTTCAAAATAAGTTGAGATATTCTCATTTAATTTTTTTTATTAACTGTTAACTTAAATTTTGCTAAGAGCTGATGAGTTGTTACCATTAATGTTAGGCCCGGATTCGAGCCGAGCCGAGCTCAAACTCACTTGAGCTCGAGCTTGACTTAGTTCACATATAGTTGAGCTTGAGTTCGAGCTCATGAGGGTCAAGCTCGAACTCAGTTCGAATTTGGCTTGGCTCATTTTTCGTTATTAAAACAACATCGTCTTAATATATATTGGTCAAAACGACGTTGTTTTTAATCAAAATTTTTAATTAGAAAATCTGACGAGTAGTTCGAGCTAGCCCAGTTTCGAGTTTGTCCGAGCCAAGCTCGAGCTAGCCCAGTTCGAGTCCAGCCCTAATTAATGTACCTTTTTTACTTCAATTTTAAAGCATTGGACTATAATATAAACAAATCGATGAATTTTTTTTAGAATTATATTATGCATATTTACTTTAAGTATACAAATAAATATATATTTATATGTTTTATTATATGATTGAATATTATTTTATCCATAATTTAAAATTACTCAATCATATGATGACATACATAAGTGTGTATCCATTTATATTTTTAAAATAAATATGCATAATTTTATTCTTTTTTTATATCTTCTAAAAATAGTATTTTGACAAGCTTGAAATAATTATGTAAATTTATTGTTAAAAAATACTAGCTAATTATTTATAAAATGTCAAATGCATTCAAATATACTGATGCAATGTAAAACTCTGTTTTAACCAAATCTATAGAATTCAGTACTCAAGAAATGAATACCCAATGACAAGTTATAGGGATAAAGATCATACATGTCATTTATTTACATATTAACCCAAAATGCAGATAGAAGTTTTACTACTCAAAGACAGTGAAAAAAACTCCACTTAAAGATATATCTCATCAGTGTTTATGAAATTATGTTCATATTTTATCTCGTGTCTACAAAAGAAAGCTATTATTTGCTCGTGTGTGTTTAAATGCAACAAATCAAGATTGTTGAGGTATAATATAAGTCATGACTAAAATTTATTGAAGTTTTGAAAATGCAACAAACGGACATGGAACGTTGGTCCATCTACAAATGAGTTAATCATCAAATCATTCCACTCATGAATGACCTTGTTCTCAGTTGAAGAAGGATGAAACGTCCATTCAATTTATTCTTAGTGATTGTTATCTTAGTTTGACACTTCTGATCACAAATTATTCAATCAATGGAATATGACTAGAAAAACGATTAAGTTTAAATTAAGAATTTCAAGTATAAAAGGAAGACATATATATTACATGTGTCCATTGGTTGGTCGATCTTTTCGCTCATAAGAGATAATGGACTTGATCATGGAAACATAGAAAAATGACACAATAATAATAATTGAGGGATTAATGAGAGCTAGTGTTATCGAGTAAGTTTGGGATATATCGAGACTAATGATTTACTATGTTTTTATTCAAATTGAAACAACTATGTTATTCTTAATAGAAATATAACAAAAAGATCCCAAGTGTAGGTTTCTTGCAATGTCACATGACACATTTGTAAGTATGAAATGCATTGTTGTATGAGATTTTTGTGTCTAAGTATATGGTTCAAATCTTTCGTCATATGTGAGTGTGAGATATTGGGTTTGGGTCCACCTATGAACGGTTTACCTGATCCGGTTTCATTAATTGCTAATTGATAGTTAGACTTGTATATATATGTCCAAAAACTGTCTTCCCTCAATAGATTAATGCAAAGTACAAAGAAACATATTTTTCTCTTCTTCCTAGGAACCAAAAACACACATACAAAAAATTATCTCCTAAAATTACAAAATCCAGGCAAAGTACATGAAGCAAATTGTTTCATGGAAATGATTAATTATCAAACTTCGAATTGTAATTGTCATCAACATGAATGGGTTTGAATTGGGTACGCAAATAGTTATTGTTTCAAAATATACAAAATTGGCATGTTTTATTTTCTAACAATTTCTTTTAATGAACTCTAACCTTAAATATGTCCCAATGTCTACGTTTATACTTTAATAATCATTGAATGATGCAAGCTTACCATTAGAATTGAGAAATGATACATTGACTCTAAAAAGAATTCTAAATTTGTTCTATAGAGTTTGTGGAAAAGGCATTCTTTCTCTTGGAATAGTTGTTCCTGATGTAAGTCTCTGAGTCTCTAAAAAGCTTTTCGGCTTTTTTTTTAATCACATTCAAATCTTTGGAATGATTGCTCCTTGATTAGTCAGAATTGTCTAATATTTAAAGACCTTTATTATGATCACATCCTTTAAGGAATAACTAGAGGATTTCCTTTCAGAACAGGTGTTCCAAATGTGGAATGAGCATTTTAAGCTTTGAGGTTATTCTTGAAACTTTTTGGACAAAACTGTTTGTTTGATATACGAAATAGGTTCATTCTTGGTTGGAACAACTTAGGACCTTCTAGAACAATCGACACTTTATGAAAAGAATGCTTATACTTTGACCTCGACTTGTATGGAACGAACATTATCAAATGATAGTATAGAGTTTAAGGGTACTAAAATGAAACGGACCTTATAAAGTCTCACCCAATAAAGGAGCATAAATTCATTCTCTTACTACTTCAATTGATCGACTTACTTATCACACATGGTATGAAGCATGTGCTACAATGTGTAATTTTCATAAATGTCATACACCAACACTGTATAAATCTCAGTTCAGTTGTTACACTTAGTGTTATAACACCTCTTCTAGAAGTACTGTCTTTTGGAGAAAAACATCACTAAATTACATATTTTAACTATGCATTTAATTCAAAACTAGTAATAAATTTATTAAATAGCTGAATAAAACCTCATTTATTAAAAATGGTAAAATTACTAAAATACTTTTGTTAAAACTAATCGGAAGTGTTCAAAAGATGTCAAAATATGAAAAACATAAACTAAAAACATAGTATGTGTAGTTTGATACATCTATAAAATTGGAAAGAGGCCAATGAATCAAAACTAAGTAAAAAACTAGAATAACAAAAATGCCCTTGAGCTATATGCCTTATAACCGCCACTTGTCCCACAGTTAACATGATCACTTATACTTGTATACATAAAAGTAGGAGAATGAGTGATAAGTCACTCAATAAGTAGGAGATTATACTAATGACTTTTACTAAAATGAGAAATTTTCATAATCCTGACATTACAATGATTAAGGGCACATGTAATGTTGATGAGATTATCATAGTGTTGAGCGATCCCATCAAAAGGTGATGATGTTTTTTACTTGTTGAAGTTGTTTGTTGACGGCTTAGTGTAATACATGGGTACATGTTGTAGATGTATTTGTCGAACTAACCTCACCATAATCCTGACATTACAATGATTAAGGGCACATGTAATTAGGACTGACTCCACAGTAAGAAGAGGTTGTAGCCTAATATATATAAGTCATTAATGTGTATAAACCCATATCGAGGAACTACTAAGATGACATACTTCTATGTCTCAGTCTTGAGAGATATCTTATACATGTTGAGCATACCAAAAACTAAATTTCTCTATTTACAATTTGTAGTAATGACAAGTAAAGGTTGATCAATAAAGGCTAATTAATCAAACTTCTAAAAAAAATGGATTTCTAAAAACTGAATTGAGTAATAAAAATTCAATCAAAGACAATCCAGATTCAAGGAAAATTACCACAATTGCAAATTGATCACTAATCTCTAATATATAAATTTTATTTTTTATTCAATTATTTAACTCTAGATTACCATTGCTAGACAATCTGTACCTTCCCTAAATTCGTTAATCTAAACCCAACACACAAATTAATTCTTATCAACAACTAGTTGACATTAAGCAAACCTTATGAATTTACTGATAGCATTAGGAACCAGGAAGGAGTTAAAGATGAATAAAAATCAACAAACGTTAGATTTTTTAATTCATTCGATTTCTCTTTTAAACAAGCATAAAAAATTTGGATCATAATTATTTTTGCTTAATTGCTACTCCAACTGAACATCGGAACAATTACGGATTATGGATTCAGTTTAGCTATAGACCACAAAATTCAATCAATTAATAAGCCTCTTAATTAAGTAAATCGTGCAATCATTAACATGTAAAATAAAGAAAAATAGATATTTGAATAGAAAAATAAATATGATTACGAACAAAGTCACAATTTTGATAGCCGGATGAAGTTCCCTTTGATCAAACTAAAGAACTTAGTCATACATTATGAAATGAAGAGCACGAAAGAAATGAAATTTATGTTATCTACCCCTTTTTTTTTAACCTATCCTTCTAAGAGTTATATTTATAAGTCAAAAGAAACATACTAGGGTTGTCTAACCAATTTCTAAAATTAGGGCAAATAAAATTCTAGCTAAGGCACATGCATTTCTAGCCTCCAGACCTATATTCAACTCCCCCTTGAAGTTAGACTAAGTCTTTATGTGAGCAATGCATAAATAATCCAATTCAGTTAAGGATTAGGGCTCTTAGATTCCACCAATAACTTCTAGTATAGTTTCAACTAAGAAAAGAATCTTTTAGACTCTGATTCCATCACAAGAATTGTAGCTTAGGATGTGTAGTTGAATTTAGTATTCAAACAAAAATCCTACTCTAATTAGAATATGAACCAATTTTTTGGATCTACCTTTGAAGCAATGTTTGGTAACCCAAACGAACTCAAATTTTGGCCTATAATACCATTTTGGAAAGCTCAAAATGTACTCTACAAAAATTTAAAGGCCTTTTCCTTATTCTAAAACTCTAAATTGGTTAAACACCTGTAAGAAACATAGAAGGTTAAAATCACTAAAATGCTGAAATTTTTTAATTAAAAGCTCAATTCATTCTAACCTATCTAGCCATGTCTTAGCCATAAAAATAAACATAAACTAACACAATAAGGCATAAAATACTCCCAAAAGATCAAATGCAACGGAAATACATATATAAAAATATGCACTCATGAATATCAATTGAGGATAGGATAAAATTACACGTAACTATAATATTGTAAAAACTTATTGAGATGTTCGCTGACACTGTTGTCCAGGTGACCATGACGCTTTGCTAAAGGCCAATTTTGGTTTATGTTTAAATTTAACCCAAATTCAAACACTATCATTCGATAAAGAGCTTATAGGTCATACGCATTAAGAGGCTGATATAAACTAAGAGGCAAGGATCGTTTAACGAAAATTTTGGGATCATAGGAAGAGAGAAACATAGGATGTGTTTTGATTGGAATCATTTGGTACGCATGCTGCCACATGGCAACATGTAAATACACTACATGGTTTCAGTCAAACCCAGTTAAGAGTGCAACTGAGTAAGGCCAAATAATGGATGTTAGTCAACTAGCTGAGTTAACTCATAAGTAGGGTGTTTTAGTTAAACAAGGATTCTTCAGAGCCTTTGTTTGATATAAAGTTTAGTTTGAGTTGAAATTCTAATTTCATTACGATTCCTATGCATTAAAACTTTCAATAAATTAAGAGTCTTAATTTAATAAGAACTCTTGGACACCTTATCACCTAAGTAGTTAGAATTCTAATTAACTTATGATTCATGCACACCTTATAAATAAAAGTGTTTAGTTTGAGTCAAAGCTTTTACAACAAGCCAACATGTACATCCTAAACACACATCTTCATGCCTAGAACCTTGTTGACATAACCTTCCATTGTCGTGACCTTTTTCTCACTTTGCCATGATCCAATTTTCAAGATCTAGTCAACAAAAGCCTTAGCAGTTTTCTTTCTAGATCGTCTCCTATTTGTGTTTCACATGAATACCAAGATGCTGCCTCACAAGGATTGGATAACAATCTTTACATAGCCACGTGAAGTCTTGGAGGAGCCAATAATGCAGGTACAATTTCTAAACACCCAATATGTGTTTAACATGTTCATAAATCAAGACATTAAAATAAGTATCTTGGATGAGTTTTAGGATCTTTGATAATTTTTTAAAGTTTAATTCTACTACACTGTTAGTTAACGGGGCCCTAAAACCCTATAGTGGTATCAAAGCTACCATTTAGGCATATTTTCATGAAAATATACATAAAATTTTATGTCATTGAATGTAATTAATGAATAATAAAAACCCTAAAATTGGTAAAGTTGATTTGCAATCGTGTTGCCACAAGATTTGTTGACTTTAAGAACAACGTAAAATGTGTTAAATTTATTAAGTGATTATTCCTAAATTTTTCTTGAGTTTAATTGTTGATGCAAGATTAAATTCAAGGTTGATAGCCAGTTTATCACATAAACATGATTTACACACCACTGTTGCTCACACGATGATTGGTTTGCCTTTGCATAACGACTCTTGGATTTTCTATCATTGAAAAGTTCAAAAACCGAGGCTAGAAACACCATCCTACATGACTGGAATGAAAACCAAACAAGGTGGTGCTACGCATGACAAGACTGTTCCACATCGTGGGTTAAAATGGGTGGCACCCTAAGCTCTGGCCATAGGGACGTGGTATGGGAGCCTCTGCCCTATCCCATTCATAAGGTACTTGCCTAGGCAGTTTTGCCTAGGTTGTGCATTACCGCAAGTGCACTCGCTACACCTTTAACTTGCGCATGGCTAAAAAGGTTTTCTACATAAGTTGTGATTGTTTTTGGTGTAAACCGTGTATAGTAGTCTTCCATCATGCCCTTAACATGCCTCCTGAGATGCCTACATGCCCTTCAGGATTGGGAATTAGCTCTTAGTTAGTGTTTCATTGAATTGGAACCAAAATTGAAATTTTCTTAAGTATTAGGGTTAATCAATTATTTTGAAAATTTGTAGGATGTATGTATGGATGTATGTATGCATGATGCCCAGTACGCAGCCAACGAGCCAATGTGAATGATTATTTTATTTTATTTGGGTTGTAATTCTCAAATAGGGTTGTGTTCATTGCCTTATTCCCAATTTTTTTAGACTAGGTTGTTATTTTATTTTCTTAGAATTACGTAATTAAGAAACAAACCCATGTAATTATTATAGACTAGAGGCGAAAAAGACAAGTGTGAAAATGAAGACCTGAAGACAAAACATTCACCTAGTTGACTAGTTTGACTTTTTTTAGCTTAAGAGGTTTGACATCAGTTATAGGTCTGTACTGACACATTCTAAATTTATGTTGTTGGATAGATGTGAATGGTTATATTTTTCTAGATATCACCTAATATACGACATAAAATTTGACAAGACCAATTAATTGAAAAACCTCAATTTAAATATTAAGTCTAAGATTAAATTGGTGTTTTTCAACGTGATACTCCAATTAAGTCTTTGTTCGTTGGAATTTTGTTTGCCAAAGCAAAGGGTACACTTCTACCAGGTGAAAAATTAGGAGATGTTCATATCAGGTCTAACTTAATTAATGTACTTTGTTTGTTCGCCAAAACGAAGGTAAAGTATATTAGAGGCATAAGTAGGGAATGCATTTGTTGATGCAAGGTGATATGTAGTTTACACCCTATTGATACCAAGAGTCACATTTAAGTCTACATGATTTGTTGGGCCAAAACTTAACTTGAAATCATAGGCTTTTGATGATTAATTTGAAATTGGGAGAAGGACTATTTCACCCCTAACTTTTGATGCGTTTTCAAAATGCCACCCACGGCAGATGAAAATCCACATTTCCCACCCATGCGCTGTTAATATGGATGATATATGTTTGCATAAGGGTAAAATATCTATTTTACTCTTATTAGATGAAATGACAAAAATACCCCTCAATTTAATCTGCCAAATTCGTTAAAAAATTATTATGAGAGTTTTCATTCACCCCCCTTAGGTTTTAGAAACTAACATTTCACCTTACCTAAAGTTTTTAAACTTTAAAAACTAACATTTTCACCCCCAAACCTAGGGTTTCTATATTTTTCAAAATGCAACTGCCCTCCATAACTTTCAAAACTAGCAGTTTCACCCCCATTCTTCAACTTCATCTCCCGACGTCTTCTCCAGCGTAGTCACCGGCCTCCTCCTTCTCTTGGTGCAACGACGGTGGTGCGATGAAGAGACGGAGATCTCTTCGTCACACAATGCAACGAAGAGATTTTCGTCTCTTCGTTGCACCACCGTGCGACAAAGAGATCTCTCTTCTTCACTCTACCTAGATGATGAAGGACGACGTTTCGTCGTCCTTCGTGGATCATTGTGTCATCCAGACGTGACGACGAAGGACGACGAAGCATCGTCTTTCGTCTGTTCTTCCACGAAGGGTCGTCCAAACATTACAAAGGGTAGTCCTTCATCATCCTCTGTAGTCGGAGATGGGAGATCGATCGAATGAGTAGGTCGTTGGTGGTGGCCGGAGAAGGAAGCAAACCCTAGGGGTGAAATCTAAACTTTTGAAACTTTGAGGATGGGTTAGTTATTAATTTTTAAAACCTGGAGGGGAGAAATGGTAAAATTTTAAAGTTTTAAGTTTTTAAAAGTAAAATGACAGTTTTGCCCCTGTCCCTAACTGAAAAATTGGACGGCGGTTTGGTCATGGGTAGGAAAAGTGGATTTTCATCTACCATGGTGGCATTTTGAAAACGCATCAAAAGTTGGGTGAGAAATAGTCCTTCTCCCTTTGAAATTTACCTATTTGATTATTCAAACTTGTTCTTCAAAGCAAAGAGGAAAAATTAATGTGATGAGATCTCAATCCACTAGAAAGTTCATTAAAACTTTTCGAATACAATAGTAATGGCTACGGGTTTGACAAAAATAGTGAAAGAGTTTTAAAATTAAATCTATGATTAAAATAAATATTAATTATAAATAAAATTACTAATTATCTTTATCTGTAAATTGTAGATCAAATAATCACCATAACACCCCCAACGTATTGATCAATTTTTGAAAAAGAAAATAGGCTTGATGGAAGCAACTACACTAATTAGTACAAAAATCTTCTAATCATTCTATGTTAGAAAAAGAGGTTGTATATCCTTAAAGGGTGTTTGCCCAAAGAGCTTGCTCCCGATGCCATCTAGACAGAGAAAGATATTTTCAACTAATATCTTAGTGATTCTATGGAAATTCAGTGTCTTATGTTAACTTCCATGACACTTAAGCTTCAAAAATAACATAAGGAAATGGATGTTCCATCCACACGTGCTCACCTTCAAGAGTTATATGGCACTCATGTAAGGGTTGAATGATATAAGGTGACAAGTGCTTTGTTTGATTGCAAACTCTTCGAGAAAAGATAAATTAACCCTTATGTGGTCAAGATAATTGGTTATATTAAAAGGTTGACGAGCTTGGGTTTCATCATGGACAATGAGCTTGCCATGGACCTAGTGTTGAAATCCCTCCCTAAATCATAGGCTAATTTCATTATGAATTTTAATTTATATGAGAAGGAAAAATCCTTGGAGGAGTTGTTGTACATGTTAAAGCAGGCTAAACAAGAGATACAAATAATAGCTTCGAATAACGTGCTTATGGTTAAAGCCTAAGCACCTAAAACCAAAGTTAAGGGCAAATGCAAGGCCAATAGTTTGTACACTTTGGTTTTATCTTAGGTTGAAGGAAAAATTAATAGTTTGTACACTTTGGTTTTGTATATTAAGAATTTTATTATCCACTTTTAGAATGTACGTTATTTTCACACTTGTCTTTTTCCCTAAAACCAAAGCAGGCCAATAGAAGGAAAAATTCTTGTATTATCTTACGTTGCTCACTAGGCTTATTCTAAAATTAAATAATTTTTATTATGTTTTGTCTGTTTCTAAAAACTTAATTTCTATGTCTATTTTAGACAAGAAAAGATATTCATTTTTTATTACTAGCAGTACTATAACCATTAGATTTACTAATATTTTTTATAGAACGGTTGATTTGCATAATAGTTTGTACATTCTAAAAGTGGATGATAAAATTCTCAATATGCAAAATAATAAACATTTGAAAGCAAATGAATTGAATACTACATATCTATGGCATTACAGGTTAGACCATATAAAACCAAAATGCATATCAAGATTTCTTGAACAAAGAGTCTTGTAATCATTTAACTTCCAATCTTATGATAAATGCGAATCAAGTCTATTGGGAAAAATGGCCAAAGTACCCTTCACTAGACATGGTGAAAGGGTGATTGAACTATTAGATATCATTCACAATGATAATGCATACTAGAAATGAGGAAGCCTACTTCATCACATTTACTAAATATCTCACTAGATATGGTTATGTGTTTTTGTTGAAACATAACTTTGAATGTTTTGACAAATTCAAAAAATTCAAGTCCAAGTAAAAAAACAGCTTGGGAAATAAATCAAAATCCTTTGAAATGATAAAAGAGGTGAGTACTTGAGTGATGAATTCAAAGGATATCGAAGGAACACGGGTTAATCTCTTAGCTCACCCTTCATTGTAAACCATAACATAATAGTTTATCTGAATAGAGGAATAAGACTTTAATGGAAATGATCAGGTTCATAATAAGTTTAATTGATCTACCTGTGTCTTTCTGAGGATATGCCCTAGAGACTGTAGCCTTTACACTGAACCATGTTTCATCTAAATCGGTGGATAAAACTTCATATAAGTTATGGATTAGGTAAAAGTTTAATCCAAAATACTTAAGGATTTGGGGTTGTGAAGCTTATGTCAAGAAATTGACTTTAAAAAGTTGAACAATAAGTCTAAAAATTACATCTTTGTATGGTACTTGAAGGAAACTAAAAGATATTGCTTCTACCACCTGGAGGAGTGAAAAGTCATTATTACTCGTATTAGCATGTTCCTTGAGAAAGAATTTTTTCTCAAGAGGACCAATGGGAGAAGGGTGGAACTTGATGAAGTTTCTATACCATAAGATACCGTAGATGTTAGATAGGATGATATGTCATCATAGATGGTTGATCATAAGGAAGTTACTCAACCTAAGAGGAATAACTTTAGAGCATACAAGAGCTATGTAGATTTACATGAGTACGTCACGAGCCACAAAGATTTGGTTTTCTTATGACACAACATGACTATGCATTAGTCATCTCTGATGACGAACCTAAGACTTACGATGATGCTGTCTCAAGTCCAAATTTTGATAAATGTTTAGATGTCATGAAATTTGAAATAGATGCTATATACCAAAACCAAGCATGGACTTTGGTAGATGCACTTGAAGGAATAAAACCCATAGGGTGCAAATGGGTTTTCAAAAAGAAAATTGACATGGGAGGTAATGTGTATACCTATAAAGCACGACTAGTTGTCAAAGGTTTCACACAAAAATATGACATTGACTATGATGAAATATTTTCTTTAGTCGTTATGTTTAGTTTATTAGGATTATGTTTGTTATTATTACATACCATGATATGAAATTTTTTAGATGGATGTTAAAACTACTTTCCTAAATGGCAACCTTGCAAAAGACATTTATATGGCGCAACTCGATGGTTTTGTTCTTATTAGATAGACTAATAAAGTATGCAAGCTACAAAAGTCCATTTATGAGTTTAAGCAAACTTCTAGAAGTTGGAACATTCTTTTTAATGAAGTTGTACGAGAGTTTGATTTCATCAAAAACAAAGACGAGTCGTATGTGTTTAAGAACTTTAATGGGAACATAGTTGCATTTCTAGTATTGTATGTTAATGACATTTTGATTATTAGAAATGACATACCAAACTTACAATCAGTAAAGGTTTGGTTATCTAAGTATTTCTCCATAAAAGACTTAGGAGAAGTAGTCTATATTTTTAGGATTAAAATTTACCGAGATAGAGAACATAGACTGTTTACCTATGTCAAAACACGTACATAGACAAGGTGTTAAAGAGATTCTATATAAAAGAATCCAAGAAAGGATTTTTGCCCATGTCTCATGGTATATATCTTTCAAAAAATATGTGTCTATCTTCACAATCTAAGAGAGATAGGATAAGTAGGATTCTATATGCCTTAACTATAGGATTTATCATATACGTTATGTTATGTACGAGGATTGATGTCTTACAACTTTGAGCATTTATAGTAGATATCAATTTGATCCAGGTGAAAGACATTAGATGGTTGTCAAGAATATCCTAAAGTACCTGAAAAAGACTAAGGGTGTGTTCTTGATTTATGAAGAGGATTTTGAACTCATTATTAAAGGTTACAATGATGCCAATTTTCAAATTGATAGAGATGACTTTAAATCACAATCGGGGTTTGTGTTTTATTTGAATAGTGGTGTAGTAAGTTGGAAAAGCTTCAAGTAAAGTAAAATGGTTAATTCTACAATAGAGTCCAAGTATATTGTCCTTTCAGAAGTGCCAAAAAAGGTTATATGGATGAAAAAAATCATAACAGAACTTGGAGTGGTTCTAAGCATTGCTAAGTGACAATAATGGAGTGATTACTCAAGCAAAGGAGTATGGTCTCATCCGAGGTCTAAGTACATACTCAGATGATACATAACCGATTAGCAATAATTTTGAAACCTTATAGTGGTATTAAAGCCACCATTTAGGCACTCAGTTAAGTATATAGGCAACTGTTAAGGTTACATTATCACAAAGTGATTTTGAAGATTTGTCGACGCTATTATTAACCTAACCATCTCCAAAAGAGTTAAATTTCTATTCTCTGATAAACCATATTATTACAGAGTTCTTGTAATTATTAGTTGTCATACTATTTCTTTTTCATTGCATAGCTTCTTGAATTCTTTAGACAAATATTTAAGACTTCGATCAGATCTTAAAGTTCGCATCCTTTTGTCTGATTGATTCTCAACTTCAATTATATTGTCTAAAACAATCTATTGCATCTGACTTATGGGAGATCAAACAGACAAGACCAAATCGAGTATAGTCTTCTATAAAAGTAATGAAATATAAGACATTATATCTTACTTTACATTTATAGGACCACATATACTTGAACATATAAATTTCAAAGAAAGTGAAACTCTTACAACTCTGTCAAATGGTTTTCTAATAATTTTTCCAATTAGGTAATGCTTTTATTTAGACAATTCTAATTTTATGAGAGTTCCTAATAAACCTTCATAGGCCAATCAATTCATTCTATCTTGGCCAATATGAGATAATTTAGCATGTCATATATTTGCATTCACATATATACTTTTAGGAGAAACAAATAATGAAAAACTAACATTATCATAATGAAATATGACAAATACCAAATAACCATTCAACAACAAACCAAATCCATAGAAATAACTTCATTATATTTTGATAGAACACCTAAAGAAATTCAAATTATGTCCTAGTTTAAGAAGAACAAGTACTTTGACCAAAATTGGTCAAATATTTAGAGCATATTAGATTTCATGTAGATATAGGATTCAACCACCTTACGAAACTTATTTGCTCGTGTCTATCCCTCTTACTTCAACTCTTATGTTGTTACCCACATAAATCCAACTTACGTGTTTCAAAATTCAACATAAATCTACTAAAACACATTTATCATGAGTTACTTGGTCGATGGTTTCTAAATCCATAATCCACATAGGATAATACTCAATTAATAAAATTGTACTACAAACTAAAGTTTCATTACTTTATACGAAATAAGACAATATCATTTTAGCTATGTGCATCCACAGGCAAAATAACTCTCATTGTTTCAGTTGCAAAAAATTATCTTGTTTATGTCTCTTCTTCTAGTATGTTTGCCACTTTATCATTTTAATTCCTTGTTCTTGTTCTTGTTCTTTGAGCCTTGTATGACCTTTTTTCCTTACTTGGACTTACGCCACTTACTTTTGAAACCATAAATAACTTTTGAAACTTGACTTTACAATGTATGCATGAGTACCTAGTTTAGTTGTCTTATAGGCTCTTGCCATCTAATCCAATGTGGTGAGAATTATCAACAAAAGTCCTTATATTCTTATTATGGGTCATACACTCCCACTTTCAAGAAGAGATCATTCTATTGCATGAACTTATTATTCATTTTGTTAGGTTGTCCTTGGTTGACTTTAGTTTCATAGTTATATTTGACATTATATCAAATTTAATGATTAACTGTCTTCATTTAGGGACTGCAGTTTCTTCAAACTTTTCTATCAAAACCATATGACATCTGTAGTTAAGTATTACTAGTATTCTTATATTAGCTTTTTATTTATGTAACTAGTCAAGATATCACACAAATTTTACTTATTAAATGCGTGATATGCGTGCACATCACATTCGTGCAAGGCACAATTTAAGTTCTTATCCTTTAATCAATTGCGACTATATCATAACCTAGTTTACCGGTTCCAAGGCCTTTTACTCATCTAGGATATAATGCATCTTTAAATGTTATATATCAAAATTATCCCTATTCAATTTCATCTTCATTCAAATCAACCATCATATTCTAAGATATTATGGTTAATTAGATCACAAAGACTTATCAGACATAATTTAATTAATGCAACCAAAAACATATCAATTATCGTAATTATACATTAAAATTTAAAATATCTCATATAAGACACAAAATCGTAAGTTTACTACGTTCCCAATCATTTTTCATGACTCAAATGCTTGACATTTTAAAATTCAATTTAATTATGTTAATATTAATTTTAGATAAGAATTTCACTAAATTCTATTAATCTCAAAATTTCCACATTTGACAATCTAAAGTGTGATACAAAAAATGTATCATTATTATGACTAAGATCATTCCATCAACCCGTACCATTCTTAAAGTTACTTTATCTATGATAAACTCTCTATGCAATTAACGGTAGGTCAAATACCTCGCATTTTATTAATTTTGAAAATAACAACAAAGTAGTGAATTTTCTCATGTACATAACCATGCATCACTCTTTAGCAAGTTGTAAAGTATTCACAGTCCCAAAATATTTATTGTATTTTTTCTCGAATAAGATCATTTATTACAAGGGCTAATGGTCAAGTATGAATATAATTAGATTATATATACTATTTCTTTTCCAATTAAGAAAGTATGACTTACTTTTAAGTCATAATCTTCATTTTATATACATAGTCTCAACATGCACCATTACATCATCAAATGGTCACATCTTATACTTAATGTGATAATCCTTAGTGAGTAAGCTTGTATGAATTAGAAACATATGTTTTTGAAACACCAATATGTGTTTTCATGAGCCAGAATGAGGTATCACAAGCCTTTATGTGTCGTAGAACCCATAAAACATATTCCATATGCCGATCCAAGCAACACAAAGTTGTCACGTACAGGTAATGGGTTTTACACTCCAATACATGTCAGAAATAGTATCTCACAAGCTGTCACGCATTGAAACATGGTCCCACACACCTTCACAAAATGAAATGGTATCTCATGTGCTTTCACGTGCTGAAATAATACATGCAAGCACGTTTAAGTGCTGAGAGAGGTTTTTCATAAGCCTCTATGCGTTTTCACACACCGGTGATCTACTGTTATGGTTGTTATTGACAAGTCAACTGATGACTAATCAAACTCTAATCATTGATCAGTCAATTGACCTAGGTAAATGTTGATCAGTTCAGTTTAACCCAGTTGACCATGGGTTAACCAGTTAACCAGCGGGTTTGGACAATCTATTAACCAACTGGGTTGGACAGTCTAGTTTTCCCAACTAGATTGTAACCTGAATCAGTAGCACAGAACCCTAATTTTTGGCCTTTCAATTTGCCATCTTCCAGTGGAAAATGTTAAGGCTTTTATGGCTTTCATATTGGTCATCCTACTCAAATAAATGGCAGCTACCAACGTCACTGAAATTCAATGATACAACAATGAGAAAAACATGGCTTGGGTCTCGATTTTGGCCTTTTAATCCATCAATTCAACACTGATTTTGATGCGATCTTCAATCTGAAACATGTAAAATGTATCCAACAATTATTCTAATCTGTTTCTAACATCCAATTTTATGTAATTTGACCAAATTTAATTCGTGCCCATAAATGAATTTTAATAAAATTCAATACATAAAATATATATATTCCAAAATTTGATTTCGCAGAATAGATGACATATATGCAACCAACATTTTGATACTAATATTGAAAAATATAAGCATGTCATAATCATTCTGTAATATCACAACAAACATAATGTGTATCTGATTTTGGGGTGATTCCAATGGGCTACGAGGATCAACATGAGTCATTTTCCATGACACAATTTGCTCACTATAGTTTCAGATTGCATCCTTTTGGGAGGCATGGTCTCTATGCTTTGGTTTATGGGAGAAAAAGGAAAATTCACTCTTTCATAAAAATGACGTAATTCCACTGTTTTAGGGAGGCTTTTTTCGTCATTTAAATGGGTCTCAAACTGCCAATAACTTCCCCACCAACTGCCTTTTGATAGTTAAACAAACCGTGTTGGGTCAATCCATCATGGGTGTATCCAAACCTAATAATATGATTAAATTATTTTAAATTAATAATAAAATAATATTTAATTATATAACATATTTATATAAAAAATATATATACATAATTTTATTATATGAGAATATTTTTTATCAAAAAAGATAAATAAAAGAATGTCTTTTTTTGATAGGCCAAATGACTTATTCCCTGCCTAAGATATAGTGAAAACCCAACGTGATTCTCAGTAACTTTCAAAACCTAAATACTTACTCATCCGTTAGTTTTGGTTGTTATAGCTAAAGGTAAAATTGTTATTTAAAAATTTTAATTTAAATACAAAAACTTTTTTTTTCCCTTTTAGTTTTAAAAATTAACCATTTCCCCCTAATTCAAACTTTGAAACATTGCGTTTACACCACCAAAAATTTCATTTCATCTTTTCAGTGGCCGTTCTTCCTAGTGTTTCTCTCCAACAGCATCTCCCCTCCCTCTATGGTGATTTCTCTATACAAAAACCACTAAAAATTTGATTAAAATGGTTTAATTTTATTCCACAAATTTGTGCGAAAATCGCATAGATTCGTACGCATAGATTAGCCGAATGGCATTGCATAGACAACGTCCACATCTGTACAACATAGTTTGATAGATCTATGTGTCACCAACACATAAATCGTTGTACGGAGCTGTTGATTTTTGCACAGATTTGTGTGAAAAAATCTGACCATTTTGATTAGATTTTTAGTGGTTTTTACATTGAAAAACAACCAGAAAGGAAGGAGAGATGCTATCGAAGAAGAACACTAGAAAATATGGTCGTCAAGAAGATGGAATAGAGTTTTTGGGTCAAAAATGTAATATTTCAAAGTTTGAGGGGACAATTGTTCATTCTAAAATATATATAATGGAGGTGGAAAATTAATTTTTTAAAATTAAGTTAAGGGAAAATAGTTAATTTTTAAAATAAAAAAAAAGAGAAATTAATTTTTTATTATTCTAATAAACTAGAAAAAATAATTAATTTTTAAAATTAAGAAATAAAAAGAAATTAATTTTTTTATTAAATAAAACTTTTTAAATAATAATTTTATTTTTAATTTATAATTATTAAAATAAATAAATAAATAAATATTTAATTTTTTAAAAATTAACTGACATCATTATAGATTTTCATTATACGTTAGTGGGAATAACCTTTTGGCCTTCCAGATGTTATAGGGATTCACTGTACAATCATAATTTATTCATTTATTCCACGCGTTCTGCAAATACAACTCGTACTGGACCCACCAATCACGCAATTTAATCTTCTGATTGTTACTGGGGCCCTCAATTTTATCGGCCCCACCACCGTATCGTTCTTGTATGACAATGGGCAACTGTCACAGTGAAAATACAGGAGGAGATTTTGGTAATTTAGTTAGGCAGAAAATAGGGTAAAGTTGAATTTAGAAAAAAGTAAAAAAAGAAAGCCAGTAATAAAGAAAAAGAAGGATCGTGGTCCCCGCTTAGGAATCATTTGATGCAAAAATAATGGCTGCTTTTAAGTGCCACTGTATTTTCATTTTAATTTCATATTTGCCCTTTCATAATTTTGAAATCATTTCGGGTAAGGTTTTGAAAAGTAAAATGCTCCCGAGATCATTTTTATTTTTAGTTTTTAATATTTATTTATGCTATATAAATATTAGGCCAAACGATTATTTCCTACCCAAAGTATGTGTTTTTGTCAAGTTTCCCTCTATTAACTTTAATAATGTTATTTACCCACCCGTAATCAGTTAAAATTAATGATTTTAAGGGTAGAATCGTTATTTTATCTGTATTATTAAAAATAAACTTAAATTTGATTTTATTTTCCCCCCTAAACCCTAAAAGCTAACAATTTCTCCCAACCTAAGTTTTAAAAAATTACATTTTCCCCCCTAGGGTTTTCAATTTTCTGAGTTAGTTTTCCAACGCCCTTTCTTCCTCTTCGGTGACCTCCAGGCCACTCCTTTTCCTCTCCGACGTGGCCTTCTTCCGACGGTTGTCCTGGAAACTGTCGTTGATGAAGACAACTTGTCTTTGTCAAGACCGACCAAAGACGAAGACGAGGTCTTTATCAGTCTTCGTCTCGACTCGACGATCGTGCCTAGCATAATTCCAGAAAGAGGCCGCGCGGGAGAGGAAGAGGAGTCTCTTGGAGGTCGCCGAAGAGAAAGAAACGACACGAAAAAACTAACTCTGAAAAATTGAAAACCCTAAAAGGGAAAACGCTGTTTTTTAAAACTTTGGTGAGGGAAAATTGTTAGTTTTTAAAATTTTCGGGGGGAAATGAGATAAATTTTTCAGGGGTTAGAGTTCCGTTAAATTCAACAGCCCATGGGTGGGTAAATGGTCTTATCAAAGTTTATGCGGGGAAACTTGACAAAAGCGCATACTTTGGGTGGGAAATAGTCATTTGGCCTAAATATTAATATTTATCAACCAAAATTATATAATTTATAATTAAAATAAACAAGTGATTAGGATAATTACTATTAAATTTCATACAATTAAGTAGGATTAAGCAACCTAAATTAAATTAAGTTATATACTTAACAAATGAATGAAATATAATTTAAAAGTAGAAACTTCAAAAAATAATAGAAATTTCCCCTGGTTAAAACTTATTCTATAATGGCTTGCAAGATATTACTTAATTGCTCATGCACCTTGTATTTTAGCAACCAAAACTTAATGGTAGGGTATTTTAGTATTATTAAAATTTCAGTGGGATTTTTGTTATTATATTATACTTCAAGGGGAATAATTTAATTAACTATATAGTAAATATAAAATTTTAAAAATTACAAGTCTTTATAGCACTTATGTTAAATATGTTATGAAAAGGCCAAAGGACTTACTCCCATCCAAAGTATGTCGATTTCTCAAATTTTCACTTCTTAAATTTGAAAATCTCAAACACTCACTCACTGATGGTTACAGTTAACGAAATTCTAACATTTAAAGTTTAATCTCTTTTTTCCTCTCTAAATACTACAAACTAAAAGTCCTCCGCTTAGGTCAAGTTTTAAAAAATGATATTTTCCCCCTTAGGGTTTAGTTTTAATCTCCAATACCAAATCTAGCACCAACACTAGCGATGAAGAGTCCTCCATGCATCACCACACCATGCTTTTTAAATAATTTTGCATGGTGCTATCCAACACCATGCACACCAAGTTTAACTTGGTCAAAATATAGTCAACTAGATTTTATCTTTCTCTAAGCATTAGGAATATCAACCCCTATATGTATGTGACGCATTAGCTCTTTATCAAACAGGTAGTCCTTTAATTCAAATCAAACCAAGATTAGCGTTCAACAAAGCATCATGACCACCTAGACGACAAAGTGTCATTGAACATCTCTTAAGCTTTTACTACATTATAATTACATGCAATTCAATCCTTTTGTCAGCCAATATCTTTCGAGACTAGGACATAAAAAAATATCTATCTCAGTAGTTCCTCGATATGAACTGATATACATCAATGACTAATATGGATTAGACTATAACTTCATCCTACTATGGCCATAAATTCAAGCTATTATATATGTCATTTAATATTCTCATGTGAGATATCTACTCTTGTGCTTAGAACTGACTAATCCTTTATTGATCAACTTTAGCCTCCATGTATCTTACGATATGGTCAACTACTACATTTATAGTTATCCTAATTACAACGACATGTTATAAAGTGTCAAACCATATCAATCCTTACACAAGACGGTCTGACAACCTCAAGCAAAGGATCACGTGCAAGCATCTATATGAATGTTTTCTTGTCAGGTCAGTTCGATAAACACATCTACAATGTGTACCCATATGTTGTACCAAGCTATCTATAATAGCTTTGAAACGTGAGAACTGCTGCCACTTTTAGTAGGATTGCTCAACATTATGATAATCTTATCATCATTACATATGCCTTTTATTCATTATAATGTCAGAATTTCGAATGTTTCTAGAATTACTACTTAATGCGTACATAGAGTTCTCACGATTGCTCGTCTGATCTCTTTGTCATAGTTCTACTATTCTAAGGGCATGTTATTCGTACAATCATATAAATGGATAATATATGAATTGAATAACAATAAATCCTTTATTAATTATTGATATAAAATTATATCTACAAATGTCAAATTCAATTAGCTCTAGGGCACCTATCCTAACAATCTCTTACTTGCACTATAGTCATCTAACGTCGAGCTTAGTTACATCTCTATCATGTTTTTGCTGTAATAAAGGCTTTGTTAGTGAGCAAGCCAAATTGTCATCTATATCAATTCTTGCTACCTATATGTCACCTCGTTATATAATCTCTCAAATAAAGTGATATCTTCTATGTATATGCTTGGACCTCTGATGAGATTAAGCTCCTTTGCTTGAGCAATCGCTCAATTGTTGTCGCAATGGAGTGCAATCAACTTGGTAATACTTGGAACCACTCCAAGTTCAGTTATGAACTTCTTGATGTCTACAACCTCTTTTCTCACTTTTAAAAGGGCAATATACTTAGACTCTGTTGTAGAATCAACCACTATACTTTGTTTAAAGTTTTTCCAACTAATTATACTACCATTCAAACAAAACATAAACCCTGATTGAGATTTGTAATCATCTTGATTAGTTTGAAAACTTTTGTCATTGTTACCTTTTACAGTGAGTTCAAATTCCCCTCTATAAACCAAGAATACATCTTTTGTCCTTCTCAAGTACTTTAAGATGTTCTTGATAGCCATTCAGGATGTACTTAGATTAGACTAATATCTACTATAAATGTTCAAGGCGTATGAGACATTAATTCTCATACATAGAATGATGTACATGATTGATCCTATAACCAAAGCATATAAGATCCTAGTCATTTTATCTTTTTCAGATTATGTACATAGACACATTTTTTTCAAAAGATATACACCATGGGACATAGGTAAAAATACTTTCTTGGATTTTTTTCATATTGAATCTAGTCAATACGTTATCTATGTACGTGTTTTGACTTAGGCCCAGTAGTTTATGCTCTCTATTTTGGTTAATTTTAATCCCAAGAATATAGACTACTTCTCTTAAGTCTTTCATGGAGAAACATTTGGATAACTAAGATTTTACTAATTGCAAGTTCGGTATGTCATTTCTAATACTCAAGACGTCATCAACATATAATACCAGAAATGCAATCACACTCTACTGACCTTCTTGTACACACATGATTTATCTTCATTTTTTATGAATTTGAACTCATGAACAACTTTATCAAAATGAATATTCCAGTTTTTTAAAGCTTAACTTTGTAAATGAACTTTTGTAGTTTACATAGTTTGTTTGCCTATCCAGTAAGAACAAAACCATTGAGTTGCACCATTTAGATGTCGTTTACAAGGTTTTCATTTAGAAAGACAGTCATGACATCCATTTGAAAATTTTCATAGTCATAGTTGCAGCTATAGCAAGCATAATCCTAATAGACTTAAGCATAACGATTGGCGAAAAGGTTTTATCATAGTCAATGCCATATTTTTGAGTGAAACCTTTGGCAACCAATCATTCTTTGTAGGTATGCACATTACCTTTCATGTCAGTTTTCCTTTTGAAAACCCATTTGTACCTTATGGGTTTTACCCCTTTAGATGTGTTCATTAGAGTCCATATTTGGTTCTACTACATGAAGTCTATTTCAAATTTTATGGTATCCAACTATTTATTAGAATCTAGACTTGAAACAACCTCTTTGTAAGTCATAAGTTTGTCATCATTGATGACTAGTACATCATCGTGCTGAGTCAAGAGAAAACCAAATCTTTACGGCTTGTGATGTACTTGTGTAGACTTACTTAGCTCTTATGTGTGTTGAAGTTATTCTACTTGAAGTGGAGGAACTTCCTTATCATAATCAACCATTTGTGATGACACATTGTCCTACCTAACATCTATGACATCTTTTGGTATAAGAATTTCACCGAGCTCTATCTTTCTCCTACTGGTTCTCTTGAGAATAAATTCTTTCTAAAGGAACATGTTGATATAAGCAACAAAGATCTTTTGCTCCTCTGGGTGGTAGAAGCAATATCCTTTAGTGACCTTTAGGTACCCTACAAAGACACTTTTTTAGCTTATCACTTAACTTATTTGAAGTCAATTTCTTGACATAAACTTCATAGCCCTAAATCCTCAAGTAATTTAGATTTAACTTTTGCCCAGTCCATAATTCATATAGAGTTTTATCCATAAATTTAGATAGGTCACGTTTCAGTGTAAAAGTAGTAGTTTCTAGGGCATGACCCTAAAAAGACATAGGTAGATCAATAAAGCACATCATGGATCTGATTATTTCTATCAAGGTCATGTTCCTCCATTTAGATACACCATTATATTGTAAAGTACCAAAAAGAGTGAGTTGATATACTATCCCATTTTTCTTTAGGTGTTGTCTGAATTCAACACTCAAGTGTTCACCTTTCCAATCACTTTGGAGGACTTTAATTTGCTTCTCAAGTTGTTTTTCTACTTCATTCTTGAATTCTTTAAATTTATCAAAGTATTTAGACTCGTGTTTCATAAAACACACATAGCCATATCTATTGAAGTCATCAGTAAATGTGACAAAGTAAGTTTTCCCATATCTATTATACACTGTTATAAGCCTACACATATCATTGTGAATGATCTCTAATAGTTTAGTCGTCTTTTCACTATATTTAGTGAATGGTGCTTTGGCCATCATACCTAGTAGGAATGATTCGCATTTATCATATGATTGGAAGTCAAGTGATTGTAAGACTCTTTGTTTAAGAAATCTTGATATGCGTTTTGGTACTATATGGCTTAACTTGCAATGTAATAGATATATGGTATTCAAATCATTTAATTTCAATTGTTTATTATTTGTACATTGAAAATTGCATTATCTAGTTTTCAAATAGATAAACCATTATACAATTTAGCTATTCCATAAAGAATGTTATTTAAGCTAATAGTTATAATACCACTAACAATAAAAAATAAATATCTTTTTTTATCCAAAATAGACATATAAATTAAGTTTCTAGAAATAGAAAGAACATAATGACAATGTTTTAATTCTAAAACTAGCCCAGTAGGCAACCTAAGATAATAAACACTTATGGCTAATGCAGTAACACGTACTCCATTTCCAACATATAGATTAACCTCTTTATTAGTGAGTAATCTATTCTATCGTAATTTAGAATAAATATGATAACCATATCCTATGTCAACAACCCAAGATGAACAAGCAGAATAGTTTATCTTAATGACAAACATACTTGAAGTAGAGACTTCAATTACCTTCTTTTTCTTGTTCTCTAAAAAGGTCTAGTAATGTCTCATCTAGTGACTTGTCTTGTCATAATAGAAGTAGACAACTTTTTCATTCCTACACCACTTGTAGGTTGGGTAGTAATATTAAGTTACTTCTTCGTTTTAGGTTTAGCCTTGCCCTTAACCTTGACTTTTGATGTTTAAGCTTCAACCACAAGTAGATTAGTCAAAGCTACCTTTTGTACTTCTTATTCAACTTGTTTAAGCATATACAATAACTCCTCAACGGTTTTTTCCTTTTCATTTAGGTTAAAATTCATGATGAAATTAGCCCACAATTTAGGGAGGGATTTTAACACTAGGTCAATGGCAAACTTGTTATCTATAATGAAGCCTAAGCTTGTTAACCGCTCAATGTAACTAATCGTCTTGACCACATGAGGGCCAATTTGCCCTTTCTCAGAGAGTTTGCAATCAAAAAACATACTTGACACCTCATATCATTCAACCCTTGTACAAATGTCAGATAACTCTCGAATATGTGTAAGTATGGATTGTAGGGTTGGATTCGAGCCGAGCTGAGCTCGAGCTCGCTTGAGCTCGAGCTGGCTCTGTTCATATATAGCTAAGCTTGAGTTCGAGCTCAAGCTTATGAAAACTAAGCTCGAACTCGACTCGAGTTTGGCTCGATTTGTTTTTCGTTATTAAAACGACGTTGTTTTAATACATACTGGTCAAAATGAAGTCGTTTTATATCGAAATTTTTAATTGAAAAATTTGGCGAGGAGCTCGAGCTCGAGCTCGAGCTCGATCCAGCTCAGCTAGGGCTGGCTAGTTCGAATCGAGCTCAAGCTTATACTCTGATGGGCTCGATTCGAATCTAGCCCTAATGGATTGTGCATCCATTTCCTCTTGTGGTTTTTGAAGCTTAGGTGACATGGAAGTTAGCATAAGACATTGAACTTCCACAAAGTCATCAAGATATTTATTAAAGAATATTTTTTTGCTCTTATGTGGCATCAAGACCAAGCTTAAGGGACAACAATCCCTAAAAAAATATATAACCCCTTCTCTTGATGCAGAATAATCTGAAAATTTCTATATGAATCAGTGAAGTTGATTCTACTAAGACTATTTTTTTTCGAGAATTGATCAATACGTTAGGTTTGACATAATCATTATACAATCTAACATTTACAAATAAAAGAATTAGTAATTTTATTTAATTATTCATTTTAATTATAAATTTAATAATTAAAATGCTCCTACTATTTTCCTTAAGTCCATAGCCCTCACTATTGTACTCGAAATGTTCTTGTAAACTTTCTAGTGGACCGACACTCCATCACATTAATTCTCCCTTTGCTTTGGAGAACAAATTTGAATTAATCAAATAGGTAAATTTTAAATTAATCACCAAAAGCCCACAATCTTAAGCCAAGTGTTACCTCAACAAATCATGAGACCTTAAATGTGACTCTTAGTATCAGTAGGGTGGATACTACAAATCTCCTTACTTTGACAAATGCATTCCCTACTTATGCCTTTAACATATTTCACTTTCACTTTGACAAACAAGCAAAGTACATTAGTTAAGTCGAACCCAACATGATCATCACCTAATTTTCTATCTAGAAATGTACCCCTTGCTTTAGGGAACAAAGATCCAACTAACAGAGGCTTAATTAAGACATCATGTTAGAAGACACCAATTAAATCTTAGACTTAATATTTAAATTGAGGGTTTTATTATTTAGTATCATTAGGTTTTAAAAGCTACATGTTAAGTGATATTTGCAAAATAAAACCTATACATATATTCTACAACTTAAAACAAAAACGTGTTGGCGCACAACTTATAACTAATGTCAAATCCCTCGAGCTAAGAGGAGTTTGACTAGTCAACCTAAGTGAATTTTTATTTTCAAGTCTTCGCGTTTTTTATCTTTAGTCTTCAATTATTACATGGCTTTGTTTCCTAGTTACAAAATTCTAAGAAAATAAAAACAACCTATTCTAAATGAAGAAATTGGATAAAAGGCAGGGCATGCAGATCTTATTTAGAGATTACAACACAAAAATAAAGAATTTAAAACCATCCACAAAGGTTCTTTGGCTGTACATTGGGCACGATGCATACATACATCCATAAATATACATACCAATCAAAAAATAAATTTTAGTTATTATTATCTCAACTGTTAAATTACTTTTGGTCCTAAAGCTTTGTAAAAATGCCATTCAACCCTCAAAGCTCAAGAAAATCTCAATTTAGTCCAAATTCAACAAAACAAGAATATACTAGAATTTTTAACTTTACCAAGTGTGCAAGTTTTTGGTCCAACCATGTATCTAGAATTCAGCAAAATTCCATAATACTACATGGCCAAAGTCATAGCTTGAGCATGGCTGGAATACAAGCAAGTAAAAGAAACCATACATAAAGGCACGACTAGACCAAAATTGGTCTAGCCAAAATTGGTCCAACTGTGCACCTTGTACACATATGGCTTAAAACCATGAAAGTGTCATGGTTAGACCAAATGGTCCAACCATGACATGTTTAAGTGGCATGCACCATGAGAAAGTCATGGCTAGACCAAATAAAAGGTCCAACTGCACACCACTCATGTTATGAAGGCTTGTCCACCTAGCACCTTTATGCACGATTTGGATAAGTTGTGTAAAGAGGTTTCTAAACCTAGTTTTTTGGGTTTTCCATTGATGAAAAATCTAGAAAGCTCCTGTTCTTTGCAAGCTAGTTATCAGGGTGAGGGAATATGACATGTAAATTGTACTCACACTAGCGACAACCCTTGAATCATGCTGTCAACTTGATTCGAAGGTAATTTCGTTCAACGACTTGAAACCTACGTTTTCAACTAAAATTCAAGTTGCAAATATCAACAAAGCTCAAACAAAACTTTAGATACCATCACTCAATAATTTAGCACAGTTTATGTTATACATGATACTCAACAAATCGTGCAACAACACGATTGCAAATCATCTTTACTAGTTCTAGTCTTAATTAATTTGATTACATGCAATCAATATATAAAATTAATCAAAACAAACAACAAGTATATATTTTCATTAAAATATGTTAAACGGTGGCTTTGATACCACTGTAGGGTTTTTTGTGTAGCGATAATTGGCAACACAAAGAAATTTAAAATTTTAAAATCAAAGAATCATAAAAACCCTAGTTGGGATACTAGTTTTAGAACATATATTCATGAATATACAAAACACTCATAGGGTGTTTTAGATTTATATTTGCATTGGTGGCTCCTCCAAGTCTTCAATGGTTGAAAGGTAACACCTTGGCATCCATATAAAGCACGAGCATGTAAGAGGCAATCCAAGGAAAGGGCTGCTAGGGCTACTTTTCTAAATTAAGTATGTTCTTAGGAAGAAAGAGAGAAAAACAAAAAACCTATGACTAAGGTTTTTGTTGCGTATGTGTTCCTTTTTTTTTTTTTTAATTCTAATGCACAATTTAAATATGTGCAGGTGTTCAAGTACAACAAGAATTTCATCCAAACCCAACACCTTCAACAAACATGCACGACTAGTATGTAAATACACGTAACTGACATAGTTTTAAGCTTTGCACAACTGGACAATATTTTGTCTAGCCATGCCATGTTTTTTTAATAATTTTGCATGGTGTTACCCAGTACCATGCAAATCAAGTTTAACTTAGTTAAAGTGTGGTCAATCAGATTCTTTATTTCTTTAAACATCAGGATTATCACCAAATAATCTTCTCCTCTGGATTTGTATCAACCACTATATATGTGTGGCCATAAACTCTCTATCAAACCAACAGTGTCTAAATTCGAGCTGAATTTAGATACAAACTAAGATTGGCCTCTAGTAAAGCATCATGACCATCCAAATGATAGAGTGTTAGCTGACATCTCTTAAGCTTTTACTACATCACAGTTACATGTAATTCAATCCATTAATAAGCCAATATCTCTTAAGGTTGAGACATAAAAAGGTGTCTATCTCAATAGTTCTTCAGTATGAACTGATATACATCAATGACTAACATGAATTAAACTACAATTTGTTCTCACTGTGGCCATCGATTCAAGTTGTTATAAATGTCATTTAGTATTCTTATATGAGATATCTATTTTTATGCTCAAGAGTGACAAATTCTTTATCGATCAACCACAACCATCATGTATCTTATGATATGGCCAACTACTACCTTTATAGCTATCTAAATTATAGCGGCATATTAGATAACATTAAACAATATCGATCCTTACACGAGATAGTCTAACGATCTCAAGTAAAAGAATAACACGCACTTGTGGTGTTCAAAGGATTTATTTCTTATGCATTGAAGCAACCATTCATATGAATATTCTTAAGTCAAGTTAGTCCAATGAACACGCTTACAATATACACCCATGTGTTACACTAAGCTATCTATAACAACTTTGATATATAAGAACTGTTGTCACTTTTTGTGGGAATACAAATGTTTCTACAATGGTCATTTAATGCATCAGAGGGTTCTTATAATCAGTTATCTAATCTCTTGTTCACAGTTTTACCATTCTAAGGATATGTTATTCGTAAGATCATATAAATGGGCAATATGAATTAAATAACAATAAATCTTTTATTAATTATTAACATAAAAGTACATCCGCAAATGTCAAATTTAATTGGCTCTAAGGCACTTACTTTAACAAACACATCAATCTAATTCTTTTCTCAATCTAAACAACATGTTATTAGTATATACTCAAGCACCTGATTGACTTTATCAGTTTATGGATGGTAGGATATATTGAAAGCTAATCTTGTACCTAATGAAATCTATAGACTCTACCAAAAAGTTGAAACAAACCTTGTGTCTTTGTCTAACACTATCATCTTGGATACCTTATATAGTCTCACAATATTCATCTATAAACCTTCGCATTAGTAGTAGTAGACATTTGAGATGTTGTTTAGTATGCTTTTACAAGACATTTGGGATGTTGAGATTATGAGTTTGGTATCTAATTGATGCTTGATCTTAGGATAAGTTATCTAGGATAATAGTGCCTATAGAGTTAGGGTATGAGTATGTCAAAGATTAGTTGGATGGGCATCAAGGATGTTGGAAAGTATATGAGGGTAAACCACATATGATACAGGAATTCAATTTAGCTTAAGAACACCATTTCAATTTATTATGTTTAAGGTGTTGATATGTCACTTACTTACTGAGTGTTGAAAACTCATATGCTCCTCTATTTATGATTCACAATTAAGCGAGGTGAGTAGTGGGGAATATAAGGAGCTATCAATCAAGCTTAAGGAGCTTTATAAGAAAGGGCACTATGGTCATTTATAATTTATGTTATGACTTGTTGATTGAGTTGTCATTTGAGGATACGTATTTCAATTATGCATATTTCAAAATGAGTTCAGTTTTCAAACATTATTTATATGGATGTTATGACTTATGATTAAGGTTTTATTTAGTATGTTATTGTCACCTTTATGCTAGCACAAAGTATATTATACCATGCTATGAATCAAGTTATTTTCATTGTATATGCTTTTGAGTAGAAATTTTAAGTCAATATGTCTTTTCAAGTTCATATTCCCTATAAACATGATACCATTTATGGATGCAATATTATTTCTTGTTTACTTTAATATGTTGTTGTCACATTTTTGCTCACACGGAGTATATTATATCATGTTATGAATCAAGTTATTTTTGTTGTATATGTTTTTTAGTAGAAATTTTAAGTCAATATGTCGCTTTGAGTTCTCATTCCTTCTAAGGGTATGTAACTAAAGAGTAGTGTTACATAATACCTTATCTAATAGGATATTAATGTCTCCCATAAACATGATACCATTTATGGATGCAACATTATCTCTTATTTAAATTCAATATATTGTTGTTATAGAGATTTTGCAGTTTCCAGAGGCGGAATAAAATTTTAATTAAATTATACAAACACTACACAAAATTGTAATACTTATAGGTAAGCCTAATGACATTTCAAAATTTTCTATTATTTTAAATTGAGTTAATTAATGTTTTAAGGCAACGCCCGTGTATGAAGGTATATATGGTCATGTATTATCAGCAAATTTGAATTTATTTGATAAGTTAATAATCATGGCAAGATCAGAGGTTGCCTTAGTTATGTGATGTGACACACCCCCGTGTAGAGTCTCTACACACTTGTGTATCACGTCCAATAAGTAAAAATAAAAACATGTTTAATATAATTCTCTCATAATTTTCTCACCTTAGCCACACCCAAACAAGAAAATAGTGAGAGAAGAATCTTGTAGGTATCGAAAAGAAGTCACTAATCATCCAAAATCACTATAACCATGTGATGAATTACTTGTATGTCTAAAAACAAGTAAGTTGGTCCTTCCCTTGACTAAATCAAGCATGATTTGATGAAGCTTAGCATGTAAGCTTAAACAACATTGATTCTTGATTGATTGTGATTTCTTGATAATCCTTTTTATACTTGTTTATGAATATGTAATGATGGATTACTTTGAAAATTGTTATGATCATGACGTTTGAATGTGGTTTAAAGATTTGTGATTAATATTAGTGTTAATCTATGACGATTCATCATTGTGTATATGTTGAATTGATTTAAGTATTTTTACGGTGCTTAGAAACGTTTAATGAACTTGATACATGATAGTATCATCAAAGTCTAATCGAAAAGGTAGAGTATTTGTAAGTTTTTGTGATTTTCAAATAGTGACACACGACTATATATGGCCTCATACACTCTCATGTGTCTTCAATTTAGAAAGAAAAGTCCATAATTTTTGCATGCTTGTTCTGAGGAAATTCATACATGGCCATGCAGTGTGGAACACATACCTATGTGTGACTTTCCAAAAGTGGACGTCACATTTAAAAAGAGGCACAAAGGGGTGCACCTTAGGCATACACCTATGTAGCTAATTAAAAGATTATTTTACCCTTAGTTCAAGCATAATAAAAGGGAAGAAAGAAGAAAAGGAAGAATAAGAAACTTCACTAAAAGAAATAAGCTAGATAAAACTAGATAGAGTGCCCATGGAATACTACACAAGACCTTGACCGAGTTAGATCGGGGTCAAAAATAAAAAAAAGTTAAAGAAAGTGGTTCACATCTAATTAGCCACCAACTGTGTATGTAAATGGTAAGATTTGTGAAAGCAATAGGGCTAGATTCCCATGAGATGCATCATGCATTTGGTGCTAAGGCACATAGCCACTCAGTTTATTCAGGTGTGCATAATGAGAATTGTAACTTCTCAAATATTTTTTTACGTGGTCAGTGGGATGCATCACATATGTACTCATAGTGAGGGTCATCCTAAGATGATTTAGACAATAGTTCTAATTAGCTTATATGATAAGAGAAGGGATTGCTACTAGATTACTTCCCCGTGTGACTAGGATGTCTTTACGCATTCTTTTTTGTTGTTTTGCAAGTAGAGATGAGTAATGCGACATACGAGGGAACAATGGTACAACAAGCAACTATACAAGGGCGAAGGGCATAACTACCATTTTTAGGCTTTCTTTTGTTTTATGTATTTTGAACATTTCAGTTACATTTTTTTTTTTTTAGATTTATGTATGCATGATAACTTCTAATTAAGTTCTCAGACTTTTCATGTATTGATGAATTTTCAATAAATAATGTATTTCAATAATTATTCACATTGCACCCTTTTGCACGTTTATAAATTTATGATCATGCATTAAATTATGACGTTTTAAATTAGCTAGTCCAGTCATGCACGCCTCTTCAAGTCATATTCTAGGTAGAGGTATGCATATAGAAATTAGTATTATAAAAACCCCTCTTCTAGATCATCTTCGTAGTATGATTAATCTACAAGTGTGTAATAACACATAGGGCAATAACAAGATATACCAAAGTAGGCAGCTTATTCATCTTTCTTTGATGGACATAAGTGATGCATTTAGAACCAAGCGTAAGCCTGTTCCTTGGTGTCCACAAAAAGCAACAACAATAGAGGCTTGACTATGTTCAAGGTTTGCTAAAACTATAGGACATAATTGTGGTGAGAGGGATAGAAAAATCTTTTTCTCAGTGGTCGTTAAGGTTGTTTATAAATAAAACACTGTGTTTAAAGCCATGCACACCTAGAACTCATAGGTGTCTTTAATAGACAAGGCTTTGGTAGGAATTGTCCCAACTGTACACTCGTATGTATAACTCACAAAATCGAAAATTTTTTTAACACATTTAATATGTGTATTTTTTAATTAATTTTCCCATAATTTTTTGCATTTAACCGAAAATCATGGGATTGTTGCCTTAATGATAATAAGATAAAATCTTATCATTATCTAATTTGAATTTTGAATTATATGATATGGATTTGAGTTAACCCAACTAGATAAACGCAATCCCACCAATTCTCACATGCACCTTTGCTACTTAGGATTATTACACTAAGATTCCAACGTACAATTAAATATACTTCAGGTTCATAGATTTTTCCAAAACTCTAAATTCTTTATCCAAAATCTAGACATAATCTAAATTGGATAATCCTTATGCCTCGAGAGTTTATCACTCCTTTTATGTGTGACCCATAAGTTTTCCACTAAGTTGGCAGTGATCAGATTCGTGTAAGATTTTCAACTTAGCATTTGTTCGGACACTGACCATAATTAGCCTCTAGCAAGGCATCATGGTCATTTGATTAGTGAAGGTTAACATGTGATTTTTTTTAACTTATTAGTGATACAACTACTCATACAATTTGATCCTTTTGTCATACGATATCTATTCGAGGTTGATGTATAGATTAAGTGTCTTCTTTAAGGTTCCCCAAATTATAGATTAACTTTTGTTAATGATCAAATAATATTGAATCAAGCCTCAACTCAATCCTACTGTGACCACAAATTTAATCGTTTATTGACATTAGTTAGTAGACTTTAACTGAGATATCAACTTTTATTCTCAGGAGTAATGAATCCTTTATTGATCCATTATATCTTCCATATTGATCTCGACATGACCAATCACTAACTTTCTGACAATTTTTTGATCGAACTAGTTTGGGTTGATGTCAAATATATCGATCCTTATATAAGGTAGTCTGGTGACCTTAAGTCTAAAGGTCACATGTACCTTTGTTCACTAAGAGGATATTTTTCGTAAACATTGGAGTAATTATCCATATGGAATCTTTCTAGTGGTTCGGTCTGGTGAACAAGTTTACACATACACCCATATGTTACACCAAGTCATTAATAGGTCATTCACATTGTACACATAAAGTTTTCATAATTAGGTGTCAAGCACTAATCCCCTCATCATGGTTCAACTATTCTTAGAGCATTTGTTTATGCATTTATTAATATGCTTTATGGACAAAGAATGTCATAGAAGATTATAGATATGACCTTTATTAATAAATTTGTATTGTCTTAGGGATTGGCTCTAGGGCACCAACCCCAACAATCTCTCAATTGTGTCATAGCCAACATCTATTCAAACAACACTTGATGACTGTATGTGCCCATCACTACTTCTAATGGAACAGAGCATTCATTGATACAATAACTAACCTTTCTTCTTGTTAATCATTATTGACAAGGTGAAGTTGCCAAAGTATGCAATTAAATCATTTGATGAGACCATAACTCCACGAAACATCTATTTGGTACTAATAATACCAAACCGATGATGCAAAAAGTCAAAGTTTACAATCTAATATACCATTTAAGACCTTGTATTTTAAATGTCTCATACTCAGTTTTCAACATAGATTTGATTCAATGACATTTCCTTTGAATTGATATTCATTATTTTCAACTTGATTGATGTTATATCACGGTTCTTTATTTAGTGATTTCATCCTTCATGACTTTAGGAACTATTCATATTTCTTTTTGGGAATTCAAGGATGTTTCTCGTTATAACGTCTAACGACAATTATTTGGATACAGATGATATTTCATAAAAATTGAGATATCAACTTTAAGCATATATCTTTATACTCATGATCATTCCAATAGTTGATACTAATAGAAATTTAATCATCTTTGTCTCTCAATTTATGTGTTCAATGACACAAAATCCAAAATAAGCATGTATCATTCTGATGAAAGATAATCCTTTCGAATTCTTATTTGTTGAATCCCTTTAACCTTTGTTTGTTATAAATGTTTTAACTTAAATTTAGTAATCTATACGATCTACAACTATAGATCAAGTGAGGATATGAACCACTTAGTTTAATGGTATGCAACATTTATAAGTGCATCTTGATTTTATCATCACTCATAGGTCTTAGATTTTAACGTCATAAATGACCAGTGTATTTATTAAGAGTTATGAGAATTTTAATTCTTATGAACTCATAAAACACCTTATCATTCCTACATTATTCTATATACATAAGTTGATTACTCGTTTCATTTTAAGAATGAGTAATTTATGTTGTGATGTTCAACCATCTTTCAATGGTACATCATATATTTTATGTCTATGTTTCTTATGAGCTAAAACTTGGTTAAATTCTATTATCCTTTCACTAAATCTTATAGAGAATGACGTTTAAAACAATATTTCAAAACAGATTTTAAAACCTATTTGGCATTGAAAAAGGTAATATTTTAAGTAACCTTTAGAATATCACACAAGATAGTCTATTTAACGCATAGTTCAACTAACTTAAGTTAATTGCTTAACATTAGTATTACTACCATGGTTAAATAAGTCATTGGACTTCAATCCATATGTACAACACATATGGTGTGTTGCCTATAGACATAAATGAGACATCTATGACTTACAATCTCTAAGGTATTATCTTAAAATATTTAGTCGGCATTGACACTCCCACTACACCTTAGATATCAAATTAGATCATTCGTTTTATATATTCACCTTCCTAGTTTAACCCAAGTGATTGAATACACTTATTAGCAAATTTTTTATTTTATTCTTAAATTCCTTGAATTTCTTCAAGGTATTCAAATTTGTATTTTTAAAGATTTACAAATCATATTCATTGGAATTTTTAATAAATCAGATGATATTTAAAATTTATTGTATTCAATACTAACTGTTAATTCTCATTGTTTATAGGAAATTCAACAATTGAATAATGTTCCTACTATAAATAGTGCTAGGTTGATGTAGTCACCTTTTTCTAAAAGATATAGCCAATATCCATGATAAGATAAAAATTGAATGAATCAAAATTCTAGTCATGACTTAGTCTTTCACGCCATTTGACACAAAATCATTGTTAAAATGACATTCAATAGTCATGAAATGCTCTTACAAAAGTTAGCAAGAGATTGACATAGACATTTTTGTCTTGATTAACATAACTGATATTTATTATTAAACAAAAATTTAGCATTTCAAAATACTATCAAGACTAAGTCCTTTATGCATCAAATTAATTATCCAATTGATTTATACGATTGAGAATTGTTGAAATAATCATAGTTATAACTCTTGTAAAAGTTTTATTTTTGAAAAATATTGCAATTCTTTTTCATTTGCCCCCAGACAAGAAGGAATACATTGATCCTACAACTACACTAATGTAGCATGCACGTACCACATTTCTAACTTGTAGGTTCACTATATCTTAGTTACTATACACCAATCAAATATAAGAATTTTAAATCATATGTTAAATAACGTGAGATTTTGAGAAAATGTTTAATTCTCAATCACACCAAAGTTAAAGACTTGATCTTCTTCCTTTTGTTGGCTAGTAAGATTTTGCAATGTTTGCTCTAGTGGCTAGGCTCACCACTTCAAAAAAAAAAATTACCTTACTTTTGCCAACTACACCATAATAAAGGTTTAGGGTTTCCTAAGGTACGAGCTGAGATTTAGAAATCAGCTTGGTATTAGCCTTACTTCTTTTTTTCTCTCTTTTCAAATTAGTTTCAACATGTTCGACCACTCTTATATGTACGTCAGCATACACTACCATCCTTATCAGTCCTTCTGTGAATTCTTCATTGTTGTCCTTTAAAAAGTCCATAATAAATTTAGTGTAAGGTTTTGATAAAGATGAGATAACAAGGTTGAAGGTCATGTTATTTATCATACATGAGCCTAGAGTTTTGGTCATCTTGATCAATTTAATTATATTAAATACGTTGGTTCCATTCTCTACTCTGTCATCCATTTTCTAATTGGATAACAAGCTTCATTACCTGATATTGCTCTAAACAAGCATAACCTCAAAGGATCTTATGTAAACAATCGGTTATATCTTTATTAGATAAACCATTAGTTTGCATATCAAGGGTCAATGAAAATAATAAAATGTTCCATGAAAATCTTGAATCATTTTCATGTTTTTCGAAAGCATCATATTCCTTCACTTTAGCGCCATGTTTGGGCATAATAGGTAAGTCTTGTACTACAACATACATGATTTTCCATTTTTTTAGTATAGTTCATAGACGTTGATACCAATTGAGATATCCAGCGTTTAACCCAAATTCGTTTTCAAAAACAAAAATAAAGTCATATATTGATTTTATATTTACTTATTATGGTTTTTCGTCAAATAAATGCTCTTACTTTTTTATTAAAGTTAACAGCCCTCTCTGTTGAACTCGAAAATCTTAGTAGACTTTCTAGTGGGTTGAGATCCTATTGTATTAACTCTCTCTTTCATTTTGGCAAACAAGTTTGAATTAATCAACATGTAGGTCAATCAAACCAATCACAAAAATCCACAATCATTATTTTAGAAGTTAACATGAATCAATAGTGTGATATCAATTGTGATTCACAGTTTATAATACAATGGATACTATGTATCGACTATACAATGATAATTGCATGTCCCTACTTTGTCGTTAGTACACTTTCACTTATGCTTTGCTGAAAAAGTTAAGTGTACTAGTTAAGTCAAACCCAATGAAACAATCATTCAGTCTTTCACCTAGTAGAAACAAAATTCCAATAAACATGAGCTTGTCTGGAAACATCATATTAGAAGGCATTCGTTATTTCAACTTAATATATTTAAGGGATTTATTACAGTCTTACCAATTTAGTTATTTAGCATGTGAGGTGATATTTCAAGAAATTAATCCTAACATGCATACTATAACATAAATTAAAATTGTGTTGGTCTACAACTTTAACTAATGTCAATTCCCCGAGCCATGAGGAATTGACTGGTCAACTTAGGTCCTACTCTTCAGATCTTCAACATTTATTCTTTCTTCAAATTTCATAAGTACATGGGTTCATTTCTTAGTTACAATTTTCTAATATAAGAAAAATAAATCATATTCTAATTTTACATTCATAAAAATACCTTGAGTTACATTTGAGAGGAGTTAGGTAAGAAGACAAGTACATCAGAAATTTAGAGAAGCTAGCATGCACAGGCTCTATTTAAATTATTACAAACTCCAAATAAAATAAGCATTCACATGAGATCTTTAAGTTGTATACTAGACACCATGCATATCATCCAAACATGTATACATCATAATCAAAATTAAAGTTAATTATTTTTAATTATTTTTACCTAAATGTTAATTTCTTTTAGTCAATCAAGGTTTACATAATTGTATTTTAACCCAAAAGATTGAAAAATTATAAATTAGTCCCTATTCAACAAAACTGGGTTAAAATTGGGATCTTCACCTTCCATAGGCTTGCAGGCCTTGTGCATGGCTGTTTCCGTATCATACATCTAGAATCCATGAAAATTTCAAAAGCATGAACAACTATGTGCACTGGTGAGGAATGGGTTTGTGCACAACTAAATGTTCAATAAAGCACGGTTGTGCTTGTGAATAGTATGTCTAATACCATTGAAAATGTCAACAAATGGTTGCACGCTGTCGTGAGCACAGTTGTTCCAAGTGTGTTTCCTAGTTATTGTAGTGAGGCAGTCATGAGAAAACTTCCTAAACTTGACATGCCTTCTAGGTACAAGTTAATATGACAAGAATGCCATACTCATATTAGCAACAACATATATCGAGGGCAACAATATGAAACCAATTCGACATTCAACCAAATTTTAATAACCTACAAACATCAATAATATGAATGCATTTAATGTGTATATTTTCTAATTAATATTTCCCATGATTTTTGGCATTCAACCCAAAATCATGAGATTATAATCTTAGTGATAATGGGATAAAATCCTATCATCATCCTAATTTGAATTTCAAATTAGGAGATGTAGATTTGAGTTAATCCAACTAGATAAACTCAATCTTACTAGTTCTCACATACACCCTTGGTACTTAGGAATATTACACTAAGGTCCCAAAATACAATAAAATATACTTGAGTCTATAGATCTTTTCAAGGCTCTAAAATCTTTATTTAGAATCTCGATCGAATTTAGCTTGGACAATCCTTATGCCTTTAGAGTTCATTAACTCCTTTTGTGTGTCCTATAGGCTCTCCATCAAGTCAGTAGTGACTAGATTCATGTTGGGTTTTTAACCCAATATTCATCTGGACACAAACTAAAATTAGCCTTTAGTAAGACATCATGGCTACTCGATTAGTAGAGGTTAGCATGTGACTTCGCTTAACCTGCCAATGATATAGTTATTCATACAATTCAATCATTTCATCATACAATATCTTTTTGAGGCAGAGGTATAGATTAAGCATCTCTCTCAAGGCTCCCCAAATTACATAGATTGACTTCTGTTAATGACCAAATAATATTAAATCAAACATCAACTTAATCTTTCTGTGGTAATATATTTAATTAGTCATTGATATTTGTCAGTAGGCTCTAATTAAGATATCAACTCCTATGGTCAGAAGTAATGAATCTTTTATTAACCTACCATAGCTTTTGTACAAATCCCAATGTAGCCAATCACCACCTTCTTAATAATCCTCTAATTAAACTATATTAGGTTGGTATCAAACCATATTGATCCTGTATAAAATAGTCTGATGACTTAAGTCTAAAGATCACATGTACCTCCATTCACTAAGAAGATATTTTCCATATATTCTAGAACAACTATCCATATGGAATCTTTTTATGGGTCAGTCAGATGAACAAATCTACAATGTGCACCCATTATTTACACCAAGTTGTCAATGAACAACTTTAACACATGAAAATTGTTAGCATCTTTCGTTAAGGTCATTCAACACTATGATAACTTTATCACTATAACCCGTGTCATTGGTTATGATAATATCAGAGTTGCGGTCATTTTAAAAATAGTCACTTATTGTGCACATAGGGTTTTCACGATTAGGTGTCAAGCACTAATACCTCATCATGATTTAACTATTCTTAAGGCATCTATTAATATATTTTATAGACAAAGAATGCCATAGAAAATTACATATATGACTATTATTAATAATCTTGTATCATCATGAGGATTTGTTCTAAGGCACCAAACCCAACAGTTGTCACCTTTTCACTCGCACAAAGTATATTATATCATGCTATAAATAAAGTTATTTTCGTTGTATATGTTTTTGAGTAGAAATTTTAAGTCGATATGTCGTTTTAGGTTCATATCCCCTCTAAGGGTATGTATTTAGAAAGTGGTGTTACATAACGCCTTATCTAGTAGGACATTAATGTCTACCATAAACATAATAACATTTATAGATGCAATATTATCTCTTATTTAAAATCAAATTACAAATATAATTAGAGAGGATCTTAGTCCATGAGAATTTGCATATATTTTTCCATCTAAAGAATCTTGTATATAAACAAACAAAATGAAAAGAAAAAGATAAAGGAACAAAACAATAATAAACACAACTATACAAATTACATTGTAATACTCTTGTATAATACTCATATTATTGACAACACTGCTCATATCTCGTTAAAAATTTTATTTCTCATTTATTATTTTACTTATTTTTATTTATCCTCTTAAACAATATAAAAAAACAATCACAGTTTTTTTCAAGTTTCAATTATTACTACCATATTTTATTGTGTTATGAATTGTATATGCGAGTTAGTGATGACAAATTTCATCAAACAAATGTACTTAAATCAACCTTAATCCTTACAACTTTACGTTAAGAGAGATCACCAAGTCAACCTTCATGTGAATAAATTTTAGCTCTATCTTCCTAATTGCATAATAAAATGTAACACCCAATCTCCAGATCATACTTTTAAAGGTAATTTGCTCGAATGATGTGTCACAATTACAATGAAACTTTCACAAATGCATTTGCTAAAAAAAAAAAGTAAATTTATGAAATACCTCAAATGCATATAAGTCGAATCCCAGACTCAAAATCCTTAAATTCTAAGAGTAAATTAGTGTGCATAATATAATCCAAAATAAAACTCAAAATAACATAAAATAAGATAGAAGAGTCGTCCTACACACCTCTTACACCTACCCATCTGCCCTACCATCACGTCTACCTGTAAACAAACAAGAAACACATGAGTGACAAAAACATTTAGTAAACACGTGAATATTCAAAAATTCTTGGAATGATCCTTGACAACCTGACCATCTCCTTGAATATGTGGTTTATCATCCTAGATATTTGCCTAGTGGACATCCTGCATTCTTTTTACACCTAATCTAGTATCAAGATACGTATCTTTAATGCTCTTATAACCAATACACCAATGAAATGGATGTCTCAGACACCTCGTACTCTTACCTGAATCAGAATAGATGTCTTGAGTGCTTTTTACATCCCCAAACATCGCATAGAAGGCAAAACTATCATTCTAAGGCCTTACACGAGTGCTAACTTTTTGGTAAGGCACGACCATTCCTCTTCACATGAAGGTGATGGCTACTCCAAGATGTGGGATAGTTGTTCCTCCTTTAATCCAATTTGCACATGCCCTAACATCTTAACCTAGAATAATTACCAAACTACTCATGCACAAGTCTTGAAACTTCACCTTTTTTATTACAATGGAATAATCGTCCCTTTTACATAAGGACAGTGTCCTTTGCTATTGTAACTTACAAAATCATGTCGTTTTCTATGGTGACTCATCCATCGGACTACCTAGATTCATCCTAAGACTTACTACAAGAGTTAATTCAATAAATCCACACCAATGTATCAACATACATAATAATCAACACAAAACATGATGAATTGAAAACAAGTTGGACAAGCTCAATACCCTACCATAGTTTTCTTACTTAATATCATGTGTCAATCTTTTGCATGATAACCTAAATATATTATGCATAGAACTTTAACACAACACCTAAATCATGGCATAAAATATGAAGAGAAAGGAAAGTGTGCCTACGACTCCTTTAATGTTGTTTAGGTTTTTGCATAGCAAGAATCTGGTGGTATTCCTTTTGACAGTTCTCCAATGCTCTTTAATCATCTCCTTCCTTTCTGTGGGTGAAAATTAGAGTTATGAATCGTTACCCTAATTAGAATATGATAAAGAGTTAATAGTTACTGGAAATGATGCCTAAAACAACCATTCTTACTAATAAGACAAGCGTTCCCAAGATATGTATTGCAAAAATCGCGTTAGTATGATTCAAATTTGCCAACTCATAAGGACAAGCGTCTTACAGGTTTGACTTTTCTTGGACTTTGAAATTTCAACTTAGTAAAATTCTTGGAAGACCTAGATCATGTTACAATGACTAATTTACCCCTAAAACATACCTATGGATGTTACATTTCCTCCTCTTTAAATGAATCTCTTCTTCAAAATTCACTGGAACAATTAGGTGTATCTTTTGCTCATATCTATAATCTCTCAAGTAGCCCTTAATTTATCTACCCATAATTCGCATCGAATGCCCCTTGTAAACGAAGTTGTGTTCCAACTCCACATCTTTAAGTCAAACTACCTAGAATGGATCACCCAAACACTTACGTAACAATGACATACGGAATACATTATGAATCCATCCCACTAGTAGCTTAAGCTTGTAAACCGTTTTGCCAATCCTCTCAACTACCTTATACGACCCAATATAGTGAGGTGTTAGCTTTCTTTTCATTTGAACCTGATCATTTGGCGATACGGGGCAACCTTGATAAAAAAAGTGGTCACCTATATTAAACTTCAAATCACGTTTTCTCTTATCTGTATAACTCTTTTGTCGATCCTGAGCTTGTCTCATCTTTTCTCGAATTAACCTCACCTGATCAATCATCTACTGGGTTATCTCAAGTGGTAAAGCCCTCGTTAATTCATCTTTCTCCCCTTTGTCATCCCAATGCAATGAGGATCAAAACCTTCTCCCATAGAATGCCTTATAAAAAGTCATATGAATCATCGATTAATAACTGTTATTATATATGAACTCCATCAGAGGTAGGACATAATCCAATTCACTTCATGGTCTAAACAACATGCCCTAAACATATCTTCAATTACTAGATTAATCCGCTTTATCTAAGCAATACTAAAAGATAAATGGATATCCAATGCCTTCTGTAAGCCTTGCCAAAAAGTCAAAATTAGTTGAGTGTCTCTATTTGACACAATCCTCATAGGTACCCTATAGAGTCTCACCACTTCAATAAAATAGATTTACCCTAACCAATCAGTATTTATACTATCTTTTACTAGAATAAGGTATCCTGACTTGGTCAACTGATCCACTATGACCCATAAGGCATTATATCCACCTCTGACCCTTGATAGTCCTAGTACAAAATCCATCAAAACCTCCTCCCATTTTCACTCAAGAATAGTCAAACGTTGTAATAATCTAGATGATCACTGATGCTTAACCTTAACCTACTGAAAAATCATGCATCTCAATGTAAAATCTACTACTGTCTTTTTCATGTTAGACCACCAAAAAGATTTTCTTTAATCCTGATACATCTTTGCACTCCCAGGGTGGGTAATGTAAAATACAATATTGTCTTTGTCAAAATTCAAGTCCTCAACTTGTCATCCTGAGGAACACAACTCGATCTTTAAATCTCAAAACCCCATCCAGTACCCTAAAATCTAGCTCTAATCTATTAGTAACTGATTGGATCATTTACGCACACCACTCATTAATGGTTTATTTAACCTTGACCTCATCAAGTAAGGTCGATTTAATATCCAACTCGACTAACAACCTTGTAACCACCTCAATCTGCCCATGTAGAATGTCATATTGTAACTCAAGGGATGCAATCACCTAAGACAACATTATCTTCCAACTCAATGCATCAGCCACCATATTAGCTTTACCCTAATGGTATCAAAAATCCACATTATAATCCTTAACTAACTCTAACCACCGATGTTGTCTCATATTTAACTCTCGTTGAGTAAAGAAATGCTTGAAACTCTTATGATCAGTGTACACATTGGTCGTTACCCCTTACAAATAGTGACACCAAATCTTAAGGGCAAAAATCACTATAGCTAATTCCAAGTCATAGGTCAGATATCTAACCTCATAAGCCTTTAACTAGTGGGAGGAATATGCAATCATTTTGCCTTTTTATATCAAAACAACCCTAAGTCCCTGATGTGATGCATCCATATACAAGTTATACTTCTTACCATCAATCGTTAGAGTTAAAATTGAGGCTACGTCAACCTCTATTTTAGCATTCAGAAACTATCTTTACAATCTAAAGACTACTGAAAATGAACATCCCGATGGTCAACTCAGTCAATGGTTAGGTCAATTGAGAAAAGTCTTCCATGAACCATCGGTAGTAACAAATCAACCCAAAGAATTTTTGAACCTTCTCAGTTGACCTCAATCTTTACCATGTTGTCACAACCTTAATTTACTTGGGTCTACTAATATGCCTTCAGCTAAAACAATATGCCCTAAAAAAGTCACCCGATCTAACCAAAATTCACAAGCATATAGTTGCCGGTCCCTCAATCTCTATAATATTAACCTCAGATACTATTTATATTCATCATGAGTCTTAGAATATACTAGTGTGTCATTAATGAACACTATAATGAAACTGTCTAACCAGTTTTCGAATACCTAATTCATGAGGTCTGTGAAAACTATTAAAGCATTAGTCAAACTAGAAGACATTACCATAAACTCATAATGCTTGTATCAAGTTTTGAATGCAATCTTCAATATATCTTTTTCGGTTGCCCATACTTGATGGTATCCTCACCTCATATTTATTTTTGAAAACACTAAAGTTTTCCTCACTAATCAAATAGTTCATTAATCTTTGACAACAAATATCTATTCTTTACCGTTACCTTGTTTAGCTCCTTATAGTTAATACACATGCTTATCGATCCATCTTTCTTTTTGACAAAGAGAATCAATGCGCCCTATGGCAAATGACTTGGATAGATAAACCCACAATCAAGTAGCTCTTGTAATTGCTTCTTCAATTCTTGTAACTTTGCCAAAGTCATACTTCAGTCAAGAGAGAAAAGATAAAGGAGATAAATGACTAGAAATACACTAAAGGCTTAAAGGACACACCACTAGCCAAAAGATTCCACCACTTAACTCTAGTCAAGAGAGAAAGGATAAAGACACACCCATGGCTTATATAAACCTCAAAATATTATTAAACTATTACATGGAGAAGTTAGGTCCTTATATAAACCATTGGCCAAGGGCAAATCTACCACCAATCTCTAGCCAAGGGAGAAAGGATAAAGGAGAACTTGTGCTCAAGAACACAAAACAAACAATTTCATTAATTAAGTTCTTAATATTACATAGAGAAGTTAGGTCCTTATATAAACCTCAAAATATTACTAAACTGTTACATTTTCAAATTCAAAATTCAAGACAAATAATAGTTTAAAAGATCTCCCAAAGAGGTAAGGGACAAGGAGTCATCCATGGTGTCATCTTTGTCCTTGCCGATTTGGACAATTTTTTAGCCGCCCACTTGTCTCATTGGTCTCTACCATTAATTGTTTCATTTGACTTGATTTGAGTTTCCCTATATTGAACTAGTACAAAACTAATAGGTTTTAGATAACAAAGCATATGATTAATCTATTACAAGATTAACTAAAGCATAATTAAATAAACAAGTAACTTCATTAGGCTTGGATTGAGTTCGTGAAGCTTAAAGATTTGAGGTGGATTTGTCCTCAAAACCGAGAGGTTCTCATCTTCTACATTGCTTGAAATTGATTAAAAGAGATTGGAGAAGTTGGGAGTAAGGGGTCTGTTTGGAGGAGCACTGTTTTTCCATCATATTGAAACTCTATGGTGTGATTTTCATAATAATGTATGACACACTTCAGAGTGAGTAGCCACTGCATTCCTAGGATCATGTCTGAACCTTTATAAGGCAATAAATACAAATTAACCAAGAACTTATGCCCGTGAATACCTAACTCCGTGCTTATATCGACTCATGAAGTGATCTCTGCTGCCAATATAAACCTTCAATGGTTTTGAAAATTTAATGGTTCCTCCCCTGCCAATTCTTCCTCCTCTAAGTCATCCTGTTCCTTCGGAATCTTTGGCAAGTCATGAATCAATTCTTCATCATCCGTGCCTAATAACAAATAAAAATGGCTCTTACATTTATGATTTCGATGGTATTTCTCATTGCAATTGTAACAAAGTCCCTTGTCTCTCCTTTATTGCAATTCAGCAGAAGTCATGTGCTTGGGTAAGGCTAGAGTCTAAGGAATGAGTAATCTGGTTATTCATCAGTTCAGGCTTGTTTAGGTGGTGTATTATGGTGAGGGTTAATGTAATTAACTCTTTGGGAAAAACAATTGGATCCTAAAACCAAAGGTTTGTCCTCCCCACGTGATTCTAAGAGACTTTTTTCATGCATCTTTGCCATGTAGATTGTTTCATTTAGGCTTCATGGATAAGCCATAAGAAAAGGTCGTCTCAATGCAGGTTTCAATCTTGAAATAGAGAACTAAGCAAATAAGGTTCAGTAATACTAGGAACCTTTGGAATAAGTAATTCAAGTTCTCGCTGAAATTTTGTTACAGACCCAGTTTGTCATAACTTGGATAATCTTCCCGGATAGTCTTCGTAAACAGAGTCTTCAAATCTGTAACGTAAAGCTAAAAGGAATTCAGGCCATGTCGTCAACATATTGTTTCTCTTCATCCACTGATACCACGCCACAGCACGCCCTACCATGTGAAATAAGGTAATTTGGAGTCGTAGAGGTGGAAGGGTGCCATGGAAATTGAAGAATTCCTCAGCTTGAAAAATCCAATCTAATGCGTTTGTTCCATCAAACTTAGGAAAGTCTAGTTTCATGGGATGAATTCCTCAGCTTGCATATTTCTTATTTGCCTATTATTAGTCTTCTCATGATCTGTCAAATCATTTAGAAGATGTGACAAAATCCTTAAGCCTAATTGGTTGTTTCCTAACTCAAGTTGATCTTCTTGATTAATACTCATCTGGATTTATTTCTCCTAGATCTTTGCTAGAGTCCTACACATCTTGTATGTCTTCTATTGAAGTCCATTCCATAGCTTGTTTCATTATTGATGAATGGTCTAGCCTTCACAGCATAGATGAGACAATACTTACACTTAAGATTAACAAACTATTTATCCATTAGGTGCCTATTAATATCTACAACTTGAGAAGAGTTGGAACAGTTCTCAGGTGTTACATGCAGAGTTTTTTTTATCCACTAAGCTATAATTTTATTCATAATTCTTGTTAACTAACAATAGAAATCATCCAATAGCTAAAATATAAAAGGGAAACCAACTAACTTGTGCAACTAAGTCGGTATAGTGTAATCTCTTTACTAATATTCTATTGAAAATCAATAAAATTTCTCTCAATTTTCTATCCTTGTTTGATTCTCATCATGATATCAAAGCATTGAAGATACACGTCTCAAACTAAGGATATTCTCAATACACCATCATCTATCTCAATAACAACACCAAAAACAGTTCTTGGAATTTCAAGTGGAGTAACCATCTCTCATCAAAGCCAACACTCCTTACCAATTTTCTCTTTGAATTTGCAAGTAATCTTTCCAATATTTATACATTCAAATCATCAATTCTACAAGTCATAAGTCCTCTTTCTTGTTGAAGCTCATGATCCAGAGGAACACTTTACTAGTTTGGTTGCATGTTTCGCTTCTTTTATTCAAGTTAGATATGATGAATCATATTTAATTTTACCTAAGGGTGAGCAAAAAAACCAAACCAAAATCGAAACTGTGGGTATCTAATTTTTAGTTTTAGTTCCTATCTGAAACTGACTTACTTCTGATAAATTTCAGTTCCCAATTTATGGAATAAGTCTTTTTTAGTTCCAATTCCGGTTCCACCTCATAAAGAACCAAAACCAAAACTAGAACCTCCAAGTAACCATAAAAAGTCTTCTAATTAATGTTTACTCAATTGGCCAATTGAAATATCACTCTAATTATTACTTATTTTTTCACGGTTCAATCTTTGACATTATTAAAAAATGAATTTTCTCGTTTGCATTAATTGCATACCAAACACCATGAAACAATACTATTAAAATTGCAAATGTTCTTTTATTACATCTACTTCTTTGGTTTCATACTTTTGCGGATGAATAAATCAGTCGAATCCGATGAACCCGCTTTACTTGATTTTATGAAGCAATAACTTCTACGGTTATTGTTGCAAATATTTAAAAAATGTTAAAATTTAGAAGCCTATTATTGTGCATAACTATCCAAATGAAATCAAAGCATTTTACACCATATGATATAGTATAGATTTTCGGTAGAAATCATAATCTACCCAGAACCTATAAGGGTAGTTTTAAGTTTTGGTTTTGGTTTTGGTTCCTCAAATTTTGGTAAGCAACCTAGACACGCTCACATCTAATTCCACATAATTTGCAAAAGTCAAATCCTAATTTAGCTAGTCTTGTTTAGTCATTCCTAAGTAATATGTGATGCACATACACACCAAATATCTCTCTAGTGTTAAATTTGTTGTCACACAGAGTTGTAAACGACTATATTTACAACTATATTTAACAGGGGATGTTGAGTAAAGTTTGCCACCCGCTGAATTTTGATTATCCATAGAATCGGTAACCATAGAGTCGTTACCTGTAAAGGTCTTACTCGCAAAAGTTTTTGAAGGCAAAGTTTTGTTTGTTGTGGTGAAGACTGAACAGTAAATATAATCGGATGTTGCAGTTTGTTCATGACTTTTACAATATGTTTGTAGTGTCTATTAACTCTCAAAATAAACCGTCAATATAAGAAGGAAACCAGTTAACATTGTGCAATTAAGTCCAAATATTGTAATCTCTTCACTGCTAAATCACTTTCCAATTGCCATGGTTGAGCATACATCCTTTGCCATAGACATTCACATTCTTCCTTATCACGATCGTATTAAAACCTTAGGGGTATATTTATCTTTTTACTTCATGAATGGTTATACACCATTTCTATACAATTATCTACTGTAACCTAGTTTATATGTTACAAACAGACATGCATGTCCGTAATATAAATATCTATTGGTTGTAAAAAATTTTAAGGTATCCAACATACAAACGTGCATAGTTTCATGCATGATCATTCATAATGTAAAATTGTGTAATTTTGGGCATTCTGGACAACTAATTAACATCTCTTTAGCACAAATCTATCGCTAGCATGTTTCTACTACCCTAAAAACATAAATTAAGCCTAAATTCTCAATATAATCACTTAATTTAATTATAATTTACGCCAGATTAAAAAACAACTATAAATACATATGAAATGACGGTCTTTCCCTTGAGACATACTTGTGAGTGTTATATTAAGTTAGGGGTTTGCGTATGCTCAAAGAACTGATATAAGATTTTGCTTTTTGTAAGGATTTGAAGTTTTAGTTTTTGTATAAGGTGACCTCTTTGATTATCATATCTCTTTTAAAAGTTTCACTGATTTGAATAAACTTTGCAAACATCGTAACCAATGTAAATTTTATATTTGCTCATTGAATAAATGTAACTTAGGCTGTCTTTAATAACCAAAGAGGTCACTTGTACCAAAAAGTTTTGTTCCAAAGAACAAGTCAGTGATTGCAGCTTCCATTAAGGGTAGCTGAAGCCCATATCTAATTACTTAGAAAGCCCAATAATAAAAAAGAATTGTTGGCCCACAAAATTTATAAGAAAGAAACATGTCAGAAACACCTTGTTACCAACGCAAGTAGCACAGAGATTATCTTTCAAGCTAATTCTACTTAGTTTCCAAAATTCTAATTACATATATAAATAAAAAGGATAATTTTTAATTAATTTGAAATTGTGGGGTCGAACATTAACAATGAGGTTTTGACTAGTCTTGAATTTTCCCCCAATAATTGGCAATACTCTTGCCATGTTAGTTTCTTCGTTTTTTCCTCAATTTTGAAATCTTTAACGTGGAAAAAGTGGATTTATATTATAAGATTAGAAAATAAATATATAATTGTTAACATGAGTTAATATAAAATTCAGCGGTCGGGTGAAATTTTAAGGAAAAGGGGAATGAATGTATATATTATATTATATTATATTATATTATATTATATTATGATCATGTCAAAGTTGTAATAATGTCAAATTAGGTTGGCTGAAAATGGCGCCTTGGTATGGCTTCAATTTTTAGAGAGAAGAATTGATGAATAATTGTTGTCATTAATAAAAATATAAGGCCAACAGACTATTGCCCAAGCAAGGTTTGTTGATTTTTTAAAGTTTCTCTTGTTAATTTTAAAAATATTATTTATCTATTTATAAGTGGTTAAAATTAATAGAACCTAATTTTTAAAAATTTTATCTCATTTTTCCCCTTAAAAGTTTAAAAACTAACATTTTCTTTTCCAAACTAAGTTTGAAAAAATCACATTTCCCCTCCAGGGTTTAGTTTCAAAATCCAATCACCTTTTTTAGTGCCATTGTCAACCGTCTCTCTCTCTCGATGACTCCCCATCCTCCAACGAGCTATCTCACCTCCACCTTAGCTCCTCTAGCATCCAAAAACATCATCTGAAAAAACGATCATTTTCCCAAAAGAAGACAAGACGTCTTCCCAGAGAAAGATGAGTCATTTTGTCTTCGTTTGGGAAGAGGAATCATCTTCCCAGACAACATTTTTAGACACCGGAGGGGTTGGGGTGTAGGTGAGGCAGTATATCGGAGGATGGGAAGTCGTCAGGAGGGAGAGACAGGCGACGATGACGTAGGATAAGGTGATCAGATTTTGAAACTAAACCCTAGCGGGAAAATGTGATTTTTTTCAAACTTGGTTTAGGGAAGAAAAGTTAGTTTTTAAACTTTTAAGGGGGAAATGAAATTATATTTAAGTTTATTTTTAATATTAAATATAAAATGATGATTTTGCCTTTAAAATTAACAGATTTAAATGATCATAAGTGGGTAAATGATATTTTTAAAGTTACTAAAAAAAACTTTGAAAAATCAGTATACCTTGGGTGGGAAATAGTCCTTCATCCTTAACAACTGGATATGTAAATAAATAAATAAAGTAATGAGATGTTGTCAACAACAAAGCTGATTAATTCTTATGTCAACGCCACATTATTTATGATTAACCCAAAACTGAAACACTTTTTTTTTTTGTATTTTATCCAAAAAAAAAAAGTTGATGAAATTATATATGAAGAAAATTCTGGTTAATTCATATATAATTACATTTTTATATAATTTATGTTCACTTCCTTGTTACTCTGGACGAAGCAATACAACAAGATAAGTAAGCCAATCAATTCATCAAATTCCTATTGAAATAGAAATTTTTATCTTAAAAAAATAGGCCAAAGGACTATTTCTCACCTAAAGTATGCTCTAATCTCAAGTTTTTACTCTTTAATTTTAAAAATCTCATTTATCTACCTATAGACAAAAACGAGATCTTTGTCTTCATCTCTCTTATTTCATTTGACTCTAATCAGACGTTCAGTTGAGAAGAGAGAGATTACTGAAGTGAGAGAAAGGTTCGAAAGGAAAAGACCACTGGAGTTTAAAAACTAAGCCCTAGAGAGGAAATATCATTTTTTTAAATTTTACCTTGGAGGGAAAAAAAGATTAAATTTTAATTTATTTTTAATATTACAAATAAAATAATGATTTTATTTTTAAAACTAATAGACTTAATCTCCTTAAGTGGATGTTTGAAATTTTTATAATTAAAAGGTAAAAACTTGATATTAGAAAATACTTTGGGTGGAAATAAGTGTTTTGGCCAATAAAAAAAAAAAGGGGGAGGATACAGCAGGTATCATGATAGGTTGTTCAAAAAGTACATTTAAAATAAAATTTAAAGAAAATGTTTTTAAATAAGGCTTATATAAAAACATAGAATTATAATAATCAAACACAAAAGTCAGAGCATTTCGCCCTTTAACTTAAGTGAACAGTTGTTTATATGGACGAGATGGAAAGAGGAATTTTAACTATTGCTTACTTTTAAAATTAGAAAAGTGTGTTAGCGTGAAAAGGAGATTATTACTTTTTGAATAATATTTTATTTTAATTTAAGATGCATAATAAAATTTTAAAACAAATACCTTCTATATAATATGGGGAGAAAGACCATTTTTCACCCAAGTTTTAGCTGAAATTTAAAAATACATATGTGATAATTGAAAAGTCTAAACTTCCACCTATGATCTAACTTCTGTTAACTTTTTTTATTAAGATAAGAAATAAAATGATCATTTTATTATTTATATTAAAAAATTAAAAAATTGATTACTTGCCTCCCCCCTCCTCCTCTCCCCCCCCCCCCCCCCCCCTCATCCTCAAACTTAATGTTTTTACAATTTTCACACTCAACCACCCTCATAATTTTTAAAAATAGCAATTTCACCTCCGCTCTTCAACTTCATCTTCTGGCGTCGTCTCCGACATCCTCATTCTCCTGATGCTATGGCAAATGGTGCAACGAGGAGATAAAGATCTCTTCGTCACACCATCTATCGTTGCACTAGGAGAAAGAGAAGGTCAAAAATGATGTCAAAAGATAAATTGAAGAGTGGGGGTGAAACTGTTGTTTTGAAAGTGGGAGCGACTAAGTTTGAAATATATGAAAACCCTAAGTTTGGGGGTCAAAATATTACTTTTCAAAGTTTAAAAACTTTAGATAAGGGTAAAATATTAGTTTCTAAAACCTAAGAAGAAAACTACCTCCTCCGACAATGAGATAAGGTGTTATCGCCCATTATCGATGGTGGAAGAATAACTAGAGTCGATCTTTGGAAAATGGAAGGGGATTTTGAAACCCTAGGAGAAAAAATAATTTTTTTCAAAACGTAATTATAAGAGAAAATTGCTTGTTTTTCAAATTAAAGAAAAAAATAATATAATTTTTTAAGGTTTTAGGGTATATTAATAAAATGATAATTTTATCTCTATCTCTAATATGAATTTTTAATAATAGTTTGCTTATGAATGAAATTTTAAATTTTTCAAATCTCAAAAATATAAATTTAATAACACATAAAAACTTAGATAAAAACTAATCTTTTAATCAATAAAATAATAACAAATCATATACAGAGATATTATAATTTAAACATAAATTTGTCTTTCCTTGTATTAAGATTATTTAAAAACTAACTCCAGAAAGACGAAGGTCAATATCGTCATCAAATAAAATCCGAGTGATGGCATGCTCCAGAAATCCATAGGTTTAAGCAAAATCCCGCTTGACCAGACCAGGAGCGGAGAAAAATGAGTCCTTAAACCACGCGCACAAATTTCTGTGTGGTTTTCTGAGTCGACTGTTTTTTTTTTTTTTTTTCAAAAACGGTGGATACCCTTCATATTTATTAAATAATTAAATTTAAAATATAATAACCAAATTTATAATAATTATATCAAATAAATTAAAATTTTATAAATATAATAAAGATTCAAACTCAGATTTTTCACTTAAAAAATTCTAATACTATAAGTAAATTTAGGATATAATAATCAAATTTATAATCTTTACATCAAATAAATTAAAATTTTACAAATATGATAGAGACTTAAACTCAGATATTTATCTTAAAAATTTTAATACTTCATTAATTTTGCTAACCCTTAGAGTCTAATTTTTATATACTCCTGCAAATCGTTCTTACCTCTATGTGCTTTTTTTTCTTAGAATTTTTTATAGTTTATTATTTTATTTTGTTTTATTTTTTTTTTTAATTCTTACACACCTTTATGACTTGATTTTTATTGTAGTTTAATAGGGCGTTAATGGCATTTTTATTCAGGAGGGTTTGAAGTTGTCATGAAATTATTCTCCTGTATTGTATTTCTTTTTTCATTTTTTAGGACAACTAGCTTTATAATGTTTAATCTTCTCTAACTATGGTAACCGAAATCCAGGCTAGAATAATCTTTTCAGAGTTGATTTAACTAAATTGATGCTTTTTACAAAACTCTGGGATGAAATATCATTTAAATGAATTTTATATTATTTATGTTTTTTTATTAGGGAAATTAATTAAATTGACTAAATTCAAGGGGGTTTATACTTTCAAAGATTAAATGTATATAACTAACACATTAGATTTTAAACGAAAGTACTCATGCATAAACAAGTCTTAGATTTATATTCAACAATTGAAGATATGCATAGTGAGAAAAAAAAATCACACATACTGATTTCTAGCAAGATTTTTGGTGATTTTTTCACGATTAAAATGGGAAAAAAGGTTAGTATGTTGTTCCTCATCATGTTTTGTTGTTTATTACATTGAGATTTCGCCATTTTTGCTTAGATTTTGTCATTTTCGCATATATTTCATGTGTTTCAAATAAAGGTTTTGACAGTTGAGTTCTGAGTGAAATAACTTGAATTATTTGTGATTTTCATAAAAAATTTCAATGGTCTTGTGTTAGCATAGGTTTAGAATCGATTATTTGTAAAATTGGTTTTAAAAAAGGTGATGTTGGATGATATTGTCATCTTTTGTGATTCACAGTCACTATATAGGTTACACATGGTAAATGTCGATGAAAGTAAGGGTTTTTGCATATATTTTAAGTATGTGTGATGCATGTAATCGGGTTATTGATTATTTTTTCAATATACAAGGGGTTTTGGATATTTTTTCATGTGATTCACACATAACAGGGGTTTATTGATATTTTCTAGTATACACATTTTATTCGTTATGTGTTACACATATAGTGGACTTTTTAAATATTTACCCATCTAGGGTTAATTGATGTTTTCCATTTGAGTAAGGGTAATTTACATTTTCCATATTATTTCAAAATTTGTGCTTTTTTTTTGCAATAAAGTATGAAAATATACAAATATTATGAAAATTAATTGATTTATTATTTTTTTGGTGTAGGATGTTGCTCCTTGAGGAAAAAAAAACATGAAGTACCAATTGAGCATGAGAGATTTTTAATATTGCACCACTTTGAGGCACAAGTTGGGATAGGAGGTCATCGTGACACAATGGTTAGGATTCAAGCTACATTGATGGATGAACTGAACAATTTTTTCAAAACTATTTGTTTTGGAAAGTTTATAGATTTAAAGAGTTTTGATTCAGAAAAGCATTAACACATTTCGTTTAATTTAGTGGGATAATGAAGACGAACTACAATAAGGAGTTCTAGCTTAGACTGAATAAGGTTGAAACATTTTCACATTTCATTTAATTTAGGGGGATGATAAAGATGAACTACAATAAGGAGTTTTAGCTTAGACTGAATAAGGTTGACATCTACTTGAACCTATTTGAGTTTGCCTTTGTCACGTGAGTATGATTTAGCTGTCAAATAGAGATGCAAAATTACTTTCATGTCTTAACTAGATAAAAGATTTGAGAGATATACTTTGATAGTGAGGCAAACTATAACAATTTGATGACGGTATTCAAGGTTAAGGAGTAGGGGAGGACAACACGGATGTTGTGAATATTATGTTATTATATTGTCTAGACGTTAGATTATTGGGTGAAAATAATATAATAGTGGTCAATAAAGAGGTCCTCTAACTTGTTGATCACTTGGATGGATTTAACTCTTATGCATGAGGTGTACGAGTTTGGAATATATGATGTATTAATCCATGAATGATTGCATTAGTCTTCTATTCTATAAGACAAAGTTGATCCGAAGGAAGATCACTCATGTATCTTTATAGTTTAATGGGATTTTCGCTAGCCTTCCAAGTATGTGTGTTACTATTATCATTAATTTATATTTGTGTAATAATTTACTAATAATTTGTGATTAACATTTGCAACTTTATCATTATAGGTTTGGATCAATGAGACACTTGAGAAATTAGAAGATTAGGTAGAACTAAGGTCACTCTTAGTGGATAGTAAGGTGGCGCACTAGAGAAATCTTAGATTAGAATGAGTCAAGATTATATTCAACAAGGACTTCGTAAGTACACTCTACATTAGTAGTCTATACATATGTTGTTTTATACTTCTATATGAAAGTATTAATCAATGGATAACATTGACATCTCGTTTATGGTTTCTCTATCAAAGAAAGGTTTACTTATGGGTGTTACAGGTTGTCAGTGATTATAAGAGATAATGGTGGCAGAAGGTCGTGGTAATGGTATCGACGGTATTTGTTAAATAAATTGTAAAAAGACACTTATTATTTTTATTATTGTCTTGTATTTTATCAAGTTGAATATTTTATTTTAAAATTTTAAAAAATTATTAATAAAACGAGATAAAAGTTGATAATTTATTGTTTTGCAACTTTGAAATATGAATTTTTAGTTTTAAAAAAAGACAAAAAAGAGAATTAGTTGTTTTCTCTTCAAGATTAGTTCGCATTTAAATTTTATAGAAACGTCTCACTCAAAATTAGATTAACAAAACTATAAACTATATGTATAGTAAAAAAGTAGAACAAAAAAACATTTCTTTATTTATGTGAAGTTTAATGAGTAAAAGAAAATAATAAAATTATGTGTATATATATGACTAGATGACTTTAAATTATAAATAAAGAAACACCCAATTACATGGTGATATGTCATTGTTTATATATAAAGTTGTGTTCATTATTTGTACACATAATATTGCTCAAAAGAAAATAAGCAACAAAAATCATTGGTAAATTTACAAGTAGGGACCTCAACCATCATGTGTAAAAATGATAATGACATCAACAAGCAACAAAAATAATTGATATGTAAAGGTTTCAATATCATCAACTTCAACCTCACTGTAATAGAAAGTAATTGCTTCATCATTAAAACTATGTCCTGACTCGAATACCAAACCATATTTCCACATGATCAAAATAGATCAACTTATAACATGTAAAATAACTCTTTTACCCTTATTCTTAACTGTGAGTGTTACATTAATTACATTAGTTTATCTGGAATTGTACCCAACAATAGTGATGTAGGATTTTGCCCAACAAGTTGATTACAAATAGAGAGAAATGGAAATGTCTTTACAAAGGCTAATACCAAAAATGAAGTACAATAGTTCTCTCAAATGTATAAGTTATGAACTTCAAAGAGAATTTTTTAGGAGAAGAAAAGTATAGATGATAAGACTGCATAATGCTATATTTTTACTCCTTAATACTTAGTCTTTTTATGTTTATTTTATACCTAATTATACTTATTAAGTTTACATTTTGATTTAAGTAGCATTTGGAGCAAAACGGAATTAATTTCACGATTTCTGAACAGTCTTGATGTGTCTTTGTATTTTGGGCATAATTTTCTCATCCGAGCTCCAAATGAGACGATTCAAGATGCTATGGAAAGCCAAGAAAGAGCTCTACAACTTTCATGTTTTAAGCTTTGTCTGGAAGTTGCTACACCTGCAATGGAACGTTTCCTACCTTGTCATTTTAGTGGCAAATTTGATGCATGATATTTTTAGAAGTCTTTAGGTTATGGACGAGTTTCACAGTTGTATATTGTTCTTTCCTATTTAAATTAGGATTTTATTTTATTTTTAATATTTTCCATAATTAGTGGAAATATCCTATTATTAGAAGACTCCAATTACCTATAGGAGAGCTTGGAGAGGGCTGAAAATTTGGATATTAAAATAAAAAACGTGAAGAGACAAGGGAGAACGGAACAACAACTATTTTTTTCTTTTTCTCTTCTTTGCGTGCTATTCCATGGCCCTGCATGGCTGATTTATTTGGCTTGGTCAAAGGAAACTGAAACCTCAGAATTCATAAACTGTGAGATCCAATTAGTTTTATTGTTCAATTTATGCTTTGAGTATCAATTGTTCTTCTGTGTTTGATTTATTTTAATGGTTATTTTGTTTGATTGTTGGGATGTCTACTAGTTAATTATTCATTATAACCTGCTGTTAGATTAGATATCAAATCCGTAATTGTTTAATCTTTCTAATTTATGAAGCAACTAAGGGTTAATGATTTGCTATGTTAGCAATTATTAAATTTTAAGAAGAACGCTCAACTAAATTAAATACAATCGCTTGTGCTTGTGTTGTTTGGCTTCATTGATCTCTCTAATTTTTAATGTTGCTCTCAAATTAAATCTATAGTGTTTGACTTAGGTTGTTTGATAGTTAGGGTTAATTAGATCGATTGTTTCTAATTAACTATGACTAAGGAGAGATAGGAAAGTAATTCCAACAGTGAATATTGGAAGTATGAATAAATCTATCCGTGCATCAATGATTAGTTGTTGAGGTTCTAATGGTGAATGTTGACTTAAACCAAGGCGTGTTTTCTCATTAATTTTTATAATTAATTTAATTTGTTTCTTGGTTGTTTCTTTACTTTTATTTCATTATAAACAAACCCTCACTCCTTAATCTTATTCATGTTAGTATATAAATTAGATTAGATACTTTTCGTGGGACGATCCTTTACTTGCACTATCACATTATATATTTTTAGAAGTATAGGTTTTAATTTGGTTACCTATGACAACACACTAATAGATTTTACATATATGATCTCTAACCTTTTCTAACTCAAAATGGTTTGACTTCATAGGTTTGGATGGCTAGAAAGGTTGCTATGACCGTTGAATTTGGAAAATTAGATGTTGACATCTAAAAATGACTTTTTGGTCTTGAAATGCAGATATGTATGGACATACGTTCTAAGCATATGGGTGTACCTAATCATAAAATCGACTTTTCAAATGAAGTCAATATCGAATAGATTTCCTGACAGTTAAATTTCTCATTGCATCTTACGTAAGTACTTGTGTGCAAAGATCATGTACGGTCGTACATAGTTGTATATGAATATATCTTCAAAATTATAGAGTTATGGATGATTACCATGTATGAGGGTGAGTATGTCTAAAATTTTTCCTATGCATAGATGTACATTGCTCTTATTCAAGCGTATAATCAACATTTGACTTAGCTTGACTTCATCTTTGATGTACGAGTTATTTTATCCATAAGAATCAAGTCGTGACTCCATATATATAAGGGATGTACTAACACACGTTTTATAAATGCACGGGCATACATACATTTTGCTTTAACATTAAAGGTTTTACGATGCACGACTTCTTCATATATGGGACATTCTCCTTGTGACTTCTTTAATAAGCATATGTATAGGCATAGATTCTTAGTGTACAAGCATACATGAAATATTGACCATGACCTATGTTGACTTAGCTTGCAAATGCACTATTTGATGTGTATAGGAAGGGAATGCTTATGACTAGCCTATATTCAATAATGTACGAGCATATGTCTTAGTTTGTATAGATGTATATGCCATATCTGATTGATTATGGGCATACATAAAGGAGACATGGTCATACATGACCTGAAATACTGCATTTTTCATACTGTCTAATTTGTTCATGAACTAATTTATATCGTGGACAAGTTAGATATTTTCATTTTGTTTTTGTTCTCATCAAAACACCTAAGAGTCTAATAATGTTGCGGATGTGGATCAGAGTTGGGAGTATAAGCTAGCAGAAGACATAAAGATCCAACTTATCATGGTGTAACTCCAATAAATGTTAATGCCACTATTCCTCAATCAATGCATTGAGTTCTATTACCTTTTTATGGATTTTCCTTATAAAGGTATTGGTGATGTCTTTACACTCGTAATATAAGTTTTCCATGGTTAACCAAGTCTCGATAGGATCGAGTGTTTACATGAATAATGTCAATGGAAAGCAAAGACAATAATAAATAGAGTTGTGACTATTTTAAAATGTGTTTCTTAGATGATGACCAGACTTGTCCTTGAGATCAAATGATGTCTTCTTATAAATAGGCTAGTGCACGAGCATCAAGACAAATTTTAAAAATAGTGTTTATTATGCTTGATTATAATATTTATAAGGTAAAAGAAATTATGGATTATATGATAGATAAGTTCAACATTGATATTTCATACACAAAAAGTTAGGTGTGCCAAAAATTGGGCTTTAAATGTGTTGAAAGGTTTATCAAAGGAGTCTTTTATGTAAAAATAGGTTCTTTAAAGCTAATCATCAAGGTTAGTTTTGTAATTTCATTCAAACAATGTATTGAATTTTAATAATAATAAGTTTGGCAAATCTTCATTCATTGTTACATGTGTATGATGAATACTTTTAGGTTGGTATAGCCATGATGAAGGGATCAACATGTAACTTAATTCAAAGAACCCTATAAACATGTATGATGGCCAAATCTAAAAGTGTTTCTAACATTAGGATGTTTTGAGGTTGTTGTCAATCTAGTGTAACATATGGGTACATGTTGATTGCATACTCACCAAGAGATTTCTTGATAGATGATAACCCTAATGTCTGTGGAATAAATCTTTTAATGAACAATGGTGTATGCGATACTTAGATTTGAGATCATATGAATGTTTTGTGCACCAATTAACGTAATTTGACACTAGCCTGAGCCTGCTGTAGTCCTTTTGTAAGCTTTCTCATGCATAAAAAACACCACCAATAATCATAACAAAAGCAAAATAATTTAAAAATTCACATGAAAAACATTTCCCCTTGGATCAAAAGAGTTATTATACATACAATAAGGGAGTTAAGAACCTTAATACCTATGTTTGATGGCACATTCTCTTTGAATTCATCCTGAATCTATCCTAGATTAAAAAAAAAAAAAAGCCTTATTTGTTATTCTAACAAAGCCTTACTTATCCACATAGGGACCCTATGATGATAAGAGGACACACATGTGCTAGCTTGTGTTGTGAGAATTGAGTATGTGAAGTTAAGGGAGGAGCAAAATTCTAAATGAAATTTTTTCTTCTCTCTAGAGTAAGAAACCACAAGGAGAGAGAAAGTGCCTACAATTACGAAAAGTTATGAATTTATAACATAAAACTAGTAGTCTTCTTATATACTTGACCTCATGTCTATTGGGCATTTGCTCAATTAGCACAATTCCTTAATTTATATTAATTGGACCTATATATATGTTTTAATATGTATTTCTAAAGATTCAAAACAAATTTTTTATATATCTAAATTTACCAACTTTGGGATAACCCAGGGTTATTCACTCTTTGTGTATTACACCTTAACATTTTGAGTTGTAGATGTTTTTAGTGAATAAAATTATGATTAATCTACAATTAATCATCTATTTTATCCATAGACCATAAATGGCTTTTGGCAAGATATTATAAACACCTTACATATCAGATATAATCATTAACTAATATAACCTTTCAATCGTATGATTACTGTGCAATTGAATCATTTCATTAATTTATATCTCATAAAATCGAGATATAAAACTAGTGTTTACCTTAAGTTATTTTTGATATTAATGTTTGATTAGTCTAGCAATGATTAAGTGAACATTGGATTAGCCACTGACCTTTTCCTACTTAGGACTAGATTTTTAGTATGTTGGCATAACCAAATGTTGCGATGAGATACTTGCGCTCATACAATAAAGTAATGAATCATTTGTTGATCTACCATAATCTTACTGCATTTCATGACATAACTAACCATTACTATTTTGATAACCTTTCAAAAAAGGCTACATTAGACTAGTGTCAAACTAAGCTAATTGGTGCAAAAAACATTCTAGTGATCTCAAGTTTATAGATTACATGTACCGTTGTTTATTAGAGTATCTATTCCACAAACAGTAAGGTAACCATCTAAGTAAAATCCTCTTGATGGGTTAGCCTAGTGGGCATATATTCAATATGCAACATGTGTTACACTAGGTTGACACTAACGTCGAAATGTGAGATCTATTACTACTTTTTGATAGGTTTATTCAATACTATGATAACATTACCGTAACATATCTACGTGAGATCTATTTATTCTACACCTATCACAAAGCCATTGACATATTTCATAAAAATCGCATATGATTCAAGTTATTTTGTACAAAGTTTCAATTGGTCAAAATTGAGCTCTAAATATAAAAAATCTACTACAAAGTAGCTAAATCTTAATATTATACCCTATTAAACATGATTAGGGACGATATACTACCATCTTTTTTTCTTTTTAATTTTATCACAAAAAATTGAGTGAAATTGTTGAAATTGCTTTTAAATTTTTTGAGCACATACAATTTTAGTAGGTATGCAAGGTGAGAATGAGGGATTTCATATGTTAGAAACAAATTTATAAGCTAGTTTATATATGGACAATTTCATTAAAAAGTGCAATAGGTCGGTTATCTTTGGGACAAAACATTATTTTCTACCCAAGTTTTATCTTAATCTAAAAAATATACTTACAAAAGATAAAAAATCTAAACACTCATCCATCCCTAAATTGTTATTAAATATAAGGGTAAAACTATTATTTAATAATAATATTAAAAAATATATAATTTTATCTCATTTTCCTTCTCAGGTTTTAAAAATTAACATTTCAACCTATGTCTAAACTTTGAAAAGTGATTTTCCCCCCTAAGTCCCTAAGTTTTTTTCTTCACACCTTTCTTCACCCACTAGTGATCGATGCAACGCGTTGGTGAACAACAGAGCATCGTCTATAGATCTGGATGACGAAGTGTTATCTAGATCAGGATGATTGTTGTCATTTAGAGGTGTCCTCTAAATGACTATGTCTTGTTTCTCTATTGTTCGTTGGAGAAAATGGCTTATTTTCAAAACTTTATTTTTTTTAATATTACTAATAAAATAACAATTTTACCTTATTAACTCTAACAAAAAAGTTTATGAGTATGTCTTAATAAACTAAAACTTAGGTGAGTATTTGAGTTTTATCTATCATAAGTATATATTTGTCATTTTACCAAAACTTGGGTGGGAAATACTCCTTTGGCCATTATATCTGTTTAACACCCAAAAAGTTAGCCTATTTCTAATTTTAGTCCTTTTAGTTAATTTCCTTTCTTTTTATCCTCTTTTACAAGAGAATGGATGAGCCCAATCGGTGAATTGAGGATCAAGAAGAGAGTGTTTAAATACTATTTATTTTAAATTAAAAATACCCATTTGACCAATTGGAAAAGAAGAAAAATGGGTAATATTATATATTTTTATTTATATGTGTCATTATATAATTAAGTATTATTTTATTTTTAATTTAAAAATATTTATTTATATAATAATATGTATATATTTATTATATAAAAAAATAAATATATATACTTTTATGGGGAAAAAATATGCTTTGGTTGGCTCCAAAAACAAAGACGTTGTTTAGGTTGTTTCCGAAAACAGAACAAAACTAGTGTCGAGCCATGACTTGTGAAGAAACTGATGGTGCAGAATACGCGCTTGTAATGCGCTTAGGTCTAGCCATTTATTATCCGTCCAAATTTCTTATTATTTATTTAGTAATAATTAATTAAATTAAACATAGCCGGCTGCAGCCTGTTCTTCTCGGTTCAATTCATTACACTTTTCTGATTTTCTCTCTCCCTTCTTCTCTCTGAAACAACCAAACAAACCATTACAAATATGAATAAATAATATTTAAAATAATAATAACTATTATTATTATTTTTTTAAAATATTTGAGAGAGAAGAGAGAGAAATAATTTTATTTTTTAAATATATTTTTATTTATAAACAATTTCCACAAACAAACACGAAAACGAATCGTCTAAGTAATCAAAATCATCACATTCACATACATAATATTTTTTTAAAAAAATAATTAATAAATAAGAAAATCATTTTATTTTTATTTAAACTCTGTTTCTCTTTCTCTAATAGTTTTTTTATTATTAGTTCAAGTCTGGTTTTGTTGAGCTCTAGATCTTGATAACCAAATAAAGAAAGTTTCAGATTCAAGATCTTTAAATCCAAAGACTTCAAGTCTCCACTTCCTTTAATTGGAGATCTATTTCTCTTTCTCTTTCAGCTCAGGTATTCATTTCTTAGGTATATTCCTGGGAAACTAACGGAAAATGTGTAACATTGGAAATTTCTGGTTTTGTTGACTCGTAATTGCATTTGATTGAGTGTTCGTTTGAATGAGTCTTTGGTTTGACTTTTATCATAAAACTTTTTTTTTTCCCCTTTTTTTGAGTTTATTAATATTTGGTTGGTTTAAGTAGTTGTTTAAATCTTCAGCTTTCAATTCAATTCAAGAGTTGGCTTATCAACTTTCGTTTCTTTACATTGAAATTTCGAATTCTTTTTTTTTCAGGTATTCTTGTTGTTTCTTCATCTGGCTTGACTCTTGAAATAGAAAATTTTATTTAATTTTCAAGAGGACTTATGCTTAAGATCTGATTTGGGAAGTTGAATCTGACTAAATGGTTTTTTTTTTTTGTTTTTTTTGACGAGTTTTTGATTGATTCGATAATGCTTTTCCAGTTTCAGATTATTGAACAATTATTAATTGTTCAGATGCAAATAATTACATTATGTGGAGGTAGATAAAGCTTGTGATATCTTTATGCTGAGTAAAATAAGATGAAGTCGGTAAAAGCATGGCGTGTAGGCAACATGGGAGATCTACAGATTTTGCCGGGGACTCGCCACCGCCCCCAGTTGAAGAGGCCGGTGTGGATTATGGGGTTGGTGTCATTGGTTATTCTGTTTCTAGTTTGTGCTTACATATATCCACTCCATAGTCGCGGTGCCTGTTCCGTGTTTTCTGCTAGAGGTTGCACCTTAACTGATTGGCTTCCACCAGATCCGGTAAGGGAACTGACCGATGAAGAGATTGCATCTCGTGTTGTTATTAGGGATATATTGAACACGCCTCCTGTTCAGTCCAAAAATTCTAAAATTGCTTTCCTGTTCTTGACTCCTGGTCCATTGCCTTTTGAGATGCTATGGGATAAGTTTTTTCATGTAAGTGTTTCTTTAATGTTTATTCAGTTATTTATCCTGTAATATTTAATTAAATATGCATTTGCTTCATGAATTTCTTGCTGTTGCTTCATGAACCATTGACATGGAAGAAATTTAACCTCAAGTTGTGATCTATCATAATGGTATACAAAGATGGAATGTGCTTTTGCATTAAATGCAATTCGGTTCATTTAATAGCTGCATGCTTATGTGTCTAACTCTTACAGTTGGCATATCTTCTGTCCTCAGCTTTTGTATGAAATTGTTGTATATACCTTTTTTGTGAACTTTAACATATTTATATTTTTGTAAGTACCCATCATTCTTTTTTTTTTTTTTAATGTCAATTCTCTTCCCAGACCCAAAATATTCAATGGTTTTTTTTTTTTAATGTCAATTCTCTTCCCAGACCCAAAATATTCAATGGATCATATTAGGCAGAGAGTCATTTAGATCAGGAGGTAGGTACTTATATGTAACCATCATGATAGAGATCATAAAATATTTATATGGTTTTTGGAAAGATTTCCAAGTTGGAGTGCATATAATAACTTTTTAGCCATATGTTTGGAAATAGCAAACAGTTACTTTTTACATTAAATTAATTCAGATATGTTTGGAGTCAGTAACAGATTTACTTTCTAATTACATGAAGTTAAGGTATGTTACCAGTTGTACTACATGTATTTGGATAAATGGCTATTTCTTCTATTGGCTGGACATGGTAGTTAGTGCATTTAAGTGCTGTAGGTTCTGGACCTTAGTTGGAAAATTTGTTTAGATTTGTTATCTAATCTTCCTGAGGATTGTATGAGAATAATGAAAAGCTAGTTGAATGCTTAGAAATCATTTTGGAATAACTAATCTACATCAAGGGAATAATAGTTTTGATGGGCTTCTTGATACCTTTTTATCTATTGGTGATGGTGGCTGATGGGGAAATGACTTTTTATTTCGACCTGATGACTTTTCAATTTTTGTGTCTTTACTGTTGAGTAGTTTGGTGAGGTGTAAGCTCCGTTATCGAAGTGCTCAGTCAATTTCTTAAAAATGGAAAAACATTGGAGAGCCAGTGCTGGGATTTTATTACTTTGATTTGATTTATTGCAAAAGCATCTTTTAGATATGGACTTGTTTTATGATAAGATCATATAATTTTAAAGTAATATTGTTGTGTCAATTGTAACAAATATCTGTCGGTGGTGAGACAAGTTGAGTCAGGGATTTTAATTGTTGTGAAGATTGGATCTAGACTACAGGGAGTTCTTTGGTATTGGTTGATATGAAAAGAGAGTATTTAATTCACATATTCCTCTTCATTTTCTGATATATTGTCTGTGGAAAAAATATTAACTTAGTTGTGGATGCTAGAGTGTTGGCCTTTTAAACGTGATACAGATATTGTAGCTGCCATGTTTCATTTATGCATGCTAAGCTTATTTGTCTTGTTTATACAATTATACATAGGAAGGTTATTCATGATGTCTGCATGCTGTAGCAGTGAATTTTAACCTGTGATTTATTGATATGAATTTTCTTTGTTCTCTTAGCTCATTGATTTCAATGCCATGAAGCCTGTCCATTGTTGGTTTACTTCAAATTGTACTATCAAACGAATCTTTTTCCATCTTTTCTTGCAGGGTCATGAGGGTAGATTTTCAGTTTTTGTCCATGCCTCAAGGGATAAACCAGTGCATTTTAGTCGATACTTCATTAATCGGGAAATACGCAGTGGCCAGGTACATTAATTCAATTTCTAAAACAATATTCTCTTATATTCTGCTGTTAATTATTTTTATTTTTAGTGTAGTACACTTTTGTTGCTTCTCTTCTTTTGTAAGACCTGGTAACTCCGTTTGAACAAACTTTTCAAATTTTTTCAATGTTATATTCCCTTGGACCATCTAAAATATATACCAGTATTTCAAAATATTTAGGCAATGCAAAGTTTTCAGAAATTGCATCTCCCATGCATCCGGTTTTTTTGTTTCTGTCATGACCTAACAGGTTGCTCCTTTGTGGTGTCTCATTTGCTGGTTCATTCCTTTCTGCTGATGTTATTGCTAAATATTGTAGATCATTAACTATTCCAGCTGATTTTCTGCCTGCATTAACATATACATAATTCAATCTTATTAAAAATATGTACTAAATTTTTTGAAACTTGTTTGATATGTTTCCACATAACTTATGCCTGAGTTATTGGACTTCCAACAATGAGCCTATTGTTGAGGATTGATTATCTTTCTCTATTGCACTTGTGGTATTATATCCCATGGAACTCATTTGTAGGGTAATGAATGATGTCATCTTGCAACTGTTGTAAAACTACTCCATTTGGGCCCTTTTTTAAAAGTAGAAGTTATTACTTCCATTGTTTTAGTCAAATATTAAACTGACAGCACTTTTAAACATATAGATGGACCAAGAACCTGCCTTCCTTGACAGTTTATTAGTTCTTGAGTGCACCTAAGTGTAACTTATCTTTGAATCATGAGACTACCAAGTTGGCAGTTGGCCCTTGTTAAAGAGAAAATGTTGGAAGAATGAAATAATTATTCTTAATGTGGAAAAGCAATAATGAAAGTTATTGATTCATTTAAGGGAAAAATAACAGTGTTTTTTTTCTTCACAGGGTGCATAAGTCTCGGCCTCTTAATGTTGTGTTAAAAATTTATTTAATCTTTCAGGGATGTAAAGAGTTTGATATTACTTATACTCAGATTATTATAAGATCCACATTAAAGTCAATATTCTGTCTTTTAATGTTTCTTGAATATATCAACGCAAACCAAAATAGTTGGATCTCATTTAATAATTTTAGAACTTATTTTATTTCTTAGCTGTGGTGTTTAGATAATTTAATTTTCGTGTAAATGCTTTTGTTGTCAAATTGCTATTGCTCTTCTTCATGCTGGTAATATTTGATGAAATGCTATCTATAAGCTGCTAAATCTGATAGTTAGATTGATTATATCTGTAGGTTGTCTGGGGAAGAATTTCCATGATTGATGCAGAGAGAAGATTATTGGCTAATGCTCTCAAAGATCCTGATAATCAGCATTTTGTGTTACTTTCTGATAGGTGCTGGATTTTTCGGTACTTTTGAGTGTTGTTTTCTTAACTTCATTGAATTTTGCTATCATCAATTGCTGAATCATTTTGTCTTATTGCAGTTGTGTACCCCTGCATGATTTTGACTATGTCTACAACTATCTGATGTACTCAAATACGAGCTTCATTGACTGGTATTGTTTTCTTGTGTGATACAGATCTTTCCTATTTACTTGTCTACTTTAAAATTCTGATTGCCTCGTGGAAGAAACTTCCATCTGAATTATGGTTTTGAGGAAAATTATATTTCCTAATGGATGCACTCATGTTTATCTTTTCAGCTTTAAAGATCCTGGTCCACATGGCAGTGGCCGGTATTCTGAACACATGTTGCCGGAAATTGAGAGAAAAGACTTTAGAAAGGGTGCACAGGTATACTTTCACGGATTTTTATGTCTAGTCTATGAATTTGTTTTTCAGTGTCCATTAATATTGATTATGCTGTGGTATAATAATGTGCCTAATTGTATGGCTACCTAGTTCAACAGGTTTCCTTCTCTTTATAAATGGGGACACTGGGACCAGTTGAGTCAGCCTTTTTCATTGGCTATATAACATGTACTCTTTTTGACTCTGAACCAGCAGAAAGTCTGAGAATGCTAGTGTGTGGTGCCATTGGTGAATTGTATTTTCTGTTGGAAAGTCCAATAATGCTAGTATCCAGTGTCATTGATCAGTTGTATTTTCTTGCTTTCATGCTCATTCAAACCCACAAATAGAAGTGACAGATGGGATGTTTTAGGCGTATCAACATTTGACTCATTTATGAGATTTTTCTTCTGTTCTCATCTTGTGATATATATTCTTGTTTTCTGATATATTTAACATGTGAATTTTCTGCAGTGGTTTACAATGAAGCGGCAGCATGCTCTGATAGTTATGGCTGACAGTCTTTACTACTCTAAATTCCGTGATTACTGCAAGGTTATATTTATCTTTAATGTGGTTGCTTTATGTTATTATCTATCTTTTGTCTAAATTTTATCATGTTGTTTAAGTTCTTTGGATCTCATTTACAAATTGCTATCTGCTTCTGCGCTTCTCTAATCCAGCTATTCTTGATATTTCTTTCCCAAGGCATGCTTCAAGTTGTTTGGTGTTTTCAGTTTTTGCCACCAGCTTGAACTTGTTTATGTCATTCTACAACCATTTTTTCATTCTTTATGTCTATCAGTTCCACTTTCTTTGATGTTATTTGATCAACTAGTTGCATCTTCAGTATTTTGTGCCATTAATGTCTGTGGTTCTCTTCACATATCCAGAGCAACTTTATATTGAGGAAAGCTTTAGGAGTGTGATCCAAGGTCATTAATAACTTTGTAATCTGGTTTTTTCATAGTAAGAAATTAAAAAAAAGGAATATTTCTTTTCTCCCCTGTTGGTTCTACTTGTCTAGTCAACTAAAAGGAGAGACAATTTAGTTTTCAGGTGCTCAAGGGAATGGTGGTGAACCTTGTTGAATATAACAAAATTTGTGACATTTTATAGTGATGCAGTTGAGTCTTCAGTGACCTTTTAAGTTTGAGGATTTGCAGAGAATATAACAAATTTGTATTATGCAGTTGAGTCTTCTGTGACTCTGTGTTCATGATATGTTGCCTTGGTTATATGATGGTTGAGCTGGTATAATATTTAGGTTTTGTGCAACGTTTAACCGGTTTTTTCTTGATTCCTACTGCAAATGTGAAATTTTTACCAATGAAAACCTGACATATGAAGTCCATATACATCAGAGCTATATGTTTGTGGGAGATCTTGGAAAACAGAGAATTTTTAAATGGATTTTGGACCAGATTTCATTAACATTGATGTTCCTGATGATGGCAGCATGGTGTGGATGGTAAAAATTGCATTGCTGATGAGCATTACTTGCCGACCTTTTTCTACGTAAGAACTTTCCTTGATTGTACTTTCAAATTTGCAAGAATGTAGCCTCATAAGTTTCTTCAGCTTCTTATGAGTTTCTTCATTTGTTTCAGATGACTGATCCTGGTGGTATTGCCAACCGGTCGGTTACTCATGTTGATTGGTCTGAAAGGAAGTGGCATCCAAAATCTTACAAGTCTCAAGATGTTTCTTATGAACTTCTAAAGAATATTACGGTATGCTTAAGCTACATGTTGATATTTCGCACATCAATTATCTTTTGCCATGAACTTTTTCTTCCGTGGATATGGCCATAGCACTTGAGCTTAAGAGAGTCTAGCTTACTTCATGCATACCTCGTTCAATTTGCTTTGGTCACCTTATTGCCACGGGACTTAAAAGAAATAGTTCTTATCGATAGGTTTTTTTAACTTTTTTGCCCTTTAAATTGAAAAGATCGCTATTTCTAATTGAGAACCCAGCCAACATTCACCCAAAAAAAGTAAACAAATACAACTAATAAAGAAAAAACTATTTTATTGATAAAAGAGGATTACAATAGGGTAAACCGGCAATTTAAGGAGTCGGGGTTTTCCAATTCTGACCATTCGAAATGCTGGAACTTTATTAAGCCATAAAGCTGCCCATAGCTAAGTTGCCCAAAACTATAATTTCTCTCCCCCCTTTTGCCATGCTAATTATCCATTATATACTAAACCCCACTCTCTAAAATTGGGATATGTATCCTAAAAAACCCTAGGTCCTTGTAATCTCTGCCCAACATGGGCGAATTGTCACAAGGAGAAACTTGTGTTGGATATCTCAGTGAAACTGATTCTATTGTGGTAATTTGTACACTTTTAATGATAGCTATTATATGGTTTCCCAAATTCTTTTTTGCCAATTTCTGATATTGTAAAATGTACTTGCAGTCGGTGGATGCGAGTGAGCATGTGACAAGTGATAACCAGGTATACACTTATATAAATTTCTGGTTTTTGCTGTCATATATATGGTTAGGTTATATCTTAAGATAGTTTTCTGTCCCCTTTCTCTGTACAGAGGACTGTGCTGTTACGGCCGTGCCTATGGAATGGTATCAGACGGCCGTGTTACTTATTTGCCAGGAAATTCTATCCAGATACCATCGATAACATGTTAAATCTTTTCACCAATTATACAACACTATGAGTGAAATATTATTTTTTACTCTTATATTCTTTGGTGGGATCGATAGTGCTTTCTTTCGACCTCCTATCTCTCCTTAGCTCCCAGTTGGGAAGTTGTAAATTGCCACATCATTATTGAGATTAGAATGTTCCCTTAACACAATTCTTAAGTGCAAGAGGCAACATGGAGAGCTATTAGATTTGACTTGAGTTTTCAGGCTGGAGGCTAACAACTCATTGTTGCTTCCTTGGGGCTGGGTAATTTGTTGTCCATTTTTTTCTTTTTTGTTTTTAACCTCCATTTTGGACAGAAAATTTTGGGGGATGTTTTAAGTTGTAATTTATGTTGAATTTTTGTAAAACTTTGAACATATAAAGTTGCAAACTAGTTAAAAGTGCACTATTCTTTCTTGAAAATATTATTCATACATGGTTCAATTGTATTATCATTGAAATTTGATCATATTAGTAAGATACAAATTTAATTTTTCTAGTTTTTCTCATAGGCCTCTTTGAAAGATTCTTCAACTTATGGACATGTAATACTTTCAATAGCTTTCAAAAAGTTTATTAAATTTCTTGAGAGAACAGTTTGATTATAAAAGTGTGCATAATTCAGTTTAAATTGTAAAATCAAATTGAATTACTTAAAAATTACAGTTTGGTTTGAGTTAAAAAATTTTTAAACCTTTTTTTTTTTTTTTTTCAGTTTTGGGACTTTTAAACTGAATAAAACCTTAAATTATATTTTTTAAAAATAAATATATACATCTATGTATAACAACATTTTTTAATAAGTAATTAGATATATAAATTGTTTTTTTATATTTATTTTGTAATTTTCTTTATATATATATATTGTATATATATTTCATATATATTTTATAGATATATATTATATTTTAAAAAATTATAATTTAGTTAATTTTATTCAATGATATATATATATATATATAAATATATATATATATATATATATATATATATATATATATATATATATATGATTTTAAAATGTTTAAACTATGATAGTCAAATCGTGTATTGTATTGTGTATTAAAAATCTAATTTTTTATATTATATATCGTATTGTAGAATACGTTTTTTTTAAATTAAAATAATAAAATATTAATAAAATATTATAATTAACATATCATTATTTTAGAAAATATTATAACACCTTTAACATTTTGAAATTTTTTATTGTTTTATATTAATAATATATATTGTATCGTATGATATGTTTATTATATCGTATTAATTTGATACACCTTAAAATATGTATCATATTCTATCTATATCGTGTCGTATTATAAAATACATATCGTATATTATATAATACTGATAACTATGATTCAAACTGTAAATTAAACTATATTTTTTAGTCTAGTTTAGTTTGGTTTAAAATTTAAAATGGTTTGATTTGATTTGAAAATTTTTTAAATCGTTTTATTTTAGTTTGGTTTAAAAATCTTTCAAATTATATCAAATCGAGTCGTGCATACCCTTTAGTTGACATTTAAAATTGTCTAAATTGCCTCAATGTTTTAAAATATAATGAATAGATAGATTTGTATATTATTAACTTTATATTATATAATTTTCATTACAAGAAATATATTATTAACTTTATATTACATAATTTTCATTAGTGTCTTGGTATTCATACGAAATACAAATGAAACATAGGTAAGAATGGTGCAAAATAGTGGTGCATTTCCATCAAGACAATGCAACAACACACAAACTCAATTATGGAAATTACTATTTATTTAGCACAACAACAATTTGTTTCTCAATTTTAACCAATCAAATAACCTCCAAATCTTGCAAATTATATATCATTGGAAAAAGCATTCAAAGAGTTTTCTAACAATATATAATGTCAACCACAACTCGATCAACAAGACATTCAAAATTAGCTTCAAAGTTTGCTAGCAAAAGCTGAAAATTGCAAAAAACACACATTGTGAACAGTAACCCGAGGCATTCAACACACATTCAAGTCTTCATACGTTGGATTTTAAGGGAAATATAAAATGTAACCAAGGCAAAAAGGAAATTTTCACCAACCTTGAGGTCTTCCACCACTAATCTTCTACCAAGAATGATTGGATAAAATAAATGAGATAAAAACCAATAAAGCTTTCTTCAAATTTTCATTTAAAATGTTAACCAACCCTTTTACAAAGTATAACCACCTTTTACATAGGGAAGAAGTGGTGGCAAAATAAACTTTCCAATACAAAATCTATTAATTTTTTTATACAAAAATCCCTTGAATTAAGCTAAGCCATGTATTCTAAACCAAACTTATATATAGTAATTAACTAAAGATAAAAGTAATTTGCTTTTTCCTTAACTTTAAGAATTATGTTTCCTAACTAAAATAACTAAATTATAACTTAGTTCTAATGTAACTAAAACTCAATTTTGGGCTCTTTGGGCTTCTCAAAATGATGCTTGGACGTTTGGGCCATTGATGAACTTCAAAAGTTGCATATTTGGACCAATTGGAGCAATTATATAAGTGGGTTTTAAGTCCACTTAAGGAGGCTATACCCAAAGGTGGATTTGGACAAAAATTGAGGAGGTATTGCATCCTTGGGCTTGTATGTTGCTGGAAATTCATTCATCTTAACTTCTTGGGTGGCATGGTGACTTGAGGAAGATATAGAGCTCAAAAATGGAAAAAGACCCATGTATGCATCAAATAGCTTGCTAGAGCATGATGCACAAGTAGGGTATTTGGGTGTGACACTGTTTATATGAATGGTAAAATTTCAAAATTGAAAAAGTGAGAAAATGTGCCTATATTTATAGACATCATATATGGTTGTATATCGTAGATATATACATCCTCGAATCTTTATGTCATACAATATGATTTATTTGGATTCTCGAGAATGGATAGGGACAAGGGATAACTAACATTCGCTAACCATGTAAAGGTGTACATGAAGCATGTACAATCTTAAATAGTTAAGGAAAAAGTTAAACTGGAGTTATTTTTATCCAACTGGATAAACTTAATTGCACACAACTTCACATACATCTAAATACATTAGGATTATTATATTTTGGTCCTTATGTGCTATAAACGACACTTCAAGTCTAAATACCTTTTTGAGACTCAAAATCCTCCATCTGAGTTTTGGATTGGATTTAGCTTAGATACTCTTATACGTCTATAGTTCGATCAACTTCTTATGTATGTGACCCATAGGCTTTCTGCTAGGTCAATAGTTGTTGAATTCTTGTTGAGCTCTTGACTCGGCTTTTATTTAGACATAGACTAAAATTGGCTTCTAGCAATACATCATGACCACCTGATTAGCAGAATGTCAACACTTGACTTCTTCACCTGTTGGTGATATGATTACTTATACAAGTTGATCATTTCACCATACAGATATCTCTTTTGAGGTCGAGGTATAGATTACCCCTTCAAAAACCCTCAATATACATGGACTAACTTTTATTAGCAACAAGATGATATCAAATTAAACACTAAGCTATTCCTATTGTGGTCACAAATTTAACAGTCATTGACATTTGTTTGTTGGCCTATTTGAATATCAACTTCCATGCTCGAGAATGATAAATCTTTTGTCAATCTATTATGCCTTCGTATATATCTTAGATGGTCAACCAACACCTTTCTAGTAATCCTCAAAATAGACTACGTTAGACTAGTGTCAAATCATTTTGATCCTTGCACAAGGTGATCCAGTGAGCTCAAGTCTATATACCTCTATTCACTAAGAGAATATGTTCCATAGATATTAGAGTAACCATCTATATGGAATTCTCTTAGTAGGTCTGTCCAGTGAACACATTTATAACGTGTACTCATGTGGTGGACTAAGCAATCTACAAATAGTTTTGATATATTAAAATTGTCCTAAAAAATTTGATGGTGTGAAGGATCTGATTGCAGTTGAGGAATGGTTAGAGTCGATAGAGACTGTGATGACCTTTTTTGATATGATGAATCAGGAGAGAGTCAGATATGCCATCCACTTCATCATGTCCAATGTTAGAACATGGTGGAACCTGGTCTAAGAAATGACAAAGATCTCATAGACGTCCTAGACAAAGTTCAAGAGATGGTTCGAGGTTGAGTACAAGGGAGTAGATGCGACATGCATTAGAGTTTAATAGTTTCTTACACTAACACAAGGTATAGATTCAGTGAAGGAATACTCCAACAAATTCAATCATTTGGCAATGTACGCCCATAAGATAGTTAATTCCGAGATTGGGTAGGTGGAGAAATTTAAGTACAAGCTCAATCCAGCTATAGCCCGAGATGTGATGACAGATACACAATCACTCTAAACTTATAATGAGACCTTGAATAGAGCCTTGAGGGTTGAGGTATTCGTTAAGAGGATGCATGTTAATTAGCCCTAGTACAATTATCAACATTGATACCATAGTCCAAGGAAAAAAAACCCTTATAGTCCAAGGGGAATAAAAAAGGTTGGAAGAGTAGTAAGAAACATAGGGGGCTCGAGATTCCAACTTATTAAAGGTGTGATAAGCAATATAGAGGAGAGTGTTTGACTAACAAGCAGTCTACTATAGGTGTCGTCAGTCAGAGCATATGGCCAAATTTTGCCCTAGGGCTCTAGTTCGAGTCAAGCAACTAGTAGGGGGTGTCATTGCCAGAATTTTCATCATCGTCCAAGGACTTGCCAAGTCCAACCCATCAACAGTCACTTGTAAGATTTCTTATCTTGATACCTTTTTTATACATTTTAATTGATTATGGTATTACGCATTGTTTCGTAGCCAAAAGTTTAGTTGAATAAATTGTTTCTCAAACAACCGTCATAACATTATTGAATAAATTGTTCACACTTGGTATAGTTTTTGTTGATATCATCATCGTCAAAGTCAGTGTTATCGTCTCTGTATCCTCTTCAATGATTATTACACATAAACTAGCCTTGAACAGAGTTTACTAGAGAAAGTTGCAAGAAATTTGGAGAGAGTTTACTAAAAGAAAGCAGAAGAAACGAAGGAAGCTCTTGCTTTTCCTCCTTTTTTGTTTGAACATGTAATTACACGTCCTCATCCAATTCATTTCACAATTGAAAACAATATTAAAGTTATAATAAGTTTTTATTCCGTTGGCAGAAAATGAGAAAACAGAAGACCATGTGTCACCCTTGCATTTGTTGAAGCTTTATGGCGCATTAAATGTAACTGAAGAAATGTTATCGCCGAACATTTTCATTCAAGGCGCCAGTCATCGTCCGCTCTGCCAGGTGTCAAAACTGAACGGCATAAAGGAAAATTATTTTTTTATTTCAGCCGCCTTGCAACTTGATAAGCTGTGGATTTCGTACTAACAAACGTATTATTTTATTTCGAATAATAATTTAAAGATTTTAATATTAATAAACACAATTACGTTTGTACCCTTTTCACTATCGGGAAACACTAACGTAAACTGTAGATGGGTCATTTTAGATTTGAAAAAACTATTAGGTGAAATCTGGTGCATGGACTAAACTTTGGGTTAAAAGTAGTTTTTGACCCTTCAATGAATTTTTCTTGCCAAAAAAGAAATCAGCAACTGCCATTAAATTGGGTTATGATTTAAATCAGAGTTGATATCCTATCGGGACATATCATTTTTAATGAATAACAAGCCTTTTTTTGGCTTACAGATTTGGAAAATTTTAAAATATTTGATCTTGCTGTAAAATAAATTCACCAGCAAAACCTTCAGGCAACACCTATATAATAACGAAAACCAAAAACAAAAAAAATGAAAAGAATACAAATATGTACAATGTGGCTGAGATGAGTTCTTCTAAATGGCTGCTTATCCTATTTTCGATAATCAGTCTGCTTCTAGTTTTTGCTCATGAAAAACGTACTGCCTGTTACATATATGATTATAATTCAAAAGGTTGCGAATCGTTTTCTAAACTGATTCTACCAGTTGATGAATCTGTGAGGGATTATAAAGATGAAGTGTTTGTTTCACGTATTGTGACTACCAACATTTTGAATGGCTCTCTTGTTCCATCTAACAACCCTAAAATTGCATTCTTGTTCTTGACTCCTGGTCCATTGCCTCTGCAACTGCTTTGGGATAAGTTTTTCCAAGTACGTACATTTTCGAATTATATTTTCCTATCTTTTTTCATCAAAATTTTAAGTTTTCTAAGGATTATTAATTGTTAGGGCCACGATGGAAAATTCTCTGTTTATGTCCACGCATCAGATAAAAGGCTGGTGCCAGTGAGTCGTCGCTTTATCAATACGGAAATAAGGAGCGCCAAGGTTCACAATATATCTTAATTACTTTGTTCAACTCATTGTGATTTTTTTACTCGTATTTTTGGTTATGTCTATATTCCTTCTATCACGTTGACTTCATCAAATTTGTGATTCACTGATATACTTATTTAGTTTGTTTAAATTTACCATCTTTTTTATAGGCTTTGCAAACGTAACATTTTGTATAATAATTAATAAATTCCGACATACAAACTTATGATTGATTCAGGTTGTTTGGGGAGGCATTTCAATGGTTGATGCAGAGAGACGATTACTGGCAAATGCATTGCAAGACCCTGAAAACCAACACTTTGTACTGCTTTCGGATAGGTTACATGAGTGAATTAATGTATCATATTGTTTTAATGTTGGTGTCTCAATCATTCATTCATTTTCATTATGGCATTAATTAAGCGAAGCTGCATACCATTGCAAACACTAGCTTCGTTGAAAGGTAAGTATAATTGAATTTATGCTACAAATCCTAATATACCATCAATGTTAAATAATTATTTTACTAATGCATGGTCCTTCAGCTTTCAGAGCCCTGGTAAATTTGGAAATGGAAGGTATTCACCACGACTATTACCTGAAATTCAAAAGAAATATTTTAGAAAGGGAACACAGGTATGTATTCTTGTAATTAACTTAAGCAAATTCTGTATTAATTCTTCTTTTGAATCATTTTCAAACTTGAATCCATGTTAAGTAGTGTATAGTTCTATTTTAATTTCATATGTTTTAAATTACTTTATTATACTTTTTACTCTTTTCTCTCTTCATCCAATGAAGTGGTTCTCTATGAAAAGGCAGCATTGACTGATAACTGTGACAGACAATCTTTACTACTCAAAATTCAGAGACCACTGCAAGGTTAATTTTATTTTAGATATATATATATATGCTTGTTTCATGCAATTTTTTTTTTAAATTTTTTTGTATATTAAAATTTAATTAAGCCCCCTTGTTTTTTTTTTTTTTTTTTTTGGTGTGACTAGTAATTAATTTGTTTGACGAGAATGTTTTTGATTGGTAAAGCTAACTTCGGAGGGAAAATATTGCGTCTCTGATGAACATTACTTGCCAACTTTTCTCCGTGTGAGCATCGTAATTAATTTATTTTCCTCATCAATACTTAATTTTATTAGTATCATAACTTAATAATTTTATGTTAATTTTTTTAGCTTTTTAATTAATGAACTCTCTTCTCTTTGTTTTGAGATGGTTGATCCTGCTGGAATTGCTAATCGTTCAGTTACATATGTGGATTGGTCTGAGAGAAAATGGCATCCCAAAACATACAATCCCCAGGATGCTACTTATGAGCTTATTAACAATATTACGGTAGAAACTTTAGATGATTCTTCTTCTTCTTCTTCTTCTTCTTCTTCTTCTTCTTATTATTATTATTATTATTATTATTATTATTATATGTTCTCATGATGATGTAGTAATTGTTATTTCTAAATGCAGTCAATTACTGAAATTGAGCACTTTAACAGTGATAATCAGGTACAAGTTTGAACAGTCTGGTGCTCAGACTTCCAGAATTATCGCTAACTATTCATTCATAAGAAAAGATAATTATTTAATTAATTATTTTCCCTTATGCATTTGAAAGGAAGTGGAAATTCAGCCTTGCCTGTGGAATGGAAAGAGACGAGGATGTTACTTATTTTCAAGGAAGTTCGAGGCTAAAACTCTTGATAAGTTGTTAAAAGTATTAATGTTCAAGGAAGAAAATTAATAGCTTAGCTCCAGCTCCAGATCAGCTGGAGCAATTACTTCCTCATTCACACTCAGCTGTGGCAGTTAGATTCTTCATTTTTATGTAAGTTGAACAATAGAAGTTCATTTTCATTGTTTGAACTTCATAAAATTTTATTTAACATTTTATTTAATCTTTCTTTTCTATTAATTAGACAATTATTTTAGTCAGATTCAATTTGGTCTACAATCGCTTTTATATATATATATATATATATATGTATGTATGTATATATGTATGTATGTATGTATGTATATAACTCAGAAAATTTAATTTAAAACAAACAAAATGTAGAGGTGCAACTCATAGTAATTGAATTGTATATCGTATTATGTATAAAAAATCTAATTTTTTGTATCGTGTATTTTATATCGTCGTTGGCTAAGTCAGCTTATGAATGAACAAAATCATATATCAGGTATGTATCCTTGTAATTGACTTTGGCAAATTAAGTCAGTTTAGTCTCGAAAGTGGGCTCGAATCGGTCTAGTTCGATTCAAATTTGTTTAATTTGAATTCGAATATAAAGATTTTGTTTGTTTCTAGAACCATGTCGTACTTGAATTATGAGGTATTTGGTTTGATTGGACTCAAGTTCGGTTTGAATTAACTGTTTACCTATTATTTGGATAAAATAACATTATTTTGTCAATGAGTCATGCACTTAATTCACAAATCTAAACAACAAATCAAACCATTGATTCGAATAATAAATTTGAATTGAATCAAGTCATGAATTTGAACCATCGATTCGAATCAAATCAAATCAAATTATGTTATATTTGAGTCAACTTCAAGCCAATGCATGTTCGAGTTTGACCTAGTTTGTTTCCACTCGAACCACTTCTTATTACATGTCCAATTAGTTTAAAAAAATATATTGGTCTATATAATTAATTTTTTCGATATGGACCAATATGTATCATATCGTATAATATGCACACTATATCATATCAAATTTTGATACATTCTAAGATGCATATTTTTTTTATTTATATCCTATTATATCATATAATACGTATCATGTATCGTACTACGCTAAACCAAACAGTTATTTGGGGTGAGTTAAATTTTTTAAAATAATATTTTAATTTACATATTATTAGACGAACTTCCATGATTCAAGAAATTTATTAATAGGAAAATAATGATACAGTCAAGGAGACAAAATGTATCATTCAAAATGTTTTTTTTCGGTGGCCAGAGGACTATTTCCCACCCAAGTTTTGATGTGTTCCCAAAGTTCCATCTATGGGGTTTGAAAAACCTGAAATCTCATCCATGAGCTGTTAACGTTAGAAGAATCTATTAGTTTAAGAGTGAAATGACAGTTTTACCTTTTAAAATTGCAAGTACAAAAATATCCTCAGTTGTAAAATATAAATTTAGTAATTAATATATAAGTTTATGCAAATTTAACCATTTTGCCATTGATCTAGATTATCAATTTTTTGCTTATATAACTGTAGTTGTAGGGTTTTTTGTGCACACACACACACACACACATATATATAAGCATATACTTTCAAATAGTTAGATGATGACCGAGTATTTCTCATTCATACATCAAAATAGATTCATCCTAATTTCAGGGGATGATAAATTAAAAAGCCATCATACTTGAATTCCATAGTTTGTAAGTTCTTGGCAATGTTACAGGGATTTTAGTGACTATGGGCTCCTCTCCGGTGATCGTGATCCTTCTCTCTCTTTTCCTTTTAGGTTAGGTTGCTATTAAGGTTAAATTCCCCCAAAGCAATCAAACCTTACGTTTAAATACAAATCTTGCCCAGGCATGACACACGGACATGTGTCAAATGACCTTCTTGCTGTTCTCAGGTACAAACAGATGATATCCTTGCCTTTCAAAATCATTCCAACTATCATTCCATTTAAAAGACATTCTAAAATAAATTCAAATACATAAAAAAAACTAAAATACCCTTAGGTTTACTTGTGGGTGCTACATTTCTCCCTTCTTAGATGAATTTCATCCTTGAAATTCAACCAGAGAGTTATAGGAACCTCTTTCTCATGTTTTCCTTGAACTGATGATTCTCTAATATCTCAAATGGTTCTACCAACCTCTATGCTAACTTGCCTTTTCTATCGTACTTTATAACATGCTTGTAGGTTACTTTCATAAAGCTTTATTACCCACTTTAAACTCAAGGTTTTAACTCTTCTTTTCAACATACTATTTTGATGGTCTAAAATTGGTCTTATCCTTTCTTTGATCTGTCTAAATCCTCTATTAACATCTAGGTCTTCTTTGGTCCTAATACTTGAATCAAGGTATCTCTCTCTCTAATCGTATCACAATGCAATGGTGATCTACATATCTTGTTATACAAAGCCTTATATAAAGCCATTTTGATAGTTTTTTGGTAACTATTATTGTATGCAAACTCTATTATTGGGAACATGTCTATCTAACTTTCTTTTCTATCCAAGCAACAAACTCCCACCACATCCTCAATCATCTGGTTGACTATCTCAGTTTGGCCATTTGTCTGGGGATAATAAGTTGTACTGTAGCTAACCTCATAAACAAGGACCTTTGTATACTTTACTAAAAAGTCGAGACAAACTTGGTGTCTCGGCTTGAAACTATCATCTTAGGTACCCTATCATCTTGACTATCTCTTTAAAATAAATTTGACCCAATTGATCTAGACTCATGGTGTCCTTCACTATAATGAAGTGTGCCGATTTTGTCAACCAAACAACTATAACCCATAAAGCATTGAATCCTCTTATGCTCCTCAATCATCTGACCACAAAGTCTATTGACATATGTTTCGATTTCTAATCTAAAATACTAAGAGGTTATAGTAGTCTTGATGGTTTTTGATGTTCAATCTTAACTTGTTGACATACTAGACACTATGCCATAAAATCTACTATATCTTTCTCCATACCTGACCACTAGAAAGATCTTTTCAAATCCTAATAGAACTTTGCACTTCTAGGGGTAGATAATATAAAGGGAACTATACACCTTGGTAAGGATCTTATCCCTCAAAATTTGATCTTAGGGAATACACACATGATCATTGAATTGTAGAATACCTTCTACAACATTGAAATCTAGCTTGGTACCTTTGGTGACTCTCTGCCTTACCTGAACACACCAATCATCTAATACTTAGGCCATAGGATCTCATCCAAAAGGGTTGGTTGAATTTTTAGGCTTATTAAATACCCTATGATTACCTCTATTTTTTCTCTCACCATTTCTTGTTATAACACTTCATGACTAGTAATATGTGATAAAACCTTTTTTTTTTATTCAGAGTATTTGTAGCTATGTTGGCCTTGCTCAAGTGGTTTTTGATCTCACACTAATAATCTTTCACTAACTCCAACCACTACCTTTGCCTCATATTTAACTCTTTATGGGAAAAGAAATACTTAAGGCTCTTAAAATCTATGTATATATTACTTTTCACCTCGTATAAATAACCTTGCCATATTCTAAGAGCAAACATGACAACTACTAACTTAAGGAAATTACTCACTCTATCAGTTGTCTTAGGTCTCTATCACTTAATACAACCTCTACTTTTCTGGAGTACACCGAGATACCATCTATTGAGACCATATGTCCAAGAAAAGCCACTTTGTCTAGCTAGAAAATGCATTAAGAAAACTTAGCATACAACTATCTCTTTCTTAGCTATTGCAACATAAGTTTCAGGTGCTACACATGCTTCTTTTGAGTTTTGAAATACACTAGGATGTTGTCTATAAACATTGCCATGAACTTGTTTAGACAATCTTGGAAAACTCTAATCATAAGGTCTATAAATACAACTAGGGCATTAGTTCACTCAAATGGCATAACTACTAAATCAAAATGCCTATATCTGGTTTTGAATACAGTCTTGAGTATATCTTGCTTGGTATCCACAAACCTAATGATAACCTGACCTTAGGTCAATCTTAGAGAACATTAATGCACTTTTAAGCTAATCAAATAAGTCATTAATCCTCGGGAGTGGGTGTTTATTCTTTACTATGATTTTGTTCAACCTACCAGTGATTGATGCACATCTTCATTGATCCATCTTCTTTCTTTGCAAATAGGATTGGTTTACCCCATAGTGAGTTGCTTAGTTTGATAAAGTCATTATCTAATAACTCTTTCAACTGTTTCTTTAACTTTTGTAGTTCAGTTTGGACCATTTTGTATGGTATCTTGGAAACCAATCTTGTACTCGGGGCTGACTTAATGTTAAACTTCACCTCTTTCTCGAGTGCTAAACCTAAAAGACTATTAAGGAAAATATTTAAGAATTCTTGCACCACTAGAGTATCTTTTACACCCAAGACTAACTTACCTAATCTGGTCATAATGTATGCCAAACATGCTATGCACCATTTTACTTAACATTTTTTTGGCCTTAACACTATTGATCATCATACTGAGAACTTGACCTTCTCTAAAATTGAACTACTCACCATTAACTAAACTAATTGGACCATTTTTCTTTCTATAGTCTATTTCCCTATATTTGCTTGAGACATCCATAGCAAGTATCATATCAAAATTAGGCATGTATATTACTATTAGGTCCATAACCATCTCTTAGTCTCCTAGAGAAACCATCTTCTAATAAGCATGTGGCCACATAAGGTTTTATACCCATTTGGTATTTCTATACTGATTTGTGGAACAACTACAGGCTTTAGCCCTAACCTTTCTGTTATGCCATATGTCACTGTTTGATCCTACCATTAGACATCCTCTACCTTATGGCCTTTGATCTCTGAGCCTTGCTTAGGGTCTCTGAATATGATTTGAGGCATGGTCTTCATCTTGACATTATTGGCTATGTCTAATCTAAGGCCATTCATGAAAACCTCAATCTGACCCTTATCTATGCTCGTTACTATTGTAGAGTACTTAACCAAATCATTTAATCTAAAGGAGCACTCTTTATCTGACATGTGTCATTGTTTAAGGTTGACGAATTCTTGGGCCCTCACATAAAGAAAGTCAACTGATAGGTACTCTTTCTCAAATACCTATTTGAAATCAACTTCACTCATTTCTATAACTAAACGGGTCTTACATAACATCTGTCACCAAATTTTGACATATGTTTTTAACAGAAAGTGAGCATACTAGATTATTTTTGCATCAATCATAACAAAATAGCCCTATAACATCCATTACTACCTTTAACCAATCCTTAATTAGTACTCTTCTTGGAACTAAGTCATCTCTGAACTCGGGAGCCTAATGTCTACCTGCCAAACTATATATACATATACATATATATATACATATACATATATATAGATATATATATACATATACATATATATAGATATATATATACATATACATATATATATATATATATATATATATATATATATATATATGGTATCAGAGCTAGGTTCAAAATCTGGTTTACTTATCCAATTTGAGTTTTTCTTCTGTTGTTTTCTTCTTATCTACAATCTATTTCTCTTATTTTTTTCCTTTGAATCTGCAACCTTAATTTTGTTTCTTTTCATCTTTATTATTTATGTGTAGAAGAAAAAAGAAATAAATGAAATTAAAAAAGAAATTAAAAACAAAACTAAAAAAAGAAAAGAAAAAAGAGGAAAAACAAAAAAACAAAATAAAAAAAAACCAATTTAAGGTGTGCAAACATGAGTGATTGAGTGATTTTTTTTTTTTTTTGGAGAGGAGTGAAACACATGAGGGAGTGTGTGAGGTCCTTTCTAACATATTTTACAGGTTACAATCATATCATCAAGCTAAAATAAAAGTTTTATTGAAAGTAACGATTTGAGGACAAATCCTTTTAAAGAAAGGGGGGAATGATGTGATCCTTGGAAGACCAAGAACGTGCCATATGATAATGAAGGACTATGAAAAAAGTGTGGTAGGCTAGATAGCATTACGAATGTTAAAGACACAAGCTAAAGGAAAAAAGCATGATGTGGCACTCAAGAATGATATGGCAAGTGATGGGGAAAGCATTAAACACATGGGAAATGATATCGCACATCCTTGATGACGTTTTTACTTGTCAAACTATGAAGTGAAAGCTTGATTAGACAAAAATTCATGTGAAGAAAGCAACATAATTCAATTGAAGTTCAACTTCCTCATATTTCTAGTTTTTTAGTTGTTTAGAAGTTTTATTTGTTTTAAGAGTTTTAGTATTATTTTTTTTAAGAATTATAATTACATTAAGATTATTATTCAGATTAGGATTGTTATTATCCTAGAGATTGGACTTGTTATTATCCTGTTTAGATTATGACTATAAATAAGTGTGTAAGCCTTAAGACAGATAATACACATGGCATAATGAAATTATAAGATATTTTCTCTTGGTTTTTTTGAGAACTCATGAACTTATCATGAATGTTTTCTTATGGCATTCAAATATAACTTATCACTCTACTTCTTTTCTATTCTAGAGTGTAGTGTCAACTAATACCTTTGGTTCATGTTAATTATAGGCATCGGGTCAATGTTTTTATACCTTTGGGTTGTGATTATCCATAATCACTGGGCCAAGGTTTTTATACTTTTGGTTCATGTCAATTATAGGCATTGGGTAAAAGTTTTCTTTAATTTAAAATGTGATTTAGCTTTTATAGGTTTTAGCTTCCTTGCTTTTGTGTAAGTTCTCATAGTTAAAGTTTTCTTTGATTTGAAATTTGATTTAACTTTTCTGGGTTCTTAGCTTTCTTGCTTGCGTATAGGGTCTCATAGTTTATGTGTAAGTTTATCTGTAAGTTACACATCACAGATAACCTAATATATATATATATATATATATATATATATATATATATATATATATATGTGTGTGTGTGTGTATGTATGTATGTATATGTATGTGTATGTGTATATGTGTATGTTGTATGTGTATATGTGTATGTGTATATGTATATGTGTATGTGTATATGTATATGTTGTATGTGTATATGTGTATGTGTATATGATATATATATATATATATATATATATATATATATATATATATATATATATATATATATATATATATTGTAAAAATATTCTAACACTAGATGCCTCATCTTGCTTTGTCATTGATGGGGCCTAAACTAGATGCTTAACATTCTATAATCCTTTTTTGTTCTCTCTAGAAATCTCTTGTATAATTTGTATGATCACTACCCTGTCCCCTAATGGTGTTACTAACGCATCCGAGGTTTGTCCCTAAGCTTTTGTTTGGTTTTTTTTTTTTTATTAGGTACCTCTGAAACATCACTTGTTAGCCTTTTAGATCTCTTCATCTTGATCTAAAATCATAACTCAGGTAGATATACTACTTAACTTAATGCAAGTTTAAAAATACTTACAGTGATAGACGTACGAGAGCAGTCAACATTGCATAAGGGGCGATTTTTCTAACTTGTTTACTTATGCACTTTTCAAGCACACTAGAACTTAACACCTTTTTGGGTTCCAAAATTATACTCTGATACCATAAATGTAACACCCCTTTCTAGTAACCTTATAAAGAATATAGCCAAGAGAGACATTTATTTCTTGATTCCTTAACTAAAAATAGCGAAACTTAAGAGCATGTAATTAATTCAATTATAATTAAAAGAGTGTAAAAAGTGTTAATTGGATAAATACTTTAAAAGCAAAAAAGCCCTAATTTATTACAAAATAAATGTCTAAAAGTAATTGAGAATATCTGTAGTGTATAAATGGAAATAAAAACACATATGTGACAATTTCTAAAAATGATGATCTTACCCTTCACCCTCATGCAACAACTTGACTAGGCTTTCGGGATAGAGTATGTGTCCGCAGATGTCATGCATGTAAAAGTACAAGAGTTCTTTTATCTCACCTAAAGAAACATGACAATCAAAGAGTTCTCTACCTTTTAGTCAAGTATGCACCAGTTATAGCTAATTTAGATAGAAATAAGGTAGAAATGTTCCTTGAAGGGTTTAGATCTGACACAAAAGACGTGATGATGGAAGATAATCCTTCTAGATCTTTTTTCAAGGTCTCTTGATAGGGTATTGAGGATAGATAGCCATAGACAGAGAGTTATTAGAGAAGTCTGTGTTGACAACTTTGATATAGAGACAAAACTAGATGATGTAGGGAGGGAACCGAGATGGTCCCAACAGAGACGATAAAGGTAAAAGACCTTTTCAACCCAAGAAAACGAAGAACTAAAAGGGTAAGAAATAGAGGAGAAAGGATCAACCCAGATGTGATGATCCTCATACATATTATAGATATGGTCAGAGGTATACCGATGAGTGCTATAAGTGCAGACATAAGGGTATGCCACAAGTGTAAGTAGCTCAATCACTTCATGAAACAGTATATAACCCCAACAATGCCAGCCTTAATAGAGTAGGCAATTAAAGGAGGATAGACTCGAGTAGTTGTAGCCATACAAAATTGGGCCAATACCAGCCCTACAGTAGTAATTGGTTAGTTAACTTTTCATAATTGTCCTTTATACACTTTAATTGACTTTAGTGCCATATATTGCTTTATTGCTGGAGGCATAGTAAAGAGAATAGTACTTGAGCCTATAATAGTCCCTTAGATTATAATATAGATGGCAAATGGGAATAATGTTCATAATAGTCAAATGCTAATTAGAGGGTTAGTTTCTCTAAGAGGCCTGAGATGGTCATAAATCTGATAATGATAGATATGCCAAACTTTGACGTGATACTCGACATAGAATTTTTAAGTAGATATTGGATAGAAATAGACTGTCGAATGAAGAAAGTCAAGTTCAATCTGGACAGTGGCGAGTAGTTTCTCTTCAGATAAGGTCAAGTTCTTAACATGATGATTAGTAGTGTTAAGGCCAAAAAGATGCTAAGTAAAAGGTGCATGGCTTATTTAGTGTACACAGTTAATAGATCAGATGAGGTAGTCTTGGGTATGAAAGACACTCCAGTGGAACAAAAGTTTCTAGATGTGTTCTTTAATAATTTTTTAGGGTTAACACCTAATAAAGAGTTGGAGTTCAGTATTAAGTTGGTCTCAGACACAATAACAATTTCCAAAACACAATACAAAATGACCTTAACTGAATTATAAGAGTTAAAGAAACAATTGTAAGAGTTGTTAGATAATATCAGGCCAAACCACTCGTTATAGGGTTCATCAGTCCTCTTCATAAAGAAGAAAGATAATCAATGAGAAAGTGCATTGACTATAGGGAGCTGAATACAGTAACAGTGAAAAATAAATATCTGTTCTCATAGATTGACGATCTATTTGACTAGCTTAAACATGCCTTAGTATTCTCCAAAATAGATTTAAGGTCAGGATATCATCAAGTTAGGGTCGTAAAATAGGATATACTTAAGACTACCTTCAGACCAGATATAAGTATAACGAGTTTGTGATTATGCCTATCGAATTGACAAACAACCCGATAGTATTTATGGATCTCATGAACGAGGTGTTCTAAGATTGCTTGGATAAGTTCTTGGTGGTGTTTATTGATGACATCTTTGTATATTCCAAAACCTAAGAGACGCATGAGCAACATTTGAAATTTGTGGTCCAAAGGTTGAAGGAGAAATAGTTATATGCCAAGTTCTCCAAATGCGAATTCTGGTTAGATAAAAGGCATTTCTTAGACATGTTGTTTTAGCATATGGCATTTCAATCCATCTCAGTGCAATTAAGGTCATATTAAAGTGGTGAAGGCTTGAGACAACCAAGGAGGTCAGAAGTTTTCTTAGTTTACCAAGTTATTATAGACGTTTTGTTGAGGGATTCACCACGTTAGCCTAACCCCTCATAGAGCTAAGTTGTAAGGATGTTCCTTTTAGATGGTTAGATGCTTGTGAGTAAAATTTCCATGATTTAAAGAAGAGGCTAACATTAACTCCCATTTTAGCTTTACTAATAGAAGGTGAAAAGTATAAATTGTATACAAATGTCTCACATCAAGGCTTAAGAGTAGTGTTGATGTAGAGGAGAAAGGTAATAGTTTATGCTTCCCATTATTTAAAGAAGTATAAGACCAGATACCTGACACATGACTTTTAATTGGCAGTTGTTATGTTTGTTTTTAAGATATGATGAAATTATCTCTGTAAGGTAAAGAGTAACATCTATATGGATCATAAGAGTCTCAAATACTTCTTCACCCAGAAAGAGTTTAACAAGAGGCAGATATGATGGTTAGAATTAGTAAAAGATTATGAGTGTGAGATTAAGTACCACCCGGGTAAAGCTAATGTGGTTGTATATGCCCTGAACATAAAAGTGGTCTTGGCACCAATTATCGCTCATTACAAGTTTCAACAAGAGTTAGTGAGAAAGTTGATCGAGGTGATCACAAAATAATTGATAAGTCTTTAGATTCAGTCGACCCTTCTAAACAAGATTCGTGTAACCTAAGTTCAAATGAGGGGTATAACCAGATAAGTAGTTGATTGTTTGGGATGTTATGATTGATTGCAGTATGGATAAAGGCATTCTGAGGTTCAGAAGGAGTATAAGTGTTCCCCAAGAATAGAACTTGAGAGATAAAATCCTTATAGAAGTGTATAATTCCCTTTACATTGTCCACCTTGAGAGCGTAAAGATGTATCAGGATTTGAGGAGATTATTTTAGTAGTCAGGAATGAAGAAAGATATAATAGACTTCATGGCTAAGTGCCTGATGTGTTAGTAGGTTCAAGCTAAAAAAAGAGTCGCTAGGGAGATAAATTCTCCCTTTAAAGAATAGTATTCCATCCTTCAATTCCTATGGTCCCATAGTTTCATTGTCTTATACTAAATGTTGTCTTATACTAAATGATGAAACCTTTGGAGTTCAAGTTTATTTTGAATCTCCTCTCAAGTGGACTTTAGCTATTAAGGAATAGAAGATGAGGAAGCTAGAATTTGTAGTCCATTTTGAGATGGGGCATCGACTACTGAGTTAATTATTCTTGGTTTATATTCAATGCTAAAATCATACCTAAGAAACTTGATAAGCCATTTTTGTTGGGCCTTAGTTGATATCTTTTATTCCCATAAATACTTGAGCTACGTTGATTAGTTCTAAGAATAAAGTGTCGTCTAAGGAGGTAAAAATGCATTTTTGTACTGTTAGGACTAAAACCATTTACTTATTTCTATAAATGGATAGGGAAAGGTTTTTTCCTTTAAGGTTGGAGCTAAAGTATGAAATGAGCCATTAGTTTTGCATAAAGACTACTCTAATGCTTTTGCTTAAAGCGTCACACTGTACAATGAAAGGAATGTTAAAATTTGGTAAGGCAAGAACTTAGGTTTTAGTCATAAACTCCTTGAGTTGATGGAAGGCTTTTCTTATAGCTTTGCCTTATTGAAACACATTCCTTTTCAACTTATTGATCAGTAGTCGAGTAATGATGCCATAAACCAATGATAGTAACTGGTTAAGCCAAGAAATCCCTTTAGCTTTTTCATGTTCTTGTGTTTTGGCCAACTTGTCATGGCCTCAATCATTTATGGATTTGCCATTACCTATAAGCTCTAATTAAATCGCTTAAATCATTAATTTGTTTTTTACCAAAATGACATTTTTCTTTCTACACTACTAACTTATCTTCTTTTAGAATTGATAGAACAATTTGGACATGATTGAGATACTCCTCCCACCTTTGGCTATATATCAAAATATTGTCAAAGAATAATAAGGCAAATTTGTGCAAATATCATCAAAAAATTGAATTCATAAGTGTTTGAAATGTTATAGGGGGGCTTGAGAATCTAAAGGGCATTACCATGAATTCAAAGTGTCTGTAGTATGTTTAAAAGGTAGTTTCAAAATGTTGTCCTCATTCATTCAGATTTGGTGGTACCTAGACCATAGATCTAGTTTAGTAAATCATTTGGCTCTATGCAGTTCATCTAAGAGTTGTTCAATTACTAGTATAGGAAATTTGTCTTTTATTATGACTTGGTTAAGAGCCTGATAGTCGACATAAAATCATTAGGATCTGTCATGTTTTTTTACTAAAAGGATAAGTGATCAAAAAGGGCTTTGACTTGGCCTAACAATCCCTTGCTTTAACATGTTTAAAACTTGTCATTCAATTTTGTGTTTTAAGAAATATATGTAGCAAAAAAAGAGCATTTACTAGACCACTTACAAGTTAAAGGATCATATGCTAGTCTTGTTCTTGGTGGGGTAGTAAGCCTTTAGGGCCTTGAAAACTTCAAGGAATTCTTGTTAAAGTTGTATCTATTTTGTCATCTCTGATTCTCCTTTTGTGTTCTCACTTACTAGAGAAATTTGTAAAAGAGTTCTACAACCGCTATTTTGTCACAAGGCTTTGTTGAAAGCTTTTTCTTTGATTAATTAAGCTTTTGGAGTGCCAAATCCTTGCAAAGTCACCATACCCATATCTATTTCAAATTTCATAGTCATACTCTTAAAATGCCATAAGATAGGTCCAAATGTTTGAAACCACCAGACCCCATAATACAACATCACGAGCTTCCAAAACCAAGAGCAAAAAGTCTACTTAAAATGAGTTATCATAGAGATAAAGGGTACACCATAACACATTCCTTTACTACTTAGCTTTTCTCCACAAGCTATCATAATTCACAAAGTAGGTTATAGTTTGATAAACAACCTTATAGATCGAGTTACTTTCTCTTAAAAGAAGTTATGGGTGGATCCCAAGTTTACTAGCATAATGATGCTCATTCCAACAACCTTGGCTCGAATGTGTATCATCGGTGTTATAGGGACAACAGTAAGAGCATAGAGTGAAATTTCAAGAGTTTATATCTTTTTAGCAACTAGTGTTACTGCTAGATGTTTGCCATCTTTGACTTTGATAACTTTTTGTAACATCCCTCCCTAGAAGTACTACCCACCAAAGGAGAAATGTTACGAATTAATATTCGGAGCGTCTATTTTTTTTTCTTTTTAAAAATACTTTAAAATAAACGCATCATTAAAAGTGTTTAGGAAGTATTCCAAGAAAACTGAAAATCTGGAAGTGAACAAAAGATGTATATACTCATATGAAAACTTATCTGAAAGCATCTGAAAACAGGGAGTAATCATATGCAACTGTACCATAATCTTAAAAAGTCAAAAGTCGACTAGAACATGCCACTGTATGCATGTAATATAAACAAGAGATAACCTGCTCCAACCGGATCTACCTACACTAACCTGACCCTGCCTCGCAGCTACCTCGATCACCTGTACCTATAATCAAGAAAGAAAAGGGAGTGAGTGATAAAAACACTCAGTAAGGGGAAAGAATCAAGTAAACTATCTCTTTTTCTGTTCTAACTCACGTTCGGGACTCAACCTCACATTCTAACCTCTATAAGAGATTGATGGGGTAATCTAGTTTATTCTTTACTATTTGGGTCATACTTTGTCTCATCTGGTGTCTATTTGATACTTTTTGGAAGCTAACTATAGAGATTTGACATTTTCTAAGCTCGAGCTCTCTTTCTTTCTTTCACTACACTATTTCTGAATCTGAATTGAGCTCTACTGCGAGCGGACCTTACTAGGGGTCTGTGTTCTACTACGGACGTGTCTTACTGCGGACGTGTCCTACTGCGGGCGGTGTAGTGCAAAGTGCCCCCTCATAGTTTATAACATGCATGCGAGTCTTATATCTTACTAATTTTGCTTCCATTTAAATTTATTCATAACTCACCAGACATTACTCTTGGGACGACCCCTAAATCTTGAGCCCCAAATTCCTTTTCTTGCTTTTCTTTCTTTTTCTTTTCTTTCTTTCTTTCTCCTTTCTTTCCTTTCCTTTCCTTTCTTTCCTTTATTTTCTTTATTTTCTTTATTTCTTTCCTGCCCAAAACTACGAAATACTGTTCACAGAACAGTCATTTAGCAGGGCAACCTTCTTTTTCATACAATTTAAAAGCCCAAATGGTTTCTAATTCATACAAGCTATATATCGGTGAAAAGAGAATTCAAAGATATTTTCAACAAGCTATAATAGCACTCATAATTCAATAGATAAGACAGTCAAAACGTGATATAAAGTCAGTGGCAAAAACTGCCTCCCCTGTTTATTTGGTAAAACAGTCCTTGTGGTTCATGCAATATTTAATAATCCAAATGATCTCTAATTCATAAAAGTTATATATCACTGAAAAGATAATTCAAAGATCTTTCCAACAAGATATAATAGCACTCATAAATCCTTATATAAGACAGTCAAAACGTGAGATGAAAGCAGTGGCAAAACTGCCTCCTCTGTTTATTTGGTAAAGTAGTCCTTTTGGTTCATACAATATTTAACAGTCCAAATGATCTCTAATTCATACAATATATATATAATTGGAAAGAGAATTCAAAGAGCTTTCCAAAAAGATATAATAGCACTCATAATTCATCAAATAAGGCAGTCAAAACATGGGACGAACTCAGTGGCAAAAACTGTAAATATTATGAAACTTTCTGCCATGAACAAAATCACATACATAGACATCCCAAATGGCAAAACAATATTCCTCAACATCAAAGTCATCATTTATAACATAGATCCAAGGAACCAAAAGTATAAAACATGCCACATATCAAGGATGATACCCCTTACCTTGTTTCAAGCCAAATCTTTGCAAGTTGGCTTCCTTCTCTTTGTTTTGCTTCCTTTATCACCAAGACCACTTTAAATCAATGCCAAAAAACACTAACATATTCACATAACATGCATATAAACATAGATAAAAGGAAAAGGAAGGAGATCTTTGGTTATCAAAGCTTCCAAGCGCTTCCTTTTCTTTTCCTTTCTTTCTTCTCTTCCAAACTCCTTCAAATCCTTCCTTTTTCTTCAAGAAAATAAAGAAAAAGTATGAAGAATGGTGGCTACTGGAATATGGACGGAAATGATGGAAAAGTCTTGGTTTCTTGGTTTTGTCTTTTGTTTTTTCTCTTTTTCTCTTTATCTCCTTCTCTTTTTGTTTTTCCTTTTTGTCTTTTTGTATTTTATATATATATATATATATATATATATATATATATATATATATATATATATATATATATATATATATATATATAAACACACCCATACATATATATATTTAAAAATGGAAAAAATCTCAAAACAGGGTCAAAAGACATAATTGCCCTTGGAATATACTTGAGGGTATTACACTTTTTCATTTGGGTTCAACTCGATTAAGAAAAGTATCTTGCATTCATCCTTTGGTTTGAATGGCTCATTGTAATGGAAGTAAAGGCCATGGTAGTACTTTTTTAGTAGCTTTGTTGGAGTAAAGCATTGGACAACCAAGGTTGGTGCAAATAGTGATGTGTTCAGTTATTTATGGAACACCTTCAAGGAAAAATGTTGTCGTAAGTCTGGTCATTAGAGCTTTTTCTCTGAGGTTGAATTTGTCTTCCCACCCATAAGTTTAATTCCTTGCTAAATAAAGTATTATAAACTTAGCTAACCCAATTGCTTCATTTAAGTTAGGAGGCCTATGAGGTTGAACATCTACATGTAAGTGTTCTTTCAATCCACTGAGATAAGCTTTAACTCTTGAGCATCAGTGAGTGTTTCGACTTTGGTAAGTAGATGATTGAATTGGATTTGGTAATCTTGAAGAGTGCCGGTTTGTTCCAGTTTACAAAGATCACTAAAAACATTTTCAAATGCAAATGTGCCAAACCTCTTTATCAGTCTACCTTTTAGATCTTTCCATGCTAATTTTTTGGTTGTCTAACTAAATTCTTGAAACCATAACTGAACATCTCTCTCCATGTGATAAGTAGCCAATTGTATTTGATCTTCAAGTGAGGTATCTTAAAAATCAAAGAATTGTTTAACGTAATAGATCCATGCGGTTGGATCTTCTGAGCCATTGTATTTTGGAAAGTCCACTTTTGCCAACTTAGGGGCAACATTCTCACTTGTCATCTTTTGATTGTTGCCGATCACTAATTTTGTAAGATTTTGGGACTAATGCTTCGGGAGGGACTGGAGTGGAGTTGGAAAGTGGAAACTGGATAGTCAATTAGATAAGTGTTATGGACATTGAAAATGATATTTGTTTTTGTATTCACATTTTATTCTTAATTTTTTATATTTTTAATAAAAAATGATGACATTTAATGTAGAACCAAATGACATCATTTTGAAGCACAAACCAATAACAAGGGTTATAGACCAAGTCAAGCTCAAATACCTTTTTAGCTCAAGTTCGTTTATAAAAAAAAAAAAAATCGATTTGAGTTTGCTTTGATGAACTCGAGCCAAAATCAACGTAGTTTGAGTTTGACTCATGAAAATTGTTTGGTTGAAGTTCAACTTGAGTTTATGGCTCGAATCTGTAACTAGAATTTGTAGCTTAGATTTGTGACTTCGCAACTCATTAAAAAAACGATAGCGTTTTATCCAATTATGGGTAAAACAACGTCGATTTGAGAATTACTTGATATAATTTGAATTAAGTCACAAACAAAATTTGAATTGAATCGAGCCATTTTTGACTCATGAGCTGAATCAAGCTGAACTCCCTCAGCTTCAAGTTGGCTCGATTTTTAGAAATGACCTAAGAGTTTAGGCTTGATTTGAATTTGAGTTAAACAAATTCAGATTGAATCAAATCGAACTAAATCGACTTTAAAACTAAGCTAATTTGGTTTGAGTCCAATCCTAGCAATAATGATGGGCTTGCAAGTTTTTTAATGAGAAATCTAAAAATCCATTTTTAAAAGTATAATTTTATTTAGTTTTAATGAGGGTATAAATAATGAATAATTAAAATCATGAAAAATAATACTTATAATGATCTGATATTTATCCTTTCACTATTTTTCCCTCTCTAAAGTTTTTTTTTTTTTCGTTTTTGTAGTGAAACAACTTCAAGAGTTGCTTGATAATGAGTTTATCAAATCAAATCATACCCTTTAAGAAGCTTTTATTTTTTTGTCAAAAAGAATGACAGATCCATGAGAATGTGTAGAGATTATTGAGAGTTAAACACGGTGATAGTTAAGAATAAATACCTCTACCCATTATAGATAATTTATTTAATCAATTGAGAAGAAACTTAGTATTATCAAAGATTGATAGATTGATTTATAAATAAGTATAAGCATGACAATGTAATGACTTTTCATTTATATTTATGATTTCGAAATAAATTATTCTTTGTCTAGGTCCATGACCATAATATAGTACAATAGAGCAGCGGACAACTTAATTTTCGTTCATGAAACAATGTTAATTTATTAATTTGTGATGTTAAAATACTATTTTAACCATCTTAACATATAAAAGATGAGCGAAAAATAATATCATTTGGTTGTTAACATAGTCCAAAATTTTTAATTGAATTAGATTTTAAATGGCTGATCGAAAGCTGAAGTTATTTAAAATAAAAGAAAAATTTATTAGAAAGAAAAGTTATTTTTTGATAAAAATAAAAATAGTTAACATGCTTAGATGAATTCAATTACGTTGGTTAATTTTTAGATATATTTGAATAATGTACATTGTATCATTTTTTTTGGATAACTGAGAGACCGATTACTCTGTTGAAGTACAGTAAACAAACTTATAACTACTATACTAGGTAAGTTACCATTATACTAGGTAAGTTAAGATTTTATAAACGTGATAAAAACTCAATCACAAGCTTTCATTTTTAAAATTTTTATACTCTATCAGTTTTGTTAATCTTTAATGTCTATATATATTATATTATTTTAGTGTAATAATACTTCACATTGGTCCTGGGCAAATTAACTTGGTAGATTCAAAGCATTAATGAATTTAGATTTCCTTCCAACTTCAAATTATTCAATTCATGAATAAACTCAATTTGGCATTAAGTGTTAAAAAATTACTAATTAATCTTAATTTTATAATAATTTTATCTTTATTAAAATTTTAATAGCCTCATTTTCAATTACGAAACAAGTGACTTGAAAAATATCTTAAATATATATATACTATGTTGAAAATAAGGTGACAATTTTAAAAAAAAATTTAATTAATTAATTTTGTAAATTAACAACATAAACAAATCCTAATATATTATTAACACAATAAATATTTTAGAAAATACATAGATCATGTTATTGAATAAAAACATAATATTAATTAATACATAGTAATATTTTAGGGTGTTTAAGTGAAAGAATATTTTAATATTTTTTTATTATTATCAATCAAATATAATAATTATTCATCTATATTAATTTTATTAAATATAATAATAATTTATATTTAATAATTATTTAAATAAATTATTTTTATAATAATATTTTTATTTTTAATAATAAAAATTATTTAAAGCAAACGCACGTTTAGAATAATAATAAGAAAGGGCTGAAATATTAGTATAATACTCATATTTATTGAAGAATTCATGTACATCTCAACTTTCATTGGTCTTCTGAAAGGCTGCCATAGAAGGTTGATCATTAAGCAATTAATTTTGGTAATAATTTAAATCAAGTTGATATCCTATTGGGCCAAGTCTTCTTTATGAATAACAAGCCATTTTTATGGCTTACAGAATTGAATTTCAATTATTAATCTTGCTGTAAAACTAAATTCATGAACAAAACCAGTTCACAATCCCTATATATTAACGAAAACTAAAACAAAAAAAAAAAAAAAAAAATGAAAAGAATACAAATATGTACAATGTGGCTGAGATGAGTTCTTCTAAATGGCTGCTAATCCTATTTTCTATCATCAGTCTGCTTCTAGTTTTTGCTTATGAAAAACGTACTGCCTGTCACTTATATGATTATAATTCAAAAGGTTGCGAATCGTTTCTTAAACTAATTTTACCAGTTGATGAATCTGTGAGGGATTATAAAGATGAAGTGTTTGCTTCTCGTGTTGTGACTACCAACATTTTGAATGGCCCTCTTGTTCCATCTAACAGCCCCAAAATTGCATTCTTGTTCTTGACTCCTGGTCCATTGCCTCTGCAACTGCTTTGGGATAAGTTTTTCCAAGTATGTACATTTTCGAATTATATTTTCCTTTCTTTTTTCATCAAAATTTTAAGTTTTCTAAGGATTATTAATTGTTAGGGCCACGATGGAAAATTCTCTGTTTATGTCCACGCATCAGATAAAAGGCTGGTTCCAGTGAGTCGTCGCTTTATCAATGCGGAAATAAGGAGCGCCAAGGTTCACAATATATCTTAATTAATTTGTTCAACTCATTGTGATTTTTTTACTCGTATTTTTGGTTATTTCTATATTCCTTCATCAAATTTGTGATTCACTGATATACTTATTTAGTTTGTTTAAATTTACCATCTTTTTTATAGGCTTTGCAAACGTAACATTTTGTATAATAATTAATAAATTCCGACATACAAACTTATGATTGATTCAGGTTGTTTGGGGAGGCATTTCAATGGTTGATGCAGAGAGACGATTACTGGCAAATGCATTGCAAGACCCTGAAAACCAACACTTTGTACTGCTTTCGGATAGGTTACATGAGTGAATTAATGTATCATATTGTTTTAATGTTGGTGTCTCAATCATTCATTCATTTTCATTATGGCATTAATTAATTGCAGCTGCATACCTTTGCATAGCTTTGAATATATTTACAACTACTTGATTTATGCAAACACTAGCTTCGTCGAAAGGTAAGTGTATATAATTTATGCTGCAAACCCTGTAATATAACATCAATGTTAATTAATTATTCTACTAATTCAGCTTTCAGGAACCTGGTAAACTTGGAAATGGGAGGTATTCACCGCGACTGCTACCTGAAATTCAAAAGAAATATTTTAGAAAGGGATCACAGGTATGTGTTCTTGTAATTAACTTTGGCAAATTCTGCATTTATTCTTCTCTTCAATCATTTTCGAACTTGAATCTATGTTAAGTAGCTTATAGTTCTATTATTAGTATTATAATTTAATTTCATATGTTTTAACTTACTTTATTATACTTTTCACTCTTTTCTCTCTTCATCCAATGAAGTGGTTCTCAATGAAAAGGCACGATGCACTGATAACTGTGGCAGACAACCTTTACTACTCAAAATTCAGAGACCATTGCAAGGTTAATTTTGTTTTAGATATAAGCCCTTTTTTTTTTGTGTGTGTGATTAGTAATTAATTTGTTTGACGAGAATGTTATTGGTTGGTAAAGCTAACTTCGGAGGGGAAATATTGCGTCTCTGATGAACATTACTTGCCAACTTTTCTCCATGTGAGCATCGTAATTAATTTAATTTCCTCATCAATACTTAATATTATTAGTAACATAACTTAACAATTTTATGTTAATTTTTTAGCTTTTTATTAATGAATTCTCTTCTTTTCGTTTTCAGATTGTTGATCCCGCTGGAATTGCAAATCGTTCGGTTACATACGTGGATTGGTCTGAGCACACAATGCATCCCAGAACATACAAGCCCCAGGATGTTACTTCTGAGCTTATTAACAATACTACGGTAGAAATTTAGATTCTTCTTCTTCTTCTTCTTCTTATTATTATTATTACTATTATTATTTGTTCTCATGATGATGTAGTAATTGTTATTTCTAAATGCAGTCAATTACTGAAATTGAGCACTTTAACAGTGATAATCAGGTACAAGTTTGAACAGTCTGGTGCTCAGACTTCCAGAATTATCGCTAACTATTCATTCATAAGAAAAGATAATTATTTAATTAATTATTTTCCCTTATGCATTTGCAAGGAAGTGGAAATTCAGCCTTGCCTGTGGAATGGAAAGAGACGAGGATGTTACTTATTTTCAAGGAAGTTCGAGGCTAAAACTCTTGATAAGTTGTTAAATGTATTTAAGGGACGTTTACAAAAGGAAAATTAATAACTTCATAAGTTTTATTTATAAATTCCTCATTCATACTCAAGCTGTGGCAGTTAGATTCTTCAGTTGTATGTAAGTTGAACAATAGAAGCAAATTTTTATTGTTTGAACTTCATACTCAGAAAATCAAATAATTTAAAGCAACAAAAATGTAGAGGTGCAACCAAGCATTTATTTGGTGTGAGTTAATTTTTTTTTTTAAATAATATTTTGATTTATATGCTATATACATTTAACATTTACAACTATAATTTTATGTTAATCATTAACAAGTAATTTTTTGTTATTCAATTCATCTATCAATTAACTATATGATCATAAGAATAAAATGTCTTTAGAATAATAGTACTATGATGAAAGGATCAGATGATTGATCTTGAAAATTCTATACACATATTAAGTGACTATTCTAGAAACATCTGTAATCCCGATATTATAATAAATGATACAACTATCATAGTGTTGAGTGATTTCACCAAAAAATGGTGATAGTTCTTACGTGTCAAAACTGTTTGTAGATAGTTTGGTGCAACACATGGGTGTACTTTATAGACGTATTTAGTGGACAGACCAAACCAAAAGATATCTATATAAATGATTGCTCTAATGTCTATGAAATAAATCATTTGAATACCATAAATGCATGTGATCATTTGACTTGAGGTTGCCAAACTAACCCATGTAAGGATCGATATGGTTCGAAATTATCCAACGGGCTATCGTAACTGGGGTAAACATAAAGGTAGTAATTGGCCATATCATGAGATACATGGAGACTATGGTTGATCAATAAAAAATTTGTTACTTTTGAGTATAGGAGAAAATATCTTACATAAAAATACTAAATGACATCCATAACTACTTGAATTTGTAGCCACAATGGGATTAGGTCGTAGGTTGATTCATGTTCGTCATTGATGTGTATCAGTTCATACAAATGAACCACTAAGATAGACACATTTAATGTCTTAATCTTGAGAGATATTGGTTGACGAAAAAATTGAATTGTATGTAGTTGTGATGTTACAAAAGCTTAAGAGATGTCCACTGATACTCTATCACCCAAATGGCCATAATATCTTGTTAGAGGCCATTCTTGGTTTGTGTTTGAATTTGATATGAATTCATATTTTGTTGACTCGATAAAAAGCTTATAGGTCACATAGACAAATGAGTTGATTCAAGAGGCAAGGATTGTTTACTGATAATTTTGGTATTTAGGGATGAGGGAGAGATTGCAAATGGATTGGGCTCGCCTAATAGGGTTGAAAGGCTTAGTTTGACCACAACTTGACCAAGTGCATAGCTATGCATGAGACATGTTAACAATTTAGCTTGGGAAAAAAGGTGTTGATTGAACCACATGGATTGAGCTGGTTGACACAATATGAAAAGGTGATTTATTGAATGTGTAAACCTAATGAGTGACTCTAAATACAAGAGCCCTAGCAATCCATTGGCTCATGGTGTTTTGGAAAAGTCGTTCATAATTAGTCTTCTACTTATGCATTGACTTTAAACACATATATATAACATTTATTCGTGTTATAATGAGTGACTCTTTTGTAACCCCAGTCATTATAGTTTTCTCTCTCCTTTTCTCATAAACATAAAGCTTCCAATACAAGAGCCCTAGTAGCCTATTGATTGGATTAATCTTTACCTTTATTTGTGTCCTGTATGGATATGAAGACATCATCTCTCAAAGGTTAGATAACATATTGTCTCAAACCATATGAAGAACGAAAGAGTCATCAACATAGGTATAATCCTAAAATGCCTTATGTGTGTTTTGTATTTTCAAGAATTTTATGTATGAAACGGGTATCCTAGTTAGGGCTTTTTAGGTTGGTTTGTTTTTAAAATCTTTAATTCTATTGTACTTCTAGTTATCAGCACTTTATAAACCCCAACAACGGTATAAGAGTCACTATTTAGCTTATTTTTTATGAAAAAAATACTTACAGTTAGTTTTGATTAATTGTAAATGTTTTTGCATGTATTTGAGATTAATTAGAATTGTATTAAAATTTGGAAAAACTAATTTGGAGTTGTGTTGTTGCATGATTTGTTGAGTTTTATGTGCAACGTAAACTATATTAAATTATTGAGTGATGGTTTTTGAATTTTGTTTTAGTTTTGTTGATAATTATAGGTTTGTATCAGTTGGATGTCATAGGTTTTGTGTTATTGCACAAAATTGCCTTTGAATCATGTCAATTGCACGACCCGAGGGTTGTTGTTGGTATGAGTTTACGTGTCATATTCTCTCACCCCAATGTTGTGGCTTGCCAAAATTGGAGAATTTTTCGGGTTTTTTCATCATGGGAAGGAGCTTGGAATTTTGTGTCTAAAAAAACCACCATGCATGATTGACATCAAGTCGTGCATAATGGGTGGCTGGGTGGCACAACCCTAACATTATGTTTCCAAGTACATCCCTTGCCTAGTCTTGTCCTTACATGGTGCTACCCATGCCTTTTGTGTGTTTTTTAGTCATGCCCCATGACTTCTAGTCGTGCTTCTCAATTGTGCATGCTTTTGAAATTTTGTTGAATTTTAGAAGCACGACTAGACACTTCACTTATATGTTGAACAAAGTGAAAAAGATCAATTTAATTCTGTTCTATTGAATTAGGATTGAAATGAGATTTTCTTGATATTGGGGTTGAATTGTAATTTTGTAAAATTTTAGGGATCAAACTACATTTTAAACTTGGGTAAATAATAGTTAAAAATTTCATTTTTTAATTGAAATGTATATGTATGGATTTATGTATGTATGATGTCCAGTACACAACCAATAGACTTATGTGTTTGAAATTTTATTTTTAGATTTGCAGTTCTTAAATAGGGTCTGCATGCCTTGCTTATCTCATTATTCTTCTTTTAGATTAGGTTGAATTTGTTTTCTTAGAAATCCATAACTAAGAAACAAAGCCATGTAATTGTTGAAGACTTAAATACTAAAGATAAAAGGACAAACAAGAAAACTCAAAGATAAAGATTAACCTAAGTTGACTAGTCAAACTTCTCTTGGCTCGAGGTGTTTGATATTAGTTATAGTTGTGTACTAGCATGTTTATTTTATATTGTAGAATGTATGAATAGGTTTTGTTTTCCATATATCATAACATGCAACTTAAAAGTGATGAGATTGTTAATTAAAACCTTTAATTTTGAATATTAAGTTTAAAATTTAATTGGTGTCTTTTAATATGACACCTTAATTAAGCCCCTGTTCATTAGAATCTTATTCGCCAAAGCGAAGGGTACACTTTTACTTTGGAAAAAATTGGAGTTGATTATATTGTATCCAACTTAACTAATATACTTTACTTGTTCGCCAAAGGAAATGTGGAGTATGCTAGAGGCATAAGCAGGGATTGCATTTGTCGATATTAGGAGATGTGTAGTATTCACCCTACTAATACCAAGAGTCACATGATTTGTTAGGGTAACACCCAATTTGAGATCATGGACTTTTGGTGATTAATTTGAAATTTATCTATTCAATTAATTTGAACTTATTCGTTAAAACGAAAGAAAAAATTAATGTGATAGGATCTCAGTCAACTCGAAAGTTCATTGAAACTTCCTGAGTATGATAGTAAGGGCTATTAGCTTGAAAAAAAATAGTGCAATCATTTTAATCTATAATTAAAATGAATATTAACAATTAAATAAAATTACTAATTCTTTTATCTATAAATTGTAAATAATAATATTGCCATGTCAACCCTAACGTATTGGTCAATTTTTGAAAAAGAAAATAGGTTCACTAAAAGTAATGTTATTGATTGATAAAAAAATCTTCAGATTATATTGCGTTAAGTCAAGAGGTTGTATATCCTTAAGGGGTTTTTATCGTATAAGCCTAGTTCCAATGCCACCCAGGAGGAAAATGATACTTTAACAAGTATCTGGATGACTCCATAGAAGTTCAATGCTTCATGCTGACTTTCATGTCACTCGAGCTTAAAAAACAACATGAGAAAATAAATGCTTTATCCATACTTGCACTTTTTTTAGTGTTATATTACACTTGTGTGATGGCAAAATAATATGAGGTGTCAATTGCATTGTTTGATTACAAACTCTTTGAGGGAGGTTAAATTGGCGCTCATGTGGTCAAAATGATTAGCTATATTAGGTAATTGGCGAGCTTAGGCTTTATCATGGACAATAAGCTTGCCATTGACCTAGTGTTAAAATCTTTCCTAAAGTTTTGGGCTAATTTTATCTTAAATTTTAACCTAAGTGAAAAGGAAAAATCCCTTGAACAATTGTTGTATTTGCTCATGACAGCTAAACAAGAGGTATGAAAGGTAGCTTTAAGTGATGTGCTTATGGTTAAAGCCCAAACACCAAAATCCAAAGATAAAGGCAAAGGCAAGCCTAAGGGTAAAAAAGTAACTTGATACTATTACTTAACCTACAAATAGTGTGAGGAAAGAAAAGATTTTCTAATTCTATTTTGGTAAGACAAATCACTTAAGGAGACATTGCAAGACCTTTCTAGAGAGCAAGAGGAAGAAGGCAGTTAAAGTCTAAATTTCAAGTATCTTTGTCATTGAGATAATTTATTCTCCTTATTCATCTGGGTTGTAGACACATGATGTGGTTCTCATATTTATTTTAATATGCAAGGATTGCAACAAAGTAGATTGTTTGCCAAATGAGAGGTTAACCTACGTGTTGGAAATGAAATACATGTTACTGCATTAGCCATAGGTATTTGTTATCTTAGATTGCCTATTGAGCTTGTTTTAGAATTAAAAAGTTGTTATTATGTTCCTTCTATTTCTATGAACTTAGTTTTTGTGTCTGTTTTGGATAAAAAGATATATTTATTTTTTATTGCTAGTGGTATTATACTCATCAATTTAAATAATATTCTCTGTACAACAACTGAATTGTCTAATGGCTTATATATTCTAAATTTTGATAATGAAATTCTACATGTGCAAAACAATAAGTGATTAAAATCAAACAATCTAAATACCATAGATTTATGGTGTTGCATACTTAGCCACCACATAGGATTGAAACATATATCAAGGTTTACTGAATAAAGAGTCTTACAATCATTTGACCTTTAGTCATATGATGAATACAAATCGAATCTATTAGGTAAAATGGCTAAAACACCTTTTATTGGACACAGGGAAAAGGTGACTAAACTATAAGGAATCATACAAAATGATGTGCGTAGGCCTATGGTAGTGTATAACATATATAGGAAAATTTGCTCTGTCATATTTATTGAAGATTTCAGTATACTGGCTATGTGTTTTTTTAAAAACATAAGTTTGAATGGTTTGATAAATTCAGAGAATTTAGGAATGAGGTCAAGAAATAACTTGGGAAACAAATTAAAATTGTTCGAAGTGATCAAAAAGATAAATATATAAGTGTTGAATTCAAAGAATACCTAAAGTCAAATGGGATACTGTCTTAACTCACTCATCTTGGTATACCACAATATAATGATATATCTGAATAGAGGAATAAGACTTTAATGGAAAATGTTAGGTTAATGATGAGTTTTACTGATCTACCTATGCCCTATAAATTGTTGTTTATACACTAAATCGTGTCTCATCCAAATCTATAGATAAAACTTCATACAATTAGTGGACTCAGTGAAAGCCCAATATAGATCACTTAAGAATTTGAGGTTGTGAAGCTTATGTCAAGAAATTGACTTCAAACAAGTTGAGTGCTAAGGTAGAAAAATATATCTTCATAGGATACCTATAGAAAATTAAAGGATATTACTTCTACCACTCGAAGAAGTAAAAAGTCTTTATTGCTTATACAGATGTGTTCTTTGAGAATAAATTCATTCCCAATAGGACTAGTGGGAGGAGGGTGAAACTCGATAAAGTTCTTCTACTATAAGAAATCACATACTTTAGACAGGAATTATTGATACCACAAAATACCGTAAGAATTATTGATGGGGAAGAAGAACAAATTCCTCTTGTTCAACAAGCCAAAGATCAAGCAAATATTTCTCTTCTTACTACTCAGAGTCAGTTGAGTGATATCTTTAGATTGAGTTCTCGATCTGATAAACAAAACAAGAATGAAATATAAAGAATTTGTGAATCCATTTCAAAACCAATTTGCTCATATGATGAACTTTATGAGTGAAGGATTTCAAGTAATGCAACTTTAAATGGATAACATGGACAATCAACACTTTGTTCTCTTTCAGAGGTAAGATAAGATTTTGCATGGGCATGATCAAATTATGCTAGAACAAAAACACTTAAGGTAGATCATGACACCTTTCAACATGAATTTTGGGGATGGATGGATAAACATCTGTGATCATGCATTTCATTCTTATATCATGCCATCTTTTCATTATATTGAATATGTTTTTAGTTAGTTTTGAACTTCAGTTATCTTTGCTTACTTTATTTTGTTTCCAACTATAGATTTTGCTTAACTCTTGACATCAATTTTGTAATATATATATGGTTGTATCTCATTTGATCTGTGGTTAACTTTGCTTGCTTGTGGATATACTATATGTTATATATTTGATATTGCTTGATTATTGATGATAAATTGATTGGAAGAAGTTGGTTAAGATATATTAAGAGCGTAATTTATAGATTTTTGATTGATAACAAGAGGGAGAAAAAGAGAAAATATAAGGGAGACAATGTTGAAATTTTCCCAAAATTTTGAACTTGAAATATGGTTTGCTTTAACAAACTTGGTCAATTGATCTAGATCAAATACAGGGATTTGACACCTTAGCCACCTGAGTTCTCTCTGATTTTTGAACTCTATTATACTTTAATTGGGTTCTACTATAAGTGTTACCTTACTATATGTTTTGTGTTAGGAATAGTTATTTATTGTACCCCTTGTAATGATTTTAAAATGATTAGCATACTTACATCTTTTCAACTTTCACCTAATTAATTGCTTGTACCTTTATGTACTTTCATTGATTGGCACAAGAGGTACTACTGCATACCTTAAAAGCTTAATCTATCATTTAGGATAACCTTTCTCTCTCTAGCTTAGTCTCTAAGTCAATGATCCTTTTCTTCCCTTTATACATAGGCATGTATTTACCTACAGTTCACCTTTGACTATTTTTCTTTATAGTAGTTACTTGTGTACCATTATTCATAGATACACTGGCATGTGCCATCATATACATAACCATTTATCTCTTCAACTATTACTTCCTTAGTCTTTCTCAACAAGGCTACTTCATAAGGGTAGTTAGGTTAATTTATTTCTCAGTTTAATCATAATGAAATTATATACTGAAGATCTACATATCCTAGATAACTGATAATTGGTCAGCTATGTCTAAAAATTGCCAGAGTATTAAGAAAATTTGCCTTAAAATTTGGAGATCATGTATACAGATTTATGTCCCATGCCATATGATCGTGTATAGATTCTAGAATTTGGAAATAGGCTTGGAAATTCACCCTAATTGGTTTCTATGGTTTCTTCCAAACACAAGTGCACTCAAGCGTATAAAGTTCATTAAAAAATCAAACGCTAACATTATACTAATCTTGAAACATAGCACAAACCCATCGAAGGGTTTTCTCATGTAATACATCATGTTTTCCTATATGATCAATGCAAGTTGAACAAAGATTTCCATTGTACAAGCATTAACAATGATCAGGAATTCCAAATAATGCATATATACTTTTATCCATATCCATATTCATGCAGATTAGTCATGACATCAACAATTCTTCCCATACACACTGATTTATAACATTCTTACCCTTTAATCACTTTTAAACCAAAGTCCTTTTCATCAAGACTATGCACATAATTATATTTGAGTTTGTTTAACACTAAGAATCCTAATTGACCAATAATCAATGGCAAAAAAGCAACAAAACTAAAAGGGCAGGTCTTACTTGTTATTGTAAGATTGTTACACACAAGTAGCCCTATTTCTCTCTTGTTTTTACAATGATTAGTTCACCATGGAACATCATTAAAATTACCACCAAGAAGTTGAATGATCAGTCTATGGATACCACGTATTTTCTAGGGGTTTTTAAACTAATACCCCAAAAATGTTATGATAAATCCTTTATAAATTGATTTTGCACTCTAGATAAATAGGTGTGTATCAAGGTACAAGAGTTGTGTGTCACTTAAATTTTTAACTAAACACTGAACTAGCTTATTTGGCTTACATGGTAAGGACACATGGGTGAGGTATGTCACCCAAAATATAAACTTTGACTTTTTAAAGCAAAAAGACTATACTATCTTTGAGGTGTACCTGTTAATGTTACAATTCTTCCCCCTTTAATGAGATTTTAACTTGAAATATATTGAAAATAGCTCGGGAAGCTTTTCGCTTATAGTCTGTTCCATCTCCCAAGTAGTTTCCTTAACTTTTTGATTCCTTCACAATACTTTGACCAATGAGATCTATTGATGTCTTAATTATTTGATCCTCTTATCCTAAGATCTAAATCAGTCTCTTTTTGTAGCTTAAGTCTTTGAACAACTATACTTCCTCAGTCCTCAACACAAGAGAGGGATTACTTTTATACTTATGTAACAACGAGACATGAAATACATCATAAATACATTTTATACTTGTCATTAACCTAAGCCTATAAGCTACCTTGCCTACTCTCTCTACTATTTCATATGGATCGATATATTTGGAAGCTAATTTACTTTTCCTCTTGAACCTTATCATATGCTTGAAGAGAACTACTTTGAGGAAAACTCTATCACTTATGCTAAATTCTAAGTCTTGAGGTCTTTAATTGGTATAGCTTTTTTGTTGGTCCTAGGCTTGCCTCACCTTTGTCTAATCAACTACACATTCTTGATCATTTTTTGAGTCAACTCTGGTGTAAAGGACTGAACTAAAGTGTTTCTTTTACCTAACTCATCCCAATGAAAAGGAGAACGACATCTCCTACTATATAATGCTTCATAGGGCATCATCCAAATTGTTGTCTAGTAGCTATTATTATAGGCGAACTCTACTAGGGGTAACATCTCAACCTAATTCATCTTGTGATCCAAACAACAAGTTTTTAACATGTCCTTTAGCACTTGGTAGTCTTCTTTGACTGACCATTTGTTTGTGGGTGGTAGGTTATGCTGAATGCTAGATTGGTACCCAATCATTGGTGTAAACTTCTCTAAAAAACTAATATAAACCTTTTATCTTTGTTTGATATGATGGTCCTAAGTACTCTATGTAGTCTAATAATCTTTCTCACATATAACTTCTCTAACTAATCTATAAGGGTGGTATCATTAATGGTAGGAAGTGTATTATTTTAGTAAACCTGTCTACTATCACTTTAAGTCCTCGGTAGTCCAAGTATAAAATCCATGGATATGTTCTCCCAATTTAGAGGTTGAAGTAAACTTAATTGTCTTTAATGCTCGACCTTAATTTACTGGCATATGCTTAACTATATCTTTTTTCATTTCAGGCTACCAGAAATTTTTCCTCAAATTTCGACATATCTTTACACCTTTAAGGTAGATAGTGTAAAGGGAGCTATGAGTTTATTCTAGAATCCTTTGTTTGAGTTCACCTTTTGAAGGCATGTATACTCTATCTTTGAACCTGAGGACACCATTAGTTACATTATATTTTAGCTTAATCTTATCTTAGGCTCTTTGAACTTTGTTCTTACATGAATCATCTTGATCATGAGCTGCCTCGATGTCTTCTATCAAAATAGACTTAATTTCTAGTCATGCCAAAACCTTAGTCACTAATTCAATTTATTATCAGTCCAGTTTATTTGAATCTCCCTCTAAACTGTTAATTGTGCCAAAAACATTTTTCTGCTAAGAGCATTTGTGACCACATTAGCTTTACCCTTATGGTACATTATTTCATAGTCATAGTCCTTTCACTAACTCGAGTACTCTCTTTTGTCACATATTAAGCTATTTTTGAGTGTAGAAGTACTGGAGGCTCTTATGATTAGTTTACATATTATGTCTTATCCTATATTAGTAGTGTTTCCAAATCTTTAAGGTGAACACTACTGTTGCCAACTCCAAGTCATCGATGAGGTATCTGGTTTTGAAGTCTTTTAAATGTTTTGAGGAATATACTATCACCTAGCCTCTTTGCATCAAAACTACTCTTAATTCACTATAAGACACATCTGTGTAGAGGTTATATTCAACTCTTTCCTTAGGAAAGACCAGTATTGGAGCAGAAATCAGCTGCTTTTTCAACTCCTATAAACTTTTCTCACATGAATCTGTTTACTTGAATTAAATTTCTTTCTTCATGAGATTTATGAGAGGTCTAGCTAACTTAGCGAATCCCTCAACAAATCCTCAATAGTATCCTTCTAAACCTAGAAAATTATGAACCTTTTTGACTATCTTTAGCCTCTACTAGTTTATTACTACCTTTATCTTACTTTGTCCATAGATATCCCCTTTGTTGATATTACATGCCCCAAAACGGTTACTCGATCGAGCCAAAATTTACACTTACTAAATTTAGCAAACAACTATTTCTCTTCTAACCTATGTAATGTAATCCTCAAGTATTGGTCGTACTCCTCATGATTCCTAAAATACACTATGATGTTATTTATGAAGACCGCTATGACTTATCTAGATAGTCATGCAATACTTTATTCATCAAATCCATAAATACTATAGAGGCATGCATTAGTCCAAATGACATTGCAACAAACTCAAATGTCCATACCTCGTCTAAAAAGCTGTTTTAGGAATATTTTGCTCAATTACTTTTACTTGGTGGTAGTTGGATCTTAAGTCTATCTTTAAGAACACTATTAAACCTTTTAACTAGTCAAACAAGTCTTAAGTCTGTATTTGAGAACACCACTAAACCCCTTAGTTGGTTAAACAAGTAGTTAATTATGGGTAATGAATACTTACTCTTAATAGTCACCTTATTAAGCTCTCAATAGTCGATACACATTCTCATAGACCTATCTTTCTTTTTAACAAATAAAATGGGAGCTCCCTAAGGAGAGTGACTCAGTTGAATAAACTTGGAGATATTAAATTTGGTTAATATGAGGAACTCTTGAGTTCTAATACAAGTAACATCTATTCTTTTGTATTTTGCTTTAAATCTCTTCCTGAACTTAGACCGAGAAATCTCTTAAGCCTGGGTCATCTCCCTGACCAAGTTCCATCAAGTCTTAGCATTAGACTTTAGGAAATAGGTGACATATCTAACCTCTCCTAATCAATCATATCAAACAGAGCCATAACACTCTCCACTAATTTAAACCACTCCTCAACTGTGATTGGATCCTTGGCACCATCAAATTTCTAAGGTTGGTGTGTGCTGGGTAGGTTAAAGATGGGATACAACTGATCTTGGATGAGATTACTATTGTTGGTACTATAGGTGTTAAAGTCACCTCCACTAAGCCATGTGGTTGAGGTATTGGTATTGATTCATTAACTTGATCTAGAACACCTCCTTGTTTATTAAACATCTCATTGAAGATATTTTAGACATCTTAAAAACTCAAAACTAGATGGGGAGCTAGAGGCCCTCTCATTTTGTCTTGTTTAGTGGCTCTTTATCGATGTATTTTGGGTGTTTATTTTAGCTCTCCTTATTTTCCTAAAACTCACTTGTTAGTCCCTATATAACTTAGCAAGCATATATAAATTACACTTACAGTGATCAGCTGTATGCACAGTCAGCATGGCGTGAAAGGCTTATATTCGTGCTTACTAAACTATACTACTATTTTCAAAAAACTTTTTTTGGGTTCTTAAAACCATGCTCTAATACCAATTTATAACATCCTCTTTTAGAAGTATTGCCTTTTGAAAGAAAGTGTTACTAGATTGATTATTTGAGCACATCATCTAATAAAATTCATAAAAGATAATAAATATCTTAGTAAAACCTCTTTATTAAAACCTGTTAAAAATGTACTAAAATACCCTGATGAGAAAACTAATTTGGAAGCATATCAAAAGATGTTTATCAAATCCAAATAATTAAAAATATATCGTCTAATATAACAACTAGAATAAAAATGAATGTAATAAAAATTTAGAAAATAATGAAAATGCCCTCTAGTCGCCACTCATCCTATAGTCATCACGATCACCTATATCTGTATATATAAAGATAAAGGGGTGAATGATAAACACTTAGTAAGTAAGAGATTCTGACTAATATATAATCCCTAAAATTTTGCAAAATGCCTTTGACCCTAAACTCTGTCATCTGAAGTTAGCATCAAACTCCCTATTGAAGGATAACAAGTCCTAATTACTGAACTAATGCTCATATTGTACTTTAGGGTTAACTAAGCTATACATCTAACATTTGGGTAAAACTACATCCTTACCTAATCACTAAGGAACCACTCCCTCTGGATTCCTTCATGTAGTGATGTTATTGAACTCGATAGAAGTATCTGAATTTGAAAGTTTTACTATAACTAAATACTAGGTTGATCAGTATGGACAAATATAGTGATTTGACACCTTGGTCATGTGAGTTCTCTCTAATTTTATAACTCTACTATATTTTATCTCGACTATACTGTGAGCATTACCTTATTGCGAGTCTAACGTCGATAATAGTTACCCACTATATTCCCTCGTAACGATCTTAGAATAATTAGAATACATTTATCTATTTAGCTTCCACTTAACTAATGGCTCGTGCCTCTATGTACTTTAGCTGATTAGCATAAGAGGTACTACTGCATACCCTGAAGGCTTAGTCTATCACTTGGGATGACCTTTCTCTCTCTAGCTATTCTCTAAGTCAAATTTCCTTTTCCTCCATTTATACAAGAGGGTGCATATGCTTACACATGAGTGTGTATCTAGTTACTGTTCACCCTTGACTATTTTTCCCTGTGGCAATTACCTGTGTACCATAATTCATAGATACATAGACATGTGTCATCCTATACACAACCACATATCTCTTTAACTATTAGTTCCTTATTCTTTCTCAAGGGTGGTTAGGTCAATTTAATTTTCTATTCAATCATAACAAAACTATGTATTAAAGGTCTACAAATCTTAGATGACTGATAATTGGTTAGCTATGTTTGACAGTTGTTAGAGTGTAAGGAAAACCCACCCCAAAGTATGGAGATCATGCACATGCATATCTGTGTTATACCATAAGATCGTATGTCGATTTCAAAATTTGGAAACAAGCCTAAAAATGCACCGTACTTGGTTTCTACGGTTTCTTTCAAACACAAGTGTACTCAAGCATATAAATTTCATTCAAAAATCAAAAGCTAACATCATACAGATCTTGAAACACACTACAAACCTATCTAGGGTTTTCTCATGTAATAAATCTTGCTTTCTTACATGATCAAAGCAAGTTTAACCAAGATTTCCTTTTTACAGGCATTAATGATGATTAAGAATTCCATATAATGCACAAAGACTCTTATCCATATCCATATTCAGGCAGAATCAGTTATGATATCAACAATTCTTCCCATACACATTGATCTATAGTGCTTTTACCCTTTAATCACTTTTAAACCAAGTTCTTTATCATCAAGACTATGCACATAATTATATTTAAGTTTACTTAATACCAAGAATCCTAATTAACCATTTGGCAAAAATGCAATCAACAGTAAAAAGACAGGGCCTACATACCTTGTTCTTGTAAGATTACTATACACGAGTAACCCTTCTTCTCTCTAATTTTTACATTGATTGATTTGCCAAGGAATATTGTTAGAATTGCCACTAAGAAGTTGGATGATTAGTCTTTGGATACCACACTTTTTCTAAGGTTTTTGGGCTTTAGGGTTTTTAAAACTGATACCCGAAAAGCACTGCAACAAACCTTTTATAAACTGACTTTGCACTCTAGACACATGACCATGTGTCAAGGCATACGAGCCCGAAAACTGATCATCGGGCTTTTGAGTTGATCTTCTTTGAGGTTATATTTTTTCTTTTACTCGAGTCTTCTTAAATTCTAATCACTACTCCCATAGCACATCTTTTGTATAACTTTAAATTGCATACATTATTTGGTGATGAGAAATTGCATCAACATTCACTATGTATGAAAGCCTAAGATAAAATTAATACATTCATTTGTGGTTTTGAAGCTCATACCAAATGAATTGATTCAAGTCTTGCACCATACCACTAAGTCATAGTCATGTGTGCCACCATACCAAATTTGATTTTGATTAAATGTAATTTAGATTTCATATATACTAATTAAATAGACAAAATTATTTTGAATAATACTCTTATGTTTATTTAAATAATTCAACGGTCCAATTACTAGGTCAAATGGCTGAACCAGTATTAACCTATATTGACCCTTTGATTGGATCAATACCCAATCTAGATATGAAAACATTTTATTCATTATCTATTTAAAAAAAAAAAAGCTATATCAATAGAATGTATTGGCTCCTCTCTGCCAATACTCAAATAATAAACTATGACTTACATTTTTGAATACATAATTAAATATATAAATAATGTGCTATCAGACGATAAAGTAATCCCATGATGAAACATAATTTATATATCTAATTCATGTACTTAAAATTATGTATATATAATATTGCTCATTCTTGAAATCCATAATGTTTTGGCTACATTTTATTTCATCATTACGTGCTTCATGATTTATTACAATGCTTGGGTTTTGGAGAAACCCATCCTAACCCAATACAATTTAATCTAATGCACCCCTTACTACTGGAAATCCAACGGTGGGTTGGGTAAAATGCAATTGCGTTGTGAGTTCTCTATGATAACTATGTTTTTATATCCTAGCATAGAGTTTCCATGTGCAAAATTTTTGAGTTGTCTATGCTAACTATGTTTTTATATCCTAGTACAGAGTTTCCATGTGCCAAATTTTTGATCCAACAACCCATTGACTTATTTGCAATATTTTAAACCTAAATTGGACCGGCTGATTTAACCGGTTTGATCAGGATTTGAAAGCCAATCCGGTCCAAGTAAATGAAAAATAAGCGTCAATGTTCCAACTAGGATGAATTGGTTGAATATTGTCGATCCACGATTCAACCACATGATCAACCATGTTGGAAGCGCGTTTACATTTTTACAATTTTATAGTCTTACAATTTGATACATTTATTTGATTTAATAGGGTTAAGGGTTTGGTAAACTAACTTTTCCATTAACATCATTCAAACATTGTGCAGAGCAAAACTGAAATCGCTAGATCCTATCGTTCTGAAGTCATAATGTCAAGATAGGCACGATCGTCGCCTTCTGTACTATAATTGTGATTGAACCCGACTAACTGAGAGACTGAGACATCAAGATAATGTGACCAGTGCCTTCTATAACAATGATTAAAGTCAAGCAAGAATTTTATTCTTCATAACCTATATTCATAGTTAAATGGGTTTTAATTGATGTTGGTAACTAGAATTTGATTGTCAATTTGAAATTTTTGCTTGTGTTTGGAAAAGTTGTTGTAGGTTTGGTAGATGAGAATTATTGCAAGAATTAATTGATTTCCAGGAACGGTGAAGATGGGTTTGGTAAGAGCAGATTGAGAAGAAAGGAGAGAGACGGAAATGCCTATGGTGGAAAGTTAAAAGAGAATAGTTATGGTGACTAGTGAGTCTGCTTAGCAGAGATTAAGAAGAAAAACGAGAGCGAGAGAAAAAGGGCTTTGGTGAAACTTGACGAAAGCATATTATCATCAGTCCGAACGGGTGGTCGAATTGATCTAATCAGGGTTGACCTGAACTGGTCACAATCTCATTATTATTAAAATATTGCTTATATGAATGGTTGAGGTAAGAGACATGGTATTATTGTGCACCATACGGGTGGGAGATATTGACTTTTGGGATTGGCCTGGAATAACATCCATGAGAATACTTAAAAAAGTCCAAGGCAAAAATAATTGACAACAGTAGTTTAATTTATAGGTAGTTTTTCCTAATGTCTATATGTTAATTAATAGGTTCCGCAATTGAAGAACAATGAACGTAAGGAACCAATAAGGCTCTTCACTTTCTATTATGTAATTCTTCAGTTAGAAGAGTACTATACTTTATGTTGTGATCAGCGCGAATTCTTCTAGTCAATTTAATATGTCGTCAAAACCTACCTTCTCTGTATAGTCTAATTTATTCGGTAAAGGACGCTCATCCAATTGAAGTAACAGAGCCTGAACGAGAGCTCAAGAATATTTGAAAAGCCAGGTCTCTTAGTCTTTTAATTGTCATCAAAGCTCATACCAAATCAGACAACTGTTACTACTATCATAGTTATCGTTATTCAGTAAATGAAAAACTAAAATCCCAATCTCAATATCTGATTATTTGAAAAAATTAATCACCTGAACACTTCACCATGAAGAAAAAGAAACTTATCCCACAATTTTTTTTTTGGTTTAATCCCTGCATATTCAGTTACCCTAATTTTTAAAGCTAAGACTTAAAATCTTACAATACAAATCCACGTTGTCGGGTCCATCTATTTACTGAAGATTACTTTAGCCTTACCGTCTCCACCCCTTTTCAACAATATTGTGTTTTTGTACGTAACAAAATGTTATTCAAGCTTAAGAAATTGAATTTCAAGTTTTATGTAACAACTTGAATATTTACAACTATACGTCTCACACACACACACAAAAAGAAAAATTAATAAAATTCCTACCTTAAATTTGATGTTTATCCTGATCTCCGTAATGCCTTTCCAGTAGATCGGATTCACTGATCTGAGTAAATGATCTCTCTCGCAAATCAGATTCACTTCTCCGATCAAACGACATTTCTCTGATTGTGTCCAAAATTGGCCTCCATGGCTCCTTCCTGGAGCAGTATTTGAAGCCATATGTTTCCACAACTGGGCTTACTCTTGAGCTGTATTGGCTCCATGAAGAAGGGCTAGTATTTCCACTTCCAGGCGACTTATCATTAACTTCAGCTTTACAAGACTTTGCCTTCGCTGTCAGCCGCTTTACGACAGAGACCAAATCCGCGGGAGAAACATCGGTCTGGAACGTTGATGATGGTACAAGAAAATAAAGACGGCCGCGTTCCAATAGAGTATCAGGTTTCAAAGGCTTTAAAGCACTGGAGAGTAGCTGAGCTGCCGTGAAGACGAAATGCTTTGGAGGACTGCCAGTGAGCTGGCTGACTGATACTGGAAAATCGAAGTCTTCTACCCAACCGTTGAGATGAACAACGCGTACATTCGAGAATTTTGTGGGTGAAGATGAAGATGGAGATTTGCGAGAGGTAGAGAAACAACTCCCCATCTCTGATTTTTTTAGTTTTCCTTTTCTGCTTTCTTCTGAAGTCGAATATGAATTTGTATGAAAACGTGTTTGTTTTGTTAGGTATTTGTTTTCGTTTTCTTGTTGTTTAAAAAGCGATTTGAGAGAGTTCCGCCCACCTACTTTAGAATTTTAAGATAGGGGGAGTGTTTCTTTTGAGCAAAGAGACAAAGCTGGAAACTGGATTGAATTCCTTTTGATAAGCCTTGTATATTTATAGAAGCAATCAGGATTTGTTTACTGGTTCAATGGGAGGTTCCGTATCATTGTGTTACTTGCAAAAAGAATCAGTAAATTAGATAATTAAATAAACCAAAAAAAAAAAAGGGCTACTATTAGCTAGAGCAGATGGGACGTTAACAATTTAGGTATAATTGTATATATTATGACATTATTAATTATATGAAACTTCACATGATGAATTATAAAATTGCAACAATACCCTTCCAAACACCTTGAACACAACTTGCCTGGGATCCAACACTGGCGAAGGGATGAAATTTGAACACAATTAATAGATAAAAAAGTGATAAATCTAGAACACTTAAGATTCAGAAAAAGGGTAAATGTTAGCGTTGATGGATTTTTTCAGTAACAGAAAAAGTTAATGGTTTCCGTTGGATTCTTAATTCTAAAACATGTTTTGGGGATTAAAAGGATGCATTTGTTTTAAGCATTTCTAACATTAAAAACGTGTTTAAGGCCATTAAAATTTTGAAATCATGAACCTTTTCGAATGATTCAAAAGGGTATTTCTGTCTATAAGTATAAATTCTAATTAGACAAGTGATCAAAGTTACTCAGACCCCGAATATGATTTAGGGTCAATTAGGTAATTTCCTTCTTTGAAAATATAGATGAAATTTACAATAATCTTCCAAACTTATGCTCTCATTTTTCAAGTGAAGGAATATTGTACTTAGTCCAAACATAAAGGAGTGTAAATTCTGCGACTATTTCAACGATCATTTTCTAAATTGTTAATTGTCTTTTTTTTTTTTTTATAAGATTTTAATCATACTATGACCATCCAAATTCCTATTTGATATATTCAAACTGACTCATCTAATGCAATGCGATTGAATTGGTTATTGTAAATCCAACGAAACTGACCTTATGTTAAAGAAATGTTTCCAGTTGGACTTTGATTGAGTTTTGTTATTCTAATGTTACTTGGAAGATTTGACTTAGTAGAATATTTGTATTTCATGTTGTAACAGAAGTAACTAAATTTCTTAACAATATTAATTTATGGATGTCAAAACAAAAAATATATATAAGATTTGTATATGCTAAACTTAGAAAATTCTAACGAAATATTTAGAAAAATAACTGAAATAAAAATATTATTAAATTAATTTCGAAAGATTCATACTTGTAATCCACATTATTTCAATTAGAAAACAGAAGCAGGGCGTTCTTTTTTTTTGGGTAATCAATTAAAATCAATATAGTAATTCATAGTTTAATTATAAGAGAATATAAAAATGTGAAAAAATAAATAAATAAATGGAATAATTATAATTAATCTGCTAGTTATAAGCCCATGAAAAGTGTATGGATATATAATTGCCAACGTGGGTGGTCATTTGATTAAATAATCTGCCAGTTGAAACCTGATACAGGAGCAATGTATGTGGCTCAAGTGGGTAGCTCAGATCTCATATCTCATATTCTTCCCCACCCACAGCATAAAATGTGTTATTCAATGAGAAATGGAATCTTTTTCATTCATAATTAAGGATTTTTTTCGGTTAAACATTTTGTTTTACTTTGTTCATAGACTTTTCGTTACTAACTAGTATATAAAATTTTTGAATATTACATAAGATAAATTACGATTTGTAATTAAAGACCAGTTAATGAATCTTTATATTCACTGCAGTGATTTAAAAAAATTACAAAGAGAGTTAGAAACGAGATGTTTTTCTAATATGTTTTGGTCTGTTGTTGTTCGAAATAATTATAGAGTGAATATTTTGTTTTTTACTACCTATTCCTCTTTTCCCTTAAACTATCTTTCATATTTATTAGATTAAAAGAAGATTTTAATATTATCAATTATAATTCAAATTTTGATTCAAATAATAATTTTTTTGCGATATGATAACGGTGAGAAGTTGATAATATAGGAAGTAATTGCTTTCACATAACTAGTAGATAATGTTTTCTGAGTAAGAGATATATGTCCATGCAGGTCAAGGCACAAGTTGATAATGTTCTCACTCTCACTCATACCTCCATGCCTTTCACAACTCCAATATAGGGTAAGTGTGTAGTTGACAACCTCAACCACTTAGGCAAACTCCTAGGCATTTTCTTGTTGATGGAACATTTGTTACAATCACAAAAAGATACCTGTCTTGATGAATATCCACATATTCGTGCTTACCAAGTTTTCCAACCCACTAACTCCTGCATGTGTGCGCTACTTTGGAATTGTGGCTTCATTTCTTGTGGGAGTTGGAAGACACCCACTAAATGTTGTAGCGCTCATCCTTGGCCACATGTCATCCGCTTTTGCAGCCACCTTTCCCACTTTATGACATCAATATTGTCAATTCTCACAAGTCTCTGCCTGCCTGAACAATCTTGACCGCACAACACTCCTGTTGTCTGCATGCAATGATGCCTTGGTCTATTGTAGCCACACGTCGCCGCCCATGGTCATCTGTTGTCTGCCACCAAGTCATGCCTACTCATGTAATGCTTCCATTTGTATAAACATGAGACACTTGGCATCATTTTCCAAGCCACATATATTCATCACCCATTTTATGAGTTTCGCCCATAACAAGACCTGATTTGCCTATTTTGCCCTCGTATTAGCCTTTTAAATGTACTTCCCGCAAAATGGTCTCGTATCGTACTGTGTCGTCTCATGCTGCTCTCGCAAACGAGTGGCGTCTTCGATTGTGCGCGTGTCCTGCATACCCGAGACTTTCAGTGCATATGCGTCTGCCTGTACGCATGTGTCAATGCAGTTGTCCACCAAGCTCATGTCAACTTGATTGCATGGCGAGCAGTTGAACAAGTCGCCATGTCCGCATATTTTCACAGCCAATTAGACATGTCGCCATGTCCCACCCCAAACATGGTTTTGTCTCAGCTCGTGCCACCTAACGCACAAGCCTATGTAAAAATCATGAGCTCTTGCCATACTCCTCTTATTGAGTCTATGGTCTAAAAGAAAGGCCTGATACTTTTATAAAGCAAACCAAAATAGAAATTAAAAATTAATATAAGGATCAGGAATAATTCCATTTCATTTAAATACAACTAGTTGGACAACCCAAGAAGTAGTTGGGATAATTTTTTTACTTGGTTCTTCATACTAAACGACTTGCAGTTGATACTGAAAGCCTCCTGCACATTCAATTTCTAATTTGAAAGGCTGTGCAAAGATTGAATAGAAATAGCTACAGTAATTAATTTACAAATTCATTGTGCATTGCAATGCGTGTGAAAATGAAAAAGCTTCCCTTTACGTTTTTTTTTTTTTTTTTGGGTTAATAAAATGAGTACATAAATAACATGTATTTATATTATTGAGTAATTTTAAATTAAGGGTAAAATAATACTTAATTACGTAATAACACGTTATTTGTATACTTGTTTTATGTATTCAAAGTGTATACACATAACATTATCTAGTTTTCACTTTAAGTTAGACAATTTTACTTACCCACCCATCAAATAATTCTATCAATTACTTTTAACTGTGAAAGGGTATAAAAGTAATTTCCTAAACCAAATCAATAATCTAAAAGTATATGTAAATAAGTTAAAAAATTAAAACTCTAAGAAATATTCTAATACACAAGGAAATATGAACTTCTAAAGATGCTTATGTTAGACATAAATTATGTTTCTATTTATGCATAAACACAAAATATACAAAACTGAAACTAAATCACCTGCATGCTGAATATAAAATTTACTAACCTTCCGTCATTACTTGATAAATTTGCTGAAAAATTGACCAAAATCTTACTTTGATGTAATAGTCTTCCAGATGATTTAGTTTCACACATCGCTTGGCAATGATAGAAAAGAGTTCCTAACACAGTGGACAATATTTTACAATTTCATTATCAGTTTAATGGCGGTGTGATATAAAGTTTCTTCGGATAAAAAAGATGCAAGCATTTGTTTACAGAAAATGAAAAGAATGACCTTGTCAACATCGACATTTCCAAGGTCTAACATGACTGCAGGCTGACAGGGCTTTCACACCAAGTTTTAGAATTTAATTTTGGTTGTGTATTCGACTTTTTCTCAGTACACAGAGGTGCCCACAGTCATATCGCAAGTTTGGATAGATACCCATCACACATCTTACTTCTTTCTCTTTTCTTCTTCCTTTTTATTTTCACGGTCAAATTTCTAGATTTATACTCACTGCTATTAATATAGATTAAGAGAATATCAAACACTTTTGTTGGTAGTATCAATTGAAGATTCTTTCTCCCAGCATGTCTGACTATGATTCATAATTCTAAAAATATTTACCATCTAAATACGGGTGTATTTGAATAGAAGTTTGAAGCTAAAAAGGGTTGAATTAAACTCTAGCACACACACGTGCGCATGCACAGACATGCACACGCACGCACTCACACACACACACACACACGAATACATTGTATTAAAAAAGCCAATGATATTTACTGCACTATGTGCCTTTGTCAACCTCTGTTGTGAGGGTCTGCAGCTTTGTTTAGATACAAATTGATTTAAGTTCATATTGATTGTTGAGAATCTAGCCCATGTGCTGCCTACCAAAACTTTCTATTGGGATAGTTATTAGCAGTTAGATAGGTGATGTGTAAGCAGCGAGGGGAGACTGTTAAAAGAGCCTGTTAATGTTTGGGTTCAAGGAGAGTAATGTTAGGGGAATAAGTGAAGAGTTGCGGAGATTGCAACATGGCAAGAACTGACAGAACATTCTAATGCTTGGGGTTTGAAAATGAGAGAAAAAGAGAAGAAATGAATAATTATCTAGGATTTTATGGTTGAGAATTAGAAATTTTTCAATCATGAGCTATTTTCTAAGTTTTCAAATTTGAGATATTCTTTTAAAACAAATTCTAAGCTTTTGAAAACTATAGATTTCATATAGGAATCAAAACATATTTGAAACCTATAGGATCGATTCTAAATAGAAACTGATCTTGTAAGTTTCGATTCTGATTTCCAAAATTTTTATAGAATATTCGGATCTCTTCATTAGACAAATATTTGTTGTAGGCCACTTTGCTTTCATACAAAGCATCAATTACTTAATTTTTTTTATGTACGTAATTGCAACTGGTTAGTTAATCAGACAACTAATCAAGTTGCGTCAAGTGGTTATATGTATAACCGCCACTTGCCTCATGCAAATTGTCAACTACTTAACTTGGTATGAATGTAGATCACATCTTAATTAGTACATTTAAAGATGGAAAAGAAAATATAAGAATTATAAGGAAATAATATAATGTATATTAAAAAGTATTTTTATCAAAATTTCAAAAAATATGAAACATTTAAATACATGTTTAATATAATACATCATTAATAATAAGTTTTAAAAATGTCAATTTTAATTCTAAGACTTTTTATTGACCGTCTCATTAATATTATTATAGCATTTCGAATGCGAGACATTCAATTGATTATTAGATCTAATAATATAACACAATACATAGTCAACATCCAATTATAATCTCTGAAACATATAATAAAATATAACAAAGATTCAAACTAGAACTTCAAACATATAGCATAAGCAAGATTTCAATTATAACCTGTAAAACAAAATATGTAAACAAACCATATGAACTCAAAATAGAACACCATCCATCCAAGAAAGCATTTGTGCAATCCTCTTATTTCCCTTTACATTTCACTCTTGTTGATTGGTTCATGGGCTTTGGTGTTAGATAAAAATGTTTATTTAGATATATTTTGTAAATACTAACATGCATTGAAATAGGTCTAATAATTCGTATCATCGGATTATATTCGTGTCGTGTCAATTCATATTTTGGATTAAAGACCTTAAACCCCACCTTAACTGAAAATAAAATCGTGTTAAAATTTTTCAACGTTAAACTAAAGCGAAGTATTGTCATATTGATCTGACCCAAAATGAAATAACTCAAACTATGTAACAAGTATAATTGTGTCAAAATACAATAGGTATTAACATGATTTATAGTGAAATAATACACTTTATTAAATGTCAAGAAATAACACAATTTGTTTCAAAATAATACACAAAAACACATACTTGCCAAATTAAAATGCACAAAAAATATTTGGGCATTAAACAATATTTTGTCAAAACAAAATTACTTTATTTCAAGTTAATAGTAATGGTTATTTTTATTATTTGATGCATTTCCATCAAGACAATGCAACAACACACAAACTCAAATTTGGAAATTATTGTTCATATGGCACAGCAGCACTTTGTCTTTCAATTTTAGCCAACCAAACAACCTCCAAATAATACAAATTATATATCATTGGACAGGGCATTCAAAGAGCTTTTTAATGGTATATAATAACAATCACAACTCAATCAACAAAGCATTCAAAACTTGTCTCAAAATTTGCTAGCAAAATCTGAAAATGGTAAAATCATACACTGTGAACAGTATCCGAGGCATACAACACACATTCACACTTTGAATTTCAAGGGTAACAAGAAAGTTAACCAAGGCATAAAGGAAAATTCCACCAACCTTGGAATCTTCCACCACCAATTCTTCCTCCAAGATGAATTGGATAAAGGAACAAACAAAATAAAGAAAGCTACAAAGCTTTGCTTGAGAATTTCATTATCAAAGAAGTCTAGCCTTTACAAGTGAAAAAACCACTTTCATATACAAGAGGAAGTGGCAGCAAAAAAAATGGGCATTAATTAAACATGTAAGCTTTACCCTTCATTTAAGCTTAGCCATTCATTTAAACTAAGGTCATACCACATTAATGAAGAAACTAACAAAAGGGAACAATTTTTCCTTAAAAAGTGGAACTTTGTCTACCAACTAAAGTTACTTGCTTCCCTTTTAGTTGCAATTCAACTAAATGGGCTTCATGGCATCTTGGGCTCCAATTTAAGTGATGGATGGCTGCCTCATCTACTTGGGTTTCAAAGTGGGCTTGTAGTTGGCTTCTTGGACTCATTTAAGCTTCCATCTCATTAAGGCCTTGGATGCAAGTAATGAGAGTGCCCCCAAAAGTAAAGTTGGGCCAAATTGGAGATGGCAAAGGTTTTTTGGACTTGCATGGAGCTTTTCTCTCATTCTCAATGGTGGCTGGAGCCAAATGAAGATTTGATAGAGACTTGGAAGCTAAAGTTGGAGAAGTGGCCGAAAATACATCATTATCATTTTATATGATCAATTGTAGAATTAGGGATGTGTATGATCCAATTTGAAGTGGTCTAAGAGTTTTTTCAAATGAAACTGAAAAAAATACAGTTTAGTCCAATTTAGGTTTGGATTGAATCTATTAAAATCATTCATTTATAAATATATTATTTTATAAAATTAATTGAATTATAGTTTTTTAGAACATAATATTAATATATAAAATAAATATGAAATATATATAAAATATAAATGTAAAGAAAATGATAAAATAAATATGAAAAAAACAAGTTATACACCTAATTACTTATTAAAATTTTTTATCAAATATAATTATATATGTATTTTAAAAAAAATATAGTTTACAGTTTGGTTTGTTTTGAAAATTGTCTATACCAAACATAAACTAAAAACTATTTTTTAAAAATTTATCAACTCAAACCAAACCATAATTTTTAAATGGTTTAGTTTGGTTTTATAATTTGAACTGAATTATGTACATCTCTAATAAGGATAAAACTATAGAATATCATAGTCAAGAATCCAAATTGATGCGAACTTCAACAATGACACCAAAAACCCAATCAAGAATTGATCTTCGTCCAGGATTGAAATAGTTCCACCTTGACCTGACACGAATGAAATTTATACAAACCTTGATATCGATTAGTGATTAGAATGCCATAAGGAATGAACCTTGATAAGTTCTTGATAGTTTTGAGTCAAGAAGTTAAAATCTTGAAACAAGGTTGAACTCACGGTACTATTCATATGTTTACTGTTCATTCATCCAAAAAAAGATTTTTTTTAAATGGTGTCTGCAAATCCTAAAGGTCTAACTTGACCTTAACCCAATGGATTACCCAATTTATCTAAAAGCCTATTAACTAATCGAATACCCAATAACCTAACTTAAAATCCAACATGACATTTGAATTTTAAAAATAACTAATTTAAGTAGCCCATTATATAACACATAACTTAAATAAAAACTTGAGCTTTTAATAAAACAAGTTTTAGCTCATTAGAAAAAAAATACTAATAACATAATCCTAGGCCTAACCAAGGCATGCTTGGATACCTTCCTTTGAATGCTTCCTTGATGGCTGAATATGACATGCTACTCTTGGGTTGGGCTTTTATCCCTTATAACTGATTTTTCTACTCCTTCTTGAACTGAGAATTAGATCAAATTAACTAGTCCCTTGGTGCCTTCCTTGACCCATTCGGCCTCCATGTCGTTTGACTTGGACCACAGCTCTTCCATGAGTCTATTTAAAGCTTGTTGCAACTTCTTAGTTTGACTCCTTGTAATTGGTCCTATAGGTATTTGAAATGGATCAATCCCGTGGCTTGATACTCTATTCAATGCTCCTTTACTCCCCTCTTTTAACATGGATTTGCCCTTAAATCTATATCATCAAACAAAGATAAGTCAGAAACATTAAAAGTAACTCCTACATTATACTCACTTGGAATATCCAATCTGCAGGCATTATCTCTAATTCGCTTGAGGACTTGAAATGGACCATCTCCTATTGGGTGGAGTTTTGACTTTCGTTGCTAAGGAAATCATTCTTTTCGCATGTGTACCTACACCTAATCTCCTGGTTGAAATACCACATTCTTCTTTCTTTTGGTAGCTTGCTTAGCAAACTATTTAACTCATTTTTCAATGTTTTGTTTGACCTTCTCATAAATTTGTTTCATAAGCTCCGTTTTTCTTTTCCCATCTAAGCTAGTTCTCTTATCAATAGGCAATGGCAAAAGATCTAAAGGAGTTAATATATTAAAACCATAAATGATTTCAAACGGGGAATAACCTATAATGGAATGCGTCATCTTATTATATGTAAATTCTACATGTGGTAAAATTCCTCCGAAGTTTTTAAGTTATTTTCAATCATAACACGTAAGAATTGAGTTAACGTCCTATTTACTATTTTAGTTTGCCTATTAGTTTACGAGTGACATAAAATGGAAAATAAGAGCTTCATACCTAGTTTTCCCCACAATACCTTCTAGAAATAGCTGAAAAACTTAATATCTCGATTGGACATGATGCTCCTTGGAACTTCATGTAAGCGTACTATGTCCTTGAAGAACAAATCAACAATATTAGTAGCGTCATCAGTTTTATGGTACAAAATGAAGTGCTCTATTTTAGAAAATCTATTTATAACTAGAAAAATTACATCTCTACCCTTCTTTGTCCTAGGCAACCCTAACATAAAGTCCATAGAAATATCAACTCAAGGTTCACTAGGTATTAGTAAAGGTGTATACAATCCATGGTAAAACTTTTGACTTAGCCTACTTACACCTAACACATCTATTATAAATACGTTCAACATCCCTTTTCATATGTAGCCAAAAGAAATGCTCCCGTAAGATACCTAATGTTTTAGCTATGTAGAAATAACCCATTAGTCCACCCTAATGTGTTTCCTAACAAGCAATTCACACAAGGAACTCATAGGCACACACAATTTATTCTCACTAAACAAATATCCATCATGCTTATAAAACTTATCAAATACAACTTTCTCACAAGCATCATAAATACTAAAAAAGTCTATATCAATCACATACAAATCCTTGATATACTCAAACTCAAGCAACTTAGTATCAAAGTTGAGATTAGAGTATACCTATATGATAATGCATCTGCCACAACATTTTCTTTACCTTGCTTGTAATTGATGATATAAGGAAAAGTTTCTATGAATTTAACCCACTTGGTATGTCTCTTGTTCAACTTACCTTATCTTTTTAAATATTTTAGAGACTCATGATCTGTCTAGATGATAAACTCGTGCAACCAAAAGTAATGTTGCCACATCTCTAACGCCCTCACCAAAACGTATAACTCCTTATTACAAGTAAGGTACTTTAAGGTGGCCCCGTTGCGTTTCTTGCTGAAAAATGCTATGGGTCTGTTTTCCTGTATCAAAACAGTTCTAATACCTATACCTGAAGCATCACACTCAACTTCAAATAGTTTAGAAAAATTAGGCAAAACAAGTAAAGGTATAGTACCTAACTTATCTTTAATGAAAGTAAATGCACGTTCTTGTTCCTTAATTATTTTAGTTAATAGTGTAGCTAGTGTACTAAAGTCTCACACAAATCTCCTATAGAAACTAGTTAGACCATGGAAACTCTTAACCTTGGTAATAGAAATAGGTGTCAACCACTCTTGAATAGTCCTAACCGTCTCCTCATCTACCTTAATCCTTCTATATGAGCTGACAAATCGTAGGAACACAACCTGGTTAGTGCAAAAAGAACACTTTTTAAGATTACCAAACAATTTTTCTTTCCAAAGCACAAGCAAAACATCATGCACGTGTCCTTTAGGCTCATTTAGACTACAACTATAAATGAGTATATCATCAAAATAAACAACTACAAACTTGCCTATAAATATATGCAAGACATGGTTCATTAACCTCATAAACATACTAGGTGTGTTAGTAAGCCAAATGGCATTACTAACCACTTATACAAGCCATGTTTGGTTTTAAAAGCAGTTTTCCATTAATTACCTTTTTTTATCCTAATTTGATGATACTCATTTCTTAAATCAATTTTTGAAAAAATACACGATTCATGCAATTTTTGTTGATGGCTTAGTAGTCAACACACATCCTTCACAACCTATTCTTTTTAGACACTAGAATCACTAGTACAGCATATGGACTTAGCTCTCCCTCACGTATCCACTTGCCTTATCTACGACTACTTGTTTATTCATCTTAATCTCTCTATAGTCATTTAACCACTTAAGCTTATAACGTCTAAGGTGTTTAAGTGTAGGTAAACTAAGTTTTTCTACAAGCTCGGTAATAGCCACATTCGTGCAATTACCCTTATCTATGATCAAAGTGGACACCTTACCCTTCACATGACACCTAGTATGAAATATGTTCTCTTTCTGCTCATTATTTTCTTCCTTGCACTATAAATTTAAAGCTCTCCTAGACCCTAGTGTCTTACCCTCTACTGCATAATCTAACTCTTCATCACCAGTATCCCCTAATGGTGGCATAAACTCATTACTTGACTCTTCTCCTGTCCCATACTCAACATCCTCCCTTAAAAGCATAGTTCTATTGTTAGGACATTAAGAGGCTTTGATCTCATTATTTCTCTTCGGTGGTTCAGGTTTGGTACTAGGTTTCTCTAAGTTAGGTTCTTCTTCCCTAAGTTTTGAGTGTTTGATTTTTGTCTTATAAGGTGTTTATCATCTCTCTTTGACACACTTGGTTTCCAAGGGTTAAAATAAGACCTCATATCCCTTTTACACTTTTATTGTAACTGCCTCTTTACCTTCATCATCATATGCACCAAATCCTCTAATTCTATATAATGTCAAGGCTCTACTACATTTGCTTTGTCCTTGTTCAACCCATTTAAGAACCTAGTTATAGTGGTTTCCTTATTTTCCTCTATATTTGCCCTAATGATGGCTATCTCCATCTCTTTATAATAGTCCTCTACACTTTTTTTCTTTTGCCTAAACCCTTGTAATTTTTGAAGTAAATCCTTATGGTAATAGCTTGGAACAAACCACTGTCTTATCACACTCTTCATATCATCCCAAGTATCTATAGGTCTACCCAAATTCTTATGCCTATTCTTTAGTAACTGATCCCACCAAATACTTGCATAATTAGTGAATTATACAGCCACTAATTTCAACTTTTTCTCTTTCATATACCTATAGATATCGAAAACTTGATTTATTTTACATTCCCAATCTAGAGGTCTCTAGGTCATTTCTAACCTGAAAAGTTGAAATTTTCATCTTAATAGTATTGAGGCTACTATCACCCTATTTATCTCTTCTATACAAACTATTTTTATGTTATCTTTGTCCCCTTTTGCTCTCTAAGGTAATTTACCCATCATTACCCTCATCACCTTCACTATCAGAATCAACCTTATCTTTATCTCATTTTAAAGGTGTTTTTCTTCTTTCTTTACTCTTACTAGATCCTTCTCCCTCATTTTGTTGCTTTTCTAACCTATCCAACCTATTATTGACACTCCCCATCATATTAAAGAGGCACTTGAATTGTTGTTGGATGGCTTGCATTGTAAAAGCCTCGGTATTACCCAAACCTTCTACCATACTAGTGTTTTTAGGATCTACTATGTCTAAAATTTCATTACAAAAAAAAAATGTATATATAAATAAGAATCCTCACACGTTCCCTCACGTGTTTACACTCATGCTTATGTTTTCACTCTAATGTTCTCACACACTTTATAATCTTAACTCTATAAAGAACCCACCAAGAACAACCTTGAGACAAACACAATCACTAATGAAGACAAACAAATGGAATAAAGACTCAAGAATTGAAAAGATGGAAACAAATAATGAAACAAAACAATCACAAAGAGAAAACTTGAAAGAGACAATAAGAATAAAGAGTCAAATTCAAAGAAGGTAGATGATTCTAATTGTTCTCCTTGATTTTCCCTTTATTCTCTAATTTGTTTTTTCTTTTTAACAACTTTTTGGCCAAGTGTACACTACATTAGTTTCTTGATTTTGTTTTCTTTTATGACTTGCAAGCAAACTTCAATCAAGAATGGAGTGACTCACAAAAGATCTAGTCAACTATTTCTTAATTTCAGCAAACTCAAACCTTTTTCCAAAACAAGATTCCCGCACTCAAAGTAAATAAGCCAACACTCAAGCTTTAAATTTCGACAATCTTAAGATTTCTTCCTAAAGTTCAAAGAATTCAACATAAACTCATAAAAACTCTAGACTAACCCAAAATTCTCTCAAGAATTCAGGAACAAAACAAGAAAGATCAACCAAGAAACTACTTTCCTAACTCAGCAAACAAACTTTTCTTCAAGAATTTCAAGATCAACACAAAACAAAATTCACCCAAGATATTACTTTCCCAATTAGGCTCACACTACACACACTAAGGTTTGTTTGAAATTTTGATTATAAACCAATCAAACCTTAAACAAAACACAACACACTTATTCAACCATAACTGATTCTCCTTTTTTTTCTTTTGCTTTATTTTTTATTTTCTTTTTTTATTTATTTATTTTTTTTGCTATTTTTTTAAATCAAAGATCAATCAAGAACAAATTTAGACACCACACAATCTAGAATTCGGTTTAACTAGTTTTTCAAGCAAGAATTTCAAGAATCAAAGGAAAAGACACCAAGAATGACAATTAACACAAAAGACACGAGAAATAAGGATCAAGATCACAAAAGAAATTGAAAAATAAGACAAGAATCATAAGTCCTAAATTCGGCACTATCAAGATTCACCAAGATTTTGTGAAATTTGATCAAAATCTTCCTTAGGTGATCGGATTAGATGTAGAAAGGAAAGGAATACAAGAATTTCACACAAGAACAAGGAAAAACTTAAGAAAATAGCAAACAAATTTTTAGCAACACCAAGAAACACAAGAACAAGAAAATTTTTTGGAAAGAATGACAAGAATATAATTTGACATGGCTTTGATACCAAATTTGATGCAAACTTCAACAACGACGTGTAAAACCTGATCAAGAACTAATCTTTGTCCAAGATTGAAACAAGTTCCACCTTGACCCAACATGAATGAAATTTATATGAACCTTGGTATAGATTAGTGATTAGAATGCCATAAGGGATGAACCTTGATAAGTTCTTGATAGTTTTGAATCAAGAAGTTGAAATCTTGAAACAAAGTTGAACTCATGATACTATTCATACATTTACTGCTCATTCTTCCAAAAAAATTATTTTTTTTTAAATGGTGTCTACAAACCCTAAAGGTCTAACTTGACCTTAACCCAATAGACTGCTCAATTTATCTAAACTCATTAACTAATTAAATACCCAATAAGCTAAGTTAAAAGCTAACATGATAGTTGGGCTTTAAAAATAACTCATTTAAGTAGCCCATTATATAACATATAACTTAAATAAAAGCTTGGACTTTTAATAAAACAAGTCTTAGCTTATTACAAAAAAATACTAATAACATAATCCTAGATCTAACCAAGGCAGACATGGATGCCTCCCCTTGAATACTTCCTTGATGGTCGAATATGATATGCGATTCTTGGGTTAGGCTTTTATTCCCCATGTTTGATTCCTTTACTCCTTCTTGAACTAAGAATTGGATCAAATTAACTAGTCCCTCAATGTCTTCCCTGACCCAATCAACCTCTATGATGCTTGTCTTGGACCAAAGCTTTTCCATATCCATTTAAGACTTGTTGCAACTTCTTGGCTTGACTCCTTGTAATTGGTCCTACTGGTATTTAAAATAGATTAACCCCATGGCTCGATACTCTAATCGATGGTTCATCACTCAAATAAGTCTATAACTTTAATTGTAAAATAATGCAGTTGATAACCAATGAGATTAATAACCACTTGTTAAATATTTAAATTTAATTTTCAATCCATATGAAGAATGTGACTATCATAAACATTAAAATTAGTAACAAACATATGACATATTAAATATAATAAGTTCACATCAATAGTACTTATAACATACTAACAATAAATCAAAAAAAATAATAATAAACTACAAATAATTTTTTTAAAATTTTGTCAAAAAAAGTTATTAAATTAAAATAAATGTCTTCGGATGATGAAAATTGGTGTTTGGTGATACAATGTCTATTTATTTGTTAATTTAAATTAGAGGTAACGATTTTGTGGTTGAAACTCTTTCTATCAAATTAATAAGATAAAGGATATTAGAGATTTTTTATTGTTATGATGTTCTGTAATATTCTATTGAAAATGTTTGAGTTAGTTTGGGTCAATTCGACTTGGCTTCATGTTAGCCCAAACTTGACCCAATTTTTAAGGGTCAACCCGAACTTGATCCAAAGTACATTTCATACCGAAAATCATAACTCTAACTCAATTTTTTTCATGTTGTATTAGATCAAGTTAACGAGTGGTGTCAAATTTTGTCAGGTTTACATTGAAAATGTCATCCACAAAATCATGTTTTCAGTGACTCCATAAATTGAAAATTGTTGTAAAGTATGTATCTTGATCACCTTATTTTCTCTGCTAATGGTAGGGATATATATAAAATGTACAACATATTATCAACTAAAAGGTAAGAAAATATGTATAAATATTAGCTAATTACAACATAGGAAACAAATAATTAATTGAAGAAAAAAATCTCCCTTAATAATGTGGTTATCTCTCTAAATGATTTCATCAAATCTGTTTCAAAATAACAACAAATCATAATCAATATAAAATCACCATAATATTTGTATTTTTGATTCTTGAGAAATCATCATAATCTCAACATTTGTTTAACATAGCTAATTATAGAATATTTGTTATTCTTGATAACCTCCTTTAAGTTGGCTGAGGGGTAAACACATCGTAGCTTGCATTTTCTTGGATATTCCATATTTGCCTCCCTTAAGCTGTTGTGTTGACATCTTGTAACCCAATTGTGTGCATAAAAGCATAAAAATGATCAATCCCAAATGCCTTAATAAAGACATCTACAGGTTGGTTCTAAGACAAAACATAAATGAAATTAAGCAGTTTGGCTTGTTGATAAATTTGCACATAATGATAATCTACTTCAATGTGATTTGTCCTCTCATAGAACACTACATTGCTAGTAATATGTATTACAACTTTATTATCATAGAATAAAGTAATTCATCAAGAAACATCAACGAATATATCCTTGAGTAGACTAACTAATCACACAATTTATTTAGTTGTCTTAGCTATAGCTTTCTACTCAAGTTCAAACAGAAGACAATAAAATAGTGGGTTGTTTCTTTGATACCTAAGTAATAGACACGATGCCAAGAAAAGTTATAAACCCTATTATTGATCTCTTTGTGATTGGACAAACACTCCAGTTTGCATTACAATAAGCTTGTTTTCTATAGGATAGAAAATTCCTTTTATAGTTGTAGCTCGAATGTGATGAACCATTATTCTTGCTAATTCCATATATGGTTGTCTTGGCCTTTGTAAGAATTGACTAAGTAAATGCACTTCAAATGTTAAATTTAGTATTGTAAAAGTGAGATAAGCGAGATGCCTTTATTAATATTCAGTATGTCAAAACATCTTATAAGAATTCCTTATCCTTAGCTAAAAGTCAATGTCATTATGGTATCAATGTTGTAGCCACTTTGGCATCCTTAAGTCCTTCTTCTTGCACAATGTCTTAAGCATACTTTTGTTAGCTCAAGTAAATTTGTTTTTTGGTTCTCTTCACTTCTAACCTAAGAAAGCAATGTTAAGGTCCCAAATCTTTTATTTGAAAGCAATTTTGTAGATATTGTTTGAACTACTCATACTTTTGGTTGTTGTCTCCTATAATGATCAAGTCATCTATGTACACAAGTATAATTAATCTATCATCCTTACTAGTCAAAGTGAACAAAGAACTATATGAAAAACTTTACATGAAGCCATGTTTAAATAATGCATCAGAAAGCTTGCCAAACCATTGACGTGAAACTTGTTTTAACACATATAAGAACTTATAACCATTCAGTTTTGCCAAGTCCCTACGATATCTTCATGAAAACTTCTTCCTCTAGGTCTTTATTAAGAAATATGATGTTCACATCAAGTTGATAAAACTCCTATTTCTTGATAGTAGCCATCAAAAGTAAACATTTTACTATTGCAAACTTTGCTACTAGTGCAAAAGTTTCAATATAATTAAGTCCATGTATTTGATTATATCCCTTAACTAATAGTCGTGTTTTGAATCGTTCAAATCTATTTAGATCTAATCGCCTTCTTGGCTCTTAGTAATAGGACTATACTCCAAGTGTTATTCTCAGCCAATGCTTGTAACTCCTTTCTTATTGCCTTTTCTCACTTTAAGTTTTATATAGCTTTTGTAAAAGTTATAGGTTTAACTTGTGGTCCTGAATGTCATGCAATAACATCATTACATTTTATTTTAACATATACAAGTATTTAAGAACCTTACCAAAGTCTTGAGGTGTGATGAAATAGCCTAGCTTGTAGAGGGTGTAGAACTACTACTATAATTCAACACATATTCTTCAAATCGTTTTGGAATTTTCTTGGTTTTCACTAGCCTCCCTTAACCTTGACTTACAATTTGTTGAGTTACTTTTTCTTCTTCTTTATGTGTCTCCATGGTCATATCTTTATTGTCACTCTCATCTTATATCCTTTCTTAATCCTCGTGTATGAAAGGACCTTCACAACCATCCATTCTAAGGTCTTGAATTTGTCTATTCTTAGTATCATTCATAGTTTGTTTTTCTTGATATGAAAAAACATCTTCATAAAACATTACATCTCTTAAGTCATATATTTTCTTGATCTTCATTTCCAATGCTTTATAACCTTTCTTTCCCAAGTTGTAACCAATAAAGATACATTTCTTTGTTCTCACAGCAAACTTATCTAAGGGCTTTGGTTTTGTATACATATAGCACAAACATCTAAAAGCCCAAAGATACTCATAATTTGGTTTTTCTTTAAACAAAATTTCATATGGGGTTTTGTCATTCAATCTTGGTGTTGGGATTAGGCTAATTTTGTGAGTTACAGTCAAAACATACTCACCCAAATACCTTAAGGGTATATTAGAATGGAATCTAAGTGCAAGTACTACTTCAAGTAGACGTTTGTGTTTACCCTCCACTACATCATTTTGTTATGGTATGTGTGGGCAAGAAGTTTGGTGAATTTTTCATTGTTGTAGAATAAAACTTTAAAATCTCTTTGATAGAAATTTCATTGTATTATCTGAGCGAATTTTCTTCACTTGCTTATTGAATTGATTTTTCACCATTTTTACAAAGTTTTCAACCAACATAGATGTTTCTTCCTTGGTTTTCATCAAATAAATCCATGTTTCCCATTAACAGTCATCAACAATAGTAAAGAAATAAGATGTATTAGAGTAAGTTGTAATTTCATATGGCTCCTATATGTCCAAATATATTAAATCAAAATTTTCTTCAGACCTTTAATTGCTTAAAGGGAAAATATTTGTAGTTTGTTTGGCCCTATGACATGCATCACAAGGGCATATTTTATTACTCATTACATAAAACCTAAACATTTCCTTTAATTTCTGAACTAGTGTGTGACCAAGTCTATGGTAAAGTATCCTTGCATTTGTGTTGGTCTTTATTGAGTTCACTTTTACTCTTAAGTTGTCTTTAAGATAGTATCCTCTTGGTAGCAAGGTCCTACAATAAACACTTGTTAAGGAGGAAAACAACCAAACAATTTAAGTTTTAAGTTAATTTACTGATTGAGATGAGATTTCAATTAAACTTAGAAATTAACAAAGCATAGTTCATGTGAATGTCTCTATTAATCTTCATTGTCCTAATTCTATCTACAATTGCCTTTTCTCTATTTGGCAGTGTCACTCGAATTGTTGACACCGATTTTGTATAGGATTTTAACAATGCACCTTTTGACACAACATGATTAGAGGCTCTACTACTAAGATCCAACCCATGTGTTTAAATGAGTTTTCAAAGACATCACTAATGAAGTGTACATTAGGTGTTTCTTGCTTTTCATCTCCAAGTAGGGCTATTAGCTTTTCATATTACTTTTGTGACTGGTTTGCTAGATTCACTCAGGATGTTTGTTGTATATCTTATTTGATTGCTTTGGTGTTTTGTATTGGCTACATTAGCTATAGGCCTCTCTTTCTTTGTTTTACTTTGCCAATTAGGTTGATACCTAATGATCTCAATGCAACCATCTTTGTGTCTCCAATTTTCTTGCAATCTTTACATATGGGTTTTCTATTATGTTTTTTTCCTTCGTAAATATTATAGTGCACCTTGAATGCAATAGCCTCTGATGGAGGTCTTTCTATTGCTATTTTTTCATATGCCAAGAAAGAATATGCATTAGATAATGATAATAATGAATCTCCGCATAGTAAATTTGATTTTACTACATTATAGGACTTATTCACTCCCATGAGAATTTGTTGAAGCCATTCTTCTTCTTTTTTCTTTTGTAGTTATACCATAGGTGTATCCTTGGCATCCATTCACATATGACTTGGCAAATCTTACAAGTTGTTCTCACAATCCTTTTATTTTAGCATAGGAGAGAGAATTTGTCATATCCCTCTAGTAAGTATTGCTAATTTCTCTGTTGATTTCTTGAATGCGAGGACCACTTCCTTGAGAAAAATACTCCTCAAGTTCCTTCCATATCCTTAGCGTCATGTCATGATAAGCCACACTCTCGTGTAGTTCCTTTTTGAGAGAGTTTAACATCCATGACATGACCATGAAATTGCAAGTGATCCAATCCTTTTCTTCTAGGTCACCAATAGATGGTTTTGGTAATTTACTATATACAAAACCAGTTTCATGTTTGGACATCAATACATTAATGATGTTTCTCTGCCATGTTGAGTAATTTGTTCCCTTCAAGAGGTGGGACAGTAGTTAGTCTCCTAGTTTGTCAGAATTGCTTAGTATGTAATACGTAGGCATCTCTTTCTTATTGTCTCCTCCTTTGTTGGTTGTTGCATCAGTAGCCATTTCTGTCAAAGTTGTGATCATGCAACAATGGACCTAATCATGCTTTGATACCATGAAAATTTTTGTAAAGTATGTATCTTAATCACCTTGTTTTCTCTACTAATGGCAAGGATATATATAAAATGTACAACTTACGATCCACTAAAAACAAAGAAAATATGTACAAATATTAGCTAACTACAATATGTAAACATAGAATCAAATATATAACACAAATAAATTAATTACAATTTACTCTAATTTTGCCCAATTTCACAACCACACTAGGCTAAGAAACATTGTTATTAAAAGATTAAGAGATTAGAAAAAAAAAAAATTGTTTGTACCATCTTGATAATCCAAAAAAGATTGATTATCAATCTTAGAACGGTGTCTTCCTCTTTAAATTTCTAGAACACATTTGCAATGAATGAATAGAATGCCAAAAATAAAGTTATGCCTTATTTTTATCTAAAAATTGGGGAGGACACTTTGTCTATATTATTTTAATTCATGGTCAATTGCGTTTTTCCCATAAAAAAAAAAAAACCCAATAATCCTTAAGGAACTTAAATTAAATAACCTATCCTACCTAAACTATGCAAAAATGCTCCCTTTTCCATTTCCTAAACAAAAATGTCCCCTTTTCAAAGCCCTAAGAAGAAATGCCCTAAAATTTTTTTAAAATACCAAGACTACTTTTCACCACTTTTATATAAACTGTTACTCTTATACCTTTCTCATATAATTTAAACTCTCATTCTTAGCTTCATTTGTATTCAATATTTAATGCTGTAAATTCGTTCAGAAGGAAGAAAATTAATATTTCTAAATTCGAATAAAAAAATCACTTCATAAGAACAAGATATTTATATAAATCTTAACTCAAAACTTAATTTTATTTGTTCAATCAAGTTCGTATATTATATAAAGGGGCATTTTGATATTTGATAATATATTAAGGTGTTAAATGAAATGTTAAAAAAATATTAGGGTATTTTGATGTTAAACAATGCATTAAGGTTTTAAATGAAATATGCAAGATAACTCTCATTTTTGTTGACATGACTGTTAAATATATAATTTTATTTTATTTTATTTTAGAGATAAGGGTTAGTGATTATTACAGTTGGAGTATTACCAAGGAAAAGAAAATTTTGAATTTTGGGAAAGCTTAAGTAAATTTAGGATATTGATATGGAGTAAAATTCGGTAGGATATATATTACTCATTAATAGGATAGTATAATTTAAATATTATCAGATAAAGCAAATTTGGATTTTGAGAGAATCTAAATAAATTAAGAATATTGGTGATTCTTAAATATATAGTTTACTCTTATTTTATTTTGAATAAAAATACTAGTGATTGTTACAATTGGAATATTGTCAAGAATAACAAAATTTTGAATTTTAGGAAAGATTTAAATAAATTTAGGATATTGATATGGAATAAAATTTGATAAAATATATTAATCATTAATGGGATAGTGTAATTTGAATATATAAGACAAGACAAAATTTGATTTTAAGAAAATCTAAATAAATTAAGAATATTGATATGGAGCAAATTTTGACATAGTGTAATTGGAATAACAAAATCAAGGAATGACAAAAAATTGAAATTCGTAAACTATACGTCAAAAAACCTAAAAATGACAATAATAAAAAAAAAATGGACCTAAAATTCAAAAAACTACATGTTAAAAAACCTTTAAATGAGAAAAATCAAAAAAATAGATTTCATATTTGAAAACTACATGTGAAAAACTCGTAAAATAGGAAAAACAGACATGGAATTCGAAAACTGCACATCGAAAATCCTAGATTATGAAAAATTATCAATTTGCCCCTTTAACAAATTTTTTCTCTCCCATAGGTCCTACAATTTTAAAAACTCATATTTCCCCCATTCCACAAGTTCCCATAGGTTGCACTATTTAAAAAATCAAAAATTTTGCCCTCACCTAGGGTTCCCCTGAGGCATCCCAGGGTTATTGTGCAACCCAAAGGATTTTATCCACCCTGGGGGATCTCAAGGGCCCCTATGGTTGCACACCAAACAAATTAATCCATTTTTTCTGACCAAAATTATCATTTTAGTCTCTCATTCAATAACAATCAAATCTACATCTACTATAATGTAATAGCCCTCAACAAATTCAGTCAAAACAAATAGAAATCGACATATAAAATCCATTGTTCAAAACCAAAAACCCTAAACTAATAACCCCCAAAATCTTCATCAAATCGGTAAATTTTAAACGTTAAAATGATTTAAACAAGACAAGAGATGATGTACTCATCTTCTTTGTCACTTTTGACGTCAAAAAACATAAAAAATGCCAAAGAAAATCCAAAGAAATTGAGCAGCTGTTGAACTCATGGGAGCCTAAAGAGAAAAATGGCTGGGGATATAAATTTTTTTTGTGTATATATGAGGGTATTTTTGCCATTTCAAATTAATGGGCATTGTTTTCTTAATGTTAAAATTTTAGGGCAATTTTGTTTACAACCCTAATGTTTAAGGCAATTAATTTAATTTCCCTAATCCTTTTATTAATCTACACTTACAACCCGAAATTAATAATTACAATATGAAGTGTATTGGCTCCGTTTCTGGATGATCACATCAAGCTTATAAAATGAAATATTTTTGGACTGCATATTCACTCGGTTTTCTTAAACAATAAAAATATTTAATCAATGTATGCCCACATGATTCCAATATTCTCCCACTTTGGCAATATTAATAAATATATATAAAGAAAATAATCTTTTTTAGGTAAATGACATTTTATTATTCTAAAGTGGTCACTAATTTGTAAGAAAACAAAATATTTCAGTCTAAAACAATTCTATCAATACAATTGTCAATAATGAATCAAGACAATAATTGTATTTCAATAACAACACAAGATGTCCATAATTACAATTATTTATAATTATATTACATGAATCTTTAAGTGTGGCATAAATAATATTCAAGATGTAATCATAAAAACTATATGTTATTACATGGTGGTCATTTTTATGATTTCTCTTTAATTTTTATGTTTTAAAGGAAACAAGAGAAATCTTATAACTTCAAATAAAAGTCAACAACTTTCTACGAAGTTTACACATTTCACTAATAATCTCGAGATATATATATATTAAAGAAATGCCCATACGATTGTCATACTCAAGGCAAACACTACTTTTGAGACACATGTTGTATACATCAATAAGTACAAATATTTGCATATATATTCAACATCTATATCAATCAATGAACATCATATAAAAATCTCTATGAATGCTTAATCAAAACATAAACTTCTTAAGGCAACAAACAATACATTAATGACTCCTACTAACCTAAAATATTAAAAGATTTTAGGACATATATATTCTCTACATGTAGTTTAAAAACAATGAGTTTTAGTCCTTTGGTTAGGGGATTTGCTAGCATAGAGTTTGTCCTTATATTCTACAAAAATGTCACATTTCGTGATTAGATCTTTGACTATCAAATACTTTATTTTCATATGTTTTGATTTACTACTAATTTTGTTATTCTTAGAAAAGAATGTTGTTTGCATTATTATCATAATAAATCATCAAAGGCTTAAAGATGAACTCAACTACTTGTAACTTAGCAATAAAATTCTTCAGCCACATTGCTTGCATGACTGGTCCATAATAAGCAACAAATTTTACATATATGGTTGAAGATGCTATCAAAGTTTGTTTTACACTTTTCCATGATATGACCCCACTAGTGAGCATGAAAATGAAACCTGAAGTATACTTGTAATCATCCATACAACCACCAAAGTTAGAATTAAAATACCCTACTACTTTAAGATTTCCAACCCTTCTATATACCAGCTTAAAATCTTTTATCCTCTGTAAATATCTCGTGACTTTCTTGGCAGCAATCTAATGATCAGTAAATGGATTGAAAAGACAACGACCAAGCACATTCATAATGAATGCAATGTCCAGTCTAGTACAAACTTAAGCATACATCAAACTCACAATTGCACTTGCATAAGGAACATGAGACATAGATGCTTTTTCTATATCATTCTAAGGACACTATTTATTACTAAACTTATCTTCTTTCACCACAGGTACCTCACTACCCTTATAATTGTGCATATTAATTCTCTTAAGCACTCATTCAATGTAAGCCTTTTGTGATAATACCAATAATCTGTAATCCCTATAACGAAGACCTTTATATCAAGAACAAAAGAAGTTTCTCCAAAGTCTTTTATATCAAAAGCCTTAGACAAAAATTGCTTTGACTCATTAAACAAATTACTATCATTGTTGGCCAACGGAATATCATCAATATAAAGAACAAAAAAATGAATCTTCTTCCACTAATCTTGATATATACACACTGATCTAACTTGTTTTCAACAAACCCATACAAAGTGATTACCTTATAAAACTTTAGATACCACTATTGAGACATTTGTTTCATATAATTAACCTTACACTACCAATAGTCTTATTACACACAATAACCTATATGTATTATAACTAAAGAATGTATCATTACCAGATGAAATATTTCATGAGTTCTGATGAATGCACCACTTTGGCAGTTAAACATTCTAACAACCCACTAATTTATTCCCATGACACTAAACAAAAATGTCTAAACAAAGATTTCATGAAATATGGACCATTATAATCTCAAACAATCCTCTAAAGCTGCATCAAACACAGTGAACAAAACAATCTTTTTAAAACTTTGACTCTCAAATTGCAGTAATTTATCACGAAATTATACAATATATATGTTCTAAATGAAATATATCACAAAAAAACAAGCATATGCATATTCAAAACACAAATAAAACACCTTTACATGCTGAAAAATGACCTTCATGCGTAACAACCTTATGTGCCACAACACGCTGGGAAAGCATGCACACGTGCCATTATAGGCTCAAATGTGCTAGAAAAGCATGCCTACACTTTGTCATGTGCTTCCATGCACAGAGCTGAAGTGGTTTAGGTTAACCTAATTTTCAAGTCGAACAATCCATTGACTAACTAGCTTAACCTGTTGATCGGTCAACTAATTGATCATTGACCGAATTTAGATAACTTGTTGACTTGTTTAATTAGGTTTTCTTAACCCGATAGGTCACAAAGAACCCTAATCATGTTTTGATGTTATTATCATCCAATCTGCTCGCTCTAGTCAATGATTAGTTTGGCAATCATGAGTAAATGATGCTTAGACATCAACAAGTACATTGGCGCACCAATTCTGACTGGCGAGGACAAGCAAATTAGCCAGAATGGGCATTTTATCGAGATGGTTACCAAGCATGTTCCAGCCTAATTTTGATCAATTTTTGATTTGAAAACCTGTATAAAGGCATGTATTCTTATCAACAAGCATAAACATATCAACATCATGCTCTGTTTCTAACAAATATGGAAAAAAATTCAATAACCCCAATTCAAGAGTCAAGCCAAAATTATCTAATTTTAACAAAGTTAATAAATTTAAAAGCCTAAATATGTCTTTCTGATACCAAATGTAAGCATAGAATCAAAGATATAACACAAATTAACAAATTACAATTTACTGCGATTTCTCCTAATATCAAAATTCAGCCACACTAAGCTAAGAAACACTATTATTAAAAGATTAAGAGATTAGAAAAAAAACTTGTTTGTGTCATCATGATAACCTAAAGAAGATTCATTGTCAATCTCAGGACAATGTCTTCATCCCTAGGTTTCCAGAAAGCATTTGTAGTGAATGAATGGGATGCCAAAAATAAACTTACATGCTGTTTTTATCTAAAAACTGAAGAGAGGACCTTTACTGTATTAATTTAATTACCAAGGGTAAAATGGTTAATTGACTTTTAACCATAAAACAAACTAATAATTCTTATATTAATCCATACTAAAAACCCAAAATTAATAATTATAATATGAAGTGTATTGGCCTCGTTTCTGGATAATCACATTAGACTTATAAAATGAAATCTTTCTAAACTACAAATTCTCTCAGTTTTATTAATCAATAAAAATATTTAATCAATGTATGCCCATATTATTCCAACACAATAGAGAAAACAAATAATTAATTGAAGAAAAAAAATCTCCCAATAATGTTGTTATCTCTCTAAATGATTCCATCAAATCTACTCCAAAATAACAACGAATCATTATCAATATTAAATCACCATAATATCTATATCCATGATTCTTGACAATCACCATAATCTTAGTAGTTGGTTAACATAACTATGGAATATCCTTGATTCTTGACAAAAACAATAACATGTATATATTGAAAGATATTCATCTCTATGATAATCCAAACTTTACATCAACCAAAGATAGATAGTACGACCACAATTACAACCACATTCTCTCCATGTAGTCAGCATCAAAAGTGCCCCGATTCTGTTTATATTATCATATAGGAAAGAAGCAAATGTTACTAAAATCGCTTAGTGTGATCCCAAATTTCAACCTCAAAAAGTTTCATAACAGACATTGTAACAAAGAATCTAATTTTGGTGTAGAAAGTTAAGGAATTGAAAACATACTTCATAAACAAAGTAAGAGAGGTTTTATCGGGAAAGAAAGACAACATGATTGTAAGTGGCCTATGATTGGAACATATTAGACATCTTCATGTGAAATAATCAAATTCATAGGAAATTCATCTCCAAATAATGATGATTGAAAATAGCCATTTAATATGTGATATATACGTTAGTTTCATATGTGTTTAATACAAAAAATATATAAAATACACATTTAATTTATTTTCGATTCAAAGATTTGACAAAACATGTTTAAAACAATAAAATTATAATCTACATGTATAATGCATGTATAAAACATATAGGAGTTTAAATTATCTAATGATCAAGTTGAATCAATTTTTGAATCAAAAATTGAACAAAAAAATAAGTTATTTAAAAAAATGGTTTGGATACCAGTTTCAGAATATAGAAAACTGGTTTTCAATCAGTTATTAATTTGTCTATTTTTTAAACTGGTTAACAGAACTGAGTTGGTTTAAAAAAATAAATAAGAAATTAATAAACCTGAACATATATATTTTCAAAATATTGAAAAAGTAATAAAATAGAATTATTTTTTTGAAAATTGGTTCGAAATTGGTTGACCAAAAATTCAATTCCATTAATTTGTATTTTTGGTTTGGTTTAAATCTATTAATCTCGATTTTAATTTAGGATTTTTTCCAAACAAAAAATTTGATTTGATTCAAAAAATTGTCAAGTTGTTTCGGTTAATCGGTTTTGAATACCCTAATAAAACACATATTTACTAACCGAGATTACCACTTGACCAAATTGAGAACTAGGTCAAAATATCATGTGTGGCTTATTTGATGTACTAAGATCAATAACTCAAATGTGACTACTTTTTTGAAATTTGTTAATTGATCATAGATTGTTTTAATATGTTAAGGGCTAATTTAATAATAATTCTCAATCTTAGAATAAGAAAATACATATAACCCTCAATCATCTCCCTCTCTAAAATACATACATACATACATACATACATATATATATATATATACATACATACATACATATATATATATACATACATACATATATATATATATACATACATACATACATACATACATATATATATACATACATACATATATGTATATATATATGTATGTATGTATGTATATATATGTATATATATATATACATATATATATATATATATATATGTATGTATGTATATATATATATGTATGTATATATATATATATGTATGTATGTATATGTATATATATATATATATATATATATATATATATATGTATGTATGTATATGTATATATATATATATATATATATATATATATATATATATATATATATATATATATATATCATCTTGCAAATTACATTAACTTGGAAATTTCATAATTCTTCTTATAACTCCAACTGTTTCACAACATTTAACCTAGTCAAAAACTATAACACTTATAAGTACGTCTTGAGAGCAAAATAGTCTTTATACATGAGTTTATCTAATATATGCATGAGTTAATGTAAATTGAAAGTCAAAGTATAAGTTTTGAGTGACACATAACCATGTATAGTGAGGTCATACCCTTGTGTCATTAACACGTTAGCTGGATAAGGAGATGTCGAGACAAATTTTAATTATATGGCACAGGTCATGTATGGGTGGGACACACCCTTGTGTGATGTTGCGTATTTCAGTTTTTATAAAAGGCAGGTTGATGCATTTTAAGGATTATTATTCATAATCCCTAAACGAACGAAACGTCCCTAAAAAAGAGAGGCAAGGAAGTTTAATCATTCGGCTTTCATATAGTAACTCTAGTAGCTTGACTTCGACGATGTGGTGAGAGGAAATATAGAGACAAGGAGACCTTTTAATCAATCTCGTTATGGCAGTTTTGATAAGAGGTAAGTAAGACTTGTAAATGTTTTCTATGAATTATGTTGATGCAATATGATTACGATTGTTATGAGATTAAAGCATTATCTTGTCTTTTGATAAATGAAATTAATAAGATACATGGTTGATCATGTTTTTATTAAGATTATGTGGTGGGTGTTAATATATGAGTTATTGTGGTTTGACACCATGTTCAACTAATTAGCATATTAAAGGCTATGGATGATGATTTGGACATTTTGAATGATTGATGATATTGAGAAAAAAGGGTTGTTTATGAATATGCATTATGATGCCTATGGTATAAATTCACAATGCTTGGTTAGTGTTTAATTATTGTGTGAAAATTTAACTGTGTTTAGAATTGGATTAAGATTGATATGTTGATTATTATTTTTATACCAGAACTGCTTAGATAGTGAATAAATGCATATAAACAAAGTAGGAATCAAAATTAGGTCTTCCAGATTTGTTATCTATGTTTGTCATATGTCCGTGTGGTATGGGACATCGTTGACCAATGAACGGTCAACTAGGACTTGTGGGTTTCCCTTGTATAGTTTTAGCACGACTGTGTTTAAGGGTGAAATAATCGAAATACCCTCACATAATGGCATAGCTGAGATAAGATTTAAAAGGAAAGTAAAATAAATATCTGAAGAGATACATGTCTATGTGTTTATAGACACACCCCCATATGTATAGAAAAATACCACATAGGGAAAGGCCACAAGGAAAAGGTCGTGTGCAAGGGAAAAATGGGACATACCTCAATGTGTGCATAGACACACACCCATGTGTTTAGAGCAAAATAAGAAAAGAATAAAGGAACTAAGTTAGAGATTTAAAAGTTATCCTAAGTTACAGTAAAACATCTCAGGTATGTAGTAGTACCTTACGTGTTTAATAGTTAAGCCTTAGTATAGCACAAGATATATTTTTAGGTGGAAGTGAGAGTGAGTCAAGTTGAATTAAGGCTTAAGATGCATGCATGCAAGGCATCATAGAATCATTACGAAGAGGTACTGTGAGTACATACTTCCAACATTACTTTTAATAAGATACATCTACAATAAGATATCAAACCCACAATAGGGTATTGGCTCAGAAAAGAGTCTAACAAAGATACAATTGGTATAGTGGAACAAAAAGATAGCTTCATGGCCAAGGTCTCAAATCCCTATATTCGATCTAGATCAATTGACTTAGTATACAGTTTCAGTTACAACATTTGGACTCAGATGCTTCCACTAAGTTCAGTATGATCACACTAGATAGGAATCTAAGGAATGGTTCCTTAGTGATCGAGCAAGAAATAATTTGACTTGAGACTTATGACATATAGCTTAAATGTTCTCTATAGTACAATATGAGCACTAAGTTGATATAGAAGACCATCATCATCCACAAGGGAGTTTAATGCCAACTCTAGATGATAAAGATAGTAAGGGTCAAGATTAAAGGTATTATAGGGAATTTTGTAAAAGTTACTCGCAAAGTCTCCTACTTACTAAGTGTTTTATCACTCATTCTTTTATTTTCATATGTGTAGCTGTAAGTGATCATAACAACTGTGGAACGAGCAATGGTTAGAGGGTGTAAAGTTATAAGGGCATTTCAATCTTCTTAGTTTTCATGAGTCTGTATTTCTATTAGTATGAGTTTTCTCATGTAGTTGACTACACATTATTATTTTGCAGTTATACTTTGGGTTCTAATATCGTTTGTATGCTTTTGATTTGGCTTTGACAAGGGTGTTTTTGTTATTTTATAAATTTTAATAAATAAGGTTTTATTCAATTATTTTTTGAGTTTAATACATGTTTTAAATTAAATGTATATTCAAAATAGTCAATTCAATGATGTTCCTTATAAAGGGCAATACTTCTAGAAGAAAGTGTTACAAATTGGTATCAAAGCATGATATTGGTACCCAAAAAATGTCCTAAAATATATAGGTAGTCAAATAGAGAATGAATGTTAATCCCTTATACCACGTAGACCACACTTATAGTCGATCACTGTAAGTAAAGTTTTATTATACTTGCTAAGTCTTTTTATAGAGACTCATAGTATAGGGTTTTTTCTAGGAAAAATAAGTAAAACTAGAGTTAACACCATAAATACCTAGACTAATAACCCATAAAGGATTTAGAGTGAAGAGGCAGCACCCCAAGTTCCCTAGGTATGTTTAAGTGCTCGAGATTTCAAAAACATAGTCAAAGAGATGTTTATGGAGCAGGGAGGTGTATTAGCTCAGGTTAGTAAGTTAGCTCATAGATTGTTAACACAAGCTCAAGGCTCAATAAAGGTGACTTTTGTACCAACAATAATACTAATAACAACACTAACTAGAACTCAACTGCATCCCATCTTTAACCTACCCAACATATACATGTCTAAAAATTTTTATGATGTTAAAGACCTAATCATAACTAAGAAATGGCTAGAGTCAGTGGACAGTGTGATTGGCCTATTTGACATGACATACGAAGAGAAAGTCAAATGTGCCACTTATTTCTTATATTAAAGTGCCAAAACATGGTGGAACATACTTAGAAAGATGACAAAGGACTCCAAGATGTCTTAGTCAAAATTTAAAAGAAGATTTGAGGTTACGTATAGAGGGGGCAGATGTGACATGCATTAGAGCTTAATAGTTTCTTACATTAACATAGGGTACAACCATTTAAAAAGATATGCCCTTGAGGTAACCAATATATAAATAAGGCAAATAGAGAAGTTTGTATATGGGTTTAATCTAGCTATAGCCTGAGATATGATGATAAGACTATGGTCGCCCAGACCTATAGTAAGGCTTTGAGTAAATCTTTAAAGACAGAGGTATTTGTGAAATGAATGTATGGCTAGATCCTAGCTCAAACAACCCTAATATCAATGCTAACAGTAGTACTACAACTAGGTAGTAGTAGTGCTCTGATCCAGAGAAACCCTTTTTCGAGAAGAAAGGGAAAAATCCTTTTCAACCTAAAAGAAATAAGAAAGACTAGAAGAGTAATAAGAAATAAAAAAGACCCAGTATCCTATCTTGTTAGAGGTGTGACAAGTATCACAAAGGGCAAAAACCTTTTCAACCTAAAAGAAATAAGAAAGATTAGAAGAGTAGTAAGAAATAAAGAGGACCCAATATCCTATCTTATCAGAGGTGTGACAAGTATCACAAGGAAAAGTGTCATAAGGTTTTAAGGCACCGATAACTAATAGTACAATAGATTTAAATTTTAAAAAAGCATACAATCCTAAAATCCTAATCAGGATACCCGTTTTAAAATATATTTATCATAAACATTAAAACAACCATAAGGTTTTTTAGGGTTTATCCAACCCTTGTGAGATGACATCTTGGTAACCATGCAGAGCATGAACATGGGAGGTTGTCCAGGAAGGAGGCTGTTAGGGCTCTTGTGTTAGATGAATAGTGTGTTCACGGGAAAAGAGAATTTTAGAAAACCTAGGTGGCAACTCAGGTTTTCATCAATGTATATGTGTATTATATGTGTTAGATCTATGACGCAAATAAAACACCTTTTTTAATATAAAAATGCACATAAATCCTAATCTAATTATGATTCTAATTAATTCCACGCTAAAGTGACATGCATGGGTGGCACACACCCATGCATTTCTTCTAAGCATTCATGACTTGAACAATAAATGTCTAGTCATGTCATGTTATGCATGATTGGCATCAACGCCATCAAGTACACATAGTTGTATACTTTAATCAAGGCATGGTCAAACCAAATCTATCAACCCAATAAGCAATCCTAGTCTATTTGCATTTTTCTCTCTTTCCCTAAACACCAGGATTGTCATCAAATAATCCTCGGCTTTGTGTTTAAATCAACCTTATATGCGTGCAACCTATAAACTCTTTATCAAAGTGATAGTGTCTGAATTCAAATTGAATTCAAACATCGCAGTTACATGCAATTCAATCCTATCAAAGTGATTGTGTTTGAATCAACCCTACATGTCATGGCTAACTGGATGACAGAGTGTCAATATACATCTCTTAAGCTTTTACAACATCACAGTTACATGCAATTCAATCTTTTCGTTAACTAATATCTCTAAGGTTGAGACATAGAAATGTTTCTATCTCAATAGTACCTCAGTATGACCGATATATATTAATAACTTACACAGATTAAGCTACAACCTTATCTTATAATAGCTGGAGATTTAAACAATCATGAATATCATTCAATATTCTTATGTGAGATATCTTCTCTTATACTCAAGAGTAAGAATCCTTTATTTATCAACTATAGTCTCCATGTATGTTATGATATGGTTGTTCACTATCTTTATAATACCTTACACAAGGCGGTCTAATGACCTCATGTTATAAGATCACATAAACTTATGGTATTCAAAGGATTTATTCTATAAATACTAAAGTAACCATCCATATGGATATCCTTTGGTGGGTTTAATTTGGTAAACATGTTTACAATATGCACCTATATGTTGCACCAAGTTGTCTACGAATAGCTTTGACATGTAAGAACTATCACCACCTTTCAATGGGGTCACTTAACATTATGATAAGCATATCATTATTATATGTATCTTTGTTTATTGTAATGTCGAGATTATAGATATTTTTAGAATGACCACTTAATATATGTATAGGGTTCTCATGATCAGTCATCTGATCTTTTCATTACAGTTCTAGCATTCTAAGGGCATGTTATTCCTATAATCATATAAAAAGACATACATATGAATTGAATAATGATTAATCATTTATTAATTAATGAAATATAATTACGTCACAAATACCAAATCAATTGGTTCTAACTAAGGCTTGATAGGGCAAGTAGTCTACTACTAGTGCCACCAACTAGAGCACATGGATAGATCTTGTCCTATAGCCTTATTCTGAGTTGATCAGTTAGTAGGGGAAGCCACTGCCAAAGTGTACACCATCACTCAAGGGCTAGCCAAAGCTAACCCAAAAGTAGTTATTGGTTAGATTTCTTACCTTGGTACTATTATTTAATTTTTGATTGATTGTGGTGTTCTTAACACTTTGTAGCCAAGAGCCTAATAGAGGGATTAGCAGTATAACTAGTAACGATGATTTGAAAAGTTAGGATAGAATGACGTGATAGTAAATTGGTAGTAAGTGATGAGATGTTGATAGGGCAAAGATATAAATTCAGGGTAGACAACGTCTTATAGACCTACTACTTTTTTAGATACCAAACTTTGATATGATATAATGGATTGATTTCTTGAGAAAGAATGAATCTGAGATTGATTATGCATACAAGAGTCTAAGTTAACCTTTATAACGGGGATCAGTTTGAATTCGATAAAGAATGTGTCAAGAGCATGATGATTAGTGTAGTAAAGGTAAGAAAAATGTTAAGTAAGAGCTGTATAGGTTTTTTAGTGCACATTGTAAGGTAGAATCAAGACTGAGCATTGATGAGACATTAATTGCTTAATAGTTTCTAGATGTATTCCTAAAAGAAATATCGAGATTAGCTCCTGAATGAGAGATATAGTTCAACATAGAATTGGTACCAGGTACAACACTTATCTCTTAGGCACCCTACAAAATGGCTCTAATCAAGCTATAAGAATTAACGAAGTATCTTAAAAAGTTATTAGAAAATGGTTTCATTAGCTCGAGTCAATCTCCCTATAGAGCATCCATCCTATTTGTCAAAAAGAAAGATAGGTATATAAGAATATGTATAGATATAGAGAGTTGAACAAGGTAACAGTAAAGAACAAGTACTCGTTACCCATAATTGATGACTTGTTTGATCAATTGAGAGAATTAGTAGTGTTCTCTAAGATCAATCTAAAGTGAGGCTATCATTAGGCAAAGGTAGCTAAGTAGGATATACCTAAGGCAACTTTTCAAACGAGGTATGGTCACTTGAGTTTGTAATGATGCCTTCCAAATTTACCAATGCCTTTGTAGTGTTCATAGATGTGATGAACAAAGAATTCCATGACTATCTAGACAAGTTTATCATAGTCTTTATCGATGACATTTTGGTGTACTTTAGGAGTTATGATGAGCATGAGTTACACTTGAGATTTACCTTGCAAAGGTTAAGGAAAAAGTAATTGTATGCAAAGTTCACCAAGTGTGAATTTTGGCTTGATCGAGCAACTTTCTTGAGGCATATAGTCTCAGTAAAAGGTATATCAATAGACCCAAGTAAAATCGAGGTAGTGTTAGATTGATAGAGATCGAAGACATTCAAAGAAGTCTATAGTTTTTCAGGTTTGGCAGGATACTACAAAAGATTTGTTGAGGGGTTTGCTAAGCTAGTAATACCTCTCATAACTTTCATTAAGAAGAAAAATTAGTTTCAGTGGTTAGATTCTCATAAAGAGAGTTTCCAAGAGTAGAAAAAAAGATTGACTTCCATTTTAGTGTTGGCTCTACTAGAGGAAATGGGTCAAGTATGATTTATATATTGATGCATCTCATGGTGGTTAGGGAGTAGTATTGATACAACGAGGCAAGCTAATAGTTTATTCTTTGAGTAACCAAAAGATTATTGCCAAACTAAGATAACTAACTAGGTGTTAGAAGACATATTAAAAGCTTGTTCTTTAGACCATAAGGCAAGTTGGGTTGAGATGTTGCCTTTAGTGGAGTTCACTTATAATAATAGTTATCAGACGATGATTCAAATGGTATCTTATGAGGCACTCTATAATTGGAGGTGTCGTTCTCCTTTACACTAGGATTGGTTGGGTAAGAAAGATGCATTGATTCAATCTCTTAGATAGGAGTTTACTTAGAAAATGACTCAAAATGTTTAGCTGATTAAATAGAAAATGAAACAAGCCCATGATTGATAAAAAAGTTATGCCAACCAAAGACATTAAGACGTGGAGTTTGGGTGGGTGACAAAGTCTTTATCAGAGTAGACCTTTTTAAGCATATGATGAGATTTAGGAAAAAGGGTAAATTGGCTCCTAGGTATATTAGCTTATATGAGATTGTGAAGTAGGTTAGTAAGGTACCTTATAGGCTTACGTTACTAACAAGCATGGATTATATTCATGATGTGCTCCATGTCTCATCATTGTATAAGCATATTAGTGATCCTTCCCATGTGTTTGTAAATTGGAAGTCAAAGTATAAGTTTTGAGTAACACACGACTCTATATAGTGAGGTCATACTCATGTATTATTGTCATGTCACCAGAATAAGGAGATGTAACATTAAAGAATTTTAAATTATGTGATATATAGTTATGTATGGGTGATACACATCTATGCATGATGTTGCGCATTTCAATTTTTTATAAAAGGCATGTTGTTATATTTTAGGGATTATTATTCATAATACTTAAACATATGAAACTTCCTAAAAAGAGAGAGAACGAAGTCTAATCATCCGACTTCCATGTAGAAACTCCAACAACTTGAGTCCAATGACATGGTAAAAGGAAACTTAGAGAGAAGAAGACATTTTGATCAATCTCACTGTGGCACTTTTTATAAGAGGTAAGTAGGACTTGCAAATGCTTTTTATGATTTATGTTGATGCAATATGATTACGATTGTTATTAGATTAAAGCATCATATTGTCTTTTGATTAATGAAATTGATAAGATACATGGTTAACCATGTTTTTGCTAAGATTATATTATGATGAAAGGTGTTAATATATGAGTTATTATGGTTTGACACCACATTTATTTTAATTAGCATATTAAAGGCTATAAATAATGAATTGTATATTTCAAATGATTTGATTATATTAAGAAAAAAGGATATTTGTGAATACTCATTGTGATGCCTATGGTATGAATTCATAATGCTTTGATTTGGTGTTTAATGATTGTGTGGAAAGTTAACTATGTTTAGAATTGGATTAGGATTAATGTGTTGGTTATTATTTTCATGTCAAGACTGTTTAGACAATGAATAAATGCATAGAAATGAAGTAGGAATCGAATTTAGGTCTTTTCAATCTGTTATCTACGTTTGACACATAGCCTTGTGTCTTATACCACACGATTGTGTGTGCGAACTCTAGATTTCAGGTCAATTAGGACATTTTTCCTAACGCTTTGATGAACATTAGACGTTCTGACTAGTGAATGATCAATTAGGACACATGGGGTTTTTAACACAACTATGTGTGAAGATGAAATGACTAAAATACCCTTGCAAAGTGGCATGGTTGATATAAGATTCAAAAAGAAAAATGCAATAAATATCTAAAGGGATACATGTCTATGTGTCCATAGACACACCTTTGTGTGTATAGAAAAATACCACATAAGAAGAAGCCATGAGGAAGAGGTCATGTATAAGGGAATAGAAAGACACACTCCGATATGTCCACAATACACACTCGTGTGTGTAAAGTAAAATTGTATTTTTTAAATTAGAAATTGTTAATATGTGTTGGAAAAGGGATTTGGGTTGATTATATGGATGATTTGTTGGTTGAAAATGAAAAAATATGAGCTTTTTATGTTGGTACCATCAGTAGAGTCATAGCCCGATCAAGTATGGAACTAAACTCTTTACTATTTAGGTGAAAATAGTTGGCTAGGTCTTAAGCGCAATCGGCTTGCCATTATATAAATGTTAAAATTGTAGGCCAAGTGTGTTTGAGGCTCGACTTATCAATGTTTAGGCATAAAATAAGTAGGTTGGGCATGCTTGGGACTAGACCTAGCACTGTTTAATGTGAAATTAGCAAGTCAAGCACGCTTGGGACTTGACAGTGACTGTTAACAGAACAATAACAGAAGTTATTGTTCATAGTAATTTTTTTATATTTAACATCCTATTTGTTTTAATTTTTGTTTGATCCAATATTATCTTTTTTAAGAGATTTGGTGTCAATTAGCGGGAAAGGCAGTTCAAATTCCATAAGGCTTACTAATTTCGGGTCTAATTGATTGTTAAAGGCAATAAAGGCACAATTATAAACGTCTATGCAAAACTAAATATGACACAACAAGAAATATTTAGGACAACATGTTTTGACCATTTCCTAGACATAGAAGAATATCGGTTTAGTGCTACACTTATAAACACGGTGCTTTTCTTTCTAATAAATCATAGGGACCCAACAAGAAAGTTATAGTTCATATTAAATGACACTGAAGTTTGTTTCAACCCTGTAGAGTTCGTCATGGTTGCAGGGCTTATTTTTAGTGAAGATACAAATGTATCATCGTATATAGAGATTTCAAGAATTAAACCGACAATATTTATCGGGGTCTTTAACAGTCAATTATATAGACCTCCACATGGCATTTGAGTCATAGTGTTAGAGTGACTGTGACAAAGATGTTGTTAAGTTAGTTGTTCTATATTTTTTGTATCTTTGGATGATGAAGACATACAATCAAAAAGTCATCCAAGATCGCATATTATTTTTAGCCAATGATGTCGATATATTCAATTGCTAACCTCGGGCTTGCATGGTGTGGAATGTCACAACTAACTTGATGAAGCAGACAATCAACAAGAATTATAAGGACTTTCTCTGTAAATACAATAATTATATTTCTATCCAAACAAAAAATCGTATTATAAATAAATTAATTGCAATAAATGTGTTAGAATTGAGTTTGCATGTCAAAAATTGGTACAAATGTTATAAATGGATTTTCAATTCAACCATTTTATTATATGTCACTAAGTAGGTTCACTAGTTAAGAATAGTTAACTAGAATATGTAACGATTAATTAACTAGTTCAGTTTCTAATATGATTATGACAGAAATATGATTAAAGTTAATTGTAACTCACATAAATCAATATTTTGTCATGTTGGCCTATCTTTTTAACAAATCCTCCTATATTTTTCTACTATTATTCACCAAATTAATTTATGTTTTCTTGCTAGTGGTTTGTTGGCAACTAGGTTAAATGTGATATCCTTAGACAAATCTCATATTGACAAAGTATAAGAGAGATGATGGATCTATCTATACTCTATTTGTGTATCCCACATCAACTAAAGATGAAAGGATTTGACTAGATAAATAGTTTGTGAGTTACTTAAACCGTCATGCCATGTTTTGAATTACAAAGCCCAGAGCAAAATTACGAATGACTGTGTGTCCAAAGTAGACAATATCTTGACAGTGGGTCGGTAATTGGATAAAAGATGTTGCAAATGGTATCAGAGCGGTTTTGCATGTCCTCTTGAATGATAGTGGGGTAAACCTTCGGAAGAACATTGAGTCTCATAAGGAGGTGTATGTGATACCCTTAGGCAAATCCTACATTGACAAAACACATGAAAGATATTAGGTCTATCTATACTCTATTTGTGTGTCTCACATCGGTTAGGGATGAGAAGATTTAACTGGATAAAGATGTTGGGTCTATTTATACTCTATCTATATATTCTACATCGGTTAGTGAAAGGAGAATTTAACTAAATAAATAATCTGTGAGCTCCTTAAATTGTCAAGACGTATTTTGAGTTGCAAAGCTCAAAAGAAAAATTATGATAGATTGTGTGTCCAAAGTAGACAATATCTTAATGATGGGTCAAGTTATTTGATCAAAAATGTTACATTAGATATGACTAGTGAAGGCTGAGTTAACCCAAATTCTATAAGTTGGGCACTTAGAAAGGGAAGATATCAAGTATTATTTTATGTTGTTCCTATAATGGTTTGAGTGGTAAAAGGAAAGAGAGATTAAACATGAGAGTATAAGTTCAAATTTCATCAACTGCATAAAGATCAAACTCTTAATTTGCATGTCTAATAATTATGAGGTCAATAAAATTTTCCATATACATTTTTAGTACACAATTTGATTACTTGATTGAATAATTTTGAATTAAAAATAAAATAACATTTAATTACATGATAATAAATTATCTAAATACTCAAATTGTATATTAAAAAATTATATATATAGCATTGCTCAATTTGGAGTTTTCAATAATTATTGCATCCACTACTCTAAAAAGGCAACAACAATAAAATTATATATATATTTAATTAATATAGATTATTAAATTAAATAATTAATTTTGACATGTTTATAATAGTTTATATGAATTATCTAATTTTAAATTATAATCGTTATTTTAGACTGTATAAGTCAAAATTCAAATATTAGTAAGATTAACTTTTCCTTAATTATTGGATTATTGGTTTTAATAAATTTTCTATGTTTCTAATCTAAAAACTAAAGTTTTAAACATATTAAAAATTTTAACATAAATAATAATTATTTTAAGATAATTTGTTTTGTTGTAGAGTCACAATTGGATTGTGGATCAAATTCAAAGAGGGACGACAATTGGAGCTGGTGGTACTGTTTCCTGAATAGGTGAACAGTCCCAACCCCTTTCCCTGCTCTGTGTAACATTAAAATGCTTTGGAAGCCAGGATTCTCCAACTGATTCTCTTTCGCTCAACAATTTCCTTTGCTCTTCCTCAATAGCTTTCTTTGCGTCTCTAGCTTTCTCCCATTCCTCATTCAATATGCCTTGGCTAACTTCAGTCCACACTGCCGCTGATTCGCTTGCCCACACTGCCTGAACAAATTTAAACCCATATTCAGCTGTCCACAAACAATATTTGATAGCCAAACATTAACCAATTTTTCTAATCTAGTAAAATCATATATAAGTCAGTCCATCATGCATAAATTTGTGTCTTTTCTAGACATGTTAAATTCTTTTTAAAGAAAGTGGTAACATCTATTATTTATCACTGGGCAGGCATAGCCAATTGATTAAATGCATCAATTAAACGAAAAACTATCATATTTATAAATGCACATTGTAAAAAAAAAATCTCATAGCATACTTGAGAATCCTTGACAACAGGAGTTTTGAGCCCATAAAGAACTTCTTTTGCATCGAATATAACTTTTCGTTTCCCATTTTGCATGTCTTTCACTGAGACAGTTCTGCAATTTTCAAGTTTGAGGTAATTATAACGAAATAAATATATATAAATATTATACACTAATTTTACAATTCTAATACAAATTTTAAGTACCTGTCCCAGTGGCCATCGATCTCATAAAGAGTTTTCATTGATAATGATTCATAAATTCTTCCTTTAATAGCTCTTCCTCTTCGCCCTAGTAAAGATCTACCTCTGAAGCATAATTCAGCTTCGAGGCCATTTTCTTGGCATTTGATTCTAACGTTGCCAACCCATTCAGTCCCGGGCACCGGAATAAATCTGACCAACAGATTTGGTGAGTTCATTTCGTAAGTTTCTTTGTATTTATGTAGCTTTAACTGCCTTTTGCCATGAACCTCGGCTTCCACTGAAGTACCTATACCATAGAATTTGGCAACAGGCTGTTGACACCAAATAATTTCAATATTTTCCTTTTCATTGGTTGCATGGAGACCAGTTACGGGTGGATGATGTGACACCTGTGTAATCCGTTAAGCACAAGAAATGGTTATGTATAAATTTGATGCTTAACAACCGTTACCTAAGAATCACACATAATTTTACTCTTTTAAGTTTATACAAATAATAGTTTAATTTAAATTATCGAATTTGTCTTACTTCCTTTTTATTTAAAGGCATTGTACACTGTCTTTTCTCTTCTTTATGCATCTATATATCTCTCTCTATTTTTTAAAAACATATAGTTTGTTTAATAAAAAACTATATATAAATGTCATACGAAGCATATAGTTAAAAAACATAATCTACCAATAACTTTATTACTAAGTTGGAGGTTGATTTGAGTCTGAAAGATAACTTAGTCTGAAGAACCCCTTTAATTTTTCGAACCCGTAAGTTGGACAAAAAGTTGAACAGCGGGTGTTAAATAGGGATGGTTTCCACAGTTAGTTGATCATTAGTTTCCAAGTTTGAAGGAGTGAAAGTATAATACTATTATTACAAATGTGAACTAATTTGCACATTAAACTATAAATAAAGCAACAGTACCTGCTCCAATAGAACATTGAGGTTGCCACTAGAAACGTGGTGAGTCTCTCCAAGAATGGGATTGTAAGGAGCAGAGCCAAAAATGAGAGGGCGTGTGGTGGAAATGCTCCAAGCCACGACAGATGTGAATCTGTCCAGTGGGTTGTCACAGTTGTTGCAAATGCTCAATAAATCTTTACTAAAGCAGTACACTGACTCGCCGTAAAATTGGAGTTGTGACTTCGGAATGTTGAAGGTTGCTGGCAACTGAATTTTCAAAGGCAAGTCAACGAAAGTCAACATCTTCACTCTAACCATTTTTTCTTTTATAAAAATAACATTTTGGTCCTCATCAAATTCCAATTGAAGACATTTAGGTCCATCAGACTTGGGATGACGACAGACCAGGTACGGATTAGGCCTTAAGCTATCCCTCCCACAGGATTGCTCAGACAGCTAAACGATAAATAAAAATTAATATGAACTTACCTGGAAGTGTGTGAGATCAGCTCCTGGTCGTACAGTTTTAAAAAGACTTAGAATGCGTTGTAAAAGATTTGGAGTATTGTAATCACCGCAGGATTCTCCTTCGAACATTAATGGCTTTGTAAGGACCACCTTTTTCACATATTTACCCTGCACATTAACGTACCATATCTTAGCTCTCCATAAGCACATTTTTGTAGCAAAAATTATGTTTATAATTGGATTAATAATATTGTCCTATTAGAAAGCCAGATTCTACTCGAATCAAACTCAAATTTGTTTGAGTTCAAATTTAACTCAATTCATATATAATTGAGCTTAAGTTTAAGTTCGAACTCATCGAGCTCGTGAAAGCTAAGTTTAAATTCGGTTCAAATTCAGTTTGACTCGTTTTTCGTTATTAAAACAACGTCGTTTTAATATATATTAATCAAAATAATATCATTTTGTATCAAAATTTTTAATTAAAAAATCTAATGAATAGCTCAAGCTCGAGCTTGATCTCGATCAAGCTTGATTAGGACTAATTCGTTTCAAACTTGACCAAGTCAAGCTCAAACTAGAGTTCAAACTAATTTGATTCAAATCCAGTCCTAACTAGAAACAATTAAATAAAATAAAAAAGCTATGGAAATAACATAATTTTCTCAAAAGATAATATTAATGTTTAAATAAAAATAAAGGGTAATTTAGTAAACATAAGTTAACTACATATCATAAATGAAATGGATGTAAGATTATAAGTTAAAAAAAGTTGAAAAGAAAGATAAAACAATTCATATATATTAGTCAATAATATTTTAACATAAACTTTTTTTTAATCTTTAGGCCAAAAGACTTATTCTCACCCAACTGACCTTATCTAATTTTTTCAAACTCAAAAAATACTCCACCTGTTAGATTTGATTATTAAAATCAAAGATAAAATTGACATTTTAAAAATTTTTATTTAAATAAATAAAAATTAATTTTTTTAATTTTAAAAACTATTTATTTTTCTTTAGCATAATTTTAAAAAATTACCTTTCACCCTTTTTATATTCTAGAATAAACAACCATCCCCTTCAAACTTTGAAATATTGCACTTATATTCTCAAAAACTTCATCCATCTTTTCAACCATCGTTCTTTCTGATGTTTCTCTCCGACAACATCTTTCCTCTCTCAATGGTAACTTCTCGATACGAAAATCATCAAAAATCTAGAAATGACTAGATTTTCACACACGGATCTGTACAAAAATTATACAGATCCATGTAATGATTTATGCGTTAGTGGACACATAAATCAACTAGACAGTGTCACATGGATGACACTGACGTCGATGGTTTTCATGCTAGGAAACCACCAGAGAGGGGAGAGGAGATGTCGCCGAAGAGGAACATCGAAAAGAATGATCGTTGAAAAGATGGAATGAAGTTTTTGGGGTGTAAGTGAAATGTTTCAATGTTTGAGGGGAGTAGTTGTTCATTCAATGTTTGGGGTTTTGTGGGTCTTGCAAGTAAATCAACAAATGTATAATTGTGAATAAAGCGTGTACGAAAAGTAATAAAGCGTGCATGAAAATGAAAAGGAAGACGACAGCAGAAATTAGGCCGGCATCCATATGTGAAATAATTGCTAACTTAATTCACAAGAAAATTTTTATGATAATGAAAAGTAACAACTATATATGTGTGTGTGTGTATGTATGTATGTATGTATGTATGTATGTATTTATTATAATTTAATAATAATAATGTTATTGCATTGATTTTTAAGAATAAAAACAAATACTTAGAAAAAAAAAAATGCAAGACAATATTAGTAAGTAATATTATTATATCATTTTTTATGTTATAGATAGATAGATAGATAGATATTATTATACCGACTCCTAAGCAAATATGTATAGAGAGTAACCAAACGAAGCCGACCTCCTGGCCACTGATCATAAACATCCCTGTGTTTCCATGAGCCTTGTGGCTTTCGTATTTAAAACAAAACAATTCCCAACCAATTCATAATAATCACCCAAGTAATTGCATTCTCATTAAATAATTAATTCTTTATATTTATTTTAAAACATTTTGATTAAAGTGTTTTAGAAATAGTATAAAACTTGGACGTTGTTATTTGTGAAAGACAACGTTCGTCTTTTGACAGCAAGCTCACCTGAATGCCCTACAACTCTAATGTGTTTCGGCTTCTACTTTTGGCCACATTTCATTTTGTCTCAAAAGATAAAATAAAGAAAAAAAAATCATGATTTCAAAGCAAAAATTTAATTTCACGAAAAATTAACTTTCATCACTCCACCATTTTTGCACGAGCAAATATATATAAAATATATATTTCGTATTTTATATATATATTTCGAAGCAAATATATAAAATTAACATGAAAAGAAAAAAAAAAACAGCCACTAAAAACCCCTTTCATTCGTCGGAAAACAGCCAGTTTTGTTAAAGAACTAATAAAATATATATATATATATATATTTGGTATCGTCAATTTTTTTTCGATAATAGAAAGAAGAAGAAAAAGAATGAAAATTACAGAAAGAGATAGGAAAAGGAAGAAGGGAAATATGAAGATAAGATGAATACTCACCATTTCAGGATAAGAGTTTGATACTGCTTCTTGAAAAATGGATTTTGAAATAGCGCTTCGGGCAGTCTGCTTTTAAGATTTCGATAATACGTGTTTCTTTGTTGTTACCAGAGATACGGTTTTAAGAAAAGTGTACTGTTATATATAAATGAGAAGACTGAAGGAGAAGAGAGAGAGAGGGGAAGACAAACAGTTTGTAATTTTAGAACAAGATTAAAAAATAACAAAGGATTTGGTATAAATTTAAATAGTATTTAAACTAATGCTAGATTTCAGATCTGCTGAAAATGGATATATTTTCATGTGAGGTTTTATTGTAATTCTCTTTTTCTTTTTTTCTGTCAATTAAAAGTATTTTACCTTTTAATAAAATTATATATACTCACTTTAAGTATATAAATAGATATAAATTTTATATATATCGTTAAGTGATTGAGTGATTTTTAATTAAAGATAAAATAATACTTAATTATATAATAATACATTATTTATATACAAAAAAAAAAGGTACACATTACAATACTCTTCAATCTTTTTGGTTAATTATAAAATAAGTTCCAGCTTTAATTAAGGTTAAAATACTTATTCCTATCTAAAGTTTAGTCTATTAATAAAGTTTCATTCATCAACTTTAAAAATTTTAAATATTTATCAGTCATTCAAATCTATTAGTATTTTCTATTAGTTTAATTATAAATTATTGATTTACTATTATTTAACATATATGTATACATATACATGAAAAACCAAAATTTAATGAAAAAATACATTATTAAAAAGCTGACTTTTTACCCGTCATAAGGTTTTACATTTCATTTTTTTTTTTGGTGGTCGTATCTAAAGTTTTGAAATATAATACTTTCACCCTGTCTTCCACGATTTGTAGAACCAACTCTAACAGACTTTTTCCTTCGACTTCAACTGACATCTCTCCCCGAGACAAAGAGAAGAAAGAGAAGATGTGACTACTAGCCATAAAAAGAAAAATTTATGTAAAATGAATCTAATGGATTCTAAGTATTATTTTTGAATAGTACCAATATTTTATACTTGTGTATTGCTAAACGAAAAAGTGAAAAAATCTTTTAGGATAAACTAAATATACATAACTGAATAAAAAATATTATACAGTATTTACATGATTTAACCCCAGAATTAAGGAGAGAATTATGATTTGCTTAAAGTGATTGATGGTATTGACTTATCACAAAAATCAAAGAGAAGTCTTTGGCTCAACTGGTGAAGTAATTGATCTTGCTGACTTGTCACATAAACCAAGAAGAGATTGATAGTGTTGACTTATCATATGAATCAAGGAGAAGTCTTGGCTCAATCAGTGGAGTGATTGATGGTATTGATTTGTCCCATGAATCAAGTGTAAGGTTTTTCAAACGTCGATAACCAATAGTGCAGCGAAATTTAAAGTTTTAAAATTAAACAATCTTAAAAACCCCAACCAGGATACCTATTTTAAACATAATAATCATAAAACATTCAAAGTACTCATAAAGTGTTTTAGAATTATATTTGCATTAATGACTCCTTCAACTTTCACATGGCTAGAAAAAGTACACTATATAACCCTCATGTGGCAACGCATTAGTATCCACACGAAAACCAAAAAGGAAATCTAGATGAAGAGGCTATTAGGGTTATTGATTGGAATCACAATTCACTACAGAAGAAGAGAGTACAAAACCAACAGCTAGGGCTTTATGTTTTACTTTTGCTTGTTATTTTATGCAAAAAATCATGTCTTATATATATGTGTATGTATTCAAGCATAGCTAGAATTTCAAGCGTGTATGACACCTTCAACACACAGATGCACGACTGGCATGAAAGATTGTCTAATCGGTATTCATCAAGTCATTTGCACGATTGGCACACATATGTGTGCTAGCTTGTATGGCCAAAGCTTACATGGTTGGCACATTTATGTGTGTCGACTGACATGGTAAGACTTTCACAATTGGTACAAAAATGTATGCTGGTCAACATAGTCACAAACTTGCACAACTGACACATATGTGTGCTAGCTAGCATAGCCACAAACTTGTACAGTTGGCACACATGTGTGTTGGTTAGCATGTTTTCGTTACAAGGTACTATCTAGCATCATGCATTTGCATGGTCGACATCTCTCTCACCAAGTGTGTAGCTGGCACTTGGACAAGGCATGCTCAAACTAAGTCCTCTTAACCCATTACGCAAACCTAGTCCATTCATTCTCTCTCTCTTTCGGCGTTGAACACCACGATTGTCAACAAACAATTTATTCTTTTGAGCTTGATTCAACTCATTTATACATCTGACATATAAGCTCTTTATTAAGCTGGTGGTGTTTAGATTTGGGCAAATCCAAACACGGATCAAGATTGACCTCTAGCAAAGATTATAGCTACCTGGATGACAGAGTGTCAGCATACATCTCTTAAGCTTTTACAACATCACAGTTACATGCAATTCAACCTTTTTGTCAACTAATATCTCTCAAGGTTACGATATAGAAATGTGTCTATCTTAGTAGTTCCTTGATATGAACTGATACACATCAATGACTTACTCAAATTAGGCTACAACCTTATCTTACTGTGGCCACAAATTCAAGTAGTCGTACATGTCATTCAATATTCTTATGTCATATATCTTTTCTTGTGTTCAAGAGTGACAAATTTTTATTAATCAACTGTATTATCCGTGTATCTCATGATATGGTCAATTATTATCTTTATAGTTATCTCAATTGTAGCAACACATTGGATAACGTCAAACTATATCAATCCATACACAAGATGGTTTAGTGACCTCAAGTCAAATGATCACATGCACTCACAATATTTAGAAGATTTATTTTATAGACACTAGAGCTACTATCCATATGAATATCCATTGGTTGTGTGAGTCTGATGAACACATTTACAATATACACCCATGTGTTACACCAAACTGTCTACAATAGTTTCGACACTTGAGAACTGTCACCACTTTTGATCAATACTAATGATAATCTCATCATCATTGCACGTGTCTTATTCATTGCAATGTCAAGATTACGAACGTTTCTAGAATGGTCAATTAATGTGTATATAAGGTTCTTAGATTAGTCGTCGATCCCGTTGTCACAGTTCTACTATTTTAAGGGTATATTATTCATACGATCATACAAATAAACAATATGAATTGAATAAAAATAAATCTTTTTATTAATAATTAACATAAAATTACATCTACAAACATCAAATTTGGGCACTTAGCCAAACGATCTCTTACTTATACTATAGTCAATTAGTCATATATCTAATGTTGAACTCGACTACGTGCCTATCATGCTCTGCAACAGAGGCTTTGTTAGTGAGTTAGCTAAATTGTCATATGTATCCATCCTTGTTATTTGTATGTTATCTCGTTGAACAATCTCTTAGACCATGTGATATCGTTTGAATATCCTCTAATCGGATTAGTCCAATGAGCACGTTTATAGCATGTATACATGTGTTGCACCAAGCTGATTGTTTATTTAGTTAAATAATATTATTGATAAAATGTTGTATAAAATATAGTATTATAATTTAGTTTGAAATGAAATCATAATCCTATAAAATATGAAAAATAATACACAACAAATAAGAAACATAATCATATTGAATCAGAATTATATCTAATTAGATCAAATCAAAATCATATGAAATTAGAATCACATCAAATATATTTCATTTAACACTCAAAGCACTCCTTTGATGGTCTGAATAGGCGGTTATAGTGCCTTGAAGAAGACAAATTAGTGCTCTCAGATTAATAGACTTCAGGAGGCAAAGGTTTCCAACACTCTTGTGTTGATTCTTGTTATCTTTATGTTATTGAGGAAACCACATAATCCGCATAAAAGGGGTTGCTCAATGTTGTGGCTGGTCATGAAATGGGGACAATTTACAAAGGTTAAATAGAGGAGTTGTTCTTGTGAGGCTTATAGTGTTCACACCATGCATCTTTGGAGCCAAGCTTGGATCATCCCAACCGAGAGGAAAGCATTTGGAAGGTGTTCACTGCTTTGTCACTAGTATATCCAAATACCGTCATAAGTCGTCTCTTGTTGAATGCTTATACGGGTTTGTGCTAGATGTGCCGTTAGTTGTTGAGTTGCTCTACTGGGATTGTAGACTATTTTTGGTGTAGATCACTTGGTTTGTACGTACAATTTGTTAGCTTGTATGGCCCTTCTTGTGCTCTATCTTATCTTGAAATAGATAGAAATACAAGAAAAGCTTTGCCTTCATTTTTTGATAGCTTTGTTTTGTGTGTAACTAGCCCTAAATCAGGGCTTGTTCTGATGTACGAAGCCGCCTTGTAGCAAGACCCTTCGTATTTCTTTCTTTTCCGTTAATAGAAACTTACTTTTGGACAAAAAAAAAAAAAGATATTGAGTTAAATTATAATTTAGACCCATATTGCAAAATTTCAATTACTATTAGAAAAGTGAACTTCAATATACTCTATCTAAAACAGTAAACAGCAAACACCAATATATTTTATCATTTAGATAAAATATTTTAATATGATATACATTAATAGTGAACAATACATTAATATTTTAACATCTAATACAAATGGATATAAAATTATAAGAAAATAAAAAAATCAATTAAAAGTAGAAATGGATAGAAAATATGCCAAAATTGGTTGCAATAAAATAGGTCAGGCATTACACTGCAATATTAATTGGCAACATCAAGAATCCAAAATCCAAACACAAACGCAAACACGAACAGGGTGATCGCACTAAGTTTATAATATCCACTATCGCCAAACGTCCAACCAATGTCGACAGAAAGTTCGATTTGCAAACACAACTGCAATAATTAAAGTGAAACTGTCAATAGTAAACGATCTGTGATGACCAAATTGGCCAGTGCAATGGTTGCCCAAGTGACCAACCAAAGGTTGGACAAGAAGGCCAGAAGACTAGGGCTCGATCTTCCTGGACTCGCTCAGTTATCAGGCTTAACTCACATCAAGCTGACTTATCTAAAACCTCCCCCAACTTCAAATATCTTCTTTTGGGTCTGTTTCTTCATTTTACCATAAAACCAATAAACATTACAAAAGGATTCAAATGTGTGATATCAAAATAATTTTGGTTCGCTAATCTATGGAGTGAATAGTTTGATTTATAAAATGCTTCAGTTTAGATTATACTTTACACAATTTCCAAATCGAACTAAATGATAAAATGTATTTTTGAATACGTGTATATAAAACCATTTTTGACAAAAAAAAATCAATGGACAATTAGGTATATTTTAATAAGTTTAAATCGTAATTCAAATTAGAATAAACCATATATTTTCAGTTTAGTTTGAAATCTAAAATAATTTTATTTGGTTTAAAATTTTTCCAAATTGTCTTTTTAGTTTGATTTTAAAAAATTTTTTGAACCGTACTAAATAAGATCGTGCACACTTTTACTTTTATCCAAATTGACCCCAATATATAATAAATATCAAAAACAAAAAGAAGAAAAAAAATATGAATTATGTTACGGATTTCACTGTGTCTCATGAGGAGGAAAGGGAAATGAGTTTGTAGCGAGACGGGTGATGGGATAGGTTTTCTAATGGAAACTACTCTATTGATTGAGGCCGAAAGTTGGATTGAAAGATGAAACGTTAAGATTTATTTGATATGGTTTTATGGTTCTAGTGAAGAGACAAGATTTGAAAGGGCATCTTCCAGATTTTTTTTTGAATTTGACCCATTTAGATTTTTTAATTTTAATAAAAGTAAATTAACAAATTTAATTTTTTATTATAAATTTTTTGTTGACAATATTATATTTTGAATGAAAGTATACAATTTATATGGTTAAAAAGGTCTTTTTCAAGCCAAACCTTAGGTGGAGAAATGTAATTCATTCTAACTTAAATTTAAACATAATTTGACGTTAATAATACATCACAAATCTATTTTAATTAAATAAACGTTGAAATTATTTTTTGATAATATAATAAATTTTAAACTACTAAATTATAATTTATGGTTATAAATTAACAATAAATCTATATATATTTATTATGAATATATAAATAAGTATATTTTTTATGTGTTATCACATGATTAAATGATTTTAAATTAAAAATTAAAAAAAACAATCAATCACTCAATCATATAATATATATATAAATGTATACGTATATATACAACTAAAGTGAGTAATTATAATATTACACATATATTAATATCTTAATTTAAGTATAGTTGACTTATAATAGCAAATGGGATCTCTAATACTGACGTTAATCCATGATAAGATATTTGAGTTATAGAATCAAACACAAAAATTATAGCATCCATAAATTACGGTTTCATTCATCACAAACAATATTTTCAGAGGAAGTGATGATGAAGATGACTCATCTAATCCTTAAAAAACTATATAAAGCAAACAAAAGAGGATGACTTGGTTGGGTTTAAATATAAAAAATTCGAAACCTTTAAATTAACTATAACGTTTGTCCCCTTTATTTGAGATTGGTGTCCACAAATTTTGTCCATTTTTAACAGAAAACATGTGCTAATGATTTTCAACTCAAACCCCATAATTACTTTCAATCAATCATAATAGTTGCAGGACATTGAATTCTCCTTACCTAGAAACTTTTTTATAGTCTTTTTGACATTGTGCGATATTGCATCGTCCTTCATAATTTTTTTACTGATTTTAATTCTATGTCTTCCTGATATACATACAGGTCATGTTTAGTTAGTGGTTAGAATGTGATGGTATAAAAGTATTATGGGAATCAATGGAATGCATGTATTATGAATGTTGAAGAAAAAACAAGTCAATTCTGTAAATCAAAATACTGTAAATTTTGTACCTGGATTTGAAGAATTCCCCCATTTGGATTGTTTGATTAATGATCTGCAACGTCTGAAGTGTAATTAATTCATATCCATAACACAATTTTCTATCATGTATTTTAATTTGGATTCTCTTTATTTGGGAGAATGTTTCATGTATTTTGATTTGGATTCTCTTTATTTGGGAGAATGTTTCTCTTATGTTTTTGTGTATGGGAGGAGGCAAGAATTTTGGGTTATGTAAGATTGCAATCAACTAATGAAAGCGGCAGTTTTGGGACATTTTAATGTGCCTAACTCAAACTTAAGATCTCGCCACCTTTGGTCTGCATAAAACTTTTTAGATGGTCTTAAGCCTATCTCATCTTTTCCCTTATCTGTTTCACATACTTTTATCATCCTCTAAATCATCTCTAGTCCCAATGCCTAAGTTAGGGCATTCTTCTCACCTATCTCATCCTAGTGTAACAGTGATATGCATAATCTACTTTACAGAGTCTCATACAAAGTCATCTTGATAGTTGTTTGATAACTATTGTTGTGCACAAATTCCATTATTGGCAACACGCCTATCCAGACAACAAGCCCTTAACATATCATGATTGACTTTTTAGTCTAACCATCTATCTCAGGATGATAAACTGTACTTAATGCTAATCTCGTACTTAAGGACCTTTATATACTCTACTAAAATATTGAGACAAACCTAGTATCTTTATCTGATACATCATCATGGGTATTTCATAAAGCTTGACTATCTTTTTGACATATATATGACCCAACTAATCTATACTAGTGGTGTCCTTAACTACAATAAAGTGCATTGACTTGGCTAGTTAATCAATTATGACCCACAAGACATTGCATCCTCCTCTGACCTTTGGTAACCCAATCACAAAGTCTATTGAGATATGTTCCCACTTCTATTATGGTGTACTAAAAGGCTATAAAAGTCCTAATAGTCTCTGATGTTCAACCTTAACTTGTTGACAAATTAAACACTTAGCCATAAAATCTACTACATCTTTCTTCATACCTGACCACCAAAATGATTTCTTCAAATCTTAATACATCTATACACTCTCAGGATTGATAGTGTAAAAGGAACTATACACTTTGGTATGGATTTTGTCCCTTAAATTCTTATCTCAGAGAACACATATTCAACTTTTAAATCTCAAAGTGTCCTTTATTACACTAATATCTACCTCAAAACTTTGAACAACTCTCTGTCTCATTTAGACACACCATTTATCTGATACTTGGGTCATATGGATCTTATTCAAAAGAATTGATTGAATTGGTAAACCTATCAACTGCTATGTGATCACTTCAATATGCTCTCTTACTAACTCCTGTTGTAACTTACGATAAGTTGTAATATGCAACAAAACCACTTTCCTGCTCAGGGTTTCTACCACTACATTGGCCTTGTCGGAGTGGTATCTGATCTCAAACTCATAATCCTTCACCATCATCTCTACCTTATATTAAGTCTTTTTTGGCAAAAAGATACTTGTGGCTCATACATATAAATGTTACTCTTGATCCCATACAAATAATATCATTATATCTTTAAAGCAAACACGACAACTACCAACTCAAGGTCATGTGTTGGGTACTAGGTCTTATGCCTTCTAAATTGATAGGAGGCATATGTGATGACCTTTTGTTTTTGCATCAACACCGTTCCTAGTCCCTGATTTGAGGCCTCTATGAAAATGTTGTACTTTTCACCCTATGTTGGCAAAGTCAAAATGGTAGCTGATGTCAACCTTTGTTTTAACTCCTGAAAACTCAACTTGTTGGTATTCGACCACCTGAAAGGAACATCCCTACAAGTTAACTCTATGGGGGCGTTTGGTTTGAGTAATGTTTTATTATCAAAATAGAAAAATAACCTTGAAGATAGATTACTTAGAAGATTACTAGGTATAAATGATTACTATGTTTGCTAAAATTTGATAGGTATAAATAATTATTGTGTTTGGTTAAAGATAATAAAAGATTACTAGTAAATTATTTTACTTAAATGCCCTTGAATATAATTATTTTTAAATATTTTTTATATTATTTGTCATATTAATTAAAAATAAATTTATTTTTGTTTCAAAAAATTAATAAATAATAATATAATTATAATAAAATCAAGATTTCCTTGGTAATCTTTAAATTCCTAAGGTTAAGGTAGTAATCAGATTACCACCTATATTACTTGTCATGTCAGCATTTGTAATAGAAGATTATTGTAATCTTTTATTACTGACAAACCAAACAAGAGAATAAAAGATAGATTACCAAGGTAATCTTAAAAAATTAGAACCAAACAGCCCCTATAAGTGATCAGGCTAACTTGGCAACTCCTTTTACGAACCGTTTATAGTATCTTATCAACTCAAGAAAACTTTTCACCTTCTTAGTTGTCTTAAGCCTTTGTCACTCTACTACAACCTTTACCTTGTTAGGGTTCATTAAGATACTATTTGTTGAGACCACATGTCCAAGGAAGGCCATTTTGTCCAACCAAAACTCACACTTACAAAACTTGGCGTATAGTTGTCTCTCTCTCAAGTTTTGCAATACAAACCTCAAATGTTGAGCATGCTCTTTTTAGTCCTAGAGTAGACTAAGTTGTTTTATATAAAAACATCATTATGAACTTATCTAAGCATTCTTGAAATACTTTGTTTATTAGGTTCATAAATATTGTTAGGGCATTCATCAACCCAAAGGGCAAAACCACAAACTTATAATATCTATACCTTGACCTAGATGCAATCTTAGCTATATCTTGTTTGGTAACCCATATCTGATGATAACATAACCTTAGGTCAATCTTAAAGAATACTAAGGCACCATTGACTTGGTTAAATAAAATCCTCATGAGTGTTTATTTATTCTTAACTGTCACTTTGTTTAAATCCTTGTAGTCGATATACATCCTTATCTATCCATCTTGTTTTTCACAAATAAGATCGATGCACCCCATAGAGAGTAACTTGTTTTAATGAAACCATTGTCTAACAATTCTTGCAATTGTTTTTTCAACTCCAATAGTTTGGCTAAGGCCATTCTATATGGTGCCTTTGATATTGGCACCGTGCCCAAGGTTAACTCTATGTTGAACTTCACCTCTTTCTCTAGTGCAAACATTGGAAGATTATCAAGGAACACATTTGAAAACTCTTACACCACTATAGTATCTCACACCCGAGACTACCTCATCTAAAATGTTTACAATATGTGCCAAGAATGCAATGTACCTCTTACTTAGCATCTTTTTGGCCTTAACACTGTTAGTCATCATGTTGAAAACTTGACCCTCTCCAAAGATGAATTACTTACCATTATCTAAGCTAAACCAGACCTTCTCCTTTTTGAAATCTATCTTTGTTTGATATCGACTTAAGAAGTCTATACAAAGTATTACATCAAAATTTGGCATGTCTATCACTATTAGGTTTGTGATCAACTCTTAAACTCACATAGAAACTGTTTCTCCAATCAACATATAACTGTTATGGATTTTATCTTCATTAGACATCTCTATGTTGATCTACAAGGCTAGTATGGGCTCTAGTATTATTCTCTCCACTATACCACTTGCAATAAGACAATGTGTGGCACTAAAATTAATTAATACATACAAAAGATAGGAATGAAAGATTAACTGACCCTCACTATTGTTAGGCTAACCTTGACTTAAGTCTGAATGTCTATATACACTAGGACTTATCATTCCCCAATTGTTTGGTATGCAAGGGTTGGTGTTGCAACTATTGTACACTCTTTAGCAAAGTGGTCAAGTTGCTTGCACTTGTAGCGTATCCTTTGATCGACTAAGCATTCACCAATATTTCTATGCCCACATCTATAACAAGTAGAGAGATTATCATGCCTCTGTTGATTATCTCTTATTTATTTCTTGGCCCTTCAATTCTTTTTATTATTTCTAGATTAAAAGGATCTTTTGCCTTTGAAGTCTTTACTACCACTATCTTAGTTATCATCTATCGTTACCTAGTCTTGTCTCTGGGTTAGGCTACTAGTATAAACTGGTTTGGTAACCTTCTCTCTTTAGTCATCCTTTGTCTCAAGGCCTCTGACCTTAATGTTTTGCCTAAATCTTTTGAATAGGGTTTGGGGGCATAGTCTCCTATCATAACATCTTCTGCAATGTTTGACCTAATTTCCCCAAGAAAGATCTCAATTTTACCAATGTTTATGTTTTCTACTCTTAAGGCATAGTTGGCTAGGGCATTGAGCTTATTGGAATACTCCTTAATGGACACGTTACCCTCCTCAGGTTGATAAACTTTTAGGCCCTCATATAGATAATGTCTGTTAATAGGTACTCTCTTTAAAAAAACCCACATGAAGTTATCCCATCATATCTTAGAAACTCGATGAGTCCTACCTAGCATCTACCACTAGACCTTAGCATCTCCCTTTAGAAAGAGGCTGACATATTGGATTTTCTCTGTATTGGTCATGATGAATAGCATATATAATACCACCATCTTCTAAACCCCTAAAATTCATTTTCTCCAAAAACACCTAGGGGTGTGTCCCCTACATGGGGGTGTTCATTCTCTTAAGACATGCTCATGCACATGTCACACACAGGCATGCGATGTACATTTTCCAAAATTTTGATTTTGTTTCAATTGCATTTTCGACTACCACACTAAAGTTTAAGCACTTAATTCTCTACTATTCCCTTAGGTACCAAACCTAACTATTCCTCCATCAAAGTTTACACTTAAATAGTATATGAATTTCCCAAAAGGTACAACTAAAAGTATCATCATCCATAGTTAGAATTTAACATATATATCTTCATGACTACATATGCATGTACAAGCAACAATATTCACTTACTACTCTACTCATATCAAAACTAATTATTGCACAACTTCAACATAGCACCAATATCAATAAATCATAATTTAATCTGCATAATAGTCTCAACTAGCCATTAACTTAAATATTTCTAGCACATATCATCAGTAACAAAAGAATAGGCCATCAACATAATAATCCAGTATATAATGTTACAAAAATCATAAAATCATGTTACTACACTCACAAAACAATTCCATAAAGTTGATCATCTTTACAAAATCCTAAAACCAAAGCAAAAGGTTATCGTACTTACCTCTCTTCCATAGTCTAGTAGTGAATCTTCATGTTGCAAGAATGTCCCCAAACAAACTTTTGATGGCTTTCCCTTTGGCTTACTCTTATAACACTCAGTTTTCCAAAAATATATGTGAATATGTGCCAAAACATGTCTGGATTCATTTTTATTTTCACTGTAATTAGTGATACAAGAGGTGTACTATTCATACTTGACTATGTATGTTATTACACAATAATGGTAGTTTTTGAAATCCTCACAAAACTATTTCTTATCCAAAAATTCAATCATGTTAACGATGCAAGTGCATGTAGTGTTCATACACAATCACACATGCCTTTTAGACTTAGCCAGAATTACACAAAACGTATGGAAAAAAACTATTTTGCCCTTTGCCATAACACACACGAGTGTATGGCAACCTTAAATGGCTATACATTGCAATTTCTATCAACATAATTAATTAAACATAAATGGATACAAGTAAGGCCAAAAAACTAAAATACTTTTAGACATATCTGCGACTATTACAGTGTATATATAAATATTCTCACTTTTCTCACAAAGATTACAACACATGTTTTACACTAAACCTAGTCATATGTGATGAGAAGAAATACTTCCTGTGGGTCTCATCTAAACACCTTAGCCATCCTAAAGTTCTAGTAGATTTTAAACATAATTCTAGCTTCCATTCTTGTTCATGCTCTGCGTGGAAATCAAAGAGCAAGCCTATACTTGGTTCTAAGAGTGACTTTATAACATTTCGCCATCAATGAAAGACGAAAGAGTCGTCTATGCAAATATATCTATAAAACACTCTATGCTTGTTATTTGCATGTTTATGAATTAATTGTCCTACGAAGGTGATCTAGAAGGGGTTTTTGCAATATGATTGATTTTTAATTAAAACTTTTTAATCACTATTTCGTTGCTCGAAGGCCATAAATTCCCTACAGTTCTATCCAAGGTGGATTGATTATAGCACTAGTCTTTTAGGACACTAAACAAATGTTATTTTGTAAATAAGAGGTTGGCTTCTAAAGTCTATAAGCATTATCCACTAAATGTCATTCCAAACCACGAGGTGGGTAACTTAGATCATCTCGCTCATTGTAATTAGAAAATAAGCTAAGGGGGTTGGGAGACTATCCAATTGTTATTTAAGGTCAAAGCATTCCTAAGTCTATAAGCCCTAGGGATTATTAGTGTTTACCAAGAATGTTGCATTGTTGAAGCTTGATGTGGCATAATGCTCCAAAATGCTTTTGATTGACACTTGGTAGAGGGTCTCAACTAGAAGCCAACAAGATCAATGTATTCATGGTCAATTCATCGCTTTTACTGATGTTAACAACAAAAAGTTGGAGTCTTCCTACATGGTGCAGTTGAATGTACAATTGTTTTCCTTTTGAAACAAGGTTCTTTTGTCATGGTGTATAGCAAATGAAAATTATTTTGTGTTGGTTTAGTATTGGGGAGGTCAATTTAAGGTTTAAGAATGATAACTTGCTAGGGTTGCGGCACTTTATCTTTAAAGATGAACTAGTTTTTGGAGAAAGAGTTTTGGATTGCCTTTTTAATAGTTTAAAGATCGGTTGTCTAATGCCTTTCGTTCTCATTTTTTGCAAGCCATTGTTAGAATTATGAGAATGTGAAATGTGTTTATGTCTTCCTTCTAGCGTCAAACTATTGATGTTATTTCTTGTCACCAACTAATGTATGCAATTCATAGCTTTATGCAAGATAAGCTATAGTAACAACCATAGAATCTGAGAATACTTAAGGTAGTTTGCTACATATGTATGAAGGAATAAATTGAGATAAGTAAAAGAACGCATCAAACATAAGATTTTTGGCTTGATTCAGTCTGATGATCAGAATGTCTACAGTTGGTGTTATCATCAATTTGAGTATACTACAAGAATAATATAAGATGGTCTCCTCTTCTTTTTTCTCCTCGGCTCATAGACAAGTCTTTGGGCAAGAAAATTACATTTGAAACTCCTTTCATTTTAAGATTGTCATTTATAATTTGAATATAAAAATGAGGAAGTTATGCCTATATCAATGAAATTTTTGTTTACAGGGAAAGTTAACATTATACTGGATAACCATTATGAAGATGTCATATTTTAAAATCTGCATAAATCCCTTATTTGATGAAATTGTAACTGAAAGAAAAAAATTCTTCTCTATGAATTATAAAGTTAAAGATGTTAAGTCACTGATTGGTTATCAATGTCTAAGATTAAGTTCCACTGATCTGTGGGTTTCGAATTAAAGAATTACGAAATCAATATTTGATAGTTGTTATTTTTATTGTACTTTGAGAATTTTGCAGATAAATGTATAAAAATGAAAGTGAAATTATATTAAAATAAAAAATTTTTAAGATTCAGTTGGAAAATAGTAATGTTTCCAATTATCTTAGAAATCAACCTTATTCCAAAACTTCATCCGACAAGGGTTCTTTCTTTTATTTATTTATTTTCTTCTAATAATATAATATAATATATATATATATATTTAAGTAAATAATTAGGTATATAAATTATATATCATTATATGATTGAACATTATTTTATTTTTAATTCAAAATTATTTAATTACATATATATAATTATATATTTAAAATTGTATATACGTAATTTTATGATTATTTTTCTCATATTTTTTACATAGACATTAAAATTAAATGATCATTTGTCACCCAATGGTTAAGATTTTAATATATAACTTTTTCTCACATAAACAACTAGTATTAATTGTATTAACGACACGAGAAAATATAACTAACAGTTAATCAAATAGTTGACAAATTAAAAGATCCAAAATTTTCCAGAAAAAAAAAAACTAATGAAACCTTATTTTCGTTTTAATGGCATAATATTATACTAAAATTCCCAAAGGGAAAAAAAAAAAAAAAACTTGAATGTAGTCATAAGACTCATAATCTCTACGAAATTCCGAAATTCAAAATGGAATGAACCGTTTTATTAAAAATATTTGGAAGAATATGCTGCTACATGTTGGATTATATTTACAGTGCTTATTAAATTCTTCTTTTATTTGAAAGAATATTAATTGGTTTGCTGTCAAACCATGATTAAAAGTCCAAGAGAAAAAAAAAAAAAAAAAAAAAAACCAACCTACCACATGTTCGAGAATTAGCACAAACTTCTCTTTGTTTCAGCCAAACTTGTACAACGTGGGGCCTTCTTTTTCGTGAACTTGTTTTGTATTTTTGTTAAATATTAAAAAGGTTAAAAACAAAAATAAATGCAAACACATTTGACAGACATGTTTGTTTGAAAATAGTCATTTAAAATGGTAAAATGAAAGAATAATGTTATTCAAATTTTTTTATATATATATTTAATAAAATTATGTATATTCATTTTTTATATATAATTTATATATACAATTAATATATTATAATATAAATTAATAATAAAATAATACATAATCACATGATGACATATCATCTGTATATATAAATTATTTATCAAAAGTAATTATACATAGTATTATTGATATATATAATATGTTATCATATAATTGAACGTTATTTTATTCTTAATTCAAAATCATATAATCACTTAATACCATACATTAAATATGTATCTATTTATGTATATAAAGTAAATACATATAGTTTTATTGAAATTAAAAACATATTTGACAGAGAGACTGTTATATATGAAAATGATATTGTAATATATTTAACTATAAAAACAGAATAATATTATATGTATTTATTTTAAATACACAAATAAGTACTTACTTATATATGTGTTATTATATAATTAAGTATTATTTTATCTTTAATTCAAAATCATTCAATCATATGATGACATATATTAGTGTATATCTATCTGTATACTCAAATGAATTCATATAGTTTTATTGATAAAAACATATCTCTTTATATAAACATGTAAAAGGCATATAATATATTTTAATAAATTTTAAACGCATTTTGACAAATTCCTATTCCAATAGAAATGAAAATCCAAGGAAAATGGTTGAAGTTGAATAAGAAGTGTTACATTCCAATAAAAATCAAAATTGAAAGAAATATAATATTGCTTATTTCTTTCTTGATTATTAAAATCATTTTTGTTTGTTGGAGAAGAAAAGTTTGAAATGTGTAAAAAAAGCCAAAATAGGTGTGCTCTAAATGAGGTTTCTTATCCCGATTATTAAAACGTAAAAGTAAATTTTCTATATTATAAAAAGTTTGAGATTACAAGAAATGGAAAGCCAGGCTTTGCCGGCCAACCACCGTCTCCAACGAACTTGCAACTTTTCTGGCTTAACCAAAGTTCCAAAAACGTTGCAGTATCATCACAATTGGCAACGGTTTCGGCAGTGTCAACTTAATTACTGCTTATTACTTACGGCTAATAATGACAACCACCATCTGCCAACAACTTTTCTATCATGTTTGTTAGTAGGTGCGTAGCCCAACTTCTACCCAATGCATATTTTTTGATAAGGAAAATTGAGTTTCATTCTTGAGGTCTTATATAATTAGTGCTTTAGTCTATGAAATTGTTACTTCCACTAGATTAAAAATTTACTTACACCCAGAACGCTATTTTGATATATCAAATAAAAAGTTACTAGACCAACTCTGTACAACAGCCTACAAAAAATGGAGTTGGAGAAGCCATGGAAGATGAAGAACTTCGTCGGGGAAGACGAAGTTCTTCGTCTTCCTAGTCGTCATCGTTTGGGAAGACGATCGTCTTCCTAGACGAAGACGAGACGACTCGTCGTCCTCTAGGAAGACGAGTCGTCTTCATCTGGAAAGACGATCATCTTCCCAGACGACGAAGACGAGATCGATCGATCTCATCTTCGTCGTCTAGAAAGATAATTTCTCTTCCCAGACGACTTCTCTCTGCGCCGGATGGGTTGGGGTGGAGTTGAGGGGGGGGCTGTCGGTGGAATAGAAATTGTCGGGAGGGGAAGACGGCCGGCGTTGGCGCCAGAGAAAGTGAAAGGGTTTGGAAATAAACCCTAGGGGGAAAAATGTGATCTTTTCAAACTTAGCTTAGGGAAAAAATGTTAGTTTTTAAACTTTGTAAGGGGGAAATGAGATTAAATTTTCAGGGGTTAAAATTTTATTAAATTTAACCGGTCATGAGTGGGTGTTTGGTGTTTCTATAGTTAAAAGGTGGAAACTTGAGAAAACATCAAACTTTGGGTGGGAAATAGTCATTTGGCCAAAAATATATATATCATCTAGGGTTTTGTGTTTTTAAATTTGAAAACAAAAAATTTATTGGCTTTTCGTTTTGATTTTCTTTTTTCGCACTTAATGCAAGACAAAAAAAAAATCCATTGACTACTCAATAGAGTATTTTCCATGAATTATTACTTTGGATATAATTTTATTTTGCTTTTAAATATTCAATAAAATTATGTATAAATATTTTTAAGTATACAAATAGGTACATATATGATATATCATTATGTGATCGAATAATTTTAAATTAAAGATAAAATAACATAAAATCATATAATAATACATAATATATATATTTATTTGTATGTGCATATAATATTACTTTTTATCGTTATTATGAAATAACAACAAAAAAGCATTTGGTTTGAGGTAATTTTTTTACCATAATAATCTCTATTTTATCATTGATACTAATTTGTTTGGTTTATTAGGTAATACAATATTAAGATTATTTTTTTTACTAAGGTTGATGTAACAAGTAATATATAGGAATTTGATTATTATTTTTACTTTATATATTAAAATATTACAAAGATAATTTTAAATTTGTTACAATTTTATTTTTGTTAAATTTGTAGAACAAAAACATTCAAATTTTCAATTAAAATAACAAGTAACACGATCAATATTTTAGAAAAAAAATATTGGCAATAAGATGACAACTTAAAAAAATTAATATAAAAATATTTTAGAATATATACAAACAAATATTTTAACCAAAAGAGACATGTTACTTTAACAAAACATAATACTTATTTATAACTAATAATCTTTTAGGATCATTTAAGTAAACTAATATATTAATATTATTTTATTATTGTCAATCAAATATAATAATTATTTATATATACTGATATTACCTAACATATTAAATAGTTGTACCACTAATCTTCTAATTAATTTATTTTTGCCGTTATTTTTCATTTCTTTTTCATTTCTGATACTAAAATGTTACCTAAACAAATACACTAAGTTATATACATGAATGTATAAACTAATTAGGTATGTTTAAGGTGATTATTTTCATTGTCACCTCACACATCTTAAACAATTAGCGTGTAACCCATCAAAAATGAACAATTTAAATTAACAATAAAATTATATGCACAAATAATTAATACAAACTTGTGTGTTGGAATAATATAGACATACATTCATTAAATTCTTTGATCATTTAATATAAAATTGGGTGAATATGTACTCTAAAAAAATTATTTTATGGGTTTGATGTGATTGTTTGAAAATGGTGCTATCAAAATTATTCGGTATTAGAGTCATACATTTAGACTATTAAAATTTGTAATTTTCATTGAAATTTGAATCAATTTTGCATTTATTCCCAAATTAGGGTTTATGGATTTTGTCAAATTAATTGCAAATTGAGCATGAACTTCATGTTTTTGCATTTGTTGAACATCATACATGATTTTAAACAAGTTTTTGAACCTTAAACCGATCAAAAATTTATGGTTGGAACCGTCATGGATTCTGCCTCAATTTTGACCAACTTGCTCATCATCGTCAATCGAGAGTGCACCAAGCGCAGTTGCTGACAAGTGGATATCATTTCCCCTTTCCTATTTATGACAATTATATTGTCTGTTATACCCTCAATTCCTTACTTGAAGAATTTAGTCAAATTAAAACAATTTACAAAACTATGAGATATAATTGGATTGTTAATGATTTAATTACCACATGTGTCGCTAAAAAGGAGAAATTAAAATTAGAGAAGCTAAAAAAATATAAATATGGTTGGTTCATCTAAGGAGAAATGGCAACATAAGAAATTCAAGTCTCATGTTTTAAGGAATATAAACAGTTTTAAAGGAAGGGATTCACATCAATCTTAGATGAAAATAGGGATCAAGGATAAACCTTTTTTTACTAGAAGTAAGGTCATACGAAGGTAATACCCTAGCCTATATGTGTTATATATCTAATTTTATTTATATGCCTAAGGATAGTCGGTGGCTTGATAGTGATGTTATTTGTTCATATGACTAATTTTTTATAGGGTCTAATCATCCGACACAGACCAACTAACTGAGAGGCTAAACTTAAAGTATGAAATGATATTGATGTTGAACTCATTTATGTTGGCACTGTCAAATTATTAATAGAGATTGGTTTTGAACTATGTTTAGAAAATTGTTTTTATATACCCTCTTTTAGGAGGAATTTAATTTTTATTTCATTGTTAGATAAATTTGGTTATAGACTTATGTTTGGAAATAGAAAAGTTGATTTATAGTTTAATTCATAGTTTATTGGCAGTTGTTTTCTTTATGATAATTTATATAAACTTTGTTCTTTAAATGTTGAAGCTATTGGTTTTAAAAGACCTTTGATTAGAGAGAAGTCATCTTTGTTATGACATTGAAGACTATGAAATATCTCTAAAGAAAGGGTTAACAGATTATTGAAGGTGAAATTCTTCCACCTTTGGATTTTTAAGATTTGGGGATCTATGTTGATTATATAAGGGGTGAATTGATAAAGACTAAGAAAAATGGATCAACTAAAAGTCAAAAGCTTTTAGAGCTTATGCATACAGATATTAATGGGCCCTATTCATCTATCTTATGTGGTAACATGTATTTCATCACTTTTATTGATGATTATTTTAGATATGGATAGGTTTTTATGATTAAAGAAAAATCTATTACTTTTCATAAGTTCAAAATTTTTATGACAAAATCAGAGAAACAAACTAGGAAAGTCATTAATTTTATGAGGTTTGATCGAGTTGAAGAGTATTATGATAGATTTAATGATTCAAGGCGACAGATTGGCCCTTTTTCCAAGTATTTGTATGATTGTGGAATTGTTCCTCAGTATACTATACTTAGGATTCTTGAAAAGAATGGTGTAATTGAATGGCATAATCACACCCTTAAAGATATGATAAGAAGTATGATGTGCACGTCTAATTTGCCAAAGTATTTATTGGGTAAACCTATCAAGACTACATTATACATTTTGAATAAGTTTCCTTCAAATTTAGTATTTAAAACTCATTTTAAGCTCTATATTGGAAGAAAACCTAGTCTTAGACATGTTTGAGTTTAGGATTCTCCAACTGAAGATAGGGTTGATAATCTTAATGAGAAGAAATTTGATTTTAGTATTGTTCAAGGATACTTCATTAGTTATACTGAACATTCCAAATTATTCAAATTTTATTACCCTTCTTACAACACTAAAAGGGTGAGTCAATGACAACTGAATTTCTTGAACTAGATTTAGTAGAAGGTAGTAACTTTAAACCATTAAAGGAATTTTAAGAAGGCTCATTTGAATTACAACCATTGACTGATGTATATACTGATATTTTACCCACTTATGTTGAGAACCTCAAACAATAGGTATTAGATATTCCTATGGAACATGAGTCTTTTCAAAATGAAGCCACTACTGTTGATATTATTTTAGATCCTTTATTAGTCTAGTTGCATGTGTCTGATACTGTACCTGATAAGTCTACAGTTGAAATTCCAGTTAAAATATTATCTAGACAAAGATGATCAGCTATCTCTTATGATTATTATGTCTATCTTGATGAGTCTAATTATGATATTAATCAAATTGTAGATCTTATGGATTTTAAAGAAGTCATTTCTTGCCAACAATCAAATATATAGTTTGAGGCTATGAAGGAAGAAATGTAGTTTATGAGTGACAATGGTGTATGGGATCTTATAAAAGTTGTTTGATGGGGTTACACCTATTAGTTGTACATGGTTTTTAAGACCAAGAAAGACTCTAAGAAGGTGTTTGATTTAGGTAATGTTTCATTATAAAAAAAGATTACCTAGAAGATAATTACTTAAAAAATTATTAGATATAAAAGATTACTATGTTTGATAAAATTTGGTAGATATAAATAATTATTGTATTTAGTTAGAGGTAATAAAAGAATATTAGTAAATTATTTTACTTAAATTCTCTTGGGTATAATTATTCTAAAATATTTTTTATATTACTTGTTAAATTAATTAAAAATGAGGTTATTTTTGTTCTAAAAAATTAATAAACAATAATATAATTATAATAAAATCAAGATTACCTTGATAATTTTTTAATACCTAAGGTGAAGGTAGTAATTAGATTCTCATCTGCATTACCTACCATATCATCATTGGTAATAAAAGATTACTATAATATTTTATTACTGATAAACCAAATAAAGTAATGTAAGTAATAAAAAATAAATTACCGATGTAATCTTTATTAATCAGGAACCAAACAACTCCTAAGGATAGAACTATCAAATTTGAAGTCAAATTGTTGCTAAGCGTTCTACCTAGAGATAAGGTATAAACTTCAATAAGACTTTTTTCCCTATGTCCACTAAAGATTCAGTCAAAATTATTATGGCTTTAGTGGCTTATTTTGATTTAAAACTTCACCAAATGGATGTGATGACAACTTTTTTGAATGAAAATCTTTATGAAGAAGTTTATATGAGGCAGCCAAAAGGTTTTGAAATTAAAGAAAAAAGGCATATGGTATGCAATCTAAAGAAGTTTATATATTGACTGAAGCAAGCTTTTGGCAGTGGTATTTAAAATTTAATGATGTAATAACTTTATATGGGTTTGTTGAAAACAAATTTGATCAGTGTGTATATATCAAGATTAGTGCAAGGAGATTCATTTTTCTAGTCTTTTATGTTGATGATATTTTGTTGGCTAGTAATAATGGTAATTTGCTTCATGAGTTAAAGCAATTTTTGTTTAAGGCTTTCGATATAAAAGACCTTGGAGAAGCATCTTTTATCTTCAGTATTGAGATTTACTGTAACAAGAATTGTAGGTTACTAGGATCATCATAAAAGGCTTACATTGAATAGGTGCTTAAGAGATTTAATATACACAATTGTAAGGGTGGTGAGGTATTTATGGTATAGGAGATAAGTTTAGTATTAAACAATGTCTTTAGAATGATGTGGAGAAGGCATTTATGTCTTATGTTCCTTATGTTAGTGCAATTGAGAGCTTCATTTATACTCAAGTTTGTACTAGACCAGATATTCCATTCATTGTGAATGTGTTTGGTTGTTATATTTTTAATCTATGTATTAATCACTGGATTACAGTCAAGAAGGTCATGAGATATTTACAAAGGACAAAATAATTCAAGCTAGTATATAAAAAGGTTGAGAATCTTGAAATAGTAAGGCATTCTAATTCAAACTTTGGTGGTTGTGTAGATGATTACAAGTATACTTTAGGATTCATTTTCTTGCTTATTGGTGGACATTTTAAAAGGTAGTGATAAATCTCACGTGTTAAGGTTGTTAGTGTCAACCTAATGTAACACATGGGTGCATGTTGACTACAAATCCACCAAATAGACCTATTAAAAGGATTCCACATGGATGGTAATCTCAATGTTTACAGAATAAATTATCTAATGGATGATGGTGTATATGATCACTAGACTTTAGATCACCAAAACGTTTCATACATTGATTGGTTTAGTTTGACATTAGCCTAACATAATCTTTTTCAGAGATTATTAGTATGATAACAATCAATTATGTTGAGAAGTGTAACTAGATTATAGTGAATCAATCGAGGATTCATCATTTTTGAGTATCAGATAAAGATGTCTCATAACACTATTAGACTAATGACTATAGCCAGAGAAATCTATTACCATATTATAGATTAGGGTCGAAGCCTAAATTTAAATAAACCTAGTCATTGTCTTAAAAGTCAAGTTAAGAAGTCTAAATAACTAAGGTAGACATTACTTTTGTGCTCCACCCTTGATGAGGTATCATTATGACATGGGATTTGATTTCATGAGAATTGTACTATTGTAAGGTTACATTAGTTAACGTTAATTTTCGATATATTAAGTGACCATGGTGTTAAGATAGAGGTTGCTCATGATCTGTGAATAAAAGGAATGATTAATGGTATGTTAATCACAAATTTTATTCATTCCCAATATATTAGAAAACCTATGGGTCACACGCATAAGGGGTTGTTTCTACAACTTGAAATATTAGGGTGTAAAGCATGAGTGAATCGCCTTAGGTTGGTGAATTTAGATATCTGAAATTACATTTGAAAATATTTAGAAATAAATATTTAAAGTGTAATTAAAGGCCTAATTAATATTGTGTATACCTAATAACTAGTGGTAGGGTATATAAAAAAATCATTAAGGATATGATATAAATTCATAACATAACACTAGCTACTTGAATTGTCTTTAGCTATTTCTATCAAAAGGGAGAGAAAATTCTCTCAATTTTTCTCTCGAATCTCCTCAATCTACTCAACCAATTTTTTACAAAGGAAATGTTTTCTATCCAGAAATGTTTCAGAGCAAATTTGAAGAGGAGCTGCCAACGCAAATATAAGGGTTTCTAGCTTTCTTTTTATGTGTATAATAGTCTTTTGTCCTAAGGATCAATTTTTCATGCATATTTTATTTTCATTTTGTTGAGTTTAATGAATTCTTTTTATTTATAATGCATGAGAAAAACCATACAATGGTATCGAAACCCAAAGGTATTCAATCATACATATAAATATTGTATTTGCTTGAAAAATATATTAGATATATGTTGTATGTTATTTTGATTTGATATATTGTATGATCAATATAACACATATTTAATGTTATCTTAATTTTATTTGATTAAAAATTTTGTATATATTTGATTGTTGAAACTACTGAATTTTGATTGCTTATTGGTAGAAGACTATTTCTTAAGATCTCATGTTATCATACGATTTTCCACATGATAATTGATCAAGAAACGCCTCCTGAGACAAAGGCCTTTTATATGTATATGAACCCATTAGATTGGAATAGCCTAGTTGAATTCTTAAAATTCATGTAAAAGGCAAATTTTGGAAATCTAGAATTCGGTTGACTAGTCCACCAACCAGTTAACTGATTCAAACAAGAGTCAAAAGCTCTAATGGTCAACCATTTTAGGTGAACCAATCTACCAAATTTCAACAAAGGGGTTTGTTTTTTTTTTTTACGTTGTTGTATGAAAGATCGACCTGACATCATTGATGCATATGTCAAAAGACAGCTTGCCTAAATTTGTGTTGTTGCACAATTAGATTTGAAATTGTTGTTTTAAATCTATAATGGTTGAAAATTAGAGTTACACAATTTAAAGATCAAATTGAAATACTACTAATTTAACCAAGACCATATTTTGTGTGTGGTTAATAACATATCATGTTTGTTTGACATGGTGTTCAGTACATGGGCTTAGACCGATGTGTCTTTTTTTTAATATTTTTCATTATTTGTACAGTTTTATTATGTAATATTAAAAAAAGGTCAACAAACCCTAGCTCTTAAATTCTTATTGTAATTCTCTTCTCATCTCAACTCATCTGAATGTAACTTGATGTAACCAATTATTGATGTAATTTAGTTAAGAATTATATTAATGTAATCGGATAGGAGAAGTTGTAATGTAATCAAACATATGAAGAAAGACAATGTTACCTCATAAAGACTTGAGAAGACAAAAATAAATAGCAGATTCTTAGATTGGGCAAATTAGCCCTTGGGGTTTGAGAAAGCTGACATTAAATAAGGTCATTTATAGACGCATAAATTATGTTTTAGATTGCATGCTTAAAGGTGTATGTATACATAGATTGAAGTTATGTATGAAAATGGTTGATAATGGTGAGACCTAAATAAAAATTAAATAAAATCCCTCAATAAATATCAAACTATATAAAAGTCTTCCATTACAATGGGCTACTTTTTTTATATCAAGAATTGTGCTCTAGGTTGTTTGAATTGTTAAGTTCGCAACATTGACTTGAGTTCAATGACGTGTATAATTGGCTTTGAAACCTACCTAATCTACCCATGTAACTTGTTTGCCAAAGTGAAGGTGAAATGGACTAGATAGGATCTTTGTCCACTAGGAAACTTGGCAGGATTTCCTAAGAGTGATCGTGTGGGCTATTAGCTTGAAAGAAAATAAAGGGAGTATTTATTTAATATATATTTAAAAGGACAATAAGTTGGATGACAACAACTTCATGAATTGACATCGAAATCTTTGGATAACATTATGTTTAGAAAAGAATTTTTGTCACTTAGGGCACCTAGCCCATTTTACTTTATCTTAATGCCACCCAAAAGGAATAATGTAACATTCATAGGTAACCTAAGGGCATTCTTATCTTTTTCTTTGTTTTTACTTAAATTTATTGATGATTTTCATAAGGATGCACACTTATATATGTAGGTATACACAATCGTGCATCATCAACAAAATTTGAATTTGAGATGAGATAAGAATCATGACAAAATCGAATGTTGTCATAGTTGACCGACATGAGACATCTATGTGTCGCGTCTAGGAAGCAAAATGAAAAAAGGTGTTAACCTAATTTCTAGTATTCTTTTCACACTCTAGTAACACAAACTAAGAGAAAGTAGAGAGAGAAGGATTTTGGTCATCAAAGAAAGTCGCTAATCATCAAAAATCACAGTCACATGAAGAATAGAACAATTTATAAAATGCAAGTAAATCGGTCTTTCATAGGTATAAGGTTGTGATTAAAGTTAGGATTCTTAAGTGATTATATGATATTATGATGTTTTTAAATGCTTATATGAGTGTACTTGATGTTGATTTAGGTTGTAGTTTTTATGATTATGTTGTATGAATAAGAAGAATAGGATGAATTCAATTAGGATCCATGACATTATACATGTTTTGTTTGATGAAAGGATGTCTTAAATGTTTATAAGTGCCCTATATTGTTATGTTTTTTATTGTTGAAAGTAAATTGAATAGACTTAGAATCAGTGGGTTTGCAATCTTTATATTGCAATGCACAACAGTTTAAGGGATCCAACAAGTATTTGTATCTCTTATATAAAATAGGAAGTTTCACCTTTTCCATGTTCATCTTGAGGAAAGACATACACAACCATATGGTGTGGGACACATGCTCATGTATGACTTTCTAAAAGTGGACGTCGTGTGTAAGAAATGGCACACTTATGTAGAGGTGTTAAAAAGCACACAAGGGTGTGGTTAAAGCTACATGCCCATGTATAAACATAAAGGGACATAGGGGTGTGAAGCAAGGACACAATAGTGTCCACCAAAAGATGGAAAAAAATTATTTTACCCCTAAGCCATGTGCAAGGAGAGGGAAAAAAGAAAGGAAAAGAATAGAAGGATATTTAACATGACCAAAGAGGTTAGTTAGCCAAAGAAAGTTATCTGACTATGTGAACGATGATATAGACCTTAACCGAATCAGATCCAAGTCAAAAATTAGGAAGTTAAGAAAAATTGTACACACCTAAACTACCACTAACTGTGTTCATAAGTGGAGATATACGTGAAAACAATAAGGTTATATGAGAGATAAATACCCATAAGATACATCATGCATTTTATGCCAAGGCACATTAGCCACACATTTAGTTTAATTCAGGTGTATATGGTAAAGGATGTGACCTTTTTAGTTAATTCCTCAGTCCTGGCCACGGCTCATGAACCAATAGTTTCGATTCGAAACTGTCAATTCACGGTTCGAAAAAATAAGGACCTTGAACCAAAATCGTAATAAGATGATTTGTAACCAGTTCGAAACCAACGGTTCTAGTTTATGACCCTGGTTCGGAATCGATGATTTCGGTTTGGAACCAACATTGAACCGTCAATTCTAATATATGATCTTGATTTAAATTTTAAATTATTAATTACAATAATTGAAAATTAAAAGAAAGGTTTGGACTTAATTTTTCAATTAAGCTTCCTACATATTTTCTTAGGGTTTAGAAGAATCAAAGTCTACGTAGTTCTCTTACCTTTGCATATCTAATAGCTGACAGTACCCCTTTACCTTATCATTCACCTCTACTATCTTGACTATTATTTCCCGTCATCGAACTATCCATAGTTAAATCAAGCGATTTTTCATTGAAGTCCACTTTTATATCTTGTTGGCTTAATTCAGCTCTTGTCCAATCGGCCACGCATACTTGGGCTTCAATAGATTCAGGAGCCAAACTTGATCGCCTCTCATCCAATATATTACTCCCTTGACTAAAAACTTATTCTACTGCAACAATTGATACTATTATTGTCAAGACTTGTTTAGCAATAGCTGCTAATGTTGGAAAAGTTTATGCATGTCGACTCCACCATTTTAGAACTGGAAAATCTTTACATATATTGTTGTCACCAAACTCAAAAACAGTAGTTAAATAAATATCAAGCTCTGAGGTGGAGTCTAATGTTCCTCTTGGTCTTTTGCCCTTTTGCATTATAATACGATCATCATAACTCATATTTTGGGTTGATGATGGGGCAATAGGTGGTAGAGAGGAAGAAGAACCACCTTGGTTACCATAAATTAATGAATATTCAGCATAAATTTCTTTAATTAAATTCATAATGTTAGTTATAGTTAATGAAATATTAACTTTATCCTCACAATCTAATTGCAAACATTCATAATATAATATTAAATAATCTGTAACATCATCTAATTTAAATCTAGAATAAAAAAAACAAGCAACAAGAAAAAGTTTTAGAATTGTTTTATAGTAAGTTAACTATTTTGTTTTCATTAAAAAAAATAGTTTCTTGTAGAATAATATCTTGTTTGGCCTCTTGTAAAGCCCTAATAATATTAATAGCTTCATTTAAAAACAAATGAGAAGTGGGATAATAAACCCTACTTAAAGTATTAGTTGCATTATTAAAATTTTTTAATACATTTAAAATTGTTTTACAAATATCCCAATATTAGGGATATAATGTAACTTATGACACATGTTGTGAAATAAATTAGCATAATAAATCCCTATAATCAAAAGACTCGTTGAGTAATTCATATGTTGAATTCCAATGAGTCGGCACGTCTTTAGGAAATCTTTTTGGTCTTCTATTATGTTGTTTACAAAATTTACCCCATTCTTTCATAGTTTGGGGATGTGTCTATAAAAATGAAATTAATGTTTTTATTGGACTAATATAATTATTAAGACAATGTAAACCATCCTGTACATATAAATTTAATACATGATATGCACATCTAATATGAAAAAATTTACCATCTAAATTAGGTTTGCAAATATTAATTAAATCATTTATTGAGGTAGTATTTGAACGTGCATTATCAAATGAAATTGAAAAAACTTTATAAAGTAATTTATTTTCTTCTAATATTCTTTTAATTATTTTATAAATATTATCGGTTGTATGTCGATCATCAAACACCCTAATTACTAAAATTCTTTTTTATAATTGAAAATTATCATCTATCTAATGACAAGTTATACCCATATAAAAGTGAACTTGCTAATGGTCACTCCAAATATCATTACATATAGATACATGCCCATCAAAATTTGTAAAAAATTGAATTAATTCTTTTTTTTTTGTTTTTTATATAAACTAAATAATGTTTCTTTTAATGTGTTTCTTGGAATAGTTTTATGTGCAGGATTTAATGCAGTTTTACAATAATTATTAAAACCTAAATTTTCACTAAAACTAAATACTAAATGATCTATTGCTACCATTTTTGCAAATTCTTCTTTACTTTTATTATCACTATACATAAATAAAGATTTGTATGTAGAACCATACCCGGTTGTTTGTGTTTGGCCTCGACTTTGCCCCCTTTTTTCAGATACTTTGACTCCAAGTGCCTTTTAAAAGTCTCGTATCCACGTCCTTGTTTTAATTTATAAATTTGCCTACAATAATTGTAAGCAATTTCAAAAATACCATCTTCTTTTTGTATTTTCTTGAAATGAATCTTGAAAATATCGGATGTAAGAATTTTTTGAGAGTGTTGTTCCATCTCTATCTGTTGTTGTTGTTTCACCTCTACATATTGACTTTCACTTTCTTGTATTGAAAAATCATCTATAAATTGATTTTCATTCACATTTGATATATGTGAATATTGACCAAATCTCTATTATTAGAAGAATTTCCACTACTTGTCATTTTTAATAATAAATAAAATTAATTATATAAATGAATTATATGATTAATTATGAAAGATAATAAAAAAATAATAAATAAAATTAATTATAGAAATAAATTCTATAATTAATTATGAATTGTATAATAAAAATAGAAATTGGAATTAATAAAAAATAAAGAAAAAATTTAATTAAATTTGAGAGAATTTGATTGAAAGATTGAGAGAGTATTAAGAATGAGAACGAAAGTTTGAAGTATTGAGTGAGAGAGTGGAGAGATTGAAATTTGAATGGGTATATATATAAGAAAAATTTTAAAAAAAATTGGGGGTGAAAATGAAATTAAGAACTTTTGCAGGGGATCAACGGTCCCCTACATATTTGAAAATTTATGTAGGGGACCGTTGTCCCCTGCATAAGCAATGAAAGGGAACCGTTGGTTCCTTTATTAAATTTTAAAAAATAAAAAAAAATTCAAAAAAAATTTAAGATTTTCGGTTCAGTATAGTAAACTGCCGGTTTATATGTCGGTTCATAAATCAGATGTGAATCGATGGTTTTACGGTTCAAAATTAGGTAAATCGAAAACAAACCGCTAAAATCTGATTTTGATTCTAGTTCAGTCCGATTTTAGGTTTACCGGTTTCGGTTCTAGTTTTATCTGGGTCAATTTCAGTCCGGTTCATAGGCTAAACTGGCTCGTGGCTAGGTCTACCCCACATGGTCAATAGGATACATCAAGATAGTTTTCAGATAGTAGTCTTATAGCTAGCATATTTGGTAAGGACCATTCAAGATAGTAGTAAGGACCATTCAAGATAGTTTTCAGATAGTAGTCTTATAGCTAGCATATTTGGTAAGGAAAAGATTACGACCAGATTACCTGTGTGACCAGGGTACCATATTTAGCTAGTCTAATAGACTGTATGACATGTGTGCAAGGCACGATAGTGAGTATACATACAAGATGTCATATGCTCTGACCAGGGCATTGGATATGTATAGATTAACTTATGTTATAATACCTTGTAGATGCCTTTTTTTAGTGCACGACAATGTTAAATGTGACTAGGGTTAGATTTGAAGCGAGCTTTTTTAGACTTGAAACGAGATTTGCTTAAACGAGTCGAAACAAGCTTGTTAGAAATAAGCATGAGTACAAACATGAGCCTAAGCAAAAATCAGAAAATAAGCACAAACTCGAACCTAAATAGAGTAATACTCAGCTCACTTAGCTCAATGAGCCAGTTAGGTTCGCTTAACTTAAAGCTTAAGTTATTGCTAGCCTCCTGTTGTTGTATAAAAACATCAACGTTTAAGGAGCAGTTGACTAAACTAAACCTAAAAAAAAAAGACCTAAGTTCTTTTGCTTTTCTTTTTGCCATTTCTCTAGACGTTCTGCTATCGTTTAGACTCTCTCTAACTCCTCTACTCACTCACAATTCAAACATTGTTCAACCACCATAACTTCAACGTCTTTCAACCTCCGCAACAATATTTTTCTTTGTATTTTGTTTTTTCCACTACACAATAGCTTTTGGCCTTTCTTTTTTGTCATTTCTCTAGTGGTTCTCCACTCCAGTAAGGTTACTCAACAATGTGAACAAGGTAACTTTTTTGTAAGTCAAATTTCTCATTTTTAATTCTTTAGGTGCGTAATTGGAAGAGTCAAATTTCTGTATGGTTTTTGGTTCTCCACTCCAATGGAGATCCCTTTGCCTTTTTGTTAACATATACATTTATTTACCTAAAAGAAAAAGGCATGTAACATAAAATTTTGGACTAAAAATCTAACTCATTTTTCCTAGAGGAATTACTAAAGAATTCAGATATAGATGATTATTCTTCATGAAAAGAACTTCAGAAATTTAGCAGAGACTAAAAATAACATGACTATATATGCATTTAGTCCAATTGGTCAATGTTCAATTGCATGTTTTTTTTTTTTTTTATGGGTTAGAATTAAATCCTGACTTGAATGCCTCTAATTAAATGTTGCTAGCACATGACATTGATATCCAGTACAATTATACATGGTTGCATGTTCTTAAGGAGAAATATAGGACTAATAAAAACAACATCTATAATTAAGTGATCTTTTCTTTAAAATCTAAACTAAAGTTTGGCTTTGAACTTTTCCATTGACATAATTAATATTTTTAATGTTATAAACTATTAACATAGGTGGGGAAATGTGTTTTGAATGTAATAAACTAATCATGCATGAATTATGTATACTTTGAATGTAGATGCACCAAAGAAATATTAGTCGAGGTTTGTTTTATTTATTAACTACAACTGTAAAGAAACATTTCCATTCATCAAGGTCAGTAAAGGGGAAAGGAATAGCAATTCAAAGACCTTATTTGCGTGATTTTGTAAAGAATATAAAAGTAGAAACTACATTTACAGGAGATTATGAAAGGTTTGAATAAGATGTCAGTAAGCGGGAAAATGTAATATCTAAAAGGAAATCTAACTTACCTTGTCCTCTAGTTATCCCGCCCAACAAGAAAAAAAAAAAACCTCTACTATTTGGGAGTACTTTCCCAAAGACATGATTATAATAGTGGGGGATGCACGATTTGTTATATGTAAGTTCTATAACAAAAGGTTAAAGCTATAGAAGACACATTCAAAAACACACCTTTGTCGTCATATAAGGCAATGTGTCAAGCAAAAAAAGGCAATGGGGAAATAGAGTTCTTCGAAGGGACAAATATTGTTAAAGTTTCAACCAATAGAAGGAAATTGCCTAGACCCCTTCATTCCACCCATCATGGGTCCAAACGCAAAATATAATCATGATATTATGCGTCTTAAATATTCAAGTAACTTGTTTGGTTATTTTCTATCAATTTCATACTAATTTGTGTTAAAATAATTAACTATTATCGTGATTCAATATACAATCCGTGAGGCATTGGCTCACATGATTCTGATTGACGAATTGTCATTCTCCTTTGTTGAACATATTAACTGCATATACTTATTTATTTATGATATTTATAACTAATTTAATAAACTACGTCGTGTGCTTTCTTGAAGATTGAAGATGTTGATATTGAGATTGACATATTACTACACACTTAAATAGTCATGTATTGGAGGATAATGCAATGTTCTCATACAAGTAAGAACATATTATGTTCATATATGTCTCATGTCTAAAATTATGTAATTGTTTTTACATGCCATTCATTTTCTTATTGATGTTATGGAATGAATAATTTCTTTTGATGCTACTATAGAATTTATTTTAATTCTCGTTATCTTGTTGATGTTAAATATAATTGCTTTGACATACCATTTTCTATCTTGTTAATGTTATATTGGGGATAACAAAAATGTTAGAGTTATTGCTTATATTCTTGAATTTATTTTGCAAGTGTGATGAATGGAATAAATTGGCTATAGTTTGTGAAAATGTTTGTTAAGGTTTAAGTGAAACCATGACATGTTATAATTATACACGGTTGATTGAGGTTTGACAAGAGGCATGGAAGTTATGGAACCATGACATGAAATATGGTTTATTTAGGTTTGATAGAAGGCAACTTCATTTTGGCTATTTGTTCATGTTTAAATTTTTTGTAAACATGTTAAAAGTATGCAATTAATGTGTAATATAAACTACTTTATTTAGTATTCATATCTTTTGAATCAAATATTAGGGAAAAATCTAAACTTCAAGATGAATGATGATAATAGGATGCAATATATATTTTGGATTAATAATATTCTTTACATATGTATATTAACTTTTGAATTTGAGATTCTTATTTGTATATATGTAGTATATATTTTTCATAAAAAATATTAACAATAATCTATAATTTGTTATGAGCTTGAAACGCTGGCTCGCACTAGAGCCTAAAATGCAAGTTTGAAGCTGAGCTAGGTCAACCAGAGCCAGTATATACAAACCCAAACTAGATGCGAGTCGAGCACAAACACTTAAATTATAAAGCGAGTCAAACACAAACATGTGTTTTAATGAGCTTGATGAGCCCGAGTCAAGTTCAAGTCGAGCCTAAATGAAAATGAGTTAGACCTTGTTTGAGTTTGGCTCAGCTCGCATCCACCCCTGGTTGTGAGCACACCAAGTTTTACCAAAGGAACGCCAAATTTTCAATTTTATGTTTTGTGTAAGATGTCGAAAGGACACCATCTTACTGAGTGTTTTCATTCATGCATTCATTTTTTGTTGTTTTGCATATAAAAGTGAGTAGCAGGGCATGCGGGAGAGCCAACAGTCTAGTGAACAATTACATAAGGGTGAAAGACAAAATTGTCTTTGTTATTATTCCATTAATGTATTTTGGATTCTAGTAAAGTTATTATGGATATTTGTGCATTGATTTTGTGTGATAATGATTTCAAACACAATTTTGTGAGCAGTTATTTTTAATATATATTCAGTTCATTTATTACACCTTTTTGCATGCATCAGTGTAAGTGTTTAATTGCATGTTTTAATTATCTGTTGCTTTAATTAAGAAAGTAAGTTATGCATGTCTCTTCAAGTCGTATTCTATATAGAAGTATGTATCTAGAGATGGGTGTTACAAATGAGATATTTATCAAAAATATTTTGATGATGTCAATGACATTACATGTCTGATGTTGGCATTAATGACACGATCTACTGAAGCAACATGAGGAAATAGATTTTAGATCCATTATCTTAGTAGTTACCCCTCTCACTTTTCTAACAAGTTGGGGCTCTTAAACAAAATCTAACAATGTACTCTAGCTTATGGCATTTGAAGCAAATTCCCTTACCTATCAGACACTTTCCTCTATATTGCCTACCACATCTTTGAAAAGCTGGAATCTTAGGTCCTTTCTGTTTATTGTTGTTGTTCATTTTTTCTTGTTACCTTTCAATTTGAATGGCCTTTTTCCATTTTTATCTGGTAGATAACCCTTTTAAGTATTACTACTGTCTAATTATGGCTTTGGTATAGGAGTAGGCATGCCATACATTCCTTTAACAAACACCTCTAATCTCAAGGCTCTACTCAAGGCCTTATTTTTAGTTTTGGGCAATTTATTGCCTATTGTCACATCTCAGGCTATAACTGGATTTAACCCATACATAAATTTCTTCATTCGCTAAATCTCTATGTTGGTTATCTTAAGGGCATATCTCACCATATTATTGAACTTTTTGGCATATTCTTTCACTGTGTTTGAGCCTTGAGATAAGGCAATAAACCTCTAGGCCCTAATACAAGTCATATTGGTACCTTTGTACTTAGCCTCAAATCTCTTTCTAAAATCTACTCAGGTATGTTTTAAAATCTTAACCATCTCTTTGGTCAATTTCTACCACACTTTAGAAAGTTAGGTGGCATATTTGATTCTCTCCTAGGATATCATATCAAACAGAGCCATGACACTCTCAACTGATTCTAGTCATTCCTTTGTTACGAATGATCTTTAACACTTATAAATTTCTATTATTGGTACATACTGGGCAAATTGTAAATGAGGTGTAATTGAATCTTTGTTGCCATTAGTACTTGTGTGGATGTCTCCTTTGTTGAACCTTAAATTAACGATGCCTAAACAGACTCACTAGTATGTACTAAAACACCTCACTGCTCCTTTAACGCCTCTTAGATCAAATTTTTGATATCATTGGCATTCAACTTTGCTTGAGAGGTTGGGGAACTACTCTTTCATTTAATGCCTCCTATGGGTTTCTTATCTATTCATTATGGGTGGTTCTTCTTATTCTTATTTTCTTGAAAAACTCATAACTATAAGTCTCAAACATAACTTAGTGCGTGAACATGAAACATTACTTACAATGATTGACTGTGAGTGCAGTTAGTGTAGCATAAAAGGTTTACTTTCATAACTTAACTTAGCTACACACTTCTTAATACATCTTTAGGTACAAAAATTATGCTCTAATACCAACTTATAACACCCCCTCCAAAAGTTACCCCTTTTAAAGGAAGATGTCACTAACTTTAACTAAATGAGCATGCATACCTTTAAAATCTTAAAACATTCATTCATATATTATCCATGAATGCCAATTTACAAAAATACCCTTATATCGTTACCATGCAAAACGTATCAAAGGATGTTTATGCAGGTAAATCATAACCATATTCCATAAAACAACTAAAATATGTAACTGGTACATCAAATTGATTCAATTACATAGTCTGAACATAACATAACACAAACATAAATTATAATAATAGATATAACTTAGTTGCCCTCGTGTTGCCACTATACTTGTTGACCACTATTCACCTCACAACCATCACTATCACTTGTACCTACACATATAAAAGTAAGAGAATGAGTAAAAAGTCACTAAATAAATAGAAAACTCTATTACTATCTTTTTCATAATCCCCAAAGTGTCTTTGGTTTGACCCATTATAACTGTATCATCTGGAGTTAATATCTAAACTCCTATTAGGATGGTCGTGGGTCTTATATCTTAAATCTATAAACTTGAAAACCTCTAGGCTACTTAATATATCTTTCGGGTTTAATTTTGTCTCACTCGGTCACTAAGAAATCACTCTCAATCTCAAACTGATGTGATGACATTATCTCTTAGTAAAAGTACTATCATACTGTAAGTTGTGTATTAGATCAGTCAAACTGAACTGATACAAGAATTTGACTCCTTAGTCATGTTAGCATTTGTTGTGTAGTCCACACACCTACACCATTATTAGACCATTGAAACAAAATCATAATTAAGCTCTATTATAAGTAAGTACCTTACTGTGGGTATAATGTTCTACTGTAGATGTACCTTGTAGAGAGTATATACTCACGGTGTCCCCTCATAACAGTTCTATGATATGTCTAGCATGTGCATCTCGAACCTTAAATCACCTCAAGCTTATCTTAGCTTTCACTCTATATATAATTCATGCCATAACATTATCTCATCTCTTAGGCATATTAGATACTACTACGTACCTGGAACATATATACTATCCTTAGTTCCAATAAACTTTCTTTGTTGTGAATAGGCATCTCTTATCGGGTGCACAAATGTTCATGTCTTTCTTCTGTTAAACGACTAATTCCTCATGAACATTCACCTTTTATTCATCATGAGTGAGCATCCCTAATTCATGTGAATGAGCGATCACTACTCTATAATTAGGAACAATCATCTTTCTAGTTCATCCCTCATCATGCATCTCTTAGGACACAAATGAGTGTTCACGTATAGGTTGAATAGATATTCATCCTAGTTTGAACTTAGTTCCTCAATACTTAACCATTTTTAACTACGTATTTCTTATGCGTATTTCCTTCATTTTACCCTATCTACGGTCATTCTTAGATCATGAATGGGCAAACTTCATGTCTTAGTTAACCATTCATCGGTTAATGATATCCTACAATTATTGAATCACAAACAAATCTTTAACTTAAAACTGAGTTCCACATGAATAGACGTGCATCGCATATAGCACATTTGTTCATGACCTATAATTTATGTGTTCTAAGCATGAACAATCGTCCCTATATCATGGACGATCGTTCATGACATCCAAAATGCATAAATCCAACCTATTTTCGCCCTCTAATTGTCGTTGCAAAGTTTCTACTCAATCAACACATATGTTTTTGTACTTTTACAATATCTACAATTAATAGAATTCAAACTAATCTTAATCACAAGGCAACACAATGAAAATGCATAAGTTTCCATATAACTAATGTACAACAATTGCATCAATAATTCCATTATTTCTTTTTCAACATACAGCTCATTCAAATTGATGACTTATCTTCATCATTCCCTTCTTAGAACCAATCTTCACACAATTATGTAATGCTCTATTCAATTAATTCCATTATCTCCTCAAATCATCGCAAAACCATCACAATCACTACAATTACATGAACACATATAAATCTCAAGTTTGGTAAAAGATAGAATCCTCATTCTAGTGTTGCGTACATATCACAAAATGTAGAAGAGTTCCTACTTATTGTATCTCCCAGGCGTGATGATTTGACGGTGATTGTTGCCCCTCCTTCTTAGCCTCTTCCTTTTGTTGGAGAACGGTCATCGTCGGAGCTACCATATAGACAAAATATGCACTATACTTTTTTTTAATAAAACAGTTTAAATATATCCAATCCCATTTTACATTATCACTAAAAAATTATATTCCTTTACTTTGGTTTTTTTATCCAATTAGGTTTTTCCTTGTCTTAGTTTATAGAAATGTTTGTAAGTGGTCCATGGAAGAATATTATAAAATATATCTTTCCCACCTTTGAAGCAATTATATTCTAGTAGAAAAGTGGTGGGAGAAACCTTATAAACAGCCCCACCTTTTGCATTTTGTGGAGATAAAATTTCTTCTTGTGAGCTTTTGAAAGTAAAGAGAGTTTTATTATTTTAGTCTTTATAAATAAATATGTCTCTCTGTTGAAAATTTTGGTGTCTATTTGTAATTTTTAACTTATTTCTTAATTCTTTTCTTTTTTTAATAAATAATTTTCTTATAATAATAAAATTTAAAAGATTGAAAATTAGAGATAGTTATTATAAATTTCAATATAATTTATACTTTTTTTTTTAATAATACCCATTTGACTTAGTTTATAATAGTTGGATTAAGATTTTAAATTTTGTGTTAAACTATACACTGTTTTAAACGTTTCTTAAAAAAATATTTTATGTTTTTTAACATAGTTTATGTATTACCGTACAAAGACAAATAAATTAGAATATATATTGTTAGATAGTTTTTATATCTTTAATATAAAATAATGATGGGAGTCTTGAAAATAAATAAATAAATAAATAGGGGCCATTTAAGTGTCACATGTCTTGTATAAACAAGAAGGCAATTTGGCTGGGTCAGCCATCACGTGTTACGATTGTAACCCTTTGGATAGCGATATCTTCAATTTGTATAGTTTTTATGAAATTATAACAATAAAAATACAACTACTATCTTAATGGGCATTTAAAGAATATTAAAACATATAAATTATATATATATATATATATATATATATATATATATATATATATATATATATATATATATATATAAATCTTTTAATACTATTAATGGGCACCTTAAAAACACAATGAAAACAATTTATTATAAAAAAAATATTTAATTTATTATTTAAATGATTATTTCAATTATAATTCATTAAAACAAGTTTCTATCAATTTGAGAACTAAATAATTTTTTTTAAAAAAGTAAAATTTAATATATTCTTCTTGTCAAATTTTAATTATTAGTTTAACAGCCTCTATGTCAATGCCATCTAATTGTTTCAATTACATTTAACTATAACTAACGTTTTTCAAATTTTTATGGAACAGTTTCAACAGGTGTACTTTTACTCTAAAATTTAAAAAGGAATTGTTGCAAATTTTACAATAATTAAATTAAAAAGAAAAAAGAAAAAAGAGTCTATTATAAGCCTTATGAAGCATTATGTTTTCTCATGTGTCCTTTATTATAAGATTATAAGAATTTTTTGTGATAAAATATAAATAAATTATATTTATGGTATATACATAAATTTATACATATCATAAATTCTATATAAGGAAAAGGGAAAATATGTATTTACTTAAAAAATCATATATTTAAGATACATAGAATATACACTAACCTAATAAGTCATATATTTATGATACATTCTAACATAAGAAACTATATATTTGAAATATATTCTAATATAATCCAACATTTCTCAAATGTTGGCAAAAAATTTATTGAATTGAGTTTGTTATACAAGTTAAGAGGTGATTGTGTTAATGACAAGATGACAATATGAGTATATCGAATTAATGAACTTATCTTTCCATGCAGGTGATGGTGGGATGGTACCAAACAAATAAATTTATCTTTTCACAAAGATGATGTGCGTGAGTGTGTCAAACTAAAAACTCATCTTTTCATAGGGGTCAAGACATTAATGTGTCAAACTGAAAATTCATTTTTCTATAGAGGTAATGATGTAAGCGTGCCAAATTAAAAACTCATCTTTCCACAAAGGTGATGGTATGAGTGTGTCAAACTCATCTTTTCATATAGGTGATGATGTGATTATACGAAAAAGAAATCATAAGTATACCACAAAGAAATACCCAAAAACATAGGAATGTTCCACTATAATACTATGATAAAATATGAATAAATTGTATCTCTAATTTATTTAATATCTTAATGATATATGAATTTATATATATCATAAATCATATATAATGATATACAAATCAATGAATAACAATGTAAGAAAGAAAAACATATATTTTGAATATTTGCTAATATAAAAAAAATTATATATTTAGGATATATTTTAATATAACAAACTATATATTTGAAATATATTTTAATATATTTTTATAGTTTGAAATACTCAAAAATTAAATATAAAATCTAAACTCATTTATTTGTATTGCAAGATTTGCAAAGTCAGAAAATAATCTTGAATATTACTTATTCAGTATCTCTTTGTACATGTTATAAAATAAACAAAAAGGTTAAAATTTTAAGTTATATTTTATATAAAATTTTTATATATTAATAATAATAAGTGTAAATAGAAATGCCTGCGGCAAACGCCATTATATTGATAACTTAAAATTAAAATTAAGAAATTTTATTATAATGTTACAAATACCTCTATATATATATATATATATACACACACACACATACATACACTCACATACTTACACACACAGCGTAGATGCATGTACCGCTCCACACACAAAGTCCCATAAATTATTATACTTTTGACCTAAAAATATTATATTTTTAATAAATTATAACAGATCACAGATCCATCTACCGCTTTAAAGAATATTTGATTCTAAAATTATTTTATCTTTTAATTCATAAACAAATTTTTAAACAACCAACGGAAATTAAAGGCGGACACGCGGCAGAGGCAGACAGAACGGAAATTATGTTGCGGTGGGTCATCATCAATAATAAATAGAATATAAGGTTAATATTGTCATTTCAGTTAAACTGCCCGACAGCTTGCGCGCCCCCCCGTTTCCCTTTCTCTTAATCTAAAAAGATGGGCAATAATAATTAATTATCTAATTTTTGTTTTTTTCACAAAATCTCATTAAAAAGAAAAAAGAAACAGTGTATTTATTTCATTTACAAAAACAAACGGCTCTATTATTTATTGAATGAACTGTACTCTCATGAACCTGTTAAATTAAAGTAGAGAGGGAATACAATTAAATGATGTAAACTTGATAATTAAAATGATTTCTAAATGAATTTGAATGACTCCACCATCATCGGTTCGGCTGTCTGTCTCCCATTTAAAAAATAAAATAAAACCCTAACTACCTAATTATCACTCTTTCACTCAACTCTTCTTCACTCTCTCTTTAAAGTTTAAGCCCTTCCATTCCATATCCAAATCCAATGTGATTCCTTAGATTGCTCTCTTCTCTTACTCTCCACCGAAACGACTCGTGTCATTGTTGTTTCACGTGATCCGCTCTTCTTACTAGCTTTTCCTTCACTTGTTTTCGCCTCTCCTCTTAGTGAGTTCATTTACTTTTAATTCTAGATTTTATTCTTGCTTTTGCTTTATTCTGATCTTGTTTTTATTCGCTTTCTAAATGTGAATGCCTCTCTTCGTCATTTATTCTTTTCTTCAATCCTTGTTTGTTTAAAATGATTTGTGCTACTTAAACTTTAACAATCACTTCAGTTTATAGTATTTCAGCAATCTGATTTTCTTTTCTGTGAGTTCTTTTTTTGATTATTTTCAGATAATCAAGAATTTTGTATTTGATCAAGTGGAAGAAAATCAGTATTCTGATATGATTGTTGGCTTCTTTTTTTTTTTTTTTTTTTCTGTTTCTCATTGTGATGAACAGATCTCGTGAACGGCTGAGATTGGCTCTGGTTGATCATTGGATATGGGGGCGATAGAATATATTATGTGCATAAATATTTTTATGTTATTCTCTGTTTTGATTATAGCGAGAGAGGAGGTTTATATCGTGACAGTTGAAGGCGAGCCTATTATAAGTTACAAAGGCGGCGAGCTTGGTTTTGAAGCTACGGCTGTGGAATCTGACGAGAAAATAGACCCGACCAGGTATACCATACCATTATCATCACTTGAAGTTTTTGTTGTCAATGCCATTTTGCATATGGTAGCCAGCTTGAAGTGTCGGTAACTTTTTAATAATTCATGGAATTTTTAATGAAGATTTTAGCTTTTCTTTGTGGGGTATTATGCTGAAAATGATGTTTTTGGAGGTAATATACACAGTTGGGCCTTGTCTAATCTTGGATTTAATTTATGGCGTGTTCAACGGTGTCTAATTTTTGCATTGGCAAGCTCTAACTAAGCGTGAAAGTAATTAGAAACCAGGTGTTACGGATTTGGAGAGAGAGTTGTCCTTGTCTAGTTTTAACATCAGTCTATACCGACAAATCTGGTTAAATTTTTAGTTGTTATAACCTGTTAGTTGCTTATTGATAATTGGATAACTCAATAAGTTTCCTAATTTGTTGGTTTTTTTTTTTTTTTAATAAACCAGGCTAGTAAAAACACTATTATTTTTTCTGTTGTCTTCTAGTGTTTAGATGCTTATGAGTTTTGTTTTTTAAAAATTATTCTGAGGCTGTGTTGTAAAGTCATCAAATCATTGTGATGATTCTAAGTGAATGTTTTCTGAATAAGTGAATCTAAATTGCACTTTTCTTTTAATTTATTTTATAAAATAAGTTGGCACCCCCTATAAGAGTATAAAGAGAAATTATATCTCCATAAGCCAGGGACTTAAAAAGGTTTTTCCCCACAAAAATTTTAAAATGTATTATCATGTGTTATGTAATCTTTGATGGTTGGATTTTCACTCATCATCAATGGGAATTTTTTTTTTTTTGTCATTAGATATATAGTCACTTATAACATGTATATACAGAGAAGAAAAATAAAGGAAAACTCAGCATTGATGTCTCTTAGAGTGTACCTTGCTTTCTCTGAAAGGTGAATGATTGAAAATTTGAATTAAAATTTTTGACTCCTAATCAATCATTAAATTTATTTATTAAATTAATTAATTTTATTGAAAATAGGTTAAATTTATATGTATATCATTCATAAAAATATATGTAGTTAATTCAGGCTCTAATTCCAATTCCTGGTTGACAATTGACAACATTGAGTAATAACGTTTCACAACGCGTAGTGGTAAATTGTAATAAATATGTTTGATGTATGTGATATTGTCTTTGTGATTTAGGTCTAGTTAAAATGGTGATTTGTTGGAGTGTGTTTCACTAAGGAGATTGGGGATAGGAGCTACAGCTGAGAGTCACGAAATTTTTTGTGGTATTCTATAGGTAATGCAAGAATAGTACAAAGATTACAATTTAAATTGACTTCATTTTTTAAATTAATTTGGCCAAGGACGAAGCCCCATGGGTAAGATTGGGGGCTTATGCTCCCACTGAGCTTGGAAAAAATACAACTAAACCCTCCTCTGTGTTTAAGCTTTAGCAGCCCTTTGTTTATTTCATCAAAGTAGCCTGAATCCATTAGTGTCACCATTTTTGTTTTATTTGGTTTTTCTGAAATGTCAAATATATTTTAATTTTGTTTCTTTATTTTGTTGATCTTGTGAATAGAGTGTACCAACCAACAATTTCATATGTATCATGATTCTCAGATTAATTTTTCTCTTTTTTGACCTAATTTATCTTCATCTGTTTAAACTTGTAGTATGATTTTTTACTTCAATTCATTGAAATGTTATATTTATTATTTTCATTTCTAAGAATGAAGCATAAAATAAAATTTTGGGACTGATAGATTATGATAATTTGATTGCACATATCTTGATTTGAAGTATTTTCATAGTAAAGAGCTTTTTGGGAAGAGGAAAAAATAAAAAAAGCTTGAAAGCTATTTGGACAACCTATGTCATATGGTAGTGCATACCTAGTAATTTCCAAAACACCACTTTTTTATTTTGAATTTTGCAAAACATTTTTATTATTGATGAAAGAGATAAAGTAAATACAAAACTTTTTTGTGTATAAAAATTATTAATGAAATTTGATGTATTAAATTATCTAAACTTTCATAATTTTCATTAATCATTTTTTGCTATTTAAAAAGTTTTTCTATAAGTTTTCCCCGCTAAAACAAAATCCTGGCTTCATCAGTGAAGGTGACTATGTTATATCATTGGAGAGAGATTTAAAATTAACGTTATATTATTTGTATAATGTCATATCAATTTAATAAAGTTGATGTTGTATATTTTAACTTATAAATGTAATTTTACTCTAAAACCAGTGGGTGAACTAACACAGGTATTTGGAAAGGGATTTAGCTTGATTTTATTTAATTTTACTTTTTTTGCAAGACAGGGAATTCTATATATATAGTGCCAAATTGATTTATATAGTTGAGATTGTGTATTTAATTTGTAAAATATTATATTTTTCTAAATCAAGAGTATAGGTTAGGTATTTGGAAAGGAAGTTAACTTAGTGTTTTTAATTTAATTTTATTAGGTTTTTAACACTACATGTGTCTACAAATATTTCAGGAAAGTAAACTAAATGTTACAATCCTCTGCTGCCGATCAAGAAGTTATAAATATTCTCATCCTAAATCTATTTGTACTCATGAATGCATATGAGCATTTTTATTTTTGGTTTGCATCCCAACAGTTCATAAACTTATGGAATCAAGTTGGATAACAAGGGTGTTGCTTCACATTCATTGTTTATTTGACACTTTTTTTAATGTTCAATTGTTAAGCATTTAAAAGTGCGTGTGCTGTTTCATACTGTCATGTATCATATATAGCATTGACATTGTAATCTTTCTCCTCTCTGAAATAAAAAAGTGGATAGTAGTTGTAAGATTTCTCCATTACGCACCCTCATCCTCGTTTATGCTTCTTTCAGTGAATTTGTGACATCCTATGCCAGTCATCTTGAAAAGAAACATGATATGCTGCTTGGGCTACTTTTTGAGCGTGGAACTTACAAAAAGCTCTATAGTTATAAGCATCTTATAAATGGCTTTGCCATTCACACTTCCTCTGAACAGGTGAAAACCTTGGCACATACATTCTTGTACTTTCTTATCTTCAAATCCTGAATTAAATAGCACTAAAAATGTTAATGGTTTTGCATATTCTTCCACCTTGCAATCTCATTTATTATAACATTATCTCACTGCTTATTAGGCAGAAATCCTACGGCGTGCCTCTGGTGTAAAATCTGTGGAAAGAGATTGGAAGGTCAGGAAGCTTACTACACACACTCCCCAATTTTTAGGGCTACCCACTGGAGTATGGCCAACAGGCGGTGGCTTTGATAGGGCTGGTGAAGATATTGTGATAGGATTTGTAGATTCTGGAATTTATCCTCACCATCCAAGCTTTGCAACCTACAATACCGAACCATATGGGCCTGTGCCAAAGTACAGAGGAAAATGTGAAGTTGATCCTGATACTAAGAGGGACTTCTGCAATGGAAAAATCATTGGTGCTCAACATTTTGCAGAAGCTGCAATAGCAGCTAAGGCATTCAATCCTGCTATTGATTTTGCTTCTCCCATGGATGGTGATGGACATGGAAGGTTAGATATCTTACTGTTCATTAATATCAATTTCAATGGATACTGTGCTATGTTGCATTTGCTTTCCTTTTTATTTTGACTCCTAGTTTTAATTCACAGTAGATTTGCATGACATGAATAATGACTTGATGTTTTAAAAAGTCAAATTTTTTTCTTTTGATATTCTCATGCTGCACATATTGGGTTGTAGCTGCCTTATATTGGTTCACAACAGCTCTATCTCTTGATTGGAAGTTTATAAAGTTCAACATATTTTTTTGGTACTCGCTTCTGTGCACACTTTAAAATCTTAGTTGAAGGGGCAATCATCATTCCAATTAATTACGCAGATGGTACAGACAGCTGGTTAGGGAACAAAGTCAACTCAGAAGCTAAAGAACAAGGATATTTCCTACTTGAATTTCATTTTTATACATGTTCTTTTTGAAATCCTTGGATTATGAGCAACATCTTCTTTGATTAGTTGCTGACTTGCTGTTGTCTGACATCATTACTTTTCTTCTGGGCTCGAAGAAAAAAGTATTGACTGATTTTAGAGACATAGCCAACTCAGAAGCTAAAGAATGAGGACAATTCCTAGTTGCATTTTATTCCTATAAATATTCTTTTTGAAAGCCTTGGATTATAAGCAATATGTTCTTAGATTAGTTGCTGTAGTCTGACGTCATAACTGTTCCTCTGGGTTTTAAGAAAACTATATTGACTGATTTTAAAGACATGGTGCAAAACTGAGGGCAGTTGTTTCTTTTGTTTGACTTTGAGGAGGACTTGTGCTAAATTATGCCATTTACCATTCTTTTTGTGTTACTGCTAAACAGTCACACAGCGGCCATTGCAGCTGGAAACAATGGTATTCCTGTTAGAATGTATGGCCATGAATTTGGTAAAGCAAGTGGAATGGCCCCCCGAGCCAGGTGAGGACTAATAATCGTAACAAGATAGTTTTCCAATACCAGTCTTCTAGCACAATCTTTCCAGACACAGATGACTGAAATTATATGAGTTCAGGATTGCTGTGTATAAGGCTCTCTACAGGCTTTTTGGAGGCTTTGTTGCAGATGTGGTTGCTGCAATTGATCAGGTTTGCTATTATTTCATTACTGAAGACCACAAGAAGTTGGTAGTACTAGTATCTCCATTTTTTTATGATATAAACTATAATTTATGGGAATTAAACTCATCCGTGTTTCATGCATCTTTAACAAAATAAAACCTTAAAAAAACCAGATTGTGATATTTCAATTGGTAATGTCTCTCAGTGCATGGGCATCATTTTTGCTCATTGACATTTGACAAACAGTTTCTAGTTTAGATGTTTTCAGTATGTGTGTTGAATATTATCTATGTCATTTAGTCAAAGCATTTTGCTCTTGTTTTTCTGCTTTACTCTCTAGGAAAAAATCTTGACAACTCAGCTCTTCCTATGTACCCAAAAAATGGGAGACCAATCTGACATTTTAGAATTGGTGAAAACTGAAGGGGAGGGGGGAACTGAATAGTTCCCAGTTGATTGGTGATGAAATGCCATACTTCCTGCTAATCATTTTATTATGAATACGAACTCTTTGTAGTTAGTTTTCTTTTCTTTCTTTTGTTGGTTTTCGTTGTTGGTTCTATCTTTGTGTACATATTTTAAATTGAAAAAGCTTATGTTAACAGGCTGTTCATGATGGGGTGGATATACTTAGCCTTTCAGTAGGGCCAAACAGTCCTCCAGCAACCACCAAAACCACATATTTGAATCCCTTTGATGCCACACTTCTTTCTGCGGTGAAAGCAGGCGTATTTGTTGCACAGGCAGCTGGAAATGGAGGTCCTTTCCCCAAAACATTGTTGTCTTATAGCCCATGGATAATGTCTGTCGCAGCTGCAATTGATGATCGCCGATATAAAAACCATTTGAATCTTGGAAATGGAAAAATTTTGGCTGGAATTGGCTTGTCCCGTAAGTTTCATCATTGTGTTGTCTGTTATCCCCCCCTTCAGAAAATAAGTAAACAAACAGAAGGCTGTTTGTAAAACTTGAGAAGAGGCAATTAATATCACAAAGATCAACATCATGGTTTTTCTACTTTACTTTGTATTATTTTCTTTATACTCATGACATTATCAATTAATACATCTGTTTAATATAATTTTCTTTTATTAAATCCATTATTCAATGTGTTACCTTGTTTTCTGGTGAATCTAATTGAATTGTTAATATGCTACCTAGCTATTATTCTGAATAATAAGTAACATTCACAAGGGATAGTAGGTCTAGATTAATTTAGAAGTTTTAGTCTCTTTGAATAAAATAATTCTTTGGTTGCTATCCTCTGGGTTAGATATTTTCCTTATAGTTTTTCATTATCACTTATACTTTTAATTGCATGAATATCTATTCAAAGGGTTTGGATGAATATAAACAATATGCATTTTAGTCTTGATCAGAAAGGTCAGTCAACTGTCATATTGGGGTGCTGTTACAATTACTGTGTTTCATCAATTTCAGTATGGTTTCATTATGCATAACCTATTCATGGTGCATTAAGCAAAATCATTAAACGTATAACTACTTCTTTTTCCTTTCCATTTTTATGAATATATGAGTCACCAATTAAGTGTGGCCCCTGTGGGGCTCATAATTCTTTGTTGAGTTGAGTTGAGCTCTGTGTTTCATGTCCAACTTGAAACAATTTTATAAGTGTCCTTTTATAAATAAGATGCCTGTTGGTTTGTAGATACATTATACACAAACATGCACAATCAAGGACATAGTGGCTGAATGATTTCCAATTACTAGCTGTTAGGTTCTTGATTCTTACTCAGAGTTTTGCTTTTTTAACGGTGTTTTTCTCATGTATCACTGCAGCTGCTACACATCCAAATCAAACATATACCTTGGTTGCCGCAAATGATGTTCTTCTCGATTCTTCTGTGGTTAAGTACAGTCCCTCTGACTGCCAAAGACCTGAACTACTAAACAGGAATTTGGTTGAGGGTAACATTCTTCTTTGTGGTTATTCCTTCAATTTTGTTGTTGGTACTGCATCAATCAAGAAAGTTTCAGAAACAGCCAGAATCCTGGGTGCAGCTGGCTTTGTACTTGCTGTGGAAAATGTTTCCCCTGGAACAAAATTTGATCCTGTTCCTGTTGGTACTCCTGGGATACTTATAATAGATGTCTCAAAGTCAATGGTAATTATTTAAGCTGATTTCGTCTCTTCATATGTATTTTTTATAAGTTGATAACTGTCCATTGTGGATATTCCCTTAGTGGTTGCTAATATTTGATTGGGTTTGGTAGTATTACACTCTTCCAGGAGGCATTTAATATATTACAACCTGCCTTTGATGATGCCATATAAACTAAAGATCAAACAGGAATAACGCAGGCATGAGCTTGTCTTGTGTAAAAAGAAAGCTGGATCAAAACAAGAAATTTCTAAAGATGAAAAAAAAAAATTGCAGAAATTAGATTCATTGTCCTGTTCCATCCAATTTCACTTTTGGAATGTCTTTGTCCATTTTAGCTTAACCCTAACTTATAATGACAACTTGTCACCATTATAATGATACTTAGTTTGTTGCCCTTCTGAGCTCCTTTTTGTCTTGACTGACCACAGCATGTTCTCCCCCTTAGCCTTTTGTCATTTGTTTGGCTAAAGTTTTTTTTCTCCTGAGTTTCATGTTTTTGATTCTTGGGCATCTTTATTCTAGGAACTTGTTGACTACTACAACACTTCAACAACAAGAGATTGGACTGGAAGAGTGAGGAGTTTCAAAGCTACTGGTACTATCGGGGATGGGTTGATGCCTATTCTTCATAAATCAGCACCTCAGGTAGCATTATTTTCTGCTAGAGGGCCCAATATCAAAGATTTCAGTTTCCAAGATGCAGATCTTCTCAAGCCAGATATTCTGGCACCTGGTTCTCTTATTTGGGCTGCTTGGTCTCCAAATGGAACAGATGAAGCTAATTTCGTTGGTAAGATGGATCCAATTCTAAGTAATTTTTATTTCTTGGCTATCAAATGTAACAACTTTAAGTGCATATTAGTGTAAGAGGATTTTGTTACAATTAGACAAAAACTCTAAAATTTTATGCAATTGTCTGCTTCGAGTTTTGAGCAGGGGAGGGATTTGCCTTGGTATCTGGAACTAGCATGGCAGCACCACATATAGCTGGCATAGCTGCTCTTATAAAGCAGAAACACCCTCATTGGAGCCCTACTGCTATAAAATCAGCCTTGATGACAACAACAACAAAGCTGGACAGAGCTGGAAGGCCACTTCAAGCACTACAATATTCTGAAAAAGAAGCCATGAAGCTGGTTAAAGCTACACCTTTTGATTATGGGAGTGGTCATGTCAATCCAAGAGCTGCGTTGGATCCTGGACTTGTCTTTGACGCAGGTTTTATTCTTCTTCCCTTAAACACATTTTCTGATTAGTCTACTAGATGCAACTTAAGGCCTAAAAACTAATTATCTATTTTTCCTGTAAACTAGGAAGGCAAGTGATGGGATTAATTGATATTTTGGTTTTAACATGTATTTGCTATTGGTCTGTGGCCAAACACTATAAGTGTTTGCCTATGTCACCAAGTATCGTTAGAAAGCTACTGCAAGGGTGGCACCAATAATCATGACTTACAATAATAACTGTTAAGAAATAAAGAGGGCCGTTAATCAATTTGTAATTGCAGAACTTCAGGTCCTGATATGTCCTTCAAATATTACCTTCTTTAAAGTGTGGTTGTAATTTAGAAGATGATCGAATATTGAAAATGGTGACTAGGCACATGGCCAAAAGGACCTGATAGAAGAATATCCTGTAAATAGGAATTGTAAGGAAATACCCTGGAAACGTTTTATGTCAGCAATTATTAACCTCTTTTTTATTTATAAGTAGGTGTTAGATTTAAAGTAGCATCCAGGCTGCTTTTTTAGTGATTCCTTAAGCTTTACACCTTGGATACTCTATAACTTAATCCAGGTGACAACAGCAACTTTTACTTGATATTAGTGAAACAGCGTTTCTTAAAATGCTCTATAATTTTAGATGAGGAATTAGTTTCCAGATAACATTCAGCAAATCATGTTGAAAATGTGTCAACCAACTTCTAACTCCGAGGAAACTTTTGGTAGGTTATGAGGATTACTTGGGATTCTTGTGCACAACACCTGGTATCAACAAAAACGAGATAAAGAACTACACTAATTTACCCTGCAACTACACCATGGGTCAGCCGGCAAATCTCAATACTCCATCAATCACCATATCTCATCTTGTGAAGTCTCAGACGGTTACTCGCACTGTCACAAATGTTGCAGAGGAAGAAACATATGTGATCACTGCCAGAATGCAACCTCCCGTTGCCATTGATGTCAACCCTCCAGCAATGACACTGAAACCCAGTGCTTCACGTAAGTTCTCTGTGACACTCACTGTTAGATCAGTGACTGGAACATACAGTTTTGGAGAAATTTATATGAAAGGTAGTCGAGGGCATAAGGTAACGATCCCAGTTGTAGCTCAGGGATATTGGCGATAGTGGCGTGAAGATTGAGATGGTTGATGTTAAGTACTTGTATGGTTGTAATATTCTTTGTAATTTGTGGTAATAAGATGAGATATAAAGGCTAAATATAGTACTCTGTCTGAAATGTGTGTAGTAGGTGTAAAGATAAAAGTAGTAAAGGGGGAGACTACCAGTTTCTTCCGCTCTTAAGTTTTGCTAAATTAGTTAAGTGATTTTATATAAAATTGCTGGTGTTTACAGATTTCCTTTCTATTCCAATCATATATTTTTTGAGAACCTTTTTTATTTAGTGTGTGCTGAATTGAATGACAATTGATTCTTGAGATGGCAATCACTGTCTCTGCGGTGCCATCCCAAAACCAATTTAGAATGGAAATAGTATTCTAAAAATGATGGCAACCAAAAAGAGAAAATTAGAATTTAAAATCTAGCAAACAATGTCATGGACAATTTTAGAAACTTTGATCCAGCTTCAATTCATCATCCTGACTATGTATGCTCTTGACACCAACAGGAACCAGGTCATAAATCACGCCGGGAATGGCGTGTAGCATGCCCTAATTAGTTGATATGGGTGTGTATTATAGTATCCATAGGTATTTGATCATTTGAAATTACTTGAGTTAATTAAATTTGAAATTTTAGGAAGATGAAAATCGCGCATGGTCCTAATATGCCCATTCATCAGTTGTCTATTGTTCATGTAGCATAAACAATTATAAAAAGGGGTAGTCCGATAATTTGATTGGATGAATGATCCTTCATAAAAGACATGATTGTTCGTTATTGTTGGGAATTGGATAATCATGTCTCCAAAAATGAAGGTACACGATTCTTATTGAATAAACCATTATGTGTAATCTACAGATATGTCTTGAGTTTATTTTGATCATTTGGAATTAATTGAGTTACTTAAATTTGAAATTATAGGAAGATAAACAATCATGCGTGATCCTAGTATGCCCATTCATCAGTTGTCTATCGTTCACATAGCGTGAACGATTATAAAAGGGGTAGTCCAATAATTTGATAAGATGAATGATTGTACATAAAAGACATATGGTCATTCATTATCATTGGGTATTAGATAATCGTGTCTCTAGAGATGAAGATACATGGTTCTTATCGGATAAGCCATTATATGTAACATCCACATGTATGTTCTAAGATTATTTTGACCATTTGGATTATTTGACTTAATTATATTTGAAATTTTAGGAAGACGAATAATCGTGCATGGTTTAATATGTCTGTTTATCAATTATTTATTGTTCATATAGCATGAATAGTCATAAAAAGGGTAATCCAATAATTTCATAGGACGAATGATCGTACATAAAAGACAGACGGTCGTTTATTATCATTGGTTATTAGATAATCATGTCTCCAGAGATGAAGGTACACAATTCTTCTAAGATAAACCACTATGAATGAGCTTGCATGAAGTTTGCACATTCGTTCATGACAGTGTTTACTGAAAAATTATATACAACTTGCCAATTTGAGTAAGAGAGATTTTACTATGCTTGAATGAGTTTATTGTAACACTCCACCTCAAAACTTCTCCTCCTCGGAGTAAAATACTACTAAATTTATATCAAACATGTTCGTAATCGTTAAATAAATTCATGCATGTTATCATGACTAAACAAGCTTCAATTTCTAAGTCTGAAAATGCCTCAATTTATTAATCATAATAATATATCAAATCACAAATCCTCAAGCATTGATGTTGAAATAAAATCATTATTCAAATGTGTACTAATAAAAATCTATAATCAAACCATACCGTCTCGTCATTATAGTCATATTATAAATAGATTTTTTAAGAGTTTATTCGTCATATATCACTTTATCATTAACTAACTGTCTCACCTACAAAATTAAAAGAGAGTGAGTAAAAAACGTTCAATAAATAAGGATGATCTACCCTATAATCAATCAATTAAATTTATTGTTTTTCTTTTTCTACCTAAATTTACTCTCAAATGAATTCTATAGCTAATTAGATCTCAACCGAAAGAAGAGAATCACAACAACAAAAAGAATATTTAGTGGCACTTTTTTATGAATTTTGTCTTTTAACTGGCATATAAACAAATGTCATTAAATCCCATATCGCTATAAGTTTTAGCGATAATTATTTGTAGTGTCGATATAAACACAAAATAACTACCAATAAAGGTTTAGTGATATTGTGATAATTATTTATGATATTAAGAATTACCATTAAATTTATTTTTTATTAAAAATTAGTTAAAATACACTTTAGTAGTAATTAAAAAATAACTATTATAATTTATACTGACATTTACAATTGTTATTAAAAGGGTAATTATTATAACTTATACTGATATTTATTGTTAAAAAGTAATTATCATATTTATACTGGGTTTTGTAATTGTAATTAAAAACTCAAATTTATCTTCATCCAACCAATTATTATTGATTTTAATGACAACTATAAATATTATAAATGTTTTTAAAAATAAATAAATAAATTACACACCGTTATAAATATACATGAGATTTTAATTCCTTCAAAACATATATTTAACTACTTAATTACAATTTTGTCTAATAAAAAACAAAAATACATCGCTCTCAAGTCGGTTAACTCTAATAATCAATTTTGTCTAAATAACCAATTGATTCATACTATGTAAATTAAAATGCTCTTAGTGAAAAAATATGATCAATTATAAGAAATATCAATGAGTAGAGTTTGAGCATTCATTTCATTGGTTCAAAACTTAAAAGATCATTTAGACAATAGTTTTTCCGAAATTTTACATTCTACAATGTGTATAGATATACAAACTTCATTGTAAAGTTGCATTGGAAACAAAATCATGTAAAAAGAGTATGCTGACCGAAAAAAAAAAAAAGAGAGTATATATATTCTAGATATGTAACTTTTATCATATTCCAATGACACATTATATGTTAATATGTAACAGTTCTTGGCTTGCTGCTTCATATCATTATGTCCAGAACCATGATCTGCAACTTAAAACACTACAAACTCATGGATGCTACAACTTAAAACACTATATAAGACTTAAACTAGACATCTGTGCAAGGGTCGGGAAATATCTACTAATCAACTCTTTTATGGTTTTAGGTTGATGCCTACCTGTGGAAGTGACACCTCAAACAGTAAACAGAAAAATGAAACTAAAATTTCCAATTTCAAAAAGTTACCGTGTTTAGAAATGATCCTTTACCCTTACAATTTACCATATTTCAAACCCATTCACACAAATCACCATGACTGTTACCCCATGGTGTATATTTGGGCCTGATACCAGAGTCCCCAAAACAAGAATCACATGAAATAACTATAGCCAGACACTAACAAATCAATTTACCACATGATATGGTCGAAAATCTTCCATACAAAATAAAAGACTTACGTTTTTAAGTCAAGAGAAGATATTTCATCTAAGGACCCTGTAACAATGGGGAGCAGCAGATTACCTTAACTGCATTCTACCAACAATATCTTTGTATATGTCAGGAATCATGAATATTAAGGAATCAACATATCTCTGCCAAAAATATCATTTAGGTATAAAATACATGAAGAAAAACAATAGAGTTCATAAATATTAATCTAATATGCTCTCTCGAGCAAAGTGTTAAGAATGAAGAATTTGTCAATTGGACGAATATTACTGACAAAACATTAAATAATATATAGTATTACAATGTAGTCTAAAATGAAATTCTAATCCTATGAAATAAGAAAAATAATATACAACAAATCATATCAAATTAGGATCATATCAAAAACAAAATTAGAATCACACTAAATAAGATTAAATCGGAATCAAGATTTAATCAAATAAAAAAGTATTGACTATAATCTATAATTATGATCTTTCTTTATTATGTCCCCTCAAGATGGTGTTTTGTGAGAGAACATTGATCTTGAAATAAAAAGATTGCAGTCGTTGGCGTGACAAGGGTTTTGTGAGAGCATCACCTAGTTGATCTTCAGAAGAGACATGGTAGACTCACAGTTCACCATTTTGGACTTGATCATGAATAAAATGAAAATCAATAGCAATGTGCTTCATATTTGAATGGAAGACTGGATTTGCACATAAGTAAGTTACACCAATGTCATCACAATATATAACAACAACGGTGGTGAGAAGAACTACAAGTTCTTAGAGCAAGGATTGTAGCCATGTGATTTTAGTAGTGAAAGAGGCTACAACTTGGTATTAAGCTTCAGTGGCAAAGTGAGCAATTAATCATTTTTCTTAGAACTCCAAAAAATTATGTTGTGACCAAGAAAGACAATGTGAGCATTGGTGGATGTGCAATATTGCCAACCTAATCAACATCTAAAAAAACCATGAAGTGACATTGGAGAATTACTATGAAGAAACAACCTATGTGTAGTCGTGCCACAAAGATACCAAAGTAACTGTTTGACAACAGACTAATGTTGAGTAGTGGGATGGTGTATGAACTGAGATAATTTATTAATAGTGAAGGCAATGTCTAGAACTATTAAAAAGAGATATTGCAATGCACCCACCAAAAAGAAAAATTGAGTAAGATCAGTTAGATATGTTCCATCATGCAGTGTTGGTACATTGTTAGTAAACATAGGTGTAATGGTGTCTTTGGCCTCAAACATTTTTGTCTTGTACAAAAGATCATGAATATATTTTTATTGAGATAGTGGGATACCATGTTTGGCAGGAAGAACTTTAACTCCTAAAATATAAGAAAGTCTACCAAGATCTTTGACAGAAAATTTTGCAGAGAGTTTATTGATGAATTTGCGAAGAAGTCCATCGTCATCAACTATACGTATAAAATCATCCACATACACTAATATATACATGGTTATCTGATTTTGTTGAAACACAAACAATGATGTGTCAGATTTTGAGTTAACAAACCCAATGGAGAGTAGAAATTGGCAAAACTCATTAAACATGCTCATGGTGCTTGTTTAAGCCCATAAAGAGCTTTCTTGAGATGACAAACATGATGTGGATGTTGCTTTCCAACAAAACTAGGGCTTAGCTCATATAAACATCTTTAGTGAGATGGCCATAGAGGAAGGCATTGTTAAGATCAAATTGGTTGATAGACCATCTTTGAGAGAGCAAGACAAAAGACTGGGTAACAATAGTAGGCTTGATTACTGGACTAAAGGTTTCTTGAAATTCCACAGCAGGTCATTGATGAAATTTCTTAGCTACAAGACGAGTTTTGTATTATTTCATAAATGCATTTGGATTTTGTTTGATATGAAAAACCCATTTGCATCTCATTAGATTTTGAGATGGGTATGAGGAAACCAACTCCTATGTGTTGTTATGTTGAAGTGCTTAGAACTCATCAGACATGACAAAACACACCACTCTGATTATTTAAAGGCTTGGGATAATGTGGTTGGAGTAACGGGTGCATGATGGTGGATGGTGGCAAGGTTTAATTTTTAGATTGGTTTGTGAATATCATTTTTTGCTCTTGTTTGCATAGGATGGTGATTTGATGGAAGGGAAGGCTTGGTTGATAATGGTATCTATAAGGATTTGGTAGAGTTATAGAAAGTGGAAGATGTTGAATAGGTTTTGGGTGTTGTTGATGTGTCAACCATTAAAGAAGCATCAAACACTCTTTTGAGTGGAAGGCTTTGATACCATGAAGAATTTGTGAATTGAATGAAGATTATTGACAAAATACTGCACAATATATAGTATTACAATCTAAACTAAAATGGAATCCTAATCTTATAAAATAGGAAAAATAATATACAATAAATTAGATTAAATCATAATCAAATTGAATCATAATTAGGATCGTATCAAATCAGAATTAGGATCAGATCGAAAAAAAGTGTTGACTATAATCTTTGATAATGATATTTCTTTATTAAAAAATCCACAGAAGTATAATGGTCACATAACAAAAGGAACTTGTGAGATTAATAGGAAAATGATTATCTAAATTGGTACGTTGAATAGTATATGAGTAGTCTTAAACATATATAAAACAATTAAACTTCTTTTAGCAAGATCCATAATTCCAAACCATATTCCTCTCTTTCTCTCTCTCTCTCTTTTATCTATGAATGACTTTTATATTGATCTATCCATAATTAGTTATTCCTATGGAATGCTAAGTATACATAGAGGGTTTAGAAATATATGTGAGGGGTAGAATTATATAAATGTAGCATATAAGAAAAACATCCCACCTCTTATGTAGCACTTATAGGTATGTCCAATGGTATTTTAGTCTTTTGGCCTTGCTTGTATCCATTTGTGTTTAGATAATTATGTTGTTGGAAATTGCGGTGCACAACTATGCGGGGTTGCCACACACCCATGTATGTTGTGGCAAAGAATTGTGGTAAGCAGAATAGTCTTTTCTCATTTGATCTGTATAATTTGGCTAAGTCTAGAAGACATACACAGTCATGTATGAATAATACATACCTATACATAACAACACATTTGAATTTTTTAGTAAGGAGCAATTTTGCAGTGATTTTAGAAACTGCCATTATTATGTAACAATATACATAGTCGTGTTTGAACAATAGATGCCTATGTATCACTAATTACTACAAAAATATCAATTTAGAGATGACTAGTAATTTGATTTGTGAACAAAAAGTATTGAATAGAAAATCGAAATTTATATATGGTTAAAAGTTAGAATTCTTATCATTCATGATTGTGGTGTTAGGTAAAACCATGTGTGATTTATGATTTTTGAGAGTTACTGATGCTCGTTGGTGGTTAAATAGTATTGTTTGATGTGTCTGCATATGTTTTGGGGAGATTCAAAGGTTTCGACTTATGTTTAAATAATCTAAAACATAGTTGGGAGTGAATTTGTAATTCTAGAAAATTGATGACATATGACCATGTAAGTGAAATAGCCCCAATAAAGATTATTGATAATGGAAATCACTATAAGGGTGTCTAACTATGTGGACGATATCACATATCTCAACCAGAGTGGTTTCAAGTCAAAAATACCAATGATGTGCCATTAGATTTTTGCCATCAAAGAATGTGCGGTGTGTATTTCATCAAACTTAGTGCAACATAGATTAGTCACCGAGCTAAATGCAATGTTACTTGTCACCAAGTTGTGTGTAGTATGACTTATCACTGAGCTAAATGAAACATGATGTAGCCATTGAAGTAAGTGCGATGTAGTAGTGAAAGTGATAAGGTTAACCCTAAGCTTGATTGACACATGTATAGGGTATACCGTATAGTTGACATCAGAGATATCATATGCTTTCACTAGATGTTGTGGATGTCATTTTACATTGTTGGACATGAATCATCATAGATAACACTAATAATGGAATTAAACACAAGGTTGTTAAGTTGATTGGATGGGTATCTAGGATGTTGGAAAAATATTCGGAACACCACAACATTGATAAAAATGGAAAACTTGGAAATGATTGATGATAATATATTTAGTGCTTACTACTTACTGAGTGTGTTTCACTCATCATGTTCTTTTTGTGTTTTTGTAGGTAAACTTATTGAGTAGTGGGACACCAGTGGAGACATCAGTTCATCTTAAGAGGTTGCATGATAACAGAGGCACTTTAGTTAATTTGTTATGATAAAATATTATTAGTCATTTTTATGTATACATTCAGTTATTGATTCAATATTTTGGATCTTGATTTATGAAGTAATAATGACACTTTCGGGATTGTGGTTATTCATTTAGGTTCCATGCTATTATTTCTTTGACTATTTATTTATACATTGATGCAAATGTTTTGAAATAGTCTTGAATAATACTTTTCTTTAGGTAAAAATTTCAGGTAAGGGTATGTAGTTGAAGAGGGGTATTACATTTTTGGTATCAGAGCATGGTCTTAAGAGCCCAAAAATGTTAAATGTTTGTGTGTATGCATAAGTGTTTAAGTAGCCCTGATACAACGTTGACCATTTCTACACACTAACCATTGTAAGTATTATATAACCTACCTTAGAATTTTTTGGAGTTATAGTTTATGTATGCCTAACATGTGTGTTATCGTAGGATAAGAAGATTCATGAGACTTATGGGAAATGAACAAGATGTCCTTATCATGTATGTCATGTTGTGTATGAGAGTTGATGTCTTATACAACTTAAGCGTTTGTAGTAAATATCAATCTAATCTAGGTGAAAAACATTGGATGGTTATTAAGAACATTTTAAAGTACTTATGATGAGATTGTGACTCATTTGCCTAAGTAATCGCTCCATTGTTGTTGTAATGGAGCTTAATCAGCTTAATGATACTCAAAACCACTCTAAGTTTAGTAACAAACTTTTTGATCCATACAACCTATTTTCTCACTTTTGAAAGGGTAATATACTCGGACTTTGTTGTACAATTAGCCATTGTACTTTTCTTAAAACTTTTCCAACTAATTGTTTCACCATTCAAACAAAACACAAACCCTTATTAGGATTTAAAATCATCTCAATCAGTTTGGAAGCTAGCATCACTGTAGCCTCTAATAGTGAGTTCAATATCCCTTTCATAATCCAAGAATGTATACTCAAACAATATCACCTGATTTGAGAGATTATTCAACATGGTGATATACAAAATAGAAAGGATTGATGCAGATAACAATTTGGCTGACCCATTGACAAAACCTCTATTACAACAAAAACATGATAGACATGTAACAAGATTGGACATTAGATATATAAATGATTGGTTATAGTGCAAGTGAAAGATTGTTAAGGTAGGTGTCCTAGAGCCAATTTATTTAACATTTGTAATTGTAATTTAACATTCATTAATTAATAAAAGATTAATTGTTATTCAATTCATATATGTGTCCTTTTGTATGATTGTGCAAATAATATGCCTTTAGAATAGTAGAATTGTGATGAAGGGATTAGAGTACTAATTATGAGAACCTTATGTACACATCAAGTGGTTATTCTAGAAATGTTTGTAATCCTAACATTATAATGAATAGAGGCATATGTAATAATGATAGGATTATCATAATGTTGAATGACCCCACCAAAAAGTGGTGACAGTTCTCACGTGTCAAAATTGCTCATAAACATCTTGTGCAACACATGGATATATGTTATAGACATGTTCATCAAATTTATCCTACCAGAGGATATCCATATGGATGGTTGCTCCAGTGTTTATGGAACAAATCCTTTAAGTATCGTGGGTGCATGTAATCTTATGACTTGAGATTACCAAACCTTTTTGTGTAAGGATTGATATGGTTTGAAACCATCCAACATACCGTCATAATTGGGGTATCATAAAGGTAATGTACGACCATATCATGAGATATATAAAGCTTATGGTTGATCAATAAAGGATTTGTCACTCTTGAGTACAAGAGAAGATATCTCATATGTAACATTTATGATTGTTTGAATATGTGGCTATAGTGGGACAATGTTGTAGCCTAATCCATGTTAATCATTAATGTGTATCAGCTCATATCAAGGAACTACTGAGATAAATACATTTCTATGTCTCAACCTCGAGCAATATTGATTAACAAAATGATTGAATTGCACATAACTATGATGTTGCAAAAGCTTAAGAGATGTCCGCTAACACTTTGTTGTCCATGTGGCCATGATACTTTGCTAGAGGCTAATCTTGTTCTATGTCTAAATTCAACCCAAATTTAGAAACTACCAATTTGACAAAAAACTTATAGGTCACACACATATATGGGTTGAATCGAACCTAAAGGCAAAAATCATTTGATGATAATCCTAATATTTGGGGAGAGAGAGAACTCTATTAACCGCACTTGACCAAAATCCTTTGGTGTGCATGACACAATTGGACAAGAAATTTTCCAGCCTTGCAAGGCATGATTCATGCCAAGTGGTACACATTAATGTCCACTTGTGCATGGTTTAAAGTGTACCACTCATGCGTGTGTGTTGATGGTGTCAAGTATGAGTTAAACTTTTATTGCACTTAGACATTTACACATAAATATAAATGATAAGTGTGAGTTAGAATAATTTCATTCAGCACAAAATACTATTAAACACAATACACATTCACATTGGTGAAAACCTTAGTTGTCGCTTAGGTTTTCTAAAATTCTCTCTTCCAGTGAACATGTTGTTTGTCTAGCATAGGAGCCCAACAATCTTCCTCTTTGATAGCCTTTATTGTTCCTGCTTTGTGTGGATACCAAAGTGCCACCTTATGAGGGTTAGATAGAGTTAATTTCTTTGCCATGTAAAGACTTGGATGAACCATTAGCATAGGTATAAACCTTAAAACACCCTATGGTCGTTTTGAATGTTCATGATGAATATATTTTAAAATGGGCATCCTAGTCAGAGTTTTTGGATTGTATGATTTTATAATTTTTAATTTTATTATGCTGCCAGTTATCGATGCCTTAAAATCCTACAGTGGTATTGGAGCCAGGTTTAGGCATATTTACATGAAAATAATACCTGCTTGTTTTAATTATTTTACCTATTGTTGCATGTAATTAAATTAATTAAAACCCCAAAATTGGAAAAGTTATTTGTAATCGTATTGTCATATGATTTGTAGAGTTTCATGAATAACATAAACGTGTATTAAATTATCGAGTGATGATTTCTTATTGTTTTGTCTGAGTTATCTTATTTTTATAGGCTAAATTAAGGTTGAAAGTCGTACCACCAGTGTGAGTACAATTTAAGTGTCATATTTTCTCACCCTAGTGGAGGCTTATTGAGAATGAGAGTTTTCTATATTTTTTTTTATTGGAAAATCCATAAGACTCGTCTAGAAAACCTGTCATGAATGGAGATGTTGTTTGTAGGGACCTTGCACCAAATGAGGTGTAACGACTGGACCAATTTTGATCCAACCGTGACACTTACTTGGTGTTTGGTAGTATAGGTGCCACGGTTGGACCATTTTCAAATTGATCTAACCGTGGCATATGAAGAAAAAGACACCTAAAGGTGTCATGGCTGGACCATTCTCTAATTTGCTCTAGCTATGACATATCATGGTTGAGGGCACCTAATGGTGTCATGATTGGATTGATTTTCATATTGGTTCGTCGTGACTTATTATGGCATCTTGTCATGCGCCAATCACGTATTTTTTTTAAATTTTGTTGAATTTCAAAATCACGTCTAGAAATCTCGCCTGCACGGTTGATAAAGTTGAAAATTATTATTTGGTCTTGTTTTGTTAAATTTGGGTCGAATTAAAATTTTGTTAAGCTTTGAGGTTGAATAATAATTTTACAAAACTTCAGGGACCAAAATGAAATTTTACACTTGCCTAAATTATAATCAAAATTTAATTTTAATTAGATGTTTATGTATAGATATATGTATGTATGTTGCCCAATACACAATTAAAGAACCGATGTGAATGTTTATTTTATTTTCTTTAGGTTGTAATTCTAAAATAGAGTCTGCATGCGCTGTCTTAATTCCCTTTCTTCTTTAGTTTAGATTGTCATTTTATTTTTTTAGAGTTATATAACTAGGAAACAAAACCATATAATTATTGAAAACTATAGATGAAAGGACAAGGGCAAAGGCCTGAAGATGAAGATTTACCTAGGTTGACCAGTCAAACTCTTTTTAGCTTGAGAGACTTGATATTAGTTATAGTTGTGTACTGATATGTTTATTTTAAATTGTTGTATATATGTGGATGGTTATATTTTGCAAATATTACCTAAAATATGGCTTTAATCTGTTCAAACTAATTAATTAAAACCCTCGAATTAAATATTAAGTCTAAGATTAAATTGGTGTTTTTTAATATGATGTATTGATTAAACCCTTATTTATTGGAACCTTGTTTGCCAAAGTAATGAGTAAACTTCTACTAAGGGAAAAATTAGGAGATGCTCATTTTAGGTCTAACTTAACTAGTGTATTTTGGTTGCTCGCCAAAGTGAAGGTAAAATATATTAAAGGCATAAGTAGAGAATGTATTTGTCAATACAAAGAGATATGTAGTATCCACCCTACTGATACTGAAAGTCACATGATTTGTTAGGATAAAACCTAGCTTGAGATCATAGGCTTTTGTTAATTAATTTAAAATTTACCTATTCGATTAATTTGAACTTGTTCGAGAAAGCAAAGGGGAGAATTAATGTTATAGGGTCTCGGTCCACTAGAAAGTTCACCAGAACATTTTGAATACAATAGTGAGGGTCATTAGCTTAAGGAAAATAGTGGGAGTATTTTAATTAATTAAATATATAATTAAAAAGAATATTAATTAATAATAGAATTAATAATTCTTTTATCTGTCAATTGTAGAGTAAATAATCATCATGTCAAACCCAACGTATCGATCAATTCTAAAAAAAAAAAACAGCCTAATTGGAAGTAATTTCGTTGATTGGTACAAAAATATTTGGATTATTTTGTATTAGGAGAAGAGGTTGTACATCCTTAAGGGGTCATTATCCCTTGAGCGTGGTCTTGATGCCACCCAGGAGGAAAAAAAATGCTTTTAATAAGTATCTTAATGACTCTATAAAAGTTCAATGTCTCATGCTAACTTTCATGTCACCTGAGCTTTAAAAAGAACATGAGGAAATGGATGTTCCATCCATTCTTGCACACCTTTGAGAGTTATATGACACTCGTGTGAGCGCTAAACGATATGAAGTGTTAAGTGCATTGTTTGATTGCAAACTATCTAAGAGAGGACAAGTTGGCCCTTATATGGTCAAAATGATTGGCTATATTAAGTAAATGGTGAGCTTAGGCTTCATCATGGACAATGAGCTTGCCATTGACTTGGTGATGAAATCTCTCCTTAAATCATAGGCTAATTTCATCATGAACTTTAAAATAAACGAAAAGAAGAAACCCCTTGAAAAGTTGTTATATATATTTAGATAGGCTAAATAAGAAGTACAAAATGTAACTTCAACTAATATGTCTGTGGTTGAAGCTCATGCACCTAAATCTAATGCTAAGGGCAAAAATAAAGCCAAGCCTAAGCCTAAGCCCAAAAAGAAGCAACCAGATATTGTTACTCAACCTATAAGTGGTATAGGAAAAGGAAAGGTTGTCTATTTCTATTGTGGCAAAGCTGATCACTAGAAGAGACAGTACAAAGCCTTCCTAGAGATCAAGAGGAAGAAGACAACTAAAACCTTTACTTCAAGTATGTTTGTCATTAAGATAAACTATTCTTTTTATTCATTATAGGTTGTAGACACAGGATATGATTCCCATATTTGTTTTAATATGTAGGGATTGTGACAAAGTAGATTGCTCACCAAAAAAGAGGTTGACCTACATGTTGGAAATGGAACACGCATAGTTGCATTAGTTATAGGGGTTTATTATCTTAGGTTACCTACTATGTTAGTTTTGGAATTAGATCATTGTTATTATGTTTCTTATATTTCTAGAAACTCAGTTTCTGTGTCTATTTTAAACAGAGAAAGATATTCATTTTTTATTGTTAGTAGTACTATAACCATTAGCTTAAATAATATTCTCATTTGAATTGCATAATGGTTATATATTCTAAAACTGAATAATGAAATTTTCAATTTGCATTGTAGGCTACGCCACATAAGACTGAAACATATGTCAAGGCCTCTTAAACAAAGCGTCTTACAATCATTTGGCTTCAAATTTTATAATGAATGCTAATCATGCCTATTGGATAAAATGGCCAAAACACTATTCATTGGACACAGGGAAAAGGCAACTAAATTGTTAAGGATTATTCACAGTGGTGTGTGTGGCTTATGATAGTGCATAACAGATATGGAGAAACCTATTTCATCATATTTACTGATGACTTTAATAGATATGGTTGTGTTTTTTATGAAACACAAGTCTAAATATTTTGATAAATTCAAAGAATTCAAGAATGAAGTAGAAAAACAACCTAGAAAACAAATTAAAATCCTTCATAATGATCGTGAAGGTGAATACCTAAGTACTAAATTAAAAGAATACCTAAAAGAACATGGGATAGCCTTTCAACTTGCTCTTTCTAGTCCACTACAACATAATGGTATATCTGAATGGAGGAATATGACTTTGATGGAAATGGTTAGGTCTATGATAAGTTTTATTGATCTACCCATGTCTTTTTAGGTCATGCCCTAGAAACTACTGCCTATACATTGAACTGTTTCCTATCTAAATATATGGATAAAACTCCATATGAATTATGGACTGAGTGAAAACTAAGCTAATTACTTGAGGATTTGGGTTATAAAGCTTATATTAAGAAATTGACTTTGAACAAGCTAAGCTCTAAATATGAAAAGTGTATCTTTGTAAGGTACCCGAAGATAACTAAGGGATATTGTTTCTACCACTCAAAGGAGCAAAAAGTCTTTATTAATCGTACCAACATGTTCTTTAAAAAAGAATTCATTCTTAAGAAAACCAGTGGAGGAGGGTAGAACTTGATAAAGTTCTTGTACCACAAGATACCATAGATTTTAGACAAAACGATGTGTCATCACAAATGGTTGATTATGATAAGGAAGTTTTTTCATTCCAAAAGGAACAACCTTAGAGCACACAAGAGCTACGTAAGTTTACACGAGTATGTCGCCAGCTAAAAAGATTCGATTTTCTTATAACTCAGCATAATGACATACTAGTCATCTTTGATGACAAGCCAAAGACTTACAATGATGCTATCTTAAGTCCAGATTCTGAGAAATGTTTGGATACCATGAAATCTGAAAAAGGCTCCATATACCAAAACTAAGTATGGACTCTAATAGATGTATTTGAAGAGTAAAACTCATAGGATGTAAATAGGCTTTCAAAAAGAAAACTAACATGAAAGGTAACGTATATCCCTATAAAGTGCCATTGGTTGCCAAAGTTTTCACTAAAAAACATGGCATCGATAATGATGAAACATTTTATCTAGTTGCTATGTTTAAGTCTATTAGGATTATGTTTGCTATAATTGCATACTATGATTATGAAATCTTTCAAATGAATGTCAAGATTGTTTTTCTAAATAGTAACCTTGTAGAGGATGTCTATATAGCATAGTTTGATGGTTTTGTTCTTCTAAAAATTAGAATATTCCTCTCCCCTCATTCCTTATTTCATTTTTGATTTCTTCTATAACCTCCTCACTAATCTCACTTCTAATCTCATTTTGATGGCATCTCTGGCTATATTTTCAAGTATGGGTCTATCTTGACTCTCGATCAACACCTGACGGACTATATCTCTGATTTTTGCTAGCCCAAATCCTAAACCATCTAACGGGGTAAGGTTAGACGACTCTTCTATCTCTTTCTGAATACCCCTTCCATGACACCGTCCTCGTCTTATGGTACTCTTTATCTAATAACTGCATAAGTGTAACTACATAAGGATTTTATCATATATTATTTCAATACAGGCAAAGAAAATAACTTACTATAGCCGATTCTCGGGAACTGATCTATGAGACATGAGAGGTACCTGTGCAATACTAAAATGCAAAACTATATATATTATATTATAACATATTCTATTATATCTACCTTTAAGCACGCAAAATCGCGCTCTGATACCAAAAATGTAACCTTTTCTAACCAATAGGTGTGTTACAGAAAAATGGCAAGAGTTCCCCTATTTTAGAGGACCTAGGAAAATTTTTTTTTAATACCCTGTAACACTCTTAATTAGCAATTCACACAAATCGGTCATACCAATCGATTGGATTTTCATCAACATAATCATAATTAACAAAATAAATACTTAATAATAATCATCATAAAAATTACCACCCACAGAAACTTTATAACCAATTTCAATGACTAGCCATATATATATATATATATATATACGCAATCATATATATCCATTAATAAGAAAGATATAGATATTCCCATAACTATATACTATCCATCAGATAGAGGTATAAGCACATCAATACAATAACTACATATATACATATAAGAACCAAAATGTATATATATATAGGTATAGACACATCAATACAATAACTACATATATACATATAAGAACCAAATTGTGTATATATATATATATATACATATGCACCTGTATACATCAAAGAGATATATATATACACATAAAGTCCCATACACATACATATATGCACATAAACACCAAAAAAACATATAAATCGATAAAAATGTAGTGCCCTCCTCCCATAGCCTCATGTCTTACTAGTGCTCCCCAGGAACATTTGCTACAACTCTTTACTTATAAAATATTAAATTAAATGGAGTGAGCGACCACGACTCAGTAAGAAAATCGTACTCAATACTCAAAGCATTTCATACCAGTACTAATCTCTTTCATACTCAGTGTGTTGGGTTATTCGCATACAAAATAATTGATACGGAACACACATTAAACACGAATCATAATTCTCTTCTTTCACACATTTATTCATTTTCTTACTATACAAATATGATTCACTCGTTATAATTTATGCATGTATGAGTGCCATGACTTTTCTATTTTCTGATCATATATCTATCTCAACTTTTTATTAGCCACATAGGCTTTCTAATGCAAATGAGTTTCATAAAATATTTGCTAATTCTTTTTTTTTTGTTAGATATTTTCATTGACCGGTCTAGACTACATAAAACAATACTCGCAGTCATCATACAAGTATAATCCTCTTTTACACGTATATTTTTCTATTTTTTTTCTTTGCTATCAACACAGTACAACTAATATCTTTCTTTGCTATCCATACAGTACAACTAATATCTTTCTTTACTGTCCACATAGTACTGCTGATATCTTTCTTTGTTGTATACATAATATAGCTCACGTGTAAGGATTTTAAGCATGCCTTCTACTTCCTGTATCATGTGAGTCATTATAAAACCAAAAACACTTGTTTTCCATTTTTCGAAAACATGCATAACTTAGAAAATGTTTTTTCTCTTTCTTTATTTTTCTGAAATCATGCATATGCTATGATCCCTCATGTATATATATATAATCATAAGATGAAATATGCCTATTCATTATTTTTCCTTATTCTTTCGAGCCTCATCAAGCATCAGATTATTTTCTCATGCATTTACATATATCTCATGCATTCCATATGAATATACATATTTATTATAATGGTTTTTACACATATAATACACATAATTAAGCAAAATTAACCTATATCACATAAAATGACACTTTTATCCTTACGATATGCCTACTGTTAATGCAAATAATTTCATCAATTCATCATTTCTCACATACTCAATACATAAAATCAACCAAGCTAACCCTAGGAATAATAAATATCTAAAATACCCTTATGGCAAAAAAAATTACATCATAAGTCCTAATGAATTTGTTTATTCTTTTAAGCATAAATCACCTTAATTCTATACCCTACACACTTATACAAGTAAAGGTTATTTGAATAACCTAACTCAAATTACTTCAAGTATGTAAAATATTAAATTCTGACCTTTTCTTTAAAAAACAAGTTGTGAAATCAACTTTAGGGGTAATTTGGAAGTAGAGTTTACTGACATACCTAAATCCAGGTGTTACATCTAAGATAGAGAAGGTAAACTACTAGGCATAAGTCAAAGCACTTACATAGATAAGGTATTGATGAGGTTCTTTATGGAGAAATCCAAGAAAAAATTTTTGCCTATGTCTCATGGTGTATATCTTTTGAAAGAAATGTCTCCATCTTTATAATCTGAAAAAGATAAGTTGAGTAAGATCTCATATACTTCGGCTATAAGATTAATCATGTACGCCATGTCATATACGAGAGTTGATGTCTCATATGCTTTGAGCATTTGTAATAGATATCAATCTAATCCAAGTGAAAAATACTAGATGGTTGTCAAGAACATCCTAAAGTACTTAAAAAGGACTAAGTCTACGTTTTTAGTTTATGGAGGGGATACTAAACTCATTATTAGAGGCTACAATGATGCCAACTTTCAAACTAATCGAGATGATTTCAAATCCCAATCAGGGTTTGTGTTTTGCTTGAATGGTGTGTAGTTAGTTAGAAAGGCTTCAAGCAAATTACAATGACTAATTCTATGACAGAGTCCAAGTACATTACCCTTTTAGAAGTAGTAAAAGAGGTTGTATAGAGCAAGACGTTTGTTCTTGAAGGCATTAGATGTATGATTGATTGACTAAAGTGCAAATAAGAGATTGTTAGGGTAGGTGCTATAGGGCCAATTGATTTGACATTTATAATTGTAATTTTATATTAGGCCAAAGGACTATTTCCCACCCAAAGTATGTGCATTTGTCAAGTTTCCCCCCATTAACCATGAAAATTCCATTTACCTACCCATGGGCTATTAAAATTAACTGAGTCTGTTAGTTATATCATTTCCCCCTTCCTAAACTCTAAAAACTAATAATTTCACCCCCAACCCAAGTTTTAAAAAATAGTATTTCCCCCTTTAGGGTTTCTAGTTTTCAGAGTGCATTTTTTTTGTGGCGTTTCTTCCTCTTCGATGACCTCCAGGCGATGACTCTTTCTCTCTAGTATGGTCTTCTTCTGGTGGCTCTCTTGGGAGTGGTGATCGACGGAGATGAGTCGTCTTCGTCGTGTCTACGTCTCAACGAAAATGACTCGTCTTTGTCCAGAGATGTAGACAGAGTCTTCGTCGATCACAAAGATTTCTCATCGATGAAGAGTCTTTATCGTCAATGAAGACCTCGTCTTTGTCATCAACGAAGACCTCGTCTTTGTCTCTAGACGAAGATGATTCATCTTCGTTAGAGACGAAAACGAATATGACTTGTCTTTGTTGATCACTTCTCCCAAGAGAGCCGCTAGAGTAAGATAGTGCCAGAGAGGAAGAGCAGTGGCTTGGAAGTTGCCGAAGAGGAAGAAACACCACCGAGAAAATACACTCTGAAAACTAGAAACCCTAAGGGGGAAAATGCTATTTTTTAAAACTTGAGTTATGGTAAAATTATTAGTTTTTAGGGTTTAGGGGGGGCAAATAAATCAAATTTAAGTTTATTTTTTATAATACAAACAAAATGACAATTTTACCCTTGAAATGGTTAGTTTTAACTGTGCACGAGTGGGTAAATGGGATTTTCAAAGTTAACAGGGGGAAACTTGAGAAATGCGCATACCTTGGGTGGGAAATAGTCCTTTGGCCTTTATATTAATTAATTAATAAAAGATTAATTGTTATTCAATTCATATATGCATCATTTTATATGATTGTGCAAATAACATGCCCTTAGAATGGTATAACTGTGACGAAAGGATCAGATCACTAATTGTGAGAATTCTATATACACATCAAGTTACCATTCTAGAAACGTCTATAATCTTGACATTACAATGAATTAGGGCATGTGCAATGATGATGTGATTATCATAGTATTAAGTGACCCTACAGAAAGGTGACGATAGTTGTCACCTGTCAAAATTGTTCGTAAATAGCTTAATGCAACACGTGGGTGCATGGTATAAATTATTCATCAAACTGACCTCACCAGAGGATATCTATATAGATAGTTGCTCCAGTATCTATGGAATAAATCCTTTGAACACCATGGGTGTATGTGATCCTATGACTTGAGGTCACTAGACTGTCTTGTATAAAGATCAGTATGGTTTAACACTATCTAACATATTGTCATAACTGGGGTACATAAAGGTAATGTACAAACATATCATGAGATATATGGAGGCTATAGTTAATCGATAAAGCATTTGTCACTCTTGAGCACAAGAGAAAATATCTCATATAAGAATACTGAATGACATTTATGAATGCTTAAATCTATGGCCATAGGGGGATAAGGTTGTAACATAATCCATGTTAGTCATTAATATGTATCAGTTCATATCGATAAACTATTAAGATAGACATATTTCTATGTCTCTGCCTTGAGAGATATTGGTTGATGAAATGATTAAATTTCACGTAACTATAATGTTGTAAAAGCTTAAAAGATGTCTTCTAACACTCTATCATTCAGGCAGTCATAATGCTTTGCTAGAGGTCAATCTTGCTTTGTGTATGAATTCAACCTGAATTCAAAAACTACCAATTCTATAGAGAGCTTATTAGTCACACTAATATAGGGGTTGAATTGAACCCAGAAGTAAGGATCGTTTGATGATAATCTTGGTGTTTGGGGAGAGAGAGAACTGTATTGACCACGTTTGACCAAAATCCTTTGATGTGCATGGTCCCACATGACATCTGCAAAATGGAACCTTGACATAGTTGGATAAAAAATTTTCCAATCGTGCAAGGCATGATCCATATTGGGCAGTATAATTTAGTCCCCACTCATGTATGGTTTAAAGTGTGCTAGATGGAACACAAGTTTATAGCTTGTGCACGTATGTTGATGGTGTCTAGTATAAGTTAAACTCTATAAATAAATATAAATAATAAGCATGAGTTAGAATAATTTCATTTAGTATAGAACACTGTTACACATAATACACATACACATTAATGAAAACCTTAGTTATCGTCTGGGTTTTTTGAAATTCATCCAAGACAAGAGCCCTAGTAGTATTTTTCCTAAATAACCTCCCATATTTGTGCTTTATATGGATACCAGGGCACTGCCTCATAAGGGTTGGATAACATTCATTTATTTGCCACATGAAAATTAGATGAGCCACTAATACAAGTATAAAACCTAAAACACCTCATAATTGTTTTAAATGTTCATGATAAGTATGTTTTGAAACGGGTATCCTGCATGATTTTATAATTTTTATTCTATTGTGCCACTAATTATCAATGCCTTAAAACCTTATAGGGTCGATGCATGTGTGCATTGATTAAGAGAGTTAAACAAGGTAACTATTAAAAATAAGTACTCATTGCCATGAATTAATGATTTGTCTGAGAAGTTGAAAAGTGCTTCTATATTTTCATAGATTGACTTATGATCGAGGCATCATCAAGTCAGGGTGGTTGAAAGAGATATTATGAAAACTACATTCCAGACCATATATGGGACTATAAGTTTGTGGTAATGCTTTTTGGATTGACCAATACACCTACAGGTTTAATGGATCTAATGAATAAATGTTCTAAGATTATCTCAATAAATTATTATGGTGTTCATTGATGACATTTTGGTACAGTTTAAGACTCTTGAAAGCATGAGTAATATCTGAGATTTGTGTTACATAGACTGCATGTAAAATAATTTTATGCTAACTTCTTCAAGTGTGAGTTCTAGTTAAATCAGATGGCATTCCTAGGTCCTGTAGTATCAGCTGATGGTATCTTAGTAGACTCGAGTAAAGTTGATATTGTATTTGATTGGTAAACACTTAAGATAGCTAAAGAGGTCTGAAGTTTTTGGGGGTTTTTTAGGATACTATAAATAGTTCATGAAGTGTTTTACCAAGTTAGGTCGATCGTTAACAAAGTTGACTAGGAGCATTGTTCCCTTAAGATAGTCTAATGTTTATGAAATGAGTTACTAAGAGTTGAAACAAAGATTGACTTCTGTACCAATTTTGGCATTGTTAACTAAGGGTGAAGAGTATGACCTGTACATAGATGCTTTTCATTAGGGCCTAAGAGTTATTTTTATATAGAGAGGTAAAGTAATTGTTTATACCTCTCAACAGTTTATGAAGTATGAGATCTGGTACCTTACCCATGATCTAGAATTAGTCGTAGTTGTGTTTGCTTTGAAGATATGGTGTTATTATCTATATGATGTGAAGTGTAATGTATACATAAATCACAAAAGTTTGAAATATTTCTTCACCCAGAAAAAACTAACATGAGGCAACAAATGTGGTTGGAGTTTGTGAATGATTATGATTATGACATCATATACCACCCAAGGTTAGTATGGTGGCTAATATTCTGAGTAGAAAAGTTGTTTTATCTCAAATCACTACTTTCAGAAAGTTATAGTAAGATTTAATAAGGGAGCAGATTAAGTTGGTCATTGGACTAATGGTTGTATTAAGGATTTAGTTGACCTTCCTTGATGAGTTCTATTTGGCAAAGTTAGCAAATAAGTGATGTATTCATATAAGGTAGAAGGTTATTAAGGCTATTGAGACTAAATTTTCTTTGATTGATAATGCGTTAAGGTTTTTTAATAAGGCTTGTGTTCCCAGTGATGATAATTTGAGGCATAAGATCCTTACAAAGGCATATAATTCCCTTTACATTGCCCACTATAGGAGTGCAAAGATGTATTAAGGCTTAAAGAGGTTTTTTTGTGGTTCAGCATGAAAAAAAGAGTTGCCAATTTGATTGTTAAGTGTTTGGTGCGCTAGTAGGTTAAAACTGAACATTAGAGACCACCTGGGTTATTATAGCCTTTATGTATTCCTGAGTGGAAATAGAAGCATATTTCAATGGATTTCATAGTTGGATTACTAAGGGTCAGAGGTGGATTCAATGTATTATGGGTGATTGTAGACTGTTTGACTAAATAACTCATTTTATTTTAGTTAAAGATAACATGGGTTCTAATTAGTTAGGGTAGATCTGTGTTAGAGAGATTATAGTACTCCATGGAGTATCCAGAACAATAGTGTCAGATAAAGATATAATTGTTTCAACACTCTAATAGAGCTTACAGAGATTTATGAGTATTAAATTAGCATTCAGCACCGTCTATCACCTTCAAACAGATAGGCTGATTAAAAGAGTAAACCAAGTGATCAAAGACATATTAAGAGCATGTTGCATGGAGTAGGGAGTGAGTTAGACTGATGTGTTACCTTTGATAAAGTTTGCATATAATAATAGTTATCATGCAACCATTCAAATGGATCTATATAAGGCATTTTATGGGAGAAAATACAAATCATCATTTCATTAAGATAAGATAAGTGAGAGGGATACAAGCCTTAGAACCAGAAATGACTCAAAAAATTATTAATGATGTAAAATTGCTTAAAGAATGGATAAAACAAGCTTAGGATCATCAGAAGAGTTATATAGATCAAAGGAGACAAGACTTGGAATTGGATATGGGTGACATAGCCTTTGTGAGAATAGCCCCTTATCGTCACATTTGAGATTTCGACAAAAAGGTTTACTTGTTTTAAGATATATAAAACCCTACAAAATTCTGAAGCACATAAGTAAGGTTGTTTATTGACTGATATTGCTAGTAAGCATAAAACATATTCATAATGTGTTCCATGTGTCATTGCAACGTAGGTGTATCAGTGACTCAAGTCATATGTTAAGGATTAAGGATGTTGAGTTTGAGGATAGATTAGTTTATGAGGAGCCCCATATTCAAATATTGGATCATCGTGTTAAGTAGCATAGAAACAAACAGATTCCTTTGGTTAAGATTCTCTAAAGGAATCACCAAGTTAAAGAGGCTACTTGGGAGGTGAAGCAAGATATGAGATAGAGGTTCCCATAGTTATTTGAGTAAATTTTAGGGACAAAATTCTTTTAAAGAGAAAATATAGAATCCATATATATGCCTAAAGGTATTTTAGTATTTTGGCCTTACTTGTATCTATTTGTGTTTAGATAATAACATTGTTGGAAATTATGATACACAACCGTGTGAAGTTAACACACACTTCTGTGTGTTATGGCAAAATGCAAAATGGTCTTTTTCCATGTGATCTACATAATTTGGCTAACTCTAAAAGGCATACACGACCATGTATGAATAGTACACACCTATGCATAGTATCCATTTGTGTTTAGATAATTACATTGATGGAAATTGTGATGCACAACCATGTAAGGTTACCATACAACTATGTGTGTTATGACAAAAAGCAAAATGGTCTTTTCCCATGTGATCTGCGTAATTTGGCTAAGTTTGGAAAGCATACATGACCGTGTATAAATAGTACACACCCGCACATAGTTAGCGCATTTGAATGTTTGGATAAGTAGTTTCGTGATGATTTTGGATACTGCCATTATTGTGTAATGGCATACATGGTCATGTATGAACATTACATGCTTGTGAATCGTCAATTACAACAATAATATCATTTAAACAAACATAAATATGCTAAAGATCATCAAAACTAAAGCAAAAGAAACCTAAACAACTTAAAATCAATACTTGTTTATTAAAATCAACGAGTGCTTCACAAATTTCCATTCCCATAATTGTTAACTAGACAATTCATTATTTTTAACATCATCTTCATCTATCAAGGTCCCCAATGATCTTAACAAAATTTGATTTAGTTTCTTACAAACTAAGCACAAAACTCGATCTTCTACATTAGCCGTTAATCCCAAACTCTACAGAACTTACTTAGTTTTAAGGGACCTCTTTGAATGAAACATAATTCATCTCTTTCTTTCTCTCTTATACCACTCAAACACTTTATCACTTTCATAGCATAATTACATTTAAACACACAATCATCATTAGATTATGATTCAATTGAAATGGTGACATAGGTGTTAGTATACTTTTTCCAATGTTCCTGTTAGAGAAAATGAGTAAAAGAAAAAAAAGAAAAATAGGAATTTGGACAAACATAACTTCTTTAACTAGCACATTTATATATTGGTTACAAAAATCTTAGTCAATACTAACTCTCCTTAAATCAAGGAAATTTATTTCTTTGATTTTAGCTTAGATTAAGCTTTATCACAAAACATTTAACCTTTTATAGAAAGCAAAATAAAGTTAAGAGATTTTTTACATAAACTAATACAAAAATATCTTCAAGACAAAGAAAGAAAAATAGGAATTTGGACAAACCTAACTTCTTTAATTAGCACATACATACAAAAACCTAGTCAAAGCAAAATAAAGCATCACAACTAGGTTACTAGTATTGCATTAGTATATTGTTAGTTCAAATGTTCCTCTTGAGCTTTCTTATGTTTAGATTGTAACACCCATTGGTACATTTAAAGGGCAAAATAGTCTATGTGCATGAGTTCATCTCATGTATGCTTAAGTTAATACAAACTAAAAGTCAAAGTATAAGTTTTGAGTGAGACACGATCGTGTATAGTGAGGCCATGCTTGTAAGTTATTGTCACGTCAGCTGGATAATATTAATTTCGCATGAATTTTAAATTCAGTGACACACGACCATGTGCCTTAGATACACGTCCTTGTGTGCTATACTCAAATTCAATTATTAATAAGGCATGATAGCTGTATTTTAGGGATTTTAATCCCTAATCAAATGTACACACCTTTACAATTGAGAAAGGGAGAATTATAGTCTAAGTGTTAGTGTATCGTGTAGGACTTCCAGTAAGCTTTCTCTGACAACATGGAAAGCAAAAGATTTGGGAGAAGAAAGTTTAACGATCATCTTAGTTGTGGCAAAATCATAAAAAGTAAGTAGGCTCGACCTTCTTCTTTTTCTTTTGAAGAATCTGCGATGAGATAAGTTTTAAGCCTCTATGATTGGTTAATGTGAATGTGAATGATTGCTATTATAATTAGTCTAAGTTGATAGATTGTGTTGATTACTCATGGTTGTATGGATGTATTAATGATGATTTTATATATATATATATATATATAATGACTATAATTGATATATTAGAAGTATCTAGTTATGTTTATAATTGGATGAATAAGATTAGAGCATGTATAGACGAATCTTATATTGATCATTAGCTTAATAACCATGGTTGTTATGATTTTTTTTAAAGGAAAGGAGTGTTTGGCTCCTATATTGCTTTTGTTGTGAAATCATGTATATATATTTGAATAAGGTTAGTTTAAGAGGACTTAGGTGATAACTGATGATCTTAGCAAGTAAGTGATGTTTTATAAATGCCAATTTGGAGTTAATCTAGAGGAGAATTGATAAGGTGCAAAGAACTCAACCTAAAGTGAAAGCATGATTAGATTTCTAGGTTCGTCACATGGTCGTGTAGTATAGGACACATACCCATGTGCACAACACCTATAATTTAGATCATGATATCTAATAAATCAATTATTGTTAAACATCGTTAACTGGTGAATAGTTAACTAGGACACGTGGACATCTTGTGTATAGTTGTAGCATGACCATGTGTGGGTGAAATGACCATAATACACCTAAGAAGTAAGATGGTTAAGAAGAGAACAGAAAAGAAAAGTGAAAAATTATCTGAAAGGGCACACATTAGTGTTAGCAAGGGCACATGCTCGTGTGTACAAGAAAATTAACACATAGGGAAATACCACAAGGAGTTAATCATGTGTATGGAAATAAAAAAACACACCTTTGTGTATCCATATGCACATACTCATGTATATGGAGCAAATTAAAGAGAAAAGAGAAAAGAAATTAAGTTGAGGATATATAGGTCACTCTAAGTGACAGTACAAAGGTCCTAAGTACACAATAGTACCCTATGTGTCTAAGAGTTACATGGCACGAGATAGATTTATAAGTGGAAGTGAGAGTGAGCCAAGTGAGTTAAAGCTTGACATGCATGCATGCTAGACATTAGAGGATCACTATAAAGGGGCATCATAAGTACAAATTTTCTACATTGCCCAAAGTAGGGCATGTCCATAGTAAGACACCAAACTTATAGTAGGATACTTGCCTGCAGTAGATTTCAATTAAGATATAGTTTAGTGTAATGGAATAAAGAGTAGCTCATATAGCCAAGGTGTCAAAATCTTGTATTTGATTATGATCGATCAGTCTAGTGTATAGTTTTAGTTATAGTTTCTAGATTCATATGCTTCTACTGAGTTTAGTATTGTCACATCAAATGAGAATCTAAAGAGTGGTTCACTAGTGACCAAGCTGGACATAGTTTGACTCAATAGTTATGACATATAGCTTAGATATTTCCTAAAGTATAATATGAACATAGAGATGGCAAATAAGACTCATCATAATCCTTATAAAGTTTAATGCTAACTCCAAATGACAAAGTTAATTAGGTCGAGTTCAAAGGTATTTTAGAGATTTAAAAAGGCCAAACGACTATTTCCCACCCAATATATACTGCAATCTCAAGTTTTCACCCTTTAACTATGGAAATACCAAACACCTACCTATAAACAGTTAAAATTAACGGTGGTAAGGGTAAAATCGTTATTTTCTCTATAATATTAAAAAAAAAACTAAAATAGAATCTTTTTTGACTCCCTAAACTTTAAAAACTAAAATTTTTCCCCAGCCTAAGTTTTAAAAAATGGTTGTTTCACCCTAGGGTTTCGTTTTGAAATCTCCGGCTCCATTGCCGATGACCTCTCCCTCCTGAAGCATCCTCTTCTTTCGATGATCTTTTTCCTCCCATTTGGATGCCCGATCGGTGTCAGAGAAGCCTTGGGAGACGAAGAACTTCGTTGGAGAAGACGAAGTTCTTCGTCTTCCCAGATGAAGACGATGACTTCATCTTCGTCTTCTTCGATGAAGTTCTTCGTCTCCCAAGGCTTCTCTGACACCAATCGGACGTCCAAATGGGAGGAAAGAGATCGTCGAAAGGAGAGGATGCTTCGGGAGGGAGAGGCTATTGACAATAGAGCTGGAGATGTCGTCGGAGATTTCAAAACGAAACCTTAGGGTGAAACCGTCATTTTTTAAAACTTAGGCTGGGGAAAAATTTTAGTTTTTAAAGTTTAGGGGGGCAAAAAATATTAAATTTTCAGGCGTTAGAGTTCTGTTAAATTTAACCAGCCATGGGTGGGTAAACGGTATTTCTATAGTTAAAGGGTGGAAACTTGAGATTGCAACATACCTTGGGTGGGAAATAGTCGTTTAGCCATTTAAAAAAAATTAATATTATAGTTTCCTACTTATTGAGTGTTTTATTACTCATTCTCTTTCTTATGTATGTAGACACAGGTAATCGTGATAACTGCAGAACAAGTGGTGATCAGAAGGCGTAAAGTAGTAAGGGTATTTCTGTCATTACAATTTTACCATCGTTATTTTTGATGATTTTACTTTATTCATTTTATATTTATGTATTTGACTACACCATTTTATTTCTCAATTATATTTTAAATTATGACATCTTTTGAATGATTTCGATTTCAGTTTTAATAAGAATATTTTGGTAAATTTGCAAAGTTTAATAAATGAAGTTTGTTTTCAATAAATGATGTGTTTTATGATATGTTTCGAATTAAATGCATGTTCAAAATAGTTAATTAAGTGACCTTTTTCTCTGAAAGGGTAATACTTTTTAGAAGGAGTTGTTACATATTTATAAGCAAATGGTGCAACCTAAGATACCCTTAACTTCCTATGGATTTAAGCAACAAAACCTTGTCATCATAAGTTCAATTTATATTGCACCTTGAACAATGTAACAAGTCAAAAGCTTGGCTTGGATACCATAACTGACAAGTTGCAAGTTTTGTTGCCATTATCAAAGCGCTATGCTCCAAAGCAAATCGAATTTGATTCTTATGAACATCATCTTGAGCTATAAACATGTTTAAGACATTTCATGACGACAAATAAGCATTAGAAATTTCATACCACCTCCAATATCTATCATAAGTCTTATTTGGCTACCCTGTCTAATATTAGCTTTCATATGAAAGAACTGATTCAAGTATGCATCAACCTTATGTATGAATTGTGTATCACCTCCTCGAGATTCCATTTTGACATCTTTCATCGTCAACTAGTTTTGTAAGAGGATTATTGTTGTACCATTCTTTATCTTTACTTATGAGCCACATAATTGGTTTCTTATAGCCTTTTAGAGACAAAGCCAAGCAATTCAATATGAATATGGTACTTTGATAATGTAACTTGTATTTTTGCCTTTTATCTATTGACTTCCATGGTTTAATTACCTCTACTGCATCCAAAGGTGGCTTAGTCTCCTTCACGATCTTGCAATATATGTAAAACCTCTTAATCTGAACCTTATGGCCACCGTTATCCTTCCCCACTATCTTATAATTGTTGCCTCACTTAGTTTCCATGAAATCCGAATTATACTCCTCAACTTCAAACTCGTCAAACAAATTGTTGTTGCTGGTGTTTAGTATGGGTTAGAGCTCAAACTGTGTGTTTGCCTTAGTGGTTTAAGAATTGGTGATAAAACATTTGGAAGAGCTAGACTAATTTGATTTGGTGGTGATAACAATGGTAAGGTCTTGTAGTTTGGCAAAGGAATATGTTAGCCAAGGATTTTGGGTTAAACATTTTAATAAAAACTTGAAGGGAATCTATAAGTCCATATAAGAAAAATTAACAGCCTGATCTACACAAATTCAAGCCTTATAGTATAATTCATCAAAAGCATCAATACATTCTTGCAGAGAACTTACCTGTCTTAGGTTTCTTTAATCCAATAAACTCTTGAGCTCATTAATGGATTTTCTTATCAATAATTTTTTTCTTTGTTCAGCTTCCTCTACCAATTGTGAAAACTCTTGCACAAACTCTTGATTTTGAGTTCTCATTGCCATGGTCAAGAATCACCAACTCTAATACCAATTGATGTGGATTGAACTAAAATTAAAGAAAAGAAGAAGAACAACAAACAGAAAATTGATTCAGAGATTTAGAATCTTAGAAATTTAGCAGAGTGAGAATAATATAAGACAAGAGAAGACATTCAAAAGGAAATTTTCATCTATTTCGTTTTTTTACAGACTTTTACAATAAGAATCATATTTATATTGGAATGCTACCAAAACCACTCAAAAAAATTTTCAACTCCTCTCGTTACATAAGAATTTTATCAATTGTTAAACAGCATTGTCATGTGGTTGTTGTGAAACACTACGTTTGATTAATATTTCTTCTTCACTCCAAACGGCGTTGTTCTTTGGTAACTTTGATTCAATTTGCAACACATTCTTTCCCACTATCTTAATTCATGAAGGTGAAGTAGCTAGCTCTATATAGTCACAGAAGCAGCAGTATTTCATCAAAATTCACATGTATCTTCGATTTGACACTAATATTTATGTCTATATCTATTCAAGATAAATAAACCAGTAATATTAGTGTTGCAACAACTATGTATTAATCAATTAACTGCTCACAATTGGACCCTTTAGGAATAGCTGCAACTTAGTCTTTAACCTTCACACATATTACTAACTAACAAATAACATGCTTACTGAGTCAACAAAGATCAAATTACGGAGAAAAACTTGAATATCATATGGGTAAAAAAAAGCAAAATAGCCTTGCAAAATAACTCAATGCATACTGCTAGCCATTTCTAAATCAAAACAATTAATTGCACTAAAACACTTGCTAACCCAACAAAGTTCAAACTAAATAGATAACAACAAAAGTTTTACATAGGTTAAACCAAAGCAATGAGACCATTGGAAAGTACAATGCAAACAATTTGTTCACAACATGTTTTTTTTTTTTGTTTCTTATCTAAAAAAAAGTCTAATTCATAATTACTGGAAAATTAATTGTGAAACCAAGATGAATGGTCTCAGCTACATCAGAAATGCAACACAATTACAATAACTTGAGCACATGTTATTTACCAAATTATACACATTTCAAACAATTATAAATCCCATTATACCTTCAACCTTCATCTTTGATCTCTTTATCTACCTAAAATCCAAATGTATAATTTGTATTAATTATTTGTTCAAAGGTAACATTATCGAACCAATGTCATTATGTACATGTTTATAGCATAACCATACAAATAGACTGGTAAATGCATGCTTATAGGAATATAAGGGATGATCACTTAGTGATGGTGTAAATTATTAAATAAAATTCCTATTCTAGATGAGTATGAGTATGTGTATATTGTTTCTTACTTGTTTCATAGGATTAGGAATATTCATAAGATTCATATTCCTATTCAAAATAGGATTCAAATTGTCTTACACTATTATAAATTGTACAACATTTAATTAATAATATTAATTCAGTTTACAACCTAATTGATAATTCTTTCATAGTGTCAGAGCGACTAATATCTTTTTATATTTCTCACTTTAAAAAAAAAATAGTTTTGAAAAGTTATAATTTCCCTCTAGGTTACTATTTCTTTTAGGTTTGAAAAAATGCTATTTCTCCCTAGGTTCTAGGGTTTCTATTGGTGAATTTCATACTCCCTCACATATTTTTCTCTATTACTACTTTTACCCCAAGGTTTTGAAATCTTCAAGCATACACCCGATCTCTTCTCCCTGTTGTTGTTTTCTTTCTAGCACTCACCCCCTCATTATCTAACCACCTCTCTACCCCTTATCGATAACCCTTTTTGCAACATACATAATAGTTCTCTAATGGTAGTTAACTATTCATCTTTATTGTCATTGCCTTTCTTGTCAATCATTGCTACCTCTGCCAATACGATCTTTACTTTTTTGATATTCTTGCTACCTATAACGATCAACATTGGGAGCTATTTTTCTTCCTTCATGGTTCGTGATACTTATCACGCAAAGAAGTTGTTATTTCTTGATGTGTTTGACATTCATTATTTGCAACATTTGATTGCTAGTAATACACAACCATCGCCACCATTTCTACTTAATGACACTCCTGATTCGACTTGTTCTTACTAGTTGCATGTTGACATATTTGTTTTGACTTGGATAAATCCACAATATCACCCACACTTGTTCAATCCTTATTGTTGCCTTATTCCATTGTTTTTAAACCATAGTTCTTGTTTAATCATCGTTTGAATCTAATTTCTAGAATCCACCTTCGATCTATTCTTTAGAAAGCTTTAGATCAACCAATAGTTAATTATCTCATTGATGGTCCATCTTTGATTCTCTCAATACAGTCAGATTTCCTATTCTTGGTATTGATTTTGTAAAGTACATTGTTGATGGTTTAGGTCTTGAGTACCAGTCCTTGATCACTTTCTTACATTTTTAGCCATCCAATACATTTGATGAATTATATGATCTTGTTATTTGGGAAAAACATCTTTAGAAGAAACTCACTGATGTGTCTCATCTAGTTGTTGTTATGACTACTACTCAACCCTCATCTCAATCATCGAGTTCATCCAAGTCTTCTAGCAAACGTAACTTTTTTGGTCATAATAAACGTGGTCATGGGAAAGTGATCATGGATAACCTACTCTTCACCAACAATCTCAACCCTCATGTTAGCCTACTTTGATCTAGACTTCGATAGGTATTCTCCTTCAAGGTGTTTCCTAAATTTGCAATAAACATAGACACTTCACTCATATTTGTCCATAGCAAGGAAACCTCGCCTATACAGTCAATTATGTGACTACTCTTTTTATCGCTATATTTGTTAATGATTCCTTTATTCGAATTGGGTTTTAGACTCTGGTACTACACATCATATAACACCTAATGCTTTGGTCATATCCTCTCTTCAACCTCACATAGGTATGTCTTTTGTGGTTGTTAGCAATGGTCATTTATTGTCATTTTCACATCAAGGGTTTGTTTGTCTATCTAAATCTCCTTACTCTCCAATTATCTTATTTGATATTTTGTGTTTCATCATTATGTAAAAATTTGTTATCCATTCATAAGTTTACCTCTGACACTATTTTTGTTTGTTTTCTTAACTCTTCTAGTCTTGTGATTAGGACAAATAAATAGGTCAAATTATTCTCTCTAGTCACAGTAGTAACAGTTTTTATAAATTGACCCTCTTGTTATCATCGCCTACTCAGTTGATCATGTCTTATCTGATGTGTGGCATCATCGTCTTGGTTATCCATTTTTCATAGTGCTTAAGATTGTACTTGTCTTCATACCTGGTCCAATTCATTATTTGTAGGATCCATTATCTGTCTGTCAAGTATATCTTCTTGGTAAAAGTCATTGCCTCTCTTTTACCAAACGTACTTATATTGCTTATAACCTTCTTGAGCTTTTTCACCTCAATGTATGAGGTTCTTCTCTTGTCTCATTATTAATCTTTTCATTATTATTTGTCTATTCTTAATTATTTTAGTTGGTATACATGGTTATACATTTTGTTTAGGAAGTCTAAGGTTATTGTTGTTTTTGCTCAATTTAAATTAATGATAAAGAAACCTCTTTCTAGTTCTATTCAAATTATTTGTTTGGATGGTGGTGGTGAATTTGATAATAAATTATTTTGTTACTTCTTTAAGTCACACAGTAGTACTCATCAACTGTCTTGTCTTTACATTCTTGCCGAAAATGGTGTTATTGAAAGGAAACTCCATGATATAGTGGAAAAAGAACATTGTCTTCTATTACAGGTTAACCTTACCCTTACTTTATTGGTTTGTTTTTTATTAACAGGTTTCTTTGCTCACCCCAACTGCTTCATATAAATTGATTCCTCGATCCACTCTTTGTTTATCCTTGGGATATGATGTTTCACATCATAGGTATCATTACCTTCATGTGCCCATCGGTTGCGTCTACATCTCCTATCATGTACATTTTCATGATACTATCTTTCTTGGCTATGTTGTTACTCTCTCCTCTTCGAAGCCTTCTTAGGGTTTCTTATCAATTCCGTCTGCGACTATACAACTCTTAAATATGATGGGCCTATTCTCTCTAGTGCTCTTATAATGTCATATGGTCTTGTGTAACCTAATAATAGCTCTCCACCACTCTCAAACTTTACTAGTTCTCTTATTTCACCTTTAGTTGTTTTCCTTGTCTAATCAATGTGAGACACATTAATTTGGCCTAAGTTTCAAAGCATTAATAAGATTATGGCTTCCTCTCCTCATATGTTTCCTCAGGATCTTATTATTGAAGATATTGATATGGTATTCCATGAGTTGACCATATTCAATCAATGCTCAATCATTTCATCATTAGCGTCAAGCGATGGGTGACAAAGATAATGCTCTTATGCAAAACAACACTTGGGTTCTTGTTTCATCGTCTCCTCAACAAAATTCGGTCAGTTGTCATTGGGTTTACAAGGTTAAATGTCGTACAGATAGGTCTATTAAGGTATAAGGCTTGTTTAGTTACCAAGGTTTTTCACTAGTAGACAGAAATGGATTTTACAAATATATTCAATCTTGTTGTCAAACTAACCACTATTCTCATGATTATTGCTCTCACCACTATGTATGATTGGTTGATATGCCAACTTGATGTTAAAAATGCCTTTCTTTACGGGTATCTCACTAAAAAAGTGTTTATTGAGTAACCTCCTGGGTTCATAGACCCCACTCAGCCATCTTTTGTTTATCATCTTATTAAAGCTATCTATAGCCTTAAATAGATACCTCGAGTGTGGTATCATTGATTATATTCCTTTTTACTTGATTATGGGTTTGTCAACAGTCAGTCTGATCCCTTACTATTCATACGTCATACCTATACATCAGTTGTGATTCTACTTGTTTATATGCATGATTAAGTTGTTACTGATTCTGATGCATTGGTTGTTACATATTGTGTCTTTACCTTATGTTTCTACCATATCTTAGCTTGTCGATATATTTACCAAGGGATTGTCTTGTGAACGTTTTATCTCCTTATGTCATCAATTACAACTCTGTGAGCTCCCACTGCAGTTGTAGGGGAATGTTAAATAAAATTCCTATTTTGGATGAGTATGAGTTTATGTGTTTATTGTTTTTTACTTATTCCATAGGATTCAGAATACTCGTACGATTTAGATTCTTTTTCAGACTAGAATTTAGATTGTCCTATAATATTATAAATTGTACAATATTTAATTAATAATATTGATTTAGTTTATAGCCCAATTCATAATTCTTTCATAAACAACATAAATAATTCTATGAAGATAATTAAAGAGTTTCATGATCAAGCAAATCCAAAATTTAACATGCAAATATAGAAACCACCTTATGTTGATATGCAAACTAGGATAAAAAATCTGAAATAATCATTTATCATATATGAAAACCTGGAAGCCATATTTAAGGAAGATGTCAAAGGGGGAAAGATGATGGCCAAGAGAGGTCTATGCAAGTTGTTGTTTAGTTGCAATATTGTGCCTTTTATTTTTTAATTGAAAATCTGTTTGGTTTAGATAATCAATTTTCAAATTTTGAAAACGATATTCAATCAAAAAATTGAGTTTCTTAACTTTCCAACCCAATATTCGAATCGATTTTTTAGAAACCTTATTTTTTGGTTTGGTTTATGATTAAGATAGCAATTTGATTTGAATATAAGATAATTATGAACACCCTTAAAGCAAAGGAATAATAGATGCATTCATTAAATATTTCGTCTGTAAAATTAAATTCTAAGCATTGATGAATGAATTTAAAATTTTGTCCCTAAAATCATTATCTTAGATGAAATTAAAATTATCTTCAAATATTTCGTACCTAAAATTGTGTGTTAAGTTTTGGTAGATGAAATTAAAATTCTATCTCATAAAATGATCATTCTAGGAAAAAATTAATATCATCCCTAGAATATTTTGCCCCTAAAATTAAGTGTTATTTTTTTTGTAGACAAAACTAACATTTTCATCCCCTTAAATGATCTTTTTGAAATAAAACTAAAATTGTTCGTAAAATTGAGTGCTAAACTTTAATAGACGAAATTTAAAATGATTGTTTTGGGACAAAATTAAAATTGTTTATAAGTATTTCATCAATAAAATTGAGTGTTACACCTTGAAAAAATTAATATTTTGTTCATTAAAATGATCATTCTAGAATGAAACTAATATTATCCCAAAAAAATTGGTGCTAAATTTTGATAGACAAAATTAAAGGTTAATCCCCTAAAATGGTTATTCTCAACAAACATGAAATAATCCCTAAATATTTGTTCTTAAAATTGATTGCTAAACTTTGATAAACAAAATTGAAATGTCTTCGAATATTTTATCTCTGAATTGAATATTTATTATAGTGATACAAACAATATTATAAATGTCACAATACACTTTAAATTTTTTTAACTTTTAGAGACATATAATATAAATACCACTACAAAAATACCACTAAATATTTTTATAACATCAATTATAAGAAATGCCACAATAAGTTTTTAATTTTTTTTTCTTCTCATGATTTTTAGTGACTTTTTAAATATAAATACCACTAAAAATATGTCATCAAATATTTGTAGAGTGTCAGTTATAATAAATGCCACTATGTGTTGTTAATTTTTTGACTTCTCATAATTTCTAGTGGCTTTTAACTAAATACCATAAAAAATGCCTCTAAATATTATTTTTGTTGTTAGAAATCCTCGTACCCACTCTAGTGACCAATCTCCAAGGATTTCTAGTTCTAGTTGTCTTAATTTTTTGCCAATTGATCGACTTGTGGCTATAACGTATCAATCTATGGATCCTTGTTGTCAAACTCTATGTCCTAGTTCGGTGTTTTAAAGACAATCCCCATGACAATACAAGTTCATTAATAAAGGTTAAATTTCTAATTTCTTGTGATATTCTTTGTCCATAAAACATATTAATATATACTTAGAAAAATGTCCCAAGAATAGTTAAAGCATGACAAGAGAATCAGTGCTTAACACTTGATCGGGAGAACCTTATATGCATATTAAATTACTATTCTTAAAACGTCTATAACTTTGATATTATCATAATAAGGGCACGAATAATAGTGACAAAGTTATCATAGTGTTGAATGACTTCATCGAAAGATGATGATAGTTCTCACGTGTTAAAGTTGTTTATTGACAACTTGGTGTAATATATGAATGCATGTTGTAGATGTGTTCACTGGACTGACTCATCAAAAGGATTTTATATGTATGGTTGTTCAAATGTATATGGAATATATTCTTTTAGTGAACAAAGGTATATATGATATTTAGACTTAAGGTCATCAGATAATCTTGTACAAGGATTGGTATAGTTTGACACCAGTCCAATGTAATATGATCAGAGAATTGTCAAAAAAGTGGTGATTAGCCATACTGAGATCTATATGAAGGCTATGGTAGATCAATAAAGGATTCATCATACTCAAGCACGAAAATTGATATCTTAGTTAGTGAGATTGAGTTGATGTTTGATCTAATGTTTTTTTGGTCATTGACAGAAGTCAGTCTATATAACTCAAGGATCCTTAAGAGAGATACTTCATCTATAACTCAACCTTGAAGAGATATCGTATGACAAAATGATCAAATTGTATAAGTAACTATACCACTAACAACTTAAGAAGTCATATGCTAGCACTCCATTATTTAGGTGGTCATAAAGCATTATTAAAGACCAATCTTGGTCTATGTCTAGACATATACTAGGTCGAGAGTCCAAAACAAATCTAATCACTATTGACTTAGTGGAGAACTTATGAATACAAAAAGAAGTTGATCCAACTCTAGAAGCATAATATTTTTTGCGTCAAATATAAATCAGATTAGATTTGGATTTTAGATTGAGGATTTCAAGTCTTGGAAAGGTCTTTAGACTTAAAAATATATTTTATGGTACTTAAAGACTAAAGTAATTTTGAATGGTTAGATTGTATGAGAGAAAGTATAGAGTTAGATAGTTTATAATTTTATATGGGCCATCAATTTATGTAAAATAAATAAAATAATACACACACACATTATGTGCAATTCTCTTTCTCACGGGAAATAAAGGTGGTGCATGTAATGTGTATTATTGTCTCACGAAAATAAATAAGCGCACATTACATGTGTTTAAAGTAAAACAAAGCCTAGCCTCAGATTATTTTCATACAAAGGGATTATTGTTGTCATGACTTTTCAAACAACTATCGGCCAAAGGACTATTTCCTAGCCAAGTTTTGGTGCATTCCCAAAGTGACACCCATAGGGTTTAAAAAACTCAAAGTCCTACTCATGGTCTAACTGGGGTTAAAATTTTCTATTAAAGATATGGGTAAAATCATTATTTTACTAATAATATTAAAAAATATAAAATTCATTACATTTTCTCCTTTGAGTTTTAAGAACTAATAACTTCATCTCTGCCTAAATTTTTCTAACTTAGAAAAGTAATATTCCTTTCCCCCCTCCCCCAAAACCTTGGGTTTATTTTTTTATCCTTTCTAGCCACTATCTTCGGCCACCAACGACAATGCTTTTGCCTAAGGACACACTAGCCACCATCTCTCACCCTTTTCGAACCACAATGAAGACGTTTCTTCGTCGATTCTAGACAAATTGATGAAAGCACATCAATTTAGACTAATTGATAAAGCCTTATCACTTCGTCGATTCGTCTAGAATTAACGAAGATGACGTCTTCGTTGATTCATTTGAATCAATAAAAGCTCATCGCTTCATTGATTCCAGACGACTTTTTTTTACATCGAAGAGATGATGGTTGGTATGTGGGTTTAAGAATCATCGTCAATGGCCAAAAAGGGTAAGAAAATAAAACCTAGGTTTTGGCAGGGAAAATGTTACTTTTCAAAATTAGAAAACTTTAGGTAGGGGTAAAGTTGTTAGTTTTTAAAACTTTGAGAGAAAACTTAATGAGATTTATGTTTTTTAACATTATTAGTAAAATGATGATTTTACTCTTACCTCTAATAGAAAATTTTAACAGAAGTTAACTCAGAGGTGGGATTTTGGTTTTTCAAATCTTGTGAATGTGTATTTGTCTTGATATTAAAACTTGGGTGGGAAATACTCTTTTGGCCACAAATATCACATATTGATGTGTCATTAGACTACATCGGCCCAAGGCCCACACAATTATGGACTTTTAGGCTAAGTTGACAGGCAAAAAACATAAGGCCTATGACCCAACCCTATATATACAGAGTCAGACTGTGTCGGACCTTAAACGAGTTAACCTGCAGGTCAACACGTCGACTTGTTTATATATTGATTAAAAAATAATTATTTAAATTTACTAATATAAATTTCCTTCCATATTAATACGACCAAAGATCATATATTGCAAGTTGATTCGTCAAATCACATTTTATTTATATTTTTAAAAGATATAAAATCATTTTTCATTACTAATTATCCTATCTAATTAAAAAAAACTTTTTATTTTACTGATGACACCACAATGGACTTGTTTTCTCTAACTATGTGTTATTGACTTACCTAATACATGAGCTAAGATAACTATTTTTTATACACTCAACCACCAAGAAGAACCAAATAACTCACATGAGTGGTTTTCCAATATTGTCTCTTACATTTTTTCTATACCTACTACTACCCTTATTCCGGTAATGTCTATTAACAACTTAGTTTCTATTTTGCTTTTATAATTTTATTAATTATTATTTTTCTTTAAAATATTTTAATAATGAAAATACTTAATATGTTATAAACAAAAAAAAAATGTTCAAACAATTAGGACGATTTCACTTTTGTAAAATCAATTGATCAGGAATGGGTGTAGTGTAAACATTGCAATAGAAAGAATATTATGCACTTAATACGTTGACTGAATATACAATCCCCAAAAAGGGGGCTCATCATATTAATTGATTAGAAATGTAATATGACTTATAAGAAATATCAGTCAAAAAGATTAAATAGATATGATGTTGGATCATGGAATATTCATCTTGACAAGAAATTATCTACAAAATATGATAAAATATGTATCAGAAGCACAAGGGCTATAACTCAGTTAGGTAGAGCACTTCGTTTACACATGCGCCAATATTTTTCAAAGGAGTCCATCATACACTTAAAAGATTTGATCTTTTTAAGAAATCAATGTCTAACTTCATCACTTTTAGGGAAGAAAACAAGAGAATAATAGTTTGACGCATGTTTTGGACTGATTCAGGTGCCTATCTTGGAACCAAATCAAATCCATCATTGGTTGTGACACATGATTTTGTATATATATGTGTCCTTTCTCGCTTTAAACAATACAATATATATTTGATACAACCTTAATCGCAACTAAGAAAGAGTTTCTCTTCCCTCTCACTATAAAGTTATCCTAGGTTTTAGTAAGCCTAGAGCATAGTCAAGCCTCTATTGTTATTGTTTCATGTGGATACCAAAAAACAGACATATGTTTGGTTCTAAAAGCAACTTCATGACCTTTCTTTATCAATGAAAGACGAAAGAGTCTCTTATGTAGGTTTATTCTATTAATACCCTGTGAAAGTTATTACATGTTTGTAAATTAATTATATTATGAAAATTATCTAAAAAGGGTTTTGCAGAGTAATTGTTGTTAAAATAAAAAATTTTAATTTGTTATTACGTTGTCGAAAACCACAAAATCCCTATAGTCATGAATGTAGATTGTTAATCATTTCTCTCTCTCTTAAATGTTCTCTCTACATATGTCTCTTTTTCTATTGTGAAAACCTCTCTTTGATTTGTTCTTAGAATAACTAGAGTATCATTTTAATGATAAGATACAATTATCATTTAACTTTCATGACCCATGACTACAAATGGTCACAATTGCAATTTTGATTTTTCTTCTCCAAAGTTTAGTTTTAGAAAAGAAAATTCACACTTACAAGGTGGTTTTTGTTATACCTAGCAAACGGGCAGGTTGCACTAGGTTGATACGGGTATGAGTAAAATGGGTACAAGTTCAAAAAGAGTCGATTATACAGGTACTGAATATGAAAACTCGTACTTGGCTCTACAGGTATGGGTAGACCTATAGGTTACCCGTATATGTGAGGTTTTTTTTATTTATAAATTTATAAATAGATGCATTTATTTCTTATGAAATACAATAATATATATAAATTAGCGTTGAAGAATTGTACTGTGAAATTGACAAATTTTTAATAAATCAAATTTTAGGGGTTTATCACGCCATGATTGGAAAATGATCATTTTTCCTAGTGAGTAAACATAATAAATAATTACTGTAATATAACAACAACCAGAAAACAAAAATAAAATTTACAATAAAATGATTATTTAAATTTTACAACAAAATTTATAACTAGAGAATTGTATTGTAAAATGGAATATTTTTTTCCAATAAAATGGTTGGAAAATGATTATTTTTATAGCACACCCAACTAACACAAAAACAAAATTGATTTCCACTATTACAGTAAGTAAAATACAACAACAACTAAAATGGAGTAAAAGAAAAGAACTCATAACAACAACCAAATTGATTTCTTGCAAGTAAAAGAAACCATAACAAAAGAATGCACACATTCACAACCAATTAAGAAAAGAAAAGAAAACATCAATAATTACTACATTTAAATGAAATCCAACATATCCAAACTACTATGTAATATTTATCTGATCATGATTTGTAAGCTCTGATAAAGGTACCTCAACCTTGGTATGATCTACAACAAAAACAAATTATAAATACAATGAAATATAAATAAGTGTGGATAATGTGATTATTTCAAACAAAATTTAGCGCACAATCGTGATGCTGGTGGTTTCCCTTTATTCCATAATCACCGGATAAGTTAATAGCACAAGAAGGTCATCGTCATCAATTTCATCATCTAAAGTGAAAAGCAATTATAAAATATTAATTTCTTATAACAAAAACAATCACAATATATTAAAAATAGAAAATTATAAAATATTTGAAATATTATGTTAATATGTTACCTTTATATTCATATCCACATAACCAAGTTCGAGTGCATATTAAAGATTCTGCATTATTTGGTCAAACTAAGTTTCAATATTTATTTAGTACCTTGCTACCAATGTTAAAAGTGGACTCCGAAACAATAGTTGTTATTGGTATACTCATGATGTCACGAGCCATCATGACAAGTATTGGATAAAGATCACAATACATCTTCCAATGTTTAAGGATATCCACATTATAATGTTTGATGCGATCATACCTCAGCTCTCCCAAGTAAAAGTCTAATCTATACTTCTTAGTAGAAGTAGCTCTAAACTTAACCTCATAGTAATCAAAGTCAACCTCCTACACAATTTAAATATAAAAATTTGAAATGTAATACATACACACACACATAATTAATATATTATTAATTACAATAATATAAAAAAGTATAGTAACTTACACATATATCATCTTTAAAACTAATAAGACTAGAAGTCGCAATTGATGGAACAATGGGAACATCTTTGTAAAATTGAACTTCATAAGCTTCAAAAAGCTTATACATTTCTTGATTGACAACCTCCAACTTTCTTTGTGTGATAATTGGGTTATAAACCTTTTTGTAGCAAAACTCTGCAAACTCAAACTTAAAACAAGGGTCAAGAACAGTTGCAATAGTTGATACAATATTATAAGAATCCCAATATTTTTCAAAATTTGGTTTCATTTGTGTTGTCATGGTGCTAATAACTTTATCCTCACTCTCAATCTTTTCATTCAAACGCAATAGAATTTTCTGTACATTTTGAAGAAACAAGTTTGCATTGGGATATTTGAAACCTGAAAAAAAAGTTGTTATATTATAAAATTGCTTCAAAAATTTGCATATCCTTTCCCCCTATCCTATTCTTCCTCTGATGGACAATAAGTATAAGCAGACTCTATCAAAGACAAATGAGTAAACATATGACAAAATAATAAAACACTTTCAAGCATTAAAAAGGTTGAATTCCATTTAGTGGGAACATCCATTCTCAATCATTTTACACTTGTCACACCAATTTCTTGAGCAAGTTCTCCAAATTTAATTCTTTTACTGTCACTTCCTTTGATATATTTCATACTTTATTGAATATTATGTAAAGCCATGCTAGCAACTTTTAACCCTTATTGAACAATACGATTCAAGATATATGCACAAGATTGCACATGAAAAAAATTACCTTTACATAATAATGAATTTTGCGCACAAAGTTTACTTTTTAAAATATCTTCCATCTTATCATTATTATTGCATTGTCCAAAGTAAGAAAGAAAATTTTCTTTTCAATTCCCCATTCTTTAAAGAAGTGACAAAAAAGCCCTAGAGTGTGGAGGTGGAATATGGCAAAAATTGAGAATTTTACTTTGTAACAACCAATTCTCATCTATGTAATGAGCGATCAAAGAAATATACCTTTTAGTTGTACAAGAAGCCTATTTATTAGAAATAAAAAATATTCTACTAGGAACCCTCCTTAAAACATGCTTAATCTTTTCCTTTTCCCTTTTATATATTTTAAGCAAAGCGGTGTTCCTAGTGTAAGACTTAACATCAAGATTCACATTGTTAAACACATCTCTAATTATTTCATGCTACACTATTGAATATGAATAATTATGTTTAATAATTCCCACTGCCATCTTTTCAAGATAAGACTCTCGACAAATCTTTTTAGTTTGCAATTTATTTTTATAATCGTGGTTATGAATTCAGTCACTGTGTATTAAGTTTACCCATTCAACAAATTCTAATGGGGTCCTTAGTTATAAAAAAAAATTGATGTGCATCAGTGCAGACATTTTTTAGGACAATCTTCCATATTACACTTCAAATTTTTAGTCCCTTTTGAGGAACTACGATATGCATAAGATTTACTGCAATATATACACTTCACCCTTTCACTGCCTTTCTCATCAAAATATGTTTCAAATTGCTTCCGAACATCACAAGTTTTACATTTACTTCTAGTTTTAGAAGTAACATTACTATTGACAGGAGGTTTCATTTCTGTATTTGAAGATTGAGACTTCTCCATAAGAATACTTGTGTGTTGTGTTATGAGACTATCCATATGAAAATTGATACAATCACATGAAACAATAGATTCCAATAAATTTGCGGGACATTAATTATTGTAGCTAATTTTTTTTCTTTTTTATACATATGTAACCATATATTTTTTTATTATACATTTATAACCTAAAACATAAAAAATTCAAAATACCCTTTAAAATTCAAATTCCCTAGCCAGGCATTCAAAATCACCCAACCAAGACAAATAAAACTCACCCGGCAACCAAGAACCATAGTCATCGCCAACACAGCCAAGTCATTGGCCGTTTATGGACAGATCAAGCCGACCGGTGACTTGGCTATTGTAATTTCACTTTTAAATCTGTTTCAAATTTACTTTCTTGCATGCACCAAAGGAAATGCGTAGTAAAAATGTGGAAGTGCTGCGAACTCTGTTGTCTCTATGTGACACTGATCTGACTCCCTCCAATGTACATGGAATGCAGTATTGGAATGTGTTTCTCGGCTTGAATATATCACGTCAGCTCCAGCTATTGCTGCAATTGTTATGCTTAGATCAAATCAGATCTCCTGAGATTTTGTTGTTCGAAGCTTGAATATAATTATATTTAAAAATAAATTTATGCCGACTTGGCCACTCAGCCAACTCATTTGACCAAGCCCAAAACCCAAAATGTGATGCACTTTCGTTTTCAAATAACATAATATTACAAAAATATTTCCTTTTTATTTGATCTAATGAACTTTTTTGATTGTTTAATCAGTATTTTAGTTAATTTAACTTTGAAACAATATTTTAACGACCTTTCTTTTTTGCTAAAATGTTGTTGTAATAGACCATAATGTTGCTTTTTATTGGGTGACTCTTCTCCTTTTAAAATAAAATCTAATTAAAAAGTAACTCTATTTGTATAATAGGAAAAAAAGGGTGACTACATATCTATAAAAGAAAAAAAAAGCTAAAATAATAATAAATATCCCCCAAATTTGTAAATAAAAATGTTTTAATAAAAAAATTAATAAAAGATAATGTAATTATTAAAATGATCAATCATAACATAATCAACTTAAATAATAAATAAAAACTAGTAATATAGAATGTATTAATTTCCTATTGGATTCTCAATTGGAAATTAATACACATAGATTCTCAATTATAATGTTTTATTAGAGTACAAATAAATTGCATTTTAAGAATAAATCTTTGGCTCCAAATCAATTTCTTGGATTGTATAGGAGGCTAATATAAAACAAAATTGATATTATTCTTACAATCAAATGAGCTTTCATTTCATGCTTAAAATTATTATATTATTTTATAATCAGAATAAATAAATATGTATTTGATGATATTTTATTCACAAAAAGCAAAATTTTCTTAATTGTCTCTTTTAATTTCCATGGCCATTGGGGTCAACACCCCTAACAGCATACCAATGCGTGGGAATTGAAAGTTCATATATGCAAGGGAGATGGACCCCAATAGCAATAAAAACCCAAATTTAATTGTGTTTTTTGTGGACCCAAAATATGCTCTCTATACAAAGGAAAAACGAATTTATCTTCTTGCCATTATTCACCTCTATCAATTTCTAACACTCTAAATAGTGGAGATATATTTGTAGAAAAGTGAAAAATATACATAAAAATTATTGTTAAATACATACTTATTTTGCTCTAAATTAAAGTTGAATTTAAAACTTGAGTTGAAGTTGCAGATAGAGATATATGAAGAGAAACAAACTGGTTTGAAATATGAGGGTTGATTTTGTTTTGAAATATAAGATATTAGCAAATAGTGTTGGCAGGATAAGAAAATTCTTCTTGATAAACCAAAAGACTTTACATTTTTTTTCTATATATTTTCTATTTTAAATTCAATTTCAACTTTTTAAAATTTTTTTGGGCTGCGGGTTCATGCGGGCCATCCATAAAAAATAAGATTATATGGGCACAGATAAAAAAATCTATAACTTATACCAATTTTATGGATAGGTATCCATGTATAATATGGGTAACCCACCCATTTTTCTAAGTCTAATTTTTATTAAAGTTTACTTTTAGCTGCACATATTTTGTAAAAGTTTACAGAGTTTAGGGCTATTTGTTTCTAGATATAGGGCGTACGTGATATTGTCCTTTATAACTTACCCAAACAAAAATGCCCTTTGTATAAGTATACCTCTTTCACACACATTTTGTGCAGGCGATATCAAGGGCTGAAACTTACTATTATTTGATTTTGGGCAATTTTCCCTCTATAGCAGCAATCAGAATTTTCAACATCAAAAAGGTTCTCTTACGACGCTTCTTCTCGTCCAATGGTTCTGTTATTTATTATTTTTAACTACAGACTTTAAGCTTGGTGAATGTGCTGTATATTTTGGGGGGTTTATCTCTGTAGACTATTTCGCATGCGTGCCATATGTTTGATCAAATGTTTCAACCAATTCAGTGTATATATATTTATTAACTTTTGGTGTTGTGTGTTACCTGTTTTACAAAATGCCCCACGTTTGGCTGAATGCTTATATATGTTGTTGGATGAGAGATTTCAAATAAAAAATTTTCAGAAAGTATGAATATCCACACATTTGCCAACAACATGTACCATTTTGGCATTTTATACACTTTGCAGGATAGTTTGGAAGTTTGAATTAATGGAGGAGCCTACGTTTTTCAACAGAATGATGTCTCATCTTCGCACAACATGCAAGTACGAACAATTTGTATTTTCCTTATCTTTATTGTTCAGTATTTTTTCAGTATTGTATAATGTGAAGCATTCCCATGCTATTTTACTCAAATAATATACCAGTTATTGGTAGAGTTTTTCGTTAGTAATATTGTAGGGAAACTCTTTACTTCTATCTCTGATGACATGTTTAGACTGGGACAATGGAAAACCTGAATTACAATAAAATATTTTCCTATATTCCTGAAAATGATTATTAACAAAAAACTATACTGAATTTCTACCGCTTGCAATGAATCCTGTGTGTTGTCTAAATCAGATTATAATAGTTTGTGTTGTATTCAAAATATAGTATTGCATGCTACAAGAATTTATTCATGATTTTTTCTTTTCCATTCTAATTTTGTTTGGTCATATAAATTTTTGAATTTAAACTTGCTATAAAATTCTTGCTGAAATGGTGGTGTCTTATTTGACCTCTTATATAATATAGATTTTCTTGGACATTGTCAACTTTTATCTTCTATGATTTTTTCATAGTTCATTATAAATTGACATGTTATTTTTTAAAACTGAAGGTATCATACAGGTTATCCTAAGGATCTGGGGCCATCACGTGTTATTCATTTTACATCAGAGCGTGAATTTGTTCAACTCCTCCATCAAGGCTATCCTGTTGTTGTTGCATTTACCATTAGGTGATTTGGAATTAATTAGCCTTCTTTTACCATCTTTTATTTTTTCTACTAAACATATAACACTATGGGTGTAACTATTTTAATTATTCAGGGGTAACTTAACCAAACATCTTGATCAAGTTTTGGAGGAAGCTGCTGCTGAGTATTATCCACATGTAAAATTTATGCGTGTAAGTTGTTTATGATTTTATCATCTTCTAAAAGAGATAGTTTTAGTTTGTAACACGATACAAATCTTGAAGAGTTCAATATATTTTGTACTTTTTTAACAAATAGAGCCAGCCACTGAGCCACATTTTTAGTATGAAATTGGATTGGAAAAGAGGAAAGAGATGTTTGTGAGGATTTTTCAATTCCTTATTTATGTAATGTAGTAATATTTTTGTGCATTGTATATGTTTGAAGTCTTATTGAAGCATATGATTTTCACTTTCACATGCTATAGAACCCCTTTATCTCCTCTTTCAGAAGTCAAGCAATGCTTGATATTTTGTAAAAACTTATAATTCTTATCATCCTCATCTCAGATTAGCATTTTAACTAGTTTCCAATTATCTATTTGGTGTTGGCTTGTTTCAGGTTGAATGTCCAAAATATCCAGGGTTTTGTATAACGCGACAGAGGAAGGAATATCCATTTGTTGAGATATTTCATAGTCCACAACAAGTATTGTAACTCTTACTTTTATTACAATCTCAAGTCTTTCCTTATTTATTTTACTTATCTATACTTGCATCAACTATCTACAAGTGAAAGATGCAAAGTTGTGGATTGAGAATGGAGGATTGATTCTTCATAAAGTGTTTAAATTTATAACTTGAAATTTTGGCAACAATGTTTCGATTCAGTTAGATATTTGTCATTATACTTGGTGTTGTATCCATTGTCTGAAGTGCTTATAAGACTAGTGACGATGAATCTGGACAAAATGGTAGGCTAGAAAATTGATGCTTATTTTGGTACTATAAAACATTTGGCGACTTTGTAAATAGCATAGGTATTCAAGCAAGGAAGGTAGTCTTAGGGACAATGTGGGTGAATGTGTTTTTATAGACATGCTAAGGTCTATGTTAGAAGGAATACAGTGACACATAGAGGCAAAAATATGTAAGGGCTATAACGGTTTTGGAAGATTCATAAAAGTTGATTGGACAACGTGGCAACAATTAGTTAAAAAAGAGATATGAGAGTGTGAAATTATGCAAAAGGGTCGGTTGGGTTGTTTGGAGATAAAAAAGCTAGGGATGTATCCCACTCTTACACTATCATAATTATCATTTGCTCTATTATAGTTTTGTTCTTTGGGTAAATTGATTGTAGCAATTGAGTGTCAATAGTAAGGTTCTCCAACTAAGTTGATAAATAAAATTAGATTCATTACACCTATCAACCATCTGTTTATGCATTTTGGTGTATTGTGCATTAGGGATCAGTAATGAGAAAAGGAAATGGATTTTGACAACTTTTAGGTGTTGAATATAGATTGAAGTTGGAGTGTGGTTTGTGTTTCAAGTGTGATGAGAAGTTCATTAGCCATGGTTGTAAAAATACACAACTGATAGTTCTAGTTCGCACCAAGGATAAAGAAGGTGAAAATGAAGCTGATGAACAAGGTACAAAACTTACTAAATTGGAATTTACCCAAATTGAACTATCGATACATTTGATAATGGGTCTCACTTCTTACAAGACACTGAAGTTAAAAAGGTAGTCTAGAGAGTAGAAGGTGATCGTTCTAGTGGATAGTGGAGCTATCGATAATTTCATTCTATGGGATGCAGTTAAAGAGTTGCAGTGGTGTATTTTGTCGACCAAAGTTTTGAAATTTGTTAAGCAGTGTCGATTACTATATCGAGACTAGCAATAACTTAGAAGTTTCTATCCTTCCAACTTCATAGTGTGGACTTAGTATTGGGAGTGGAATGGCTACGGTCTTTAAGGAGAGTGCAAGCAAATTATAGGGCAATCTACATCAAATTTAAAATAGAATACAAGCTTGTGCTTCTTTAAGGTGAATAAAATTTGGCTAAATTGGAAGTTTTGGTCGAAAGCTTGTTGAAAACAACTTAAAATTCAAACCAAGCATATTGTATTGAGCTTACATCAACCTTAGTGTCACCAATCGAGAAGCATGTCGAGATTAACAATGGATTAGCTACTAAATGAATCTCAAGAGCTTTTTGAGACACCAACCCAACTACCACCTAAATGGATGCAAGACTATACCATTAGGTTTGATTAAAGGAAATTAGCCACTAAACCTAAGGCCTTATCGATACCCTTATTTTCAAAAAATGGAAGTAGAAGAGATTGTTCGGAAGATGTTAGCCACTCGGATTATTAAACCAAGCATAAGTCCTTTTTCAAGCCTAACTTTGTTAGTAAAAAAGAAATATGGTGGTTGGAGATCTAGTGTTGATTATAGAGCTTTGAATAAATTGACTATTGTGGATACATTTCCAATTCCGAACATTGACAAAATATTGGATGAATTGGGAAGGGTGATTATTTTCTCCTAGTTGGATCTCAAGTTTCGCTATTATCAAATTTGGATGCTGGAAGAAGATATAGAGAAAGGGGCCTTTTGAACACATAATGGTCATTTTGAGTTTTTGGTGATGTCATTCGGACTCAACTACATTTCAATCATTAATGAATGAGATTTTCCTCTTTTATCTTTGAAAATTTATTATAGTGTTCTTTGATAATATTTAGTGTACAACAAAGATTGGAGTTCACATTTAAAGCATTTAAGGATCACTTTGGGAGTGTTAAATGATCATCAACTCTTTGTAAAAAAGAAGAAATGTATGTTTGGTTATTTTCAACTTGAATAGTTGGGGCATATTATTTTAGCAAAAAGAGTGGCAACCAATTTGACATAGTAGAGAGCACGGTTAATTAGCCTAGTCCAAAAGATGTTAAGGGGCTGTGTGGATTCTTAGGACTAGCTGGCTACTATAGAAGCTTTGTAAAAGGGTATAGAAAGATTGTTGAACCTTTTGCCTGGTTACTAAAGAAGTATGCATTCAAATGGTTGAAAGAAGCATAAGTGGCCTTCGACACCCTTAAGCAAACTTTATCCATTAGTTTCAACTTGAATATTTGGGACATATTATTTTAGCAAAATGAGTGACTACTAATCTAGCAAAGTAGAGAGCATGATTAATTGGCATAGCCTAAAAGATGTCAAGGAGTTGCGTGGATTCTTCGGGCTAATTGGTTACTACAGAAGCTTTGTAAAGGGGTATGCAAAGATTGTTGAACCTCTCGCCCAATTATTGAAGAAATATGCATTCAAATGGTCGAAAGAAGCACAAATGGCCTTTGACACCTTTAAGCAAGCTTTATCTTCATTTCTTGCCTTGGCCCTACCGAACTTCATCAAGATTTATGTATTGGAAATGGATGTATCGATGGCTGGTCTAGGTGTTTTCCTTATGCAAGAAGGCAAGACTACTACTTATTTCATTCACGTCCTTTCGGAAAGAGCCCACCAATAGTTGGTGCATGAACGAGAGCTAATGATCATTGTCCTTGTTGTCCAAGAATGGTGCTAATACCTAATGGGATGACATTTTATTATTCACGTTGATAAAAAAGTTCAATTCCTAACGGATCAAAGAGTACTCAGAGTTAATCAACAAAAATGGGTTATGAAGTTGTTTGGGTTTGATTTCAAGATAATCTACCGTCTCGATTGTGAGGACAAAGTAGTTGATTTTCTTGGAAGTTTGACGAGTAGCATGAATTACTGGCCCTATCGAAAGTGAAGATAACTAGCATTGAGTCCATTCAAGCTGAACTAGCGAAGAATAAACCCTTTCAAAGAATATTCAAGACTTGCTATTGGGCTCTACTAGCCACTTGTGGTTTACCTTGCGGAATGGAACTCTCTTTTACAGGGGATTGTGATAGGTACCTGAGTAATCCAGTAGCAGCAAAGCCTTGCTTGGATTCTTCCTCAGCTCTCACAGCCTCTCCTGTGTACCGATCTCAGCCACAACATAGCATACACTGGAACAAGAATAGCAACACAGCATACACTGGAACAGGAATAGCAACACAAACACACAAGACAATGAAAATATATATTGTATTGAATACTTTTTCCAGGAATGAATACAAATTAGTTCTCCAATACAATGACTATTTCCATCTACTGCACTGCTTAATCAATTACAATTCTCTTCACTAATTTTTTCCAGAAAGTTACACAAAAACCCAACTAAATCCCCACAGTAAATCTCAGCATTCGAGAGAACCACTCTCGCCCTACTTTTTCCTTAGTTTTTTCACCTGCTTCCTTTTTCCCATACGTGCTCTCCTTTTTCAACTCTTTCCATAGCCATTTCATTCTCTCTTACTCTGCCACATTTCATATTCTTAGTGGCTGGTTTTGCATTAAGATAGCAGCCTCCGATTTTGCATTATCCCTTTTATACCCTCTCTTTTCCTACAGGAAATAAATAAATATATAAGTCCTAACATTTCCCTTCCCATCGAGAGGCACCTTGTCCTCAAGGTGTGATTGGGGAAAAAGATATTGAAGGTTGTTGCATGATTCCCAAGTCCACTTGCAATCCAACAACCCTTTCCACTTATTAAGCAATTCAAGATCATTATGGGAGGAATACTTGAATTCTGATACACCTTCAAGCTGCTCCTCTAGCAAGTCTTCCTTCAAGCCTTTCATGTCGCCACATTTTATCAGATCACGAACAAGTCTACGAATATCACAGCGTGCAGAAAAGTTCACAACAACCCATTGTTCTATCTTTGTTGGCTCCACTTTAGCAAAATTAGTACTTATTGAAATGCCACATGAACGTAGCATTGGTTCAGCATCATACTTGCCATTTCGTAGAACATTAGATAATGTATTCATCCTTTCTTGTGGCTTTTGCCTTGATTTTCCCACAAGCGAAGCTCTCTGTAAAGTGTTAAGAGCTTTTGTGTAACGTTGTAAGGAAACCAAAGAACAAAGCTTAAGAGGGATATACGTAGGGCGTTTTGGCTTCCCAACATTGATGCAAGGAATATCTACTGAATATCGTAAATCCATATTGCGATGATTGACAAAGTAGTCATAAACAGTTAATTCCTGGGACTGAACTTCACCATCCTCATCCCTCACATTTTTCTGCTTGAGTGAAAACATCTGCTTTCTGCAGGGTTTCTCACTCAATCCAGTTATCATTATAGAGGTCCAAAAACCTCCTCAAACTAAAAGTCAAATCACAACAAAGTTCCTCCCAAGCAGCTTCAACCTGACAAATATAAATCGTCAGAATGACACAACTAGGCCTAATATAGCTCTCCATATCAGTAGGAATGTGAGATAGCCACTCAAGTATCTGTGCTCGTAGGATACAAGGAAAATCATTTGCTTCTTTCCCAAATAGTTTAAACACAATCCGATCTGTGTGGCTCTGAGCATCTCCACTAGAACTAAAAGGTGACTGGGCTGATGCTGAATCTGAGTTCCCACTAGTGTGAGGGGGACTCGACTGTTGAGAGTCTATTTGGACCCATGAAGGACAATCAAGGGAGCTACCCCCCAGATTTGCAGGAACAGGCGGTCTCTCAACATCTTCTGTGCCATCATCTAAGTCAACATATATGTCATTCAAATCAAAATTATTCATTTTGATCTGCCTTGCAGCACCATCTTGAACTTCTGCACCCCTGGCATTATGAGTAGTTGGACCTTGCTGTGGCATCTCAGATACAGATACACTGAGATGTTGTCCGAAAGGCCCAGGAGGACCTTGACCATTTGCGATCAAAACTAAAATAACTTCTGGGTTCCCAACAGAAGTGCAATGATTCATTATATTTTGTGAATCCTGCAAGAGCCCTGCTATGCTTCTTCCCCCGTTTTCACCAACAGGACTAGCAAGGCTCCTTAGAAGATGAGACAGCAGATCTTGATCTGTTTTACAGTCTGATCTATTGGAATGCATATTAGATTAGGGTAAAGATGGGCTCATATTTGGTGTGGGCCAATTGGGTTTCGGGTCGGGTCTTGGGTTTGGATTTTTATTAGGTATGATTAATTGAGTATGGTGGTTTGAATTTATTGGTGTAAGGGTTTTTGGGCTGGAATATATAATGTATAGGTTGAGTTGAGTTAGGGTTAGATTGAGTGTTTGAGAATTGGGTTGTAATGGATTTGGATTTAATTGTAATGGGTTTGGGTTGTGGGCTCTTGGGTTATTCCAATTTGGTTTTGGATTGGGCTTAGTAGTTGGATTTGATTTTGAGTTGAGTAAAAAATGTTTTGGGTCGGAATCAATTAGTGTGGGTGTGATTGGGTATTGGGCTAGGTTTAATAGTGATGGATTTTGGTTTAATAAGTTGGGTTTGGGTTGGGTAAATGGGTTATTGGGCCGGGTAGGGTTATAAACCCTTCTTCCTCCTCCTCTTCTTTCTTCATGGGCGCCTCCTTCTCCAGAATTCAGCATCTTCATCTCAGGAACGCTGCAACCAAATGAGAGAGTGAACTCCGACAGCTGGATCTCGTTGGCATCGTCCACTTTTTCACTGTATATTGCCGATTTCTTCTCCCAGTCACCCAAATCGACTATTTTCTCGCCAAAATTCTCAATCTCAGCTTCTTTTCTCTTTTTTTCACTGTCAAATACGTTTAGGATGCCTTCATCATCTAGATCGTCTTCTTCCACCACAAGAATGGCCCATGATTTGCGCTTACAATCATGCTTTGGCTCTTCCTTGTCGTCACAACGTGGACAAATTCTGTTCGTCATCGATTCTCGAAGTTCCCATTGAGTCAGTCGTCAAACCATCCACCAACGCCCACTATCTTTGATGAAGTCGACTTTCTCCATCCCTAGAATCGGTGCTCTGATACCAATTGATAGGTACCTGAGTAATCCAGTAGCAGCAAAGCCTTGCTTGGATTCTTCCTCAGCTCTCACAGCCTCTCCTGTGTACTGATCTCAGCCACAACACAACATACACTGGAACAGGAATAGCAACACAGCATACACTGGAACAGGAATAGCAACACAAACACACAAGACAATGAAAATATATATTGTATTGAATACTTTTTCTAGGAATGAATACAAATTAGTTCTCCAATACAATGACTATTTCCATCTACTGCACTGCTTAATCAATTACAATTCTCTTCACTAATTTTTTCCAGAAAATTACACAAAAACCCAACTAAATCCCCACAGTAAATCTCAGCATTCGAGAGAACCACTCTCGCCCTACCTTTTCCTTAGTTTTTTCACCTGCTTCCTTTTTCCCATACCTGCTCTCCTTTTTCAACTCTTTCCACAGCCATTTCATTCTCTCCTGCTCTACCACGTTTCATATTCTTAGTGGCTGGTTTTGCATTAGGATAGCAGCCTCCGATTTTGCATTATCCCTTTTATACCCTCTCTTTTTCTGCAGGAAATAAATAAATATATGAGTCCTAACAGATTGCTAGTTCTTGCAAAAAAGTTAGCTTTTATTCCTCAATTTCTGTCTAAATTTCATGATTCCCCTTAAAGGTCATCCTGGATTTTTTGCAAATACAAAAAGATTTTGATTGTATTATTTTGGGGAGGACTAAAAAGTGCTATGAGGGATTCTGTAGTAGGTTGTGTTGTTTGTCAAAAAAATAAATATTAAGTTATGAGTCCCATGGGGTTGCTACAACCTTTACCAATTCCTTTGCAAGTTTGGGCTAATGTTTCAATGGATTTCATAGGTGGGCTACCTGAGTCACAAGGGTTTGATACTAATTTGGTGGCGGTTGATCAGTTGACAAAGTATTTACATTTCTTTTGTGTCATCTGTTTACGGCCAAAGACGTGGGAAAACTGTTTGTTGAAGAAAATGTGCATCTTCGTGGCTATCTTAAGTCTATTGTATTAGATCGAGATCGGGTTTCTATGAGCGAATTCTGGTCGGAGATTTTTCATTTTAAAAATACCTCTTTGAAACATAGTTATGTTTACCATTCTCAAAAGGATAGGCAAACAGAGGTGGCTAAAAGGAGTTTGGAGACATATTTGCATTGCTTCATTAGTACTCAGCCCAGGCAGTGAATTAAATGACTTTCATGGGCTGAGTATTGGTTTAATGTAACTTTTCAAGGAGTGGCTAACATGGTCTCCTTCAAGGCTTTATGTGGCCAAGACCTACCCACACTTCTTCTTTTTATGGAGGAGCCCTCTTTGAATGAAAGGATAAATATTCATATCCGAGAACACAGTTGAATGCCCAAGATAGGATGAAATAATTTGCAGACACTAATAGCTGAGAAGTTCAATTAATGGTGGGTCATTGGGTGTTCCTCAAGCTTCAATCGTACTGTTTGCATTCTTTGGCAAGATGCCCCAATGATAAGTGCAGACCACACATTCCTTACAAAGCACTTGAATGTATTGGTAAGGTAGCTTATAAGCTGGCTTTACCTTTGGATGCTCGAATTTATAATAGCTTTCACATTCTCATCTTAAAAAAGCTGTAGGTAATTGGTTCTTAAGTCAACCCTTATCGGTAGACATGGAGTTACAACTCCAGCCGCTTGCTATGATGGCTATGAAGCATTTGGGAGATGACTCAATGCAGGTGCTTATATAGTGAAAGGGACTTCCCAATTTTGAAAGCTCTTGGGAGGATTCTATGGTTATTAAAGAACAATTTCCTTATTTCCATCTTGGGGGCAAAATGCAACTGGTTGAGGGAGGTATTGATAGACTTCTTAAGGTCTATGTTAGGGGGAATAAAGTGACACACAGGAGAAAATCTGTGAGGGTTGGAAAGGTTTTGGAAGATTCATAAAAAGTTAATTGGGCAACGTGGCAGCAGTTAGTTAAAGGAGAGAGAGATATGAAAGTGTGAAACTATTTGAAGGGCTAGCCTGGTTGTTAGGAGATAGAGGATGTTTTTGGTAGTTTTGTGCTAGGGAGGTATTCGGCTTCTCACACTGCCAAAATTATCATTTGCGGTATTCTAAATTTATTCTTTTGGTAAGCTGATTGTAGCAGTTGAGCATAAATAGTGGGTTTTCCTGCTAAGTTGATAAATAAGGTCATATTCATCACACCTATTTTCCATCTGTTTCTGTATTTCGGTGTGTTGTGATTGAATTTGCTGGTTGAATATCAATTTCTAATATGGTTGTTGTGTGATAATCGTGAGGTTGAATTGTGTAGTATGTGATTGCAAGAGAGGTGATTCAGGAGTTAGTGATGTCTCTATATCCTTGTAATACTGTTATATTAGTAGAACGACAAATATTTTTAGTGAAATTTTCTCTTCTTTCCCCATATAATGCAACGTAACGCAATTCTTTCAGGTTGTCCCTTTGGATTTTGCTACCAAATTGTCATCATAAAATTCAGTGCGATTTTGTATTCCTTCTTGATGTGGTTCTGAAGCTTCTGACAATAATTTATGTGTTGCAGGCAGCTAACCAAGGAAAGGGTGCTGATTCAAATGTGACGAAATACTCAGTAAAAGTTCTCCCAGTGAGTTCTGGATCATATTTTTCTTTTACTCTGTCAATATGTTACAAATTTCTGTTGCCTTCTTCATATGCATTTTCTGCTATTTGACTCAAGATTGTGCTTTTGTGGGGATGTTACTCTTTTTAATATGCATAAAGAACATGCTTTGGCTATGTGAGAGCCAGTTTGTGTTTCTAGAGTTAACAAAATTCCTTGAAGCAATATTTTGAATTCTGTTTTATTTTTAGGAGAAAATTTTATGAAACTCCATTTTATTTTTTGATAAAATATTGGCACACCACTTTCATATTAAAATTCATAAAAGAATTATTGTGAAATTCTGGAAATTATCACAAAAGTCCTCCGAAATTATCACAATATCACAAAAAAAATCATAAAAATCTATTAGAAGCATCATTTACATTGAAGATTTCTACTTAATTGTTCAAATTATTATCGCACTCCTTGATGAGTTTGAACATAGAGTGGTGGATTTTGAAAATTTTTCCAAAGTTTACTAAATACCCCATAGTTTGTATTCTAAAATATACAAAAAGTTACAGTAGAACCCTTCAGTTTTCTTGCACCTTGTAATGGATCTTGCATGCTAGACGTGTTGCTGTAGAATGTTGTGGGGGGACTTGTTCATTAAGGCTTTTTTGATAGGAACTTAACAGATTCTCCCAAAATAAATTACACAACTAATAGCAACCTGTCAAGTTCTCCTAAAACAATCACACAACACCAACACTAGTTCTAAGAGAAGCTTCAACAGATTTTATTAATCCACAAATCCAATGTTCAAATTAAGTACATTAACCAAGAAATCGGAAACAAGAAAAAAGGTTAAAAAGAATTGTACTGTGTTGGTAACAAATGTCCCCCCAGGCAGATTTGCCTCACTTCCCAATTTCACTCTAATTCTTTCTCACCTTTTCACTTTGTCTATTTTTTATATTTAATCTCATTTCTTTTGTATCGTTGTTTTACTGCTAAACATGTATTCCCCACGTGGACCTTCCTTATTTTCTGCCTTATCATGTTTTGCCACCTCACTATGAGTCAAGATTCAATTGCTTTAATTCCTGTGCTTCCTTCGGTACAATTTCACAATACGAGGCCTAACATTTTTCAATTCACCTTTTTAATTCAGTAAGGGGTTATCCTTTTCAGAGGAAGTAGTTGAAGTTGTTATTCATATTTTCCATTTTTACTAGAAGCTAGATGTTATGTGACTGTTAAAGATTTTTCCTTATTACTTTGTTAACAACATATTCAGGCTTCATATCCATTAATAAAGGTAGACAATTATTATTCAAATCAAGCCTTTGTTTTGGCAAACTTCTTCCTTTGTTATCTATCATCTGTTCTTATTTCCAAAATAGCTTGAAAAGGCTATTATACATTATACAAGATCAGGCAATTGAGGCCAAGGAAATGGTTAGGGTTGCAACATCTTGGTATCAAAGCTTGCCATCGGTGAAGACCAGCGTGTTCAAGTACTCGAACAAGAGATGGGTTTGATTATAGAGCTAGGTATTTAGAGTGATAGACAACAAAGAATGATTAAGCAGATGATGAGATTGTCCAATCTTCTTAGACTAGAGACAAAGATGTTTGAACTAGGCAAAGGACTGCATGAGTGAGTAATGATAATTAGTAAAAAGTGGGGGTGTCCCTTAGATTGGCTAAGTTGGACTTTTCGAGATATGATGGTTGAAATGATCCCATCAATTGGATCTGTCAACTGAATAAGTTTTTGATTTTCAAGTCACCTATCATGATGATCAAATTCAACTTGTAGCATACCATATAGAGGGAGATTCACAACTGTGGTTCCAAGGACAAACAATTGAATAGGGATATGTCTTGGGAGAAAATAAAAGTCTAGTTGACAAGTTCAACATCTTAGCATTTGAGAATCAAATTAGGCTATTGCCCAAAGCTCTCATAGCGAACCTTTGGACATAGTCTAATGAGACTTTCCTCTTTTCAAGTTCTACATACAAAGTAAGGGCTCCCCTTGTAACTCACGTTGACAACGTTCGATGTTTCATCTAGGTGGACCTTTAACAACATCGATTGTAAGGATTTTGCTTCCAATGCGATAACAAGTTAACATCCAACCACAATTGCATGAGGTTGTTTTTCATCAAGCTAGAACAAGATCCCAAGAAGACTCACATTGAATAAGTGAAAGAGGATGTTGATAAAGGGCCTAAGTTTCTAGTGATCTCTTTGCACACATTGGTAAAGGTTCAAACCCAAACAATGAGGGTAAGGGCCATGATAAGGGGCATGAAGCTCACAGTTTTGGTGGACCTAAGTTCTATTCAATTTCTTTTAAGAACAAATCAGTTGGATCCTTTAGGCTTGCAACAAAGCACAAGCCATCATTACAGGTTATTGTTGCCGACAAGGAAAAACATTCATTGTGATAGGTCTACAAGTAGGTTGCCATGGTTTATTAAACCTCACCTTAAATGTGGATGAAATCCTCCTTTGGGATAGGTCTTAGGCCTCAATATTTGTAAACATTAGGACCAATTATTTGGGATTTATATAAGATAGAAATGAAGTTCTCGACTCATGGAAAAATGATTTGGTTTTAGGGAGAAGACACCATCAAAGCATAGTTAGTGAAGGAAAAATAATTCAAAAGGCTTAACAACAAATCAATGGGAGGGGAACCTAGGAGCACACTTGTAAGTATGCAACCTTTTCAGTATCCCCATTTCTAAAAACAAAAAATGAAGCTATTTTTTCGTAAAAGTTCTAGCAAGGGATCATTTGACCAAGCTAGACTTCTTTGTCATTAGTCCTCTTAGTTAAAAACAATGAATCTTGACAATTTTGTGTCGACTATCAAGACTTAATAAACTAATAATTAAGTATAAATTTCCAATACCAATTAATGGAGAGCTTTTGGATGAATTTCATGGAGCTAAGTGGTTTATCTAGTTAGATTGGAAATCTAAGTACCACCAAGTAATGCATTCAGGGGATGTTGTCAAAATGGTTTTCCAAAACTATTATGGGCTTTTTGAAGTCTTGGAAGTGGGCCCTCTAGCGTTCATACTATCTAATCCCTTATGAACAATATTTTTCATAGTTATTTACAAAGCTTTATTTTAGTATATTTTTATGATAATCTAATTTATAGTTGTAGTTGGGATAAACCACTTGAGACATGTTTGCATAGCATTTGGAATTCTAACAAAATATTAGTTGGCAATGAAAAAAAAAGTCTAGTTTTGCCCAAAAGCAGATTCAGTATTTAAGGCATGTTATGGGGGTGCATGAAGTTATGGTAGATCTTTAAAAAATAGAGGTCATCACCAAGTGGCCTAAGCCATCTATTATTCAGTAGTCAAGAGGGCTCCTTGGACTTATCGTCTATTATCATAGATTCATAGTTGAATATGGTATTATTGCATGATCGCTAGCAGACATTTTTAAGAAAAGTGCAATCAAATGAAGTGATAAAGGATACAATGCCTTCAACCAACTCAGAGAAGTAATGGCTGAAGCATTGGTGATAACACTATTGGATTTTTCCATTCCATTTATAGTGGAATGTGATGTCTTCGACGTAGGCATTGAAGTCATATTAATACAGCAAGTGCATGCCATCGCCTATTTCAGCACTAGCTTTGAAGGTGAAAACCTCTCTCTCCTAACTTATCAAAAAGAAGGAATGACTTTAGTCATTGCAGTTAAAAAATGGCAACCTTACCCATTGGGACAACATTTTGTTGTTTAAACTAATCAAAAAAGTTTCAAGTATCCTTAGAAGCAATGAATAGCCATGAAATCCCAATGGAAATGACTTATTAAACTACTTGACTATGACTTTAGCATTGAATATTGCTAAGGAAAGAGCAATATGGCAATTGATGCATTATCTCATCGGGAAGAACATACTGAAATTGTTGCTTACTCATCCTTAACACCGTGGTGGCTTGAAAGAGCAATATGACAATTGATGCATTATCTCATCGGGAAGAACATGCCGAAATTGTTGCTTACTCATCCTCAACGCTGTGTTGGCTTGAACCCATCTTAGATGAAAATTGAAAACATCAAAATCTACAAAAACTCCACCATTTAGTTACCATTCCCTATCCTAACACAAGTTTGAATGGATATTTCAATGGATTTTAGTGATGGTCTTCTTGCTTCAAAAGGTAAAATCATATATTTTTTTTTGTAATAAATCATCTTTCGGAGTATGCACACTTTATTTCTATGTCTCATCCATAAATGACCTTGATTATTGCTCAAGTATCTTGTGAGAATATTTTTAAGTTGCATGACATACTTCCATTAATTTTTTGTGGTCAAGACCTGACCTTTACTTGCCTTTTGGAAGGAACTCTTTAGGTTGAAAGGTAAATATTTTAATTTTAACTTGGCATACCACCCCCAAACGAATGGGCTAATAAAGGTTGTTAATTGTACTATTTAGATGTGTCTACGGTGCTTTACAAGCTCAAAACCTATAGAATGGACTAAGTGGCTTGCGTGGGTTGAGTATTCCTATCAATACCAGCCTTCATTCAATAGCTTGGATCGTTCCCTTTGAGATAGTTTGTGAGAGGCCATCTCGTACACTCCTCTCTTATGTCCCAGGAACAACAAGGTTGCATGCTGCTAAGGAGTCTTTTGCAATGGGATGCCATTCTCCATGAACTTCAAAGATGCCTTGTGGTTAGCCAACAAAAGATGAAGCAGGTTTATGATGCTAAGCACATTGAGTAGGAATTTGAAGAAGGTGACTGGGTTATTTGAAGCTCCAACCATATCAACAAGTTTCGGTCTCTAACAAAAGGTAACGAAAATTCGCTGCTCATTTCTATGGCCTTTTTCGGATTTTACAAAAAATTGGGAAGGTAGCTTACAAGTTGGAGCCTCCCGTTTCTAGCCACATTCATCTTGTTTTTCATGTCCACTTGCTCAAGAAGATTGGAGTTCACCTTCAGTGCTCTCTCACATTACCTGGACATTAGAGACCTCTCCTTTAGAAGCTCCATGACAACAACCTAAAGCAAAACTATCTATCCGTGGTCTCGATCATAAACAAGCATTCCTTGTTAGGTGGGAAGGCTTGGATGATTTAGAGGTTACTTGGGTAACTACTACCACATTCTCTTAGGACTTCCCTAATGTTCCAAATCCTTGAGGCCATAGATTCTTTTACAGGGGGAGGAGTTGTTATGGATCTTGCATGCTGGACTATTGCTGTCAAATGTTCTGGGGCACTTGGTCATTAAGACTTTTCCAATTCACCTTTTTAATTTAATAAGCGATGTTCTTTTTTGGGTGGAAGTAGCTGAAGTTGTCATTGATATCTTCCTTTTTCTTAGAATCTAGATGTTATGTGACTCTCAAAAATATTTGTTGATTACTTTGTTGACAGCCTACTCAATGGCTTCATGTCCATGAATAAAGGCAGACGATTATTGTTAGAAGCAAACCTTTGATTTTGCAAATTTATTTCTTCATTATCATTACTGTGTTCTCACTTCTAAAGTAGCTTGAAGAGGTCATTTTGCAAGATTGTGTGGTCGAGGCCAAGGAAATGATCAGGGTTGTAACAGTCCTTTGTTTCACTTTCTGCCTTATTTTCATTTTTCTTGTTCTTATTATTCTCTATCTCACTCTAAAAAATTCACATAAATTTCATTATTGATTTGTGTTTTTTATTAATTTTCTTTATGATAGATGAGAAATGAAGTTATTAGATTCTATTTCATTAATGATTAATCATATTGAGTTGTGTTTAAATAACTTTGATAGTCACATGCTTAGGTGAAAATTAGTTTAGATTAAATTAAATTGATTTAAGTTTCTAATCTAATTGGTTTATATACATAAAATTCTCATCCAAGTATGAATATATTAGGATCATGAATATACACCGTTGTATTTAAGTTATAAAATATCATTTTAGTGTATTAAATAAATGAATATAACGATGAACGTAAATGGTCCTCAATAGAGAATGGAATGTGTGTTGAGATAGGAAGTAATTTTTAGTAGTATTTTGTTGTAGTGGCAATATAAGTACATTGATTAGTTATTACTTCGTTTGCCTTTTTTAAGTACTTTTTTTTTTCATTTTTATAAAAACATGCAAATTTGCAATCTATAAGGTAAGTTTCATTATTCACCTCTTATTAGGGGTATATACTGTTTCGTATGTAAAATTTCTTTGGCTATCTTAGAAAAAAAAAAAATTTAGCCCAGCTTAGTCAATGAAAATTGATAAATTTTTTGTCCTGTTTTTTTATTTTCTTCTAATGTAATAAGTTATTTTGTATTCAAAATTCAGTTCAATTACGACGTCAGTTGCTATGGATTTAGAGAATTTTTCAAGCGGCATGGAATACAGACGACCGATCCTCAGTAACAATTTGGAGGAAAGAGGTGGGTGTTGGATTTTTATGGCTTGTTTAGTTGATTATCACATCTAATGCAGCAAATACCAAATGGGCTTCACATATATTTGTTTTATTAATTCGTTATAGGATCTGGGTTATGTACCATTCAATCACAAAAATTACTCAGGATGATTTGTTTTTAATTCATTTAAAATTATTATTATTATGTGATAATTAGTGGTATAAATAGGTTGAATAGTCACTTCAAGTACATAAATAAGTATATATTCAATATGTGTCATCATGTAATTAGATAATTTTGAATTAAGGATAAAATAACATCTCAATCATGTGATGACATATATAAGCGTGTCTATATGTATATTCAAAGTAGGTATATATAGTATGAATGTTGTCGACATTGTGCAAATTGAACCTGACTGTTTGGATTGGGTTTTATGATACTAACATGTAAAACCAAGCAAGTAAATGGATTGATTTGAGCTTTGAGTAGGGGTGGATTCGAATTGAATCGAGTCTAAACATGACTTAACTTGAGTTCGGTTTGAAAGGTGTTAGAGGTGATTTGAATTCGGTTTGAGTTCAACGAGCCAATACAAAATAAGGTTCAAGTTTAGTTTGAAAAAAAATTTGAGATTCGTAACTCGATTCAAGTTCGTAGTTCGAATTTACGGTTTGAGTTTGTGACTTAAGTTTGTGACTCGAATTAATTTTGTTAAAACCAAACATTAGATGCCACAAATTTAATCTAGAAGAGTTGACAATGTAATCTGCAAAATGAATGTTACAAATTCATTTATAAGATAATTTATACAGAACCGACAATAGAGAAAGACAACCACATTTGTTAACTCGTATTACAAATTCAACATCACATGATATCTACATCTCCCAATAGCCTAACATCATCCTTCGGTTATCTTCAAATATTCCAATTGGTCAAATGTAACCACTAAATTTATTTTGTAACGGATTAATTAACAAACAAAGACTTCAATTAGGGTTCTTACCACTAAAAATAAAAACTTCAAAATATATGGCTCATCGACCAATGACAAGACAAAAATGTGTAATTGGAGTTATAGTTGACGAAACGGAGTTTGACCAGTTGCAACAACCATCGATTTGGTGAGACATTAAGAATGAAGGTATGAAAGAGTGAGATCAAGATGAATTTATGTTTGTTTACTTGTTTTTGTCTCAAAACGGTTGATCTTTGAAGAAAAAAAACGAAACAAATGGGAGGATAAAAAATGGAGACCGGAAAGAGAGCGATTGATGAGTGACAAAGGTGAGTTTTGTTGGTTTCTTGTGTGAATGAAAAAGTAAGGGAAGAAGTGAGAGAAAATGGTGAGTTTTTAGTTTTGTGGGTTACTTGTGTAAATGGAAAAAGTTAGAAAAAAATTATGGATAAAAAAACAAAGTGCTATTGCTCAGTGGATAAATGGAAAAACTTTTAAGCCATCTTAGCCAACTCTAAATGAGTCATGACTTAGCTCAAACCGAACAGAATTGATAGATAGCTCATGAGTCATTTCAAACTGAATCTTATATTATTCGAATTCGATTTGTTTTTTAGTCGAATAGTATACTATAACTCAAATTCGATCAGAGTTTGCAAAAAACAAACTTGGACTAAGCTAATCCAAGCCAAGTCGGCTCGACTCAGATCCTGGCCTAGCTGTGTGGTTCTTTAATCTGAAAATAGAGCATATTGGCCTTAAGAAATTATATTTAATGAAATTAGTTTTAGACAAAATCTGAGAATTTGTACATTTTTTACTATTCAGCAAACGACATTTTTTTCGCTATTTATAAATTGTTGTGATACAAAATACTCTTTGAATTTGAAAAACAAATACTCTGGCACTTCATCTTCAATCAAAAGAATGTTTGATGACTATTTTCAATAACAATCTCTCCATCTTCAAACCTTGTGACAATTGTCTTTCCATGTTGAATTGCTTTCGTTTTGTTTGAAACAAGTGACAACCAACCTTTTCACTTTCTTTCCATCCACATTGTCGTGCAATATTTCCATCCACATTGGTCTATGACTCGACTATTATTGTCTGAATATTGTGTTATTTGGTGAATATGAGTTGATTCGGTTGCTTAAATATAGGTATAAAACTAAAAAATAATTTGTTATGTGAAAATATGTATTTTTGGGTTGAATCACATGTTCTCATGTAGAAATTGCATGTTTTGGCTAACAAATTTATGGTTTTTGAATATTGTGTTTAGGCTAAGATTCGACAAAAAAATCTAAGGTCTTTCAAAAAGGTTAGCCAAGAGATAGATTTATCCAACTATATCTAAAAAAGTTGGTCAAATCTTTTAATGAAGAATTTGACTTGTTTTTTTAGTAATAAGGAAACTTTATTTGAGTCAAATCAATCCTCAAGGTGGATTCAACCATACCAAACAAGTGAAATCTCGAGTTCAATGACTAATTTCACAATTGGTATATCAAATAAATTAAGAGTTATTCTTGAAATATCATTAAATGAGATTTGAACTTTTGCTTTTTTATATTTAGAATCCTTTCTTTTACCACTCATATTACCTCTTGAAAGCAAAGATTCACACCTTTTTTATATACAACTAGACAAATTCTTTCTAAACATCTTATAAGCCAAGCATATATTAAGAAGTTGGACAAATATGACGCTAGGAAGGATTCATATAGTTGTATTTTAAAAAAATTGGCTAAATCTTTTGTATTATTAGGATTCAACCAACTTGTTAAAAAAATTATTTGCACAATTGTTTGTCTTTTGACCAATCTTATTTCATCATAATAGGATGTTTATGAAGACAAAGGCCAACCATTTTTATGCTCAGTTAGACTAGTCTTGCCTTAACATCCTATTTCACCAAGTTTATATTAAAAAAAAGATTGTTGAATCTTGGTCGAGTAGGGTGTCTAGGAAGAATTGGGCTTTTTTTTTTTCATATCCTTTATGAATGGTTTGAAATCCGTGGGTGTCCAAACATATACAACTCATGTATATTTCATATTCACCCTATGTTCACCCAAAATAAAATTCAACTTAAATATGTGAAGAATTTAAACCTTGCAATGAAGTTTTAGCACCAATAAACCTTCCTAAAGTATTTTCAAAGCTTCCTAGATGAAACGGGTGGGCGTTTAGACTACCAAACTCTCCCCAAGCTTGTATATGTGAAAAATTTTTATAATTTGTGTTTTCGGGACAATTTTAAAACAAAAACAGAAGAAATGGAGAAGTCATCGAACAAACCAAGAGAGTTTACGATCTCAAATTTTGATCAAATGAACTATATTGCAGGTAATAATGAAATGATTGGGCTTATATGGTTAGTAATTTTGAATCATTTCCATTTAGTCCAAACCTTAACATGACACGCATGTGAGACCAAACTATTTAATATTATTCATGGGCCAACCTAATTCTCATGGACATTTAAATTAATTATCTAGTTAATTTTAAGGTCCATTTCACTATTACATTATACTTAGCTCACTGATACATTAAACTATTTATTTATATTTTTAAAGTAAACTATTGAATGTATTTGTGCATGTTTCAGAACTTGTCTAATTTAATTTCCTGAACTTTTCTAAATAATTCTAATTAAATTAGAATATATTATCTTAACACATATTATCCAAGATAACTTCTATTGGTTACTTGGGGAATCCATATAAAGTTGTTTAACTCAAGCATATTTGGTTTCATGCTCTTTTGTCTCATAAATTGTAAGACATTAAAATTATTAGTATTGTCTGACTCTACTGTAAAGACAACATTGCACTCTTGAATTAAACACTCTATTTGTTAGAAGCTTTAATTAATTAAATATGATTGAAATATCACATTAAATTGACCTACTTGGCGATGACTACATATATACTCACATGGAACATTAATAATTAGAAATGGGTTGGTATACTAATATACCATTTCTGTTAAATCTTTTTATTGTGATTTTTTTTTTACATCTAATAAATGATAATATTTACTGAATTCATCATAAATACTTGACCTGGTCTTATCATTTAAAATTGTAAAACCCACAAGAAGATATCCCTTAGTCTTTTTAGAGTTTTGAATTTCATATCTATAAAATCGTATTCTTAGATATTGAAAAACACTTTGAATGGCTAAAATAAACCTAAAGGGTGGTGAATAGGCACTTTGAAAAATTTTTAATGCACAAATTTTAATTTAAACAACCAACAATAAATATAAGCATGAATTGAAAGATAATGAATTAGAAGAGCCTAGTATTTAGAGTGGTTTAGGGTTTTCTACCCAAATACAATAGTTAAACAAGATTTTGCTTACAAGTGTCTGAATATAAGAGTTTGTGTATGAAAATGTCTCACAAAGGCTGATTATACAAGTTTTGAACACAAGGTTTCTCAACGAATAAAGTTAAGCTTAGAGAGAGAGAAATGATTGATTGAGCTTAGAGAATTTTTGAGCTTAAGAATGTTGCAATCTAATGTCTAAGCTTTCTTCACTTTAAATAAGCTCAATTTATAGGCTTGAGTGGTTGGAAAACACACTAGTTTCATTGGGTTTGAAAATATAGCCCTTGACTTCCAAAAGTGACTTTTTTCTCTTAAAATTGCAATGGAACAGTCGGTACCACTATTTACGACTAAAGGTCAACTTTAGTTAGAGTTCTTAATGGTCGACTTTAATTGCTCGAGCCACTAAAGAGCATTTGGTATGGTCGATAGCACAATCAATATCCTCTTCAAAGTCTTAAGTCCTAAAAATTCCAAAAGCATGCATGACATTGCGAGCAAGATGAAGGCCAAGTTCCTTAATGATTGATTTTTGCACTATGCATGGTCGGCATGCCCAACTACAAGGTTGATACGATTTTCTTGACTTTAAGTTCCATTTGACTTAACTTTGACTAAGAGCAAGTTCCTTGGTTGCACATTATCTTTATTACCCTTTACAAATCTGGAAGCATGATCAACGTAAGGCTTTTAGAATGGTCAGTATGCCATGGTTGACTATTTCCATGTTGAACATACTTTAAACGTTTAGACGTTGATTGGTATCAACTTGCCTTCTTTGTGCATGACTTGGATTTGGTCAAGAACATTCAGTACACTTGCCTAAAACATTCCTGTATAACCATATTGAACTTGACCAAAATTCTAGATACGTACACGGGTAAAGAATGACTTGATGATTATGTCTTTTTTCTTCATGGAACGGATGTGCTTCTTCTTATACAAGTCGTTCTTAGGGTTTATTCCTACATTTTTCACACTTTGTCTATTTCATAATGTTTTATACATTCTTTGAACATGTTAGTATATTTAACTTATGTTTTTATCATCATTAAAACACTTAGGAGTCTAACAATCTCCCTATTTTTAGTTAATGACAAAAACTAAGTTCAAAAATTAAGATCCAAAGTGGGAAAAAGCATTTTACGTTATAATGACTCCCCTTTTCGTTAAACCTTTAACAATCCCCCTTACTTTAACAATTTTTAATGGAAATGCATTACCAAGTTTTAAACAAGTTTCTTTGACAAATATTGGAAAAGCTTTTACATAATCTCTCATATATTTCCTTTCTCCCCCTTTTTGTTATCAGTAAAAAATAACAAATAAAAACAACAATTTAACCAAACTAAGCAACTTCAAGCTTTCAATCAACAAACTATCAACCAAAGCAATTTATACAAACTCAATATTCAACCATGCAAGCAACTTCAACAATTTAAGTAGTATTCGCACTTTAATATAGGCAACAAAGATAAGCATGGTATAGTGACATTTACAATTACCAAAAACAATGCCACCTAGCCTACATCAACCAAAGTTTAAAACATAATCTACCATCAAAGTTTACAAAATTTGGCAACTATGCAAGTTAGTCGTGTAGGATGATTATGTGCCTAAAACAAAAAACATGTGCAAATGATAATCAAAATGCAAAAATGTGAAATGTATGTAATGCTCAAGGTAGTCGATCAAGGTGGTCCTCAATATTGCTAGTCCGACTAATGTTGCTTAGCATCCAATACCGTGACCATCTCGCATAACCAATTCAAATTAGCTCTAAACTCTCGAGATTGTTCTTCCAAAGTTTCCAATCAAAGATGCAAGGCCTGGAACCCTTTACTTAGGAACTCCATCATTTGAGTAAACTATCGATCAATCCTTTAGAATGGATCCTCACAAATGTCATCCCATTGAGGTCTTTTCTTTACCCGAAAACTTGCCTTAGGATGTCATACATGGTAGACGTGGGAGCTAAAAAAGCATCAAATTCTTGCGATAAAAGAGGCATGTGGAGATCTTCAGGAGTAGCTTAATCATTTCTTGGAACATTTTCAAGAGCAGGTGGAACTTGTTATGTATGAGGAATTAATGGTGTTTTAGACAACTTAAAAGTTGTCCAAAATGTTAGTTAATGTTAGTTTCAAATAACTTTTCTGCAAAACTATGTTTGAAACTACAATTAATATATGTTTCAAACAACTTAAAAGCTACAAAAGCAATTAAGGCGCTTTGTCCATCTTTTAATTTACACTTATAAATATTTTTCTATCTATTCTTGTTATCTATTTAATTGTTATATCATAAGGAGATTTCTATAAATTATAATAAGTTAATTTGATATAAATAAGCACTCTTCGAGTTAATGCAAACTCCAATTGTAAACTTTATTTTGATAAACTGTTCAGCCCCTCATTAGAAATATATCTCTTTCTTATAGTCTTTATTACATAATATTTTAGAGTGCTAATGTTGTGATAATTCAAAATACAAAATATGGATAAAGTTTTTTATCTAGCTCTTCTCTTACGTTGTTAAAGCAATATTTATCTTGTCCGATCTTTCTGCATCTACATCACAAAATCACTAAATCTTGTTGGCTTCATTTTTATTCTAGAAGGCGGAATTATAGTGCCACTATCCCTTTTGTATTTTGTTGTACCTTTGTATCCGCTTAATAATTTAGTGTCTTCCTAAATTTCTAAATCTTGTCTATTTCCATTGGCCCCTTCAATAATCCTTTTATCCTCTAACTCAATACCAAACCAGTGATCACTTCCCTACCCATCAAAAAAGACCTTGTCCTCAAGGTTTGGACGGTGATACAACTTGCAAAATGCATCAAATGCTTCCCAAGTAGCATTTTCCAAAGGGTTATAAGACCATTGGACTAACACTTAGTGAGCTTTTTTTCCATGCACCTTTTGGATTTAAACAGCTATGATACCAATTGGAGAAAGGATAGGCTGATTATTATGACTAACTCAAATAGAGGATAACATGATATAATTGGTCTTCTTTAAATGCTTTCAATAATGAAACATGGAAGGTAGGATGTATTTTACTATTAGGTAAAAGTTGAAGTGTGTAAGCAATAGGTCCTACTATAGCTAACATAGGAAATGGTCTAAAAAAATGACAACTCAACTTTGGGTTCAAGTGTTTAGTTATTGCGGACTGCTTATAAGGTTATAGTTTGACCATTACTAAGTCTTCTAGCTAAAAGATCACCTTATTTCTATACTGATCTGCCAATTGTTTCATTCGATTACGAGCTTGTAGCAAGTGATGTTTAAGTTTTCTTAACAATTTGTCCCGATTGTTCAACATTTTGTCAAGTGTTTGGATAAATGAAGAGCCTCTCATGTATGCAACAATGGTAAAGGGAAGTCACCCATAAATTGCTTAAAACGGACTCATCCCAATTACTGATTAGTGACAAGTACTATAATGGAATTTAACCCATCTTAAGTGTACCGTTGCTTAGGTTGGGTAGTTATGAATGCACGTAAATATTATTCAATATATCTATTTAGTACTTTAGTTTGGCCATCCATCTACGAGTCATAGGTTAAGCTCATTTGCAAGCGAATCCTCATTTGTTCACATATTTTTCTCTAAAACTAACTTATAAAAATAGTGTCTCTGTCAGACACAATCGAACGAGGCATTCCATACAACTTAATCACCATGTTACAAAAAAGATCAGCGACTTCGTGGCTGTATAATATGATGAAAAGGCCCCAAAATGTGCATATTTTGAAAGATTATTAATAACTACTAGTATGGTTGTATAACCCCTTAAATTAGGAAGCCCAACTGTAAAATCAAAGGCTAAGTCCTCCCACACTTGTTTTAGAACCTCTAATAGTTGCAACAACCCATATGAAGCCTCTGTAAAATACTTGACAGTTTGACAAACAACAAATTTGGTAACAAATTCCTTAACTGCAATCTTCATCCTAGGCCAACAAATATTAGCTACAAGTCAAATATAAGTGTTTTCCACACTAGCATGCCCACCAACAGAAGTTTCATGGAACTCTTTCAACATCAAATCCTTTAACTTGGAATCTTTGCTTAAATAAAACAACTTTTTAAATAACAAGACCCCATTCTGTATGTATATTCCTCTTTAGACAATTTATTATTTGCTAAAACCTTGTGTAATTCTTGCAATTCTAACACTTTTGCATTCTCTTTTTTTAACTTATTCAAAAACTCAAAGTTTATAGTGGTAATGGCTATATTGCACCTGGTTTTGCTCTTCTTATGCTCTCTGTCAAACCTCTTTGAAAGGGCATCTATGATCGTATTTTCATTACCAGCCTTGTATTCAATTGTGAAATGAAATCCTAATAATTTCCTAAAAAAACTGTTGCTTTGGGAATTACACCACTTGGATGAGTAACTCTTTCAGACTATGGTAGTTTGTTCGAATGATAAAGTGTTGTCCCAAAAGATATTATCTCCATTTACTAATAGCTTTAACAATAGCATATAACTCTCTAACATAGGTTGATGCTCCAACCATTTTTATTCCTAATTTCTTGCTAAAAAAAGTAAATGGTTGCCCTTCTTGCATCAAAACAGTTCGTACTCCCGTGTTGGACGTATCTGTCTCAATCACAAAAGTCTTTTTAAAGTCTGGTAAATGTAAAACTGGAGTTTGTGTCATACAAGCTTTAACTTGTTAAATGTTGTTGTAGCTTGCTTTATCCATTTGAATTATTCCTTTTTAAGTAAATCAGTTAAAGGTGCTACAATAGATGCATAATGTTGGACAAACCGATGGTACTATCCTATGATTCTAAGAAAACCCTACAACTGTTTTTTATTCTTGGGCATTGGCCAATTGATCATTGCTTTAATTTTCTTTGAATCTATCTTGACTCTTTCTGAAGTGACAAGATGGCCAAGATATTCAATTGTCATCCGAAAAAATTCACAGTTACTAGCCTTGGCAAAAAACTGATTAGCATATAAATAATCAAGCACAATTTGCAAATGCATCACATGTTCTGCAGTTGATTTATGTAATCCAATATATCATCAAAAATATAATAACAAACTTTTGTAAATAAGACCAAAAAACCAGATTCATTATTGCTTGAAAGGTAGAGGGAGTGTTGCATAATCTAATTGGCATTGCTACAAATTCATAATGACCCTCGTGTGTCCAAAAAGTTGTCTTATGAATATCTCTTCCATCCATTCGTAGTTAGTGATACCTTAAGCGAAGGTCTAACTTGGAAAAAATGGTTGAGCCACACAACTTGTCCAATAGCTCATTTTTATTGGTATAGGGAATCGATCTTTAATGGTTAACGCGTTAAGTGTTTTATAATCTATGCAAAATTATCATGACTTATCTTTTTTCTTCACAAAAACTACTAGAGAAGAAAAAGGGCTATTACTGTGTTGAATTACTCCATTTTCTAACATATCTTGTACCAATTGTTCCATAGCTTCTTTTTGAAAATAAGGGTTCCTATATGGTCGAACATTAACTAATGATGAACCCATTTGTAGGTGAATGTAATGGTCCATATTATGATATGACAATAAATGTTTTGGCTCTTCAAACACCTTTCTATATTTATCAATGAGCATCATCTCTTTTTTTAAAGTTTTTGCTTCAATTTATTCAATTCGACATCTAAGGAATCATTTGTTGCCCTCTTAGTTTTATGAATAGCAAAAACAGTATAAACTGAGCTAATTATATTATAATTAATCATAGACCTCAATTGATGAAAAGAAACTTGCTTAGATTTAGATGAACTGTCCCCAACTAAATGTACATTTCTTCTATTTAAAACTCTATAGTTAGACCCCTATGATCATGCAAACATGGCCCAAGTGTCCTCAACCATTGCATCCTTAAAACTACATTTAGCCTCTAAATTGGTATGATATATAAATCAATAGAGAACATATGTCTTTGCATTTCTAGTGGAACTCCCATACAAATATTTTCACAAACTAAATGCTGCCCATTGCCCATGTAAACCCTAAATTTTTTTGCTGGAGTACATTTTAGTCCCAATTTCTCCACTAAGGCCTATTGTATAAAGTTGTTGTTACTTCTTGTATCAATCAAAACCTTCATTGTTTGTGCTCTATGTTTTGCCAGAATCCAAAAATTTATGGGTTATTTGCATTCGAAAAAGTATTTAAGCTAACCTCCATAACGTCTTCTTCTTCTTGCTTATCCATTTGTTTTTTGTGCGTTTCCTCTTCTAGTAAGTCTTCTTTATCACTACCCATCAGTACTAAAAAATGACTTTTACAACGATGATTAATATGATATTTTTCATCTCAGTTAAAAACATATCCTTTTCTTTTTTTTTTTTCCTTGAATTTCCTTTAGAGTTAGTTTCTTGATGGGAAGTTTAGTTATTAGGTTTTGCAAAGCTAGTTAGGATCTATTAACTAGATTAGCAAATGAAGATATTACTCCTATTGAGACCAAAGATTGCATTGGATTAAATAATCCTTTGTTACTTCCCAAACTTCTATATGTTTCTTTTCTAGAGTTTCCATTCAAATTGTCAATTCATTCCTCATAAAGTTGGGCATTTGACATCACATCAGATAAACTTATGGGGGGCATGATTAATAATTCCCTTTTTATTTATGGTTTTAATCCCTATATGAAAAAAATCTAGGAACATGGGTTCTAATATCGTTGTTATCCACGTCATAAGTTCTTCAAACTTTATATGATACTAAGTGATCCTTCTTGCCTGTGTGAGCTTGGCTATTTGTCTCCACGGGTTGTCATAAATTGAAGCCCCAAATTAGTTATGCAACGCATCCAAAAACACCTTCAAACTTGTTAATGACCCATTCCCTTCCATGCATTAATACCACACAACCGTTTCTCCTTCAAAATTAAATACCACTACCTCCAAATGGGTTAAATAGGGAATCCAATGGAGTGAAAAAAACTTCTCTATCTTATAAATCCAATTTCCAATATTGCTCCCATCGAAGCATGGAACATCCACTCTTAATGTTTTGAGAATACCAGTTAAGTCTTCGCTTGTGACAAGTCCCTCTTCATTAGGTTCCTTCAACTTACATTTTTCTCCCTTTTAAAGCATGTTATAATCTCTCTTACTAGCAGATCCTAACCTGGACTCCATCCTCTTTTTAGTTAACTTTTAATATTGTTGATCCAACTGGTTGAGTTATAGATCTATGGATGCCATGTATTGTTTCACCAATTTTGTGAATTTTTCTAATTGTCTATCAGTATGTTGCTTGAAACTCTCCTTCATCACTTTCATGGCTTTTGTAATTTCCTCATTCCCCATTTTTTCTTATCTCTCAACAAAAGCACCAGTGATAAGAATGAGCACTCTTCAAGTCAGTGCCAAACTCCATTTGCAAACTTTATTTCAATAGATTGTTTTGCTCCCTACTAAGAATTACATATCTTTCTTATAGTCTTTATTATAGAATATTCTAAAGTGCTAATGTTGTAATAATTCAAAATACAAAATAGGCCAAAGGATTATTTCCTACCCAAGGTATGGTGTTTTCCCAAGTTTTCCCTTTTTAACTTTGAAAATCTCAAATACTCACCCATGAGCAGTTAAAATTAACGAAACTCTAACCTATTAAAATTTCATCTCTTTTTCCCCCCTTAAACTTTAAAAACTAAAATTTTTTCCTAACCTAAGTTTTAAAAAATCATAGTTTCCCCCTAAGGTTTAGTTTCTAGATCTTCGACGCTATCTCCAATGTCATTACTGATGACCTCTCCCTCCCAAACCTTTCTTTCCCTTTGGTGGTCTCTTTCTACCTATTTCGATGTCTAATCGACATCAAAAGAGATGTGTAAGACGAAGAGCTTCATCTAAGAGCTTTGTCGGGAAAAACAAAGTTTTTCATCTTCCATGCCTCCTTTGATGCCGATCGAGCATCCAAATGGGTAGAAAGAGACTGTCAGAGGGAAATGACGTTTTGTGAAGGAGAGGCTTCCAACAATGACACTGGAGATAGCATTGGAGATCTAGAAACTAAACCTTTAGGAGAAACTATCATTTTTTAAAACTTAGGTTGGGGAAAACTTTTAGTTTTTAAAGTTTAGGGGGAAAAAAAATTATATTTTAGTTTATTTTTAATATTATAGATAAAATAATGATTTTGTCCCTACTACCGTTAATTTTAACCACTCATAGGTAGATATTTGGGATTTTCAAAGTTAAAAGGGAGAAACTTGGTAAAATAGCACACTTTAGGGGGGAATAAGTCCTTTGGCCTACAAAATATGGATAAAGCCTTTTATTTAGTTATTCTCTTGGGTTGTTAAAGCAATATTTATCCTACCCGATCTTTCTACATCTACATCACAAAAACATTAAACCTTGTTGGCTTCCTTTTTATTTTGGAAGGCGGAACTGTGGTGCCACTGTCCCTTTTGTATTCTACTACACCTTTTTATACATTTAATAATTCAATGTCTTCCTAAACTTCTAAATCCTGTCTGTTTTCATTGGCCCATATGGTAATCTCTTTATCCACTAACTCAATACTAGATTAGTTATCACAATCATTACAAACTAATTTATAATTGTTCCAAATTAACTACCAATAACTTAATCATAACATAAAATTAAAACCAAATGAAATGTTTCATTACATCATTTAAGTATTATAGCAGATATGTTACAATAATAAGAACTTGGTGTACATATATTGACAATTTTAAATCCCTTCTTGGGATCAACTATAACTATCAACATATGATGAGCAGAGTATTTCTAAGTCATTTTATCATAAAAGATGAGGGTGGACTTGAAAAAAAAACATCTTTTTATGGAAAGAAAAAAACACATGGATCATGTACATTTACCTTGATTTGTCATCGATAAATCCATGCACTTGATCGTGTAGCCCTCAAATCTTTTGTCCTCCACCCATATACAATATGACCCACTAATATTATGTCCGCCACCCATATACTTGACAACATAACAACCTCATATTGCATCCACAACCTAGATACTAGTTATCATAAAGCATATATATTGTATCTCCAGTTTATTACGCTCTTGTTCTATTGTCCACCACCTATATACTTGAAATCTTTATATTGGTTGTCACACATCTAATAACACCAAGATGTTTTTCAAAAGCTTGCATTTTCTTTAAGAAACACATCCAAAATAACTTAGCACATATTCATCAAATAAAAAATTTTTATTTAAGAAATACAACATATTCGATGACATTTTTTATTAAAATAATTTTGCCTAAAACATATAGAAAATTGTTCAAAAAGGTAACTAATGTCAGTTTTGGAAAACTTAAAAGTTGTCCAAAACTAATATTAACTATTAGTTTTAGATAATGATATCTTCAAATAACTTTTGATGAAAAAAATGTTCAAAATTGACCTTAACTACCCTTACAAACATATAACTAAAAAAACCCTCGAAAACCTCTCCTATTATGACTGATAAATTAAATAAGATACATGTTTTTTGTCGAATCCAATGAAATCAACTAAAAAACATATGCTTTGTTTATGGTTTACCAATCATGACATATCTATTTCAATCACACACCTTATATTTGAAAACACATACCTTAATTTATTTTTATCAAAACCTTTACTTATGCATATGATTTATTCTATCTACACAAATCAAACTAAACCACTAAATGCAAATAACTTTTTGAGGAACAATGAAAAAAAATTAACCTCCAAAAAGTAGTCTAAGTGACAAAGTTGGAAAATGCTCATTTAAATGAATATGAGTTCGAAACTTATTGACAACATATCAAGTTTAAACTCATGATTTACGAGTACCAACTTTAAAGGATATTTGATTCAAGGCGGGGTTTTTTGTTTGAAAAAAAAAATCAAACAATTAGGAGATTAAATTCAAATAAACTATTTTAAAAGTATAATTTATTTATTGTTTTCTTTTTATATTTGTGTCATAATAAAATTTTTAGAGAAATTAAAGTAATTGGCCAAAACAATAGGGGCCTAAGTAAATTTGACCCAAAAGTTAAAAATTAAGCAAAAATGTCTTATTTAGCTATAATGACCAAAATATCCTTATATACAAACAAAAAATAATTCATATTCCTATCCAAATTTCTACAGAATCACTGTTGAAATTCAAATATTTTCACGAGTCTTCCATGGCTCTCTTATGTCTTAACATCCATTCATCTTCTTTAGATTTTTGTCTACTTTTTTGCTTTTTTCGACTGGAAAAAAGGGCAAAAAAGGTTAATACATTATCCCTACTCTTGTTTAAATTAATTTATTGTAAGGATTATTGTGATTTGATGAAGATTTTGAGCATTGAATATTTAGGGTTTCAATTTTGAACAATACATAAAATGTCTTGATTCTTGGTTATTTTGGTTGAATTTTTCGAGGGTTATTATGGTATAGGATGTGTAGATTTGATTTGTGTTAAAATTAAAGAGTGAAATGAGGCAAGGGAATGTAGGATTTTAGCAAGAAAATTAAAATTTTTAGATCATGTTCACATCATATGTAACAATGGTAATATAAAATTTACATGTTGTTTCAAAAAAAAAAGCATAGAAACATGTAAATTACTTTGTACTTTGTAATTTAATTTGAAGTTAAGAAGCTTAAATCATTAAAATAAGTGATCTTTTGACTTGTACCCTTCAAGGAAGAAAAAGAAGAAAATTTTTTATTTTTCTACATTTCTCTTCCATTTATTAAGCTTAAACTTGATATTTATCAAGTTAAGCATGTGTCCAATTTCTATTGGCTTATAATTAAGAGTAACTAATAGTTTGACACATGTTAATTAATTTGTGCCCAAAATTATATGTTCCACTTTCTAAACAATTTCAATGTGTAAAATAATAATTTTACCCCTTTTTCGAATCTTATTCGAAAAGTATCATTTTTATCCTTAGAAAGTGCTAGACAACTGTGGATAAATATTTTCATCTTTATAACACCATTTTCTTCTTTGAAATATGGGTGTGACCTTTAAGGTTTATAGTGACATAGTCATGGCCCCCATATCAGACGATAAGTTTTATTATATCACTACATAACGCAAAACTATCGTTAACCAATATACTTCATTTCTGCTACAAAACAAAGCTCCCATTGATCATATAGTGTCATTTAGCAATGTCTCATGACCCCTACATCACAATGATGTACAAGTTTCACATAATGTCAAATGAACTTTTCTTACTCACACTTACCATGTAGTCCAATCTCTCCATCGTTATATATTGATTAAACTTGGATTCATGGAACGTTAAAATCCAATATTTAATCTTTTCGAATATCAAGTCATACCTCAGAACGTGCCATATCAAAACTCTTTTCATGTGAACTTTTATTTATACTGGCCAATGTCTTAGATTTCATGTTTCTCGATATTCGTATAAAAACTCGAGAGCAGTCGAGCTGACGGATCCCTATATGATCATCACTTGCCTTCTTGCTCAAGCAACATATGATCAAAGCGGCTTCTGAATGAGACATGAGCAGTCTCGTGGTATACACCAGATAACCATACATTCCAGAATGAGGCACAATTGTGATATATCAAGTCAAAGGATCTATACACTAGTATGATTTATAATGTATCATTGACTACATATTAATGCCTATATGATCATCATTCAGCGCTCATGTTCAATAAACAGTATAGTATAATAACCTTTGATTAGTTCTCTAACCATCAAATGGTTCTATTGTTTACCTATGTGTATATCCACCATGTTTAATATCATCCACTGATATACTATGGTGATATAGCACACACACACTATATAATACTATTGCCCAAATAGATTGCCTATGTAGGGAACGATTTGATGACGTTTATTGAAACTCATTAGGACCTTTCACATGTCATATGCATGTAGCTAATATGGATATAATATACAACTACAACATAGATATAAAAGTGACGCAGAAAACATATAAAGTATGATAGAACTCTTCTTTTATTAATAATGTATATGCAAGATATACAACCCTTGAAACCAACAAAGCGATTGGTTTTTAGGGCATATTCTAACAAGAACTCCCACTTGCACTAAAGCCAATCATTATAGTACCTAATGCCCATCATCTCTAGATGTTGGTCTAGTAGTGTTTGCATTAGTGCTTTAGTTAGTTGGTTTGCAAGATTGTCCGTCGAAGCAATCTTCTAAATAACAATATCTCCAGCTCCAACGAATTCTCTCAAGATGTGATATTTTTGTTGAACATGTTTTAACCTTTGATGCACTCTTGGTTCCTTTGCCTGTGTAATGGCACCAATATTTTCACAAAATATAATTATTAGTTGACTCATCTGAGGAACCACACCCAACTCTGTGGCAAATTTATGCATCTAAATGTCCTCTTTCACAGCTTCTGAAGCAGCAATATACTTAGCTTCTGTAGTAGAGTCTACAGTAGTCAACTGTTTGGCATTTTTCCAACTGATTGAGTCTCTATTACAAACAAAAACAAATACAGACATAAACTTTTTATCGTTTACATTTGACTAAAAGTCAGAATCTAAGTATCCATTGAGCGTCAACTCTGAACCCTTATAATCCAGTATTAACTCCTTAGTCATTCTTAAATATTTCAGGATAACTTTTACTGTTGTCCCATGTCTTTCTCTAGGATTTGACTGATGTTTGCTTACTACACTAACTGCAAAAGCAATGTCTGGTCATGTACATAACACGACGTACATGAGACTACCTACTACCAAAGCATATGGCATCTCATGTATTTGTTGTCGCTCCTCATCAGTCTTTGGATATATATCTTTTGATAGATGTGTTCTATGAGGAAACGGTAGAAGACCTCTCTTAGAGTCTTGCATGTGAAATGTTTCAACATTTTCTCTATGTACAACTTTTGATATAATCCTATTAATCTTTTCACTTTATCTCTATAGATATGAATACTTAAAATACAGGTTGCTCTCCTAGATCCTTCATAGAGAAAGATTTTGCTAACCATAATTTAACCTCAGTCATAGTGACAATGTCGTTTCCAATTAATAATATGTCATCTACAAATAAGACTAGGAAAACGACAATTTTATCCCTATCCGATTTATAGACATATAACTCATATGGATTTTTAATGAAATCGAATACTCGAATCATTTCATCAAACCGGATATTCTAGCTTCTTCAACTTGTTTCAATCCATATATAGATCAATGTAGTTTGCACATTTTACGCCTCTCGATAGTTGATACAAAACCGATTGGTTGTTTCATATAGATATTTTTCTCAATATACCCATTGAGAAAAGTAGTTTTAACATATATCTGTCATATTTCATAATCATAGTGTGCTACGATGGCTAGCAGGATTCTGATGGATTTAAGCATCGTGACTGGTGAAAAAGTCTCCTCATAATCCAACCTTTGTTTTTTAGTATAACCTTTAGCTACCAATCAAACTTTAGAAGTTTCAACTTTTCCATCTTTGCCAATTTTCCTCTTAAAGATCCATTTACATCCAATCGAAACTATTCTATCAGGTGGATCAACAAGTATCCATACTTGATTGGCATTCAAAGATTCAATTTCCAGTATTGCCTCTTAGGAGGTTTTTGGATCCTCTAGATGCTCAGTTTCTCTTATTAGAAGTGATTCAAAATCCCCTTATGTCGGAAATCCATATCTCTCGAGTGGCCAATACACTCTAACAGACTTTTTTACTTGAGCCATTGTAGTTGGTACAAGCGATTGTATACTGGGAGGATTTACCTGAATAGGCTTGGTTACGGGCTCTCCAAACTCTTCTTCGAGCATAATTTTCCTTCCTACACCAGCTTCTTCCAAGAACTCTTTCTCGAGAAAATGTGTATTTTTACTGACTATAATCCTTCGATCAGAGTGAAGGTAGAAATAATATCCTAAACTTTCTTTTGGATACTTGATTAACCGACCATTTTCTGCTCGGGACACCAATTTATCAATTTTAACCACTTTGACAAATGTTGGATATCCTCAGATTTTCAAGTAGTTTACACTTGGAAGTCTGTGATACCATAATTCATATAGTGTCTTTCGAATGGACTTTGATGGTGTTTTATTCAACACATGTAGTGTTGTCTGAAAAGCATATCCCCATAAATAAACTGGCAAGTTAGTAAAACTCATCATAGATCGTACCACATCTAACAAAGTACGATTTCTCCATTCAGACACACCATTATGTTGTCGTGTGAATGACGAAATTCTATACTCAAGTATTCACCTCTACTATCTGAATGCAAAGCTTTAATATTCTTTCCAGTTTAGTTTTCTACTTCCTTTTAGAACTCTATAAACTTTTCAAAAGCTTCATATTTATATTTTATCAAATACAAATATCCGTATGGAGAATAATCATCGATAAAGGTAATGAAGTATGAAAAACCTCCTTGAGTCATTTCATTAAAAGGGCCACACATATCAGTGTGTATAAATTCTAATATATTTTTTGCTCGTTCTCCTTTATTTTTAAACGAAAGCTTGATCATTTTTTCTTGAATATAAGATTCACAAGTAGGTTATGGTTCTAAACCCAATGAACCTACAAGTCCATTTTCCCCTAATTGTCTAATCTGGTCTTCTCCAATATGACCAAATTTGTTATGCCATAGAACTATTGGATTTATGTGTTCTCTTGTTCTCTAATATAGTGCTATGTAAATCAAGTTCTACCATATACAAACCATTTGTATTGATAGCATTTCCTACTAATCTATTCCCAAAATAAATGAGACATTCATTTCCATTAAATGTAAATTGATAACCATTTTTACACAAAACTGGAATAGAGATGATATTCCTAATGGCATTAGCAAAATACAAAGTTTTATACAAAGTTATTACATGTGTAGTAGGTAACTATACATTACATACACCTACAACCTCTATGGGAACTCGTGTACCATCGGTCAGTCTCAGTGTGATCTCACATGTCTCAAGGCAAAACTATTTTGCAAATGTTGTAAACAAGCACAAACATGTGAAGTTACAGCAGAATCCAATATCCAGGAATCAATGTTTGAATTAACATTTAATTCAAATTCAATTACATAACACTGATATATACTTGTTTTGCTTTTTCTTAGATCATCAAGGTATAGAGGGCAGTTCCTCTTCCAATGCCCCTCTTGGTTACAATAAAAGCAATTGCTCTTCTCGTTATTCTTTTCTTTCTGTTGAACAGATGGTCGTAGAAGCTGAGAATGTGATAGCCCAATGCCAAAACCCTTCATCCTAGAAGGCTTGGAAATGGTTTTCTTAAAACCTTTTCTTTGTACTTTTAGTCCACCAGATCCTATTTATGAACCTCTTCTCCAAGGCTTTTGAGCTTGCCTCTTTTTACTCTCGTGGCAAAGTAAGCTAGCAACTCAGTTGGCGTTTTCCCTTTCTTTTCATTATTGTAAAATTCTTGAATATCATTGAGAAGCTCAGGGAGAGTGCACTTAATCTTATTGAGATTATAATTTGTAATAAACGACTTAAAAGTTAGAAGGAGTGAATAGAGAATCAAATTCACCCGAACATTATGCAACAAATTGGTGCCCATAATTTGTAACTCTCCACTCTTATTAATCATTTTAATAACATGATCATATAGGGAAACGCCCTCCTTAAGTTGTATGCTAAATATTGAAGTCAACAAATTATATTCCTTCACTCGAGCATTTTCACTATATAATTCTCTTAAAGTAGTGATAATTTCATATGCACTCTGCACGTTCTCAAACCGAGTTTGAAGTTCAGAGTTCATTGATGCCAACATATAACTGCAAACTCGTAAGTCGGCATCTACCCATTCAACATAAGCCTTTTACTCTTCCTTAGGTGCATCAGGGTCTACTACTGCTGGTAAAAGTGCCTTTAAGACATAAGCTGACTTTTCAAGATTGAGAACAATTGTCAGATTTCTCAACCAATCTTTAAAATTATGACCAATAAGCACATGAGAGTCCATCAATTTTAGGAGTATATTGTTTGTCAATGACATTTTGAGATTCTATATCACAAGAGAGATTGCTACAAGAAATAACAAATTCATTAGTAATTACCAATAAACCTAATCTTATTAGCTTTCACTATTTTATTCAAATGTTATACTTCCTCGGCTAAAGATTCGGAAAGCTCATTGGATCACTTTCTAGTGGGGAATCAAGTTCTTATCAAAGCTGACAAACCGCACATAATATATCTAAGTCCGTCAAGCTCAATAAGTAGGAATCGATTTCCTTTTACATTCCAAATACAAGTTATGATTCATGTGAGCCTCTAGCTTTGAGCACCACACATAATAGATTTAAGCACTCTAAACTAGTCAAATTCAACTCATCGTGCTTTCCGGATATAATACCCCATCACTTCCGCACATAATAGAATTTAGGGAATGACAGAAATAGTACTCCAGACACCAATCGACTAATTTTACGTCATATGGCATAGTATCCATCACATAATAAAAATCTAGGATTTCCAGCCTTATGGCGTAACCCTAATCGACTCACAATGGAAGGCTCAAATTTGATATTGAAAATTTGGGGAAGATTTTATTATTATTAATTAGGTTCAGTTTATATCTTGAGTAGTCTATTATGTATCTTTGGATACGTATTTGTCACCCAAGACATGTTACTAAACCATATTTTTATAATTTATGCCATTGAAAACTTTTTTAATATCCTAAATGGTATTGTAAGAATATTTCATGCCTAAAAGTTTTAGTTCTCTAAAACACAAAATTATGTATTATATGTCATAAATAAATTACATGATAATATAAAATATAAAACTTAGGCATGCTATTTAACACATATTAACTATATTATTCAATAATCAAAAGAAGTCATATTTTCATAAAACATAGCATATAACATATCTAAAATGTACATTAGGTTGATCTTGCATATAAGAGATCCAATATCTTATAACTTAATCCTTGACTAGCAAACTTGAGTTCTTATTTATGTATCTAAGACAACAAACATATCCAATATGTTAAGTCCATTTCAATCTAGCATACGTAATGTTAAGCATTTAGATGCATGATGTTTAGCATGTCATAATGTGTCATATATAGCATACACATGTCACACATTAATGCTATCACATATATCTATAATAACATGACATTGTGGACACCATATTAATATTTGTAATACCATAGTCAAACATTCAAACTTAGAAATTAAATTTGTAATTTGGTAAACTTAACAAATAATTTACCATACTTTATGTCTTTATTCAAGTTTGCTAAAACACAAACACATCCAATGTTTGGTGTCTACAAGATCAAACCATAACAAGTATCCAAAGTAATTAAACCAAAATTTTATATTAAATTTTTCTTGAAACCAACCATGAAACCCCAACTCTTGATGTTTCCAAAACACATACCAAGTTCACCAAATTCTCACTAAACATGTTTCAATTTATACTTAAACATGAATAGATTTTATAATGACAAGTTGTAAAATAAATATATAACACATGCCTAATGTGAGCCAAATTCACAAGTGTCATGCATTTCACCAAATCATGACATATATGAATCATCCATCACTCAAACATAATCCATCTCACCATGTAATAATTATTCAAGCATGAATATGGTTCCTCATAATGTAATTTATCCAATCCAAGCTATCAAGAATTCAATTCTCAATCAAACCAAGTCAAACACTATTTTAATGAATTAATAACAATTCAATCAACATTGAATGTTATTTCCATCAACCAAACACATGGAAATCATGTCAACTTATTCATGCCCTTCACCAAGTCATACAAACTAAGTTTCTTAAAGACACACTCCTATGTAAAGTCAAGATTAAAATTCATGTGTATATCATGACAATCATGTATAAATCATGATTAAACCATTAATTTCAAAAGCACCCAAATTTCTAAAATTAGGTTTTTTTTTTTTTACGTCGAAAGTTATCCAACACAATTTCAACAATTTAAAGCTTCTCAAATGCTATTAAGACATTCCTAATAACATATGTACACTTGGTTTGAACAAATCACATATAACAAAACTTATATCTTAGGTTTTGATCACTAAAACTTCCAAACACCTAAAAATATGACATGTTCTTGTCATTCAAGGATCAAACTTTTTCTCTGATACCATTTGTAGGTTTTGTCAAAAAAATTAAAATTTTTAGATCATGGTCACATCATATATAACAATGGTAATATAAAATTTACATGTTGTTTCAAGAAATAAAGCATAGAAACATGTAAACTACCTTCTACCTTGTAATTTAATTTGAAGTTAGGAAGCTTGAATCACTAAAATAAGTGATCTCTTGACTTACACCCTTCAAGGAAGAAAAATGGAAACTTTTCTCGGCAAAAGGAAGAAGAAGAAGAATTTTTTTTTATTTTTCTACATTTCTCTCCAATTTATTAAGCTTAAACTTGATATTTATCAAGTTAAGGATGTGTCTAATTTCTATTGGCTCATTATTAAGAGTAACTAATATTTTGACACATGTGGATTAATTTGTGCCCAAAATTATATGTTCCACTTTCTAAACAATTTCAAAAGTGTAAAATGATAATTTTGCCCATTTTCTGAATCTTATTCGAAAAGTACCTTTTTTATCCTCGGAAAGTGATAGTCAACTGTGGATAAATATTTTCATCTTCATAACACCATTTTATTCCTTGAAATAAATGTGTGACTTTCAAGGTTCATAGAGACGTAGTCGTAGGCCCTATATCGGACGATACGTTTCATTATATCACTGTATAACCTAAAACTGTTGTTAACTGATATACTTTGTTTTTCGCTACAAAACAAAGCTCCCACTGATCATGTGGTGTCATCTAGCAATGTCTCATGACCCCAAAACTCACAATAAAGTACAAGCTTCACATAATGTCAAATGAACATTTCTTACTCATACTTACCATGTATATCTCGATTAAACTTAGATTCATAGAATGTCAAAATCCAATATTTAATCTTTTTGAATATCAAGTCATACCTCAAAACGTGCCACATCAAAACTCTTTTGATGTGGGTTTTTATTTACACTGAACAGTGTTTTAGATTTTCATGTTTCTCGATATTCGTATGGAAATTTGAAAGCAGTCGAGTTGATAGATCCTTATATGATCATCATTTGTCCTCTCGCTCAAGCAACATATGATCAAAGCTACTTCTGAACGAAACATGATTACCCTCATGGTATACACCACATAAACCATACATTCTGGAACAAAGCACAACTATGATATCTCAAGTCAAAGGATCTATACACTAGTGTGATTTACGATGTATCATGGACTACATATTAATACCCATGTGATTATCGTTCAGTGGTCACGTTTGATAAACAATATAGTATAATAACCTTTGATAAGTTCTCTAACTATCAAATGGTTCTATTGTTTACTTATATGTATATCCACCATGTCTACTATCATCCATTGATATATTATGGTGATATAGCACACACCCACTATGCAATACTATTGCCCAAACAAATTGCGTATGCAAGGAACGATTTGATGACGTTTATTGAAACTCATCGGGATCTTTCACATGTCATATGCATGTAGCTAATATGGATGTAATATACAACTACAACATAGATGTAAAAGTGACGCAAAAAACATGTGACATAACTCTTCTTTTATTAATAATATATATTCAAGATATACAACCCTTGAAACCAACAAAGCATTGGTTTTTAGAGCATATTCTAATAGGAAAACCCCCAAAGGGAGAGGGGGGAAGGGTAATTGTACAGTAACCCAAAGGGTGATCCATAGGACATAGGGAATACAAGAGGTTAAGGGGAAATTTAATTTTTTGAAACTATAAAACCTGTGGGAGATTAGAAAATTGATAAGGGGACAAAGGAAAACTATAAAACCTGTGTGAGTAGAAAATATATAAGGCGGAAATTGATATTTTTCACTCCTAGGGTTTTTCAATGTGTACTTTTTGAATTTCATATTTATTTTTCTTGTTTTAAGGTTTTTCAATATATAGTTTGTAAATTCAAGGTCTGTTTCTTTATTTTTGTGCTTTTCTAGGCTATTTCAATGTTTAATTTTCAAATGTCATGTCCGTTTTTCCTATTTTAAGGTTCTTGGACATGCAATTTTTGAATTTCAGATCTGTTTATTTATTTTTGTGTTTTCTAGGTTTGTTTTCTTATGTAATTTCTGAATTTCAAATCGATATTTTAGTTTTTTTATTTTTAAGTTATTTCAACGTTTAGTTTTCCAAAATTCAAATCCGATTTTTTATTTTTGGTCATTTTAGAATATTTCAACTCGTATTTTTCAGATTTTCGAGTGATTTTTTTGTTTTTGACATTCTAAGATATTTCAATGTATAGTTTTGAAATTTTAGTTCTGTTTTTTTAATATTTGTCATTTTCAGGTTTTTGAATATGTAGTTTTCAAATTTTAGTCCAATTTTTAATTTTTGTTATTTTAGGGTATTTTCATATGTACTTTTTGAATTTCAAATTGATTTTTTAGTTTTTGTTATTATAGGATATTTCAACGTTTAGTTTTCGAAATTTAGAGTCTTTTTTTATTTTTCTCATTCTAGGGTATTTCGACTTGTAATTTTTGAATTTCTAAGCGATTTTTCAATTTTTGATAATCTAAGGTATTTTAACATATACTTTTTAAATTTCAGTTCGATATTTCAGTTTTTGTCATTTCAAGGTATTTCAACGTTTAGTTTTTGAAATTTAGATTATTTTTTTATTTTTTTCATTCTAGGATATTTTGATTTGTAATTTTCAAATTTTCAAGCAATTTTTCAGTTTTTGACATTCTAGGGTATTTCAACATATAGTTTTTGAATTTCAATTTTGTTTTTTGATATTTATCATTTTAAGTTTTTTGGATGTATAATTTTCAAATTTTAGTCCATTTTTTCAATTGTTATTACTCCAAGATATTTGAACATGTACTTTTTGAAATTCAGATCAATTGTTTGGTTTTTATCATTCTAGGGTATTTCAATGTTTAGTTTTCGAAATTTAGGTCTGATTTTTTATTTTTGTCATTTTAGGATAATTTGACTTGTAATTGTTGAATTTTCGAGTGACTTTTTCAGTTTTTAATATTCTAAGGTATTTTAATGTATAGTTTTTGAATTTCAATTCTGCTTTTCAATATTTGTTATTTTTAGATTTTTGGACATGTAGTTTTTAAATTGTAGTCCAGTTTTTTTATTATTGTTATTCTAGGGTATCTCAACATATACTTTTCAAATTTCAGATTGATTTTTCAGTTTTATCATTTTAAGATATTTTAACATTTAGTTTTTGAAATTCAGATCGGTTTTTTTACTTTTATCATTCTAGGGTAATTTAACTTGTAATTTTTGAATTTCTGAGTGATTTTTCAATTTTGGACATTCTAGGGTATTTTAATTTGTAGTTTTTGAATCTGTTTATTGATATTTGTCATTTAAAAGTTTTTGGACATATAGTTTTCAAATTTAAATATAGTTTTTTTTGTTTGTTTCAAATCTAGGGTAATTTCACATGTAATTTTTGAACTTTTATTCGATTTTTCAGTTTTTGTCTTTCTAAGGTATTCCAAGATGTAGTTTTCAAATTTAAGGTATGTTTTTTTCTATATTTGTCATTTCCATCTCTGTTTTTTTATAAAATTCTTATAAATTTTAAATTTTTTTATAGGATATTTCTAATAAAAGAAAACATGATGATGGTGAATTAAGAATTCTAAATGACTCATGACACTTCCGAGCAGAGGTTATATGTCATGTCTAATGCATCGCTATATCAAAGATTAGGTCTACACTGACACTGAAGCATTTATGGTTATTCGAGAAGACATGTTTTGGGCATCTCCTATGATTACCAGATATCAAGTTTAGTGAAGTCTTGGTGCACTTATTTCTACTACGACAATTATATCAGGGTTTAGGCATAGATGAATTTTGGTTTAAGGTAAATAGGGTTGACATGAGATTTAACCCATTTAAGTTTACACTGATGAGTAGTAGACCGTTGTTCCATAGAGTTGCATGACAACCCACATCTTCTTCATAGGGCATATCAGGATGACATTCAACAGTTAAAGTACCATGCCACTAGAGAAGTACAAGTGGCCCAAGCTATTCATGAAGATGGTTGAGATAGATTATACCCCCGGTTTGTTTTACAAACCGTAAGGGAGGTCAAAATGGTATAGTATAATAATATTTTCATTATAATTACTTTGAATTAATATATACAACACGTGTCCATTATAATTTCTTAATGTTTATAGGTTTTCATCGTTATAAACTTTGACTATGTCTATTGGGTATTCCGAGTCATAGAATTTAGTGATTGGTTGATTACAATATATGACTCTAAGGTATTGTACATAGGGAGCTATGATGGGCTTACACAAGGAGTTATGAGGGGCTCTCACGGGAGATGTAACCCTACATGACATTCATACCTACGTTATTAGAGGCAATAAGTTTTTAGACCACTTTTGAGTGTACACCACAAGTAGATCACCTGATATTACTTTGAGTGAAGTGTGCCCCCCAACAGGGTAAGGGTTCCAGTGATTGTGGTATTTTTATGTTACACTTTATAGAGTGTATGACACTATCACAGAGTCTGGATTTCCCCGAGAGTCGTCCACCTCTATGTGTTGGTGTTTAGCCTTGCAATTGTATTTTCATTGCATCGAGTAAATCATGGATGTATATTTGTATTTATCATTGTTTATTTTTACCAATTGTTTATCATTATATATGGTTATGCGTTTGATATGTAATTTTTCCATTTTATCAATCATTATATATATATATATATATAGACATATCTATCATACTCTTTTTATTCTCACATTTCAATATAAAGAAGCTACCTGCGAAATATAATGATTAATAAGCCAGGCAACTTCAATAATAAAAAATTGTGAAATGATTTCTTGCTTGCAAGTTTAGTTTTCATTTTCATAACCTTTTAGATGATGTAATAAGATTGAATAGGTTTGAGTGATAGTGATAGTTATATTCTAACTAATTTATTAGTATTAATTCTGTCTTAAGCTGAAATTCATGATTAATTGTAAGTTTAATATGTTGAAATCACTTTGACTTGGACTGATAATGTTAAAATCACTTGATTAATAATAAGCTCCCCTTTAAAATGAAGGCAAGTTGATGGCTTTGATTTGGTTGCAATTTTATATATATATGCAATTAACATAAAATTGAATTGTTAATTCATAATCTCATCAAAACAATCAACACAAAACTTGAACTCAACTTACAATTTCTTACACAAAGTGTCACTTATTCATTATCTAATCTTCTATATAAAAAGGGTGAGCTAAAAAATACTATTCACTCTAAATTGCACTACCTTACAATTTATATAAATTAGGCCCCTAATGCAATTCCAGTGTATCCAAGCTTCATACATAAGTATTTATAACATCCTGAACTCTCATATCATTAAGTGTTGTACAAATATTGATCAAGGCAAGACAATAAAAAATGGAAGAAAACGACAATGGCAATTATATAATTTATCTGCAACTCTCTGCCAAGACACCCTAAACAATACACACACTAAAATGACACCAAATTGGAACACAAGCATAACTAAGGCATAAAGAATAAATCTACCAACCTTGGAACTCCACCAACACTCCCTAAACACAAGTAAATCATACATTAATAAAACAACAAAATGTTCAGTCTAACAATTACATAAATAATGCTTATTATAACAACTATATAATTAAAAAATTATTCACACTAAATATATTATATAACACAAGTACTTAAATGAAACATTAATCAAAGTACATCGATTACATATCATTTTAACAAATACATAAGTCATATAATTAATAAAACTAAATAGAAGGTTGTCAAGATCTTATTTCTTTACCTCTTCTGGATGAACCCTATGGGATAGAGCTTGGAACCAGTGCTGGGCTTTTACATTGTGTTCGAACATGTCCTGGTTGCTTACACTGATTACATGTCCTGGTTACTTTTACATTGTGTTCTATTTGAAAGGCAACCTGATCAACGATGATCGAGAACGGGAGGTAAGATAACTCTTTCTTTGGGGGCATGTAACCATTATGATTGGTTCCTGAGTGGATTGACAAGTTTTGTATACATTGCACAATACCACTTGATGGTGAAGAAATGATGAACCCATACATTCATATTTGTGAACCTCATATGTCTTGCAACAACAACGACATACGTGCATAGAAAACATGAAAGCTGAAACTTCTTGCACGTACAAGACATTTCATTAAAGTCCATAATGCCCATGTATTAACCAATACCTAGAACATAATATTGAACATTTGTAATTGGGTGAACCTCCAAGTGCACAGCCTTCAACACGTGGTGGTTGAGTTTCTCCTTCATCCATAGGGTAACATAGTTGGAGCATTCATCTACACTTTGGAAAAAGTAACAGTATATCCGTTAATAACAAATACAAGGGAAAAAAACATGCTCAAATAGATAATTATTAATAAGTCCACACATACTTATATGGTTTCTCCTTTTGCAAAATCGTTTCTGTAATGTGTCCCGAATGAACTTAGTGAGCATCGTGATAGGTAGGCCTCGTGCATGTTTAACAAGGGAATTAAATGACTCTGTAATGTTAGTTGTCAATATGTTATATCAATGCCTCAAAAAATGTGGCATGCTCTATCGGTGAAACCCTATCTTACGTAGGTAAGCTCCGGTTTAAAGATGCACTGCATTAAGAGATCTCATTATACCTCAAAATGTGTTTCTGCATATAACTTTGCGACTTTCTAATATAAACATGCAATCTGCAAGTTTATAAATAATATGAGTACTTCATTATCTATATTTATAAAATGTTTAATAGTATAAAAATTTTATACATGTATAAACATGTTACTTGTGAGTTATGTTTGTACTTTGATCACATGTTGCAGAGAATGTGATGGCAACAACACCCATGGTTTTCATTTGAAAAGACTTTAGCCGTTGTAGAGTATATAGCATAATATTGATCCGAGATTATTACCAACTCTAGGATTTCATTGATGTATTCTTTAACCTTTGTTAGAAACCAACAATAGTGTCATGATCTTCCTTTTTACCCTTCACCGAAAGTAATTTGATATATCTGGTTATTACCATTGAGGCCTATCGCAAGGAATAAATGTCCGAGATATTGACTTTTAAGGAAAGTAGTGTCAATGCAAATAACAAGTCAAATATATTGTTTAAATGCAAAGACAGAACATCCAAATTCCATGAAAATATGCTTAAATCAATGTTTATGGTCTATTTCTATAGTTATATGGTTACTAGATTAGCATACTCTAAATTACAATAATAATCAGATAAGAGCATAAATGATTCTTCTTATGAGCTCCTCAATGAATTTAAAGCTCAATTTCTTGTTGCTAAGCTTGTGAATATGAAATGTCAATTTTATACCTAGCAGCGATATCGATAATGATCTCTTTGGATCGATAAATTCGATCAATCAACATAAACTTTAACCTTATTAATTGCCCTAAAGCCCGAGCCTCAACTTGTCTATGATGTGACATTATTTGATCAATTGAATATGTATAGGTTAGATTTATTTTACCAATTCGGAAGACTTGACTAGATTTGACTCTGTTTTCCATTAAATACCATTAGCATTTTTCATCATAACATTTAATCTTCCATTGCCCTATGCTAGACTTAAGCACTCTATATTTAAATCATTTTTCTAGGACAAATTGGTCTACAACATCTTTCAAGTGTTTTTTGTCATGAAAAATATCATCAAGTTTTATAGCATTCCTCTTCTGGATCACCACTTGATGATATTGAAGGTTGTAGAGAAAAATCAGGAAGCCACTTAAATGGATCAATTGAGACATTATCAAAAAATGATCCTAAATAATTTCTACCACCCATAATAGGATTTTCAAGCTACAAACTATTTATATCATAGATAACAAGTGACATATCCTTAAACTTTACCTCATCAAGAGGAATATTAGTCATCTTGTTCCTGTCAAAGTTGCCTTAGTCGAGAACCCTCTCTTTGTCTCCATGAGCCCATTCGTCAGCGATATAGAATGTATCATTATTGAAATCAATCAAGTCTTCCTAATCAAATTCTTTTTCCACTTCACCTATTTTTTCTTCTTCTTCTTTTTTCTTGTTGTCCTTCAATTAGGGTATATTTAACAAAAAAAGGAATACATTCTTTGGAGTATTGAGACATGTTAATAAGGCCTTGGACATCTTCATTATTTTCGATCTTTACAAAGCAGTCAAGCTCAATTCTTTTTAGTTTTATTATATAGTTGAATGTAATTTTTTATTAGATCAATACCGCAATGTTCATTCAAAAGTTGGATAAATTCCTCAAATAATGTTCTAGAGGGAATTTTCACCAATTATTTACAACCTCTAACATACTTCTTTGTATTCTCATCACATTGGATCAATTCTCCTTGGAAACGAACAAAAGCATAACCAGCTATTATAATTATCAATCTTACAATGAAAATTTTTGAGAGAAAATTAAACATTTATAAGAAAAAATTCATAATAACCAGTTGTTGATATATATGCCACCTATAATTTTCCAAAATGTCTCTATCTATTCCTAACATTTCATTTAAAACCGTCTTACAATGTTTAATATCAAAATGCTCTTATATTTTTTAAATATTTTTTTAATCTCCTATAATTATCTAACATTTTCTTTAACACCCTCTTATATTGTTTTGTATCAAAATGTATCTATCTACTACTAACATTTCATTTAAAATTGTCTTACAATGTTTAATATTAAAATATCATTTATATTATTTTAATATTTCATTTAACCCCTATAATTATCTAACATTTTATTTAACACCCTCATATATTGTCTTGTATCAAAATATATCTATCTATTTTTAATATTTCATTTAAAATCTTTTTTACAATGTTTAATATTAAAATACCCCTATATGTTTTTAACATTTTATTTAACCCCTTATAATTATTCGATATTTCATTTTAACACACTTATATGTTATCTTGTATCGAAAAACATTTATCTATTCATAACATTTCATTTAAGCCATCTTATAATATTTAATATCAAAATGTCCTCCATATTTTTTTTGATATTTCATTTAACTCTTTATAATTATTCAATATTTCATTTAACAACTTTATATGTTCTCTTTTATCGAAATGCATCTATCTATTCATAACATTTATTTTAACCGTCTTATAATGTTTACTATCAAAACCCCTATATTATTCTAACATTTCATTTAAACCCTTATAATTATCCGACATTTTATTTAATACCCTCATATGTTATCTTGTATAGAAATGCATCCGTCTATTCTTAACATTTTATTTAAAACCTTCGTAAAAAGTTTGATATCAAAATGCCCTCATAGTTTTTTAATATTTTATTTAACCCCCTATAATTATCTAACATTTCATATAACACCTTCACATATTGTCTTGTATCGAAATGCATCTATCGAATCCTAACATTTCATTAAAACCATCTTACAATGTTTAATATCAAATACACTTTATATTTTTATGATATTTATTCAACACCCTCATAAATTTTTTTTTTATCGAAATGCATCTATATGTTTTTTACATTTTATTAAAAACCTTCATACTTTGTTTAATATCAAAATGTTCCTCATATTTTTCTAATATTTTGTTTAACTTCTAAATTATTATCAAATATCCAAATGCTTCTTTTATATAAAATACGAATTAAATTTAACAAATAAAATTAAGTTTTGAATTTAGATTTGTATAAATACTTTTTTTCTCATGAATTGATTTTTTTCAATTCAAATTTAGAAATAAAAATTTTTTCTTTTGAATGAACTTATAATATCAAATATTGAGTTAAAATGTGAGTGAAAATAAATGTTTGAATGATATGAGAAATGTATATAAGTAAGGGGTTTATATGAAAGTGGTTAAGGGTAGTTTTGGTATTTTAAAAAATATTTAGGGCATTTTTTTTAAGAATAGAAAAAATACGCATTTTTGCTTAAAGAGGGGTAAAATGGCCATTTAGTTGAATTTCCCAAATTTTTAAGCTGTTTTTATTTATTTATGTTTAGAATAAAATTTTAAATACCGTATGAACCACGAATGACGCGGTTATTGCTAATTCTAATATTCTCATTTTGTGTTGATTTTCATAATTTTTTTTAATCTAAAATTGCTTAAAACATGTAAACATTTTTCGGGGGAATTTTTTTCTCAAATCCGTAAACATTTCCCGGTCGGTTTTCGAAAAAACCCGAAATGCTCCCTGAAACTATTTGCTCAGTGGTGCAGCACTGCTCCAAAATCAAAGCATTTCGTCAAGGGTTTTCACTTCATGCCGCTGTTTATAAAACAGGCATACAATCTGATGTATTCATATCCAACCATCTTCTCAACATGTACGCTAAGTGTGGCAAAATTTCTTCCGCCCGCCAAATGTTCGACGAAATGTCTCACAGAAACCTCATTTCTTGGTCAGCTATGATTTCTGGGTATGCCCAGTTTGGGAATCATTTATTAGCTCTTGAACTCTTTTCACGAATGCAACTTGTGCCTAATGACTACATTTTTGCCAGTGCCTTAAGTGCTTGCGCTAGCCTTCAGGCTGTGGCGCTTGGTCGGCAAATTCATGCTCAAACGTTGAAGTTGGGGTATGCTTCTGTTTGTTTTGTTTTCAATTCAATTATGTCGATGTACATGAAATGTGGTCGTTTTTATGATGCTTTGTTCTTTCTTGATGAGGTATTGGAACCGAATTCTGTTTCTTACAATGCTTTGATTGCCGGCTTTGTGGAAAACCAAGAGTATGAAAAAGGATTGGAACTGTTTAAACTTATGCACGAGCAAGGACTTGCTGCAGATTGCTTTACTTTTGCTGGAGTGTTGGAGAGTTGCATGAATTTGAATGATTTGCATAGGGGAATGGTGCTGCATTGTCAAACAGTGAAGGTTAAACTTGATTCTTCTGCCTTTGTTGGCAATTTGATAATGACAATGTACTCAAAATTCAATTTGATGGAAGAAGCGGAGAAAGTCTTTAGAATAATTGAAGAGAAAGATGTTATTTTGTGGAACACTTTTATAGCTGGTTGCTCTCATTGTATGGATCATGAAAAGGGTTTAAGATTTTTTAAAGAAATGTCAAACGAAAATATTGTGACACCTGATGAGTTTACTTTTGCCAGTGTTCTTGCTGCCTCTGCTGGGCTTGCTTCAATTCACCATGGCAAGCAGATTCATGGTCACCTAATCAGGGCCAAATTCAATCAAGATGTGGGACTTGGTAATGCGCTTGTTAACATGTATGCTAAATGTGGTTCAATTGACTATGCATACAAGTTATTTAACAGGATGCCTCATCACAATCTTGTCACATGGAACACCATCATTACTGCATATGGTAATCATGGACAGGGAGAGATGGCCTTAGAACTTTTTGAGCAGATGAAAGCAGTGGGGGTAAATCCAGATTCAGTTACCTTCACTGGACTTTTAATGGCTTGCAATCATGCAGGGCTTGTAGAGAAGGGTGAATTTTACTTCAATTCTATGGAAGAAATCTATGGGATTGCCCCCCAAATAGAGCATTTCTCTTGTCTTATAGATGTATTGGGACGAGCAGGGAAATTGCAGGAAGCAGAGAAGTACATGAAAAAATCTCCTTTCAGCCAAGATCCAATAGTTTTAGGTAGCTTGCTTTCTTCATGTTGGCTACATGGAAATGTTGTCATTGGGGAACGTTTAGCTGAACAGCTATTCAAATTTCAACCTGTGACTACTTCGCCTTATGTTCTTGTTGCCAACTTGTATGCTTCAGATGCAATGTGGAGTGATGTTGTGGAGGCAAGGAAGAAGTTGAAGTATTGTGGGCTAAAGAAGGAGCCTGGCCATAGTATGATTGAACTGAAGGGAAATTTTGAAAAATTTACGGTAGGGAACTTTTCTCATGCAAGGATTGAAGAAATAAAGTTTATGCTCAAGGTTTTAGGTTGGGCAGCAGCTGAAGTTTCTTTTATCGATATACTTAGTTGAAAGATCTTTAAAAAGCCTAAACAGAGGTATTTTTTAGAATTATTTTACCATCGGTTTAAATAAAATGTCAAAATGCGGTATTTTAAACATGTATGATTATGCTTTACAATGGCCACACGTAAGCAAGTCTTTAATTTTTTTTTTCACTTTATTCCTCTTTTTTTTTTCTTTTCCTTTCTCTGAATTTGAAATATATACTAAGAAATTTTTATCTGACTTTGTTTTAGCACCAAGCACTTAAAATGGCACTGCCACAAGCTTAAATATTGAATTTGAGATCCAGAGACAAAGTATATTAGGCTTTAAAGACTATGAATATGTGATTTTAAGCAACTAACCATAATTGGAAAAGGTGCATTTGGGGAGTATACTTTATTGAATAATTCACTCATTGTCATGTAAAGCCTGTAAACTGCTGTAAAAATGGCATAATCTCTTAGTAAGTTAGGTTATGTTCCCTTTATAGTTCATGATGGCCTATGGAGGAAAGAACTGGTTTTTTATAAAACATAATATGAAACATGTCCAATATTGTGCTTAAGGTAGGCAGGAGATTTTCACCATGAAACTGAAGAAATCCAGGATGCCTAACCTTGTAATGGAGAGATGATGCCTGATAGATATTCTATGTAAATTCGAATAATGTATTCTTCCCAGTATGATCTTTGCTTTCCTTAAAGATACTCCTTTTCTTTTTTCAGGATATATATTTTTTGTAACAAGGAACCTCTACATGAATCGAATCATCCTTTTTGCGTCTATTCAGAAGCTACTTTTCAACTTAGTTAGGCCTTAACTGATCACACCAAGGATAAAACCTCAGGTCCAATGACCTGTTTCTCAACCATCATCCTAGGTAAGTTAAGAATTGAAATTTGATATGTTACCAACAATGTTTGAACCCATCCCCTCTTGCTTGGGTGCTCCCACCTTTACCACTTAAGCTATGGGGGCTAGATATTTCGTTTCACGGTATGTGGTTGCTTGATTTTGTTTTATGTTCTAAATTTTTAGATTGAATGTTATTCTTTTATTTCACTTTTTGCAAATTTTGTATATTTGTTAGGGCTTAAAAGAAACAAATGAGATTTATAGCTGTTTTTTTTCTCATTGATCTCCTATTTTCTTTGAATTTGTGCAGGAAATGTTTGCATTTCTGCTAGATTTCCTGACATGTAGTAACATTTCTACTCAACTTTCAACTTTTCAGGCATTACCAAAACTGATATACACAGATCTTCATGAGTGAGTATTCACTATATATCTAAGAAATGGTGGGTAGCATGTGCAAAGTTATATTTTATTTAGGATTGTATATAGTGGTATTGATCAGAACATTGTTTCATTTCTTATGTAGAAAAATAAAATCAGTGAGAGCCTTGGCCGTTCCATTTGCTATTTGCTTATATATTATTTCATTACAGTTACATTGGCCTTTCTTATTCTAATAGAATAAGCTGTTCTTTCTATAGAATTGTGCATGCATCTATGACTCACAAGTTCTGTTACAATTGTATGTAATGAGAACAATTCTGAATAGAACTTATTGTTGCTAATTAATAAAAGATTTCTTAACATTTACCTTGGAGCTTAAGGTTGGTGTAATGCCCTCAAACTATAAATTTGGAGTAATGTGAAAGAGTTTGAGATGAGATTTTGCACTGAGCTAGGATATTTTTTTTTGACAGAATGTCTGAAATATCACCTTTTATTGGTGGTGTGAGATAAGAAGTTTAAAATAATTGCTCTGGTTCCCTTTTGTATATTTTATTGTCAATAGAAATATAGCTTAAAGTTTGGGGGAAAAAGGCATTAGATAAAGAAGTCAAATTACAGTTAAACTGCGGGCATTTAGTACTTGAGAACAAAATGGGAGAAATACTTTAGAAAGAAGTTTCAAGATCACTTAAGTAATTTCTTTGTGGCTTAGTGTGATATGATTTGGGGGTTTTCGGAAAGATGGAAATAAATATATGGTTTGGAGAAATGCTTTAGAAATAAGTTTCAAGATCACCGAAGTAATTTCTTTGTGGCTTAGTTTGATATGATTTGGGGGTCTTCAAAAAGATGGAAATAAATATTTGGTTTGAATTCTTGGTTTGGCACGTGTCCTTACTATGAACATGAATCAACTAGACTGTTGTGTTAGGGCCTGAGACTTCCATGATATCCAGAATTTTATAGAGATGAATTGTATATCAGTGTATGATTCTGGTAATTATTAGAGAATTTCAACTCTATTTTGTACATCGCATTGGCCCAAAGAATGATAGTTTTGTAATGGAATATTTTCTTGTGGGGCAGAAATTGTTCTTTTCAGCCAGTATGTCAAGCACCTTAGGGTTTTGTTATTTGTTCCTTGTACAATTCTTCCAGGTGTCTGGTTGGTTGTTCCTGTGTTCCTGTGTTTTACTTGCTACTGTTCTTGGTCTGTGACATTTCACTTTGCTTATACTCATTTTTCAACATCCTTCAACAATGAGTGTTAAGAGATTTGTTTGTCAAGCTCAATATTTGGACGTGCAGAATTTGAGGATTTTAACTTGAAATGAATGTTACGTTGGAAAATGTAAATGGACAAATTACTAATTTAAGAATTTAGCTTCTTGGTAATAATGTTATCGGTTATCCTCCATTGCAGTCAGTGCTCAAGGGCTGCCAAGTGTCACATCTTGTAGGATATTGAAGAAATATGAATTGGATTGTAAATTGAATGAATATTATTGATAAACTATTATATAATTTATAGTATTACATTGTAATTTGGAAAAGAAATTTGATCCTATGAAATGAAAAAAATGATATACATCAAATCAAAATTAAATCAAATTAGAATTAGATCAAATCAAATTAATTAAAATCGGATTTAATCAAAATTTGATCAAATGGAAAAGTAAATATTATTTAATACTCTCTTGTAATTGTAGTAGTAGTTCTCGAAGCTACAATTAAAAACACAAGGAAAAAAAGCATTCATGAGATAATCTCTTGGTAAAGATGTCAAGCTAAGAAATGGTAGGGACATGTTGAAGTTGAATTGGGCCACTAAAAACTAACTCATGGATAAAGTGTGGCTTGATATTGATATGTTGTATGCGAACATAAAATACAGGATTGATACGCATGTGAAGAGTAGACTGATTGTCACAAAGCACAAGGTGAGATGTGTGTATTGGAATGTCAAACTCTTGTAGAAGATAACAAAACCATTGAATATCAACAATCACATGTGTAAGTGCCTAGTACTCAAACTCTACACCAGAGTGGGACACAATAGCGTGTTTCTTGGTAGTGTAACAAATAAGATTATGACCTAGGAAAACACAACCATCAGTGATAGACTAATGTGTTGAAATATCAACAACCCAGTTAGCATTGGAATAGGCAAGGAGATGAGGACTAGAGATATGATAAAAAGTTAGATCATGAAATAGGGTGCTCTTAATATTGTGAAAAATGCGTTTGATAGCACAGATGTCTATAAGTAGGAGCAGATAGGCGTTGAGTGACCTAATTCATAGCAAAAGCAATATCAGACCGATTAAGCATAAGATAGTAGAGGTCACCGACCATGCTACAATAGATTGTAACATCTGGAAATAGGATATCATCATCAAATGGTGACATCTTGGAACTAACTAAAGAGGTAGTATAAGGAGTGCACAAGTCAAATTGGAAGTGTCAAAATAGATCTACCATGTAACGACGTTGAACAAATGTAAAATAGGAGATTGTTAAACCATTTCCATACCAAGGAAGAAAGTGATGGTACCTAAATCCTAATAAGCAAAGGTGGAGCATAATGTCAAGGCACAATTTGTAACAGCTAAACCATCAGAACTAGTAATAGTCAAGTCATCCATATCCATGTAAACAAATAGAATCACAATTAAGGTGGATGTACGACGAATGAACAATGAAAGATCGGAGCAACTATTGAGAATCTCAGAATTAAAAAAAATAAGTACAAGCGATTATACCATACTCAAAGCGCTTATTTAAGGCCATATATAACCGTAATCAAGTGACAAACATGAGATGGGTAACTAGGGTCTATGAAACCAAGAGGTTGTTCCATGAATATTTCTTCAATGAGATATCCTTGAAGAAAAGCATTCTTGACATCACATTGATGTAGCGGCCAGTCATACATAGTGGCTAGTGCAAAAATCGTACGGATAGTGGGTGGCTTGACAACAGGACTAAAGGTTTATGTAAAATCCACACCAGTTTGTTAGTGAAAACCCTTGGCAACCAAAATGAGCCTTATATCATTCAACCGACCCATCAACTCAATGTTTGACCTTGTAAACCTACCGACAACCAACCAAATTTTACTGAGGAGATGGTGAAACAGGAATCCAAGTGTTGTTTCTCATAAGGGCATCATATTACTCACTTATGGCCTGATGCTAAGGTGAAAAAGATTGAGCTTGCTTGAATGTGGTAGGCTCATGGAACGCGAGATTAAGTATTTTGACAGTTAGAGCCTAAGGAATCAAATGAGGAGATGAAGCCATAATCTCATTGATACTTCGAAACTTAGCCTGAGAGCTGATGTCTCAGATTTATTACATATAGATGTGTCCAAAGATGCAAGAACAACTAAAGGTGAATCATGAGGACTAGTAGCCTCAGAACCTCGGTAAGAGTTATTATCTAACTGCAAGGGCTCAAATGGCACAATAGACATTTAAACAATGGCAAAAGGAATAGACAACAAGCAAAACCTGAAGAGGAATCCGAATGGGGAAGATCAACAACATGGCCAAGAAATATAGTCTAATAAAACAACACATAATAGGAGATGTAGACACAACCAGTGGACAAATGGAAACACTGATACCCACGATACAAAACATCATACCCCAAGAAAAAGCAAAGAGTAGATCGAAGAGCCAGTTAATGTAGAACAGTTGAAATAAGCAGAGGATAACAAACACAACTAAAAGTCTGTTGAACACTATAGTCCAGTAAGCTCTAAAGAAGAACTTTAAAAGGACTCTTATTCTAGAACAGTGGTGTGGGCAACCTGTTAATCAAAAACACTTTAGTAGAAAAGGCCTCTACTTAAAAGGAAAGAGGTAGGTTAGCGTGTCATAAGAGACAATGATCTTTTTCCACTATGTCATAGTGTTTCCTCTTAACAACACCATTTTGAGGAGGGGTGTAAAGACAAAACAATTAATGTGTAATACATGAGACTTAAGAAAAGAACAAAATAATTTATTATCAAATTTACCACCACCATTAGAACAGATTAGACATGTCCATGGAATAGGTCAAGTTGGCTCTGATTCAACCCATTAGACCATAGGTCGAGTTAGGCCTTAGACTTGCACAATGATAAACCTTCAGGCTAGACTAGGCCAATCCATATAATCTTTAAGGTCCAACCATATATATGTAGGGTCAAGTCTTAATTAAATTAGCCCACGGGTTGACCCATTTAAACAAATTTTTTAAAAAATTTTAATTAAAAAATTTAAACACAAATTATTTTTCAATTATTAAAACGAGGACAATATCCTGAACATTTCATTTATAAATTCTTCACTTATGGCATAGGAATACCGGAGTTACATAATAAAAAATATTATAAGTTTATAATATAGTACAAATAAATTAATTTACATACTGTATAATTACAAACATAAATAAAATATATATACCATACAATTTATCTACTTGTCCTTAACATCTAAATTTTTGAATTCATATAACATTGGATCCATTTGTAATATTTGGTAATGATAAAACTGAAATGAAAATGAAATTATAAACACAAAGAATTATTATTTGTGAATTCAGATAGTTTCTAAAAGAGAGTTGATGAGAAAAAATGAGATTAAAAATATAATGAAAGAATTGAAATTGAGAGATTTGTAAATAAAATTGGAAATAAAGGAGATTTAATTAGTTTATATAGAAAAAATAAAAAAGTTTAAAAAATTGTTGAAGGCTTTTGCCATTTTATTTTTTTAACTTTTTAACAGTGTTGGGTAGGTTGGCAGTGCACAATCTGATCCAAAAGACTCATAGGTCAGGTCTGACATGTTACAGTGTCAAACCAGACCCTTTCAGATCAGACCTAAATTTTGGGCTTCAGATCAAGCCTTCATTTGACTTGGCCTAATTGACATGTCTAGAATGGATAATTTTAATAGAACAAGAAAAAAAGTTTTCTATCATTAACTTAAATTTAACAAAGACATCAATAACGGTAGACCTTTTAAACATAAAGTATAGTCACGTATATCGACTAAAATCATCAACGACAGACAAATAATATCTAAAAGATGACAATGATAGAACAAAAATAGGATCCCAAACATCAAGTTGAAGAAACTCGAGAGGTTGACGAGCTATGTAAGTCTGTTTGGTAAAAGGAAAGCAATGACTTTTACTAAAAAGACATGCAGAATAAACAGAGGGGGGATTTTGCAAATAACGAATTAGATCAAACAAAGAGGCAAGTATAATCTTGAGCACTATAGATGATGGATGACTAAGATGACGATGTCAAACATCAGATGAGACAAGAAAAAACGAATAGGCTGTAATGACTAGAGGAGTCAATTGATAAAGACTGCTACTATTGCGATTAGAGAGAAAGACTTGCCTTGTCTACTTGTCCTTAATCACAAAACTAAATGAATCAAGGAGACAAACAAAATTAGTATCGAAGGTGAATTTGTGAATAAAATAAAAAAATTTATATAACAATAAGACACATAATTTATTAGATAAGATAATCGGAGAATTAGTAGATTTAAATAGACACATAAACCTTTGATGTGAAATCGATAGTGAGTAATTATTCCCAACAACTACAGAAGACATACCAATGTGAGGTTGAGGAAAGGACAAGACAGAAGCATTAGGTGTCATGTGATATGTAGCTTCAAAATCTAGAACCCAACTCAAGTTCGAGGGATCACACACAGACATAGCAGTAAAATGAGTGGTCACTTAATCAGTTGTGTAGGCAAAATTTCCTCGTTGTGGAGTGTCCTTATTTATCACAAATATGACAAACACCATGAAGAAGAACACTAGTAGGAGTTGGAAGCACAAGAGGTTGATATATGGGTTAACAACGAAAAGTGGATGAACCATCACTACCTCGACCACACCCACTTTTATTTTTATCACAAAAGTTGTGCTTACTAAAAGATTTGGATAAGCTCAAAGATTGCGAAAAGGACTGAATAGTAGTCATAACAATGACTGGTGTTGAGCTTTTACTTTGAAAGTGCTCTTCACAAAAAAGAAGATCATACAATTCATCAAAGGTGGTGGATAGTTAAAAATGTTGTGGAGTGATGAACGACTAGTACTCAGGACCTAAACCATTAACAACATACTCCATAAAATCAAAATCTAGAATAGGAAACCCAACTGTAGTAAGTGAGTCAAATATAAACTTGGCATTAATGAGATAATTAGCCATAGTCTAACTAGACTCTTTTCAAACTATGCATAATTTATCATGGATGGATGGAAGATGAACCACAAAAATCAGATTCAGATATCAGTCAAACAAAGACCATGCTTTAGTAGCAATAGTACAAGGCAGTAACAAAGACTGAACAATAGTGGGCGAGACCGTACATTAATCCAAGTTAGAACTAATCTATTAGCGCACAACCAATAAGAACAAGTTGGATTGGGAGTACCATTGAGAAGAATCGGTGGTGGAGGTCGTGTATTGGGGGCAATTAAATTCTACAAAACATGAATGGCAAGAACATCAAGAAACTGTGATTTCCACACGCGATAAGTTTCATAAACCATGAGCGAGGAAAAATAGCTTCCAATGTTGACCGTCGTAGGTAGCAAGGATAACGATAAAGCAAAACCAATGGTAGTAGAATCAATAATCATAGTTGGCGGTGACATAGAAAAGAAATTAGCAACCATTAAGGGGCGATAAGTAGTGGTGTAGACTGAGGTTGTTGGCAGTGAGAAACCAAATAGAGGATTGTTGGGAGGAACCTAAACAGGAGTAGTCTTCAAGTCAACCATAGGAAAAATCATAGAATAGAAAAAGAAATGGTAGATTCGGGAATGAAAAAACATAGCAAAATTTTGAGTTGGAGAGTAAAAAAAAAAAAACTATAGGAAAAGTGAAAATGAGAGGCTAGAAACACAGCAACTAGGAAAAAGGCGGTGGTAGGTGAGTTAAGCACAGAAGATGTGCTTACATTCGATGGAAATCATGGCAAGACACCACAGAGACAACAGTGCGCAATGATAAGAAAGAAGGGAGAATGTCGCACTCTGGTGCATCAAAAGAGAGTACGTTAACCGAAGAGATGAAGAAGGCCAATGTCAACTCAATCTCAAGTAAAGAGGGTCAGAGATGGAGGAAGAAGGGCATTAGACGATGAACGAGAAGCCGTGAAAAATTTACAAGAAATAAGGGATGACAGTTGAGAGACAGAAAAATATTTGGGTTAAGTTGTAATTTTCCAAGGGCAAAGAGAAACCCTAGAAAAAAATTTTTTTTTTTGGGGGGGGTGGTGTGGGGAGAGAGGGCTTGGGGGGATTGGAGTTTTGCAAAGCTATAGAAATTAGGCTGTAATTTTTTTTTCTAACTAAAAAAAAAATTCAGGAGGATGCTAACCACTCTGATACCATAAAGAAATATGAATTGGATTGTTAATTGAATTAATATTATTAATGAATTATTATACAATTTATAGTACTACAGTGTAATCTAGAAAGGAAATCTATTCCTATGAAACAGGAAAAAATAATATATACCAAATCAAAATAATATCGAATCCGCATCAAATCAAAATCAGAATCATATTAAATCAAATCAATTAAAATCAGATCTAATCAGAATCCGATTGAATGGAAAAGTAAATATTATTTAACAGGGACAACATGAGCTCTTGACTTGTGAAAAGTGTTTCACATTGTTGTAAAGGATTTTAAAACATGGCAAAAGGTCCCAAAATGGTTTATAGCATTCTAGAAATGGTCTCAAACAAAGTAAAAGGCTCCAAAAGGCTCTAGAAGGTTGTGTAATTGGAAAATTCTTGAAGTTTGTAGAAGTTTCTAAAAGCCCTTAGAAGAACATGTCTCTAAAGTGACTTAGAGTAATCTAAAGTCTTTAGAACTTTAATGAAAGATACCATAATTGCTAGACTTGCAAAAGCTTTAAGAGATTTCTAGATCACTCATAGAGGTTTAGGTCTTAGTATGCTTTAGAACTATCTATGTTAGGGAAATGTCTAGAGAAGAAATTTGTCAAGCATATTCAAGGAATATGATTTGAATATCCTTGGATGAATCTAGTTATGATTGTAGGCACACATTAGTCTTGATGACCAGGAATATTAGTCCCAAGTTTCTACTTAATAGACAAGGATGCAATGTAAGGCACAAGTTGAAGAGTTGATCAACTCTATAAATAAGAGTAGGGGTCATTTGTACATAACAAGCATAAGAAGCTAGAGTGCTTAGAGCTTATAACAAAGTTAGGGTTGTATCCTTGCGTAAGTGTAAGTACGTTAGCTCGTTTCATATCTTATGTCCTTGTTCACTTGTGTTGAACCTCTTCTTAGCACATTTTAAAGATATGTTTGACATGTATTCCTTCTCTAACATAGAGAGGTTTAAAGCATACTAAGGTTTAAATCTCCATGAGTGATTTAGAGATCTTTCAAAATTGCCCAAAGTCGCTAGCATTCTCCATTCTAGGTCACTCTATAGTCATGTTGTTCCAAGGGCTTCTACAACATTCCACATCCTTTCAGAGTCTTCTACCATGTTTTGGACCTTTCAAGGATCTTCCACCATGTTTCCAAATCCTCTACTGTAATGTAGAAATATCTTTCAAAAGTCATAAACTTGTGTTATCCTCTGTAAAATCCACTATGGCGTGGAGGAATATTTTGTGGCATGTAAGACAAGGTAACCTTACCTTCTTGTAAGGTGGTATCACCTTGTTAAAATTAAAAAAAATACTGATTTTGAAATAAAGAGTTGTAGCAGGATATAGAGTTTATGATTTTGATTTTGCAAATGAGAAATGCTCATACTTCCTAGGGACCTTGCTTAATTTCTGGGCAAGCAATATAATCATTATTGCTTTTTATGGCCTAAAATGATCGATTAAACCCAAGTCAACACCATGTTGCTGAAGGCCCAAAAGTAAAATGAAATTTTATTTATTAAATAAATATATTGGTAACGAAGTCATGTAATTATTCGATCTTAATAATAAATTCTTCCCCCTCTTTTTAATTCATGATGTGTCTCATCATTCAAGTTTTCATTTGTTTCAGATAGAAGTTTGATTCATTAATAATAATAATAATAATAATAATAATAATAATAATAATATATGTGTATGTATACATAAAACATACTTGGATTACACAATGTAACATACACGCTTTTGATTCATATGGCTAAAACATATTATATCATGGATTGTCTAGACACCCTTCAGATATCATATGCCCTAAAAAAATATTAAAGAAAAGAGAGAGAATGAAAATAAGTCGAAGTGAGAGTTTGTGTTTGATTTGGAGTCCATTTCAATCACAAAACAAAATAAGGGCTGACAAAGGTCTGTCCATTACTCGGTCTTGAATTAATTGTCGGCCTCTTTCATTTTTGCAGTTTTTTTTTTTTTTTTTTTTGTTTTCATCTCTTTAATGCTAACATAATTATTTTATTTACTTACTAACATTACCTAATAATTAATAGAAAAGGTATAAGACTGTACGTGAGATGAAGAAACAATGTTAATTATTGCTCTGAAAATTTGAATAAATTATAATCCAACTATCAAATTATTGATTCATAATTCACGATGATAAATGGTAAGTCAAAAGTTTACTCTTAAAATATATCATAAACAAAAATATCATCGAAATTGACTTAAACCCACATCTCCACTCAATTACCACTCAAACTACCCTTTGGGATTAATTACAAAATCTTTTTCAATTCGTAAAAATTCTAACGGGTTGAACTAATCGATGCATTGATAGTTTACAATTCTAATGTTGATTGAGGCACTCTCTTATTATTTCAAATAAGATATAATAATATTTTAGATTGATTTAAATCAGATTCTTAGTATGTTTGCTTCTTATTTGTAGAAGATTAGGTATACGCTTGAAAGCAGGCGAGCACAGTCCGATTTCTTATTATGCTTGCTTACTCGGATATTGATTAGTAGGGCTTGAAAGCTTCAATCGAAGGGACTCTGTCCGCTTCTGTCGAATGGCTGCTAACCATTATTCTGGGTGGATCTTGCAACGATACCCTTAGTCCACAGTCTTTATAGCCAATCCCCGGATTGACAGGACGAACTGCTAGTTTTCAGATACGAGATATCCATCCTAGTCACTATGGACGCATTTGCCCAATTGACACGTCTGAAGGAATCAATGTTGGAGAATAGCCGGAATGAGATGGAATAGGCATTGTACTGATGGGAGTCAGTTTAGTGATCCGAGGGACGGGATAACAAGAAAGGATGGGAAAGAATAAAGAGTGCTTGCAAGTCTGAGAGCATATCATACGCTTTTAGATGCGCCGAATCAATCGCTTGCCGAATCACCTGTCGTCGAAGACGGGCTAACTCTCATATCGCTAGTTCATCCCGATAGAACGGGAGTGAGTCAAGCAAGATATGAGTCAATCTTTTTCCTTAAACATTAAGCATGCATGTCCTCATGTGTTGAAAATTAAAGTAATGAATTTCATGGTATTGATTCCATGAAAAGACAAGAGGATAGAAATTGAGACCACAAAATTCTAGAAAACTCCAATTGGAATTGGCTTTTGTTGGCCAATATATACCATATAATATAAGACCATAGTAATTTAAGGCCAAACGACTATTTCCCACCCAAGGTATGCTGTAATGACAAGTTTCCCCCCTTTAACTATGGAAATACCAAACACCCACCCATGGCCAGTTAAATTTAACGGGGTTAAGGGTAAAATTGTCATTTTCTCTATAATATTAAAAAATAAACTAAAATATAATTTCCTTTTGCCCCCCTAAAGTTTGAAAAAAAAAATTTTCCCCCAGCCTAAGTTTAAGAAAATGGCAGTTTCACCCTAGGGTTTGGTTTTGAAATCTCCGGCGACCTCTCCGGCTCCGTTGCCGACGGCTTCTCCCTCCCGAAGAATCCTCTCCTTCCGGTGATCGGTTTCCTCCCATTTGGAGGTCCGATCGTCGCCGGAAAAGCGGTGGGAGACGAAGAACTTCGTCGGGGAAGACGAAGTGCCGTCGTCTTCGTCTGGGAAGACGATCGGCTTCCCAGGGAAGACAACCGTCTTCTTCTGGGAAGACGATCGTCTTCCCAGACGAAGACGACGGCTTCGTCTTCGTCTGGGAAGACGAAGAACTTCGTCTTCCCCGACGAAGTTCTTCGTCTCCCACCGCTTTTCCGGCGACGATCGGACCTCCAAATGGGAGGAAACCGATCACCGGAAGGAGAGGATTCTTCGGGAGGGAGAAACCGTCGGCAACGGAGCCGGAGAGGTCGCCGGAGATTTCAAAACCAAACCCTAGGGTGAAACTGCCATTTTCTTAAACTTAGGCTGGGGGGAAATTTTTTTTTTCAAACTTTAGGGGGGCAAAAGGAGATAAAATTTTCAGGCGTTA